>NC_139542.1:5627933-8027933 GCF_965153285.1 Podarcis tiliguerta
CGACAGAGTGAGCTCCCGTTGCTCGGTCCCTGCTCCTGCCCACCTAGCAGTTTGAAAGCATGTCAAAGGGCAAGTAGATAAATAGGTGCCGCTCTGACGGGAAGGTAAACGGCGTTTCCGTGCGATGCTCTGGTTCACCAGAAGTGGCTTAGTCATGCTGGCCACATGACCCGGAAGCTGTACACCGGCTCCCTCCGCCAATAAAGCGCGATGAGCACCGCAACCCCAGAGTTGGCCACGACTGGACCAAATGGTCAGGGTCCCTTTACCTTTACATATATACATACATACCCCGCCCATCTGGCTGGCTTTCCCCAGACACTCTGGGTGGCTCCCAACAAAGCGGTAAAACATCAAACATTAAAAACTTCCCTAAACTGGGCTGCCTTCAGAAGTCTTCTAAAAGTCAGATAATTGTTTATTTCCTTGATATCTGATTGGAGGGTGTTCTACAGTGCGGTGCCACCACCAAGAAGGCCCTCTGCCTGGTTCCCTGTAACCTCACTTCTCACAATGAGGGAACCACCAGAAGGCCCTCGGAGCTGGACCTCAGTGTCTGGGCTGAACGATGGGGGTGGAGACACTCCTTCAGGTATACTGGGCTGAGGCTGTTTACTCCTTAGTCTTTTCTTCTGAAGATATCCTGCAAGACGGTGAAGGCAGAGGACCAGAGTTTTTCTTCTTCTAGCTGGGCTACCTTCCCTGGTGGATGAGCCCACCTGCCCCTCACTTCACTCTACATTACGTTCAGAAACCTCCTTCTTGACCGTTGACCATCCAATTCACCAGAGCCTGTCTTCACATGCAGAGGAAGCCCCTTACCGAAGGTTTGAGACCCTTTGGCTACCCTCACCTGGCTCAGCCGGCCGGCTGAAACCTTTTTCCGGAGAGTGGCCCCTGTTGCATGCCAACAACTTCTAGGGGCCACGGGTGAGAGCAGAGTGCTGGGTGGGGACCAAAGGTGGACAAACTACCTATGAACTTCCACCCACCCAAAGCATAAATTGTGGGCTTACTGTATTATATACATTTTCCCTCAAAAAACACACAATTCCAGAAATCTTCTGCTCTGTCCATTTATATTTTTTCACTGCTTAGGAAACAGCGCCTTGTCTGAAGCCATCTTGCGAGAGGCGGGATTCGCACGTGGACCCCGTTCCGTCCCTGAGCCAAGAGCTTGCTCTAGCTCGAGATTTCGACTTTCTCGGGGGGGGGGGGTTAGTTCTGAGCGGCTCCATCAGGGCTGCCCCGTCTGTTGACAGAGACACTTCATTTGAGTTGATCTTGTTTGCTCATTAGCTGATGGTAGCAATTTGGAACGAATTACCCTGCGATGACAGAAAGTTCAAGCAAATCTCAGGTGGCCGGTGACTCATGCGACTGAATGGAAGAAGGGGGAATGTTGGCAGCCCCTCTTTCCCCCTCTGGGTTGCTGCTAACGACAAAACGCTTAGGGAAATCCTTTTTCAGGCCCTCATAATATCAGGGGAGCTTTGGAAAGCAAATGTGGCAGCAGTTTTATAGTCTGGAGTCATGCAGTTCTGGATCCGGCTGCCTGCGAACCACATTTATGCCCCTTTGGGTTCTGCGATGGAATAAAGACGACATTTAAACATGTACAGCTTGCATGCAAGTCTGCAAGAAACCGATTTCTGCTTGCAAAGTGGGATTTCCTCTCTCTCCCCCCAAAACCTCATGCTCCCCCAAAATCTGCCCCAGAGGTTTCCCCCAATCCCCTGGAGCAAATTTTGAGAGCGTGCTTAGGACTGCAGGTGAGAGGAGGAGAAGTTTTGTCTGTCGCAAGAAACGGAAGTGCAACGCTGAAGGTTGCCCTGAAAAAGAAGCGAAACAACCATTCATTATTCTAAATTTGTTACAGTGGTACCTCGGTTTTCGGATGTCTCCATTGCCGTAGGTTAAACCACAGAGCCTAGGACTTGCCGATCAGAAGGTTGGTGGTTCGAATCCCTGTGACGGGGTGAGCTCCTGTTATTCGGTCCCTGCTCCTGCCAACCTAGCAGTTCAAAAGCACGTCAAAGTGCAAGTAGATAAATAGGTACCGCTCCGGCGGGAAGGTAAACAAACGGCATTTCCGTGTGCTGCTCTGGCTCGCCAGAAGCAGCTTAGTCATGCTGGCCACATGACCCGGAAGCTGTCTGCGGACAAACGCCAGCTCCCTCAGCCTATAGAGCGAGATGAGCACGCAACCCCAGAGTCGGTCACGACTGGACCTAATGGTCAGGGGTCCCTTTACCTTTACCTTTACTGTTGCCGAATGTTTTGGTTTTCGGATGCCAAAAACCCGGAAAGAAATGCTTCTGTTTTTGAACACGCCTCGGAACGGCTTCCGATGCGTATATCTGTTGTTTTTCAAAATTTTCTCTATTGAATTGGCAGACCGCCCTTTGACCCTCGGTTTTTGAATGTTTCAGAAGTCAAACGGTCTTCTGGAACGGATTATGTTCGAAAACCGAGGTTCCACTGTACCAGGAAAGCTAGGTTGGAGTGAAGGGTACTTACTGAGCATATATTTAGTGTTATGTACTGAGTTGAATAGGATCCAAAATGCAGCAGTCTGATTGGTCCTAGGACAATAGGATTCAGAATGCAGCAGTCTGATTGGTCCTAGAACAATAGGATTCAGAATGTAGCAGTCTGATTGGTCCTAGAACAATGCAGCAGTCTGATTGGTCCTAGAACAATAGGATCCAGAATGCAGCAGTCTGATTGGTCCTAGAACAATAGGATTCAGAATGCAGCAGTCTGATTGGTCCTAGAACAATGCAGCAGTCTGATTGGTCCCAGAACAATAGGATCCAGAATTGGTCCGCAGGAGCCACCCAATCCAACTCCAGGTGGAAGTGAATCTGCAACCTGATTGACCACAGGAGAATCCTGGAATTAGCCAATCACGTGGGGCCCATTGTGTAAATAATGTATTTAAAGCAGACATTTTGGGGGAACTGGCATTCCTCACTACTATGAGCTGAATAAAAGCTACACTCGACTCCGAGTATATTTCATTTGGTCTGTAAAATCGTACAAGTCGCACCTCTCTAAGCACCAGGGGTCTTCGAAGGGACTTGGCAGCGTTTAAAACAAACAAACGGAAGCCCAAGAAAAGTTCTGTTTCTTTTGATCCTGGATTTCTATTGGCGGAATGCATTTTTACTTTTATTTGTGATTTTATGGGTTGTTGTTTTTTACGTTGTAAACTGCTTGTCAACATCTATCTATATGATAAAATTTAAATAACTGAGAAAGTTTACCCTCTCCAGGTAAATGTGAACACATGAGAAACATGAGAAAAGGAGAGTAACGGAAGTGGACAGGGTCTCGCTTGCTGGTATCATGTTGGGATAAAAAAGGATGTATTATTATTATTGCAAAAGAGGCTTTTCCTCCCTCACTTCCCCCCGCCAATTGAAAACCGAAATGGGAGCTTCTCCAATGATCTCTTGCAGAGCATTTAAGGACAGCGTTTTTAGCATTTGTTTGTTTGGGGATGATGGGCTGCTGAGCCTCTGAAGCTTTCTGTGTGAGAATTGAAGCAGGGTTTAAGCTGGAAATAGCTGCCAGGAAGTGCAGTGGGGTCGCTAATGCTTTGCCAAAATCATTTCTTTTTTTGCAATTGTTTGGTGGGTCCTCTTCCCCTCCCCTCTCCTGTTTCCCAACATCCTTTAATATTTCCACTGGTGAACATTCAAAACCGCAAAAAATCATTCTGTTTAGAACTGTTTTCCTTTTCGTTTTGTTTTTTAATTTGAATTTCATTTTTCATATTACGCATATTTGCCGAATAACAAGGAAACAATCTTTACATCAGTCCGCATTTTCTTCAACTTCCCTCCGCTCCTTTCTGTGGTTACTTATTTTATATCGTTTTATTACTTCATATACAATTTAAATCTATTTTTAAACTTTCCGTTACATTCTCTTTTAGTTATGTTACTGTGCCGGTTTATTTCAACCCTGCTAACATTTTAAGTTGTCTACAATTTGACTTCAAATAATAAATTTTCTTCACTCAATCATAAAGAGTCTCTCATCTTGATTTCTTATTCTTCCGATAAGTTTTGCCATTTCTGCATATTCCATCAATTTAAATCTTGTTTTGTTGAAATTGTTTCTTCTTTCCAGCTTTGAGCATTTATCACACGAGCTGCTGTGGTAGCAAACATAAGTCAATTTTTCTCTTCCTTGGGTTCTTCTCCACCAACTATTCCTAAAAGAAAAGTTTCTGGTTTTTAAACATAAGTTATCTTCTGGTTTTTAAACATAAGTTATCTTCAGCATTTTTTCCAATTCATTATATATCATTTCCCAGAAAGCTTTTACCACCTTGCATGACCACCACATGAGGAGAAAGGTACCTTCTTTCTTTTTACATTTCTGACAGGTATCAGATTTCGACTTATACATTTTTGCTAATTTACTAGGAGCCAAATACCATCTACATGACATTTTCATAAAGTTGACTTTTATCGCATAGCATGCTGTGAATTAAAAATCTCTCCCATACAGCTAAATCAATATTACGTCCTATATCCACCGCCTGTTGTTCTACTTATTTTAGACTTGGACCGGTTTTGTCTGTTCGTAGGTGAAAAGGGTGTGACTGATTCCCAGGTCACCCCGTGAACTACATGACTGAGTGGGAATTTGAACCCTGATCTCACAGGCCCTAGTCTGACACACTAACCACTACACCACTCTGCCTTCTTCCAGTACTTCTGCTATGGGGCAACTCTAAAAACAGTGGGTAGATAAATATGGGGAAAGCAAAATGTCAGAGAAGGATCTGAAATATTATCCTTGAAGCTTGAATTCGTTTTATTCTGGATTTGTTTGATTGATGTTTTAATGTGCTGCATTATATTTTTCTTTAAAATATAAAGTGGTATAGAAATGAAAAGTAATTCTAATTACAATAAATTCCTTGACAAAAATAATGGCGGCCAGACATTCTGTTGTGGTGAACATAATGTAGGTTTAAGGTGCCATTGGGCAGTTAGCTTATATATCTGAATTTCTGGTGTGCCAGGAAACTGGGATTGGCCAATCCTTGTTTGAAAGAAGAGAGCAAGGAAAGACTTGTGCATCGCTCTGCATTTTGAACCCGCCATCGGAGGAGAGTTTGCCCCTCGGCGGAGGCTGTCGGCATTTTATATAGCGCGTTCCGGCTTCACCTCCTACACGCTTCTGAAATGGCAGCTAGCTGGAGGTTTAAAAGTCTTTTGCAAAGTGGTTCTGGAGCGCTGGGAATATGATCTCAGTGTCTACCAGACAGCTCCAGCGAAAAATTATTTACACAGCGGCTCGAGGAGTTGCGGGCTCCTCGGGAGGTAGCTCAGAATGTCAGCTGCCTCCTCCTTTTCTATTTCTGTATTTATTTTCTTGCCAGGATGCTCAATGCATCCTCAGAAAAGGATGCTAGGGGGGCGGGGGCAGGAGGAATAAAACTCGATTCCATAGAAAAGGAAGCAAGCAATTTCACTTTCAAGAAAATGGGGTTGCTTTGCCAAACCACTCTGCTGCCCGTCTCATCCTGCCGCCTCCATTGCATCCATAGCAGTGATTAGAGGGAGGAGCGCAGAGGTGAAAAGCCATTGTGTATCTGCAGCCGCACAACCGGACGCCTTCCTCTGCCCCAGCTGCAACAAAATATGTCTCTCCTGTATCGTTTTCTACAATCACAGCAGGCGCTGCGAGTTCCAACTGTTTGGCTTCACCCCCAAAGGTGCACTCCTCTGTTGTCTCCCGAGACAGAACGATGCCAACCAAGCAGTGGCCGAGGAAGCTGCTCAGGTGCCGGGGGGGCGTGCCCAGGGGCGGGGCAAGCTGCCCATAGGGGCGGGGCGTACTGCAAGGCCTCCGGAGCATAGCTGTCAACCGTCCCTTATCCCGGCGCCGTGTTCCACTGCTGCCCCTTATTGATGATGTCCCTCAAATTTCCCGGGTTTCAAAGGAAGCAGCTCCTCTCCCTCCCTCCCTGCCGGCCAGGGAGGTGGGAGGCTCCAACTGTGTTCCTTGGCTGTGTTGCTCACCCAATAAGGAGTCTAAGAACGACTGGGGGGTGGAGCTTGCATGCCTTGTGCCGATCAAATCGGCTGTGTTGCATGGGGACTCACCTTTGCTCAGCGCTTCCCAGCAGAGAGGTGATGGTGGTTTTCCTTGCTGCATCCCCTTTGCCAGGTTGCTACGCTGTGGGAACCACCGCTTGAGGCTTTGTTTGGCTGCTGGCTGGGCTTTCTGCCTTTGGCTCAGAGGGGCTCAGAAGCTGAACATACCTGTGCCCAGAAAATCCCTTCTTTTGGCTGCTGATCCCTTATTTTCGAGGCTGCCGGTCCCTTATTTTCAAATCGGTAAATTGACAGCTATGCTCTGGAGTCTGCCTGCCTCCTCCCATTCAGCCCCCCTACAGCTGGGGGGGGGGGAGGCAGCGGGCCGACCGTTTGGGGAGCGCGGAGCCTGCATGCGCCCCAGCCACTGCGTCTCTCCCAGGAGAGAAATGTGGCTTGGGCGTGCTGCAGGCCCTGCGGTGAGTGCCGCCCGCCATTTTGTCACCCCCCTCAGTGGTGACACCCGGGGTGGCCTGCACTCACTGTACTCCTCCCTTCCTCTGCCCCTGCAAACATCCTTGCCCTGAGACAGAGTACTGCTCCTCCTGGCTCAGTATATTCTCTACCCCAGCGGTTCTCAATCCTTTTTTGGGCCACTGCCTCCTTGATTCCACAAATTCGCTCCCGGTGGTGCTCCCTACCCTACAAAAAGCAATATTCAGAATAGCAGGTAGCATGTCCCGCTAAGGGAGATAGCAATGCGAGGAAATGGTCACGCTTAATTGGCTCAAAATCCAGTTGTAACTTTTCAGTTTAATTAAATCAAGAGAATGGGGCTGATAACGCCAAGGTCACGGGTTCAATCCCCGTATGGGTGCATGTTCCTGCATTGCAGGGAGCTGGACCAGATGATTGATGGGACTCTTCGATTCTAACATTGTGTTGTTGTTTAGTCGTTTAGTCATGTCCAACTCTTCGTGACCCCCTGGACCAGAGCACGCCAGGCACTCCTGTCTTCCATAGCCTCATGCAGTTTGTTCAAACTCATGCTGGTACCTTCCAACCATCTCGTCCTCTGTTGTCCCCTTCTCCTTGTGCCCTCCATCTTTCCCAACATCAGGGTCTTTTCTAGGGAGTCTTCTCTTCTCATGAGGTGGCCCAAGTATTGGAGCCTCAGCTTCAGGATCTGTCCTTCCAGTGAGCACTCAGGGCTGATTTCCTTCAGAATGGAGAGGTTTGATCTTCTTGCAGTCCACGGGACTCTCAAGAGTCTCCTCCAGCACCAGAATTCAAAAGCATCCATTCTTCGGCAATCAGCCTTCTTTATGGTTCAGCTCTCACTTCCATACATCACTACTGAGAAAACCATAGCTTTAACTATATGGACCTTTGTTGGCAAGGTGATATCTCTGCTGTGCCACACTCTGCCAGTTCCCTCCTCTGTCTCTGGAGGAGGAAGATGGGGATGAATCGGTTGGCTCCAGGACCTGTCAATTTCTCTGACTCCTCCTATCATTGGCTCTGGTGCCACCGCTTCTTGACCACCCCGCCTTCCATCCTGTCTGTCCAAATGGGTGTCCCGCCTTCCTTTTGGACTGGCCAGTCACGGGTGGGGTCATGCTTTCCCTGGGCCAATAGCGATCCTCCTTCAACTTCCCGCATGGCGGTCCTCATTCCTGCTCTTCGTATGATGCTACTACCAAGCATTGAGAGAGAGAGAAAGCAGGAGGTCCGTGTTACACACACAAAATGGTACCAGGCTGGAAAAAAATCTGCTTCTGATCCCACAACCCAGGAATTTTTGCTATGTGTTCCTCCTTCCTCGTTTCCCATATAGCACTTCTCTGGCCTGACCATTTCGGCGCAGTGAATATTTTAGGATGGCAAATCCTGCAAGGACAGAAGTGGTTATCCTGGAAATTTTCCCCACAAAAGTAAAAAAACACACTTAGCCCAGAAATGGAAACAAGAAGAACTACCAACACTGGAAGAATGGAGAATGAAAATGATGGACTTTGCAGAACTGGATAGAATGACAGGAAGAATTAGGAATCGACGAGATCAGAGATTTATTGAAGAATGGGAAAAATTTTCAGAATATTTGCATAATTTAGGTGAAAAACAAATAACGCTTGTAACGTTTAGCGAAGCTTTGTAAAAAAGAAAGTTAAAATTATGGATTGAAAGCAGATTTAATTTAAGAAGTAGATAAGAACTAAGAAATGTGTGGAAAATTGAGAGGGGAAGGAGTACCAGCCAAGTTGAGGGAAGTCAAAAAATGAGAGAATGGTTTTATAAATTGTTTGAATTGTATTAATTTGTCTTATTTGTAAACTGAATAAAAATTATATTTATTAAAAAAAAGTAAAAAACCACACTATTTCTGCCCCTGAGGATTTTTTATTTTAAAGAAATAATGAGGACTGTATCATACACTTCAGAGAGAATCTTATAACTTTTTTATTGTTGTTGTTCCCGATTGTTCCTCTGGAGATACCAGCTGTAGAATAGTCAAGTGTGTGTTCTGAGAGTGTTATGTAATCTGTTGCTGAGATGAAAAACTGAAAACAAAAACCCATCTTGCCCGTATTACTTCACCTTCTTTGTCGACACGAAATCTTGCTTCTGGTGCCTTTCTTTTTATGAAGGTTCTCCGTTTGCAGAGTGGCTTCTTTTGAAGTCACGGATGATCTCGCCCAGGAATAGTGACTAAGAACGGCTGGATTTTGGCCGTTAGGAAAGAGGTCGTGATTTACCACGGAGAAGCTGGGGGTGGACCTTTCTAAATCGGACAAAGGATATATTCGGAGGTGACGCTGCAATCTATTTGGGATCCAGCACAATTCCCGGTTACATTTTCTTAAACCCAAAGGATCTGCTGCTAGTCTCTCTAGGCCAGGGATTGCCAACCCAATGCCCGTGGGCTCCTGGAAGCCGTTCAGCACCTCCTGTGATGCCCCTGACAGATCTCAGCAAATAATCCCCGAGCAATGCGCTCCTTAGGGTAGTGATAAAGCGGGGTATCAAATCCAAGCTCCTCCTCCTCCTCCTCCTCCTCCTCCTTCTTCTCTAAGACTTTTCCTCTGGGTACTTCCCCAGCATCACAAGGCTCCTTCATCTTGTCTCTCTTTGCTACAACCTCTTCATTCCTCTCCATGTTCTTGAAGACTGGGGGGAGAGAAGCATGTCACAGCAGGAGGGGGAGACCCCCTGGCTTCTTCAGCAGCTTCCCTGATCTCCTCCTCTTGGCCCCCCTCCTCTCCAGCCTCTGCTTCTGCCTCCGGGTCTGGTCTTCTCTCTGCCACAGACTCCTCCTGCTCACTCGAGCCTGTTGCCTCTTCCGCTTCCGACACCTCCTCTCCCCAGTCTACTCCCTCTTCTCCCTCTGACCACTCATTGTCGTCCCACCACTGGTCCCCTGACTCTCAGCCTCCTTCCCTTGGTGCCCTCCCCAGCTGCTGCCTCTGCAGCCAGCCAGTCTATGACATTGACGGAGCGAACACAACGGTGGCTGGCAGTCAGTGCCTTTGTTTTCGTGTGTTTAGCAGGCACTTGGCACAGTGGGTCAGTGCATCCGGCTGCGATCCTGAAGGTTGGTGGTTCAAGCCCACCCAGGGACAGCTGTGCGGAGGATTCCTGCACTTTTGATGCAATGTCGTCTATTTATTACTATTAGATGTCAAAGGGAACAACAACTACCAGACTTTTAGAAGACATCTGAAGGCAGCCCTGTTTAGGGAAGCTTTTAATGTTTGATGCATTACTGTGTTTTGATATTTTGTTGGGGGCCGCCCAGAGTGGCTGGGGAGGCCCAGCCAGATGGGCGGGGTATAAATAATAATAATACAGTGGTGCCTCGCAAGACGAAAAGAATCCGTTCCGCGAGTCTCTTCGTCTTGCGGTTTTTTCGTCTTGCGAAGCAAGCTCATTAGCGGATTAGCGCTATTAGCGCTATTAGCAGTTTAAGGGCTATTAACGGCTATTAAAGGCTTAAGGGATTAGCGGATTAGCTGCTAAAAGGCTATTAGCAGCTTAGCGCTTTAGAAAAAGGGGTTGGGGAGCGAAAAAAAACCTCAAGAATCGCAAGACATTTTCGTCTTGCGAAGCAAGCCCATAGAGAAATTCGTCCTGCGAAGCACCTCTGAAAACGGAAAACCCTTTCGTCTTGCGGGTTTTCCGTCTTGCGAGGCATTCGTCTTGCGGGGCAAATTGGAATGAACGCTCAATAAACACAGATTGTCTAGAAGTGTTCAGAGTCCGGGATCAACCAGGAATAAATGGTTTCCCCCATTACTTGCTCCCTGTGACCCCTCTTTTCTTCTGGTGTCTCTTTGAGCTCTTGTGTTCTTCCTTATCTTCTGGAGATGGCTTTGTGACACTGGTGCACTCTCTCTCTCATATCATGCATTTTGCATTACTGGCCATATTTCCATTGCCCTTTGTCAGGGAACTGCCTTCAGCTCAGAGGTGAGAGGTGGAAGGGCAGTTGTGTTGCAGGGAGCATCTGAAGATCTTGTGAAGCAGTTCTTCCTCTGGCGAGGAGGGAAGCCCCACCTCCAGTGGGGAAGGGGCGCAGGGATCAGAAGATGCTAGGGAGAGCCTCAACACAGAGCCTGGGCAAAGGGGAGGGGAGGCAAGTCCCCCTTTGCCAACGCCCACTCTGCGCAGTAGGTTTGCGCGCAGAGAGAGGAGGAGAAGGATGGGGGGTCACACAACTGTTATGCTGGGGGAGGTGCAAGGACCGGCCATGTCCAGATTCTGCTAGCGACTGAGCAGACATGGACTTGCGATGCTCTGCACTGTAAATGTTGTTGTTGTTTAGTCGTGTCCGACTCTTCGTGACCCCCTGGACCAGAGCACGCCAGGCACTCCTGTCTTCCACTGCCTCCCGCAGTTTGGTCAAACTCATTCTGGTGGCTTCGAGAACACTGTCCAACCATCTCGTCCTCTGTCATCCCCTTCTCCTTGTGCCCTCCATCTTTCCCAACATCAGGGTCTTTTCCAGGGAGTCTTCTCTTCTCATGAGGTGGCCAAAGTCTTGGAGCCTCAGCTTCAGGATCTGTCCTTCCAGTGAGCACTCAGGGCTGATTTCCTTAAGAATGGAGAGGTTTGATCTTCTTGCGGTCCATGGGACTCTCAAGAGTCTCCTCCAGCACCATAATTCAAAAGCATCAATTCTTTGGCGATCAGCCTTCTTTATGGTCTAGCTCTCACTTCCATACATCACGACTGGGAAAACCATAGCTTTAACTATACGGACCTTTGTTGGCAAGGTGATGTCTCTACTTTTTAAGATGCTGTCTAGGTTTGTCATTGCTTGGGGCTTGAATAACTCAGAGAAGCTATGAACTATGCTGAGCAGGGCACTGTAAATAGTTTGTATTAATAATAAAGCCTGGAAAACACAGGTCGGAGCCATGCCTGTTTGCTCTGGAGCAACCACACCTCCACCTGACACCCTTAATCCACCTGAGCCAGGTCAAGGAATAGCAAGGCATTCCCTGCCTCTCTGCTCGCGCCCCTGTTGGCTCCACTGGCAAACTCAGCATGCAAAATCCATAAGCGCTACATGGTGCACACCCAGTTCCGAGAGTCGTGCAACAGCGCCAGAAATCTTGCATTCTCACTGGGCTTTCCTGATGCAGAGCATCAAGCAGGAGGGAAACGTCCGATGTGATAATATTGGGGGCTTTCTGTGTTAGGATATTTCCGTTCCACCTTAAAAGGGAGCAGGCTTTGACAGTCACAGAGTCTGCGTATTTCCTGTTTCACAGGATGTTTATGTTGTGTCTTTGCTTTCGTTTCTCTCTCTGCCGGAGACATTGAAGCAGGCAGTCATGTTTTTCTTTGTTCTGACCAACGCTGAATAAACTTGTAAATAATGCTCTCCTGACTGCATCTTTCGCTGTGCATATCTGCTGATAAGAGCGTGCATCGGCTCTGGAATGTGGCAAGCTATTTCTGGAGCTCGTGTCGCTAATTGCTGATACTGCGTGTCTACGGGGGATCGATGGACGTCCAGAGACGACGTGGAGTCCTGATGGACTTTGTCTCCCTGGCAGTATCCCAACATTCTGTGTGTTTGGTTCCACCCTGGCCTGGTTCTCACCCACCCCTCCTTATTTCTTTTTGCAAGGTTGGGAGACAATTGAAATTATGATTGTGGGGAAATATGGAAGCTATACACAGGTGGAAAGAGGAGAATGTGAGTCTTCAACTTGTTTTACGTTGCTTAGACCAGAGTCTGGAGGGTAATCTGAACGGAACTTTCCTTGTTATGTTAACTAGCAGGCTATGATAGGGTTGGGACGCGGGTGGCGCTGTGGGTAAAAGCCTCAGCGCCTAGGGCTTACCGATCGAAAGGTCGGCGGTTCGAATCCCGGTGGCGGGGTGTGCTCCCGTTGCTCGGTCCCAGCGCCTGCCAACCTAGCGGTTCGAAAGCACTCCCGGGTGCAAGTAGATAAATAGGGACCGCTTACTAGCAGGAAGGTAAACGGTGTTTCCGTGTGCGGCTCTGGCTCGCCAGAGCAGCGATGTCACGCTGGCCACGTGAATCGGAGGTGTCTTCAGACAGCGCTGGCCCCCGGCCTCTTGAGTGAGATGGGCGCACAACCCTAGAGTCTGTCAAGACTGGCCCGTACGGGCAGGGGTACCTTTGCCTTTACCTATGATAGGGTTACCAGTCGTTCACAGGGACAGTCCCCAGATTTGCAAATATGTCCCCAGACAAATTCCGTCCCCAGAATGTCCCCGGATTTCATTAAAAGTCCCTGGGAAATGTGGCAGCAGCCTGGAGGCAGGCTTCATTGAAAAAAATCCGGGGGGAGGAAAGGAAGGCAAAAGTTCTCGCGCCCCCCCAAGCCAGCCCCCCCCCTTCCACTTGCATGTTTTCCGGCTGCCAGCGGGTCCCTGGCACTCTTCCCTGGAAGCAGCGGCAGCACCGGAGCACGGAGAGGCAGCGGCTGCGCTCCTGGCCACCAGAAACTGAGCCGGGTGGGCTGGAGCCTGCGCGCTGTCCAGCTAGGAAGGAATTAGCAGGAAGGACACGATCCTTTCCCCTCTGCTTGCTGTGAGGGCTGGGGATTTCCTTGCTCTTTATTACGTTTGTCAGCCACCAGTCCCCTTGCTCAGCGCATCTGCTTGCTGGGAGGTGACGTTGCCGCGGCCGGTGCTGAGCAACGGAAGGGGACAGGATCGTGTCCGCCTACTAATTCCTTCCTAGCCGCCGCGGCACCTTGCAGCAAGTAGACACACTGAGCAAGGGGACTGGTGGCAGAGAAATGCAACAAGCAGCAGGGAAATCCGCTGTGCTTAGCGTGTGTGCCGCCGGGTGTGCGTCTTGGTTTGTTGGCGCTCGGTTGTGGGTACATGTTGTGTGCCTGTGCTTCGCTGAAGGAAAGGGGAGAGCCCCCCACACCTCGCTTTCAGCGCCTCCTGTTCTGTGTGTTTGCACCGGGGCTTCTAGAGAGGAGCAGCGCCCTGCGTTTGGCATCCCAATGCTCACGCTTATCCCTTCCCCTTTATGCCCCTTTCCTCTTTGGGGCACGTCAGCCACACTCGGATTCTTTCAAATGTGCCTGCGCATTGCTTCTGGTGGATTTAATACATTTTAAAAATATATATATATATTTATTACTTTTCCAGGAATTCAAACACTACACAAAAAAAGAAAAAAAAAAACACAGCAGAAAACAAGATAAAAAAAGAATACAATACAATACAAACACACCACACAACACTAACACATTAACCCAGCAAAACCAAACAAAAACAATTTAAAACACCTCAAACAATTTCCATATCCTTTCTTTCATTCACTTCTTTCAACGACCTCCTCACACCTCCCTTTTTGTATTCCACTTCTGTTGATTGTTTCAGCAATTCCTTTCCATCTTCCTCTATTTTCTATCCTATAATTATCTTAGCACATTCTATCCTTTTTTTCCTTTAATATTCTATTAATCTATCTATACTTAATTCCTTATAACATTTCTACTAAAGCCATATAACTTCATTCCAACATTTTTCTAACATTCTTTAACTTTACAGCATTTCTGTAAATAATCTTTAAACTTTTTCCAGTTTTCTTCCACCAACTCTTCTCCCTGGTCTCGGATTCTGCCAGTCATTTCCGCCAGTTCCATATAATCCATCAACTTCATCTGCCATTCTTCCCGGGTGGGTAAAGTCTACTGGTGGATTTAATACATTGCATGTAAGGGGGCTTTTTTGTTTTTAAATTAACCAAAGCTCAGTTTTAAAGCAAACTTTGATCTGTGGTGTTGACTTTTTTTCTTAATTTTTTAAATAACCCTTTGCCCCTCTTTTTTTTTAATTAAAAAAAAAATCTAATTTATTTATTTATTTATTTATTTATTTTTAAAAGTGTCCCTGGATTTATTGGAAAAAATCTGGTTACTCCATGATGTTTTGTGGAGTATCTTTGTGCATTATTTTACATTGGTAGTAACAGCAAAACGTCTACGTTTTACATGCCTCCCCCCCCCCCACCCGTGACTTTAAGTCACTGACGACTTCTTTTTAAAAAACAGAAGAAAAGCACAAAACATACAAGGAGATAAATCCAGTTGCTCCGTAGCTTGTGAACTTGTAGTGTTGAACGTACGGTGTCTGCAGAATTTTAAATTTTAGAAGAAGAAGAGTTTGGATTTGATATCCCGCCTTTCACTCCCCTTCAGGTGTCTCAAAGCGGCTAACATTCTCCTTTCCCTTCCTCCCCCACAACAAACACTCGGTGAGGTGAGTGGGGCTGAGAGACTTCAAAGAAGTGTGACTGGCCCAAGGTCACCCAGCAGCTGCATGTGGAGGAGCGGAGACGCGAACCCGGTTCCCCAGATTACGAGACTACCACTCTTAACCACTACACCACACTGGCTCTCAATTTTAAAATGAAAATTGCTCAATTGAAAGAGCAAATAAGTTTGGGCAGCTCCAAGGTGTTGTTTCTACGTTCGCTCCCCTGACTTCAGGTTGCAGGATGTTTCGGAAGTACAAGTCCCCCATTCTTATATGAAACTTCTTTTATACAATGGGCTCCTTCTAGGCTTGCCGCTGTTTTCCAGAACTGCACTGCAAATTTCGGAGAAGTGCGAATTTTGAAGGAGCCAGCTAAGTTTCCGTGTGTGTGTTTTGCTTCTGTGATTGGAAATGCAGCCAGATCTCCTGCTCATCCCTACCCTTAGATGACCATAATCGACTCTGCCCTACATTGGCGCCCTGCAAGGGAAAATCAGCAGGAGAGGGCAAGTGCTCTCGCAAGGAAGCTTATCTGCTGATACTGATCATCTCACCAGGGAGCTGCAAGCTTCTTAGGGATGCCAGAGTTTTTCTGGACACCATTGGAAAGCCGTCAGTGTGCATGCGTTCCCTCCCTTGTACAAAAACAAAGGCGCAAAGCCAGGAATAGGGCTGCAACGTTGAATGTGCTAATGGTTAGATCAGGGGTCGTCAACCTGGTCCCTACCGCCCACCAGTGGGCGTTTCAGGATTCTGGGTGGGCGGTCCAGGGTTCTACGGCACAAGTTGAATCCTCCTTCCGTCGAGCACTGGTGGGCGGTAAGGAAATTTTACCATCAAGAAAGATGCATTAGTGGGTGGTAGGTATGAAAGGTTGACTACCGCTGGGTTAGATTGACGCCAGGGCTGGGTGACTCTGTCAGTTTTGGTTTCTCTGTTTCACATTTTTCTAGTCTTAAATTTAGTTCTCCACATTTCCACATCACTGTGGATTTTTATTTTT
This sequence comes from Podarcis tiliguerta, assembly GCF_965153285.1. Taxonomy (NCBI): domain Eukaryota; kingdom Metazoa; phylum Chordata; class Lepidosauria; order Squamata; family Lacertidae; genus Podarcis; species Podarcis tiliguerta. Next base: position 5,643,756 of record NC_139542.1, read on the forward strand.
ATTTTTAAAAAAGACATTCACCAGCGAATTTCTCCCAATATACACATTGCCGTGCAAGTTTTCTTCAGACGCTCATTTTTGGCCACCTCGTGAGAAGACTCCCTGGAAAAGACCCTGATGCTGGGAAAGATGGAGGGCGCAAGGAGAAGGGGACGACAGAGGATGACATGGTGGGACAGTGTTCTTGAAGGTACCAGCATGAGTTTGACCAAACTGCGAGGGGCAGTGGAAGACAGAAGTGCCTGGCGTGCTCTGGTCCAGGGGGTCATGAAGAGTCGGACACGACTAAACAAAAACAACGCTCATATAATACAATTTTAGCTTGGGTTTTAACCTCTGTGTGCATAAAATGCAGTTTATTCATTCTGATGCATTTTTGCACAGCTGATGTCAGAAGCCAGAGTCAAGCGTAGGTGAGCAATAATAAAAAAGCCCTCTTTATTCAAAGCAACCGAAACAGCGCAGGCCTAGCGATCACAGCAACTCTTCCCAGTGGGTCTTGCCCCAAGGAGGCAGTTGCGTGGATTGAAGGTCCCCACACCTTTCTACCGCTCTCTAAGGCCCCCCCCCCCCATTTCTTTTCCCAGCAGCCTAAGGCTCCGTCGTCTTGTATCTCTTTGCTCCGCCCTTTCCATACCTCTTTGGGTTCTGGGAGACCAAGGGGGAGGGAGCTGGTCGCAGCAGGAGGGGGAGACTGTTGGAACATGCCTGGGGGGCACACGCAGCCCCCGGAATGAGACAGACCTCTCCGGGTGTCTTTCTGGTGAAGCGCAGCCCCGGACGTTCACAAATCATTCCCCCCCCAAAATAATATTTATTAAGTTTCCAACAAATTAAACTCAACACTGCAAAAAACAAAAAAAGAAAAAACATACAATACAATACAATACAATACAATACAATACAATACAATACAATACAATACATAATAAAAAAAAATTATAAAAGAAACAAACAAAACAAAACAAAACAAGAACCATTTAAAATTTCAATTTCAACATCTTATCTTTCTTTCCCTTATTTCCTCGACTTCCTCACACCTCCCTTTTTGTATTCCACTTCTATTAATTGTTTCAGCAATTCCTTTCCATCTTCCTCTGTTTTCTATCCTATAATTGTCTTAACACATTCTAACCATATTTTTACCTTTAATGCTCAATTAATCTATTTATACTTAATTCCACTTCCTGTCCATCTTCCCCTATTTTCAATCCTATAATTATCTTAACACATTTTAACCTTATTTTCCTTTAATACTCTATTAATCTATTTATACTTAATTCCTTATAACAGTTCTATTGAAGCCATATAACTTCATTTCAACGTTCTTCTAACATTCATTAATTTTACAATACTTCTATAAATATTCTTTAAACTTTTCCCAGTCTTCTTCCACCGACTCTTCTCCCTGGTCTCGGGTCTTGCCAGTCTTTTCCACCAATTCATCCAGTCCATCAACTTCATCTGCCATCATCCAGCACTTCTGTGCTTCCAGGAGACAACCATTCTCTCAGTCACAACAAAATGTGCACCAGTGACACTTATCTAAAGACATGTGCACACTCTATCAGCAGAGTATAGCAGAAATGATTGTGGAGTGTGAGTGTAGCATTCTAAGTGTATATATTTTTAAAGTAATATATACAGGACAGAGCAGCCATGGCGTCCTCTCACTTCTCCTCCAAGAGAGAGAGAGAGAGAGAGAGAGGAAGAGATAAGACTGACTTCCGTTCTCAGACTTTCCAAGCCTAGAAAGTAAACACAGAGCAAACCCCTGTGTTGCAAACCTAACACAACAAACAATACAAGTAGCACAAAGACCAGTATACTTGATGGCACAGCAATTCTTTTTTGCATAATATACATGATTTAGTGCAACAAAAACAAAATGTGTACACTTGTAAATTCTCCAATATATTTGAAATCAAATGAACACACGTCTGGCAATCTTTGAAAGTCCGTAGAAATATAAGAAGTCTAAGGTTGAAACAAAGTAATAGATGCTATCCTGTGGGCTAAGCGGTAAAACTTTTTTTCTTTTAACATATTCTCGTGACCACTGCTCCTTGTGCATTTTTCCAGCCTATGGGTTGTGCTGAGGAAGATTCCAGCGAAACAGTCAGATTATCTGGGATCACTGTCCTACATTGTTCTTCACTTACTACTTCGGCACCATGAAAGCCTAAAAAAAGTTTTACCGCTTAGCCCACAGGATAGCATCTATTACTTATTATACTATGGACTTTCAAAGATTCACAGACGTGTGTTCATTTGATTTCAAATATATTAGAGAATTTACAAGTGTACACATTCTGTGCCTTTTGGCCCCTCTCCTCTCCTGCCTCTGCTTCTGCACTGCTCTCTGCTACAGGCTCTCCCCGCTCACTAAGCCCTGTTGCCTCTTCAGCTTCCGACACCTTCTCTTCCCAGTCTTCCGCCTCTTCTCCCTCTGGCTGCTCGTTGTCACCCCACCACCAATCCCTGGGCTCTGAGCCTTCTTCCCTTGGGGTTTCCTCAGCTGGTGCCTCCCAGCACTGTGTGATCGATGGCTGATAGTGGATGCCTTCATTTCTTTGTTTTTAGCAGACACTTCCCACCATGGGTCCGTGCATCTGGCTGTTACCCAGAAGGTGGTTTGAACCCATCCAGGGACGGCTGTGGGCAAGATTCCTGCATTGCAAGGGGTTGGACTTGATGACCCTCTGGGGTCCCTTCCAACTCTACAAATCTATGATTCTACATTTTCCTGGACTGTCAGAGTTCAGAGCAACGTGCGTTTGCAAGAAAATTTGAAAGCAGGCTGTTTTGGATCCCAACTCCCTCTTCAAATGCCTGCAATTTCACATGGTCCGCAGCCGGCAGCATTAAATTATTCACAGCCTAGGGATCTGTATTCGAAAAGCGCACCCGCGCATGTTGACCACCACAAGCTTTACTAGCGGATGCACACTTGCCGAAAACGTATGCGGTTTCGTAAAAGGACACAAGGTGTTCTGTTTCCAAACGGCGGGAAAATGGGCTTGTGGCAAAACGCCCATCCTGTGGGGAGTCTTAAAATTGGCATCCGGACTCTGGCACTCTGGTACGAAATTAAGCCTCGAGACTCGAGTTCTCCAGCGGGTACCTTTTGGTTAACTGCGGGCTGCCGGCGGAGGCTGACATTGACCTAGTTTCCGCGGGTGATCAAAAGATTGCCTCCTGCCCAAGTTTAATAGGTCAGCTGGTCTCCCCGGTGCAGGGAAGCCCTTTCCGAAAGGAGAAAGCCCTTTGCTTCTTGCATCGAGTGCTGTGTGCCCAAGTTAGCTTGGTGCAAATGTGGAGATTTTAGGATGGAGGAGGGAAGGAAAACAGAAGGCCCCAGGCCCTTTGTTATGTACTGAGTTGAATAGGATCCAAAATGCAGCAGTCTGAATGGTCCTAGAACTATAGGATTCAGAATGCAGCAGTCTGAATGGTCCTAGAACAATAGGATTCAGAATGCAGCAGTCTGATTGGTCCTAGAACTATAGGATTCAGAATGCAGCAGTCTGATTGGTCCTAGAACAATAGGACCCAGAATACAGCAGTCTGATTGGTCCACAGGAGCCACCCAATCCAGCTCCCAGAATTAGCCAATCATGTGGGGTCCATTGTGTAAATAATGTATATAAAGCAGACATTCTGGGGGAACTTCTATTCCTCCTCACCACTACGAGCTGAATAAAGAGCATGAAATCCACTCTCGACTCCGAGTATATTTCACCCTTCCATCTTAGTGTGCCAGGCATTATCGAGCAGGCATTTAGAAGGTGCCAGGTTCCAGTGGTGTAGCACAGGGGCGGTTGCCCCAGGGCGCAAAATTGTTAGGGGCACAAAATTTCAACACCCGGTGCTGCCTCAGAACAGCTGCTCGCTTCCAGTGCTGGGCTCTGTTGAAAATGGCTTCTCCCTGAGAACCGGGGAAAAATTTCTGAAAGGCAGAGCTGTTTAATAGTGGAACGGTCTCCCGCGAGAGGTGGTGGGCTCTGCTTCTTCTGAGGTTTTTAAGCAGAGGTTGGGTGGCCATCTGTCAGGGATGCTTTAGCTGAGATTCCTGCATTGCAGGGGGTTGGACTAGATGACCCTCATGGTCCCCTCCAACTCTACAATTCTGTGATTCAAAGCTTCTCTGAATAAACATATGCAGCATATACATGACCCTAAACCAATAGGGATGCGGGTGGCGCTGTGGGTAAAAGCGTCAGCGCCTAGGGCTTGCCAATTGAAAGGTCGGCGGTTCGAATCCCCGCGGTGGGGTGCGCTCCCGCTGCTCGGTCCCAGCGCCTGCCAACCTAGCAGTTCGAAAGCACCCTCGGGTGCAAGTAGATAAATAGGGACCGCTTACTGGCAGGAAGGTAAACGGCGTTTCCGTGTGCGGCTCTGGCTCGCCAGAGCAGCGATGTCACACTGGCCACGTGACCCGGAAGTGTCTCCGGACAGCGCTGGCCCCCGGCCTCTTGAGTGAGATGAACGCACAACCCTAGAGTCTGTCAAGACTGGCCCGTACGGGCAGGGGTACCTTTAAACCAATACATTGGGCTACAACCTTTAATTGTAAACTGGTTAATCGAGATTCAAAATGACCTGAACAGATTGGGGAATGGGGCCCAAACTAACCAAATGAATTTCAAATGCAAGGTCCTGCACTTAGGCAGGAATAATCAGATGCACAAATGTAACATAGGAGACACCTGGCTTGCTAGTAGTTTGTGTGAAAGCGATCTGGGGGTCTTGGTGGACCACAAGCTGAACAGGGTGGTGCAGCAGCAAAAAAAGCTATTCTAGGCTGCATCCACAGAAGTCTAGTGTCCAGCTCAAGGTTAGTAATAGTCCTGCTGGCACTGTGGGTTAAACCACAGAGCCTAGGGCTTGCTAATCAGAAGGTCGGCAGTTCGAATCCCAGCGACGGGGTGAGCTCCCGTGGCTCGGTCCCTGGTCCTGCCAACTTAGCAGTTCAAAAGCACGTCAAAGTGCAAGTAGATAAATAGGTACCACCCTGGCGGGAAGGTAAACGGCGTTTCCGTGCGCTGCTCTGGTTCGCCAGAAGCAGCTTAGTCCTGCTGGCCACAGTACGCCGGCTCCCTTGGCCAATAAAGCGAGATGAGCGCCGCAACCCCAGAGTTGGCCATGACTGGACCTAATGGTCAGGGGTCCCTTTACCTGTATTCTGAGTCAGACCACACCAGCTATCCCAGCCAAAAGAAAGAAAGAAAGAAAATCCAGGAGATTTGCTTCTGTTCTCACCGACCTCAGTTTAAGCAGTTTTCATTTCATTTCCCTTTTAATTTGTATAACTCCTTTCTATATTATTGTACACAAGGCAGTTTTCAAGCTAAAGAAATAACAAAATGGACAGCAAAGATCACACAATCTGATCCAATACAAAAAGTCATAATAAATTGAACAATTTATATCAAATAGAGCAATATTCAGTAATTGATTAGAGTCTAATAGTAAGCACAAAATTAAATATCAGCAAATAATAATTAAACCGTTTACACTTAATCATTACAATAAAGAATTACTGAACTATAATCAATGAAAATAATGGAAAGTCATGCATAAAATACCACCAAACGTACAAAACCATGTCAAAGGATCAAACTGAAAAACAAGGACACACAATAATTATACAATTATTTTTTAAAAAAAATATCCCTGAACGCCTCTTCTTTCTTACCAGCTGCTTTTGCTGTTCTCAAAGTTGGTAGAGCCTGCGACTCTTAATCTCAGAGTTGTGGGTTCGAGAACCAACACTGGACAAAAATAAATAAATCCTGCATTGCAAGGGGTTGGACTAGATGACCCTCGTGGTCCCTCGCAGCTCCATAATTCTACGATTCTGTTCCTAATGTTTACTAAGGCAGGTCAGGGCAAGTTGCCGTCTCGCCTGGGAAGAGTTAATGGAACTTGGCAGGCGAGCGCTTCCTGGTATCGGCCAATCGGAGGGAACAAAGGTTGGCAACAGGTGATGGGTTTGTTTGCGGCAGGTATTAATTTTAGTTTTTTCTCCAGAAGTCCCTGCAGGCGAGGAAGCAGCTTAGAGCCCAGCGAGGGCTGGGATCCGGAGGGAGCATGGGAGACAGCCTCTCCTGGAGCGTGGAGGTAAATGACCTGAGGAATTCCTGGTTTTAAAAGGGACTCCTTTAAAAAAAAGAAAACTTTGTTTCCCACCCACCTCCCTTTGCAGAGTAACCTGAAACTCCCCTCTTTTGAATAAGGCAGAAGCCGCCCAGGCTGGGCAGACAAACTGAGAAGCCAGCTCTGTCCTTGCTGGCTGAAGAAGGAGGCTTCAGGCAGGTGGGTTTCTGTCCGCAGGTGCAATGCAGACATTTTGTTGCTGCTGCCTTAGAATTTGGGCTGGAATCTCGGACCCGCTCCCTTCCTTTTCCCGCTGGAATTGCATTTTTGTGGTTTGTTTGCAAGCTCCTCCATCAATAGGTTTGGAGCACGGAGGGGGAAATCTCAGACCCAGTGGCCCTCGAGATATCTCCGTCTGGCCCCCGGGGACTCTCCCCAGGTCATACGCCCCCTCCTGAGCAGCAGCCCTTTAACCAACTCTGCTTTGCACCCTCCTCGATTCATGGAATCGGAAGGCACCACTAGGGTTGTCTAGTCCAACCCCCTGCAATGCAGGAATCTTTTCCTCGAACCCGAGGCCCTGAGATTAAGAGTCTCAGGCTTTGCCGACTGAGTTATCCTTTTGCATGTCTGGAATATGGCAATGCCTCTTGCTTGCTTGGATAGAGGACAGAGGGCTGGGGGTGAGTGGGGGTGTAGCAACAAACCTAGCATACAGTGGCGAAATTCGCACCCGCTACTTGCCCGCATTTTTTCTCTGGCAGCTCCCACTGCTGGAATGTGGCCCCCAGAAGGTTGCTAAGAATGGGAAGTGGCCCTTGAGCTGGAAAAGTGTTCCTGTCCCAGTTTTAGAAAACCAGGATCATGTTGCTTTGACATCTGTAAGCTGCTTCCAGCAGCCCTTTCATGGGGGGAATACTTTTTAAAAATGTAATAATAAATACAGGCCGTCGCCAGGCCTGTCTGCCCTGATCTGCTGCTTTTCCTGCAGAAAATCTCACCCGCCTCCTTTTTGCACCCAGAGGTGCTGTTTGCAGCAAATGTGTTGGGGGAGTTTGCACCTCCTCTTGAGTAAGTGGCTTTGCACGATGTCTCCTCGCTCATCTAACACTCTGCTTTTCATTCCTTTGCTCAGAGCAGATTGCAGGGCTGGACTTTGCCCGCTCGGCATCTAATCAGGCCGGGTTCGAGTTCTGGCAGGGGTGGTATAGCCTCTGCCTTGTGAGTAGGGCTGCCGGGTTGGTTCTCCCGCAGAACTCCCAGGTCTTTGAAAACTGCATGGCAGGTTTGGACTGAGCGAGCGAAGCGGTTGCTGTCATGGTGTGCCTGTTGTCCCGCCGAACCTCTGCTTTTTGTGGAGCAGTTAAAGGCATGGGAGCTCTGCTTCCCCCGAGAAACTGGCAACCCAACCCTCCCATTTGTGAGGATTGGGGTCTCTGAGAATCAGGGGAACCCCCCTAAACTTTGCATGTGTGCTAGCACAGGCAAATTGTTGAGAGCTGCCACTGGCACAGTTGTTGGCAGATTCACACATACACACTTCACCAGTGTTAGTTCCAACACTTGAGACTGCCATCATATGCTCCATTACTTGTGGGGGGAGTTCTTTTTAGATTATGGGATGTGTTTCGCCCAAGTTAAAAGCTGCTGGAAAGATCTGTTTCGATTTCCGAAGGCAGGAAAAATTTTAAAGGGACTTGATGGGGCTCTGTGTTCAAGAGACTGCCTTTGAAAAGTGTTGAGAAACATTAGCTAGTCCAGAGCATGGTGGCAACTGGAATTGGCTGCAAAGGGTTATACTGGCTTCAATTTAGCTTTCAAGATTCGGTATTTAAATCCCAGTACGGCCTGGGACCAGGATACCTGTATAGGGAAGTTTTTAATGTTTGATGTTTTACTCTGTTTGGTGTTTTAATTTGTTGGAAGCCGCCCAGAGTGGCTGCGGTAACCCAGTCAGATTCATCAGGGTTCAACTTATATCCTTACGTTCCTATTTTAGGAGACTGGTTTATTTTGATTTTTAAGGACCCTTAGATAGCCCTTTGCAGATCAACCTGCAGTTTTTGAGGAGGGGGAGTGTATTTGCAGTTCTGTATGGTTGCGTCGTGAGAATGGAACGGGGCTATTTGAGGGGCATCGCTTGTCTGAAAGGGTGGGTGGTTCTGGGGACGAAACTGCTTCTGTGGCTTTGGAGTGGAATAATTGGTCAGCTTTGCTTATGCCCCATAGAATACCTTTGCTTAGAAGGAGAGCTATTCCCAGGGGGAATGGTGCAACGAGATAAACAATTGCATCAGGAGCAATGATGGGTTGTGTACAAAACAGAGGAAATGTATTTTTGCTACTGGAGCAGAACAGATGCTCATGGGGTCTGCAGAACAACCCAGGTTCGACTTCAATCCCCAGATCCTCACAGTGTCCCTGTTTTCCAGGGACAGTCCTGGATTTCCAGAAGCCATCTTGGTTTCTGATTTGATTCCGGAATGTCCTGCTTTTCCTTCTTGTTGTTGTTCTTTAGTCATTAAGTTGTGTCCGACTCTTCGTGACCCCCTGGACCAGAGCACGCCAGGCACTCCTGTCTTCCACTGCCTCCCGCAGTTTGGTCAACTCATGCTGGTAGCTTCGAGAACACTGTCCCACCATCTCGTCCTCTGTTGTCCCCTTCTCCTTGCGCCCTCCATCTTTCCCAACATCAGGGTCTTTTCCAGGGAGTCTTCTCTTCTCATGAGGTGGCCAAAGTCTTGGAGCCTCAGCTTCAGGATCTGTCCTTCCAGTGAGCACTCAGGGCTGATTTCCTTCAGAATGGAGAGGTTTGATCTTCTTGCAGTCCATGGGACTCTCAAGAGTCTCCTCCAGCACCAGAATTCAAAAGCATCAATTCTTCGGAGATCAGCCTTCTTTATGGTCCAGCTCTCACTTCCATACATCACTCCTGGGAAAACCATAGCTTTAACGGACCTTTGTTGGCAAGGTGATGTCTCTGCTTTTTAAGATGTTGTCTAGGTTTGTCTTTGCTTTTCTCCCAAGAAGCAGGCGTCTTTTAATTTCATGACTGCTGTCACCATTGTTTACCATCTCAGGGACAGCTCAGAGCTCAGCAGCAGAGGCACACGCTCTCATAAAATCCCAGGTTCGAACCCAAGCCTCCCCCGGTTGAGCAAAAAAAGAACCCAAGAAGCAGGATATTTGCAAGAGACTTTGGCTGGCGAGATTTCTCGCAGGGCTGGGCTGGAACTGCCAGGCTGTTAAGGCAGTTTTGCATTTATGCAAATAGATGTGTACGGCACCAATATTCAAGAGACTGTGCCGCACTCCTTGGCTTTCATTTGCAAAATTCTGCCAGAAGCCTGATTTGCATGGTAAAATAAGGACATCAATGCCAACTTGCTCAGTTTGCATAACAGGTTCAGGTTGCAGGCTGTGATTTTAATAATAATAATAATAATAATAATAATAATAATAGTTGATTGGTTTATTTATCTTTCTTTTACACCCTGAAAATGCAGAAATCTCTGAACAAAATAACCAGGTAAAAAGGTAAAGGGACCCCTGACTGTTAGGTCCAGTCGTGGCCGACTCTGGGGTTGCGGCGCTCATCTCACTTTATTGGCTGAGGGAGCCGGCGTACAGCTTCAGGGTCATGACTAAGCCGCTTCTGGGGAACCAGAGCAGCGCACGGAAACGGCCTTTACCTTCCCGCCGGAGTTGTACCTATTTATTTACTTGCACTTTGACGTGCTTTCGAACTGCTAGGTAGGCAGGAGCAGGGACCGAGCAACGGGAGCTCACCCCGTCGCAGGGATTCGAACTGCCAGCCTTCTGATCGGCAAGTCCTAGGCTCTGTGGTTTAACCCACAGCGCCACCTGCATCCCTATAAGTTATCGAGACCCATGCTAGTCAATGTTGGCACCCGTCTGTCTCGAGAAACAATGGAGTGTGCCTCAAGGGGTGAAGCCAAACCAGAGAAGCTTTGGGGACTGATGGGAATTCTAGTCCAAAAGAAGCTGGAGGGCAGCAGCTGAGCGAAGGCTGCCTTAAAAATCACGGCTTTCAAACTGGTTTCAAGGCCTGACATTTGCAGTTTCTGGCTGAATCCCCACCAATGAATAACTAGTGTTTTCGGACCCTCCCACGTCGAATTTCTTTTGCCAGTAGCATACCAGGAGGTGAGAGGTGCAGCGCTGCGTTTCAGCTTCTTTATGCCAAGTTAATAGCAAATCCGTAATGCGTTCGCCGTCCAGGGTCGCTGGGGCTACTGTGGGGAGATTTGACCTTCTGACATTAGGTATGATTTGCAAATAAACTGCTCCGTCCTGCAAGACCCTGGGCGTTCGGGTGTGGGTATTCCCCTCGCCCTTTGTTTTTTAAGCAGGTGCAATCAGATTGCGTTCCAAAGAGCTATTTGTGTTCTTATATATTTGGCCGTCCCCCAGAAGCGCAAGGGTGGAGCAAAGCTCGACAAGGAAATTGGCATTTGCCGTGGAGGCAGGTATGTGTGACGAATGAAAGTGGAACGGGAGCCAGGCTCACCTACCAGGTACCAAAGTTAAAAAATATGAATCTGTCTTTTGAGGAACACTCTGTATTCCTCCTCTGTTTACAGCCCTTCTGGAGGGAAAGATACGCTTGGAAACGCATGGGCAACATCAGCTGGAATATTGGAATCCAGCCAGTTGAATACAATTTCCACCCAGGAAGGACTTTGTTGCCCTGCACAGTTTCTTGTCGCTTCCTGGGACTAGGAAAACCAGAGTAAATTTTACAAACTAGTTATAAGGCCCACCACAAAATATTTCACCTGACCACCCAATATTCTTTGGCTATTGAGCATGTTAAGATTACCCTGGACTTTTTTGGAGGGGGGCGTGAATTACCCTCATAAATTCTTTTTCAATTGCACTTAGCAAACTTGGGTATTCCCCTTATACTAATAATTTCCTTTCATTTCTGACTAACCCTGCACTGCCTTCATATCTGCTGATCCGTCAGTACCTGCGTTAGAAGGATTCACTGCAGAATAAATGATGAGGAATTGTGCAGATCAGTTTATGATACTGGCCGCTTTTGTTTCCAATGTTCAAATTCGGTTTGTGGCTTGGGAAACAGCTTCGACTAGTCAGCTAAACCAGGTGAGGGTAGCCAATGGATCTCAAACCCCCGGTGAGTTAGGGACTTCTCTTGCAAGCAAAGGCAGGCTCTGGCGAATTGAGCAGATGAAGAAGAAGAAAAGTTTGGATTTGATATCCCGCTTTATCACTACCCGAAGGAGTCTCAAAGCGGCTAACATTCTCCTTTCCCTTCCTCCCCCACAACAAACTGTGAGGTGAGTGGGGCTGAGAGACTTCAGAGAAGTGTGACTGGCCCAAGGTCACCCAGCAGCTGCATGTGGAGGAGCAGGGAAGCAAACCCAGTTCACCAGATTACGAGTCTACCGCTCTTATCCACTACACCACACTGGCTCTCCAGTGGGCCCATTGGTCACAAATATGGTTTCTGGATGTGATGTAGAGGGGGCTTGTGAGCCTGGGGAGGGAGCCCATCTAGGAGAAGAGAAACTCTGATCCTAAACCTCCTCTCTCGTGCGGGATATTGGGGAGCAGAAAAGGCTCAGGAGTAAACCCTACCCAAATCCAGACTGGAGTCCTTAAGGCGGTTGGATGGCGCCATGTATGCCTCCTTTAAGCAACTCCTGCAGCCAAACTGGTGTCAAGCATCTTGCTCTGCTTTCCTTTGGACCTCAATCAGCGAGGCCGAGAGGGGGTCTTGTCATCTGGGTAGCCCAGGACCTCCATACACACTGCCCAGGGTTGCATCCCAGGGAGGTCGCTTTGGTGTTGCTAACGCAGCGGTTTGACTTCACCCCCAGAGGTGCACTCCATTGTCTCTTGCATAGCTGTCAACTTTCAGATTTGAAAATAAGGGATCAGCAGCCTCAAAAATAAGGGATCAGCAGCCTCACCTGTCCCAGGGATAGTCTATGGGATATCTAACAATCCGGGTTAGCAGTGGGAAACGGCACTGGAATAAGGGAATTTCCCACAAAAAAGGGGGGGAATTTCCCACAAAAAAGTGAAGGTTGACAGCTATGCTCTTGACAATGCACAGTGGTACCTCAGGTTATGACACGGGTGGCACTGTGGTCTAAACCACAGAGCCTAGGGCTTGCCGATCAGAAGTTCAGTGGTTCGAATCCCCGCAACGGGGTGAGCTTCCGTTGCCCTGTCCCTGCTCCTGCCCACCTAGCAGTTCAAAAGCGCATCAAAGTGCAAGTAGATAAATAGATACCGCTCATGCAGGAAGGTAAACGGCGTTTCCGTGTGCTGCTCTGGTTTGCCAGAAGCGACTTAGTCATGCTGGCCACATGACCCAGAAGCTGTACACCGGCTCCCTTGGCCAATAAAGCGAGATGAGCGCCGCAACCCCAGAGTCGTCCGCGACTGGACCTAACAGTCAGGGGTCCCTTTACCTTTACCTTTATGTCTATACATTGTAGGCTGCCTTGCTATTTAATTTGTATTTGTGGTGCTTTATGTTTAAATACTGTATATATGCTTATATTGTAGGCAGTGGTACCTTGGTTCTTGAACTTAATCCATTCCAGAGGTCCGTTTGACTCCCGAAACGGTTTGAAAACAAGACATGGCTTCCGATTGGCTTCCTGCACTCAATCGGAAGCCGCATCGGACGTTTGGCTTCCGAAAAACGTCCGCAAACCGGAACATTTACTTCTGGGTTTTGGGCATTTGGGAGCCGATTTGTTTGTCAATTAAGCCATTCGAGAACCAAGGAATGACTGCAGTTTACAACTGCTTTTAATATTGTCTTGTAATGCTGTAACCGCCCTGTCACCTTACGGTGAAGGTCAAGTAATGATAATAATACTAAATAATGCCTGATGGATGCACCTTGGGATGGTGGAAGGATGTCCCTCTTGTTTGTGTGCGATGTGTCTTTGTCGTTCGTCCCCTTTCTCGTTGCAGCGCCATCCCGTTTCCATCTCGCCTGTCCTTTGTCTTGTGATTACTTATGCAAATGGGCGACGCAGCCCCCATAATGGGCATGTTGTCTTCCAGAACAGAAAAGCCTACAATTATCTTATTATTGGGATGAAAGGGAGAAAAAGAAGCCTGTGCGTTGTGTTCACAACCCTTTGTTTGTTTGCGTTTCCCCACGCCCATAGGAGACGGAGGCCTCGTTCGCCACTCTGCCTCAGCTGCAGCCTTTCCAAAATGGATTTTGCATTGTTTTTTTAAATATGTTTTTATTGAGTTTGACATTGCTGATTTAAATTCAAACATTAAACATCAAAATCATCCCTGAATCCTTCGACTCCCCTCCGCCCTTCCAGAGTTACCATTATCAATCTTTCCCCTCTCAAACTGCTTCTCTTAGTTTCTCAATTTTAAAAAAATAATCAATTTTTACCATAGTTTTTCGCACGTTACAAGCATTGTTCAAATCCTGCCAAAGTTTTTAGTTGTTTACAATGTTCTCTTCCCTGTTTAGGGAAGTTTTTAATGTTTAATAGACTATTGTATTTTAAAATTCTGTTGAAAGCCGCCCAAGTGGCTGGGGAAACCCAGCCAGATGGGCAGGGTATAAATAATAATAATAATAATAATAATAATAATAATAATAATAATAATAATAATAATAATTACATAATACATTATATTTTCCCCCATTCCTTCTTAAAGTTCTTCTCTTCCTGGTTTCTGATTTACCCGGTCAATTTTGCCATTTCAGCGTAGTCTTCAGCCATTCATCTCTGGTCGGGACTTTATCTTCCTTCCATCTCTGAAAACAGTTGCCGAGACTAAAGGTTCCCATCTCCCCATAGCTGTCTAAGCCCCCTCTCTGTGGGTTTTTTTAACCAGCAATCAGAGACTGTGCCTTTGTGAAGCCAACCTCTCCTCCACCCTTTTCATGCCTCTCCTGGTTTTAGGAGACAGCAGTAGGGGAGCTTGTTGTGGGGAGCTTGTTGTCATATCCATGACTCTCCACCAGCCAGACTCATCTCTTCCTCTCAGTCTCCCCTCTCTCCTGCCTCAGCTTCTGCCTCAGCTTCTGCACTTCTCTTCCACAGACTCTCCCCGCTCACCAAGCCCTGTTACCTCTTCAGCTTTGACATCTCCTCTTCCCAGCCATCTCCCTCTTCTCCCTCTGGCCACTCATCGTTCTCTCTCCACCAATTCCCTGGCTCTCAGCCTCTTTCCCTTGGGGGTCCCCTCGCTGGTTCCTCCCACCGTTCCTCTGCGTCCAACGAGTCCGTGACAGTAAACTATATCAGTTAACGTGATTTCACCACTGTGGAATGCAAGGCGAATAGCGTGGTTTCTGGTGGAAGTGTAACTGCAGCAGAACAGAAACAGCGGTGCGTGTGATGAATGCAGCAGGGCAGCATGTGGAACGATATCTTCTTTACACTGTCTCTGACGCTGGAGGCAGAGCTCAGTCTTCGTGGCGACAGACTTATCCACTCTTGTGACCCTCCCGTGCCTGAGAACGGAAGCTTCCCCCAAAATGTCCACATTCCCAAACGTCCACGCTTCCAGTGGCCATGAATGAAGGGTAAACAAGAACACACTGGGCTCCTTTGCTGTCGGTAAATACAAGTTTCTCCCTAGAATAGCACTGATTAAGTCCTCCTGGTGTGTTTTGGGACTGGAAAGATGTCCAGGGATTTCTCACACGGCTGCTCGCTAGCACAACATTAATGATTAACCTACCAGGCCCAAAATGGGCTTATTTCATGTTCTTATCTCAATGGAATTCTATTTTCAAATAGTTGGCAGCTTTAGCCAGCTGAGGGCTGGCTCTCATGACCCTCTCCCCCCGTTCCATGAGATTTCATTAAAACTTTTTCATAATGCAATACAATAATAAAAAAAAGACTAATCTAAATGAAAACAAAACCTGAAAGAGATGATGATGATGATGATGATGATAATGCAGAGTCCCCTTTTAAGGGTAGTTCTGAACCCTTGTTTCACACAGAAATTGGTAGACCCTACAAGCTCTTAAGGGATGCGGGTGGCGCTGTGGTCTAAACCACTGAGCCTAGGGCTTGCCGATCAGAAGGTTGGCGGTTTGAATCCCTGCAACGGGGTGAGCTCCCGTTCCTCGGTCCCTGCTCCTGCCCACCTAGCAGTTCGGAAGCACATCAAAGTGCAAGTAGATAAATAGGTACCACTCCGGCAGGAAGGTAAACGGCGTTTCTGTGTGCTGCTCTGGTTCGCCAGAAGCGGCTTAGTCATGCTGGCCACATGACCCGGAAGCTGTACGCCGGCTCCCTCGGCCAATAAAGCGAGATGAGTGCTGCAACCCCAGAGTCGGTCTCGACTGGACCTAATGGTCAGGGGTCCCTTTACCTTTACCCTTACAAGCTCTCACCCATTAGCTTCTCCGCCCCAGAAAGTTTGGGGAAAACTGCCCTAAATGGGAGTACATCCCAATTGAGGGGAAGTTGAAGGATGGGCTTGCTGAAGGTTGTGACCTGGAACAGAAATGAGAGTTGAAACCAGATGGAGGAGAGAGGCCAAAAGCGAGTCCCTTTGTTTCGTGGCACAGGGCCAAGCCTCTCACCCCACCCTGAGAGTTCAGTCTTAGCTTGAGAATTTCTTCTGGGGCAAGGACACCCCTTTTATTACAGCATTAACCAGTTCAATGAGTGTACGTAGACCTCTTTTTTTTGAAAAAGAGGATTTGCAAAGGACGTCTCCGTTTACCACAGTCCAACCCAAACAAAGAGATTCTTTTCAGCCTCGCTTGAACATGGGGAGAAAAAGGAATTAGGCTAAACAAAGACCTGGGATTCAGCTCCCCGGAAATAGAAAACTCGATCACCGTCGATGATGGAGAAGTTCTCTTTTGTCTCCCCTTTTGTAGTTGCACGAAATCTCCCTTAATGCATGTTTTCAGCTGAGGAAACCAAAACCCTTTTGGAGCCGTGAGGGAGGGGCTGGTTAAATATTGACTGTTGGCTTAGTCGAGTTTTGTAGACTAAATCCTGCTCATGTTCAGCCAAACATAACAAACACATACCAGAACGGGGCGGTAATAAGGATGGGAAAGTTCTGTCTCTCTTGCACAAATGATGCAGAAGCAGGGCTTCTAGTCTCTGTCCCGGGAGCCTGAAATGTTATCTTTTAACTCAGCCTTTAGTATTGTGCTGAAGGATCCAAATAATCTTCATGGTTCCTTTAAGAATTTTTTTCTTTTTTTAAAAAAACAAGCAAGGTGCTAGTCCTCACGATGCAAGGGAAGAATTACAAAGCATATATGATGGTTCTGCTGTTCGTATAAAGGTAAAGGGACCCCTGACCGTGGCCGACTTAGGGGTTGCGGCGCTCATCTCGCTTTACTGGCCGAGGGAGCCGGCGTACAGCTTCCGGGTCATGTGGCCAGCATGACTAAGCCGCTTCTGGCGAACCAGAGCAGCGCACGGAAACGCCGTTTACCTTCCCGCCGGAGTGGTACCTATTTATCTACTTGCACTTTGTGGTGCTTTCGAACTGCTAGGTGGGCAGGAGCAGGGACCAAGCAACGGGAGCTCACCCTGTCTCGGGGATTCGAACCGCCGACCTTCTGATTGGCAAGCCCTAGCCTCTGTGGTTTAACCCACAGCGCCACCTACGTCCCACCTGCTGTTCATATAGCATTCTTCAAAAGTCAGGGTGGGTCTTCCAGTAGTAAGAAAATAGTGGTGACAGCGCAAGGAGTGAATTGGGGACCTTCTAGTTTCGTTGCAATAGTGAGAATGGAAGTTTCCGCTTGTGAAATTTTAAGTTCATTAGCACAGAATTTCCCATTATAGTAATGTCAATGGGGGGAGAATAGGGATGAGGGAGAAAATTGGTTTCATTGAATTTTAATGAAAAACTAGCTAATTTGAGCTTTCCATACCAATGCATGAACCTATTCTTCAAAATTTGCACGCCTCTGAATTTCACAATGCAGTTCTCCAAATGCTGTGTAGAGAAATGCCTATATAAGGATAAAGTGTGCATTAAAATGCAGGTATTAGTGAAAAAATAACATACAGAAATGCATTACAATGGGGCAATTTTTTGCAGAAATATGCATCTTAATCAAAGCTGAATGCAGAGATTTGCTTATTAGGAGAAATTTGCACTAAATGCACTAGGTGCATTTTCAAGAGGAAAGAATTTGCGGTTTTCTGAGGAAATACGGAGACCTGAATTCAAGATGGAAAGATTGGGAAATGGGGAGAACCCGAAACTGATATATTTGCCTGTTCCCTAAAAAGAAATGGGAGCCTTCTCCCTTGCCCTGTCTCAGTCTGTAGGTGAGTCCCCTTCTTTTAAACCGCCCATAATCACCCCCCTTTGCCCGTCTCTTTCAGAAGCATGGCTTTATCATAAGTAGAATCTGACAATCCAACTCCCAGTGCCCGGTGGGCATGCCAGACTATTGTTAGCTAATGAAACAGACTTTGTTCAGCAGCCTCTGTGGGTGCCAAGCATTTTATGTTCCTTTACGGGTTCTCAAAAAGTTTGCCTCCTTAGCCAAGCTGCATGGAGGATGACAGGACGGCGTCAGGAGAGTTGCCATATTTCAAAAATCTGTACTACCAACATGGGCTGCCATGCATCCAGCAATTTCTGCCCGGATGCTGTTCACGGGGGCTGAATACCGGCTGTGCCCGAGAAATTCCAGGCAACCCTAGATTCTATATCTACCATATTTTTCGCTCCATAAGACGCACCCGACCATAAGACGCACCTAGTTTTTAGAGGGGGAAAGCAAGAAAAAAAATATTCTGCGCAGAGCATGTAAGCGGCTCTCGCTTTTCTTGCTTTAAAGCAAGCAAAGTGAGAGCCACTTACATGGCTTCTCTCCTGCTTTGCGCAGCTCTCACTTTGCTTGGGCATCCCTCCTCCCGCCTCGCTGTAAAGCGATGCAACACCGGAGCAAGAAAAGGAGGAGGAGACACCAGGACAGGTGCTTTGCTTGCTTTACAGCGAGACGGGAGGAAGGACGGGCAAGCAAAGTGAGAGCTACGCAAAGTGGGAGAGAAGCCGTGTAAGCGGCTCTTGCTTTGCTTGCTCCCGTCCGTGTTGGTCCCGTGGGTTAACCGTGAGGCAAGGTCTGAGTCCAGTCCGAGGTCGAGGGTGCGGTATGGAGGCTGTCCATCAAAGCTGAAGCTGGGTCCAAGGCAGGGAGTCAGGTGAGGTCAAGAACTCTGGCAGAAGAGCAGGACAGGGTTCAGGCAGGAACAGGCTACCAACAATGTTGCTCCTGCAACTTGGGACTGGGGCTGGCGGCCCCGATCCTCTGGTGACTCGCCTCTCCTGGCCTGGAGGCCAGCACTCCTCCTGCGAGAACTTAGTTCCCTCCGCCTCTCTGCCCTGAGCCTCTGCAGCTCAGGAGAGGCTGGAGGGTTACCAGACCCAGAGGCAACCAGCTTCCTCTGACGGGGCTGAGAGTGGAACACCTGCAGGCAACGGGTCCTCCATCACCTCAGGAGCCAGAGCAGATTCAGCTGGTGTTTGCTCCTGAGGATCCAGCACAGGTGAGGACCCTTCAGGCTCAAGCCCCAGCCCCGGCTCAGCTGGTTCTGGAGGTGGGGAATCCTGTGCAGGCTGGGATTCCTCAGGTTCAGCCTCCAAGTCCGAATCCCAGGCCATCATACTGTCCCTACTCCCACTTCGCTGTGAAGCCAGCAGAGCAAGAGCGATAGCTGCGCAGCGCCTCTTGTTCTGTTGGCTTCCCAGCGAAGCGGGAGGAGGAACAGTTCTTTATAGGGAGCACTGAGCAGAGCCTCTTGCTGGCTTTTCCGGGAGGTGGGAGAAGGAACGGAGGGCAGCCTGTCAGTCCCTTCTCCCTCCTCGCGGCAAAGCCTGCAAGAGCTGCACACACGCTCTGCGCAGCTCTTTAAAGGGAGCAGAGCCTCCCGCCTGCATTCGCTCCATAAGACGCACACACATTTCCCCTTACTTTTTAGGAGGAAAAAAGGGTGTCTTATGGAGCGGAAAATACGGTAGGTTTTATTTTGGAGGGCAAGCAAGGACTGGTGCTCTTTGATACAGAAAAACAAGCCGGAGAAATGGCCCCGTCCATGACTATTCGCCATGGTAATATGGGACCATTGCTTTCTATCCTGTTCACCGGTCAGCTGGAGTTCCATAGAATCATAGCTTTGGAAGGGACCCCAAGAGTCATCTAGTCTAACCCCCTGCAATGCAGGAAGTTCAGCTAAAGCATCCATGACAGATGGTTTCTGGTGAGCCAAGTGAGGCAGCCAAGTTTGCTGATGATATCCAATTGTTTGGGGTGGCGAAAAGGAACAGGGATTGTGAGGAGACTGGGCGAATCCGAGCAATAAAATGGCAGATGATAATAATAAAAATAAAATAAAAATGAATTTTTATTTATACCCCGCCCTCCCCGGCCAGAGAAAGGCTCAGGGCAGTTAACACCAGTAAAAACATAATAGGGGAGGAGGGAAAAACAATTTAAAATACGGGTTAAAATACAATTTAAAATGCAGCCTCATTTTAATAGTAGTTCAAAACCATAAGGGGAGGGAAACATAAGTATCAAACTGAGTCCAAACCAAAGGCCAGGCGGAACAGCTCTGTCTTGCAGGCCCTGCGGAAAGATGTCAAGTCCCGCAGGGCCCTAGTCTCTTGTGACAGAGCGTTCCACCAAGTCGGGGCCAGTACTGAAAAGGCCCTGGCCCTAGTTGAGTCCAATCTAAACACCTTGTGACTTGGGACCTCCAAAATGTCATTTGTAGACCTTAAGGTCCTCCGCGGGGCATACCAGGAGAGGCGGTCCCATAGATACGAGGGTCCTAGGCTGCATAGGGCTTTAAAGGTCAAAACCAGCATCTTAAACCTGACCTTGTACTCCACCAGGAGCCAGTGCAGTTGGTAAAGCACTGGATGAATGTGATGTGATGCGATTGTTTTAGCAGGTCTAAAATGATGCACATCTGGGCTCCCAAAATTTCTACATATATGCTCATGGGGCATGAACTGGCAGTGACTGAACTGGAACAAGACCTTTGGGTCGTAAAGGATGGCTTGGTAGAGGTGTTGACAATGTATTTGACGGCTGTGAAAAAGAATGGTGTGCTGCGTGTGGATCTCTAGGAAAGGGAATGAAAACAGCCTTTCCAATATTACGACGCTGTCGAACAAATTGATGGTGCGGCTGCGTTTGGAATTCTGTGTGCAGTCCTTGTCACCTCGCCTTGAAAAAGATATTGCAGAGCTGGGAAAGGTTAAGAAATGGAAACCCATCAAGGACTCTCCTGTGAAGGAATATCGTAGCATTTGGAGCTTTTTAGTTTAGGAAAAAGGTGAGTAGAGGTCTATAACAAATATCAGGAGATATCCAGTGAAGCTGAAGACTGGGAAATTCGGGAGAGAAAAAAGGAGGGACTTCTTCACACAAAAGCATATTTGATGCATATTTGATGATCTCGGCAGCTGCTTAAATTTTCTTGATCAGCTGGTCGTTTCAATGATGGTGCCAGTATGGTGTAGTGGTTAACAGCGGTAGTCTCGTAATCTGGGGAACCGGGTTCGCGTCTCCGCTCCTCCACATGCAGCTGCTGGGTGACCTTGGGCCAGTCACACTTCTTTGAAGTCTCTCAGCCCCACTCACCTCACAGAGTGTTTGTTGTGGGGGAGGAAGGGAAAGGAGAATGTTAGCCGCTTTGAGACTCCTTAAAGGGAGTGAAAGGCGGGATATCAAAACCAAACTCTTCTTCTTCTTCTTAATTTGTATTTGTGGTGTTTAAACATTGTATATGCCTAGGGATACGGGCAACGCTGTGGTCTAAACCACTGAGCCTAGGGCTTGCTGATCAGAAGGTCGGTGGTTCGAATCCCTGTGACGGGGTGAGCTCCCGTTGCTCGGTCCCTGCTCCTGCCTGCCCACCTAGCAGTTCAAAATCCCGTCAAACTGCAAGTAGATAAATAGATACCGCTCCGGTGGGAAGGTAAACGGCATTTCTGTGCGGTGCGTTACTCTGGCTCGCCAGAAGCGGCTTAGTCATGCTGGCCACATGACTCGGAAGCTGTATGCCGGCTCCCTTGGCCAGTAAAGTGAGATGAACACCACAACCCCAGAGTCGGCCACAACTGGACCTAATGGTCCCTTTACCTTTATGTCTATACATTGTAGGCTGCCTTGCTATTTAATTTGTATTTGTGGTGCTTTATGTTTAAATACTGTATATGTGCATATATTGTAGGCAGTGGTACCTTGGTTCTCAAACTTACCGTATTTTTGGCTCTATAATGCTCACTTTTTCCCTCCTAAAAAGTAAGGGGAAATGTGTGTGTGTCTTATGGAGCGAATGCAGGATGCGCAGCTATCCCAGAAGCCAGAACAGCAAGAGGGATTGCTGCTTTCGCTGCGTAGCAATCACTCTTGCTGTTCTGGCTTCTGAGATTCAGAATATTTTTTTTCTTGTTTTCCTCCTCCAAAAGCCAGGTGCGTCTTGTGGTCTGGTGCGTCTTATAGAGCGAAAACTACAGTAATCCGTTCCAGAAGTCCGTTCGACTCCCAAAACGGTTCGAAAACCAAGACACGGCTTCTGATTGGCTGCAGGAGCTTCCTGCACTCAACCGAAGCCACGTCGGACGTTCGGCTTCCGAAAAATGTCCGCAAACCGGAATACTCCGGTTTTGCGGCATTTGGGAGCCGATTTGTTTGACAACTAAGCCATTTGAGAACCAAGGTACCACTGTATTTTACATGGAACAGCGAAACATAAATACTTTAAATACATACGAACCTGCTGGGACCCTGAGATCAGTATCTGAGCCCCTTCTCTGTGTGCCCCCTCTGAGGGCGTTCTGGGGGCCGGCAGCGAGAGAGCGGGGCCTTTTCTGCAACTGAAGGCTGCTTGAGTTGGAACAGAGCAGGATTTTGCTTCCCGAAGAACATAACTCAGGATCTGTTACGGCGGAGGAAGGAGAGCAGCTTTTGCAGCTTGTCGGTTTTTCTTTATTACAAGGGCTGAACAAACCATGCACCGGCCATCAACGGGCAGCGAACAGATTTATAGCTGGTCTTTGCCACATGGAGAGCTCTGTCGTGCCGCCAGGCAGGGAAGGCAAAATTTAAGGCGCGCTCTGGCCTTGATCCGAGAAAGTCCTTGGCTGCGTCGTCACTCCCTTGCTTTATGGTCTCTTCTCTTGCAGGTGCAAGGAGCAAATTATGGGTCTGTTAGGACCATATTTTTCGAAGCCTGTGAGTCCGGTGGTTCAAACCTGACCTTAAGGGAATCTTCATGTACGGTGCTGTTCTCTTTTGGGCGGGGAATGTTGACTCTTTTCTTCCTTTCTCCCACCATTCTTGGTGCCTGGAATTCCACTTATAGTTACATTTCAGAGCCCTGGGAAATGTACTTTTCCCAAGGCAATGGTAGCCATACTGATACCAGGTACCTCCCAGGGCTCCTGGCACTTAGGACATTGACAACAGTCAGGTCAGTGGGTGGGAATAAGGAGGAGTTCTTCTGCGGCTCAGGTTAAATCCAAGTCGGGGCATAAGTCAGGATTCTTAATGCTCACCTTGTACAGTGGTTCCTCGGGTTACAGACGCTTCAGGTTACGCGATTTCGGCTTGCACACCGTGCCAAACCTGGAAGTACCGGAACACGATTTGTGCATGCGCAGAAGCGCCAAATTGCGACCTGCATGTGTGCAGACGCGACACTGTGGGTTGCGAATGGTGTAGGTTGCGAACGTGCCTCCCGCACAGATCACGTTTGCAATCCGAGGTTCCACTGTATTGAAAGTAGCATTATGAATAAGTGAGATTTGTATTCGAAGCCAATGAATTATGGACTTCAGTGAACTCTGACATCAGGAATCGCAAGACAGAGAACCCAGTAGGAGAACACTTCAGTTTCCCAGGGCATCCTATACAAGATCTCAAAGTCGCTGTCTTGTTGCAAAAGAATTTCAGAAATAGACTGGAAAGAGAAGTTGCTGAATTGCAACTTATTACCAAACTTAAAGGGACACGAGTGGTGCTGTTGGTTAAACCACAGAGCCTAGGACTTGCCAATCAGGTCGGTGGTTCGAAACCCTGCGACGGAGTGAGCTCCCGTTGTTCGGTCCCGGCTCCTGCCAACCTAGCAGTTCGAAAGCACATCAAAGTGCAAGTAGATAAATAGATACCGCTCTGGCAGGAAGGTAAACGGCGTTTCCGTGCACTGCTCTGGTTCGCCAGAAGCGGCTTAGTCATGCTGGCCACATGACCTGAAAGCTGTACGCCAGTAAAGCGAGATGAGCGCCGCAACCCCAGAGTCGGCCACGACTGGACCTAATGGTCAGGAGTCCCTTTACCTTTACCAAACTTAAAACCATGGAGAGACCTGGTCTGAATAGAGACATTGGATTCTTATCTCATTATACACGATAGAGCTATGTATAGCCATCTCACCCCTTGCTTTTTCCTGTAAGACCAATTGCAGCTGTTAACAGTCGTAAACAGGTTTACCACACCTATCCGCCAATCACCCATTCCCACCACCCTTCTGAGTAATACCCCTCCCCGCCCTCTCACTATATATAAGGGTCTGGTGACTTCTGTTTCAGTGTATCTGAAGAAGTGAGCATGCACACGAAAGCTCATACCCAGAACAAACTTAGTTGGTCTCTAAGATGCTACTAGGGACGCGGGTGGCGCTGTGGGTAAAAGCCTCAGCGCCTAGGGCTTGCCGATCGAAAGGTCGGCGGTTCGAATCCCCGCGGCGGGGTGCGCTCCCGTTGCTCGGTCCCAGCGCCTGCCAACCTAGCAGTTCGAAAGCACCCCTGGGTGCAAGTAGATAAATAGGGACCGCTTACTAGCGGGAAGGTAAACGGCGTTCCGTGTGCGGCTCTGGCTCGCCAGAGCAGCGATGTCACGCTGGCCACGTGACCCGGAAGTGTCTCCGGACAGCGCTGGCCCCCGGCCTCTTGAGTGAGATGGGCGCACAAGCCTAGAGTCTATCAAGACTGGCCCGTACAGGCAGGGGTACCTTTACCTTTAAGATGCTACTGGAAGGAATTTTTTTATTTTGTTCCAGTCATTTATGAGTGTGGAAGGGAACAGGCGCATCCTGTGTTCAGGTGGTGAAGGGTTACCTGGGCAAATGCCATTTTTTTTGCTTGTATGCAACATCTGAGGTGGCTTTTGTGGTTCCTGTTTCTCCAGAGGCTCTTCTTGGGTGACGCGAACACATGTCAGGGTAAGAGGGGCAGAATGAAAATTGTATTGTTTTCAAGACTTTCCGGGCCTTGTTTTAATCTGTTTTATCTTCTTCCATTCCATTTCTTTAGCACCTATAACCAGGCCTGTGAATGAGCGGGGATCGTTTGGGAACCTAGGAGGTGCTGTGTCGCAGCCGGAGATTTAGACCTGAGCCGGCTCATTCAAGTAAATAAAATCACTGTTCTGTCTTGTGCGAGGGAGGGATAAGGACACCATGACCTCGAGGCCAACCCACGAGAGCACCGCATCCTAAGCTAATTCCTTTCTTCCTCACTGCCCCCGCAGTCAACCCGATTCGTCCCTTTTGCTGATTGACATTTCCCTGGTCAGAATCTGCACCCACCGTGGTTGGTCAGTGAGTTTGCATGGGGTTTATAATAGCAGTCTCTCCCTGCTAGATGAGGAAACTTGTCATTCTGCTGTGGCCATTGGTTCTTTGAACGTGCCACAACTTGGTGAAAGAGGATGGGTTCACGTATATGGGAATAAGGCATCTTGAATTTTTCAAATTCCAAAAACTAGGGGTGCTAAAAAAGAAAAGGAAAGAAATTAACCTGGCTTGGGAATTCGAAAGATATTTCAGTTAAATTAATACAATTTAGTTTTGTTTGGTAAGTAAAGTGTGCATAAAATTGCATAGAAATCATTAAAAATGATTGCCAAGTACTTGCAGTCATTTCTTGTTATTGCTGTTGTTTATTTAGCATTACGTGTTTTCAGAAGGTGAAAGACTTTGGTTTTCCTAAAGCAGTATATGTGCTTCTTCATGAAGCGCAGACTTGCCGAGCTAAATGTTGTCCAGTCACAAAAATAACAGCAGATTTAGAGACCCCCCCCCGTTGCAAAAATTAGGTTTCACCCCCTAAAATGACATGCCCTCGTATGGAAAGGTGCCTGAGTTGGTCACATGGACTCCATGCTACCTTGAAGAAATGTCTTACACACACACACACCCATAAACAGAAACGCACATTGTCTCCCTGCCCCCTGCATATCCATACAGCTATACAGTTAAGCCTTCAACTTCCCCGGTTTTCAAATGGCAGCAGCGAGGAGCTGCAGGCCATCACATCTGTGGATCTCGACCTGTTTGGTGAAACGTGTCTCTCCTCTCGCTCCTCCAGTTTCATCACCTGCTTGTAGGCACCTGATTAGCTACTGTGAGCAGGGGATAAGAGACCGGACGAGTCTATGGCCTCATTCAGCAGCCAAGGCTCTCCTTAGATTATGATGCAATTAACTACCAGCCTCCCTGACATTTAGCAGCTGATACTGGAATGGCATTCATAGGATCATAGAATCGGCGAGTTTGAAGGGACCCTGAGGGTCTTCTCATCCAGCGTTTCCCAAACTCGGGTCTCCAGCTGTTTTGGGACTACAACTCCCATCTCCCCTAGCTTAGTGGTCAGGGAAGATGGAAGTTGTAGTCCAAAAACAGCAGGAGATTGGCCTGATCCAACGGCACTTTTCTCACGGCACTGGGGAATAGACGTGTTGTTTTGTGGCTCTCTCTGTGTGCTTGTGTGTAGCTGTTGTGGTTTTCCGAATGCCAGTACACTTAACATCCTTGCTGCAGGATGCTATTGGTGTATGTGTGTGTGCGCATGTGTGTGTGTTGGAAAGGGAGCATGGAGGCGTTGGTAGCTGTGGTTTTGCTGTACGTGCAGCAATCGTAATTACGTCTGGTTTGCTGTTGTGCTACTCCCTGCCGTCTCGGTGTGAGGGTTGCCGTGCTTTGCTAGCTTGCTGCCCATCCAAACTGCCCCTTCGCTGATGCCCCCTTTGCAAGGAGTCAGGGAGACTGTAGTCTGCAACACCCTCCTTTCTCTGACCAATAAAGTCTGGAATTTTACACCCCTGCTGTTTTGATGTGTACTGTTTTTATACCATTCTTCCGTTTTTCGCTGCGTTTTGTTTCGTAACGCTTTTATACAGTGGTGCCTCGCAAGACGAAAAGAATCCGTTCCGCGAGTCTTTTCGTCTTGCAGTTTTTTTGTCTTGCGAAGCAAGCCCATTGACGGATTAGCGCTGTTAGCGCTATTGGCACTTTAAGGGCTAAAAATGGCTTTTTAAGGCTTAAGGGATTAGCGGTTTTGCTGCTAAAATGCTTTTAGCAGCTTAGCGATTCAGAAAAAGGGGTTTTGGAGCAAAAAAAAAACCTCAAAATTTTTCGTCAATTTTCGTCTTGCAAAGCAAGCCCATAGGGAAATTCGTCTTGCGAAGCGCCTCTGCAGACAGAAAACCCTTTCGTCTTGCGGGTTTTCCGTCTTGCGAGGCATTCGTCTTGCGGGGCACCACTGTATTTTTTTAATGTTTGGCAGCTCAGAAACGCTGCGAAAGAGGTGAGCAGGAGTTTCGATGCGCCAGCCCCCGGCCCTTACCCTGGCCCAGAAACAAGAATCGTAAGGATGCAAGTAGAGCCCTGCAGGATCAGGCCCATGGCCCATCTAGCTCTCAGCATCCTTTTCCCCACAGTGGCCAACCAGAAAGAAAAGCTTGCAAGCAAGACCTGAGTGCCCACAGCCCTCTCTCCATCTGCAGTTTGGGATTCCAAGGTTTACTGGTGGAGATGGAGACAAGCCATTGTGGCTAGTAGCCACCGATAGCATGCCATTGGGTTGAATTGGCTCCCGCAGGACGTAGTGGTGGCTACCAACTTGGATGGCTTTAAAGGGGGAGGCGGGGAAACCATGGAGGACATCTGTGGCTGTGAGCCACGATGACCGTGTTCTGTCCCCCAGGGTCAGAGACAATACTCCCTCTGAATCCCAGCTGCTGGGCGGCTTCCCACAAAATATTAAAATACAGTAATGCATCAAACATTAAAAGCTTCACTAAACAGGGCTGCCTTCAGATGTCTTCTAAAAGTCTGGTGGTGGTTGTTCTCTTTGACATCTGGTGGGAGGGCGTTCCACAGGGCGGGGGCCAGTACCGAGAAGGCCCTCTGCCTGGTTCCCTGTAACTTGGCTTCTCGCAGGGAGGGAACCGCCAGAAGGCCCTCGGTGCTGGACCTCGGTGTCCGGGCAGAACGATGGAGGTGGAGACGCTCCTTCAGGTATACTGGACCGAGGCTGTTTAGGGCTTTAAAGATCACCACAAACTTGCAGACAGATCCTGCTTGGATGCTTCCTGTTGTGGCCATCTCTTTGGCTACTTTGAATACAGGATGCTAGACTGGCTAGATGGGCCCTTGGTGAGGTCTTCCCACGTTTATTCCCCTTGTGCCTCCACAGCTGGGCTTCTCTTGTGCTCACGGCTGCTCCAAGCAACCTCTTTTTGTGACGTCCTGTTCTTTCCCCCTTTCTCTCTCCCAGTGCCACTGACGTCTTGTGCCTCCACTACCACACCCTGCCATGGCCAAATTAGAGACCCTCTCCGTCCTTAGTGACGCCAGCTACCACAACAAGGAAGCCTTCCACCCTTTTGACCCCAGGCTCACCGAACCCGCCTCCCAGGGCACGATGGGAAGCGTCGGCAGTGGCGTTGCCGGCGAGCAAGAGTTCGCCATGAAGAGCGTGGGTACCAGGACGCAGAGCGGCGGCCGGCAGGTCGATGGGTCCCGGAACAGCTACTCCACGCGGGAGATCTCGAACCGCTACTCCGGGGAGGAGAAGACCTACAAGACGGAGAAGATCTCACACTCCATCTTCATCAACGGGGACCTGCGCAAGAGCGAGAAGGGGAAGGCGGACCTCTGTGGGAACGTGGCGGCCAACAACGAGAAGAACATCCCACCTCCTCCCCAGTACAGAGAAGCCAGTAACCCACCAAAGATATTGCCAGTCTCTGGCAAACTAGACCAGGTGAGACTCAATTTGCATCCTAGAAGAGGGGTACCCAGACCGTGGTCTGTGAACAGCCACACTGGTCCATGGCCTTCATCCAGGTGGTCTGTGGAATGATCGCATTAAATGTTTGCATTCATTCTCAATTCTATTTTCATTGCTTCCTTTATTTCTTCCAGACTTCGTTTCATTGTATTGCAGTTTGAAGGAAGCATTTTTTAAAACACGGTTAAAATTAACAAAACATCTAGCTCTTTGCATGTACAGTGGTGCCTCGCCAGACGAAAAGAATCCGTTCCGCGAGTCTCTTCGTCTTGCGGTTTTTTCGTCTTGTGAAGCAAGCCCATTAGCGGATTAGCACTATTAGCGCTATTAGCAGTTGAAGGGCTATTAACGGCTATTAAAGGCTTAAGGGATTAGCGGATTAGCTGCTAAAAGGCTATTAGCAGCTTAGCACTTTAGAAAAAGGGGTTGGGGAGCAGAAAAAAACCTCAAGAATCGCAAGACATTTTCGTCTTGCGAAGCAAGCCCTTAGAGAAATTTGTCCTGCGAAGCACCTCTGAAAACGGAAAACCCTTTCGTCTTGCGGGTTTTCCGTCTTGCGAGGCATTCGTCTTGTGGGGCACCACTGTACAACAGGCGGTGGGTGCTTGGTTGTTTGGTTATAAGTCACTTGGAGTTGCCTTGGGCAAGATGAGGATGATGATGATAATGATAATTTATTATTTATACCCCGCCCATTTGGCTGGGTTTCCCAGCCACTCTGGGCGGCTTCCAACAGACTATTAAAATACGGTGGTCTGTTAAACATTAAAAGCTTCCCTAAACAGCGCTGCCTTCAGATGTCTTCTAAACATCTGGTAGTTGTTTTTCTCTTTGACATCTGGTGGGAGTGCATTCCACAGGGCGGGCGCCACTACCAAGAAGGCCCTCTGCCTGTTTCCCTGTAACTTGGCTTCTCGCAGTGAGGGAACCGCCAGAAGTCCCTCGGCACTGGACCTCAGTGTCCGGGCAGAATGATGGGGGTGGAGACGCTCCTTCAGTGACACGAACAAATTTAATAAATCACCATCATCCTCGTTAAGTAGTCTGCCAAGACCCCCCACAGTTTTCAGGTGGGGCATGGCCGGGGGTTGGAATTTGAGACCTGATGTCCTAGGAACATAGGAAGCGGCCAAGTCAAACAATTGGTGGAGAAATTCCAGACCCTCAACCATCTTGGTTGCCCTAAACCAGGCATAGGCAAACTCGGCCCTCCAGATATTTTGGGACTACAACTCACATCATTCCTGACCACTGGTTCTGTTAGCTAGGGATGATGGGAGTTGTAGTCCCAAAACATCTGGAGGGCCGAGTTTGCCTATGCCTGCCCTAAACTGTACACCTTCTAGCCTGTCAACATTCTTAAATTGTGGTGCCCAAAACTGGCCACTGGACTCCAGGTGTGGTCTGACCAAGGCAGAATAGAGTGGTACTATGACTTCCCTTGACTTCTGTTGATGCAGCCTAGAATAGCATGAGCTTTTTTTGTTGCATCACACCGTGGACTCCTGTGGTCCACTAAAATCTCCTAGATCCTTTTCACACGTACTACTAGTAACCCAGGTCTTTCCCATCTTATATTTGTGCATCTAGTTCTCCTTGCCTAAGTGCAGAACCCAACATTTGTCCCTCTTGAAATCCATTCAACTGGCTTGGGCCCAGTTCTCCAATCTCTTGCGGTCGTATTGAATCTCAGTGGCATTAGTTACCCCCCCCCCAACTTGGTGTCATTTGCAGGTCTGATGAGCTAGAAGCAGGTTTCTCATTTCCCAGGGCATCCGGCGTCAGAGCTGCACCTGTTGGGCTGACTTTGGGAAAGTGCACCCTTTCTACCCAAGCTTTTGGCCCTTAATGTGAAGGTGTTTTACATATTTGTGGCCTCTTTTGGCGTGGCAGGATCTATTAAAACCTGTGTCTGATTTGTACACATCTTCAGGTTGGGGTTTAAAAAAAAGTTTTTATGTAGTAATAATAATAATAAT
The DNA here is from genome assembly GCF_965153285.1 of Podarcis tiliguerta. NCBI lineage: Eukaryota > Metazoa > Chordata > Lepidosauria > Squamata > Lacertidae > Podarcis > Podarcis tiliguerta. The sequence continues at coordinate 5,673,908 of NC_139542.1, forward strand.
AATAATAATAAAATAATAATAATAATAATAAAATAATAATCTTATTATTTATACTCCGCTCATCTGACTGGGTTGACCCAGCCACTCTGAGCGGCTTCTAGCAAAATAAAAAATGTATTTAAAAAAATCCACAAAACATCAAGCATTAAAAACCTCCCTAAACAGGCCTGCCTTCAGATGTCTTCTAAAAGTCATATAGCTGTTTATGTGCTTTACTTCTGATGGAAGGGCGTTCCACAGGGCGGGTGCCACTACCGAGAAGGCCCTCTGCCTGGTTCCCTGTAGTTTCACTTCTTGCATTGAGGGAACCGCCAGAAGGCCCTCGGAGCTGGAGAAGAAAAATGAGAAACACAAATAGGGCAGGAATCGCATGTGGACATGGTCCTCTCCTGCCTCATTCTCCCTGTCCCCATAAAGCTGGGTGACTGTCAAGGAGGGCGGATGCCTGGGGGGAGAGATGGGGAGGGATGTTTGGGGTAGAAGGAGAGAGAAACGCAGAAGGCATTCCTCACTTTCAGGGTTAATATTTATATCCCTCCTTATAGAGCACACACACCATCAAGTTACCGTATTTTTCGCTCTATAAGATGCACCAGACCACAAGACACATCTAGTTTTTGGAAGCGAAAAACAAAACAATATTCTGAATCCCAGAAGCCAGAACAGCAAGAGGGATAGCGAAAGCAGTGATCCCTCTTGCTGTTCTGGCTTCTGGGATAGCTGCGCAGCCTGCATTCGCTCCATAAGATGCACACACATTTCCCCTTACTTTTTAGGAGGGAAAAAGTGAGTCTTATAGAGCAAAAAATACGGTACTTTGCTGTTTCCTTGCATTTCTCAAGGTCTCTGTATAAAACCAAGGAACTGTTAGTTACTGAAGCTGGGGAGGATTTTTGTTGGTGGGGGGGAGATTTTAAGAAGAGAAACAGTCATGCAAAAATGTTTCCCCACTTTTTTGCCACTGCCTTATTTTGGGCTGCAAGTTAAAGCTCTCCTCAGAGAGAAATAGAGATAATGCAGGAAATTATGGGCTGCAAGTTAATGATACGATGTGCCGCCCCCCACAGGCTCCCCTGAACCCCAGGGTGCTATGGCACACCGGTTGAAAACCAGTGCTCAGGATTGGAATATCACTTGTAGTTTAAGGTTGAATTCTGGACATAGTGGAAGAGGTAAAGGATTTGGATTATCATAAAAGGAGGAAATGATAAATAAGAGGACCCACTAAGGCAGCCTTTCTCAACCTGTGGGTCCCCAGATGTTGTTGAACTACAACTCCCATCACCCCTAGCTAGCAAGGCCAGAGCTCAGGTATGATGGGACTTGTAGTTCAACAACATCTGGGGACCCACAGGTTGAGAACCGCTGCACTAAGGGGGCGATGGAAGTCCAGGAGATTCCTTGGAATCTTGTTTTTATGTTTTATGTTTGATATATCTCTGTGGAATTTCAATTTGAGAAACAAAAGAAATAATTCTTTAAACCAATGCCCTAGCCAACCGAGCTATCCAGGCTGTGCCAATCCTTGTGTTTAATTTGCTGTCCTGTTTTTTTCTTTCCCTCCTCCTTGCAGAGCAACGAGCCCTTAGTTAGACCTTCAGCCTTTAAGCCTGTAGTCCCTAAAAACTTCCATTCCATGCAGAACCTGTGCCCGCCGCAGAACAACGGCATCTCGGAGACCCGGAAGACCTTGAACCACACCAACAGCAATAGCCCTTCCACGGTCAAAAGTGGGATGGAGAAGGCCAGCCATAACAGGACTACCAACCAGGCGGGCGGCCTCTCCGATTCCGGGCGGAACTCTTTGACCAGCCTGCCCACCTACGGCACAGGCTATAGCCAGCACATCGGACCCATGAGCGCCTCAACCAGCCACATAAACCGCATCGGGACCACCTACGTGGACAAGAACATTGTGGGCTACAACGGGATATCTACCTCAGACAGCGGCCGCTCTTCCAGCAAGAGCACGTCCTCGTTCAGCCGGCTCAACCACCTCAACGAGACGATGCCCTTCCACTCGCCCTCGACAGACGACATCATCCAGGACTTGGAGGACCGGCTGTGGGAGAAGGAGCAGGAGGTCCTTCAGATGAGGAGGAACCTCGACAAGAGCGAGGCGGCCATCTACCAGGTCTTTGAGGAGAAGCAGAAGATCTGGGAGCGGGAGATGGAGGACCTGCGGCAGAATTACGCCAACAAGCTGCAGCAGGTGTCCAAGAAGGCGCAGAGGGCGCAGCAGGCTCTGCAGCTGCAGATCTTCAAGCTCCAGCAGGAGAAGAAGAAGCTCCAGGACGATGTGGGGCAGCTCCTCCAGCAGCGGGAAGAGCTGGAGAAGAAGTTTGTGGCTTTCAAGAAAGAGCAGGCCGAGTTCCTTCCCAAGATCGAGGAGACCAAGTGGGAGGTGAGAGGCAGGTGTGGTCCGTGTCACGGACAGCCAACTTGGGGGCTTTCAAGATGATGATGATGATGATGATACCCTGCCCATCTGGCTGGGTTTCCCCAGCCACTCTGGGCAGCTTCCAACAATGTTCAAAAATACATCAAAATGTCACACACTAAAAACTTCCCTGAACAGGGCTGCCTTCAGATGTCTTTTAAATGCCAGGTAGTTGTTTATCGCTTTGACATCTGATGGGAGGGCGTTCCACAGGGCGGGCGCCACTACCGAGAAGGCCCTCTGCCTGGTTCCCTGTAGCTTTGCTTCTCGCAATGAGGGAACCGCCAGAAGGCCCTCAACGCTGGACCTCAGTGTCCCGGCTGAACGATGGGGGTGGAGACGCTCCTTCAGGTATACTGGGCCAAGGCCGTTTAGGGCTTTAAAGGTCAACACCAACATGTTGAATTGTGCTCGGAAATGTACTGGGAGCCAATGTAGGTCTTTCAAGATGTTGTTGGCCTGAGGAGGGGGTGTAATCTAGAAGCGTCCTGAAGGCCCACATTATGTGTGAGCGACCTTTGACCCTTCAGATGTTGCGGAACTACAACACCGATGGGATTTGTTGGTCAGAGATATTTGGAGGGCCAAAGGTTGTGGTGGTGGTGGTTTTACTTTTATTTATATTTATTCATTTGTATTTTACTACAGTGGTACCTTGGTTCTCGAACTTAATCCGTTCCGGGAGTCCGTTCGACTCCCGAAACCATTTGAAAACCAAGACACGGCTTCCGATTGGCTGCAGGAGCTTCCCGCACTCAATCGGAAGCCATGTCAGACGTTCAGCTTCCGAAAAACGTTTGCAAACTGGAACACTTCCAAGTTTGGGGCGTTCGGGAGCCGATTTGTTTGGGAGCCAAGCTGTTTGAGTACCAAGGTACCACTGTATTAGTATATGAAGCCCCTAATTGCGGGCAGCCAATTTACCGTATTTTTCGCTCTATAAGATGCACCAGACCACAAGACGCACCTCGTTTTTGGAGGAGGAAAACAAGAAAAAAAATATTCTGAATCTCAGAAGCTAGAACAACAAGAGGGATCTCTGCGCAGCGAAAGCAGCAATCCCTCTTGCTGTTCTGGCTTCTGGGATAGCTGCGCAGCCTGCATTCGCTCCATAAGACGCACACACATTTCCCCTTACTTTTTAGGAGGGAAAAAGTGAGTCTTATAGAGCAAAAAATACGGTACTTATGGGATTGACTTGCCTCTTTCCGTGTCTGTTAGATCATTTCACTCTGCCAAACTAGCATTCATACAAGTGCCACATTACGTCCACTACACATTTGCAAGGAGCTTTTCCTTCATGTGTGCTGTGGAACTCCCTGCCCCTTGATGTTAGGTAGGTGCCTTGCTGGATTGTTTTAGATGCCTCCTGAAAACGTTTTTCCAGCAAGTCTGTCCAGGCCCCCCGATTTAGTTACTTATATTTGTTGTAAAGACTTGCTGGTTTTATCTTTTCATAGTGGTGATATTGATGATGGTTCTATGTTATTTCTTTCTAAGTGGTTCGCGGGTTTTTGCTATGTTGTCTACATTCTATTGGATAATTTTTTTCGATCCTGTGATTTATTATCTAAAGAAACAAATTAAACTCAGGCACCCAAATCTTAAGGCGCTTCGACTTTCGATAGTGTTTTGGGGTTCAATTCCATTACATACCGGTAATTTCAGGTTGTAAAATTATAGTGGATAGGGAGGTCTTGTGCAGCAATCTGGACTTTTCTTGATGAGGAAGGGGGGTGATGCACAGGAAAGTGTGAGATAATAACACTTGCTTTGACGCAATCTCATCTAACCTCCCTGCATGCAAATTGGAATGGATGCACGTTAAATAGCCAATGGTGTATAATCTCCCTGCAAGCAAATCCGAGTGCAGCCTCATTAAACTGGTCATCTGGAAGCACCCCTTAACATTACAAGGTTCTTACAAAAACGCTGTTGTGCCGCAACCAAAACGCAACCTGCAGAATTGACTCTCTGCAGACAGGAGGCTTGGTTAAAAATTCTGCAAGCTGCTGTTTGAGATCAACTCAGGGTGATCACAGAATGCAGATTCCCTCAGGTTTTGTGCTTCAGGAGACAGTGGGGAGGAGTATCAAGCAGCTTAAAAAGGTAAAGGGACCCCTGACCATTTGGTCCAGTCATGACCGACTCTGGGGTTGTGGTGCTCATCTCGCTTTATTGGCCGAGGGAGCCGGCATACAGCTTTCAGGTATGTGGCCAGCATGACTAAGCCGCTTCTGGCGAACCAGAGCAGCGCACGGAAACGCCGTTTACCTTCCCACCGGAGTGGTACCTATTTATCCACTTGCACTTTGAGGTGCTTTCAAGCTGCTAGGTTAGCAGGAGCAGGGACCGAGCAACGGGAGCTCACCCCGTCATGAGGATTCGAACCGCCGACCTTCTGATCGGCAAGTCCTAGGCTCTGTGGTTTAACCCACAGCGCCACCCGCGCCCATCAAGCAGCTTAGGCTTGGTCTATAATGTTGTCTCTTTTGAGTTGTGCCCTGTCTGGACTAGCAGGAAACCAGCACAATGAACCATGCTCTTTTGTCGGCCGAGTTGTGGCTTAGGTGCTCCATACGCCCTTTGGAGAGAAATGAGATGGAAGAGCTTGTGAGTCTCCATGGGTCTTTTAAAAGCGTCAAAGTGCGCCTGAGCAAACATGCCTGACCCCCAAAAAAGACTCCCTCTGAAAAGCACTTAAGAGAGACTGTGTTAACTGTACCCTTTTATGTTGGCCCAACTTAACTGGAAATACTGTTCTTCCTCAGACTCATAGCTGTCAACCTTCCCTTTTTTGAAGGATGCAACTTCTCTCTATTGTTTCACACAGGAGACATTCCCAGCCCTGACTGGAGATGTCTAAGCTTGAAGCTAAGACCTTCTGCCTTCAAAGCAGATGTTCTGCCACCGAGCTATGGCCCTTCAGACCTGCTGGTTTGGGTGGTCATGTGCCCCATTTCACAGAGAATGGTCCTTCACTTGGAGGTCCCAGGAACCTTGCAGATCCACAAGAAAAGGAGTCCTCTGTTTGAAGCAGTGGCGTAGCATGGGAGGGCCATAGGGGTGGCCACCCTGGGCACTAAAGTGTTAGGGACACAAAATTTCAACACCCGGTGCCGCCTAAACCACTGAGCCTCTTGGGCTTGCCAATCAGAAAGTCTGCGGTTTGAATCCCTGTGACGGGGTGAGCTCCCATTGCTCTATCCCAGCTCTTGCCAACCTAGCAGTTCACAAGCATTCCAGTGCAAGTAGATAAATAGGTATCACTGTGGCGGGAAGGTAAACGGCATTTCCGTGCACTCGGGTTTCCGTCACGGTGTTCTGTTGCGCCAGAAGTGGTTTAGTCCTGCTGGTCACATGACAAGGAAAGCTGTCTGTGGACAAACGCTGGCTCCCTGGGCCTGAAAGCGAGATGAGCGCTGCACTGCCTTTGACTGGACTTAACCATCCAGGGCATAGCTGTCAACCTTCCCCTTTTTTGCAGGAAATTCCCTTATTCCAGCGCCGTTTCCCACTGCTTCCTGCTGCTATCCCGGATTGTTAGATATCCCATAGACTGTCCCCGGGACAAGTGAGGCTGCTGATCCCTTACTTTCAAATCTGAAAGTTGACAGCTGTGCTCAGACTTAGGTGCTCACCTCTGCAAAAAAGGCCTCCATTCTGTTACAAGTAGGCCAACGTTAACCCCGGTGTCCCAAGAGCAACCTTCCCTAATTTGGAGTCTTCCAAATGTTTTGGATTACAACTCCCATGAGTGCCTGCCAACATGGCAGGGCTGATGTGAGTTCTAGCTCAAGGTCTCTGGAAGGTACCAGACTGGTGAAGGCTGTTCCGGACGCTTCAGTCAAAGCTATTGCCTTAGTATGGAACCTTGAGGAGGTGCCAATGGCAAACCAAGAGTCCTCAAGGTTGTGGCTACACCACAGGTGGGTATCAGTGACCAGGAACTCAATCACCAGCCAAGGGACACATCCTTCTCTTTGATGGCATGAGCACAGGTGAGTTGCATGTGCCATCTGCCAGGGATTCTTTAATAATAATAATAATTTATTATTTATACCCCGCCCATCTGGCTGGGTTTCCCCAGCCACTCTGGGCACTCAACAGAATATTAAGAACACAATAAAACATCAAACATTAAAAATTTTCCCAATACAGGTCTGCTTTCAGGTGACTTCTAAAAGTCAGATAGTTGACATCTGGTGGGAGGGCGTTCCACAGGGTGGGTGCCACTACCAAGGAGGCCCTCTGCCTGGTCCCTGTAACTTGGCTTCTCGTAGCAAGGGAACCGCCAGGAGGCCCTCAGTGCTGGACCTCAGTGTCCGGGCAGAACAATGCACCACTCTGGCGAGACAGTGGTTTCTGCATTGTAGGAGGTTAGATTACTGCTAGGGCCCCAACTCTTCATTTCTGTAAGTCCATGAATTTCTGGCAGGGGTACCATTAGGGTACCTTGCTGTCAAGACATAGACGGGAGTTTGCCATTTAGGCTGTGTTTCCCCATTCTCTCATTATTCCCTCACTGTGCTATTTTATTCTACCTCGATGCTGTCCTCCCACTTCTTGAAGCCAATGGAAGCTTGAAGGAGTGGCAGAGTGGAGTTTTGGTGGAAATCAAGGTCAGTTGAGACTCTTAGCTAATAATAATAATAATAATAATAATAATAATAATAATTTATTTATATCCCGCCCTCCCCAGCCGAAGCTGGGCTCAGAGTGGCTAACAACAGTACAGACGAAATTAATTCGTTCTGCGAGTTTTTTCGTTCTGCGAGTTTTTTCGTCTTGCGAAGCACGGTTTCCCATAGGAAATGCATTGACAGTTTTAAGAAAAAGGCGCAAGACGTTTTCGTCTTGCGAAGCAAGCCCATAGGGAAATTCGTCTTGCGAAGCAACTCAAAAAACAAAAAACCCTTTCGTCTTGTGAGTTTTTCGTCTTGCGAGGCATTCGTCTTGCGAGGTACCACTGTAAAAGCAACACAGTTTACATAAAATCACAATCAATTAATTAAAATACGTTCTAAAATCAATTCATTCTAAAATCAGTTCAGAATCAAATTAAAGGCAACCCTTGGGCTAGAGTTCTATGAGGTTACAGAAGGAGGGGGTCAGGCTGTGCCTTGGCCAAAGGCCTGGTGGAACAGCTCTGTCTTGCAGGCCCTGCGGAAAGATGTCAAGCCCCGCAGGGCCCTAGTCTCTTGTGACACAGCATTCCACCAGATTGGGGCCACGGCCGAAAAAGCCCTGGCTCTGGTTGAGGCCAGCCTAACCTCCCTGTGGCCCGGGACCTCCAAGATGTTTTTCTTTGAAGACCGTAAGGTCCTCCGTGGGACATACCAGGAGAGGCGATCCCATAGGTATGAGGGTCCTAGGCCGTATACTTCACATATAACTTTCACAATGAGGGCGTGTGCATTAGAGCCCCTCTCTGCTTATTGGAACAGTCCTTGTTTATCGCCCTGGGGCTCATGCATAGAGGTTCAAGCTACATCCTTGCCTCAAACTCCGTTCTGTCTCTCAGAACTGGCTCATAATCTTCCCATCCTAATGAGGGAATGCCTTTATTTGAACAACTATTGGTTTGTGTTGGAAGGCTGGAGGAAGGCAACCAATTTTGTCTACCAACAGACACTACAGGTAGATGGGTCAGAATACTCCTGGGACGGGCTTGCAGGGCGAGCAGCTTCATCCTTGGCAAAAACAGGTGCAGCCCTTAAAATTGCTATACATCATTTAGCCTGACACCCTTAGGGCAAAGAAAGGTCTCCCCTCCCCTTCTTTTCTCTGAGAGTTCTGTGAGCTCCTCCAGCCTGAGTGCCTGTAGTAGCTGTTACCAGATGAGAATTCAAAGCTCCAACACAAAGAGAGCAGGATGTTTAACCAGGCCTGGGAGGTGAGAGTTGTTGGTTTCTGCAGCAATAGGTGTGGTTAGCATTTAGCAAAGGGGCGGGGGAGGGAATTTGATTTAGTTCAGATTTAAAGGTGAACCAACCTTATCTGCATTTTCCAAAACAATGCACATTTTTTAAAAAAAGGCTCTCGCATGAAATGTGCATTTGTTTGAATTTTGCAATGCGGTTCCCCAGCTTAGTAATGTGCAAGTAAGCTGGCATAAAACGTGTGTTATGCAAACCGCTTTGCAAAAATGTGCATATTAGTGAAAACGGCATGCATTAGAAGAAATCTGCATTAGGGAGCTGATGAATTTTCACGAGGACTTGAAAATAAATAGGTCACTAGCTGAAATGAAAATGTGGGAAACGGAAGTTACCAGTGAAAAAAATGAGAAACTGAGCAATCCGAAGACTGATCGAGGTGTCCGTCTCTAACGGCATTTCTGCGTGTCGAGCAGCTGGGTAAAGTACATTGGGCAGGAGCGCAGTGGCGCCTTATGCTTTTCATTCTGTGGGGCTGGTGCAGCAGCTTAAAGTAGGCCTTAACATTTAAAGCAGTGCTATACCACTGTCACAAATCAATGGCTTCCCCCAGAGAATCCTGGGAAATGTAGTTTTTTGGGGGTGCTGTTAGGAGATCCCTATTCACTTCCCAGAGCTGCAATTCCCGGAGTGTTTTAACAATCAGTCCCTCTTCCCAGGAAACTCTGGCAACTGTAGCTCTGAAGGAGAATAGGGGGTCTTCTAACAATTCCCAGCACCCTTAACAAATGACAGCTCCCAGAATCCTTTGGGGGGGGGAGCCATGACTGTTCAGAGTGGTATGATACTGCTTGAAGCATAGCATGCGCTAGAGCAAACCCTGTTTGAGTTGTCTCATGACAAGGCCTCTCTTCCAGGTGTGCCAAAAGGCTGGTGAGATCTCTCTGCTGAAGCAGCAGCTGAAGGACTCCCAGTCCGACGTCTCCCAGAAGCTCAACGAGATCGTCGGGTTGCGGACCCAGCTGAAGGAAGGCAAGAGCTTCCTCAGGGAGAAGGAGGAGCAGATCATGACCTTGAAAGACTCCTACAGCACCAAGAGCGTCAGCCTGGAGATCTCCGAGGGCGAGCTGCAGCGGAAGATGGGCGAGGTGCAGATGTTGAGGGAGAAACTTGACCAGTGTGAGCTGGAGGTCTCCAACTTGAAGCAGACCCTCACCAGCCTAGGCGGTGCCCACGGCCACTTTGGCGCCGAGCTCGCGGAGAAGCTGGCGAGGGACCCTTTGGCTTGCGAGAGCGACGAGGCCAAGATGAAGCGGCAGAGCGAGGAGAACTTCAACGCCCTGAAGAAGGAGGTGGAGCGGCTGCAGGCGGAGCTGAAGGCCGAGAGGCAGCAGCGGGAGCAGCAGGTCCTGGACTTTGAGGAGGAGCGGCGCACCTGGCAGGAGGAGAAGGAGAAGGTTATCAAGTACCAGAAGCAGCTGCAGCTGAATTACGTGGAGATGTACCAGAAGAACCAAATCCTGGAGCACAAAGTCAGCGAAATGACCAGCAAGGTCACCAGCCCGCCACACACCGACGAGAAGAAAACATGGACTCCTTCCAGGCTGGAGAGGATAGAGTCCACAGAGATCTGAGGAAAGGACTTGAGGCGTTCAAAGTACGTTGTCCCCCCCCCCAACCCCACCTCCCCAAATTACTGTGCATGTACTTCAGCCGGTGATCTTCCCGAGGAGAATTAATATGCTATATAACCAGCAGTGTAAGTTCGTCTGCCCTGGGCATCTCCCACAATGCTCTGGTGCTTTGCAGGTGATAAAGGAAAAATAGAGACAGGTGTATCTTCTGTGTTTCTAGGGGTGAACTGACATCAGGAGTATTGTGGGGTGGGTTGAGTGTGCGTATGTGGGGTCAGGGGCGCAGTCTTGCACCCAAGATTGGGGGGGCTAGCGTGCGTCGCATTGTGTGATGTCATGCTTGGGACGCGCGTCGCACGCGTGACATCGTACGTGTGTCACTTCCATGTGATGTCATCGCACATTGGTGGGAGGAAGTCGAGTGGGGAGCCCGGCATGGTGCAGTTCAATGGCTGGCTCCTTCTGAGTTTGAGAGAGGAAGCCGCACCGTACTGGGCTCCCCGCTCAGCTTCCTCTGGACGTGACGTGGATGACATCACATGTATGACATCACATGTGTGCGACGTGCATTTTCAGGAAGAGGCCGACTGGGCGGCCTAGTGCGGCCTCCTCTCTCGCACTCAGGAGGAGCCAGCCATTGAGCCACGCCGCACTTGGCCTTCTCTGCCCCCACAACATCAAGGGGCCAGCAAATATTGAGGCGGGCCAAAGAGCCCTCTGCCCCTAGGAGTTGGCGTGCCTGTTGTGGGTTTTTATTTTATTTTCCCTTAGCCCCCTTGACAAAGACACCGCAGAGTTTTCGGTGTCTGCCATTACTGCAGCACCTCTCTTAATAGTCTTCTGGCCCACCTTCTTTTCCCAGGGCATTTTTTAGCCATATTGGCTAGTAGAAGTTCATGCCACGCTCAGGCTTGCCTCATCTTTGCCATAACCCAGGGCGGAATCCCTCCGACATTCCTCAGGGGAAAAGGGACGTTCTCTTCCACATCAGCAGAACGTCTCTATTTTCTGAGGAAGCCTTCCAGGTATCAGACTCCCAACTGCCACCAGCCTCAGTCAACATGGCCGAGAGTCAGGGGGTGATGGCAGCTACGGTCCAGAACATTTGGAGGCCCCCCCAGGTTGGGGAAGGCTTTCCTGAAGCATTTCTGTGTCACAACCGGACATAAATCATAATTTCTGCTCCAGAGATAACTCTGGATACTGTCATTCTGAGAGGAGAAAGGGATGCAGATCGCTTGCAGGCAATTCTCAGCACCTAGAAAACCTACAGTTCCCAGGATCCTTTGAGAGGAGCCATGACCAGTATAACAGTGATACGAATTTGTCGTGTTGCTGTCTGCCGCCCCCTTTTGAAGGAGTTCCCTATGAAAGCCAATTCTGAGTTCTCAATTACGGGCTTCACGTGTGCCACCTTCGGTCCCAGGCTAAGCCGATTATAAATTGGAAGCAAGGCGTGTTTATTTACTTCCTGGTTCACACTCCATCTTAGTTTGTGGTGGCGTTCATATGCTGTGGATGGGAGCCGTTTGCAGGTTATCTGATTCTTGCAAGGTTATGCCCTCAGGCATCTACACACACAAGCTGTGAGAGAGGCTGCACAGACAGCAGGAGAGGGCAAGACTCCCTTGATGGCATGTACAATCTATGCTCTGCACCGTGGACTGAATCGAAACAACTCTCTCAAAGGCAGTGCTCCAGATATCCCAATGAGAGGCCCATGAACTGAGGTTTGCATCAATAGGCCTGCATTAGTGAAACCGCCCCTCCCCAAACATTTATACCATTATTTAATATTGACTACCATTTTAGATAGGTAAAGGGACCCCTGACCATTAGGTCCAGTCGCGGACGACTCTGGGGTTGCGGAGCGCATCTCGCTTTACTGGCCGAGGGAGCCGGCATACAGCTTCCAGGTCGTGTGACCAGCGTGACTAAGCCGCTTCTGGCGAGCCAGAGCAGCGCATGGAAACGCCATTTACCTTCCCGCCAGAGTGGTACCTATTTATCTACTTGCACTTTGATGGGCTTTCAAACTGCTAGGTTGGCAGGAGCAGGGACCGAGCAATGGGAGCTCACCCCGTTGCGGGGATTCGAACCGCCGACCTTCTGATCGGCAAGTCCTAGGCTCTGTGGTTTAGACCACAGCGCCACCCGCATCCCTTTTACATAGAATCATAGAATCATAGAGTTGGAAGAGACCACAAGGGCCATCGAGTCCAACCCCCTGCCAAGCAGGAAACACCATCAGAGCACTCCTGACATATGGTTGTCAAGCCTCTGCTTAAAGACCTCCAAAGAAGGAGACTCCACCATTTTAGATAGTTGGCACTTAACACCTCGTTCCTTTAATGCAGCCAGGAGGGCAAGAACTAAGCTACCACATGTAGTTGGCATTGGGGGAGAAGGCAGAAGAACGGGATGGAAAGGAATTTATGTGGGGCATCTAGTCTGGCTCCAAATGCACACACACACACAGTTGGTCATCTGCCTTGTCCAGCATGGTTAAGAAAGCAGGAGCACAGGCGTTCTCCTAGGTCAATAGTTCCTAAACATTCCCAAGCCACACATACCCTGGGCTCCTTAAATTCATCCCTGGTGCCCCCCTACCCTATAAAAAACCAGTATTCCAGGACAGCGATTTGCACAACCCACCAAGGAAGATAAGAGCACAATAAAATTCAAAACATTTATTTTTATAAAGGAAAATCTAATTAAAATCATTACATTAAATTAATTCAACAAAATGGATGATCCAGTGACCCTTGCTTTTCAAAGGCTAATCATCATTTGCACCTCCAGAGCCTTCCCCCCACCCTGGCCGCCCCCTTGCCTCTTAGCAGCCCCTTAGGCAATCCCACTCACCCATTCTGGGAAATGCTGTTCTAGATCATTGCACTGCTCTTTGCTCAGCCAAAAACTAGAGTGGGTTTGTATTTTTTCAATGGGAAGATGGTATGCCCAAACATACAGTGGACGCTTGGGTTGTGAACGTGATCCGTGCGGGATGCACGTTCGCAACCCGCGTCTGCGCATGCGCGGGTTGCGATTCGGCGCTTCTGCGCATGTGCAAACCCGGAAGTAACCCATTCTGGTACTTCCGGGTTTCGGTGGTCCATAACCCAAAAAATGTAACCTGAAGCGTCTGTAACCCGAGGTATGACTGTACAGTGGTGCCCCGCAAGACGAAATTAATTCGTTCTGCGAGTTTTTTCGTTCTACGAGTTTTTTCGCCTCGCGAAGCACCGCTGTGTATTGGCGGTTTCCCAAAGGAATGCATTGGCGGTTTAAAAAAAAAAAGGCACAAGACGTTTCGTCTTGCGAAGCAAGCCCATAGGGAAATCCGTCTTGCGAAGCAACTCAGAAAACGGAAAACTCTTTCGTCTTGCGAGTTTTTCGTCTTCCGAGGCATTCGTCTTGCGGGGCACCACTGTATTTAGAATTAGAGATGATCTCAATCGAGAGATGGGCGGTTTTTCTCTCCCCTCGAGCCCTTCCCCCAGAACATTGCTTTTGTTCAGTAGCAGAAACACACACGCGTGGAGGCTGCCTTATACTGAGCCAGCCCATTGGTCCGTCTGGCTCAGTATCGTCTACACTGATTGGCAGCAACCCTCCCGGATTTTAGGCAGGAGGCATCCCCAGCCCTGCATGGCAGTTCTGGGCATTGACCCAGGGGGCTTCTGCATGAGAAGCAGGTGCTCTACCCAGGGGCGTAGGAAGGGGGTGTGGTTCGCCCCGGGTGCCACCCTGACGGGGGGTGACAAAAGAGCGGGTGGCACAGGCCACACTTCTCTGCGCCCGCAGGCTCCGCGCTGTCTGCCCACTGCCTCCCCCCCAGCTGTAGGGTCCCTGAGGCCCTGCTGAGTGTTACCTCTGCCGCTGACTCTACCATCCAGTCCTTTTGCATTAAAAATAATAATAATAAATTTTATTTATACCCCGCCCTCCCCGGCCAGAGCCAGGCTCAGGGCGCCTAACACCAGTAAAATTACAATAAAAACATAATAGGAAAAAAAACCAATTAAAAATCCAGGTTAAAATGCAATTTAAAATGCAGCCTCGTTTTAAAAGTAGCCCATAGATCAAGACCATAAGGGGAGGGAAACATAAGGGTCAGACTGAGTCCAAACCAAAGGCCAGGCTGAACAGCTCTGTCTTGCAGGCCCTGCGGAAAGATGTCAAGTCCCGCAGAGCCCTAGTCTCTTGTGACAGAGCGTTCCACCAAGTCGGGGCCAGTACTGAAAAGGCCCTGGCCTTAGTTGAGACCAATCTAACCACCTTGCGACTTGGGACCTCCAAAGTGTTGTCATTTGTGGACCTTAAGGTCCTCCGCGTGGCATACCAGGAGAGGTGGTCCCGTAGGTATGTGGGTCCTATGCTGCATAGGGCTTTAAAGGTCAAAACCAGCACCTTAAACCTAACCCTGTACTCTAGCCAGTGCAGTTGGTAACCTTCCTCTTCCCTTGCGATGGAGTTCCTGCCATCAAGTCCCTGCTGATTCGGCTGTATGCAATTGGATTTATTTAGCAAGTGCTGATTAGGTCCCAGGAATATGAGTTGGGCTCCCATATTTGCGGCAGAGCTTTTGAGCGAATGGATTTGCTCAAAAGCGGTATTTTGCTAGTCTGTACCAACTTAGCCCGTTCCTCCCAGCTTTTCCACACCCTCTAATGGACCTTCTTATCTGCCCTAGGTTAGGAAAGGAATGAATGCTATGCAAGGCCGATAAAAGAACCAATCATTCTTGGAAGTGATTGGGAGCTCAGGATTCCTTACTCGAAGGAGGGGGCCACCTGAAGGAGTTCGTGGCTACCATTGTGCTGTTGGACTTGCATTTAAAGTGATTTTAAAAAAATTAAAAGCCAAGGCTGCTTGCTAACTGGGACAGGAAAGGGCGGTGGCATTTTCCCAATACCAAAACGTCGCCAATTTAAGTGTGTGGGGGAACGTGGCATCCTTGCGATAGGAGGTGCTGCCTGGAAGCAGGAAATCTGGAGCCTGTCTGCACTGCAAAGCTAATCCCATTTCAAGCTCCGGTAGCTGATTTGGCACCCAACCAAACAAGGAACCCATAAAAACACAAGAAGAGCCTTTCAAGGTCAAGTCAGCCAGGAGTCTCTCTCTAGTCCAGCTACCTGCATCTCGCATTGGCCAACCAAGCGCTCTCAGGAAGCCCAAAAGCAGCCCTATTGCTCCCCTGCCATGGGAACTAAGGCTCTATATCCACATGATGCATTTAAAGCAGTGCCATGCCACTTTAAACAATCACAGCGTCCTCCAATGAATCCTGGGAAGTTCAGTTTGTTAAGGCTGCCGAAAGCTGTTGCGGGACCTTTATTTCCCTTGCAAATCTAGTTTTCAAGAGTTCTTTGGGAAGGGGGGTAGACTGTTAAACCACTCTGAAAACTGTAGCTTGGTTAGTGGAATTGGGGTCTCCCTCACAACTCTCAGCACCGTCCCAGGATTCTTTGGGGGAAGCGATGACTGTTTGAAGTGGCATCATAGTGCTTTAAATGTCAGGCCCATTTAGCTGGCGTCCCTAATTGGCCCGTGTCTCGCCAATTTGTGAAATTCCCCTGTCAAGCCCACAGCTGTTATTGCCACATCTTCTTACCATGAAATATGTAAGCTAGAATATACATTCTGTGATTAAAGGTTTTTGGCTCCAGAATCTTATTTCTAGCTCCGTTTTATTACCCAATACTAAATCCTGAGCACTCGTATTAAGAGAGGAGACAAAACATTTCTCTTTGGGGCTTTGACTACCCTTCCTGCGATTTATGGGGAAACCACGATAGTTAAACCCAGTTTTAAGATGGTTTATTTTCTGGGTGCAGACGTGCCCTTGCATCTTCCACAGCGAATCAGTAACAGCAGCAAAAACTTTGTGCTGTAAGTTGATTTGGCTGCATAAAAGATTTTGGGTCTTCTTCCTTTTTTTGCGCAATCCATGGTTTAGCTTGCCTCCAGAATGCCTGATGGTCAATGCCTTCTTCAGAGGGTTTTTTATGGTGCTTTTTTTGGGTGGGGAGAGCCTTGATAGATCTCAGAGAAGAACCCACCAATTTTCCCAATCTACACCAATTTTCCCAATCACCCACCACAGCAAGACGCAGGGTCAGGCCTTCTCAGACATTCTGGTGCCTAAGAAACAGCACTCTCACAAACGTGCTCAGAGTCACCCTCTCTAAATATATATAAATAGGTTTTGGAACGAAATGGTTTGCCGCTCTACGATGGTGCCCAGATTCTACCACCTGAGACAGAGGCCTTCTGCCTAGTGGTGGCGGCATCGGGCAAACCCTGCTGTTGCTAGCATCTGCAGGAAAATCACTGCCGGGTTGTCTGTATGTGAAAGTGCTTATTAACTGAACTAGGAAGCAAATCATTTACTTATATGCTGCTAAGTTATACAGAGACAAGTGTACTTGGATGTAAATAACTGTTCTGTATATGTATATATGATTATTAAAGCAAAACACGTGTACAAAAAAGAGAGAGAGAAAACTCTTGTGAGTAACTGGGCTTTGCGGAAAGAGCAGACTTCGCTGTCGAGAACGGGATTTCTGGCAAGAAGACAACATCTTGGAGGGTTTTCCAAAGCCCCACTGGTTTCATGTGCTCTTGAGATTACACTATACCTTCCTGAGGGTTACAAATCACATGGCAGTCTTGTTTTGGTGTATGTCTTCTGTCTACCCGTCTATAATCTTGTAGGTAGGTGGGGGGAACCTGAGGATTTTAAGCTGTTTTGAAGTGTCTGTGTTCTGTTGCTTCTAACTTGTGGTTTGAAACCAAACTCACTTGAGCAAGACCATTTAGATTCGCCCCACCCCTGCTCCTGAGGCATCTCTGCCTGGAAGAAATTCCTGAGAGACACCGCTGCCTGCAGGTACATTGTGGACGGAAGCAGCCAAAGGGGCAAAAAACCCAAGAAGACCCACCCGTTGCCCCATTGAAACAGCACTTTGTAATATTTGCTTTCGATTCCTGGCCAGTGTGACCAAAGACCTGCTCGGATGAGCCTTCGGGATGCTACCGGAACCATATTTCTTTTTTTTATGCTGGTGCCAAGAGGTTCTAGGCCTTGGCGACAGATAGAATCCCTGCTGGGTTTTGCGTGCTGTGGGTTCCCTTGTGAGAAGGTGGCCACCAGCACATTTTCCAGTTGCTACTCTTTGCATCCATGAGGGCTAAACGCTTGCTGTTCTCCGAAGCGGAAAGCTAAGATTCTCAGGTAGTCGGACGCTGCGAAGGATTCTGGTTTAGCGCAGTCGTTTGTCGCAACCGTCAAGCCACTGCTTGGCACGCTAGGCGTTGGCGAGTTGGCTTTATGGCAAAGGCCTCATCTGGATGAGGTGCTTTGTCGTACAGCACTATCTGGATGTGGGGCGGGAATACAATAGGCAGCCGTGCATAGATGCCATGAGAAATGGTCCTTAATAGATGTTTCCTAAACACCAGGGGGAAACTGATAGGCCTGGGTGCTGAAACAATGCCACTGTTTTAAAATACCAGTTTCTGGGAAATAACCACTGTGATTTGGATGAAAGGGGTAGCGAGCTTTTTGTTGCTGTGGATGTCTGAGAGATTTGGCTGTTGGTGGGGAGGCAAGAATGGAACAAGATACCCTTTCCCACCCTACTCTTGAAAATCTTGCTGCTCCCCCTCAGAGGAATTTATTTTTAATTCAACATGTTTTTATTTTTGCAGAAGTGACCGAAACTTGGCTTTTTTTCTAGAGGCTGATGTTCTTTGTGTTCAGAGAGAAGTTTTTAAAAAAACTGTTCCCTGTTCCCAACCTGAAGGACGTTAACCAGCAAAAGTTGGTAAGAATAAATGAGACAAAACTGGAAATAAGAATAGAAAGAGCCTACAGCTCCGCCACCCTCACGGTTTGGAATAAAATCAGCAGCTGTCAGCTCTGAACTAAAATGCAGTCCTCTTAAGGCACACTCTCTAGTGCCTTAGCTGCCAGCGAGAGAAACCTGCATTGACCATTCTGCGTGGTTATGATTTTTCCCCAGTAGCCCACTTTTTGGTGCTGAGTTGCAATCCTTCATCTCCACCCAGAATCCCTGCTTCAAAATGCTTCTCTCTGCCCTCTGGTCAGCAGTAAAACTACTGACCAGAAGGAATTGGTTCTGTACTTTTCAGTGTACAATAGCTAGCTTCCAACCGGAGAGTCCTCAAAAGAACTGGTTGTGTGTGTTTGTACAGTACAGCAGATAACAAAACAAAATCGTAATCGGGCATATTACAAGGATATTTTTATTCAAATCACAAGAAAGGAGATTTTGACTAAACATTAAGAACTTTCTGGTGGTAGGAGCTGCTCAACAGTGGAATGGGCTACCTCGGAAGCAGGTGGGCTCTCCTTTGGAGGTTTTTAAACATCTGTCAGGAAATACAGTGGTACCTCTGGTTACATACTTAATTCGTTCCGGAGGTCCGTTCTTAACCTGAAACTGTTCTTAACCTGAAGCACCACTTTAGCTAATGGAGCCTCCTGCTGCCGCCGCGCCGCTGGAGCACAATTTCTGTTCTCATCCCGAAGCAAAGTTCTTAACCTGAGGTAATATTTCTGGGTTAGTGGAGTCTGTAACGTGAAGCGTATGTAACCTGAAGTGTATGTATCCTGAGGTACCACTGTATTTGATTCCTGCATGGCAGAGGGTTAGCCCAGATGACTCTTTGGGTCCCGTCCAATTCTAGGGTTTCATCATTCTGTATTCAGAGCTGGATAATACAGAGACATCTGCAAAAGCCCAGTGTGTGTGTGGGCACTTTGCTGCCCATAGCAAAAACCACTCTGCAGATATCACACATGGGAAAGGACAGAGCAGAAAGGGCAAGAGGGCTCACAGCTTTGTGTTAAACCAGGGAACTGGGGGAGTTCTCTGTTTCCCAATTTGCTGTCTGTTTAAGTCCTGCAAGGCTGTATGCACACAATAATTTTTGCACATACTGTACTGCCGCCCAACGCATGGTCACAGTTCAAAACAAGCAACGCATGGGGGAATTCCATTCTACGGCTCATTGTAAGTATGTTACCAAAGAAAAGTCTTGAAAGGCTGCGTCCAGTAATGACTCATTTCTTGCCGGACTTGTGGAATTCTGGGCTGTGGGATTCTTTTTGCACGGGAAGCCTTTGCTGGCTGGAACACGAGAAGTGAGGAAATTTAGATGTCAAAAGTTTGCAAGACTCCATATAAGTTGTGCTGGAGCTGAAGTTTATTGGGAATGAAATCAATGAAAGGATGCCTCCCCCCGGCTAATTTCTGGTGTGTGTTGCATCAGTTTTGGAGAGACTGAATGGAGCTGAGACTTCACTTGCTAGGCTGAGTGACACCAGAGTTCCCACCCACCAGTCAGAAACAATGACGAAAATAGTTTTGCTTCCTACAGTTCAGGCCAGATCTAGCATCATCTGAGGGAGAAAAGTCAGATGGCACCCCCTTGAGGTAAAAAGCCTAATAAAATTAAATGTAGTCATTAAATAACTGGCAATTTCTTTAATACCTGCCTCCTGAGACCACTGTGCCAATTGTGGTGGCCCTGGCTGGCTGCAAATGGGAGAATCTTTGCTAGATCCTGCAAGTGGGGAAGGTGTTCAGACACCGTAAATGAGGGACGCAGCACAAAAGAAGCATCATTATTCAGACGACCCAAATAATGACTAGTCATTATTCAGACTAGTCTTTCCCAGAGAGATGACAGTCTGGAATAGCCTTCTCCAACAGACAGTCCCTGACTACTGGCTCCGTCGGCAGAGGGGCACCAAGTTGGGGACGTCTGCTCTAGGAAAACATGGAATAACACACGTGAAGCTGCAGGATTTTTAATTAGTTGACAGGATAACCCAGTGCGATTTCACCAGCAATAAGAACTCTGCTCGTTTGCATGTTTTTAGATTTTGCTGATGGCTAGTATCTTTTAAAACACCAAATCTAGACTGGCCCTGGGTCAGCACGTTGGAAGCAAAATGGCCTAGATGTTATTTTCCTCCTCTTTAAAAAGTAAACGACAAACCATAAGCCTCAATCTGTTTCTGTATATCTGCTCTTACTGTGAATTTAAGCCAGAAGTGTACTGAATCAAAACTGTTAATCTTTTTGTCACATGTTGACTGTTGATGGTTCTTTGAACTATGTCTACCTGAGATTTGCAAACTAAAACCACAAAACCCACAAGAAGGGGGGCGGAAGGGACTGAAACACAATTTTTATTTTTTTAAAGAATCTTTTCAGAACTAGCACTCTAAAGTTTGAGGTGCGTATCCTTTCCAACCTTTGCATTCAGACATGGACCCACCAACTTTGCCTTGCTGGTCATTGTGTTTAAAAGAATGAAGCAGCCTTTCCTAATCTGATACCCTCCAGAGCTTTGGACCAGGCAGCCCAGCTGTGCAGCTGGGGTTGATGGGAACTGTCGTCCAAAACAACTGGATGGAGAAGGCTACAACAAAAAGTCCTTTTCTTTATGTGCAGCAGAGACATAATAGTTTTAAAAATAATAATAAACTTGTTTCACCATCTCCTCTTGTACGTCTTCATTGGTTTTTAAAGACAAGAACAGCTGTTGCCATGGGATAGTGGTTTTTAAAATAATGTAAATATCTATATATCTATAGGGGGGTATGTGTATATGTTGGTATGTACATATGCACACGCACACACAATACACACATCTGTCTGTCTATATCTCCATATGACAAGGTGTTTTATCTGAGCAAAAATTAAAAATGGAGAAAGACCCCCTTTAAACATTTGAAAGCTGTTGCAGTGTTTTTGTTGATGGAAATATGGATGAGTCTGCCTCTATGACTGGAAAAAGTGGCTGCAGTTACAAAAATAGACACTTACGCACGTGTAGAGGGAGGGAGGGGAAATTTGTGTATTGCAGGGAACCTTGGGACAGGAGGAAGATCCACATGTTCCACTGTTTGTGGAATTTGTTACAGCTGTTAAGCAGCTGTATCATATGACAGTCACCCTGCCCAGAGTCGGGCAACCTGGGCCACTTGCCTCTAAATTCAGTCCAGGTTAGAAATGCATTAAGCCCATGGACGATTATAAAGAAGCCCTAACAAAGTCTTGCCAATGTATCTTACAGATGCTAAGGTTGCCCTGCTGTGCACACTTGCTTGGGAGTTGATCGAGATCAGAGGTGGGTAACCTTTCGCCCAAGGGCTGCATTCTCTTCTGGTCAACCTTCCAAGGGTCACTTGCCGGTGCTGGGTGCAGCCAGAGACAAAAGTGGGCAAAGGAAATTCATATAAATGTTAAGTCTGTACAGTAGGCTAGATTCTGTGCACGCACCTGCACACCTTATCCTCCATCTAGAGAAGAAAGAGGCATCTCGGGGTTCGAGGGCACATCCCAGCCAGTCAGAAATATTCAAGGAGGATGTAAAACAAGGCCTGCGAAGGGTGCAGCCTGGGAAGATAGGAGTGTGGGGTGGAGAGACTTCTGAGGGCCAGACAGGACTCCATTTGGCCCCTGGGCATGAGATTCCCTACCCCTGATCTAGATCAACCCTTGGCCTCATTTTTCGGAGCTCTTCTTAGGTTCCTGGGAGGCGATGAACCTAGTGCAGATATGCAGTTTTCCAGCGTAAGGGGCCTGTCGTTGCAGAGGAAGTGGCAGTTAATAAGAACAACAGACGAGGAATAAACTCTCGTCACAATTGTTCCGGGAGCTTGTCACAGCCCAATTAAGGCCTTTGCTGAACAGCTGATTTAATTAATGGATCTGCCTGGGCATTTGCATGGCATTTAGTTGCGGTCATGTCCGAATGCTTTCATGAAGCTGAGCTGGCTGAGATTATAACCGTGAGCAACTGTTTTATTTTTTTACATCAGCAGCAGCTCTGGGAGCTCTGAAACTGCCTGAAGCAGAAAGGTGGGGTGCCTCTTTAATTTTTTTAAGGGTAGGAAATGAACAAATGATTGACCCAGAGGCATAGAGCAACATCCCTCAGCCACAGGGATGCTATATGGCTTGTAAAAGGCCACAAAGGTAGCGAAAAAGAGATATTTGGCCCTAAAATTCGGTCTTGTGCCCGGGTGTTGAGCTAGGTGAGTCTCTTGGAAAGTTTGCAGTACAGTGGAAAACGCCAATAATTCATTTCAATTGGGTTATTTATTAGTTTGTCCGTTTCCGAACCCTTTCCCCTTCCCCGATGTTTAAAAGAACAGCAAGTGTAAAATTATGTAAATTTAGGAAGTTTTGATGCTTGCATTTCCTAGGTGAAGGCATACTACTTAACTGACCAATTGTATTGCAGATAACTATGTCCTGCCCCCTCTAACATAATGCCTGCCCCCCCCCCAAAAAAAGAAAAAATCCTGGCTATGCTCATGTTTGCAGCCATGAGGGCTAGTAGCTTAGGATTCTAAAAACAGCCCTTAAACCAAACTTGTGGGCAAGACCAAATTATTCCAAGACAGGAAAATCCCATACCGAGTGTAAATGCCCTGCCGCACCCCCCCAGCCAAAGACATCTCCAAGCTGGGTGAAAGGAAAACGAAGGGTAGTATGGAACCCTGGAGGAGGAAAGGAGGGGGAAGTTGCCGTGGAAAGCGTACGGTGGGGGGCATGGACAGTAAGGAGTCTTCCATCGCTGTTTCTCAGCTGCAAAATCACCCCTACGCAGAACTGCAATTTAGCAAAGAACTATCACACCTTTCTCATATCTGGCATGTGGTTTAGCTCCAAATGTAAAGTGATGTCTATTGGAGCAAAAAATATTCACATCTAGTATACACTCATGAGGTCTGAGCTGGCTCCAGGAAAGAGATATTGGGAGCATAATGGTGAGTGGTGTGCGGTAGGAACAAATTCTATGTTGGGTATTACCAGCTGTCTTGATTTCAGTCTTCCAAATATCATAGCAACTTCATTCAAATAGATGGTGGGGGCACATTGGGAATACAGCATACAGCTGTGGTCAACCCCCCTAGAATATAAACTGCAGAAAAGGAGAAAAAAACCCAACACAGCAAAGGGAGGATATATTGCCCATAAATTGCCATAATGGCATAGCTATCACGAGTTTCAGAATTATTCATGGCCTGTCTAAACGTCCATCTGTTTCCCAGTTCATTCTTTTTATAGTTGCTGCTCTTCATAGTTATTGCCTTGGTCAGCAAGCGTGAAGTACAGATGGATGTGAACAACCGCTCTCAAATATATATGCTACATATCCTCCTCTGTTGCTAAGGACACTGTTAAGAGTTTAATGGCTAGCACAGAAATGCTCAGCCTGATTCTAATCTGCATTAAAAGTCGTGGGGATACTTCAAAGGGTAATAGATATACTGTGGCATAAACTTTCACATGCCTAAAAGTGCATGGTACAGTTTATCATAAAACATTTTTATATGGCCTGTTGATAAGCTCAAAAGCAGTTTACACAAAAAATTAGCGTGTCAACAAAACAATAATAAAAGCACACAATGCAAGGTGGCCTCAGATTCTGTAAAAATGAAATGAAATACTTTATTGTCACTTGTACAACTTGTATACAGTGAGATTACACAAGCACCCCCCACTCAGCTCTCTTAGTCTTAATTCCCCTCGTTTACTGACACACACACACCAAACCCGAAAGTCAGTTGCCCTGTTGTTATCTTTTCATTCAGCAGCCTAACAGCCCACGGATAGAAGCTGTTCTTTACCCTGTTGGTGCAACTAATCATGCTTCTATATCTTCTGCCTGAGGGCAGGAGAGCAAGAAAGTGCCGGCCAGGGTGTGAATCATCCCTGAGAATTTTCCTTGCTGGTTTAATGTCAAACCAGCGTACCACACCGTGATGCAGTATGAAAGGACACTTTCTATTGTGGACCGATAGAAGATCATCAAATGTTGATTGACATCGTTCTTTTGCAATACTCTGAGGAGATGGAGTCTCTGTTGGGCTTTCTTAACCACCTGGGTTGTATTGATTTTCCAAGTAAGGTTTTCACTAAGATAAACTCCTAGGAATTTAAAGGAAGAGACTCTCTCTACAAAGCCCTCCCCGATGTACAGCGGGGCTAGTTCTCTCTTTCTCTGAAAGTCCAACACCATCTCCTTTGTCTTGCTGATATTAAGGTGCAAGTTGTTCCCTAGGCACAATGTAGATATTTTTTGGAAATCCCCTCTATACGCTGATTCGTCTCCACCTGTTATTAAACCTATTATGGTGGTGTCATCTGCAAACTTAATAATTGCAGTGGACGGGTCAGATGATACACAATCGTATGTATACAATGAATACAGGTAGGGACTTAGCACACATCCCTGTGGTGTGCCAGTGCTGACTTTTAAGGAATTACCGTATTTTTCGCTCTATAAGACGCACCAGACCATAAGACGCACCTAGTTTTTGGAGGAGGAAAACAAGAAAAAAATATTCTGAATCCCAGAAGCCAGAACAGCAAGAGGGATCACTGCGCAGTGAAAGCAGCGATCCCTCTTGCTGTTCTGGCTTCTAAGATAGCTGCGCAGCCTGCATTCGCACCATAAGACGCACACACATTTCCCCTTACTTTTTAGGAGGGAAAAAGTGAGTCTTATAGAGCAAAAAATACAGTAGATATTACATGTCCAATCCTCACTGTTTGTGTCCGATCTATCAGAAACTCTTTAATCCAGTCACAGATGGTAGAAGAAAGGTTCATGTCAACTTTTTAATGAGGTTGTCCGGAAGGATGGTATTTAAAGCCGAGCTATAATCAATAAACAACATCCTGACATACTTCTCCGGTTTCTCTAGATGACTTGCTGCAAGATGAAAGGTGGTGGCTATCGCATCATCTGTGGACCTAGTTCTTCTATAGGCAAACTGATGTTTATCAAAGTCCTGTGGAAAGCAGGTTCTAAGGTGTTGAAGGACCAGTCTTTCAAAGCAATCCATCACTACAGATGTTAATGCAATAGGTCTGTAGTCATACAACATCCAGCACAGGGCATTGCAAATGCAACAACAGGCATGATTTTTAATAATAATTTTACTATTTATACCCCACCCATCTTGCTGGGTTGCCCCTACCATTCAGGGAGAAATCATTAAGTGGTCCCCCATGTGGCCCGGGGTTTGTTTTTTTTTGGAGAACCATTAGTCTAGAGCAGTGGTTTTCAACCAGTGTGCCATGGCGCCCTGGGGTGCCTTGAATGATGGTTAGGGGTGTCGTGGGCAACAATGGCCTCAGTTTCTTTTTCCTTTCCTCCCTTCCCTGATGCGTTCTCGCATCTCTGCCTCCCCAAGGCTTGCACAGCTGTTTATTGCAGCAGCCCTGGCCATAAGCTCTGCAGGCAAATGGGAGGGGGGCAGCTCAGAGTCCAGGGGCAGCAGCAGTGGCTGCCCAGAGGACTCCCAAGGAGAGGGGAGAGGAGGGAACATTCCACAAGGGAGGTTATTCAAAAAAGGGTGAGAGGCTGCCAGCTCTGCAGGCAAGAGGTGACATAACTGGGCTCCTGATCCCCACAGGGATTCAGCAAAAAGAATGCCGTTGGCCAAGGGAGCCATGGACTCAAAAAAGGTTGAAAACATCTGGTCTAGAGGAAAGCAACAACACACTGGAAAGCATGGGCTGTTTGTTTGATGCAACAGCATCTAACCCCCCTGCAAACAAATCAGAATGAATGCTCAGTAAATAGCAAATGAGGGCACACGCTCAATAAACAGGTCACCTGGAGCGCTTTTGTCCTGTTTTAATTGCACAAGGCTAAACTCCAGGTCCTGGCTAAACTTTAATCCCAATTAGGCAGTTAATTTTGTGTATATTAACACACTGGAGAGTTGGTATGGTTAGAAAGTGTAAGACTAAAGGTCTGGGAGTGTCCAGGGTTCAAATTCCCACTGGGCCGTGAAAGGTGACCTTGGGGGTCCAGTAGGTTTTGCCACCTGCACCGTATAATACAAGATTTTCCTGTATCCCAGTGTAAAATGCTACATCCTTTATTGATAGTTTTGTCCTGTATTTCAGGTCTTTTCTCTCTCTCTGCCAAGTTAAGGATCCTCTCCAAATGCATGTGATTGAAAGGATATGTTAAAGGTCATATACTTACGATCCGGGTGGCCAAGCACAGATTTACAAATTCACGTGTGTGAGACAAATTCCAGAAGGGGCATCCTATGAGGCTGCAATAGATTGTAACGGATTGCTCTGAAGTTGCTTCAGCACTAGACGAAGCCCCCCCCCCCTACACCCTGTTTTTTTTTGTGAGAACAAAGGTGGCAACCCTGGTCACTGCCTCTTTCCCCCCCCCCAATTTTTTTTATTAGTTTTCCACATTTTTAGACAAACATAAATCATAACTGAACTTGATCCAATATTAATATCATAGTTAAATGACTTCCTCAAATTCCCTTGACTGAATTTCATTACGTATCATTGTAACAGTTTTCCAAAATAATATCTCATAAAATTTACTTAATCCTCTTAACATCTTTATCTCTTTTCATCTTAACTTTAAACATATTGTTTTATAATTTCACATATTCAGATCCTTAGCCTAACTATTATTTTGCAAGTATTTCTATTTAATTTATCTTAGCGTATTTAGATAAATAGTCTTTGAATATCTTCCATTCTTCCTGCTGCTGCTACTCCTTCTGGTCATGGATTCTTCCAGTCAGGTTGGCTAGCTCTGAAAAGTCCATCATCTTCATCTGCCATTCCTCCACTGTTGGCATGTCTTGTGTTTTCCAATTGGGCAAGAGATGTGGGACATAACATAATGTTTGAAGATTGGGAAAGGTTGTGGAGGAAAGGGGTCAAGTTTACTGCATGTACAATGTTAAAGGAAAATATAATTAAAATGATGTATAGATGGTACTTGACCCCTGTAAAGTTAGCAAAGATTTATCACAATAGTGATAATCTATGGTGGAAATGTAAAGAAAAGGAGGGTAGCTTTCACCATATGTGGTGGACCTGCCCCAAGGTGAAAGATTTCTGGGAGAAGATTTATAATGAGCTGAAAAAAAGTGCTGAAATACACATTTGTTAAGAAACCAGAGGCCTTTCTTCTTGGAATAATAGCTCTGGAATTGCCCCCAAAAAGATGTTAGATAGTTTCTGTATACCACAACTGCAGCTCGAATTTTATTAGCCAAGAACTAGTCACTGCCTCTTAGCATGGCCTACCTCACAGGGTTGTTGGGGGGATTAATGGAGGGGGAGAAAACCACGCGCAGTGACTTGAGCTCCTGGGAGGAAAAAGGCGGAGTGGGAAATAAATGACAAACCTAGACAGCATCTCAAAAAGCAGAGACATCACCTTGCCAACAAAGGTCCATATAGTTAAAGCTATAGTTTTCCCAGTAGTGATGTATGGAAGTGAGAGCTGGACCATAAAGAAGGCTGATCGCCGAAGAATTGACGCTTTTGAATTATGGTGCTGGAGGAGACTCTTGAGAGTCCCATGGACTGCAAGAAGATCAAACCTCTCCATCCTGAAGGAAATCAGCCCTGAGTGCTCACTGGAAGGACAGATCCTGAAGCTAAGGCTCCAAGACTTTGGCCACCTCGTGAGAAGAGAAGACTCCCTGGAAAAGACCCTGATGTTGGGAAAGATGGAGGGCACAAGGAGAAGGGGACGGCAGAGGAAGAGATGGTTGGAGCAGCATGAGTTTGACCAAACTGCGGGAGGCAGTGGAAGACAGGAGTGCCTGGCGTGCTCTGGTCCAGGGGGTCCTGAAGAGTCGGACACGACTAAACGACTAAACAACAACAACAACAGGAAATAAATAAATAAATCCCCTTCCCCCCTCCCCCCGCGACGACCAATGGCCTCCATAGACTTCAGCGAGACTCCCTCCCCAGGAGGCGGCCTCAGTGACCATTCGGCTTTGGCCTGTACAGGAGTGGAGGGGAGGAAGTCACGCAACCCAAAAAAGTAACGGGAAGCCGCGCCGCTGGGGAACAGGCAGTATGAACCGGCCCCATGGCGCTTCGGGCCTGTCTCGAAAGCGCCCCTTGACGACGGCGACCGCGCTCTTCCCTAGCAACAGCCGGGCGACGGCGCCCTCTTGCACCTGCGCGGCGGCAGCAGTTTTTTACACGCCCCTTTCCCAGTGCTGGAGCATGCGCAGAGCGGAGAGGCACCCGGGCGCGTGCGCAGAACCGAACTTTCCCCTCGGCGCGCCTGCGCGGATGCTGACTTTTTCCCTCCCTCCCTCCACTGCCTCACCTCCAGTACTTAACGTCAAGCACGCGAAGAAAGTTGGGCCCACCCGCTTGCCGTAGGGCCTCTCCCGGAAGTGCGCGGCCGAAGCGGGAGGCACCGGAAGCGTTCCTGAGGAGAGAGGTCGCGCAGGGCGGGGGAAGAGGAGGCTTGCCTGACAGGGGCCAGACCCGGCGGCAGCGGAGGAAGGAGGACGAGGACGGAGGCAGCGCCGTTCCCGGTGAGTGAAGGGCAGGCCGAGGAGGAGGCGCTGTCGGTGTCCTGAGGGGGGGGGCGGCCCTCTCGAAAATAAATACACCCCCCACCATACAAAGCGGGGGGAGGGTGACGCGCTCGAGGGGGGAGGGGCGATGCTTGGAGCCCCTGCGCGGCACGTCACAGTCGCCTCTCCTCAGCCCCCGCCCCCGCGGCTCTACGTTACAGGACCCTGGGGAACACGTCATCATCTGGGTGTGACGTAATCTGACCGGTGCTCTCCCCCCCCGCTTACCACGCCCCCCGTGTTTGCGTCATAGACTCCAGGTGCTCCCCCCCCCCCCATGCCATCTCTCTGCTGGCACCTCCAGACTTTCATTGATACCAATTTAGCCTTCAGGGAGGGTCCAAAGGCTGGTTTTTCTTAAAATAATAATTCAGGGTAAATTGGTAGCAAATTCGTGTCTGTGGAAACACCTGCAGGGAGCCCCAGGGGCTATGAATGGCTCCTAGCCATGATGGCTATGCCCTGCCCTCTGCAGTCAGAAGCTGTGATGCTTCTGAATGGCGGCTGCCGGAGGCCACAGGAGAGGAGAGTGTTTCTCTCTGCTCAGATCCCGCTTGCAGGTTTCCCAGAAGAGGCGCCTGGTTGGCCACCGTGAGGACAGGATGCTGGACTAGATGGGCCATTGGCCTGATCCTGCGGGGCTTTTCTTACGTTCTCAGTGGAGTGAGCTGCATGCAGTTTGCACAGCAGGCACTTTTCTTAATGCTACCGTTATGGATTAGCGTGTGAATCAGCCCATCATCTAGCAGCCCAGGATTGCCTGCTCAGCAGCCGCCTCTTAGGTCTCAGGCAGAGAAGGGCCAACCGAGGAGGCCTTGATATTCTGCCATGTGTATTCTGCCTTTTGGGGGGGTGACATTTGCAGAGCAGCACTGCAATGGCAAGTATCACATGTACAGACACCAGGCACCAGCAGAATTCTTGTGCATGGTGTAATATGATTATAAAGAACACCTAACATTCCCTGTGGGGCTTATGCATATGTTTTTTCTCCATTATAATAATAAATTAGTAGTAAGGACATTCCCAATGGTCTTCTGTAAATGAGGCACTATACATAAAATACACAGGCTAAACTTTTATAAGCTAAATAAGACAAGGCAGACAAGGTGAAGTAAATTATTTTGGGTATATATAATCTGTTAATACATCACAGGACAAACACTGAATGCATACAAAAGATGGTTAATTCCTCTTTCTTGGAAATCATAAAATCATATAATTGTAGAGTTGGAAGGGATCTCAAGGATTATTTAGTCCAACCACCTATACTGCTAGAATCTCAACTAAATCATACATGACAGATGGCAATCCAACCTCTGCTTAAAAACCTCTAAGGAATGAGAGTCCACCACCTCTACTGGGAATCTGTTCCACTGTGAAACAGCTCTTACTGTCAGAAAGTTCTTCCTGATGTTGAGTTGGAATCTCCTTTTTTGTAAATTGAAGCCATTGATTGGTATGGATACTACCCTCCTGAGTGGGAGGAAACACGTTTGCTCCATCTTCTATGTGTCAACCTTTTGCATATTTAAAGATGGCTGTCATACCTCTTCTCAGTCTCCATTTTTACAGGCTAAACATACCTAGCACTCTCAACTGTTCCTCATAAGGCTTGGTTTCCAGATCCTTGATAATATTGGTTGCCCTTCTCTACACACGTTCCAGCTTATCAATATCCTCCTTAAATTATGATGCCCAGAATTGGACACAGTTTTGTGTCATCTGCAAATTTGATGAACATCCCCCGGATATCTTCATCCAAATACAGTGGTACCTTGGGTTACAGACGCTTCAGGTTACAGACGCTTCAGGTTAAACAGACAGCAAATTGGGAAACAGAGAAATCCCCCAGTTCCCTGGTTTAACACAAAGCTGTGAGGCCTCTTGCCCTTTCTGCTCTGTCCTTTTCCATGTGTGATATCTGCAGAGTGGTTTTTGCTATGGGCAGCAAAGTACACACACACACTGGGCTTTTGCAGATGTCTCTGTATTATCTAGCTCTGAATACAGAATGATGAAACCATAGAATTGGACGGGACCCAAAGAGTCATCTGGGCTAACCCTCTGCCATGCAGGAATCAAATACAGTGGTACCTCAGGTTAAATACACTTCAGTTTACATACGCTTCACGTTACAGACTCCGCTAACCCAGAAATAGTGCTTCAGGTTAAGAACTTTGCTTCAGGATGAGAACAGAAATCGGGCTCCGGCGGCGCGGCAGCAGCACGAGGCCCCATTAGCTAAAGTGGTGCTTCAGGTTAAGAACAGTTTCAGGTTAAGAACGGACCTCTGGAACGAATTAAGTACTTAACCTGAGGTACCACTGTAGTTTGTAAAGATGTTGAACAACAGTGAACCTCTGACAGAACCCTGTGTCACCCCACTTGTCATTTTTTCCCAGGATGGTGAGGAACTGTTAGTGAGCACTCGGTTGGTCAACCAGCTACAAATTCACCTAACAGTAAACTTGTCTTCCAGCAGATATTGGAGTCGTTAAAATCTCCTGTGTCTCTTTTTTGAATGTTTTGTAGTCTTCTCTAGGAGCGTGTCACCCAAGTCTGTCATGGAAGTCTATAGCAGACACCTTCAGTAAGGTCACTGTTGTTTCCCTCTCCTACAGTTTTTACCCATGTACTCTCAATCTGTCTTTCATACTCCAAGTCATGCATCTCTT
Source organism: Podarcis tiliguerta (assembly GCF_965153285.1). Lineage (NCBI taxonomy): Eukaryota > Metazoa > Chordata > Lepidosauria > Squamata > Lacertidae > Podarcis > Podarcis tiliguerta. The sequence continues at coordinate 5,704,981 of NC_139542.1, forward strand.
CACAAGTGTAAGCATCCTTTACTTATAATGCTGCCACTTCTCCCTTCCTGTTTGAAGTATTCCTTTTGAACAGATTTCTCTATTTCAGTCACGAGTCTCATCCCACCAGGTTTTAGTAATGCCTACGTGGTTATATTTGCCATCCTGTTTTAAAAGCTCCAATTCATCCTACTTGTTTTCTATACTCTGTGCATTCGTGTAGATACAACTGAGACCATGAGTCATCCTCTGCCCAGTGGTCCTTCTATAGAAACTACATGGGGGCCTCTAACACAGAATACGACGGGCAGGTGTCTTTTAACCCATTTCCACTGCAGGCTGCAGTCTTTTCTGCATCTTTTGCACTTTGATTCAGCTTGCCTAGATGTGCATGAGCCACCCTAAAAAGGCACTAGAAGCCCCATTTTCTCTGTACTCCCTTAACAAATATGGCCTCCCTACTCTCAGTTCACTTATTTCCTCCCCACCAGCCCAGCAACTTCTTGTAGCAATGCAGGAAAAAGAAGCCAATCAATTAGTCCTGCCTACGTATTACAGGCATACTGTTCTGACGTGTTTTGCTTTTGCCCACTGCATGATGGGCTAGAAATCTGAGCGGTTTTCCAAAATAATAATAATTGTAAGCTCTGGGCCTTTCCTTTTTCTGGTTCTGTGGTGGCTCCACTTTCTCAACACCAGGTGGCAGCAACAGACTCTTTTCTTCTCGTCTATGATCAATTACTACTGACAGAACAGCATATTGTGTGGTTCTGCTAGTTCTTGAAACAGAATTTATTTTATTTGCTTTACAGAAAATCCTCAGAGAAAGAGCTGCATTGAGAGTTTAATTTTGATGAAGAAATGGGCTGGGGAGCAACGGTTTAAAGAACCTCTCTTCTCCTCATCAGCCTTCAGATTGCCGTCTCAGGTTATCTATATTTTGTAAAACAAGAGTGTAAAGAGAATTTCAGGCCAATGCAAAAATACGGTGTTCTACTTTGCAATTCATCAGGGTTTTGTTTGCTTGGGGAGGAGCTTAACACAGTGGTAGATCATAGGGTTTTCATGGTTGCTGTGATCTCAATTTAAAAGGATCAGGTAGTAAGTCAGGCTTCCTCAAGCTTGGCCCCCCAGATGTTTTTTGGCCTACAACTCCCATGATCCCTAGCTAGCAGGACCAGTGGTCAGGGATGATGGGAATTGTAGTCTCAAAACATCTGAAGGGCTGAGGTTGAGGAAGCCTGTAGTAAGTGATGAGAAGCATCTTCTGCATCCCACCCTGGGGAACTGCTGGCCGTTTAAGATGGGCAGTACTGGGCTAGGTTTACCAGTAGTCTCTATCCTGATATGTCAGCTAAATAAGCTGCCTCTGTCCTCATGTGGATCATTTGGTTCGTAGCCTAATTTGTCCTGAGGTGGGTGGGCAGCTATAATAGCTCTTCCAAGGGTTCTTGAATTCAGTTGTGACCAACCCTGCTACTACTTAACTTGGACCACAAGCTTAACACTAGTCAAGAGTGTGATGCAGCAGCTAATGCTATTCTAGGCTGCATCAACAGAAGTTTAGTGTCCAGATCAATGGAAGTAATAGTACCTCTCCACTCTTCCTTGGCCAGACCACACCTGGAGTACTCTCTCCAGAAGAGACTGAGAGGAGATATGATAGCCATCTTCAAATATGTAAAGGGTTGACACATGGAAGATGGAGCAAACTTGTTTTCTCCTGCACTGGAAGGTAGGACGCGTACCAATGGCTTCAAGTTACAAGAAATGAGATTCCGACTCAACATCAGGAAGAAATTTCTGACAGTAAGACCTGTTCAACCGTGGGATGGAAGGTGGTGGCCTCTCCTTCCTTGGAGGTCTTTAAGCAGAGGTTGGATTGCCATCTGTCATGTATGCTTTAGTTGAGATTCCTGAATGGCCAGGGGTTCGACTCGATGACCCTCGGGATCCCTTCCAACTCTACAATTATATGATTCTATAGCTATTATTTCCTCACTCTGACACATTGCTCACATCTTGAGGAAGCAAATTCAGCAGATTAACTAAGCACTGTACAGTTAAAATACTACTTTTTTTGTCCTGAATCTCCCACCATTCATCTTCATTGGATAACCTCGTTGGGTTTTAGTATTATATCAGAGTGGGGAGGGGAAAAAATATCTCTCTACTCCACACTTCTTCCATGTTCCCTCTTTTCACATTTCTTCTACACCAGGGGTGCCCAAACTTTTTTCAAAGAGGGCCAGATTTGATGAAGTGAACATGTGTGAGGGCCAACCAAAGTTGTTGACCTTTTTAAAGGTTTGGACTTGTTGAACTTTTTTTAAGATAGAAGTTGTAGAGCTTTTTTTAGGATTTTACCCCAGGAGATAGACGGCCATAGGGGCCAGATTAAACCGACTGGCGGGCTGGATTACACCCCCGAAATGGACTTTCCTCATGCCTGTTCTACACTAAATAGTCTCAAATGTTTGTAATATTTCCTCATAGGAGAGTTGCGCCAGGCCAGTGAAAATATTGGTTACTATTTTTGGCATCTTCTCCAGGTCTCCAATATGCTTTTTGAGATGTGGTAAACAGTATTCAAAGTATGGTCACACCATAAATTTAGCTATAGTACTACATCTAGACTTTGGCGTCTGTTAAGTTATCTCACCATGCTTTTGCTTCTAATTAACCCTCTGTGTAAGCAGAATAGACACAGAAGAGAGTTAATGGTTGTTTTGCTGGCTGGGGCTGGGGGTCTTTTTCACTGACTTGACTTTGAAAAAACTGCCTTCTGGGAAGTGGTGGCAGTTCCTGGAGAGCTAACTGAAAACCTTTTTAACACCAAATCCATTTTTTTTTTTTCTGTTTCCTTGCCATCAGTTACACTGCATCGACTCTGTGGTTTAGCATTTGAAATCAACGTTGCAGTAGTAGTTTTAAGTTGTGCTTAACGCTAAGCAAAATCCTTTGGACTTAACTCAGACATCCTGTTTCTACCTCCCTATTCTTCCTCTTTCTACATGTGGATTTCCGGGCTTGCTAGAATCATAGTTTGAACCAGATTATGTCTGAACCAAACCAGTGACATCTCACGCTGTCATTGTGTAGCAGACATACAAATGTGCTGAAAGCCTCTGGTCTTTGCTGCTTCCAGAGCAATACGAATTCATTTGAAATACAGTCATACCTCCGCGAACACCCACCCCCTTGATCGTCCATTTTGGCAGACATCCATGGCAAACCCAGAAGTACCGGAACGGGTTACTTCCGGGTTTGCTGCTTTGCACATGCGCTGAAGTGCAAAACCGCTCCACGCGCACAGCGGCGCTCTGTCAAGCGTCTCTTTCGTCGCGCATCCAGGGCTCCGGAACGGATCCTGGACGCTCGATGAGGTACCACTGTACATTCAAAATGGAACTGCCATTTTGTTGGAAAGCTGGATGTTGCTGAATGTAAGGTGGTTCTTCAGGCATAAATCCAAAGCCATCTTCTCTTGCCTAAGCCGTATGGACTGTTACTGAATCAGAAGGCCCATTGTGCGTGGGGCATTCAGGTAGCCCTCAGCCGTGGTAGAGCGTTCAATAACTTCCTTTTTTACATCTTGTGTTGAGCATCTGTGCCTAAAGAACAGCCTGATAAGGCTTCAAAGTTCACAGCTTGTAGATACCTGAGTGATCCTGTTAAAAAAAAGGCAGTTTAAACTACCGTATTTTTCGCCCTATAGGACGCACTTTTCCCCCTCCAAAAATGAAGGGGAAATCTGTGTGCGTCCTATGGGGCGAATGCAGGCTTTCGCTGAAGCTTGGAGAGCGAGAGGGGTTGGTGCGCACCAACCCCTCTCGCTCTCCAGGCTGCGGGAAGCTACCCGCAGCCTGGGGAGCCCTGTGGGAGGTCCTGCAGGGCTCCCTAGCCTGCGGATAGCAGCCTGCTTCCCGGAGCGCGGGGCGCCCTGAAGCAGAGCACCCCGTGCTTCGGGAAGCTATCCGCAGCCTGGGGAGCCCTGCGGGAGTTTCCGCAGGGCTCCCTAAGCTGTGGATAGCAGTCTGCTACACGGAGCGCGGGGAGTGCTGAAGCAGAGCGCCCCGCGCTTCGGGCAGACATCGGGCAGCCCCACAAGCTCGGGGGACAGCGGGGAGGCACAGCGCTGCTGTCCCGCTGTTCCTCGACCTGGTTTGGATTCCCCAACCTGGTTTTGGGGGGGAAATAAAGGAAATTCCCCCCCTTTATTCCCCCCCAAAAAAACTAGGTGCGTCCTATGGGACGAAAAATACGCTATCATTTATTTCCCATTTTCTGGGGCCAGCATGTCTCCAGTACCATTGTCTTCCAAAGACCTGAAACATTTCATATGTCCTCATTGGACTTGAGGGTTGGGGTGCTATTTGGCCGTTATAAAGAGCTTTCAACTATAGTTGTCACCAGCTAAAGAAATCTCAGTTGGTTCATCAATGATGTGAAAAAAGAATAAAAACAATAGTCCTGCAAGGGAGTGAGAATGCTTTTGATAGTGCTTTTTCTAAGGACTTCTGCTTGAAAACAATTAACCAGGGCATTTGATTAGTCAGTCAGAAGTCTGAACATCACAGCCCTGCTTCTTGCATTTTTTTAAGACTTTGGATTGGATCCCTTTCCACTTCAGCCAGCAACCGCTTCGGCCACTGATAGTGGATGTGGGAGGTTTGATCACACTAGTCATTCAAGCTTGCAAAGGCAGCACAAAGAGCTGTTACTTTATGGTCAGGAATTGACCCCAACTGGTGTGTCCTAAATCTTTGTTTAAATGCTATTTGTGAATTTCTTCTGTAAAATGTTTGAGAACCACTGTAGGCCGCATACTGCTAAGGGGGGTTGCTGCTTCTTTCATACTAACGATTTGCACAAACCTTAAATATTCGAAGTTAACGTAGGATATTATCTGCATAAAAAGGTAAAGGTACCCCTGCCCGTACGGGCCAGTCTTGACAGACTCTAGGGTTGTGCGCCCATCTCACTCAAGAGGCCGGGGGCCAGCGCTGTCCGGAGACACTTCCGGGTCACGTGGCCAGCGTGACATCGCTGCTCTGGCGAGCCAGAGCCGCACACGGAAATGCCGTTTACCTTCCCGCTAGTAAGCGGTCCCTATTTATCTACTTGCACCCGAGAGTGCTTTCGAACTGCTAGGTTGGCAGGCGCTGGGACCGAACAACGGGAGCGCACCCCGCCGCGGGGATTCGAACCGCCGACCTTGCGATCGGCAAGCCCTAGGCGCTGAGGCTTTTACCCACAGCGCCACCCGCGTCCCTTTATTATCTGCATAGACATGCACTAATGTATGGATACAATTCATAGCGTATTCTAGTCCTGAAAGAGATTCCTGCAGTAACGGAGCACCTAATCTCTTAAGATAAGGGACCTGCCCTTCACTTTTGCAGAATACCTTGGTTGCGTGAGAGGATGGAGCAGGATTATTGGCTATTGAGTATAGTCAACTTTCTGGTGGATATCCATGTGCTGAGATTGTTTGAAGTGCTGGGTAAATGCTGCCTTTCAGGGCATGTTTTACTATGGTGTTAAACGGTTAAGTCTTTTTAAAAAAGAAAAAGAGAAGCCATCATGACGGATGCAAGCCACTCATTCTTCATCTGCCCTTTTTTCAGTACCTGGGACCATTTCTGACCTGGTAATTGTGACCATGGCTACGAGGATAATATGCCGAAGATTTGCAGGGCAGCCTTGCAGGGCAGCTGCGTTTTCTACTACAAGCAAGGCTGGGGGCAAGACAGTATTCTTCCAAAAGGCAGAAGAAGGCGGCCAGCCCAGCAAAGAGGCGGGAGAGGGCTCTAAACCCGCCACCATGCTCAGACTGTGGAAGCCTGCAGAATACCGGGTATCTTTTAATCCATCCGCCTACCCAGGAACCAAAGCCATATCTCGTGAGGAAGCCTCGAGAAGTTTGGAGGAGGGTCTGCTGGACTGTCCCAGGATTAGTGCCAAACCGTTACAGAATGCCTGCAACGTTACCTGCTCACGGAAGCTTTCAAGCACGCAGAACACACTGCTGGATTTGGAAGGCAATCACACTCGGCCCATCCGACCTTCTTTGGAGCAGCCAACTAAACTGGACCCCGTGAAAGACAACGGGGAAGCAGCTGACGTGGAGGCTTATGACCCTAAGGAAGATATCAGGCTGTTCCAGAAGCAAAGGCCCGAATACAGATCTCTGTGCTACAACCGAGACGAGTTCCCTCAGCCCATTTCCGTGGAAGAACGTGACCGGATATTGCAAAAAATTGCTGTGTTGAAAAGTAGCCTGAAACCAAGAGCAATCGCAGAGTATTTCTTCAAGCTGAGCTGCTTGCCAGTGGAACAACAAGTAAGCATGAAGTCCAATCCAAGGTTTTTTGTGCTGTGCCGCTATGGAATTGAGAAGATCCAGCTCTTCGATATTTCCGAGCTCATGATGGTTTTAGAAGCATTTGTCTGCCTGGCCATCCCACCCTCCCACTCTATGTTGAATGTGTACGAAGCGGAGTGCTGCCGCCGGGTCTGGGACATGACGCTAGACCAGCAGCTGATGGTGGCTGACCTGTGGCGGTGCTTAGGCCGCAGCGTCCCCCAGTACTTGGAGAGCATGTTGAGCTGTGTCAACGTGCGTTGGAAAGAACTCTCTTTGCCCCACCTGGTCCAGCTGGTCTACATCATAGGCGAAGGCCGTAAAGCCCCTGAAGAGTTAATGAAGAAGTTAGACTTCTTGGTGTTAAAACATCTGGACTCTCTCAATCTAGAGGAAGTGGGTGCCATTTGCTTAGGGTTCTTCAAGTCACACAACGGTCTTTCAGAACATACCATGCGGAAAATTGGAGATAAAGCCTCTGCCCGTATGTCAGACATGAGCTCTTTTGCTTTGGTGAATGTCCTCAAGATGTACCGTTACACTCATGTTATTCATCTTGACTTCATGAATCAGCTTGGGAATGTTGTTCCTCCCATGATACCAACTATAGGCATTCAAGGTGTCATGCACATCACCCTTGCCTGTTCAGCTTTGCATTATCTGAATGAAAGGATTATGAACGCTGTTGCTGCCTCTTTGCCTTCCAGAGTTTCTTATTGCCGGAGCAAAGATATTGCCAAATTCTTGTGGTCATTTGGATGCTTGAACTACGAGCCCCCCAATGCAGGGGAGCTTTATGCCAGCCTCGAGGAAGAGATGCGCGCAAAGATGCATGAAGTCCAGAAATTCCCGGAGCATTTCCTCACCTTTTTGTTAGCTCTGGCATTTGCAGAGCGGTTCCCAAACGACTTGATAGACTATGCTTTGGGTCCTGAGTTTGCAGAATTAATCAGCAAGAGTGAATTTGACCTTAGCAAGGACTTGTTCACTCTGGATGGCACGGTGGAGATTGAATGCCCCAGTTACACAGGCCATCGCCTTGAGCCGCGGCTTCGGCAAGAGGTAGCAGAGATGCTGTGGAACGTTGCCAAGAAGGATATTTTAACGAAGCCGGAATCGACTGAAGCTCTGTCTCTACTGGGGGAGATGTTGGGCGGGCCCCAGTATGTCAAAAGTCACATGCTCTTGCCTCATACCAGATCTGTTGATTTGGAGATTCGTTTCGACTCTGACCGAAAGCCGTTGCCGTTTAACTCTCAGGCCGTTGTAAAATTGGAGCTGAATGAAAGTGGAGTTTCCCTTACAGATGACTTGCTGAGCCAGCTTTTAAACAGTAGGCCTAGTAGCCAATCCCCTGTGAATAATACTGAACGCAAGATAGAAACGTCCACCCCAAACAGAACAGCAGCATTGCCACAGGATCCGCCCCCGCCCACTTGGGATCATTTTACGTTTTCGAACGGAGTTCCACTGACGGGCGCCATCTTGAATGCTTTAACCAAACCCAAGGCCTCTTCGTGCGAAGATCCAGCCCCTCGGCTGAATGAGTCGCAAGGCCAGGATGTGAAACTAGCCGTCCAGGTGTCTAGCAAGAACCACTACTGCTACAGCACCAAACGCCTTCTGGGGTTCCACAGTTTGAAAAGGAGGCAACTCCGCCAAATGGGATACGTAGTTGTAGAACTGCCCTTCTGGGAGTGGCTGCCTTTGCTCAGGCGTAGCCGGTCGGAAAAGCTGAGCTATTTGCACCACAAAGTGTTTGGCGCTTTAGATGACATAGGTAGTCAGTGACCCGTCTGCAGGTTTCCAGAACCAAAATTCTGAAAAGTTTCCTCTCACACTGATGCTCTTGGTCTCGGGCAATGTAGCTGGGTAGTTTAGCATTGCTGTATACTGTACCTTTTCGAAGCTGCTTGGTTGCCAGCATCTCTTTGCAGGGTCTGTGCTTCCGTATTCTTAGGAATGGCAACATACCCCTGAAATGGTCCCTAGCTTGCGAATGTCTCGCAGTGATTATCCTGTAAATAAAATGTTTATTCTAGTAGAATTTTAAATGTGCTCTTTTTCCTCCCTGGAGTGACAGCTAGCTTATTTGAAAGTGAACAGGGAGCAGGGAAAGCTCTTCAAGGGTTAATGGTACCAATGCAGTCCAGTGGTAATGTCTAGTTCACTTATCACTCTAAATGAGTCTTATTCTCCATCGGCAAAATGAGAATTACCTTTGCCTACATAACCGGCTGGGCTAGGAGAAATGTGAGCGAGAGTGATGCTGTAAAGTGCTTGGCGTTTTAAACTGTGTATTTTGTTTTTTACAATCTCTTCTAGAAGAGGCTCTCCTTTGTTGGAAATTTTTGAACCGAGCTTGGGTGGCCATCTGCCAGAGATTCTTTAGCTGTGACTAGATGGCACTTGGGGTCCCTTCCAGCTCTACAATTCTGTGATTCTAGGAAAGGCATTGTGGGTAATATGGAGTGTTCACATAATAGGTTTCCACCATCCTTTATTACACTTTAATCACCTTCTTGTTTAGAATTCCTGGGTGGAGGTCATGGGTGGGTTTTTCTGCTGTTCCAAATGAATGACTGGAACACACTTTGAATGGGTTAATTCACATTTATTGATCTTGAGCACACAAAACAGTGATTAATAAGCAATTATCCTTAATCAATTCCTTAATTAATAAGGAATTGCCCACTTAAGATTCCCAATTGCAGAAATATAAGCAAATAATGTTAAGAGCCCCTGCTATTCATATGCAGTTTCTCTGTGGCAAAGGATTTATTGCCTTGCCTTTGCTTTGCAGGTAGCATATCGTTTTTGAAAGCGGTTTTTCACGATTTTTTTGGTCAGCATCCCTATAGCATTGCATGCTTCCCTCTGTCAAGGCTTGTAGGGTTTAGAAAGTCTCAGATTATTAAATTTTTTGGCAGGGGCACAGGCAGCAGCATTCTACTTTTAAGGTAAAATTGGGCTGTGACCTATAGCTGTTTCCAAGTTTCATACATATTTTCATCTGGCTCCGTAAGTTGAATGCTTTCCTGGCAAAGGGGCATAATTCTCAAATGCAGAAATGTGGTAGTGATGTGTAATGGTTCCTGGGGTTGCTCGTGCAAACACCTGGCTGGGTTGCCTGAGTGAACCTTTCCTGTCCGGACAGCCACTCACCCGTGGCTGTCTCAATCGCTGGCAGAATCCGTCAGTGGGCGTTTCTTAAACTTCTTCCAGCAAAGAAGCTCTTTGACGCCTAGTCTCCTCCTACTCTCTCTGCGTGAAAGCCTTCTGTGCAAGGGGGGCGTAGGCAGCGGAGGACCTCTACTCTCCCCGCTGGTCCCCAGCAAGGAGGCATGGGACCGCCTTGCCGCTTCCCCCATCTGCCCCCCTTCTCCACTGGTGCTACGCTGATTCTCTTCCCCAGAAGATGGGCTGCCTCTCCCACTCCCGGGACGCTCTCCGGAATCCCTCTGGATTTTTCCGGCACTGATGGCAGTTCCCTGACATGATGTCTTGTAGCTTCCTGGACAGCCCAGGGCAGTGTTGTCAATAGCTACTCCACTCTGGCAAGTATGAATCTCATTCAAGCAAGGAAGCTTTTGTAAAATGGAAGCCCCTGACCCTTAAACAGCTTTTGATGTGCCACAAATGGCAATGCAGGTATGTTTGCTCACACAGGCTTGCTTAAAAAAAGAATATTCTGTCGGCTAGTTTGCAAGGCAGATGTGGTCTGTTACAACGTAGGCTGGCTGAAAGCTAAATGTTTCTTGCGTTTCGCTTGACTTTTGTGGCTAAGCTCCTAAGATAAACTGGGTTTTGAGGGAGAGGGGTAGGATGTAGAGCTGGGTGACAAGCAAGGATTTGGTAGAACACCACACAAGGAATATTCACTCAGAGGAGAAAATGGGCATCAGCAGAGATAAGATGAATTTGGGACAGCAAGGGTCCTTTTGGGGAGTCTCATAATGGAGAGGAAAGGTTGTTGCACCACCCTCTTCCCCTCAAAGCATCTCATCTGTGGGCTAGTGGAAAGAATTCCTTTCCATCTCTATACCTGCTTCTGCACCCCCATCTTAGGGACCTTTCCTCTGCCATCATCGCTCCCGCAATAGGACGGTACAAGCAACACCTGCTGCATGACCTCAAGTTGTTAGATTTCTGGGATACCTTCCTTGGAAAACCTTCAGGAGACACTCCTTACTGCAGCACTCGGAGTCAAAGTAGACATCATTCTTAACTGTGTGGCTAGGAGCCTGTCTGCTGGCTTCCTACAGGCATCTGGCTGGCCGCTGTGAGAACAGGATGCTGGACTAGATGGGTTTTTGGTCAGCTCTTCAATACACACAGGTTTTATTTCTTTTTAGTAAGTGAAGGAGCATTGTTCACCGGGAGTGCAGTGCCCAGGGGGGCAAGGTCACTCTCACCTTTTCCTTCCCATATGAGATCCCCGTGAAAATTCCACCACTTTGAGGCCACGGGAGATGCTCCCATTGGCTAAGTGAGGGGTGGGATCTTATGACAGCATAAGTAGAATAAAATCTAGTTTTGGCCTTCCATGACAACATGAAGCTGAGCGTAGCACCCCTTGCATCCTGCTAGACCAGTGGTCCTCAAAACATTTATCTCTGGGACATACCTTTACAATAAAAATTTCCTTGCGCCACACCATTTTTAAATTATGATAAATACATTGGAAGACAAAAAAAAAAAGAAACAACTACTAGTGCCTGATTCATAACATAGAACACAACTACTTTATAATATGATCTTGGGACATCCAGAAAGTATAAAACAGTCCAGCTAAATAAGAATGTGAATGATTTCCAAAATATAATTATAAATGAGCCTCTTACATACAGGTATGTACATTAAGCAGGTATACAAACTCAATGAGGGGTGTGAGATTGCTTTTATAATAATAATAATAATAATAATAATAATAATAATAATAATAATAATAATAATTTATTATTTGTACCCACCCATCTGGCTGGGTTTCCCCAGCCACTCTGGGCGGCTTCCAACAAAGATGAAAAATACACTAAAATGTCACATATTAAAAACTTCCCTGAACAGGCCTGCCTTCAGATGTCTTCTGAATGTCAGGTAGTTGTTTTTCTCTTTGACATCTGTGGGAGGGCATTCCACAGGGCGGGTGCCACTACGGAGAAGGCCCTCTGCCTGGTTCCCTGTAACTTGGCCTCTTGCAGTGAGGGAACCGCCAGAAGGCCCTCGGCACTGGACCTCAGTGTCCGGGCAGAACGATGGGGGTGGAGACGCTCCTTTAGGACCGAGGCCGTTTAGGGCTTTAAAGGTCAGTACCAACACTTTGAATTGTGCTCGGAAACGTACTGGGAGCCAGGTAATCTCATTCATATTAGGTCTAATTTGAGACAAACTCTTATCTCATCAGCACAAAGAAGCCTTTCTCTTTTCCGATCTTTCTTTACTTGTCATATCCCTGTTCACAACAATATGTCATGGAGAACTGCAGAACAATGGCCCATGCTCTTGAAGAGAGGTGTGGACATGGTTTCTGGCTGTATATCCGAAAAGAGTCCAGTAGTATACTCCTGTGTTTCATTTTCAAGGTACAAACACTTAAAATGCAGGCCATTTCCTCCTCATTCAATGTCAGTCCTGAACAGCTGCAATTTGCAAAGGTGTCTCTAACCCAGTCTTAAATTTTCTGCAGATGATGGGAAGTAATGGTCAATCTTTTCTACCAGTGTTGCAAGCTGTTCCTGTACGAGGCCATGTAATTCATTGTCTTTTTACCTGCGGGAACATTTTCAGGGTATGTTGCTGAAGCTTTTTTTTTTTTTTTTAATGCAGCTTGTTTTGTCTGTAGCTGCGAGGATATTGTCATTGTGGGCTTGCATACTGGCATTGAGCTCATTCAGCTGGGTAAAGATATTGACCAAGTATGCCAGCCTTGCACACCAGTCCTTGGCATTCAGTTGGTGCTACTGGTTCCAAAAGCTCTTAATTCGTTCTTCAGTTCCAATACCCAATCTAAAACTTCTGCACGGCAGCCAGTGAACCAAACTAAATGTTTCTTTGATTGTCCTTGAATCTTCCCACTGCACTTGCCATCTCCTGCCTCACCCTTTGAGATCTACTGTGCTAGACCTGCTACCTTTCTGTCAGCACTCAGCCTTTGCTGTCCTGGATTCCACCTTCCCAAACAGATAAGATTCTGCTTGTTGAAGGGAATCGGAAGATGTTGCCAGTAGGCAGGCTTCATGCTTGAGGAGGGAACTAACCGAGCCTTCTCAGTGTCAACGTAATCATGGATCAGAGATCCGTCTCAAAGACCTTTTCATTTAAATGTATATTGGGAGTTATTGCTGAGCTAAACCAGGGAGGGTGTTCACGAAACTCAGAAGGGATACTAAGCTGAAAGCAGTGTTCAAAAATAGCCAGGCACATTTTGCATCTGGCTATCGGCCACTTGCAACCAAGGGAAGATGCCTGGGCACCAGGAGTGGTGTCTGAGACGTTTCCACACACCTGCAATGCATCCTGTAGAATTTTGGCTGTGACTAGCCCAAGGTCACCCAGTGATCTTGGGGGCTGACTGGGGATTTGAACCTTGGTCTCCCATGTCTTAGTCCAACACTCCAACCATTACGCCACACTGGCTCTTCTGTTTCCTGAGGAGAGGGGTGGTGGTCATCAACCCTGGCTGTGACTGCAGGTTCTGCTGTCACATCCAAGGATCATCTTTTCATCCATCCTGCTTGAGCTGATATGATAGAAGCAGAGCCGTAGTATAGGTCACCAGATGTCCCTGGTTCCCGGGGACAGTCCCTGGATTTGCAAATCTGCCGCTGGAGAAATTCAGTCCCCGGAATGCCCCCAGATTTGCAAATCTGTCCCTGGGAAACGTGGCAGTGGCAGCCTCCGCAGCCTGGAGCCAGCCTGTTAGCGCAGTTGGCTCTGGCTGGCTTGAAGAGCTGCTTGCTGCCGTGGCACCCGCCATTTTTCCTGCGGCACGGCAGCGAGCAGCTCCTGAAGCCAGCCAGAGCCAACTGCACTACCAGGATGGCGCCTTCTGGGCAATGGCTCCCAAGCCTCCCCGATCTGCCAAAACGAAGGGGGAAGGGGGAAGGAGATTGGGGAAGGCACGGGAGTCACGGGCAGGCGCTGTGCCGTTGCCCAGTTTTTTTAAAAAAAAACCTCTGCGCATTTATGTTTCACAGGGTGCAAAAGAAGGCCTTTGCACCTTTATACAGTATGCATGTGTGCTTGGGCCCAGGGTCTTTTGCCTCATCATCCCCACTCCTGACTCCCTGTTGCTACTCGGCTTCAAAAAAAAAAAAAGTGTCCCCGGATTCATTGAAAAAAATCTAGTAACCATACTGTAGTACGGCGGGTCCTAGCTACATCAGTTTTTCATGCACTACTTCCAGGGTGGGGGAAACTTATTCCAAGGCCCTTATTCCCTTTCTGGGGGTGGGGGCACATACAGTTGTGGCTGGAGCAATGAACGTAAATATTATGGTACAGTTGGCTGGTTTTTATATACACACACAAACGCACACCTCTGTTTTTCATCCAGACAAGCAAGAGGCATTAGCAGAGTCCAAGCACACATGCCAACCTGCCCAAACGCTCCAGGGTAGTAAGGGGTGTGCAGTGTTCAAAATTAGCAGGGCACCAGGCACATTTTGCACCTTGCTTTTGACCACTTGAGACCAAATGAAGATGCCTAGGTGCCAGGATGGCGCCTGACAACTCCGTCATCCAGAGGTGGATGCCTGGGGATCACTGGATCTGGACTGTTTTCACACACTAATACCACGTCCTGTAGAATTCTATCTGTTATATTTTGTCTGCACAATTGGAATGAATTTCTGGGACCAAAATGCTTTTTCCGTGCAGCCTGAGCAGGAGCAGGCAGCCATTAAGAAAAAGAGGTCGGAATGAGACTATATATGTGTGTGTGGACTGTCCCTGGATCAAATGACTTTTCTTCCCTTTAAGTTCTCAGAGTTCTTCACCTGGCTCAGGGTTGTCTTCTGAACTAGCCAGATGTTTAATCAATCACAGCCAGTCCATCATTTGAAAAATAGGACTTTAGAGCCGTCCAAAATGGCAGCTAGACATTCCGTTTTGGTGAATGCAACCTTGGCTTGGTGAGTCAGTCTTCCAAGGCCTGGAAAGCCCTATTTAGGCCTGGGCATCGCTTTGTTAAAACACAACATTACTGTGCTGTAATGCAATCTTCAAAACACCAAAACAAATGTTACCATCAAAGCGGCAAGTTCTGTCACATCACTTGTTCACCACATTTGTTTGTTTGTTTGTTTGTTTGTTTAAAAAACTTTTGTGTGCTTTATTTTAGAGCCAAGTTGAAGATTGGGGAGCTGGTTTCCACCTTGAGCCACAAAGATGGTGATAAATGTTTGCCTCCCGCAATTCAAGCCCAGAATTCACTGCAACAAGGTATTCCCCGCCCCCCAACAACCCTCCTTGCTCCAGGTTAAGAAAGCAGAGGGTGGAGACTTGGTGCAGCATCTCAGGGTCAAAGGAGTTAACATTCTAGAGATCAAGGAGTGCTTTGACTCAGCGGCTGGTTGCAGAACTAAATTGACACTGCTTATGCATGGAGGCTTCCTTCTGCTGCCCCTGCTGCTCATGCATATCCTTTCTGAGAAAATGTGACTTAATGACACCCGGGGTTGTCAACGTCTGCAGCAGATCATTCTGTGCAGTGTAACCCGCCTAATCAAGCAGCAGGTGGTTGGGTTCTGTAATCCTGTCACCGCCCCAGCATCACCCTGCAAACAAAAACTAGATTCTTCCAGCTTGCCACTTTCGGCTTGGACTGGTAGGTCCACCTTGGCCCTACAATCATGATCAGACAGCTGTTCCCCCACCCCTAATAAAAATCAGTAGCTCAGCAAAAGCCTGAAGGAGAAATAGACCCAACTATAGCTGGCTCAAGGGACGCGGGTGGCGCTGTGGGTAAAAGCCTCAGCGCCTAGGGCTTGCCGATCGAAAGGTCAGCGGTTCAAATCCCCGCGGCGGGGTGCGCTCCCGTTGTTTGGTCCCAGCGCCTGCCAACCTAGCAGTTCAAAAGCACTCCCGGGTGCAAGTAGATAAATAGGGACCGCTTACTAGCGGGAAGGTAAACGGCGTTTCCGTGTGCAGCTCTGGCTCGCCAGAGCAGCAATGTCACGCTGGCCACGTGACCCGGAAGTGTCTCTGGACAGCGCTGGCCCTCGGCCTCTTGAGTGAGATGGGCACACAACCCTAGAGTCTGTCAAGACTGGCCCGTACGGGCAGGGGTACCTTTACCTTTACCTTTATAGCTGGCTCAGATACTGTACTTGTTTCTGGTGGAGCTAAAAAAAAAGCGTGAATTTGGTTGGACCGCCTCCTGTTGCAAGTCACTGGCCAGGAAAGTGACATCATAATGGGAGATCAGAAACTAGAGTACTAGCAAGACAGGTCAGTGGCCTTGCTACTTTACAGCTTGGTCAGCTGCACTCTCTTGTAGGCAGATGTTTTAGTACTGGAGGAAGAACCAGAGCTCCCTTGTGGTGGGACCTTCAGGCTTAGAGAGAGTCTTCCCCTGAACACCACCAGAGGTTGAGGGCTACCTGGAGACATCCGCCACTGTGAGGAGAAGGATGAAGGATGGTGGAGCAGAGAGACCTTTGATTTGATCCAAGAGAGCTCCTTGCACGCTTTTCCTCCTCCAGTTTTTCAAGAGAAGGTTGTACGAGTGTATCTGCTTGGGATATTTAAGCTGGGCATCCCACTTTTTGAGGAGGGGGACTTGCAGACTTAGAATCATAGAATCATAGAGTTGGAAGAGACCACAAGGGCCATCGAGTCCAACCCCCTGCCAAGCAGGAAACACCATCAGAGCACTCCTGACATATGGTTGTCAAGCCTCTGCTTAAAGACCTCCAAAGAAGGAGACTCCACCACACTCCTTGGCAGCAAATCCCACTGTCGAACAGCTCTTACTGTCAGGAAGTTCTTCCTAATGTTTAGGTGGAATCTTCTTTCTTGTAGTTTGGATCCATTGCTCTTATTCTTATTCTTATTTAGAATAAGGTAGCGGGGTGATGAGAGGTTCTTTTGAAACAGATGCCCCCCGCTTTAACTTTTTCTTCTTTCGGTGGGGTGCAAAGTGCGTCTGTGTAACTCGAGCCAATCAGCCACAATAAAAAGGTGGAGAGATTAGGGGCATGTGATAAAGAAAGTTATATGTTCCACTCCCAGTTATTTCAATCGGAGAATTTTAAGCATGTGCTTTAACTCTCCTGTTGAAATCCATGGGAGCTTTCATTGAGGGCGAGTCCTTTTTTGTTGCTGCTACAGGATTCCAGTCTCTTTCTGTGTTGTTACGCCGGCATGGCATGCAAAGACTGCGGGAAAGATTGTCAGTCCTTTTCTTTGAGAGCCAGTGTGGTGTAGTGGTTAAGAGTGGTAGACTCGTAATCTGGGGAACCGGGTTCACGTCTCCGCTCCTCCACATGCAGCTGCTGGGTGATCTTGGGCTAGTCACACTTCTCTGAAGTCTCTCAGCCCCACTCACCTCACAGAGTGTTTCTTGTGGGGGAGGAAAGGAAAGGAGAATGTTGACCGTTTTGAGATTCCTTCGGGTAGTGATAAAGCGGGATATCAAATCCAAACTCTTCTTCTCTACTCGTAGATCTCCGCTGACGGATACGAAGTAGAAAACCTGGTCTCAGAAGACCTTGCCAAACGAAACCGAGGCTTCCGCTGCGAATACTTCATCAAGCCCCCAGTCCACGTGACTCTCTCTTTCCCCTTCAACGTAGAAATCTTCCGGATTAATATAGACGTCTCCTCCGGCGGCTATCAGAACATCACCGGGCTGGATATTTTCACATCTACCTCACCCAGCAAAGCCTCTTGGAGCAGTTTGGACTCTCCCTTCTCAGGTCTGGATGCTCAGCCCCCGTTGGACAAGGAAGCTTTCACGCTGGTGGGCAAAGCGGTGCTGAAGAATCAAAGCAAAGTGACCTTCAGCCACCGAGGCTTCCGGCCGAGGCTTCCATTCCATCAGCAGATGGACACACTCTTCTCCTTCCCTGGCTCGGCGTCTCTGGACCTGTGGAACAAAGGCCCCAGCTCCCTGAGCTGCGTCTCACACTTGAAGATCGGCATCACCCATGTGGCTGGTGGTGGTCTCCCTTGCATCAAGAAAGTGGAGGTTTGGGGCCAGCCGGCCAAATCCTGCCCCCACGAGGTGGTGGACGACGTGCTGCGGGCCGTGCAAGGCGTCGGAGGGCAGGCTGCCAGCCTCCCGTCGCCAATGGAGAGCGACCAGGCGCCCTATGGCAACCCGGACAGCCAGGAGCAGAAGCTGATGGACGCCATCCCGGACATTCCCGAGGAGTTCCTGGACCCGATCACCCTGGAGGTAATGACTCTCCCCATGCTGCTGCCCTCGGGCAAAGTGATCGATCAGAGCACGCTGGAGAAGTGCAACCGGAGCGAGGCGTCCTGGGGGAGAGTGCCCAGTGACCCCTTCACGGGAGTGGCCTTCAGCCAGCACTCGCAGCCCCTGCCCCACCCCTCTCTCAAGGCGAGGATAGACCACTTCCTGCTCCAGCACAGCATTCCCAGCACTCGCCTCCTGGGGAGGGCTCAGGCCACGGGGACGGTGGTAGCTTCCTCCATAGCCATGTCTTCCCTCAAAAGGAAAATGGACCTCGTAGAGCAGAAGCCGGGCGGCCAACGCAGCAGCAGCACGGAGCCCTTCCGTTTCCCCGCGGCAAACCTTGTTGCCACGTCTACCTCTGAGTCCCGTGCTAAAAAAATGAAAACCGATTGCGATGCCAACTCCTCCCAGATGGACTGCTCGACAGGTACTCCTCTGTCCTCTTAATACGCAGAAGGAGCCTGTTTGCGAACAACCTGGATTGCTGGCGCTGCTTCTTTCAAATCCTCTTTTTTCCTTTTATTTATTTTTTATTTCTTTAAAAAAGCTTTATTTGACTGTACGGGTCTATAATGTGACTCTTT
Organism: Podarcis tiliguerta; assembly: GCF_965153285.1. Taxonomy (NCBI): domain Eukaryota; kingdom Metazoa; phylum Chordata; class Lepidosauria; order Squamata; family Lacertidae; genus Podarcis; species Podarcis tiliguerta. The sequence continues at coordinate 5,723,333 of NC_139542.1, forward strand.
GAATGGCGAGTGGATGGGGAGCAGAGGTGTGGGAGTGGTGGGAAATGAATTTCCTATGCAAACTATATTATTGGATAGTTTGCGTGGGGCAATTTGCATGGATAAATTTTCAGTTTGCATCAGGAAATTTTCTGGCTCCTTAGAGCAGCCTTTGTCAACCTGCTGCTTTCCAGATCTTTTAAGTCCCATTTGCCCCTGCCAGCACCAAGAACATTCAGAGGGTCATTGTTGTCCCCAGTGTTGCACAGGCCTGGCTGGCTTCAACTAGGGAGTCAGGCATGCAGTTCAGCTGGTCTCATATTGCCGTGAGGTTCAGCCAACATCCATGCCTTTTGAGTTTCAAACATCTCTTGAGGACATTTTTCTGGCAATGGGCCCATGCAGCTGTTTAAATTGATTAACCAGCCACTTTAATGGTTATTTGCCTCGTTTGGGATGGTGTTTTAAGTTGTTAACGTTATACACCATTACGATAAGGCAGCACAGAAATAAACATCTAGAGGGCACCAGGTTGGCAAAGACTGCCCTGGAGAGCGATCTAATTTAGCAGATAACAGTTAAAAACCTTGAAGCTGTCCAGCTTTCCTAATGTTGCATCTGCAATTGGCACCCATAGATTATTACCAATGAATTCACAAAATGGGAGCATTTTCAGCATTGGAAAATTAAGCACCGCTGCAGCAGGAATAAGCTACGCCTTTGTCGCCGCAGCTGTAAGATGGTTAGAGTGGCATCATGTCCAGGCCATTTTCACAGGGAGGTGTCTTCTGTTTTGGACGCATCCTTCCTCTTGGCTCTGCTGCATTCTTTTGCTGGTTAATTTTATGACCTCCATTACTCTTTGCCTCCTTTTCTGTTTTGTTTGATATTTCCAGGCCTGTTCATTCTGCACGTCTCCATTGGGCAATAGGGAATTCTGATCTTAAAAGTATCTGAGAACCTCTCTAAAAGAGTCTTTAGATCCCATCGTTTCAAATATAAGAAACAAAACTGGGCAGTGTCCACCGAATATTTCAGTATTTTTGTCCCTATAGTGGTCAGGAGGTAAAAATGCCATATTCCACCCCAGGTTTTCTATTGCCCAGCTTTAGCCGTCTGTCAGCTTGTGGATTTCCTCCTGCCTTTCTGCTTACCATCCCACAGCATTCCCAGACAATTGTCTTCGTTGAGCATTCATCCCGATTTGTTTGCCTGGTGGGGAGATGACCTTGCATCAAAATACAGTGGTGCCCCGCAAGACGAATGCCTCGCAAGACGGAAAACCCGCTAGACGAAAGGGTTTTCCGTTTTGGAGGTGCTTCGCAAAACGAATTTGCTATGGGCTTGCTTCGCAAGACGAAAATGTCTTGCGATTCCTGGGGTTTTTTTCCCCTCCCCCCCTTTTTCCCAAGCCCCTAAGCCGCTTAACAGCTGATCGCTAAGCCGCTTAACAGCTGATCTAAGCCGCTTAACAGCTGATCTAAGCCGCTAATAGCCTTTTAGCAGCTAATCCGCTAATCCCTTAAGCCTTTAATAGCCGCTAATAGCCGCTAAACCGCTAATAGCGCTAATCCGCTAATGGGCTTGCTTCGCAAGACGAAAAAAACCGCAAGACGAAGAGACTCGCGGAACGGATTCTTTTCGTCTTGCGAGGCACCACTGTAAATGTCATCTCACATTTTGGAGTTCAATTTCCTTACTGCAAAAAAGTCCAATTTTGGGGTGGTTTGTTGCCCAAGAGCACTAATTAGGTACAATTGCACGTCCTGAATTTGCTGGCGTGTGATTGGATGCCACTTGGAAAGAACAACAGTCCTGAAGTGCCCTCATCTTTCCAAAATAATACAGTATCAGACAGTGTGTTTTTTTCTAGAAAAATAGGTGCTGGTACATCAGGTTGTTGCAGTAATTGCTGCACTATTTAATAACAACAACAAAAGGGTGCCAATACTGTGCACGCTTGAATAACCCCTGGGGAAAATGCATTTGTTTCAGAGATGAGGTTACAAAATGTGTATCCTCCTTTTTAAAAAAAAGAAAAAGGATTAGCTTCATTTTCAGAATTTGTTTTCTAAAACATGCAGTAACTGTGATTTTGCCACAAAGCTCATTACAGCTTCATGGTCTTCAGGCTTTTTCTTCCTGTTTCAAATCAACAAGACTTGGGTTTGTGTCCCTTGCCACCCTCCAACTCATTTGCAAGGGGGTGTTCAGAAGCTTTGACTTTTCCTTAATGAAAAATTGCTACATTGTCCAGTAAATTGTGGTCAAACAAGCCAGCATCTTGAACTTCTGTTTGAAGTTGGCTTGTTTCAAGCTAGCCGTAGTTAAGGTCAAGTCAAGGTTGGGTTTGGATGATACAGCAAGCTGCGGTTATTGTTTTTTATTCAGCTTCTGGCCTCAAGGAAGAGGAGGAAGTCCGTCAACCGAAAACTCACGGCGGCTTGTTAGCTTCGTGGTACGCCACAGCCATAGTTTGTTGCCACATTCGAGCAGTGGCAAGTCAGTTACTTTCTGCCAAATCTATTTACTTTTCCTTCTTTCCTCCACTGCTTCTTGTTTGCAAGTGATTGCTCTTTGCTTCATAAGGAGTCCATCCCATTTCCCCCCTTATCGCTAGGCTGTGCACAACCTCCAGACATAGGTCAGGTCGATGTGTGATTTTCCATAAGTGGGTCAAGGCAGCCTGTATTGACCTGGGGAGATCCAGGGCTGTCAAAAAGGAGTGTTGGGTATTGGTCGACCACATGCTTAATTAGGATTTTAAACATTAATTGAACATGTGTTTGGAAGGGTGGAAAGGAGGGAATTCAGGTGTGAGTCTCTGCCTTGACCCTTCTGCTGCGCAACTCCTTTTATCGACCCCCTGCGCTAGCAGACAGAGAACATTGGATCCTAGCCGCTGGTAGGAAGAAGGGCGCTGGAATCCTTCCATTTTATTTTTTAAACTTGCCTTTTTAATTTTTTATTGCAGCACAGCATGAAAGACTGAATTGTCCATTGTTTTGCTGCCTGCTCCCTTTGTAAACCCAGAGTGACTATTTCCAGATGATGATGATGATGATTTTGATTTTGCAAATCTCTCCGCAGATCTGCTTTCTCACGAACAGAGGCTTTCGGACAGTTTAGATAGCGCCTTGAACTCGGCGCTCAGCTCCATGCCGCTGTTCACAGCTAGCTTGACGAAAGGGCAGCAGCAACCACACACCGGCGGCGGCTGCCCTGGCCCGTGGAACGCGAGCAGTGGACACGGTAAAGAGGCAGCAGGACACTGCAGGGTTGCTGGCCTGGGGAACAGCGGTTCTTGCCTTCCTCTTTCGGAAAGGGGGTGGTGGGAGGCAAAGTTTGCAAAGCGCTCCTAATGCTTGCTGCGTGAGGAAGAGCCCTTGGCTGCCCAGCAGCCTAGCAAGACATAGATTGCACAGGTGGGCAACCTGCAGCCCCAGGTCTAACTTCAAATGCTTCCTGAAAGTGATCACTTCATACTCTGCTGGGCCCAGGGGTTAACCCAAACAACGCTTTCCAGGTCCGGTCCTGAATCCAAGGATTCCACGAGGAGTCAGTCCAACAGGGCCAAGGCAGGAAACCAGGCAAGGTCAGGCACAGGGTCACAGGCAGGTTCCAGCAAGCAGCAATGTTGCTCCCGCAACCTGGGGCAGGGTACGACAGCCTTTTATCTCTGACGGGATAACGGCTGGTCCTGATCCCCCAGCGACTCACCTCCCTGTCTCACCTGAAGGCGAGCACTCCTCCTGCGAATACTCAGGTCTCTCCTTCTCTCAGACCTGAGTCTCTGCAGCTCAGGAGACGTTGGTGGGTTACTAGACCCAGAGGCCGCCTCAGCCTCCCCTGACCCAACCGGTAGTGGAGCAGCTGTAAGTGATGGCCCAGCTGAAGGCAACGAGGTCATCCCCGCATCTGGAACCAGGGCAGGCTCAGGCCCCTGACTCGGCCCAGCTGGTGCTTGTTGCAGGGGAACCTCTGCAGATTGGGGCTCTTCAGAATCAGGCCCCAGGCTCTGTTCAGATGCCGCCTGAGGCAGAGGATCCGGTACAGACTGAGACTCCTCCAGTTCCAAGTCTGAGCCCTGAGTCCCAGGCCATCACACATAAGAACACAAGGAGAGCCTCCTGGATCAGGCCAGTGGCACCCCTAGTCCAGCATCTGGTCTTCAAGGTGGCCAGATGGTTGCTTGTGGGAAACCGGCAAACAGGATTCAAGCACAAGAACAGCTCTCTCGCCTCCTATAGTTTCCAGCAGCTGATATTCAGAAGGATGGCTGCCTCCAGCCTTGGAAGTAGATTATAGCCATCCTGGCTAGTAGCCATTGGTAGCCCTTCATGAATTTGTCTAATTGTTTAAAGCCTAATAATAATAATAATAATAATAATAATAATAATAATTTATTTATACCCCACCCATCTGGCTGGGCTTCCCCAGCCACTCTGGGCGGCTTTCAACAAAATACAGTAATGCATCAAACATTAAAAGCTTCCCTAAATAGGGCTGCCTTCAGATGTCTTCTAAAAGTCTGGTAGTTGTTGTTCTCTTTGACATCTGGTGGGAGGGCGTTCCACAGGGCGGGTGCCACCACCGAGAAGGCCCTCCGCCTGGTTCCCTGTAACTTGGCTTCTCGCAGTGAGGGAACCACCAGAAGGCCCTTGGCGCTGGACCTCAGTGTCCAGGTAGAACGGTGGGGGTGGAGACGCTCCTTCAGATATACTGGACTGTGACAGTTTAGGTTGGTAGCCATCACTCTTGCGGGTGTGAGTTTAACCACGTGCTGCAGGAAGAGGAACTTGTTGGGATACTGCCAGGGAGACAAAGGCCATCGTGCCCCCACGTCGTCTCCCGGTCTCCTGTGGAAACAGTATCAGTCAGTTAGCGACACGAGCCTCGGAAATAGCTGTCCACATCCCAGGACTCATGCACGCCCTTTTCGCAGAGCTTCCACAATGAAAGATGCACCCAGGAGAGCATATTTACAACTTTATTCAGCATTGGCCAGAACAAAGGAAAAACATGACTGCCTGCCTTAGTGCCGAGGCAACAGAGAGAAAACAAAAGCTATATACAAAACAGAAACTTCCTGTGAGCAGGAAGTACGCAGGCTGTGACTCACAACAGCCTGTCCCCTTCTTAAGGTGGAACGGAAATATCCTAACAGAACTTCCTTTTGCCTGTCCTGAACCTTCCAGCATTCCTCTGCACGGGATGTTCTTGAGTTCTAGTATTATGAGAGAAGGGAGAAACGTCTCAAGATTGTGGCCGTAGCCACATCTTGTGGCCGTGAATTCCACAGCGTTGTGGGGTTTCTCCTGCCAAGAGAGCCAGTGTGGTGTAGTGGTTAAGAGCGGTAGTCACGTAATCTGGGGAACCGGGTTCGCGTCTCCGCTCCTCCACATGCAGCTGCTGGGTGACCTTGGGCCAGTCACACTTCCTTGAAGTCTCTCAGCCCCACTCACCTCACAGAGTGTTTGTTGTGGGGGAGGAAGGGAAAGGAGAATGTTAGCCGCTTTGAGACTCCTTAAAGGGAGTGAAAGGCGGGATATCAAATCCAAACTCTTCTTCAAGAGAAGCCACATCAGAGAGCCATTAGAGGAAGCCCTGGACCTCACCCACCCAGGATATGTGTGCCCTGCAAGATTAGTGTGCCTTAACAGACAAGAAGCAGATTTGGCTTATTCACTTGTGTAGATTTGCTGAGCACTTGCAGTCAAACGGGCGGGACCTTAAGTAATGTTTATATGTTTAAAAGAAGGTAACCAGAAAACGGTGACCTCGGAGGTGCTCCTCAGTTCGGAGGGCAGGGAAACAATCAATCCTCTGAGTTGTTTTATTATCTAATATGCATGTTGACATTCTTGATGTATGCAGATCCTATGTTCTGAGTGCATGTCTCAGGAGAGTCAGGCTATATTCAGTTTCCCCCATCCCAGAGGCTGGTGACAATAGCAAAATAGAAAAACAGACTGTGGTGGTGTAGCATTTAGAGTGTCAGACTAGGAACCTGGGAGAGACCAGGGTTCTAATCCCCACTCTGTGCTGAAGTTTGCTGGGTCGCCTTGGGCCTGTCACTGCCTCTCAGACTAACCTACCTCACAGGGGTGTTGTGGGGGATTAAGTGAGAAGGGGACGGATGGACCATGTATGCCATCCTTGAGCTCCCCAGAAGAAATGGGGGGATATAAATGCAGTAACAATAATACATAATATTCCATCAGACTTCCCCACCCTTTCCCAACCAGAGTTCCAAAGGCTGGGCCTTGCAAAAGGTGCTTAGGCTTCTACTTGGTGGTGTTTGCCGTGAGTGTCAGTATTTCACACAGTCCGATGCTGCAGATGAGATTGTTCTAAATCACATGCCTGTCTGAGAAAAGCGTGAGAAACGGAAGACAGTCTTCCGCTGTACAGTCATACCTCGGGTTACAGCTGCTTCAGGTTGCGTTTTTTGGGGTTACACACCCGCTGAAACCCGGAAGTACCGGAATGGGTTACTTCCGGGTTTCAGCGGTTGCACATGCGCAGAAGCGCCAAATCGCAACCTGCGCAGATGCGCCACTGCGGGTTACGAGCGTGCATCCCGCATGGATCATGTTCGCGACCCGAGCTTCCACTGTAATGTACTTTTACTTGTCCTGTTCTCTCCGACACCAATATGCCTTTGTCTGTGCATAGTGTGTAAAGAAACAGATTAGCTCTACGATGCTTCAAGCTTCTTGCTGCGTAAGCTAGAAGATTAGTGTGCATAATAGCAGCTGGTTTATGTTGCTGAGCGCACTGGAGATGAGGGGAGAATGCTTTCTCCAGAGCTGCGCATACTGGAGGACGCTTGGAGTGCCAGGGGCTTGCATGCTCACCCCCAGGGCATTTTTCCAACAGTGAGTGGGAATTCCCATTATTTGGGTTTGTATCGCTGACCGGGAGACCCCAAGGGGACTCACGTATGCTTCTTCCTCCTTTGTTTTTTTGCAGAGCACAGTAGGAGTGACTCGGCCCAAGGCTGTTCTTCCTGCTCCCGGACCTTCTCCGTGTACTTCAAAACGGAGCCCGTTTACCAGCTCCCTTGCGGCCACCTGGTGTGCCGCTCTTGCTTGGCCGAGAAGCAGAAGTCCTTATCGATACTGTGCATGAGTTGCAAGAGGCTGGTTGCCACGCACGACATCCTGAGGGTCCACTTCTGACACCGTTCTCACGACGCTTTCTCTGGAATTTGGATGGAAAACAAAACAAAAGTGAGCTGTTTGTGGGGGGGACCAAGGAGCAGAGGAGACCCGTGGCTGTTCCACATGCTTTCCCCCCCATCTCCTTTGAGTCGTGCCAGGATGGGAGACCTTGCAAAAGGAAACTCTGCAAGGTTCTGAAGAGGACTTGCTGCGCTTGGAGAGAATCTCGATGCAGCTACAGCGTTGCACGTTGTGCCAGAGCTAAAGCGATCAAAGGATAATAAAGCCATATGCTTCTCTAATTTAAAAAGGTCATTTGTATATAAAAGTGGTGTGTCCATCTAACTGTGCTCCATTATTTTGCTACTTTCCAGGTGGCTCAGGCCTCTTGTCTTGTTCCTCATTTCCCCTGCCTTCTGGTCAATAGAGGGAGCTTTTTTGGTTACAGAGAGGAAAGTACCGTATTTTTCGCTCTATAAGACGCACCAGACCACAAGACGCACCTAGTTTTTGGAGGAGGAAAACAAGAAAAAAAATATTCTGAATCTCAGAAGGCAGAACAGCAAGAGGGATCGCTGTGCAGTGAAAGCAGCAATCCCTCTTGCTGTTCTGGCTCCTGGGATAGCTGCGCAGCCTGCATTCACTCCATAAGACGCACACACATTTCCCCTTACTTTTTAGGAGGGAAAAAGTGAGTCTTATAGAGCAAAAAATACGGTAGGTGGTTAAGGAAAGTCTACCTGATGTGGCGCCTGCCACTTAATTTGACATCCGACCTTGGGGGGTGCGGGGAAGCTTGCAGAAACTGTAGGTTGCCTCTTCCGAAAAACAAGTAACTCTCCATATGAGACGCTTGAACGGTGACAGTGGCCATTTTCATTAGTTGTGCAATCTGTATAAAAAGCCAGCGTGTTTACACACAAGCGCAAGCACACACAAATCTGTTGTCACTCTTGATTTCTGTTGTGCAACTGGAGAGGAGGGGTGGCTATAGAAGCAGGGGAAATAATAAGCCTTAATAAAAATGATGGTCAGAAGTTGCTGATCTCGTTTGGGCTTTCAAATCTCGTGGTTTTCTTTACACAAGGGAAAGTGTTTTATTGCTAATTCACAAGCCGCCTTTCAGTGGAACTGCCCTCCCAAGACAGTGTGCAAAATAAATATGCATTTAAAAAGTTAAATTAAAATCTACATCGTTCCCCTTCAGTTGAGTGACACAACTTCATTAAAGACATAATCACAAGCAGATTGAAAAGAGGATGTCTTTAGCGTTCTTTTAAAAGTCACCGGTGATGGGGGACCATACTTCCTGGGAGAGGACCTTCCATAAATATAGGGCCAACCACTAAAAAGGCCCTGCTGCTAGAACACACCTGTCCCAATGTAAGTACACACCTGATTTAAATCCCTCTTCCCCTCAAACCTACTTAGATTTTATTTAATATTCTGTTCCACTTTTCCAACAACAAACGTAGAGCTCAAAGCGGCTCATGATAATCACAAAAGCACTAAGAAACAAACTTTACAATCACTATTCTGTCAAACACAATAACATATGAACATACGAAGTTGCCTTTCAGCGGCAGCTAAGGCCACTGATTGGTCTTGCCACCATTGTCCTCTCCTAAGACTGGTAGCTGTTGTCCAAGATCTGACGCCTTGGTCTTTTCTGGCCAGCTGACTTGTTTTTCTTTTTAATTGGTGATGGATATGTTGGTGGAACCTGACACCTTCCATAATCAGAGCAGGTGACTCCCGCTGGAGAGATACACCCCCTTGTAGCCTCCAGACATTGTAGTTAAAGCACATTTGGAGGAGCAGGCTTCCTAGAGTAGAATTCTCCCAAGCAAACTTCAATAAGGACATTTGTGTTGCCTTTTCATTGCTGCCCTCCATGGCATCCATTAGTTACGAACGTTCAGTGGGAGAGAGTTTAATGATGCATCCCTGCCTGAGAATAGATGCTCCCTGTTGTCCTATTAGTTCTCCGCCATACCTCATTTGAGGACGTTTGCCAGACAGGCAGGCTTTGCTTGGGCTGAGCATGCTGCCTAGTGGCCACCTTAAAACCCAGCCATTGTTCTGCCTTTTCTGAAATGGTCACTGCTATAGCAAGCAGCAAAATCCCATTTGTATGCAAGGCCAGGAGCGTAGTTTATAACATGCATGTACCACGATTCATTTGCATCTCCAAGCCTGGGCTGCTCAACCGCTGAATGTGAACTCTCCTTGAAAAGCAGTGGGTGACATTAGGACTGGGCGATATATCTGGCTTTCAATATAATGATATATCACCAGCTAAACATTGTGATATGCCAATATATCACGATGTCTGAAATAGAGATGGGAAGGCCTGGGGAAAAAGCATAAAAATGGGGGGACCCCGGTTTTTTTTGTTTTTTTCCAAAACTTTTTTTCCTGGAAAATTGGGGGGGGGGGAGTGTGGAATATTCAAACTATATCAAACTCACCCCCCCCCCCCATTTTTCCAAGGGAAAAAAAAACAGCTTTGGGGGAATATACTCCCCCCCCCAATTTTCCAGGGTTTTTTCAGGCCTCCCCACCTCTAGTCTGAAATAAGGATGGAGCTATGTAGAGGCACTGGCTGGCTTTCCCCCCACACTGATATTTGCATAGCACACACATCATGATTCGCAATATATTGCCAGGTCAATAATTATGAAACCGATATCACAATGTGGACTTCATACCGGTTTTGGACGATATATCGCCCAGCCCTAGGTGATTTCCACAGGCTTCTGCAACAGGACTTCCAGTTTCTCTGGGCCCCTTCAGCTGCCTCTGTGTCAAGTGCTCCCCCAACTCACCAGAGCAGATTTTGAGGGTGCCTAGAGGACGTGGGTGGCACTGTGGGTTAAACCACAGAACCTAGGGCTTGCCGATCAGAAGGTTGGTGGTTCAAATCCCCACGACGGGGTGAGCTCCTGTTGCTCGGTCCCTGCTCCTGCCAACCTAACAGTTCAAAAGCATGTCAAAATACAAGTAGATAAATAGGTACCGCTCAGGCGGGAAGGTAAGCGGCGTTCCCGTGCACTGCTCTGGTTCGCCAGAAGCAGCTTGGTCATGCTAGCCACATAACCCGGAAAAACTGCGGACAAACGCCGGCTCCCTCGGCCAGTAAAGCGAGAGGAGCGCCGCAACCCCAGAGTCGGCCACGACTGGACCTAATGGTCAGGGGTCCCTTGACCTTTACCTTAAAGGACAACAGGAAAAGCGAGGAAGGAGAAGCCAACAGCCACACATGCTATGGTGAGTCTCACCTAGTATGTTTGAGCTGAGAGGACATACCGTAATTGGGGAAAGTTATTGTTGTTATTAAAAAAGTGTATACTGCCCTATACCTGTAGATCTCAGGGCACTTCACAACACAAAATTACAGCATAAAAAAACCACAAAATGCATCATAAAAATAACACCAAAGACAACCCAATAATCCCCGACTTCCTCAACACATTTAAAAGGGCGTTAGCCTGGTTGAAGAAAGACATTTTTCACCTGGAGCCTAAAGTTGTATAATGAAGGTGCCAGCCAAACCTCCCTGGGGAGAGCATACCACAAACAGGGAGCCATTGCAGATAAGGCCCTGTTCTCGTGTTGCCACCCTCTAGACCTCTCAAGGAGGGGGCACACGAAGAAGGGCCTCAGAGGATGATGTCAGGGTCTGGATTCGTTCATGGGGGGGGGAGAGATTTTAGTCCTGAGCCGTTTAAGGCTTAATAGGTCAAAACCAGCACTTTGAATTGGGCCCGGAAACTAATTGGTAGCCAGTGCAGTTGGACCAGGATACATGTAAGATGCTCAAACCGTCTTGTCCCGGCTGTCGAATTCTGCACCTGCTTTCCAAAGTTCCCAAACCGCCTTCAGAGGCAGCCCTGTGTTATAACATGTAAAAAGGGCATCTCTTCCCCAACCCCCCATGATTAATGTCTCAACGTTCACCAGGGTAAAGATTCTAACACCCCCTGTCTTTGTTCTTTGGCGGCACCTCTCTAAGCCAAGCTCTGGAGGAAGCTAGCTTGACTATTTTTTAGTAAAGGTAAAGGGACTCCCGACCATTAGGTCCAGTCGTGGCCGACTCTGGGGTTGTGGCGTTCATCTTGTTTTACTGGCTGAGGGAGCCGGCATACAGCTTCCGGGTCATGTGGCCAGCATGACTAAGCCGCTTCTGATGAACCAGAGCAGCGCATGGAAACACCGTTTACCTTCCCGCCGGAGTGGTACCTATTTATCTACTTGCACTTTGACGTGCTTTCGAACTGCTAGGTTGGCAGGAGCAGGGACCGAGCAACGGGAGCTCACCACATCACGGGGATTCGAACCGCCAACCTTGCTAAATCCCTTGCTCAAACCCCACATTGGTTAATTTCAGAAGTTATGGGGGCAAGCTGGCACCCAGCAATTTTAGGGGCGCTTGCTCCCCGCAAACCCATAGCAGTTGTTTTTCACCTTCAGCCTCTGAGCTGATGCATTGGCTGATTTCATTAAGTGATTCCAGGCTGTGTGTGAGAGAGTCTTCCTTAACTTGGAAAACATTTTCATTAACCTCCCTTGGCTTTAAAGAGTGTGATTGCATTTTAATCTTTCATTCCTACATTATCATTCTGGAGACGGAGTCATTTAAGGGTGGATAATTCCTGCTAATGTAATTTTAAGATACAGTAATCTGAAGTCTGGTCTGGTCTCGCAGTGTGTGCATTCAGTCTAGAAACCACACTTGGGACAGCGGTCAGTTTTTTAAAAAAGAAACAGAGTCCTTCCTTTCCGTGTGATAATTCGCTGATTCACTTGGAAACTTCTGAGGTGGGTTTCAAAAGTGGCAAAGTTTTGAAGGTGATGGGAGATTATCTAGGAAGGTACCACCTTGCGTCAAACTAAGCAGGTATGGGATTGGGCAATGCCCGGATGGGCGCCACAAAATAATAAATCTCCAGTGATGCCAATGGACAGTTCACACACACACACACAACACACACACACCATAAGATTCCTAGCCCTGTGGTGATGGTGTGAGAAACTCCATTGCTATCTTGGAAACTAATCCAGAATGTGGCAACTAGACTTGCCGACTGGGAGTGGCCGCCGTGACCATATAACACCGGTCTTAAATGATCTACATTGGCTCCCAGTATGTTTCCAAGCACAATTCAAAGTGTTGGTAAAGGTAAAGGTAAAGGGACCCCTGACCATTAGGTCCAGTCATGGACGACTCTGGGGTTGCAGCGCTCATCTCGCTTTATTGGCGGGAGTACAGCTTTCGGGTCATGTGGCCAGCAGGACTAAGCCGCTTCTGGTGAACCAGAGCAGCGCATGGAAATGCCGTTTACCTTCCCGCCTGAGTGGTACCTATTTATCTACTTGCACTTTGACATGCTTTTGAACTGCTAGGTTGGCAGGAGCAGGAACCGAGCAACGGGAGCTCACCCCGTCACGGGGATTTGAACCGCCGACCTTCTGATCGGCAAGCCCAAGGCTCTGTGGTTTAACCCACAGCGCCACCTGCGTCCCTTAAGGTGTTGGTACTGACATTTAAAGCCCTAAATGGCTTTGGCTCTGTATACCTGAAAGAGGTGGGGTGGGGGGAGCACTGTTTTGGGGACCAACTAGAGCTTTTTTTTTCCAGCCAGAGCTCACTAAAGCTCAGCTCCGGCACCTCTCGGGTGGGTGGCATTGCTATTTTAAGAGAACAAGGGAGAAGTTCATGGTAAACTCTGGCACCTCTTTTTCTAGAAAAACAGCAGTGAAACAAGCCCACCTTAATGCAGCCTTGGGGGCTACAGGAATCTTTTAACTGGAGATGCTGGGGCTTGGACCATTGGAGTTATACTTTCATGTAAAGGTAAAGGTAAATGTTATGTACTGAAGTTCTCACCCTGGGCCAGCAGGGGGAGACTGTAGATAGTTATGCAAATGAAGGATCGAAAAGTGACGTTCAGTGATTGGATAGTTTTAGAAAATGGCAACAGTTACATTGTTCTGGAGCTCTATATAAGCAGGCTGACTGAGCTCCTCAGCTTAGTTCTGTTCCAGCTTACAATAAAGAGCTGCTTTGGAAGAATCGCTGTGTCATCTGATATGTTTGCCCACAACTTAACAGTAAAGGTACCCCTGACCATTAGGTCCAGTCACGGAAGACTCTGGGGTTGGCTCATCTTGCTCTATAGGCCGAGGGAGCTGACATTTGTCTGCAGACAGCTTGACTAAGCCGCTTCTGGCGAACCAGAGTAGCACACGGAAACACCATTTACCTTCCTGCTGGAGCAGTACCTATTTATCTACTTGCACTTTGACGGGCTTTCAAACTGCAAGAAGATCAAACCTATCCATTCAAGAAGATCAAACCTATCTATTCTTAAGGAAATCAGCCCTAAGTGCTCACTGGAAGGACAGATCCTGAAGCTGAGGCTCCATACTTTGGCCACCTCATGAGAAGATTCCCTGGATGTTGGGAAAGATTGAGGGCACAAGGAGAAGGGGACAAGAGAGGACAAGATGGTTGGACAGTGTTCTCGAAGCTACCAGCATGAGTTTGACCAAACTGCGGGAGGCAGTGGAAGACAGGAGTGCCTGGCATGCTCTGGTCCACGGGGTCACGAAGAGTCGGACATGACTAAACGACTGAACAACAACAAGGTGGGCAGGAGACGGGACCGAGCAACGGGAGCTCACACCATCGTGGGGATTTGAACCGTGGACCTTCTGATCGGCAAGCCCTAGGCTCTGTTGTTTAGACCACAGCGCCACCCACGTCCCACTACACCTTCATGTAGAGGTGCATTAAGACATCATCCTGAAAAAAGCAGAGCTTGGAAGTCTGTCCGCCTTACAAGATGCTTGTCTGTTTTAGCAAGAGAGGCTGGTGGACAAGACTTGGGTCACTATGACACTGATTCTCCTCTGTGAGCCTTTTTTGCTGCCTCCCCCCACCCTGCCCAGATATTAATTTCTTACATGGGTGAAGACTGTATTACGGCCATTTCAGCGAGAGTGCATGTGGCTATTTTATGAAGATGACTTTTCATCCTTTGGAGTAAATTGCTGAGCCGTGATTCAAAAGCGTAATGTCCACTCATTTCCCCGTCTCCCTGTAAGTGACTCTGACAGCCACTTCTCAGGCACGCCAGTCCTCTGCCCTGACTGCCAAATGGACATCAGATGATATAATTGTGTATAGATTCGGCCGCTGAAGGAAAGTGGAGTGGCAGCAATTTAAACATCTCCTGTCTCTGTGTGACCCCCCCCCCCCTTTCTTACAGTCACCCATCAAGCTAGCTTGAGGTTTCCTCCTGGCAGCCTGCGAAAAAGCCGAATGATCTGCAATTATTGCAGGGTTGGAGTTTTTGCACCTTTTCTATCGCAGCACCTTTCTTGGCAATTTGAGATAAAGCGGTACAGTGGTACCTTGGTTCTCAAACAACTTGGAACCCAAACATTGCAAAATTGGAAGTAAGTGTTCCAGTTTGCAAACTTTTTTCGGAAGCTGAACATGCTCCATTTTGAGTGTTAAGCTTCCGTTTTGAGTGTTATGCTGAGGTCTGTCTGTTTTTGCTATTAATTTTGCGTTTTTGTCTTTGCGGCTCTTTTTTGTTTTGTTTTTGTGACTGTGTGGAACCCAGTTCAGCTACCAATTGATTGACTGATTGATTGAGTGTGTGTGTGACTGCGGTACATTGTTTATTGCTTTCATTTTATGGATCAATGGTCTCGTTAGATAGTAAAATTCATGTTAAATTGCTGTTTTAGGGGTTGTTTTTAAAAGTCTGGAATGGATTAATCCATTTTGCATTACTTTCTATGGGCAAGCACGCCTTGGTTTTGGAATGCTTTGGTTTTGGAACGGCCTTCCAGAACAGATTAAGTTTGAGAACCCAGGTGCCACTGTAGTTTGCTTGGTTTCTAAAAAGGTTGCAGCTGCAAACCTGTATCATTATCCGGTGTTATAGATTGAATCTATCATGGTGTTAGAGATTGGGAAGAACCGCTCCTCCTGAACCCTAGAAATTAATAAATTGTGAGTTTTTGATTACTTGGCATGTGAAGGGAGAAATATAAGCTGCAGAGGAAATCATGAACTAGCCTATGCAAAATGACGTGATCAAGCTTGAATCATTAAGAAACAATAGTGGGCCATTGAGAGCCATGGGCAATGCAACTGTCCTCCTTCCTTGCCCTGAAATGTGGACAGAGACTGGGCGTTTGGAAGCTTGCCATAGCAACTGGGTGTGAGGGGACAGGGAAAGAGAGTTTTGAGCAAGAGTTGCTGAGAAGAAGAAGAAAGACTGGGATCCATCTTGGGCAGGCTGGCTGCAGGCTGGCTAGAGAGATCCCTTGGACTCCAGAGCTGCACTGCTGTGAGCGACAAGCCCCTCTTGAAATGAACATGCTGTAAAATCTGGACTCCCTCCATGCAGACTCAAGGTGTAAATAGGTGGATAATGTTAGAATTCCGGCTCCATGATTTCAGTCGTGGGATTGTTGTCTTTCACATGACGGTGTATATTTTGTCTCCACAGAGTGAGAAGTGACAGAGACAGGATGTTTGTGTTACTGTGTTCTGTGAAGTGGGACTATTGTCCTTTGTTACTTTTCTCTTTGCTGTCTGAGGCTAGAGAGAGAGGGAGCCATGTTGCTGTGCTGTTTATATGTAAATAAAGTAGATTAGCCAAAATGCTGAGTTGCTGAGGTCTGTGTGATGTTCAGGCTGAAGAAAACTTTTGAAGCTCCTGAACCATCGACCAGGAGGGAGGGAACATGCCAGTGGGGCATGTGTTTCTGCCAGGGTCCTACTCGAGTGTAGGCTGAGCTCTTGAAAGATAAACCATATTTCTTAAAGCTACATCTCTGCTGTGCCTCAGTTCTCCGACGGGGCACAGACCCTGGGTGAGTGCTGGGAACGCCCTGGGGTTTTGCCACCACTCGGCAGAGAGATGGAGAGGCACCCAGCTTTTTAACAATGTTTACGTCCCACCCTTTCCCCAAGGAGCTCAAAACAGCACACCTGGTCATCTCTCTCACTGTCTTATCCTTACAACAACACTACAAGGGAGGTTAGGGTGAGGGACTGTAACTGGCCTGAGGCTACATGGTGAACTTCCTGCCTCCTGGTCCAACCACTTTGCCACATTGATTTTGCTCCTTTCACACTCTCATCCCCCATTAATAAAAACAACGTGTGCCCCCCCACCCCGCTGGAACAACAACTTTACATTCATAAACCTATATGAGCACCATACCTTCTCACAACACATGTTCTCCCAAATTTATTTGCCGGAAATAAACCTCCTTCCCTTCTCTGCCTACCTGCTATGTACTTCTTCCCCTCCTTCTGAAGCAAGCTGCACGCAGCAGGAATTTCGGATGTGATGTTCTGCTGAGCCGTCATTACCCTCACCCCCTCCGCTCCTCATTTTCCTCTTAATTAAACAATGAACAGCGACCTTTCATAATTCCTGTTGAAAGATGAGAAGAATCTGCCATGCTGATCTGCCCGGGCAGCAACGGGCCCTCTGAGAGGGGTTCGTTGACGCGTTTGCAATTCACAAGATTCCCCCTTGCATATTAATGCCACGTTCCTAAGGTCATTCCCTGCTGGTGTCAGGTCTGGGAAGCGTCTTCCTTTGGGGACCGCACTGCAGGGGTGGCGTGGGGGGGCATCCGAGGAGAAGTTGCTCAGAGTTGGAGGGAGTTGTTTGGGCCCAAACAAACCACAACACTGCAAAACAGAGGGAGGAGGGTTGTGAGAGTTGACTCACCAATGGGCAACACATTGGCAGTCCTTGAATCAAAACATGGAGGTAGCCTTCACACTTCCTCTTTTCTTTTTTTCCTCTTTTTTCCTTTTTTTTTAAAAAAATGTATATTTTATTTTTGTTGTTGTTGTTTAGTCGTTTAGTCATGTCCAACTCTTCGTGACCCCATGGACCAGAGCACGCCAGGCACTCCTGTCTTCCACTGCCTCCCGCAGTTTGGTCAAACTCATGCTGGTAGCTTCGAGAACACTGTCCAACCATCTCGTCCTCTGTCGTCCCCTTCTCCTTGTGCCCTCCATCTTTCCCAACATCAGGGTCTTTTCCAGGGAGTCTTCTCTTCTCATGAGGTGGCCAAAGTCTTGGAGCCTCAGCTTCACAATCTGTCCTTCCAGTGAGCACTCAGGGCTGATTCCCTTCAGAATGGAGAGGTTTGATCTTCTTGCAGTCCATGGGACTCTCAAGAGTCTCCTCCAGCACCAGAATTCAAAAGCATCAATTCTTCGGCGATCAGCCTTCTTTATGGTCCAGCTCTCACTTCCATACATCACTACAGGGAAAACCATGGCTTTAACTATACAGACCTTTGTCAGCAAGGTGATGTTTTTTGTCCCCAGGACTAAGTGGGATGGTACCCTTGGCACCTCACTGACAAATTCCTAATGATCTTTTTGTGGGCCCTGCCCACGCCTCGCTCCCAGCAGAATCCCAGAGAGGATGTCTCTCTGCCAGGGTGCAGATGGCATCCCCACGCAAACACCACATCCTGATGGCAGTGCGGCCGTTCAGCCCCGGTTCATGCAGCCAAAACTCATCCTCCACAAAAATCCCCATCTGTGTGAGGATGAACGACTTCCACGATGGCCTTCTCCAAAAGGCCTTCTAAGGTTTCGCCTTGTGGTTTGGGAGGAAAGCGAACTGCAAGAACTCAGCTTCTAACCCCTGAGGCTGAGGCTCCAAGACTTTGGCCACCTCATGAGAAGAGAAGATTCCCTGGAAAGGACCCTGATGTCGGGAAAGATGGAGGGCACAAGGAGAAGGGGATGACAGAGGACGAGATGGTGGGACAGTGTTCTCGAAGGTACCAGCATGAGTCTGACCAAACTGCAGGAGGCAGTGGAAGACAGGAGTGCCTGGCGTGCTCTGGTCCAGGGGGTCATGAAGAGGCGGACATGACTAAATGACTAAACAACAACAACATATATACACGGTTGGTGCAAGTCAGCTGAGGGACTGGCCACCTGTTCTCACCTGGCTTCCTTCCATAGGGTTGCCATGTTTCAAAAAGTGAAAATCCGAGCAAAAACTTTTTTGGACAAAGAAATTGGCCATTTCTGAGGAAATTTGGCAACACTACCAACACTTTCCCAGACTGCTTGCAGCTGCAATATTCCGAATATGTCCAGGGAATTGCAGATGTGTGGCAACCTACCTTCTAACTCGAGGCATCTACTTCAGCTCCCAACGAACTTTTTTGAGAAGGGAGAAGTGAGTAGCAGAATGGAGGAGTGAGGGATTTTGAAGCAGGATATAAAAGTAAGTCGGAAATGCATGGATTAACATTCACTAGCGGTGTGAGATGGGCCAACAGTGCAGGAGCATGTCCTCTCAACCCCAAGAAAAGATCCTCCACACATATTTTTAAAATGCTACTGTATACCTAACTCAAAATGCTGTCACAAATATGCGAGATAGGCCTTTTCTCCAAGCGTGTCTGGGGAACGGCAACCCCCATCATGCCTGGCCTCTGGCCATCTTGCTGAGGCCAATGGGAGTTGTAGTCTAGCAACACATGGAGGTTCCCCACACCTGAGTTAAAAGATGATCAGTTGCAAAGAAGGACTGGCCTCTTGCAGACCCTCCCAGTGTCCCTATTTTCCAGGGACGTCCCTGAATTCAGGATTTTTAGTTGTTCATTCACTTGTCTTTAAATTCATTAAGCTGTTGCATTTCAATAAATTTGTATATTGCTAACACTCAAGATCTCCCAGTCTTCTGTTCTGCTTGGTGCTTGCAGGAAATTGCCTGGCAGAAAGAAAAACAATTAAGTCACCTGGCCTTATTTATTTACGTTGTTGTTGTTGTTGTTGTTGTTGTTGTTGTTGTTGTTGTCCTTCCCTTCCTCCCCGAGGTGGCAGGGCAGCATGCAGATATACAACTTCCAAACAGAAAGATTACAAAACAGTTTCAAACGCTGTATAAATAATTACAGTCGAAAACTTTCTAGTACAATTAAACTGCAGTTAAAAACACATTTCCATCCAATGTACTTGAGTTTTCCAGCGACAGTGTTCCTCAGCCACTAAATGCCTGGGTAAGTTGTCAGATTCCTCCTACAAGTTAATAATGATGGAGACGGGCTCACCTCACTAGGGAGGGCATTGCACAATGGGGAAGTCACCACCGAAAAGGCCCCGTCATGGGTTAGCGTCAAACAAGCAGCCCATGGGAGGAGGGAAGATTCACCATGCCAGATGTGGCCGATATTGGGATGGCAGTGAGTCTCTTGATGGCTCAAGCAGGACCTGCGTGCCTAAGGCAAAGGGCCAGATGGCACCCTCATCAAATCCATGCACAAAAGTTGGTAGTCATATTTTCCTTCAACAAGGGGGATGGGATTTGAGGGAAGGAGGCTCCCTTAGGGAGTGCAGGCCAGGCAGCGTAGAAAACACATAGTCCTATCCATCCCCAACCCCACAGAATCTGCCACCTGAAGCTAAGGATGGGGGAGACTTTTTAAAAAATATATTTTTATTGAGCAAATTTAACAAATCAAATTATAAATCAATATATCCAATTACATTCCCCTCTTTCCCCCTCCCTCCCTTCCCCACCCTCCAGAGACGTCCCTCAGCTCACCTCTCTAATTTGTTTACACATATTATTCTCTGCATGTTGTAAAATTGTACATATCATTGCCTTATCTATCCTATGTCCTACTAATAAATTTGTTCAATCAAATTTATTCAAAACCTGCCAAGGCGTCCAAATCCTTTTGTTGTCTTTTAAAATAGTTTGTAAAGAGTTACCATTCTTCCCTGAAGTCATGGTTGTCCTTCTCACATAATTTATATGTTAACTTTGCCAACTCCGCAGAGCTCATCAGTTTCTCTTGCCGTTGTTCTTTCATTGGGATTTCCTCATTCTTCCATCCTTGTGCTAACAGGACGCTTGCCGCTGTTGTAGCGTACATAAATAAGGTCTTTGTTTTTCCTGGTAGGTCTTGTCCTAAAATCCCTAACAAAAATGCTTCTGGCTTTTTTACAAATGTCATTTTGAACATTTTTTTCAATTCATTATATATCATCTCCCAAAATTTTTTAACTTCTCTGCATTCCCACCACATGTGATACAAAGTACCTTCTTTTTCTTTACATTTCCAACATGTATTTGACCTGATTTTATACATTTTTGCCATTTTTGCGGGTGTAGTATACCATCTATACATCATTTTCATATAATCTAGAAATTGTATAGCCAAACCCGTTTTTTGTTATCTTCCTTGTACATCTCATATAATTGTCTGTAATGCAACCAACTCTGAAAATGGTCTTTGATTTCCTCATAATCTTTTAATTTCCATTTTCCTTCTTGATGTCTCAGTAAGTCTTATACACAGGCCACTTTCCCTTTTTACCAAGTGGTTTAAGTAATGAAGCTTCAATTGTTGATAGCCACCAAAGTGTTTTTTGTTCTATTAGGTCTTTGTACCTCTCCCACACTCTCATTAATGATTTCCTAATTAAATGATTGTAAAATCTTTTATGTACTTTCCCTTTCCCATACCATAAATATGCATGCCATCCATATCTGTTATCATGACCTTCCAAATCTAATGCTTCTTCCTTTTCCAGTTTTATCCAGTCCCTAATCCAAACTAAACATGCAGCCTCATAATACAATTTAAAGTCTGGGAGGCCGAAGCCTCCTCTTTCTTTTGTATCTGTAAGTATCTTATGTTTAACCTTTCGCCTTTTGCCCCAGGATGGGGGAGACTTTTGATTCAGGTGGCATTTAAAGATCAGCCCTAACTAATTCTCACTTTGCAGAACAATATGCAAACCAAAACATAGCCAACCATTGAAACTTGCCCTTCTTCAAATTTTGCAATGCAGCTCCACTGCCAAGCAACGTGCCCCAAACTGCATGCGTTGGGTATATATAAGTGGAGATCGCATGCAAAAACTGGATGTTGCTTTGCACAAATGTGCATATTAGGCAAAATTGCATACAGATGTATATGTTCTGGGAAATTCTAAAATTCCAATGAATTTTCATGAGGACTTCTTTAAAAAAAAAACAACACACCTGAAACTGGACTGGAAACATGAGAAACTCCAAGAAACCAATACACACACACACACCGCTTTATATTTTTAATACAAATCTCAAAGCGGTGTACAGCATATTAAAATCAATGACTAAAACATTAGCTGGGCGATGTTCCTCTGGCCTCATGAGGAGCCTCTTCGGTGGGGCTGGTGAGTGTGGGCCTCACCCCCGAAGGCCAGGTGGAAAGGGCCTTGACAGATTTGACAGATATGGGCATCCCCTGTTGAATGCAAGGGCTCAAGCAGCCAAATTATCCCACAAGCCGCAGGGAACGATATAAGGATGAGTGGAATTATGTAGAAATTGTTGCCAGAATTTTGTTTTTGATGCCTTCGACGCCTGGAAAAAGAAGTACTGCACACACGGGCAGAGAAAATTCACCCAGAAGGCCTCTCTCCTCTTCTCAGGCAGACTCCCCTCCCTGTGTACTCCAGTGCTGCAATCCATCCTACTCAAATTTATTATGATGCACGTATTAATAATATTCTTGCACCACTTAAAAATAAAATAAAATAAACAAGAGAGAGCCAGAGACTTTGGGGACCTGAGCTTGGCTGTGCACTGAATTGGTTCAATTATTGTGTGATTTCATGTCCAGCTTGGAGGGGGGTGGAGAGGTATGAGTTGTGCGGAGGAGGGTGGGGGCAGAGAAAATAAACATCCTGGCCATGATGATAGAAGTGTTGCGTCGAGGAGCTACGAAGGGTATAAAGAGCCAGGTGGTCCAGGAAGGAGACAGATACAGGAGGCAGAAGCCAGGAGAGGAAGACAGCCTGCGAGCGAGATTTGCAAGCCCACCAAGATGCCTGAGACCTCACTTCCAGTCTACGTCCTTTGCCTACTCACCTTGTCTTCAGCTTGCTACATCCAGAACTGCCCTCGGGGAGGAAAGAGAGCATTCCCAGACACAGAAATCAGACAGGTAGGAGAGAGAGAGAGACGATCTCAATTGATGCACCTGCAAATCTCAATTGATGTGCCTGTCTCCGAAAGAGACTGCTTTTCTGCTCCTTTGCTGGTTATGGGGGAATTGTTCCAAAGGTGTCTTTGTGTCCCTAATCCCTTTTCTGCTTTGCTCTGCCTCTCAGACCTGTTTCTGCTCTACAGGGATGGAGCACTGCTCCTTATGGAAGAGAGAGAGGTGCTGCAACTACTGTAGCAAAAGAGTGAAGGAATGCTCCCTCAAGGCTGCAGAGACAACCATACCTTTAAAGGACATTTAAAGCGCACCCGCCCCAAATCCTGGGAATGGCAGTCTACCCCTCACAGAGCTACAATTCCCAGGACCTTTAACAAACTACAATTCCCAGGATTATTTAGGAGCTTTAAAGGTGTCCTGAACACACGGGTTGTGTGCTGCCGTAGATTTATATGTCTATATGAGAGGGAGATAAGACAGTAAGCATCTTAGAAAAGACTTTAATTTGTGTCTTAGATTGTCAAGAAGATGATGCACCTACATTTATTCTGCCACAATCTCAGAAAGAGGCAAAGCCTCTATTAGTAACGGTGCAGGGATCTCGAAGCACAGCTTTCAACCTTCCATGCCGGCCCATTTCTGATGCCCGTGTTAAGTTCTGCTCTTCTCTGTACTTCTGTTCCCTAGAGAAGCTTGCAGGGCTAGCAGAGCCAAGTGTGGTTGCTTGGGGTTCAGATTTGGCCCACAGCTTGCCACTAACCCATAGGTTAGACATGTGTCAGTCTCTTCATTTATCTGTGAGCTGGACATTGTGAAACCCTCCCTCGAGGGAAGCAATGAGGTCATGCTCTGTGCACAGCTCATGCACCAGAAATGTTGCAGATTAAATTTATAAGCATTTTTCATACCAGCACTCGTGCTGAAGCATTTACTCCCTTTTGATGCTCTTTTTCCAAACTGCATAGTGAGTACTGCAAGATCATTCCTTTGCAAAGGCCTCTTCGGTGATGCTCATGCAATTAATGTTTCAATAATTAAATGTGAGTGTGGTGTAAGCCTATACATAGCTACTCAAAGGTAAAAGTTAAGGGAACCCTTACTGTTAGGTCCAGTCACGGACGACTCTGGGTTTGCAGTGCTCATCTCGCTTTATTGGCCAAGGGAGCAGGCGTACAGCTTCCGGGTCATGTGGCCAGCATGACTAAGCCGCTTTTGGCGAACCAGAGCAGCGCATGGAAACGCCGTTTACCTTCCCGCTGGAGTGGTACCTATTTATCTACTTGCACTTTGACCTGCTTTTGAACTGCTAGGTTGGCAGGAGCAGGGACTGAGCAACAGGAGCTCACCCTGTCGTGGGGATTCGAACCGCCGACCTTCTGATCGGCAAGTCCTATTTTCTGTTGTTTAACCCACAGCGCCACCCATGTCCCAAAAGTAAGCCTTATTGAGTTCATAAGGCTTGCAACCAGGTAAGTAAGTACAGGATTGCAACCTTGATCGCACAAAGCAAGGGTGGGGAAGCTGAGGTCCTCCCGATGTTGTTGGACTACAACTCCCAGTATCCTCTGGGGTATTTGGCCATGTTCTCTGGGTGTCTGATGTGAGCTGCACTGCAACACCAGCTAGAGAGCTGCATGTCCCCCACCCCTGACTTTAAGCTTCTAGTTCTACTGCTTTTAACCACTTTCTCTGCACACAGACCAGTGCAGCATTGCCAGCTGATAAGAAGAAAAGGGCCTGGTCTGCTCTTGTGCCTTTAACAGCCACTTAAAGTGAGCAGGTGGCTTCCCCAGCATGACCGTCAATTATTGGATGGTGTCTGCACATCAGGCACATCAGCGGAAAAGTTGGGAAACTCACTCCAGTAGGTGTGCGTACGAAAAAGGAATCTTCCCCCTGGCCTTTAGATGCTCCGTGTTCAAAGTGATTCTTCCATTGTAGCACCACTCCCAGTTAACCCATTTTCTCCAAACAGCCGTTTTATATTAAGTTGTGCTGCTCTTCTGAAGAGGCCTCTTATGAATGAATGAGGGCCATTAAAAGAAGTAACCGTTTACGACTGAGGTGCATCAAAGGCGTTTCATCCGTGTTAAGCAATAATTGAATGATTCTCTTACCCCAGGTGTGCCCAGTCAACGGCTTCAGTCTGTGGGATTGGCACTGTTTCAAGCGATCAGCCTTTTAGTGTGGCAACACACAAACTTTGAAACTCCCTGCCTAGTGATATCTGGCTGTTCCCTTTGCTGTACTGTTTTCAGCACCTACTTAAAACACATTTCTTTTCTTTAGATGATTTTAATCCTTTTTGCAAATTGCTTAAAGGCTTCATTACAATCAAGCGGGATTTGTTAAAGAAATAAATACTAATTGGTGAGGATCAGCTTGTTGAAATAAACGTTCACATTTGCACTCGGTTCAAATGAAGATTCCTGGTGTGATTGGAATAAAAAGAAAGTCCATTTCTGAACTTTGCTAAATAGAAAACAGATTCAGAGAGAGGCACATCACTCTGCCTGGTAGATGTGGCGAGAAATATTAAATATAAAATGATTAATTAATACAATGCCTTTATGAAATGGATAGGAAGAGAGCAATGTGCACCACCTTCAGCTCCTTCGAGAAAAGGTAGGATCATGATAAAAAGGTAAAGGGACTCCTGACCATTAGGTCCAGTCATGGCCGACTCTGGGGTTGCGGCGCTCATCTTGCTTTACTGGCCAAGGGAGCCTTTGTACAGCTTCTGGGTCATGTGGCCAGCATGACTAAGCCGCTTCTGGCGAACCAGAGCAGCGCACAGAAACGCCGTTTACCTTCCCGCCGGAGCGGTACCTTTTTATCTACTTGCACTCTGATGTGCTTTCAAACTGCTAGGTGGGCAGGAGCAGGGACAGGGCAACGGGAGCTCACCCCGTCGCGGGGATTCGAACCGCCGACCTTCTCACTGGCAAGTCCTAGGCTTGGTTTAACCCACAGCGCCACCCGCATCCCTTAGGATCATGATAATGTGCATTAAATTCAGTGTGTCTACCCTGAGTAACGTTAAGTGGGACGTCACCCATGGTGTCTAGACCTAGGACAATATGCTTAGGACTGTAGCCTCAAATGGTTTTGAAAGGGGAATTAGAGAAATCCATCCTGGGGGACAGGTCTGTGTTAGCCAGCATGGTTGGATGAAACCTCCAGCTTCAGAGGCACTATACCTCTGAATACTGATAGCCAAGGCAGGGACGGGGGTTCCCCTGCTTGTGGGGTACCTGGCAGCACCCGGCTTGTTGCTGTGGGACAGGGAACGCTGGTCTGGATGGATTTTCGTGAACCCTGCTGGATCAGACCAAACAGCCATCTAGTTCAGCATACCTGTAGTCACGTTGCCGTAGCCAAACTCGAACTCAGCACCACCCATTCTCTCTCTGTCTGTCTCTCTCTCTCTCAGTGCATCACCTGTGGTCCTGGAAAGAAAGGAAACTGCTTTGGCCCCAACATCTGCTGCGGAGAAGAATTTGGCTGCTACTTTGGCACCCCGGAATCTCTGCGCTGCCTGGAGGAAAATTATCTGCCTTCGCCCTGCGAGGCCGGCGGGAAGCCCTGCAATGCGGGAGGGAGGTGTGCAGCGTCGGGCATATGCTGCAATGACGGTAAGGGTATCCGTGCGCGGGAGATGAAGCTCAGCAAGAGGGGGTGCTGGAGAGAGGAAGAGGGGGGATGTGAGTCAGAAAAAGCAAGTGGAAAACCAAGGCAAAGACACATTAACTGCTACAAGTCATGACCATGAAAAAAGCACACCAAGAACTCAGGCCAAAGTTTCAGTAGTGGGAGTGGTCCCTACTCGCAAATCAATAGTCAGTTGTAACAAAAACTAACCCATTCAAAAGTGTGTATTCTGACAATGATTACAAACTCAAATAGAGATTACAAACTCAAACAGAGATTACAGACTCAAACTCGTAAGGATATGTATAACACAATAATTTGTTACAGGATTAGAGATAAGAGTTTATGAGTAGAGATAAGTTCATGTTAGTCCATAGAACTCTATGCCTTTAAGAAGATCTAGAGGATCTCATCTGCCCCCTTAAGCACATATAAAAGGCAATAGGCTTTCCAACGTACTTTTGAGTGGATTAGTTTTTGTTACAATTGACTATTGATATGCGAATAGGGACCACTCCCACTACTGAAACTTATACTGGCCAGAGTTCTTGGTGTGCTTTTTTCTTGGTATATTTAATAACAAGAACTCCAACTTATTTAACAAGTCATGACCATAGCATAACAGAATTGTAGAACTGGGAGGAACCCTCAAAGGTCATTTAGAACAGCCCCTGCAATGACGGAATCTCAACTAGATCATGCAAGACAGGTGGCCATCCAACTTACCTTTAAAAACTTCCAATGCCAAGCAGCTCTTGCGCTTAGAAGGTTCAGCAGCAGAACGTTCTTCCTAATGTGTAGTCAGACTCTCCTGTCTTGTATTTGAATCTATTGCTTTGGGTCCTGGAGCAGCAGAAAAGAATCTTGCTCCGTCCTCCATGGGACAGCCCTTCAGATATTTGAAGACGGCTCATATAACCTCTCCGTCTTCTCTCCCCCAGGCTAAACATACCCAACACTCCTTCAACCATTCCTCACCAGGCTTGGGTTCCAGACCCTTGGTCACCCTGTTCGCCCTCTTCTGAACACATTCCAGCTTGTCAATATCTTTCTTAAACTGTGGTGACCAGAGTGGGACACAATGATCCAGGTTGGGTCTGAGCAAGGGAAAATAGAATGGTATTGTTACTTCCTTTGACCTGGATACTAGACTTCTGTTGAAGCAGCTTAGATTAGCATTCACTTTTTTTGCTGCTGCATCACAGTGTTCTCTCATGTTAAGCTTGTGGTCTCTACTAAGACCCCAAGATCCTTTTCACATGTTCTGCAGTCAAGCCGGGTGTCACCCATCCTATATTTGTGCACCTGGTTATTCCTGTCTACATGTCAAACCTTACATTTGTCCCTATGGAAATTCATTTCTAAAAAAAGTTTGGGCCCAGTTCTCCAATCTGTGAAGCTCATCTTCAGTCCTGATTCTCTGAGGTCTTAGCTACCCCTCCCAGTTTGGTGTCATCTACAGATTTGATGATCATCCCCTTCTATGCCTTCGCCCAAGTCACGTAGAACAACAACGGGCCCAGGACAGAACCCTGCAGCACCCCACTTGTCCTTTTCTCCCAGGATGGCGAGGAACCACGGGGGAGTCCTTTTGGGCCTCAGTTAGTCAAACAGCTACAAATCCACCTAACAGTTCACATCCTCTAGGCCACAGTTTACCAGCTTCACTGCAAGAATACCAGGGGAGACTTTGTGACCAGCCCAAAAGGCTTGCCAGAAGATTAAAGCACAGAAACTTTCATATATTTGTTTTACTCCTTTCTTCCACAGAGAGCTGCACCACAGATGCAGCGTGCGTGGATGAAAGCAGCGACAGGAGTCGAATGCCCTCTGAAAGGAACCTGACTGTGCTGGACAGCTCGGCAGGGGATCTCCTCCTCAAACTGATGCACATGGCGAATGCAAACAGGCAGCAACAGGGGAAGCAGCAGTTTTACTGAAGTCCACGGGGAGGCAGCCCCCAGAACACCGGTTCTCCAACTCATATTTCAGAACACCCTCAGAAAAAGAAGAATCCCAAGAATATCCTAAATAGCATAAAGAAGAAATAAAAATTGGGAGACAAAAATGTAAATACACAGCAAATAATAAAATTCTTTTATTGCATTGTGTTGCATGTTTTGTCCTGTGTCATATATGCAGGGAAACGCTTGATATTTTCCAAAACATGGTGGTAGTGGATTTAGCCTGCTCTAGTTGGTTAGAATAATAGAAATGTGGTGGGCTGGACTATGTTTTGGGGAAAAAATATGAACGAATTCCTATGCCCCACAAATAACCCAGAGGTGCATTTTAAATAAAAGGACACATTCTACTCATGTAAAAACACTCTGATTCCCGGACTGTCCACAGGCCGGATTGAGAAGGTGATTGGGCCGCATCCAGCCCCCGGGCCTTAGGTTGCCAATTGCCAACCCCTGATCTAGTTCAACAACCTCCTGGGAAACGCTTGATATTTTCAAATACATGGTGGGGATACTTTGGGCCCCTTAACGCTGGTGTTTTATTGCAGCTGTGTTCTGGACACAAATCCACACTGGTAGTGGATTTAGCCTGCTTTAGTTGGTTAGAATAATAGAATCATGGCATTGTAGAGTTGGCAGGGACCACGTGGTTCATCTGGTTCAGGGGTCGGCAACCTTTTTCAGCCATGGGCCGGTCCTCCGTCCCTCAGAGCATGTGGTGGGCTGGACTATATTTTGAAGAAAAAATAATAATGAATTCCTATGCCCCACAAAACCCAGAGATGCATTTTAAATAAAAGGACACATTCTACTCATGTAAAAACGCCAGGCAGGCCCCACAAATAACCCAGAGATGCATTTTAAATAAAAGGACATATTCTAGTCATGTAAAAACACGCTGATTCCCGAACCATCCACAGGCCGGATTGACAAGGTGGTTGGGCCGGATCCAGCCCAAGGGCCTTAGGTTGCCTACCCTTGATCTAGTTCAACAGCCTCCTGCAGTGGGGCTCAAACCCATGACCGTGAGATTAAGAGTCTCATGCTCTAACAACTGAGCTATGGTTCTATCGGGACACATTGTTGCTGGTGGGAGGGGCTGCAGCGTAACAAAAGCACAGTAAAAAAGTAAAACGGAGTATTTGTGGATGAAAAAGTTATGGGATTTCCGCAGGTAGTGGCAGGATATGCCCTGATTGGAAATACACGGATGGATCTAGACACGGGGGGGGGGGGGGCGCTATAAATAAGTCAGGAATTGGATCATTATTGCAAAAGAAAAATCATATTTTAGATTTTCCTGCTCTCTGGGGCCACCTGGTGTTGCATGTTTATAGCACATTCAAATCGCTGGGTATTTTTTACTAATGTAGCTGAGTCCCAACTGTGATTCCACCCCAAAACTTTTGCAGACACAAACAGCATTGATAGTGGATTGGAGTGTGACCACCCTGATAACATCATGTGCACAATTCATCACTGATGTGCAATAAGAAGGATGTTTGGAAAGACCCTTTGAACTCTGTCCCAGC
This sequence comes from Podarcis tiliguerta, assembly GCF_965153285.1. Taxonomy (NCBI): domain Eukaryota; kingdom Metazoa; phylum Chordata; class Lepidosauria; order Squamata; family Lacertidae; genus Podarcis; species Podarcis tiliguerta. The sequence goes on from NC_139542.1 coordinate 5,752,640, forward strand.
AAAACCTCTGTGTTACTGTCCTAAAGTACTACGGCAAGGGCAGGCCGGCAATGCACCACTAACGTCTTATTTTGGTCTGAGCTTAACGTAATAGGCTCCGAGTCAGACACCTCCAGGGAACATCCATACTACAGATTGAAAACTGGTTTAACCCTGGAAATGTGGGTTGAGGCCCATTGGCACCCTCACCTGGTTTAGCCTGCCAGTGGAAGCTGTTCCCCAGGTGTGGCCGCTGTCACATACTGACAGTTTCTAGGAGCCACAGGTGGGAGCTGAGTGCAGGATGGGGACCAAAGGTGGACAAGCTATCCCAGAAGGAGCATGTTGTGTCACCCACCAGATGTGCTAACCTCCTCTAACACCCTATGCACCTAACCTGAATATAAGTGGGTAGTAATAATAAATCTATTTATACATACATACATACATACATACATACATACATACAAAAAGTTAAAGGGACCCCTGACCATTAGGTCCAGTCACGGATGACTCTGGGGTTGCGGTGCTCATCTTGCTTTATTGGCCGAGGGAGCCGGCGTACAGCTTCCGGGTCATGTGGCCAGCATGACTAAGTCGCTTCTGGCGAACCAGAGCAGCGCACAGAAACGCCATTTACCTTCCGCCGGAGCAGTACCTATTTATCTACTTGCACTTTGACGTGCTTTCGAATTGCTAGGTTGGCAGGAGCAGGGACCGAGGAAGGGGAACTCACCCCATTGCGGGGATTCAAACCATCGACCTTCTGATCGGCAAGTCCTAGGTTCTGTGGTTTAACCCACAGTGCCACACGCGTCACATACATACATACATACATACATACATATCCCGCCCATCTGGCTGGGTTCCCCCAGCCACTCTGGGTGGCTCCCAATAGAATATTAAAAACACGATAAATAACAGATCACTGGATGCTCCCCTTTTTTCCTCGGAGTCCCGTAAATAGCAGCGACACACATCCGAAAGATATGTGCACACATTAGCAGAGTCATCAAAAACAAGTCGTCTTGACTTCCGCCCACATACACACAGTGGCAAGAAATTAAAACATTGGATCATGTGACCCTTTGCAATAGTTGGCAGTGAAAATACTGACATCCTCCCTTTTTTCATGCAACTATTGCATTTAGCACAATTGCAACATATGTACAAACACATTTAGTTGTTCCTTGTTAACAACCTTTGAAAAGAGATCAGCAGGAATTTCTTTTCCTGGCATGTAGGATACATTTATGAATCCTCTCTTGATACAGTCTCTTGCATGAAATAACTTGATTCCTGGCTTGCAACCTTCAGAATTTAGCAAAGCCAAGCAAGATTTGTTATCCTGATAAACCTGTATAGAACAAGACACATTCAACCTCGTCTTTAATAATAATAATAATAATAAATTTTATTTATATCCCGCCCTCCCCAGCTGAAGCCGGGCTCAGGGCGGCTAACAACAATTAAATAATCAAACAATCAAATAGTCAAACATTCTAAAAACATTCCATTATAAAAATTAATTAAAGTCAAATTAATGGCAACCGTTGAGCAAAATTCTGTGCAGGTTGCCAGAGGAGGGAGTCAGGCTGGGACCTAACCAAAGGCCTGGTGGAACAACTCTGTCTTGCAGGCTCTGCGAAAAGATGTCAGGTCCCGCAGGGCCCTAGTCTCTTGTGACAGAGCGTTCCACCAGATTGGAGCCGCAGCCGAGAAAGCCCTGGCTCTAGTTGAGGCCAGCCTAACCTCTCTGAGGCCTGGGACCTTCAGGATGTTTTTATTTGACGAGCGTAGGTTTCTCTGTGGGGCATACCAGGAGAGGCGGTCCCGTAGGTACGAGGGTCCTAGGCCGTATAGGGCTTTAAAGGTTAAAACCAGCACCTTAAACCTGATCCTGTACTCCACCGGGAGCCAGTGCAGCTGGTATAGCACCGGATGAATGTGATCTCACAGTGAAGACCCTGTAAGGAGTCTCGCTGCGGCATTCTGCACCCTCTGGAGTTTCTGGGTCAGTCTCAAGGGCAGCCCCACGTAGAGCGAGTTACAATAATCCAGTCTGGAGGTGACCGTCGCATGGATCACAGTGGCTAGGTCAGGGCGAGAGAGGTAAGGAGCCAACTGCTTAGCTTGGCGGAGATGAAAAAATGCCGCCTTTGTTATAGCTGCAATCTGCGCCTCCATGGAGAGGGAGGTGTCGAAGATTACACCCAAATTCTTAACGGACGGTGCTGGCACTAATTGCACCCCCGCTAGAGATGGGAGTTGCCCCCTCAATCCCATATCGTCCCGTCCCAGCCAGAGGACCTCTGTCTTCGAAGGATTTAACTTCAACCGGCTCCCATGTAACCATCCAGCCACAGCTTCCAAGCATCTGATCAGTGTGTCTGGGGCCGAGTCAGGGTGGCCATCCATCAACAGATAGAGTTGGGTGTCATCAGCATACTGATGGCAGCCCAGCCCAAAACTCCGGACAAGCTGGGCGAGGGGGCGCATAAAGATGTTAAAAAGCATCGGGGAGAGTATCGCACCCTGGGGCACTCCACACACCAAGGAGTGGCGGGATGACAATTCCCCCCCAAGCGCCACCCTCTGTCCCCGACCAGAGAGAAACGAGCGCAGCCATTGAAGGACTGTGCCCTGGATCCCCACATCGGCAAGGCGGTGGTCCAGGAGTTCGTGATCGACCATGTCGAAGGCTGCTGACAGGTCTAGAAGAATCAGCAGCCCCGACCCGCCTTGATCCAGCTGCCTGCGGAGATCATCTGTTAGGTCGACCAGAGCCGTCTCGGTCCCATGACCAGCGCGGAAGCCGGACTGGAATGGATCCAGAGCCGATGTTTCATCCAGAAACCTGCCAAGCTGTTCAGCAACCGCTCTCTCAATCACCTTACCCAGGAATGGAAGATTCGAAACCGGGCGGTAATTGGATAGATCTAAGGGATCTAATGATGTTTTCTTTAAGAGCGGGCGCACCACTGCCTCCTTCAGTTCCCCTGGGAATGTCCCAGTGCCAAAGGACAAATTGATGATATCCCCCAGGGGGGCCCGCACCTCGTCTGGACACGCTCTAATCAGCCAGGACGGGCACGGGTCGAGAGGACAAGTAGTGGGCTTTCCAGCTCGGAGGAGTCTGTCCACATCGGCTGGGGATATCCGGTCAAAGTGGTCCAATACTGGACCCGAGGACAGTCGAGGGGCCTCCAGTTCCTTTATTGTATCCAAATTGGCAGGGAGGTCATGGCGGAGCAACAGGACCTTCTCCGCAAAGAAGCTCGCAAATGCCTCACAGCTGTGTGTCAAATTGTTATTTAAATTTGGCTGTCCTTCAAGGGATGTTAAAGACCGAATTATACTAAATAATTGCGCCGGGCGAGAGCTAGCGGATGCAATGGAGGCCGAGAAGTAGGACTTCTTAGCGGCCTTCACTGCCATCTCATAGGTTTTCATAAAAACCCTATAAGATGTTCTTGAAGCTCCGTCACGGGCACCCCGCCATACTCGCTCTAGCCGTCTGAGGTCCCGCTTCATTTTCCGGAGCTCCTCGGTAAACCAGGGAGCCCGGTTTCTGCGGGGTCGCAGAGGGCGCTTAGGTGCGATCTCATCGATGGCTGCCAGGAGCTGGGTATTCCAGCCCTCAACAAGCTCAGTCAATGAGTCGCCAGGGGGAGCAAGGTCCCGCAAGGCTTGGCGGAATCTATCAGGGTCCATCAGCCTCTGCGGGCGGGCCCAAATCAGCTCGCCACCTAAGCAGGGTGGGGGTGGAACATCAATCCTGGCTTTCAGAGCGCAGTGATCAGACCATGGCACCTTCATCGAAGGAAACATGATCACATCTATACCGGCCCCAAAGATCAAATCCAGCGTGTGGCCTGCTTGGTGTGTGGGGCCCGAAACAAACTGGGAGAGCCCTAGTGTCGCCATGGAAGACACCAGGTCCAGAGCCTGTGAGGAGGGAGTGGCATCAGCATGGATGTTGAAGTCCCCCAATACCAATAGGTTAGGAAACTCCAAGGCCCAGCCGGCCACAGCCTCCAGCAGGCCTGACAGGGTGGCTGCTGGTGCGCTAGGTGGCCGGTACACCAGCCAGACAGCCAAGCTCACCTCGGAGCCCCACACTAGGCCAACACATTCAATGCCGGGGATCGATGGCGATGGTAGAGCCCTGAAAGAACAATTTTCCCGGATTAATAATGCCACCCCTCCCCCCCGGCCCACAGTCCGTGACTGGTGGAGGACGGAGAAACCCGGGGGCGCCATCTGTCGTAAGGTAACAGTATCCCCTTCGCGCACCCAGGTCTCCGTCACACAAGCCAGGTCGACCCCCTGCGAGATGAAGAAATCTCGCAGGGTGGCGGTTTTGTTGCCTATAGACCTGGCATTGCACAACACCAGTGACGGAGGTGAGTAATCCTTGTTCACCCTACCCTCGTCTCTCGGGATGGGGCGCAGATTGGAAGGGGTACGAGCATATCCGTATCTCGATCCCCTTTGCCTATAACATCTGCCCCCACCGCCATACCTCCCTCGCCCCTCCACAGTAGGAATCCCAAGCCTCATACTCTCCTCGATTTACAAAATATAAAAGCAAGCAAACAAGCAAAACAGTTACCCTAAAACAAAACCAATCCCCACCCCACTCAACAACCATCCCACCCCACCCCAAAATATCACAAAACAAAATAAAAATACATGGATAAAAACCACCGTTTATGGTGGTACAACAAAGTAAAAAACTAAGAACCCTTTTAAAATATATAAAAACATTTTAAACATTTGCTGCTGCAGCACCAGTGTCTTTACAGTTGTGGCGATGGTGAATGTGGGCTCCGCCCCCTGGCCTAGTAAAGTGGGCTTGCAGGGGGAAGAGCCCTCCCCACAAACTCATGGCGAAGCGGCAGCAGCAGTGTCCCGAGGCCTCCCTGGAGCCTTATATGCTGAGGTGGAGTCTGGGGCCCGCCGCCAGGCCCAAGATGGAGAATGGGCTTGCAGGGGGAGCGGTCCTCCCCAAGACTCACCGGCAAAGCGGCAGCAGCAGTGTCCCGAGGCCTCCCTGGAGCCTTAAGTGCTGAGGTGGGGTATGGGGCCCGTCCCCAGGCCCAAGATGGAGAGTGGGCTTGCAGGGGAAAGAGCCCTCCCCACAACTCACGGCGAAGCGGCAGAAGCAGTGTCCCGAGGCCTCCTTGGAGCCTTAAATGCTGAGGTGGGGTATGGGGCCCGTCCCCAGGCCCAAGATGGAGAGTGGGCTTGCAGGGGAAAGAGCCCTCCCCACAACTCACGGCGAAGCGGCAGCAGCAGTGTCCCGAGGCCTCCTTGGAGCCTTATATGCTGAGGTGGAGTCTGGGGCCCGCCCCCAGGCCCAAGATGGAGAATGGGCTTGCAGGGGGAGCGGTCCTCCCCAAGACTCACCGGCAAAGCGGCAGCAGCAGTGTCCCGAGGCCTCCCTGGAGCCTTAAGTGCTGAGGTGGGGTATGGGGCCCGTCCCCAGGCCCAAGATGGAGAGTGGGCTTGCAGGGGAAAGAGCCCTCCCCACAACTCACGGCGAATCTTTACATGATTGTAACAACCACTCAACATCCACGAGTGAATACATCAGAGCTTTAAGTTCAGCTTCACAGGAATTTAAACTTACAGTTGTTTGCTTCTTGCATGACCAGTCAAATAACGCCTTCCAATCTTTAACAGTGGGCTTGGTAGCATGTCTGCTTAACAGATTCACACTGGCTGCAGTGTCTGGTCTTGTACATCTGGCAATGAAACTCAGTTTGCCTAAAACACTTCAGAACAAAGTACCATCAGAAAAGGTATTCTTCAATATTATCAGGCTGAAAACCTGTAACCATAGGTGTATCAACAGAATTAGCTTCAACCAAATTCAGCTTAGTTATTACATCATAGATTTTCTTTGTCTGGTGTACCAGAATATCACCTTCCTGGTTTCGTTCTATCTCAAGAGAGAGATAATTGGTTACCTCACCAAGATCTTTCTTGTCAAAGCGCTCCTGTGATTTAGCTAAGGTGGCTTTGTACATGGCTTCATCCTTCCATAGGAATAGGATATCAGCAACAAAACAGATACTATACAGCTTGTGTTGCTTTTCCTCTTTGATAAACACGTAAGAGTCAGCTTTACCTCGATGAAAACCCAAAGAAAATAATACTTCTGTCAATTTTGAGTGCCAACAGCGGACACTCTGTTTGAGTCCATACAGGGATTTCTTAAGACTACACACCATTCCGTTTCACTTGTATACCATCAGGCGGTAATTTTCAGCCAATTCACCGTACAAAAAAGCTGTGTTTACATAATGATGAGAAATGTTCCATTTTTCTTCGGCAGCAATTTTAAGCATTAACCTTATGCTTTCAAATTTCACAGTTGGTGAATAGGTCTCGTGGTAATCTTGATTTGGAATCTGTGAAAAACCACGAGCAACCAGTCTCACCTTGTGCCGAACTACCTTTCCATGTTGGTCAGTCTTGGCCTTAAAAACCCAACGACTATCAATTAACATCATGGAAGGTTGCATTGGAACCAATTCACAAGTATTGTTCTTCTTTAAGGAATCAAGTTCAGCCTTCATGGCATTAAGCCAAGGCTCAGCATCCTCTGAGGACAAACCTTGAACCTCTTGCAAATTTTCCAAGCTAGCAATAGCCGTGTTAGCATACTCATCAGCATACCTTTTAGGAGGTTTAGCTTTAGTTGCTCTTTCGCTCCTGTGTATGATACGTAAATCCTCAGGATCAGGTCTTTCCTTCTTTAGAGAAAACTATCCTGTAGTGAAAAGGGGTACCTCTGATTCAGTATCAGACTCATCAGATGATCTGAGAGATGTTTTGGTGCTTTTGTAATCGGCTGTGTCTGTATCACTACCAGACTCTGCAGCAGCACCATCATCATCACCATAACCTTCACCATCAACATCAGATGCATGACCTGTATCATCAGAAGCAGCGTGACACTGAAAAATCCCTACAGTGTCCCATTTTGCATTGCATTCAATACTCCTAGTCAACCTTATTGTTTTGGTATCAGACATTAACACACGATAAACACCTTTCTCATAACCAAGAAATATGCCATGCAAACCTTGTTTGCTCAACATGTTGTCCTGAGGTGTATGAACCCAGACATCTGAACAAAAAATTCTGAGGTGTTTGATGATAGGCTTTTTCTGGAACAACTTTTCATAAGGAGTGCAGCCTATGTCTGATGAGAACCTGCGATTGTAGCAATAAACAAAACAGTTTAAAGCTTCTTCCCAAAAACGGTCTGGCGAGTTGGTATCATGAAGCAAAATCTTCATCCCCTGTTGGGGTGTTTGATTTACTCTCTCACAGAGACCATTTTGCCATGGGGACCTGGGACAAACAACTTGATGCTCAATGCCAAGTTCAGCCAGATATTGCTCAAATTCAGCTGAACAAAGCTCTCCACCTTTATCTGTGAACAAACATTTCACCTGGGTATCATGAACATTTTTCAACCATGCACAGAATTTTTTAAACCTAGAAAAAGCACCACTTTTATGTTCTAGCATGTAGACATAAACATACCTGGAAAATTGGTCAATTAAGACCAAAAAATACCATGAATTACCTCTAGAGGGAGTAGAGATCCCACAAGGTTGGCATGAAAGAACTGATAAGGCAATGAAGCCTCCCTCCTGGACATTCTTCCCTTGGGAGCCATTTTGACCTTGTTTTCAGCACAAGAAATGCATTTCATGTGGTACTTGCAATTCTTCAAGGACATGCCCTCAACCAAACCCAGCATTTTAGCAATGGCCTGATAATGCAAATGAGCTAGCTTGCGATGGTAGTCATGTACACAATTATCATGCACTTTCACATTTTTACCCACAGTCATATTGCAACATTGCTCATCATTTACAACATTAGAATGAACATCAGTTACAGTAGTTCGTCGCATCTAGGTGAGGAAATGTGAAAGCCTCGTTTCCACCCTACATTGCAGCCATTTCTAACATTATCTTCAGCCAGCAAATGCAGCCCACAGCAGCAGAGATTTATGATTGGCAAGGCGCTTCTCTTTTGGGCTAATCAGCGAACTAGCAGCAAAACAGACAGACATGCCTCATTAGCAGCTGGACTTGACCCACTTTCCATCATGTCACCATAAATCACACAATTCTGGACCGATAACCGATAACAGAACACAGGACGCTCCCCTTGTTCTCTGAGTACCATACACAGCAGCGACACACATCCGAAAGATATGTGCACACATTAGCAGAGTCAGCAAAAACAAGATTGTGCAGGAAATGTAGCATTAAGGATTTTACTTACAGCAAAGAAAACAAACAAACCGAAAGAATAATGGCGTGCTGTGAGAGCGTCTTCTCACACATCCTCCCTGTCTGGAGAGAGAACAAAGAGCAAAAGTTGTAGATTTGACTTCCGCCCATATACATACAGTGGTAAGAAACGTAAACATTGGATCATGTGACCCTTTGCAATAGTTGGCAGTGAAAATACTGACAATAGATACATCAAACATTAAAAACTTCCCTAACAAGGCTGCCTTCAGGTGTCTTCTAAAAGTCAGATAGTTGTTTATTTTCTTGACATCTGGTGGGGGGGCGTTCCACAGAATCTGCCATGCTAATCTGCCCGGGCAGCCATGGGCCCTCTGAGAGGTTTTTTTGGGGAACCACAATGCTCTAGTGGTCTCCCCCTTCTTCAAAGCACTGGGGTTCTTTCAGCCGAAACAGCTCCCGGCTGCCATACCGGGAGACCAACCGGAAGTCAGCACAAAATTGCATATTAATGCCAGGTTCCTAGGGTCATTCCCTGCTGGTGTCAGGTCTGGGAAATGTCTTCTTTGGGCGACCACGCTGCAGGGGTGGGGTGGGGTTGGGCATCTGAGAAGAAGCATCCTCTGCAACTACCTTGCAACTGGGGAGATAGGCACTGGATATCTCAAGGGGGTCAGTTGTCAGACATCTCTCTTCTTTGTGCGTGGCAGGGAGGGCCTATGGGCAGTGGCATAGCGTGGAGGGTGCAGGGGTGGCCGGCCGCACTGGGCGCAACACCTGGGGGGGGGGGGCGTGCTCGCACTCGCAGCTCTCTGCCCCTACCTGGCAGGGGCGCAAATTACGTGCCTTGCCCCGGGTGCTGACAACCCACGCTACGCCACTGCCTATGGGGATATCCAGGCACCCGTATGTTCCGCTGTGAGGTACACCTCCTCTTTTCTGCTCTGTGGAACCATACAAATCTGATACGAACAAGCAATTGCTATATGCAGCAAGGAAGGAGATTCTGTACCTATTAAATTCTACTGGTTCTGCTCTGTGGAACCATACAAATCTGATACGGACAAGCAATTACTATATGCAGCAAGGAAGGAGATTCTGTACCTATTAAATTTTACTGGTTCTGCTCTGTGGAACCATACAAATCTGATATGGATAAGCAATTGCACTGAAATGACCGCCCTGGGGTGCAAACCTGGGCAGGCTGGATAATGACCCTGCCCAGATGACAAGACCCCCTCTCAGCCTTGCTGATGTGGTCCAAAGGAAAGCAGAGCAAGACATTTAGCACCAACTTAGTTGCAGGGCTTATTCTTACATGACTGCCTGCTTGTTGATATCGATACAGTGGTACCTTGGTGTTATGGTTCCAAGGGGTTGCTCGTGAGCAAGCAGGCAAATATCTCCCTGGCTGGCTGCGAAAGTAAACTTTATCTGTCCGGAGCACCATTCGCCCGCGGCTGACTCAATCGCTGGCAGAATCCGTGAGTGAACGTTTCTTGAACTTCCTCCAACAAAGAAGCTCCTTCATGCCCAGTCTGCGCCATCCCTCTCTGCGTGAATGCCTTCTGTGCAGAGAGGGCGTGGGCACTGGAGGGCCCCTTCCCTCCTCGCTTCTCCCAGGCAAGGAGTCCAGGGACTTCCTTGCCATTTCCGACGTCTGTGCCTCCTCTCCACTGGACCTGCGTTTATCCTCTTCCCCGGAAGAGGAGCTACTTCTCCCGATCCCTGGAGGCTCTCTATAATGCATCTGGCTTCTGCTCTCTCCCTCCGGCACTGATGGCAGTTCCCTGACATCCACCCCCTCCTCAGGTACCCCCTCACCCCTGATGAGATCCTCTGATGCCTCCTCCTCTCTTTTGCCGACCAGCGATGCGGGGAATCCCCTAAAAGACCCTTCATCATCATTAACTGGGCGTCAGAGATTCTCAATGCAATCTGAGAAGAAGCAACCTCTGCCACTACCTTGCAACTGGGGCGCTAGGCACTGGATATCTCAAGGGGGTCAGTTGTCAGACATCTCTCTTCTTTGTGTGTGGCAGGGAGGGCCTATGGGCAATGGTGTAGCATGGGGGGTGCAGGGGGGCCGGCCGCACCGGGCGCAACATCTGGGGGGCGCGCTCGCAGTTCTCTGCCCCCACCTGGCAGGGGCGCAAATTACTTGCCTTGCCCCGGGTGCTGACAACCCACACTACGCCACTGCCTATGGGGATATCCAGACACGGGTATGTTCCACTGTGAGGTACACCTCCTCTTTTCTGCTCTGTGGAACCATACAAATCTGATGCAGACAAGCAATTGCTATATGCAGCAAGGAAGGAGATTCTGTACCTATTAAATTGTACTGGTTCTGCTGTGTGGAACCATACAAATCTGATATGGATAAGCAATTGCTCTACGAAGCAAGGAAGGAGATTCTGTACCTATTAAATTTTAGTGGTTGGCATCTGTCTGTCTTGCGAGACAATGGAGTGTGCCTCTACCTTAGCAGCACTGAAATGACCTCCTTGGGGTGCAAACCTGGGCAGGGTGGATAATGACCCTGCCCAGATGACAAGACCCCCTCTCAGCCTTGCTGATGTGGTCCAAAGGAAAGCAGAGCCAGACATTTAGCACCAACTTAGCTGCAGGGCTTATTCTTACATGACTGCCTGCTTGTTGATACCGATACAGTGCTACCTTTGTTCTCAAACTTAATCCGTTCCGGAAGTCCGTTCCAGACAGTGTGCTTTCCCATAGAAAGTAATGCAAAATGGATTAATTCATTCTGGACACTTTTAAAAAGAACCCCTAAAACAACGAGACAATTGATCCATAAAATGAAAGCAATAAACAATGTACTGCAGTCACACAATCAATCAATAAGTAGCTAAACTGGGTTCCACACAGTCACAAAAGCAAAACAAAAAAGAAACGCAAAATAAATGGCAAAAAGAGACATCAGCGTAACAGTCAAAACGGAAGTGTGGCACTCAAATTGGAAGCATAACCATCAAAACGGAGCATGTTTGGCTTCCGAAAAAGATTCACAAACCGGAACACTTACTTCCGGGTTTGCAGTGTTTGGGTTCCAAGTTGTTTGAGTACCAAGGCGTTTGAGAAACAAGGTGCCACTGTTATTCATTTTCAAAAGCACTTTCCCTGTTACATGCCAGCAGGAATAAAGAGCAGAGGTGGTCTGTTTTGTTGGGTTTAATTTCCTTCATGAGTCTAAATCACCCCAAGAATGAGATAAGCCAACAGGCGCATGGTCAGCCAAGCCAGTTGCTATGGCAACAGCCTCATGCCATCCATATAAGTGATTCTGGCACATCAGCTCATTGTGTCCGGGGTCTTGTGCTGCGTGTTGGGGTCAGGCTTGTGAAGTGAGGGAGTCTGTTCGGAAGTATTGATTTGGAGTCTGTGTTACGTCTTCAACTGCTGGAGCAGCAGAGATACTTGTATGTATATATCTGCAAAAGCTATATGTATCAACATCTGGAACTGTTTTACTGAAGCCTTGTCTTCTGCCCCAGTAAACGTTTGGGACCGTAGGCTGCCTCTGTGGGGTGAGCGGAACTGGGGGCAACTTCCGCTACCTGGGTATCTCACCTCAGATCGCCAACACATCCCCGTTCCAGACTTTCCTCCTTCTGCAAGGCAAGTTACTCATCCCCAGGAGTAACGTTGCACACAGAAGCTAAGGTGGCTGAAAATGAGGAAGAATCAGTCCCATCTCCACCAACCGGAATGAAGACCCAACAATTGTATTTAAAATCCCGCTAATGTTTTGACCTGTTTACAATGATTTTGTATCTACATTATAAACATTTCCCATTCTTTTTAAAATTTCTTGTCTTCTTGATTCCTGAGCTTCCGGAAGTATGGCTGTTTCGTGGTGGCTGCAATCGTGGCAGAGGAGGAGGACGCAAAGGGAGGGAGGGAGTTGAGGGGCGGGGCCAGAGTGAGAGGGGCGGGGCCTCCATCGAGGTCATGATGATAGAAGTGTTGCGTCGATGCAAAGGGGAGCTACGAAGGGTATAAAGAGCCAGGTGGTCCAGGAAGGAGGCAGATACAGGAGGCAGAAGCCAGGAGAGGAAGACAGCCTGTGAGCAAGATTTGCAAGCCCACCAGGATGCCTGAGACCTCTCTTCTAGTCTATGTCCTTTGCCTACTCACCTTGTCTTCGGCTTGCTACAACAAGAACTGCCTTCGGGGAGCAAAGAGATCAGTCTCAGACATCCAGAATTGGCCTTGGCGAGGAAAGAGAGACTTCATAGAACTCGAAGAATACAGACCGGTAGGAGAGAGAGAGAGAGGATCTCAGTTGATGCACCTGCAAATCTCAATTGATGTGCCTGTCTCCGAAAGAGACTGCTTTTCTGCTCCTTTGCTGGTTATGGGGGAATTGTTCCAAAGGTGTCTTTGTGTCCCTAATCCCTTTTCTGCTTTGCTCTGCCTCTCAGACCTGTTTCTGCTCTACAGGGATGGAGCACTGCTCCTGATGGAAGAGAGAGAGGTGCTGCAACTACTGTAGCAAAGGAGTGAAGGAATGCTCCCTCAAGGCTGCAAGAGACAACCATACCTTTAAATGACATTTAAAGCGCACCCGCCCCAAATCCTGGGAATGGCAGTCTACCCCTCACAGAGCTACAATTCCCAGGACCCTTAACAAACTACAATTCCCAAGATTATTTAGGTGCTTTAGAGGTGTCCTGAACACACGGGTTGTGTGCTGCCGTAGATGTATACGTCTATATGAGAGGGAGATAAGACAGTAAGCATCTTAGAAAAGACTGTAATTTGTGTCTTAGATTGTCAAGAAGATGATGCACCTACATTTATTCTGCCACAATCTCAGAAAGAGGCAAAGCCTCTATTAGTAACGGTGCAGGGATCTCGAAGCACAGCTTTCAACCTTCCATGCCGGCCCATTTCTGTTGCCCGTGTTAAGTTCTGCTCTTCTCTGTACTTCTGTTCCCTAGAGAAGCTTGCAGGGCTAGCAGAGCCAAGTGTGGTTGCTTGGGGTTCAGATTTGGCCCACAGCTTACTACTAACCCATAGGTTAGACATGTGTCAGTCTCTTCATTTATCTGTGAGCTGGACATTGTGAAACCCTCCCTCGAGGGAAGCAATGAGGTCATGCTCTGTGCACAGCTCATGCACCAGAAATGTTGCAGATTAAATTTATAAGCATTTTTCATACCAGCACTCGTACTGAAGCATTTACTCCCTTTTGATGCTCTTTTTCCAAGCTGCATAGCGAGTACAGTGGCGCCTCGCAAGACGAAAAGAATCCGTTCCGCGAGTCTCTTCGTCTTGCGGTTTTTTTCGTCTTGCAAGCAAGCCCATTAGCGGATTAGCGCTATTAGCGGTTTAGCGGCTATTAGCGGCTATTAAAGGCTTAAGCGATTAGCGGATTAGCTGCTAAAAGGCTATTAGCGACTTAGATAAGCTGATAAGCGGCTTAGATCAGCTGTTAAGCGGCTTAGCGAACAGCTGTTAAGCGGCTTAGGGGCTTGGGAAAAAGGGGGGGGGGACACCAGGAATCGCAAGACATTTTCGTCTTGCGAAGCAAGCCCATAGCAAATTCGTTTTGCGAAGCACCTCTAAAACGGAAAACCCTTTCGTCTAGCGGGTTTTCCGTCTTGCGAGGCATTCATCTTGCGGGGCACCACTGTACTCTGCCTTCCTGCAAGACCATTCCTTTGCAAAAGCCTCTTCAGTGATGCGCATGCAATTAATGCCTCAATAATTAAATGTGAGTGCACTGCAATCCTAGACATAGCGACTCAAAAGTAAGCCTTATTGAGTTCAGGAGGACTTGCAACCAGGTAAGTAAGTACAGGATTGCAACCTTGATCGCACAAAGCAAGGGTGGGGATGCTGAGGTCCTCCCGATGTTGTTGGACTACAACTCCCAGTATCCTCTGGGGCATTTGGCCATGTTCTCTGGGGGTCTGATGTGAGCTGCATTGCAACACCAGCTAGAGAGCCGCATGTACCCCGCCCCTGACTTTAAGCTTCAGCATCTACTTAAAACACTTTTCTTTTATTTAGATGATTTTAATACTTTTTGCAAATTGCTTAAAGGCTTCATTACAATCAAGCGGGATATAAAATTGGTTAAAGAAATACATATCAATTGGTTGTGATCAGCTTGTTGAGCCAAACGTTCACATTGGCACTCGGTTCAAATGAAGATTCCTGGTGTGATTGGAGTAAAAAGAAAGTCCATTTCTGAACTTTGCTAAATAGAAAACAGATTCAGAGAGAGGCACATCACTCTGCCTGGTAGATGTGGTGAGAAATATGAAAGATAAAATGATTAACTAATACAATGCCTGTATGAAATGGGGAGAGGGAGAGCAATGTGACCACCTGGAACTCCTTCAAGAAAAGGTAGGATATAAACGTTGTCATAATCATGATAATGTGCATTAAATTCAGTGTGTCTACCCTGAGTAACGTTAAGTGGGAGGTCACCCATGGTGTCTAGACCTAGGACAATATGCTTAGAACTGTAGCCTCAAATGGTTTTGAAAGGGGAATTAGAGAAATCCATCCTGGGGGACAGGTCTGTGTTAGCCAGCATGGTTGGATGAAACCTCCAGCTTCAGAGGCACTATACCTCTGAATACCGATAGCCAAGGCAGGGACGGGGATCCCCCTGCTTGTGGGGTACCTGGCAGCACCCGGCTTGTTGCTGTGGGACAGGGAACGCTGGTCTGGATGGATTTTGGTGAGCCCTGCTGGATCAGACCAAACAGCCATCTAGTTCAGCATACCTGTAGTCACGTTGCCGTAGCCAAACTCGAACTCAGCACCACCCATTCTCTCTCGGTCTGTCTCTCTTTCTCAGTGCATCACCTGTGGTCCTGAAATGAAAGGACGCTGCTTTGGCCCCAACATCTGCTGCGGAGAAGAATTTGGCTGCCTCATTGACACCCCGGAAACCCCGCGCTGCCTGGAGGAAAATGACCTGCCTGACCCCTGCACGTCCGGCTGGAAGTGGTGCGGTGAATACGGGAGATGTGCATTGCCGGGCACATGCTGCAATACCGGTAAGGGTATCCGTGTGCGAGAGATGAAGCTCAGCAAGAGGGGCTGCTGGAGAGAGGAAGAGGGGGAATGTGAGTCAGAAAAGTCAAGTGGAAAACCAAGGCAAAGACACATTAACTGCTACAATTCATGACCACGGGTCATTTAGTACAGCCCCTGCAATGCAGGAATCTCAACTAGATCATACAAGACAGATAACCATCCAACTTACCATTAAAAACTTCCACTGCCAAGCAGCTCTTGCGCTCATGAGGTTCAGCAGCAGAACGTTCTTCCTAATGTGTAGTCAGACTCTCCTGTCTTGTATTTGAATCTATTGCTTTGGGTCCTGGAGCAGCAGAAAAGAATCTTGCTCCGTCTTCCATGGGACAGCCCTTCAGATATTTGAAGACGGCTCATATCACCTCTCCGTCTTCTCTCCCCCAGGCTAAACATACCCAACACTCCTTCAACCATTCCTCATCAGGCTTGGGTTCCAGACCCTTGGTCACCCTGTTCGCCCTCTTCTGAACACATTCCAGCTTGTCAATATCTTTCTTAAACTGTGGTGACCAGAGTTGGACACATGATCCAGGTTGGGTCTGAGCAAGGCAAAATAGAATGGTATTGTTACTTCCTTTGACCTGGATACTAGACTTCTGTTGATGCAGCTTAGATTAGCATTCACTTTTTTTGCTGCTGCATCACAGTGTTCTCTCCTGTTAAGCTTGTGGTCTCTACTAAGACCCCAAGATCCTTTTCACATGTTCTGCAGTCAAGCCGGGTGTCACCCATCCTATATTTGTGCACCTGGTTATTCCTGCCTACATGTCAAACATTTGTCCCTATGGAAATTCATTTCTAAAAAAAGTTTGGGCCCAGTTCTCCAATCTGTGAAGCTCATCTTCAGTCCTGATTCTCTGAGGTCTTAGCTACCCCTCCCAGTTTGGTGTCATCTGCAAATTTGATGATCATCCCCCTCTATGCCTTCGCCCAAGTCACGCAGAACAACAAGGGGCCCAGGACAGAACCCTGCAGCACCCCACTTGTTCTTTTCTCCCAGGATTGCGAGGAACCACGGGGGAGTCCTTTTGGGCCTCAGTTAGTCAAACAGCTACAAATCCACCTAACAGTTCACATCCTCTAGGCCACAGTTTACCAGCTTCACTGCAAGAATACCAGGGGAGACTTTGTGACCAGCCCAAAAGGCTTGCCAGAAGATTAAAGCACAGAAAATGTCATATATTTGTTTTACTCCTTTCTTCCACAGAGAGCTGCACCGAAGATGAGGAATGCGTGAGTCCCTGAAGTCTGCGGGGAGGCAGCCTCCAAAACACCGGTTCTCCAACTTGTATTTCAAAATGCCTTCAGAAAAAGAAGAATCCACAGAATATCCTAAATAGCGTAAAGAAAAAATAAAAATTTGGAGACGGAAATGTAAACACACAGCAAATAATAAAAGACTTTTATTGCATTGCGTTGCATGTTTTGTCCTGTGTCATATATGCAGGGAAACGCTTGATATTTTCAAATACATGGTGGGGATACTTTGGGCCCCTTAACGCTGGTGTTTTATTGCAGCTATGTTCTGGACACAAATCCACACTGGTAGTGCATTTAGCCTGCTTTAGTTGGTTAGAATAATAGAGTGCAATTATTTTGCTGTAGAGGGAAGAAAGAAAACCATGATGAGAGAAAGCCAGTAATTAAAAGTTATTATATTATTATATTAAAAAACCCAAAATGCAGCAGTCTGATTGGTCCTAGAACAATGCAGCAGCATGATTGGTCTGGAGGAGCCACCCAATCCAGCTCTAGGCGGAAGTGAATCCACAACCTGATTGGCCTACAGGAGAATCCCAGAAACAGCCAATCATGTGCAGCCCATTGTCTAAATAATGTATATAAAGCAAATATTTTAGTGGAACTTTCTTTCCTCCTCACCACTATGAGCTGAATAAAGAGCATGAAATCCACTCTAGACTCTGAGTATATTTCACCACATGACCCGGAAGCTGTACGCCGGCTCTTCGGCCAGTAAAGCGAGATGAGTGCCGCAACCCCAGAGTCGGTCACGACTGGACCTAATGGTCAGGGGTCCCTTTACCAAATTCACCTATTAATACAGCAACTCTGAAGTGCAGTGATTGTATTGCAGGTCTTTGGGGAGGAGGAACAGAGACTGAATCGTGGACAGATTTCACACCCTCCAACATTTCCCCAACGAAAATAGGGGCGTTAATAATAATAATAATAATAATAATAATAAATGTTATTATTTATACCCTGCCCACTCTGGGTGGCTTTCAACGTATATAAAAACATAATAAAACATTAAACAATTTAAAAAATCTTCCAGGGCTGCCGTCAGATGCCTTCTAAAGGTTGTAGAGTTACTTATCTCCTTGGCTCGGGGGGTCGCATAACTCCATACCCTCCCACATTTCTCTGATGAAAACAGGGACGTCCTAAGGAAAAGTGGGACATTCTGGGATCAAATCAGAACCCAGGACGGCTTCTATAAATCCAGGACTGTCCCTGGAAAATAGGGGCACTTGGAGGGTCTGAGCTTTTGCCCCTATCAAAACGAGATCTCCAAATGAAGCGCAATTTGAGACCGTGGCACCTCTGGTTTTGTATCCCATGCTCTGTTAAATCTGTTCTGGGCTTCCTCCAACCCTCCAGGGGTAAGTGAGGGGTGGGCAGAGGTGGAGAAAGGGGGGCGGTATTTCTGTCATGCACATAAATCCTTGCACTAACAGAACAAGGGCACTAGTTATTTCTCATTGATCTTAAGTACAGGTGAAACTGGGAAAATTAGAATATCGTGGAAAAGTTCATTTATTTCAGCAATTCAACTTAAAAGGTGAAACTAATATATGAGATAGACTCATGACATGCAAAGCGAGATATGTCAAGCCTTTATTTGTTATAATTGTGATGATCATGGCGTACAGCTAATGAAAACCCCAAATTAACATTCTCGGAAAATTAGAATATTAAATGAAATCAACAAAACAAGGATTGCAAATAGAGCGATATTGGACCTCTGAGAAGTAGAAGCAGGCATATGTACTCAGTACTTGGTTTGGGCCCTTTTGCATCAATTACTGCCTCAATGTGGCGTGGCATGGATGCCATCAGCCTGTGGCACTGCTGAGGTGTTATGGAAGACCAGGAAGCTTCAATAGCAGCCTTCAGCTCTTCTGCATTGCTCGGTCTCATGTCTCTCATCTGTCTCTTGGCACTGCCCCATAGATTCTCTATGGGGTTCAGGTCAGGCGAGGTTGCTGGCCAATCAAGCACAGTAATCCCATGGGCACTGAACCAGGTATTGGTACTTTTGGCAGTGTGGGCAGGTGACAAAGTCCTGCTGGAAAATGAAGTCAGCATCCCTTTAAGGCTCGTCTGTGGAAGGAACCATGAAGTGCTCCAAAATCTCCTGGTAGACGGCTGTGTTGACCCTGGACTTAATGAAGCACAGTGGTCTTAATGAAGACCAACACCAGCTGATGAGATTGTTAATTTGGGGTTTTCATCAGCTGTACGCCATGATCATCACAATTATAACAAATAAAGGCTTGACATATCTCACTTTGCATGTCTCATATATTAGTTTCACCTTTTAAGTTGAATTGCTGAAATAAATGAACTTTTCCACGATATTCTAATTTTCCGAGTTTCACCTCTATAGGACAATGGCAAGACTCCTGCATCTTTAATAGTACTAAATATTAAGGTGCAAAGCCCTGCCTTCTTTTGCAGCTGACTACTCTGTCCGAATGGCCGATTAATCTGGATGAAGAGCAGGTCTGAAAAGCAGAGTGTGTGGTCCAATCTGAAGGCCAGCTTGTCTTTTTTAACACCATTCCACCAGCTCTGCTTTCCCTTAAGTTGGTTTTCTTCTTCAAGCCCCGCAAGAGGGAAACGCTAATTTGTTATGTTGTTCTGGTCATAACCACCTTGGCTTAAAGGCAGCTGTTAGTTAAGGAAGAAGATCAGTTTTCCAGACTGCATTAGGGCAATTACTGAAAAAGCGGGTTCTGACTCAGAAGAGAATAAAGGAGACATTAGGTCAGGATGGCTGCTGCTTGGAGGTTATCTTCATGTTATGGCCCTTTTGTGGTGTTTTTCTACAATCATCTTGAAATATACTCGGTGTTGAGTGTGAATTTCATGCTCTTTGTTCAGCTCATAGTAGCAAGGAATGAAACTTTCCCCAAAATGTCTAGCTATATATACATTATTTACACAATGGGCCCCACGTGATTGGCTAATTCTGGGCTGCTCCTGTAGGCCAATCAGGTTGCTGATTCACTTCCACCTGGAGCTGGATTGGGTGGCTCCTGTGGACCAATCAGACTGCTGCATTCTGGATCCTATTGTTCTAGGATTCAGCTCAGTACATAACACATCTGAAAGTGGAACCAGAGCAGCGCACAGAAACACCGTTTACCTTCCCGCCGGACTGGTACCTATTTATCTACTTGCACTTTGAGATGTTTTCGAACTGCTAGGTTGGCAGGAGCAGGGACCGAGGAAGAGGAGCTCATCCCGTTGCAGGGATTCGAACTGCCGACCTGATCGGCAAGCCCTAGGCTCTGTGGTTTAACCCACAGCGCCCCCGCGTCCCTAGGTAGAACACTATATAGAATCTATATAATCATAATGCTATATGCTCCTTCTATTACATTTACTGTACTCAGAAGGAAATCTGTTGAGCAGCGTTCCCCTGCAATCTGAATTAGAAGTTTCCTTCTTGTGACTTCTGCTTCTAATTGCTTCCTAATTGCAGGCTTCTGCTTCCAAAGTGCCTCTAATTTTATCTTAATTGCATGGGGCAGCTGAAGCATTACCGTATTTTTCACTCGATAGGGCGCACCAGAGCATAGTGCGCACCTAGTTTTTAGGGGGGGACTTCAGGCTGCAGGCTGCTATCCGCAAGCCTTTGGAGCACGGCGGGAACTCCTGCTGCGCTCCGAAGGCTTGCAGATAGCTGACTGAAGCCTGGAGAGGGAGAGGGGTCGGTGCTCATCGACCCCTCTCGCTCTCCAGGCTTCAGTGAAAGCAACGCGAATCCTCCAGAACACGGAGGGAGAGCTCCCGCTGCGCTCCGGAGGCTTCCCGTTGCTATCGCTGAAGCCAAGGAGCCTGCATTCGCTCCATAGGACGCACACACATTTCCCCTTAATTTTTGGAGGGGAAAAAGTGCGTCCTATAGAGCAAAAAATACGCTACATACAAATTGTCTTCTTCTTCCCTGAAAGGGGAAGGAACTTTTAATTACTGGCTTTCTCTCATCATGGTTTTCTTTCTTCCCTCTACAGCAAAATAATTGCACTCTATTATTCTAACCAACTAAAGCAGGCTAAATTCACTACCAGTGTGGATTTGTGTCCAGAACATAGCTGCAATAAAACTCCAGCGTTAAGGGGCCCAAAGTATTCCCACCATGTATTTGAAAATATCAAGCGTTTCCCTGCATGTATGACACAGGACAAAACATTCAACGCAATGCAATAAAAGTCTTTTATTATTTGCTGTGTGTTTACATTTCCGTCTCCAAATTTTTATTTTTTCTTTACGCTATTTAGGATATTCTTTGGATTCTTCTTTTTCTGAAGGCGTTTTGAAATACAAGTTGGAGAACCGGTGTTTTGGAGGCTGCCTCCCCGCAGACTTCAGGGACGCACACATTCCTCATCTTCGGTGCAGCTCTCTGTGGAAGGAAAGAGTAAACAAATATAAAATTTCCTGTGCTTTAATCTTCTGGCAAGCCTTTTGGGCTGGTCACAAAGTCTCCCCTGGTATTCTTGCAGTGAAGCTGGTAAACTGTGGCCTAGAGGATGTGAACTGTTAGGTGGATTTGTAGCTGTTTGACTAACTGAGGCCCAAAAGGCCTCCCCTGTGGTTCCTCGCAATCCTGGGAGAAAAGGACAAGTGGGGTGCTGCAGGGTTCTGTCCTGGGCCCCTTGTTGTTCTACGTGACTTGGGCGAAGGCATAGAGGGGGATGATCATCAAATTTGCAGATGACACCAAACTGGGAGGGATAGCTAAGACCTCAGAGAATCAGGACTGAAGATGAGCTTCACAGATTGGAGAGCTGGGCCCAAACTTTTTTTAGAAATGAATTTCCATAGGGACAAATGTTTGACATGTAGGCAGGAATAACCAGGTGCACAAATATAGGATGGGTGACACCCGGCTTGACTGCAGAACATGTGAAAAGGATCTTGGGGTCTTAGTAGAGACCACAAGCTTAACATGAGAGAACACTGTGATGCAGCAGCAAAAAAAGTGAATGCTAATCTAAGCTGCTTCAACAGAAGTCTAGTATCCAGGTCCAAGGAAGTAACAATACCATTCTATTTTGCCTTGCTCAGACCCAACCTGGATCATGTGTCCAACTCTGGTCACCACAGTTTAAGAAAGATATTGGCAAGCTGGAATGTGTTCAGAAGAGGGCGAACAGGGTGACCAAGGGTCTGGAACCCAAGCCTGATGAGGAATGGTTGAAGGAGTGTTGGGTATGTTTAGCCTGGGGGAGAGAAGACGGAGAGGTGATATGAGCCGTCTTCAAATATCTGAAGGGCTGTCCCATGGAAGACGGAGCAAGATTCTTTTCTGCTGCTCCAGGACCCAAAGCAATAGATTCAAATACAAGACAGGAGAGTCTGACTCACATTAGGAAGAACGTTCTGCTGCTGAACCTTATGAGCGCAAGAGCTGCTTGGCAGTGGAAGTTTTTAATGGTAAGTTGGATGGCCACCTGTCTTGTATGATCTAGTTGAGATTCCTGCATTGCAGGGGCTGTACTAAATGACCCGTGGTCATGAATTGTAGCAGTTAATGTGTCTTTGCCTTGGTTTTCCACTTGCTTTTCTGACTCACATTCCCCCTCTTCCTCTCTCCAGCAGCCCCTCTTGCTGAGCTTCATCTCTCGCACACGGATACCCTTACCGGTATTGCAGCATGTGCCCGGCAATGCACATCTCCCGTATTCACCGCACCACTTCCAGCCGGACGTGCAGGGGTCAGGCAGGTCATTTTCCTCCAGGCAGCGCGGAGTTTCCGGGGTGTCAATGAGGCAGCCAAATTCTTCTCCGCAGCAGATGTTGGGGCCAAAGCAGCGTCCTTTCATTTCAGGACCACAGGTGATGCACTGAGAAAGAGAGACAGACCGAGAGAGAATGGGTGGTGCTGAGTTCGAGTTTGGCTACGGCAACGTGACTACAGGTATGCTGAACTAGATGGCTGTTTGGTCTGATCCAGCAGGGCTCACGAAAATCCATCCAGACCAGCGTTCCCTGTCCCACAGCAACAAGCCGGGTGCTGCCAGGTACCCCACAAGCAGGGGAACCCCTGTCCCTGCCTTGGCTATCGGTATTCAGAGGTATAGTGCCTCTGAAGCTGGAGGTTTCATCCAACCATGCTGGCTAACACAGACCTGTCCCCCAGGATGGATTTCTCTAATTCCCCTTTCAAAACCATTTGAGGCTACAGTCCTAAGCATATTGTCCTAGGTCTAGACACCATGGGTGACATCCCACTTAACGTTACTCAGGGTAGACACACTGAATTTAATGCACATTATCATGATTATGACAACGTTTATATCCTACCTTTTCTTGAAGGAGTTCCAGGTGGTCCACATTGCTCTCCCTCTCCCCATTTCATACGGGCATTGTATTAGTTAATCATTTTATATTTCATATTTCTCACCACATCTACCAGGCAGAGTGATGTGCCTCTCTCTGAATCTGTTTTCTATTTAGCAAAGTTCAGAAATGGACTTTCTTTTTACTCCAATCACACAAGGAATCTTCATTTGAACCGAGTGCCAATGTGTACGTTTGCCTCAACAAGCTGATCACAACCAATTAATATGTATTTCTTTAACCAATTTTATATCCCGCTTGATTGTAATGAAGCCTTTAAGCAATTTGCAAAAAGTATTAAAATCATCTAAATATAAGAAAAGTGTTTTAAGTAGGGGCTGAAGCTTCAAGTCAGGGGTGGGGGACATGCGGCTCTCTAGCTGGTGTTGCAATGCAGCTCACATCAGACCCCCAGAGAACATGGCCAAATGCCCCAGAGGATACTGGGAGTTGTAGTCCAACAACATCTGGAGGACCTCAGCATCCCCACCCTTGCTTTGTGCGATCAAGGTTGCAATCCTGTACTTACTTACCTGGTTGCAAGTCCTCCTGAACTCAATAAGGCTTACTTTTGAGTCGCTATGTCTAGGATTGCAGTGCACTCACATTTAATTATTGAGGCATTATTTGCATGCGCATCACCAAAGCGGCCTTTGCAAAGGAATGGTCTTGCAGGAAGGCAGAGTACTTGCTATGCAGCTTGGAAAAAGAGCATCAAAAGGGAGTAAATGCTTCAGCACGAGTGCTGGTATGAAAAATGCTTATAAATTTAATCTGCAACGTTTCGAGTGCATGAGTTGTGCACAGAGCATCACATCGTTGCTTCCCTCAAGGGAGGTCTTCACAATGTCCAGCTCACAGATAAATGAAGAGACTGACACATGTCTAACCTATGGGTTAGTGGCAAGCTGTGGGCCAAATCTGAACCCCAAGCAACCACACTTGGCTCTGCTAGCCCTGCAAGCTTCTCTAGGGAACAGAAGTACAGAGAAGAGCAGAACTTAACATGGGCAACAGAAATGGGCCGGCATGGAAGGTTGAAAGCTCTGCTTCGAGATCCCTGCACCATTACTAATGGAGGCTTTGCCTCTTTCTGAGATTGTGGCAGAATAAATGTAGGTGCATCATCTTCTTGACAATCTAAGACACAAATTAAAGTCTTTTCTAAGATGCTTACTGTCTTATCTCCCTCTCATATAGACATATACATCTACAGCAGCACACAACCCGTGTGTTCAGAACACCTTTAAAGCACCTAAATAATCCTGGGAATTGTAGTTTGTTAAGGGTCCTGGGAATTGTAGCTCTGTGAGGGGTAGACTGCCATTCCCAGGATTTGGGGCCGGTGCGCTTTAAATGTCCTTTAAAGGTATGGTTGTCTCTGCAGCCTTGAGGGAGCATTCCTTCACTCCTTTGCTACAGTAGTTGCAGCACCTCTCTCTCTTCCATCAGGAGCAGTGCTCCATCCCTGTAGAGCAGAAACAGGTCTGAGAGGCAGAGCAAAGCAGAAAAGGGATTAGGGACACAAAGACACCTTTGGAACAATTCCCCCATAACCAGCAAAGGAGCAGAAAAGCAGTCTCTTTCGGAGACAGGCACATCAATTGAGATTTGCAGGGGCATCAACCGATATTTTCTCCTCTCTCTCTCTCTCCTACCGGTCTGTATTCTTCGAGTTCTATGACTTCTCTCTTTCCTCGCCAAGCCCAATTCTGGATGTCTGAGACTGATCTCTTTCCTCCCCGAGGGCAGTTGTTGAAATAGCAAGCCGAAGACAAGGTGAGTAGGCAAAGGACATAGACTAGAAGAGAGGCCTCAGGCATCCTGGTGGGCTCGCAGGCTGTCTTCCTCTCCTGGCTTCTGCCTCCTGTATCTGCCTCCTTCCTGGACCACCTGGCTCTTTATACCCTTCGTAGCTCCCCTTTGCATCGACGCAACACTTCTATCATCATGACCTCGATGGAGGCCCCGCCCCTCTCACTCTGGCCCCGCCCCTCAACTCCCTCCCTCCTCCTCTGCCACGATTGCAGCCACCACAAAACAGCCATACTTCCGGAAGCTCAGGAATCAAGAAGACAAGAAATTTTAAAAAGAATGGGAAATGTTTGTAATGTAGATACAAAATCATTGTAAACAGATCAAAACATTAGCGGGATTTTAAATACAATTGTTGGGTCTTCATTCCGGTTGGTGGAGATGGGACTGATTCTTCCTCATTTTCAGCCACCTTAGCTTCTGTGTGCAACGTTACTCCAGGGGATGAGTAACTTGCCTTGCAGAAGGAGGAAAGTCTGGAACGGGGATGTGTTGGCGATCTGAGGTGAGATACCCAGGTAGCGGAAGTTGCCCCCAGTTCCGCTCACCCCACAGAGGCAGCCTACGGTCCCAAACGTTTACTGTGGCAGAAGACAAGGCTTCAGTAAAACAGTTCCAGATGTTGATACATATAGCTTTTGCAGATATATACATACAAGTATCTCTGCTGCTCCAGCAGTTGAAGACGTAACACAGACTCCAAATCAATACTTCCGAACAGACTCCCTCACTTCACAAGCCTGACCCCAACACGCAGAACAAGACCCCGGACACAATGAGCTGATGTGCCAGAATCACTTATATGGATGGCATTAGGCTGTTGCCATAGCAACTGGCTTGGCTGACCATGCGCCTGTTGGCTTATCTCATTCTTGCGGTGATTTACACTCATGAAGGAAGTTAAACCCGACAAAACAGACCACCTCTGCTCTTTATTCCTGCTGGCATGTAACAGGGAAAGTGCTTTTGAAAATGAATAACAGTGGCACCTTGTTTCTCAAACGCCTTGGTACTCAAACAACTTGGAACCCAAACACTGCAAACCCGGAAGTAAGTGTTCCGGTTTGTGAATCTTTTTCAGAAGCCAAACATGCTCCGTTTTGATGGTTATGCTTCCAATTTGAGTGCCACACTTCCGTTTTGACTGTTGCGCTGATGTCTCTTTTTGCTATTTATTTTGCGTTTCTTTTTTGTTTTGCTTTTGTGACTGTGTGGAACCCAGTTTAGCTACTTATTGATTGATTGTGTGACTGCAGTACATTGTTTATTGCTTTCATTTTATGGATCAATTGTCTCGTTGTTTTAGGGGTTGTTTTTAAAAGTGTCCGGAATGAATTAATCCATTTTGCATTACTTTCTATGGGAAAGCACACTGTCTGGAACGGACTTCCGGAACGGATTAAGTTTGAGAACCAAGGTAGCACTGTATCGGTATCAACAAGCAGGCAGTCATGTAAGAATAAGCCCTGCAGCTAAGTTGGTGCCAAACGTTTTGCTCTGCTTTCTTTTGGACCACATCAGCAAGGCTGAGAGGGGGTCTTGTCATCTGGGCAGGGTTATTATCCACCCTGCCCAGGTTTGCACCCCAAGGAGGTCATTTCAGTGCAATTGCTTATCCATATCAGATTTGTATGGTTCCACAGAGCAGAACCAGTAAAATTTAATAGGTACAGAATCTCCTTCCTTGCTGCATATAGCAATTGCTTGTCCGTATCAGATTTGTATGGTTCCACAGAGCAGAAAAGAGGAGGTGTACCTCACAGCGGAACATACGGGTGCCTGGATATCCCCATAGGCAGTGGCGTAGCGTGGGTTGTCAGCACCCGGGGCAAGGCACGTAATTTGCGCCCCTGCCAGGTAGGGGCAGAGAGCTGCGAGTGCGAGCGCGCCCCCCCAGGTGTTGCGCCTGGTGCGGCCGGCCACCTCTGCACCCTCCACGCTATGCCACTGCCCATAGGCCCTCCCTGCCACACACAAAGAAGAGAGATGTCTGACAACTGACCCCCTTGAGATATCCAGTGTCTAGCGCCCCAGTTGTAAGGTAGTGGCAGAGGTTGCTACTTCTCAGATGGCCCCCAACCCCAACCCTGCAGTGTGGTCCCCCAAAGAAGACATTTCCCAGACCTGACACCAGCAGGGAATGACCTTAGGAACCTGGCATTAATATGCAATTTTGTGCTGACTTCCGGTTGGTCTCCTGGTATGGCAGCCGGGAGCTGTTTCGGCTGAAAGAGCCCCAGTGCTTTGAAGAAGGGGGAGACCACTAGAGCATTGTGGTTCCCCAAAAAAACCTCTCAGAGGGCCCATGGCTGCCCGGGCAGATTAGCATGGCAGATTCTGTGGAACGCCCTCCCACCAGATGTCAAGAAAATAAACAACTATCCGACTTTTAGAAGACATCTAAAGGCAGCCTTGTTAGGGAAGTTTTTAATGTTTGATGTATTTATTGTCAGTATTTTCACTGCCAACTATTGCAAAGGGTCACATGATCCAATGTTTACATTTCTTACCACTGTATGTATATGGGCGGAAGTCAAATCGACAACTTTTGCTCTTTGTTCTCTCTCCAGACAGAGAGGATGTGTGAGAAGACGCTCTCACAGCACACCATTATTCTTTCGGTTTGTTTGTTTTCTTTGCTGTAAGTAAAATCCTTAATGCTACATTTCCTGCACAATCTTTTTTTGCTGACTCTGCTAATGTGTGCACATATCTTTCGGATGTGTGTCGCTGCTGTGTATGGTACTCAGAGAACAAGAGGAGCGTCCTGTGATCTGTTATCGGTTATGGGTCCAGAATCGTGTGATTTATGGCGACATGATGGAAAGTGGGTCAAGTCCAGCTGCTAATGAGGCATGTCTGTCTGTTTTGCTGCTAGTTCGCTGATTAGCCCGAAAGAGAAGCGCTTTGCCAATCATAAATCTCTGCTGCTGTGGGCTGCATTTGCTGGCTGAAGATAATGTTAGAAATGGCTGCAATGCAGGCTGGAAACGAGGCTTTCACATTTCCTCACCTAGATGCGACAAACTACTGTAACTGATGCTCATTTTAATGCTGTAAATGATGAGCAATGTTGCAATATGACTGTGGGTAAAAATGTGAAAGTGCATGATAATTGTGTACATGACTACCATCGCAAGCTAGCTCATTTGCATTATCAGGCCGTTGCTAAAATGCCGGGTTTGGTTGAGGGCATGTCCTTGAAGAATTGCAAGTACCACATGAAATGCATTTCTTGTGCTGAAAACAAGGTCAAAATGGCTCCCAAGGGAAGAATGTCCAGGAGGGAGGCTTCATTGCCTTATCAGTTCTTTCATGCCAACCTTGTGGGATCTCTACTCCCTCTAGAGGTAATTCATGGTATTTTTTTGTCTTAATGGACCATTTTTCCAGGTATGTTTATGTCTACATGCTGGAACATAAAAGTAATGCTTTTTCTAAAAATTTCTGTGCATGGTTGAAAAATGTTCATGATACCCAGGTGAAATGTTTGTTCACAGATAAAGGTGGAGAGTTTTGCTCAGCTGAATTTGAGCAATATCTGGCTGAACTTGGTATTGTGCATCACGTTGCTTGTCCCAGGTCTCTTTTGCTGCTAGTTTGCTGATTAGCCTGAAAGAGAAGTGCTTTGCCAGTCATAAATATCTGCTGTTGTGGGCTGCATTTGCTGGCTGAAGAGAATGGTAGAAATGGCCGCAACTCAGGGTGGAAACAAGGCTTTCACATTTCCTTGCCTAGATGCGACGAACTACGCCACATGGAGCTTTCGAATGGAGAGTCTGCTGCTGCATGAGAGGCTATGGCATGTCGTGCCAGAGGGGGTCTTGTCATCTGGGCAGGGTTATTATCCAGCCTGCCCAGGTTTGCACCCCAGGGAGGTCATTTCAGTGCTGCTAAGGTAGAGGCACACTCCATTGTCTCGCAAGACAGACAGATGCCAACTACTAAAATTTAATGCCTACAGAATCTCTTTCCTTGCTTCGTATAGCAATTGCTTATCCATATCAGAATTGTATGGTTCCACAGAGCAGAACCAGTAAAATTTAATAGGTACAGAATCTCCTTCCTTGCTGCATATAGCAATTGCTTGTCCGTATCAGATTTGTATGGTTCCGCAGAGCAGAACCATTAAAATTTAATAGGTACAGAATCTCTTTCTTTGCTGCATATAGCAATTGCTTGTCCGTATCGGATTTGTATGGTTTCACAGAGCAGAACCAGTAAAATTTAATAGGTACAGAATCTCTTTCCTTGCTGCATATAGCAATTGCTAGTGCGTATCAGATTTGTATGGTTCCACAGAGCAGAAAAGAGGTGTACCTCATAGTGGAACATACAGGTGCCTGGATATCCCCATAGGCCCTCCCTGCCGCACACAAAAAGGAGAGATGACTGACAACTGACCCCCGTGAGATATCCAGTGCCTAGCTCCCCAGTTGCAAGGTAGTGGCGAAGGATGCTTAACTCTCATCCTGTTGCAAAATGTTCAACAGCTGCATTGGAGACATTAACACGAGACTGTTGGGTTTGAAGGCTGTTTGATACCTCCATGTTTTGATTCAATGGCTGCCAATGTGTTGCCCATTGGTGAGTCAACTCTCACAACCCTCCTCCCTCTGTTTTGCAGTGTTGTGGTTTGTTTGGGCCCAAACAACTCCCCCCAACTCCGAGCAACTTCTCCTCAGATGCCCCCCCACACCACCCCTGCAATGCGGTCTCCAAAGGAAGACGCTTCCCAGACCTGACACCAGCAGGGAATGACCTTAGGAACGTGGAATTAATATGCAAGGGGGAATCTTGTGACTTGCAAACACAGCAATGAACCCCTCTCAGAGGGCCCGTTGCTGCCTGGACAGATCAGCATGGCAGATTCTGTGGAACACCTTCCCATCAGATGTCAAGGAAATAAACAACTATCCGACTTTTAGAAGACTTCTGAAGGCAGCCCTGTTTGGGGAAGCTTTTAATGTTTGATGTATTTATTGTGCTTTTAATATTCTATTGGGAGCCGCCCAGAATGGCTGGGGAAACCCAGCCACATGGGTGGGTATAAACAACAAAATAAATAAATAATGCAATGACAAAAGGCCAGACTCCAAAAACATGGGAAGAAGCGTATATCACATTAATTCCCAGACAAAGAACAGATTTAATGAATTTAAAGAATTATAGACCAATTTCATTGTTAAGTAATGATTATAAATGTTTTGCCAATATTCTAGCAAATAGATTTAAGTTGATTTTGAATCAGGGCTTTCTTCCTGGTTGCCAATTGAAAGACAATATGAAAAACATAGTTGATATAATTGAAGATTTGGAGACAGGAATGACAAGCAAGCCGCATTGAATTTCATAGACACAGAAAAGGCATTTGACAACATTTCTTGGTACTTTATGAAGAAAAATTGGGAATTGATGGGTTTGGGGAGTGGGTTTTTGAAAGGGATAGAAGCAATTTATTCAGAACGAAAAGCAACGTTAATAGTTAATAATGTTTTGACAGATAATTTTGAAATTTCTAAAGGAACAAGACAGGGGTGACCATTATCACCTTTATTGTTCATATCAGTTTTAGAGATTCTGGTACAAAAGTTAATAGAGACACAAGGTGTAAAAGGAATTAAAGTGGGCACAAAGGAATACAAGTTAAAAGCCTTTGCAGATGACTTGGCACTAATGTTAGAAGAGCTACAAGCCAGTGTAACGGAAGCATTGGAAGCAATTGAAGAGTTTGGGCAATTAGCAGATTTTAAAGCCCACACAAAAATGATGGTTAAAAGTATGAATCAGGGACAAATTAAAGAATTACAAGATAAAACAGGAATTTTGGTGGTCAAAAAGGTAAAAATTTGGGTATCTGGTTGAGTCCCAAAAAACATAAATCTATTTAAAGATAATTATGTATCTGTGTGGAAAGAGGTCAAAAGAAATTTAGAAATATGGGGGAGATTGAAATTGTCATTCTGGGGAAGAATCTCTGTGATAAAGATGAATGTACTACCCAAAATGTTATTCTTATTTCAGACAATCCCAGTGATTAGTGGAATAGGACAGTTTAAAGATTGGCAGAAAGCGTTGTCAAGATTTATCTGGTGGGGAAGAAACCTAGAATAAACTTCTTACAGATAAAAGAGAAAGAGGCGGATTCTTTCCACCGGTTTTAAAGATATATTATGAAGCGTCCTGTCTGACTTTGCTAAGGGATTGGATGAAATTAGAAAACACAGTTGTATTAGACTTGGAAGGTTATGGAAACAGATTTGGGTGGCATGCATATTTGTGGTATGACAAAGTTAAATTACACAGAGGCTTCCTGAATCATGCAATAAGAAAACTGTTCTATGAAGTATGGGTTAGATATAAATAATTATTAGAACACAAAACACCATTGTGGGTCTCACCAGCAGAAGCAATTTCAGTCAAGAGGTTAAATATGAAAGACAATTGGCCTACAAATACGGAGTTGTTAATGGAAAGTGATAAAGTGTTAAAAATGAAACCATATGACGAAACGTGTGATAAGTTAACAGGTTGGCTACAGTACCACCAAATAAATGACATATTTAAAAAAGACAAAACAAAGAACGGCTTTGAGACTTCTAAATCGAAGCTGGAAACCGAATATTAGAAAGTAAAACAAAAATCCTATCAAAAATGTATGAGTTACTTCTAGAATGGCATACAAAAGATGAGGAAATTAAGGAAGTAATCATAAAATGGGCAATAGATATTGGGCATAACACTGAATTTGATAAATGATCAAGGCTATGGAATATGGGTATGAAATTTACCGCATGCATGACAACAAAAGAAAACATAATGAAAATGATGTTTAGGTGGTATTTGACTCCTACCAAATTAGCGAAAATGTTTAGAATGAGAAATAAGAATTGTTGGAAATGTAAGGTAAAAGAAGGGGATTTCTATCACATGTGGTGGACGTGTGACAAAGTTAAACTATTTTGGTATAGTATTTATGGTGCGCGAGATGGATCGTCCAATTAAGAGACGACCATTTCGGGCTATTATGGACCTGCAGGGGAAGCGCTAGGGCTACGCGTTCCCCTGAAAAAGCCCCACAGAAGAGTGGGGTCTCGAGGGGACCAGCCAAATGAGGAGC
Source organism: Podarcis tiliguerta (assembly GCF_965153285.1). Taxonomy (NCBI): domain Eukaryota; kingdom Metazoa; phylum Chordata; class Lepidosauria; order Squamata; family Lacertidae; genus Podarcis; species Podarcis tiliguerta. The sequence continues at coordinate 5,784,518 of NC_139542.1, forward strand.
AACTCGCCGCAATCTCCCTGCTACCTTGCTGTTGTGTTAGCAGCTAGTGGGAGGGTGGGAGCAAGAAGCGTCTTGAGTCTGTTCATGGCGATATCGCAGTCCGGTAGCTGAAGCCACAAGTTGCCACCGAAAGCAACAGATTTTCCAAGCAAGGTTATTAATGGCAAAATTTCTGGACTTTTTAAAGCTTAATTTGGACTTTAAAAGCAATTTGGCGAAGACAGAAACTAAACAGGAAGTTGACTTCCATCTTCTGACTGACAGGCTCTGCAAGCTGGGATACAGACTGGTGAAGGAGAGTCAGGTTCATGAATCTCTGGAAAAACATGGGAGGGGTCCTAATTCAAAGATGGGATAAAAGAACTGAAAAGCCCCCTGGAAGAGCAAAAGGAGGCACTGGAACACTTGGGGGAGCAGTGGGTGGAAAAACAGATTTTTTAAACGAACAGGACAATGGCAAATCTTAAAGTACTAAGTTGGAATGTGAACGGATTGAACAACAAAGCAAAGAGAATCAGGATTGAACATGAAATTCTTAAACAAAACGTAGATATAATCTGTCTCCAGGAAACACATGTAGCAAATAAACACAAAAGAATTCTGATTAATAAAAAATTAGGGATGAATTTCATTTTGGCAGATAATGCAAAAATATGTGGTGTAGTATTTTATATTAAACCTGAACTTGAACCCAAGCTAATTCAGAAAGATGATAAAGGGAGAATTCTAGTGGTACAAATGAAATTCCAAGCAGAAAAGATAGTATTGGTGGGAATACATGCACCAAATGAAAAGAAATCAAAATTCTTTCCATAATTGGAAACAGATCTTTTGGAGTTTGCAGACAAGAAGGTAATACTAATGAGAGATTTGAATTGGGTACCATATTAGAGATGGACAGAACAATTAGGAAAAAAGACACCAAAGTAGGTAGGCTACCCTTAAGCTTTTTTTGATATGACGGAGACATTGAATTTAATAGATATTTGGAAAGTAAAACATATGTTTGATAAACAGTTCACCTTTTTTTCACATGTACATGGCAGTAGTGCCCGACTGGATTTCAAAACAATTAGAATCAAAAGTTTTAAGAAAATGAAATAAATCCCAGAACTTTGTTGGATCATAGTTCTATAATAATGGAAATTTCAAAAGAAACTCAATCCACCTTTAGATGGAGATTGAATGAAGATTTATTACATGACAAAAATTTGTTAGAAAAGGCAAAAAGGGTTCTGGGAGATTATTTTGAATTAAACCTCAACAATGGAACCAAACTGCAAACAGTATGGGATGCTAGTAAAGCAGTCATGAGGGGACTGCTTACACAACAAAACTCCCCCTCCCTCCCTCCTTCGGATAGCTGCCTGCGTGCATGCCTGCCTGAACATGCCGCGCACCCTGGGTGCGCTGCAATTGGCGCCCCATTGGGAAGGAACATGATATGTTCTAAGCTTGGATCCTAGAACACTAGGCAAGTAGGATCCTAGAATGCAACAACTGATTGGCTTGCAGGAAAAGACCAATCAGGCTCCAGGAGGAAGTTAATCAGCCTATTAGGCTGGTAGGATTCTAGAATGCAACAACTGATTGGCCTGCAGGAAAAGACCAATCAGGCTCCAGGAGGGAAGCAGAATCAGCCAATCAGACGGGACTCATTGTGTAAAGAATGTATATAAAAGCCTGAGGTTTGCGGGGCAATTCAATCACTGTTTCACTGCAGTAAAGAGCATGAAATCACTACAGGACTCCGAGCATATTTCAGAACAGGCCAGGAAAAGGAAGTAAATGGGACAGGAAGCCCCACTGCAGGTGCCAATCAGCGCTGTGACTCCCACCCATCCTCGAGCCTGGGTCCTTCCCCTTCAAGCCGTCTCCCCTGAACACACACACAAGTCACACACAGGTGACCTACTGCCCACCAAAAAACCCCTCCCCTCAGTAACACACCCCAAAACACACCCTCCTATCCTTTGCCCACAAATACACCCCCAAAATACAGATACACAGGTTTGGGGGAGTCGTGGACAGGGGGGAGGTGATGTGACCCCCCTTCAGGCTGAAGGAGGGTGGCATTCGATGCCCCCCCCCCAGCCTACAGTGAGTCGGGGGAAGGGGGAGAGCGGCAGCAGCTGCTTTGCTGCTTTGCTGCTTGCTGGGTTTGGGGAAGTTGCGGGTGGGGGTGGGCAGCGCCAAATGGTACTCCTCTTTAGCCTGACACCCGGTGCGGCGGGCACCCCTCACACCCCCATTGCTACGCCCCTGCTGAAGAATAAAATGATAAACCCAGAAGGCAAAGCATATGCTTACCCCATTGGAAAAACGATGGCCAAGCTCAAGCAAGTCTGTGATTGGAGATGCATGCTTTGCAGATGTTGTTGTTGTTTAGTCATTTAGTTGTGTGCGGCTCTTCGTGACCCCATGGACCAGATCACGCCAGGCACTCCTGTCTTCCACTGCCTCCCGCAGTTTGGTCAAACTCATGCTGGGCCAACCATCTTGTCCTCTGTCGTCCCCTTCTCCTGTGCCCTCCATCTTTCCCAACATCAGGGTCTTTTCCAGGGAGTCTTCTCTTCTCATGAGGTGGCCAAAGTATTGGAGTCTCAGCTTCAGGATCTGTCCTTCCAGTGAGCACTCAGGGTTGATTTCCTTCAGAATGGAGAGGTTTGATCTTCTTGCAGTCCATGGGATTCTCAAGAGTCTCCTCCAGCACCAGAATTCAAAAGCATCAATTCTTCGGCGATCAGCCTTCTTTATGGTCCAGCTCTCACTTCCATACATCACTACTGGGAAAACCATAGCTTTAACATAGCCACCCAAGTTGGAAAGGGCTTCTTTTCTATATTTGAAAGAGGAAGGGAGGATGTAAAGAGGAAGCCCTGGGCAAGAAGATGGGGATTTTAGCTTCAACAGGAACCCTCACCCCCAGTCTATCAATGCCTGTATATGATCCTTCAAGCCATTTGATTTGGTCTTCTCTCTTCCAAAGAAGGGAACGAGCGACTAGTGACGATGACATCGAGAGGTGCTTGACTCAGAGACTTTTGGGGTCAGGCAGGGCTGTCGCTTGGTGATGCACAACATGCTTTCTGTGCATATGCAGACCGCTGTAGGCTGTCTACACATGTTGCCAGCTTGAAATGAAGCCGTGCTGTTCATTTTCTCGATTCGGATCGAAGCTGGTCTGGGGTGGGGGTGAGCAAATGCAGCATTTCATAATAAAACCACAGCACAGAGATGGATTGTGGCCAACACTGTGTGCACGCCGCTTCCCAAATCGTCATCAGAAGCACACTGGATGAAGAACCAATGGAAATGTGAGCACAGCATCATGCTCAACCCTTCACACCTTCCTACCTCCTTGCATCCGAGGTGACTTGTACTGGCAGGCAACGATCTGTAGGCGTAGCAAGCAACACTTACTAGCATCTTCTGCTTGTTCAGGCATCCCTCGACCTTAATGGGGGTGAGATCGCGGCTTGGCTCGCTTCCTTGAGTCTTCCGTTCTGGAGCCGCCTGCTCTGCTGGTGCTGCTTCAGTGCACAATGAGCATAAGAAGAGCTTGACCGCTGGATCAGGCCAAAGGTCCACGTCTCTTCTCAGAGGGGACTGCTAGCAAGACACGAGTGCCACAGCGCTCCCTACGCCATGCTTCTGATTCCTAGCGATTGGTATTCAGAGGCCTACTGTCTCTGACAATGCAGGGACAATGTAGTAGCCGCTGACACTCATCCTCCATGCAATGGTCTAACCCTCTTTTAAAGTCATCTAGGTTGGTGGCCATCATTGTCTCCTGTGGGAGGGAGTTCCAAAGTTTAACTATGCGCTGTGTGAAGTAGGACCTCCTTTTGTCTGTCCCAGTCTCCCAACATTCTGCTTCATTGAGTGACTCTGGATTTCATCCAGTTGCAGATATATCTATCCCCTTGGAGTCTGTCTGATCAGAGTCTTATCAAAGCAAGGCTTGCCAGTGGGGAGACGAGTCGATCACTGGCGCTGTAAGTTGGATTTGCAACTTTCCTGCCCTCTCAGTCTAATGATGTCATAACAGCGGAGTAGATAACAGAATATCCTACATTACCCTCTGAATCTCAACCCTAATGAGTTGCCTTTTAATAGTCCTCACAATTTAAAGTCGGTGACCTGAACGTTCTTGAATTCACAAGCGAGGAGCCAGGTCCTCTTTGACCTCTGAACCTGACCTCCTGCGCCCCGTTTAAGTGCCAAATATTAAGGCACAAGAGAGCAGGTAGCAAGATTCCTTCCTGGACAACGGTTAAGAGCCTGCTGGTCAATTAGCAAAGCTAAAAGTGGGGGCGGATGCATTACAGAGCGAAGGCGGTCAATACGATTAAGAGTTTCAAGTCCTTGTCTGCAGCTGCAGAGTTGATGAAAGTGCTAACCGACTCTAACGAAGGTCAGGCAAAAAGGAACAGGTATGGCAGCAACAGATATTAGCCCCGGTTTCATTAATAGTCAGTATTTCTCATTTATATTCAGCATCACTGTCATTGCACCCTTGAAGAAAAAGAGCCAATCCTCTCCCAGTAAGCCACTCTAAACCTTGTTTGTAAAGAAGGAGTCTAGCATCTAGATCAAGGGAAGTAATAGTGCCACTGTATTCTGCTCTGGTCAGACCTCACCTGGAGTACTGTGTCCAGTTCTGGGCACCACAGTTCAAGAAGGACATTGACAAACTGGAACGTGTCCAGAGGAGGGCAACCAAAATGCTCAAAGGCCTGGAAATGATGCCTTATGAGGAACGGCTAAGGGAGCTGGGCATGTTTAGCCTGGAGAAGAGGAGGTTAAGGGGTGATATGATAGCCATGTTCAAATATATAAAAGGATGTCACATAGAGGAGGGAGAAAGGTTGTTTTCTGCTGCTCCAGAGAAGCGGACACGGAGCAATGGATCCAAACTACAAGAAAGAAGATTCCACCTAAACATTAGGAAGAACTTCCTGACAGTAAGAGCTGTTCGACAGTGGAATTTGCTGCCAAGGAGTGTGGTGGAGTCTCCTTCTTTGGAGGTCTTTAAGCAGAGGCTTGACAACCATATGTCAGGAGTGCTCTGATGGTGTTTCCTGCTTGGCATGGGGTTGGACTCGATGGCCCTTGTGGTCTATTCCAACTCTATGATTCTATGATTCTATGAATATGTGTGTAACAGCAATCATGGTAGCCCATGTGGACCACTAGATTTGGAAAGTTGGGCAGATCTCCTTTTGCAACACCAGGATGGGAAGCCTCAGGCCAAAGGGACAATTGCACCACTCAGGTCTTCTCTATCTGTCCCTCAAAGTCTCCCTAAGCCAGATTCAGTGGTACCTTGGAAGTCGGTTCCAAAACCAAGGTGTCCTTCCCCATAGAAAGTTATGCAAAATGGATTAATCCGTTCCAGACACTTTTAAAAACAACCCCTAAGACAGAATAGAATAGAATAGAATAGAATAGAATAGAATAGAATAGAATTTATTATTTATACCCCGCCCATCTGGCTGGGTTTCCCCAGCCACTCTGGGCAGCTTCAAAGAGTATTAAAATACAGTGGTCTGTTAAACATTAAAAGCTTCCCTAAAGAGGGCTGCCTTATCTGAAGTCTTCTAAAAGTCTGGTAGTTGTTCTTCTCTTTGACATCTGGTGGGAGGGCGTTCCACAGAGAGGGTGCCACTACCGAGAAGGCCCTCTGCCTGGTTCCCTGTAACTTGGCTTCTCACAGTGAGGGAACCGGCAGAAGGCCCTTGGCGCTGGACCTCAATGTCCAGGTAGAACGATGGGGGTGGAGACACTCCTTCAGGTATACTGGACTGAGGCCGTTTAGGGCTTTAAAGGTCAACACCAACACTTTGAATTGTGCTCAGAAATGTACTGGGAGCCAATGTAGGTCTTTCAAGACTGGTGTTATGTGGTCTCGGCGGCCGCTCCCAGTCACCAGTCTAGCTGCTGCATTCTGGATTAGTTGTAGTTTCCAGGTCACCTTCAAAGGTAGCCCCACGGAGAGCGCATTGCAGTAGTCCAAGCAGGAGATAACCGGAGCATGCACCACTCTGGCCAGACAGTCCATGGGCAGGTAGGGTCTCAGCCTGTGTACCAGATGGAGCTGGTAGACAGCTGCCCTGGACACAGCGATTTAACATTAATTTTACTCTCTAACGAGACCATCGATCCATAAAATGAAAGCAATAAACAATGCACTGCAGTCATACAATCCATCAATCTGTAGCTGAACCGGGTTCCACACAGTCACACACACACACACAGCCGCAAAAACAAAAACACAAAACAAATAGCAAAAACGGACAGAACGCAGCGTAACACTCAAAATGGAAGCATAACACTCAAAACGGAAGTGTGGCACTCAAAACGGAGCATGTTCAGCTTCTGAAAAAAATTCACAAACCGGAACACTTACTTCCGGGTTTGCAGTGTTTGGGTTCCAAGTTGTTTGAGTACCAAGGTGTTTGAAGAACCATTAGGAAATGAGATAAAGAGAAAGGATAGCAATTTTTTTCAATATGCAGTGACAGCTGCAAGAGTGTTACGGGCTCAGAAATGGAAACAACAGGAAATATCGACAATGGAAGAATGGAGAAGGAAGCTGTTAGACTATGCTGAGTTGGATAAAATGACTGGGAAGATTAGATACTTAAGAGACCAAAAGTTCACTGAGGACTGGGGAAAATTTGTGGAATATCTGGAAAGTATAAGTGAGGGACAAATAACACTAGAGGGATTTAAAGAAGCACTGTGAAATGTGAGAAGTATTGTTAAAAGGGAATAGAAAAAGAAAGGTTCAAATAACGACAATACAAACCTAAGAAATGCGTAAATTAATAATGACTACGGATAATTTACGGAAAAGCTGAAGGAAGTCCAGAAAAGAAATACTTTGTGAAAAATTGGATGTGAAATTATTGTGTGTTTTTGTTTTTGTTGTAAATTAATAAAAATTATTTATTTAAAAAAAAGGCATTTGAAGAACCAAGATACCACTGTACAACACTCCTCATCCTTGCTCGCATCCTCCTTGAAGGTTTTTGCCTGGCTGGAATATGTCATCGAATGTTTCTTCCTTGCCTGTGTGGAAGACAGAGAACTGTGTCAGACTGGGGGGTGGGAATAGCCATAGAAACACAGAACTGTACAGTTGGAAGGGATATCAAGGGTCAGCTAGTCTAGTGTTGCCAGCTTTGTTCTGGCTGAATACAGGGCGGGGGGGGGGGCAGGGCAGTTGGGGAAGTGATTTATTCTTTCTCCATCTGGTGCCGAAATGACTTCAAAGCAAGCCATTACAATCTATTGCGGCCTAACAGGATGGCCCCAGGACACTGGGGTGTGGAGAGGATTAAGGGACTGGTAGGCATTGGGGACCAATCTGAGTCGTTTTTGCATTTAATGGCGAACCTACCTAATTCACACTTTCTGAAACAATACGCCGAAACGCAACCGTCCTTCAAAACCTGCACTTTCCCAAATTTTGCAATGTAGCCCAAGTAATGCATGCAAAAATGGATATCCTAGGGATAGGCGTGCATATATTGGTGAAAATAGCGTACAGAAATGCACTTAGGAAGAAGACAAACCTATGGTTGTGTACAGTATATGTGGCAAAATGCATACGGAAATGTGTTCTGTTGTGAGAAAATCAGCCTAAAAAGCTGAAAGGTTTGGCTGAGAACTTTAAAACAATAAGAAATAAAATTGCAAACTGAGAGAAACTGAAATTGACAGATCTGTCCATCCCTAGCAGAGGCGGCCATCAACAGTAAAATTACAGTAAAAACATAACAGGGGAGGAAAAAAACCAATTTAAAATAAAGGTTAAAATGCAATTTAAAATGCAGCCTCATCAAAACCATAAGGGGAGGGAAGCATAGGGGTCAGACTGAGTCCAAACCAAAGGCCAGGTGGAACAGCTCTGTCTTGCAGGCCCTGCGGAAAGATGTCAAATCCCGCAGGGCCCTAGTCTCTTGTGACAAAGCATTCCACCAAGTCGGGGCCAGTACGGAAAAGGCCCTGGCCCTAGTTGAGACCAATCTAACCACCTTGTGACCTGGGACCTCCCAAATGTTGTCATTTGTGGACCTTGAGGTCCTCCGCGGGGCATACCAGAAGAGGCGGTCCCGTAGGTACGAGGGTCCTAGGCCACATAGGGCTTTAAAGGTCAAAACCAGCACCTTAAACCTGACCAATGGTTGCACATCCTTCTTCAAACTTGCAATGGGGAGATATCAGGAACAGGGCCTATTCCATTTTAAAGATCATTAGTTATTGAAACACCAAAGGCTGCAGAGAGTTAGATTTGGAATCCCTTAATTCTGAGAGTTGACCCTACCAAGCTACAAGAAGTCATCTGACTTGGAGTGAACTTGCTCCTTATTTTTATCCAAGTGGGTGAGAGGAATGGCTTACCCTCTTTTTTCATTTATGCCAACCCATTTCTAGTAAACTGCACGCACGATAGAACATAATGCTAACTGGAATGGATTCTATACTTCAGCAGCCTAAGAAGTTAAGGCCACTCTTTGTGCACCATCTACTGGTTCAGTAGACACACTCTGTGCATAGCAACAACTTTTTGACATGGGCAAAGAGATCCAAAATAACTATAAGCCCTCTTTGGAGAACGCCTTGCCTGAAACGAAAGTTTCAGGAGCATTAGCACAAGTGGTTTAAATGTTTTGAATCACCCTAAGTATCTTACTATTTTATTTTTAATAGTACGGCTTTACCACTTTGGTGTTTGCCGTCCTAGGCTCCTTTGGCAGACACAACCACAAGGGACCACGAGGCTCATTGTTATGTACTGAGTTGAATAGGATCCAAAATGCATCAGTCTGATTGGCCCTAGAACAATAGGACCCAGAATGCAGCAGTCTGATTGGTCCACAGGAGCCACCCAATCCAGCTCCAGGTGGAAGTGAATCTGCGACCTGATTGGCCTACAGGAGAATCCCGGAATTAGCCAATCACGTGGGGCCCATTGTGTAAATAATGTATATAAAGCAGACATTCTGGGGGAACTTCCATTCCTCCTCACCACTATGAGCTGAATAAAGAGCATGAAATCCACTCTCCACTTGGAGTATATTTCACTCATCCTAGTCCAAGCCCTTGCAATGCTTTTGCCTAACATGGGGCTCGAACCCACACCCTGTGTTTAAGAGCCTCACGCTCTAGCCACTGAGCTATTCCAACAGGAAATCTTAAACATTTTCATTGTCTCCGCTAGAAGTTGAGTCTTTAGTGTTGGCAGGCCCAAGCTGTGGAACCCTCTTCCAGATGAGACAGGTCTATGCACCATTTAAATTTTAAAAAATGAATTTCTACCATTTAAAAGGTCATTTTGTACTGTTTTCATGCTGTTTTATATTTTACTGTATACTGACATATTGTATGAATAGGTGATATATGCTGGGTAAATACTATTACTGTACTGGGACGCAGGTGGCGCTGTGGGTTAAACCACAGAGCCTCTTGGGCTTTCCAGTCGGAAGGTCAGCACTTCGAATCCCCGCGACGGGGTGAGCTCCCGTTGCTCAGTCCCTGCTCCTGCCAACCTAGCAGTTCGAAAGCATGAAGTGCAAGTAGATAAATAGGTAGCACTCCAGTGGGAAGGTAAATGGCGTTTCCGTGCGCTGCTCTGGTTCGCCAGAAGTGGCTTGGTCATGCTGGCCACCAGCTGTACGCTGGTTCCCGCGGTCAGTAAAACGAAATGAGCACCGCAATCCCAGAGTCGTCCGTGACTGGACCTAACAGTCAGGGGTCCCTTTACCTTTACCTATACTATTGCTGTATAAAATAAATAGATCTAATAATAATGGGTGGTGTTTGTGCTTTCGACAAACAGATGTCCTCCTAAAATCTTAGGAGGTTTTTTCCGAGAGGGCTATGGTCCAGGCCAGAGTCTCACACAGATCAGATCTCCCCAAAATCCAGGGGGAAAGTATGTCAGATCTCCCGAAAGCCCAACGAAAAGTATTCATATTCTCCTCCGCAACCTCGGGTGACATCAAAGACTTCTTCAATTAGGGAGAACTCTTGCCCTTTGATGCATCTTCCACCCAGTTTGGAACGAAACGGGAGAGAAAATTGCCCATATTTCAGTGGCCTCACATCTGCGACCTTGTCTTATTAGACATGACACTTGGCGTGAAGAGCAATGCCTTGTGCTTTTTAAGAGACATGAGTAACAAGGGCTATAGCACGGCTCAACAGGCCTGTCCACCAGTATATATATACCTACGGCCGTAAGGGCAAAAACCAGAAGGACCTTCTCCATTCCTGCTCCTCAAGAGAAGCAGCTGGTGGCAACCAGGACGACCATGTCTTACAATATGCTAGCCTTCTGCTTGCTTTCGCTCCTGGCTCTCTCTTCGGCTTGCTACATCCAGAATTGCCCCATTGGAGGGAAGCGCTCCCTTCTGGACATGGAAGTCAGAAAGGTAGGTCATGGCGGGTTTACGGCAAGGTGGGAGAGGGCTTTGGCTCAGTGTTAAGAGCATCTGCATGCAGAAGGCTGCAGGTTCAATCCCTGGGCTCTCCATATCAGACCGGGAAAGAATTCTGTCTGTTGATGTGGGTGTGGGTGTTTGTGTGTGTGTGCTTTAAATGCATGGTTTGCATGCCATCCAAACCACTTCAACATCGCCAGACATCGGGTTATGTAAACCAGACTTGGATGAAGCTACGTTTCCCCCGTTTTGTGCCCCACACCAGTGCATCTCCTGTGGGCCAAGAAACAGAGGGCATTGCTTTGGTCCCAACATCTGCTGCGGGGAAGAACTAGGCTGCTACTTTGGCACAGCGGAAACAATGAGATGCCAGGAAGAAAACTTCCTCCCAACGCCCTGCGAGTCTGGAAGGAAGCCGTGCGGCAACAGCGGAGGGACCTGCGCAGCATCAGGCATCTGCTGCAACAATGGTGAGGACACCTCTCCATCAGAAACCTGCCCTTTTCCTTTTAAAATAATTTTTATTGGGTTTTATATTTTTATAAAATAACCAACACATAACAAACAAAATACAGAGCCCTCTTCCCCCCCCATGACTTCCCTCAACTTCCTTTTCTGTTTTTTTGCATAATAACTTCTCCTGCTCCTTACTTTATCTTAATACTGAGTTCTCTATATTACTTGTTGCTGTACTCTTATCTTATTTAACAACCTCTTTGTAGTTTCTATATTTGTTTTAGTTGATTGTAAGTGTTTACTCAAACCCTGCTAGTGAGTCCATCTCTTTCCATTGTTTCTGTATATTCAACATGAATGGTTCCCATTCTTTTTTAAAGTCTCTACAGTATTGTCTTTTTCTCCAAGTCTTCCCGTCGCTTTTGCCATTTCAGCATATTCCATCAGCTTTCCTTGCCATTCTTCTTTTGTTGGAATTTTGTCGCTTTCCCATTTTGGGGCTAACAATATCCTTGCCACGGTTGTAGCATACATCAAAAGTTTATTCTTCTCTTTTGGCTGAAACCCACCCTTTTCACCTATAACATTCATTGCTATGCTGTCTGTATCTGTGCAGAGCCATGTGATTTCCAGCACTTGTGCTTTCCACAGTACGCATATCACCCTTTTTGCTTTTTCAAGTAAGCGCGGTTTGGTTTCTGATAGTTGGAAATTCCTGTAGGCATAGAAAATTGCTGCTTCTACAGTTGCTGTCAAGCCTGCTGTTAAAGGGTCGAGGGTGAACATGGAAAGCATAGCGCCACATCACATCTCTGCTCGGCTACATAAAGCCAGTTTAGATGTGGGTAGGACCTCTGTTCTTGTGCAGAGGTTCAAGTCAACATGTGGGAACCCCAGGAATGGTTCTGATACCCCATTTATATGCATTTTAAACATTCACAAATTGCTACCGTGAAACAGGAATACATGCAGCTATCTTGCAGTGAAATGATATTTCTGAATGAAAAGTGGTTTTTCTCAGAATCATAGAAGTGCAGAGTTGAAGGGAACCCAAGGGTCATCTAGTCCAACCCCCTGCAATGTAATTACTTCTTAGCACAAGGTTACCAGATTTTTTTCAATGAAGCCGGGGACACTTTTCAGCTTCAGGTCGGATTTTGTCAGGGGACTGATTTGTAAATCTGGGGACTGTCTGGTAACCTTATCTTAGCAACTAGTTGATGCCAGCCTAAGCAAATCAACATTTCCCTGCAATATGCCACTCCCCCTGCATCTTATGTGATGCCGAGGAGCATGAAAGAGTGCTTGAAATGCCCAAGAGTTGGCTAGAATACTGTTTTCTCATTTTAACGTTTTCCATTTCCCTTTTGTTTTTTTTAAAAAGATATTTATTAAAGTTTTCAATATATTACAAAAATTAGAAAAAAGAAGAAAAAATAAAAAAGAAGTAAAAAGAAGAGAAAGATGCAAAATAGAAACAGTTAAAAACAAATCAATCTTTCCATATCATATCTTTCATTTACTTGTTTCCCTGACCTCCTCACACCTCCCTTTCTTGCATTCCAGTTCAATTGGTTAATTCAGCAAATCCTTTCCCTCTTTAATTTTATCTTAATCTTTTATCTTAACATAGTATAACTTTAAATTATCACCTGTTAGCAATCCATTTTTACATATTCCTTAACATTGCTGCTAAAAAATCCCACTTAACTTCAATCCAGCATCATTCTAACATTCATTAATTTTTCCATTTCCCTTTTGACAACTGTTGGGGACTAAGGCTTGGGCAGCTGAAAGGGACCAGAACTCTCTTCATGAGGTGTGGGGACCCATCAGGAACAAGGGTGTGTGTGTGTGCAAATGCAGCCCTCTAAGCCTCTCTGGCCCTTGGGCCTCTACCCAGCCCACACCTGCTCCCCAATCCTGCTTTGCACCCTTCTTGAATGTTTTTGCACGACAGAAATATTCCTCAATGATGCTTCTTGCTTGTGAGGATGGAGAATAGAGAGGGAGGTATGTGAGAAACTAGGGGCACGGGTGGCGCTGTGGGTTAAACCACAGAACCTAGGACTTGCCAATCAGAAGGTCGGAGGTTCGAATCCTCTCCGGCTCCCTTGGCCAATAAAGCGAGATGAGCACCGCAACCCCAGAGTCAGCCACGACTGGACCTAATGGTCAGGGGTGATGGGAGGTTTTGCTTCTGCACATGAGTCTGGCAAACCGCTCTGAGCTGAAGCATTCCTTCCTCACCCACCCTAGAATGTTTAGTTCACATTGAGTTCATGAAACATCGTACCCTGACTGTTCTTAATGCATGGTTGACCACATTAATGGAATGCGATAGTTATGCTCTTTTAAGTTTTGCTATATCAATCACTAGTAATAGTTTAATAAGGAGGTTTTCATACCTGTCCAATTCTGTGTTCCCTTTCCCAACCTTTAATCTATTGATGATTAATGCCTTTTATTTCAACCCAACACAGTTTATTTCAACCCAACACAGGGGTCCCTTTACCTTTTTATGTGAGAAACTAGCCAACTGTAAAACTAGCCAAAGGTAAAATCTACATGCACCGCCCCACCCACTTTTGCTTGTTGCTCCTGGAAGTTGACTACAAGAAAATGCAGCCCTTGCCTTTAAAAGATTCCTCCTCACTTGACCATATCCCCTGGAATTCCAGAGATATTTAACCAGAAAGGAATTTGCTAAGCTGCCTCTGTGTGTCCTCCAATCACGCAAGCAACACTTCTCCCCTCTCAAGATGTTGGCAGGTGCTCCCTCGAATTTTGGCACTACAGACAGCTGCCCAGGTTGTCTCTGTTGTTGGGCTGCCTCAGTATGCAACCTGCCTTGGGCAGATCTGTTCCTGTGAAGATCAAAAACGGCCACAAAAGACGTGGCGGCCCACGTTGGTTTCTTTTGACGAATTTCCTTGTCATTTCAGAGGGCTGCATGGTAGACTCTGCCTGTGACCAAGAATGAGAAGACAACGAGGAACGAGGATCATGTGAATCCACTTTTAGATTATGAACTTGCAGGCAACGCCAGTGGGACACGTCAAGTATGCATGCTGGATGCCAATGGCCGACAAACTTGTGCAAATTAAAAGTTGCATATCAGCAACAGCAGTCTATGATTTGTGTTCTCCTGGCTTTTCAATAAAGTTCTATTAGCATGCCTATTGCTTATGTAACTGTTCATCTGGTTAACAATATGGAATGGAAGGGGGATACATTTGTTTATTCATTCATTTACTTGAGTCATTGTTTGCCTGTTGGCAAAAAAAAAAAAGAAGGCTGTCAAGACTACCATAAAAATATTTTTAAAGCACACATTAAAACAGTAAAATGTATTATTGAAAATTCTCAAAAAATGCTACAAACTGTAGCCTTTTTAATCCATGGGTAGGAATAATTGTTGCACCCGAGCAGAGACAAAAGGAGCCAAACGACACCAAGGGGTTAATCCAGAGAAAGAGCGTTTTATTCTGCCATCCGGAGGGGCAGAGGCACCTGTGTGATTCAGTTCACAAAAGACAGGCTGCACCGAAAACATTTTACAAGCAGGTTTTATCCTTTTTTTCAAACCCCTTTTTCCCTGTCCCCCTTCACAGATTCTTACATAGAATGTTGCTTTTTTCGTTCCCTGGTTCTGTTCCCGGAAGTATGTTGCAAATCAATGTACCAGGACAAGGTTGCTTAGATCTGGGAACCCGAAAGGTTTTCTGTTCTCAGCTCTAGGTTTGTTACAGCGTTTTTGTTACAAAGAGGACTGCTTAGCTTGTGCTTTTTGTCTTAGAGGAAATTGCAGTTTTTAAAATGCGTACGCCGAGGCCTGGCTGGGGGGGGGGGGGGAATTCGCAAACAGTTTTTAGGGCTTTCTGGGGTAACCCTAACTGTACCCCTTCATTCCATACCTCTCAATTTTGGACAGCCTTTTTCTCAAAAAGGCTCGTCCCAGGAAGGCACAGGCTGATATTCTCGGGTCAGAGCTATAATCTGGGGGCGAAGCATGCGAGAAATCATATTGCGTGTCATTGTATGCAAGAATTGCAGCAAGCAAGGTACAGAAAAGCAAAAAAATTAGCAAAATGAAAAGTGGGCCAAGCAGCAGCAAAAACAGGCCTTTTACCCATCCTGGTTTTGGCAACCAGTCAAGCCATGACATGTCCCATCCCTCCCAGGTTTGGGTAGGAATATGGGCCACTGTTTCAAGTCCTGCTGCCAAATTGCGAATGGCCTCACCATGATCAGAGATGTTAAAGCAAGAGGCCCCACCTGTGAGATTTAAGGCTGCACAAAAGCCGCCATGTTGCGCCAGGAGAAAGTCCAACGCTAATCGGACTGAGAGAAACGCATTGCGTGTCTCATCCAATTGCGTGGCAATTAGTCTAAGGGCCGTGGCTGTCGTGTTAGCAACAATCTCTACCACTGCCTGGAGTCTGATTATGCGGTTCAAGTTATAGATTGGCCCCCTTGCCCCAGAGATTTTCTCTCCCCGATTCCAGGAGGCTGGCGCATAATGGGCCAGTATCCTTTCCGGAGGCCACTGATTTTGGCCCCAATTCTGGGAGCTGCCACCTGCAAGTGTTGCCAGGTCAGCCGAACGCCTCCTTCTAGGGGGTGCAAAGGGTATCTGGTCAGGAATCCACATGGGGGGTATTAAGTAGGCTGGAAAACAGACCCCATACCATCCTCTTGGGAGGGCATGATAGGCCTTTCTGCCACACACCCAGTAAACGTCCTGACCATGGGCAGATATGGTGCCTGTCAGCAAGCAGGCCAGGCATGCAGTCAATTTGGAACCAGAAAAAGTTCCTGTCTTGGACTCAGGCATGTTAGTTGGGGCTGGGA
Organism: Podarcis tiliguerta; assembly: GCF_965153285.1. Lineage (NCBI taxonomy): Eukaryota > Metazoa > Chordata > Lepidosauria > Squamata > Lacertidae > Podarcis > Podarcis tiliguerta. The sequence goes on from NC_139542.1 coordinate 5,800,282, forward strand.
AGGTACGATCACAGTGGGAAGTGCCCACATAGGTCTGAGCGTCACTGGCGTCATTTGATTTGTTGACACAAAGGCAGCCAGTGATCCTGTGAACCTGGAAAGGGACGGAATGATTCCATAAAGAAGAATGGTTGCCCAGAGGCTGGAAGGCAACAAGTGGAGTTGTAACCAAGGATTCATTCCAAGGCACAGGGAGGAGTGGCATTCCTCCCAGAGCATCTACAGGGGCCAGAGTGCAAACGGCACAATTGGTCCGATTTGCAGAGAACGCAACCATCTCAGCAACCTGAATCCATTTATTATATGTGTGGTGGGCCCCCCACGATTGCAGCAGTTGTCTGGTCACTGTGAGTGGTATTGGCATATCAAAGGCAGCAGAAATACCAGCACGGGGACCCACAGTCGTATTTGAGCCATTGTATACACATGGAGGGGCTTAGGTAAGTGCTAGAGAGTGGGCTGGGGTGTAATTACGCTGAAAGAAGAGACTCACTAGACACCCTCCTCTGCGGGGGTGGCGTAAAGCAAATCAGGTGCAGGTACCTTCAATAAAGTTCAGTTATGCAAAAGGAAAGAAAAGAAAATGTGAAAATGTCCTCTTTCAATCCATGCTGGATTCTTGAGCCGTGCAAAACGTCAGCTTCCGGAGTGACGTGAGCAGGGCTGTAGTGTGGTGGGCATTCAGTCGTCTGGTGGGCGTTGGACGTCTTGGGTCTCTTCCAACAAGGCTGGAGCGATGTCTGGACGTCTGGGGTGAGTCGAAGGGGCCAGTGCAGATCAGGTGTCACAGATGCTGGTGACTTTAACAGCTGTAGAGAAACAGGACAGCCTCTGGCCGGTTTACCTGTCAAGAGAAGAGAAAAAGAAACACACGGCAGAACGACTGTACATTGACAGATAGCATTTGCACCTAAGGTATAGGCCTAGCAAACATTAATTCAAAAGGGTATGCTTGGCAGGAAACTTTGCAAGGGGTTAACAGTTCTGTTCCTTGGGTTTAGTTTTGCCAGCTGAGATTTTTTTAAAAGTCTCATTCGTGTGATCTAAGTTTCAGAGCTCTCGTGGCCTGTAAGCCATGTTGCAAATTTCAGTTTTCATCTGCCAAGTTTGCTAGTGTCCAATGTGTTCCCTTGCTTCTGGCAAAGTATCAAAGTTTCAAAATTCCTATGTTATGCTGCAGCTTGTTTTTCAGAATGAAATTGCACCTTAAAAAGAAAAACTTGACAAAGTTCACAGAAAGCATTCACTTGCTTTTTTAAGAAAGTCACTTTCCTCAGGTTAGTGCTTGGGGCAAGGGGGGTGGGTAACCCTTGGCCTTCTGGGTTTTTTGTGGCTGAACCATAAATCCAGACAGTGTGGGGTTCAGGATAGCTGGTTGGTGAGAATGCAACATTTTCCTCTTGGGATAGCAGCCAAGAGATAACGCTCTGAAGCTACCTCCAAGCACCTGGCACAAGAAAAAAAAGCTGATGTCCTGTTACTTGCATGATTTTAAAAAACAGTCTGTTCACATGCATTCTGCAACAGTCTTTGAGCAAGAACAGAGATGAGAAGAAATCATTTTTGAGAAATCTTATTGTTCCCAGCCTGTGGGGGTGGGGTGTGTCGGGCGTGGGGCCTATGGGCATTCCATTTCCCAGTGACCCTCTTGCCTGCAGATGGCGCACTGGCTTCTTCCCTAGGCGTCTTCTTTCCCTCCCGTGGACACCCTCTTGCATTTTTGGCTTTCTGGCTGCTTGAAGACAAACCCCTAATTATTTTGGCTGGGTCCTCTTCGAAAGAAGGATTCTGATTAAGGGTGCTTGGAGGTCTGTGGTCCTGGACATTGGATGACTCCAGGGGGTCGTACACTCGGTGGGGTGGGCCATCAAAGTGGAGTTTTAGCTGCCTCAATTGCAACATCAGTATTGTCTGCTGCCCTGAGGGCATATATCTTGCGGATTTCCTCAATGGTCAGTATTGTAATCCTAGGGTTTTCAATCCCTTGGGTTTAATTGTCTATTTTTTTTAACAGTTCTGTCCTATGCGACTCTCAAAGCCTTCTGCTCTGTTTCTTTCTGTCTGCCAATTCACATCCTTGCATTGTGCTGCTTCTAGAACCAAGAAGCCACATCCAGCTCACTCTTTTAAACAGTTCTACATACTGGAACACTCTGTCAGACTGCTTACTAGTCCATCTTATCTCTTTATCTAGAGTTCTTCTGAAGTCATCATCATCACAAACATCATCACCTTCCTCTTCACCTTCCTTGCTTGCATCAAAAGGGGGTTGGGTAGGGGGAACCTCATTTAGCCCTGGTGCAGTTGCTGCATATGGTGGTGGGGGGGCTAATTATTCCTCCTTCCTCTTCTTCTGGGACTGTTCTTCTTGGACTGGCAAAACTGGTGGCTTTTTTAACTTGTAATTGTACTGAACACAGTTTGACTTGGGCAGTCACAATTCTATTTTTCCGAAGCCATGAGGGATTTTGATCCACATTGGCTTTCCAGATAGAAATATAGGGAATCTGATCTGTGTGGGCCTTGAAAATGTTACTCCATAAAATGTTGACCAAGTTTGGATCAAAGGATCCTCCAGGAGGCTATTCTGGTAAATAGGAAGGCCAGTCAACTTCACATAAATGTTGGAGTCTGTTTTTTTCGAGTTTACATCCCCACTCTTCTGCTTTCATGGCACTTTTCCAGTTTTCCAGAAAGCTCTGTAGTGGTGTCTCAATAATTGTTTTACTGCTTTTATTTCCCATGACTCTGGGATCCTGGGGACACTGGGACACTGGGACACTCAGCCCTCCTAACGTTATTTTCTCTCACTCAGTCACAGGCCGGACGTTGCTTTCAACGTCTCACACACTCAAAACATTCACTGGAGTGTCCCCACACGCACATTCAGAAAAAAAAAAACAAAAACCCATGCACCTCCCCCAATCCCCTTTCCCTCCCAAAAAAATAACCACAACCGGCAGCGTTTAGACTTCGACCGGGGCCCAAGAGCACTCTACTGCTTCTTTTGGACACAAAAAGAACCATAACCGGCAGCGCTTAGACTTCGACCGGGGCCCAAGAGCACTCTACTGCTTCTTTTGGACACAAAAAGAACCATAACCGGCAGCGCTTAGACTTCGACCGGGGCCCAAGAGCACTCTACTGCTTCTTTTGGACACAAAAAGAACCATAACCGGCAGCGCTTAGACTTCGACCGGGGCCCAAGAGCACTCTACTGCTTCTTCTGGGCACAAAACCAACCATAACCGGCAGCGCTTAGACTTCGACCGGCGCCCTGCAGCACCCTTTTTGCTGCTTTTCTGGGCAATACCAAAACCAGTGGCACTTCTTCTACCCTGCTGGCGGAGTTGATCAGACTCTCTTATTGCTCCCACCTATCCCTGTGGAGCTTACCTTGTTCCTCGAGGTACCTTCTTTCTGCACGGCCGTTGCTCTTTCTCTCCGTCACTTGTCGCGTGTCCACTCAGGAACGGGTGGCCAGTCCCTCCCACGAAGTTGGCAGGATGCGCGCTGGAACTGTTGACCCAGGATCCTGAGCTGCTCGCCTTGCAGTGACGCCCTGGACCTCTTTGTCCCTCGATCTCGGGGAACGTGGTTATTCCCGGCCAATGCACCAGAAATATGTAGCCTTTTTAATCCATGGGTAGGAATAATTGTTGCACCCGAGCAGAGACAAAAGGAGCCAAACGACACCAAGGGGTTAATCCAGAGAAAGAGCGTTTTATTCTGCCATCCGGAGGGGCAGAGGCACCTGTGTGATTCAGTTCACAAAAGACAGGCTGCACCGAAAACATTTTACAAGCAGGTTTTATCCTTTTTTTCAAACCCCTTTTTCCCTGTCCCCCTTCACAGATTCTTACATAGAATGTTGCTTTTTTCGTTCCCTGGTTCTGTTCCCGGAAGTATGTTGCAAATCAATGTACCAGGACAAGGTTGCTTAGATCTGGGAACCCGAAAGGTTTTCTGTTCTCAGCTCTAGGTTTGTTACAGCGTTTTTGTTACAAAGAGGACTGCTTAGCTTGTGCTTTTTGTCTTAGAGGAAATTGCAGTTTTTAAAATGCGTACGCCGAGGCCTGGCTGGGGGGGGGGGGAATTCGCAAACAGTTTTTAGGGCTTTCTGGGGTAACCCTAACTGTACCCCTTCAAAACCACAGCAAGAACTAGTCACAATTCCAACCAATCTCAACCTCCCAAGGCTTGGTGGAATAGAAAGGGCCTGTTTCAAGAGCCCACATAGTGCAGGGTAGAATAGGCAACGATCAGCAGCTAGAGAAGGGCTTTTAGCAATGTGTAATATTTAGAGGGAGGCAAGGTACCAGGCAATGTAAGAGCGCAAGTACACAACAATGTCCCCATTTCCCTCTGAAATGCTGGAGCGCATGGAAGAAAGACTTCGTAAAGGAAAGCGTGGAGGGTCTCTGAGGTAATAACAATAACCCTTTGACGGGGCCTTCTTGGTAGTGGCTCCCCACTTGTGCAATGCTTTCCATCATTCTTAACATTCAGGAGAAATTTTTTAAGCAGGCACTTTGAAAAATTCTGTTCCCGGCATCCTTGGAATTATTAGCTGTGAGGATATATTACTGTTTAATTTTGTTATTCTTATTTTAAATTGTACTGCTTTGCTGTTTGCCACCCTTGGTAGGCTCCCTTGGTAGGACAGGCAGGTGAGAATAATGCTAACACTTTAGTAATAATAATACCCGTGAGGAGGACCAGGAGCTGAGGCGTGGTTTCCACCGCTCATTTTATTTTATTATTTGCTGCACCCCACTTTTTCTCCCCCAAGGAGCTCAAGGCGGGGTACATGCCTCTCCCAACTCATTTAATCCCCCACAACAACCCTGCAAGGCGGGCTAAACGCTTGAGTGACAGGGAACAGGAACTACATTTCCCATCACGCCCACACCCTACTTCCGGTGCCCTGCACGCCCTCCAGCAAATGAAGCGCCGTTTTTCCCGCTCATTTCCTTGATTGACAGTGGGAGGACTACGTTTCCCGTCATGCTCACGCCCTATTTCCGGTGTCCCGCTCGCCCTTCCTTCCTTCCTTCCTTCCTTCCGCCTGCCTTTATTTCTGAGGTAGGCCGCGCTCGGGTCTCACCCTCCTCACGGACCCAGCAAATACGGGGCCTAATAGCAAGAGACGGGAGCTGGTGGCGAAAGCAAGAGAAAACCACCCGTAGCCCGGGTCTACGTCCGGTGTGTAGGCCACAAGGAATCGAGTTGAGGAGGAAGACTCCATTTCCCATCGGGCCTCAGCCCCACTTCCGGTGCTCAGCCGCCCGTGAGGAAAAAGACCTCGAGGAAACTACATTTCCCATACTGCCCCAGCCCAACTTCCGGCGTGCGGACTTTTACCTCAGGCTTTTGCTTCCGCTCTAACCGCCGCCGCCGCCGCCGCCGCCGGGATGCTTCGCGGGCTGGTCCCCTTCTCCGGCCGGAGCGGCCTTGTGGGCCGGAGCCTGGCGCCGCTCCTGGCCGCGCCTTCGCGTGGCCGCAAGACGCGCCACGACCCCCCGGCCAAATCCAAAGCCGGCAGGGTCAAGGTGCCGCCGCCCGTCGACCCGGCCGAGCTGCTGGTGGTGCTGGGCCGCTACGAGCGCTATAGGCGGGTCATGACCGCCCTCAGGTGAGGCTCTGGGGAAGCCTGTCACTCAGCCCGGCCGGCCAATCAGGGCAGCCGGCGGGCCCCTGGCGGCGGGGCCACGCGGACGGGGAGTTTGGGGTGCAAGTGGGGGGAAGGCGAAGTGGGGGGCCGGGCTCTGGTTCCTTTCCCTTTCTCTGCTGCGCCAAATTATTTAGATTCAGGTAGGGAGGGAGCCGTGTTGGGCTGAGGCAGTCGAAATAAATTTTAAAAATTAAAAAATTGTCCAGTAGCACCTTAGAGACCAACTAAGTTATTGGGAGAAAAGCAATGACCAACCTAGACAGCATCTTAAAAAGCAGAGACATCACCTGCCGACAAAGGTCCATATAGTCAAAGCTATGGTTTTCCCAGTAGTGATGGATGGAAGTGAGAGCTGGACCAGAAAGAAGGCTTATCACCAAAGAATGGATGCTTTTGAATTCTGGTGCTGGAGGAGACTCTTGAGAGTCCCATGGACTGCAAGAAGATCAAACCTCTCCATTCTTAAGGAAATCAGCCCTGAGTGCTCACTGGAAGGACAGATCGTGAAGCTGAGGCTCCAAGACTTTGGCCACCTCATGAGAAGAGAAGACTCCCTGGAAAAGAACCTGATGTTGGGAAAGATGGAGGGCACAAGGAGAAGGGAACGACAGAGCACAAGATGGTTGGACAGTGTTCTCAAAGCTACCAGCATGAGTTTGACCAAACTGCAGGAGGCAGTGGAAGACAGGAGGGCCTGGTGTGCTCTGGTCCAGGGGGTCAGGAAGAGTCAGACACGACTAAACAAGTACAACAAAAGTTTGTTCTGGATATAAGCTTTTGTGTGCATGAACACTTCTTCATGAATCTAGAATCACGGAGGAATCTAGAATCTCCATGAATCTAGAATTATGGAAGGTAGCACATTGAACTGCATGAAATGGAAGAAGTGTGCATGCGAATGAAAGCTTATACTCAAAACAAACTTAGTTGGTCCCTAAGGTGCTACTGGACAATTTATTATTATTTTTATTTATTCCAATTTATTTAGTTATTATGGACCACAAGCTGAACATGAGCCTACAGGGTGATGCAGCAGCAGAATAAGTGAGTGCTATTCTAAGCTGCATCAACAGAAGTCTAGTGTCCAGATCAAGGGAAGTCATAGGTAAAGGGACCCCTGACTGTTAGGTCCAGTCGTGACGCCTCTGGAGTTGCGGCACTCATCTCGCTTTACTGGCCAAGGGAGCCGGCATACAGCTTCCGGGTCGTGTCGCCAGCATGACTAAGCTGCTTCTGGCGAACCAGAGCAGCGCACGGAAACGGCACTTATCTTCCCACCAGAGCGGTACCTATTTATCTACTTGCACTTTGACGTGCTTTCGAACTGCTAGGTTGGCAGGAGCAGGGACTGAGCAACGGGAGCTCACCCTGTCGCAGGGATTTGAACCGCCGACCTTCTGATTGGCAAGCCCTAGGCTCTGTGGTTTAGACCACAGCGCCACCCATGTCCCACAGCAAAGTCATAGACCTGTTCTATTCAGAATTGGACACAGAATTCCAAGTGTGGTCTAACCAAGGCAGAAGGGAAGTCATTGTCCTGTTCTATTCTGCCTTGGTTAGACCACACTTGGAATTCTGTGTCCAATTCTGGGCACCACAGTTGAAAAAGGATGTTGACAAGCTGGAAGTTGTGCAGAGGAGGGTGACTGAGATGGTCAAGGGTCTGGAAACTAAGCCTTATGAGGAACAGTTGATATGTGAGCCGTCATCTAATATCTAAAGAGCTGCCACATGGAAGAGGGGGCAAGCTTGTTTTCTCCTGCTCTGGAGAGTAGGACTTGAACCAATAGCTTCAAGGTGCAAGACAGGATCTGTCATGGATGCTTTAGTTGGGATTCATGCATTGCAGGGGGTTGGACTAAGTACAAAGATGTGGTGTGGCAGCCATTTTCAAATTTGTGTTTGAAAGTCCCATTGTTCTGGGTGCTTTTTTTTTGCTACAGGGAATTTCATTTGCCTGAGCAGTTTCTGAGCTCTGGGCTCAGTACTGTGCCTAAGATTTCAGATTAAAACTGCAGAGTAGAAGGAAAGGAGGATGTTTTTCTGCCTCCCCACTTCCAGGTACTCTCTGAAAACTGGAGAAGAGACCTTCTTAAGAATATTAGGGGGGTGGGCAGGGAAAGGACTAGACCATGTGATAAATAAACATAATATTTTAGCTGCAGTTCATTCATTTTCAGCTTTGTATTCTTGTTATTAAAAAAGTGTGCCTAGACATTCCAATGCTGCATCCATAACCTAGGTTTAAGGTGCCATCTAGATCCTAGCTTTCGTATCTCAGTTTCTAACACTGCTTCAAATGTCTGAAGGGCTGTCACAAGGAGGCCAGGACTTGAACCAATGGCTGCAAGCTCCAAGGAAGGAGATTCAAACTTAAACATCAGGAAGAATGTTCTGACAGTAAGAGCTGTTTGACAGTCTTGCTCGGGAGGTGGTGGACTTTCCCTTCTTGGAGGGTTTTAAGCATAGTTTGGATGACCACCTGTCACATTGATTTAGTTGAGATTCCTGCATGGTAGGGGATTCTGTGATTTATATATTAAATGTGTATACCACCTTTCATCTGAAGATTTCAGGCAGTTCACAGCATAAAAATACAAGATAAAAACGCAACTGCGCAACCATAAGTTCTGAATGATTGATAGGCATTCATCAGGGTTGGGGGACCTGCGATGGGAGTTGTAGTTCAGTGACATCTGGAGGATCCCAACCCTGCATATGACATATGGGCCCCTTGTGACTCTTGCCTCTGCAGGGACGATATCAGTAACAAAGGGGCAGCTGCTTTTTTAACATTCCCTCCTATGCTCTCTACCAGAGGCGAGTTCAAAGAAGAGGTGCTGCGGAAACATTATGCAGAGAAGTATGGGGAAGTGTGGAAGCAGAGAGAGGAGGCTGCAAACAAGGAACATCAAGAGCTGATGGCCTGGAACGACGCAGAGAACAGACGTCTCCGGGAACGGAGGTAGCATGGCGTGTCTCTCGATTTTTAAATCTGCTGTTGATTTCGTTACTCTTCTTGCTGTTTTTTTGTGTGCTAATAGCCACTTGACCTTTGACTCTTTCCGCGTGTGGAGAGCAGCAAGTGCTAAGTTCCTTCTGTGTCCCTAACCCCAGGGAGGAGCGCCTCCGAAAGGAAGAAGCGGCTGATCAAGAACGCCGACTGCAAGGAGCCCAGAATCGGGCTACCTATATGGAAGAAATTCTCAAGGAGAAGGAGAAAGAGGTGCTTCAGTTGCAGGTAGGGAAGCCAGCATGCTGCAAACAGCTGCCTTCACTTTGACGCTTCTTCCTTGGAGCAATCTTTTTGCTACTGCGGACTGGTTAAATGTCAAAATGCTACCTAGTTTTGGTGATGCTTGGGGGGGACACAAAATAAAAGAGAAACCAGGATCCTTTGGCTATTGTTTTAGGTTACCAGAGGAGGGTGTGGCTGGGTTAAAAGTGGTAGGAGTCCAAATACAGTGCTGGGGGATTTTACTGAAGGCCACTGCTGCCTTTTCTCCAACCCTTTGGGCGCTGATGCAACGACAAAAGACTTGAAACAGACAACTCTGTGTGTTTGGAGTGTTGTTCGGGGGGAGAAATACTGTGTTTGTAAAATGCCTTCTTTTCCTCTTTTGTTGATGCAGGAAGAAGCCAAGAACTTCATCACCCCTGAAAATATAGATGAGCGGATTGAGGAGTGCCTAGACAACCCCCGCAACTACAATTTTGCCATTGATAGGGAAGGAAGGATAGCCAAGCGGAGCTCCTTGCCTTAGCAACGCATACCAGAGGAGCCTGGGCGTCCTGGTATTCCCTGCCAGAGTGGTTGAGTGTCCTTTCCATCCAGCTGCCAGAGTCACTTTGAGGGGACCAGGACTGGCTTGCTCAACTTCATCAATAAGACTGCTTTGAGACATTCACCCTGAAAGATGTATATCTTTGGGGTTTTATACTTCCAGAACATTGGTGCCCTTCTTGAAGACTTTGTTGCCGTAATAAAATATTGGGTTTCTCTTAGAGGTTTCATTCGCTATGTCCTGAGCATTTTAAAGGTTTATGGCAAAGAGGGGCCACAAAACGTCTCCGTGAGGACTGGGCACAGAATGGTGAGTGCCCGTTGGGGAGGAAGCATGGAAATTGAGGTGGAACAGGGTGGATTCTCGTTCTCAGGCTAACCAAACACCGATTAGTGCACATGCGGCAATGTGAGTGGCAAAGAGAGCATATTACCGCTTGGTACCAGAATGGGAGGTATCTTTTGGATAGTTCAGAAGGGGAAGGATCCCTGGAGCTCTTGAGGGCTGACCTTGACCAATTGGCTGCACATTTTGAGTATAAAGTTGCTCAGCTTCTGAGAGACTTGGACTCCACAGTTGTTGCAGTTCCAACTGAAGCACCAGGAAAATTATGTTCAGCCCTCGGAGTTATGCTGTGGGCCCTGTTTTATCCCCAATGCTATCTAATATCTATATGAAGCCATTAGAAGTGGCCCTCCATATCTTGCTAGACTAGAACTTCTGTGCTATACAGTGGTACCTCGGGTTACATACGCCTCAGGTTACAGACTCCACTAACCCGGAAGTAGCACTTCGGGTTAAGAACTTTGCTTCAGGATGAGAACAGAAATCGCGCAGCAGTGGCGTGGCAGCAGCGGGAGGCCCCATTAGCTGAATTAACTGAAGTGGTTCTTCAGGTTAAGAACAGACCTCCAGAACGAATTAAGTTCTTAACCCGAGGTACTGGCTGAGGTTGATGGAACAGCAGGTTCCCATCCATGGTCTGACGGTACAAAACACTCTTTGGAAAATCCCCTTCTTGCTTCCAAACTACCTGCAATCAGAAGCATGCAAGAAGAGCTTACAGAATAAGACCAAGCGCCCATCTAGTCCAGTAGAGCACCAGACTCTTATTGATCTCAGGGTCTTGGGTTCGTGCCCCAAATCGGACAAAAGATTCCTGCATTGCAGAGAATTGGACGAGATGATTCTCGCGGTCCCTTCCAACTCTACAGTTCTTTGATTCTGTGCTCACAGTGGCTAACCAGATGCCTATGGGAAGCCCCCTTGCAGGACATGGGTGCAACAGAGTCTCCCCACTTGTGATGCCCAGCAACTGCTATTGAGAGGCATCGTGTCACCTTGGCTAGCAGCCATTAATAGCCTTACCCTCAATTAATTTGTCTTGCCCTCTTTTCAAGCCTTTCAACCTGGTGGCCATCACTAGGTCTTCTGAGAGAGATTCGACCATTTAACAATGTTTCATGGGCCATGCTTTGAATTTCTCTGTAACTTTAGATTAAGTTGCCTGTGAAATGCAGCTTAAAACCTGCAAATGGTGATGTGTCTTTGGACACACATGCAGAGTGCAAACACAGATGTGTGTGTAGCAAAATAAAGTATTTTATTCAACGTAATTGAGTTTTACAAGTGCATAAAGAGAACTCCCTGCAAATCTTCATTCTGACTGGACAACAGTAAACACAAATGCTTTTTTCAGTCACTAGAGTAGTACGTTCACATGCTGGGAATTTGAGTAAAGACTGCTACAGTGTTCTTGAGAATTTAACAATGGGCTGGGCACATCACTCCCACAAACAGAACACGTTAAGCTGAAGAGGAGGGGTGGGTCATCTGTTCAGATGCAAAACGTTTCCCAAAAAACATGCAAAGGGGCATCATTTTTTCTTCTGAAGCTGTCTTGCTAGCATGTCGGCCTGTTAAAATGAATGCAACAGCATATCAGCAATAAGGAATTGAATGTTCCAGAATGAAAAAGGATCTACGGTACTTCAGTCTGAAAACGTCTTAGCGGGGAGCAGATGCAGAACTAGCCCCCATGCATGCAAATACTAGCTAAAGGATGCATACATGAACTGATTCTGTGGAAAAGGGTTGTGCATGAAAAGGATGTAGCATGAGGAAATACTCCCTGATGAGTGTGGAGCCGCATGCATGGCAAGTTGCCGCCTGATATGTCAACAAAATTAGGCTGGAGTAGGGGAGGTCACCCAACCCTTGGGTGTTAAGATCTGCACAAGAAGGCCTTCTTGGTGGTATTATTATTATTGTTGTTATTGTTATTATTATTATTTTATTATTATATTGGTATACTGCCCTTCCTCTGCAGATCACAGGGCAGTTCTCAACGTAAAAAATACAACATAAAAGCACAAAATACATGATAAAAACAAGAAAACCCAAACCAATAACCTAACCCTCCGCATCCACCCTGCTTAGTTCATCCATTCTGGTTGCTTTGGGATTGTGGAGGCCCAGGAGAGGCCCAGTCTTCAAACTGCAGAATTCTCTCCCTTGGCACCTTCAGGATACAGCTTTCATCATATGCTGAAGTTTCACCTTTTAATCCTTTTCATTTGACACCTGAGATAATTTTGTAAGGACTCAACCCATTCTTCTGATTGTTAATTGTTTTAAATGATTTTAGCATTGGAATGTGTGTATATATATATATATATATATATATATATATATATAGTTTGCCTTACCTAAAGAGCAGTTAAGAAATCATCATCGCTGTCATATTACTCTTTATCACTGGAAACACAACACCACATTTAGAGATTTTTCTGAAGACCAGGTGCCATGGGACAAAGATCAGCACTGGGGCAGAGCCCTCCTTCCCAGTTTGTGGTCTTCCTGGAAGCTCAGCCTTTTCCCAGTGCTTCCCCCCAGCAGCTGGCCTTAAATGATGTACTTCTGCCTCTGAAGCTTTAAAAACCAATCACTTTAATTTGTCACCAGCTGCCTTAAATGAGCCAATCCCAAGAGGAACTTGCAAAGCCCTGCAAAGATTAATCTCACTCTGCTCTCTAAGAGGCTCTGAATCTACAATGCCACTCCCTTGCTTACCAGCAGAGTCTTCACAATTTTATCCCTCGGGATCTTCAGATAAGTGCAGTCTTCCCCGTCACATAATTTGATATCTTCAGAGACCTGAATTCAGAGCAAGAGAGATAGAGAGAGTGGGCTTAGGCAGCTCAACTGACTTAGGCAGGTGATGCCAGGGCAAGGACAGCATCGGCGTACCTCTGGACTTTGTGGCAAATCAATCTCTCTCTTCCCTCCCGGGTACCAGCCGTGGGACCAGTGCTGAGCGCTTGATAGATGCATGCTGATGGTGAGCATTATGCACAGAGAAAGCAGGAGGGACCTCTGGTATGCCATAGTGATGCCTGGAGCCTCACTGCCTCAATAAAATCTGCAGAGGGAGGGAGGGAGGGAAGAAAAAAAGCATTGGGAAGCTCTGCAAAGGCAGGAATTGTAAGGTGTTGTTTTCTAGTACCTTGGGTTACAGACGCTTCAGGGTACAGATGCTTCAGGTTACAGACTCTGCTAACCCAGAAATAGTACCTCGGGTTAAGAACTTTGCCCCAGGATGAGAACATAAACCGCATGGAGGCAGCAGGAGGCCCCATTAGCTAAAGTGGTGCTTCAGGTTAAGAACAGCTTCAGGTTAAGAACGGACCTCCAGAACGAATTAAGTTCTTAACCCGAGGTACCACTGCATTGGGCCATTCCTACAGGACTGCCATTAATAACCAAGTTTCACATGGGCAGACTATGAAAGCCACAGGTGTGCAGACAACAGGTGGTGCCCCTTAACACATACATATCGTGCCGATGTTGAAGGACTTGCACGTTTTCTTTACTTCCCACTGAGCCAGCTTCGAGATCTTGTTGCTTAAATGCAAAGCCCCAAACTACTCTGGACCAGGTCACCGGAAATACCAGCTTCCCCTCCCTTGGCCATTAAGAGCATTAAGATCAACAAATGGGACCTGGGTGGGCTTGCCATGGTCTCGTGTTAATGGGCTTTTTCACTGGTAGCAATAGTACTGCAGCATGCGCTTCCTGCAATGGCGATTCCACCAGCTTTTTGAAGACACGCCTATTTTCACAGCCATTCCCTTGATCTCTCGTCCTGTCTCCTGTTTTAATTCTCGTGTTGTTTCAATGGGATTGCTTTAAGTGGGGGCTTGAACAGGACTTGGAGCGCTTTGGAAAAGAGGTTACTGGGATCCACCAGTGGCAGGGAGCAAGGTTTGCAGCTGCCCACCCCACCCTAATGGTGTCTCCAAGTACTGAATTGTATTTCCCCCCATTGGACTGACTGGCTAGCACCTATTTGCTTATATGGGAGTAAAAAAGGAGGTCCATGGAGACATGGTTGCTGTGATCTTTATCCCAGCCCACATATAACTGGGGCGGGTACATTTCCCTCCTCCATTCCAGTCCCTGAAACTGGTCACACTTACATCTGGATAACTGCAGATATTCCTCCTAAGGCTGCTGGAAAAACCTGCTATTTCTTCCATGGGGAGTCAGAGTAACCCACTGCCTTTTACCAAAAAAAATTGCATCTACTGATGCTCATCCAACAGCAGTATTTTTTAACTGCAGTGGAAAGTGCTCTTTTTGCAAAGAGTGCATTACTCAGGCATACAGTGCTCACATCAGCAGCAACCTTATCTGCTGAAAAAGATCCCCTTTTCAAGCACCCTCCCTGGTGATGAATCTGTGTGCAGCACTTTGCAGCTATAGCTAGAAGTAATTCACAGAGATAAGCAAGGAACTACCTGAGGGGTACCTGCAGCACAGCGCTATCGCAACTTGGCAAAAGATGGCAAACACCCAAAGGTAGAAACAGCACAAATATGGTCTGCCCTGGGAGATATAGAAAACACATTTGCAATTAACATCTTTAGAACAAATCCCCTCCAACCAAACTAGCTTGGCTTGCAAGTAAGGACGTCGTTCAAGTTACCTGCAAGACACGAATTGTAAGAGAAGCTTAATGAAAAGTCTACTCACAGTGACTTGATTGCTTTTGCTCCTCTCCCTCTATCCTGAAATTCCTCGGATGCTCCAGCAATTTGCTCTGGGTATTTATATGATTCTTTGTGTACTTCAGCGCAAGCAACTGGTTGCCCCATTGGCCAAGGCTGTTTGCTGACGTTTGCTGCATCAGACTCTACGGATGGCAACATGCATCTAAGCCTCCCTCCCATCAGGACGGTGCTCAGCTAATACTCTTTCAGCAATCTGTCTTCTGACCCTTTCATTTGGCAGGAAAACTGGGGAACTCTGGAGTGAAAAGGTTCGATGCATTCCAAAAATAATTGTTAGATGGGACTGCTTGCCTCAGAAACTTGCTGGTCGGAACTTCTGCAGGCTTTGCTTGACCCAGGCGGCTGCAGAGTCTGATCAGCCCACTAAAGGGTTGGAAAATGTATGGAATAGCTGTTGATAGACTCATAGAATTGTGGAGTTGCAAAGGGACCACAGGGTCATCTAGTCCAACCCCCTCCAATGCAGGAATCTTTTGCCCAGTGTGGGACTTGAATCCAGGACCCTGAGATTCAGAGTCATGTGC
The DNA here is from genome assembly GCF_965153285.1 of Podarcis tiliguerta. Lineage (NCBI taxonomy): Eukaryota > Metazoa > Chordata > Lepidosauria > Squamata > Lacertidae > Podarcis > Podarcis tiliguerta. The sequence goes on from NC_139542.1 coordinate 5,815,337, forward strand.
TCTACTGCTCCCCTCTGTAAAGGTAAAGGTAAAGGGACCCCTGACCATTAGGTCCAGTCGTGGCTGACTCTGGGGTTGCGGCGCTCATCTCGCTTTATTGGCCGAGGGAGCCGGCGTACAGCTTCCAGGTCATGTGGCCAGCATGACTAAGTCGCTTCTGGCGAACCAGAGCAGCGCACGGAAACACCATTTACCTTCCCACCAGAGAGGTACCTATTTATCTACTTGCACTTTGACGTGCTTTTGAACTGCTAGGTTGGCAGGAGCTGGGACCGAGCAACGGGAGCTCACCCCGTCGCAGGGATTCGAACCGCTGACCTTCTGATCAGCAAGCCCTAGGCTCTGTGGTTTAACCCACAGTGCCACCCTTGTCCCTTAGAGCTCAATAAAAATTGGCTACCAACGCCAGAGTGCCTTTGATATCACAGAATCTTAGAGTTGGGAGGGACCTCGACGGCCATCTAGCCCAACCCCCTGAAGTGCAGGAATCTCAACTAAAGCATCCATGACAGATGGCCATCCACCACCTCTCTTGGGAGTCTGTTCCACTGCTGAACAGCTTTTACTGTAAGAATTTTTTTCTCCTCCAGAGCAGGAGAAAACAAGCATACTCCCTTCTCCATGTGACAGCCCTTAAGATATTTGAAGATGGCTCTCATATCTCCTCTCTGTCTCCTCTTTCCCAGGCTAAACATACCCAGCTCCTTCAACTGTTCCTCATAAGGCTTAGTTTCCAGACCCTTGACCATCTTGGTTGCCCTCCTCTGCACATGTTCCAGCTTATCAAGATCCTTCTGAAATTGTGGTGCCCAAAATTGGACACAGTATTCCAGGTGTGGTCTGACCAAGGCAGAATGGAGTGGTCCTATTACTTCCCTTGATTAGGACACTAGACCTCTGTGGATGCAGCTTAGGATAGCATTAGGTTTTTTTGCTGCTGCATCACCCTGTTGACTCATGTTCAGCTTGTGGTCCACCAAGACCCCTAGATCCTTTTCACATGTACTGCTAGTAAGCCAGGTGTCCCCCATCCTATATTTGTGAATCTGGTTCTTCCTGCCTAAGGGCAGAACCTTAACATTTGTCCTTGTTGAAATTCATTTTGCTAGCTTGTGCCCAGCTCTCCCATCTGCTAAGGTCATTTTGAATTCTGATTCTGTCTTCTGCGGCACTAGCTACCCCTCCCAGTTTGATGTCATCTGCAAATTTAATGAGCATCCCCTCAATTCCTTCATCCAAATAATTTATAAAGATGCTGAACAACAACGGGCCCAGGACATCTGTATCAACAGCTGTTAACCACATATTTTTTAACCACAGTTTTTATCTGTGGGCTGTTAGGCTGCTGAATGGAAAAGAAATTGTGGTGCAATTGACTTCCAACAAGCACACAGAGCATGAATAAGACTGAGTTTATGTGGGGGGGGGGGCGCTCATTTAATTTCACTGCACACAGGTGGTATAGTGACAATAAAATATTATTATTGTTGTGGTGGTGGTGGTGGTGGTCGTCCCTGTTTATCCTTTTCTGCATTTCATTTTTAAAAACATGTTTGGCCTTCCCAAATTATGGTGGAATCTAGACACATTAAAAAAAAAAAAAACAAAAACAAAAACAAAAAACCCATGAAAATGCTTATTTTAAAAACAAAAAAAGTTTGGAAAAATATATTGAATTTGCCATTAGCTCACCATCTCCATCTAGTGTCCCATTTGTATAATGTACCTAAAACGTTATATTTACAGCTGTACAGCTGAGTGTTTCTTTCATATCCCACAATAAATTCATTAGCCTTTCGGTGCTGCAAGACTCTTCGTTTGATGTTACTGCATGGAATTCTTACTGTATTTTTACAGCCGGGGAGAGACATTCCTGGATTTCTTTTTGCCTCAGGTGTTAAAATAACGATGCCCTTTGACTTGGGAGGTTCACACTGTTTGCTGTTCTGCCTCAGGCAGCAAAGTGTCTTCTGCTGGCTCTGCTTCTTGACCATGGCTTTGCATGCCAACAAGGCAGACATGTGGGCAGGGTATAAATAATAAAATTATTGTTACTATTATTATTATGTACTTGGGTGTCCTATCACAGCTACTATGGCCTGGAGGAAGCCCAAACAAGCTTCTAAGACAACTCCATTCCACTCTCCCCATCCCAGTTGAAGGCTATTACTCTTCAGAGGAAGCCCTCAAAATGAATAGAAGTTTATATTCTTTTGCACAATCCCAACAATATGAACCACTGGGAGCCATTAAGCAGTCAAAATGCAGGCTGGGAGCTGTTTGCTCAAAGAGAAAGTGATCTGTCAAATAAGCAGGGTTAAATTAATTTTGCACACATCCAGATAAACAGAATGTTTGTCAATTCATTTATTCCTCAGACATAAAAGGCCACAGAGACTTCAGACTCTCTTCAACAGCACATAATCTCATTCCAGGAGACTCTAGATTCTGACTTTAAATATTCCTCTTAGCAGCTCCATCAGAGCCTGTCCAAATTTGTTAGGTGAATATCTCTTTACTGTTTTCAACAGGATGGAGGGGGTAAATAGCAGCCTCTATATGTGAACGCATCTGGACTGTGGCTGTGGGCCTGGGACAGCTCAGTTGGTAGAGCATGAGACTCTTAATCTCAGGGTTGTGCGTTCGAGACCCACATCGGCGTCCTGCATTCCCGGGGGGTGGACTAGATGACCCTCGTGGACCCCTCCAACTCTACAATTCTATGATTCAAAGCTTCTCTGAATACACACATGCAGCATATACATGACCCTAAGCCAATACATCGGGCTACAACCTTTAATTATAAACTGGTTAATCGAGTTTCCAAATGACCTGAACAGATTGGGGAACGGGGCCCAAACTAACCAAATGAATTTCAAATGTAAGGCAGGCATAATCAGATGCACAAATGTAAGATAGGGGACGCCTGGCTTGCCAGTAGTTTGTGTGAAAGGGATCTAGGGGTCTTGGTGGACCACAAGCTCAACATGAGTCAACAGGGTGATGCAGCAGCAAAAAAAGCTACTGCTATTCTAGGCTGAGCCCATAGAAGTCTAGTGTCCCCTAGGGCTTTTTGCAATAAGGAAAGTAACAGGAAAATGCACTGGGAAGTGTGGGATGACAGAAAGATGCGCCAAGTAGCAAAAAAACAAACAAACCCAAAAAGCATACAAAAATGTATTAATTAGGGAAAATATGCTTTGTAAGAAAAAAAGTGTATATTAAGGCAAAATTGCTTATAAAAATGTGTATCTTTGCACTATTCTGATGAATTTCCACGAGGACTTTTTAAAATCACAAACTGATGTGGCGCTGGAAGAAAACTGAGCTTAAGTTTGGGGAAAATGTGAAACTCAGAGAAACCCAAACGGACAGATTCCTCCATCTCTATTTCTGAGACAACTTGGCTTGTTGGAGTAGGAGTGCCTTTGATGCCTGAAGTTTGGAGCAGCAAAAACTTTCCTTCTTTGTGATATCAGGGCCATTCCTAAATTAAAATCGTACACACTCATGGCCTGATTAATCCTCTTTTCCAACCCCATGATTAGCACCTGGAAAAAAACAACCACCAGCCTCCAGTCCAGAGATACTCCAGAAGATTCTGTTCTGTTATTTCTCCACTACTAGGCAACACCACCACATCTGGGTCAAAGTCCCCCTGCCTCTAACAGTCCCTCAAGTAATTAAACAATGAAATACTCTTAACCTGATGCAAATTAATTGGTCTGTAATATCACTTACTCAAGGACTTAAACGCAACCTAGTTGACACAGAGATGTAGAAATTCCAGCCCGCTCTCTGACATCTGACCAGCACATCAAATCCTTAAGCTACTTCCAGTCGCTCAACAGCTTCTGATCCAGATGTGGGAAACCAATTTCCTCTGCATTTGGAAACGGCAGGCAGGAAAACATCTTGCCAGTTATCACTAGATGGAAAGAAACATCTGCCACTTGGGCAAGAAGGCAGTTTAAACTTGGATGCTCATAGGAATTTTAGGATTGCAGTTTAAATCTGCCCTATCTTAAACTTTTCCCAGTAGTGATGTATGGAAGTGAGAGCTGGGCCATAAAGAAGGCTGATTGCCGAAGAATTGATGCTTTTGAATTATGGTGCTGGAGGAGACTCTTGAGAGTCCCATGGACTGCAAGAAGATCAAACCTCTCTATTCTGAAGGAAATCAGCCCTGAGTGCTCACAGGAAGGACAGATCCTGAAGCTGAGGCTCCAATCCTTTGGCCACCTCATGAGAAGAGAAGACTCCCTGGAAAAGACCTTGATGTTGGGAAAGATGGAGGGCACAAGGAAAAGGGGACAACAGAGGAGGAGATGGTTGGACAGTCTTCTCGAAGCTACCAGCATGAGTTTGACCAAACTGTGGGAGGCAGTGGAAGACAGGAGTGCCTGGCATGCTCTGGTCCATGGAGTCACGAAGAGGCGGACACAACTAAACGACTAAACAACAACAACAAATCTTAAACTAGTTACCTGGGAGTAAGCTCCATTGACTACAGTGGGACCAGGGCCGGATTTAGGTTTAATGAGGCCCTAAGCTACTGAATGGGGCCCTTTATATGTCCAGCTGTCCTTTGTCAACAACAAATTGTCGCTGTTTTTTGTGTTGAATATATGCTCTTTGGTAATTTATGGACCTAATAGGTACCTAAAGCCATTTGCACATAACAAAATATGTATTTTATCAAAGTAATTGGTGAACTGATTTTTTGGGGGGTGCCCCAAGAGAGTGGGGCCCTAAGCTATAGCTTGTTTAGCTTATATGTAAATCTGGCACTGAGTGGGACTTACTTCTGAGTAGGCAGTCAGGCTCCACTGACAATAAAGGAATCAACACTTTCCATGTTTCCTAAGAAATGGCTGGCTGTGGAAGCAATCAAAGAATTTAAAGTGGTTTGGTTAGGGCTCCCATACGTCTGGGATTTTCCGGACATAGGCATGTCAGAAGTGTAGGTTTTGCACAAAAACAAAACAAAACTCAACAATTTTCACTTTTTGGCAACCCTAGGCGACCTTTTCCTTCAAAATTATAGGAAGGGCTTCAACAACATTTCCTTCATTTGATGCAGGTATTTTATTTTCAGGATAAACAGGTCTCCATTTTTGCTCCTACACACACTCCACTTTTCATAGTTCTCCAAGACGTGGAGGAGAGGAAAAAGGAAACCTGGGACATTGTGGGATGAAATAAAAAACCAGGTGGCTCCTGTAATTCCAAGACTGTCCCTGGAAAATTGGGACACTTGGAGGGTATGTGGGCTCAGGGATGTTTTACGTGTTGCATGCTTACCAGATACATATTAAAGGTAAAGGGACCCCTGACCATTAGGTCCAGTCGCGGACGACTCTGGGGTTGTGGCGCTCATCTCACTTTACTGGCTGAGGGAGCTGGCGTACAGCTTCCGGGTCATGTGGCCAGCATGACTAAGCCGCTTCTGGCGAACCAGAGCAGCGCATGGAAATGCTGTTTACCTTCCCACTGGAGCGGTACCTTTTTATCCACTTGCACTTTGACCTGCTTTTGAACTGCTAGGTTAGCAGGAGCAGGGACCGAGCAACGGGAGCTCACCCCGACGCGGGGATTCGAACCGCCGACCTTCTGATTGGCAAGTCCTAGGCTCTGTGGTTTAACCCACAGCGCCACCTGCGTCCCTAGATACATATTACACACCCACAATTTGTACCTACCCAGCCTAGAGCAATTGCAAGGCACCAGGTTAGCAAAGGCTGAACTAACCAGGCTCTGGGCAAGTAGATTTAAAACTTTGCTATCTCTGTAAGTCTGCACTGCTGAAACACCAGGGCTGTTTAACTGTTGTTTATTAAGAAGCATGGAGATAATTGGACATGGAGCTCATTATAAATGCAAAGCGGTCGCATTAATATCCCAAGCTGGAAGGTGCGTTGATATCCCAGGATGAAAGGTGTGCCAGAGGCACAAGTGATGGATGGCGCTTTAGAGTGCGCGATCAATGCAAATCTGCTCTGCTTCAAGATGGCAGTGACAAGTTGGTGCTAGGAGCATTTCCTGGGTATTTCAATTCAATCCGGGAAGATCAAAGTGGAGTAAGAATATTTCCCTCCACCGGTGCGAAAACTCGCAAATCCTTTCCAAAATAGAAAACTTGCAAATCAAAAAAGTTTAAACAAGGCCACAACTAATTTTATCTCCTTTTGCCTTTGCACCCTTGGGTCTTCTAAACACAAGACTTTAATTGGATGCTGTTGTTGAGAGAATAAGGGTAATGTATACCAAAGAACAAACACAGGTAGCTGACTGCTAAAAATAAATTGAATTAGAGGTCCACTGCAGCGAAGCACCTCATTTCCTCCCGTGTCGTCGTGACAATCTCATAAGTCAGGCACTCGACGAGTTCTAAGCAAACAGCAGCCAGACAAACATTTGACGCTTTCATATTCAGCTCCTGATTCAACTTGCAAAGTTATCATCTCGCAGGTCAAAGTCTCTGCTAGACATAATTGGGCTGAGCAAACGGACGGGCTGTTTTGCTTTGTTAAACCTGTTGTTGAGATTTACGCCGTGCAACCCAGGGCGCCCAAATCACACATGGCGTTTGCTCCCGCATCCCAACAATATTTACATTTTCATACCACCATTTGATAAGCCAATAACATAACGAGCGAAAAAAGAAAACAGGTCAGACGCTGGGGGTGATCTCACCAAGCGAGGCCTCTCTGTTTTGCCATTTTTCAGCAGCAGACTTACGCACGCTCTGGTTTAAAATTATTAATATGGGACCACAAAATGTTTAACGTTAGTCGAATTGCTTCCTCCCCGCTTGAAGATATCAACAACCCCCGATTTCATTTTGATTCACTTCCCTTGAAGCACTCTGGAGTGATTAACAATAAAGACATGAGCATCTATAAAAACAGTGTCTAGACCATAGAATCATAGAAATTTAGAGTTGGGAGGGACCACGAGAGTCATCTAGTTGAACCCCTTGAAATGCAGGAAATGTTTGCCCAATGTGGGGTTTGAACCTGTTATAAGAAGAAACTGCTCCCTTTCTCTGATGGGGTACCCAAGAGCCCATATAGAGTCCTTAAAAGGTAAAGGGACCCCTGACCATTAGGTCCAGTCGCGGACAACTCTGGGGTTGCGGCGCTTATCTCACTTTATTGGCCGAGGGAGCCGGCGTACAGCTTCTGGGTCATGTGGCCAGCATGGCTAAGCCGCTTCTGGCAAACCAGAGCAGCGCACAGAAATGCCGTTTACCTTCCCGCCGGAGCAGTACCTATTTATCTACTTGTACTTTGATGTGCTTTGGAACTGCTAGGTTGGCAGGAGCAGGGACCGAGCAACGGGAGCTAACCCTGTCAAGAGGATTCAAACCGCCGACCTTCTGATCAGCAAGCCCCAGGTTCTGTGGCTCCCCAAATCAACACAGACTGTGGAAACTTCACACTGGACTTCCAGCATCTGGCATTGTGTGCCCCCCCCCCATTCTTCCTCCAGACTCTGGGTCCTTGGTTTCCAAATGAGATGCAAAAGCTGCTCTCATCAGAAAAGAGATTTGGGGAGCCATGTCATCAGCTGGTATTGGTCCACTGTGCTTCATTAAGTCCAGGGTCAACGCAGCCGTCTACCAGGAGATTTTGAAGCACTTCATGGTTCCTTCCGCAGACAAGCCTTAAGGGGATGCTGATTTCATTTTCCAGCAGGACTTTGTCACCTGCCCACACTGCCAAAAGTACCAAAACCTGGTTCAGTGCCCATGGGATTACTGTGCTTGATTGGCCAGCAAACTCGCCTGACCTGAACCCCATAGAGAATCTATGCGGCATTGCCAAGAGAAAGATGAGAGACATGAGACCCAGCAATGCAGAAGAGCTGAAGGCTGCTATTGAAGCATCCTGGTCTTTCATAACACCTCAGCAGTACCACAGGCTGATAGCATCCATGCCATGCCGCATTGAGGCAGTAATCGATGCAAAAGGGGCCCAAACCAAGTACTGAGTACATATGCATGCTTCTACTTCTCAGAGGTCCAATATCGCTCTATTTGCAGTCCTTGTTTTGCTGATTTCATTTAATATTCTAATTTTCCGAGATTGTTAATTTGGGGTTTTCATCAGCTGTATGCCATAAACATCACAATTATAACAAATAAAGGCTTGACATATCTCGCTTTGCATGTCATGAATCTATCTCATATATTAGTTTCACCTTTTAAGTTGAATTGCTGAAATAAATGAACTTTTCCACAACATTCTAATTTTCCGAGTTTCACCTGTATAAACTTGGAAAGTATAAATAAAAACTTTTTAAAAAAAATAAAAGCAGGGCTAGGGACGTGTGACCTTTCTGACATGGCTGGAACCCATTGGCCCCAGCCAGCAGAGCCAATGGTCAGGGATCGTATGAGTTGCAGCCCAAGGAAATCCCAGAGGCCGCTGCAGAAAAGCAGGAGAAAGGAAAAAGAGATTACGAAGGCTTGCTTGGGAGTGAGAGAGAAATATGAGCATGTTCCAAGTATGGTCCATGCTCTGATATCAGGGCAGATGAGGTTGTGGGATCCAATGCTTAATCCATGGGCTGAAGGATGCAGCTTGTCAGAAGCTCCCCAAGGTATGACCATGACCAGTTAATTCCATAATGCAGTGTTAATTGGGATGGAGGTGACCTTTCGATCAGCGTTGGCTTGCAGTCCGGTGGAAGCATTGGAATTGTAGCTTTGCAGAGAGGCAGCGGGGAGCCGGGCGATGAAATGTCACACGGATCTCTCTCGTGGAAGACAGAGCCCTAGATGCCCTCAGGTCTTCCTCTTGCAGATGGCAGAGCGGATTGCTCTATGAACTCAGAGAACCCTTGATGTTGCTTATTCAGGGAGAGGGTCTGTCGTTCTAAAAATTCTGCCAAATTGAGACGGTGACTTCCAGGCTGCCAATCCGCCGTCTGTTTAAAATTCTGTGTACGCTCCTCACCACACTGTGGTTAGAATGTTCTTTTCCAAGTTCCTAATAATTTAAAAGAATACACGGGGAATTCTTATACTGCCCCTCCATCCTCTCAGCTCCACCCCCCCCCCCCGTGGCAGGAAGACTCTAAGGTAGGAGTGAGCCAGCTTTGATCTTGCACTTTGATCTTAAACTAAAGTGAAATATACTCGGAGTCGAGAGTAGATTTCATGCTCTTTATTCAGCTCATAGTGGTGAGGAGGAATGGAAAGTTCCCCCAAAGTATCTGCTTTATATACATTATTTACACAATGGGCCCCACGTGATTGGCTAATTCCGGAATTCTCCTGTAGGCCAATCAGGTTGTGGGTTCACTTCCACCTGGAGCTGGATTGGGTGGCTCCTGTGGATCAATCATACTGCTGCATTGTTCTAGGACCAATCAGACTGATGCATTTTGGATCCTATTCAACTCAGTACATAATACCAAGTTAATCTATGGAATTCTCTCCCCCAGGAAGCACTGTTGGTCTTAAAAGTTAGATGGACTTTAAAAAGGATTAGAAAAATTCATGGAGGAGAAAGCTATCAATGGCTACTAGTAATGGCGGCCATGCTCTACCTCTACAGCAATGCTTCTGAATATCTGTTGCTGGGATCCACTGGAGGGGAGAGGGATCTTGTGGGTTTCCCACAGGTTGGCCACTGTGAGAACAGCATGCTGGACTAGATGAGCCACTGGCTTGATCCAGCTCTTCCTATCTAGCAGTCCCAGCTGCAGCCCCAGTAAATGGACCGCAGCGGAGGACCACACTTAGCAAACCTTCCACCAGTATAACTTCAAGGTTGCAAAAGACCTAACGAGCAGCTGAGTCTGAACGAGACCATCACAGCAATGGAACCAGTTAGCGGAGGATATCCATCGGTGCAAAAGGCACACGCATTTCCCATGCGCATTTGGCAGCTCTTCTGGAAACTGATAGCAGCAGGTGTCCGCAACAATGCGCCCCTATTCAGCGGCCGTTGCTACCCAAGTTCATTTCTGCAGTGGCCTCTTTTCGTGACTGCAACGTGATTCAGCGACTCGTAAGCCTGAATGGGAACTTGCCCTGTCGCTTGGCGGAAAGGGGTTTCATAAAAATCGCAGAATCGTTGGAAGGGACCCTAAAGGACATCTAGGCAAGCCCCCTGGAATGCAGGAGTTTCAACCCAGGGTTTCAAACCAGCCAACCACCTTGAGCAAAGGTTAAAAAAGGCAACAAGAACATGTTTATAGAACTCAGCTGCCGCTTGATGCCTTGGCGATATAATTCTAACCCTGTGACTCCAATATTAATTCAGCGTTACAAGCATATCAGGGTGCATGTTTTAAATTGAGACCTCTTTTTAATAGCTGGAGTTAGTTCAAATGAAATGGAGCCCATGAGGCCATTAATGGTTTGACAAAGAATGTAGCACATTGAGGAAGAAGGTGAGGAAGCAGATGTAGAGCTTCTCCCAGTGTGGTGAGCCAGTGTGGTGTAGTGGTTAAGAGCGGTAGTCTCGTAATCTGGGGAACTGGGTTCGCGTCTCCGCTCCTCCACATGCAGCTGCTGGGTGACCTTGGGCCAGTCACACTTCTCTGAAGTCTCTCAGCCCCACTCACCTCACAGAGTGTTTGTTGTGGGGGAGGAAGGGAAAGGAGAATGTTAGCCGCTTTGAGACTCCTTAAAGGGAGTGAAAGGCGGGATATCAAATCCAAACTCTTCTTCTTCTTCTTCCCAGAGGCCTAGTGCAAGGTGCTATGTGAAAACTTTGATGAGAGTACACACAAATTGCAGCCAAGAAAACCAGTTTTCCTGCTGCCCTGAAACTAGCTGCAATGGGATGAATTCAACTTATTTCTGCCATTTGTTGTTGTTGTTTAGTTGTTTAGTCGTGTCCGACTCTTCATGACCCCATGAACCAGAACACGCCAGGCACTCCTGTCTTCCACTGCTACCCGCAGTTTGGTCAGACTCAAGTTTGTAGCTTCGAGAACACTATCCAACCATCTTGTCCTCTGTCATCCCCTTCTCCTTGTGCCCTCCATCTTTCCCAACATCAGGGTCTTTCCCAGGGAGTCTTCTCTTCTCATGAGGTGGCCAAAGTATTGGAGCCTCAGCTTCAGAATTTTCTAGTAAACTTTGGGAAGGAAAGCTTTGATAAACCTAGAGCTGCTTCAAACACAGGAAATCACAGAATTGTCGAGTTGGAAGGGACCCAAAGGGTCATCTAGTCCAACCCCCTTCAGGCTTGAACCACCAACCTTCCGTTTAGCAGCCAACACTCTTCTGACACACCTTTGGGCTTGGCAAATGATCAGTGGCAAGATTAGTAGTGTACACTCATTCGACACTGGAAAAATAATCCACAGGAAGATTCTGCTGGAAACGACATGGTCCTGGCTTCGCCATGTTGGGAATCAACTGCAGTTATGTGAAAGCAAGGCTTCAATGGAGCCTTAGGAAAGGCTGAGCTCTGGGGCTTTGTGCCATCGGCTGTTCCTTACCTTGAAGCAGCAACTCCCGCTGGCTCTTCTGGGAAATGCTTTGGAGACCACGAAAAGTAAAAACCAGGACACCTCGAAAGTATATTTGTACAATTACAATAACACCAAGAAAACAGACGTTTTTACACCTTTGAAATCACGGACGTTACTGGGCAGCCCTAGGAGAAGCCAGCTTCCAATCTGGGTTTTTACGTGGTGCTTGTTGAATACACTCTGCTCCGAAATGACTTTTTAATCTGGACCCAAATTCCAGTGGGCATGGATAGCCTAGGCGTGGTGAAAAGGACTTGCAAATCTGGGGTGCATGTTGATGCCTGGGATCCTTAACTCTCTCTCTTCCCCCCAAAAGCCGTATCACACTACTATCAAGGTTTGCACCCAAGGTGATCTGGCTTAACCAGTGATTTAGGGTTGCCATATCTCCTCTTTTTCAGGGGTATCATTTCTGTCCGGACGAATTTTTAAAATTTGCAAAAAATATCCGGGATTTGTTTGTTTCTCCTTTCCTGCTGGGCTGCCTCCTTCTGCTTCTCCTTTATCAACGTGATTGGGGGGAAGAGAGAAAAAGGAAGGTGTTATGAACCACTACTTAATAGAAGGCTTACTTCTGTGTGCATTGGGGAGGGAACGTGAATCAGCCAAGGATCTTTCTTGCCCGTTTATTGGATTTTGAGGTTCTCGTTTTGTATCATCATCCTGTATATATATCACAGCTTCTATAGCTTACATATAGCAGGGGTATTTAAAATGAGCATCATTATAGCCACCCGTAGTCAAAAGTAGAAGTAGGCAAATGTGACCATTCTCAGTCTGACCCTTATGTTTATGTTTCCCTCCCCTTATGGTTTTGATCTATGGGTTACTTTTAAAATGAGGCTGCATTTTAACCTTCATTTTAAATTGGCTCTCCCCCCCCCCCCCCCGTTATGTTTTTACAGTGATTTTACTGGTGTTAGCCGCCCTGAGCCCAGCTCTGGCCGGGGAGGGCTGGGTATAAATAAATTTATTATTATTATTATTATTATTATTATTATTATTATGCAGCTGCACGATAGGTGGCAAAAGTCTCTGTCCTTCTTTGCCAAGACAAATGCCACTAAACTCTTTCCAGGTGAGAGATCTCTAGGGAGCTCTAAGTTCAAGTCAATGTTCTATAAATCCATTCGGGGAACAGATTGTTTGAAAGCTGAAAGTGGTTTGGGGAGAGGTCGGCTTCAGCTCAGGCCAGTGGTTCTCAAAGGGTGTGGCAGGAGAGGACAGCAAGGTGTGGCGATTCAAGGACGATCAAAGAAACATTTCAGTGTAGTATAGTATCGAAATATGTTTTTATTTGCAGAATATGAATAGGTATCTTTTCAAAATGAGAGCTAGAGCGATACTGAGGACAACATTGTTGTGAACAGGGATTTTCAACTTGGAGGAATATGAAAGACCAGAAAAGAGAAAGGTTTCTTTGTGTTGATGTGGATGTGAGAGTTTGTCTGTCTCAAATCAGACAGGATATAAATGAGATTACCTGGCACAAGCAAGCTCACACCTCTCACTGAGTTTGTATACGTGCTTAAGGTACATATGTAAGAGGCTCGTTTATAATTATATTTTGGGAATGGTTCATGTTCTTATGTAGCTGCATTGCTTCATACTTTCTGGATATCCAATGATCATATTATAAAGCAGTTGTGTTATAAAACAACTGTTATAATGTTATGTTATAAAACAAGCACTGCTAGTTGTTTCTTTTTGTTTTCCAATGTATTTCTTAGGATTAAAAAGCAATGGTGTGCATGGGCAAATCTTTATTTTGAAAGTGTGTCCCAGAGGAAAAAGTTTGAGAGCCACTGGATTAAACCCTCATAAGGCCCAGACAACAGAAGGCCAGCCAGTGTCTAAGAGCACACAGGGGTATTTTGGGGCTTGTTAGCCAGCACACTTGAAAACGAGGTGATGGCAGTCAATGTATCCTAATGAACGAGGGTTCAAACGCCAGGCCATTTGGCTTATCGTCCCGCCAGAACACACCCACCCACACCCAGGACAATGTGACCCACATTAACGTTGCTGTAAAAGAAATACGCAGGCCACTTAAAAAAAAAAGCATTTACTTAGTCAACAAAAAATAAATACAAGATATTAAGACATTCAGAATGAAGGCAGCATGGAGTTACAGCTACTGAAAACAAACAGAAGGGAAACGGCAACTTTTGCTCTGGCCTGCCTCAGCAGCCCTGATATATTCATGTGGCAGATCTGCGGGGTGGGGGGGGGGCAGCGTGTCATTTTTGGCACATAAGGGCTTTGCCCCTAAAGCTAAGACACCAACTGCGTGCACTCGCAGCAAAAAAAAAACCACAATGGCAGCAGATACTGTTTTAAGCAGCATACAGACACCACGCTCTGAGCAGCTGTACGGTTGCATCCTAGGCAGGTGTTTGTTCTGGGCAGAAAGTGCCCTGGCAAGACTTTGCCCCAGAGGACTTGAGGGCACAAGTTGGCGATGCGAGTGGCACCATCGCACCTGGATTACGAGGGGCACACCGCACCAAGACCTCTTTTTTTAACACACCTATCCCACGGCCACACCCTTGCTGCTTGGGGTTAAACAGGCGGTATATATTGCCATATACTAAGTCAGACCGGTGCTGTATCGAGGCTAGCTTTGCTTACTCTGGCTGGCAGCAGCGCTCCTATGTCCCACGTCTTAAACAGCTGGCAATCCTTTTAGTAGGAAATGCCAGGGTTGTTTCAGGGGCCTCATGAATGCCAATCACAGGTTCCCCCCCACCATCTCTTAATGCATGTAGCTGTTCTTCCAACAACCTACTTAGCCTTGTGAGCCACTTACGCACGTTCCTTTGAAAAGCATGCCACCTCTGTGATAAACGTTCTGTTAGAAGAATGCCATGTGGAAGCTAACAGGAGTCGGGAACCTGTGGCTCCCCGTATGCTGGTTGCCCACAAGAGGTGTTGGAGCTTCCAACTTCCACCAGACCCATCTCCAAGCCAGAGTCAAGGAGCAGGGTGGAAACTGCAGCCTTGCAACATCTGGAGAGCCACAGATTTCTGCATTCCTCGTTTACAAGGGCACCAAACAGGGTGGGCACAGCTGCACTGACTGCCAACTTAAGATGGTGGCCTAAGAATGCAATGCCTTGGGCCCCTGACCCTGATCAGTTACATATATTTGCAAGAGCCTACAAAGCTCTCTTCAGTCCTGCAAGAAAAATAAAAGGAGACCAATTATGGATGCTTGCTGGTTCTCCTACTTATGCCACCTGGGGGAAATTTCAGAAAATGAATGAGATTGGCATCAGGCTGGCGATGTTGGACTCTCCCTCAAAATGGCTTTTGGGCAGCTAACTGGTAAGAGCTGCTAAGCAATGGGACCAAGAGTCCTAAAGCATACATGGTGCTTCAAAAGAATAAAAGGAACTCAACGGCTTTTGGAGATCATATCTGGTTTAGGCCAAAATCTGATTGCCAATCAGTTTGGCCACTTACAGGAGACGTTTTAAGACGCATTCCTTGAGAAGGGTAGAAGCAGCAAAAAAAGAGAAAACTTTGTAAAGCCACGCCAGTGAGAAACTTCCATTAGCTTCCAAACAATTTTTTTATCTTAAAAACAAAACCACCTCTTGCAAGCTGAGCACGTTCCAAAATAGCCAGAGACCACGTTCTGATGCGATTCGGCAAATCCCAGTCGCATCAGAAGAAGCCAGCATGTTTAATGGGATGTGTCAAAACTGCATCACACACAGAGAAGGTGCAGAACGAGCTGATCGCGTGTCTTTTACAACAAAAGTGGGCTACATACACCTTACAGAGCCAGGAACAAACACCTCTGGTCAGTGTTCAGGCAGATGGCTCATACTTTTACATCAGTTCGGTTCTCCCACCCCCACTTCCCTCTTTGCAGAGAATTTGCATCTCAAATGTACTATAAGATGTGGGTAACTCAGCCACCATCCAGTCTATTCTAGTGGCAGAAAGTGAAAGTGTGCTTGGCACTTTATATATATATTTTTTGCAGATAGACAATAGGATACATCTACTATTTAAGCCATGTATGAATATTACACCAAATAACCCCAGACGTTTTTATATGGACTCGAGGGGCTGTGTTATTCACATGTTGTAATAAATTTGTGATTTGTAAAAAAAAAAAAAAATCTGTATAGTAACTTTTAAAACCCTCTCCCTTGCTTTGAGCTGGATAGGACTGCGTGTGGGTTGTGAACAGACTCACCTCCCAAAGCGCTCTCTGCCACACTCGACTGCTTTGCCGTCTCTGCTTAGATTGATGGCACTCACAACTCCTGGCCTTTTGACGGCAACGAGCCATTAATTGGGCCATGCATGTTAAACATGCACCGGCCTGCCATCACCCTAATGTATAGTCATTCATGTCGGCCTAAGTTGGTAGGGAAAATGTGGAATGCTTAAGACGATCTCAGATCCAGGCCACAAAAGTCACTCCTATCTATTTATTGTTGAAATTTATATCCTGCTTTCTGTGGAAAAAAAAAATGTTCACAATGGCTAAGCACTCCACATGCTATGGCCAGGTGGGACTCCTAAGCAATAAATGGGCGTTCAGGCCTGTGAAGACTGCAAGGGATCTCCTTAATTCTATTTCTAATGCCCGGCTATCTTGCCCCAAGTCAAGGATGCTCTTTATGATTATCCTACCCATCCCCTTGAAGGCGAAGGGATGGAGGTCACGCTTTTCCCACAGAGGGGGGCTGGTTGGTCCCTGGCAAACCAAATGTAAAACAAGATGAGACAATACCTCAAGAATACCACGATAGAGACCTGCTTCCACACAAAAATTGGGATGGGGGAACAAGAGGCCGGACTGGTCAAGCTATTACCAAAAAATGGACACGGGAGCTGCATTTGCTTCAAATAAAAGTTGATGGTTTTGCAAGGAGGCTCCTCAATTCCTATCCCTCCCCTCTTTCTCCAAAGCTGAAGAAACCTGGGCCCAACCCAACGGGACCCTCTGCTGCGCAAACCCCACCGAAATGAATGGTCGGATGCTGCACAGCTTAATAGTGCTTTTTAATGGCGTTGCGTTAACGGAAGAGCAACTTTCCCTTCCCAACGGCTATTCCAAACATCATGATACTCCAGCTATAGGGGTTTGTTGCTTCAACAGCAGCCCTCAAACCCAGAACCCTGCAGGGCGGCCCAGTCTTCTAAGTTAGGGAGAGAAAAAACCTTGATCTTGAACACTGTACTTATAAGCCACTGGTTTGTTTGTTTTTCCTTTTAAAATAAAAGGCCGATATGCAGAATCTCTTTTGGTTTTTTGAAAGGCTTTACTCCCTCAAGGAAAAAAAAAAAAGATTTACAAAACAAAAACAGCCTGCATCAACTCTCCAGGAGAGAGATTTGACAATATTAATCCAAATATCACGCTATTTAATTCCCCAATAAAACATTGGAAAAAAAGTGCCTACAATCTCTAACACTTTTGCTACATATAAAATCTCCAGCTAATAGGAATCTTATGGTACCAACCCTCTAAAACAGTTAAGATATATACACATTTTTTTGAGGGGCAGGGGATATTAACAAACAGAATATTACAAAGTATTAAAGAAGGCAACTCTTCTGTTGGGCGATTTTCATCTTCACTTGAAGTTGGCGTAGTCTGAAAAGGCGTCAATATATTCCTGAACCACTTTGTAGCAGAATTCGTACTGTTCCTGGAGATTAGGCAGAAAAGAAAACGCTGAGTTGGTCACGGAACGAATCGTCACTCTTCAGAGATGCTGTGGTCGCAAGGGAACCTGCCTATTAATTACAGGATGACCAAAACCAGGTACCCCAATGGCAAACGCTACTTTCCACAGACCATCTAGCTCAGCCCTGTCTAGACCAGTGTTCTTCAACCCTGATTTGACAGATATTGTTGGACTGAAACTTGCATCATCCCTGAACACTGGCTAAGCTAGCTGGGGAGACGGAGACTGTAGTCTAACATCACCTGGTGGCCCAAGCTTGAGGGATGCTCAGTCTGAACTGACTGGCAGTAGCTCTGTGAGGTTTTTGACAGGTGTCCTCTCCAGCCCTACCTGGAAGCGCCATGGGTTGGAGCTGGGACCTTCTACACACAGAGCTTGCACATCACCACCACAATTCGATGTCCGCTGGCATGGACCGATCAGCGGATGGCTGGCGGTTGGAGGGTTTGACCTGGATGATGTTTTGGTTCCCCCAACTCTAAATTTGTGGCTTTGAGCAGAAATGGCCATTTCCACAACCAGAAGCTGATGCTGGCCATAGCAAGAGGCACTCTAGCTCAGTGGCAGAGACCTGGGGGGCGGGGGTAAGAGGGCTTATTGCATTCAGGCCCTGCTTATGGGTGCCCCGTGGGCTATGGTCTGATGGGCTAGAAAGTCTTTGTATCCCAGTTCCTTAGGCAGGTACAAGAGAGAGAGGAAAGAGATGGGGCTCTGATGGGCAGGAGGGAATGAGAGGAACAGCTCACACTTGCAGGAGGGAATTTCTTGCTGCTCCACCCACTCAGCCACCCAGCCTCACCCACTCCACAAACAGCAGCCCACGCCTACCAGTGTTTGGACCATGTGCGGCCTCTGTAACCTCAAACTCTTCACTGTCTGAAAGACATCTAGAATTCCTTCAGCCTTGACTCTCTCCAAAACAGTGCCCAACGCACAGAAGGTCCCTGTTCGGCCGGCTCCAGCACTGGGGGGGAAACAAAAGACAAAACAACAACACACCTGTGAGTGACAAACACAGGCCTTCCTGTTGCCTGAACCGCTCCGCTGTCAAGCAGCTCTTTCTGACAGTAAGAGCTGTTGACGGGAGACTAGATCCCCCTTAGAATATGGTGGCCTCTCCTTCCTTGGAGGTTTTTAAGCAGAGATTGGATGGCCATCTGTCAAGCTGAGATTCCTGCATTGAAGTGGGGCTGGGCTAGATGACCCTCGGGTACCCTCCAACTCTACAATTATATGATGGAATAATTATTATTATTATTATTATTATTATTATTATTATTATTATTTATACCCCGCCCATCTGGCTGGGTTTCCCCAGCCACTCTGGGTGGCTTCCAACTGAATATTAAAAACAAGACAGCATCAGACATTAAAAACTTCCCTAAGCAGTTGTCTTTTAAAAGCAAAATAGTTGTTTATTGCCTTGACATCTGCTGGGAGGGCGTTCCACAGGGTAGGCGCCACTACCAAGAAGGCCCTCTGCCTGGTTCCCTGTAACCTCACTTCTTGTAGCGAGGGAACCGCCAGTAGGCCCTTGGCGCTGGACCTCAGTGTCTGGGCCGGACGATGGGGGTGGAGACGCTCCTTCAGGTATACAGGGCTGAGGCCGTAGACCCCATCTCCTGATCTGTGGCCCAAGGGAAATACTGGCACCAATCTTAACAGTGGTTACTGTCTAACCAGGACCTCAACCCAATCCCTGGCACCCTTAGGAGGCGTTGTGGCAATGCCAGCAACTTCATGCAACGTACTCCTTGCCACGAAAGCGCCTCTTGGGTAGCATGTTTTGCCAATTCTTGCTGCCCAGAAATCTCGCAGCCCGTTTGATTACCTGCAGTGCACAGTAATGGGGTGGTTTCCGGACTGTTGCTGCTGCTTCTGCACAGCTGCAATGATGTTGATCATTCCTTTTCCGTCAGTGGGGATGCCCACCTCCGGCCAGCCGTGGAAGTGGAACTGTCTGATCTGCCGGGTTTTGTTTTCCTGGTCAGGGAAAAAAAGAAAAGAAAAGAGAAAATCTCAGAAAAGCCCGAATCTGAATCCAGGCAGACCCGGGGATGGGGGTTCCACTGTAACCTCTGGAAACTGTCAAGTAGGCAAGCAATAGCAAGCTTGCTCTACTCGCTTTGCTAACCACATTCTTGCTGCCTGGTGAATAATATTTTTGGAGGACTGCTAGCATCCTGAGATGCATTTGCAGGAGGAATTAAAAGTTATCTCTCCAAGTATAAAAATCGGGTATACAGCAAGAAAAGCACGTGCCCTTAACCAGGCTACATACTCCTAGGACAGAGCTCTCCAAACTTTTCATGTTGGTGACATGCTTTCTGGACATGAATCATTTCACAACACAGTAATTCAGTCTTACTAGCAAACCAGAGGATAAGCTAACCCCCTTCCAGCAAAGGAAGCGTTCGCACAATGCGCCGACACACTAACGTGTCGCGGTACACAGTTAGAAAAACTCAGCCCTAGGAGCTAACAAAAGGGCTTATTGTTGTTTTTTAAAAAAATATTTATACTTTTAAAGTTTATACATTTCACTAATTTTACAATCCTTTGGGCATTTCAAAACTTGACTTCCTTCCCCCCCCTTTCTGCTGTTCCTTAAATTTTATTTTTAATATCTTCTGCATATCCAAATCAACTTAATTTGCTCATTTATTCATCTACTTTCAATAGATACTCCTATGAAACTGCTGGTTGTTACAATAATCCTGCCAATGTTCTTATCGGTTTACAATTTATCTGTAAGCATTCAATAAACCATTTCCATTCTTTTATAAAAAGTTTGTTATCTCGATTTCTTATCCTTCTGATAAGTTTCTCCATTTCTGCATATTCCACAAGTTTTTGAATCCATTCTTCCTTTGCTGGGACTTCTGCTTCTTCCCATTTTGGGGCAAGTAGCATTCTTGCCGCTGAGCAAAAGGGATTGTTGATAGCAAAGGACTACGAGGGAAACCTTGGCTCCCATAAGACAAAGCAGCATTCTGCATTAAGTGGAGATGGAGAGATACAAAGGCTTCCCCGTGACTGGTCAAAGGCCTGGAAACGATGCCTTATGAGGAACGGCTAAGGGAGCTGGGCATGTTTAGCCTGGAGAAGAGGAGGTTAAGGGGTGATATGATAGCCATGTTCAAATATATAAAAGGATGTCACATAGAGGAGGGAGAAAGGTTGTTTTCTGCTGCTCCAGAGAAGCGGACACGGAGCAATGGATCCAAACTACAAGAAAGAAGATTCCACCTAAACATTAGGAAGAACCTCCTGACAGTAAGAGCTGTTCGACAGTGGAATTTGCTGCCAAGGAGTGTGGTGGAGTCTCCTTCTTTGGAGGTCTTTAAGCAGAGGCTTGACAACCATATGTCAGGAGTGCTCTGCTGGTGTTTCCTGCTTGGCAGGGGGTTGGACTCGATGGCCCTTGTGGTCTCTTCCAACTCTATGATTCTATGATTCTATTACTATTTTGCATCTCTGGAGCAGGCAATAAACAGTCACCGTTTCCCATTAACACTGGTAGAAGGAGAAGTGTAGGACCTGGGAAGTCAAGAGCCACCATCACATCTCCCAGAATGCACAAGTTGCCCCAGCACCTACCCTGGTATTTGATACTAGCAGGTCCCGGACTGTGTAACTCTCACATTCCTCCTCTTTCTTCAACTCCACAGTTATATCTCCATAGGACACAGAGCCGTCAGAAGGCCAATACTGGGCACATTTCTCCTGAGCAGTCAGAAAGCAGGCAAGACAACAAAGGGGAAAGCAGTTAGACAGACAACATAAGGATCCATGAGAATCCTTCGGAAAAACAATCTCTCAAAGGACCTGCTGATGGCATTTTACCATTGTACTGTGGAGAGTGTATTAACTTATGGTCTGTGCGTGTGGTTTGGGAGCTGCACGGTCAAGGGGAAAAACAATGCTGTCCAGGGTTGTAAAGACTGCGGAGAGAATAACTGGGTGCACTCTTCCCACCATGGATCAAATCTATGCTTCCAGGTGCTATAAGAAAGCTGCAGAGATAGCGCAGAATAGTGTGCACCCCGGAAATGATCTCTTTCAGCTTCTGCCTTCTGGAAGAAGGTACAGGGTTATAAAGACTAGGACTAGCCGCCTGAGAAACAGTTTCTATCCAAATGCAATTTTGGTTTTAAACGCAGTGTAAGGGATTGTATTGTATTTTTAAAATGGGGTATCAGAGTTTTTAGGGGGGTAACCAGGCTGGGATAGCAGGCTTGTTGGTTTTGAATGTCTTTTGTAGATTTTTTTTTTCCAATTTTGTTGTTCTGTATGGAACAATGACAATATAGATTATCATATTGTATCCTCTAGAACAGTGTTTCCCAACTTTGGGCCTCCAGCTGTTTTCAAACTACAATTCCCATCATCCCTGACCACTGGTCTTGCTAGCTGAGGATTATGGGAGTTGTAGTCCAAAAACAGCTGGAGGCCCAAGGTTGGGAAATGCTTCTCTAGAAGACCAAGCATGAGTTCCTCCCTGGCCTCCTTTCTGCCTCCCCCCCACCCCAGTTTTCTCAGGAGGGGGAACACGTGACAGTTCTGAGGACACCAAGGGTCTTTTATAAAAAGGGCAGCCTGGGACATATATCGCAATGCTGAGAATTCTGAACACAAAGGTATGGGGACAGGGACCAAGCCTGCATAGGTCTTCTTGCTAGATGCAGTGCTTACCTCATTTATCCTCTTGCTGGCTGAAAAGACATGACGAACTGATGAATCTGCCTCATGCCCTGCCGAACTACTGCACTGCCTACCTGAGAAGTGGCTGTCCAAGGTCTCAGGCAGAGGTCTGTCTTAGACCCGCTGCCTGGGATCCTTTTAAGGTACAGGTGATGGGGACCAAACACGAGGCTTCTCACACCCACAGAGTGTGCTCTGTCACACTCCAAGAAGGGCTCCAGTGGCGTAGCGTGGGGGGTGCAGGGGGGGGCCGGCCGCACCGGGCACAACATCTGGGGGTTAGGGTTAGGGGGCGCAAATCCACGGGTTAGGGGGCGCAAATTACTTGCCTTGCCCCGGGTGCTGACAACCCACGCTACGCCACTGCAGGGCTCTACAGTTTCTCCCAATGGTTGCGTAGCAGGAGAGACTGAAGCCCATTAAAGGGTTCAGCATCTTTGACGCTGAGCAATAATGCAATTATTACTGCAATGTGTTAAGGCAGTTAGGAAGCTTTAGCTGGTGCAGAATTTGGTGGCCAGGTTCCTCACTGGGGCAAGACGGTTTGAGCATCTCACACCGATCCTGGCCCGACTGCACTGCCAATTAGTTTCCAGGCCCAATTCAAAGTCCTGGTTATAAACTATAAAGCCTTAAATGGCTCAGGACCGCAATATCTCAAGGACCCAGACTCTGTGTTCATCACCTGAAGCCCTTCTTCGTGTGCCTCCTACATGTGCGGTCCAGAGGGTGGCAACACAAGAACAGGGCCTTTTCGGCAGTGGCTCCCCGTCTGCGGAATGCTCTCCCCAGGGAGGTTTGCCTGGTGCCTTCATTATATATTTTTATGTGCCAGGTGAAAATGTTCCTCTTCAACTAGGCCTTGGGATGATTAATATTCTACAGCCTTTTAAATTTTTCTGTGCGAAGGGGGGGGGGGATTATTGTTTTCCTGCTTGGGTTACACTTATTTACTTGTTTTTATCCTGTATTTTATTCTGTGAACCTCCCTGATATCTTATGATGAAGGGCAGTATATAAATCGAATAAATAAATAAAATTGTTGGAGTTAAAGGTGTTTTTTTTATAAAAAAAAACCCCAAATGGGAGCTATGCTCAGGCTTGAGTGTAGAATGCAACACTTTGTACTTTGTAGTGCAATTTATCCAGACAGAGGAAGACCAGGGGCATATATATGCACTAAGCAGCTCAAAGTGGCTTGTATATGGTTGACCAAAGGCAGGCTTAGAGGACCAGGCACACTGAAGTTTCTACATCAGAACTGCACCACCTGCCTTCAGGCTCCCTGGAGACAATTCTTGCCCACTTCCCATTTGCTCACCTGACCCCTTTCTTCCAGCTCAGTCAACATAACAATGGAGCAGGACTTCCACTCCCAGATCATCCTCCAGAAGTCCTCTGTCGTGTGCTGGAGAGGGCCTTGGCTGGCTATGTAGGAATCCTTTTGGCGATAGCCCTGGAATTTCAAGACATGGTTACTAGGAAGGGACGCAGCAGCGAGACTGGGCATACCCAAAGGCCAGAGAAATAGCTCCAGTAACATCTAACAACTATATATATATATTCTCTCTTTCTTCCTCCCTCCATTCAAGAAGAGGACGCAGAGAGAAAGGAGCTTAGCCACTGGAATGTGCCCAGCAAAGGCAGGAAATTGAATTCCCAGGTAAAAGGCCTACCAGTCTTGAAAGGGCTTTACAACCCAGATACTTGGCAAGTAATGAGAGGAAGGATGTTAAATGGGGCGAGAGCTGATGCAGTTCTCTGCTTAACATTGACACAGACTGACACCACAATACAGAAGACCACACTACGGTAATTAACGCAAGCTTTGTCAATCTAGAATGACCATGGCTCTGTTTTCCTACAACAATCGTGGATTAGACTCTCCATCCCTCCTACGCCATTGCTGCTCTTTGAAAGCCACCCTGGTTGCAGGAATGTAATGCACGTAATTGATGCCTGGAGGAGACTCTTGAGAGTCCCATGGACTGCAAGAAGATCAAACCTATCCATTCTTAGGGAAATCAGCCCTGAGTGCTCACTGGAAGGACAGATCCTGAAGCGGAGGCTCCAATACTTTGGCCACCTCATGAGAAGAGAAGACTCCCTGGAAAAGACCCTGATGTTGGGAAAGATGGAGGGCACAAGGAGAAGGGGACGACAGAGGACGAGATGGTTGGACAGTGTTCTCAAAGCTACCAGCATGAGTTTGACCAAACTGCGGGAGGCAATGGAAGACAGGAGTGCCTGGCGTGCTCTGGTCCAGGGGGTCACGAAGAGTTGGACACGACTAAACAACAACAAAAGAGGATGTGCACAGTCCCAGGATCAGGGAGCTCTGGGTGCTAACAATTTTATGCATGAAGTGCAGTTTCTGTTCTCCAACACTCACATCAATAAAGGAGGCATTCACGTAATCCGTGTTCTCTTCGCCCCTCTTCACTGGAATGATCACCCGGTTGAACTCGTCTACAGGAAAGACCAGGCAAACAAGGCAACAATTTTAGAAACATTTGGCAGCATGTGTTTATAATAATAATAATAATAATAAATTTTATTTATATCCCGCCCTCCCCAGCCGAAGCCGGGCTCAGGGCGGCTAACAACAATTAAATAATCAAACAATCAAATAATCAAACATTCTAAAAACATTCCATTATAAAAATTAATTACAGTCAAATTAATGGCAACCGTTAAGCAAATTCTGTGCAGGTTGCCAGAGGAGGGAGTCAGGCTGGGCCCTGACCAAAGGCCTGGTGGAACAACTCTGTCTTGCAGGCTCTGTGGAAAGATGTCAGGTCCCGCAGGGCCCTTAGACGAAGATATTGGGTCTGAAATACTGGAGCTCAGAAGAGATGGGTTTCCACAGCAACATACAAAAGTGGAGCTGTATGGCTTCACAACAGAAATGCAGGGAAGGCATACAGAATGGCAAAAAATGGTCCCTCGCATTCCAGTACTGAACTCCTTAAATATTTTGTAAGCAAATGCAGATTGGATGTAACTAAATCAATTTTCGTCTCTGTAATTGCAAATCATGATACATTGATATGACATTCACTCCCTCTTCCAGCAACTGCCGCTACTGAAACCTTGATCACAGTGGCTCTCTCTTTCCCCCAGCCCTCTCCACCTCATCTTGCTACTGCCGACACAAAAGCCACTTCCTCTCAAGCTTCCTCCTGCTGCTGCTGCTGCCCCACAAACAGCAGCAGCAGCAGCAGCAGCAGCTGTTCCTCAGCTGGGCTTCCCTCCCTGCAGGGCAGGGCACTCACATGGAATTATCTGCAGCACCCGGTTCTTCTTCATGTTGGCCGGCAAATTGCCCGTTCTCATCTTGTCGTTCTGAATTTTGATCGAGGTTAGTTTCTGCAGAGAGAGGTTGGTGGAACGTGAGCCGCACCAAAAGTATCAAGGGCACATACCTTATGGTTCAAAGCATGGGCATGCACGAGCTTCGCAGTGGGGCAGCCAGCAAGGGCACATACTTGCCCATTATGTTAGATGTGTCCATTGCATTGCACTCAAAAAGGTGATGCAAGAGCAGCAGATACGCACTCTCACACACAACATGCCCTCCCTCCCTCTTTTCTACTCCATACACCAGAGGTCACCAATATGGCACCAGAGGGCACCACTGTGCCCATCAGTATATCCCATGGCACCCACAAATGGTACTCTTAGGAACCCATAATGTATGAGAGACTGTGTGCTCTTGTGGCTCAGTTACTGTTTGAACTGGTTTGGTCTCTCCCACACTGAATATGCCACCTTGGACATGCCCACAGTTCACTGGCTGCCATGACTGGATCCTCACCCTCCCTCCCGTTCTGA
Organism: Podarcis tiliguerta; assembly: GCF_965153285.1. Taxonomy (NCBI): domain Eukaryota; kingdom Metazoa; phylum Chordata; class Lepidosauria; order Squamata; family Lacertidae; genus Podarcis; species Podarcis tiliguerta. Next base: position 5,841,088 of record NC_139542.1, read on the forward strand.
ACAAAGAAGAGGTGCAGAGTGCTTCAACCTGTGAGCAAGCGCAGTGGTGACTGGTATAGGTACCTTTCCCCCATTCATAGGGGTGTGTATCATACTATTATGTGGCTTCTTCTTCTTTTGTGCTCTTTTAGATGTGGAAGCCGTAGCCCCATAGTAGCCATTTTGTGACTGGCACCCAAGGCACTTTCTCAAAATTCCAGGTGCGTTCACAATTCTAGAAGGGTTGGTGATCCCTCCTCTGCAGCCTGCCTGCCTGCCTGCCTTTCCGGGATCACAGAATTGGGAAGACCAAAAGCAATCTAGTTCAGCCACCTGCCAGAAAACAGGACATTCTCCCCTCCAGCAAAAAATAAATAAATCCTGAACAAAGTATGTAACAGTTTGCCACATATGGAAATGGGCCTACAAAATATGCAGGGATTTAAGATATGTAAAATGAAGGGAAGTCATTGATATCTTAAGGATGTAAAATGAGTATTTGAAATTGTAAAACAGAAAATTTGATAAAAATTATTTAAAAAACACAAAAATAAGTAGCTCTGGGTAGCTGACTGGGGGGCGGGGGAAGAGATCTGATTACCGTATGGCTGGATTGAAAGGCCCATGACTTTGCCTGTTCTACTTCCAACAGCAGGGTCAGATTCGTTATAACCACCTTGTACCTCTAAGGATAGGATAGGAAATCCTCAAGTCTTGTGGTCTCCTGATTGCCCCTTGTGCTAGTTCTCCAAAGATATTCCCCCATGGAATTCCAAACCATGAGCGATATGCATACAATATTAGCCATGGCTCTGTCTTCACCGTTAATGGGAAGCCAGATTTAAAATCTGTGCTGCCAATCAGGGACGGGGAATCTGTGACCCTCCAGAAATTGCTGGACCATCACTGTGCCAGGCTGATGGGAGTTGGGGAGTCCTTCCTTACTTGGAGGGCACAGGTTCCTTCTCCCAGCTGTAAATAATCCCATGACACCATGGCTAAAGAAAAGCAAGTTGGTTCACATGTGCCTGATTGGTTAAGCCTTGCTCTCTGGCTCCCCATAGCCATCTGGTTGGCCACTGTGAACAGGATGCTAGACTAGATAGGACACTGACCCGATCCAACAGGCTGTTCTTATGTTCTTCAAGTCTAGTTGTCTCTAGCCACAGTTGTCCCTGGTAATGGAGGTCCTAAGCTCCTGTAGCTGCTGCCCCTCACCTTAAACTCTTCCTCCAATCCGTTGCTGCTGGTCCCTGGGATCTTGTTGTAGATCTTCTGGAGGTGGATCTCCAGCGAGGTCACCTCCAGTTCTGTATCCCCATACAGATAATGCTCCAGAAGAGCTTGGTAGATGAACACATACTGCATCTGAAGGAGAGAAAAAGCTGCTGTGAGACGATCATGCTCCACATTCAAATAAGCCCATTCTCCGAACAGGTTCAATGGGCTCACAGAGCATGAACATGAGCTGGGAATGCGTGACTATCCCAGCATTTGCCCTGAGAGGGTCGTGATGCTTTGCATGGAGTCAGGATGGTACACGCTCCAAGAAAGCACGTTGAAAACATTATCTCAAGCTTTTCTGTCTCCCCTCCCGCTTCCCCTGCCAAGTTAACCCAGAGCAGCAGAAGGAAGATTCAAGGGCAGTGACTCCAGTTCCCTTCCCTGCCAAAGAGCACCTTATGCCCCAGTGTTTCCAACAGGAAAATGTCAGGCGAATGGTGGCGTTTTCCTGCCAGGTATGCTGGGCATGTGGTTCCAAAGCTCTCCTTGCTGAGACTGGAAGCTCTGCTGATCAGCCACTCTGCACCCCCCAGGTAAATTCAGAATAGGCTTGCCAGAAGTCCAACAAAAAGGGGAAAAGAAGAAGAAACTTGCAGTTTGTGTGTGTGTGTGTGTGTGTGTGTGTGTGTGTGTGTGTGGTCAGCAATGAAAATCAGTCAAGAAGTTATCACTATTCCTTCACAATGCTATGGTCGGCTATTTTAAGTCCACAAATGACATACAATTGACAACTTTTAAAAACTTTGTTATGATGCTACCTTTAAATTGAGCAAAAGTTAGTTATGTAAATAGCTTCGTAGCTTATGCTAAACAGTGCACAGAAAGGCAAACAGCATAGTAAGTTTTTATATGTGTTGGAAGCTGCCCAGAGTGGTGTAATAATAATAATAATAATAATAATAATAATAATAATAATAGTTGTTGTTTGGTTGAAACAGAACTGCAGCGGAGCAGAAGCAGTATTGGTTGTAATAAACAGCAGTTGTAACAGAAGTCGATGCCTTCTTACATTCCTAGTTATGGAGAGAAGGCAGCAGGTAGCAGATGGAATGAAGGTGCAATCCTGCATTGCATAGCAGGGAGAGGCATGAGAAGCAAACTATACTATGTCCTGGGAAGGCACAAACTAAGTTCCTTCTCAGCGGCAGACTGTGAAAGTGTGAATTTGAAGTGTTGGGACTCCCCTTATCAATGCAGTCATGATCTTGGAGCCCTGGCAAAGCTGACTGACCTGCCTGTTAAGCAGGCAAAAGGCAGAAAAAGGACCAGAGAGACAGGCTTGGAAAGAGAGGCTTCATTATTCTTTGCAGGGGGAAGGAAGGAAATAATTCTTAGGGATTTGTGCTGCCTGAGTTCTGCTGAAACGTTTGAGGAAAAGCTCAGGGTCACGTGATTAAGTCTGCTTACCTGCTCATTTACACACAGCAGCAGGTTATATTTTGGGTTCTTTGACAAACAATAAATGCAAAGGAGAGTATCTGGCCTACACAGCATGAAGCTTGCCCTGCAGGAGACGAGACTTACATCGGTCTGTACCATCTGGCAGCGCTGCGCCCGGATGCGGCTGACGAACCCGTAAACGTCCACCTTTCTCTCAGTGAGCATCATGTCCAGCATGGCATCAATGACAATGAAAGTTCCCGTTCGTCCCACACCAGCGCTGGGGGGTGGAGAAGAAGAGAAGGGAAAAAAAGGTCTCCTTTGAGAATTCGGCCCCGGCAGGCGGTTTCTGCCAAGCAACCCACACAAGCCAGATCACAGCACGCAAGTGACAGGCAGAGAAGATGATTCATTAAAGAACCAAGAAGCTCAGGGGCCTAACATCTGTCTGCTTAGCCACCCTTGATGAGCAGTACATGCAGGGGATTCCCTGTGGGAGGAGATTTGGAAATGGTAGGCGTGCCTTCTGACAGCTTGGTTGTGCCCACCGTTGGATAGCTTGGTTGGTTAGAGCGTGGTGCTGATAATGGCAAGATTGCAGGTTCAATCCCCGTAAGGGACAGCTGCATATTCCTGAATTCTTAGGAGATTCCCAAATCATTCCTAGATGATTTGTAAGGGGTGATATGATAGCCATGTTCAAATATATAAAAGGATGTCACATAGAGGAGGGAGAAAGGTTGTTTTCTGCTGCTCCAGAGAAGCGGACACGGAGCAATGGATCCAAACTACAAGAAAGAAGATTCCACCTAAACATTAGGAAGAACTTCCTGACAGTAAGAGCTGTTCAACAGTGGAATTTGCTGCCAAGGAGTGTGGTGGAGTCTCCTTCTTTGGAGGTCTTTAAGCAGAGGCTTGACAACCATATGTCAGGAGTGCTCTGATGGTGTTTCCTGCTTGGCAGGGGGTTGGACTCGATGGCCCTTGTGGTCTCTTCCAACTCTATGATTCTATGATTCTCAGGGCCCCTTCCAACTCCACAATTCTATGATCAACAAAAAGGGCAGTTCCCGGAGCCTACCATCTCCATCTAAAACCACAAGTCTAAAAGCTTGAACTATCAGAATTTCATGGGGCTAATGGTGGACTGAGAAAGTACATTTCTTGATCAAGGTGTCTATCCTGCCAGGTAAGTATCTGCTTGTACTCTTGGCGACTGCCCTGAACATCACTTGTCAGAAGGGTTTAACTCGGTGACTAGTAAGTTAAAAGTATTTTACATTTCTGTTAGATCAAGACTCCCCTGTTTGGTGCATGTGCTTTTTCAGGGTCTGAATAGTGTGAAAGATTATATGTCATTGGGGGGCAGGGGGAAGTGTGTGTGTCTCCGTATGAACTTATTTTTCTGGTTATTTTGTTAATATTGCTTCATAGCAAGCAGTGCTTCCCCCCCCCCCAGGGGTACTGAAGCGTACGCAATATTGGCACATTTTGTTCTAGAAGAAAAGTTGTAATTGTGATATTTCACTTCTTTTTAGTTGCTGGCTTGCTAATAGTGTTTCGTAGATTGTGATTGTTTTACTGGTTATTTTCTAATTATATTTTATGAATTATGTTGTACTTGTGATGTTCAAATATATTGTTGTTCTTTACTGTTTGTAAGCCGCTTTGAGAAACGTTTGAATGGAAAGCAGTATAGAAATACAATAAATCAATACCCATATAAAAGAGAAAATAAAGAAAGCACATTTATTAATGCTTGTGTTAGGGAATAATAATAATAATAATAAATTTTATTTATATCCCGCCCTCCCCTGCCGAAGCCGGGCTCAGGGCGGCTAACAACACTAAAATAGTGCAACATTATAAAACATTATAAAATTAATTAAGATCAAATTCAAAATTGATGGCAACCATAAACTAAAGTTTTGTAAAGATTGCCAAAGGAGGGAGTCAGGCTGCACCCTGACCAAAGGCCTGGTGGAACAGCTCTGTCTTGCAGGCCCTGCGGAAAGATGTCAAGTCTTGCAGGGCCCTGGTCTCTTGTGACAGAGCGTTTCACCAGGTTGGAGCCGCAGCTGAAAAAGCCCTGGCTCTAGTTGAGGCCAGCCTAACCTCTCTGTGGCCTGGGACCTTCAAGATGTTTTTATTTGAAGACCGTAAGTTCCTCTGTGGGGCATACCAGGAGAGGCGGTCCCGTAGGTACGAGGGTCCTAGGCCGTATAGGGCTTTAAAGGTTAAAACCAGCACCTTAAACCTGATCCTGTACTCCACCGGGAGCCAGTGCAGCTGGTATAGCACCGGATGAATGTGATCTCGCAGCGAAGACCCCGTAAGGAGTCTCGCTGTGGCATTCTGCACCCGCTGGAGTTTCTGGGTCAGTCTCAAGGGCAGAGGGGTAGTACCTCTGGTGGAGGACACATCATGCGCCTTATGGGATAATTTGTCCACCTTCATATGATTAACCCCTTTCCATTACATATCTGCCAGGCTTTGTCTCCACTGGTTTTTTGGTGCCTATTGCAGATCCTCCCCTTTCTGTGCAGCTTTTAAGTGGGAATCTTTATTCCAGTTTTTGCTCAGTCACTAGAGCTTGAGACTCTTAATCTCAGGGTTATTGGTCCAAACCTGTCAGGGAACTGCCATCGGAGCGGGAGGCGGAGAGGAGGCTCCCGGACGATGGTGGAGAGGGTCCTAGTAGAAGGAGGGATAGTCCATCCGCTGGGGAAGGTAATCAGCGTAACACCAGTGCGAAAGGGGAGGAGATGGAGGAATCGGAGAGATAGCTCCAGGACTCTTCGCAGGAGACCAGCAGAGAGGGTACGAGTACTCCGTTGCCCACACCCACCTTGCGCAGAAAACTTTCGCGCAGGCAACGGGGGAGGAGACTGGGCGTCAAACAGCTTCTATGCTGGAAGCGGTTTAAGAAACGGCCACTGACGAATTCTGCCAGCGACTGAGGCAGCCACGGAACTTGAGGCTGTCCTGACAGAAAGGGTTCAACCATGCAACCTAGCCAGGAGTAAAGGCAACTTACGCACGAGCAAACCCTAGAACCATTACAAAACCCCACATTGGGCAAACGATTCCTGCATTGCAGAGAACTGGACTAGATGATCGTCAGGGTCCCTTCCAACTCTATGATTTTAATGTAATCAATTTAATTTAATATCCTTGCATGGAGGCGCAGGTGACCCATCCAGCTGTTTTTGGACTCCCATCATCCCTAGCTAGCAGGACCAGTGCTCTATTTAAACACTGGTCATGGGGACATGGGTGGCACTGTGGTCTAAACTACAGAGCCTAGGACTTGCCGATCAGAAGGTTGGTGGTTCAAATCCCCGTGATGGGGTGAGCTCCCACTTTTCGGTCCCAGCTCCTGCCCACCTAGCAGTTCGAAAGCATGTCAAAGTGCAAGTAGATAAATAGGTACCGCTCCGGCGGGAAGCTAAACGGCATTTCCGTGCGCTGCTCTGGTTCGCCAGAAGCGGCTTAGTCATTCTGGCCACATGACCCGGAAGCTGTCTGCGGACAAATGCCGGCTCCCTCGGCCTATAGAGCGAGATGAGCGCGCAACCCCAGAGTCATCCGCAACTGGACTTAACAGCCAGGGGTACCTTTGCCTTTTACCTTTAGACAGATGAAGGAAGGAAGGAAGGAAGGAAGGAAGGAAGGAAGGAAGGAAGGAAGGAAGGAAGGGACTGACGAGCTCCAGACTGACCTGCAGTGTACGACAATGGCCCCTGCATACTGGGGGTTACATGTCTTCACCTTCTTCAGGAACTTCAGCATCCCAATGGGAGTGAAAGGGACCCCAAAGTCCGGCCAGCTGGTGAAGTGGAATTGCGTCACCAGGCGCTGAGGCTTCTTATTGGTGACATCGCCTACCTGGGTGGAAGGGTGGGGAAACAGATTGGACATATTGGTTAACTGTCAGGCATCTAGAGTCACGCCAAGCTCTCCAAATCCCTTCCTTTCATCACTTGTAAAAGTAGAGATCAGGAATGACAGGTTAGACTAAGGGAGAGAGGGGTGTGGTGGGGTCCCTTCTCTTCCATGCCCAAAATTGATAAAGGTCGCCTCCTCTCTGCTGAGCAAGCAAATTCTCCATCATAATCTGGCACCAGGCACACCAACTATGCCTATGCCTACATCTCTCCAAGGTTGGTCCACTTTTGCTTGGGCTATGCCACTTCAGTATTTGGGGTGGGGGAGAAGAGATGTACAACAACAACAAGAACACCCTTCATACAAAAAGAACAATAACAACCATAAAGAACCATAAAGAACAGCAACATCCATACAGAAGAGAACTTCGATGCTGGTTTCTCACCTGGTCCCACCAACCCTACTGATCTCCAGCTGCAGCATTCTGGAATCAACAGACTTACATAAAAAGGGAGAAGAGAGGGGATCAAAATGAGATACCTGCTGAATGCAGAATTTCCGCACCGTGTAGTCAACTAAGACCGTCACATCTTCCACGGACACTCGGATATTTCCATACGTCCAGCAGCCCTGATCTGGCCAGTACTGAGCACATTTGCACTGGAGAGAAATACACATTTTTTAAGAAAACACAGACCAACATTTTGAAATTATTAATTACCTGCCCTTCACATAAACATTTTGCTTTTACGCGGCTCTCGTTTCACTTGCCACAGAGCCTCCGGCAGCCACTTGCCTCTTTCCTCTCTTTCAGGTTGGTCACCATGACAATTGTTGCTGTGTTTTGCTCCCAAATCATCCTCCAGAAGTCGTTCACTGTTTCTTCTTTTGGTCCTAAACAGACCGAAGGGAAAAGAAAAAGTGGTACAGGAAGGTACTTGCAGGTGGGTGGGAGCAGGGTGTGTTTGTTTAACAAGACCTTTAAGTGGTATAATAATTCTTCCATATTGTCAGGGCTGTGTCAAGGCTTCAGGGAATTACGATCCCTCCCCCGGTGACAATCAAAAGGCAGATAACCGAAAGGAGTTCTTACCATATGATTTATTCAGTATTCACAGAGAGTGACAAAGGAACGCTGTCTCTATAATGGTGGCGTTGCTCCAGGTCAAGTCCCACCCCTTCAGTCCCCCTTAATCTATGTCACCCCTGTGGAGGCTGGTCAGTGCCTTCTGCCTCTGAGATTTGTGTTCTGCTACTTGCACAGCCCATCTACCGTACTTTTCCGTCTATAAGATGCCCCCATGTATAAGACTGGACCTAATGGTCAGGGGTCCCTTTACCTTTTTACCTGTTGTTATGCAGCTGAATTCCTGCCTTTTGCCACGGGGTGGCAGCAAAGAGGCACTCGCTCGTCCAACTAAGAATCCACTAGCTACCCTTTCAAACAGCACAGCCTTCCCAGCACCTGACTCCTTCCATCTTTCCAATTCCAGTATACACCTGACTTCTGGAAAACAGGAGTCCATTTTGACAATATGCTGGGGGCCAAATCTTCACGGGAGAAACCCTAGTGGTTGACCCACATGAGCTGTAGATTAAGTTGTAGCTTTCTAGGCACCAGAAAAGATGGGTTGATGTTTACACAATTTAATCGTTGCAATTTCCCACTGTGCCCATGATTGATTTGATGAGGGCAATATTCCCCTGAGCATCCTTCCTGAGGCTGGCTGCCAGAGCGGCACGGGAACCAACTTGGAAACTCAGAAGAACGTTAACGCACTGCAAATATGTTTTGCTCAGCATAAAGCCTCCCAGCCATTTGGACAGAAATTCGAAGGAAAGCAAGTGTGACTTACCTTGGGCTGCAATGAACTTGTTCTTCTCTTGGTACCCCTGCCAAAAGGAAAGAAAGCAAGAGAAAGAGGGAGCTCGTTTGTGCCTCTGGCATGCGAGTCAACTTCAAAGTCTTCCGAAACATTGGCACCTTCTCAGGCACCACACAGAGTGAGCTCTTTACCTTGCCAATTTTGTGTTGTACATAAGCTGTACGAGGGCCAACGAGAGGGGTTAGAGCAGTTGGGGGTGTTACATCAGCACCAAAAAGCATCTGTTTTTCGTGTTTTTGGTGCGGTGCCTGAAGGGGAAGAATACTCATCACCACCAGGGGGAAAGATGTACAGGGCATAGCGCAGTCACACAGACAGAGCTCTCTCTCCCTTGGAACATTTTACTGGAAACACAAAAAAGTGGATGTGTGACTTGATCCTGGTGGCAGGCAGAAGCATGCTGGATATCTAAACACAGTGCACCTGATTCTTACCACACCCTTCACAAAAAACCTCTTGAATACAGTAGTGTGCTAGCACCCCACAATTTGTGTGTGGTGCTCTGGTTAATGCAAAGTAAAGGTAAAGGACCCCTGGATGGTTAAGTCCAGTCAAAGGTGACTATGGGGTTGCGATGCTCATCTCACTTTCAGGCCAAGGGAGTCGGCGTTTGCCTGCAGTTTTCTGGGCCATGTAGCCAGCAGGACTAAACCGCTTCTGGTGAAACCAGAGCAGTGCACGCAAATGCCATCTGCCTTCCCGCCGGAGCGGTACCTATTTATCTACTTGCTTTCAAACTGCTAGGTTGGCAGGTGCTGGGACAGAGTGATGGGAGCTCACCCTGTCACGGGGATTTGAACTGCCGACCTTCTGATCAGCAAGCCCAAGAGGCCCAGTGGTTTAGACCACAGTGCCACCCGCGTCCCTGTGCTAATTTGTGTGTGCTACTGCTCTGGCTAATGCAAGAAGGATGGTGCAACAAGAAATGCCAGGCAATGATTCTGCTCCTGACTTTTCTGTCTTCTTGACAAGTGCTGTTAAGACTGCACTGGTTAGGGGTGCTTTGGGCATACAAAAGTAGAGGCAGGAGATGAGAGAGAGACAGAAAGGCAAGGAAGTCAAGTGGAGATTATGCATCTACCAACAGTGCAAAAACAAAACACTGCACTTCTTTAAGGAGCTTCTGTATGCAGAAACCACTAGCACATCTAGCTACATACTGCCTACTCTGATTGGTATATAACAGTTCTCTCCCAGCCTCCTTATCTCTAATCTTTAACTACAGGTACCAGGGATCAAACAGCATGGCTCCTTCTGCAAGCAAACCATGTGCTCTCCCACTAAGCTATAACAGAAGGCAAAGCATCTGATGTGGGGATACAGCCAGGACTGTGATGACACCACAGCCTCCAAAAATCCACGTTCTGCACCAGGAAAATAGTCATTCCTCCAGGGATGAACTGCACATCTCCATATTAGAATGCATCTTCAGTAGCACTCATTTAAAATAATTAAGGTTTTTTACAAAGTGGTTTGAGGGAGGTGGAAAACAGAAGGGCAGAGCTTGGGCAGGAAAACAAAACATACGCACTACAATAAAGTTTGCAGCCCACCGATGCCCCTTCCTGCTTCAGCCAAGCCACGTCCACCCTGTACCCAACGTCATCAGGCATGGTGAAGATGTGGTTCTCTGCCAAAAGTGGGACTCGCAGGCATCTCCATTCAGCTGATTAGTGTGGCTTGCAAAGAGCTATGCCTTTGCCTGGGCGTTTGATTTTCAAACCATATGGGCAAAGGAAAAATGGGTTTCCTGATGTCATTTGTAATGTCAGATAATTGACAGGTGGGCAGCTGCACCCATCTGCCAAAACTGGCTTGCAGGGAGGGTGGGCAGGTAAGAATCTAGCCAGCTGGCTGGATCCAGTTCTCCACCCCTGTTCACAGCACTTGAAGGCTCCTTGCTTTGGAGACTTAGCTGGCAGTGGGCAGGATCCACAAATCATAACTGCTGCACAGCTGCCCTTTCGAGAAGGAAACCTGTGCAAGGTCAAGGGAAATGAATGGAAGTTGTGCGACAGCAATGCCAGGTGAATCTGACTTACTGTCTGTGCACTTTTCAAGCTATGGAGAACTAGAAGATGTTAGGATATTTCCGTTCCACCTTAAAAGGGAGCAGGATGTTTGTGTCACAGCCTGCGTATTTCCTGTTCACAGGATGTTTCTGTTGTGTCTTTGCTTTCGTTTCTCTCTCTGTGTCTGAGACACTGAAGCAGGCAGTCATGTTTTCTTTGTTCTGATCAACGCTGAATAAACTTGTAAATAATGCTCTCCTGAGTGCATCTTTCACTGTGCATTATCTGCGTGCATCAGCTCTGGAATGTGGCAAGCTATTTCTGGAGCAAGTGTCGCTAATTACTGATATTGCGTGTCTACGGGAGATCGATGGACGTCCGGAGACGACGTGGAGTCATGATGGACTTTGTCTCCCTGGCAGTATCCCAACAGAAACTTGGTGTCTGTAGGGAGCAGCATGAAGCAACCCAATTTTGCCTACACAACTGGAGCTGCACATGTCTGTAGATCACCTGCAACACTGCTATCAAGGCAAGCATGGGAGCTGGTTAGCATTCTCGTTGAAATAACGAAGTCTCATTCTGCTTCATTTCCCTTGCAGATACTTACATTAATAAAGGAGGCATTGATGTAATCAGAGTCTGGAACCCCTTCGAGAGGTGTCAGATGAACCCTGGAATGATCATCTAGGAATGAAGGTAAGAAGCGGCCCATTAAAAGAAACAAGTGTCAGGGCGACATTTAAAATGTAGGGGCTTCAGAAAGGTTATATACGGCCAGAAGGAAGTGAAACCTTCAAGAGGAGAGCATTCAGGCTTCCCCTCAGCGCACAGGGAAGCTGGAGAAATGGCAACTCATTACAAACTTTGGCCCAAGTTTATTGTCAACACAGGATAAAACCTTAATGCAGTGGTTTTGAATTGTAGCGGGGGACAGAGGGTAAGAAGAAGCCGACTCTCCTGACCTGTGCACATTATATAACACATTTACAGGAACCACGTAAGGGTAATAATAAAACATTTGCTTCACATTGATTGCCTCCAGTTGCATTCGTGCAGGGTTTCCCTAACTTGAATGTCCAGCTGTTTTTGCACTGCAATTCCCATCATCCCTGACCACTGGTCCTGCTAGCGAGGGATGATGGGAACTGTAGTCCAAAAAACAACAGGAGACCCAAATTTGAGAAACACAGCTTTAGTGGAAAGGTGCCAACTACCACATTTTCTGGGTGGGGTAGTAGAGAAGTGGGGGGCTGCAAGAAAAGGGGGGAAGCTGTTCCTTTGCAATCCTTATGGCATGCAGCTTAAGAAAGAAGTGCTGTAGCTGTGCCAAAAGTATGCCTTGACTGATAATTTATTTGTTCAATTTTATATCCTGCCCTTCCTCTCAAAGGAGTGACATGTGCTTAGGGCGGATGGCGAAGAGGGGCAGAAAGATAAAGGGTCCTCTTATCTCCAGGGAAAAATATTCCTCTCTCCAGGCCACCGAGTTTGGACATGGCCGCAAGGGGGTAAGAGGTGCCAGGGCCTGGTATGAGTTTTTTGGGCGCTCACTGGACCAGGGAGAACTTGCCAAAGACAATTCTGGATTGGTCACAGGTGGGGCGGAGGCCGTAGAGGGGAGGCAGTCAACACAGGGCCCTCCAGGTGTCATTGGACTACAAATCGCACCATCCTGGGCCACTGGCTATGCTGGTGGAGGCTGATGGAAATTGAAACATCTGCCATAGGATGTGTGCAAGAAGCAGAGAGAGTTTCTACTGCAATCAAAGTTACTGCCCCACAGAATGAAACTTGGCTGGTTTTCATCTGATCGTTCCATCGCTACTTGGGCAGCTTGCTTTTCCTGGTGGCACTTCTGAAGGCGAATGTGTGGCTGCAAACAACACATTCCAGGTATTTCCCCATACTTTAATCACTGCTCTTCTGTGGTGTGTCCTTCCTTCCAGACCATGATTCCAGCGGCTCCTTGGTATGGAAGACATTGGACCACGAAAAGAGTTGCCTCTGGGACAGAGTCAGGGCTGAGAATGCTCGCAAGGGAACAGGCTTCAGCTGAGCAAGCCCCTCTTTCGTCTGCAAGTGACTGGGTCCAGGGTGCGCCATCCATGTGGATCTACTAGCAACCGCTGGAGCTGCAGGAAGAGCAACAGGCCCTCAAACAAGTCCTTTGTTGTGTGGTGCGCTTTTTAATGAACATACTCTCGGAATAATGTTCTTTTGCCTCCAGCTTCCAAAACGAATGCGTTTTACCATATATGGCTATTGTTCTCGTTCTTGTGTTACAGGAACTGCTTCTGCCGCTCTGCCTCTCCCCCTGGTTTGTGCCACCCCCTCTGTTATTCCCCTTGACACCCACAAGCAAGACTTCTCCTAGGCAACCTCCCTCCCCTCTAATAACCATAGCTCCATCATTTTTGGCATAGCGAAAGAAACAGATGGAGAAAGGTTGACTGCCATCAGGCTAAAGCACTACTAGTTCAGCACCCTCATTTTAGGGGTGTCTACCCACTGGGAAGCGCAGGCACCTCTAGAAACAGGACAAATGTGGGGGCGGCATTTGGACCCCCTGGGTTCTTTTGAGCTTACTGCAATGAAACCACAAGGCCACCTGCAGAAGAAGCATTCTGTGTCACACTGCAACGTACAGGTAGCTGTTAGCTGTGTATGGCAAAGCAAGAGCTGTATATGGTTCTGCTGGGTCTCATCAGGCTCACTTGAGCCTCAATTTGAAGCAAGCCTATGCTGGGCACAGGATGGACCGAGTCTCTTTTGCACAAACCCTTTATGTGGGTGGCAGTACAGTGGTGCCTCGCAAGACGAAAAGAATCCGTTCCGCGAGTCTTTTCGTCTTGCGGTTTTTTCGTCTTGCGAAGCAATCCCATTAGCGGATAAGCGCTATTAGCGCTATTGACAGTTTAAGCGCTAAAAACGGCTTTTTAAGGCTTAAGGGATTAGCGGTTTTGCTGCTAAAATGCTTTTAGCAGCTTAGCGCTTCAGAAAAGGGGGTTTCGGAGCAAAAAAAACACTCAAAATTTTTCGTCAATTTTCGTCTTGCGAAGCAAGCCCATAGGGAAATTCGTCTTGCGAAGCGCCTCTGCAAACGGAAAACCCTTTCGTCTTGCGGGTTTTCCGTTTTGTGAGGCATTCGTCTTGCGGGGCACCACTGTAGTAGCTACATGCCATGGCTTTGGGTTATCAATCTCTGTCTGTGGTTTTGTTCCCCTCAGATGGTTTTCTCGCTCTTCCTTGCGAGAGATGACTAGACTGACTTTTTTTAAAGAGAATGTTTGGCTACAAAGGTGCAGGCAGTGTGCATCGTTCCCTTTAACACCACGGTAGCCAACCACCCGAGAACATCTTGGGCAATACTTACAAGGCAAGATGTTTACGTATCGGTTCTTCTCCTTGTTTTCTTCCTTGGAGGCAGCTTCACAGGTGGCCTGGATAGGGCACGCCGGGAGAGCCTGGGAGGATGGGGTAGAAAGAAGAAGGTGCTGTACCTTCGTTGAACAAAAGGGAGCAATCCGCACCCAATACACAGCCTCTGTGGCTTTTTATTCTGATCCTCTGAAATGGGCAGTGATAAACAGTCAATGATACCCAACTGGAAGTTGACCAGAATGTGCATACCTCACCAATTGTTGGCTGGGCTGCAGGCTTGGCTGCTTTTACATCCCTCCCTCCCAGAGCTCTGACTTTGTATTTGCCTTCTGTCTCATCCTGCGTCGTTTGCGATTAATTTTTTTTGTGGCCTTTTTAAAAAGCTGCCCTTTCATTTACTTCATAATTTTTATTTTTGCCTTACGACAAGAGTTCTAAATTGGCTAAAAGCCTTCCAAGACCTATGATGGACTACATGGAATTGGCGGAAATGACTGGCAGTATCCGAGACCAGGGAGAAGAGTCGGTGGAAGAAGATTGGAAAAAATTCAAAGTATATTTACAGAAATATTGCAAAATTAATGAATGTTAGAAGAATGCTGGAATGAAGTTATATGGTTTTAGCAGAAATGTTATAAAGAATTAAGCAAAAACTGATTGTTAATGGGCCAAAGTGGAAAATTTAAGGTTAGATTGTGTTAAGATAAATTATAGAACAAAAAATTGAGAAAGATGGAAAGGATTTGCTGAAATAGCTAATTGAACTAGAATACAAAAAAGGGAGGTGTGAGGAGGTCGATGAAACAAGTAAATGAAAGGTAAAGATATGGAAATATTGGATGTGTTTTTAAATGTTTTTGTTTTTCTTGTTGTTTTGCTGTATTGTTTTTTCTTTTTGTTTTTATTTTCGATGTATTGTAAGGTATTGTTTTGTTCTGTTAAATTTTTTATTGTTTCTTTCTTCTTTTTTCTGTAACTATTAAACCTCTAATAAATATTATTATCTTTTTTTTTAAAAAAAAAAGCCTTCCAAGACCTGTTGTACATTGGAGAACAGGACCACACTGTCAGTGCACAATAACAGGGAGACTCAGAGGGAAAGAATTTGTCCCCACCCAAATCCTGGACTATGTCATTCTTGCAAAAAAAAGTTGAAAAGGAAGGACGCCAACACAAAACTTTGCACTGCCTGGGATTGACCTAGTAAGGTAGTTGTTCATATAGAGCTGGCTGGGGCTGATGGAGGTTGCAGTTTAAAACATCTGCAGTGAACCAGGTTGGAAAAAGTGCCTGAACTCCATAGAGAAATTGTTGAGCCATATTAGTGCTATTTAGCATGATACATAACAGTTTGTGCTCAACGGCATCAAAGGCCACTTTAAAATCTACAAAAGGTGCAAATCGTCCTTTGCTAAGAGATGCATAGTTGTATATTACATGCTTTGGCACAAAACAGTTGCCCGGAGTGGAGAACTCATTTCTGAACCAGCTTGTTTTCTCCTGAAAATGCTGTTCCTTATAGTCCAGGCCTCAGGTTTAGCTACAATATTAATCAGGCTAATTTGTTTGTAATAAGGAGAGGTTCAAACTCTCCCTCCCTCTCTCTCTTTAATAGGTGGTGATAATTGTATTTTGATTCCTGTCAGTTGTTAGGTTGAAATAATAAAAAAGCTGGTACAATACTGGAAGCCAACAGTATTTTTCTTCTTAAAAACTTCACTGCAAATACCATTGCCCCCTTGGGCCTTGATATTTGGTAAATTTGATATAATATACTTCAAAGTGCTGGTATTGACCTATAAAGCCTGAAATGGCTCAGGACCGCAATACCTCAAGGACCGCCTCGTTCCATATGAACCTACCCAGACCCTGAGATCATCTTCTGAGACCCTCCTTCGTGTGCCACCTCTTCCTCAAGAGGTCCAGAGGGTGGCAACACAAGAACAGGGCAGGGCCTTCTCTGCAGTGGCTCCCCGTCTGTGGAATGCTCTCCCCAGGGAAGTTCACCTGGCACCTTCATTATACACCTTTAGGTGCCAGGCAAAAATGTTCCTTTTTAACCAAGGCCTCTAGTTGATCTGATTTATATCCTATGCCCTTTTATAACGTGTGTTTTTTGGGGGGGGTGCTATTGGGTTGTTGCTTTTATTTTTATTATGTATTTTGTGGTTTTGTATCTTGATTTTGTTCTGTGAACCACCCTGAGACCCATAGTTGTCAACTTTTCCCTTTTCTTGCGAGGAATCCTATTTGGAATAAGGGAGTTTCCCTTTAAAAAAGGGAAACGTTGACAGCTATGCTGAGACCTCCAGGTATGGGGCGATATATAAATTCAATTTTTTTTAAAAAAATCACCGTTTCCTTGGTAATTGGTGGAATGGACAAAACGTCTGATGGTCCCATGTGTTAATTTTTGACCAGCATCAAGGCCTCCATGAAGAGTGATTTAACTTTATAGAGGATCAAATGTGCTGCTTAGCCTTAAAGGTAAAGGTACCCCTGCCCGTACGGGCCAGTCTTGACAGACTCTAGGGTTGTGTGCTCATCTCACTCTAAAGGCCGGGAGCCAGCACTGTCTGCAGACACTTCCGGGTCATGTGGCCAGCATGACAAGCTGCATCTGGCGAGCCAGCGCAGCACACGGAACGCCGTTTACCTTCCCGCTAGTAAGCGGTCCCTATTTATCTACTTGCACCCGAGGGTGCTTTCGAATTGCTATGTTGGCAGGCACTGGGACCGAGCAACGGGAGCGCACCCCGCCACAGGGATTCGAACCACCGACCTTTCGATCGGCAAGTCCTAGGCGCTGAGGCTTTAAACCACAGCACCACCTGTGTCCCATAGCCTTAGGAGGCAGGTTATAGTGTAGTGATGGAGACACCTCATGTGAGCAGACTGCCTACAATTACAGTACAGATAAAGTGTTTAATGGGTTAATGAATGGGGGAATCACCCTTTCATTACAGGCTTTTAGCTAATCCTATCAACTTTTTGCAGACACAATAAGAGAAGCAAGTAGTTACTTCATGCTATCTTGGCACACAAGATGGCAGCAAAGTCCCCTTCCGTAAAACCTCAGATTACATAGCTAAATCGCTATGGACTGGCCCCGGTACAACCTTCTGAAAGAGGCAGATTTCCAAATAACAAGTAGCAAGTGAATTAGGAAAGTGAAAACTGGATAGAGGAAAAAACCTGTTTGGAGCAGCAAAAAGCGAGGAGGGGGAGATGAGCTGAACATGAAACTATGAAGAATAAAACCCTGCCTCTGCAAAGGTGAATAGATCCAGATCTCCAGTAGATCTTCACCCAAAGGATTGTTGTGCAAGGGGTCAGAGTGTCAGTAGGGTGTTGTCCCCTGATCTATATGGGAATGATCTGAACCTATAAATTTCCTTTGAAGCTTGGGAGGCACTGCAGATGTAACACGATTCTTGGAGTGGGGAAGGAGACCTAGGTTCAAATCCTAGTTCGGACAAGAAATTCACAAGAGCATCTCAGCAGTCACTAACTCACGGCCTAAATTACTTTTCAGGTTTGCAAGTTGCTCTTGTTTCTTTTTTGGAGAGGGTGGGGCAACAATAGAATGGGGAAGATATAGGACATTTTTATGCTGAGAGGGCTGCCCAAAAGCACTTATTTATAATCACATCACTGAACCGAGCAATCCCAGCCAAGTAGTTACTTCTATCACTATTGAGAGACATCACCTTGCCGACAAAGGTCCGTATAGATAAAGAAGGCTGGTCACCGAAGAATGGATGCTTTTGAATTCTGGTGCTGGAGGAGACTCTTGAGAGTCCCATGGACTGCAAGAAGATCAAACCTATCCATTCTTAAGGAAATCAGCCCTGAGTGCTCACTGGAAGGACAGATCCTGAAGCTGAGGCTCCCATACTTTGGCCACCTCCTGAGAAGAGAAGGCTCCCTGGAAAAGACCCTGATGTTGGGAAAGATGGAGGGCACAAGGAGAAGGGGACGACGGAGGACGAGATGGTTGGACAGTGTTCTCGAAGCTACCAGCATGAGTTTGACCAAACTGCGGGAGGCAGTGGAAGACAGGAGTGCCTGGCCTGCTCTGGTCCAGGGGGTCACAAAGAGTCGGATACGACTAAACAACTAAACAACAACATACTTGGATCCAGCCTTACCAGGTTGGAATTAAAGGCAACAGGTTGGGGAAGTCTGATAACTGCACACAGTGTCTTTCCTTCCCCTCTTTTGCACTTTCCCAGTGACAAAGATTGCAATGGACCCCAAAAGCAGGGGCCCTCTTAACGTGACCTCACTCATAACCGTGCATTATCAGCATCTCCTCATTTCCATAGCTACACTTTGCTGTGCATGTAACCAGCAGTGATTGAAGTGTGGCGATGACGTGGAAATCTTACTGGAGTCACAATCGGCCCTCCAATGCTACTCTGGTCTGAATCAATAATGCAGGGAACAGATTTTCTCCAGGAAAACAGGAAGAGGGCGTGAAGGAGCCTGGACAAGGGCCCAAGTAAGGGCAGGGTCAAGTAAGGGCAAGCTAACAGCCCTGCTGATCTAGAAATATCTGATTGGGAGGCGGAGCATAGCAGAGAACCAGGGATTGAGCCTCAGACATTTGAGCACGAGGCAACACCCATTCCTGCCACCTCTTAGATTTTCAAATGCAAGCCAGAAACATAAAAGCATTACTCAGGTTTGTCCTGTACAATTGGTACAGGGGAGGGAAGTCTTTCAGCAAGGTAAAGAAGGGCATTTCACTGCTTTGTGTGCACCATCCGACTCTTGACTTCTGCAGTACAAGCAGTAACCTTAAGCACTTCTGTGCATCAAAACAAACAGAATTCTACAACCCACACTGCCACATTTCTAAATGGCTTTCAGAATCAGCTTAGCAGGAGCTGTTAACCTTCGCCGGTAAACAACACGGTGACTGCAGTTATTCTCACTACGTCAAAACATGGCTAGCTTTCGAGCTCAACAGAAAAATGATAGTTCCTTAACAGCTGAGGTGTAGGGAGAAGCAGCTTGGACTGGTCTGGGCTTGATTTCATACAACTGGCATTCAATTTCAGCAAACAATCCTTTTCTTTTCCTTTTTCTGCCCAACCCCAGAACTCAGCAGGTATAAAAGTAGTGGGCTGAGAGGGAGGAAAAGCAAACTAGCAAAGGACTCACATTGAACTCTTCGCGGAAAAGTTTGTTGTCATCTGCCATTCGCCGGTTAATCTCCTCCTCCAGTTTATCCACAGGCAGTGGTGGGTACTTTCTGTTGGTGCTGGGAGATCTGGCAAGCAATGGCATGCTCTGGGGCTCTGCAACAGAAGAAGAGTCCGCTTGTTTTTGATGCACTAGGCAAGGGCACTCAAGAGACTACAACTTGGGTTACATGCACAGACAACCACACACACACACACACACACACACACACACACAAAAACATTAGTTCCCAGAAATCCATCACACTCTAGCATCACACTCTAGCATGATCAACAACCCCTCCAGGTTGTGGCCATGCAGATAGGGATGGGGAAAGGTTAGCCCCCCCATCCCTCTGTCTTCCACAACTAAATTTCCTTACTTTCCGCCCACTCCAAGTGGGGGGAAAGTAGCAGTGCTGCGCCTGGGACAACCGAGAGCTCTGAACATCCCCGTGGAAATTGCTCGGGCACAGAGACACTCGTTCCATTTGCCTCACTGCCGAGGCGTTGTGCCGCTAGCCGGTACAAGAATAAGAAGAGAAGACAGGGAGATGCAGCTGCTTCAACAAGTTGTATCGGACAGAACTCAGAATTCGCCCCCCCCCCCCCAAAACAGAGCCATTTTCTGCAGTGGATTATTTTAGCAGCAAAAGCTCGACAATCTGCCACAGCCTAGTTTAACTACAAAGAAATAGGGCAGCTAGCTGGTAGATGACCTGAAGCATGATGAAGAGCCAGGACATCATTCTTCATTCATGTGAAGGGAAAATAATAATAATAATAATAATAATAATAATAATAATAATAATAATTTATACCCAGCTCTGGGCGGCTTCCAACCCAACACTAAAATACAATAACCTATTAAACATTAAAAGCTTCCCTAAACAGGGCTGCCTTCAGATGTCTTCTAAAAGTTTGGTAGTTATTTTTCTCTTTGACATCTGGTGGGAGGGCGTTCCACAGGGCGGGTGCCACTACCGAGAAGGCCCTCTGCCTGGTTCTCTGTAACTTGGCTTCTCATAGCAAGGGAACCACCAGAAGGCCCTCGGCACTGGACCTCAGTGTCCGGGCAGAACGATGGGGGTGGAGACGCTCCTTCAGGTATACTGGACTGAGGCCATTTAGGGTTTAAAGGTCAGCACCAACACTTTGAATTGTGCTCAGAAACGTACTGGGAGCCAGTGTAGGTCTTTCAAGACCGGTGTTATATGGTGTTGGCATCTGCAACATTTAGGTGGAATTGGGGTGCTGCAACCCTGGCCAGCATTAGGAGGAGGGGGAGCTGAATGGCCGGGCCATGTTCTGGTGCTGAGGGGAAGTCAACTGGACTGGCATATGGGAGGTCCCACAATCCAACCACCAGTATGCAGTTGTAAGATCCATCCAATCCCTTGGACACACTGTTGAGGTGACCTCCGGTGAGGACTATGACATCCCTCTCATATGGCATACCCCACGGAAGGAAAAGGGTTGCCAGGACTGCCACACTGTGGTTCTAGCTTAAATTGTGGGAGAAGAAAGGCCAGACTTACCCATGTCATCTGTCCGTCCATTAGACAAATGAAAGGAGTTGGAATGGCTCCCGGCTTGCTTGTATTTTTTGAACCTAGCAATGAAAATACATGGAAAATCAGCTGAGCCAGGTTCATATCTGAGTTATCTAATATGCTGCAGGGAGCAGGTCTTTCTACCTGCACAAGTGATCTTTTTCAGAGACTTAAATAGGACACTCTCCCGATGCCTGGCATAAGAAGATGAAGCCGGAGTTGTTTACCATGAAAGGGTGGTTGATGTGAACGGGCACAGAAAGTGTGGCTACTCACAAGGTTGCATTTGAGGGACACCCAAATTGCGGACACCCAAATTTTCAGAACCACTTTGCTTCTATAGAGCATCTTGAACACTCCAGTGAACTTTGCACAACACAAGAATTTCAGGGGGTTGGATTAGATGAAACTAGAGTTGTCCCTTCCAACTCTATAATCCTATGATTCTAAGCATGCTCTGCTAATGTAACAGCTGCAACACTGATCTACAAATCAGGAAGCCCCCCAGTCCAAGTCTTGCCTCTGGCATTAACTCACCAGATGGCCTTAGGCAAGTCACTCCCTCTCAGCCTCAGATCTGCAATACGGGGACAACAGTACAGGGGGCTATGGCTGCTCTGATGATTACAAATCAGTGTATGTGAGGCACTCTGAACATTTGAAAGCACTAATTAAGTACCATCCACAGACAGGAGATGGGTGCTGAGAGTGAAGCCCCCAGCAAGCGATTTGAACCAAGGACTTCCTGCTCAAAGCACACAACTATATCGCCTCCCATGCCATGAATTCATAAAAATCATTTAACTAAAGGTCACAGAAACAAGTCAAGGAGACAGTATCCACAAATGATCACGAAAGCGGGAGGAAAGCAACAGCTGGAGAAGCTGAGAGGTCAGAGTGCCCACTCTTACACGGTAGGAAATCACAATAGAGATGAAATTTCAGCTCAAGAAGCTGCCTTCCTTCTCTCATATCCACACCCAAACAGTGTTTGCTGTCTCAAATGCAACACTGCATATCACCTTCTGTTTCAAACATATGGTCTTGGATTCTGCCTTGGTCAGACCACACCGGGAATACTGTGTCCAGTTCTGGGTGCCACAATTTAAGAAGGATATTGACAAGCTGGAAGGTGTGCAGAGGAGGGCAACCATGATGATCAAGGGTCTGGAAACCAACTCTTGTGAGAAACAGTTGGGTAGGTTTAACCTGGTAAAGAGGGGCCTGAGAGGAAATATGACCACCACCTTCAAATATCTAAAGTGCTGTCACTTGGAAGATGGAGCAAGCTTGTTTTCACCTGCCCCCGAAGCCAATTGAAGCACAGGTGCCAAAACATATAAGCCAAATAGCCAAGCTTGTGGCTGATTTGCAGGCAGAACCACTGGCTCAAGAAAGATGGCTGCTCTGGTGCAGGGGGGAGGGTGCTGCTTAGTCCAGGCCTGTCTCAGGAAAAGAAAAGAGGGGGACTGAATATCTGGCTGGAGCTGCTGCCCCACAAGCCTGCTTACTTTCTGTCAGGTCTCGCAGGGCCCTAGTCTCTTGGGACAGAGCCTTCCACCAGATTGGAGCCGCAGCCGAAAAAGCCCTGGCTCTAGTTGAGGCCAGCCTAACCTCTCTGTGGCCTGGGACCTTCAAGATGTTTTTATTTGAGGACCGTTAGTTCCTCTGTGGGGCATACCAGGAGAGGCAGTCCCGTAGGTACGAGGGTCCTAGGCCGTATAGGGCTTTAAAGGTTAAAACCAGCACCTTAAACCTGATCCTGTACTCCACCGGGAGCCAGTGCAGCTGGTATAGCACCGGGTGAATGTGATCCCGCGGCGAGGACCCCGTAAGGAGTCTTGCCGCGGCATTCTGCACCCGCTGGAGTTTCTGGGTCAGTCTCAAGGGCAGCCCCACGTAGAGTGAGTTACAATAATCCAGTCTGGAGGTGACCGTCGCGTGGATCACAGTGGCTAGGTCAGGGCGAGAGAGGTAAGGACGCAAGGCAGAATATGAGGAAGGCAGCGAGAGCTTTTTGCTTCATCCTCCTCTTTGCTCAATGAACCCTCCTCAGGTTCTTTCCACCCTGGATAGGAAGACAAGTAACGGCTGGGCAACCTGCCATTTTGCATCAGGCCAATTACCCAACGTGAGGGGCGAGGGAAGGAAGGCATCAGCCGAGGAATCTGGAATCTGTGCAACTTAAAGGGCAGGTACCACACACCATCCCCCCGCGGAGCTGCCTGTGGGCAGGAGAAGCAGTGCTTACTTGACCTCTTGTTATCGGCACAGCTGTGCTTACGAGGGTGAAGAGGGGGAGGGAGGAAGCTGGCTTGGTGCAAAATGCACCAGCAGGAGTGCTGGATTGGCTCCACTGGCGGGTTTGCACAGTGCTGACCTCCCCAATGCATCTCCCTTCTCCCCAATCCAGAAAGCGCAGCAACGCTAGCAATAGGAGGTCAGGTAATCACCACCCCTTCCATCCAACTGCTCCTGCGCCTGCAACAAAGATTGCCTCAGGGATTGGGAGCAACTGGAGCCCTTTTTAAAAAAACAACAACCCAACAACAACTGAGGTTTCTCTATTTGAAATGAATTAAAACTGGTCAAGGTGCAGCTCTAAGAGAAACATGTCAAACCACAGGAGCCCAGCAAAAGGAAGTCAGGAGGTTTGCCAAGCAGCACTTACCTTAACATATACAGGACAATAATAATAAATACTATGACTAGCAAGGAAGATAATGCCACCATTACGGCTATGATGGGTGTCTCATCTGGAGGGAGGGGAAAAAGAAAGAAATGTGTTTTAGAAACTGCAACACCAGGTATTTCAAAGAACGTAAGGAAACAATTGGGAGTTCCTGATTATTTCCTTAGAAGTTAAAGTCACTTGATGTCATGATGGTATCAGGGAACTGATGCATGGGATTCTCCATCATACTGGCTGGTGGAGAGTGTGGGAGCTCAGGATCCAGGCTTCCAGCCATGCCTTGTTCCCCATCCCTGGCATAAAGTATCCCGTCAGATCTGGAATTCGGATTTCAAGCTAACCTTGGAAACCTGAACTGCATAAAGCCATGATCACAGAGCTATGTTAACCCAGTGCTTTTTTTTTTTTTAATGTTTAGGGGTACTCTCATTTTCCTACTCATTTTGAAATACTGCCCCTCAATGAGGCCAAACCTAGATTCACAAAATGTTTAGGGGTATGCGTCCCCCTGTGTCCCCCCAGGAAAAAGCACTGTGTTGAGCTATGTCTCATCATCCTTTGTACTGCCTGAAATGTCATGTTTTCAGTTCCTTCTCAACTGCAGCTGCAAATACGCAAGGGGCACACAAATTCCTACATGGCCAACTTAGATGCTAATTGCCTACTGATCCGTGCACAAAGTAACACTTGACAGGGGAACTCAACATGGTAAGAGAGAGACTTTTAAGACAATGCATTTATTTATGATTGCACTTGTGTTCTGCACTTTCTTCAAGTACGTGGCTATTCTTTGCTTCAGCTCTTCACAACAACCCTGTGTGATAGGATAGGCTGAGAGATGAGTAACCAAGCCAGTAAACTTCATGGCTGTTTGAATCCAGGTCAAGCAATCTGTCCACGTTAAGTAATCCAAAAGAATGTTAGATGAGTCAAGGGGGGGGGGGGGGAGAAGCTGGGCAGATTTCAAGGAGTAAAGGAAAAGCAACCATCAAGAGTGTGACACTCCCCCCCCCCCCAGTAGAGAATAAGTTAGATGTACGGTTTGGTCTGATGCAGTCCAATGAGCTGCTGGAATTTGGAAGTGTGAACTGGCTGTGAGTTCATCTCTCCAAAGAGAATTCTTGTACAGCGAATTTAGATTCCAGGCAAGTCAAAATTACATGCTGACACACAACAATGGAAGGCTGTTTGGTGCATACTTAAAGCATTTTGCAGCCCTGCTTTCCTACACGTTCTCTGAAAAGTAGGGGGGGCAGGCCCTAGGCAATTCTGTTGTTAGCTCACAGCAGACAGAGCAGTCACACACTGAGCATTTTCTCCCATTCTTTGAAATATGCAACAGGTTTACAAATGAGCTGCAGCCTTGGCTGTTTGTGTCCTTGAGAGCTGCCGAGTTTGTACCTTTGTCCTAGCAACTCCCGTACTGGAAAGAGGATTGAGAAGTGACAGCAGGCAGAAAGCAATGGGGGAATCTGAAGAAAGCAGTTGAAGAAAGCTCACCGTTCTGCTTCCTGGCTGTGGTTAACGCTTGCAGTGGAAAAAGCTCCAGCTCTGAGTCAGATGTGTCAAAGAGGGAGGGTGCAAACCCCAAAGACCAACATCTCCTTGCCAGATGCATCCCCTGGAAGTGCCACTGTAGGTCCTTACCTTCTCAACCGTCCTTCCCACTAACTGGCCAACCCCAGATGAAGTTACCACAAGGCCAGGAAAAGGAAGCAGCTTGCCCATAGTGCTCTCTCTCTCCCCCCCCTCATTAGAGCAGCCTGCAGCACCAAAAGCAAATCACGCTACACCACCTATTCTCTCTCGTTCTCCCCAACACCTAAAGGTGAGGCTCCACATTCCCCATTAGATGCAGGAGAGTCTGACATGAACGATTAAGGGATATTTGATGTGGAGAATCCAACTGCAACCCATAATTTCCTGTCCAGGTATATCTGCGCTCTCTCTATTCTTTCTCTCCACCACTGTGAAAATGCTCTTTACACATAAGAGCTTATCTTGGTCACAAAAAGATGAGAGCTCTCTCTCTCTCTCTCTCTCTCTCTCTCACACACACACACACACACGGATTTATGCAGCATATCATATTTGTGGAGTCAGTGTTGTGTTTGACTAGGACCTGGGAGACCAGCGTTCAAATTCCCACTTGGCCATGAAGCGCACTGAATGACTTGGGGCCAGCCACTGTCTCTTAGCCTAACCTACCTCAAAGGGGTGTTGTAAGCATAATATGAGGAGGGAGAGAAGCATGTATGAAACCTGAGCTCCTGGGAGAAAAGGTGGAATATAAACAAGCACATATATAATTTTGGGTGCTTGCGAACCCAAAGAACATGTGTCTAGTAAGGAATTTAAGTACATGTGTCTAGTAAGGATTTAAGAACATGTGTCTAGTAAGAAAATGACAAATACATCTTACTTTATTAACCCCACATCCCAAAAGGTGGGAGCTTTCTTAATTATGCCATTACCAATACATACCAGTCTGAAATTAAGAAGGTGTGAAGATACAATTTTGTGATTGTGTGTTAAGAGGGCAAAATGTTTTTACCCTGGACTGAAAGTGAAAAATTGAACAAACTGGTAAATTTCTTATTTGAGGTCTCTACATAAGGACTGGTGAGGACAGCAGGCTGGTTCAGAAAATGTAAACTTGGACGCAAGTGCAAGTTTTCTGTATATCCCCTCCACACATGTATGACTTTGGCATGGGTGGAAACTTCCTCAGTAGGAAATATTCCAGTACTGATTGACAGATGGCAGAAATAATATTCAGCTTTATATTCTCCAGGCAGGATGCCAAAGCTAGCACAAGTATGTGAACAGCATGGCGGGGTGGGGAGCAGAGGTATTGCCCCATGCTCTGGAAATGGACACAATATAAAGGGCTGCAACCATAAGCCAACATCATACACCTGTGAAGACTGTGGATTTTGTTTTATTCGTCCCTCCCATGAGGAATTCTCAGCTCCCCAAATATTAGCTGTGCCTGAAATCTACTTTGTGAGTTCACCCAGAAAGAATAATACACCTGAGCACCTGTTGTTATTCAACAAAGAGTTTAATGCTGCCCAAAAGACAGCAACAGACTTTTCAATACAAGGATGGATCCTGAAAGGCTGGAAAGACCAACCGACTACCTGTGCAATTAGGTAAGAAACTGCGCCAAAGTAACTCCCCAACATTGCAATTAAGTCTACAAAATTTACCAGCCCACCGAAATAAATTGCTAGCCTGTTTGCGCCTCCCCTCAATCTTCCAGCTCGTTGCAGCCTAAAAGGAACACAACTTTTGTGAGACTACTTTGCTTGGTGGAGAGAGTCTTGCTTGCCAAGCTAACCATGCAGATGGCTCTTTATTTCCCCTCTGTTCAGGCCAATTTCGTCCACCTCACTCCTGCCAAATGCAGGGAGTGTGGAAATGAAACTTTTGAGTCACTAGAAGCACCCTCGATGTAAAAGTGACTAACGTTATCTGACATGAAGCTGATCAGATGCACTCATTTTCATTTCTTGTAACTGGCCCTAGTGCTCACTGTTTTTAAACTGAGCTGGCGAGGTTGGCGGAAGACGCTCTTGGAAGCTCCCTCCACCCTGGAGGTGAATGACATGATAACAACCAATGCAGCCAACGGACACATTGCCTGTTGCTTCCTCTGTAGCGTTACTCAGCCGCAGACCACATTGCTGGGGTGGAGTGTGGGAACAGAGAAATGCACAACCAGGTGGGTTCAGTTTGGATATTTTGGTTGAAAAGGCTGCATTGATATTAGCAGTCAGTACAGGCCAGGCAAGGCCAAAACCAACAGCAACCCATCGCTGTCATGCAGTCTGGTTTAAAAAACAGGAGGCAGTGAACTATCCTGCCTTGTTTATAGACTCCTTCATGCACACACACACACACACACACACAGAGAGAGAGAGAGAGAGAGAGAGAGAGAGAGAGAGAGAGAGAGAGAGAATACTGGTGGGAGTTAGCAATTTCTTGCTGGCACTGCAAATAAAGGGGACTGATATGATTATGCGCATATCAGAATACACAAAGTGATGTTGCAGATACTATTATCGGAATAGCACGCGTCAAAAGAGTTGTGCTTATGAATTCCCCTGCTGTGAGACAGAAGGTCGAA
Source organism: Podarcis tiliguerta (assembly GCF_965153285.1). Taxonomy (NCBI): domain Eukaryota; kingdom Metazoa; phylum Chordata; class Lepidosauria; order Squamata; family Lacertidae; genus Podarcis; species Podarcis tiliguerta. The sequence continues at coordinate 5,868,467 of NC_139542.1, forward strand.
CAGTTTCGGTGGTGCCTTGAAAGAGAGAATCAGGGACGCAGAAATGGCTGAGCATCCAGCCTGTGAGAGAGGGATGTGTGCCTTGCCTTACATCTTGACAGAGTAAAGGCTTGGAACAGTCTGCAGCGCTGGATAACAACCCATTGTATTGCTCCCATTTGCTCAGGGTTCCTGAAGTCTGGGTGGGATTGCAAAAAAAAAAAAAGGGGGGGGGAACTTTCCTATCTTCACTACAGGATGGATATGAAGGATGTACCCAGAATGGGTGGAGAAACCTGACTGCTTACACCAGGGGTTGTCAACCTGGTCCCCACCACCCACTAGTGGGCGTTTCAGGATTCTAGGTGGGTGGTAGGGGGTTCTACGGCACAAGCTGAATCCTCCTTCCATCAAGCACTGGTGGGCAGTAAGGAAATTTTACCATCAAGAAAGATGCATTAGTGGGCGGTAGGTATAAAAAGATTGACTACCTCTGGCTTACACAATATACAGTGGTGCCCCGCAAGACGAATGCCTCGCAAGACGGAAAACCCGCTAGACGAAAGGGTTTTCCGTTTTGGAGGTGCTTCGCAAAACAAATTTGCTATGGGCTTGCTTCGGAAGACGAAAATGTCTTGCGAGTTCCTGCGGGGGATTTTTCCCTCCCCCCCTTTTTCCCAAGCCGCTAAGCCACTTAACAGCTGATCGCTAAGCCGCTTAACAGCTGATCGCTAAGCCGCTTATCAGCTGATCCACTAAGCCCGCTAAGCCGCTAATAGCCTTTTAGCAGCTAATCCGCTAATCCCTTAAGCCTTTAATAGCCGCTAATAGCCGCTAAACCGCTAATAGCGCTAATCCGCTAAGCTGCTAATGGGCTTGCTTTGCAAGACAAAAAAAACCGCAAGACGAAGAGACTCGCGGAACAGATTCTTTTCGTCTTGCAAGGCACCACTGTATACTACAGGGCCATACCAAAGTAATTGCCCAAGTGATGCTGTTCTCTCTAGAGCTGAGTTAAGAACCTCAATAAGACTAAAATGAGCCAGAAAATGTAAAGAGAACTTCGATTGCCAAATCAAGCCAGTGTGGTGTAGGGCAGCCTTCCCCAACCTGGTGCCCTCTAGATGTTTGGGCTGTGCTGGCTGAGGCTGATGGGAGCTGTAGTCCAAAATACTCAGAGGGCAACAGACTGGGGAGGCTGGTGTTGTGGATCAAGTATTGCGGTTTTGACAAGGGAGGCCTGGGTTCAAATCCCTGCTCTGTCATGAAACTTACTGGGTGATGCGTAGTGTGCCACTATTGTAAACTAACCAACCTCGAATCGTTGTTGTGGGAATAAAATGGGATGCCCTAACACATGCTGTAATGAGTTCCTACAGGAAGAAAGCTGCAACAGTCAAATAAGCCCTGGAATCAGAACGTTCACAAGAGATGCCATTTTGACACCTTAAATGAAATGCAATGTTCCATAGCGACGACAAAGACATACATTGTACGGGCAAAAAAGTTGTCTAAGGAGAATGCCTTACCTCGTCCGGTATCACTATCACCTGCATAAATGAGAAAGCAACAGGTAAGAACATTAGGAGAGTCCTGCTGGTTCGAACCAAACCCTATCTAGCCCAGCAAACCTGGTACCCCAATAGGCCAGCCAGAAGCCTACCCCAAAGCATGACATAAACTCTCTCTTTTACTGCTGTTCCCCAGCAACTTGGCATCTGGAGGCAAATAACCTCTGATATTAGAGGGAGGACACAGTCATTATGACCAGCAGCCATTAATGGCTTTACACTCCATGGATTTGTCTAATCCCTTTATAAAATCCATCCGAGTTGCTGACCATCACCCAAGCGTATGAGATCAAATGACACGGTTTCAACTCTGCGCCGTGTGAAGACCTTCCTACTGGCTGTTCCGACTGTCTATAACCAGTCAGCTTCATTTGATGACTATGGGTTGTTATTTGGGGAGAGGGAGAACAATTCTTCTCTCTCTACTTTCTTCACAAACTCATCTCCATCAGGGCCCCACAACTTATTTCGGATCCCTTGCCTGTTGCTTCCTAGGAAGAAATTTGCCTTTTTTTCACAGCAACCACACATCGGGTCAGCTTTTTCATTGACATATCTGCCATACCCTGGTCAATCACCGCCAGCTCTGATGCTATCAGGCCCCCAAATAGGCATCACTTTATTAGCCATGCCCCACTCTGAAGATATTTGTCACAATATCCTTTTTGTTTTTATCCCCCTGAATTATTAGGTGTAATTTAGACACTTGGTGAACTCAGTGCTCAACCCTAACTCTAGGTCATCTATGAACAAACTCAAAAACAGCGATCTCAGACAGATACATAGGCTTTCCTACTTCTTATATTCCACCCTCGTCCCCCGGCCATTGCATGAGCTATTCACTTATTCATATTGTTTTACTTCCTGTTCATTCACCAGTTACCAGCCCAGCTGCGAATATGGGATTGCAGAGAAAAGGGGAGATAAACAGGCAACTGGGAGAATGGGGGATAGCACTACAATCTTCACATCGCCAGGTCCAGCAGGGCCAAGGGGATAAGGGTGGCACTTGGGGAGGTGGCACTGTGGGTTAAACCACAGAGCTTAGGGCTTGCCAATCAGAAGGTCAGCAGTTCGAATCCCCGCAACGGGGTGAGCTCCCATTGCTCAGTCCCTGCTCCTGCCCACCTAGCAGTTTGAAAGCACGTCAAAGTGCAAGTAGATAAATAGGTACTGCTCTGGCAGGAAGGTAAACGGAGTTTCCGTGCGCTGCTCTGGTTCGCCAGAAGCGGCTTAGTCATGCTGGCCACATGACCTGGAAGCTGTATGCCGGCTCCCTCGGCCAATAAAGCGAGATGAGTGCCGCAACCCCAGAGTCGGTCACGACTGGGCCTAATGGTCGGGTCCATTTACCTTTACCACTGGGTGTAAGGATGCAAAGCGTTGCATTGGTGCAGTGTTGCCACCTTGAGGTGGGGAAGCAAATCCTCCAGTATGAATATGGGTGCCGGTTAAAGGGGTGATCTTTTAAATGGAGTGGGATTCAGCAAATGTTGGCCTGCAGCGGAGTGAACTTTAATGCCATTTACCCCCCTGAAGAGCATTCACATAAAGCAGGACTTGGCTTGCAGGTGGCCAAAGTTAAAATTAGTATTAGATTGATGGACTGAATGAACCATCTCATCTTCCAATGTAGCATCAACCTCCGGCATCTCTCTCTCCCTCTCCCCAAAATACATATAGCAAAAAATGTAAAAGCCTACCGTTCCCTTTAGTCTACTTCCATTCACCTGAAGTGCCCTCCCACTTGCCAGCCAGATCAATGAGAAAAGATGCATGACACCTTCTTATGTTGACTTCCAATGTGTATTGTGTGAGCTGACCTCCCACCCTGCAGGAGCTTTAATATATGTTGTGATCCCACATGATTCTGCTTCTTCCCTTTCCTTTCAACTCCTTTCCCAACCTAGGAAGAATACTGACGTTGGGTCTCTTCTGTTTGTATTGCTTATTATCTTCTGAGAAGCTCAGTACATTGGCTACAGAGTGTGGTTGAGGAGAATGCTTAAACACAGCGCTGGGTTTGGACAACACATTAAGCCAAACACCTTGGCTTAGCTGCTATGCCACACCAAGCTAAAATGGCTGGGGAGGAGCAACGTAGCTGCAATCTCATCCCCGGGAGCCAGCATGATAGTTGCAAGCCAAAGTTTGGCTTGGCATTACGTGCAAACAACACAGTCATTGAGACACAGCATGGAAACAATTAGTTCAATTGGGGGTGGGGGGAAGAAAGCTGTAGACAAATATGCTTACCTGAGTCTTTAGTTATCTCAGCTAAAAGCAGAATGCACACAGAGGAAGCATTAGTGAATAATCTTCAGAAAGCAACATCACCCCAAGTCTTTTGCAGTTCCCTGCACCCAAAAGTAAATTTTGCTTCATTTTCCTTGGGGGGGGGGCATGTTTCCTCATTTCAAAAACTGTCCTTCCGTTGCCCACACATAGGATGCTTAAATCTTTACATCAGACAGAATGAAAGCCACCCTTATTATGGGAGTCACAAAAGGGGAATATGTTGTTGCCCCCAAATCCTACTGGTAGACTTTCTGTAAGCATCTGGTCACCATAAAAATAGGATGCTGGACTGGGTGGGATTTTTGCCTGGTATAGCATGGCTCTTGTCACATTCTTAACCCCCAATTCAGGCCACTCTTAAGGCCTGGTTTACATGATTGAGGCAGCTGAAGTTGCTTTTGAGGTGGCAAATCAAAAAGCTGATATTCTACAATTAATTTCTGTGATTCAGCTCCAACAAGAAACAGGTGTGTGTACTAGCATATACCTATTTGTGCAAGAAATGGCCAAATGCACACACACTCCTACGACTTAATACCAACAACTTAACGTGATGTTATTAGCAGAATCTCATGGTTAAGTTTTTTCTTTTACTATTCTACTTAAGAAGGCAAGGGATTTGTGCGTATCTGTTGCATATCAGACTACTCAGCGTGGAATTAAATCTCTGCACACAGAAAGTTTGCATGTCAGGGAGAAGGGACGTCTAACATGCAACTTTTTTATGTTCGATGAACAAACCTGCAAGTCCCTCCCTACACCCTTGTAGTAATGGAGTGGCCAGTAACAACTTTACCACTCAGTTCTGTTACCTGTATGAACTGATTCCAGTGAGCAGATTCTAAAGAGACACCAGCATCAAGCCTCACACACCCTTAGAGCAAAGCACCCGAGGGAGCCAGATAGCAAGAGCTCTGATACACACTCTTTCCCTGCAAAGCAATACACAGATACACACTTGCTTCCAGGCTTTGCGGTGTAGTCTTGTGCATTCTTTGCCTGGAATCAGCAGTGCATTCTCTGCTCAGCTGACTGCTTGCGCTTTGCTTCCTGGGAGTCCTTCCCTCATTCTTTTGAAAATGATGAAGGACCATAGCTCAGTAGTAATAGCTTTGCATCCAGAAGGCCCAAAATTCAATCTCCATTATTTCCAGGAAGGGCCTAAACCCTGGGGAGCCCCTGCCAGTCATTGTAGACCAGAGTTTCCCAAACTTGGGTCTCCAGCTGTTTTTTGGGACTACAACTCCCATCATCCCTAGCCAGCAGCAGTGGTCAGGGATGATGGGAATTGTAGTCCAAAAAATAGCTAGAGACCAAAGTTTGGGAAATCCTGGTGTAGACAATCAGGAGCCAGGTGTTCCTAACTTGGGAGAACACATGTGCCCATTTCCTGCTGGCCTTTCTGGAGGGGGGTATCAGCTCAGTGCAGGGCTGTTTGCCCACATTCACAGCTTATGGTGCCCACTCAATGTAGCTAGGGGTGCTTCCTTGGCCCAGAAGAGTTGTGCTGGCCTACAGTCGCTTTTTTAAAAAGAAAAAAGAGGAAAGATGTATAGGAGAACTGGAGGCATCTGGGATTCCCACCTATTTGCGCACCTTCACGGCTTCTGCTGGCCTGAATCAGCTAAGGTGTTTGGGGAAGCATCAGATCTGATGGGGTCTCCCCCACTCACTTGCCTGCCTTGTGCTGGCAGCAGGCTCTAGCCATGGAGACTGTTTTCTCTCTTTTCTTGAAGGAGGTGAATCAGGAGGGGTGAGGGAGCCGCCACCAGGTAACCATTTGCCTCAGGCAGGGACTTTGCCTGATAGCTGTTTGTTTGCCTGCCTGCCTGCCTTTCCCTCCTGCTAGCCACCATCCTGTAATAACATTCTCCTTTTGCCCTCCATCAAGGATGGAGAAACCTGGATGCACAGGAGGAGAAAGGTGTGTGTGTGTGTGTGTGTGTGTGTGTGTGTGTCTGTCTGCCTGCAAATGAGAAAGGGACTTCTCAGCTCCTAGATAGGCAGGAAAATCTGAAGGAGGTTGAGGGGGTGGGGGGTGGAGAGAACTCTGGGTGGACAACAAAAATTGGATAGTGGGAGAGAAAAGAGAGAGAGATCTGCTCTGTTGCTAAGAGCAGCTGCCCTGGCAGAACCTCCATTTGTTACCACCTTGAAGGAAGATGCTGTGCTTTTCTCCCTCCTCCCGCACTTTGGCTAAGATTTAAAAGGGCATTCTTTGGCTGTCTTTTTCCCATATCGCGTTTCTTTCTTGTCTTCCCTACTCCCCTGTGTTTTCCTTGCCCTCATGATTCACCATCAGTCTTGGACCAAAAGTTATTTTTCTCTTGCTGAGGGTATAGATTTGGGGGGGGGGGTGATGCAATTTGGCATATGCTTCTCATCAGATTTGGCGAGATGGCGTTTTTCTTTTCTTGTGTCAGAGTATGTGAGTGAGCGACTGGGCCAGGATTCTAAGTGAGTCATGGCTGACTGGGGACTGAGCCTGGGGTTTTGTTTAGCCAGTTGTGAATGTGGGCTCTTGCCTTTTCCATGCAATCTGAGCAGAAGTCCAATTCGGTAGAATTAAAACTGATTCTTTTGCATTGGCATAGTTTTTACATGGGTCCACCCCCCACCCCCACCCCCAACCACCATCAAATCACAGGTGTCATCTGTATCTCTGTGAATTGTACTGTAAAATAATCAAATTAGATTAAATAATCAGATTCAGCACTTTTCAGTGTCACCATGGCACAAAATCATGGATTGGAGGCAGGACTGACAAGCATGTACCTGTGAACTACAGGGAAAGCTTCACACAACAGGGAAAGCTTCACTTTGATGGCGGCCCTTTAGTTCATGTTAGTGACAGCAAAGCAGGAGTTGTATTCCAGATTAGCAAATCAGGTATAACAAGTGCAAGAATTTGCTAAATGATATTGGAGTATTTTTAAAAGCATTCAGTTTGAACTAATTGATCTAGAGTATGACAACAATTGCGAGTAGGGCTGGGCGATATATCAATATATTGTCCAAAACTAGTTTGAAGTCCATATCGTGATGTCCATTTCATAATTTTTGATCTGGAAATATATTGGGAATCACGATGTGTGTATATGTGTGCTATGCAAAAATCACAACAATGTGGGGGGAAATGTGAAGCCAGCCAGTGCTTCTCTTGATTCCTGCAGCCCCTTGTTAACCCTGCTGGCTCAGCAATCCCGCCTCCTGAAGCAAATCAGAAGAGCAGGCGCCAGGAAACACCGTGAAGCCAGCCAATATCTCTACATCGCTCTATCCTTATTTTGGACATCATGATATATTGTGAAGTTTAGCTGGTGATATATCACAATATTGAAAACCAGGTACAGTCCAGCCCTCATTGTGAAGGGACAACTTTTAAGACAGTCCCATTCTCAAAAGATATTTAGCATTAACCCACCAAGTAGGTCTGGAGCAGTTTACACTAACTGTGGATCACACAAAAAAGTTGAAGGAATCAGAGGACTGGATCCATTATCTAGTCTAATTTTTTTTTACCTAAAGCAAGCTCCTCAGTGTGTTCCCCTCACATTTTAGCATGCCATAAAGCAGTGACCCTAAGTGAATAAGGTGACATGACACTAGGAAAAAAACCCCCACCCAGACTAGAAATAGAGAGTAACTGAACAAGCCACGCACTACTCACAGAAGCTGCTAAACACACATAAGCTACCGGTCATAATATATGTATGGGAGCACAAATGAAATATAGCAAAGCTCTTCCGTACTTGAGGTGTCAAAGGCTTTTGGCGTAGTTCCTGCTGTTGTGGTGTTGGCCTCTACAGTCACCAGATTTGAATTTCCAGCAGTCGTGTGTGGAACTGAAGGTGTGGCATTTGTCAAGAGGGAGGTGGGCGCAGAAGTGGGCCCAGTTGCTGGCAAAACTGTCGCCTCCGTGCCTGGAGAGCTGACCATCGTGGCAGGCAGGAAGTCTGTGGCTGTAGGAGGAGGAGTAGTACGGTTTGGTGCCATAGCAGGAGACGCTGCTTGAGAAGGAGCGTGGCTACTGGTGGGGCTCGTGGGCTTCCCGCTAGCTGGTTGCGTCTTGGCAGTTTTCATGGAGCTTGTGAGCAAGGAAGAACCCGTTGAAGGGAGCACTAGAAGTAAAAGAACAAAAGGGAAATTGGCAGGATATGTTGCTCCCCACACCTGATCTTACACACACAGACATGAGCGCCAGGTTTTTCTCCACGAGTAGCAGGGCCTCCCAGTTTAAGAATGAGATTTATTTCATTAACAAATCTAAACCTACGAGCCAAATAAATATTCGCAGAAGACAGCATGCAAACTGTTAGTACTACGTTGCTCTTTATGGGTATTGGAAGATACTTTCCAAGGATCATTCTATTGTATTTTGGCTGCTCAATCCCTCCACACAAACCCCCAACAACACACTCTCTCTCTCTCCCCCCCCCCCCCGCACCTTGGTATCTTTCGTTCCACATCTAGAACTGTTGCCGTTATTATTGAGTGTTGCACAGACCTACAGAATAGAGCTCCCTTTCCCTCTATCTTTGGAAAGCTGCTCTGACTGATGCCAAAGTTCTAGCAGTCTTGTTTATTTAAGATACCAAACCAATGACTGCTTAAAAAATATGCAGGCTTCGATCTGGAGAAGAACCGGTGGAAGGGGATGACAGGTGCTTCTGTCCAATTTTTGACAGCCACTCTCCCCACCCCAGCCCACCCCATTTATCATCTTAGACTGCAGTGCTGGAAGTTTTGTTACTTACAGTGTTAGAAACCAAGATATGAAAGCTAGGAGCTACATGGCACCTTAAACCTAGGTTATGGGCGCAACAACGGAATGCCTAGGCACACTTTTTTAATAACAAGAATACAAAGCTGAAAATGAATGAACTGCAGCTAAAATATTATGCTCATTTTCCCTTCCCCTGCCCACCACCCTATTATTTTTAAGAGGGTCTCTTCGCCAGTTTTCAGGAAAGTGGGGAGGCAGAAAAAGGTGATCCTTTCCTTCCACTCTGCAGTTTTAATCCAAAATCTTAGGCGCAGTACTGCACCCAGAGCTCAGAAACTGCTCGCGCTAATGAAATGCCCTGTCGCAAAATGCGCCTAGACCAATGAGAGTTTCGAACACTGGTTACTTAAAACACATTTTTAAAATCTGAACATTTACTAAGTTATGTCTGCAATAGGAAGGTGGTCATGCCCATTCCCCCTTATATGTTCAGTGATTATACTGAAAATGACATAATGCTTTACCTGTGGTCATGTTGGCTGCTGCTCCCAGGAATGTCAGGCAGCTGCTGAGCAGGATGACAAGGAAGCATGAACCCATGTTGGCCTGAGCGGTGAGGAAGAGAAACAAAACAGATGGGCTTCATTAACAACTCAAGCTTGCATTGCCAGCAAGAACTACCAGCAGAAGTACCTAAGCATTGACACCTGTCACACTTTTGGAAGGGAGCCAAGAGAGATCTTTATAAGAAGCAGTGTCTCTGTTATGTACCAGGGAATCGCAACATTCAAAACTAGCACATTTATAGGGCAGAAAATGAGATACGAGGTACAACCCAGGAAATCCTCAGTTCAATTCTCTCCTGAGCCATTAACATATTGGACGGCTTTTGAAGGAAGCTAGGGACGCGGGTGGCGCTGTGGGTAAAAGCCTCAGCGCCTAGGGCTTGCCGATCGAAAGGTCGGCGGTTCGAATCCGCGCGGCGGGGTGCGCTCCCGTTGTTCGGTCCCAGCGCCTGCCAACCTAGCAGTTCGAAAGCACTCCCGGGTGCAAGTAGATAAATAGGGACCGCTTAATGGCGGGAAGGTAAACGGCGTTCCCGTGTGCGGCTCTGTCTCGCCAGAGCAGCGATGTCACGCTGGCCATGTGACCCGGAAGTGTCTCCGGACAGCGCTGGCCCCCGGCCTCTTGAGTGAGATGGGCGCACAACCCTAGAGTCTGTCAAGACTGGCCCGTATGGGCAGGGGTACCTTTACCTTTACCTTAAGGAAGCTATTAAGACTCAGAACCTCCTAGCTTTCTTTTGGCTTTCAGTAAGATAAGGATGACGACCAACAGGGAAAGTTTCATAACACTGTAGGCCATTTGGTTTCGTAATAAGCCCTTTCCCACAAGAGTCACCAACTCCTCTTTGGAGACTTTCCCGCAGGGTCAACCGCTGCAACGCCAAAACAGCACATCTGTGCTTACAACTTGGCCAACTCTCTTGCAATGGCTTCTGTTACCGTATTCAGTTTCTATCTGCTTCAGCCCAGGCCCTTCCCAACCTCTGGATGCACAGACAAGAATGAAGTCATAGAAGTCCTGAACACACCACCCAAATCCTCCCAGCTACAGACAGCTTTGACTATCTGCAGGGAGATCTCGAGGCCCAAACTAGATGCAGTGCTAAATACATAAATGAAGAATGCACCCAGCAAGGAGGGGAGGTTTTATCCTTCCATCCACACACAGCTCCAAATGAAATGCCCCCTCCCAAAGACAGCTTTTCTCCCCTAAGAAGAACAGGGGTGCAAGAAAGGGAGGGATTTTTGTTAGAACCAAGGCGGGGGAAGAAAAGCTTGTGCCTCCCTTCCCTGCACACTGCAGTCTTGGATGAAGATTGGTCCCTCCTGTGCCCAATATTAAATTTAGAAAAATAACCACCCTGACATGTCTTGTAATGACACATTCAGCATCACATCCATGTTGGCCCTTATAGTCAACTAGGTCAAGAATCCTTTGGACCAAAGAGGGAAGCATGAACCCTAAAAGCACCAAGTCCCACACATAGAGAATTGGCCGTGGAATGTCTTCAAAACTCGTTTGCCCAGCATGTTAAGTCCCTGAGAAGTGCCTCTTGGGTCTCTGGAGATCTGGGATGACTTCAAAGAGTTTACACCTATATATACAGGCACAGGAGTGAAACACCCTGTTGGGAAACAGGGTGAAACAGATCTGCTGGGTGCCTGAAGTGCAGTGTGGAAAGCTAATTCATAGATGTTCCAAGTACAGCCAGTGCAAGCCAGACGTTACAAATATTGTACATTGACACATGAAGGTCTGAGAGTTCAGAATCTAGTGGTTTTTCTGCAAGAATCCTTGCATCACCTAATGATTACTTTTTCAGATTTTAGGATGTGTATTTTCTCTCTCTGAAGATTATTTTCATTTAGAGTTCCCACCTGTTGTATCAGAGGTTCTATGCTTTCAAATAATAAAAAAAAGTGATGTAGCTTTCTCCAACTTTAAAATACCATCATATGGGACCACTACAGTCACTGGACTACTTCCTGCTGCAGCTGAAAGCATAGTAGCCTCTGTTGGGGGAAAACCAGTGACTACAACTTTGAAACGTCTTTTTTTAAAGCCGTTTGCCTCTTACATGTATGCAAACACGCTCAAGGTATGCAATGGATTCTGGGCTGTGATGCTGGCTTGCTTCCCTAAGAAAAGTGTGGATCTTGGGTTCTAATCTCTTGAGCATGGTAGCACACACTAGCAATCACTGTTTAAGTAAGAATAATTCAAGGGTGACTAACCAAGACAGCAATTGAGACAGCCTCCCCCTACCTAGTGTTTTCCAGATATTTTGGACTACAATGTCTATCAGTCCTAGCCAGCACAGCTTGAGGAAGGTTGGAACAGAATGTGGAGTTCTTTATTTGTGTAGACAACAGTTATTTCAAGATAGTATCCCCAAGATAGCAGCCTTGAGGCCATGAATTTCAATTCTTTATTCTAGCGCAAACAGATACTCGTTTTCCCAGTTTCTGGCATTAGCACAAAAAAAAATCCTTGCTCCAACAGCACTCCCACTGCAAATCTGGTTGTCACTTGGGGAGAGGGGAGGAAGAAGTTGTAAAAAACAACAACCACAACAACTATCTATATATCACCTAGAGATCTCTCACAAGGTTTTATAAAAGGTAGTATGACTACATGTGGGTTGTGCATCAGTGCGGAAATTAAGTATCTAAATCACTTTAGACCAGAGACAAAAATGGGGAGCAAGTATTCCAATCCCGATCATCACCATATGATAATTTAGAGCAGAGATGGGGAAGCTGTGGCCCTCCAAATATGGTTGGACTACAAACCCCATCATTCCTCACTACAGGCCATGCTGGCTAGGGCTGAGTTGGTCCCAGCATCATCTGGAGGGCAACTTGTTCCCCTTCCCTAATTTAGAGCTATATGGCTTTTCAAGACAAGGAGTTCTGGAGCTACCCTGCTTTAAAAGTGCACAGCACTTGCCTTGCATGTTTGGGTCTGTGCCAGAATGGAGTTACCATTTAAAAAAACATGAAAAAACCCAAAAGCCTACCCCATAAATGGACAATGAAGGATAAATAAAGCAAGTTACTGAAAATGATAGTGAAACATTTATACTGAAGTCATACATAAGATAAACACTACTTTCCTCCAACTGCCCTGTCTGACACCTAGGCGGAGTCATCTCTCTCTCTCTCTCCCCGAAATGCTCCTTAAAACCCACCATTTCTGTGAAGCCTTTCACTTGACCCTTATCCTCAGCACCAATGGAGCAAACCCAAAGTATGCATAACCAAGTTTTTGTGTTTTCATTCCCTACTACCCTTGCCTTCCTCTGTAGTCTTCTATACTGTTGAAATGTAGGTTGCCAACTTCTCTGGGCAAAGTTCCCTTATTTTGCTTATGTTCAGGGGGGGACTGTTATAAGCAACAGCTGCATTTTTCCTTTGCCATATGCAACCATCAGTATAGATTGTGGGCATGGAGATTTTGATTCACATCAGTAAAGAACGAACGCCACGGCCTAATATTCTCTTCACAAAGAGAGAGGTCTACCATTTTCATCACATGGCTACACTCCAAACTGTTTGGATTGCTAAACAGTGTCACCTAGTAGCAAATCTGTTTCAAACGAATACAGATTTTTAGCAGGACTACAAATATCCCAGGTTTCTAGAAATACGACAGCAAGGACTTTATATTAAAAAAACAACAACAAATTGTTCTTATGCAGGGCTGGAATGAGGGGCTTGTAAGATTTTTCCAGTGGTCCTTGCAAGTGTCCTCCAGCATGCCAGAAAGCATTAGGACAGCCTATACGTCACAGAATGGTTACATGCTCCCCATAGCAAAGAAAGAAAATCCTACTTTCACTTGGGAGACTGACTGTTTCGAAAGAAGGGAGGGGGGAGCCATGCCAGCAAGTTTCCCTTTCCCTTTGAGAACTAAGAAATCATAAAACTGAGCAGAGTGGCTCAAGTCCCTCTTTGTCCGGCAAGTTAGCTGACATAGATCTGACGTGATTTAAAATTACATCAGTTTTAAAACACAGCTGCCTGCTCCTACAGCCCCCTCAGCAGTAACATTTTAAGAATCGACTGTCTCCTTTGGTAGAAATTACTCAAGGTAGGGGTAAAGCAGATGTTTTGGAGGTGGGGGAAAGATGGTCAGTTCAGAAAAGGAATCTGCATGCACACACTTTCCCAGAGATCTGGCTAGGATCGTAAGATTGGAGCTGAAGCTCAAGCCAACCCCGGAAATAATATGTTGTGGATATCAGAGGGCTTCTTGACAAATATCAGGTGGGAACCAACAGCATCTGATAATACGGACTGACTGATAAAGACAAGCTCCAGGGACTGCAGGTGTTGTTATGTCAAGCAAAAAGGGCCCACACACCCTCTCAACATTGTTTAAAGCAATTTAGAGAACAAGATGGAAGTCACTTTATCACAGCAGATGTTTGCTAGTCAAAGCTTCTCTCAAATCACCCAACGTTGCAAAATAAATTGACAGCAGCATCTTAAAAGTAAAGGGGGTGCCAGGAAACTGGGGGTTATGTTCACATGTGGTGGAGCGTGTAAGTACGTACAATTTTTGGGGCAAAGGGTGTTTAAGGAGGTAACAGAAATCACTGGGTTAAAGCTGACCAAAAGTCCAGAGGTAGCATTATTATCAATTTACGATGGGGTGGAAGGTTCACAGGCTGTGAAGGACTTGCTCGCAAATTCATCGGCGGCTGCACAAATTATAACAGCTAGGAAGTGGAAGGGGCAAGGTGAATATAAAATGGAAGAATGGTATAAAGAGGTGTGGGATATCGCTTTTAATGATAAATTAACATGTGGGGAATATGCAGGAGAAATGATTTTGAGGAGATATGGAAGGTGTTTGTAGAATTTGTACTGTTAAAATGGAAAGGGGTCAAATTATCGCAAGAGGTGTTGGAATTTTGGGAGGCTGGATAGTTGCAATGGAATGGTATTGTGGGTGGGGTGCACATTTTTATTCTTATTTATTTATTCTTATTACTTTGTCAAAATAAAAAAAATAAAAAATAAATAAAAAAAATAAATGTTTGGTGTGGATACAAAAAAAGAAGTTATGTCTTAAGTCTTATTATGGCTCCCTCCCCTATGTTCACGCCTCCCATACAGATACAGAAACGGAGGGGAAATGCTTGTAATGTTATCAACATACACACAGCTGTTGGCTAGATGCAGCATCCTGCGCACTTCACAGAAAAAACACACATACCCTGACATCATGCCTCTGGTTTCACACAAGGCGGAGGGGGAGGGAGGAGCAGGAAGGAAAAATGCATTACACCACAATCATTTTTGCGAAGAACTCAATAATAGGCATAAGCAAGACTGTACAAGGAGAAACAAATGGGAAGTATTAGGGTTTGGTTCTTTAAAAAGAGTCGCTAGGCTAACTGGATGTGACCTTCTTTGACCTGGAAATCCTGTCAGCTGTTTCCACATGACATTGTCCCTCCAGGATAAGACCATGCACTCTGCAGGTGCTCAGAAACACTCAGTTTGTACCCATCTTCAAACATATTTTGAAATACCTTTTCGTGTAGTCAGATATGGGATAAGGCAGCCCATGCTAAGCTGGTTCCAGAGTACACAAAACACAGCAGTTGGTAATCCTCACCATATATCATTGCTTAGAATGTAGGCAAGTATCTGGCTTACAAAGACTTATTCTGGCATTAGGTAGACACTCAGATATTTACTGTTGTAACGAGAGCAAAGTAAGCTGGTGAAAGAACTGCATCTTAGTCCCTTGAGGCAGTAGTTTACATTAACTAGACAGAATTTATGCAGTGCTTGCAAGTGCTTCATATAATTCTCACAAGAACTGTGTAAGGTAGATCATTTTTACTCCTTGAAGAAAGGGAAGGGCTGAGAGAAGTGAGGTCATTCCAAAGACTTTCTATGCACAGAGAACACCTTACCACACCAAGCCATCTGCCATGGGACCCCTGCACAATGCAGAGGATTCTGGGGCATGCCCTAGGGTGCTGGTCAGATCCATGGGTCTTTGCCATCCCATCATGTGTTACAAAAGCACATCCTCCAGCATTTGCCCAATATTCCCTGTAGCTGTGCACTGCACAATGAAAACCAGAGGTGGTTGAGGGGCAAGGTTCCGCAATCTCTTATAAGTTCCGAAGAACCCCAGTTTGGAAGGCACTATGATTAAGTTTTGTAATTAGAACACTCAACCTGAAAGTAAAGAGAACTTTTCCAAAGTCAAACCTGCTCTATATGTTTATATTTTTAAAACCTACTCTCGTGAGAGTTGTGTCCATTACACTGTCTCCTTGCACCCTCTCTCAATTACTCTGAAAGGCACATTGTTGTTGTTTAGTCGTTTCTGACTCTTCGTGACCCCATGGACCAGAGCACGCCAGGCACTCCTATCTTCCACTGCCTCCCGCAGTTTGGTCAGACTCATGTTTGTAGCTTCGAGAACGCTGTCCAACCATCTCGTATTCTGTCGTCCCCTTCTCCTTGTGCCCTCCATCTTTCCCAGCATCAGGGACTTTTCGAGGGAGTCTTCTCTTCTCATGAGGTGGCCAAAGTCTTGGAGCCTCAGCTTCACGATCTGTCCTTCCAGTGAGCACTCAGGGCTGATTTCCTTAAGAATGGATACGTTTGATCTTCTTGCAGTCCATGGGACTCTCAAGAGTCTCCTCCAGCACCAGAATTCAAAAGCATCAATTCTTCGGTGATCAGCCTTCTTTATGGTCCAGCTCTCACTTCCATACATCACTACTGGGAAAACCATGGCTTTAACTATACGGACCTTTGTTGGTAAGGTGATGTCTCTGTCTCTGATGTCTCTTGATGTAAAGGCACATTACATCAAGACAAATCTGCTTACCCAGGTTAGTTTCATGGCTGAGTGGGATCTGAACCCGGACCCTCCCTCCCATATCCAAACCAAACCCATGACTAATCTTTCGCTTAAAAACAGAAAGGTGCATTTTTAGTACTCAGAATTATGCAGGCTAAATTGAAAATATGATAGCAAAAACAAAAAACAAAAAAACCAACCACTGAAGATTAGGCCCATACTAAAATTAAGACGTGACTACAATGGCTGAAAAGTATGAGCTACATGCCATTAACTCATATGAACTGCTCTAGGCTTTCATTACACATATGATGCTCTGCACCCGTCTTTTTCTTTTCCATTTGCCTATCAACTCACCCCTTCCAAATTCCTTTCTAACACATCAGGAAACAAGCACACTGCATTGCTTGCCAATTCATTTCTGGACACAGTTCCAGCTGCTGTTCGTTACTGTATTGATATTTATTTATTTACCAGAGTTTCAATACCACCTTCATTAGCACAAAAATATCATGGTGACTAACAATATAAAGCCAACAAGAGAATTCCATCAATAAAACAAATGCAGAATACATTATAAATCAACAGATCAGTTTACTGCATCAACATGGATCATTCCTCAGAGAAAGTCTGGGTGGAACAGATATGTTTTAAGCAGCCAGCTAAATGCCAGTACTTTAGGTGCCGGGATTTCATTTTTTTAATATGTTTTACTTCAATTCTTTGTTCTGTATTTGATATTACTTATTGCTAATGTAGGTTTGATTTTGTGAGCTAGTACTTCCAGTTGGAGAGGGAAATGAGATATAAATCTCTGTATAAATTGAATAGGCAGGGGTTTCTTTCGCCTAGCCTCTCTCAAGACAAAGCACAAGTTTCTCCTGCCTCTCCCAACACATGGGACTCTGCAAAAAAGAAATGTTTTATTGTTAATCCTTTAGTGTATTTTTCTGTGCACTGAAATGGATTGGTGCCAAAGTCCCACTTGGGTCTCTGTGGCTTAGAGCTAGCCTTTGATGTGTTGCCAATAATCATCCTTTAACTCCCCTGACCCACTTTCTGTAGTTAAACAGAAAGGATGAGTCATCACGGCACTCTCCAGCTCTTCGAAATAACCAAAACTAGGAGAAAACATACAAATTACCTCCCAATATTTCCGGACATTTTGCATGTATACACAAGGTTGAAACCTATGCTGGCTTGTGTTTCATTTTAAATACAAAGAGCTTTCTGAATAGACAGACCACCAATGGCTATGAACATCTGCACCTGTAGCTAACCCAAGATTTAGTTACCAACCACCTGCACATTTACACTCATTTTCTAAACAGCCACTTGCCTGCGGCAAGTAAGAATTGCCTCCAGGTGACCAGGCAGGGAAGTGTTTGTAAAACCGGAACAGACATCCTCATTTGTGCTTTCGGACTGTTGGTGTATCACAAATGGCTTGCTTTAATATGCATGGGCAGGAGGTTGTGCTACATGTTGTGGGTTTTAATTAGAAAGCTCTCCTACGCCAACAGAATTCAGAAAAATAAAAGGGCACGTTTTCTCTCCTTGCTGGGAAAGAAACAGAAACACAATACAGCCAATGTAACCCAACTGTTAAAATCTGTCAGCTCACACCCTGAATAAAGGACATTGTGCATACAACCTCCTAAAGCCTCTGACAGCTTGAACTGCAGAATTATTTCATGGTTGGCAGGGGAAAGCTGTTAAGATATCATAATGCAGGGGTAGCCAATATGGTGCGATCTAGATATTGATGAACTACAACTCCCATCAGGCCCAAAACATATAACCAATGGTCAGGGATGATAGGACTTGTAGTTCAACATCATCTGAAAGGCACCATGTCTGCTAACCCTGTTCTAAAACCTTCAGGTGTTCCCCATAGATGGGGAACCTGAGCCTCACTCACTGTACTTTGATGATGGGATCCAAAACCATTGCCAGTGGTCCGTACCAAGA
Source organism: Podarcis tiliguerta (assembly GCF_965153285.1). Lineage (NCBI taxonomy): Eukaryota > Metazoa > Chordata > Lepidosauria > Squamata > Lacertidae > Podarcis > Podarcis tiliguerta. Next base: position 5,886,416 of record NC_139542.1, read on the forward strand.
AAGGGAGCAAGCCCACCAAACCATCCACAGCCCTGAAGCCATAAAGAGAAGACAAGACAAGGTCCCTCAGCAGTTTAAGGTCCAAGAACCCCCCGCTTCAGTCAAAAGAAAATCACAGAGAAAAGAGGAATAAAATATCACTCTTTGCCATGGTATACTTCCTCCCCAACCTGAATGGGTGGTCCCCAACATGCTAATGTATATTTAAATCACAGCATTTAAAATAAAAGCACTGTGCTCATTTTGCAAACTGCAATACAAATGACTGCTCATATTAGAAGACATTTGCTTTTAAGTCAAATGATACTTAATAGTGGCTCTACAGATCTATCCTGAACATGTCTGCATAACGGGAGGAAGTTTCCATTTAACTCAGCGACGAACATCAGTGCCTAGGTAATCTTAGTTTTGTTACCATAGCAACACACACACACTCTCTCTCTCTATATATATATAATGTAACTGCTATGATGATACTGGGAAATCAGTAATAAGATCAGGTCAAGTCACAGGTGGACTAAAGCAAAACAATTTTAATATTTGAGCTAGAAGATCCATATGGGACACCCAGGGATGCTGGAAATATAATCGATAAACCAAATAATGGATAATTTGCTGCCTGTTAATTGTATGCCAAGATCTGACTAGTGGCAAAGCTGACCCCAGTTCCCATTGTTTTCTGCCAGGGGTGCCAACTTGAATAAAATATGGGGGGGGGGGCAGGTAAGCCACACCCTGCATTATTGATCACATGATGTGGTGCACGCACACCATTAGAATGGCAATGCCTATCAACTTTGGGTGGGCCCAGGCCCCTCAAATATTTAGGGGGGTCTTTAACCCCGAAAAGTTGGTTCCTATGGCTTCAGCTTACCAAGACAAACAATTTTGATATGTAACTTTATTATGTATCATTGTTTTTAAATTGCTGGTCATACTTAAAGATTTTATGTTAGCTTGTTTTTAATGTTTGCTTTTATCAGTAGTTTTAATGAATGTTTTAGATGGCTCCTTGTTAAACTACTAAGAGGTCTTCTGTCAAGTGAGAGATAAATTGATTTTGTTAATAAAAATAAAACCAAGAGGAGGATACAGAAAGGACCAGCAAACCAGGATCCATGGACTGAGCTCTTGAGGGTAGGGTACAATCACTTCCCACAGACTGCCTGCTCTTACACAAATGATTTATAAAACTATCCTACTCTGAATACTGAATGAACATAGAACTTGACTTGTGGTGTCAAATCACTCTGTATTAAAGAAGGTATTCTCTCCTGTCTCGCAAAATCAGAGAATCATAGTTATATTTTTGCTGATGCACAGTACTATTTCTAAATTCATTTTTTTAAGATGAGAGGACTTGAAGGAACCACAAAACATGTGTACAGATATTGATGCATTCTAAACATAGGCCGAAAGTGAGTAGCACCTAAAGTGAAATACAGTGGTGCCTCGCAAGACGAAATTAATTCGTTCCGCGAGTTTTTTCGTTGAGCGAGTTTTTTCGTCTTGCGAAGCACAATGGCGGGGAGGGGTGGGGAGAAGCAGGACAGCTGCCACAGCCGGTACCTCGGACTCACCCGCGCCTTGTGGCCACAGCTGGACGTGGCTGCTGGAGGGCAGCGGGGCTCAGGAGCGCGACTCCGGCTGCAACGCTGGCTGCTGGCAGCAACAGCTCTCTCAGAGGAGCGCGCAAGGGCGGTGGGCAGCGGCGCAAGGCAGCCAGAAGGTCGGCCATCAGCCGGAAGGTGGGAGGGAGCCGGAGGAGTCGGCAGCCGGAAGGTGGGAGGGAGCCGGAGGAGCGGGGAAGCGAGCGTGCATGTGTGCAGTGACCGTCGTCATGACAGGAGAGGCAGGGCTGTTTCGTCTAGCGAAGCAAGCCCTTAGGAAAATCCGTCTTGCGAAGCACCTCAGAAAACGAAAAACCCTTTCGTCTAGCGAGTCTTTCGTCTTCCGAGGCATTCGTCTTGCGGGGTACCACTGTATGTGGTGTATGGATTACATGGCAGTGCAGGATACCAATAGAATACAATTAGCCTCATAAATGAGTTTTTCTGCAAGCAATGATTTGAAGATTGAGGTTAGTTTGGTACTCTTTGATAATCAGGGTCCCCATCAACTCCCCTCTGTGCTCAACTGCTGACCCAGCTGGTAGCTGTATTGGATTTGAATTGTTTTTATACATGTGCTGCTGCTGTTCCAAGCTATTTTTATACATATAGTCATGTTTTTAGAAATGTTTTATATATGCAACTGTTTGTATATATTTAACTGTTTTATATATGCTTTTATTACATTGGGCGGGATTCACCTAATAAATCCAGGCAGCACAAGCCTTGTATGGAGGCTTCCGCTTGACCAATTAGGCTTCACTCCTCTCCCCTCCAAATTAGCTTGGGGTTTCAGGAGAACCCCCAAAAGTTTTGTGGGTGGGGAAGGAAGGGTGATTGTTCTGCCTGCCAAGCTACAATGCTTCCGCTGATGGGACACTCACCATAAAACAATGTTGAATTCTACCCACTGTAAATTCTTTTTGGATGTCTAATGGGAAGAGATTCATAACTGAAATAATTAAATATAACTACAATTATATATATATATATATATATATATATATATATATACACACACACACACACACACACACACACACACACAATGTTTTATATAGGCTGTAAGCCACCTAGAGTGGCTGGGGAAACCCACTCAGATGGGTGGGGTGTAAATAAAATTATGATTATGATTATGATTAACCTCTGTGACACTGCTCTAAAGCCTGGTTAGACCCAGTCCCTTTCAGCTTTTATGTTTGCATTTGCCCCCCTTCAATTCTGAATCAACAGACCATAGCAGTGGTGAAACGAAGCACTATTGGCAGTGCCCAGTCGAAGGAGTACAGTTGCCTGGAAGAGATCTGGTGGAATGCTCTGTCCCAAGAGACTAGGGCCCTGTGGGACTTGACATCTTTCCACAGGGCCTGCAAGACAGAGCTGTTCCACCAGGCCTTTGGCCAAGGCACAGTCTGACCCCCTCCTCTGGTAATCCTCACAGAACTCTAGCCCAATGGTTGCCATTAATTTGATTTTGAATTGATTTTAAAATGAATTGATTTTAGAATGTTGTGTTACTTTTGTTGTTGTTGGCCGCTCTGAGCCCGGCTTTGGCTGGGGAGGGTGGGATATAAATAAATTATTATTATTATTATTATTATTTATTATATATGTCTTAGATCAGTGCTACTCAATGTAGCATCCCATGGACCAGTGCCAGTCAATGAACCATCAGCTGCTGGATCCGAGCAACCCCACAGCCCAAGCTGGATGGGGCACTTCAGGAACAAAATATGGTACTGGTCCCTGGCATAGTGTGTGTGTGTGTGTGTGTGTGTGTGTGTGTGTAAATTGCCAGTCCAGCAATCAGATAGCTTGAGAAGCACAGTCTTGGGTAACCTGGCTTCAAGTTGTTTCAGGGCTTTAAATGCTAAAAGCCAAACCAACCGAGCACGTTGAGGTTTCCATGGGAGAAAACTTCAAGGCTCTTTTCTAAAGTCTGTCTCTCTGCTTGGAGAAGGGCAGCCGTGCCAGTGTTTATGGAATGATTAGACTGTTCCTCAGATGACAAAGACACACACATTCAAAATCTCCAAGAACTTTCTCCCTTTCAGGACTGAAACCGCGGCTTACAGTTCGGGGGAGAGGAGGAGAAATGGACAAAAACAGAAAACAAGGCAGGTTTGGACAATGCTGCCCATTGAAACTGGGAGGAAATGAAAAAACATCATATGATGAGAAAGAGGTTAAAATGCCCAGCACCACTTTAAACAGGGTGCCTTTTAGAAAGCCATAAAAAGCACAAACTCATGGGAACCTTCTGTGGAACCCAAAGTAACTATTCCGTTACCGGCTGACAGCCAGAGGATTTGCTATTAACATCAACGGAATCAATCAGCACTTTTACCTATTGAAGGAAACAGCACATATTATTAAGGTTACCAATTAGATAGAATACTTATCAAAAGCCGGACTTTGCTATGTAATTCAAATAAACAAGTGCAACATCAGAAGTCTGTTTCACCCTTAATACCTACAGCAGTGGTTTTCAAACTATGGGCGGGGTATAAATAATAAATAATAAATTATTATTATTATTATTATTATTATTATTATTATTATTATTATTTATTATGATGAGTTTCTCAATGAGAATTCTGGGGTGGGAGGGAATGTCAAGCTTCCTATCTTTCCTGCAATGCACATACGCAACATGGCATGCAAAGGTTTTGCATTAACTTAGCTGGTGCAAAAAAATACATCTCAGAACACACTGGCATTCCTAAGGAAACAAGTGGAAGCGGAAAAGATTCCTTGAGGTTGGAGAGTCTGAAATAACTGCTGGCCTATGGAGTCATCTGTATTGCTACAGGTTTTGGGGACCAGAGTCTGTGGCTGCAATCCACCCATGATTCCTGAACTTGTTAAAGGTTTGACTAAAACAGTGCCAAACACTGCGGGATAACAAGCCATGCCAGCCTGACATGGCTAGCGGGGAGATAAACCATTAAGAAACAAAGGCTGAAATGGGCAGTTAAAACAGAAGACACTGCTGGGCACAGAGGGGGAGGTTGCCAGGGTTACAGGGCGCAATGATGCAAGCGGAAGGGGAGGGGAGGTTTGGCAAGGGTTTTTGGAAAGATGGAGGGGCACAGAAGCCAGGTGGGCTGACTGGAGCAGGCTGCTACAAAGAAACTCTGAACCATGCTGGCTGCTGTTTGAAGCCAAGGCTCAAGGCAATGCTGCCTACCTGTTTGGCGAGGTTGCTGCTGCGCTTATGGCAGAAGCTGGCTTCTCTTGAAGATGTATCTTTTGCTACCGTGCTACTGGGCAAAGCACCGGACTCACCCGGTAGCACAGCAGCAAAAAAAGACATGTACCTCTCAAGAAATACCAACGGTAGAAGAATGGCGAATGAAGATGTTGGAGTTTGGGGAGCTGGCTGACCTGACTTGGAAGAATCCGCGAACAGAAAGAGGAGGAATTCCAAGAAGATCAGATGAAATTTAAAGAATATTTAGCCAAATACTGTAATATAAGATAATTAAGAAGATACTTGAAAGTATTAAACAGGCCTAGGATTATAATATGAATGTTGTATAGTAAGATGGATTTAAGACAATAAGAAAAGAGATGAAGATAGTAAATGGAAGGAACTGATTGTAATAGAAAGATGTTTGGGAGAACTGTTACAAGGGAACATAATGAAATTCATTTGGGGGGATTCGAGGAAGTCACGTAGTAATGGAATTTAAAATGAATATAAGAACAAAAATGTGTTTTTCTTTTTTCTTTTTCTTGTAGTATTGTAGTCTGTTTTGGATGTTTTATTTGTTATACAGTGGTACCTCGGGTTACATACACTTCAGGTTACATACGCTTCAGGTTACTGACTCCGCTAACCCAGAAATAGTGCTTCAGGTTAAGAACTTTGTTTCAGGATGAGTACAGAAATCGTGCTCCGGCCGTGCGGCAGCAGCAGGAGGCCCCATTAGCTAAAGTGGTGCTTCAGGTTAAGAACAGTTTCAGGTTAAGTACAGACCTCCGGAACGAATTAAGTACTTAACCTGAGGTACCAAATCAATAAAAAAATCAATAAAATTTTTGAGGGGGGAAAAAGACATGTACCTGTACCCCTTCAATTCTACACTCAGGTTGTATACATGTGTGAATAAAACCATATGTCATAAAGACACCATAGCCCCTGCTGTGACTCATTCCAAAGAAAAGACAAGTGCCTGGGTTAAGTGCCAAGTCCCCTGGCACTTCACACTGCTCAGAGATTGGGGTGGCCTGTAATAGTATTCTACCTTTATGCCTTCAGTTATGCTGCTTGTTTATGTTTGCAAACAGACATTCCCTCTCAAGACTCACTTACATAGCAAAGTCCCGTCAGCATTCCCATCTTTCCTGCTTCTCCATTGTATTCTGCTGCACCCATTTCCATCTCCACTCTTCCTCAGCCCTCTCTTCAGGTGTTCCAAAGACACATGTGGGGGAAGCGACCCCATCATCATGGAAATAATTTTGAAAATGACAGCGGTGGTGGCGTTGGCATGCTTGTCCCCAGTGCCCCCTTCCTTATAGAAGAAGAAGAAGAAGAAGAGTTTGGATTTGATATCCCGCCTTTCACTCCCTTTAAGGAGTCTCAAAGCGGCTAACATTCTCCTTTCCCTTCCTCCCCCACAACAAACACTCTGTGAGGTGAGTGGGGCTGAGAGACTGTGACTGGCCCAAGGTCACCCAGCAGCTGCATGTGGAGGAGCGGAGACGCGAACCCGGCTACCCAGATTACGTGACTACCGCTCTTAACCACTACACCACACTGGCTCTCTTATGTGTTTACGGGTCCTAAAGGTTCGGTTGGATGTTCATGTCCATACAGAATTCTTTGTGATCAGGAATGCCTCCTAATTTCCCTCCACACTTTTCATTCTTATGAGCTATTAACAAGTCTAAATGGTTAAAAGAATGCTTGAAACTACAAGGATGTGTAAGCAGAGCTTAGAATGGCATCATTCTCTCTGATTGGTTTACACAAGCCTTTTCACCCTGCTAACTGTGGGTGACAGGGGCTGGCTTGTGTCCAAAGTGAGTTGGTTTCTCCCTCTTCCAGTAAACTGTTTTTTTCTATTAAGAAGGCAGAGCTGGAAGATTGAAGGCAGAAGCTTTCATTTAAAGAAAGGATCTTTGTGTGCCAGAGAACTTCCTTTCTGGCCTAGGAAATCATGAGATGACTTCCGTTTTCTTCTTGATTCTTTATCTAAGACACAAAGTGCTTGGAGCCAACTTTTGAGATGGAGTAGAGAGGAGGGCTTTTAACTAAGGACTTGAGAACCCATCTAGAAAGAACCATCAGGACTTAAATGTGTTAAGAAAATTCCCTTATTATCCTTTAACTTTCTTACTTTCTTCTCTACACACTCTTTGAGACAGAGATACTCTCTACATATTTTACTGATTTGCCATCAGTAAAATTACAGTGTAAGAGTTGTAGGGAAAATATTTAATTTTTATAGCGTTTAATATGTGTACACTGCTAAATCATATAAATGTCTGCAAGGGCAAAGTAGGATACATGCATTTTATTGTTTTTTCAACAGCGACACCATGAATATAACATAATAACAAAAAGAACACATGGACCACACGTTATTGGATTGTCATTTACACAAACTAACATTAAGGTGCATATGTAATAGATATTCTGCTTCTAAAAAATTCTAGATAAGACACTAAGTATTGATCTAGTATGTGACCAGCACAGAATCCGAAAGGAAGCCAGCAGGCTATATTCTGGCCTTGTTTGCCTTTCAGAAGACACACATGAGGTTGTATCCAAGGGAATGAAAAGAGGTCAGATTGTGTTGCGCTTTAATTTTGTGAAGGCAACCTCTGTAATGGGTTGTTTGCCTGTGGGCTGTATCCAGCCCTCACATGCATTTTTTGTAGGTCCCCAATACCCCCCCCCCATTTGTCCATTTTAACTTCCTGCTCATGGCAAAGAGAACGGTGGCTGCTCACTTTTGGAAACATCTTGAAGGAGTCACAGTAGAAACATGGTACAAGAAGCTTTAGTTCCTACGTATGTCAGATAATCTGACACAAAAGGCTTGTCTGCATAGGGACCAAATAAAATAGGGTGTGTTCTACTCAGGAAGGTTTAATTTTATTCAGTTTACATTGGAACAGAAGAACCAAAAGAACGAACACTATGCAGCCGACTCGCATCTTGCGTGGGTGTTATGTTCCTGGGATAGCACATAAGGCTGATATTGTGTATAGTCAAAACAACCCATTGGAACCACAAGCAATCTTACCTTCCAGAGGTGGTGCACCAAACAGGTCTTACCTCCTAAGCAAGGCAGAAAAGCTTCAAAGCTCTTTCCATGCCAGGAAAACCCTGCACAGGAAGAGCTTTTAAGATCACTGCCTTCTACGTGTTTAATTTGTGCAATTTCAGCTGGCCATTTGGCTGTTAAGAGTGCAAAATTGAAATCACCTAAGTTAAACCTTCCTAATTAACTCCTAAGGAGGAATTAAAGAACCTTTTAATGAGGGTGAAAGAGGAGAGCGCAAAATATGGTCTGAAGCTCAACATCAAAAAAACGAAGATCATGGCCACTGGTCCCATCACCTCCTGGCAAATAGAAGGGGAAGAAATGGAGGCAGTGAGAGATTTTATTTTCTTGGGCTCCATGATCACTGCAGATGGTGACAGCAGTCATGAAATTAAAAGACGCCTGCTCCTTGGGAGAAAGGCGATGGCAAACCTAGACAGCATCTCAAAAAGCAGAGATCACGTTGCAAACAAAGGTCTGTATAGTTAAAGCCATGGTTTTCCCAGTAGTGATGTATGGAAGTGAGAGCTGGACCATAAAGAAGGCTGATCGGCGAAGAATGGATGCTTTTGAATTATGGTGCTGGAGGAGACTCTTGAGAGTCCCATAGACTGCAAGAAGATCAAACGCATCCATTCTTAAGGAAATTAGCCCTGAGTGCTCACTGGAAGGACAGATCCTGAAGCTGAGGCTCCAATACTTTGGCCACCTCATGAGAAGAGAAGACTCCCTGGAAAAGACCCTGATGTTGGGAAAGATTGAGGGCACAAGGAGAAGGGGACGGCAGAGGACGAGATGGTTGGACAGTGTTCTCAAAGCTACAAACATGAGTCTGACCAAACTGCGGGAGACAGTGTAAGACAGAAGTGCCTGGCGTGCTCTGGTCCATGGGGTCACGAAGAATCGGACACGACTAAATGACTAAGCAACAACAAAGTTAAACCTATGTAAGTCGACTACGCATTCTTGTGGAACAGGTAATAGAGACAGTTCTTCATTCTATAGGGTGTGTGGGAAAAGAAGGCATAAATGGCACACAGTAAACATAATTATGTGGACAGACCAGGCAAATTTATAAATAATTATTATTGTTTTAGCCATGGGTAGGCAAACTAAAGCCCAGGAGCCAGATCTGGCCCAATTGCCTTCTCAATCCGGCCCACGGACAGTCCGGGAATCAGTGTGTTTTTACATGAGTAGAATGTGTCCTTTTATTTAAAATGCATCTCTGGGTTATTTGTGGGGCCTGCCTGGTGTTTTTACATGAGTAGAATGTGTGCTTTTATTTAAAATGCATCTCTGGGTGATTTGTGGGGCATAGGAATTCGTTCATTTTTCCCCCTTCAAAATATAGTCCGTCCACCCCCCCAAGGTCTGAGGGACAGTGGACCGGCCCCCTGCTGAAAAAGTTTGCTGACCCCTGCTTAGCTTTATGTTCTAACTGTTCATTTTTGGGGATTTCTTTCATATATTCAATATAGAGAAATGTGTGTGTGTGTAAAGACACACACACACCCCTCTCAGGGATACCCTGCTGTGGTACTCTGAGTCCAAAAAGTCTTTTGTAGCCTCCCCTCCAAGATTTATTTTTAGAGATAAAAAATCAGACCCATTTTTACAGAAAAGTCATACCCAGAATGATGTATGGTGTTTGGCCCAAAAAAGGTTAGCCACCTACAAGCCAACACATAAAGAGACATTTTTAGTTGTGTATATAAGCTGCTACAGCCAGGTTTTCAGTGAGAATCAACCCTCGTAATCAGATGTCAACACTTGACAGTGGTTTTTGCAAACCTATGGGTTGACGTAAACGAAAGGCAACTGCGCTTGGAAAAGCTACTGCCCATAATTCATAACCACAGCACTTCCTCCCTTAATCAGTAGTTTCATGATGGTGTTTACAACTGGGAATTTTGGCTCTGACCTGCTCAGAGAGTACTGATTAATAGAAATAAATGTCTGCTGCAGACTTAAAGGGAGGGGCTGGAAACCAGCAGAATCTGAAGCTGGCAAAAGAAGGCTGAGGGCTGCTAGAAGCAGCAGATTCCGGCCCAGCTTGGAAGCGGCATAATTCAGTGCCATGTATGAGATGGCATGATTAAAAGGGAACGAGTGCCAGCACTTGACCCCAGGGGTCCCCTCTCAAGATAACAGCACACAAGGCAGACACCTGCAGCAAGGCACTGTCACTTCCAGCAGGGTTCTGAATGCACAATGGAGCAGTTCCAGCTCTCATCAGAAAAACCAGACATCAAACACTTAATGAGTTAGCAAGTTCAGGAACAGAGCCAGGCTAAAAACCAGCCAGGTTAAAAGTTCAGGAAGTTTTAGGATATAGAACACAGGTGGAGATTAAAGGGACAGCTCCAGATATTAAAATGCCCCCCACCTTCCGTCACAGGAGTAGACTTTTCAGCTGAGAGCTACGGCTATGTTAAATCCCTAAGTTCAAAGCAGCTGGAGTAACTACTTGCATTACAGTGGTACCTCGGGTTACAGACGCTTCAGGTTACAGACTCCGCTAACCCAGAAATAGTACCTCAGGTTAAGAACTTTGCTTAAGGATGAGAACAGAAATCGCATGGAGGCAGCAGGAGGCCCCATTAGCTAAAGTGGTACCCCAGGATAAGAACAGTTTCAGGTTAAGAACAGACCTCCAGAACGAATTAAGTTCTTAACCCGAGGTACCACCGTATTACCACTGGCTACTGATGGCAGGAACCCTAAGGATCTGCTCTGTGGGGAGCTGGCTTCAGGCACCAAGCCCAGACCAACTCTGTGTTACAAAGATATACAGTGGTACCCCGCAAGACGAATGCCTCAGAAGACGAAAAACTCGCTAGACGAAAGAGTTTTCCGTTTTTTGAGTCGCTCCGCAAGACGAATTTCCCTATGGGCTTGCTTTGCAAGACGAAACATCTTGCGAGTTCTTGCGAGTTTTTTTCCTTTTTCTTAAAGCCGCTAAGGCGTTAATAGCCGCTAAGCCGTTAATAGCCGCTAAGCCGCTAATAGCCGTGCTTCGCAAGACGAAAAAACCGCAAGACGAAGAGACTCGCGGAATGGATTAATTTCGTCTTGCGAGGCACCACTGTATGCACATGTGATATGAAGGCTGCCAACATCAACCCTGCTTGAGAGAATCCCTTGCAGATGGCTGCAAATACCTGGAGACGGTCAGGTCTTGCATCCACAGCAGCGATCAGAGGAGGAGGCAGGAGAACAAGAGAGAAGAAACACCATGGAGCACCTGCAGCTGCGCAACCAGATGCCTCCATCTGTCCCAGATGCAACAAAACATGTCCCTCCTGTATCGGTCTCTACAGCCACAGCAAGTGCTGTAACCTTCCAACAGCTTGGCTTCACTCCTCACAGGCGCACTCCTCCGTGGTCTCCAGAAACAGACGGATGCCAACCAACCAACTGCAATCTCTCTCATGTAGGGTTAACCACCGGCGCATTTCACATTCCGCATTCTTTTGGCTGCCCTCTAAACCTTCCAGCGGTTCCAGAACTCAGGCTCAGGTCTGCTGCCCACATGTCATCAGATACACTTGTGTATTTAGAGTCAACACTGCACTACACGTAGCACCTGCCGGAGCAAGTTCCTACCCAGTGGGCTTATAACCTATTAGCTGTCCAGTTCTTAACAGAAGAACAGCCAGATTTTATCCAAGGTGCATTCACTGCACTGGGTTTTGCAGAATGGAGGCTGAAGATGACAGCCATCCCCAAGCACCTGGCCCTGACTGGTACATTTATGCCCATGTGCCATTAATTAATTTTATTTAAAACCACCACTTTTCACTGACATATTACTGATGCTTTTACCAATGTTATTATTGCTCTATTACATGTTGTATTCCACCCTGGTATATTTCTTATGAAAGTGTGGTATATAAATCTTTTATAAAAATCAAGAATAGCTGTCCCGAACAAACCAAAAGCATATCTAGCCCATCATCCTGCTCTTACAGGAAGCCCATAAGCAGGGCCTGAGTACAACGATCCTCTCCCAACATGTGGTTTCCAATAAGTGGTACAACAGGGGAGTACTGCCTCTCACAGTGGAAGCAGAGCATAGTCATCCCAGCTAGTAACCTTTAAAAAGCAAAGGTAAAGGACCCTAAAAGTTAAGTCCAGTCGTGAATGATTCTGGGGTTGCGGCGCTCATCTTGCTTTACTGACCGAGGGAGCCAACGTTTGTCCGCAGACAGTTTTTCCGGGTCATGTGGCCAGCATGACTACGCCGCTTCTGACAAAACCAGAGCAGTGAACGGAAACGCCATTTACCTTCTCACCGGAGCGGTACCTATTTACCTACTTGCACTTTTGACGTGCTTTCGAACTGCTAGGTTGGCAGGAGCTGGGATTGAGCAACGGGAGTTCACCCAGTAGTGGGGATTCGAACCGCCAACCTTCTGATCGGCAAGCCATAATTCTCTTTTAAAGCTATCCAAGTTGGTAGTCATCATCCTGTCATCATTCCATATTTTAACTATGCCTTGTGTATACATAACTCTGTGATGGAACTACAGCAGCTAATATCCATTTGTAGATCTGCACTACCTGAGTTTTCTAATCATTATTTTAAAAGAAGAAAGAACTGTGGCAATGTTCCTAGAGGCATATATTCATAAAACACAGATCGAAAGCTACACGAGTGTTGAATCAAAGCAGGTAGGAATGTAATGAATACTTGGGATGGGAGGCCACCAGGAGCGCAAGAAGGCAGCTCAGAGTTTTCCAAAGAAGAGCAGGATCTAAGTATATTAAAAATAGAGGAATAAATAGCAAGACCTAAACATGGGCTAGTTTGAACAATCTTTTGAAGTCTAGCCCCAGTGAAGGTAATGGCAAGATCTCACAGGTTTCTTTCCAGAACTCCAGCTGTGCAATAAATCATGGGAAAGAGTGCCAGTGCTGTGGACAATGTGGTGTCTGGAATCTCTTGTGGAATTCCCACTGATGAGGAATGCCAGTTTACCTTTTAAACAACCAGTTGTAGACATCACTGCCGCAGAGTGCCTAACTTTGATGCAGGCTTCAAAAACCTATACGGGCGTGTAGGAATTTGAAACATTTCCCCAGCCATGTTTATTGAGATGGGGGAAGGTAACTAGCCTAAAACTGGAGGAGGATTTTCCTTCCAATTCCAATTCAGCCTACCAGACAGTTTCAGTGGTCAGTTGATGCACCCTGTAAAATACAGGCTGAGAACACCGTCAACTCCCCCAGCTAAAAGTAAAACTCAACTTATGTTTGTCAAGAAAGGACCTTCCTCATCACCTTTCCACTAAAGCAGAGAGCTACATCTGTTAAATCTCCCATCAGTTTCCAGAGCATGCTGAAGAATTTATCAATCTGAGACCTCCAGTAGAGAGCAGCTGAAAGGAAACCAGAATTACAGAGGCAGACGGAAACATTTACTTGAAAAAATAAATTATAACAGAACATCAAATATAGCTTCCAATGTCAGTTGTCAGATAACAGTACAAGAGGACAACACACCAATGATCCATATAAAATGCACAGCTGAAAATCAGCCAAATAAATCAAATAGGAGGGAAACATTTACTGAACGCGTTGAAAAATGTGAAGCTTTTAAATAACATTAACATTTTGCTAAGCAACTGGTGGAGAAATGCCCAGCAGAGAGCATTGTGGATAAAGGCCTTCCTCTGTAAAGCACTGCTGGAAGAAAAGGAAATCGTTTACATCTCCCTGCCCTGAAATGCAAGTCAGACAACCACACACGTACATTTCCTAAGTGAAACCTTAAAAAGTTAAAACCTTGAACATGTTCCAGTATCACTATATTTATTTACATTTATTTGTTTGTTTGTTATTAAAAATGCATTTAGATATTTGAAGTTTCCCACAGAAAGATATAGTAGTAGATTATTAGGTTTATATCCAGCCAGCCATTCTTACATCATGGAACCCAATGCAGCGTGTGTGTGTGTGTGTGTGTGTGTGTGTGTACGTACACACACACACACACACACACCCCAGGTGAAAGTGGTAGCTTTTAAGTGGTTTCCAGGGGGGTCACTCATCTAGACCCTGACCAGACTCAAGAGCTCCATAGCTTCAGCGAAGTGGTGGTCTTGTGTGCCTTCAGACCATATACTTTGGGACAAAATTCTTGGCTTAGTGCTGCATAGTTGCTATTCTGTTCAGCTGGCATCAAACCTGTGGCTACTGCCATTGACCCAAGGAGGGCAGTGCAGTGTTACACTAGAAATAATGGAGACATCTAGGATGTTCTTGGGAATCAGTTTGTCTGTGCCACTGTGCTTAACCTTGAACCAATCCATGGTACACAGGCATTCTGCCTAAGGATGGGGCCTGTAAGAGTCAACCTTGGTAACTTCTTGCCCACACCGTCCAGCCTGCAACAGACCATTTCTAATGGCTTAAAAATGGGCATAAATCTAGCATAGTTTTGTACTTTTGCACTCGCTCCATTCCAGACTGGGAGTGGAGGCCAGGCAAGCATGAACAGGCCCAGGGGATGTGTATCAGGAGAGGGCCTTTATTCTTCACAATGTGCCTGTGGCAGTCTGGCAGTCACGAGAGAGTCAATAAAACTCATGAAAGGGCCTTTTATGCCACAGCAAGTGTACAAGGAAGAGGGAGAGGGGAACGCCAAATGACCCAGTTTGAGAAGGAGCTATTACCAACAGGCTTAACTCTTCTTATCCCAGATTATGCTCCTTGAAAACCACAACTTCAACAGTTACAGGAGAATGTTTCTTTACTGGAAAAGTTTGTGCTTTTTGTTATCAAACCACAGCTAGCTGTGCTTCTCAATACACAGGAGAGCTGAAAACTGGTGCTTCAAATTAGAACCCCAAACCCATGTATATATACTTTACGGTCAACAAGATGAAGTGCGGTCAAAAGACCTTGCATTCTCTCCGATGCAGAAGAACAGCTTCGCATTCTTCAAAATATATTATTCCACTATGGTATAAACAGCTGCCTCAAACATGTAAAACACAAATGAGAGACAGGCTTCCTTATTAAACAGCAATACATATATTATTGCTGATGGTGACTGGACAGCACATCTAATGCATACAGATGAGAGTTTTAAGGATACCTTACGTCTCTTTTTCACATTTTACACATTTGATGCAAATGACTGATTCTGGGACTGTGCACATCCTCTTTTGTTGTTGTTGTGTCCAACTCTTCGTGACCCCATGGACCAGAGCACGCCAGGCACTCCTGTCTTCCGCTGCCTCCCGCAGTTTGGTCAGACTCATGTTTGTAGCTTCGAGAACACTGTCCAACCATCCCGTCCTTTGTCGTCCCCTTCTCCTTGTGCCCTCCATCTTTCCCAACATCAGGGTCTTTTCCAGGGAGTCTTCTCTTCTCATGTGGTGGCCAAAATATTGGAGCCTCAGCTTCAGGATCTGTCCTTCCAGTGAGCACTCAGGGCTGACTTCCTTCAGAATGGAGAGGTTTGATCTTCTTGCAGTCCATGGGACTCTCAAGAGTCTCCTCCAGCACCATAATTCAAAAGCATCAATTCTTCGGCGATCAGCAACATCTTGCACATCCTCTACCACTCGGCTATGGGCCATTTCCTCCTCAACCTCCTCATAAAATAGCAACTTTGGCCCCTCTCATATATCTAAGAATGATATGCTGTTTACTGGGAAACTAGTCATTAGGCTAGTCCCAAGGATGGCCAATCCATCCTTCATAACAAGTACAATGGAGGACAATATTCACATGGAAACACTGTAACAATGAAATGATTATAGGGAATCTGCATAATCAGATCACAGTCATTTCCATCGCTGGAAGATATGGCCATCAGATTGGCACTCCCAAATCGCACATTCATACTAAAATATATTCACAGTGCTAAAAATGAACAAAAAAAGTCAAATCTAATACAGTGGTACCTTGGTTGTTGAACTTAATCCGTTCCAGGGGTCCATTCGGCTCCTGAAACCATTCAAAAACCAAGGCGCAGCTTCCGATTGGCTGCAGGAGCTTCCTGCATTCAATCGGAAGCTGCATCAGCCGTTTGGCTTCCAAAAAACGTTCACAAACCGGAACACTTACTTCTGGGTTTGCGGCATTCGGGAGCCGATTTGTTTGGGAGCCAACCTGTTCGACAACCAAGGTACCACTGTACAACCTTGGAAAAGGTTTCATTTTAGCCAAGACTTGCTGGTAGGCCACTTTTAGTCAACAGTTGCCTCACAGGATTTATTAGGATTTACTCTGCACGTCCATATTCCCCCCCAAATCAGGAAAAGTATCTGGTTTAGTGAAATTTGTAAAAAAAAAACCGGACAATCACTAAGTGAATATACAGTACATTCTGGCAATAGTGAGAATTAGGCACCAAAAGAGGCAAAAAGGTAAGAGGAAGTGAGAGCTGAGAGAAAAGTTGATTTCTATGGAGAAATGTGAATGAACTAAATATACACCAGGATTATCTACACATCTCTTGACTGCCCAAAGCAAAATATGAGCTTTGGTACTATTACTGCCCCATTAACCCAGATTTTCTTCAACTATGTCACTGGAAGAGTCCCCACCCCATGGTTGTGTCTTCCCCCAACTAAAAGCCACTTTAGGAAAAGGTGCCTTTTTTTTTTTTACATTGTTTGCATTGCTCACCATCTTATAGCAACTTTGACCCATTAACAAAGCCTTCAGACTATACGTGATCACAGAACCGGAAAGGCATTCAAGATGGCCTGGAAGTGTAGGATGATCTCTCCAACCCCCGCCAAGTTTGCTTAGGGGAGGCCACTCTTGCCAACTGATTGACAATAGAGGGAAGATAAAAGCTTGGCAGCTAAGAGCAAAGCAGAACGAGGCACATGGCACAACTAGAAAAGCCCTGCCTTAGCAGCTCCCATTGTGAACACAAATGTCTGCGATGGCTATTATGAGCAAGCAGCAATCTGGAAAACTCGTAATGGGGAGAATTCTGCTCCCACCCAAGCATGTGCCAGAGAAACTCCTTCTAAGATAAACTGTAGCACGGGCACATGGGGTCCGGTTTTTTACACCGGGAATACCCAGCACATCATAAAATGTATTTTGCTGGTATTATGGGTTTGCAAGGTAATATTGCACCAGATATTGGCTGGACTTTTTAGCAGCATGGCAACAAGAGCAGCATCAGCAACAGCACAATCTGTCACCTGTGAGGCATCTGAATGGGGTGGAAAAGGGAAAAGATCACATGGGTGGAAAACAGGTTCAGGAGGGGGATACATCATGGGAGACAAATCTTTGTGTGAATTAGCTAAAATTTGTAGAATTTTGGAACTGAAGACAATGCCAGTATGCCTGTGCTTAATTTGCAATGCCTTGTAATCAGAACAAAATGGTATTTTATTTTATAGGGATAGCACTATTCGGTAATAATATAAATGGAAAACAGAATTTAAAGCAGTAAGCTTCTGTGCACCAACCCTAGCTTGATTAGGGCACTAGCAAACTAATTTTTATTTATTATATTTATATCTATCCTGCCCGATGTCCTAAAGGAGCACATAGATACAGATAGAACTATATATATATTTTATACAAATACTATCTAACTGAAAAGGCATTTCCATGCTCAAGAAAACGGCCTAAGAATGCAAGCAACTGCACAGACGTAGAGACTCAAGTCAAAGCAACGTGAACCAGTTGACTAAGCACAGAATTTCTTGAACGGATTTTATGGCTAAAAGTAAGCCCAGGCAAGTGCCAAAAAAAAGCATGAGAGAAAGATGGAACTCTGAAGTATGTAAGATTCCTCCACAGAAACAGTTAAGAGGGGAAATTCCTCCTTAAGAGCTCTCCAACCAGCCTTCCAGGCAGTCAACCTTTTTTTCCTGAGTTCTCCTCTCTCCCCTTTAAGTTGAGAAGGCCAGCTATAAATTAGCAGCTCCTAAAATAGAAGTCCCCCAGGAGTGAAGACAAAGGCAATTAATGATGATGACCAGAATCTGCTTAATTTGGCATAACTGCTTGCACTCTTGGGAAAAGCCAACTGAATCTGGCAAAGGTGCAGAGAACACTTTATAACAAGCCAAAGAGGAACATTATACTGGACCTATGTGCCTGCAAGTCAATATTTACTTCATTTACTGCAGAACTCTACAGCACTAAATTTCCAACAGAAAATGTAGAGTTTTAGATTCTCTTTCTACGTGAACAAACTGTTAAAAAGGGCTGCTGTGAATAAACACCACTCGGCCAGAATTTTATTCCTACCTCTCTCAATTATGGGTGAAACAGGGGCTACTTGCTTGGGTGGTTTTTTTTATGTTTTCATCATTAATTATTACATACTTTATTACAGACAAGTAAGTATAAGATAGTTAACCTGCACTTATGTTAAATCTGCAGCAGAATCCACACAAAAATGGGATCCTGCATTCCCCCATCTTCCTGGGGAGAGAAAGGAAATCTGGTGATCCTGCAGGACCTTTAGCATCAATAAGACATAAGGCAACTCCCTGTTTGTTTGTTTTTATATTAAAAAAACCAAATGGTATTCAGAGGCATGGATAAGACCCATTGATAGTGTTATCTTCATTTGGCTGATCATTTGAACCCACTCCACAATGATATTGTTTGAAACAGAAATCCTATGTCGGGTCACTTCAATGCATATGTGATTTTAATATACAACTAGATAGCTGGTGTGAAATTTTGTGGCATCGTGGAACGTATTGTTACAGGCCACCCCAATCTCTGACAGATATGAGATTCCAGGGGTTCAGGTGTGCTTACCCAGGGGCTGTGGTTCCTTTTCGACAATGAGGCACAGTGGAGACTATGACGTCTTTATGATATATGGTTTATTTGCACATATATACAGCCTGAGCCTCAACAGAGGAGCTCCTAGCATTATACCCCCAACAGATCTTCCATAGGGGCAGTAATCTTGGGCTCAAAATAGAAATTAGCCATGCTCTCTGTCTCCTACATCCTGTCATAGTCAGCCCACCTTGTATACTGCACCCCACCCCCGGCAGCCTGCCTTGTGCTCTACCCACCCCCCCTTCCTGCCTGCCACCACTAACAGACTGGAACAATTTCTCTCCAGCTTACTTCATTCAAATTGAAATTTTGTCTCTGCCCACTAACACACAGCTGGAGGAGGATCTCCACCCACTATACTGTTTGGTGCAGCCTTGCCTTCTTAATGGCTTTCCTGATGGGATAGCTTTCTTGATGATAGCTACTACCAGGCTGGCCTATCTTGCTAAAATAAACTTAATCCAGGGGTTCAGTGTTTGGCACTGTTTAACTGCCCAAACCTCGATTAAAATCTAACTTTAAATAGGCCCAGGAATTTAGGGTGTCTCACATCCCACAAACTCATAACAATAGAATCCTAAAAGAAATTATTAAGACGAATCTTGACTTGACCACTTTTCCACACAAACAACTGCCTACTCCCAGCCACACTCAGAAGCAAATGGTGGATAAAGTTGAGTTGCAGCAGAGGAAATAGGAATAAGCAAAGCAGGTGTCGTAACAGATTTCTCTGGGGCTGAAACTGAGGAAATGGGCTGGGAGGGGGAGAAGCTCTGAATTACCCTTGCAGGAGAAAATCAGCCTAAAGTGCCAAAAAAGTAAGGAAACTCACAGGAAGGAGCTCCCTGGGAGACCCTAGGAGAGAACAGCTGGTCCAAGAAAGGCCACGTGTGCTTTCCTCCTCCCTCTCTCCAACATGCACTCCCTCTATACTGGTAGAATTCAGTTCCTGACCAGGTATTTGTGAATGTGTGACAGGGAGTGCGTATACACACATTGAGAGGATAGAAAATGTCCATGTACATTTAAAAACAGGAGAATGTACTGAAAGTTTCACATTTTTCTCCCTTAAGAGAGGCCACTTGGAAGAATAAATTGAGTGGGTCTTCTGAAATGGGGTCTCCCAAGTGAAAAATTCAGGGAAGCTACTTCCTGCCCACAAGCAAATCTAATATTATGTCAAAAACTACACAAACATAACTTTTCAAAAGTTGATTTAAAAATCAAGTCGACAGCACGTAAGTATTGGGCAGGAAAGCAAACAACCACAATTTGCTCTATTTTGCATACCGTCATGATCAATCAGGAACAGAATAAACTGTAATAAATGTTAGTTAGAAAACATCTGTATGTGACCCTTTCCCTCTACAAAATTTCACAGTCCAAATCATGTTCTTCAAATTGATGTAATTCATTTTGCCAGCTAGAACAAACAGAAAGCTAATGGACAAGTTAACTCAACAAGGTGACTCAAATAGCTTGAAGAAAGCTTATTTCAACAACTCCATCACTTCAAAAGATAGCCATCTTAGCAGGTATAAAGGGGTCAAACTCCTACTTTTTAAAAAAGAGCCTATGAAAAGGATAAAGCCTGTATGCCTTTCGATTAAACTAATTCTATAGTCTCTTTGCTCAGTGTCTAAAAACCAATGAAGGCCTGGAAGCCTAAATCAACGCCTCCTTAGTTTGCGGAAGAGGGGTTTTAAGAGGGCTCCAACCCACAAATAGTGTACCAGGGACCAAGAAATCCTGTTAGCATCCTTGCTCGCCCCCATCCAGGGGGAGCCAGCAGAAGGTACAGGACAGTAAAAATATACAGTGGTACCTCGGGTTAAGAACTTAATTCGTTCTGGACGTCCGTTCTTAACCTGAAACTGTTCTTAACCTGAGGTACCACTTTAGCTAATAGGGCCTCCTGCTGCCGCCGCGCTGCCGCCACATGATTTCTGTTCTCACCCTGAAGCAAAGTTCTTAACCCGAGGTACTATTTCTGGGTTAGTGGAGTCTGTAACCTGAAGCGTCTGTAACCCAAGGTACCACTGTACAGTGGATGCTCGGGTTACGAACTTGATCCGTGCGGGAGGCATGTTCGTAACCCGCAGCGTCCACAACCCGCAGTGCCGTGTCTGTGCAGGCTGCGATTCGGCGCTTCTATGCATGCACAAAGCACGATTTAGTGCTTCTGCGCATGCACCGAAACCCAGAAGTAACCTGTTCCGGTACTTTCGGGTTTCGGCGCATCCATATCCCGAAAACGTGCAACCTGAAGCGTCTGTCACCGGAGGTATGACTGTAAAAGGAAGACCACTACACCTGCAGAAGCAAATGCTATTGAACTAGAGCAGACAACATTTTGTTTGTACTCGAAAATTAATAACCAAATGAAATATCTGGGTGAAACGTGGGGGGGGGGGGAAGTATCTGTATCAAATTTTATTTTGGTCACAGACATAAGATAAAACATATGGATGAACTGAACACATAAGACTTAAAACAGGTAAGGAATAAAAGTTAATAATAAAAAGGTGATTACACCATACATAACTTAAAAAGATAAAAACAAGGACAAACAGTTGAACGCGACAAAATGTACAGGTCTTGCATTTTTGGCAAAAAGCTCTAAATATTAAATTAATTCTTCTATTTACCTTAATTATCTTAGGCACATCATCCATCCATCAGGCATTTGGATCCCATAAAGGTTCTTCAAGTTCCTGTAAAGAAACAGATGATGAGTTTTTCAGTTGAAATAAAAATTCAGACAGGGAAGATGTAATGCTCTAAGAATATGGCAACTAAATTAGAACACCTGGCTGGCAATTTTATTTTCTGGAAGGCTTTGAATGCTAAGAAACAGAACTTTGAAGCAGCAGGAAAACCCAGATTTCCCAAAAGGACCGTGTTGTGTGTATGTGTGTGTGAGAGAAGATATCTTGGAGAATAAAATGGCATTTGCTTCGGTTTGGAGGCAAGCCATGTAGGTGCCAGGCAAGCCTCTCAGGAGAGAGATTTCAGTGAGAAGGGCACGACAAACAAAAATGCTTGCTCTCCAAGCAACCAGAGGAACATTTCAGAAAATTACCACAGACAGATACAGGAGAACAGGCTTTCCTTAAAATACCTGGGCTAGAAGCATCTCCTCCTGGAAACAAAGACTTTGTGCATTACAGAGAATTTAAATAGCAACGCTTGAACACACAAAGTGCCCGCTGTACTGCCTTCAAGGCAGCATGAAATATCCCTTGCAAAACTAAACCCCGGTGGGGGTTTCAACAGTGAAGCGCAGGTGAAAATGGAGCATGGCATATGGCGAGCCACTATTGGAGACCGAATGGGAGTCAATGGCCGTGTTGTTTGACCCAACGAGAAAATGATTTTGCCCTTGAATAATTAATTAAATTGAGAATTTGTTTATTTATTTAGGTATTTATACAGGCATCTGTATATAGTCCTCTTAAAGTGGTTCGCATCATAATGCCAATTTCACAATAAAAGCCACAATTAAATCTTAACGCACCAGGAAAACACAGCAAACAAAGACGGCAAAAGCTATTAAATTACACTTAAAAGTCTGGAACAGCCTCAAATTAATAAGTTAAGGAAGATATAAACAGGCAGTTTAAATGGGTTTTAAACACTTATATATTGTATTCTAGCCTCATGCATGTGTCCTTTCGAGACACTGTTTGCTATGCATGTTCTGGCTCTCCCCTGCCCCCATCAAAAGGCCCAAGATTACTCCAACAGGCCAGCTATTACATAATTCATCACTGCAGAAAAAAGGGTGACTTGCTGACATTAGCTTTTGTGTTATAGATTTCTGTTCTAACTTGCCGTAGTACTTTCAAGTCATTAAGCGGCAGCACCCAACATACAGTGATCTGCGGAATATAGAGTTTGAGGCTTGCCTCACCTCTCATCTCTCTTTAATCATCCTGCCCCCAACCTCCAGATCCAGTTCTACTCCCCCTCATCCTCTGATCTGCCAAGCAGATCAAAAACAAAAGATCCCACATGAACGTAATGTACAGAACTAACAAGCATGCTCTGAACTAGTACATGACAGCCTGCCAGAGAGAATCAGGGCTGTTTGCTTATTGATATTTCTCATCAGCTCTGAACTAGAAAGATTTCCAAGTTAAGCAAGCTGGGGGAAACGGCATCAAAGGAAACTACTTGGGGGCAATTTGCAATACAAAAAAATGGGGGGTGGGAAGAAGAGAAGCAAAAGCAGATCCACAGAAATATTTAATTGGTTCATTTAGTACCAACTTCCCTTTGCTCAGAAACACAATCATTTACATATATTTTTCGGTGTGTGCTCTCAGCTGCAATTCCCATTTTAGCAATCCTAAATCCTTGTCTCAGGTCAGTCAGTTGGTGCGTTACAGAACAGGGTGTTGAATCCTTATCTTTTAGTTCCAAACCAACACATTATCCAATAAATAAAAACATTATGCACAGCTATAATTATGTGGCAAGTCTATGAAGGAGTAGGAAAAGCGTCAAATGTGGTGCTAGGTAAAAAAAAATCAGCTTCAAGAGTCAGATTAACACTGTAAACTGAGCCTCTAGCCCTTTTGCTTAAGCTTGCATGTTCAATGACTCTTAGAAGCCTGGAGGATTTCCAGTTGGATAATGTCGGCAGATGTATAAAACCAATCATTTAGGAGAGAGAACATGCTCGCAGGTTTCAAGCTATGGAGAATCAAGTCAAACCTTTTTCAAAAATGTTTACTCCCAAGGCAATGAATTACAATTTTTAAGCTTGTTCACAAGTGTGCAGTGGGAGGTCTTGGCTGAATAGCAGGGGGTGGCAGGTGAATACTATTTTTTCCTTCCTAGAGGAGGACCAGAACTGGTGCCAAGATACAGGAGTTCTTGAAGGTTGTGTGGAAATGGAAATATACCTCTTAATTAAGAGCTCCTGATTTTAAATTGTGCATCATAAAAACATTGTAAACGCTTTCATCAAAACAAACACTGCACCCCTAATAAAAAAAGCTCCTGCATATAGTAAAATTTGCAGAATTGTGCAAACTAAAAAGTCACGCAAGTTGCATAATTGACATTTCACAAAGCACAGCTTTCAGTACAATTTCGGATCTTTGGGGGGGGAGGTTCTGTTTGACATCCGAGTCCACAAAGCCCTGACCACATGTACTTTCCTGCCACTAATTTCCCCAAAATTAACCACTATGCCCCACCACATGAGCTTCCTATGGCTCAAGGTTGGAGAAAGAGCACTGGTCTTTAATCTTTGGCCTGTTTCTACGCCTACACGTGAGAGTCTGGTGATGCAAGAAAAACCACTCAAGATTTCTGGCTTCTACTCAGGGTCAAGCTAGACCTGGAAGTTAACCACCTCTCTTAATCGCATGTTTGGGACTGTGTGCGTCAGAGCAGGGGATGTTAACCCTTTCCCCCTATACTCTTCTCCTGCTGAGAACTGCCCCTCCTGAGGGAGCGCTTCTAGCAAGTAGCAGCTTGGGGTGGGAGATTTCCTACAAGAACCAAGATGAAGTGGGGAGGTTAACTCTAATTCCCGCTCTTTGCACTGCAGTCCCAATCCAGGTTGGGACCCCCTGAAGCGGTTGTTACTTCTTAAGAGAAGGATATTTATAAGCACTGGATTCAAAGTTAGCACCATGTATTAGCACCAGCAGTGATGTATGGAAGTTAGCACCAGTAGTGATGTATGGAAGTGAGAGCTGGACCATAAAGAAGGTTGATCACTGAAGAGTTGATGCTTTTGAATTATGGTGCTGGAGGAGACTCTTGAGAGTCCCATGGACTGCAAGAAGATCAAACCTCTCCATTCTGAAAGAAATCAGCCCTGAGTGCTCACTGGAAGGGCAGATCCTGAAGCTGAGGCTCCAATACTTTGGCCACCTCATGAGAAGAGAAGACTCCATGGAAAAGACCCTGATGTTGGGAAAGATGGAGGGCACAAGGAGAAGGGGACGACAGAGGACGAGATGGTTGGACAGTGTTCTCAAAGCTACCAGCATGAGTTTGACTAAACTGCGGGAGGCAGTGGAAGACAGGAGTGCTTGGCGTGCTCTGGTCCAGGGGGTCACGAAGAGTCGAACACGACGAAACGACTAAACAACAACAACATACTTTGACCCTTCCTCTCCCCCCTCCTCTTAATATGTTATATTTGAAGGGAACATATGCTCACATCAAGGACCACAGAGGAAAGGCTCAGTAGTAGAGCACCCGCCATCTCTGATTCAATTCCCAGCATCTCCAGGTAGGACTGGGAGTTTTCCGCTGCCAGTCAGTCAGTATAGACAAAACTGAGGTAGATGGGCCAATGCCTCTGACCCAGTATAGGGCAGCTTCCTATGTACCGTTTGAGAGTTTGCCTTCTCCACTGTGCTAAGCAGAGTCCTCTTCTCAAACCGTCTCTTGCTCAGGCTCCCCCAACCCAAAAAGCACCATAATTTGAATTAAAATCACATCAATTAAGGGCTTCCACTTTTCCCTACAGCATTCTCTCTGTCAAGGGTCAGGAAATATGACACAGCAAAGTAAGGCAGCCTTTTAGGAAATGAAACACAAAGTGCTAGCTAAAATTATATTTTAAAACGGCTCATTCTTCAGATGGCAGTAGGATGCCCTTTCTTCCTTTGTGTGTGGATCATCAAGCCCAGGGGTCAGCAAACTTTTTCAACAGGGGGCTGGGTCCACTGTTCCTCAGACCTTGCGGGGGGCCAGACTATATTTTGGGGAAAAAATAGAAATGAACGAATTCCTATGCCCCAGAAATCATCCAGAGATGCATTTTAAATAAAAGCACACGTTCTACTCATGTAAAAACACCAGGCAGGCCCTACAAATAACCCAGAGATGCATTTTAAATAAAAGGACACATTCTACTCATGTAAAAACATGCTGGTTCCCGGACCATCTGTAGGCCAGATTTAGAAGGTGATTGGGCCGGCCCCGGCCCCTGGGCCTTAGTTTGCCTACCCATAATCAAGCCTTTAGACCTGGGGCCAGTCAATGTGTGTCATGATAATTAAACATAGTTAATCTTCCAGTGATGGTTTGCTGGAGTTTCATTTCAGATTAGGTACTGGTAGATGAGGACACCTAATCACACTTGAAAAAACACTGCTTAATGTGATCCAGTGGAAGAACGTCATTATGTTTCCGTCATTATGAAAAGCAAGTTTCTAGCCCTTATGGTTGCAAAGTTAATTTCGAAAGCGTATGACAATGTCCGTTGAAACGACTGAAAGTTTCCAACGGCTGAGGCAGCATTTCAAGGCACTTGCCCCTTTTTTGACCAGGAAAGCCAGCTTATTCCAAATGAGAAGAATTATGCCAACTTGCATAATATATACAGGCCTAAGAATTCAGCTTTTCTTAGGGCAGAACTTAACCTTTATTAGCATACTTGCCAGGGCGGTGTGCTGCTGCCACTGCTCAACAAAGAATCTAAAAAGCACACAACTAACTTGGGTAGCCAACCTCAAATTTCCAAACTCTAAAAGAAGTGAGCTTCACTACTCCTCAAAACGTCTTAGCGCCTTATAATTATTAGCAGATCAGACTATGTTGCGCAAAACAAAGCAGGTGTGCCCAGTTTTTTAATCACTCTTATGCTCAAAGGGTTGGTTGGCTTTTGTGGTTATTGTTTTGTTTAGAGAATGAGTGCAAACCACATAGTGTTGTTTGGACACTGGCAGGATAAATGTTTAATCATTTGCATTTACACAATTTGCCACCTAACTGCTTTTTCATGACACAGAATTTGGATTACAGTACCTTGATCAAGAATATTATTGTTTTATACAAAGAATATCAACATACAGATTAAGCTATGAAAAATCCATTTGAGCTCTACATTGTCACCCTTGTGAAGTAGTCGTGCCCCTAAACTTTGCAGCAAAACTAGTCCCAGCAACCAGAACTGAGCTACGAAACAGGACAAAAGGTCTATAGATCAAGGTTCACAGGAATGCCGCAGCTCAAGATAAAGTGTTTATGTCTAGAGATGTGCCAGATTACTGGCTCAAATCCACAATAGGGATCCAGGAGTGGAAAGAAGCCTACCTCAAGCGCAGCGCCAGATGTTACGCACAGCTGTGGCTTCTCACTTTAAATCTGCATTGGTCTGCTAATGTTTCCCTGGAATGTGTTTTCACATGCTCCTGCATTTGAGAAATCTCTGCACCTTTTCCATGAATACAAGCAACACTAAACCCAGGTCACATTTGCAGCAGGCGTTTGTGACAAGAGACAAGCCACACATTTTGCCAATTCTGGAAAACCTCTATGTACAAACACGGCGCTCCTTCAAACAAAAAAGCTAGCAACAACATAAAAGGTTATCCAAAGGAGCAAGTGCTCTCTCTCTCTTTTTCTATGAAAGACAATTCTATATGGAAGCCACATGCTCCAATCTAAAAGACCTATCCCTGCATCGCTGATGTGTGAAAGTGGGCCATCATTACTCTGCAGAAAGAAGGCATCTGCACATACTCACAGACACTACTAGTATTAGTTGTTCCTAGATATGGAAGACAGAATACAGGACTGAGCCTCGGTTCAAATATGCAATAGGTTGTGGAAAAGTACAATACAGTGGTACCTCGGGTTAAGTACTTAATTCGTTCCGGAGGTCCGTTCTTAACCTGAAACTGTTCTTAACCTGAAGCACTACTTTAGCTAATGGGGCCTCCTGCTGCCGCGCCGCCGGAGCACAATTTCTGCTCTCATCCTGAAACAAAGTTCTATTGTACATGCCCAGGGTGAACCGATTCAAAAATGGTTTAAATCACCCATTTAAACCCAATTGCCCACTGTGCTCAGGAGATATTCAGCGGTAAATTGCAAATATGCATTCTAATTGGTCGCTATAACTATTAAGGCATGCTGTTTTGCAATAAATGGCTAAAGGCTGTCACAATGTCACCTGGAAGATGGAGCATGCTTGTTTTCTCCTGCTCCAGAGGCTGGGACCCAAACCAATGGATTCAAGTTACAAGAAAGGAGATTCCAACTAAACATCAGGAAGAACTTTCTGATGGTAAGAGCAGTTTGACAGTTTGACTCCTTCAAAAGGTGGTAGACTGTCCTTTCTTGAAGATTTCTAAGCAGAGGTTGGGTGGTAATAATAATAATAATAATAATAATAATAATAATAATAATAATTTATTATTTATATTCCACCCATCTGGCTGGGTTCCCCCATCTGTCATGGATGCTTTAGTTGTTGTTGTTGTTTTTGACCAGAGCATGCCAGGTACTCCTGTCTTCCACTGCCTCCCGCAGTTTGGTCAAACTCATGTTGGTAGCTTCGAGAACACTGTCCAACCATCTCGTCCTCTCTCGTCCCCTTCTCCTTGTGCCCTCAATCTTTCCCAACTTCAGGAAAGATATTTAGTTGAGGTTTCTGCATTGCAAGGGGTTGGACTAAATGCCCCTTGGGTCCCTTTCAGCTCTACAATTCTGTGATGCTATAAATTGTCTGCAGGGAGATGGCCTTTACACGTACAGTGGTACCTCATGTTAAGAACTTAATTCATTCTGGAGGTCCGTTCGTAACCTGAAACTGTTCTTAACCAGAGGTACCACTTTAGCTAATGGGGCCTTCCGCTGCGTGATTTCTGTTCTCATCCTGAAGCAAAGTTCTTAACCCGAGGTACTATTTCTGGGTTAGAGGTGTCTGTAACCTGAAGCGTCTGTAACCTGAAGCGTCTGTAACCCGAGGTACCGCTATATATTTGAAGAATTCCCCACAGTCTGGAATTCTGCATGATCAGGGTTCTAGGTTGCATGTAAATTTCCCTCCTTGCAGATATCCACATTATACATGGGAGAGGGGCACAGATATACCCGAAGCGGGCAACTGGGCAGGACTCCTTCCTCACATGTTGATCTAACCAAAGAACAGAACACCTGGATAGGGCAAAATAAAAGACAGCCTTTCTTTCTTGGGATGAAATCCTGTTAGCCTGATGCTATCAGCTTGTCACGGTTACCTCCAACACACTGTGACAGCAAAAGGGTTAAAACAGACTGTCCGCTGAGTAGAAATTGAAGCTGGCATTTAAAACTCAGGATACTAGGAACTGTCTGCTCATCATCCATTCAGGCTGCCATCAGCAATATCCTCCATACTCCAATCATTGCACATCATCTCGTTACCAAGGGAATACAAAGTGATGAGCTGGCTGGGGTAGCGGGGGGAACAGACTCAGAGGGAAGCTTTTCTGTGCACAGCGTTAGCCTACTTTGGAGGCTTTTTCTACATCTGCAAAAGAAAAGAAAGTGACACCACAGTTCCAGCAATTGCACTGGCTTCCTGTTGTCTGCAAGACACAATTCGAGATGCTGGCTTGACTCATACAAAGCTTTAGGCTAAAGAATGACGCCCAACCAACCCAAGAGACTCTCTCTGTGTGATCCACTGTAATATCCTGGACTCAGAGCGCTCTTAATACAGTAGTACCTCGGGTTACATACACTTCAGGTTACATACGCTTCAGGTTACAGACTCCGCTAACCCAGAAAGAGTACCTCGGGTTAAGAACTTTGCTTCAGGATGAGAACAGAAATTGTGCTCCGGCGGTGAGGTGGCAGCGGGAGGCCCCATTAGCTTAAGTGGTGCTTCAGGACAAACTGGAACATGTCCAGAGGAGGGCAACCAAAATGGTCAAAGGCCTGGAAACGATGTCTTATGAGGAACGGCTAAGGGAGCTGGGCATGTTTAGCCTGGAGAAGAGGAGGTTAAGGGGTGATATGATAGCCATGTTCAAATATATAAAAGGATGTCACATAGAGGAGGGAGAAAGGTTGTTTTCTGCTGCTCCAGAGAAGCGGACACGGAGCAATGGATCCAAACTACAAGAAAGAAGATTCCACCTAAACATTAGGAAGAACTTCCTGACAGTAAGAGCTGTTCGACAGTGGAATTTGCTGCCAAGGAGTGTGGTGGAGTCTCCTTCTTTGGAGGTCTTTAAGCAGAGGCTTGACAACCATATGTCAGGAGTGCTCTGATGGTGTTTCCTGCTTGGCAGGGGGTTGGACTCGATGGCCCTTGTGGTCTATTCCAACTCTATGATTCTATGATTCTATAGGTTAAGAACAGTTTCAGGTTAAGAACGGACCTCCGGAACGAATTAAGTACTTTACCCGAGGTACCACTGTATAGCCATCCTAGGCCCAAGCTACAAGGCAGGAACATCCTTGGTGCCCCACTCACCCCGCTCTAGTCCTGAAACTCTTATCTCTCCTCCTGGGACACAAACCAAACCCTGAGCATCTTTTGGAAGCTTAAAAACGTCTGTATTTGGACTAGTATTCAATGGCAGAAAGAAATGCCGGTGGCATTCAGTGGTTCTATCCTACTTAGTGTAGACTTGTTTAAATTAATGCCCATGACTAACAATGTTCCCAAGTTAGTAATGGCCCTTAATTTAAGTGGATCTTTTCTGAGTAAAACTTTGTTGAATGCAACCCTGTGGTTTTTCAAGAGGAGGAGGAAGTGGTGACTGGGATGTGAGCAGGATGAGGGAAGGAGGGAATTGTTAACATCAAGCCATTCACTGTCACTTCACTACTCCAAATCCCCCTGGAGAAAAGCAGAATGCCTTTCCTTGGCTGAGGAGAGCAGAAGTGGGAACGCCTGCAGTCTGGAAGCTGGGATTGTCCATACTGCCTGAAAAGAAGCAGTTTGGGGACATTTCATAGCCTTTGCCTAAACATGGTTTATATACATTGCTTAATCATGTTTACACCTTTCCATGGTTTGCATTATTGTTGCTAATGATGTTTTAAAATTAGACATGCAACAAAGCATTGCAAAGTACCTTCACCTTATGGCAAGAATGCTCCAGTTCAGGTTTTCAGACACCAATACCCGCCTCCATAATATTGTAAGCTATAACCAGCTCAAGCAGGCCATTCTATTTTCTGTTTTGATTTCCAAGCAATACTCACTGTTCTGTGGTTACTGACCATGAGCCATCCTAAACAGGTTTCTTGATTTAAAGGGGGTGGGGCAGGTTTCCTCCATTAGGATTTGCTGTACATCTGCAAACCTCTGGGTTCCCCCAAGCTTGCTGAAACTTCCCCCTTGTTTCTCAGTGGTCCCATTTTGGCTCCAATCTTGTTGGAACTCAATTTGCTATTAGAGGAAGTGATGTTTGAGATATTTAAAATCTCATTTTATTAACGAAACTATTTCCATCTGGCTGCAGCAGAGAGAGAAATTGAACAGCTGGGTGGACTCCATTGTCTTGGCTGAGAGAGAGGCTAGAAACCATTTGGCTGGTCTCTTTGCTGAGCAGTCTCCATTCCAGCTTTTCATTATAAGAATAATTATATAACTTTAAGAATGGGTGTCTGAGCTTGCCTTCCCCTCTCCATCCCTTTTTCCTCTTGTGCCATATATTTTAGATTGTAAACCTGTGGTTCAACACCATTTAATATTGTCACAGAACCTAGAGATTACAGGCTTTTTTTTTTTTTACACCTCCCTCGCCTTGGTCTCCCTTGCTCTCTGTCCAGTTTGCATCTGTAGCACTAAGTCAAACCAGCGTGAATGAGCAAATGTGTGAGTTCCCAGAGCAAAGATCACGGCAGCTGCACTCCTCTCCCAAGTCCTGCTGATGCTGCCGTGCACCCAGGCGCTAAGCCATGGTTTAGCTCATGGGTAGGCAAACTAAGGCCCAGGGGCCAGATCCAGCCCAATCACCTTCTAAATCCGGCCCGCGGACGGTCCAGAAATCAGCATGTTTTAACATGAATATAATGCGTGCTTTTATTTAAAATGCATCTCTGGGTTATTTGTGGGGCCTGTCTGGTGTTTTTACACGAGTAGAATGTGTGATTTTATTTAAAATGCATCTCTGAGTTATTTGTGGGGCATAGGAATTCGTTCATTTTTCTTCTTCTTCTTCTTCAAAATATAGTCTGGTTCCCCACAAGGTCTGAGGAACAGTAGACTGGCCCCCTGCTCAAAACGTTTGCTGACCCCTGGTTTAGCTTAATGCCACATCTGAACCCAGCCCCATAGTCTCTCTCACTCTAGACCAGGGGTTGTCAACCTGGTCCCTACCACCCACTAGTGTGTGTTTCAGGATTCTAGGTGGGCGGTAGGGGGATCTATGGCAGAAGATGAATCCTCCTTCTATCAAGCACTGGTGGGCGGTAAGGAAATTTTACCATTAAGAAAGATGCATTAGTGAGCGGTAGGTATAAAAAGGTTGATTACCCCTGCTCTAGACAAACCACGTGTGGTAAACAAAGGACAAACTTGGTTACAAGCCATGACCCCAAATTTGGGTATAATGCTAAGCAAAACTATGGCTTAGCAGCAGAGATCTTCATACTAGAAACCCATTCATTCACGCTGAGCCATGGTTTGGCTAAGCATTGTATTGACCACTCTATTACACCAGGCACTTTTATACATTTCTCTTGAACTTTCCATAAAAGGCTTTCAAAGACAGGATGCTTTGCTGGAAGGATCATTTTGACCCACGAGATCCAGTTCTATTTCTGACCCTGTTCTATTGTCTGAGAACTATGCGCTTCCTTTCTGTTCTCTTTCATTTCCCCCACCAGATCTTCTGCTGAGCAAGTTTCATCAGCCTAGATATATATATACATCAAGGAATGAGCCAGACGTTGATGCTGCTCATACTGAAGTCTCCTACTGTATATGATGGTGTAAATTAAGGGTTGATGAATTTTTATTCTGCAATCACAGCATCCAGTTATGCTCCATTCCTATACAATTATAGTTATGTTTTTATGAAGGTAGCTCATAAAATCATGCTTGTCATCTCTTCCTAAATAAAGTATATTTTTAGAACTCTTGGGAGGTTGCGTGCCGTGAACCCTACAGCTCAGAAACATCCAGTTTTAAAACATGTTACATCTCATGTTCTCCTTATTAGAAATGCTTACAGAAGACATGCTAGACATATATTCCTACATTCTTTTTTTTAAGACAACTTACTGCATATTGCTTTCAAAATGTATCTGAGTTTTGTAGTTGCTTCCCATGAACAGTCTAGTGTGAAACTTACTTCAAATTCTTCAAAATAAAAATAGACAATCCGGGAGGGGTGGGGTCAAAAGATTTAAGACCAGCTAGCTACTCCTCTCTGGTCTTGCAGAATAGAAACTTGGAAGAGAAATGATACTAGTGTCATTCTGAAATAGGCAAAAAAAGCGCGCGCATTTCCCTACACGGCAATTATTGCATTAAAACACAAGCTAAGCAACCAGCACCAGAATCCACAAGAAATATACACGCACCAAGACCCCAGCATAATCCCTGAAGAGGCCCTATACTTTCGAAACCAAAGCATCAGACACTCCAGTTTCAGACAACAAAATCATCCTCCTGAATAAGCTTGTGTGCCACATAAAAATAACTTCCCTTTTCCCTTATTAGTGGTGTGTCTACAGAAAAGCCGCTCTAATACAATGAGTCAATTTAAACACCAGCTGCCAGTCTTGATTATAAGCAGTGGCGTAGCGTGGGGGGTGCAGGGGGGGCCGGCCGCACCGGGCGCAACATCTGGGGGTTAGGGGGCGCAAATCTACGGGTTAGGGGGTGCAAATTACTTGCCTTGCCCCGGGTGCTGACAACCCACGCTACGCCACTGATTATAAGTTATGCCACACAGTTTCTGCAGCCTGGCCTTAGCAAACAGGTACTGTTGTGCATCCTCTCGACAGGTACACTCTCAAGGCTGGAGAAGAACGAGTTAGCGCAGGGGTGAGTGGGAAAGTCTAATGAGAACGAGCCTCTTGTTGGGCAGTTTGCAAGCATCACTACTTGGCTTCCTAAAATGGCACGGAGGAAAAATTAAAAATTGGTGGGAAATGCAAAACAGTAATTTTGAGACTCTACCTCTGTGGAGTGCAGATAAATTCACTGAACTGGTGGCGGCGGCTTAAGGGCTTAGTGGTTAGCTTGATAAAAGGTATCAACCACTGTGTAACACGCAAAATCCATGTTAGGGATCATTAGGAAAGGGACTAGAAAGTTAAACTGCTAATATCATAATGGCATTATACAAAACTATGGCACAAATGCACTTGGCATACCGCATACAGGTCTGGTCGCATCACCTCAAAAGGGATTGCGTTAGAAAAGGTTCAGAAAAGGGCAACCAACATTATCGTGGAACTAGAGCAACACACCCCTGTGGAGGGCTTTTTAGTGGAGGGCGGGGTATAAATAATAAATTATTATTATTATTATTTATTATTATTATTTAGTTTAGAAATAAGGCAATGATAGAGTTGTATAAACTTATACATAGCATGGAGAAAGCAAATGAAAGTTTTTCTACCTCTGGAACCCCGGTCTACCCAACAAAGTGTACACTGGAAAACTCAATTTAAAAAAATCCTTCCAGTAGCACCTTAAAGACCAGCTAAGTTTGTTATTGGTATGAGCTTTCGTGTACATGCACACTTCTTCACACAAAGGCTCATACCAATAACAAACTTAGTTGGTCTCTAAGGTGCTACTGGAAGGATTTTTTTAAATTTTGTTTCGACTACGGCAGATCAACACGGCTACCTACCTGTAATTGGAAAACTCAGAATAAACAAAAGCAAGCACTTTTTTCACATAGTACATAGTTTACTTCTGTCACCAACTTCATGATGACCCACTCAAGTGGCTTTAAAACGGAAAATTCATGAGGGATAAGTTCTCCCTCCACTGCCAGAGGCATTATGCCTATGAAGACTAGTTGCTGGCAATTGCAGGTGGGGAAAATGTTGTCGTACTCGGGTTCCGCTTCCAGGCTTCCCATAGGGAACTGATTGACCACAGCAGGGCGCTTAAGTTCTTGAGAATGTTTGAAACTGGAGCTGAAGAGAAGGGAAACAGTGCTGCTACTCTAGAGAGGGAACGTGCTGGGCTGCTGCAAATAGAAAGCAGAGCTGGCGTGCATTTAAACTAAAGCTGAAAGCGCAAAGCTATGAGTAGCATGGTATATCCCATTCTCAAAGTCCTCCCCATTTATTTACTTTTAATTGAGTCTTACAGATTTGCCCATATATCTCCCTCCTTTAAGAAGTAGCACTTTATCCATACCATAATCAGAAATGAAGTTTGGTTGCAAAAAAGACACATTTTCAGAAATGAAAATACAATAAAATACACCTGTATTAATAGCAAACAGGTGCTATCGATAACATAGCGAGCTTCTTCACAGAAGGGCAGGCAGCAATCCTACTTGTATATATCCAGAATGCCAGTTTACAATGAAAGCCCAAATTCTCACAATTCTTCATAAAAGGGCATGTTCTGTATTTAATAAAAATGTGGAAAATTCCAAGATGCTAACGTGCCCAGTAGTATCCTCCATGTTGCAGATATGAGGAAGGGCTTACCTAAGATCACCTAGGAAAAACATACAACTGAGGGGAAATTTAGTTGCCTGCCTCCCAGTTAGTATATTGTATGTTCAGCTACTATTCCACATCAACTCTCTTAGTAATCTGTCCTAACAGAAAGTCTGAGATTCACAGGCAGATTGCAACTTGCCAAAGGCTACCCAGTGTGCTTTATCTGCTAAGGAGAGTTGAACTCTTCACCCCAACCTCCAAGCCAAATTTTCTTTCTACTAAGACAAACTCTCTGTTTACAAAATCAAACAGGTTAAAAGTCACCTGGTGGGAAGGAACAGAAATCGTTCAGCTACCCTGTGTTGTGTTTTTGATTGCAAAACATGAGTTGAAAATATGTTAGAGGGTTTTTGTTTGTTTGTTTTTTAAAAAAACTTTAAAAGGTTCTCTTGCACAGGAAGGTTAAAAGTACATGGGGATGTTTTCCTATGCAGGGCCAAAGGTTCATCATAAGAGGCTATGCTCCTCCTGATTAGTTATAAGGCTGGGAGAGGAGTAGAAATATTGCACCAAATTTTCCCGTGTATAAGACGTCCCCACGTATGAGCCGCCCCCTGTATTTTGGGATCGCAACAAAAAAATGGGGGGGGGGATTGCTCACCACCAAAAGCCCACCTGCTCACTCGATGCAACCACAGTCGACTGCATGCCCGCCTCGCCTCTGCTGTAAATCGACCGCCCAATTGCTGCAGCTGCAGCCAATCGTCAGCAGGCCTTGCCGCAGCAACCAATCACACGCTCAATTGCCACTACCAATCCTTTGCTGGCTGCTGCCACCAATCTCCTGTCCACCTTCTGCTATCCATGTATAAGACAACACGCAATTTCTCCCTATTATTTCTAAGGGAAAAAAATATTGTCTTATACATGGAAAAATACGGTATACAGGTCAACAGAGTCCCCACCCATGCTGGCAAAGAGAGTACAGCAGGGGTGTGGAACCTCCGGCCACGGGGTCAAATACAGCCTTCCATACTTCTCTCTCTGGCCCTTGGAATGCTCTCCCATTCATATCATGAATAGGGAAGCACTCTCTTTGAAAACTCTAATTTTGCTCTTCTGGGGGCTGTTATAAACAGTTCCATCTTGAAGCCCCTTTCAGTAGCCAAGGCTGGTGCACCACCTGCAACTGTATTAAATTCTGTTAAACCCAGTTGCAGCTATTACCGCACTGGTATCATCTTGCTTAGACTGGTGCAGAGGATTGTGTGTTATGCTTGCCTTTGAAGACAGTTTTGGAAACTGAGATGAATATTAACTGGGACCAAACCTATGAAAACATATTATGCCAGTTTTGAAACAGCTGCACTGGCTGCATGTCCATTTCCAGGCACAATTCAAAGAGCCTTAATAATTTGGGGCCAAGGTGCTAATCTGCCTTGCCATTAAGATTTACTTTCAAGGCCAAGCAGGTGGCAATAAACCCTTTTCTCTTGTGGCATCCCAACTTACTGAATTTTCCACCCAGAGAGGATCACCTGGTGCTGTCCCTGTTCAGCTCTTGGTGCCGGGTGAAAATCTTCGCTGTTTTTTGGTGGGGGGAGGTTGGTTTTATATTGGATTTTTACTGCCTGTTCATTGTTCTGTAGGTTTTTTAAAAAAATTATACCAAAATATTTTTGTGTTTAATCCGTAAAGTATTCTGGGAGTGTTAAACGATCATTTAACCAACTTTTTTTTTAAATAAAAAATGAGTTGTCTCCATGAAATGT
Organism: Podarcis tiliguerta; assembly: GCF_965153285.1. Taxonomy (NCBI): domain Eukaryota; kingdom Metazoa; phylum Chordata; class Lepidosauria; order Squamata; family Lacertidae; genus Podarcis; species Podarcis tiliguerta. The sequence goes on from NC_139542.1 coordinate 5,923,214, forward strand.
CTCCCCCCCCCCAAAAAAAAATCTCCACCTGTTTGTAATATTCGTGCTTGTTTCTCAGGCAACATGAATTTAGTCTGAGTTCACGGTTTCAATAGATGCTGTCAGATATTTTCCTGAAAGCCAAATATGGCATCTACTGCCTTCCTTCCTGCAGTGATTTAATAATCCTGTCAGAAAGAGAAATGACCAAGTGTTTGTGGCAACATTTATAAGGCAGAGTTGCTTAGTGTTCAGTCCCTGCAACTGTTGGGTTGTGTACTTTTTCCAATAAAAAGGCTGGCTCAGATCACTCTGTCGTCACATAAATCTTGGTTTAATTTATTGGCCCTCTTGCAAATTTCATAGTGTGCACACATTTGAAAGCCTGTACTTCTAGCAGCAGTTATAATTAGGGCTGTTCTAGCTTCCAGAAAGCCTAACCTGTCAGGCATGAAACCATATTGTTTCGTAGTCCCAACAGTTTGGTACAGTTGCCTATTGCATACAACTCCCTCTGTTTCTCCCTGAGAAACACAAGTTACCAGAATACCTGGGGTAAATTGGAGGTATGCACAAGTATACTGTTTCCCAAAAATGCCCACACATATCCAAGCAACTCAGATATATAAACTAGGCACCAAATAGCACCTTAAACCTGGGTTGCAGTTGCCACAAGTATCTATTCACCAGGGGGTTGGACTAGATGACCCACAGGGACTTTTCCAATGCTACAATTCTACAATTCTGTGACTATGATCACAACCACATTGCTTGACTGTAGCTTGCTCTTATAACAATGCACATGTCCCCGTATGCAAGATGGAGAAACATACACAGTGAAAATGGGAAGGGTGTAAATCATGGGCTAAGGCAGATGTTTTTATGGTCTGTGAGTTCCTGTGGAAAGGCTGAAGCCGAGTCAAATATATCTATATTCAGCCCTGCACTTACTTTCCTTAATGTGGTGATGGAGAACTAAGGTGTCCAGCAAGGGGTCCATGATTCACAAAGCACAACATGCACATCTTTTGCTGTGCGCAACTCAGCTGGCTCAATGGAGATGTCCGTTGCCAGCCTGGTGCCCACAAATCTCCACATAGTTTCATATGGACCCATGCCAGTAGCAAAATGAGTCTGGTGCCCAGGGAATTTCAAACACTGCATCCAAGAATGAAAAGGGGGGGGGGGGTGTGAGGAAGAGAAGAGTCACGCCATGACTGTTTCATTTCCTTTTATCATGACTTGTGCAGGGTGGTGCACTCAAATCTTCAACACTCAGCAAGACACACAGAGGCGAGTGAAGGGAAGGCAGTGACAGCAACGTGAGTAGCAGCACTGCTGCTGACTGAGAAAGACGGACCCACACCTTGCTCACTGAGAAAGATGAACACACTCTGCAAAAGTAGGGCAGGAGTACATCATGGGTCACTCATTCACACTCTCAAGTCCATAACTATTCAGTGCCACAACGTATCTGCTGAGAGAAAGCCAAAATAAAAGAGTGCAGGTATCCAGGCAGGGTGGCTGGATAGGAGTTGCTTGGCCACAACATGCAATGAAGGGAAGGAGCTCCCTGCCCCCAATTTCTCCATTTCATAAGTAAGGAGGAGGACCCCCAGCAGCTGCCAGGTGAAAACCAGACATGGGACTACATTTTACAACAAGTCCCATTTGCCTGTATCTCAAGTACTGGTAATTGGGAAAAGTACATACAGAATAAGGAAAAGCATTTTTTAAAGTGTGTGTGTGTGTGTCCTGATAGCAAGTGGTATGAAACATCTTTGGCACTGAATGATCTGGGTGATACAAACCAGTTTTCCATGCATGCGTACTACTCTGTAGAAGACCAGAGGAACTCTGATAGTAGTGTAGTAGTAGTAGTAGTAGTAGTAGAAGAAGAAGAAGAAGAGGAGGAGGAGGAGGAGGAGGAGGAGGAGGAGGAGAAGAAGAAGAAGGAGTTTGGATTTGATATCCCGCTTTATCACTACCAGAAGGAGTCTCAAAGCGGCTAACAATCTCCTTTCCCTTCCTCCCCCACAACAAACACTCTGTGAGGTGAGTGGGGCTGAGAGACTTCAGAGAAGTGTGACTGGCCCAAGGTTAACCACCACAACACACTGACTCTCAATATAGTATTGGAAAAGCAAGGAGTACCACTCATCAGCTCAACTCACAATTGCCTCCATTTTAACCTATTAAATTGAGACCTAAGTTACTTGCATCATCAGAAAGTTTGGAAAATCAAGACAGAAAGACCTCATTAGAGCAAAGCCTAGCCATCATACATTGTTTCTTAGGAATGCAAAACAGAACAGGCAAATGTCACTGGAAAGTGTCAAGAAGCCTATGTGGTCCTCATCTGACAAAGCACAGCAAAACCCAAGCAGGAAGCAGTTAATTATAGAACAATGGTTTCAGCATATATAGGATGGGGGAGATTAGGGCACTGAGTCCTTGCAATGGTACAGGAGGGGGAAAAGCTATGAGTAGTACGAACGAGTAGTAAGAAAAGTCTTTGGAAGCAAAGGCTTGGTGATACTGCAGCCATCTGACCAGAAGAACAAAATATATTAGTTGTCTTAATTTATTTGCCAAGGCTTGAACTCCTCTTCAAAATCCTTGCCCTAAAAAAAGGTACTTAACAGTTAAAAAACATCAACTATTAAGTACCTTATTTAAGCAGATGGATACATTCTGGCCTACAGCTCCCCCCCCGCCCCCCCAAAGGAAAATATGGATTCAAATTATCTTCAGGGTTGCTACCTCCTTCTTCCATGCATGCACACACATGCTGCATCTAGTGCCTGGGGCCACAAAATATTTTCTCTACAGCATTAAAAGGATTAATTCATTCACCAATGCAATTGATTCTCTTTAGTAGCCCCAACCAGTCCCTCTCCAAAAAAAGAGGGGATGCATCTACAAGATCGCCACTTACTTGCAAACACCTGATTATATGAAATGTTAAGAATAGTACAGAATACATTTCTCTTCTAAACGTTTTTGAAGGATGAAGACAGATTAACAGTAACCAATAAGCAAATAGTCACACACAAGAGAGATGGCCGTAGACTCTCTATTTACATTTAGAAACATCCCAGTTAGCATATGCCAGATCAAGCATTTGTTTTTAGTCTGCTATTTCCCCAGAGATATCACCACCTATAGAAGAAATTGCAAGGAGAAATTGCAATTACCAGAATCCCAATGTCAAGAATGTAATCTTACCCAAAATCAAGGCAAAATGTAAAAATTATCAATACAATGCAGTCTGAGTTAAGCCTTTTTAACAGCACAATTCTAAGCATTGGGGGGGGGGGGGTTCTATTTAAAACACACACACACACCACATTATTTGTTACCTGCTCAAAGGCCATGGAATGAGACAGGTTAAAAATTCAACTAGATGTGAGAAAACAATACTTCGTTTTTCTGTCCAGCTTTGCTAGATGTTATGGACTTGTGTCTCAACTGCCTAAAACATTTCACGTCCTACAGCCCAAGGCCAGAATAACATCCAATGCGATCTGTTTCTGAACCACCATGTCTTTAGCACTGCCAAGAGATTTTTACTTCCTAAAGAATTATGACCACTTTAAGTAGGATTTCAAAACCCCAACTTCCTTTTCCATATGTTTTAATGTGCAGTTGGGCTACAATCTGACATTGCCACAAATCGCAGTAGTGCCAGAATCCTCAATTATTCAATTAATTTTCATCAGTTTTAACTACTTACAGACTATTCTTCTCCCACAGCTTCCCACTGCTTCTTTAATTTGAAGCCTACAGCCAAGTAGTATCAAAGCAAATTAACACACTTGGGGAACATGGTCCTCTCAAGAGAAATACATTCTGATTTGTATTACAAAGAAAATAAAAAAGAGTGCAGAGATGCATGTATCCTCCCAGGTTTTTAAAATGCGTATTTTACTGAATTTGGGTTTGTTCAGATATTGACACCACACACAACAAACCATGAAGGGGGAGGGAAAGGGAAAGGGAAAAGAGCAGAGTAGTGGGCCAATATTCATTGGCTCGGCTCATTTTCCATTTACAGGGCTATTGCAAAATACCCTTGCATTCAGCTAGGGTTGGAGTTCAGCAGAGGTATCATTCTAGCAACTCATGTTCCCATTAAGTGAAGAAGCAAAAGAGACACACTAAACACATTAGCCAAAACGATCTGTTCTAGGGGGCATTCCAGCTGGGAGACAGGCAGGGTGCATTCTTCATGCAACACTATCCCAAAAGCTCAAAAAAGAGGATTTCTCGCCTTAAATTCCAAACATTAAAAGCCGTTTTTGAAGCCATCAAAGCTCCATGTAAGCACAGCCTGTGCACGAACAAGGACGCAAGATTGCTAGTGCATACACTTTTTCACATTGTTTATTCACTTCCAGTACTAATGCATTCCAGACCCCCCAAGTGCTCCTATTTCCAAGGGATGTTCCTTGATTTAGAGAAGTCGTCCCAATTTCTGATTTGATCCCAGAATGTCCCACTTTTCCTTAGGACGTCCCTACAGTCATACCTCAGGTTACGAACGCTGCAGGTTGTGTGTTTTCGGGTTGCCGACCGCGCCAAACCCGGAAGTACCAGAACGGGTTACTTCTGGGTTTCGGCGCTCACGCATGCGCAGAAGCACAAAATGATGTCACACGCATGCGGAGAAGTGCCAAATTGCGTCATGCGCGTGCGCAGAGACGGTGCTTCAGGCTGCGAACGCTGTGGGTTGCGAACGTGCCTCCAGCACGGCTCACATTCACAATCCGAGATATTACTGTATTTTCATTGGAGAAATGTTGGAGCGTATGGAGTTATCCAACCCCTGAGCTGTCTAAAGGCAAAGCTATATAGGGAAGTTTTTTAATATTTAATGTTTTATTATGTTTTTATATATGTTGGAAGCCGCCCAGAGTGGCTGGGGCAACCCAGTAAGATGTGCGGGGTCTAAATAGTAAAATGTTTGTTATGGAATGGGACGTCCCTACTTTCATCGGAGAAATGTTGGAGGGTATGGCATGCTAGTACATCCCGCACGCAGCCCCACTTGTGGGATACTCTCAAGGGAGCCTCACCTGGCACATAAATATTTTCACTGCTTGACAACCCGCCCCCCCCAGCTCCAGCACTGAAGTGTTAATCTTCTTGAAGCTGGTGGTTTTGGGGGTAGGGGGGTTATTATGCAGTGGTTGGGCTGGTGGTAATGGAATGGTTTTTATTGCTTTAGTGTCTCAGTGTTTTTTATTGGTTTTTTACATTCTGTATTATATGTTTATGCTTCAAGGTGCTTTGAGACTTACATATAGCAAATACAGTGGTACCTCCGGCGTGGACGGCATCCGTTCCAGAGCTCCGGTCGGATCCCGAGGTTTCCACAACCAGAGGGACTGCATCTGCGCATGCACGCGTGGTGGTGGAGCGCTTCTGCGCATGTGGCAAAACCCGGAAAAATACTTCTGGGTTGAGGTTCACATACTGAAGGATATGCAACTGGAGGTGTGTGTATCCAGAGGTACCACTGTAGTAATTACTGTATTTTCCCATGTACAACAACCCCTATTTTTTTGGGACTCCAAATTGAGAAAATGGGGGGGGTGCGCCCAGAGTTGTTGAGCTCTTCGGGAGGGGGGTTGTCGACAATCGCACACCTCATAGAAGGCACCAATCCCAACCTTGCTGCATACACCAATCAGCCACCCAATCGCCGCTGTATATCGCCTACTCGCGGCTACCAACAATCTGCACTACCCGTGTATAAGACAACCCCCAATTTTTAACATTCTTTTTTTATTTAAAAACAACAACCCTAGTCTCATACATGAAAAAATACGGTAGTATCCAAGTTACAGTAGTACCTTGGTTTACAACCATAATCCGTTCCGGAGGTCCGGTTGTAAACCAAAACAGGCTGTAACCCAAGGTGCGCTTTCGCCAATGGGGCCTCCCCCCCCAAAATGGGTTGTAATCCAAAAAGGGGGCACACACTTCCGGGTTTGACATGGTTGTAATCCAAAGCGGTTGCAAACGAAGGTACCTCTGTATTTGTTTCACTGACTGCAGGTTCTTTCCGTACAAGTGATTATCAAATTATTTTAGGTGCCATATACAGGGTTGATTTTACATGTTCTCATCACATACTGTTTTCCACCAATATACACACACCTAGCTTCCTGCTAGGAGTTCTTGTACACAGTATATTTTGGGCATTTCTTTTATTAAACAGAAATATTATAACCGCTAGCAGGGGGCATTCCCTGGAGTAAGAGAGGTGGCTTTGATACCCAAAAGAAAGCACCTTCTTTCATCAAACATTTAATATCTTCAAAGTTATGAAACAGTCTTCCTCTCCAAATTTCATAACAGAAAACCCCATCAACAAGTATCCACCCCAAGCACTGAGGACTGGATTGCAGCTCGGGGGCTCCTTTTTTACTTATACCTTGTGCAAAATTTGATCTGCAATAATAAACCTTGCTTTCAATTTTTTAAAAAGACCCCAAGCAACCATTGGTATACACTGGATTGTCCAATGTGATGGTAGTGGATTCACAGACAGGTACAGATGTATTATTACTATCCTCAAAAAGAATGCTGAAAAGCAAACCATTTATTATGGATAGCAATGATATCACAGGTTTCTCATCAAAATAACATGAATGTTTTTGCCTGCTCCTAATGCTGAGTTAACTGGCCATACCCTTTCGTTCCTCATATCCGGCTTGTGTAAAAGAACAAGACTCTCTTTTTGCCAATTAAACCTGTTGCAGCTGGACTCTCCAGCTAATTGAAGGCAGGAGCAAAGACTTCCAAGTCCAACCATTTTCCTGCCAAGGAAAAGACGCATTCTTATGCATTCATTAAGAGTGCTACTCTCTATACAAAGGCTGCTTCAGTTCACACAATAGCCATGTCGTCTCTCATCACCCAACACCTCAGGAAAAGCCAGGGCCAAAAGGCAACTGATTCAGGACCCAGGTCCTGGAAGCCTAGGAGAGATCATTACCAAGCCTCATTACTTCCAAAACATTTAAGAAGCATCTTAGATTAGCATATTTGCCATCTGCTTTTCTTTCCCTCTCCAGTTCTGACTGCTGGGTCACAAAGCGAAGAAAGTGATCAAACAATTGGGTCAAACAATTCTGAAAACCAAAACTATTCCAAAGTCTATTGAATTTCATTATTCCGTAATTGCTGGAAGCCCATTTTGACCATTTAGAGTAGCTTTCCTCAGTCTGGGGTCCTCTAAATTGGACGTCAACTGCTGGCTGGAGCTGATATGAGTTGTACTCCATCATATCTAGAGTGCACCAGCCACCGTGTAGGATGCAAACATGGCAACACCAACTCAGCATCAGCAGCCAGAGAAAATAATTGGCCTTGGGCATGATCCTTGCTTGCCCTTGAGCAGCTCCCAGCCTCATGCAGCAGTTGCTGTCAACAGGATTCACAGTAAAACCTCATCATGCTGACTGCTTAAATACGACTCACACATTTAGAAAGGGAAAGATATTCAATCCCCCTGGTTGCCCAGAGATACATCCTCCTACTGAGGAGAACCACCAATTTAGAAATCGAGCAGCCACATGAACTGCTGCTATAGGCACCTAATGTATGTCCATCACTGCCTGAGGTAAGACATACCGCCTCTTAGATAGTGTAGGGGACCAGCTAAGTTTGACTGGTTTTCTCTATTCCTCCAATGGAATATGGGGAGGGGGAGAGAATTAGGGAAAGGAATCACTGGGTCAGTAGCATTCACTTTGGAGAAAATGTCAGAGGAGCTATGTGCTTCGTCAGCCTCACCCTACTGTGTGCTGGTAGGGACCTTAAGGTAAAGGGACTCCTGACCATTAGGTCCAGTCGTGGGTGACTCTGGGGTTGCGGCGCTCATCTTGCTCTATAGGCCAAGGGAGCCGGCGTACAGCTTCTGGGTCATGTGGCCAGCATGTCTAAGTCGCTTCTGGTGAACCAGAGCAGCGCACGGAAACGCCGTTTACCTTTCCGCCGGAGTGGTACCTATTTATCCACTTGCACTTTGACGTGCTTCTGAACTGCTAGGTGGGCAGGAGCAGGTACCGAGCAACGGGAGCTCACCCCGTCGCGGGGATTCGAACTGTCGACCTTCCGATCGGCAAGCCCTAGGCTCTGTGGTTTAACCCACAGCGCCACCTTAGGAGGATATAATTTTAGAGTTTTGATGGCCTTACTAAGAAGCACAGGATAGGTCTGAGTGGGAAAGATGCATTGGAGAGAAAAGTTGGGGCAGCAAAGAAGAGGAAGCCTTCCCAGATAAGTCACCCTCTTCCCCAAAATCAGGCTCCTGAGTGTACGTATCTTTCTGTCCTTTGGGTAGAAGGTTGTACTGGAGTTGCAGAAATTGTCCCCAAATATGCATGTCCTTCCCTTTGAGGTTTGGGTTCTGACTGGTTGACTCAAGGTCAGCTCCTCAAAACATGGACGAGGAGCCTGATTTCCAGGGAAGTAATAGTACCCAGTGGCGTAGCGTGGGGGGTGCAGGGGGGCCGGCCGCACCGGGCACAACATCTGGGGGGGCGCACTCGCACTCGCAGCTCTCTGCCTCTACCTGGCTCACTCACTCTCTCACTGCAGTGCTGGCTGTGCAAATCCGATCCGAGCCGCCGGGTCGCCGCCCACTGTGGAGGGGGGGGGTGCCAGGCATGCAGTGCGGTGCTGAGAGAGAGCGAGGGACTATCTGGGGGAGGGACAGTGCAGAGGGGGGCGCAAATTACTTGCCTTGCCCCGGGTTAGGGGGCGCAAATTACTTGCCTTGCCCCGGGTGCTGACAACCCACGCAACGCCACTGATAGTACCACTCTATTCTGCCTTGGTCAGACCACATCTGGAATACTGTGTGCAGCTGAAAGAGCTGGGTATGTTTAGCCTTGAAAATAAGAGACCGAGAGGAGATATGACAGCCATTTTCAAATATCTCAAGGGCTGTCACATGGGAGACGGAGCAAGCTTGTTTTCTTCTGCTCTGGAGGGTAGGACTTGAACCAGTGGCTTCAAGTTACAAAAAAAAGGATATTCCAACTAAACATCAGGAAAAACTTTCTGACAGTAAGAGCTGCTTGACAGTGGAAGAGACTCCCTTGGGAGGTTGTGGACTCCCATTCCTTGGAGGTTTTTAAGAAGAGGTTGGGTGGTCATCTGTCATGGATGCTTTAGCGGAGATTCCTGCATTGCAGGGGGTTGGACTAGATGACCCTTGGGACCCCTTCCAGCTCTACAATTCTATGGTTCCAATCTTCCTGCAACTGGTGCACCTATAGCCTGATCCATCAGGGCTCTTATGTCCACTTTTCCTTTTTTTATATATATAAAAAAGTGAACTTACAGTGCTAGATTGTGTGACACATTTTGTACAGTGACATCATAGAACACAGAGCCCTGGCCATTAGATGAACTTTGGAGGGGGAAGAAAAGGGTGGAATCACTCCTAGTTGAAGACAGGATTCTATGCTGCAGTAAGCAGGGATCTCTTTTCACGTCAAGGGCTGGTACCGCAGCAGGTCTGTGCCCCCCATTCTCTCTCTCACACACAAACACACACACACACACAAACCAGCACAACCTTTCTGAGTCAGCGTGGAAAAATGTTTTACACAGAGGTGTTCTGTATAAAGTCACAGCTATTAGGAGCAGAGCAGAATTTCCTAGAACTGTTTAAACAGACTTTTCACATCAGAGAAAGTTTTCCCTTTACTGTAATACTCTTTAGCCACTTAATATGCATTTTACAGTTTTGTACTGCTAAGGGGAAACCCCTCTCTTTTCACAGACTCTACCCAGCATTCTTCCAAAGCTCTTTCGGGCAGACTAGGCAAGTCATGCTTGGGAGGAGAAAAATGAAGCCACTTCCCTCACATTGTTGCTGAAAGAATCCATGGAAGCCATCCAAGCCCCAGTAAAATCAATGGACAGAAAACAAACAAACCCATCTGACTTTAAGAAAGTAAGTCTCTTTTGCTTCCCAAAATGCCGAACCCTGAACAAAAGTACAAGAAGGAAATGAAAACAAGGCCAATTAATTAAACTTACAGATCCCAAGTGGCGGTTTAAAGCATTCAAAAGTTAAATAGGTTAAAGAGAAGGGAAGACATGGAGTCAATCTCAAATGTTCTAAGGGACACCCAAAATGTAGTACATAGTTCGCAGGGCTGCACTTTCATGAGAAATGGATCCCGAGGGGTAAAATGTTGGATCACATCTTTATGCACACATATGGCCCTATATAAATTATTAATAATGCCAAATTATAATCAACCTCAGATAGTCAGTGTCTCTCTGCCCCACAAATCCCCAACACAAATTAGAAGCCATACTACACATAAAAAACGTTGAAAGATGTTCCTTTTACCATTAGACACTCGTTGTTGTTATTATGTGTTACATTTACATACATAATGTACATACAGTGGTACCTCTGGGTACATACTTAATTCGTTCCGGAGGTCTGTTCTTAACCTGAAACTGTTCTTAACCTGAAGCACCACTTTAGCTAATGGGGCCTCCTGCTGCCACCACGCTGCCAGAGCACGATTTCTGTACTCATCCTGAAGCAAAGTTCTTAACCCAAGGTACTATTTCTGGGTTAGTGGAGTCTGTAACCTGAAGTGTATGTAACCTGAAGCGTATGTAACCTGAGGTACCACTGTACACACATATATTTCCATACATAAATCCATTCCTCTTCTCTCCTTCTCCTCCTTTCACTTAGTCATTTTCCCCAATCTTGAAGTATGGAAACTGCTAACTCGTCAGGGCAGAAACCTGTTTTGCATTTATGTGCTTTTACACAACGACAACACACACCAATGGCACTATAAAAAATAATTAACCCAGGATTCTGCTTCCAACTGCAGGCAGCTAAGAGCTAAGGAGGCAGAGGATGCCTACAGCCACAAGCCAAGGTTTACTCATTTTCACTCTTGCTCAAAAATCCCCCTTTTCCTTCAGAAAATCTGCTAGCTCATTGTGCAATGAAGGGGAAAGGAATTGCAAAACAAACCAGGCTTCCAAACAGAATGGCAACAACCCATTTCTTGCATTATAAATATCTATATAAAAGGCAACCAGAGGGAAGCCATTTCCTGCTGCAATCCCAGCTGTTATTTACGGAACTTGAAATGTGCTGGAAGAGAGGATAAAACTGTTTTAGTGGTCCGGTAAACACTGTCTGTGTCTGCTGCCAATTTCAAACCAGGACCCAAACCAACCTCTGTGGGAGGATAGCATATGCATGCAAGACTATGGGGAACTATGGGATTGTCCCTTCCCACAATCTGCATCAGAAGCTAGACAAAAAGGTCCAACACTCAGTGGCGTAGCGTGGGGGGTGCAGGGGGTGCCGGCCGCACCGGGCGCAACATCTGGGGGGCGCGCTCGCACTTGCAGCTCTCTGCCCCTACTAAAATCCACGGGTTAGGGGGCGCAAATTACTTGCCTTGCCCCGGGTGCTGACAACCCACGCTACGCCACTGCCAACACTCAACCGTGGTGGAGAGCACAGATATTTGTTTTTACAAAAATCTTATTAGAGTAAGGTAAACAATGTAAAAACTCTTATCAGTAAAAACAATGGAGTTTCTTTATGAAGATCATTACCACCCAACAGATCACAGACTTATAAGGGCAGTGATGGTTTTTAATGCTAACACACAACAAGCGCTGCTCACCCTAGCATGAAAAATGCTACATGGCTGTGAATCTGAATAAGTCCCAAAAATATCCCATCCCTACTGTCAGCTGCCAAACAAAGGTGCAAAAGGCATATGGTGGGAGCTTCCAGAGGGACGGGCCATGCTAATCTCCTGCAGCAGAACAGTCCTGTCACTACTTAAAGACTTAACACTTTTTAATTATTATTTACTATTATACACTTAGAACACTTCACAGCATAAAACCATCGGAGCAGTGTGCATGTTAAAAAGCAGATTCAGCTCTAAAAGCGATGAAATCAATTCAACAAACTGTAAAAACTCTAAAACCAACAGCGCAAACTCTTTTAAAAAAAAGAAACAATTCCACCAGATATAAAATTGATCTTCCATAAATGACTGGGTTGCACCTCAGTGAAAGCCTTCCTAATGTTTAAACATTACCACTCAGGCACCTGCCTGTAATCAGCTCCAGATTGCTGGAGCTGTAGAATTGAAATCCCAGTTTCTAGTATATGCTGTGAAAGGGCTATCCGGAGCAACACATGTTATTTATTTCAAGTATTTATAAATTGCTTAATATTCAGAGCTTTTAAGCAGAATGCATCAATTAAAAAAAAGCATACAAAGAACAATTAAAATTAATGATAGACACAGATAGCTACATTAACATGTCTGTTGAAATAGAAAAGTCTTTCCTGAGTGCCTGAAGTTCAGCAGGAGGGAGTTCCACAGGATTGGGCCCACTAAACTTAATGCTTGTCAGCAAACCTGGGCATATGTGTTAAATTAAGGCCTTGGGCCTTCACTGTCCCCTTCCTGTCCCTGATAAGAACCTTATAAGAAATCTAGCATGTTCAGGGTGTTCTCAAGATAAAGCCACACAGCTGCAGATAAATTTTCAAACAAGGGGGAAGTTACTCCATAAGCCTACTATTTTACTCACACTTAGAAAATGACTATTTTCTCCTAAACACTCCCTGTCCCTAAATCCATGCAGCACGTCACTTTAAAAATCTGTGCTTTTGCCAAATTCTTCTCACTTAGAATAATGATGAAGCAAAGTTTCACTCTGTTTTCTTTCATTTTTGGAAAACGCTTTTCTAGCGAGAAGTAGATCTTCCCAATGTTATCTAACAAAACTGACCTCGAATACCCCAGCAGATCTCAAAACACAGAAGTAGTTATCAGTTTCTAATGAGCAATTTCCCATCGTTCTCAAAAGCTGCTTTAAAAAAAAGGAGCCCAGGTTGCTTTCCATATAATAAAATGAAAAACTCCAGTTTATAGCTAAATTAGTCAGTGAATGAAAGTTCAGCTGTGAAGAAAAATGGACCTTTTTGCAGGCAGGCATCAGAATGCTCTACGCTTGGTATTCCTGGCTAAGAACCATACGCAAGTCACTTCTGTTGCCATCTTAGGAGGTTGAACTTTACATAGCTAAAGGAAAATTTCAGAGGATGTTTGGAAGTGCAAGAGCTGCCAAAAACATTAAATTAGCACAAAGTTCTTCATAATACATACACCGAATCAAACCAGAGATTTGTTCGGCTACTGTTGTGGTTGAAGCTGAAATAAAATGCAAACCTCTATGAAGCGATCACACCCAATAACACTTCCTGCTTGTGCATTCATCTTTGCATTGTCTGAGTTTAAAGATATGAGCAGCAAGAGAAGAAAAATATTTTAGAAAGTAACGTTCCAAACAGAACTCACTGTTTTAAGTTTTGATTCTAACCTGTTTTATCCGTAAGGTCAAACTACCAGAACATGAGTGAGTGTCATGCCACCATCAAATTAAAAAGTCATTTGAGGACAAAAACCTTACAGATCAAGGAGTCCCTGGACTTTGCAACTCATTTTATGAGAAAGGAAATGCATAAGCCAAGGCTCTCTCTTGTGTGCATTTTTTCTGGATTTATTCTGCACAAATAAATATATTTTTGACATGGATAAATAAGCAGGTGAATGGCCATTATTTTTACTAAATAAGTTGCTACACGTTTTTTAAAGTCGGCCTAAAAAGGCACCTGCACATTCCTTCCCAGTCATGCAACTTTTGCCCTAGCTCCAATTACCTTAGGTGCCAGGCACAAGTGAAATTCTCCAGTTCCTTGGAAAAGCCGAGCTCATGTCCTTTGCACTTTAAATATTTAATCACTAGGAATTCAGCATCCGTTTTGCTCTGAGGCATTATGCTTTTAACAGAGTTTCATCTTTTTTTTTTAAAAAAGGTGTTATCTACTGATCTGTCCTACCAGAGGAAAGACTTCCTGTCAAAAACGTTCCTAAATTGTTTAATAATACAGAGTAGGCTTGCCGTATTCTGAAGAGGAAAAAAAGAGGACACTGTGACAGCCATTCAAAGCAAATAAATGCAATTTGTCTCAAATTTTACCCCTGAAAAAGAGGATGTGTCCTGGAAAAAGAGGACACACAGCAACCCTAATTACCAAGCAAGCTACTGTCAGACTGAAAGGCACAAGCCAGAACTCTTTGGGGAAACTCTATGAGCAGAATAACAACAACAACAACAACAACAACAACAACAACAACAACAACATATTATTTATACCCCGCCCACTCTGGGCAGCTTCCCAAAAAATAAAAAAAAAATAAAAAGACTTCAATACATCAAACATTAAAAGCTTCCCTAAACAGGGCTGCCTTCAGATGTCTTCTAAAAGTCTGGTAGTTGTTGTTCTCTTTGACATCTGGTGGGAGGGTGTTCCCCAGGGCGGGCTCCACCGCCGAGAAGGCCCTCTGCCTGGTTCCCTGTAACTTCACTTCTCACAGTGAGGGAACCACCAGAAGGCCCTCGGTGCTGGACCTCAGTGTCCGGGTAGAACGATGGGGGTGGAGACGCTCCTTCAGAAGGAAATCAGGAAAGAGTTAACAGCACCCTAGCAGGATGATCGCCAAGTGCCACACCTAATTAATAAGGCAAGCAGCAGCAAAGATAAATGCAGAGCTGACTTGTGTCACTATGCAACGCTGCATCTGGAGCCAGATAACTGAGCCAGTTCATGCCCTAAACCAAAACAGCAAAAATCCTAATTCTGCACTGGGTAAACTCAAGCACCACATGTGTAATCTGAATCAGTTACATTCACACAAATGACTCAGGGCTCATCCACACTTCTTTTTGCCCAGTGATTTCTGTTTGCCCCGCCGCTTGCCCCAGGAAAACTCACTGCCTACCGCTGAACTGGAACAAACATCAATCCACAGAAAACCCGACTGACATTTGCTCCAATTCAGCGGTAGACAGTGGGTTTTCCTGGGGAAAGCCGTGGGCAAAAGATAAACCTCTTGGAACCATGCCTAGAAATCATGGGGCAAGCAGAAGTGTGGATGAGCCCTCACGTACACCCCCTAAATCTGAATATGCAGCATGTTTGTCATAGGATTAGCATACATTCTGGACCTTATCCCACTCTGCTGCCACAGTGCATAGCGTTATTGAGCAAATTAACACAGACCATGAATTACTAGCAACCTACAGAGGAAATGTCATGGCTTGAGTGTGCAGCACAGTTCTATGTACAGTATAGGCTGCCCAAAGCAACCCAGTTCTGCACCTGCAAATATCTGTGTGGCATCGTTTAGTCTAGCTAGGCAAAGTAACCAGGCAGGATGCTAAAGTCCCATCTGCAGTGACCAGAAATCCTACTTTAGACCTACTGCACACAACCTCCAAATTCTACTTCTGGGCTTTCACTAAGCAGTGTCCATATACCCTCATATATACTGTTTACAAAATAAAATAGGATTCTCCGGGTACTGAATTCTGTACCCAGTGCTTATTTATGTGCAGAAGACAAAATCCTGGTCAGAGGCAAGGCAACCGTAGACACCCCCCCCCCCCCGCATATGAGACAAGTGCCATTCTCTCAGTCCCCAACTGAACCCTACAGACTATTCTATGGATTAAAACACAAATTTACTGTGCCACTTTGGAAATGCAGCAATGGGCACATGCACGGAGTCTGGGCATCTAGTGGCTAGATTCAGTAAATGTCTCTGGCATTTCCCATAGCTCTTTTGTCTTCTTCATCGCACCTACAACCATATTACTGCCCTCCACGTTTTATAGCTAGCAATCCTTTCAATACAGCAAAAGCCCAGACAAAGTATCCAACCTCATGGGTGCAATAGTAGCCACAAAAACCATTTTCAAACATGTATCATTTATTCTAGCGGACACATTTGGGGTTGTTGTTTTTTTAAGCGCAAAAAAATCAGATTGCTGCCACCGCCAAATTCCTTTAATGTCGTAGAGTAGACACATAAATATGAAGCAAAATACCAAATATGCTGTACAGGTTTCCTCCTCCCTAAGAGACTCGTTTAGTATCAAAGTGATCATCAGTAGCACAACAGGCAGCCCGTCTGCTCTCGTGTCAATCCCCAGGGCTTCAGAATAAGCAACCAGCTCATGAAGCCTCTTTGAGTGAGAAATGTATTTATTCCTGAGCCCCAAGGCCCTCACAGTTCTAGGAAGAGGAAGCTGACTAATAAGCAGCAGGAAGCGCTGGGCACACCAAGGGGTCCAATTAATGTAAGCACTAGCATCCCATTGAAATGGCCAAGCACCATGCACACACAGGAGGATACGCCATGTAAGAGAGAAAGAGATGCACTTTGAAGAAAAGGAGCAGAATGGGGGTGCTTTATAAGCACAGAAGTAGTCAGAGCTGCCTTTTCACTCAGGCCTTTAGGAAAAGGGGAAGGGAGAAGAAATGGTCACACCCAGCCAAAGTTCTGCATGCCATTTGTGAACTGGTATCTTGGCTACATCCCAACTGGGGTAATTACATTCCAGCTAACCTGAAAAGCTCCCTGCTCCACATTATGCCATTTTTCAATCACTGCTGTATTGAACATTTGCAGTATGGTTATACCATGGCTTGTTATGGATATGCGAATCTGTACAGACCCTTGGAATCCATTGAGAGGCTTGGTGAGACTCTGCTGAATCTAACTGAGCTATGCCAAAATACTGGCTCTCAGTTCTTTTCCATGTCTCAACGTTTTTCCAGCGTTCAAAGTCTCAATCCTTCTTACAAATGTTTTATTTTAAGACACATTTTAGAAATTCTAAATGTTCTTTGAAAACTGTGTGCTGCAAAACCAAGCTCATTACATTATTAATGCATTGTATCATAATATTGTATTTTATTTTCGTTAAGCTGCCCAGACAACATGTGGGGACGGGTGGCCAATTTGTGCAAAAATTTTACATCAACCAAGCATTCCCTCTTCAAAGATGGGTAACAAGCTTGCAAAACATCAGTAAGCCTCAGATAGTACTTGCCACAAGAAAACTCAACTACCATCTCTAGAGAATTATCATGAGCAGAGACGTGGAAGAATTGATCTGAAAAGAGGAAGGAAAGAACTTGTTGACTTTTGATAGCATGTCTAGTCAGTGAAGCACAAATGGAACATAAGCCAGTTTGCTTTCCGCCCCCAGTTCCCCATCTGCTTTGGCTTCAGCTAAGCTTCTGCCCATGAATGCAAGCAACTCTTTCGAAGAAAGCCTCTCCAGTCTGATGAGCTATATGCAAGTCACAGCCAAACAGAGGGCAATTGCCCTTTCACCAAAGATGTCCTCTCCTTCCAAGTATGTCTCTGAGCACAGGAAGAATGGAGAAAGATAATAATAATAATAATAATAATAATAATAATATAATCAACAGTAGCAAAGTTCAGGTGACAGCAGGTACTAGTGAAATCCAATGAAGTTTATTAATTATTATTAATTATTATTATCATTATTATTATTATTATTATTATTATTATTGTTATTATTATTATTATTATGCCACCCATCCGACTGAGTTGCTCCAGCCCCACAAAATATTAATAGCACAGCAAAACTTCAAACATTAAAAACTTCCCTGTACAGGGCTGCCTCCAGATGTCTTCTAAAAGTCAGATAGTTGCTTGTCATATGACTAGAGAATATTCCACAGGGAGGGTGCCACTACCAAGAAGACCCTCTGCCTGG
The DNA here is from genome assembly GCF_965153285.1 of Podarcis tiliguerta. Classification (NCBI taxonomy): domain Eukaryota; kingdom Metazoa; phylum Chordata; class Lepidosauria; order Squamata; family Lacertidae; genus Podarcis; species Podarcis tiliguerta. The sequence continues at coordinate 5,940,890 of NC_139542.1, forward strand.
TTCCCTGTAACTTCGCATCTGTCGGTGAGGGAACCACCAGAAGGCCCTCGGAGGTGGACCTCTGTGTCCAGGCTGAGCGATGGGGATGGAGACGCTCCTTCAGGTATACTGGGCCAAGGTCGTTTAGAGCTTTAAAGGTCAGCACCAACACTCTGAATTGTGCTCTCAGGGCTAACAAATCTAAGGAATCCAAACTCCTATCAGGTTTTAGATTGTATTCCCTTCGGGGTAGGAATTTACTATTTTAATTGTGTACAGAGCCATGTACATTGATGACACTTGATAAATAAATGATGATGTGCCTACACAGCACACTTAAACATGTTCATTTGTCAAGATTCCCAAATCAAGGAGGTCTGAAAACAGCTGTCCTGAAACCAAAGTCTTCAGCACTTACAAAAACTCTGATCCCCAGAGTACTTTCAGGAATGTCAGGCCAAATAAGCCGACATAAAGGCTATATTGCAGGTGTGCCCTTGGGTCAACCCTCCAGGTCCCTTTTGGTACAAGAATATGCCTACAGAGCATTTTAAAGTCAGTGCCACTCTACAAGGGAATAAGAATATGTCCTTCCAGCGGCCGCCACTTCTACAACAGCAATGTGGCAAATGTATTTGCAAGAACCCCAAGGTGTCGGGATCCATTCATTTCCATGCAGGCCTCTTGTGGCCCTTGGCTGCAATGGGAACATATTAATTCTGCCGGAGAGGGGGCATAACAAACAACATTGGTTCATCTACAAGAACAGGGCTGACATGTCTCATTCACTTTCTCCCAACTGCATGCTGGCTTCTCCTCATTATAAACAAGGAATGAACTGGAAAATTGGTATATTCAATCACTGTCTGTCTTCTCCCATACATAATGCACATGCACCAGACTAATATGAAACCCAGATAAAGTTGAAGTTGTTCTGTAATGGGTATAAGGGATTCTAGTGGCACCACTACATTGAGAGGAGGCAGACAAAAATATTCAGGGACCACTTTATGAGGCAAGTGTTATAAGCCCCATAAGCTTGTACTTTCAGTCCTGGAATTATAAGCTCAATGGAAGGGTGGGGGTGGGAACATTTAGTTTTTCACACAGGGCTGGAAAGTTTAAACAAAAAATGTCTCAGTCCTCAATATTCAATATAACATAAAGTCTTGACATGTGGAAAAACCCTTGAAAACTCTCCTCAATATTGTAAATACAATGTGGGGTTCTTGCAAATGGCACATCCTGCCCCAGATTTGGAAAAGGGTGCTTTCTAATCCTCAAGAAGTCCTATTGGTTAGAATGGAGTTAGCAGTTTCCTCTCAGGAAAGGAACATTCAAACCTAGGGAAACCCAAGTCAGTGGCAGAGTTGCAAATTCCTTGCTTAGCTGCCTGTTCTTCCTCACCCTTCCCAAGGTGAATTTCAGTACTGTATAACATTTCAGAATTCACACACCCCAGAAATGATTTCTTTTCCAACTTTATACTTCCTTAAAAAAACAAAACCCTCTTACCTAGACACTTCAAAAACATGCAAAGCCTCATTAAAAATATTAATGAATGGATTATTTTTAGCCTAGCATGCCTTTTTGGGCAGTTAGCAAAAAAAAGAGAAAAATAATAAAAGCTGAAAATGGAAATGATGAACGTTGTGGCAAACTATGAAGGAAGCTTTATTCGGTCTTAGAAAACATAGTTAATGTAGTTTTCATGTCTTGAAAGAAGAAAGAATTTCTCGGGAGATTTTCAGTGCAATCACATGGCCCTGTTCTCGCTCTATCTTCTTAAGCAGTGTTAGAGACGAAGATATATAAGCTAGGCACTAAATGTCGCCTTAAACCAAGGTTGCAGTCGCCAAAATGGAATGTCTAGTTGCTATTTGGGGGCAAGACGGCTCTAAAGTCTTCTTTTTCAAATGATGGACTAACTGTGATTCATTCTCAGTTAAACATTTGACTAGTTCAGATGACAGCCCTGAGCCGGGTTAAGAGCTCTGAGAACTTAAAGAAGAACAGTTACTTGATCCAGAGACAGTCCACATATATACCGGCCTACTCTAATCACTTTTTCTCAATAGTGACTGTTGGTTATAAATGGTTAAACGCCAGGTGGAAAACGTGCATGGCTATTTCTGAACACTGTTCTTAAGCAGCCACCACTGCTCTGGGCAGGGTCCAAGAGTAAGTGCCATTAAACCCAGCTTGGTTGACTCCCAATGAGACAACAATTTTCATTGTTCCTGGTCACTGGTCATGCTGGCTGGGGTGATGGGTGATGGAAGTACAACAATATTGGAGAGGGGCACAGTTGCCCACCCCTAGTCCACTCTGGAGGACAGGTGCCCTCAGGCAGAGAGAAGTATTTTCCCAACACTTGTTACTTATTTGGAGGTGGGGAGTGAATGGGAGAAAGAATTCAGATGTTTCTCAATTTGGCGAGAAACCATGGCCTTGGGAAGGATGCTATGCTAACCCATCGTATCCAATAAAAGAATAAAAGACAAACGACAACCACAGTAAGGCCACATCGGTCAAATGTGGTAACCCTCAGAGAACAGACTGTACAATCTACTGCAGAGCAGAGCTGCAGAGCTCTGCTGGAAAGAAGTAATTTCCTGGTTACTCAATTTTCTCATCTGTCAGAACACAGGATGCAACACACACCTCAGAATTTTTAAAAACACTGCAGCCTTCCCCTCTCAAATACCCATCACAGGGGTAGGATCCTGCTTAGCCAATTTATACTCAAAGTTTCTGAACCCTGACACGACAAGAGTGTTTTCCAGTACAGCATATGTTTGGTTTAGGAGAAGATGTTTTTAAAATGAGAGACAACTTTATTGTAGTCTAGAGACTAAGCTCCAGCAACCTCAAGACTTCCTGAAACCAGCTCTTCTTAATGGTGTACAGAAGATAAGCTCATATGTAGTACAGTGTTGGTGGAATGCTAGCCATATGCATTGGCCTCTGAATCAGAAGATAACCAAGAAAAACAGCCCCTGTGGGGTCAAGAGAAAATAAATGTGCAAAAAGTGCTTCAGCAGGTGAACATTTCTCCCCTCTGTGTCATCTGCAGTTATGTCATGAGAGAATATTCCAGAATTCACCTCTGTACTGCTTTTTAGAAGGGGAGTATATGTTCTGGCAAGCTGGGTGAACCACAATTCAGAGAGAATGGGACATGGGTCCCATACGCCCATGGGCAGGGCCACATGTTTGAAGGATTGCTTAAATAGTGAGGCGAACTGTGTTAACATGGCAAAAACACAACACATGACTTAAAATGGCAGAGCATACTCTCAATCTAGGAATCTAAAAAACCAACTCCATGGGGAAAACACCTGTATATAGGAATTACTTTTCCAGATAGCCAATAGGACATTCACAGGTTCCACTGATATCAGTATAGGAGAGGTAAAGGCCCATATCAAGATAAACATTAACAGGGCTGGGGATAGCTGAAAAAGCGTTAAACCTTCCCTAGCAACTGCTTCCTTCAGGCTGACAAGAGTTTCAGCTCTAAAGCAGGAAGCCGCCAAGGCAAAGTATAGAATATTTCACCGTCACTGATTCCATATGACTGTTTCCAGAACTGTGTTCTACACCAGCTTCAGCTTTTTCATTCCTATATCATTTGCACTTAGAGGATAACCAGACGGTAGCTCCACATGCTCTCTGCTGGGGTGCTGTGCGGCGCAACTGTGACTGTGGGAAGTGTCCAAGAGAGAGGGAACTATTTTCAAGACATCCCAATCATAGTTAAAGTCTTAACTGTGAAGACCACACAACCCACACTGGCCCAGACAGCTGTGTGTTCTGATCTAAGGGGTACTTGGAGTGTTGAAAATATAGACATGCAGGGAGGGGGTGGCTGGCTGGGCCAGGGAGGTGATTAATGCCTCCTTGTGAGAGGTGGTGGTCCCTGCCTGCTTAAAGGTGGCAGTGTTAAAACCACTCCCCAAGAAACCCTCTCTGGAATCAGAAAATCTAAGTAATTTCCAGCCAGTTGCCAATCTCCCCTTCTTAGACAAGATTCTCAAGTGGATGGTCGATCGTTTTGGCCCCAAGTGTGCCTCTTGGTGGAAGGGGCGCATGCAACTAGTAGACAGCCACCACTGAGAAAGCCTGTTCTCAGGTTGTCATCTTCCATACCTTCCTCAGAGGGGGCACACAGGAGGCCACTACAGGGTCCGGGTTGGTTCATGTGGGAAGTGGTGGTCCTTGGAAGTATTGGAGTTATGAGCCGCTTAAGACTTAATGGGTTAAGAACAGCACTTTGAATTGAGCCCGGAAGCTACCTGCTATCTATGCATACACACACAGTCTTGCAAGTATCTTGAGATTAGCAGATACTCTGGCATAAGCTTCTGTGGAGTAGAACCCACTTCATCAAATGAGGTGGGCTCTAGTCCACAAAAGCTTATGCCATTAAGGTGCCATAATACTCAGTTGTTTCTACTGCAGTACACAGGTACTTCTCTGGAAATTGTTGCTCTGTGCATAAGGCCCATTGTGTGGGAGGACGGAAGAGAGAAAGAAGAGCTTTCTTCTTGCTTTTCTAGCTAAATATTTCTATTCACATACACAGAAGATTTTTCAGCACCTTCCCCAAAGTTGTTTCATATTTAATTAAGTTTGTTAAAGCATTAAACAATTCTCCTCATTCTTTAAGCTGTTGTTTGTAATACATCTACTGCAACAGCAGCAACTCTAGTGCGAAGGGCACATTAATTCCTTGTAAAATGCTAGTTTTAACACCATAGGAACCCATATTACAAAGCAGAGACATACATTAGGAAGTTGTTGCCCACCTACCACAATATCATTGTTTAAGATTTGCGGTAACAGCCCAGAAGGTTCAGCCTGCTGGTCAAACTAAAAGTTATGCAGTCCTACCAGGTTTCCATTTTTCCACTTTGGCAGCACTGTCCACAAAAAAATTCCAGGAAGTTCTGAATCAAATATAAGCAACCTCATGGTCCTTTTCAGCACAGAGGTTACACTTGCCAAGTGCATAGGTGAGCCTCAAATTCCTTTATGAGCCAAGCAGCAAGAATCCCAGGGTGGGGGTGGGGAATATTTAATTTTAAATTCAAGCAGCAGCAAGATGGTTTTCACATTTTTAAAAAGCAAAGCATAAATACAGATACCATACACTTCATTATCGGTCATATTCAATAGCACTTTCTGGTAACCACCAGTACTTTAAAAGGAAAACCAAGCCAGTATAAAAGGGAGGTATGAAATCCACACAGATGCACAATCACACACCCCCTTGGGTATGTCTCTTGGAGATTCAAAGCACTGCACCTTCTGTTTCCACTTCGTCCATTAACACCACAGTCCTGTGTATCTGCCATGCCATGCTCACTCTTTCAATCCAAAATGGGACAGATATCCTCCTATCACAAAATCAAGTTTGTTGCCTCTAAAAAAGAGGCCCAGGCTAACTGGAAAGAGTCTAAGCGGAAATAAGAACCACCTTTCCTGTACAGTCTATTTGCATACACCTCCAGCAGGTCCTTCAACCAAAAGCTGTGGGTTAACTAATCCCCTTTCTGCTTCCCTACCTACCAGGACACACGTTTACTATAAAATACATGCCATTTTATTCAGTGGGCAAGGTGGGAGGATGTAAAAAAAAAAAAAAAGGAAGAACACAGTAAATTAGCACAAAAATTGCACCAATAATATCATAGCAAGCAATTAAATGCCATTAAAATATTTAAGATAATAGGACAACTTCACCAGGCACCTAAAGACAGGTGCTTAGTGAAAATGACTCAGGCAGGAGTTCCACAGTCTGGATGTCACCACAGAAGAAACCATTTCTTCAGTAGCAATCTGTTGAAGCTCAGAGCAGCTAAGGGCTTCTGAATCAGATCTTAACAAGAAGTTAAGCTTCATGTACAGAAAAGAGACTCTCCCAATACCCAAATCCCAAGGCAAAAACCAGCACCTTGAATTGGGCTGGGAAACCAACTAATAGCATGCAAAGTTCTCCGAGTACAGTGGTACCTCGCAAGACGAATGCCTCGCAAGACGAAAAACTCGCAAGACGAAAGAGTTTTTTGTTTTTTGAGTTGCTTCGCAAGACGAATTTCCCCATGGGCTTGCTTCGCAAGACAAAAACGTCTTGAGCCTTTTTCTTAAAACCGTCAATGCATTCCTATGGGAAACCGTCAATGCATTCCTATGGGAAACCGTCAATGCATTTCCTATGGGAAATCGTGCTTCGCAAGACGAAAAATTCACAAGACGAAAAAACTCGCAGAACGAATTAATTTCGCCTTGCGAGGCATCACTGTATTGGTGTCAGAGTTTGCAACAGCCAGCTCCAACAGACATTGAGCCTGATGCAATTTCCAAACAGCCTTCAAGGGCTGCACCATGTCTGCCACTCTCAGAGTCACTCTCAGGATCTAATTAGCAGCCACAGGAAATCCTAATCCTAGTTCTCCCCCATTCAGTCTAATTTGAACCTTAAGGGAGCGGACTTGTTTAGTATCATTCCTTGTGTACAGAGAGTCAAACTAAAATCTGTCCCTCATCTCCGAGTAAAAAACGCTGCAATTTAAAAGACATGTGGGCAGCCTGACTGAAGGTTCTGGATTGTGCTTCAATGTTTTATGAAGGCACTGTTTCACTGCAAACCAAATTGGTTTCTATACCTATAAATACGCATACTTGTTCAGGAAATATACGAATTTCCAAATGGAATTTCAGCTTTTAGAAGTGCTTAGTGTTATGTTTCCTACTGCAATGTGGTATAGTGGTTAACAGTATCAGACTAGGACCTGCGAAACCTGTACAGTAGTATCTGACGAAGCAGTTCTGTTAGTGCAATGACTTTTGGCGGTGAGAAATAGCTTCTCTCTCTCCCCGCATGTCCTCCCAAATCTGTTCTGGAGTTTTCCCCAATCCTCCAGAACCTATTTCGGGAGGGTGGATGGAGAGGAGAGAAAGGTAAAATTTCATTGTGCAAGTGGAAATCCCTGTGCAAGCAGAAATACTTCTTTGGATATTGCCCCAGGGTTCAAATCCCCACCCGGCCATCAACCTCACTGGGTGACCTATCTCAGAGAGCTTTTTTGAAGGAACCACTTTGAGCTCCTTAGATGAAAGGTGGGATATAAATGCAGTAGTAGCAGTAATCATCATCAACAGGAATTGAGAAAAGTCAATAATTACCTCCTCTGGATATCTCAGAATGAGTTTCCACAAACAGGCAAAACTGGGTTTTTGCATTTAGAAAGGACCAGCATTAGTCCTCAAAAGAGAGGACAGCATCACTATATTATTATTATTATTATTATTATTATTATTATTATTATTATTACCCCACCCATTAAGCTGGATTTCCCCAGCCACTCTGGGTGGCTCCCAACAGAATATTAAAAACACGATAAAGCATCAAACATTAAAAACTTCCCTAAACAGGGCTGCTTTCAGATGTCTTCTAAAAGTCAGATAGTTATTTATTTCCTTGACATCTGATGGGAGGGCATTCCACAGGGCAGGCGCTATTGCCAAAAAGGCCCTCTGCCACTAAAAGTTGCAAGAAACAGTTTTAATTAAATAGAACTACCCTAGTTCCTGTCTTCACACCACAAATCCCAGTGAATTACAGCATGAGCACTGTTTTAATAATACAGTATATTCTTATGCTGCTCCAAAGAGCACTGTCAACACTACATAGTTCAACAATGTAATGTATAAAGTAAAACCACAGCAAGTATTGGCATTGGTGTAGTGTCATTTTGACAAGCAGTGGATGTCACTGATAGATGGAGCAAAAAGAAGGAATTTGTAATGCAATTCCCATGTTTGCCATACACTTTTACCACCATGGTTATTACTAGCACACAATAATATGTGCCAGGAGCAAGACAGAACACTCTTCTCCTTTCAAAATAGACTCCAGGCAAAGCATGAAAATTAACTATGTGATAGAAACTTGTGCAGATCATGAGAACTGTTGAGCCTTAAAATATTAACACAAGACCCAAAATTGTAAAAAGACCAGTCACTGCCCTAGTTCACATGCCAATCTAACTATGGCTTGGTTACAGCTTGTGGAGAATCTGGAGAAAGCTAAACCACAAGCCCAAGTTCGGACAACATGCTACGCAAACTATGACTTAAGCTTAGTACAGCACAGAAGCAAAACTGCTGCCATCTCCCCTCCAAGAGCCCACATATTTGCAGTAAGCCATTGCTTGGCTTAGTATAGCATGTCATGACACTATCAAACAGGTAGAAAGATGAGAAAGGAGAAAACATTCTTAAGAAATACTTTAACAAACAATAATCCCTTAAAACCCTTCTTTACCTTGAGATAAAGTCATATGCAACACAGATCAGAACCACATCAAAAGGCTCGCAAAACCTCATGGTTTAGAGTAAGCCATATTGAGAATCTCCATATATTCCAGGAAAGGGAACCTGGCCTCTGCCCAAGGACCTCTACACTCTCTCACTAATTTCTACTAGTAAAGTTCTTCTCTTTGGTTTGCTATAGCCCAAAAAAAACAATTTGGTTTTTTAAATAAAAGAATTGGGATATTTCTGACTTTCAAGTTAAGCTTGGGTGTATCTGGTTTGTTCTCATTGTTTGGGGGCAGGAGGAGGAAGAAATGAAAATAGATGGTTTCAAACAGGAAAACTTCCGATGCTGTATAATTACCCAATACAGGCAGCATGTAAATCCTTGCAGTGTCAGACCTACAATGACTCTCACACATTCGAGAGGTTCATTTTCAAAATGAATAATTAGCAGGGACAACTCACAGATTGGGTAGATGGCTCCTTTGAAAGTTCGCCACAGCTTGCTGTAGCAGAAGGAACCAACTTTCCTACCAACCGTTGAGTTTTTGCATATGACAATTAAAAAGGCACCAAGCCAGCTCACTGCCAGGTAGGGCAAGGATGCCAGTCATCTGACAGCCAAATATGGCCAACTAATCCTATTACTGTATTTAATACTTAGCATTTATAGAGCACCTTCAAAGACCTACACACAGAATGCTTAAGAACATCCATGTGTAAACGTTATCTTATTTTATTATATCATGGAGTAATCTTCAAATATCTGAACGGCTGTCCCATGGAGGATGGAGTAAGCTTGTTTTCTCCTGCTCCGAATGCTAGGATCCGAACCAATGGCTTCAAGTTACAAGAAATCAGATTCCGACTCGTCAGGAAGAACTTTTTGGTGATAAGAGATGTTCAACAGTAGAACAGACTCCCACAGAAGTTGGATGGCCATCTGTCATGTATTATTCAGTTGAGATTCCTGCATTGCAGGGGGTTGGAATGGATGATCCTTGGGGTCCCTTTCAACTCTAGGATTCTATCTAATAGCACTGGTAGGAAATCTTGCTTTCCAGACTTCAGGACCACCCATCTGCACACAAACTTTTAGAACAACAACCTAACTCTCCCTAAAAAGCTTGTTTTGCCCTTTCATCTTCCTAGCTAAGCTCCACAACACAGCCTTCCTTGCTAGCTTTCAGAAAAAGAACACAACTCCAAAGATTTAGTGATGAAGAACATGTGGCCCTCCACTCCAGATGTTGGATTACAACTCACATCATTCCCAACCCCTGGCCATGCTGGCCAGAGATAATGAGGAATGGAATCCAACAACATCCAGAGGGCTATAGGTTCCCCATCGGTGGTTTAGGCAGAACTATGAAGTACACACAAAAGTGGTCATCTCAGGAGTATAGAATACAAGTGTCCAAGACAGAGGATTACTACTGAGACTATTCTATTGCACTTGCCCTTTGAACTGGCATGACATTTTTTTCTTGATGAAATGCTCTGAATGACTTGAAGGTCAGTGTCACCAATAAATCTGGTCCATTAAAATGAACACTTTAAATTAATTTAAAGGGTAGGGTGATGATCATGCAAGTTAATCATCTGAGGCCTCCATTTTTTCCATACCTTTAAAAAAAAAAAATTGGGAAAGAAAACCTACCAAAAAAATTCCATTGGCATACATTATGAACACAACACAATCAGAGTATCTTGCATCCAAGAGAATCAAGACTTAAGCTGCAACATGTTGGGAGAGATAAGACTGAAAAATGTAATGCTGATTCTGTTAAAGCTTCAGAAACAAAGCAGCCCAAATTCCTTGCTTTTAAAGTTTTAGGATCCTCAAGCCTACTGAAGGTTATTTCTTTGGGGGGGGGGGGAATGGAGTTAGGATAACAAGGCAATACTAAATTATTCCTGAAAATTAAAGCCTGGTTCTCATGCACTTATATGAGAAAAGTGGGGATGGTTGTAAAAAGCTTAGCAGAATCTCACAATAAAATTAAATCCAGACAAAATCCTCACAAGTAAAAATCCTGCTTGTTTTGTCACAGATGCCATATCAATTTCTCTCCTCAGTTCTGGAGAAAAATCTGCTCTGGGAAATTAAACATGCCGCAATATACAATCCATCCATGCAGCTGTAAAGACAACCCAGAGTTAATCTCCTCCAGCCAACTGCCAGGTATATTCTCCAATATAATCAAACCTACCTAATCTACAGTGTGTCCAGACATTATAGCTGTATATCTGCATGGCTTTGGTGGAAACCAGATCTGCTATCATATCTGTGCCACTGAGTGATTAATTCTATGGTTTTTTCTGACCTAGATGAACACATACATGAAGGCATTTTGAAATACTGATTAGATATGTATTGCTGAATCCTCTGAAAAGTTCCTCCTGCGAGACTATTGAGAATTTATCTGTGGCTTCCAGTTTAATGCATTATATTGCATATGGATAGCAATGGTGGATAAGCAGGATAAAGAAGATGGTTAATCTGAAGTCACTAAGGATGGAGTTGGTATATGGGGCAAGAAAAATAATACTTACAAAGGATAAGTTGCCTGAAACAGCTTTGGTGATCTAAGCGTCAAAGCACTGATTTTCAAATTGTGTTCCAGGGAATACTAGGGTACCTTAGGAGCTCATCATGATTTATCTACTGAAAATAACAGCACTGGGGGGTCATGTTTTCCTGAAAGGCAGCTTGCTCACCACCACACTTCTACTTCTGCAGCCACAGCAACATTCCAGGACAGTGGCTCCATAACGTTTTGCATAGATCACCTGAAAATTGCTTAGGGTCTTGGCAGGCCACTTAAAATATTTTCTGCCTGTTGGAGCAACTGCAACACATTGTGCTAGACACTGCATGAATTTCAATTTCAATTTCATTTCTATACTTCTTTTATCTTTGCATTACAATTGGTACCATATTTTTCGCTCTATAAGACGCACCAGACCACAAGACGCACCTAGTTTTTGGAGGAGGAAAACAAGAAAAAAAATATTCTGAATCTCAGAAGCCAGAACAGCAAGAGGGATCACTGTGCAGTGAAAGCAGCAATCCCTCTTGCTGTTCTGGCTTCTGGGATAGCTGCGCAGCCTGCATTCGCTCCATAAGACGCACACACATTTCCCCTTACTTTTTAGGAGGGAAAAAGTGAGTCTTATAGAGAAAATATACGGTAGTCCATAGAATTAAAATTGTAATACAATAAAATACAATGTGATAAATAAAAGAAGCCTTAAAAATACAATCAAAAAACAATATAAATATTTAAGGTGGACCTGCTGCAGAACACCTGAATGAAGCTCGCAGACCGCTGGTGGTCTGAAGAATGAATGTGAATGAAGTCCTACAAGAAAGGTCCAGGAACCTCTATCACCTGAATATGTTGCCCATAACACTTTAAAGAATCATTTTAAATAAGCACAAATCACAGTAGAATGGGTTCCTTAAACACAGAAAGTTTGGAAGCAAGTTCCCAATAGGTTGTAACAGGCACCTACTATATATCAGATCATGTTTGTCCCCTGCCAGAAACATGCCCCTACTGTCTAAATAAAAAATCTACATAAAAATAGCATGTCAGTGTTCTATGTCCTGCTCATGCCATTTTCCTGTGTATAGAGAGTTACACCCATGAGAGCATGGGTAAACATGCACCTCCACAATAGGCGTCCTGAAACTCTTCATCCCCTTCTGTAACTGAAATGTAGGCTATTTTGCAAAATCTTGGGCATACATAATAGATGCTTGCAACACTATTAACCAACTTGTTTTGTTGGCTGCAGCTCCATTGGATACCAAACTAAACGATCCATTAAAAGGACCCACTGGATCCTTCCACTTCCAAGTTGCTGTACAGCGACCAACTTATCACCTCAGGCCTGGTTTGGAAAAACGGTGGGGGGCGGGGGTCAGAATCGGAACGGGAGAAATCACTTTATATAGTGTCCTACCAGTAACCAGCAAACACAGAAATCAGAAACACTGAATCGATGTTTTAAAAAAAATATTACTGTCCCTATGAGATAGAAGAGTTCTCTTTTGGAAAACAGATGTGCATTACGATTCCCTTTTAAAAACAACACCACAATGCAGCGTAATTGCCCGTAGTGAACGCACAGCAGACATCACCCGGGGGGGGGGGGGTTATCCTAGAGCTTTCTGCTGGTTGTATCAACTTACATGTTTTCCCTTGTTTCAAAACACTCTACCTTCCCCCAACCCATACACACCCTTCCCCGAGAGGCCTTCCTGTTGCGCTCTCCACTCAAAACAAAACCTCACACACAGGAATTCCACAAGAGTCATCGAAGCTTAAGAGATGAATGCAACATTTCGCTACTTTCCGCCTTAACCAACAGCAAATCCCTTTTGTGGCTGCAATCCTAAGGACAAACTGGGAGCCACATTGCACTGAACATAGCTGGACAGATGCATTTCCAAGGCATCGTTCTAAGGGCCAAACTAAACATTAGGAGGGAAAGAAAGGCCGAGGCAGCTATGGGAGGCTGCCCACTTCTTCATAACAGCAACAGGAGGAGGGAGTTATATTTAACCCCCAAGATGCTGTTTGCCTCCTGGAGAAAAAAATATAGGCCTCCTTGGAGCAAATATCACTCTAGGAAGACTTCTAACTGGGAAAATCACACAACTTCCTTCCCTGCTCCGAACAAAATAGGCAGCCCCCCATCTGCATTTCCTTTTTAAATAAAAACCCACACATACGCCTACATTTCCTCACACACACACACACAAAATTTATCACAAGCAATCCTATATAACACGGGTAGGCATACTAAGGCCTAGGGCCGGATCTGGCCCAATCGCAGTCTAAATCCATTTCCTTAAATACACACACAAACACACAACATTTATCACAAGCAATCCTATATAACATGGGTAGGCCTACTAAGGCCTAGGGGCTGGATCCGGCCCAATCACCTTCTAAATCCAGTCCATGGATGGTCCGGGAGTCAGCACATTTTTACATGAGTAGGTTGTGTCATTTAATTTAAAATGCATCTCTGGGTTATTTGTGGGGCCTGCCTGGTGTTTTTACATGAGTAGAATGTGTCCTTTTATTTAAAATGCATCTCTGGGTTATTTGTGGGGCATAGGAATTCGTTTATCCCCCCCCCCCAAAAAAAAATAGTCCGGCCTCCCACAAGGTCTGAGGGACAGTGGACGGGCCTGCTGAAAAAGTTTGCTGACCCCTGCTATATAACATGCACTTTTGGTCATGAGGCAGCCAATTCCTCCTTTGGTAGTACCATTTGCAAGCAGGGGGAGCAGATTAATGATCCACAGGCCACAGGTTCCCCACCCGTGGCCTAAGCATGTTGAGCATCTTGGGCAGAACTAGGTCAATGAGGGGGTGGAGCAATTAGGCCCATCAGGATTCAGAGGTTGGCTGCCAGGACATTTTGGTCTAACCACACCCACATACGCAAAAGAAGATTATTTCTTTGCACCCGGGTTGACCTCTGAACTAGCCAATGGCATATAGATATCAGGTAATTGATGGGTGGCAGCTCCAACCATAGCTGTCAACTTTTCCCTTTTCTTGCGATGAATCCTATTCGGAATAAGGGAATTTCCCTTAAAAAAAGGGAACCGTTGACAGCTATGGCCCCAACCCACTGTCAAAGTTGTGCACTTCCCCATCCTGATGTAAAGGAGTGGGGTTTATAAATGCTATCAAATTACAATTTAGGCTTGGTACAGTTCTCCTAGGTAGGTCACAGAACTCCTAAATTAGGAGGTGGTTATGAATACCTGGACTGTAGGAATCATCAGCTGTTCCTGGGGGGATGATCACTCCATCTCGGGGGGGGGGGGTGCAGTCTCCCATAAAAGCATTTAATATTCCTTTCCCCCAGTTGACCAATTTGATTCCCTCCCTCCCTTTCTTTTTCCTTTTCCTTCTCCTCCTGCAATGAGGCTACATTTTAATATTTTAATGTTCCATTATTTTAATGTTGTATTTTATTTTTGTTTTTAAGTTGTAATCATTCATCTTGTTTTTATTATTGCTTGTAAGCCGCTCTGAGCCCGGCCTTGGCTGGGGAGGGCGGGGTATAAATAAAAAATTATTATTATTATTATTATTATTATTATTATTATTATATTATTATTATTATTAATTTAAAAAAAGCTCTGCACATTTGCTTGTCAAACTGATGAGATACACCAGGCTGCTCCAGAAGGAGGTGAGAGTTAATGTGAAATTATTTTCAAAACCTCTCCCTTTAAAAATAAATAAATCCTTCCCTCCTTGTTCAAGAAGTTTAATAGCATTTAAATGGAGCAGCCCTTTGTACACAGGTTAGGATGTATGCTGATAACCACGGACACTCGTCTGCTACACATGGTTGCATATACTCAAGCAGCAGTGAACCCAAGAACTGCTCCCCTTGCATGGACTAGCAAAGTTTCCTTAAGATTTATTAAATTACCAGAATACCAATGTGAAGTCGCAATTACCGTATAAGGAGATGCCAAACTGGACCTGCATGTGACCTGCACCATAATCTGCTTTATAAAGGTCCCATTCATAGAATGTCCTCACAGTTGAAAACAAAAGAGAGCCCGCAGCTACCCTACAAGACATTTAGGCCAAGGGAGGATCCCATGACTGTCAAAAACAGACAGTATATGGTTGTTAAGCATCAGCAAAGCAGGGAAAAGGCCACACCTCTGTGTGCTCCCATTCTGTACTTTTTAATACTAACTTGCATCAGTAGAAAAAGAGCAGGCATTTTTGCCTTTAGGTATGTCCTACTGACAAATCTAGGCAACCTCTCTCCAATATGGACAAAAAACCTCAAGGTGACTGAGACTGGAAAGATCATGTCTGCTCTTTCAGTCTGTTGGCAAGCAGAAGTCACTTTCATATTCCTGTAATGTTATCTAATTTACCGGCACTTGTTTTAATAAGTGATTTTGTGGTACTGCAGATAAAATCCAATTTGCCAAACACATCTAAAGTACTGGGATTTCTTATGCATATGTGTGAACTGATGACACTATGTTGAAATCCATTATAATGAACAGCAGTATAAGACTTTTTCATCATCCCACTGCTAGTTGGGAATAGAGTCCCTGCTCAGACATGACACTCACTGGGTGAATTTGAGCCAGTCCTCTATCTCTCAGCCTAACCTACCACAGGTTTGCTGTAAAGATACGTGGAAAAGTAAAAGAGCCACATATGCTATCTTTGGAGGTAGAATGGAATTTATTCCAGTAGAAAAGTTCACATTAGCTACAAAAGGTCAGAACTACACCCCAAAGAGTATTATCTGTGAAATGAGATAGACTGCTGATTCAGAAACAACATTTCCGCTTGCCTATTGGTGGTAGCAGTCACAGTATTAATTGGATTTATTCATCACTTGTAATGAAATGTCTCAAAGCAACTTACAATGATAAAAGCCTATATAGCAGAAGGTATTTTAAAATTTGTCAACAATACGCTGGTCTGGTTTGCAAGCAATCCTGCAAAACTACAGAGGCAGTGTGAACTTTACTGAGGGTGGACCATGAACCCCAGAACTCCACATTGGTCAACAATGCCCCCCCACTCCAAATGCAGAATATGTACCTATGCAACAACCACAACAGAAACAACTTAAAAGTCCATAATATGACTGGAAAACAAAACACATTGCCTCGGTCTGGCCTGAACAGAACTGGCAAGTATTACACAGATGCATAAAAACGGCATAAGCTTATTAAAGGGTAAGCTTATTAAATGGCTAACAATAAGCACTCCTGATTTCCAGTCGTAAGGCACACACAGCTTCAGCTGCCTGGCTTTCATGACAAATAAAAAAAGTTAAATCAGTCAATACACTGAAGGCACATGCATTTCCTGTGCGTTCTGATCAGGATCAGAAAAGGAGCCCAATGAACCCGGCTGCTCTTTTTGCCGACAGCAAATCCACTGGAAGCTGGACACTAGCTGCACCATGAACTAGAGGTGTATGCACATTTAATTCTTAAACCCATTTATCTTTGATGCAGCTGAAACCGTAACTCCTATTCACGTTCAGAAATTTAAGACAGATTGTTTTTGCTAGCAAATTTCAAATACATTCCCTCTAGAAAGACTGACCTGAAGCTTTTTTTTCCACAAAAGCAAAAAATAAATAAAATCCCCAACAATTCCTGCCGTTGCATCTGCTGAATTGTTTTGTAGCACTAAGCATGGCAGGTTCTAGTGATCCATGCATGCCATCCGCTCCCTTCCCATTATGCCTCTCTCTTCTAGAAATCCCCAGACAAAAAACAGAAAAGAAAACCCACAAGCATTTTCACAGCATCCGGTACATTCTCAAACTTTCCCAGAGCTGGAGGGAGAGAGAAAAGTGGTTACCAATTCCTAACCTAACACAGAAATTCAAGCATTGGAAGAACACTGCATGCAGCATAGTTTAGCCCCAGAGGCCCCTGGCAGGGCCAGACCCATTCAGTTTACAACAAAAAGTCAGCACATCGTAACAAATCAAGTATGGAAATAGACAACATTAAAATGGGCCAGAATTCCTTTCACGCCAATATCTGCTGCTCCCAGGTTTTAATGTCATTCTATATTTAGCATGAGAAAGAGAGAAAAGAATCACTCCCTTCCTTCCTGTCATTTTTTCCATCCCTGGATGACACCCCAGAATATAAAAAAAATAAGTCAATTACATCTGAACTGGACTTTTGCTCCGCCCAGTCAAGCACTAACTGTAAGCGGTGCAGGCTTCTCTACAATTGTCTGGAAGGAACAGTACATGGGAGTACATCAGCACATGTGTATGTGCGCACACAGCGAGAACTAGAAGACTGTCCTCACCCCTCAACAGGTTTTGCTTGTGAGTGAAAACTTGATCCAAGATGAAGAGAAAGATATGATGAGGGAGTTGTGGAGGGCAACAGCTGAGATGTGGGGAAGGGCCATAGCTCAAGAGTAGAACATCTGACTGTATGTAGAAGGCCCCAGGTTCAAATCTCAGCATCATCTTTTGGACTGGCAGGGATTCCCTGCTCAAAATCTTGGAGAGCTGCTGCCAGCCTGTGTAGCACCTACCAAACTAGATGGACCCAACAGTCTGACTCAGCATAAGGCAGCTGCTTGTGTGCCAAAAAGAATGACGGAAAATGCGAAGCCATAACTAAATCTAGTTTTGTCACTTCTGTGACCAACTAGATTCCTAGCCCATCACTCTTACACACTTATGCCGTTTTGCCCTTGGTCCAATGCCATTACCGTATTTTTCGCTCTATAAGATGCACCAGACCACAAGACGCACCTAGTTTTTGGAGGAGGAAAACAAGAAAAAAAATATTCTGAATCTCAGAAGCCAGAACAGCAAGAGGGATCACTGCACAGTGAAAGCAGCAATCCCTCTTGCTGTTCTGGCTCCTGGGATAGCTGCGCAGCCTGCATTCGCTCCAAAAGATGCACACACATTTCCCCTTACTTTTTAGGAGGGAAAAAGTGAGTCTTATAGAGAAAAAAATACGGTATATTGCAAAAAGGTAGTGTTCTCAACCACCAAAAGAATCCAGTAATTCCAAAACTTAGATTGTAGTGCATGTTTTGTTTCTATTGCCTACTGTGTCTTTCATTTCCATACCTATGCATAGGTACCATATATATTGGTCATACAATGATAGGACCCTTCCAGGAATTTCGAGGCAACCTCCACAATTGACTGTAATAAAAAGCAACACAAGAGGAAAACCCCTTACGCATTTCCACAAGCGAGGTCATTGTTTCCTTTATAAAGCTAAGGCTTGTTCTCAACCAAGTTTCACTTTCAAGGTGGTGGTTTGGATGAATAACAAATGATAGTCCATTTCAGCAGCTTTCAAAATAGCATGGAATTGGTGTGTGTTATAAGTAGTTAGTCCAATAAGGTCATATTAACCATTCTGGAGCCACTGGGAACCACATAAATACAAGCTTTGTGAATGCTTCGAGAAGGTAAATTGACTGGAAGATGGGGGTCCTGTGTACATGTTAGTGTGGCGAGTGCCGTACATAAATCAGGATGTGCCTCGGCAAGAGATAGGGCAAAAAGAGAAGGAATGATGCTCCTATTCCTGGTTATGGGTAGGAGAGATTATGGTAAGTAATGGCAGGGAGAAAAAGATATAGTTGGAGATGGGTGGGGCCCAGATGGCTGCTGACCATGCCTCTCCCTAATCCTCCATCCACATTGCAGTTATTTGGTAGGCAAGCTATTGAGTCATTTCCCTGACTCTGTTTTTGAAGTGTGCTGCTATGTTTCTGCTTTTCTGGGATTTGATTGTTTCTTCTGGTATTATATTGTTATTACCTGCCCTCCATCCTAAGGTGCCAGGGTGGGTGACAACAACTAAAACACAAAATTGAAAGCAGTTTAAAACAACTTACAATCACAGAAATATGGTGGGTGCTAAAATATGCATCTCAAGCATAAAAAGCCAAGGGCAAAGAGGCGCTTATATTTTTAAAAAGTTTGTTTGTTGTACATAGGGTGCCTTTGTCATTGTTCTAAACCACTTAAGAGACTGTTCTGGTATTATGTAGCATCTGAATATATGAAATAGGTAAACGAACCTTAAGTAACTACTACTTACCTGCTGGGAGTAAGAATTATTTTCAGATGGCTACATAAAGAATGTGTATATTCAGGCATGCTAGTAATTTTTGTAGAACAGTAGCTTTTGTAGGCTTCTGTGCTACGATACACAGTGTTACCTTGGTTCTTGAACGGCTTAGTTGCCGAATAAATCGGCTCCTGAACACCACAAACACGAAAGTGTTCCGGTTTGCAAACGTTTTTTGGAAGCCAAACATCTGCCGTGGCTTCCGCTTGAGTACAGGAAGCTTCTGTAGCCAATCGGAAGCTAAGCCTTGGTTTTCGAACCGTTTCAGGAGTCAAACGGACTTCCAGAACGGATTACGTTTGAGAACCGAGGTACCACTGTACTAATCCTATGGCTGTTGCCTATATGATGCAGCAGAGCTAGGAAACTCCAAAATATCTGGTCTATTAGAAGCTGAACGTTGGCTTTTGAGAACCTTTACACAGCCCTAAGCATAATGCTTCTGAATTCCATTACTTACACACACACACACACACACACACACACACACACACACACTGCCCTGCTCATGGGTGAGGCAAAACTACATAGTGCAAGAATAGGGTTGAGAGACAAAGATCAATTCTGCACCTGTTGCTATATGGAAGAATCACAAAGGCAGAGCGCCTAATGGGGTAGACTCATATAGTCCTGGGCAAGATTAAAGTTAGTATAATGATTCCCATCACCCTTCCCCCCTGGATTTTCCCTTCATGTAATCTGCTTCATTCCCCCCCCCCCCCAGAACATAGGGTAGCCGACATGGTGCCCTCCAGATGTTGAAGGACTAACTGCTAAAGATTCCACCATCCCTACCCACTGGCCAAGCTAACTGAGGCTGATGGGATTTGAAAGCCAACAACATCTGGAGGGACACCAGTTCCCTGCCTGAAATGCTGGGAAGCCACAGCCAGTCAGTGCAGACTGTCCTGAGCTGGGTGAACCAATGGGTCTGACTCAATAAAAGGCAGTTGCATATGTTCAATAGGGTAGTATGGGCTAGGCAAGGCTTTTCTAAAGATGCCAAACCACCTGTTCCCTAAGGGATCATACTAGGCTGGAGGAATTACACTTAGCAAAAAAAGAGAGACGTTCCCATTTCTAAGCCACCCTGTCCCTAGGGCTTGGGAGAATGGTGTCAACATGAAAACACAAACACTGCATGCAGAATCGAGGCACACAGAAAGCTGGAAGACAGGATGAGATTTTGATGCCAGGGCAATAGCGAGGGTGTAATTTGGCAAGCCACATTTTAGAAATGTCTACATCAGGAAACCTTACTATGGTATGTGCCTTAGAAAATCATGGTAGGTGCCTTAGAACACACATAAAGCACAGCAAACCAGCCCATCCAGTTCTTATGCTTTGGGAGATGGAAAACAACCCAGTGTTCTTTAATCTTGCATCCCCAGATATTAGGCTACAGCTCCCATCACCCCTGACCATCAGGTAACCTTTTCTAGGATGATGAGAGTCCAAGAATATCTGGAAACTCAAGGTTGAAGAGCACTGTTCTCATTAGCTGGTTCAAAGGGGCTTCTAAAGTGCTATCTTGTCCAGTGATTTGAAAGGGGCTTCTGAAGGCCCTTGCATGCAAAAAAAGGTCACCTGATGTCATTCTAACATCACACTGACATCAGGTAATTGGCAGGTGAGTGCAGACTCCTACACCTGTCAGACGTGACCCATGAGAGGTGGAGGAGATAATGATCTAGCCTGTTGGCCAGATCAGGAACTATTGCCCTATACCTTTGAGGACAAGCGAACATGTTTACTCTACATTGAATGCTATGAAACCTGGCTTGTAAAAGCTACTTTGTTGGTCACCAGTGCTAAGTCCAGAGGTGCCTCCAAATGAACAGATAGGGAAGCCCCTTGTAAACTGGAAGCTGGGTTCTCCTCCCCCCCATCATCAATCCATCAGTGTACCATTAGCCTGCATATGTTAGCCATTAATATATATTTTTTTGAGATAGTAACGTTTGATTTATTTATTCGCAAAGCAACTATGAACTAATCAGACTGTGGATAAAATGTGAAAGGCGACATCCGGTTTGCCAGGATGTGAAGAGAGATCAGCAACAACTGTATTTGATACACAAGAGTTTTTCACTGCTTAAAGCTGATATACTACAGAAGCAGTGCAGCCGTTTTCTCTCATTCATACAAGCAAGAACTACCCCAAGTTCCACAATCCTGACAGAGTGAGCATTTGTGTCACAATCTCTTGCAATCAGAAAGGCATTTTGCTGAAAACCATTACAGCTGTTCGCGAAGCCCTGTAGATATAAAGCGCTGGTTAAGCCACATCTACTAAGCACACTCAGAACCAAGACGTTTCCGGAAAAGACAGGGCCTTTAATGAAGTCAGAAGACACGACAGCTCGTATGTCACCACCTTGGATCTGCAATTTGTCTCCAGGGGCCTAGATCTTTTCCGGAACATCAGCTTCGGAGAGAATAAGCCAGATTTCATCCTGCTATGAAACACAGCCTGCCCGAACAGCTACTTTGGGGATCCGGAGGGGCCGCATTTTCTTAAGCTATGCCTTAGCCCATACTATAAATACTCCCTTTAAGGAATTAATTTAATATGAGGCCAGGAAAACAAATATCTTTATATCCACTCAGTGAAAACACCCCTCAGTGAAAAAGGTAATTCTAATTGCATATTGCATTATTAGTACATTTCTGCCTGTTTCTCAGATACAAGTACATTCCCTTCCCTTTTCTCCCACATTCCTGTAGATGCAAACCTGTTATGATCCACCTGAGAACAAACTGAGGGCATGTTGTTAAATATGAGCATTCTACAAAGCACAGCTGACTCTCCCCACTTTCCATTATGAAAACAGGTATGGCCTCCCAATTTTAGGCTGAATGGCTAAACCAGAATAATTTTTCCTTTACATTTCACCATATAACCAGTAATAAATAATAATAATAATAATAATAATAATAATAATAATAATAATAATAATAATAATAATTTTTATTTATAAATATAATGTAATACACAAATATATAATATTTATATATTATATTTATTAATACAGTTAAAATAACATTTGCAGCCCACCTGTCCATACACACTTAGATTATGTGTCGCAGGTCAGCAGGCCTAGAAGCAAAATAAGCCAGCTCTCCAAAGTACAGCAGCTTAGCTATTTGCTACTGGCTAGCAGGCAAGTGGCTCGGGCAAGCCTGTGATAATTAATGCTGGATTTTGAAGTCGTTTATTTAATTTACTTCTATGCTGCCTTTCCACAGTGAGCTGTGCCCAGGGTTGTGCATTATACTAACTATATTAGCCCATGCATCTGACTACATACCACGAAATTTGTTGTCTGAGCTTTGAACAATTATAGCTACAACTTGCCATATGACCATCACATATGACCATCACCTATGCTATAATGTGTAACACACAGCCCAGTGGTAGAACATCTGCCTTGCATGCAGAAGGTTCAATCCCCAGGATCTCCAGCTAGAGCTGCACGAGATCCTGGCCTGAAACCCTGGAGAATGCCAATCCTGAGTCAGAAAGACCAGAGGTCCGACGTATCATAAAGCAGCTTCCTATGTTCTTACAAATAAACCTCTGTGCACATTTATCCCAGCAATCCATGATATAATGAGAGCATGCTCCAATCCAAAAGGTGGTTTACTCAGCAATCAGTGCCAACCGCTTCATGTGCTACTTTAGCCTCTAAAATTGTGCCAATTGGTTTATTTGTGAAATTTAGATGCGTACACACCTTACATCTATTCAAACAATAATTATAAAACAATTATGAATATAATTACATAAAATGGAGATACAAGCTGCTGCACCCTAAGGATGTAGGTGTATTTTAGTTTTAGCTAAGCTAGGCAAATAAAGTGAACAGGTAGAAAATGAAAGCAATATTTTAGTGAAC
Source organism: Podarcis tiliguerta (assembly GCF_965153285.1). Taxonomy (NCBI): domain Eukaryota; kingdom Metazoa; phylum Chordata; class Lepidosauria; order Squamata; family Lacertidae; genus Podarcis; species Podarcis tiliguerta. The sequence continues at coordinate 5,963,756 of NC_139542.1, forward strand.
CAAGTTTAATCATCAGGTTTTAGAAACAGTAATTCAGGTTTTTTCACTATCATACATCATCATAAGAAACCCTTAATTTTGGAGAAAGTCCAAAAGGCAATGTAATTGAATGGTAATATTAGCACAACATTTTTCTACAAGGAAGTTGAGCTGAAGGCTCATTATGCCTTCTAACAGCAAACTCAGGTGGCCGAGTTCTGGCAAGAGGAAAATGTAAGTTTTGGCTGGGTGAAGCAGGATATGCAAAAGTACAACACCTTCATTAACAACAACAACAACCCCAAACCGGGCCAATGTGGACTGAGCATGCTCAGTAGCCTCCAAGCCCAAGAATGTTTTGTGTCAGATGGGAGAAACAATCAAAAAGCAAAGCACAAAGGGAAGAGTGGGGAGAAGGCAATGTGAACTGTGATGCTTGAGCCCTTTGCAGTTCATAGCATCATACAGGATAGCATGACTTTCTGAAAGCGCTTCTATTGGTGAGTTATATACCAAACATTTGTTGCAGATTCTGCTTCTACTCACTTTGAATAAAGCATGTACAGAAACAGGGTGTAAGTGTTACAGTTAGCATCAAAGTTAGCTATCCCAAACCCATTTTTATTTCATTCATGTCCTCATAAACAGTAGTTCCTTGAAAAGTCCAGAATAACTCAAAGTTTATTTTGACCCTAAAAGCTTCACGGCTTTCCATTCTGCAATTTCACAAAATTCAGAAAGCAGAAGGTCTGCATGGATTGATAAGTTTCTCTGCTTTTACACACTGGAAGTTTATTTCAAATAATGGTGAATAAGAGGCAAGTGAGTCTAGGAGCTTGAGGCTGTGTTATTGTCCCTTGCCACCATGTTGCAGGAACAATATGCTTGAAAGGCTCCTAGTTTGTTCTTTTTTTGTTTTTAAGTCATCCAAGCATACAAAGTAGCACTGCTATTTCCCACTAAAATTATTCTCTTTCCATCCTGGAGCTAAAGCCTTTTAACAGAGTAACAAGTTAACAATGTAACTCATAACAATATCTTGAAACACTGTATTTCACAACCCATTCTGAAAAGCCATTGATCTACAGAGAGGCATTAGTCCATCTATCGTCTCTATACTGAAAGGCAGTGGCTCTTCAGTCAGGAGACTTCCCCACCCCTGTGTATTCATCTTATGACATTTGCATGCTGTCCTACAACATAAAAGTTCTCTGGGACCGAATATACATTCCACAGCTGTGATGTATTATCTACTTGGAGAGGAGCACCGCAAGGTGCTTATTGCACACAGTGTCTATGAGGCTGAAGGTCACCTCCTAATGTGAAGGGACCAGGGCTCGACAGCAGAGCACATTTATTGCACGCACAAGGTCCTAGCACTGATCCCTGGAAATCTCCAGCAAAAGTACCATGTTATCTGCTGGAGACCCTGAAAAGCTGGCGCCCATATGAGTAGACCAGGGGTCAGCAAACTTTTTCAGCAGGGGGCCAGTCCACTGTTCCTCAAACCTTGTGGGTGGCCAGACTATATTTTTCGGGGGGGAGGATGAACGAATTCCTATGCCCCACAAATAACCCAGAGGTGCATTTTAAATAAAAGGACACATTCTACTCATGTAAAAACACACTAATTCCCAGACCATCGCGGGCCGGATTGAGAAGGCAGTTGGGCCGGATCCGGCCCCCAGGCCTTAGTTTGCCTACCCATGGAGTAGACAATACTCAAGTAGCCTGTGCTGGCAGAACCCTACATTCCAACAAGGAAACAAGAAAGGGCCTGTAAACCTGAAGGGTACTTCTTCAAGCATGTGGAGGAAGAACAGAATATCTAGTCTAATAATGACCTCAGAAAGCAGAACAAAAGCCACAGCAAGGGGCATTTTCTAAACCCAGTTCCACCACTATCACCCAAATAGAGAAGTGTTATGCCAATATATCAACCACAGTGTATTGGGGGGAAGATGACATTGTAGAAGGGGATGAGGAGAGGGACACAGGCATTAAAGACTCTCCTCCATTAAACTCAGCCCTTAAACAGAGATCAATATGCATTTATTGATTCAAGCAAATGGAGACAGAGTGAGGAAGAATAACTGCTGAAGCAAGTAACATGAAGAGGGTATTCTTCTCCTGAAGTGTTCAGAGCATAGCATTGTGCATGAAACCAATTAATAAGCTAAACATAATTTCTCATTTATCACATATGAAAAAAATAAGCTGCATAAATAAAAAGCAAGAGGAGGTTAAATCTGGAGCCCTATGCACACTTTCCTAGGAGTAAGCACCAGGGAGACTTCCTCCCAAGCAAGCAAACTCCCAAACCCTATTCCACAATTAAGATAGAAAGAGGGGGAGGAGCCTGGGCATCATCCACAGGAATCTTTTTTCCAGTGGCTGGGTGAGGGGGGGAACCCAGAAAGGGGGAGGAGGAGAAAGGCCAGCTTTCGACTCTCAAAAAGAGAGGCCTGTATATTGCCTGTATGTTTTACCTCATATCTCAGCTTCCACAAACGCTAGAAACTGTGAGCTGTACCCAATGCTAGCCACACTCACAACAGACCCACTTGAACTGCATGGGCATAACTTAGGTTCACTAAGTTAGTCATGCTCATGCATTTCATAGAATCATAGAGTTGGAAGAGACCACAAGGGCCATCGAGTCCAACCCCCTGCCAAGCAGGAAACACCATCAGAGCACTCCTGACATATGGTTGTCAAGCCTCTGCTTAAAGACCTCCAAAGAAGGAGACTCCACCACACTCCTTGGCAGCAAATTCCACTGTCGAACAGCTCTTACTGTCAGGAAGTTCTTCCTAATGTTTAGGTGGAATCTTCTTTCTTGTAGTTTGGATCCATCGCTCCGTGTCCGCTTCTCTGGAGCAGCAGAAAACAACCTTTCTCCCTCCTCTATGTGACATCATTTTATATATTTGAACATGGCTATCATAGCACCCCTTAGCCTCCTCTTCTCCAGGCTAAACATGCCCAGCTCCCTTAGCCGTTCCTCATAAGGCATCGTTTCCAGGCCTTTGACCATTTTGGTTGCCCTCCTCTGGACACGTTCCAGTTTGTCAGTGTCCTTCTTGAACTGTGGTGCCCAGAACTGGACACAGTAGTCCAGGTGAGGTCTGACCAGAGCAGAATACAGTGGCACTATAAGACCCATTTCAATGGGTCTACTCTAAGTAAAAGTTAGTTGAATACAACCTTAAAAAAAACACCTGTGGGTTGAACCCAATGCTAGCCACACTCAGAACAGGCCCATTTGAAATGCATAGGAATGAATAATTTCACTTCACTGTAAGGTTGACGTGCCCATGCATTTCAGATGGGTCTACTGTATTCTGAGTATAAAGTTACTAGGATGGAAGAAAGCTGGCAATCTCTTTGGGGTGGGGACAATTTGGGGATTATACTTCATTGGAGGGGCAATCTAGGGGGGGTACAGTAATAGCTCACTGGGGTGAGGGCAAACTGGTACAACACATTGGAGGAGCAACTTGGGGATTATAGCTCATTGGAGGGGCAATTTGGGGATATTATTTTATGGGGTGGGGGCGATCTGAGAATTATAGCTTATTAGGTGGTGTGGTGGGGGCGACAGCCCATTTCCGAAAAATGACTGAAGGGGAGGGGAAAGCGTTGGCTAATAACCAACTTAACTTTCCTTCAGACACCCACAGATAGATAGATAGATACATATACATCTATGTATCTACACACACATTCATGCTCACATCATAGGGGCCAAAGTGCCTTCAGCAACCGCCCCCCCCCCAAAAAAAATTGAGGGGGCCAGCGCCCTTCTCCTAGTTGATGGGCACTACCACTCAAATACAGTAGTGTGTGCCCCCTCGTCATGTGATTATGTGGGGCGGGGCTTGCCTGGCCCCGCCCCCCAGTATTTTATCCCAAGTCGGCCCTCTGGCATCCCCCTAAGCACGCTCTCGCGCGCCCTGTCTGTGGGCGTGGCCAGCGGGCGTTGGGGGCGGAGCAGGCGGCGGGATGACTCAGAGGGAGGAAGACTTACGGTTGCCAAGCGACGGAGGCCGTCGGGCGGGGGTGGCGAGGAAGGCACGCGGGGCTGGGGGTGTCGCGCTCTCTCCCTCTCCCCCTCAGAGCCCCGAGGCGCGCGGGCTCCTCCAGTCCCGGCTGCTGCTGCTGCTCCTCCCCTTCCTGAGCGGCGGCTGCTCCCGAGCCTGCCCGCCGCCCTCGCCACCGCGGTGCCGCTCCATGCACGACGGCGGCGGCGAAGGCGACTAGCCCAGCCTGAGGTAAATCCCCGGCGGCGGAACGGCGGCTTCAGCGGACGGCAATCCTCCGGGTCCCCTCTCTCCTTCTCCTCCCGCGCTTTCCTCTTCCCCTCACGGCCGCGCCACCTCCCTCCTCGCTCGGCTCCCTCGCCTCGCCCGCTCGCTTTGCCCGCCTTTCCTTCCCTCACAGGAGGCGGAGGAGGCGGCCGCGGCGGCGCCGCCCCCCGCCAAGGCCCGCCCACGGGCCGACGCTTGGAAGCAGCCCGCCGATTGGGCGGCCGAGAGGACGGCGCTGGTTGGCTGCGGCGCGCCAGGGTGGCTCCTCCCACTTCCCACTCGGGTTCGGCGGGCCTTGGTGGTGGGGGGCGGGGGCGGAAGGATTTCCCCCCTGCTCCTCTTCCTGGACTGTTAGTTTGGCCGCTGCTAATAGTAATCATTGTGATTACTATTATTGTCATGGTTATTATATTACGGTTAATTTTACGCGCAGCCCCTTTGCAAGAATCGCAGCATTTTATCCATTTTATTTTTCTGCTCTTGCAGCATTATTCTTACTCTAACGCTATATAAGATATTATTATTACTAAATAGTATTGTTATTAATACTGATATTATGATCACGCAGCCCCTACGTCGGAATCGCAGCATTGCACAAGGCCCACTTTTTTGCTTGCAGGAGCAGCAGAATTGAGCTCATTTTTCTTATTATAGCATTATATAATTATTTAATATGTTGATAATACTAAATGTTAATATTATCACACAGCCCATTTCTCGGAATTACAGCATTGCGCAAGGCCCACTTTTTTGGGTTTATTTTTCTGCTGCAGCAGTAGTACAATTGGGGCTCATTATTTTTATTATATTATTATTGCATTATTTTAATGAAGGATTGCCTGCTAGTAAGGAAGCTTCAGGTTGCAAGCTATGCAGCCAGATTATCCTTGTTTTACCTAGCTCTCGGTCTGTCTAGATTCACTAATTCTGTCATAGTTACAGCTGGAGACAGCCATGCTTCCGATGTTCCATAAGCAGTCTGGACCATACGCAACAGAGCTCCCTCTCTACAAGCCACACAGAGTTCAGGTGACAAACATAAAGGAAACTGTTGCTCCTGGGGAGTGTCGTTTGCAAGCACAACATCCGGCCTGCTTTAGAGTTCCCCAAATGTATCTGGACAGAACTGTGGGCTGTGTGTAACGCTGGCCTCATTCAGCGCATGGACTCTTGCTTGTTAGTCTCTCACCCCTCACCCACCCACTAGGAAATGAATTTCAGCTGCATGACTGCAACCCCCACCCACTAATGAGCCATGCCAGAGCAGAATGTACACTCTCTGGAAGCCATCAGTGTTGTAGGACGTGCCCTGTGCATGCACGAAACTTTCCTTCATCAATAAGATTCCTTCATCAATATTTTCTGAGAATCCTCCGGAAAAACAATCTCTCAAAGGACCTGTTGATGGCATTTTACCATTGCACTGTGGAGAGTGTATTAACTTATGGTCTGTGTGTGTGGTTTGGGAGCTGCACGGTCAGGTGAAAAACAATGCTGTCCAGGGTTGTAAAGACTGCGGAGAGAATAATTGGGTGCACTCTTCCCATCTTGGATCAAATCTATGCTGTCAGGTGCCATAAGAAAGCTGCAGGATAGTGCGCACCCCGGAAATGATCTCTTTCAGCTTCTGCCTTCTGGAAGAAGGTATAGGGTTATAAAGGCCAGGACTAGCCACCTGAGAAACAGTTTCTACGCAAATGCAATTCTGGTTCTAAACGCAGCATAAGGAGTCTCTATAGTATATTGTATTTTAAAATGGGGTTTCAAAGTTTTTAGGGGGTTTTGAATGTTTTATGTAGTTTTTCAATTTCATTGTTCTGTATGGGACAATGACAATAAAGATATCGTATATCATGCAACAGTCACTGAAGATTATTCAGCTGCCAGGACCTGCTTGGTTCCCATACCATCTGTACCTGAACCACAGCTGTGTTGACTGGGGCTGATGAGACTTGCAACCCAAAGCTTCTGCTCCTCTCCTCGACTGGTCCTGGGAGCCAGTGGAGCAGGAGAGGTGCGGCAGGAGGTGGAGGCATAGAAGCTCTTGGTTCTACATCAGCCTGACCTCTCTCTCTCCTCCTGCACCTGTTCTTCACTCTCCAGTCCTGCAGCTTCTCTTGCCTCTTACTCTCATCTCCTGGCTGTTACAGGCTCCCCCAGATCATTGTTCCCTTCTTCCAAGTCAGTCCCAACCCCCTTTCTCCCAGTGCCCACTCATCAGAATCCACCCACCACTGCTCAGTGTCCACTCAGTCCCTGACACCAGCTCTCAGACACCTCATGGCCAAAGTAGCTCTGACACCAGTCACACATTGGTCTTTGCAAACTTTGCCTCCTCCCCCCATCCTCTACTAACATAGGAACAGTGGGGAGCAAAGGGTTAAATCCCTTCTTGCACATTCCCTGGTGCTGATCAAGATTAACACACACACACACCCCACAGCTGCTATATGGTAAAAAAAAACAAAAACCAGAAGAGGACCGCTCACATGATTCCCATCATGCCTAGTTTGGCCACCCGTTTTTTTGCAACTCCGCTCTTAGAATCCAGATACAAATCCACATGATACGTCTGTAACCCCGACAGCAGACTCGAGCTCACCCCCTGGGAAGCTGCTGATGTTGCTGCGGCATTATCGCCTTGCAACACCATGTGATGACCAGCCACAAAAGCAAGAAGTGGCAGCATGTGATAAAGGCAGCCCCGGAGGGTATCTTGCACTGCCAGCACTGTGGCAATTTCGCGAAGGGGAAGGGACTAAAGGTCAGTGTTCTTCTGCGCTTCGGTGGTTGCCTGGAGCTGTTAGAGGTCATCAGGCGAGCCTTCCCCAAGCTGGTGCCCACCAGAAGTTTTGAATTCTGGCTCGCAACAGCCCAAGCGAGCATGGCCAGTGGCCAGGGATGAGGGGAGCGGTTGCATCCCATCTGTGGAATCATGTGACTGATAGTCCACCTGACCTTGGGTTATAAAGCTTCTCATTAAAATTTCCTATACTTCTGTTTTTGTCAGGGCGCATTTAAAGCCACAGGCCTAAAATCAGTTTTGGAAACTCCAACATTTTGGTAATTTGTTACTATAAATTTCCCCCTAATTGCAAAGTTTGGGACTCAAAATGACCCTGTGAAATTTGCAAATTTCACAGTGGTGGCGTAGCGGTCTGGGTGTCAGAACAGGTCCTGATTTGGGCCAGTCACTCACTCACTCACCATGAGTTTGGGCCAGTCACTCACTCTCAAGCTAACCTCCCTCACGGGGTTGTTGCTGGGATTAAATGAGGAGAGGGAGAACCACGTAAGCCACCTTGAGCTCCGTGGAGAAAAGGGTGGGAGATAAACGCAAATGCAATGCAGTATATGAAACCAGTTAGTGGAAGTAGTCTGCAAACAGAATAATAGCAGACGGCGCAGAGTGCATCTGGTGTGGAAAATATTTCCATTAAGGTTTTCTCCTCTTTCTTTCTTTCAAAAATAATATGTGGAGCTCAGCATTTTGGCCTAACTATTGCAATGTTATACATCAAAACCCACCCCCCTCCTCTGCTATTCAGCCTTTACTGAGGTGCTAATACGGCACTCGGCTGTCTCTCTATTGAAGGTTCTAGGACAAAACATTACTCCCACCTCCACCTGTCTTCGCCCATAAGCAGAAATACTTGTATGCATCATTCTAATCCCATGCAAAGTAGGGGGTGCATTAGTATTTACAATAGTTTATTTTTCAAAATGATGAAGCTGGCCTATGCTCTCATGGTGGAATTGCAACAGAAGCAACACGCTATTGAACAAAGACAGTGCATACAAAAGCAGCATACACAGCAGGCTTACAGACCATGTGGCATTGCCTCAACAGAAGGTTATTATAATTTCCAACTAAATAATAGGCAGATAAAATTAACGGAAATGTTAATATTTAAAAAAAAAATCAGTTGCATCTGCTTGGCCACTATGAGTACAGGATACTGGACTAGATGGGCCTCTGGTCTGATGGGGCAAGACTCTTCTTTTGTTCGTAATAGTTAGAGGAGTGCATCAGTGTCAAAGTCCCAGAGCTATTAAATGATTAAAACATTTCTGGAAGCAGCTTCAGAACTGAGCTTGTGTATATACATATTTATAAAAGTTACCAGTGATGGCTTATGTGGTTTCTGGAAGAGAACTGCATTACAATAATAATAATGCTGTCTCTTTTCTTCTAGTAACTGAGGCATCACCAACACAGAAATTCATTGCCCAGAGTAATCTAAAAACGTCGATACAGAAGATCAGCTTGGACTTTCAAAAAACAAAAACAAAAAAACCTTACATGAGTCCAGTGGAATTTATCTGGATGTAGAGATGTGAAAGCCTTCAGGGTGGGGAAAGAGAATTATTATTATTTTTTGAATATTTTTTAAAAATCTTTTTTTGGAATGAGTTTTATGTTTTTTTAAGATCAGGTTTAACTTCCTCAAAATGTGCAGTATGAAGATTTTTATGCAATACAATATCTGGTTAGCCACTGTGAGAACAGGAGAACAGGCCACTGGCTTGACCAGCACACTTATGGTGCTTATGTACATAAGAAAAGCAAACTCAAGCACAAATCATCAAGACAGATATAACTCAAGCACAGTCTATGCAGATTCTGGTTTTCTAGAAAATTCGCAGCTCCTCACTGATGTCTGCGGCGGCTCTGTCTGTCTTGCCCTCCCCAGAAATACCTCCCCTGTCCCAGTCAGATCCAGGAGCAGAACAGGGCAACACATCATGTTCCTAACTGCAACTTTCCCCCACATCTCTCCAGTTTGTGACATCATTCTTACGGCTGCATGGAGATATATTGCATCATATTAATGGGAAAGGTGAATCTGCTACCGTCAAACCAATGGTACCACAAAGAACCCAGTCTGTAAAATCAACATGATTTTATGGGGGGGGGGGGGACGGACGATGATGACCCACCTGGATGACATATGAATCCCTCCCATCCTGTGGAATGGAATTGGAAACCTCTTGGCCCCTTCTGCCACCTAGTGTCAGGACAGAGAATTGCATGAATGCATGTAGAATTTGTACAGTATATAAAACCCCACCTTTCCTACCAGTGGAGACCCAACATGGCAAACACCGAAGTGATGCAACAGTACAATTAAAGATAGGATTTCAACACATATGTATTTAAAACCTTTAAGCACATACTAAACAGTCACATACTCTCGGAGGGGATAATTTCGTGGCTGCCAGATACAGCATCTTTCAGCCAAAAACAGAATGAGTGAATGGGAACATTGTTAAATAAAAAACCAAATAGATGTCACTGGTGTTTTATCTCTTGTTAGCCAATTTTAATTCATCTTTTTAATGTTACGTTTAATGTTATGTTTTTATATATGTTGGAAGGGTATTATGATGGAATAGGACATCCCTATTTTTATTGGAGAAATGTTGGTGGGTATGTTGCCTAAGGCCAGCCAGTGAGTTCATGGCAGAGGTAAGATTTGATGCCTGATCACTCTTGCTTCGCTCCTTCCCCTGGGAGCAGGGAAGATAAACAAACCAAGAAGCCTTGGCTTCCCCTTATGTCTGAACCAGGGACCATGGTTTGTTGCTTCCTGTCAAACACAAGATCAGCAAGCCAGCCACAAAGTAGGTTGCTCGCAGCTGTGGCTTGCACTAAGGGGGATGTTGATTGGGCAGTGTGCACAAGCACACTGCTCTTCAGTGAACCAAGATAAACCACAGAACCTGAATTAGTGTTGCACGCAAATGAGCCAATGGCTTAACATGCATTGATTTTTTTTTTAAAAAAGGCTCAAAAACCCCTTCCTCTATCTGATCTGCCACATACTTCCATGAGGAGTTTGCATTTCCCTCAGGTCATCAGAGCAAACTCAGCCACCACTCAAGAACAAACTCTGGATGCATTTCCAAGACAAACTAAACCTCGGACCACAGGCTGGAGGGGAAAAGGTAATTAGTAGCTTGTTTGCAGAGGTAATTAGCAGTTTGCTGAACTGCAGGTCTCTTTGCTAGGATTGCCAGATTGAAATATCAAAAGCACAACACTGCAGCAGTGAGGCATGTTTTTGTTTTCTGATCTAAAGAGTTCAAAGGGGTCATTGTGTTTCTCAAATAAGGAGCCATCCATTATGTGGAACTGTAAAATTCTGGAGTAAAGAACAACGTTCCAAAATGTAGGACACCCTTTGCCATCCTGAGGGCCCCCAGATGTTCTGGAGCTGTAGTCTAAAACATTTGGAGGGCCCCCAGTTGGCAAAAGCTGATGTAGGAAGGTTCTTAAAATGCAAAGCATCTTACAGCTGTTTTTCCACTTTTTTGAACATTCTTAGTGGCTCTTCCTCAAAAGCTTGGCCGTCACTGCCACACCAGACAAATCCTTGAATTAAAAGAAGACTTTGCTACTGTGCATTTGCAAAAATCATCCTCGGGTGACATCTGCTTCCTTCATCGGGTAGCTTGGTGTACTTGCAATTTCTGAGGACTCCCCAGAGCTCAATGAAAAAGAACAGCACAAGAGAGCACCCAGGCACACACAGCCTTCAGTGGAAACTGGGAAGGTGCCACATTTACAGTGCTTGAAAACAGGTCCTCCCAGAAGAAGACAAAAGCTATGTCTGTTTACTCTGCATCCAGTGAGCTCCCAGTGATGGTTTCTGATGCCATGTGGACACAACGGGAGGCACAATCCATTTCAATCCTTTTTATATATATATAGAAATACTGTGTTCTGATGCTTTCCCCCACCCCTCAGTTTGAAATGTGGAGAGGGGAAAGGACCTCAGTGCATTTTAAGCCAGTAATGCATACACAGCCAAAGTCCGGAAGCCACAGAAGGGCTGTGATAGCTCGATTCACTTTTCCGTTTTCATACTACTATGTTGTTGTTGTTTAGTCGTTTAGTCGTGTCCGACTCTTCGTGACCCCCTGGACCAGAGCATGCCAGGCACTCCTGTCTTGCACTGCCTCCTGCAGTTTGGTCAGACTCATGCTGGTAGCTTGGAGAACACTGTCCAACCATCTCGTCCTCTGTCGTCCCTTTCAATCACAGAGCAGGGAACAAAATAATAAAAATAAACAGAAAAATAATATTCAGATAAAAAAATCAATGTACAAAATTTATGTATGAAAATCAAAATATACAAGTAAACAACAAAATTACAACACTAAGATCCAGCACAGAAGGCCTTCTGGCGGTTCCCTCCCTGTGAGATGTGAAGTTACAGGGAACCAGGCAGAAAGCCTTCTTGGTGGTGGCACCCGCCCTGTGGAACACCCTCCCACCAGATGTCAAAGAGAAAAATAGCTACCAGACTTTTAGAAGACATCTGAAGGCAGCCCTGGTTAGGGAAGTTTTTAATGTTTGATGTCTCAGTGCGTTTTTATATTTAGCTAGAATCTGCCCAGGGTGGCTGGGGCAACGCAATCAGATCGGTGGCATATAATAATAATAGGCGGAAGAGCCTGGAAAAGGAGGGTACAAAAATGTAAACTTACAAACCTGCAAGGTAGGCTGAGCTCACCCAGTGTCAGAAAGTGAGAAAGAGGGAAGGGAGAGTCTTCCTGCTATTTTGAATTATGGTGCTGGAGGAGACTCTGGAGAGTCCCATGGACTGCAAGAAGATCAAACCTCTCCATTCTGAAGGAAATAAGCCCTGAGTGCTCACTGGAAGGACAGATCCTGAAGCTGGGGCTCCAATACTTTGGCCACCTCATGAGAAGAGAAGACTCCCTGGAAAAGACCCTGATGTTGGGAAAGATGGAGGGCACAAGGAGAAGGGGACGACAGAGGACGAGATGGTTGCATAGTGTTCTCGAAGCTACCAGCATGAGTTTGACCAAACTGCGGGAGGCAGTGGAAGACAGGAGTGCCTGGCGTGCTCTGGTCCAGGGGGTCACGAAGAGTCGGACACGACTAAACAACAACATTCCAAACGGATTTGACAAACAGCGCAGAGCGGAAGCCGAGCGGCCAATCGGAGGCGGGCGCGGGGCGGGCTTAGAACGATCCCCGGGAATCTGCGCGCGCCGCCGAGGGCCGGCCTAAGGCAGCTGTTCTTGCTGAGTCGCCTGCTGGTTACTTCCCACCGCCTGCACTTCCTTTCTTCTGAATCCGGATTCTTCCTCTGGAAGCGTGTGGAGACCAGGTAAGAAAAGAGGCGTGCCGAGCCGCCTTCCTCTGCATGCAACTCTTTCCTCGACTTGGGAGAGTTTGGGGATTTATTTTTATTTTTTTGGCCCCGCCATATAGAAACTCCCACTTCCCCCTCTTCCGGGCTCACTTTGCCGGGCAGGGCCTAAGACAAGAGAGCGGGGGTTTCCTGCCTCATCATGCATCGCCGCTTTCCGCTGTGGATATGCAGTGCGCTGCAGTGGGGGTGATGCAAGGAGGCTGTTTGCGTTTTTCGTCATCGGGAATTTCCAGCGGGGATTTCCAGCGGGACGGGGGGCGTGGGAATAGATAAGAGGCCTGTTCCGGTGACCGCGGGTCATTAACCCCTCCCAGGGTCCTGGCTGTCCTCGCGCATTCAACTTCTGAGTAGACATTCATAAGTTTGCGCTGCGCAGGTAAGGTAGCAACGGGGATGTGCCTTTACCTATCTTGAATAATGCAGCAGGCGTATATATTGCTTGCTAAGAGTTGGGCAGAAAGGGATTCCCGATTGCGCGTGCAGAAAGCAGTTATTCCCAGTATCATAACTGGGATGTTCTAACCAGAATGCCAGCAACGGGCTGTTGCAAGCACAGGCTCCATCTGGGTGTCTCAAATTGAAGTCAGTGCATAAGAAAAACCTGATTTTCTCTGTCTGCTTGTACTGTACTTATTTTGGGTCTAACTGTTCATTAAAAAAATCAAACCCCCAAAGTGCTGGGAATTTCATTTCTCTTTTCTTCCACTTCCTGGAGGTAAGGGCAGAATTTCTGAAGCTTTCCGGATGATTTCTTTTCTAGCATTGCAAATAAACTCTTACATGCCCCTGCTCCACCCAGTCTCGGAGTGGTGAGAAGTTGCAGAGGTCCTAGAACTTGCCACAGGAGTGAAGATCAAAATTCATAACTTATCTCAAGGTTGTCATTTGAACTAGCCAGATGTTTAACACAACTGGTCCATCATTTTTAAAAAGAAGACTTGAGATCCATCTTGTCCGAAAATGGCGACTAGACATTCCGTTTTGGCGACTGCAACCTTGGTTTAAGGAGCCATTTGGCACCTAGCTTATATATCTGAGTTTCTAACACTCCCTTTTGGACAGCCCAGCCCATCTCCCACTGCAATCCGGAGCCCCTTTGTTAGATATGAGCAGCTTCTTTCACAGTTGGTGGAGCACGAGACTCTAAATCCCAGAGTTCTGGATTTGAGTCCCACATTGGACAAAGTGGGGGGTTGCACTAGATGATACCCCGGAAATGATCTCTTTCAGCTTCTGCCTTCTGGAAGAAGGTACAGGGTTATAAAGACTAGGACTAGCTGCCTGAGAAACAGTTTCTATCCAGATGCGATTTTGGTTTTAAACGCAGTGTAAGATAGTCTCTAAGCAGTTCAAAAGCACGTCAAAGTGCAAGTAGAGAAATAGGTACCGCTCTGGCGGGAAGGTAAACGGTGTTTCCATGCAGTGCTCTGGTTCTCCAGAAGCGGCTTAGTCATGCTGGCCACATGACCTGGAAGCTGTCTGCGGACAAACACCAGCTCCCTTGGCCTATAGAGCGAGATGAGCGCCGCAACCCCAGAGTCATCCGCGACTGGATCTAATGGTCAGGGGTCCCTTTACCTTTTAAGGTAGTCTCTATGAAAGTATATTGTATTTAATTATAGGGTATCAGAGTTTTTAGGGGGTTAACCAGGCTGGGATAGCAGGCATGTTGGCTTTTGAATGTCTGATGTAGATTTTTTTCAATTTCGTTTTTCTGTATGGGACAATGACAATAAAGATTATCGTATCATTATCATATCGTATTGTGGCCTTTCCCAACTCTACAGTTCTGCCTGTGATTCTCCTGGTTCTAGGTGCTGACTGAACATGGGGTTAGCTGAGGATAAAGTGAAGGAATACATCAAGGCCCACCAGTGCAACTTCCGATGCATCCGTGTCCTTCAGATGCTTGACTATCTCAGCTGCCTCACTGAAATAGACAAGGTAACTTCCCCCCTGATTTCCCTGCTCTTGTTGGTGCCAGAGTTTGGATTGGGGAGCTGCCCCTTGAGAGTATGTCCAGGGTAGTGTCTTTAGGCTGTGGGAATGTTGTGGATAATAGGAGAGGATATATTGATTAAATATCTAATAATAAAGCAACAACACAGTACAATGAAATGAACTGAGCCTCCCCTCCTCACCAACACTCAATCTCATTGCACTCTGTGTGCTTGTCGCACAACACACCAACCCTGAAAGTCAGTTGCACTATATTATTTTCTGTTCAGCAGCCTAACAGCTCACGGACAGAAACTGGTTTTAGCCTGTTGGTATGACTGATTAAGGGACGCGGGTGGCGCTGTGGGTAAAAGCCTCAGCGCCTAGGGCTTGCCGATCGAAAGGTCGGCAGTTCGAATCCCCGCGGCGGGGTGCGCTCCCGTTGCTCGGTCCCAGCGCCTGCCAACCTAGCAGTTCGAAAGCACCCCCGGGTGCAAGTAGATAAATAGGGACCGCTTACTAGCGGGAAGGTAAACGGCGTTTCCGTGTGCGGCTCTGGCTCGCCAGAGCAGCGATGTCACGCTGGCCACGTGACCCGGAAGTGTCTTCGGACAGCGCTGGCCCTTGAGTGAGATGGGCGCACAATCCTAGAGTCTGTCAAGACTGGCCCGAAGGGCAGAGGTACCTTTACCTTTACCTTTACCTTTATGACTGATTAAGGGACGCGGGTGGCACTGTGGGTAAAAGCCTCAGCGCCTAGGGCTTGCCGATTGAAAGGTTGGTGGTTCGAATCCCCGTGGCGGGGTGCGTTCCCGTCGTTTGGTCCCAATGCCTGCCAACCTAGCAGTTCGAAAGCACCCCCGGGGGCAAGTAGATAAATAGGGACCGCTTACTGGCAGGAAGGTAAACGACGTTTCCGTGTGCTGCGCTGGCTCGCACACTGGCCACGTGACCCGGAAGTGTCTCCGGACAGCGCTGGCCCCCGGCCTCTTGAGTGAGATGGGCGCACAACCCTAGAGTCTGTCAAGACTGGCCCGTACGGGCAGGGGTACCTTTACCTTACTTTATGACTGATCATACTTCTATATCTCCTGCCCGAGGGTAGAAGATTAAAGAGGTGCCGGCCGGGATGTGAATTGTCCCTGAGAATTTTTCTTGCTCTCCCAAGACATCGATCCCTTGCGATGTCATTTAGCGGGCTCAGGGGACAGCCCATGATATCATGTGCTTGTTCACCACCCTCTGTAGAGACTTTCTGTCCGTGGCTGTCAAGCCAACGTACCACACTGTGATACAATATGAGAGGACACTTTCTGTTGTGGACCGGTAGAAGGAGGTCATCAATTGTTGTTTAACATTGTTCTTTCGCAAGACCCTGAGGAAACGGAGTCTATGTTGGGCCTTCCTAACCACCTGAGTTATAATGTTTTTCCAAGTGAGGTCTTCACTAAGGTAAACTCCCAGGAATTTAAAGGAAGAGAGATTCTCCACACAACCCCCCCCCCCCCGATATACAATGGGGCTAGTTCCCCTGTCTTCCTCTGCAAGTCCAACACCATCTCATTTGTCTTGCTAATATTTAGGTGCAAGTTATTCTCTAGGCACCATGTAGATACTTTTTGAACCTCCCCTCTGTACGCTGATTCATCTCCACCTGTAATTAGACCCATTATGGTAGTATCATCTGCAAACTTAATAATTGCAGTAGATGGATCAGATGAGATACAGTCATATGTATACAACGTGTACAGGTAGGGACTCGGCACACATCCCTGTGGGGTGCCGGTGCTGAGCTTCAGGGAGGTAGATGTAACAGGCCCCATCCTCACTGTTTGTGTCTGATCCCTCAGAAAGTCTTTAATCCAGTCACAGATGGTAGAGGAAAGGTCTAGTTCCATCAGCTTTTTGATAAGAATGTCTGGAAGGATGGTATCAGAAGCCGAGCTATATCCTTCCTTACTTATGCTAGTGAGCTAGTAGCAGAGCACATTCCCTTTGCACATTGCTGGAAACAAGTGGATTGATTGATTCGTTAGAATCATTTGAGTTGAGCAATCCAGTCTGGCTTGTCCAGATTGGATAGTTCCCTCTTAAAAACAATAATGACACGACAGTATTCTTTTAAAAGGAATGGTGAAGTTTACTTACATTCAGTTCACAGTATTGTCCTGAAGGCAACCTTTATCTTATAGTTACAGGTACATGTGTAGAGAAAAGAAGTCTGAGCTAGGCCTCAGACCTTCCACCTTGTGGCTTCCATTCTCTGTAAGGATGAGCCATGTGCTGCTGGCTAAGAACCAGCAGAAGGAAGATGGCAAAAGAGCAGTTGCGAGAGCCAAAGGGCCAAAAGAGCAAGAGAGGGAGATGGTTGCATACTCATCCTTACAGAGAATGGAAGCCACAAGGTGGAATGTCTGAGGCCTAGCTTTATAGGGTCTGCTAGGGTCACGCCCATCTACCTGGTCACACACAGGGGAAGGATGCTCCAGAGCAGGTATGACAGGAAGTCTTCCCCGTCTCTGTTCACGGTCGGGGAGGACTTCCAAACACAGTGGAACACAGTGTATGACGAGCTTTAAAAAAATGTTTTAAGTATAACTTTATGAAAAATACAGAAGCTTTTCTTCTTTTTTTAAAATAATTTTTATTGAATGATTTTATGTTACAAAAAACAATACAGCCATACTACTACTAAATATAATTAAGAAATAAAAATTACATACAGTGGTACCTCGCAAGACGAATGCCTCACAAGACGAGAAACTCGCAAGACGAAAGAGTTTTTCGTTTTCTGAGTTGCTTCGCAAGACGGATTTCCCTATGTGCTTGCTTCGCAAGACGAAACGTCTTGCGCCTTTTTTTAAAAACCGCCAATGCATTCCTATGGGAAACCGTCAATACACAGCGGTGCTTCGCAAGACGAAAAAACTTGCAGGACGAAAAAACTCGCAGAACGAATTAATTTCGTCTTGCGAGGCACCACTGTACATCGATATTTAGTTTGTTATTTGTTATTTACCGTTTTATTTCTTCCCAAACATTGCATATAACAACACACATATGTGCAGACACCCACACACCCACAGCCGCACACAAAATGATAATAATGAAAGTAAATATTTTTCCCCCTTTTATCTTCCAAAATCTTTTCTTCAACTTTTAAAATGTTTTAAGTATAACTTTATGAAAAATACAGAAGCTTTTCTACGAGGGACAACGGACAAAGGTATAGCAAGAGAAGATCAGAAAATATTCCTCTATGCCACAGGAGCAGCAAGGATCCTAATTGCTAAAAACTAAGGGGGGGGGGGACTGCCAACAAAAAAGAAATGGCAAGATAAACTGTTAGAGTATATTGAACTGGCTAGATTAACAGAGGCAATTAGAGATCACACTAGACAAGAGTTTCAAAAAGCATGGGGAAAATGTAGAGAATACTTCACAAAACAGTGCCCTAAAATACATACCTGGACTTGCAACCCATGACGGCAGTGCTCTGTCTCCACAGCTGGGCACTGGGGGCAGAGAAACTCATGAGTGGTGGAAGTTTCACCCTCCACTTGCAATATGCCACTGGGTGAAGGTGCCATCGTGCTCTAGCCCTCAAACCAGTCCCGCGTGGTGTATTGATACATTACCTTTTCATTCTGTTCAGCTCATGTTCCCCCTTCAGCAGCACAGACTTGTTTTGAAGCAGTTGCAAAGTTGCTCTGGCTATTGCAAGGTAGCAGGTGTGTCTGTGCTTATGCAGGCACCCAAATCATGTTGCAAACCCGTGGTTATCATTATTACCGTAGCTATTTGGCAGTTAAGGGTTTTTCTTAACCGTGGGACAGGCATGTCTGAACCATTCCTGTGGCTTTCTGAGACGTAGCGACAGCCGCAACTTGGATGGCTTTCAAAGAGGCTTAGACAGATTCATGGAGGAGGAAGCTAGCAGTAGCAACTGTGCAGGAAACAATTTGCCTCCTGGATACCAGTTGCTGTCGCCCTCGGCTCTGACGTTTGGGCTTTCCAAAGGCATCTGGTTGGCCACTGTGAGAACAGGATACTGGGCTGTATGGGCCTTTGGCCGGATCCAGAACGGCCCTTCTCACATGCATCCACCCAACTCCACGTTGAGAGCTCTGGTCTGGAGATGGTGGCTGCAGACCAAGCTGGGGACCTGCTGGCATGTTTGGAATATGCCATGGGAATCCCGATTTTAAACCTTCCCAGGGCTTCGGTGATGCTGTTCTGTCTCTCTTTCTCCCCGCCCCACCCCCTCGTTCCTGAGCTTTGCATTTTCATGTCCCCCATTCCCGCAGCAAGAAATTAAAAGTGAATTCTTATTGCGAGGGAACGACCAGACGGTGTGGGAGCTGTTTCAGCGCCTCCAGACGAGGAGGGGCTGGGTGATGCTCCTCATCAACGCTCTTGAGGACCAGAACCAAAGCGAGCTGGCGAATGAAATCAGAGAGGTTTACGAACGTTGGCACTGTAAGTTGCCTTTCCGCCTTTTGTATTTAATGTATTATTATTATTATTATTGGGACGCGGGTGGCGCTGTGGGTAAAAGCCTCAGCGCCTAGGGCTTGCCGATCGAAAGGTCAGCGGTTCGAATCCCCGCGGCGGGGTGCGCTCCTGTTGTTCGGTCCCAGCGCCTGCCAACCTAGCAGTTTGAAAGCACTCCTGGGTGCAAGTAGATAAATAGGGACCGCTTACTAGCGGGAAGGTAAACGGCGTTCCGTGTGCTGCGCTGGCTCGCCAGATGCAGCTTATCACACTGGCCACGTGACCCGGAAGTGTCTTCGGACAGCGCTGGCTCCCGGCCTATAGAGTGAGATGAGCGCACAACCCTAGAGTCTGGCAAGACTGGCCCGTACGGGCAGGGGTACCTTTACCTTTACCTATTATTATTATTATTATTATTATTATTATTATTATTATTTTATTGCTTCTTAAGAGCAATAATGGAGATCGTCAGCTTTGCAAAAGGGCAGTATATAATCCAAATGAATGAATGTGTAAACCGGTGCTCTTCATTTTCGGGGGCAAAAAAATTGAAGTTGTTTTGATTTAGAATCTAGACCATAGGACCCTGTGTAATAATAGGCCACACATCCTTTTCCTCTTGGATTGATTCTGTAAATCACATAGCTGTACCCTATACAGTGGTACCTCGGGTTACAGACGCTTCAGGTTACAGACTCTGCTAACCCAGAAATAGTACCTCGGGTTAAGAACTTTGCTTCAGGATGAAAACAGAAATCGTGCGGCAGCAGTGGGAGGCCCCATTAGCTAAAGTGGTACCTCGGGTTAAGAACAGTTTCAGGTTAAGAACGGACCTCCAGAACGAGTTAAGTTCTTAACCCGAGGTACCACTGTAATTCCTTATTGGCAACTGTGACAACTTTTCTCTTTCTTTCTTTCTTTCTTTCTTTCTTTCTTTCTTTCTTTCTTTCTATTTTATTTTTAAATCCTGTTTGCTATTAAAATTCAGTAATCGCTATTTGGAAATAAAGGAAAAATAAATTAACCTCTGTGCTGCTGGTGTGTCTTCCTCCTCCAGCCCCTCGAAGGAATGTGCCGGCAGTTGCTGCCTCACCTGCTGTGGTGAATAGCTCCCAGGTGCCAGCCGTGAAACCCAGCCCACCCTCTTCTGATGTGCCCCTGCCAGTCTGTAGTGGAGTCCAGCCCCCCTTGCCCACAGGCGTCTCAGACCCATCCTACTTCGCCACAAATGCAGCCTCTGAAGACATGCCTGATTACAGCACTCCTGTACAAGAAACTGACCGTCTCCCTCGGAGCCCTGAGGTAAAGCCCTAAGATTGGTTTCTCTTCCCTTGCCTTTCATAGAATCATAGAGTTGGAAGGTACCCAAAGGTCATCTAGGCCAACCCCCTGCAGTACAGAAATCTCAGCTATAGCATCCCTGGCAAATGGCCATTCAACATTTCCTCAAAAGCTTCCAAAGAAGGAGAGTCTACCACCACTGTCTTCCCCACCCCCATAAATTTTTATTATTTTCTTTACATATTCTTTCTTATCATACTTTAAACAACATACACCGTGTTTTTTGCTCTATAAGACATATCAGACCATTAGACACACCTAGTTTTTGGAGGAGGAAAACAAGAAAAAAAATATTCTGAATCCCAGAAGCCAGAATAGTAAGAGGGATCGCTGTGCAGTGAAAGCAGCAATCCCTCTTGCTGTTCTGGCTTCTGGGATAGCTGCGCAGCCTGCATTCGCTCCATAAGACACACACATATTTCCCCTTACTTTTAGGAGGGAAAAGTGTGTCTTATAGAGCGAAAAATACGGTACATCTTTTTGCTCTGCCAAGCTTGTGACTTCAGATGGTATCCTTTATTAAACCCACACGCGTATTTTATCTTCTCACATCTTATCTACACTGTAGGAGTTACTTCAGCCCTGCTAGTGTTTTTAAGTTTTTACAACTGTTCTTTAAAGGTAAAGGTAAAGGGACCCCTGGCCATTAGGTCCAGTCATGACCAACTCTGGGCGTTGTGGCGCTCATCTTGCTTTATTGGCCGAGGGAGCCGGCGTACAGCATACAGGTTATGTGGCCAGCATGACTAAGCCGCTTCTGGCGAACCAGAGCAGTGCATGGAAACGCCGTTTACCTTCCTGCCAGAGTAGTACCTATTTATCTACTTGCACTTTGACGTGCTTTCAAACTGCTAGGTTGGCAGGAGCAGGGACCGAGCAATGGGAACTCACCCTGCTGCGGGGATTCGAAACGCCGACCTTCTGATCGGGAAGCCCTAGGTTCTGTGGTTTAACCCACTCCGGCGGGAAGGTAAACAGCATTTCTGTGCGCGGCTCTGGTTTCGCCAGAAGCGCCTTAGTCATGCTGGCCAGATGACTCGGAAGCTGTACGGGCCTTCATCCCGCTCCCCTGCGGAGGCTTCGTGCAGCTATCCCTGGCTTTTGCGGGACGTGGGGGAAGGGACAGAGTGCGTGGCTCTGTCCCTTCCCCCACCTCCCAGAAAAGCCCCCAGGAACCGCGCTCCCTTTAAAGAGCGCGCAGCTCTTGCTGGAGGACAGCCAGCAGGCTTGCTTTCGCTGAAGCCAGGAGGGCAAGAGGGATCGGTGTGCCCCAATCCCGCTTGCTCTCCTGGCTTCAGGGGTAGCCCTGCAAAGCCTCATGAGCGAAGATGGAAGAGTGCTCCCTCTTATTCCCTTTCTTATTTCTTGTTTTCCTCCCCTAAAAACTAGGTGCATCCAATCGTCCGGTGCGTCTAATAGAGCGAAACATATGGTAGCTTTTGCGTTACTGCTGTTTTGCTGGACACGAAGGGAAGCAGACATGTTTTATCCTTTGTTCCTGAACTATGCTGAATAGTTGAGAGCCAGTGTGGTGTAGTGGTTAAGAGCAGTGGACTCGTAATCTGGTGAACCGGGTTCGCTTCCCCGCTCCTCCACATGCAGCTGCTGGGTGACCTTGGGCCAGTCATACTTCTTTGAAGTCTCTCAGCCCCACTCACCTCACAGAGTGTTTGTTGTGGGGGAGGAAGGGAAAGGAGAATGTTAGCCGCTTTGAGACTCCTTAAAGGGAGTGAAAGGCGGGATATCAAATCCAAACTCTTCTTCTTCTTCTTCTTCTTCTGAATAAACACTTGTAAATACACTTACACACATCTCTGTATGCCACTTCCATTGTGGAGATCTATTCACTCTGCTAATTAGCGTTCTCGGTAGCTTCAGAAGGCTACTGAGGCTCGAGTCGCTGACTGACTGATGCTGTACCGGAGATTGCCCGGCTGCCGGCCCGTGGCTGGAGCAAGCTTGGGGGCCTGCCTGCCACATGCCCCCGTCTCCCTGGCAGTATCCCAACAGATCCCTCCCATTGCAAGGGGCCAGGCTAGAAGACCTTTGGGGTTCCCTTCTAACTGTACAAATCCATGATTCCATGATTTGTTCTTTTCAGACCAGAGGCAATGTTGCAGCTGCTCCTGCTGAGGATGCCCGGGCCATTCCGAGTGGAGGCTGCCTTGGAGAGGTGCCCGGGGAGGTTTTGCCAAGCAACGCACCAGCACCCTCAAGGCCCGACGCGGGTCCTTCGGTGCAGAAGTGGGACGGCCGCCAGCCCCGCCCTGTTTGCGTGAAGAATGGCTATTTTGGGAACAGGAACCACCCCATCGACAGTGCCGTTTTGCCGGGGCTGGCTGCCCCTCCTGATCCCGGAACGGCTGGGAACCAGCCAGTGGAAGATTACTATTCCTCTCCTGACAGCAGCTCCCCGCTGGCTTCGAGTGGTCAAGACAAGGCATCCCTGCGGGAGCAGAAGATCCAGGCCTTGCGGGGCTATCACAATGAGGATGTGCTGGACGGTCCACAGGACGTAGGCAGCCCTCTCCTCCTGCAAAGGCAGTTCGATGCAGAGCAGGGAGTAGGCCTGGGGCGCCAGGAGAAAGGAGATGGAGCAAGCCCAACAAACCGCATGCCTGGAAATGGCCCGGGAAGAGGTAAGGACGTGGTGCGGTTTTGTTGGTTATTTTGCAGCAGTGGCGTAGCGTGGGGGGTGCAGGGGGGGCCGGCCGCACCGGGCACAACATCTGGGGGTTAGGATTAGGGGGCCCAAATCCACGGGTTAGGGGGCCCAAATCCACAGGTTAGGGGGTGCAAATCCACGGGTTAGGGGGCGCAAATCCACGGGTTAGGGGGCGCAAATTACTTGCCTTCCCCCGGGTGCTGACAACCCACGCTACGCCACTGTTTTGCAGATCAGTTGCGCTGCAGAAAGCGTGCTGGGGAGACCACACATTCAAGGAACGCAAAATTAACTTTTGCTCGATTTCAGTAACAAAAGCAAAAACTCCTTTTACACTAACAAAAGCAAAAACTCCTTTTACACTAAATTACAATACATCAATGGCAGGGACGCGGGTGGCGCTGTGGGTAAAAGCCTCAGCGCCTAGGGCTTGCCGATGGAAAGGTCAGCGGTTCGAATCCCTGCGGCGGGTTGCGCTCCCGTTGTTCGGTCCCAGCGCCTGCCAACCTAGCAGTTCGAAAGCACTCCCGGGTGCAAGTAGATAAATAGGGACCGCTTACTAGCGGGAAGGTAAACGGTGTTTCCGTGTGCGGCTCTGGCTCGCCAGAGCAGTGATGTCATGCTGGCCACGTGACCCGGAAGTGTCTCCGGACAGCCCTGGCCCCCGGCCTCTTAAGTGAGATGGGCGCACAACCCTAGAGTCTGTCAAGACTGGCCCGTACGGGCAGGGGTACCTTTACCTTTTTACAATACATCAATAAGCGTGACCCGTCCACCAGGGTACTGAGAGAGCTACATGCTGCTCTTTATATATTATACCCAAGTGCTTAATTAACATAACAGCACCTGCTATGCTGCTTCACAGCTGTAAAACTAGGTCATGTTATTTGCTCTGGTCTTTAAAGACATCCATATCTTGTGAAACAATAATGAAACCTAAAATGTAAAGAAACCATTAAACAGGTTTGAGTCCCTTGCAGCAATAATAATAATAAATAAAATAAATAATAAAATAAAATAAATTTATACCCCGCCCATCTGGCTGGGTTTCCCCAGCCACTGTGGGCAGCTTCCAACCAAATATTAAAAATACATTAAAACATCAGTCATTAAAAACTTCCCTAAACAGGGCTGCCTTCAGATGTCTGCTAAATGTCAGGTAGTTGTTTATCTCTTTGGCATCTGATGGGAGGGCATTCCACAGGGTGGGCGCCACTACCGAGAAGGCCCTCTGCCTGGTTCCCTGTAACTTGGCTTCTCACAGGGAGGGAACTGCCAGAAGCCCTTGGCGCTGGACCTCAGTGTCAGGGCTAGATGATGGGGGTGGATTTGGACCACAGCACCACCCGCGTCCCACTAATTAAGGACAATTTCCACAGCCTCCTTTTTTGCATGATTTTCTGTTCTTTTCCCTGGTTGTTGGGTGGGGTCGGGGGGGCGGACACCAGTGTTTTAAAGTCCTGAAGCTCTGCTGTCTTGACTGTTCGAAACCACCTTGTTCAGCATCCATTCTAGGATTTCAGCCACACACACAGTCCTGTCTTCCCAACCATGAGGACTATAATCATAAACTATAAACCATGAGTCTACTTGCTCTTCCTGTGCATATAAAACATAGCATGTGCACATGGTGTATTGGATTTCAATCAAATCAATTTAAATCACGATTTAAATCACTAGCCGGTAAGACTTGATTTAGATCACTAGGCAGTGAGATTTGATTTACATCATTATTTTTTTACAGAAAGACTCTTCTTGCTGGTGTAATCTTAATATTTACAACCAGATGAAGGTTTCATTTTTGGAATAATAAATTTTCAGAGTAGTTTTTACAGTTAAATCAAAAATTACTGACTTGGTTATACTATTAGAAATACATAGACTGATAATTATGAAATTATAGTGAGGTTTCATAAGTTAACTGTTTATATTTGGACAACTTTTCTGCTGTACTTTATTGGAAGGAGAAAAATAATCATTTCCTTAATAACAATTTAAACAATTCATTTAACTAAAACAATAGCATTATAGCATATGTATCCATTAACTGACTTGGTTAAACGGTGGTTTTTGTGTGGTTTTTGTTTGTTTTAAACAGACTGAGTTTTAGCACACATGAAAAACTTAAAACAAATCCTTATTATACTGTAATTTAAATAGAAAACTATCTGTAGAAAAGATTTTTCCTCCCAAAGCATTTTATTTTAAAAATCCAACTTAAACCCAAAAATTCTGATTTTTTTATTTTTAAAAAATCATTGGTTTTTATCCACCCTGATGGGCACCATCCTATGTGCTGATGAATAATTTCATGCGTTTTTCTCATGCAGGTCCCCGCATTCCTGTGAAGGCTGCTGCCGCCCTCCCCTCAAACGCAGATATTCTTGACAGCCCTTCCTCTGGCAGCTCCCAGCTCCTCAGTAGCCCTTCAAACAGAGGACAGACTCACTCCACCCCCAGCACTACACCTTTAGGGCGGAGTCGACCTCCGCCTTCCGACTTCGACGGTTCCTCCTCCACCGACGTGATCCCACCTAACTCGCCTCCCTGGCGTTCAGCTGCTCCAAGCGACGCGTCTAAAACTCCCATTCATGGTGAGGGTTTGACTGACACAGCCGCCTACGAGGTGGCGCCAGAGCAGGTAAGCTGGTCCACGCTTCTGGGGGTGCAGAGCTTGCGGCGGCGTTGCAGTTGGAACGAAAAGGGAAAGGCCGGGGAAATTGGGAAATGAGGAGCCCATCGCCCCATTTGAGCACCTAGCCTGCTCTGACCGACAACAGCTCACCTGTCAACAACCTGTCCCCGTCACTGGGCACCTGATCCCCTAGGGAAGGCCAAGCAGACCTCAGGGGCGTAGGGAGCCACCAGAAGTACCCCATGTGCTGGTCCCGGGGGGTTGCTGTGCGGCGTGTTCTGAGGCTGAAGCGGGGTCCAAGGTAGGGAGTTGGGTGAGGTCAGGAACTCTGGCAGATAGCAGAACAGGGTGCCGGCCAGAACAGGTAACCAACGATGTTGCTCCCGCAACCTGGGGCTGGGCTGACTGACCTTTATCTCCTCTGAGGCCTAGGGCGGTCCCGGCCCACAGGTGACTCGCCTCCCCTGGTCTGGAGGTGAGCACTCCTTCTGCGAGAACTTAGTTCCCTCCGCCTCTCTGCCCTGAGCCTCTGCAGCTCAGGGGAGCCTGGAGGGTTACTGGACCCAGAGGCAACCTCACCGTCCCCTGACAGGGCTGGGAGAGGAGCACCTGCAGGCAATGGGTCCTCAATCACCTCCGGAGCCAGAGTGGATTCATCTGGTGTCTGCTCCTGAGGATCCGGCACAGGTGAGGGCCCTTCAGATTCAAGCCCCTGCCCCAGCTCAGCCGGCCCTGGAGGCGGGGACTCCTGTGCAGGCTGGGATTCTTCCGGTTCAGCCTCTGAATCAGACTCCCAGGCCATCACACCCCATCAGAGGATCTCGGTGGTGTAGGTCAGGGGTCAGCAACCTTTTTCAGCAGGGGGCTGGTCCACCGTCCCTCAGACCAAGTGGCGGGCCAGACTATACTTTGAAAAATAAAAATAAAAATGAACGGAATCCTATGCCCCACAAATAACCCAGAGATGGGTTTTAAACAAAAGGACACATTCTACTCATGTGAAAACATACTGATTCCTGGACCGTCCGCAGGCCGGATTGAGAAGGCGATTGGGCCGCATACGGCCCCCAGGCCTTAGGTTGCCTACCCCTGGTGTAGGTGGAGCATAAGGAATTGGACAGTCCTGAAGGCACTTTGGGGCCCGGGTTGCTTGTGAATTTGTGGATTCACCTTGAACCTGGCCCACTAGCAAATTTGCAACCAGTACACCTCTCCTAGCAGCAGAGTAACATGTTGACAGTAATCTGTTCCTGCAAGCCGTTTGGCCCCTGCATTCTGCAGTAGTGGCAGCTTAAAAAAATACCTGGAGGGCATCCCGTTGGCTGCCCCTGCTCTAGAGGCCCTGCTATCTCAGATGCTTCCACCAAAAAATAATAATAATAATAATAATAATAATAATAATAATAATAATAATAATAATTTATTTATACCCTGCCCATCTAGCTGGGCTTCCCCAGCCACTCTGGGCGGCTTCCAACGGAATATTAAAATACAGTAATGCATCAAACATTAAAAGCTTCCCTAAACAGGGCTGGCTTCAGATGTTTTCTAAAAGTCTGGTAGTTGTTGTTCTCTAATAATAATAAGCCAGGGATTGCACATTATTATTATTGTTACAGTGGTACCTCGGGTTACAGATGCTTCAGGTTACAGACTCTGCTAACCCAGAAATAGTACCTCGGGTTAAGAACTTTGCTTCAGGATGAGAACAGAAATCGCGCAGTGGCAGCAGCAGGAGGCCCCATTAGCTAAAGTGGTACCTCAGATTAAGACAGTTTCAGGTTAAGAACGGACCTCCGGAATGAATTAAGTTCTTAACCCGAGGTACCACTGTTTTATTATTAATCTGATTGGACTGTCCCAGCCACGTGCTACAAATCCTATGCTCTGCATCTGAATGCATGGAATCAGAGAGTTGCAAGGGACCTGGGCCTTTGCCCGCTACTCCAAACCCCTGCAATGCAGGAATTATGGAATCCCAAAACTCTTGTGGGATAAGTACTGAAGGGTGAATTGTTGGGGGGGTTGGACGGAGGGAGGAAGGCAAGCAAAGAAGTGTGTAGGTGGGTTTTTCTTACCTATTGTCTCCTGCAGGTGATCCAGCCATCTGCTGTGGGTGGAGATTCAAGGCCGAGTACGAACAAAGTCTTTCACCGTCCCAGAGATTACGGTGTCTTCTCTACCAATCACGACGACGACGAACCCTGCAAACCGGGCGTTCTGCGTGCAGTACAGAGTGTAAATGCAGCAGGATCACCTGATCAGCAGCTGAGTGAAAAAGAGACAAATCCTGCATATTCAGGGAGGTCAGACAGGCTTCGCTTCAGCGATTTTTCTGAGGGCAGCGACCCTTTGATGATCAGCAATCCCAGCTCGTCCGAAGAGAGACGCTCTGGTCCAGCTGTGGTTGCTGTTCGAAGCAGGGATGAAGCCCGCGACCCTTCCCGTCAGCTTTCACGCGGCAACCACGGGGACGGCGATGGTTCCATCCGAACCTTCACCTTCAAAATGGAGGAGAGCCCTAGTGTGGATCTCGAAGGAGCCCCTGGTTTGCCGGGCAGCCCTGGCGGACGATCCACGGGTGCCTCGCCCGGCTCGGACGACAGGCAGCGGCTGGTCAAAAGCGCCAGGCCCCGCTCGGAAAGTGCGAGGGATTCCCCCCGCAGCGAGAGAGGCGATGCACCATTGACTTCACGCAGTTATACGTGGCTCCTCGCAGGGTGTGCCGTGGTGGTGGCAGTGGTGGCCTTTGCACTTTACAAGAAGAAATAGGAATCTGGGGAGGGAAGCGAGGAAAGAAGGGAGCGTTCCTGGTCCTCCAAATAGATTGATTCGTTCCCGGGCAAGCATTAAGATCGTCATCCCTCCTCACCCAGTGCCTCTATATCAAGAGTTGACTCCTAGGCCAAATATGACCCCCAGGACCTCTTTATGTGACCCCTAAAGACTGTTGACCTTCTTCTGCACCCTCGTTGAATGCTCTTTCATGTCTGGAATGTCTCCTTGAACTGGTTTAATAATGCCTTTGGATGTAGAATCGATGGAGGAAGGTCTGTGTGTGAATAAATATCTTGCAAGTGGCTGTTACCTACTGCACAAAAGCAATAGACAGAGCAACAGGTGTGACCCAATTTTGGGGATCGTTCTGCCCCCGACAGGTAGCCCCTCCCCTTGCATTCTATGCAAACACACTCCCACGCAGAGTTTTGCTTCTGTTTGAATCCAGTTCCTCCACGGGCGTCGCGCGATGCTCACGGCAATTATTCGCCGTTCACCAGTTGCCTTCCTGCACGCTTCCTCTGCTCTGCCCTGGCATACCTCTTAAGAGAATAGGGCTTCTCTTGATGCAGCACGTGTAACCCACTCCCAGTGGTGGCCCCTGATATGGGTGGCTTTACAAGAGTAGTTGGGTGGCGCAGTGGGTTAAACCACAGAGCCTAGGACTTGCCGATCAGAAGGTCAGCGGTTCGAATCCCCGTGAGGGGGTGAGCTCCCATTGCTCGGTCCCTTCTCCTGCCAACCTAGCAGTTTGAAAGCACGTCAAAGTGCAAGTATATAAATAGGTACCAGTCTGGCGGAAAGGTAAACAGCATTTCTGTGTGCTGCTCCGGTTTGCCAGAAGCGGCTTAGTCATGCTGGCCACATGACCCGGAAGCTGTACGCCGGCTCCCTCGGACAGTAAAGCGAGATGAGTGCCGCAACCCCAGAGTCGTCTGCGACTGGACCTAATGGTCAGGGGTCCCTTTACCTTTACCTTACAAGAGTAGTTGGCAAATTCATGAAGGGGGAGAGGGCCATTGATGGCCACTAGCCAGGGTGGCTATGATACTCTGACTCCGCAGAGCAGCAAGCCAAAATCGGTGAGAAGAAGCGAGGCAGCCATAATGCATTTTTTATGTTGCAATATTAATTATGTTGCTTGATTTAAAAAATCCTCTGAAGTAGGACTGGGCGATGCATCGATAATATAATCCGAACCTGGTTTCAAGTCCATACCACACTATTGGTTTCATAATTTTTTTTAAAAAAACCATTTTACTGATTTTTCAATAAAAACAGCCAATCAACATATCCACATCATAATCCAATTAAAAACAAGAAGCTAAAATTTTAAAAAGACCAAATTGTAATCCAAATTGTAATTATTAATTTTTCCGGGCTCCCCATAGTCTGGACCTCTGAAGCATATCTGCCTCTTCTCGTTTTCATATTTTCCGTCTTCTGGTGGTTTCATAATTTTTGACCTGGCAATATGTGCAAATCATGATGCCTATCTGTACGTTTGCTGTCCCAAAACCACAGTGTGGGAGAGACTGTGACGCCAGCCAATGCCTCTATGTAGCTCCATCCTTATTTCAGACGTTGTGATATATCGGTCTATCACAACGTTTAGCTGGTGATATATTGCGATGTTGGAAACCAGATACCGCCCAGCCCTACTCTAAAGCGGTTTGTGTAAAATGGTATAAAGCATTCAATAATAGTAACAATAAATACAATTTGTGTGTGTGCGCACAATGAAGGCACCTGCCTGGCATTAATAGGCAGGGAGGTACAGAAGGCAGGTGCTGCCGTACTAAAAGTATGGAATGAACCCGTGGCACTCATAAAAGTGCCCGTTCCACAGATCAAAGTGGAGCAGCGGGCACATAGTGGGCAAAGTAAGCTAACAGCAGCACTTTGAATATTTTTTCAAAATGGTTCCCACAGCTACAATCTTTCCCCCTTCCTAGAAACGGCCTATTCTTTCTTTTTTATCAGGCCTGCCATTTTCCTTTCTATGAAAAAATAGATTGTACAGTGGTACCTCTGGTTGTGTTCCGGAGGCCCGTTCGCAACATGAAAAGCCCGCAACCTGAAGCGCCGTATCTGCGCAGGTGCGCAGCGTGATTTGGCGCTTGTGCACATGCACAGAGCGTGATTGCTTTTGTGCGAGCGGCGAAACTCGGAAGTAACCCTTTCCGGCACTTCTGGGTCGCTGCGGGACGCAACCTGAAAAAACGTAACATGAAGCAAACTTAACATGAGGTATGACTGTACCATTTTTTAAAATCCTGCCTCGCCATCCCCCCTGGTACACCTACAGCAGCACAACCGGACGCCTTCATGTGTCCTGCTTGCAGTAAAACACGCCTCTCCCATATTGGCAGCAAACGCCGGCGCTGCAACTCTCCTGCGGTTTGACTTCACCGCTAAAGGAGCATTCTTCTGTCATCTCCCAAGGCAGCCAGATCCCAACACCACCTTTCCTCTTACCGGCCCCCTCCTCCACTTGTTCGTCTAAATGATGCTCGTTTCACTTGCTCATGGTAATTTTAAAAAACCAAAAATTAGCCGAAAGCCTTTTTTGGCTGCTTCGTGACCCCATCTTGATGCACCGATGCATTCCACACACAGACTACCACCATCAGCAAATGTATAGGACCCCAGGATGTGTATGTTCAAATTGGGCAAATTCAGTATTTACCAAACTGAAGAAAGCAAGGGTGCAGTTTGAGAGGGAAGGGTCATCCTGATCTGGAAATCTTATTAAGCCTTCTGGGGTCGAGGGGAGTCCTAATATTGTTATGTACTGAAGTTCTCACCCTGGGCCAGCAGGGGGATACTGTAGATAGTTTTCACTCAGGTCCACATATGCAAAAAAGGAATTGAAAGTGACGCTCAGTGATTGGGTAGTTACAGAAAGTTGTTACTGTTGCTTTGTAGTTGAGCTCTATATAAGCAGGTTGGCTGAACCCTTCAGTTCAGTTCTGTTCTGGCCTGTGAATAAACAAGAGCTGTCTGAGGAATCACTGTGTCGTCTGATATGTTCACCCACAACTTAACAATTATTATTTATTAAACTTATCACCCTTCATCCAAAGAGCCCAGGGCGGTTTGCAGCATAGAAGCACAAAATGAAAAACAAAATACCTCTCGCAATACCAAACTGAAATATGGGACGCTGGCATGGCCCTGTCATTCAGGGCCTTGATTCTAGCTTGCAGCAGAATATGTGCCCGCTTGACTGCTTAGATGTGCAGAACTGCCACTTCTACAAGTGCTACATAAGATTAGTTTCTTGCAGGCAAGAAATCAGTCCTTCGGTGTGGCAGAGCCTACCCTTCGGAACGCCCTGTCCATTGATATTAGGCGGGTGCCTTCACTGTACTGCTTTTAATGCCTGCTAAAAGCCTATTTGTTCTACCCAGGCTTGACATTTTAGTAGGTATAATTGGTGTTTTCTTTTAATCACTGATTTTATTTTGTATTTGGTTTTTATGTTGCTTCTTTTTAATGATTCCTTTTCTGTTGGCGTTTTAAATGAATATTTTAGCCTGCCTTGTTAAATTGCTTAGGGGTCTTTTGTTCTACTAAGACTTTTTGTTAATAAAATAAATAAGAGTGTCTCCCTCTCTCTGCGTGCTTTTGGAATTCTTCCCGAGGAGGTAGTTGCAAAGAAGCGCTCTTCTCTGAACTTTTCGTCCGGTTGGGTTTCTGCTTTTCCCAGGAAAAGGCTTGTAAGCAAGAGTCATGAGCAACTGCATCCTAACTCTTTTGGCAGTTAGCATTCGATGAGAAGTCTTTCCGGAAGATTCCTGGGCCAGATGTTATCAACGGAGCTGTCCTTCTGATGGTTTTGGACTGCACCAGATGCCTTCTTAAAAATGCAGTTAATCTTCCGTAGTGGTGAAGGGACAGGATACCCAAATCCCGTCTGTGAAGTCACCCCAAAATCACCTCAGGCCTCAAAACTCTCCAAAATTCCCTTTCTCTCTTCTAAAAATCCACAGCAGCTCTAGCTCTTCTCTGCTTTCTCACAAGATAGTAGTAATTTAGTAATAGTAATTTATTATTTGTACCCCGCCCATCTGGCTGGGCCTCCCCAGCCACTCTGGGCGGCTTCCATAGAAACAAAAAATACAGTAAAATATCACAGATTAAAAACTTCCCTGAACAGGGCTGCCTTAAGATGTCTTCTAAATGTCAGGTAGTTATTTATCGCTTTGACATCTGATGGGAGGGCGTTCCACAGGGCGGGCGCCACTACCGAGAAGGCCCTCTGCCTGGTTCCCTGTAGCTTTGCTTCTCGCAATGAGGGAACTGCCAGAAGGCCCTCGGAGCTGGACCTCAGCGTCCAGGCAGAACGATGGGGGTGGAGACGCTCCTTCAGGTATACTGGGCCGAAGCCGTTTAGGGCTTTAAAGGTCAACACCAGCACTTTGAATTGTGCTCGGAAACGAACTGGGAGCCAATGTAGGTCTTTCAAGACCGGTGTTATGTGGTCTCGGCGGCCGCTCCCAGTCACCAGTCTGGCTGCCGCATTCTGGATTAGTTGTAGTTTCCGAGTCACCTTCAAAGGTAGCCCCACATAGAGCGCATTGCAGTAGTCCAAGCGGGAGATAACTAGAGCATGCACCCCTCTGGCGAGACAGTCTGCAGGCAGATAGGGTCTCAGCTTACGTACCAGATGGAGCTGGTAGACAGCTGCCCTGGATACAGATTTGACCTGTGCCTCCATGGACAGCTGTGAGTCCAAAATGACTCCCAGGCTGCGCACCTGGTCCTTCAGGGGCACAGTTACCCCATTCAGGACCAGTGAATCCTCCACACCAGCCCGCCCCCTGTCCCCCAAAAACAGTACTTCTGTCTTGTCAGGATTCAACTTCAATCCATTAGCCGCCATCCATCCTCCAACCGCCTCCAGGCACTCACACTCACAAGATGCTGCTGCACAGGCAAAATGTAACTTATCAGTATGAGAGAGCTTCAAAAAGGCTAATGAATAGGCTCTGTCAGTGCCAAGCATAAAGCAAGCCTGGGAACTGAGTCTTATCCAGTTGCAACACATTTTGGACACGCTGAACCGCAAGGGGAGGGAACTGGAGGGGAATAAATACTCTCTGCAAATGGCTGCGAACTTGTGCTAAGCTTGTGAGTTATCACGCTTGCTCCTTCTACCAGTCTGGATGGTAGAAATAAAGCTCTTTTTCTGAAATTATTCCTTGAGTGTATGTTTGACTCCCATTTCCCTGTCCCGGGCGCAATGCTCTTCCCACCCAAGGGCAAAGCCTAAAAAGTCTACCATGGCCAAGACCTTGGAAAATAACTGCCTCATACTGGGTCAGGTCTATTCGTATTGTCTCTGCCACAACTTCATCCTTGAGAGATCTTGTGAATTTTTTCTAAAAAATTTTTACTAGACCCCTAAGGTCCATTAGCCAGAGCTGGTTACAAAATGGTGGCTCAGCCAGGTGGCCGGATCCTAAGAGCTGAGAAAAAGGATGCCTTTGAACAGATGCTCAGCTTGGGAATCTGATCAGTACCAGAAGCAAGCCCTGAATCCACTCCTGCTGTTCCCACAAGCGTTCATTCATTTATTTCAACAAATTATATACCATTTATCTGAAGAAGTGTGCGTGCACACGAAAGCTCATGCCCAGAACAAACTTAAGTTGGTCTCTAAGGTGCTACTGGAAGGAATTCTTTTATTTTGTTCCGACTATGGCAGACCAACACGGCTACCTACCTGTAACTACCATTTAACACCCTATTCTCTAAGCAGTGTACAGAAAGGCTCAAAGTATACAATAAAGATAACATCAGTTAACAGCAATTCTGCTTTTGCTTTTCTTCTTTGGTGATCACTCCTAGCCGAGTCACAAGAGACTAGGGCCCTGCGGGACCTGACATCTTTCCGCAAGGCCTGCAAGACAGAGTTGTTCCACCAGGCCTTTGGTCAGGGCCCAGCCTGACTCCCTCCTCTGGCAACCTGCACAGAATTTTGCTTAACGGTTGCCATTAATTTGATTTTAATTAATTTTTATAATGAAATGTTTTTAGAATGTTGGATTATTTGATTGTTTGATTATTTGATTGTTGTTAGCCGCCCTGAGCCCGGCTTCAGCTGGGGAGGGCGGGATATAAATAAAATTTATTATTATTAAGATTGTCTTCCATGAACACGGTCTTAACAGTGAGTCCATCAGTGACTGTGGGAGGCCAATTCTGGATCCACACGTCCTTCCACAGTGGGGACATAGGTTTCCGGGCAGGAGTTGATCACGGTGTGGATTTGCCAAGCGTGCCTTCCTCTTAGCACGTTTCTCCCTTGCGTCCTGAGTTCGAGTGTCTTCAAAGCCCATGACACTTTTGGTAAAGGCTGCTCTCCAACTGGAGCGCTCGCAGGCCAGAGTTTCCCAGTTGTTGGTGTTTATACTACTTTTTTTTAAGATTTGCCTTGACTTGAGAGAGTCTTTAAACCTCTTTTGTTGACCACCAGCATTACGCTTTCCATTTTTAAGCCCTTTAGTGAGACACAAGGAACTCTCCAGGGCCCCAAAGTCCTGCCCTCAATTTACTCAGCCGTCTTTTATTTCAGTATATATCTGAGATTTTACCAGGCAATGCATTCTCTGTAGAACTTTTAAGGACCAGTGTAATTGAGAAGCAATGTGGCAGACTCCAGGACTGTCTTTTCCGGAAGCGGGGCAATGATACTAGCTGTGAATTTATTTATTGCATTAAATTTATATACCGCTCGATTGTAAAACAAAAACCTCAAAGCAGTTTACAAAGAGAATAAAACAAAATTACCAGTGAAAACAGTTAAAAACAATCATTCAAAACAAAGTAAAAATCAGCAATAAACTTAATACATTTTAAAGCAACATTCTACATGTCTGAGTACGAAGTCGGAAAATGATGAAAATCATCAAGCAGAGACTAGATACTATTTCCTTTTTTTTATGGGGTTCCTGTTTCACACTGGGCAGTTTCATCTCTGCAAGATGGTTTGGATTTCTAATGCAAAGCTGAATGTTACATTTCAGCAGGCTGCAGGGGTTGTTGTTTTTTGGTTGTTTAGTTACAGCTCAGTGTGTTTTGTGAGTTGAACCTGCAGTTTCTTAGCCTGCTCCTGCCTTTATTATTAGTATTATTATTTACTGTGTGACCCACTTTTGTAATTTTATCAGCGGCAAAACCAGACGATGACCCAGTTAACAGGCTTCCAAGACAAATACTGACTCCGATAGACCAGCACTTTTGGAAACAGAACGGCATTGTCAGGGAGGGAAAAAAGGAAAAGCAGCAAGTCAGAAGGTTTCAGCTAATGTTGTGGTGATTCCCAATAATCTATGTAAGTGGGTCAGTAGCTTAATGGGCACATCTATGCAGGGACATTTATGAAATATGGGAGGGGTGGGTGAGTTAAATCTGTCAGTGAGGCAGCAACAAGCATTTTCAAGAATGTCTGCTTGCTCTCTCTTAATTCAAGAAAAGATATTTAGTACATAGGGTTGCCATATTTCCAAAAGTGAAAATCTGGACAAATCTGGAACATCCCACCCCCCAAAAAAATATGTTTTTGGGGCTTTTCTTTGATTTTTAAAACATTAAAAAACAACAACACCCTACTTGCCACACACCCAGGTTTTCTTGGATATTTTGTCCATTTAGCAAAAATCCGCCCGGATGCCATTTTGCAGCCCAATTCGTGGATGTGTTCGGGAAGACTCAGACATATGGCAGCCCTAACTTAGGAAAGCTCTTTTCATGTCTATTTTCATCTATTTCCCAATATAATATAATATAATTAATATAATATAATCCCCCATATGAATCAATGGGATGTACTGTCATCTAAGCACATGTTAGGATTGCAGCATTAGATGCACAGCAGTGAAAAAGCCCTGCTGAAACTCTGTGGGATTTCCTACTGAGCAAACATGCATCATCAGGCAATAAAAATGGCTGTGGTAAAGGAAACCAATGAAATAAATGAATGTTCTGCACCAATATAAGCTGAATAATGCAGACATATGTGTATAAAGGTGCAGGCTGACATGCAGAAATTTAAGCCGCTAAAGGTTTTCCTGGAATGAAGACTGGCGGTGGGAAAAGAATTAGGTCCCAGTTGCCTGTGGGTTGGACTACTAAGAGTGCAGGAGCAGAGCTAGTAATTAAAAAAATAAATGTGATAATCATATTACTATTTTCAGCTGGATGTTGCGAATTTACACAAGGTATCACTTCCACCTTATCTTATTTTTAAATAGTTTTGTAAATTCATATTTCTAAAAGCTATATTACACAATTCTGCAAAGCGCACCCACAATTCATTTTTTTCCTCCTTTGCACAATCCTTCAAGTCCTTTGGAGAGATTTATCCAGATGCTGGCAGACCAGAAATGGTTGGGGAAATGGTTACTTGCAAAATATTTATACCAACCCCCTGAACAGGCGAATACCACAAGGCCCTTCTTTCGTGACCAACACACGTGGGAAGAAGCAAGTTGCAGTTCTGGGTATGGGATCAGCCTTCACATTTTTATTTTTTTCTCTCTAAATAAGGAAAGAGGATTTGAATCAGCAAGAACATTCCTATAAGGGAATGGGATCACTCCTTATAAATTTTGCTCAAAGGTCTGGGAACACAGGAAGCTGCCCCACAAGTGCCCATTCAGCTTATTTGAGCTGCATAGTGTGTGCTTTTACAAGTGCTCCATAATGCAGTCCCAGTGTAGCTGCACCTGCCCTTTGGAACTCCCTGCCTCTTGACATTAGGGCAGGGGGTAGTATTTCATTAGGTACTGAGGTGGAAAGATAGCCTACCTCACAGGGCTGGTGTGATGATGAGTGGGAAGGAGGCAATGCTGCATGCCGCTCTTGAGCTCATTGGTGATGAAAGGTGCGATATAAATGTAACCCTAATACACGTGAAACCACCACCTCATGTGCACGTCTGAATGCGCTAACTAGCGTTGCTGCATGTTTTACTGGGATAACGTTGTCAAGTGCTTTTCCCCCACACTCTTTGATGTTTATTTTCTTTTTCATCAATTTCCTCACTTGAAATCTGAACATACCAACCCCCACCCCGCGCGCCCCAAATCTCTTCTTGCTGGGTAGCCATGGCTACCCGACGTGCCATTCGTCCGCTAGCTCCGCCCTTTTGTCGACAACCCTTCTTTCTCAGTGGAGGATAGGCCCGTCGCTCTCCCTTCCGGAGGAGCCGGTTGGCTACGACGATTCCGTTACACGTCCCGCCCCTCGAGGTCCGTTGTACCTGTATTTGCGTGCGTGTGGGTTGGCTCCTTGAATCGGCGGCTTTTCATTGGCGGGATTCGTTCTCCCTTGCCATTCATTGGAGGGATTTGGATCTCTCTTTTTTTTGCGCCCACCCCTTGGAAGCCTTCGCAAAGCCGCATTGGACATCTTCGTCCGTTGCTCCGCGCAAGGAATGCTGTGATTGGTAGGCGGTTTGCTTCTTCCCCCACCCCTCAAGGTTTCGCAGAGGGGAGGAGGCGGCGGCGGCGAAGGCGTTCGGCGCAAGCGCAGTGCCCGCCGTTTCCGCGGCGAATGGGGCCGCGCTGCGGATGGAGCCGCTGCAGAATGGAAGCGGCGAGGAGGGAGAGGAGGCGAGGCCGCCGCCGGGCGCCATGGCGTCGGGGCGCGAGGCCGGACCCCCCGCGGAGCAACGGCTGAGGCGAAGCCCCGCCCCTGCGGCCCTGGCCGGGCGGCGGCGCAACGGCGCCTCTGGAAAGGCGGAGGCCGCGGAGCGTCGCGAGGAGCGCGCTGGCCCCGCCCCCCGGCCGCGCCTCGACTCCCTCCGCAAGAACCGCCCTCGTGAGTGGCTGCTAGGGGGCGCCGGGGGCGGGGCTTGACCGGGAGGGGCGGGGCCTGGGAGAGGGGGAGGGGCCTGGTGGAGTTGGGGCGGGGCTCCCTTATCAATTAGATAGGCATGGCTTGAGCTTTCATTTTTATTATTAAAGTTATATTCATTTTTGTTGATTAAATTTGCATTCTATTTAATTATTTCATAAAATTTATACACTGCTAGATTGTAAAAAACCTCGAAAAGATAAAATGAGGAACCATATTCTGCTCTTTTCAGGGTAGGATTAGATTCCACATTGTTATCTTATTGTTCTGACTTCCTTCCACCTCCATTTTATCTCTCTTACTGCATTTGCACCCCACCTTTTTTCTCTCCCTCCCTTCCTTCCTCAGGTCCATTTTAGTGTCAAGACAACCCCATGAAATTGAAACAAAATAAAAAAATTCCTTCCTGTAGCACCTTAGAGACCAACTAAGTTTGTTATTGGTATTTAAGGTGCTACTGGAAGGATTTTTTTTATTTTGTTCCAACTATGGCAGTCCAACACAGCTACCTACCTGTAACTAGAACCCGATGAAGCTTAAACAATTTCAAAATGCAGAAAGCAAAAATAAAGTACAGTGTAGTAATTTAAAGTAGTATACTGGCTATGTACTGCTCCCGCTGCGGATTGCATCTACAGTGGTACCTCGGGTTACATAACGCTTCAGGTTACATACGCTTCAGGTTACAGACTCCGCTAACCCAGAAATATTACCTCGGGTTAAGAACTTTGCTTCAGGATGAGAACAGAAATCGTGCGGTGGCAGCGGGAGGCCCCATTAGCTAAAGTGGTGCTTCAGGTTAAGAACAGTTTCAGGTTAAGAACAGACCTCCAGAACGAATTAAGTTCTTAACCCGAGGTACCACTGTAAATCTAACAAACCCAGTGCAGATAAACCAAATGGAATGGCATTAAAAGGCAGAGGGGAGGGCTTTTACAGTTGCAGGGGAGCCACTACTTAGAGAACTCTGTTGCTGGTAGCCACTGGTACCTCAGATGGTTGAGGAACCCAGAGATGAAAGCTTAGTGTAATGCAGAGGCAGGGAATCAGCTAAAATACTGTGAAACAGTGCTATGAGATTCTGTGTGAAGAATGCCCTGCGTATTTATATACTACACATTCATGGACTTTCGTAAGTCTAACAGAGGAAATCTTGTTTCTAGATGAGATTTTTTAAAATACATAAACAATTGACTCATGTATGGCATCACCAACTTTAGTACGTGTGCATTTTTTAAAAATCTCATTTTGAAGACCAATTCTGTATCTGACATTACACCACTGCCATCTTGTTCATTCTATGCATATAATGGATGCCACATGGCTTACGCCATAAGAAACTCATTTATCTTAAATGATGCCATGAGATCATTTGCTGAAACAGGTTTATGTGGCTATTTTTCCTGAATGTACATAGATGTCAGCAAGCTGAGAAACTCTGGAATTCATTGTCTGAATAAACATGAGGCTTCTATCAGGATGGCAGGCATGAAAAAGCTGACTCTGAATCTTGTGCCTGTCCATAATTATTACAGAAGAATCTTGTGTTTGTAGCTCGAGAACTAGGGCTGGATCCTGTTTCGGTTTAATCAATCGAGAGTTGAAAAGAGTGTGGCTTTTTTCAAAAGAAGAATATGTTGATGAGCTAGCCCTGCCTTCTGCAACTTGGTGCCCTCAAAATGTTTTGGATTGCAAGTCCCATCAGCCCCAGTTGCCACATTCTGATTTAGAGGAAGTGGTGGTGATCATTGGGAAATGCCTAGATAAGGTTGGCAGATGTTTCCTGGAGGTCTTGAGTAGGGCAAAATCTCAGTGAAGGTGCAAAAGGAGAAAGTAAAAGGGGGAAGGCGCTGACGGGGTATCATTGTTGCAAATGGGGTTCAGGGAACAGTGCCATAAGACTGCCTTTGTTGTGCAGTTGCGCATTGCAATTAATTCGAGCTGAAAGGGATGTTGACACTTAGCTGCAGAAATCATGCCTGGTTTGCTGTGTTCAAAGGGTTGCTTTGCATATTTTCAGCGGCTCCCTATATCCCCCTTCACCAACTATCTGAATCTTAGGTTGATGAAATAATTACATAATTGCAAATCCCCTTGCTGCAGCTGATAAACTGCAAAGAAAATGGAGGCCCTGGCACAGGGGCTGGGAAAAATTGTTTCTTTGGTTTACCTGCAGTTTTCTGCATCTCAGGACTGTTGCTTGTTTGAATGCTGTTAGTCATGCAAAAAATTCTGCTGGACACACAAATCTGCGTGAATTGTGCTTGATCATTATCCACTCTGGGATACAGCTGGTAATCATGTTGCACATCTGCAAATACTATTCAGGCAGTTTCTGGGGTGACACTAGATGATGCAGTTCAATATGTACTGAAGGTTTAGGATTTTTTAAAGTGTGATTTGAAGTCATTTTGATAAATCTAGCCTTTCCTCACTTGCACCTGAGCATTTGGTATATAAGGTTCTCGGGAATCTTTGCCACCTGAGAAGCAAAACATTTTGTTGGTAGGAATCTGGTCTACATAAAGCTACATATGCATGGCAGTTGTGATGGTGTGGAAATGGCTTTTTGTGCATGCTTAATGTCAGTCTAAGGGACGCGGGTGGCGCTGTGGGTAAAAGCCTCAGTGCCTAGGGCTTGCCAATCGAAAGGTCGGCGGTTCGAATCCCCACGGCGGGGTGCGCTCCTGTCACTCGGTCCCAGCGCCTGCCAATCTAGCAGTTCGAAAGCACCCCCGGGTGCAAGTAGATAAATAGGGACTGCTTACTAGCGGGAAGGTAAACGGCGTTCCGTGTGCTGCGCTGGCTCGCCAGATGCAGCTTGTCACGCTGGCCACGTGACCCGGAAGTGTCTCCGGACAGCGCTGGCCTCCGGCCTCTTGAGTGAGATGGGCGCACAACCCTAGAGTCTGTCAAGACTGGCCCGTACGGGCAGGAGTACCTTTACCTTTTAATGTCAGTCTAGGTACTCAGCACAGGTAGAAGCAAAACAAATGACTTTCCTTCTTGGAGGTTTTTAAGCAGAGGTTGGAGGGCCATCTGTCATGTATTAGTTGAGATTCCTGCATTGCAGGGGTTGGACTAGATGACCCTTGGATCCCTCCCAACAATATAATTCTATGATAATGCCTGATATGAGACACACATCTATAAAAATATATTTTAAAAAGGTACGTAACACAAGTTGTTCATATGGTCATGCTTTTCGGATGCCGGATTATCGTCTTGCAATGAACTATCGTATTTTTCGCTCCATAGGACGCTCCTGACCAAAAGACGCACCAAGTTTTTAGAGCAGGAAAACAAGAAAAAAAAATCTGACTCAAATGTTGTACTAAGCTATTTAAAACAGCAAAGTGTGTGGCTGCTGTCCACTTTGCTGCTTTAAAGCGAGCCACGGTATATAATGAAGAGAATGGAAAAAGGACAGACATTCCATTATAATGCAGCTGTTTTCATTATCACTGGGAAGTCAGTATTGGCAGCAGTCACAAAAACTAAAATTTGAGCATTTTACTGTTATTAATCAAGAATATTAATAGTCAGGGAGAGAAACCAGGGCTGTGCAAACGAGAAGTGCTTGGAGTAAGGAGAAACAGCAAAGAGATCAAATGATTGCGCTCCAGTTCCTAAATCTCTGAAGTTTTCTCAAAACAGGCATGGTTGTTTTGAAAGGAAGATTCAAAATGGAGTGACTGAGCAAAGAACAGAGGAGGAAAAGAGGGCAGATAAATAGCTTCCAATCAATACCAACACAATGTTTTTGGTTTAGTATAGGTGGACTGTACTTGTAAGAATTTGTATAATGAATTATAGAATTGGAGTGGAATATCAGTGCCTCTTTTCAGCAATAAAGATTAGCTGCTAGGAACATGGTCCACACACAAACACACAGGATGTCTGGTTATAGTTGTGCAGTTTAAACTGTTTATGAGCCAGATGCCTGCTCAGTTTTAGCTGAGCTCACTATTACTGGTTTGTGGAGATGCTTTGCATGTATTTATGAGTATTTCTGCAAAACTGCTACTTGAAAAAATCCCCAAGCTTAATATTTTTAAACTTCAAATGAAGCTCAGAATCCAGTTAGGCAATCCTCTGCAGTTGAATTAGGAGGCACTGAGAGACATCAATTTGCTGCTCCCCACCCCCACCAAACACCCCAGGAGTGTGGGGCAAAGAGCACCCCAGGAGCACACAGCCTTCCCTCTGCTTGCAAACCTTGTCGGGGCTTCAGGGGAAAGCAGAAGCTGCCGGCAGAGCACCGTGGCTCCCCACCCCAAAGAGCAGCCCGGGAGCGTACAGCCTTCCTACTGCTTGCAAACGTTGCTGGGGCTTCAGGGGAAAGCGGAGGCTGCTGGCAGAGCACCGTGGCTCCTCCCCCCACCGCTAAAGTGCGGCCCAGGAGCGCAGGGCAACAGCGATTTGGCTCCAGGGACCACACATTCGCTCCATAAGACGCACAGCCTTTTCCCCTTACTTTTTAGGAGGGAAAAAGTGCGTCCTATGGAGCGAAAAATACGGTACTCTATTCCCAACTTTTGAATGAAAAGTGTAATGCCGGTGGACAACAAAAGAGGTTTAAAGACACTCTCAAGGCAAATCTTTAAAAATGTAGTATAAATACCGACAAATGGGAAACACTGGCCTGCGAGCGCTCCAATTGGAGAACAGCCTTTACCAAAGGTGTCATGGGCTTTGGAGACACTCGAACTCAGGATGCAAGGGAGAAATGTGCTAAGAGGAAGACACGCTTAACAAACCCACACCACGATCAACTCCCGCCTGGAAACCTATGTCCCCACTGTGGAAGGATGTATGGATCCAGAATTGGCCTCCATAGTCACGGACGAATACACTGTTAAAACTGTATTCATGGAAGACAATCTTACTCGGCTACGAGTGATCGCCAAAGAAGAAGAATGAGACACAGTTCCTATAAAAATGCTGCTCCTATAAAAGAATTGGAGCCCCTTTCATAAAAGTCCCTCCCTCAAAGAAATGCAATGCAGCTGGGTCTATTTTCCCTGCTATTAAAAAAAAAATGGTCTAGGCAGTGGAACGTCACAAAGCAGATATATTGCAGGCCTTCAGTGGAGGCCAGCTTGTGGGATGAATTCATTTTATACGTGAGGCAGGATTGGAGTAACTGAGCCTGAGAGTACAATGGCTGCAAGTCATTATCCTTCCCTTCTGCCAAGAAAATGTCTTGGTTGGAGATAGTATCCCTTTCCACCCCACCATCCTCATGCAGAATTGATTTGTGCGCTAGCACTGGCTAGGCGGAGAGCACACGTCCTAAAACAGAGGGGCTGGAGGATCATGGGGATCCTGACAGTGGAAGTTGCTAGTTCTTGCCAGTCGTCCCGTCCCCCTTCCCCCCCCCCCCAGACCTCAAAGGCATATGCAGTAGTGTTTTTTGTGTGTAAAAGAATCAGGAAGACAAGTTATTTTAAAAACGAGTATTTTGTGTAAGTGTAAGTTGTGCAAGACCAAA
This sequence comes from Podarcis tiliguerta, assembly GCF_965153285.1. Taxonomy (NCBI): domain Eukaryota; kingdom Metazoa; phylum Chordata; class Lepidosauria; order Squamata; family Lacertidae; genus Podarcis; species Podarcis tiliguerta. The sequence goes on from NC_139542.1 coordinate 6,007,446, forward strand.
ATTGTGGTCTTTGGGAAACATAGCCCCAGATTCAAATGGAAAGTGGACCAGCAGGAATCTGGAGTAAGTGTGTTCCTTTAGACATACAGTGGTGCCCCGCAAGACGAATGCCTCGCAAGACGGAAAACCCGCTAGACGAAAGGGTTTTCCGTTTTGGAGGTGCTTAGTAAAACGAATTTCCTATGGGCTTGCTTTGCAAGACGAAAATGTCTTGCGATTCCTGGGGTTTTTCCCCCCGCTCCCCACCCCCTTTTTCTAAGGCACTAAGCTGCTAATAGCCTTTTAGCAGCTAATCCGCTAATCCCTTAAGCCTTTAATAGCCGCTAATAGCGCTAATCCGCTAATGGGCTTGCTTCGCAAGACGAAAAAACCGCTAGACGAAGAGACTCACGGAACGGATTCTTTTCGTCTTGCGAGGCACCACTGTAGTCTTCTTGCCCCTCAGTGATGTCCTCTCCTGTCTCCCATGTTACTACGACTTGGAGTCGACCAACAAAGTTGACTGCTGGGGAACCCGGGACAAACAAAGTGAGGAACTTCTTTACACAGCACATGATGAAACTATGGAACTGACTGCGATGGCTGTCACCTTGCGCGTGGCTTTAAAAAGGGGATTAGATCAATCCATGGAGTCTAAAGCTATCAATGACTGCTAGTCATGATGGCTGTGTTCCTGTTTCCAGTCTCAGAGGCCTTGTGCAGGGGTCAGCAAACTTTTTCAGCAGGGGGCCAGTCCACTGTCCCTCAGACCTTGTGGGGGGCCGGACTATATTTTCTTTTGGGGGGGGGGATGAACAAATTCCTATGCCCCACAAACAACCCAGAGATGCATTTTAAACAAAAGGACACACTCTACTCATGTAAAAACATGCTGATTCCTGGACTGTCCACGGGATTTAGAAGGCGATTGGGCCGCATCCGGCCCCGAGCCTTAGTTTGCGTACCCGTGTCTCATGCTTCTGAATGCCAGGTGCTGGGAACGACAGCAGAAAAGGGCTGCTGGCCTCTAGCCCTGTTCCACTGGATAGCTCAGTTGGTTAGAGCATGGTGCTGATAATGCCAAGGTTTCAGGTTCAATCCCCATAAGGGACAGCTGCCTAGTCCTGCATTGCAGGGGGTTGAACTAGACCGGGGTTTCTCAAACTTGGGAGTCTCCGGTTGTTTTTGGACTACAGTTCCCACCATCCCTGTCCACTGGTCCTGCTAGCTAGGGATGATAGGAGTTGTAGTCCAGAAACAGCTGTGGCCCTGCCAACCACTGGTATGTGGCTCCACCAAGAAAATTACCGCAAGGCAATGTTGCCCTTGAAATGTTCTTCTCCCGTTTTAAACATTGGCCTCTTTTAGGAATCCTTGTGAATCTAGGAAGCAGCATTTCTGAAATTCTTAGAAATAGTCCATCTTTAATACCTCTTCTGTACGTGGCCGCAGAGGAAGTGAGGGAGAATGCATTTCTCACTCTGGCAAATGTACTTAATGCTTCTAACTTCCGCTGTTCTTATGCTAGAACAGCAACAAATAGTTATTAACACAGCCATTAATATGTGCTTGGGGTAGTTCCCTGAACTGTTGTTTCAGCTTTGATTTTGAGAAACAGGTGACCTGGTAACATCACTTGCAACCACCTTCATTCTGGTTTACTGACTGTCTCATTAATAGCATGGTTTCGGGGGGGGGGGTTAATCTGGAGCAGTAATTGTAGTTTGCAGTCACTATCTGTAGTGCTATTTATTTTAATGGGTTAGTCAGAAACAGCTGATTGGTATATATGGATTTATACACCATGTACGTTTAGCTAATGGGCAGGTCTTGCCAGGTCAGAAGTTTGGGTATAAATGTAAAAACAAATAACAGTTCAAATTAGTTACCGTATTTTTCACCCTATAGGACGCACATTTTCCTCTCCAAAAATGAAGGGGAAATGTGTGTGCATCCTATGGGGCGAATGCAGGCTTTCGCTGAAGCCTGGAGAGTAAGAGGGGTCGGTGCGCACCAACCCCTCTCGCTCTCCAGGCTTCAGGCAGCTCTGCGCAACCCTCGTGAGACCGGCTCCGATGGCTGCGCAGAGCTGCCTGCAGTCCCGGGCTCAGCGCAGCTCTGCACGGCCATCGGGAAAGGGGTGTGAAGTGCCGCCCGGCTTCCGATGGCTGCGCAGAGCTGCCTCCAGTCCCGGGCTCAGCGCAGCTCTGCACGGCCATCGGGAAAGGGGTGTGAAGTGCCGCCTGGCTTCCGATGGCTGCGCAGAGCTGCCTCCAGTCCCGGGCTCAGCGCACTTCTCCCCATCACCAGCCCCACAAGCTCGGGGGACAGCGGGGAGGCGGAGCGCGCCTTCCCGCTGTTCCCCGACCTGGTTCTTCCAGCCCTGCACCTGGGGGAAAAATAATTCCCCCCCCCCTTTACTTCCCCCCCCCCAAAAGCTAGGTGCGTCCTATGGGGTGCAAAATACGGTACTTATAGGAGGCATTTCCAGCCTTGAACATTAGAATGTATCTTCCACACCTGACTTTGGTAATAAAACTAGTCGTTTTGTCTGCGGAGGGTGTTAATACATTCTGTTGGTTTTGTATTTGATGTGTGTTTTGTGCACTGCAAGCCTTTTCTCCTTTAGACTCTCTTTCCACTCAGCTTCCCAATGCTCAGCCTTCTTGCCCATCCCCAGCTTCCTTTCTCTCATGCATTTGCAGTTCTTTCCCTAATGTGGCAGAAACCGTGTGGCTTTGCGAAGTTTCTAATTCATGTGTTGATGCTAGAACGTATGTGAACATCCTGCGGTGTCATGACAGTTTAGCGAGTGGTTGGGGTGAGCCCTTGTCAACCGGGGGCGGCAACTGGGTTTTATTTTTATTTGTTAAATTTGTATACCGCCCTTCATCCGTAGATCTCGGGGCAGTTGACAGCATAAAATTGCAAAATCAGTTTAGTCTCTTTAGAAATGTACAGTGGATGCTCGGGTCGCGAATGTGATCCGCGCGGGATGCACGTTCGCAACCCACATCTGCACATGCGCGGGTTGTGATTCGGTGCTTCTGCGCATGCGCAAAGCATGATTTAGTGACTGCTGAAACCCGGAAGTAACCCATTACGGTACTTCTGGTTTCGGCAGTCCGCAACCCAAAAAAACACAACCTGAAGCAGCTGTAACCCGAGGTATGGTTGTATAATAAAACACCACCCTTGTATTGATCCCTTTTCTCCCTTATTCCTTTCAGTCTTTCCTTGGTTTGGCTTGGATATTGGAGGGACCCTGGTGAAGCTTGTGTATTTTGAACCAAAAGACATCACCATGGAGGAAGAAGAGGAGGAAGTGGAGAACCTGAAGAGTATTCGGAAATACCTGACCTCCCACACTGCCTATGGCTCTACAGGCATTCGGGATGTTCACCTTGAGCTAAAGGACCTTATGCTGTGTGGACGTAAAGGCAATCTGCACTTTATACGCTTCCCTACTCATGACATGCCTGCTTTTATTCAAATGGGCAGCGAAAAGCACTTCTCAAGCCTCCACACTACCTTATGTGCCACAGGAGGTGGAGCATATAAATTTGAGCAGGACTTTCGCACAGTATGCAATTTTTGGCTTATATATTTTTCAGCTGCTATAGCACATGGTTAAAGCTTGCAAAACAGAGGTGTTGCATGTCTTCATAACCTCTGCAGCAACTCTCTTTTGTAATGCTGTTTCCTTATTTTGAGTGTAAGGGCAGTGTGAAGCTGGTCTCTGCCCGGTGTGGGAAACTTTTGGCCCGACAGATGTTGCTGAACTACAACTCCCATCATCCCCGGCCGTTGGCCATGCTGGGTGGGGCTGATGGGAGTTGTGGTTCAGCAGCATTTGAAGGGCTGGGCTGGATCTACACTGATATGAAAAATGCTTTAAAAATGCTTTAAAAATGAGCTCTCAATGCAGTTGACCATTGGTGATGGATTGCTGCTCTACAGCATCCTCCGGTATCACATTTTTTTAAAAAAATACATTTTTATTAGTTTTTAACATATTAATTAACATTCATACAACAGAACTTCACATCTTATACAATTTTTTATGGACTTCCATCAACGCCTCTGATTATTTTCCGTCCTTATCACTTACTATGCATTTCTTAATTTCATATTACCTTTAATTATCTTTAACTAATAATTCTCCTCATTGTCTTTTTTGCAATATTTCAAATAATTCACCTTACAAAACGTCTTGCGAACCTACTAGCGTAATCTGTCCATCACAATTACTTTTCAAATAGTCCATAAATTTACTCCAGTCTTCTGAGAATCTCTGGTCCCGCAGGTTTCAAATCCTTCCTGTTAGTTTATCTAATTCTGCATAGTCCATCAATTTCATTCTCCACTCTTCTTTCGTCGGTAATTCTTCTTGCTTCCAGTTTTGTGCCAATAATATTCTTGCTGCCGTCACTGCATATAAAAATAACTTACAATCCTTTGTGTTTATATCCTGACCTCTGGTATCACATTTTTATAATGCCCTTATAATATTATAATTAACCAGTGTAGCCGAGTCCCTGGTTTGCTAGATGCAAACTTTTAACATTGTTCTTGCATTCCATGAAACAAAACTTCCATGAGAAAAACTCTGTGAGCAAGATGATTCTGCCAGCTATTGCTACTCCACCATTGCCATTTCTTCAGGATCTTAACACTGCCTTCATCAGCCTCTGTTGCTCTAGGTATTTTGGACTACAACTCCCATTGGCTCATGCTGATAGGAGTTGTAGTCCAAAATATCTGGAGAGCATCAGGTTGGTGAAGGCTGGCTTAACGTAGGACAGTTTGGACAGTTTAGCTGACTGAAGAGTTTGTATTGCACTGATTGTAGTGTGACTGTGATAACTTGGTGCAAGCTGCCTGCTTCTTTGGCTTCATCATTGGGTTGCAGGTTTGGTGTGCGCACAGAATGCTGCTGCTCAGAACCATGTTAGAAACGCTTTCTTAGGTAACCAAAGACAAGTGAGGGGGAAAGCAGTGAAATGAGTTCCTTTGCATCCTCTCCATGTCTGCTTCAGCAGCTGTTCTTCATTCATTAGGCAGGGGTGCTGGTTTACGGCATGCCTGTGATTTCACTGTGAATCATAGAATTAGGTGTATTCAACAGACCTTAGCTTCTCAGCTGCTTCCTCCCTCGTTCTAAACAAAAAAAGAGAATTGTATCTCATACGTGCTGGGAAGGATGAACGTTGATGGTTAAATGTGGGCTAATTTAACAATCAGCTCTCATCCTTTCCAGTGTCTTTGAACTATGTTTCTCTATCTCTTTTGTTTTTGTTTACATCATTAGATATTTCCTGTTTTCTGTGTATGTTTCTTCTATTGTCCTGCCCATCCTGTTTTTCAGTTTCCAGAGATTAAACCTTCATGAAATCAGACTTCAGTGCTGTGGCTAAACTTCAGAGTAGCTACTGGTGTTCGGTTTCAGAGAGCCTAAATCATAAACATATCCTCCATGAGGGCTGCAGTTCCTTTGCCCCATGCCTGTTTACCCCATTTCTCCATTTGCCTCAACTCCTCTGTTAGTTTGCAGTTACTGGACTCGGCTTATTTTATTAAGCTATTTTTACCCAGCATTTCCCAGGGCCCTTAGAGATGCTTTAAAACACATACGATTCATAAAAAGCAATAGAATCACCCGTCAGCTTACAATAAGCATGCCCTCCCCCAAATAACCCACCTTTCATCAAAGCAAATACCGTATTTTTCGCTCTATAAGACGCACCAGACCACAAGACGCACCTAGTTTTTGGAGGAGGAAAACAAGAAAAAAAATATTCTGAATCTCACAAGCCAGAACAGCAAGAGGGATCACTGCGCAGTGAAAGCAGCGATCCCTCTTGCAGTTCTGGCTTCTGGGATACCTGCGCAGCCTACATTCACTCCATAAGACACACATAGAATTCATAGAATCATAGAGTTGGAAGAGACCACAAGGGCCATCGAGTCCAACCCCCTGCCAAGCAGGAAACACCATCAGAGCACTCCTGACATATGGTTGTCAAGCCTCTGCTTAAAGACCTCCAAAGAAGGAGACTCCACCACACATTTCCCCTTACTTTTTAGGAGGGAAAAAGTGAGTCTTATAGAGCAAAAAATACGGTAATTGTTTGCAGGTTTAGTAGACTGGCATAGGTTTGAATAACCCCTTTTTGCTAGCATTGATGGTGGTGAACTTTCAGGCTTTGCCATTTCTAATACTGAAACTCAAAGGGTCCTCATTTGTGGTTGGCGAGTGTTCCTAAGTGCTGAGAGAGAATGGAAGGGGGGGTGGGACTTGTAAGCTGCTTGATGAAACCCTCCAGGCCTTCCTTGGAGTGTTTCAGTATCTAGTTTTCTTCAAAGCTTGTTTCTCCAAACAGGTGAGTGACCTCCAGCTTCGCAAAATGGATGAACTGGACTGCCTTATTAGAGGAGTGCTGTACATTGATTCGGTTGGGTTCAACGGACACTCGGAGTGCTACTATTTTGAGAACCCAACCGATCCCGAGAAGTGCCAGAAGCTCCCCTTCAACTTGGAGAACCCTTACCCTCTTCTGCTGGTGAACATTGGCTCCGGGGTCAGCATCCTGGCTGTCTATTCTAAAGACGATTACAAGCGGGTAACTGGGACCAGGTGAGCTTTGAAAGCGTAACGCTTTCCCTTTCAGATCTGCTAAGCGAGTCCGGTCCACGAATCAAGTGACTTGCAGTCCACGTGTATGGTTAAGTGATACCTCTGGTGTCAGATGGGCACAGTGCAGCTGCGTCATGTACAGTGGTACCTTGGGTTAAGAACTTAATTCGTTCTGGAGGTCCGTTCTTAACCTGAAACTGTTCTTAACCTGAGGTACCACTTTAGCTAATGGGGCCTCCCGCTGCTGCCGCGCCGCTGCTGTGCGATTTCTGTTCTCATCCTGAAGCAAAGTTCTTAACCCAAGGTACTACTTCCAGGTTAGCAGAGTCTGTAACCTGAAGCGTCTGTAACCTGAAGCGTCTGAACCTGAGGTACCACTGTAGCTGCTGAGGCTGCAGTTCTGTTCATCCGGCAGCAAGGCCTATTTACCACAGTGGGACTTATTTCGGAGAAAACATGCCTCAGGTTTAGCTGCAAAAGTGTCATCTGCTCCCTTTTCTCTGTGAGGATGTAAAAAAAATAAAGGATTTTGCCACATCCTCACATCCCTCATGAGGCTAGCGTGGAGGCCTGTGCTGTAACGTTGTCTGTTAACTAGTTAACTTCATTTCCGCTGGGTTCAATCACAGGCATCTTAGAATCATAGAATCATAGAGTTGGAAGAGACCACAAGGGCCATCGAGTCCAACCCCCTGCCAAGCAGGAAACACCATCAGAGCACTCCTGCCATATGGTTGTCAAGCCTCTGCTTAAAGGCCTCCAAAGAAGGAGACTCCACCACACTCCTTGGCAGCAAATTCCACTGTCGAACAGCTCTTACTGTCAGGAAGTTCTTCCTAATGTTGAGGTGGAATCTTCTTTCTTGTAGTTTGGATCCATTGCTCCGTGTCCGCTTCTCTGGAGCACCAGAAAACAACCTTTCTCCCTCCTCTATATGACATCCTTCTATATATTTGAACATGGCTATCATATCACCCCTTAACCTCCTCTTCTCCAGGCTAAATATGCCCAGCTCCCTTAGCCGTTCCTCATAAGGCATCGTTTCCAGGCCTTTGACCATTTCGGTTGCCCTCCTCTGGTCTTGTCCTGCAAGTTGTTGGTCTTCTCATCCCCCTCTACCTAACACTTTCACAGGATGGTAGAAGTGATTCGTGCGTCTTGTTTGTTTGCTAGCCTTGGAGGAGGAACCTTTTTTGGTCTCTGCTGCCTGCTGACTGGCTGCTCCACCTTTGAAGAGGCCCTCGAAATGGCAGCCAACGGGGACAGCACCAAAGTGGACAAACTAGTGCGGGACATTTACGGAGGAGACTATGAGAGATTTGGGCTTCCCGGTTGGACGGTAGCATCCAGGTAAGGCCGCACCTGGTGTTTCAGTAGGGGGCATGAGGCAGCTTGAATAACCCTTCCCCATCTGTTTGGTTTTGGCAACCTGGGAAAAGGTGGCTTCTGAATGAGCCTCTGAATGTCAGTTTTGGGGAATTGCAAATTGGGAGAGCACTGTTGAGCTCGTGTCCTTGCAGGCTTCCAGTTGGCTACTGCAGACTAGATGGGTCTCTAGTCTCATTCTGCCATGAACCTTCCTTAAGTTTTTATGTTTTTAGCTATTGTAGTGCACTGCATTTAATTTTTTTGCTCGCCCAGAGCCATTTGACATGGGGTAAGCTAAGAATCAGACAAACGAAAACCTGTGTCAACCCTGAAACAGAGCAGGAGTTGTCTTTATTTTGCTTCAGATGAATGAGCATAGGAAGTACCAATAGGACCCAAGAGAAGAATTGTGTCTCTAAGGTTCTTATCCCCATATTCCCCAGTTTATAAACTGCTGGCTTCCTCAGGCTTGATGAGCCTGTCTTGTAGCCTGTGGAAGTGTGGGCTTGGAGGAGGGAAGTGAACCAGGCATGGGACTAGCCCAACTTTCACTCCAGTGCCACTTTTAACCGGCAAGGGGCTTCAGCTCAGCACCTGAATGCATGGAAATTCACACTTGATCCTGAGGGTGTTGGGTAGCAATTCTTGGAAAAGTTTCTATGGCCCCAGTAGAATAGACTCGCTCCCACGAAAGGTGGCGGACTATCCTTCCTTAGAGGTTTTTAAGCTGAGGCCAGATGGCCGTCTGTCAAGGATGATTCAGTGGGTTGGACTAGATGACGCTTGGGTCCCTTCCAACTCTGATTCTAGGAACTGAAAGTTGGCAATCCCGTATGTTTCTCATGTAAATGGATTTTTAGGTGGGGGAAAAATTGTGCACAATTTTCTGTCCAGCTTTGGAAACATGATGAGCAAGGAGAAGCGAGAGGCAGCTAGCAAGGAAGACTTGGCAAGAGCGGCTTTGATCACCATCACGAATAACATCGGCTCCATAGCACGGATGTGTGCGCTTAATGAGGTATGGAAAGAGAGGAGCCGGGGAGCCCGTCAAGGGAAGTGTGTGCTTTTCAGTTCCTCACGGTCCTGTTGGTGGGGGCTGGGAATGCCTTCTGAAAGCATTATCTGTCTTGTTGTGGTCTGTTGTGAATGAGCAGCCAACTGTTTTGTGCTTCCCACTTTGCTCCTCTCCTGCCATGAGCTGGAGAAATAAACCAGGAATCTTTGGTTTCCCATTACATCTGAACGGAAGATGGTGGTTGGCTGCTCATTTACAAACCACAGTCAGCAAACTGCCCCTTAAGCTGTGGTTTGTGGTTGGCTGGCAGACTGTGGCTTCTTAGGGAGTAGCAAGCCAGGATCCCTGCTCTGCATGTTTCCCGCCTTCCTTTCACACGGGGGGGTGTTTAGGGTTGGAGGGAGCAAAGTGAGAATGATCAGGCAGCAGGCACAATAAACACTGATAAACCAGAGGGTCTGGCTTAGCCTGGCTTAGTTGTGTGTGAATGTGAACAATGAGTAAAGAGCTGTCCTTTTGCTCCGGTGAGCAGTGAGAGTTTCTGATGCTGAGGCCCTGCACTGCACCATGGTCCAGCAATGCCTCTGAGCCACTTCCTGTTGCTGTCGAGATGTGCTGGGCAGCATTGACTAGGGATATTGTAAACCTGTTCCAAACCAAGCTAAATAATGTTTCCAGGTTTCCGATGAAGCCCACTGTTAGATTGTAAACAGTACAGAGAGCTTCCTTTTCTGAGGGTAGTCAGGAGAGACAGAGAGGAGGATCTTTGGAGTCACTGCTGCTTCTAAAAGGGATAAAACTCCCTGTTGAGGCTGAGGACTTCAGCCGAGGAAGAGGGAGCAGGCCAGGAAGTAAGCTGTTTTGCAGCAAGAATCGCTCCTCCTATCCCAGCTTATTGCGTGGCATCACCTGAGCTTGGTGCTTTCAGCTTCTTTACAGTGCTGCCTTGTTGCAATCATGTCAAGCAGCATTGTACAGGGCTATGAAAGAGCCAGGCCCTCTCGTCTTTTGCCTTGGGGCGTCCGTGGCGCAGCAAGGAAGGCTAGCATCCCTGCCACTGTAACCCATCGCCTGGGTTACATCAGCTCCAAAGAGAAGCCTTTGGGGGACACTCAGAGGAGGTGTGCAGGATAATTGGAAAACCAGAGGCAAAGGTGACACTATGGTAGGAAAGGGTTAGAGGAGGAAAGTGGTAACAGCCAGGACTTCAGCTTTACCTGATCTCAATTGCCTGCCTTCACCCCAGGTCTTAAGGTGAGTCGCTGATGCGGAAGTTCTTTCTGCAAGGTAGCTTGCACAATAGATATTGTGCTGACTTATTTCTCCTCTAGGATGTGAACTTCACACCACCCTACCCACCGTTGACCACTCCAGTAACCCTCTCTTACTGGGCACAGCTTCTCCTGACCCTAGATCCCAGTTCTCTCTCCACTGATCCCTACTTGCCAAAGCAAACATGCCACCACCTTCACAGCAGGCGCCCTGACAGTTAATATTCTGTGACTGACACTTGCCCATCAGCAGCAGCTCAGCCAGGGAATAAGGCAGGACCTCGAAGGCCACCAATCTTAAAACGTTTTCTGTCCATAGGATGAAAACCAGCAGAAACCCCCAGGAATCATCTGTTCAGTTATTTTGCTCAAACGTCTCTTCTGTGATGTCTGAGCCCCCATTTCATTATCTCGTTCTCTATCCTAGCTTGTCCCATTTTGCTGCAACTAATTTCCACAGCGCAATCTGTTCTCTCCCATCTGGACCAGGCTTGCACCCTCTAATAATTGCTTACCTCCTGAGCCTGGTGCTACCTTGGAAATGCAAAGCAGTGCAAAGTGGGGCTCGGGGGATATGATGCTCTTAACTAACCTAAACTACTCTTGAGTGAGACACGATTGCAAGAACGAAATCAGCCTTCGGCGGCCTGGTGCCCTCCATAGAATGGACTACAGCTCCAGCCAGCTGGGACTGATGGGAGTTGTAGCCCAACAACATTGGGGGCCGCACTAGGTTGGCAAAGGCTAAAGAAATGGCAGGGTGCCTGTTTTAAGTGTGTTTGTTACTGTGAACAGAGATGCCAAGAGTCTTAACACTCCTTCCCCCTCTTGCAGAACATTAATCGGGTGGTTTTCGTGGGGAACTTCTTGCGTATCAACACAATCTCAATGAAGTTTCTGGCGTATGCTTTGGATTACTGGTCAAAGGGGCAGTTGAAGGCCCTGTTTCTGGAGCACGAGGTAGAGTCACACTGAAATGCAAGCACTGTCTTTCTTCCTCCCTCCCTCCCTCCCTCTCCCCCAACTATAGCCAAGGCAGGGTAGGGTGGGTGGTAAGCACCCTGCAAATAGATTGTCCACTGTTTCCATCTTTTGAACAAATGAAAGGGGAGGAACCTGTTTCCATCTTTGATTTCAGTGCTGTGGCTCTCGTAATCTGACAGTTCAATAATCCTGAAAAACTCTCTTTGTAATTATTATAATAATTAACTGGATTTAGAGCTTAACTATCCTGAGGATGCAGGGCGGTGAATAGCAATTTAGTAGGTCATATAAAAGGAGCAAAGAGGGGAGGAGGTGGGGTGTGTGTGTGTGTGTGTGTGTGAGAGAGAGAGAGAGAGAGAGAGAGATGAACTTAATAAAAAGAAGCCCCCCCCCCCCCACACTGAAAGCAAGTAGTTCATCTGAATATGAGGGGCTTGTGAGGGGGGACTCGGCCAATCTCAGAGGAAGTGTGTGACAGGGTCTTTGCCTGCCTTTCTGGCTCGGTGTGGTTACACATAGTGGTGTTGTTTTCTTTTTTTAAAAAAGGATATTGTCAGGGAACTGCCATCGGAGCCAGAGAGAGAGGGAGGGCTCCAGAGGGATTCTGGAGAGCGTCCCGGGAGGGAGAGAAGCAGCACATCTTCTGGGGAAGGAAATCAGCGTAGCACCAGTGGAGGAGGGGGGCAGATGGGGGAATTGGCGAGGTGGCTCCAAGACTCCTCGCTGGGGACCAGCGGGAAGAGCACGGGTCCTCCGATGCCCACACCCTCCCTGTGCAGAAGGCTTCCGCGCAGGGAGAGTAGGTGGAGACTAGGCGTCAAAGAACTTTTATGCTGGAAGAAGTTCAAGAAACGCCCACTGACGGATTCTGCCAGCGATTGAGACAGCCACGGGCGAGTGGTTGTCCAGACAGAAAGGGTTCACTCAGGCAACCCACCCAGGTGTGGCGCGATTTACGCACGAGCAACCCCTAGAACCACTACAGATATCTAAGCAAAGTACCATCACTTTAAAATCAAAGTAATAAATAGGCCGATCTTGATCTTTGGGGCAAGTGTATTTTGACAAGCAATCTGATCCTTTGCCTTTGTGCTGGTTTCGTTTTTTTAAACAGGGCTACTTTGGAGCGGTTGGAGCTCTTTTGGAGCTTTTGAATACATCCTGATTCGATGTGGAGCCTGGGCCCAGGTTTTGCTGCTGGCAACGTCTACACCAAAGGGAACATCTCTGTTCATTCAGCTTTATTTGTAAGTGGGGGGGGGGGGGCGGTCCTTGTCTGTCTGACAAATAACAGGAAGAAATAGTGAGTGACCTCAGCGATCAGTGCCGAAAAGGACAAAGGTGTGTGTGCTTTTTAAATAGCATAATCTGAGTATAAACTAGTTTGTAAGAAGCCTATATCTGTTTATGCGAACTGTATTTGTCTTGCCTCTGGTAAAATACACGTTCAATCAGTCTTGCTTTGAGCAGCTCATGCCGTGAGGCGGCTGAGAGGGGGTCAGGGGCAATGCGGGTTGTACTATTCTGAAAACCAGCCTTTGCCAGCCTGGTGCCCCTGTAAGTTTTTGACTGCAGCTGCTGTTTTTGGAGGACACCAGGTTGGCGGAAGTGGCTCAAAACCTATTTTTAAGTTCTGTGTTTTTTTTAACTTTCTAATCTTGTATGGACTCCTATTAATTTTCATCATAGCGCTGAACTGTGTAGAATATGAAAACACACTTGAGATATTAAATCTATTTTTAAAAAGAACAGCGTGCAGCCTTATTGCCTTGAAGAAAATTGCTTTCCTGCTTGTGTTCATGTAAAGAAATTGGGGAGAAGGAAGGGGATCTGGGGAAGAGAAGGATTCAAACCTGCATTCCCAGTTACGGCGACACAGTCTGTCAACTTCCTTCTTCTGAAGGGGCCATCTTGGAATACGGCAAGGGTGGGGAGCAGAAGCCACCTTTTCGGGCTGCAAGTGGGCACCAAGCTGAGCCCATCGTGTAGCATAGAGTCACTCTGGTTCCCAGAATGTTAATGGACTACAACTCCCATCATCCCTGACCATTGGCTAAGATGGCTGGGGCTGATGGAAGTTGTAGTTCAACAACATCTGGGGACCCAAGGTCAAAGAAGATTGCTCTAGATCAGGGTTTCCCAGACTTAGGCCTCCAGCTGTTTTGGGACTACAGTTTCCATCATTCCTGACCACTGGTCCTGCTAGCTAGGAATGATGGGAATTGTAGTCCAAAATAGCTGGAGATCCAAGATTGGGGAACCTTGTTCTAGATCACACTTCAGAAGATATGCTTTCCCTTGTGCCTTGGAAGTACTTTCCCCCCCTAGCAAGGCAGCAATGTGCCCAGCAGAAACAGTCATGGGTGCATCTCTGATCTCATGCTGCAGCCTAGACTGCAGACCCTCCTCCTTGTACCATCGCATACCAAAGATCCATGCTGCCACTGCTACCTGAGGCCCGCGAGCTGTAGATTGACCACCTGTGGGTTGCATGACCCAGTTATTGGGCATCTGTTGTAGTTGTTACAAGCAGAATTTACATGCTACCTTTCATTTCAAGAAGAAATGCCAAGGCAGTTCACAAATAAATAAAAGCCGATAGCATCATAACAAGGATGAAACAAAAAATACAGCTGCCTGTAATTAAAACACATAGTAAAACAAGTACATAAAACACCAGTAATTAACATCCTTTGAAGCAGCAAGGCAAGAGATGAAGGAAACGTGTGTCTAAATAGGTGAGTCTTCAAGAGCCCACGGAATGCCAATACTGATGGGGCCTCTGGCATTTCCATAGCAATTCTAGGTTGGGTGCATGTGCAGGCTGACTCACAGTTCTCAAATTCCCTACCAGTTGTAACTATAAAAAAGGCACAGAAAAGGATTCTGGGCTTTTGGTTTAACGAGCGGGAGATCTTTTTTTGAGCGAGATGGTAGGAGTTTTTAAGCACTGAATGCTTCCTCCAAGCATTGATTATAAAAATAATCTCCCGAATTGCTAGTTTTGTCGATGAACCATCCAGATGCTAAGAGCAGGCAATTGAAACTTGGCTCCCACTGCGAGATCACTGGGTGATTCTTCCCTCTTCTGCTACCTTGATGAGCATGGGGGCCACACACTTAGTCTAACGGAAGAATGGACAACCTTTGAGCGACTTGAGGGCCTCGCTGACGCATGGTAAACCGTCTTGAGTGTCCACATAGCTTGGTTTAGGTGAAGTGGAAAATCAGTACTACTTTATCTGTATACCTAAAGGAGTGTCTCCACCACCATCATTCAGCATGGACTCTGAGGTCCTCCTCTGAGGGCCTTCTGGTGGTTCCCTCACTGGGAGAAGTGAGGTTACAGGGAACCAGGCAGAGGGCCTTCTCGGTAGTGGCACCCATCCTGTGGAACACCCTCCCATCAGATGTCAAGGAAATAAACAACTATCTGACTTTTAGAAGACATCTGAAGGCAGCCCTGTTCGGGAAACTTTTTAATGTTGGGCAGGGAAAAAAATCATTATTAACATCATCTCAATCTGAAATGGTTCTTAGAATCATAGAATAGAATCATAGAGTTGGAAGAGACCACAAAGGCCATCGAGTCCAACCCCCTGCCAAGCAGGAAACACCATCAGAGCACTCCTGACATATGGTTGTCAAGCCTCTGCTTAAAGACCTCCAAAGAAGGAGACTCCACCACACTCCTTGGCAGCAAATTCCACTGTCGAGCAGCTCTTACTGTCAGGAAGTTCTTCCTAATGTTTAGGTGGAATCTTCTTTCTTGTAGTTTGGATCCACTGCTTCGTGTCCGCTTCTCGAGCAGCAGAAAACAACCTTTCTCCCTCCTCTATGTGACATCCTTTTATATATTTGAACATGGCTATCATTTCGCCGCTTAACCTCCTCTTCTCCAGGCTAAACATGCCCAGCTCCCTTAGCCGTTCCTCATAAGGCATCGTTTCCAGGCCTTTGACCATTTTGGTTGCCCTCCTCTGGACACGTTCCAGTTTGTCAGTGTCCTTCTTGAACTGTGGTGCCCAGAACTGGACACAGTACTCCAGGTGAGGTCTGACCAGAGCAGAATACAGTGGCACTATTACTTCCCTTGATCTAGATGCTATACTCCTATTGATGCAGCCCAGAATTGCATTGGCTTTTTTAGCTGCCGCGTCACACTGTTGGCTCATGTCAAGTTTGTGGTCAACCAAGACTCCTAGATCCTTTTCACATGTACTGCTCTCAAGCCAGGTTCTTAATCCCCTCTAAATGCATTCTCTTTCTATTTGACATTGCAATAAAATTTGATTCATTTGTACCTGATGTTTTTCCCTCAGAGTCCCTCTCCTTGATCCCAAATCCCTGCAAACCCATACACTTGTCCTCACCAATGCGATTGATAGTTTAATAGGTGAGGCTGACTTCATTACCTCTCCTGCTTCTCTTCACTGCTGGCTGCTGAAGGCATCCAGTGGGAGAAACAATGCAGCAGTGAATCAAAGTAAATAGGCCACCAATCAGAAGAAGGAACAGGAAAGAATTTTAGAGTTGGAAGGGACCCAAGGGTCATCTAGTCCAACCCCCTGCAATGCAGGAACCTCAACTAAAGCTTCCATGACAGATGGCCATCCAACCTCTGCTTAAAAACCTACAATGATGGAGAGCCTGCTACCTTTGGGAGTCTGTTCCACTGTCAAACAGCTCTTACTGTCAGGAAGTTCTTCCTGATGTTTAGTAGGAATTTCCTTCCTTGTAACTTGAAGCCATGGGTTCGAGTCCTACCCTCCGGAGCAGAAGAAAACAAGCTTGCTCCATCTTCCATGTGACAGCCCTTGAGATATTTGAAGACGGCTATCATAGCTTCTCTCAGCTACAAATCCACATTTTACCAGCTTCTCTTTATTATTATACATTTTTATTGATTTTTTTAACATCTCAGTTCCAACAGTCATACAACATATCTTCTCATACAATGTTTTAGACTTCCGTCAACACCTCTGATGATTTTCCGTTTTTTATCACTTCTTCTGCATTTCTTAATTTCTATATTGCATTTAATTGTCCATAACTAATAATTATTTTCATAGTCTTTCTTGTAATATTTCAGATAATCCACCTTACAAAACTTCTTGCAGCCCTACTAGCGTAATCTGTTCATCACATTTTACCAGCTTCTCAAGAATATCATGGGGGTACTTTGGCAGTATCGTACTGCTTTAAAGACATGGCGTTCCCTCATGAGAATCCTGGGAACTGCAAGGGTGCCCTATTATACTCATGAAGCTAAAATTCCCAGGGTTCCCTGGGTAGAGGGATTAATGATTAAACTGCTCTGAGAGAGGAGCAGGGGTCTCTTAACAACTCTCAGCAGTTTTCCTTTTTGTTTTGTTTTTTTACATAATTTTATTAATCTAGATTTTCAAGATAGCCTACAAAAGAGAACCATAGAACAGATAAAAAACATCAGAAACAAAAGCAACAGTAAAAATACAAAAAGCAGTAGATATAAAATCAGTTAAAATCCTGGGCCACCTTACTGTTTTTGAGAATGTCTTAAGACGTGGCTCTGCAGGCAACCCAGTCCGGTGGCAGCTTATAAATAATAGTAATTATCATTAAGAAAACCTAGAGAGTGGCAGGGATATTTAGAGGACCTCTGGTGCCAGACTTAAGAAACAGGTTCTTTTTTAAATGAAAAGAAAGATAAGGTGTTGATTTTTGTGTGTTGTGTGGGTTTTTTTTATAGCTTTTGTGTTGTGTGGAAAATACTAATAAAATTTATTAAAAAAAGAAAAAGAAAAGAAAGATAACATTTTCAATGAATATACCATATTTTTTGCTCTATAAGACTCACTTTCCCCCTCCTAAAAAGTAAGGGGAAATGTGTGCGCATCTTATGGAGCGAATGCAGGCTGCGCAGCTATCTCAGAAGCCAGAGCAGCAAGAGGGATTGCTGCTTTCACTGCGCAGCGATCCCTCTTGCTGTTCTGCCTTCTGAGATTCAGAATATTTTTTTTCTTGTTTTCCTCCTCCAAAAACTAGGTGCGTCTTGTGGTCTGGTGTGTCTTATAGAGCGAAAAATACGGTATGTCCCCTTCACAGATACCTCTGTGATGGCATTAAAATATCCTGTTCTTCAATAAAATGGAAACCAGAATGTATCATTTTGGGGGATGCCCTTAATTAGTCTCCAATGGTACATCAGCACTGTTAATAAACTACAGTTCCCAGGATTCCTCAGAGGGAAGCCATGACTGTTTATAAAGTGGTATAGATTTATGGATTTGTAACTGGCTGACTGACTGGTTCCTCTTCATCCTGGAGAAGAGTGACTAGTGGGGTGCCACAGGGTTCTGTCTTGGGCACGGTCTTATTCAACATCTTTATCAACGACTTGGATGATGGACTCAAGGGTATCCTGATCAAATTTGCAGATGACACCAAACTGGGAGGGGTGGCTAACACCCCAGAGGACAGGATCACACTTCAAAATGACCTTGACAGATTAGAGAACTGGGCCAAAACAAACAAGATGAATTTTAACAGGGAGAAATGTAAAGTATTGCACTTGGGCAAAAAAAATGAGAGGCACAAATACAAGATGGGTGACACCTGGCTTGAGAGCAGTACATGTGAAAAGGATCTAGGAGTCTTGGTTGACCACAAACTTGACATGAGGCAACAGTGTGACGCGGCAGCTAAAAAAGCCAATGCAATTCTGGGCTGCATCAATAGGAGTATAGCATCTAGATCAAGGGAAGTAATAGTGCCACTGTATTCTGCTCTGGTCAGACCTCACCTGGAGTACTGTATCCAGTTCTGGACACCACAGTTCAAGAAGGACACTGACAAACTGGAACGTGTCCAGAGGAGGGCAACCAAAATGGTCAAAGGCCTGGAAAAGATGCCTTATGAGGAACGGCTAAGAGAGCTGGGCATGTTTAGCCTGGAGAAGAGGAGGTTAAGGGGTGATATGATAGCCATGTTCAAATATATAAAAGGATGTCACATAGAGGAGGGAGAAAGGTTGTTTTCTGCTGCTCCAGAGAAGCGGACGCGGAGCAATGGATCCAAACTACAAGAAAGAAGATTCCACCTAAACATTAGGAAGAACTTCCTGACAGTAAGAGCTGTTTGACAGTGGAATTTGCTGCCAAGGAGTGTGGTGGAGTCTCCTTTGGAGGTCTTTAAGCAGAGGCTTGACAACCATATGTCAGGAGTGCTCTGATGGTGTTTCCTGCTTGGCAGGGGGTTGGACTCGATGGCCCTTGTGGTCTCTTCCAACTCTATGATTCTATGATTCTATTCCATTTCCCCAGGGCAAAAAAACACTAGAGCAGCTGGGCCTGAGGTGGTGACAGTCCTGGCAAATGCCCAGCTCAGTTCTCTTCCCCGATTCATTTGGCAAATGAAATAAAAATGAATTATCTCTGTATGGATGGTTAAAAACACCCTTTTCGAAAGAGCTGGGGTCTTGAGAGAAGTCAGCCGTCCTACCGCGGCGATACATTTCTGGCAAACGCGAAGTGGGTCAAGGGGAGCTTAAGCGCTTAAATGACTTTGTTCCCCATGTTTTGTCATTAGTAAATAGTGCATCCCATTTGAAGAGAGCAATTATTGAAGAAGGAGGGCAGTTGATTGGTGGGAGAGGGCTGGGTAGAGCATTAGAAAAATGTGGGGATGTGGGAAGAAAGAGTGTTGCATTTTGGCTGGAAACTCCCGGGGGGGGGGGGGAGGGTTGGAGATATGGGGAGGGAAGTGATCTGGCACAAGGAAAGGGTAGAATCATAGAATTGTAGAGCTGGAAGGGACAGGTTATCTAGTCCAGCCCTCTGCAGTACACAGCAGACTCTTTTATACTGAAGGACAATGGTGACTTTTTAAATACAGCCATACCTCGGGTTGAAGTAGCTTTGGGTTGAGCGTTTTCAGGGTACGCTCCGTGGCAACCCGGAAGTAACAGAACGCGTTACTTCCGGGTTTCGCCACTCGCGCATGCGCAGACGCTCAAAATGACATCATGCATGCGCGGAAGCAGCGAATCACGGCATGCGTAGACACGGGTTGCATTTGCTTCAGGATGCAAACAGGGCTCCGGAACGAATCTCATTCGCATCTAGAGGTACCACTGTACAGTCATACCTCATGTTACGTTTGCTTCATGTTACGTTCTTTACATCCTGCGGCGACCCGGAAGTACCGGAAAGGGTTACTTCCAGGTTTCGCCGCTCAGGCATGTGCAGACGCGCAAAATGACGTCACGTGCATGCACAGAAGTGGCGAATCGCCACCCGCGTGCGTAGATATGCCGCTGTGGGTTGTGCTCTTTTCATGTTGCGAACAGGCCTCCGGAACGGATCCCGTTCGCAACCAGAGGTACCACTGTATTTAACACACCAGCCCCATACCTCATAATGTCTTAGGGTAGATGAGAGCTGAAAAGGCAGCATTCAGAAGCAGCCTACTGTGTCCAGTTCTGGGCATGCCAATTTAAGAAGGATGTTGACAAGCTGGAAGGTGTGCAGAGGAGGGTGACCAAGATGATCAGGGGTCTGGAAACCAAGCCTTATGAGGAACAGTTGAAGGAGCTGGGGATGTTTGGCCTGGGAAAGTGAAGACAGAGGAGATGTGATAGCCATCTTTAAATATCTCGAGGCCTGTCACGTGGAAGGTGGAGCAAGCTTGTTTTCTCTCGCTCTTGGTAGGTAGGCACCTGAACCAAAGGCTTCCAAGGTACAAGAAAGGAGATTCCGACTTAACATCTTGAATACTTTTCTGGCAGTGGGAGCTGTTTGACTGTGGAATGGACTCTCTTGGGAGATGGTGAATTGTTCTTCCTTGGAGGTTTTTAAGCAGAGGTTGGACGGCTCTCTGTCATGATCTAGTTGATATTCCCGCGTTGTAGGGGGTTGGACTAGATTCCCCTGGGGATTACTTTGAACCCTACAATTCTATGATTCTTTTTTTAAAAAAAATAAATTTTATTAAGAATTTCAACATAACAAATTATCAAAACATATCATCTTCATCCCCCCATTCTTTCCCTCCCCAAGAAGAACCCCCCCAAGACTTCCCTCAGCTCCTCTCTCCGATTTTTCAACACATGTTATTCTCTGCATATTGTAAACTTGTAAAGATCCTTATCTGTCTATTATGTTAACAATCAATCAATTTGTGCCAAGGAGTCCAATTCATTTTGTTGTTTTTTTAAGTAGTTTGTAAAAAGTTCCCATTCTTCTTTAAAGTCACATTTGTCTTTGTCTCACAGTTTGTATGTCAATTTCACCAATTCTGCATAATCCATCAATTTCTCTTGCCGCAGAAAGAAAGAAAAAAAACCCCACAGTTCTATGATTCTAACAAAGGTGTACCTTTTGGACCAATTAGGTAACACGCTTCAGAAACATGGTTTAAAGAGAGAATGTTTTCAAAGCTGGGCTTTTGCTGACAAAGGCTCACTCTGCATGGTTTGCAGGGGATGTGGTCCTATCTTTTGAAACCTGTTCAAAAAAACCCCCGATGAGGCTTGTTTAAAAATCGGCCAGCATGTGCTCACCTGTCACGGGGGTGGCAAGAGAAAGCCATTCCTTTCAAAGCTTTGCTTGTTACTCATCGGAGTCACTGGAGGGCAGCACAGATCCACCCAATAACACTTGCTGAGAAAAAAGGCCTTCGCTGCGGTTCTTTTCGAAAAGAGCATGCGAAAGTGACGAATGCAGCCTTCAACGTGAATTGAGGAGTGATGCCTGGCAATGGAACCACCTTCTCATTTATTTATATTTATTTTATTAAGGTTATCTATAGACCTCTGTGTGGGACGCGGGTGGCGCTGTGGGTAAAACCTCAGCGCCTAGGACTTGCCGATCGCATGGTCGGCGGTTCGAATCCCAGCGGCGGGGTGCGCTCCCATCGTTCGGTCCCAGCGCCTGCCAACCTAGCAGTTTGAAAGCACCCCCGGGTGCAAGTAGATAAATAGGGACCGCTTACCAGCGGGAAGGTAAACGGCATTCCGTGTGCTGCGCTGGCTCGCCAGATGCAGCTTGTCACACTGGCCACGTGACCCGGAAGTGTCTGCGGACAGCGCTGGCTCCCGGCCTATAGAGTGAGATGAGCGCACAACCCTAGAGTCTGGCAAGACTGGCCCGTACAGGCAGGGGTACCTTTACCTTTTAATAGACCGCTGTTCTGGCGAGACGGTGGTCCAAAATGTGGTTGATTGCTTCAAAGTTTTAGCAAATTGAATCCAGCGCATCACAGCCTTCAAATATTTCAAGACCCAATCTAGTTTTTGTAGCCTCGACTGGCACGGCAACCTCGAGCCCGCTCAAACTTGCGGCCCATGGATCTGATGTATGGCTTAGTGTGGCTGTGTGAGGTTCCAGGGGCCTTGCCGAAATGCCTGTAAACTTCGCGAGCCTTCCTGGGTCCAGGAAGTTCCTTGGCCCTTGGAGGCAGCCATGGCCAACTGGTCAAAAGTCATGATCTGGCCATCAGCTTTCAGGATGTGGGTATGGGCTCCTCGGGTCATGCTCAGGGCACAAACCTTAAGTTTGGGGATTTCCTGGATGTGAACATCATCAGTCGCTGTACCCACCACAACACCAGTTATGTTCTGCTGCCCTGGGAGCTTCATCTTACGGATCATGCGGGAAACTGTCAGCGGAGGCCTGTTGGTGCGGCTCATAAAGAGCCGTTTCAGAATCACCTTGTTGAATTTTGCATTGGTCTGTTGAGCAAGAAATCTGTAGAGCTTGACCAGGAGGCGAATAAGAGCCAGATATCC
Source organism: Podarcis tiliguerta (assembly GCF_965153285.1). Classification (NCBI taxonomy): domain Eukaryota; kingdom Metazoa; phylum Chordata; class Lepidosauria; order Squamata; family Lacertidae; genus Podarcis; species Podarcis tiliguerta. Next base: position 6,029,468 of record NC_139542.1, read on the forward strand.
TGACTCTTAGGCTCTTTGCGTCAAGCTTTCCGGTCCTTGTTGTGGCATATGTCGACTCCCATGGCAGCACCAGCGGTGCCTGGAAAAAACATGTTTCAAAGTTTTGTCACTGGGTGTGTGGCAGACTCACTGAATGGGGTAGCTGAGTGTCACGGACTGGTAGGATCAGAGGGAGGAACCAGCTGGCGAACCCCCAGGGAAGAAGGCTCAGAGCCCGGGGTGGAGGTGGGACAACAAGGAGTCGTCAAAGGGAGAAGACTCAGAGGAGGTGTCAGAAGCTGAAGAGGCAACAGGGCTTAGTGAGCTGGGAGAGTCTGTGGCAGAAAGAAGTCCAGAATTGGAGGCAGAAGCTGAATCAGGAGAGGAGGAATGCCCAGAGGCAGAGATGAGTCTGGCTGGTGAAGAAGTCCGGAGGTCTTCTCCTCCTGACAAGCTCTCCTCCCCCTGGTCAAAGGCCTGGAAACGATGCCTTATGAGGAACGGCTAAGGGAGCTGGGCATGTTTAGCCTGGAGAAGAGGAGGTTAAGGGGGTGATATGATAGCCATGTTCAAATATATAAAAGGATGTCACATACAGGAGGGAGAAAGGTTGTTTTCTGCTGCTCCAGACAAGCGGACACGGAGCAATGGATCCAAACTACAAGAAAGAAGATTCCACCTAAACATTAGGAAGAACTTCCTGACAGTGGGAGCTGTTCGACAGTGGAATTTGCTGCCAAGGAGTGTGGTGGAGTCTCCTTCTTTGGAGGTCTTCAAGCAGAGGCTTGACAACCATATGTCAGGAGTGCTCTGATGGTGTTTCCTGCTTGGCAGGGGGTTGGACTCGATGGCCCTTGTGGTCTATTCCAACTCTGTGATTCTATGTTTCTATGGTCTCCCAGAACCACCAGCAGAGGCCTAAAATGGGCAGAGGAGAGATTGCCTGTACACAAGCGCAGTCTCAGATTGCTTGGGGGGAAATCCTGGAGACAAGGCGCCTTGCACAGCCGTGGGAAGGCAGGGACCTTCTGTCTTGGCCACTGATTCTAGCAGGGATGAGTTGCTGTGCTCAGGAGGCCTGACACTCAACCAAGTCTGTGCAGATTGTGATTTTGCTAATAAAGAGTTAACTCCAACTTGTGTGGTGTGATTTACTGCTGGCTCGCTCCTGACACTGAGTTTGCACATCAGTCTTCTCACTTTTGGAAAACTGGAAGACCCAGGAGGACAGCAGCTGATGTCTACCTACCCAGAAGTGCAACTGATCAGCTCTTTGAGGAGGCAAAGGCAGCCTTTGTGCTGGGAACCTTTTTATGTAGGAACAGGTTTCGCTGATAAGACAAAATAAACGACTCTGGGTTTTTTAAAAAAACCAAACAAGCACCGATAAGGCTGGGAATACCTGCTGAAAACATCAGGCCTCTCTCACCTGGTTCTGCTCACTCTGCCCGTTGAGAACTGCAAAGGCTGTCTCTAGAAAACTGGTGCGGGTTAGGAGCAGAAGAAGAGCTTTCTGGGTCAGGTCCAATGCCATCTTGTTGAGCATCCTGTTCTCACTGTGGCCACCCAGATGCTTGCGCAAGCTGGACCCGAGCACAAGAGCTGTGAGAGGCTGGTGTAGAGTCATACCCAGTGAGCACCATGGGCGAGCGGAGATTTTAACCCTGGTCTCCCAGGTCCTATTCCAACACTGCAGCCACTGTGCCACACTGGCTGTAAACACTGGAATAGCGACTCACATTGGAAAAGCAACTTTTAAAAGGCTGGTGTGCGGAAAAGCCAGAGAAGCACAGTATTCAGAGAAAACAAAGCACGCATCCCTTGGGCCTGCTAGTCTTCCCCAAAGTGTTGTTACAAGACATAAGAAATTGCCAAGGGGCCTTTTGTTTTTGTGTGTGGAACACACAGGAGGTTTCCTGCAGAGAGAGAGAGAGAGAGAGAGAGAGAGAGAGAGAGAGAGAGAGAGAGAGAGGAGAGGCTGACATTACCTTCTAGGTGGTTCTGATCTTAGGGTGATTTCAGAAGAGGACTTACCCTTTCAAGGAGGTTGCTGAGATAGATCACAAATGGGTCATGGGCAGTGTTTGTTTTTAAATTTGCTAAATTTCCCTTAGAAATGGTCAATCTGGATTTAATGGTGGAGGGGCGGGGAACAGGCGGGTATTAGGGATGGGGCGTAATTTGATTCCGTTTGCATTTAAAGGCAAAACCACCTAATTTGCACTTTCTGAAACAATATGAGAACTGAGATGTAGCCATCCTTTGAAATTTACACTTCTCTTAATTTTGGGAATGCAGCATCACAAACAACTAACCAACTGTCTGACAAAAAATTACATATGATCGGGACAAGTATACAGTGGTACCTCGGGTTAATAACTTAATTCGTTCTGGAGGTCTGTTCTTAACCTGAGGTACCACCTTACCTAATGGGGCCTCCCACTGCCGTCGCACGGCCGCCACGCGATTTCTGTTCTCATCCTGAAGCAAAGTTCTTAACCCGAGTTACTATTTCTGGGTTAGCGGAGTCTGTAACCTGAAGTGTCTGTAACCCGAGGTACCACTGTACATAAAAATGAATACATTAGTGAAAACAGCACTTGTAATGCATTTGATTATAATCACATGCCTAAAAAATTTGTGCTATTAGGAGAAAGTCACGCCAAAATATTGGTGAGTTTTTATTAGGTTTTTAATTTTTTTATTGTTATTAACAAAAACCCTGCAAATTGCACAAATGTTGCATTATTTATAAACTGTTTAAATGGTTTCAGAATATTGTACTTCTGTTTTTTGTTTTAAAATTGTCCATCTGGTGCTCTGGGCTCCTTTGAGGAGGAAGGGTGGAGTATATATATTCAGTAAATAAATAAATATTGCAAAATATACACGTTTTAATGCATACTTTCCCCCAGCAAGGCCAAACACAGCAGCTTTTCTTTAAAATATGCAGCACCACAAAAAAAGATACGCTGCACTTTCCGGGGACAGATTTCCCGTATCTGTGCCTCGCATGCACCACATTTATTTGTTTTTAAAATCTCTGTTTGAGCACCTGCAGCGAACAGCTCTCGCTGCCAACCACATTTGGCACCCGTCGGATATTCTGGAAGGTGGCCAGGTACCTGGCAGACTCCCCCTCCAGCTTGTTCATGATGTACCCAGCTAGCATCACGCTTGAGCTGCTGTCACCCGCAGCCAAGAGCTGCTTTCTATCAATGCTCAGCTGACAGACCCTGAACAGTGGGAGCGGTGCATTAGCAAAAGATCAAACGCAGCTCAGGAAAGGGGAACCCAAATGCCCAAGCAACGAGGGAGAAGCAGCTGCCGTTTGTCTCCCCCTTGCCACCTGGGGATGCTGTCTGCAGTTCTCAACCCAGTTCAAAAGAAGCATCTTGGACTTGGAAAAGCTTCAGGGGAAAAAAAGGCAAACGACATGATCAATGGGATGGAGCAACTCACTTCTTAGGCAAGTTTGCAGGGGCTTTTGTGTTTAGGTGAGTGAGAGGAGACACGATAAAGGGGTATAAAATTACCAAAAAGTGTGCATGTGTGCAGAGAGGAATTCTGTCTGCCTTGCAACAGTAGAAATTGAGAACGTCCAAGAAGCTGAATGATGGAAGATCTGGGAGATGCAAAAGAATTGTATGCACACTGAGCATCATTAAACTATGGACTTTACTATTGCAAGGGGGAAGTGATGGCCACCAATTTGGGTGGCTTTGAAAGAGGATGAGATACATAAATGGCTCCAAGCTGCAATGTGACAAAGCTTGACAGTATCTTAAAAAGCAGAGACATCACCTTGCCAACAAAGGTCCGCATAGTTAAAGCTATGGTTTCCCCAGTAGTGATGTATGGAAGTGAGAGCTGGACCATAAAGAAGGCTGATCGCGGAAGAATTGATGCTTTTGAATTATGGTGCTGGAGGAGACTCTTGAGAGTCCCATGGACTGCAAGAAGATCAAACCGATCCATTCTGAAGGAAATCAGCCCTGAGTGCTCACTGGAAGGACAGATCCTGAAGCTGAGGCTCCAATACTTTGGCCACCTCCTGAGAAGAGAAGACTCCCTGGAAAAGACCCTGATGTTAGGAAAGATGGAGGGCACAAGGAGAAGGGGACGACAGAGGGCGAGATGGTTGGATAGTGTTCTCAAAGCTACCAGCATGAGTTTGACCAAACTGCGGGAGGCAGTGGAAGACAGGCGTGCCTGGCATGCTCTGGTCCATGGGGTCATGAAGAGTCGGACACGACTAAACGACAAACAAAGCTGGAATGTCTTTGTTCTCCCATTTACTGTGGTGAAGATGCTGTTGCACTCGGGTTCTGCCAGGGTCATCTGATTGGCCTCTGCAAGAACAGGATGCTGGGGGTGTTTGTGAGAATATCGGTTGTTGCAGCACTTGTTTCAGAAGACACTTCACAGAAGTAATAGATGTGCAGACCTACATAAATTCACGGGTGTGTTTTGTGCATGGAGCTTTATGTTCCATCTGTATCGCCTTCATAGTTTCTCTCTCTCTCTCTCTCTCTCTCTCTCTCTCTCTCTCTCTCACACACACACACACACACACAAATGTGCAATGGACTGGTTGGATGCAAAGTAGTGGGGGGAGGAAACAGCTGGGGAACCCCAAAGAGAAGAAAGCTCAGAGCCCAGGGGTTGGTGGTGAGACGACAATGAGTGGTCAGAGGCAGAGGACTGGGAAGAGGAGGTGTTGAAAACTGAAGAGGTAACAGGGCTTAGTGAGCGGGGAGAGTCTGTGGCAGACAGAAGTCCAGAATCAGAGGCAGAAGCAGAAGGAGAGGAAGGCCCAGAGGCAGTGATGAGTCCGGCTGGTGCAGAGTCATGGGTGTCTCCCTCTCCTGCTGTGAACATCTCCCCCACCCAATGTCTCACAGAACCAGAAGAGGCATGAAAAGAGCGGAGGAGAGGTTGGCTGCACACAGGCACAGTCTCTGATTGTTTGCGAAAAACCCTGGAGAGGAGGGGACGTAGACGGCCGTGGGGAGGTGGGGATTTTCAGCCTCGGCAATTGACCCACGGGGCAAGACCTACCGGGGATGAAGTGCTCTGCTCATTAGGCCTGACAGTCATCCAAGTCTCTGCAGATCGTATTCTTGCAAATGAAAAGTTAAGTCCCAACTTTCATGGTGTGATTTACTGCCTGCTCACTCCTGGCAATGGGCAAACATTTATGGTAATGTTGCCTACTGCATCCCTTCCCACCAAACGTATACTCCGCTCCTGCAATAAGCTCTTTTTCAAAACTTCCAGGCAGCTAAGAATGTTCATAAACATTCCACGGCTCCTTGGCGAACTCATTTCAATATACTGAAACCAGAGTTCTTACAGAAAAGAGCTATGGGGGTTTGTGAAAACTGCAATCTGCATGTGTTCTCCTCAGGTTTCCTCTATCCCATTTGTTGTTGCTGAATTTGTTTTTTCCAAAGTAAAACAGCAAACACTTTCCCCCCTCAGTGTCTTAGGATGCCCTGTGCTCTGCCCCCTTAGTGGCTCTGCAACCATAGTTCAGATTATCCCTTAAGAGATTACCCAAAGCTGGCTTTGACTTTCCAAATGGATATATAGATAAGCAGCCACAGATTCCACCACTCGGCTGTTATTTCCAAAATCTGCCTTTATTTACAGTTCAAGTCAAATCACATGCAAACGTTCCCCTCCCCCCACCCTCCCCGCATTTAAGAATAGCGATTAGCAAAAAAGATGCATTAGAATTTTAAAATAGCAATTAAATATACAAAAATATAGTTTACAAAATAAAAACCCAGCATGTTTTCTTTGTGTCTTTTCTCTTTAAAAAAAAAAAAAATTCTGCTGCAGAATTTTATTTATTTATTTTAGTGTACAAATGTCTCCTCCAGGAGGACTTCTAAGGTTCATAAACTCTCTCTCGAGTCACACGCTATTTACAAAAAGAAGACCGCGTCAGGTGGGGCAGGAAGAGATCAGGCTGAACCCGGATGGACGAAAACAGTAAAAGGCTACTGAAAGTCATGCCATACTAAGAACCGGCTATTGGAAATTTGCCCCTATTATGGAAGGACCGGGAAGAACAGTCTGTGCCATTTTATGTTATTTTTAGCAAAAAGGGAACCTCACGCTGTACAACGTAATACTGCAAAATCCCTTCCCTGTGTCTTTTGAACAACTGCGGACACAGAAACAAAACACACTGCCCAAAAGGGGGTTTGGGGATAGCATCCTGCCTCCTTAGCAGACCCCGAAATAATCTGCGCAGGTAATCTTGGAAATGGACCTCTCCACCGTCAGAACTTTCTCGGGCCAGAAATTTGCTTAAAAAAATATATATATGTATATTTCACAAATCAATAATGGAACATGAATTGGACTCCAACCTGCACTGACAGGTTATCTAGTGGAACCCAAAACAATTACTTTTAACAAATCCAATGAATTTTCTATGTTTGGGTACATCGAACTATATTCACTCGGTGCCTTAGCGGTTGACAAAGTTTAGATTTGGGCTGATGGAATTGAAACACCGGTTGGAAAACGGAGACTCATCAATGGCTACTGGCCATGATGGGAGACCCTGTGGGTCGAGAGGCAGGAGGCCCTCTAAGGCTCCCCAGTTGCTCGTGAATGGCAATGGGAGAGAGGCTTATCACCCTTACGGATCCCCAGAGGCTTCTGGGGGGGGGGGGCTGCTGTGGGACACTGGAAGCTGAACTAGAAGGGTCTTTGGTCTGATCTAGCAGGCCTCTTTTTCAGATGATTCCCCACCCCGCCAAAAGTCTGCGCTCAACTCTATGCAAAGCTGCTAAGAAGCTTGCAGAGTCCAGGGTTCATAATAGTTGTCATTTCTATTTTGAATTCCAATCGGGTCTAGCTTCTGCGCAGGCCCTTCTGCACTCAAACCCGGTTAAAAATGGGATTTGCCACATTGTGGGATTTAAAAAAGGGACGCCCTCCCCGTTGCCAAATCCAAAAGGCTGCTAAGCTGCCTCCTCTGTGGGATGCTGGCTTTTCCTTGGCTTCAGAGTTGTCCATTAACGTGGCAGGAATCTGCGTGGTTTGCTCCCCCCCCCCGCCTCCCTCCCGGGGCACTTAAGGAATCATTTTCTGAGGCAGGAATCAAGCCAGTGTGGATCTCAAGCGCCTAGCAGGACCCTGGTGGACATTAGCCTGACTGGTAACCAAATAATCTTCTGTGCGTCACCGCTAGGCCTCTAGGCACCCACTCTTCCTTTGGAGAGCTGGGCTCTGCTCTCGCTCTCCGTCCCACAGCGTACGAGAGAGTCACACGGACTGCTGCTGCGGATCGTTCTGCAAACAGGCCGGGCCCTTGCCTTGTTCTGTTCTGGAAGCCACAGGCAATTCGGTATGAGGTAACCACTGAGCGGCAGAATCTCAGGGCACGGTTCCCATTCCACCCGCAGAAAAAGGGCCACGCGGGGTCTCTTCGATCCTGAGGCGCAAAGGGTGCGCCTCACATCCCTCTCTCCGGCACATGTGCATCTCAGTCCAAAAGCAGGCGCCGGACCTGCGCGTGTCCTTCGTAAAGTGCTCTTACGGAAAGAAAAAGGGGGTCAGAAGGAAGAAAGGAAAAGGCCGAGCCCGTTATGGCCTCTTCTCGTCGCTCCGGCGGTGGTCTCGGCGCTGAGGGTGTTTCTGCGGCCCAAGCACCTTCCCCCTCCTTCAAGTGTGTCCTGGCAGCTCCTCGCGAGGTGGAAGAAGCCCCGGCGAAGACCCCGAGGCCGTAAGCAGCAGGTTCAGAGAGCGGGACGTCTCTGGGCGGCAGGCTGCGCCCCAGAGAGGCTCGCGGTGAGCTATACGATGTTGGCCGCCCCTGGGAGGGGCTCTTGGGGGAGTCCGTGGGCATCCGGCTTGCTGTGGAGTTGTGCCAGCTGCAGGACGGCCATGTTGCAGAGCGGGCAGACTTTGCGCACCTCCAACCATTTGATGAGGCACCTGTGGCGGGGAAAGAAAGCAGCCCCTTCAGTATAGGCAGACTTCAAGCTAGGAATATAGCAGAATAGAACAGAATAGAATTTATTATTTATACTCCACCCATCTGGCTGGGTTTCCCCAGCCACACTGGGCGGCTTCCAACAGAGTATTAAAATACAGTGGCCTGTTAAACATTAAAAGCTTCCCTAAACAGGGCTGCCTTCAGATGTCTTCTAAAAGTCTGGTAGTTGTTTTTCTCTTTGACATCTGGTGGGAGGGCGTTCCACAGGGCGGGTGCCACCACCGAGAAGGCCCTCTGCCTGGTTCCCTGTGACTTGGCTTCTCTCAGTGAAGGAACCGTCAGAAGGCCCTCGGAGCTGGACCTCAGAGTCCGGGCTGAATGATGGGGGTGGAGACGCTCCTTCAGATATACTGGACTGAGGCCATTTAGTGCTTTCAACATACTGTTTGGAAACGTACTGGGAGCCAATGTAGTAACCCAAATAAAGCAGTGGTTTTCTACCAGTATGCCACAGCAACCTGGGGTGCCATGAATGATGGTCAGGGGTGCTGCGGGCAACACTGGTCTCCGTCCCTCTTTCCTTCCCTCCCTCCTCTGATGCCCTCTCGCATTTCTGCCTCCCAAAGGCTTCTGGGGCTGTTTGTTGCAGCAGCCCTGGCTGCAAGCGCCCTAGGCGAATGGTGCCTCTGGGGCTGGGCAGGGGGTGTTGGTTGCCAGGAGCTGAGGTGCCCTCAGAGTAGGCAAGCAAGCGGACACGGGAGTCGAGCCTGCCAGTCTGCCAGCCCTTGCTGTTGGTAATGGACAGACAAGTCCCAGGGCCCTGTGGGGCAGTGTGAAGAGGCTCTTCTCTTTGGGGGCAGCTCAGAGACCAGGGATGGTAGCAGTGGCTGCCCAGAGGACTCCCAAGGAGAGGGTAGAGGAGAGGAGGCTGAGGAAACACTCCACAAGGGCAAAGATCTTTTTTGGTAAGTTGCTTTGTGTTGCCTGTGGCAAAAAGAAAAACCCTAATATATTTAATAATCACAAACCCACCCCGCTTGCATTTGAAACTGCCTTATACTGCATCGGACTGCCAGCCTCTTGGCTCAGTTGTCTTTCTTTCTGAGCTCTGGCACCCGCAATGCTTTGGACTGGCGTTGCCAGGGAAAGGAGCCTGGCACTTTCCGCAGGCAGCGCTGACGGGGCCTGGCTCTGTTTATCGTACATGACAAGGGATGCGCCTAATGGATCTGCAGGGATGCTCCCTTCGGCCGCTCCCCCAAAATTTACAGGCTGCCCGCAGCCCCAGGGGTTTCCAAGAGAGGCCAGAGGCCTTTGCAAACATTTCTCCCCGAACCCTTTTTCTGCGCACTTACTTTCTGTGGAAGGCGTGTTTGCACGGGCAGATTCCCAGCTCATCTTTGGGCTTGAACTCCTCCAAACAAACAGCACAGATCTGAAAGGAGAGGGTGGGAGGGAAAGGAACAAGGGGAGGAAGAAGAAAGGTCAGTTAGACGGCAGGGAAAAGAAGTATTTTGCATTCAGAACCATGGAGTTGGAAGGGACCTGAGGATCTAGTCCAAGCCCCTGCAATGGTAATCCAGCCAGATGGGTGGGGAATAATAATAATAATAATAATAATAATAATAATAATAATAATTCAAATTCCTGCACTGCAGGGGGTTGGATTAGATGATCCTCAAAGTACTTTCCAGCTCTACAATTTGATGATTCTAACCTTGGCATTATCAGCAGCACACTCTGGCCAACTGAGCTATCCAGGGATAACAACAACAACAACAACAACAAATTTTATTTATTCCCTGCTCTCCCCGGCCACAGCTGGGCTCAGGGCGGCTAACACAAATAAAATCACAGTAAAAACATAAGGGGGGGGGACACAAAAAGCAAACAAAACGAATTTAAAATACAGGTTAAAACGCGATTTAAAATGCAGCCTCATTTTAAAAGTAGCCCACAGATCAAAACCATAAGGGGAGGGAAACATAAGGGTCAGACTGAGTCCAAACCAAAGGCCAGGGGGAATAGCTCTGTCTTGCAGGCCCAGATGTCAAGTCCCGCAGGGCCCCAGTCTCTTGTGACAAGAGTGTTCCACCAAATCGGGGCCAGTACTGAAAAGGCCCTGGTCCTCATTGAGACCAATCTTGAGACTTGGGACCTCCAAAGTGTTGTCATTTGTGGACTTTAAGGTCCTCCACGGGGCATACCAGGATGATGGACTCAGATAGATTTCAAAAGAAGAAAATGATGTTATGTGCACAGGAACAGCCCTACTGGCTGCAGCTAATATATTCTGGTTTCCCACAGACAACGTTGAGAACAGGGTGTTGGACAAGATGAGCCGCTGGCCGGATCCTGCAGGCTGTTCTTAAAAATATGTGTTTGAATTGCTATTGCTGCATTGGAAGAAGAGTTTTGATGCTACAAAGCGAGAATGTTTTCGATTGGATTAAAAGATAAGGACGCCGGGGACTGTGTGGGAGATAATTCTGGTAAAATAAAAATAAGTGAAATAGTTTTGAAGGCACCCATAACTGTGCTGGCTCCTGGACTGTCCTGACTTATTCAAGCTGAAATTTACCAGAAATGAGAACAATCCCAGTTCAGAAAAAAACACCTTTGTCTCCAGTATCTGAGATTCCTGCATTGTGGAGAGGGGGTTGGAATAGAGGACCTTTAGGGACCCCTAATTCTTTAGGGACTCTGCAATTCTACAAAAAGGACTGGAGGGAAATGTGCCCGAGTCAGAGCCAATTCTTTTGAGAAAGCTACAGAACTTTCCAGCCTCCTCTAAGGCCTGCTGGGACTCTCCACCCAGCAGTAAGGATTTATAGCCTATAAAAATAACCTCTCCGGCTGTGTGGCAACTGGCAGTTGCATAACCAAACTTGCTTTTTTTTCTTTTTTGGCTTTTATTTCCTCCGAGCAGAGCGATAACGGTGTCAGGTTTGTGCTGCTGAAAGTCCGGCCTTCTGAGCACGTATACCAGGGGGCCCAGCACACTCCCCACGTCCCTCCAAAATTTAAATTTAGAGCCCCGTAACTCATTCCGTCAGCGCCGATGGCGCCACAGTAACTGAGGAGGCTTTCGACTTCTCTTCCCCTCCTCGGCTCGATGTCTCTTCCCACCTTGCCAGATTTCAAGAGTTACAAGAGATTGAAAACATCCTTGCTGAGCTCAGGAAAAGGTCGAAAGGAAGGTAACCCAAGTGGTGCCTAATTTCACCGTCAAAGGAAGGAGGCAAGATTCCAGACTTCACAAGGCTCTTCTTATTTTTGGAGAAGGCTCTACATTATTCACAAGGGACAATATGTGACAGAGTTCTGGAAATTAGGTGGGTTTCATGTCTTTGTTGGCACTAAGTTGGTTCTGATTACAGTCGTACCTCGGAAGTCGAACGGAATCCGTTCCGGAATTTCGTTTGACTTCCGAAATGTTCAGAAACCAAGGCGTGGCTTCCCAATGGTTTCCGGTTGTGCAGGCGCGCCAGAAATAATAGTGGAAGCCGCGCTGGATGTTCAGCTTCAAAAAAAAGTTCGAAAACCAGAACACTCACTTCTGGTTTCTGATTGTTTGGGAGCTGAATGGTTTGACTCCTAAGGCATTTGGGTGCCGGTAAGACTGTATATTTAGTGTACTATATTTTATATATATATATATATATTACTTTCTTTACATTTGCACTTTTCACTTTAGTTTTTATAACTGAAATTATTTCTTTTCTTTTTTGTTTAACTTTTTCTTTATACTTTTCATTTTACAACACAAAACAAAGATTTAAATCATTCCATATTGTTCAGGATGATGTAACTGAAATGTTCTTAATCAAATATTATTAATGATAAAGTTAGTTCTATATCTATTTAACTGCCATGACTCCTCTTCAACGCCCCCCCCCCCCCCAAATATATCCTGGAATCTGGAGTGGTTGTTTAGAATTCTTTGATGGGAGAGAGCCAATCTCTCACAGAACTACAGTTCCCAGAGCTTCTTGGAGGGGCGGAATCAAGATTAAGGCAAACTGGGGCTGTGCTATAGATCTGCCTGGTGGCTAGTGAAGGGCAAATCTGTCCATTTCATTTATCTCAATTTCTCATTCCCCCCCCAACCTTAAATTCAGTTCTCCTTGTTTCCACATCAGTTTGATTTTCTTCGTGGGTGGCAAAGCCAACTTACCTCATGTAGGTTGAGTTCTTTAACTTTTTCCTTTAGGATAACCTGCAAGGGGGAAAAGGAGAGAGAGAGAGAGGGGTGTGTATGTTAGAAAACGGAGGTGCCTGTACTTGTGCAACCCCCCCCCCAACGAAAACAAACATTGCAAAACAGGGGTTGAATTCTTGTAAGATGCACGCAAGCCGGACGACACAGCAGACCTTTGCTCCCAAAGCCTTGACTTGCAAAGGTTGTAAAGCAGTATCAGAATGAAACCTGCCCCACTGGGCATGCTAAAAAGGCCCCCACAGTTACGTCCAAACTCAGGCTCTTGCTTTACGTCAAACTACAGTTTACAGAACAAACCTCGGCTACAGTTTGTGGTTTGGGAAGGGAAGGATAAATCAGGTACGGGTGTGTCAGAGTCACTCCTAGTTAGCCCCGCCTACATCGGGGTTTTTTTCCTTGGTGGTGAATTCTAATTTGGAAGCTCCCTGGGGCAGGGCTCAAATCTTATTGCTGGTTTGTCTGCAAAGGGCTGAGAGCACCTGAGATGTTTTGCTCACTTGCCTGCAGCCTGAAAACAATTTTGCCTTTTAGTTGCAAGTGAAAGCTCAGGGAAGCTTTTCAACTATGCCCTGATTTGAAATTTGTCAGGGTGACCGGGTGGTAGCGACATCGGGCGCCAGGGGACAAAGAGAAAGAAAAGCTTACCTGTTTGTAGGCATAAAGCTCTTTGTGGGCTTGGTGCCGAAGCCTAGAAAACAAAGAAGAAAAAGAAGATTGAATATGAAGAAGGTACAGTAGATAGAAACACAAAATGGAACAACAATTCTTGCACTGCAGAGGGTTGGACTCTACAATTCTATGACTCTAACAGCACATCAGAATCACAACTCTCGGGAACAGATCACACCAGACTGTTCCTTTTAAGCCTGCTCTGCCCAAATGAAAACTGAATAGTGAAAGGCTTACTGGACTCTGCCACTCGTACGCAGGAAACGGAACACTTTGCAAGTTCCAACGCTATCCAAAAACGCAAAGGAAAAATGAATAACGTTTTTGTAGATTTGCCTCCATTAATAGCACGCTCAACCCTTTCTGAGTTCAAAGGCAGAGATCTGTAAGCAAACAGGCAGCACAGTTTGGAAGGAAAGGAAGCTCATAGGAACCTGACAGTTTGCAACAGGGGTGCGTTTAAAGAGGCAGTATGTCTCTGTGCACCTAATACACACACAACACCCCAGGGTGGAAATGCCAGCTCAGTGCCCCTTCTCTTTACCACCTTGTAAAGGTGGTAAAAAGAAACGAAAAGATAAACATCTGCCTGGTATAATTATCCTCTCTGCTTCTTATTCCATGGGCTCTTGAATTCTTAAGAATACCGCAAACAAGTTTTAAGACCAGGAACTTGTTTTTCCTGCTATAAATACTCTTGGGTGGTTGTTTCGATTGTGGTTTTTTTTAATAACTAATGGGGGGAAAAGACCTATGCAGATTGATGTTCAAATTGGTACTTCTATTTTCTTTTTCTTTTTTTAAAAACCGTTTTTGCTTCTGCCCTCACTTTGACACAAAAGAGGAACCCGCTGTCTTTCCACCCCACCAGATCCCAGTGGCGCTCATCACAGGGGCCTGAGATTCCCACGCACAGATCCTGCCCCGCGGGATATTCTCTTTGGGACCAGCTGAAATAAGGTTGGGAGGACCCTTAGCCACCCCAGATGTGCCAGACTCCGAATCCCATCAGCTACAACCCAGTGTGGTCCATGGTCAGGGATGATGTGAGCTGGGCTTCTTTTTAAACCACATCTGGAAGGCTGCAAGTCATCCATCCCTGATGCTAAAGGACCCAAGCGGCCTCCTTTATCCCAAATCCTGCTGGCACTCATGATTGACAGCTCTGGCTTAGAGTCAAAACAGTTTAGGGCATGCACAGGTCGAGATCATCATAGGATAACAACAACAACAACAACAGTAATAATAATAATAGTAGTAGTAGTAGTAGTAATAATAATAATAATACTATCCTGCCCATTTGACTGGGTTTCCCCAGAGGATGGCACCTCTGCAGTAGACACAGAGGAATAATCCATGCTACTACAGTGGTACCTCGGGTTAAGTACTTAATTTGTTCCGGAGGTCTGTTCTTAACCTGAAGCACCACTTTAGCTAATGGGGCCTCCCACTGCCGCTGCGCCGTCGGAGCACAATTTCTGTTCTCATCCTGAAGCAAAGTTCTTAGCCCGAGGTACTATTTCTGGGTTAGCGGAGTCTGTAACCTGAAGTGTCTGTAACCTGAAGCATACGTAACCCGAGGTACCACTGTACATATCAAAATCTTCCTCTGTGTGAAACAACCAGTCCAGCCTTCTTGCTGACGTGCTAGCTTTCTAATGCAGGGGGTTTTAGACAAAAGGAAGCAAGCCTCCCGGTACATGATGTGGTGGAGCCATCTCACGAAGTCCGTGCCATGCATTGCCCCTCAATGTCTCCAAAAAGCCCATTCACAACCCACGGTGGCAATCGACGGACAAATCTGCAGCCCGAAAGGAAGAATGGAGATCTGTGCAGTGCTTTCAGATACGATGCTCTTTTTCTATACGAACGAGCAGAATGCAATCTTTGTAGACGGAAGTCGCCCGAGCCTCGTTGCCGCGACAGCGCATAATTATGTATAAATAACTAGATTTAACAGGGAAATAGAAACGGCATCTATGTACATCGTGGGACGAAGAGATACCGCAAGAGGAACAACAAACGACTTGTTGGATCTGAGCTGAAAACAAAGACACTCACCCAATAGTTTTGTGTTCTAAAATGCCGTTGTTGGTTATGCTTTGGCCAAAAAGGCATTAGCTGCAACATGCGAATGTCACAGAGCTGGAAGAGAGCATTGCCACTGGGGTGGCGGCGCAAATTCAAAATCAGCCCAAGACCCCCTGAGTGGAGCAGTTAGGACCTCATAACAGTGCCCTTCTTCAAGGGAAAATTGGATGTTAAATGTCTCTACTTGACAACGCTTACAACAATTAGTTGGTTCGCTTAATCGTTCTAAAAACCTTTTCATCAGCTAGAAAGGTGCTGCAATTAATTACATTGCTTTTTTAAAAAAAGAAATAGTAATAGAAAACTATACTTAGGTCTATTTTAAGAGGCTTCTTCCCCCAATCAACCTGGCCTCCAAATGGGAAGAAAACCCACTTCTAAGGTGATGACGACTGCGACCAACCGGTGCAAAATCTAAAAACCAAAGGAAGAATGACTTTTGTTTTAGAACTATCGTTTTCCCCCTCATGTGTACTTTTAAGTGACAAGAGCCAGTGTGGGGTCGCTGTTAAGAGTGTCACACTAGGGTGGCACTCTGTTCAATTCCTCCCTCGGCCATGAAATTTAGTGGGTGACCTTGGGCCAGATGCAAACAACCTTGGAAAGTTGTTGTGAGAATAAAAGGGCTGTGGGAAGAACTCAAGCACACCGCCATAAGCTCCCTGGAAGAATCGCTAACTAAATTAAAAACCCACACAACCAACTGACTAAGATTTGTTTAAATCAGCCAACACAGCTACATGAAGGAACCTGCACCCAGGAAATACTGGGAAATACAATTAGTTAGGTGGAGGGAATCTCTGGCTCTCCAGATGCTGCTAGACTACAACTCCCATCTCCCCCGGCCACTGGCCATGCTTGCTGGGGCTGATGGGAGTTGTAGTTCAGCTGGAGGGCTAAAGATCCCGCATACACAGCTGTCCATGGAGGCACAGGTCAATTCTGTGTCCAGGGCAGCTGTTTATCAGCTCCATCTGGTACACAGGCTGAGACCCTCCCTGCCTGCAGACTGTCTGGCCAGAGTGGTGCATGCTCTGGTTATCTCCCGCTTGGACTACTGCAATGCGCTCTATGTGGGGCTACCTTTGAAGGTGACCTGGAACTACAACTAATCCAGAATGCGGCAGCTAGACTCGTGACTGGGAGTGGCTGCCGAGACCATATAACACCGGTCCTGAAAGGCTTACACTGGCTCCAAGTACGTTTCCAAGCACAATTCAAAGTGTTGGTGCTGATCTTCAAAGCCCTAAACGGCCTCAGTCCAGTATACCTGAAGGAACGTCTCCACCCCCATTTTTCTGCCTGGACACTGAGGTCCACTATATATCTGAAGGAGCATCTCCACCCCCATCGTTCTGCCCGGACTCTGAGGTCCAGTGCCGAGCGCCTTCTGGTGCTTCCCTCACTGCGAGAAGCCAAGGTACAGGGAACCAGGCAGAGGGCCTTCTCAGTAGTGGCACCTGCCCTGTGAACACCCTCCCACCAGATGTCAAAGAGAAAAACAACTACCAGACTTTTAGAAGACATCTGAAGGCAGCCGTGTTTAGGGAAGCTTTTAATGTTTAATGGGTTATTGTATTTTAATATTCTGTTGGAAGCTGCCCAGAGTGGCTGGGGAAACCCAGCCAGATGGGTGGGATATAAATAATAAAATTATTATTATTATTTTATACTTGCATGCTCTTTTGGGTTTCTCAAGCCTACTCTCAATCCTGTATCAAAAGGTGCCAGAACCAAGTTCCAGTGAGTTCTGAAGCTTTCACTTCCAATTAGCCACAGATTAATCTTTGTTCCAACACCTCGGCTACAACAAATGTTAACTGTCGTTCCTTTAAACGACTCAGCTTTAAAGCCCATCGTTCCAAGTTAACTATGGTTTGTTTGAAAGATCAACCACAGTTTCTGGGCCATCTCTGGTGGCTCAGAGATGGAAAGAAGATAAAGTCCCTACCAGGGAAGAATGGCAGATGAAGTTGATGGACTATCCTGAAATGGCTAAAATGACCGGAAGAATCAGAAATCAGGAAGACCAAAATTTTAATAAGGAATGGGGGAAATTTATAGCTTATTCTAAAGACCATTGTGAACAGCAGGATTGGAATATCACTTGTAGTTTAATGGTGAATTTTGGATACAATGGAAAGATAAAAGGTTTGGATTACTATAAAAGACGCAGGAGGAAATGATTAACAATAGGACCCACAAAGGGGAGGAGGGAAGTCCAGGAGATTCCTTGGAATCTTGTTTTTATGTTGTATGTTGGACAATTTTAATTTGAAAAACCAAATATATAATTATTATTTTTTAAAGGATCAACCACAGTTTACCGGTTTGTATCACAACAGTACGATTCAACAAGAATGGAAGTACAAACTCCTCCTTGTGGCCACGAAGGAGCGAGGGAGACATGGTGGGGTGTGAAAAAGTCACGCGTTAGTGTGACTCAGTCTCGTCACACTAAACTGTAGCTTGGAGCCAAATAGTGTCTTTCTCTCTGATGGGTGCAAAACATACAGTCCATCACTGCTGAGCTGATAGTTTAGAAAACCAATCTTTGTGCAAGATGTGTCACAATAGGAGCTAATCCCGCACAATAAAATCCCTTTGTTCCTGACTGCCGCCAAGAGCCAGAATATTGTCCGTTGAATGAATACCCGCCGGACTTAGCCTGCTGTTTTGGTGGCCAGCATGCAGACTTTCTTAAAGCTAAACACACACCCTGCAAATAGCCTACTCCAACCTGTTTGGTCTGCGCCACTGAATATTCAAACTTCCCAAGTGGCAATTGGTTTGGAAAGGGCTGCCTTTTCCCACTTGGTTCAGATTAACCAGCTGAGCCTGTTTCATCGACTAACCTGCGAACCGCGCTGCTGGGAGAGCAGCTGGCATGCAAGACACTTTGGAGAGGTGGGTGGGGAAAAAATATACAGACAATTTCTTAACCACAAGTATGCAAGTTATTCGCAGGAGAGGGAGAGAGAAAGAGAGAGAGAGATGCCCTGAAGTGTTAGAAAGAGCAAATTCCTTGAAAAGCTCGCTTCCGCATCCCGACAGCTGTGAAAGGGAGACGGCAGGTTAACGTGCGAATCGCCAAATGGAAACAATTTCCCCTGCGCACCAGGAAAAGACACAAAAAACGAAGCCTCTCGAAAACCGGAAAATTGCTTTTCTGTACCAGGATCCTCAGGACTGCTTAGAACAGAGGTAGACAACGTGGTCCCCTCTGAGACTCCAGATCCCATCAGTCTCAGTCAGCCCCGGAGTGATGGGAACTGGAGTCTGTCAACATTAGGATGGCACAATGTGAGCTGCGTACATCAAAGGAAGGCTTCCACTCTGCCGGTGGAAACCCCAGAGCAAAGTTCTCCTAAGCAAGGGAGTTGGGAGACAAAAATCGCCTGCTCTCTCTAAAGGGAGCAGGATTTGGGGAAGACTGGGGGAGACTAAAAGGAACCCCCTGGCAAGAAGCCAGCCTCAGAGAGTGGGTGCCTTACACACAGGAATCTGAGACATTTCCTTGCATCTGCCGAGCTGAACACAACCTCCATCTTTCCGAATGGCGAATGGCCGGCCTCTGCCACCAAGGTGGGTGTCCTCTGGCCTTTGGCACCTCCCGCCACACAGTCCCCAAGGCAGCCTGGAAATAAAGCGGCCTTTGCCCACCTGTAGCTGTTCTATGTCCTTACCTGATCAAATAGCAGCAGAAGAGTAAGCTCAGAATGAAGACAAAGATGGCCGTGCCAAAGACCACAATGTATATGTTGAGAGGCAGGTTCTGAAATCCAATGTTTGGCATCCTGAAACTGTAATGCTGGAAATCTGAGCTCATGGATGGTCTGGCAAGAAAAACGAAACAAAAAACAAGGCGGTGAGAATTCTGATTTATTGTTTCCTGGAAACAATATACCTTTGATTTCAACGAATCCCAAAGCGGATTACAACAATGTTTTTTTAAAAATGACCGAGAAACGCAATGAAAAGTGTGGGATGGGCAATTAGCAAGAAGATGCCCTCTGTAGTATCACACCAAGCAAGCAAATCATCATAAATGCTCATTGTCGTATAACTGTCTCATCACTGTATAACCTCTCTGCAAACAAATCAGAGCGAATGCTCAATAAAGACCAGCTATAGTCTAACCCAAGGTTTCCCAAACTTGGGTCTTCAGCTGTTTCTTGGACTACAGTTCCCATCATCCCCATCCCAGACTGGGAGAGGCTGCTGAGACCATATAACACCGGTCTTAAAGGATCTACAGGATGTTTCTGAGCACAATTCAAAGTGCCGGTGCTGAGCTTTAAAGCCCTAAATGGCCTCAGCCCAGTATAACTGAAGGAGTGTCTCCACCCCCATTGTTCAGCCCGGACACTGAGGTCCAGTGCCAAGGGCTTCTGGCGGTTCCCTCACTGCGAGGAGTGAGGTTACAGGGAACCAGGCAGAGGACCTCCTTGGTAGTGGCGCCCACCCTGTGGAACACCCTCCCTTCAGTTGTCAAGGAAATAAACAACTATCTGACTTTTAGAAGACATCTGAGGGCAGCCCTGTTTAGGGAAGTTTTTAATGCTTTGTTGTGTTTTTAATATTCTCTTGGCAGCCGCCCACAGAGGCTGGCGCAACCCAGTTTAGATGAGCGGCATACAAATAAAACAACAACAACAACAACAATTCAGGACCCATAACAGTGTTCCGCTGTTGTTGTTCCTAGAGATAAGCTAGGTTTGAACACGTGGAGTATATAGCTGCATACAGTGCTTCTTTTGGGGGGGGGGTTTCGCAGGGGTACGCATACCCCTAAACATTTTGTGAATCTAAGTTTGGCCTCATTTAGGGGCAGTATTTCAATATGAGTAGGAAAATGAGAGTACCCCTAAACATTCTTAAAGAAAAAAAGCACTGGCTGTATAACTGTCCCGCAGTCATACTGGAACAAATGCTCAATAAAGTCCGTATGTAGTCTAACAGAGCAAGCAAAGCAAATCAGGACAAAAGCTCAATAAACAGAGAATAAGCCTGGAGGAGCCCAGAGAGAGAAATAAGGCAGTTTACAAGCTACCTTCGCCATAACTTTGCCACAAGGCGGAGTTAACCAAGACCCTCCCTTCCTCAGCCTGCCCCCCACTCCCAAAAAAGAGACAACATGGAGGTTTGTGTAGATCAGGGATCAGCAAACTTTTTCAGCAGGGGGCCAGTCCACTGTCCCTCAGACCTTGTGGGGGGCCGGACTATATTTTGGGGGGGAAATGAACGAATTCCTATGCCCCACAAATAACCCAGAGGTGCATTTTAAATAAAAGCACACATTCCACTCATGTAAAAACACCAGGCAGGCCCCTTGAGGCTTGGGACCTCCAAAGTGTTGCTAAATGCAAAGTGAGTTTGTCAACCTTGAGAAAGGCTCACGACTCCAGGGCCCAGCACCGCGGAGGCAACACTGACCAAACAAAGCAGAGTGGCAAAACTTCTGCCACCTTCTTTTTTATTTGATCTTCTCAATTCTGCCTTCCCCTCCCCAGACATTCACCCAAGCAGCCCTCCTAAGAGGCTCTTCGGACAATTCCGGCACAATTAGGACTCACATGCTGTGCGGCATCGGAGCGGCGGGTCGGACACGAAAGCAAAATGGTTAAAAAACGGACGGGGAGAAAGTTTCCTTCTAAGCGGCTCCTGGCTTAAGATGAATAATGCTTTTTGGCAGCCCCGAGAAACAGCCCTCTCATACGGCAGAAATTCCCTCTTGGAAGATCCAGCCTCCGCAGCTCAACTTGGCAGATCTCCAAGGCTCTGAGCTGATCCCTGCCTTGGCTTGGTCCCGCAGAGTGATCCTATAGGCAGAGAGCAGTTTCCCCTTTTGGTTTCCAGGCGTGGCTTCCCTATCGTGGCTTTTATTATGTTTGGCTTTCAAGGGGAGGAGATTTCCATTGAGCATGTGGCAGGGAGAGAGGAAAATTACAAGCGTCACAAGAATGGGGTTTTTGCAATTTTCACACGGCGCTCTTCGCCCCCCCCCCCCGGACACCCCAGTGCGGACGCTGCACAGCTGCTTGGCAGCTTTCAAGCTCTTTTATTAAAAAAACTTGCAAAAGAGGGAGAGGTATCTTTTCAATATGAGCACAAGAACATCAAGGGGTAGTGAAGACAATTGTAGTTATGATCCAAAACAGAGATTTCCAACTCTGACAGATGTGAAAGATCAGAAAGCAGAAAGGCTTGTGTTGATGACGAGAGATTTGTCTCAAATTAGACGTAACTTAATAATAATAATAATAATAATAATAATAACAACAACATTAATAAATTTTATTTATACCCCGCCCTCTCTGGCCAGAGCCAGGCTCAGGGCGGCTAATACCAGTAAAATTACAGTAAAAACATAATAGGGGAAAAACAACAACCCCAATTTAAAATACAGGTTAAAATGCAATTTAAAATGCAGCCTCATTTTAAAAGTAGCCCATAGATCAAGACCATAAGGGTCAGACTGAGTCCAAACCAAAGGCCAGGCTGAACAGCTCTGTCTTGCAGGCCCTGCGGAAAGATGTCAAGTCCCGCAGGGCCCTGGTCTCTTGTGACACAATGTTCCACCAAGTCGGGGCCAGTGCTGAAAAGGACCTGGCCCTAGTTGAGACCAATCTAACCACCTTGCGGCTTGGGACCTCCAAAGTGTTGTCATTTGTGGACCTTAAAGTCCTCTGCGGGGCATACCAGGAGAGGCGGTCCCGTACGTACGAGGGTCCTAGGCCGCGTAGGGCTTTAAAGGTCAAAACCAGCCCCTTAAACCTGACCCTGTACTCCACCGGGAGCCAGTACAGTCGGTAAAGCACTGGATAAACGAGATTACCCGGCAAAAGCAAACTCCCACTTCTCATGGAGTTATACATGCTTAATGTACATATGTAAGAGGCTCATTTATAATTATATTTTGGGAACGATTCATGTTATTTTTTTAGCGGGATTGTTTTCTACGTTCTGGATGTCGCACGATCGTATCCTAAAGCAGTTGTGTTCTGTGTCCTAAATCAGGCACTGCTAGGAATTGGTTCTCCCCACCCAAATGTATTTCTTATCAATAAAAAAAACTGGAGTGGCGTGAGCAAATTTTCATTCTGAAAGCGTGGCCCAGAGAAACATGTTTGAGAACTGTTGGATTAGAGCAGGCATAGACAAACTCGGCCCTCCAGATGTTTTTGGCCTACAACTCCCATGCACCCTAGCTAACAGGACCAGTGGTCAGGGATGATGGGAATTGTAGTCCCAAAACATCTGGAGGGCTGAGTTTGCCTATGCCTGGGTTAGAGTGTCAGATGAGGACTGGGAGACCAGGGTTCAAACCCTCGTGCAACAGAAGAGCTGCTGGGCATGTTGCAAAGCTCAGAGCTTGCGAGACCCCTGCCTCGCCCTGACTTAGCTTGCATTTATACACATAAACCAATGTGCACAGATTTTACGCAAAATCTGTGCCATGGACGGCTTTGTGACTTTAAGAACTGTTCCTTGAGATGGAGGGTGGCTCAGTCGTGGGACACCTGTCCTGAATGCAGAAGAACCCAGGTTCAATCTCTGCAGGAGAACCTTGTTTCGACTCCTGGAGAGCTGCTGGAAGAAATGAACAACATCCTGAGCTCCAGACCACATTCATTGGCTCCCAAACAGACCACTCTGCCCACATGTCAGCATGGAGTAATGGTTAGTGTGTTGGACTACGACCCCGGCGACCAGGGTTCGAATCCCCACTCAGCCATGAAGCTGACCTTCAGACCATCTCTTGGCCTAACCTACTCCACAGGGCTGCTGTGAGGATGAGCAGCAAGAGGCGAGAACGATGTGCCCCTCCTTAAGGTCCTTGCAAGAGAAAGGTGATGGTATATACAGTGATCCGTGCGGGGTGCATGTTCGCAACCCGCATCTGCGCACATGCGGGTTGCGATTTGGCGTTTCTGCGTATGTGCAACTGCCGAAACCCGGAAGTAACCTGTTCCGGTACTTCCGCATTTCGGTGGTCCATAACCCAAAAATACGCAACCTGAAGCGTCTGTTACCTGAGCTTTGACTGTAAATGTAATTGTCAACAAATAAAAAAAGCGGCTGGTCACCAAGTGATGTGCGCAGAGGCAGTGAGGTGTAGTGGTTAGAGCGAGAGCTCCAGGTGTGGTCATAGAATTACAGAACTGTAGAATTGGAAGGGACCCTGAGGTCATCCAGTCCAATGCAGGAATATGCAGGTGTCCCATATGGGGATCGAACCTGCAACCTTGGCGTTATCAGCACCACGCTCTAAGCAATGGAGCTACCCAGGTCTGACCAAGGCAGAATGCAGTGGGAATATTACTTCTCTTGATGCAGCCTAGAATAGGCTTATTGGTCACTGACCTTTGGGAGCCTTTTCAGTCAAGGAGTGGGCTGAAAAGGCTTTCAGCTGCACAGACCTGCATGCCCCCAGCAAAAAAGGAGGAAACGTTTTACCTGGCAGCCAACAAAACAGCCTGTATAATGGAATTCTATTTTTATTCCTGAAGCTTATTCACACGCCCACTGCATTTGTACGAACGAGCCTTTCCTGAATTTCCTGAAATTCAGCACGCAAACATGCCCCTAGCCGTTCATGCCCAATTCCGGGACTTCACCTGCTAAGGTTTCTGCAAGTTCATGGTCGAAGGGACTCTACCAGGGAAAAGCTGGTGACTTTATCTGTAGGCCAATTTGCGCAAAAGAGAAAGAAAGGAGAAGAGGTAGATGTTTAACGCGCCAATTTGATTTTCAGGTAGGTAAAGGAGGAAATAAGACCCTAAGCATGTTTGGAATATTTTTTTTTTTTAATAGTATCTGATTGGCTGCGTGGGGTATTCCTGTGCAAGGAGGGTTCAAGCATCAAATAGGACGTTGCTAAGCTGCTACTCGGTCAATCATTTGACTGCGTGATGAACTCACGCGGAAAGGTTTGCTTATTCAAGCTGTGTTGAGAAAGCTGTCGGCACAGGGAGGCATTTTTCTACACAGCTGAAAGCAGGTTCATTGAGACAATTACTCAACATAAAGGGTTTTAAAAAATGTTGCTGAACAATGCCCTGGTATTTTGCAAGGAGGCGGCATAGAAATACTTTTTATTATAAATACAACAAAGAATCCCTTGTTTATTTACTTATTGCATCTATGTCACCTTTTCCTCCTGGCTCTCCCTATGGTATTCTCACAACAACCCTGTGAGGTAGGTTGTGGGGGGGGGGGGGAGAGAAAAAGAGAGAGAGAGAGAGAGAGAGAGAGAGAGAGAGAGAGAGAGGCAGCGACGGGCCCAAGATTGCCCAGCGAACTTCATGGCTGAGCGGGGTTTCGAACCCTGGTCTCTCACTGCCATAGTCCGACACTCTAACTGTTACACCACACTGCCACTCCTGCTTAACGCTGGGGATTCAGATGCTATCGCAAGACAGTGTTAGGCGAGTGCTACCTTCCCTGGAGACTTGAAACAGGGTCATTTGCTGAGGGGCAAGTGAGATTTCTGCCATCCTGATTACAAACTCAGCATGGGCTATGGAGATAGGGCTATTGCAAGCACCTATTGGACAGTTCCAGTGACGCCATTAGTGGAAAGCCATTAGTGGATGTGGGTGGTGCTGTGGGTTAAACCACAGAGCCTAGGGCTTGCCAATCAGAAGGTTGGCGGTTCGAGTCCCTGCTCCTGCCAACATAGCAGTTTGAAAGCACGTCAAAGTGCAAGTAGATAAATAGGTACCGCTCCAGCGGGAAGGTAAACGGCGTTTCCGTGTGCTGCTCTGGTTCGCCAGAAGCGGCTTAGTCATGCTGGCCACATGACCAGCTGTACGCCGGCTCCCTCGGCCAGTAAAGTGAGATGAGCGCCGCAACCCCAGAGTCGGACACGACTGGACCTAATGGTCAGGGGTCCCTTTACCTTTACCTATTGGACAGCGCCAGTGACGCCATTAGTGGAAAGGGTCTCGCCTGCCCCTCACACCGTTCTGCAGCCACCAGGGATCCTGGCCCATTCCCCCTGCAACAAGGATAGTGTGCTGCTAGAATACAAAAAAGGGAGGTGTGAGGAGGTCAATGAAACAAGTAAATGAAAGGTAAAGATATGGAAATATTGGATGTGTTTTTAAATGTTTTTGTTTTTCTTGTTGTTTTGCTGTTTTGTTTTTATTTTTGATGTATTGTAAGGTATTGTTTTGTTCTGTTAAATTTTTTCATTGTTTTTTTCCCCTTCTTTTTTCTGTAACTATTAAACCTCTAATAAATATTATTTAAAAAAAAATAGTGTGCTGCTGCTGCTGCTACTGGATGAGAATAAAGGTGTGGAATAGAGTTACGGGACTGTTTGGGTTAAGGCCACAGTGCTTCAGTGGACCTTTTTTTTACATGTTTGCTTCACTTGAGTTTTACCAAGAGAAAAACTAGGTCACTAGCACTGCTGCCTGAATTCCCTGCACTTTATAAACAGTAATGAAAAGGTTGTGGTGTGGGTTAACTGATAGGGATGATTAATTAATTGGGCAAACAAAGATACGGGCAAGCACAACTCTCTCTCGCGCACACACCTCTCGCACAAAACAAACTGTGGCGGGTAATACTTCTCTGGGGAGAGCCTTTCCATGTGCTGCGGGGGGTGGACTAGATGACCCATGGGGTCCCTTCCAATTCTACGAAGCCGCCAAACAGTTGATCCCAAAGGTGTGCCACCAGCTTCGTTATCTGTCTTACGTTTATTACGCAGGTATTCAGAATATCCCACGCTCCCCTCAACGCCCCCTCGCTGCAGCCTGCATGTCAAAGTATCTTCTCCCAACTTTGTACAGTGATGCCTCGCAAGACGAAATTAATCTGTTCCGCGAGTCTCTTCGTCTTGCGGTTTTTTCGTCTTGCAAAGCATGGCTATTAGCGGCTTAGCGGCTATTAACAGCTTAGCGGCTTAGCGGCTTTTAACGGCTTAGCGGCTTTAAGAAAAAGGAAAAAAAACTCGCAAGAATTCGCAAGACGTTTCGTCTTGCGAAGCAAGCCCATAGGAAAATTCGTCTTGCGGAACGACTAAAAAAACGGAAAACTCTTTCGTTTAGCGAGTTTTTCATCTTGTGAGGCGTTCGTCTTGCGGGGTACCACTGTATTTCAAAATATTATTATTATTATTATGCTGCCAACTGGAGAGGTCCACCTGAAAAGAAGTATATAAATACTTAAAATCAATCTATCTGTCTCAGGACAGGGAACTCCTACAGGAATGATAGGGCAGAAGGTGTCTGGGAACAAGCAGGCCGCAGTATTAGGTCTGGACTTGGAGGAAACCCAATTTCAGAGCCTAGCTCCTTTGTCACAATTGGGCAAGTTGCTGTGTCCTGACTTCACTTAAGTTCCTTAGGAGGATGAATGAGGTAAACATTATAAATGCAGCTTGGTTAACAAATAATTAGCTGCACGCCCCGTGCGAGGGAATGCGCACGTATGTGTTTTTTGGGTGGAACCAACAGGCAAATTTTAGGAGTCCCCAAGCAAAATATCTCTCGCCAGAGCTGTTCTGCAGCTTCCCAACCTCCTGGAATAAAGTTGACCGGTGAAAAAAGGGGAGGAAGGGGGGGTTTCTGTGTCTACTGACACAGGAATACGCACCCTACTTGGCATGCATTCAACTCACAGTAAGACAACATGTCCTTCCTCAACCTCGGCCCTCTAGATGTTTTGAGACTACAATTCCCATAATCCCTGACCACTGGTCCTGTTAGCTAGGGATTATGGGAGTTGAAGGCCAAAACCATCTGGAGGGCCGAGGTTGAGGAAGCCTGTCCTAGAATCATGGAACTGGAGGGGACCCCAGGGTCATCTAGTCCAACCCGACTGCAATGCAAAAATTTGAGCAGGAAGTGGGGGCCTCCCAAGCAGACTTTACCCCTGCAATGTGGGAATCCCTTGCAGATGGCCACAGTGCCTAGAGACAAGCAGTTAAGTTATGCATCGACAGCAGTGGCCAGAGGAGGAATGACCGGTGGGAGGAGTGCAGAGAGAATGAACTCCCTGGTGCATCTGCCCCAGCTGCAACAAAACATGTCTCTCCTGTATCGGTCTCTGCAGCCACAGCAGGCACTGAAAGTTCCAAAGCTTGACTTCACCCGCAAAAGCGCACTCCTCCGTTGTCTCACAAGACGGACGGATGCAAACAAGAAGTTGCCAGGTGTTGAGTGCAGTGCCAAGTTAAAGAGGAGGGTGGGAAACCCGGCCGAGGCCTCCGTGGCGGGTCATACCTTGGCACTTGGCTGTGTGTCGACAGAATGCCTGGTCTAGTGAGGTGCCCTCATGGGATGCCCGCAAGGTCACGCAAGGGCCAAAACATTCTCCCTAGAAGTTAGTATTCAGAGGCGGGACGCAGAGGCAGGTTTAGGGGTGTGTAACTGGTTCGGTTGACCTGGGCACAGAGCCTCAGGGATGTCGTCGGGGCAGTGGCGTAGCGTGGGTTGTCAGCACCCGGGGCAAGGCAAGTAATTTGCGCCCCCTAACCCGTGGATTGCGCCCCCTAACCCGTGGATTTGCGCCCCTAACCCTAACCCGCAGATGTTGTGCCCGGTGCGGCCGGCCCCCCCTGCACCCCCCACGCTACGACACTGCGTTGGGGACGCCACAGGTATGATTTAGAATCGGGGTGGATTTGATTTAAACCAAATCAATTTAAATCACAATTTAAATCACTAGTCAGTAAGACTGCTCTGCCTCCTTTCTTTTAGCAAATGTTTTGTGCCACTGGGGAAGTGGTAATTCTGTATTGATTTGTTTTGGATGTTGTATGTGATGCCAATAAAGGTTTTACAATACGATTTAAATCTTTTTTCTTTCTTTCTTTTACAGAAAGAGTCATTCTTGCTGGTATAATCTTAATATTTACAACCAGATGAAGGTTTCAATTTTGGAATAATAAATTTTCAGAGTAGTTTTTGCAGTTCTATCAAAAATTACTGATTTGGTTACGCTATTAGAAACACACAGACAGATAATTATGAAATTATTGTGAGGCTTAATAAGTTAACTGTTAATATATGGACAACTTTTCTGCTGTACTTTATTGGAAGGGAAAAAAATAATCACTTACTTAATAACAATTTAAACAATTTACCGTATTTTCTGCCCCATAGGGCACACCGGCCCATAGGGCGCACCTAGTTTTTTTTTGGGGGGGGGGGAATCAAGGAAAAATTTTTATCCCCCCCCCCCCAGCTGCGGGACTGGGGCGGGGGAAGCCCGAGCTTTTAAAAACGCACCTACCGTAGTTTTGCTTCGGGATCAGCAAAAGGGGACCTTCAGGGACAGCCTCCCTAGCCTCCATGGGGCAGCGGCTTGCGGATATCTGCCCGAAGCAGGCTGCTATCCGCTAGCCTAGGGAGCCCGCGGGAAGTCGTGCCGGGAAGTCACTCCACCTCCCCTCTGTCCCCCGAGCTTGTGGGGCTGGCGGTGGGGAGAAGCGCACTTCTCCCCACTGCCAGCCTCCAAACCAGGTCGGGGAATAGCGGGATGGCGGCGCTCCGCCTCTCCACTGTCCCCCGAGCTTGTGGGGCTGTCCGATATCTGCACGAAGCCCGGGGCGTGCTGTGCAGCGTGCCCAGGCTTCGGGATGCAGGCTGCTATCCACAAGCCTTCTGAGCGCGGTGGGCACTCCGAAGTCTTGCGGATAGCTTCCTGAAGCCTGGAGAGCGAGAGGGGTTTGTGCGCACCGACCCCTCTTGCTCTCCAGGCTTCAGCGAAAACCTGCAGTCGCCCCATAGGACGCACACAGATTTCCCCTTCATTTTTGGAGGGGGGAAAGTGTGTCCTATAGGGCGAAAAATACGGTATTTAACTAAAACAATAACGTTATAGCATATGTATCCACGTTTGTTAACTGATGTGGTTAAACATTTTTTTAAAAAAACAACAACCTTAAGACTGAGTTTTAGCAACACGAAGAACTTAAAACAAATCCTTATTTCCTGATGAATAGCCTTTGCACTATAATGTAACTTAACAAGGAAACTATCTTTAGAAAGATTTTTCCTCCAAAAGCATTTTATTTTAAAAATCCAATTTAAATTAAAAAAAAACTGATTTAAAAAAAAAAAATCCAATTTAATTTTTCTAAAAAAACTGGATATTTTTTATTTTGTTAAAAAATAATAATTGATTTTTTTATCCACCCTGTTTAGAATGGTGTACGAGAGGGAGGGGGGTGCTGAACTTTGGCGTCGCACAAGGCGCCACTGAAATTTGGACCCTCGGGGTCCCCTACTGTAGCAGGGCGGCTCTGATCTTGGAAGGAGCACAAAGCCATTGCGATGACTACTAGCCATTGACAGCTGTATCTCCCCCTGAATTGGGCTAATCCTCCTTTGAAGGCAGCCAGGAGGAGACAAAACGGGATTCTCTTTTCTGCATTTTGCATCTGTTGGAAGTTGCAGGAGAACAAGGAAAAAAACTGAAAGGAAGGGAAACTTGGCACGAAAACCGCAGACACGAAGAATGGAAGATTGCCTGCTGTGGGTCTGAAGGGCCATGCCCTTGCCTCTCTCCACCTGGCTTGGGGTGGGCTCCTCTTTTAAATTGTTTTTAATTTTTATCTGTGTTGTTTTAAATGAGACCATCTCGGCTGTGAGCCCTGTGCCTTGCCTGGCTGGCCCTTTCCCATCTGGCCTGGAAGAGTGGAGTGCGGACTGACTCCAGCTACAAAAGCTGCGGCTGTCGAACAGATTCTTGGGCTGGAGCATTGTTTATGGGGGGTTGAGAGAGCTTGTTGCTGTTACTGATATTATTGACAGCCAAATTTATCTGTTGATGGACGACCGCCCTGACTCGGCCCCGGACACACTGACCAGATGCTTGGAAGCTGTGGCGTGGGAGCTGGTTCCTTCGAAGACAGAGGTCCTCTGGCTGGGTCGCGATAACATGGGGTTGGGGGGCCAACTCCCATCTCTTGCAGGGGCTCAATTAGTGACAGCACCTTCTGTCAAGAGCTTGGGTGCAACCTTTGACGCCTCCTTTTTCATGGAGGCGCAGGTTGCAGCCACAGCAAAGGTGGCATTTTTCCATCTCTGCCGTATTAAGCAGTTGGTCCCTTACCTTTCTCACCCTGTCCTGGCCAGAGAGATCCACGGTCACCTCCAGGCTTGACTATTGTAAATCGCTCTACGCGGGGCTGCCCTTGAAGCTGACCCAGAAACTCCAGCGGGTGCAGAATGCCGCGGTGAGGCTCCTTACGGGGTCTTTGCCGCGGGATCACATTCATCCAGTGCTTTACCAACTGCACTGGCTCCGGGTGTAGTACAGGTTTAAGGTGCTGTTTTTGACTTTTGAAGCCCTATGTGACTTGGACCCACATACCTACAGGACTACGTCTCCTGGTATAACCCCCGGGGGACCTTAAGGTCCACAAACGACAACACCTTGGAGGTCCCAAGTCGCAAGGTGGTTAGATTGGTCTCATCTCGGGCCAAGGCCTTTTCAGTACTGGCCCCAACTTGGTGGAACGCTCTGTCACGGGAGACCAGGGCCCTGTGGGACATCTTTCCGCAGGGCCTGCAAGACAGAGCTGTTCCGCCTGGCCTTTGGTTTGGACTCAGTCTGACCCTTATGTTTCCCTCCCCTTATGGTTTTCATCTATGGGCTACTATGAAAATGAGGCTGCATTTTAAATTATATTTTAACCTGTATTTTAAATTGGTTTTTAATTTTTTTTTAATTGTAATTTTACTGGTGTTAGCTGCCCTGAGCCCGGCTCTGGCCGGGGAGGGCGGGGTATAAATAAAAAATTATTGTTATTATTTATTATTATATTTATAATCTTAGATCTTATTTACGTGGAAATTGTTTCCATTTGCTTGTGTACGTTTTGATGTGCTTTATTTATTGTTTATGACTTCTGCTATGTTTGTAATTATGTAAATTTTGTCGTGTTTTAAGCCACCTTGAGCATAGTTTCAAGTATGGAAAGGCGGCAAACAAAACGATGATGATGATGATAATGAAGACTGAAACAGCTACGTTTTAAAAACGAAAAGCCAAATCGAGACTGCAAATAACCCAGATTTGTGGCATGCTTCTGAGAGGCTCCTCAATAATTCTGAGGAATAAGCAGCTGCGGAGGATCGGGGCTGAGGCCGGGGGTGCGAGAACACTTTGCTCAAGGTGGGGCAAAGGTGTGTTTTGTGTGCGCTCGGCCTGGTGTTTGCTCGCCTCAGTTGCCTAATCTTCCACATAATACATCCCTGCAGCCTTATCACTGCTCTTTTATGAAGTGGGCTGTGCCGGATTTATGTATAAGCCAAACA
Source organism: Podarcis tiliguerta (assembly GCF_965153285.1). NCBI lineage: Eukaryota > Metazoa > Chordata > Lepidosauria > Squamata > Lacertidae > Podarcis > Podarcis tiliguerta. The sequence goes on from NC_139542.1 coordinate 6,060,672, forward strand.
AGCTATAGCTTAGGGCCCCACTCTCTTGGGGGCCCCCAAAAAATGTAAAGGAAAAAAACCTGGATGTACATTTCCAAAATATAAGATAAAAAGCCAATAAAATAAAACCTACATACAGCAACAGTGTTTTGTGTTGTGTTGGCTCCTATATGATGTACATATTTCACTTCTCCTACCTAGGCAGTTATCTTTCCATAAGGCTCAACATTGATGCTTTATTGATGCGACAAAAAACAGCATAAAATACAGTATAAAATGTGAATAACAATAAATTCAGAATTCAAAAATCAATTTAGGGGGAAAATCCATCCAATAAACATTAGATGATCACCAGGGCTAGCTGGCTAAATTAGTCCTATTTGGGCCAGTGAGGAGACCAGGGGAGAATTAGCTGTGGGATCCCAGAGCGGGTAATCTTCATAAAAAGGGGAGGGGGAGGGAAGGAAGGGGAACAAAAGATCAGACTAAGTTCAAATTGAAAGCCAGGTGGAATAGCTCCGTCTTACAGGCCCAGCGGAAGGAGGTTAAATCCTGCAGGGCCCTGGTCTCATGGGACAGAGCATTCCACCAGGTTGGAGCCATCACTGAGAAGGCTCTGGCCCTGGTGGAAGATAATCTGACTTCCTTAGGGCCCAGGACCTCTAAACTATGATTATTCATGGACCTTAAGGTCCTCTGTTTCAGGTTCCAGACAACCAGCACATCCCACTTTGCCACCACAACCTTCATGTTCCAGCAAACAACCCCTGTTTCTTTCCTTTAGATCGTGAGACAAACATGCTTGACGGCTTTCCCTGGGAGGGACACCCACTCTCTGCCGCTGAATCTGAGCAAACGTCAGCCGGGTTTTCCGCAAGGGGACATTTGTTCCAATTCCGCACTAAAGAGCAGGTTTTCTCGGGGAAAGCACCGAGAGGCAACTGGAAAAAAGGTCTCAAGACACAGATCTCGGACACATGCTTTCTAGGCACGGAACAAGCGGGAGTGCCGGCGAGCCCTCGGTGCTAGACGGGCCACGTGTTTCTGTCGTCAGCCAAACACCACGCAAAGGAAGACAGAGAAATCAAGAAGCACAACTCTGTCTGCAATTATGCAAAGGCTCCATTTAAAGACACGGACACTAGGTGGAATGTAGATGTCTCATTTTGTCATTGGGAAGCTCGATATAATTGCCTCCAGAGTTGTGTGAGATGCGTTTATGTTGCAGCACAGAGCTCCATCCTCGGGCAAGGTGTCCCACCCCCTACAAGACCTCTGGGTATAGGGAAGCAAATCCCATAAATAATAACAATAAAACGAAACAGGGACGATAATACCACTACTAAACTACATCGCTGGCCTGTCGTGAGGATTACCTAAAAGTGATGTTATGTACGGCACTCTGGAGTGCTCCATAAACACTAAGAATTATGATGGAGAAGTCAGAAAAATTTAGGTTTTGCAAAATCTAAATGAAAATATACTTGCGACATGCCCAGACATTGTTCACGAGGCACAAATACTGCCTATACCCAGGAAATATCTAGGCATTAACGGCAAACAAAGTAAAGCGTCTTTAATAACCGAATCCATTCAGCTGTTCTATGAACAGCAGGGATTTCCAGAGTCTGAGCAGATGAAGGAGTGACTTGAACACAAAACAAGGCAGAATTCTCACTAGGAGACATTAACCCTTGGCAGTGTCCGTCCGCTCCCCTCAAAAAATAAACACCCTGCCCGATTATCGTCTTCTAACACAGGCCGTCAGGAGTTCTTCCCAAGAGAGCCCCTGCCCCACCTTCTGAAACATGTTTTCTTTTCCCTTTTTTTAAAAAAAAGCTTCTTAAAATATGCTTTAAAAAGCCGAGAATGAAAGAAACATTCGGAAATGTACTCCGTTGCGACCTGCGGGATCGTTCTCTTCTGAGTCACATTCTTCAATATGCTCTTTAGGAGATAACGTTTAAATAAAGAGTGCCAAAATGCCCCGGGAGAAAGACCAGCCAAATATTTCTGCGACCATTTCAGAGATAATTTTGCCTTTGGCCAGAGGCAAGAGATTAAGAGGCTTTTTAAAAAACAACAACAACTAGATACCGACAAGAAAGCATATTTCCACGCATTACTGGCTGAAGAGTCAAAACTTTTCCAAGTTTTTCCTCTGCAAGGCAGCTGTTGAGAAAGGAGAGATTTAAAGTGGAAGGGGCTATATTCTTGACGGTTAATAGTTTAGCGGAAGAAAATGAATGACTGGAGGGTGGAATTTTGCCCTCTCTTATGCTGGCTGCGGCTGATCCAAAATATTTGGGAAGCAGCAGGCCAGAGAAGGCTGCCCTAATGCCAAGAGGCTGTGCAATAGCCCAGCCCACTTTTGCCATAAGCACCGCCTATACAGCGTGATGTCATCACCACACCCACACTCTGATGTCATGCTCTGATGTCATCACCAACACCACACAGGGAAAGGCGGCTTCTGTTTATTACGAAGTTGTAAATCGTCTTAACAAGTCCTCCGACATCTCAACAACAAACCGATAATTGAAGACTGAGCAACAGGAAAACAAATGTAATCCAATTGTCAGAAGGTCGGTGTTTCAATCCATCAACAGTTTAAATCAATAGTTCAATACTTGGTACCAGTGCAAGCACAGCTCCCCTTCGCACTTTTCACAGAATGAACGTGTTGGAAATACTGTATAAAGAGGCTCAAAGTTAAACCCTGATTTGAGGACTGAACTCACATTGCATAAGGTCTCAAGATGCTGATTCGAACCCCAAACTGCTTTTATAGATCAGATCAAGACCCATAGGAGACCAGTATCCTGCCTCCAACAGTGGTCAGCCATTGACATACTCAATAAGTCTCTTTTTCCCTTCCTTGCCTCCTGTCCTGTCATCTGTCCCCCCACCCTGCAAATTGCCTCCATTCTTTTTCCTTGGCTCCCCTCAGCTTTGTATGTCAGCAAAAGCTTCAGCAAATGACTATTGGGGTGGGTGGGGCAAAAGTCAGCAGTCACAGAATCGCAGAGTTGGAAGGGTCATCTATTCCAGCCCCCTGCAATGCAGAAATCTCAACTAAAGCATTCATGACAGGTGGCCATCTAAACTCTGCTGAGAAACCTCCACGGTTCAGAATCTGTTTCAGGGGAGGTTAACACACCTCTGCAGGAAAGACAGGACTGCTGGCCCATGAGGAAGATCAAAAGGAGAGGGAGAAAGAAACCAAAACAGCTCAACAGCGGCAGAGAGGAAAATTACAGCAAGGTGGAAGGCTGCAAGAAGTAAGAAATACTGAAAGCCATATTGCTTGAACCACAACACAGGGAGACAACAACAGAGTCGGGGATGCCCGAGGCGAATGTTTGGGATATACACAGCCCTAACATTGATTTCCTGCTTTCAAAAACCTTGAGGTTCCATTGTGGTCAGCGTCGAACTCTGGAAATGTAGCTTATTACACTAAAAAGACACCTGACAACTGAGTGTCAGCCTCCTTCTGATTGGCATCTGTCTGTCTTGGGAGACAACAGAGGAGTGTGCCTTTGGGGGTGAAGTCAAACTGTTGGAACTTGCAGCGCCTGCTGTGGCTGTAGAGAACAATACAGGAGAGACATGTTTTGTTGCAGCTGGGGCAGACGAAGGGGACCGGTTGTGTTGCTGCAGATGCGCCAGGGAGTTCATTCTCTCTGCACTCCTCCCTGCGGTCATTCCTCCTCCGGTCACTGCCCGACTTGACTCTCTGCCTCCAGGCACCGCACAAGGGATTCCCACATGGCTGATGTTGCCAGCCTTGTTGTCATGTTTGCAGACGTCTTTGAAACGCAGAGTTGGTCTGCCAACAGGCCTGGTCCCTGAAGCCAGCTCCCCATAAGAGCCCATCCTTGGGGATCTTGCCATCTTCCATTCTGAGAACATGACCAAGCCAGCGCAGATGTCGCTGAGACAGAAGTGTGAACATGCTGGGCTTGGGAGAGCACGTCTGTCCTGCCATGTGCTGCTCCTGGTGGTTCTAATCTGCCCACAACTCACTTCCATAAAGCTGCGTGCTCAACACGTAAACCTGGTAGACCTTCATCTTGGACGTTAGCATCGCATTCTCCCATGCCCTTTTGGAGATGCGAGCTGTCGCTGCCTTGCCAATCTGCTTGCCCAGCTCAGCATCCATGGAGAGGAAGAGAAAATCATTGACCACCTCAAGCGTGTGGTCAACAATGCTGATGCGTGGAAGGCTGGAAATGTCCTGAGGTAGGTCTTTGTCAGGCTGATGGTGGGGCCAAATTCTCTGCAGGCTTGGGCAAAACACCTTCTGTATTTCAAAATTCACATGCATCTGCTTAGCCCAAACCAGAGGAACTGGTACCTTCCTGGGAAAGGAGGCAACATCAACCTCAGAACCTAGCGGTTTGATCAAAACGCTTGAAAAGACCTGTTAGGGTCCGCATGCCTGTTTCTCTGCCATTTAGTATCCCATGTTAGATCTGCATGAGGGGTGGACAACTTGACGCTCATCAATATCTAGTTGGGCTACAACTCCCATCATCCCCAACCATTGGCCACACTGGATGATGGGAGTTGGGATCCCAGCGTTGGTCTGGCTCTGGCTACTGTAGGACCACCAGAGAGCCAGTGTAGTGTAGTGGTTAAGAGCAGTAGTCTTGTAATCTGGTGAACTGCTTTCGATTCCCCGCTCCTCCACATGTGGCCACCTTGGGCTAGTCATACTTCTTTGAAGTCTCTCAGCCCCACTCACTTCACAGAGTGTTTGTTGTGGGGGAGGAAGGGAAAGGAGATTGTTAGCCGCTTTGAGACTCCTTAGGGTAGTGATAAAGCAGGATATCAAATCCAAACTCTTCTTCTTCTCCTCCAGAAGAAAAAGCACAAGTGAATTAAATACATGCAAAAGCAAGCCTGTCCACCTGAAGGAAAGCAAATCACGGACACAAAGGAAAGAAAACCACTTTGCCACAAAAAAAAATCCCCAGCCAAATTCCAACCACATTTCCCATTCTTAGCCCTGGGGGAGAGTAAAGACAGCCCCTACCTTTGGCTAAAACATTAAAAATAACATTCCTCGCTGAATATAGAAACCTGCAAATGAAGGAGGGACGTTTCTTTGAGGAGGCAAGAATCTACTCCAGAAAAACTGAAGGCGTAACAAATTAATCTTTAAAAGTGGTGCAGGACTCTGGGTTTGTTTCGCTGTCACAGATTAACATGGCTATCCCTTTGGAAAACAAAACGACGACGCAGGATTGGTGCAGTGACCCATCTTCAGCAAAGTGCCCTCCCTAGCTGCCTAAACAGTTTGGGTGGTACTTGACTACATTTTTAGAATTCGGAATAGGCCCATTGAAATGAATGAACAAGTTAGGTCCATTGACTTCAATGGGTCTTCTCTGAATACAAGTTAGCTGAATACCACCCTTTGTTTTTTAAAGGTTTGCAGAAAACTGGAAAGGAACAGCTGTTACACACAGGGAAATACAGTTTTCCATGTAGGATTTCCTCAGATTTTTAGCACCGGGCAGAAAGAGTGTCTCAAAACCCAAAAGAATTACGGGAGAAGGAAAAGATAAGAAACAAAATAAGGAAAGTCTAAGGAAAATCAGAGATGAAATGTACCTCATTTGAACCGGCTTGAGACTTGTAATGTGAGGGTCATGGGTTCGAGTCTCACCTAGGTCAAAAGATTCTTGCATTGCAGGGGGGTTGGACTAGATGACCCTCGCGGTCCCTTCCAACTCTACAATTCTGTGAAAAGGAAATAATTGTGCATGTGTTGTGTGTCGGTGTGCGACAGAGAGAGAGAGGTGGAGAGAGAGAGAGAGAGAGAGAGAGAGAGAGAGACTTGTTGGTTCCAAGAAATGTCAAAACGCTGGCCAAGAATACACCACAAACGTTATTTAAAGAAGAAGGGGAAAGTTCAGAGAGGCTTAGCTCCAGCTGGTAGCAATTTCTAAGTAACTATTTTTTAACTTGAGCAAAAGGGGCGTATGGGAGAAGAGGCAGCAGAGAGGCTTTAAGTCGGCTCACGTCCTAGGATATAATTTTTAGGTTTTCAATGGGGGTTCGGGAGACTCCCCGGTTAAAAAGGCAACACGGCAACAACATGAGGTTTCAACATGGGGTGCATGTATGGGATTTCTGCCAGGGCGAAGCGGCTGCCCAGAACAGAGCTAATAATATCTAATCCTTGATCATCCCAAAATGCTACGTTATGTTCCCACTGGTCGATGCCAAGACCCAGATCCTATTCTGACCCCCAGGAGGGAAGCAAGAGGAGAGATTCTCAGCGTGGTTTTGCAAAACGCAGTGCCGGCAAGAACCGAGGGAAACGACGGAAGACGGACAAAGGGAGAGCTTCTTCACTCAGTGTCCAGTTAAACGAATTTCCGGAAGCCAAAAGCCACGCAGAATGAAAAATACAACTTGAGATCTGCCTGGCCCCCAAATGGCGACTAGGCGTTCCGTTTTGGTGACTGTAAGCCTGGTTTAAAGATTTGTTTAGCACCTAGCTTATTCAGCTGAGTTAATAATAATAATAATAATAATAATAATAATAATAATAATAATTTATATCTTGCCCTCCCCAGCCGAAGCCGGGCTCAGAGCGGCTAACTACAATAAAATTAACACAGCATTCTAAAATCAATTCATTCTAAAATCAATTCAGAATCAAATTAATGGCAACCATTGGGCTAGAGTTCTATGAGAATTGCCAAGGGAGGGGGTCAGACTGTGCCTTGGCCAAAGGCCTGGTGGAACAGCTCTGTCTTGCAGGCCCTGTGGAAAGATGTCAAATCCCGCAGGGCCCTAGTCTCTTGTGACAGAGCGTTCCACCAGATCGGGGCCATAGCCGAAAAAGCCCTGGCTCTGGTTGAGGCCAGCCTAACCTCCCTGTGGCCCAGGACCTCCAAGATGTTTTTCTTTGAAGACCGTAAGGTCCTCCGTGGGACATACCAGGAGAGGCGGTCCCGTAGGTACAAGGGTCCTAGGCCGTACAGTGGTATCTCGGGTTAAGAACTTAATTCATTCCAGAGGTCCTGAAACTGTTCTTAACCTGAGACACCACTTTAGCTAATGGGGCCTCCTGCTGCCTCTGCGCCGCTGGAGCACAATTTCTGCTCTCATCCTGAAGCAAAGTTCTTAACCCGAGGTAATATTTCTGGGTTAGCAGAGTCTGTAACCAGAAGCGTCTGTAACCTGAGGCGTCTGTAACCTGAGGTACCACTGTATAGGGCTTTAAAGGTTAAAACCAGCACCTTAAACCTGATCCTGTACTCCACCGGGAGCCAGTGCAGCTGGTATAGCACCGGGTGAATGTGATCCCGCGGCGAGGACCCCGTAAGGAGTCTTGCCGCGGCATTCTGCACCCGCTGGAGTTTCTGGGTTAGTCTCAAGGGCAGCCCCACGTAGAGTGAGTTACAATAATCAAGTCTGGAGGTGACCGTCGCGTGGATCACAGTGGCCAGGTCAGGGTAAGAGAGGTAAGGAGTCAACTGCTTAGCCAACTGCTTTCAAACACACTTGGCCTGTGTGTGGTCCTTCTTTGCCCCCCTCCCGCCCCCCTTCCTGCCTTGACCACTTATGATCAGGAGGAGAGACTATGCAACCAGGACAGAAAAGTTACCCATTTATCAGCTGCCGATTTGGAAACGGAGTTGCAACACCGTCCGGCCGCACTGACGAAATGCAAATAGCGAGGGGGAGAGAGGAGGAGGGAGGGAGGGGACGCATTGACCAATGTCCTGCGCAGCCAGGGCACGACCGTCTCCACCCCAAACCTCCGAAAGGCTATCTCCAGGGCAACTTTGGCCCTGTTGGAAGCTGGGTTTGCATCACGCTCTGCGTTTGCGTTCCTCCACCTCCAACACCCCCCAAAATGCACGCGCAGCAAACCCAACAGCTGATCAATTTAAGGCCACAGTCATGCGGTGCATTTAAAGCACTATGATGTCACTATAACAACAACAACAATAATATATTGCTTCTCGCAGGGAGGGAACCGCCAGAAGACCCTCGGAGCTGGACCTCAGTATCCGGGCTGAATGATGGGGGTGGAGACACACCTTCAGGTATACTGGATCGAGGCCATTTAGGGCTTTAAAGGTCAGCACCAACACTTTGAATTGTGCTCGGAAACGTACTGGGAGCCAATGTAGGACCGGTGCTATATGGTCTCAGCGGCAGAGAAGCGAAGTTACAGGGAACCAGGCAGAGGGCCTTCTCGGTAGTGGCGCCCGCACTGTGGAATGTCCTCCCATTAGGTGTCAAAGAAATAAACAACTATCTGACATTTAGAAGACATCTGAAGGCAACCCTGTTTAGGGAAGTTTTTAATGTTTGATGTTTTATTGTGTTCTTAATATTCTGTTGAGCTGCCCAAAGTGGCTGCGGAAACACAGCCAGATGGGTGGGGTATAAATAATAATAATAATAATAATAATAATAATCCAAACGCAGTTGTAAAAGGCAGCTTTTGGAGTGTAGGTCTAGATCTGGAAAAGCCTTTTTATAAAAAGCGTATAGGAGTCACCAAAATAAAGGAAATGTTTGTGCTTTGCAGGATATTTGTGTCATGGATTTTGTTGGAAAGTTACAAACAGCTCTTAATTAATCATAAATAAATAAAAAATACTGAGTAAGATATGGAACAGAGCCAGGCTTCACTGGCTTTTTTTGGCACATTAGTATTAGACATTTTGGAAAGCTATTTCCATGCTGAGAGGTGCAATCCCAGACCCACTTCTATGGGAGTAAGCCCCACTGAATTCAGTAAGACTTAACTTCTGAGAAGACCAAGTTAGGGTTGCGTTGCTTATCTCTGTGCAACGAGCCTTAATGGTTCAAAAGTTTCAATATTTCAGACATTACAAAAAGACCCTTCTGAAACAGAGACTACACACTTTAATCTCCCCTTTCCCCCAGGGATACAGCACATTTCCCCATTTATTCTTACAACAACCCCGCTGAGATACGTTAGAATGAGAGATAGTCTTTGGCCCACGATCGCCCAGTGAGATCACGGCAGGGTAAGGATTTGAACCCGAGTCTCCCTGGTCCTAGTCTGATACTCTAACCACTGCAGCACACTGCCTCACTTCCATGGGATAGAAATGCTGAAACATCTGGGCCAGGAATACCCACACTGTTTCCACATGCTTCATGGTTGAAAACGGCACATCCATTGCAACAAATATTCACATTGTTAGGGGTAGTTTTACTGCTCCTCTTTGTTCTTAAAACTGTATTTTATCGTATTACAATCTGAATTCTGTGGAAGTTGAATGCTAATGCAATATATAATAAAAGAAACAGAAATACAATTAAAAATCCCACAGCACCTAGAACAGCGGTGCATTACAAAAAGATCCCTTTAAGTGGTCCACTGAGACCCTTAGCAATTTTTGAGTGGTCCATGGAGGAAAAAAGTTTGGGTACTAGTGATGGAATACCTCTTCCTTGAACAGCTCTATACATGCTTTATCTACGAATAAATTCCTACTTGATTTATTTTCTCAGGCAACGCAAGCTGAAGAGCCGGTGATGAAAATAAAATTGACCATTCGAGGACAATTGACCGCATGGCAAGAGGTCAGCTTCACCGTGGCAGTGAAAAAACATAGAGATGCACTTTCCAGGAAGAAAATAAGAGTTAATTTGAATATGTTTGTCTGTTTAAACAGCCTGTGACCCAAGTCCGATTGCAATGGCCATTATTTACACAATAAACTAATATTGATCTTGAAAATCAAAGAGGTGTAACATTTAACCGTGGTTTGTTTTCCGTAACGGTTGAGGGCTGTGCCTGAATACCTAAACCGGGGATGGAGAGCCCTTTTCAGTTAGAATCATAGAACTGGAAGGGACCCCAAGAGGCATCTAGTCCAACCCCCTGCAATGTCCATGGGCCACATTCCCTTTCTGGGTAATTCTCTGGGGGCCGCATGTCAAGAGTGGGTGGGGCCAGAGGAAAAGTGGGTGGAGGTGTTAATTTTACCTTTGTACAGCAGGCTACTGTACAGTGGGGAATAAAGGGTGTTAGAGGAGGGGTCACAACTCTGGTGTTGGGCACATCATGCGCCTTCTGGGGTAGTTTATCTAACTTTGATGCCTACCCTGCACTCAGGTCTCACCTGTGGCTCCTGGAAGCTGTCAGCATGAGACACCAACCACACCTAGGGAATGGCTTTGACTGGCCGGCTAAACCAGGTGAGGGTACCCCCAGGTGAGGGTAGCTGATGGGTCTCAAACCCTGGGTGAGCTAGGGAATTCACCTGCATGCAAAGACAGGGTCCTGGAGGATTGACCAGATGAGACCAAGAATGGGTCCAATGGTCAAGAAGGTGGTTTCTGCGTGTCCCATAGATGGAAGTGAGGGGCAGGTGAGGAACGATCAACCTGGGGAGGTAGCCCATCTAGGTGAAGGAAAACTCTCACCCTAAACCTCCACTGCCTTGAAGGACATCTTCAGGAGAAGGAAAGGCTGAGGAGTAAACTCTACACAAATCTGGAGTTCCTAAGGCGGTTGGATGGTGCCTTGTACGTCTCCTTCCAGCAACTCCTGGTGTCAAATGCATTGCTCTGCTTTCCTTTGGACCCCGTCAGTGAGGCTGAGAGGAGGCCTTGTCTTCTGGGCAGCCCAGGACTTCCATGTACACTGCCCAGGCTTGCACCCCGGGGAAGTCACTTCAGTGCTGTTAATGCAGTATAGCCATACCTCGGGTTGAATATGCTTCAAGATGAGCGCTTTTGGGTTGCGCTCCACAGCGACCCAGAAGTAACGGAGCGCGTTACTTCCGGGTTTCACCGCTCGCGCATGTGCAGACGGTCAAAATGATGTCACGCGCATGCGCAGAAGCGGCAAATCGCGACCCGCGCAGTTGTGGGTTGTGTTCGCTTCAGGATGCGAACGGGGCTTCACAACCCACAGCGCCGCGTCTGTGCATGCACGGGCAGCGATTCAGCACTTCTGCGAATGCACAAAGCGTGATTTAGTTTATCTGCTCATGTGCAAGCGCCGAAACCCAGAAGTAACCCATTCCGATACTTCCGGGTTTCGGTGGGTCCATAAGCCAAAAAAATGCAACCTGAAGCGTCTGTAACCTGAGGTATGATTGTAGTTTGATTTCACCCCTGGAAGCTCACTCTGCTGTCTCTTGAGATGGATGGATGCCCACCACAGCAGTAGGCTAGTTCCTATAAACACCCCTCTCCACACAAGGAATCATAGAATTGTAAAGTTGAAGGGGCCACAAGGGTCACCCAATGTGGGTCTCGAATCCATGACCCTTAGGATAAGAGTCTTGTGCTCTTCCATTAGTAAGTTTGAAGGCACGTTCCAGACAGGAAAAAGAAACTCAAGAGTGAGAGGCAGGCCTGGTGAAGGGTGTGGCCTGCACAGAGCCCTGGGGGCCAGATGGGAATGCCTGGAGGGCCACAGTTGGCCCACGAACCACCCAGAATCTGAACCATAGTTCAGAATTGGTCAGAAAGCAGGATTTGAAGGCATGGTCTGCCATTAGCAAGGGTAAACATTCCATCTGCCCAGGAAAAGGTATTTAATCATGCATTCTAGCTTAGCAGTGCGGAGCGGAATCAACAAACTCTGACTCTCCCACTCTGTCCCTTGAAAGTTTCACTTTTCCATTTCTTCGTTTTCTGGCGATTGGTGGGAAAGGAAGAGATCGAACAGTCATATCCAGCGTTTTGCTTTCATTTCTCGCAGGCCTGCCGGGGAACGGCACCGCTTGTGCCATTCAGAAGAAGTCAGGATTGACAGGAATACTTAATAACGGGCAAGGAAAACTTCTCGCTTGCTCTGCGTGATCAGCAGAAGGTCACCACTCTTGCAAGCTGGGGGCTTACATAACTTGCAATTTCTTTGGTACACCCTCTTCGGTGTGGGAGGAACCGAAGAAATTAATTTGGGTCTCTTCGTACAAAAGGGATGGGAGTATTGATTTTAAACTGCTAGAATCACTTCTGCTCATCCTTGGAACTGACAGGAGATTATATAACATACAGGAAGGCGAATGAAACCAAGAAGACTTATTGTTCTTTCTACAGGGTCTACAGTGTAAGGGGGAACGGTATGCAGTAACCTCATCCGAGAGAGGGGGACTGGTCTTTGTCCTCGAAAGACCCTGCAGTCTAAAAATGGCCTGGTTTATTAAACAATGGCTTGGTGTTATGAGAAAACCCTCCCCAGTGGCTGAACCAGGAACCTTGGCTAGTTTTAACTATGGCTTGGCGTCATGTGCGCACACAGCTTCCTTCCTTAACTATGGTCTGCTTGGCTAACCCAAGCTTGGATGCTCTATTGACTACAAAGGCACAAGCAGCAACAAAACAAAACAAAACTTTGGAGAAGGTGAGCCATGGTTTATTTGATCATCTGTAGGACAATTGTTGGGACGTGGGTGGCGCTGTGGGTTAAACCACAGAGCCTAGGACTTGCCGATCAGAAGGTGGGCGGTTCGAATCCCCGCGATGGGGTGAGCTCCCGTTGCTCAGACCCAGCTCCTGCCAACCTAGCAGTTCGAAAGCACGTCAAAGTGCAAGTAGATAAATAGGTACCGCTCCGGCGGGAAGGTAAACGGCGTTTCCGTGTGCTGTTCTGGTTCGCCAGAAGCGGCTTAGTCATGCTGGCCACATGAACTGGAAGCTGTCTGTGGACAAACGCCGGCTCCCTCGGCCTGTAGAGCGAGATGAGCGCGCAACCCCAGAGTCGGTCACGACTGGACCTAATGGTCAGGGGTCCCTTTACCTTTACCTTTAGGACAATTGGTGGTTTACGTGATGGTCTGTTAAACAAACCATGGATTAGAGTTACAGTCAAACCTCGGCTCCCGAGCACCTCTGTTTTGGCACGTTTCGGCTACTGAATGCCGAAAACCCATAAGTAAATGCTCCGGTTTTCAGAAGCCAAATGTGTGACGCGGCTTCCGCTTGAGCACAGGAAGCTCCTGCAGCCAATCGGAAGCCACGCCTCGGTTGTCAAACATTTTGGAAGCCGAACGGGCTTCTGGAACGCATTACGTCCGACAACCGCAGTTTGACTGTATGTGTTGAGCAGGCCAACATGCTAGACCAGGGTGTCTCAAACTTGGGTCTGTTTTTGGACTACAACTCCCATCATCCCTGACCATCCCTGGTCCTGCTAGCTAGGGATGATGGGAGTTGTAGTCCAAAAACAGCTGGAGACCCAAGTTTGGGAAAGCCCCGGGTGAGACAGCAAGGAGAGGGGAAAATAAATGCCGCAAGGATTGAATGTACACAAATGCATGCTTTTTATTCTGATTATAGTTGGGAGAAAGGACGAAATGGCTGTGCCAGGGATGGGGAGGTAGTGACCTTCCACAAAATCTTGGACTCTGACACCCATCAGGGGTGATGGGAACTATAGCGTGGCAACATCTGGAAAACCTCTGGGTTATGCCACTGATGACACAGGAAAGGTGGATACTGTTGAGGGAACTAAAATAAGAGAGAGAGAGATGGTCCCTCAAGCAAGCAAAACTGACCCACAGTCCAAACATTAACTCCTCTTTTCAAGTAACTAGATTATGTTTCACGTCAATGTTTTTCCTCCTTGTCCCACCTCATTTTAGACACTACGAATGTTGACCCAAGGAGAAAAATATTAACTTGCACAGGAAACAAACTGGCAGCCTTTCCAGCTTAGATATGCACGTAGGAAGATGTTTGGATTTGCTTCTACAACAAACACGCATTAAAAACAGCTGGCTTACCTTCCCATTCCCCCCCCCCCTTTTAAAAATATTCACCTGTATTTTAAAGAGAACAAAAAACCAGAGAAGTAGAAGCCGCTGCAGCTGACAGGGCAGATACAGAGTGGAAGGCAAGTTGGTGCCACATGAAAAAATCAACTGCTACAGCTGACTGGGAAAATAGAAGTACTTTCCCCTGAAATGAAGATGTAGTCTGCAACACTGCAACTTGTGGGGATCCAAGGTTCGGGAGGTTCCGGATGGAGAAAAGAAAATACTTCACACGGTATATGGTTAAACTAATAATAATAATAATACATTTATTTATTTATTTATACTCCGCCCTTCCCAGTTCAGAAAACCGGGCTCAAGGCGGCTAACAACAAATTTAAAACACTTTAATTGATGTGACAAAAAACAGCATAAAATACAGTATAAAAGCGTGAATAACAATAAAATCACAATTCAAAAATCAATTTAGGGGGGAAATCCACCCAATAAACATTGGATGATCACCAGGGCTAGCTGGCTGAATTAGTCCTATTTGGGCCAGCGAGGAGACCAGGGCCCTGTGGAAGGAGGTTAAATCCTGCAGGGCCCTGGTCTCATGGGACAGAGCATTCCACCAGGTTGGAGCCACCACTGAGAAGGCCCTGGCCCTGGTGGAGGATAGTCTGATTTCCTTAGGGCCCAGGACCTCTAAACTATGATTATTCATGGACCTTAAGGTCCTCTGCGGGGCATACCAGGAGAGGAGGTCCCGTAAATACTAAGGAACTCCCTGCAGCAGGAGGCAGCGATGGCCAACAACTGGGATGGCTTTAAAAGAGGATTGGACAATTTAATGGAGACGGGGATGGCTACCAATGGCTCCTGGCCAAGTGGCTACGCTCTGCCATTGCGATCAGAGGCAGAAATGCTTCTGAATATCACTTTCTGGGAACCACAGGGAGAGAGAGCCACAGGCCTGATTCAGCGAGCTCTTCTGATGTCCTTACGTTTAAGGGCTTGTGGCATCAGCCCTCCCTTTTCTGAGACTGTATCTGAGCAGCTGTTCCCTCTAATGTAGAATGCAAAGAAGAAGAGGAAAGCAAAAGAGGAAATCTGCCCCAACCACTAAGCGCTGTGCCCATTACAGCGAAGGAAGCCCAGATGTGTCCCCAGAGGTGTGTTGCGATTCCGAGGAACTGCAGAAAGAACACCGAAGGCTTTGTGACGCACAAAAAGACGGCTTCCTGGCAACCCTGCTTTGTTTCAAATAGGAAGTCCCTAACTCTTACGGTAGCCAGATAACGTATGAAGAATGCGTGGGGAATGTCCGGTGCAATTTAAGAAGCAGCTGGTGACTTTTAGAGGTCGGGAGCGAGATGCCAGCACCTTCCAGAGCATTTTGCCGTGACTAAACAAAGCCATCAAAAAACGAAGATCATGGCCACTGGTCCCATCATCTCCTGGCAAATAGAAGGGGAAGAAATGGAGGCAGTGAGAGATTTTACTTTCTTGGGCTCCAAGATCACTTCAGATGGTGACAGCAGCCACGAAATTAAAAGACACCTGCTTCTTGGGAGGAAAGCAATGACAAACCTAGATAGCATCTTAAAAAGCAGAGACATCACCTTGCCAACAAAGGTCCGTTAAAGCTATGGTTTTCCCAGTAGTGATGTATGGAAGTGAGAGCTGGACCATAAAGAAGGCTGATCACCGAAGAATTGATGCTTTAGAATTATGGTGCTGGAGGAGACTCTTGAGAGTCCTTTAATTTTTTTTTTTAAAACCCTGATTTAAACTTTTAAAAATCCATTTTTTAAAAAAACACAACACATTGATTTTTATCCACCCTGGCCGCACCCCAAAGTCAAGTTTGATTGGACTTAACCATCCAGGGGTCCTTTACCTATATCATTCTGTTAGATAGACAAGTGTTGTTGGAATATATTTGCTATTCTCATAATCTTGTTTTTATTTACTGTTAATATCATTTAAACCATTTGCATTATCTATTGGGCCTTCTCTTTTGTTGTAATAACAGTTTGACAGACTTGTACTTTAATTTGACGGGAATACTGAGAAGATGATGGACAGAAATCAACGCCGCTGAAAAAATGCCTTGCCACAAGTCTTGGCGTCCCCCACTTCCCAGGCTGACAACACTCAATGAGGACAGAAATGGGGGCCAGCCCTCGGAGTCAATTAGCGATCGCTCTCAGGTGACAAGCCCACCCCTGGACCTCGCGCTGCTGTGTGTATTTCGGAAAACGAAGCAGCATCAAAACAATTAATAAACACCGAGTTCTAAGAGGGAGAGCGCGCCGACTGAATTATTACTCTCTGGCGCTGAAGGTCTCGAGTTACATGCAAGGTTCTGGGACACAGCCAGCCTTTATATTTTCAGAAACGGGGATCAGCCATTGCTTCTTGATCCAAGAATTCTAGGTGCAACCTGATCCTTGCAGCATCGGCCAGAGGCCTAATTCTGCCTGCAGTCTCCAACTTGGAGAAGAATCTACATGGAGACTTCACGCCTGCAATGTCCAGTCTAATTTTTGCACTTTTCTTTTTTCTTTTTAATGTTGTGCTTAATGTTTTATTTTCTCATATAAGCTCCAATGAAGGTCCATCTACTGTGGAACAGTTCTTTACTGTAACGGTCAAACTTTAGAGAGGAACCCCGTTGTAGTTGAGATTACTGCATTGCAGGGGGTTGGACTAGATGACTCTAGGAGTCCTTTTCCAACTACACAATTCTATGATTCTGCGATTCTATTCTGTGACTTTTTGCTTGGACAGGTGCTGCCCAACCATAATGATAATAATAATATTATTATAATAATTTATTATTTGTACCCCGCCCATCTGTCTGGGTTTCCCCAGCCACTCTTGGCAGCTTCCAACAGAGATTAAAAATACATTAAAATGTCACACATTATAAACTTCCCTAAACAGGGCTGCCTTCAGATGGCTTCTAAATGTTAGGTAGTTGTTTTTCTCTTTGACATCTGGTGGGAGGGCGTTCCACAGGGCGGGTGCCACTACCGAGAAGGCCCTCTGCCTGGTTCCCTGTAGCTTTGCTTCCCGCAGTGAGGGAACAGCCAGAAGGCCCGGCACTGGACCTCAGTGTCCAGGCTGAACAATGTGAGTGGAGACACTCCTTCAGGTATACTGGACCGAGGCCATTTAGGGCTTTAAAGGTCAGCACCAACACTTTGAATTGTGCTCGGAAACGTACTGGGAGCCAATGTAGGTCTTTCAGGACCGATGGATTTGGGAGTTTCCTTTTTCTTTTATGAAGAAGCCTAGCTACTTTTACTATAAGGTAAAGGTAAAGGTAAGTTAAGTCTAGTTAAGTCCAGTCCAGTTAAGTCCAGTTGCGAAGAACTCTGGGATTGCGGCGCTCATCTCGCTTTACTGGCCGAGGGAGCCGACGTTTGTCCGCAGACAGTTTTTCTGGGTCATGCGGCCAGCATGACTAAGCCACTTCTGGTGAAAGCAGAGCAGCGCATGGAAACGCCGTTTACCTTCCCACCGAAGCAGTACCTATTTATCTACTTGCACTGGCATGCTTTCAAACTGCTTGTTTGGCAGGAGCAGGGACCGAGCAACGGGAGCTCACCCCGTCGCGGGGATTCAAACCACCGACCTTCCGATCGGCAAGCCCTAGGCTCTGTGGTTTAGAACACAGCGCCACCCGCACCCCCACTTTTATTATAGATATATAAATAACAAAAGAGTTGCCTTGAATCAGAGAGGCATCTCAGCTTCAGCAAGACTGACATGTTTGACATTGTAAACCGAACTCGTGGAACAAGCTTGCTAAAAATACTGTCACGGTAGCTATTGTTGGCAGGGTTACAGATGACTTTGCACAAGCCTGTCTACAAAAGGGAACACTGCATGTTTGAAAACGTGACTCCTTCATTGTTACGTATCATTTCGAAAACCCCACACGCCACATGCCTAGAAAATCCTGGGCAGCAGGAATGGTTTTCCTTCCTCTGCCAATGAGAAACACCTAGCTGCGGAGTCAGAGCCAAGATTACGACACTCAGAATAAAAATCAAACAAGACAGGCAGGTTTGATTCCCGCCTCCCCCCCCCCTTCGCTAGTCAGCAAGATTCTGCATTTTGATGGGGATGTTTAGGAGAGTACACACAATCTCCACAATAATCTTCGCTTTTACACGTTCACGCCCTAGGCGGCTGTGGGCACCAGAGCAGCTTTTGCCATCCTGGAGATGTTTCTGGCTACAACTGCTGGCTGGTGGGAATTACAGTGCAAAACAAGGGTGCCAGGAGAGACTGCCGCCAGAGATCAGTGGTAAACACAGGAAAGTTGTCTTATTCCACAGCAGACCAATGGCACAACTAGTTCTGCACTGGCTACACCAGGGATGGTTCAACATGGCACCCTCCAGTTCTTGTGGGGCTACAACTTCCTTCATCTGTGACTGCTTGTCATGCTGGCTAGGGGGCGATGGGATGTAATGGATGAGTTGGATGCAGAGGAGTGGTGTCCCCCCATCCTGCTGCAACTAGCTCCCTTCCCCACTTCTCTCCCAGAACCAGAAGAGGCATGAAAAGGGCGGAGGAGAGGTTGTCTGCATGAAGGCGCAGTCTCCGATTGCTTGGGGAAAGCTCTGGAGAGGACGGGACAGCTGTGAGCAGGGGCCAAAGGTGGTGAGGAGGCACAGCTGTCTCCCCATCCTGGCGCAACAAGGTCTCCTCTTCCCCTGGTTTCCAAGAACCTGAAGAGGCATGAAATGGGAGCAGCAAAAGCTCTACCTCTCTTTTAAATCAGAACCAGTGAGGGCAGTGAAGGTCCTGTGTGAGTGTCTGGAGGCAGGTGGAGGATGGATGGTGGCTAACAGATTAAGGTTGAATCCTGACAAAACAGAAGGACTGTTCTTAGGGGACAGGGGGAGGGCTGGTATGGAGGACTCCCTGGTCCTGAATGGGGTAACTGTGCTCCTGAAGGACCAGGTGCGCCGCCTGGGAGTCATTCTGGACTCACAGCTGTCCATGGAGGCACAGGTCCATTCTGTGTCCAGGGCAGCTGTTTACCAGCTCCATCTGGTACGCAGGATGAGACCCTACCTGCCCGCAGACTGTCTGGCCAAAGTGGTGCATGCTCTGGTTATCTCCCGCTTGGACTATCTTACTTTCAAAAGACATCTGAAGGCAGCCTTGTTTAGGGAAGTTTTTAATGTTGAATGTTGTATTGTGTTTTTAATATTCGGTTGGAAGCTGCCCAGAGTGGCTGGGTAAACCCAGCCAGATGGGTGGGGTATAAATAAATAAATTACTACTACTACTAGTAGTAGTAGTAGTAGTAGTAATTTATTTATTTATACCCCGCCCAGAAGAGGAAGAGGCATAGCCAGCTCTGGGGAGGTGGATAGCTTCAGGGAAGACCTACTGAAAAAGAGTTTTGCAACGGTTAGTATCCTCATGTGCGGTCACTGAACACACACATGAACTTTCCCTTTTACTCTCTCCCTGCTCAGGATGCCCTTTGTAGTAAACCACAGGAGATCTCCATTCTGGGCGCAATGCAGTCCAGCTTCTGCCTTTTGTGACATGCATACAAGTCATGCTTCTCAAAGAGGAACACAAAATCTTGATTGAGAAATCCTTTTCCAGCAGTGAATGAGATGTCAGGCAACTTCTGTCCTTTTCCTTTTAAAAGGAAGAGTAATTTAATTTGATGTGTACATTAAAGCTGGGGGGGGGGGCTGTTATCGTGATTAATTTTATGTTTTATGTTTTTATTTTTTTGCTCCGTTAAATGTGTTCTTAATGTTGTACACCACCCTGGGACCTTTTGATAAAGGGTGGTATAATAATAATAATAATTTCTCCCCTTTAACTGCTGTTAACTATTGCTTCTTAGGGTTCTTCCAAGTGCTCTCACATAGCTGTTTTGATGGCCTATAACAGAATACAATAAACTTTAGCCTGCTATCTGGATTATGCTTTGATATTTCATTAACTACCTTTGATGACCTGTGCCACAAAAGAGATTTAATGAACACTCATATCAGAGAGCTCTGTGAATTGATAGCCATAGCCTTTTATATACTAACCTTTTATGCTCTTCCATATTCTCCGTTTAATGCTCCTAACCCTTCTTTTAGATTCTTTTATATATACCTTCTGTTTTAATAATTTTAGCTTTCCAAAACGTTTTACAGATTTTAAATGATTGCGCTACACTCTACTTATGCTGGTCTATGACCGTAATAAAGATTTGATTGATTGATCGCTAACTACCTTAAGAGACCGGTACTGTCAGAAAAGTGACATATAAACTTTACAGGAGAACAAAAGCCACGCCCCCGTTAAAGGCTTGCAACTTTCTGTGCCTCCCTTAAAGAGCCTGTGCTGCGTTTACACAATTCAGTGACAACATAAGTTTGCTTCCTGTGCAGTTGCAACAGAGAAGAGCTTGCAGTTTGCAGTCCATGATGCATCCAGGAAGAATGGAGGAGACTGCACACAGCCTGGCTTCCAAACCCTTTCCAAAGCAAAGCCCTGGGCAGGGTTGGAGGATGGATGACGGCTAATGGATTGAGGTTGAATCCTGACAAGACAGAAGTACTGTTCTTGGGGGACAGGAGGCGGGTAGCTGTGGAGGACTCCCTGGTCCTGAATGGGGTAACTGTGCCCCTGAAGGACCAGGCGTGCAGCCTGGGAGTCATTCTGGACTCACAGCTGCCCATGGAGGCGCAGGTCAATTCTGTGTCCAGGGCAGCTGTCTACCAGCTCCACCTGGCATGCAGGATGAGACCGTACCTGCCCGCAAACTGTCTCACCAGAGTGGTGCATACTCTGGTTATGTCCCGCTTGGACTACTGCTATGCGCTCTATGTGGGCCTACCTTTGAAGGTGACCTGGAAACTACAACTAATCCAGAATGCGGCAGCTAGACTGGTGACTGGGAGCAGCGAGCCCTAAACGGCCTCAGTCCAGTATATCTGAAGGAGCGTCTCCACCCCCATTGTTCTGCCCGGACACTGAGGTCCAGCGCTGAGGGCCTTCTGGCAGTTCCCTCATTGCGAGAAGCAAAGCTACAGGGAACCAGGCATAGGGCCTTCTCGGTAGTGGCGCCCTCCCTGTGGAACGCCCTCCCATCAGATGTCGAAGAGATAAACAACTACCTGACATTTAGAAGACATCTCAAGGCAGCACTGTTCAGGAAAGTTTTTAATGTGTGACATTTTAATGTATTTTCCATCTTTGCTGGAAGCCGCCCAGAGTGGCTGGGGAAACCCAGACGGGGTACAAAAAATATGGGGGGGGGGGGTACAAGATGGGCAGGGTACAAAAAATAAATTATTATTATTATAATTGTTGTTGTTATTCGCAGCACCAGAGGACTTCGCATCCTTCTGCAGCATAAAACTGAGTGGGTGGAGTTTACCATGACCATTTGCTATTTTCCGCTCACTGGTTGAGGGTGGGGGAACCACCTCACTGCCGGTGAGCAGAATTTGCAAGACGTGATTTTTGTCTGCATGGACACCCCTGCACTGTCATATTTGACAAGGGAGGGGGCAAGGGGACTAAGATAATCTCCACAATTTTCTAAGCATTTTAAGCCATTAAGCCCTTGATCTCATTATAAGGAATTAGAGGCCTTCATTTTTCTGCCAGCATTTTTTTTTAAAAAAGAGGACTTTGCAGCCAAAAAGCAAAACAACACACACACCCTGCTAGCCTGCCACACACAAACGTTCCCATGATCAACGGCGCCAAAAGGATCCTACTGCGTAACAATCCACAGCTAAAGAATTATCCTTTCGCCACCCTGCAGGGCTCCTTCTATGGGACGTTGGACTCCAAAGTCCATCAACAGGAACATACAAAGTGGTCTTAATACTATCTTGGTGCATTGTATGTACTGACTCGCAAGGGATTTCAGACAGGCTTCTCTCTTAACTTTGCACCTGGGAGGGCTGCAGTAGTCTGTGGGAAGCTGCAATAATCTCTACCTCGTATTTACGGGACTGTCTCTCCTGGTCTGCCCCGCAGAGGACCTTAAGGTCCATGAACAACCATAGTTTAGAGGTCCCGGACCCGAAGGACTATCCTCCACCAGGGCCAGGGCCTTTTCAGTGATGGCTCCGACCTGGTGGAATGCTCTGTCCCATGAGACTAGGGCCCTGCAGGATTTAACCTCCTTCTGTCGGGCCTGTAAGACAAAGCTATTCCACCTGGCCTTAAATTTGAATTCAGCCTGATCTTTTATTTCCCTTCTCTTCCCTCCAGCTTCCCTTTTATGAAGATTACCCGCTCTGAGACCCCACAGCTAATTCTCCCCTGGCCTCCTCACTGGCCCAAGTAGGACAAATTCAGCCAGCTAGCCCTGGGGATTATCTAATGCTTATTAGATGGATTTCCCCTAAATTGATTTCTGAACTTTGAATTTTATTGTTATTCATGTTTTTATACTGCATTTTATGCTGCTTTTACAATTGTGTTTTAAATTTGTTGTTAGCTGCCCTAAGCCTGGTTTTTGTACCAGGAAGGGCGGGGTATAAATAAATATTTATTATTATTTATTATTATCTGGATGTTTATACAGTGGTACCTTGGTTCTTGAACTTAATCAATTCTGGGAGTCTGTTCAACTCCTGGAACTGTTTGAAAACCAAGGCGTGGCTTCCAATTGGCTGCAGGAGCTTCTTGCACTCAATCATAAGCCGCGTTGGACGTTCGGCTTCCAAAAAAATATTCACAAACCAGAACACTTACTTCCAGGTTTGCGGTGTTCAGGAGCCAATTTGTTTGGGAGCCAAGCCATTTGACAAGCAAGGTACCACTGTATACGGAAGAGGAGATGTTGTGGGCAAAAGATCGTTGTGAAATGTGTGTGTAGACCTCAGGCAACGCACAGACACTGTGACTGCTTATTTTGAGGAAATCAGATGAGACCCAAGACATATAGCATTCAGTTAGGGGAGTGAATGACCTATTGCACTGCTTTGAAATTACTGGCAACAAACACACACCGCGGTATAGCTTCTGGGATCCCCATGCAGCTGCCTGGCTTAAATAAATGAGGAAGGCAGGGGAAGAAGAGGAGATGTGCAAGCATGCGCCCAAGGTGAATTCCTGCCATAGTATGGGGTAGCTTGAGAACCTCACCAGCGTCATAGAGGCGAGTGCTTAGGAGAAAACATGCCAGGAGAACGTTCTGGGCGCCTGGCAACACAGCAGGGACTCGGCATTCCATGACGATCCGGTTGCAAGTCTACAGCCCGAAGGCACCCAGGTCTGGGATCTTGCTCAGCGCCTGTGTGGGAGGCCACCCAATATCTTCCATGCATGCTGTCTCGAGAGGTATGGGAGAAGAGGCAGGAGAGAGTCGCGATTAAATGATTCCGGGTTTTCAGCCCCAACGAAAACGGGGTGTTGCTTCACTCGCAGATCTGCAAGCTTGGCAGGACTTAAGAAGGGCCCTGCTGCATCAGACCCAAGGTTTGATCCTGCTTGCACCGTGAGCAGAGATGCTGTTGGGAAGCCCCTGAGAGAGGCATGAAGGCAACAGCTCTCTGCCACAGGTGTTCTCCAGTGGCTGGCATTCTTTCTGACAATGGAGATCCCAGGTAGCCGTTGTGCCATCAGATCCAGGCAGTTCAGAAACCATTCAAAGGTGGCAGCAATGCGAACCCCCCGGGAAGCTCTGCTGGGCTGTCTTCCCCAAGCATCCGTCATTCTGAGAAGGGACTTTTAATGATGCGGCTAGAAGGCTGATCGCCGAAGAATTGAGGCTTTTGAATTACAGTGCTGGAGGAGACTCTTGAGAGTCTCATGGACTGCAAGAAGATCAGACCTATCCATTCTTAAGGAAATCAGCCCTGAGTGCTCACTGGAAGGACAGATCATGAAGCTGAGGCTCCAATACTTTGGCCATCTCCTGAGAAGAGAATACTCCCTGGAAAAGACCCTGATGCTGGGAAAGATGGAGGGCACAAGGAGAAGGGGACGACAGAGGATGAGATGGTCGGACAGTGTTCTTGAAGCTACCAGCATGAGTTTGACCAAGCTGCGGGAGGCCGTGAAAGACAGGAGTGCCTGGTGTGCTCTGGTCCATGGGGTCATGAAGAGTCGGACACAACTAAACGACTAAACAACAGCCTAGGGTTTTACAAACTCTGCAAACTGCATGGGGAATTTCTCCCACAGCTCCAGTCTCCCACTCCCTAGCTTGACCTACAACTCACCTTAATGCTTTATACAGGTACCAAGGACACACACACTGAATGAATGCACACAGAGGAGACTGGCTGTTGCGTCTCTGCATGAGTTCCTGCCCTGGGTTTGCCTTGTTCTAAGCAGCAGGGATATCCACATCAATGATTCGTGCAGAAATTTGGAGACGCCACAGTTCTGTGGAACAGCATGGACGTGGCATGCTGAGAGCTCCAGGTTCGTTCCCCGACACCCCCAATTAAAAGAGACCTGGTGGCCGATGTTGGAAAGAGTTCTCTGCCTGAGGCTGTGGACAGCCTCTGCCATTCATCGGAGACTAGTAATGAGCAGCTGCATACTCCTTTTCTAAGACAGAGGATGCTCCAAGGGCCAAGTGTTACACATTTTAAAAAAACAACAACTTTTGCCTGCAAGGAGTGATGTTTTCATCCAGCAGTGCAGAGGATTGTGCTTCAGCTATCAGACGTTTTGGAAACAGCTGCTTTATAAGCCATCAAGACATAAACCACAAGAGGATAGATAAAAGACTTAGGCCGTTCACGGAAAACAGCTCATAGCAAGCGCTTTTTCACTTCCAAGTTATCTCTCTCAGCAGTTAATTCCAAAAAGAGCCTTGAAAGTTGTCTGCGTGCTTCCAGATTTCTCTCTCGGTACCGTTACACATGAGTGGAGCAGGAGTACCGAAACAAATTACAACCGTGCTTTGCAGGTGCAACACTGCGGCTCTGAGGAGCTGCCATCATCAAAGCACCAAGTTCTGCCGTGCAATTTAGCTACCACTGTACTTGGATCGCTTTACAGAATTTTGCTCCAACCTTCACTCGAATTCATCCCCAAGTTTGCAAGTCTCGATAGGACCTTCTAGGCCAGCCACAAAGATTCAATATGGAAGTATTCATTCAGTTCCAGCTCAGAAGGACCTCAGCCAAAAACAGTTTTGGCTTCAAAAATCAGGAGAGTTTAGTGTGGCTCTGGATGACTGGGAGGGAAAAAACCCATGCATTTCCCCCGCAAAAGTGCTACAATAAAGTTAGCAATAGTTGTATGTCCCTTACCAACCCACACTCCCAGTGTTTGAAATTACCTGGGCACCAGGCTACACCTGGCTTTCAAGGAGGGTGTCTGAAATCTCAAACATCTGGGGACCCTTGGATCTGGACTATTTTCACACACTAACACCCCATCCTGTAAAATCCCACCCATTATATTTTATCTGCACAACTGGAATGAATTTTTGGAGCCAAACTGCTTTTTCTGTGCAGCCTGAGCAGGAGCAGTGAACAATGGTATAGTTCATTGCTGTAGCTCCTCTAGGACACTTGCCCCACTGCCCTGCTCACAGTTGTGAAGAATATTCTTACGTTATGAATGATCCGTGTCACCTTTAAGAAAAAGTGGTCGGAATGGGCCAATATATACGTAGACTGTCCCTGGTTTAGGTGGCTTTTCTTCAAGTTCTCAAAGCTCTTAACCCGGCTCAAGGTTGTCATCTGAACTAGCCAGATGTTCAACTGAGAATCAATCACAGCCAGTCTATCATTTGAAAAAGAAGACTTGAGATCCGTCTTGCCCCAAAATTTCAACTAGACATTTCGTTTTGGTGGCTGCAACCTTGGTTTAAGGTACCATTTGGCACCTAGCTTATATATCTGAATTTCTAACCAGTCCAGCATCAAACATTTAGACTGCAAGCTCTGTGGGACGTGAAACTCAGGCTCCTCAATCTTGAGTCTAGTGTTCGTAATAATAATTTAATAATATTTTAAAGATTATTTATACCTCACCCATCTGGCTGGGTTTCTCCAGCCACTCTGGGCAGCTCCCAACAGAATATTAAAAACACCAAACATTAAAAACTTCCCTAAACAGGGCTGCTTTCAAATGTCTTCTAAAAGTCAGATAGTTGTTTATTTCCTTGGCATTTGATGGCATCAAATAAATAAGAAGGGTGAAAGGGTAATCCTTTGGCATAGAAGAGTGAGTGTCCAAAATGCACACAGGTTAATGCTGTTGCAAAAAAAGTATTCACTGTTGACTCCCCCCCCCCCCCAAGACAAGCATCAATTAAATTCCATTTGCACACAGTAGTTCTGCCAAACCCGCCCCCCACCCCATGGAAAGAAACACCGTAATAATAATGAGATGTGTGACCAAATCAAACATAAACAAAGACGCCATTGCAACACAACATCCGCTTACTTTCTCGTTGCATCGTACCGAATTACATAACCGACCTGAGCACGTGGAATCGACAAGTCAAAACGTTTATACGCAAGAATCCTGGCTACAACAATTGGTTTCACTTCCCAAACACTTACAGACTTGCACCCTGTCGAACTTCCAACTGTAGGTGGATGTGGCGATTTCAGAAGCAGCCTTTCATGAGCCGAAAAGCACCCACGCAAACCAGGTGGCATGGGAGCAATAGTCGCAGCTGGCCAGGTTACACACCAACGCAAAAACAGAGGCTCCAAAATAAACATACATTTATTCGTACGTTAGCTCAAAACCTGAACACTCGCGAGCCAAGGCCACAGTCTACAGGTTGGGGATAAGGGTGGATAAATCTGTTTCAGTTTCTTCCCCTTTGCAATCATACTCAGTCACCACATTCCTGCCATTTCTTTAAGGTCTTTATTTTACTCTTTAAAAAGTCACAAGTTTAGTGTGCTTTCCCTCAAATTTATATGCTTTTGTATGCAATTTTGCCTACGACACACATTTTCCCCAAGCAATCTCTCCTGGCATAATGAATTCCATGTTATTATTAATTTTTTAGTAACTTATACATTTATATGTAGCCTTCCTCCTTATACAAAGGTTTTCCCGCTGAATAAATTATGATTTTTTTTTGCAAAATTCAGAGAAGCGTGATATTTTAGAAGATTGCTTCACTTTGATTTGCATATTATTTATGGAAGTGTGAATGAGGAAGGTTCTTTTGAAAATGAGAATTAAGCTCTCCCATCGATAGTCAGGGATACCCCGGCCAAAATTCCATCATCAATGGGGGCGGACGGCGGTCTTTTGCAAGCGTTCGCCAAAAAATCATTGCCTGATCCAGCAAACATGAAAACCCTGCAATTTTTATAACCCCGAAAGCCTCCACTTGCAAGAGGATAGTGCCAGATGAAAACAGATACACCAGCTTTCTGTTACGCAACCTAGGGCGTCATGATGTGCAGAGCAAGCCAACCCAACACATCTCTTGTTGCAGATTTGGCAACAGAACCCTCCTGGAGATAAATGGGGGGAAATCAACCTAGAATTCAGAGTTACCGTATTTTTCGCTCTATAAGACGCACCAGACCATAAGACGCACCCAGTTTTTGGAGGAGGAAAACAAGAAAAAAATTATTCTGAATCTCAGAAGACAGAACAACAAGAGGGATTGCTGTGCAGCGAAAGCGGCGATCCCTCTTGCTGTTCTGGCTTCTGGGATAGCTGCGCAACCTGCATTCACTCCATAAGACGCACACACATTTCCCCTAACTTTTTAGGAGGGAAAAAGTGAGTCTTATAGAGCAAAAAATACGGTACCTATAAAATGGAAAGCACTCCATTAAGAAGGTCAGCAGACTAGTTTTCTCTTCCTTTTAAAAAAAATCTAAGAGTTTAAATTCAATCTGTTTGATATACCTTAAGAAGTTCTAAGTGTAGACTTTTAATGTGTTTGGCTGTATCCAAATAACTCATACTCTGAGTAGATCCTTTAAGTCAGTCAATTCCACTGATTTCAAAAGCTCAGTTCTTAGTATGACTTAGCTAAATAAATCCAGATTTCATTTTAAACCTGCTTTTTTTTTTACCCACACCTAGTCCATTTTTTTAAATATTTCAGCTCACACCAGTTATGACAGGCGACCCTGATCTCAAGATATGCAATACTGAGCCAGCCAAATTAAATACAAGTAGCAGGAAAAGGCTAGCATTGGATATGGTACGAAAAAGCACCTGAAACATATATTGTATCTACATATCTATATAAGAAGACAGGCACTGCGCTTTCTAAATAAATAGGTACAAGTGGAAATGCAGTTATAAAGAGAACAACATTTCAAGAATTCACCACTCTGTGAAAAAGTCAGTAGCACCACCAAGTTAAACCTGACCCACAAAAACGCACCCCCCCTTTTTTGCACGTAAAACCAAACGTGGTTTGCAGTTAAAATAAACCTGGCAGAGCCTGTGTTTTTAAAGTCGACCACTTCAAATCCAGACAGCCAACCAAGCCTTGATTCTATCAGAATTAGGAAACTTCTCGACCCCCAAACACAATTCCTTCAATCTCTTCCGTTGGCCCTCCCTGCCTTTGGTTAAAGATCCGACTTACAGAAAGCTGGACATCTGAATGGAGGAGGACATTGAGACAGCGTTTCGAAAACAAAATAAAAACAGAACGACGGCTCAAAGATAAAGCGCAAAACAACAGAAGCGGCGAAAGAGAGAGAGAGAGCTCCACTAACCCCGAATCCCACTGGCCGCGAAAGGCTGGGCAGCTGCGACGAGGCTGGAAATTAATACAGAACGCAAGAGCCCTGACGAAGCAAGAAGGGGCTGTTGACTGACAAGCACATCTGCTCCAAACCAGGGTCATTGCTGTCTAAATGGACACAGGATGCAGTGCGACTTGCATCAGCCTCTGATCAATCAGGAAAGATATATAGTGGTACCTTGAGTTACAAACGCCTCAGGTTACAAAGGCTTCAGGTTACAAACTCCGCTAACCTGGAAGAGTTACCTCGAGTTGAGAACTTTGCCCCAGGATGAGAACAGAAATCGTGTGCCGGTGGTGCAGAGGCAGCAAGAGGCCCCACTAGTGAAAACACGCCTCTAATAACAGTTTCAGGTTAAGAATGGACCTCCAGAACGAATTAAGTTAGTAACTAGAGGTACCACTGTACCAAGTTGGGTACAGAGCCAGGCTGGAGGCCCTTAGGTCCAGCTGCCTTAGGTACCACCTAACCCTTCTATCGGGATGCGGGTGGCGCTGTGGGTTAAACCACAGAGCCTAGGACTTGCCGATCAGAAGGTTGGCAGTTCGAATCCCTGCGACGGGGTGAGCTCCCGTTGCTCGGTCCCTGCTCCTGCCAACCTAGCAGTTTGAAAGCATGTCAGAGTGCAAGTAGATAAATAGGTACCACTCCGGCGGGAAGGTAAATGGCATTTCTGTGCGCTGCTCTGGTTTGCCGGAAGCGGCTGTCATGCTGGCCACATGACCTGGAAAAACTGTCTGCGGACAAACGCCGGCTCCCTTGGCCTGTAAAACGAGATGAGCGCCGCAACCCCAGAGTCATCTGCAACTGGACTTAACTGTCAGGGGTCCTTTACCTTTACCATTTCTATCCTAGCTGAATCCCCAAGACCTTCTGCAGGATCGTCGCTGCTTGTCCATGCTCCCTAAGCTGGTGTGGCTCATTTGACAGTGACATGAAGCATTCTTGCCCAGTGCAATGATCCTCCAACAGAGATTTCAGCAGGCGCCTTCTAATATAAAGGAAGAGAGACTCACAGGATCAGGCAAGCGGTCTACCTGCTCCAGCATCCTGCAGTGGCCAACCAGCACTCTCCCCTCCTGCAGTTTCCAGAAACTGGGATTCAGGTGCATAATATACAGCAGGACACTCTATTATTAACCTGTGCACATTTGCTGAAAACCTTTCGGGCTTACGCAGACAATCAATCACCAGTTAGCTGGTTATCTGCAATATTAAATTTTGTGTGTGTGTGTGTATGTGTGTGTGAAATTATACCTGTTGTAAACGGATTTGATTTTTTAAAATGAAATTGAAGTACAGTTGTACCTTGGAAGTCGAATGGAATCCATTCTGGAAGTCCATTTGACTTCCAAAATGTTCGAAAACCAAATTGCGGCTCCTGCAGCCAATCAGAAGCCCTGGAAGCCCCGTCAGACGTTCGGGTTCTGAAAGAACGTTTGCAAACCAGAACAATCACTTATAAATAAAACAAATACCACCATCCGAACAAAGGTCGCTTGCAAGCAATGAAAATATTGGCTATTGCTTTCTCCTCATCTCCGTAACCTGCCTAGGGTAAGTAGCAAATGGGTCAGCGAGGACCTGGTTTGCCACCCAATCCTTGCTGTTCTTGTTTTGTCATTTTTATGGGAGAAATAATGTCCGCAGTCAGGTACACTTGCCCCGGGCCTCGGAGATCTAAGCTGGCTGGGTGCCCCGCCAGGGGCCTGCTGGACTTACGATGTTGTGCCAAGATTTCCCCCCGCCTCCCAGCTGACCGGGGTCTTAATGGGCGAAATGCCCTGTCTGTCTGTATGCACTGCAAGGCTCTGATGGTAAAATCTGCAGCTGCATTACTGCATACTAGTGTGTTGCGTCAGATCAGGCAAAGGCTTTTTCCATCCGCCCTCCAGCCTGAGGAACCTTCAGAATGGAGCTGCCGCCACAAGCATTTAGGCGCATGGGTCTTTTAATGAACTGGTGTGTAAGATTATGAGTCATGGGGGTGGGAAGGCTGAGTGTACGATTTCGGCAACGCTTGGTTTATTTTTGGTTGCTGGCTTCCTAAAGTTGCTAATATTGCTTTGCAGATTATGAATGATGCAGTGCTTTGTGAAACTAGCAATACGAACTTCTGCTGTAACATGTACTCTTCAGCTTGTGATTTTAGTAGTTTTGTGAATAGTATTCCCCCCCCCCCAAATCAGAATCGTAGAGTTGGAAGGAACCCTGAGGTCATCGGGGCTGACCCCTTGCAATGCAGGAACATGCAACTGCCCCATATGGGGATCAAACCTGCAACCTTGGCATTATCAGCCCCACGCTCTAACCAACTGAGCTACTGATGACTTATTATTCTATGTGATTCAAGTTGCATTTGTGATGCTCTATTATGTGTTTGTCGTTTGTGAGCTGCTCTGCGATTTGTGTGAATGAGAAGCTAATTAATAATAATAAAAGATGATGATGATGATAGATAATAAATGAAATTAAACCAGATTAGGGGCCGCTGCTGAGGTGGCATGTCTCAAGGACTGCGAGTCGGTTGGAGCAGGTCGCCAGGTACAGTTGATTGCTAACTTTTGAGCTTCTTGTGTATAAACAGCTATGTAAAGGATATTGCGGTGGAGATGTTGCAAAATAAACTGGTTTATCCGAGCTCCCTTGCCCTCTTATGTAACCGGAACGGCTGCTTTTCTGTTTGAGTTTACAATTTTATTGCAACAAGACTCCCATCTCTGGCCTCAGACAAGCTCTGCAAGGGCCTGCCTGGGGGAAATTCTTAAGCAGGGCCCAAGCACAACTCTTCTACAAAACTGTGTGTCTGGGGGCAAAATAAACAACAACAAAAACACTTTGTTCATCTGACTGGGTTGCCCCAGCCACTCTGGGCGACTTCCAGCATATACAAAAACATAATAAAACATTAAACATTAAAACCTTCTCTATACAGGGCTGCCTTCAGGTGTCCTCTAAAAGTTGTATAGTTATTTATCTCCTTGACATCTGATGGGAGGGCGTTCCACAGGGTGGGCGCCACCACTGAGAAGGCCCTCTGCCTGGTTCCCTGTAACTTCACTTTGCACAATGAGGCAACCGTCAGAAGACCCTCAGAGGAGGACCTCAGTGTCTGGGCTGAACGATGGGGATGGAGACACTCCTTTAGAGGCTGTTTAGGTACACCCAAATGCCTTAGGACCACAGGAAGCTGACAAGCCAAGCCATTGTCCCATCATTCTAACCCAATGCAACCAGGAGTAGCAAAAATGGCACCCTCCCCAAGATGCTAATGAACTATAATTTCCATCAGCCTCAGGCAGAATGACCAGCGGCTGGGGGTGATGGGAGCTAGAGTCAACAACATCTAGAGCAGTGGTCCCAATTGGTGGACATAACTCACTCAGGGGGTCCCTCTACCATAGATATCAACATTTTCCAAAGTAGGGGGCCCATGGCTTGGCTTTTGAAAAGTGGGTGGTCTGCAGTACTTAGTTGGGAACCACTGACCTAGAGGATACTGGCCTAGTCTGACTGTCAGCCGATCCCCACACCCTTGGGACACAGGTGTTTGGCATCGCCTGCCAGAAGGATCAGGTAGCAGGAGATGCCAGGAACTGAACCCGGGACATGCCACCTGCAGAACGTGGAATGCACATTCCGCATGTACATTCCACTAAGCCATAGTCCATCCTATTTTTAACAAAGGAAGCTGCTGTGCAGGATATTTTAGAGGCCATAATGACCATTAGACATGACTGACCCAGTTTCCAACTCCACATTTAAGCATTAAGATACATGACTAGAGGCAAGCAGCCAAAGATTACGTTGCCTGTTTCTGAATCGATGCAAGATTTCCTCGCCTCCGCTAGTTCCTTCCCTGTATTTACTTCTCCCCCAGGTTTGTTAACATCCGTCTAAGTAGTACTATTCAGAAGTGCAGTATAGGCTCACAGTTAGTTGCTTCTTCACACACATTCCATGCAAATAGAAAGAGAGCCTGTCAGGGCTCTTTCTCCATGATGTGCTACTTGTCTGCATGCAATGTTTTTGCTTATATGGCAGAGAAGTCCAACATGCAAGCTCCTAAGTGCAGCCTGAGCGGGTACAGCAACTAGGCTAAAGCCTCCTCTCATCTGCCCTTCTCTTCCTCAGAAGCTGATGCCTTGTCTCTCTTTGCTCTGCCCTCTTCATTCCTCTCCGTGTCCTGGGACACCAGGGGGAGGGAAGTTGGTTGCAGCAGGAGGGGGAGAGTCCCTGGATTCATCTTCAGCAGCCTGACTCATCTCTGCCTCTTGATTCCCTGCCTCCTCTCCAGCCTCTGCTTCTGTCTCTGGACTGCTGTCTGGCACAGCCTCTTCCTGCTCACTAAACCCTGTTGCCTCTTCCGACACCTTCTCTTTCCAGTCTGCTCCCTCTTCTCCCTCTGACCACTCATTGTCATCCCACCAGCAATCCCCGGGCTCTGAGCCTTTTTCTGTTGGGGTTCCCCACCACCACCATTCTTCTGCATCCAGCCAGTCCATAACAGCAGGCCAGCCTCGTGCAACCTGCTGCCCTCCAGGTATTTTGGGGCTGCAATTCTCACCAACAAAACTGGCCACAAGGCTGAAGCTAAGGAAGCTTCTCTATACAGTTGTACCTTGGAAGTCGAATAATAATAATAATAATAATAATAATAATAATAATAATAATAATTTATTATTTATACCCCGCCCATCTGGCTGGGTTTCCCCAGCCACTCTGGGCGGCTTCCAAAAGAATATTAAAATACAATAATCCATTAAACATTAAAAGCTTCCTTAAACAGGGCTGCCTTCAGATGTCGTTCGACTTCCAAAACGTTTGAAAACCAAATCACGGCTTCTGATTGGCTGCAGGAAGCTCCTGCAGCCAATCAGAAGCTGCGAAAGCCCACTGGACGTTCGGGTTCCAAAAGAACGTTCGCAAACAGGAACAATCACTTCTGGGTTTGCGACGCTTGAGAGCCAAAACGTCCGAGTTCCAGGGTATTCGGGATCCACGGTGCGACTGTATCATGAACTGGATCTGATGAACCATGCAACCACATCCAAGGGAGGCCGGGCTTGCAGTTCTTTGAAAAGGAGGTGCCCGTGCCAGATGGCAAGTGGCATTTGAAATTGGAGGGAGTCCCATAAGCAGTTTGTGATAAGGGTTGGGCGTCTACCGCTCCAGAAAGGGGAAAATTGAGAGCCAAGACTGGGCACACCTGGAAGAAACTCCTTTGGAGGCTGGCCAATAAGCTCAGCCATAAATAGAACAATGAATGGCTTTTATTATTATTATTATCATCATGGCTTAGAGTAGAAAGAATGGGAGGCAAGACAAAACGGAATTTACCTACGTTGGAGAGCAAGCTGCAAAATCTTGGAACCGGAAAAGGGTTTGTTGACACACTAGGCCTCAATGAAATGCGCGGCGGTTTCTAAAAGCTCTGCCAACATATAATGCGGTTTTTATCACCGCATAACTTATTATGTACATAAGAGCAGAAAAGAGAATTCAGTGCACTAGTTATGTGGAGAAGGCAGCTAGAGAATAGCGTCTTCCCCTTCTTCCATAAAACTGGAACTCATGGATGTCCAATGAAGCTAAGCGTCGGAAGATTCAGGAGAGGCGAAAGAGAAAGCACTTCCTCCAAAAAGTGTGCAGAGGCTCTCCAAAAACTTCCCTCCCTCTCTCATAACACTAGGACTGGTGGAGATCCCATGAAGCTGAATGTTGGAAGATCTGGCACATAGAAAAGAAATGACTTATTCATACAGCCAAACTATGCTCACCAATTTCGTTACAGCAGTCACGAAATTAAGAGACTCCTGCTTCTTGGGAGGGAAGCAATGACAAACCTAGACAGCATCTTAAAAAGCAGAGACATCACCTTGCCAACAAAGGTCTGTATAGTGAAAGCTATGGTTTTCCCAGTAGTGATGGATGGAAGTGAGAGCTGGACCATAAAGAAGGCTGATCGCCGAAGAATGGATGCTTTTGAATTCTGGTGCTGGAGGAGACTCTTGAGAGTCCCATGGACTGCAAGAAGATCAAACCTCTCCATTCTGAAGGAGATCAGCCCTGAGTGCTCACTGGAAGGACAGATCGCGAAGCTGAGGCTCCAATACTTTGGCCCCCTCATGAGAAGAGAAGACTCTCTGGAAAAGACCCTGATGCTGGGAAAGATGGAGGGCACAAGGAGAAGGGGACAACAGAGGACGAGATGGTTGGACAGTGTTCTCAAAGCTACCAGCATGAGTTTGACCAAATTGCGGGAGGCAGTGGAAGACAGGAGTGCCTGGTGTGCTCTGGTCCAGGGGGTCACGAAGAGTCGAACACGACTAAACAACAATGCTCACCAACCTAAAAAAGGTAAAGGGACCCCTGAAAATTAGGTCCAGTTGTGACCGACTCTGGGGTTGCAGCGCTCATCTCGCTTTATTGTCCGAGGGAGCCGGCGTACAGATTCCGGGTCATGTGGCCAGCATGACTAAGCCACTTCTGGCGAACCAGAGCAGCACACGGAAACCATTTACCTTCCCGCTGGGGCGGTACCTATTTATCTACTTGCACTTTGACGTGCTTTTGAACTGCTAGGTTGGCAGGAGCAGGGATGGAAAAACCGGAGGTCATGGGGATTCCAACCTCTGGCCTTCAGATCGGCAAGTCCTAGGCTCTGTGGTTTAACCCACAGAGCCACCCGTGTCCCACTCACCAACCTAGATGGCTTTAAAAGGGGAAATGGCTTAGACTTTGGCCCATCAAACCAGTCCCATCTACTCAGGTAAGGGCACCCCAAAGTTTCAGAAAGTGGGCTCTTTACCCAAGATCTCAAGGGCTGAACGTGCGGCATTGTGCCCAAGGTGTGCGCCAAGCCGCCAACTACATCCCTCCGAGATGCTTCTGTTGTTAGCAGAGAGAGGCTGGGCAATTTCATGACAGTTGGGCCATCTGCTTCCATGGCTTACCTGGCAAAAAAACAGACGGGTCATCTATCCCAGATCCCAGCTGCGTGTTCCAAGCAGCAATCGCACCTGCTCTGTTGATATTTAATCTCTACTTGTAGGGATAATTAGAGGTGGATTTGCTCATGGAATTGAAAACCAAAGCAGCCACCCTCCTCGCCTTTGCAACCAAAGGGACCGTAGCTGGTTAGAGGGGTGAGTTCCCAGATTGGATCCATCAAGGTTTCACTCACTCAGTTTTGCAAACTCTTTTGAGTGAAGACGTCTGCCCAAACCCCACATCCACCCTGGCGACACGACACCTATCTCAGTCCCCGGAGAGCATTGATGCAAGCCTGACTCTTGAACGCTGTTTGAGGAAGCTTAGGGGGTTTTCCTTGGATTTATTTCAGCTGAATCTGGCCAGGCGCAGAGATCCATTCTGTTGGATTCCTTGTCCCAAGGTGAACTGCCAAGGCTGATGCACGTGTTATATAACCAGCGACCCACAGCCAAAGGCACTTCGAAGAATTGTTATTAATATAAACAAGAGAGCCTTGTTGCGTCTTAAACACTAACCACTCTATTGTGGCATCAGCTTTCACAGATATTATATTAATATGTGAAATGTAATTCGCTCTGCTTCTTTAAACCCGGGGCTCTCCAGTCCAAAAGATCCCATTCAAAGCATCTTTGTTGCTCTACACATTGCAGAGATGCCTTCTTGTTCCCAGGCACTGTTTCAGCGAATTCTCTCACACACACACCTGGGGTCCCTTAGAATCTACTTGATCCTCTTCCTACTTTATTCCCCGACCACCAGCACCTCTGCCACTGTCCTCACTTTACAGCCACCAGCCCATCTTCCATCTCCAGGTCTTGCCCATTTCATTTGGGTCTGCTTTTAAGATTTCTGTGGCTGACGCTGTTCCCTTTCATCTGGGATATTGGTGAACATTCCATGACATCACAGAAGCTCAAGCCAACACAGCAGCGCTGGGAGCCTAGGAAGTCGCCTTATACAAAGCCAGTACAATGGTCCGTGTAGCTCGGAGCAGGATCTCTCCCAGCGCTGCCTAGAGATGCTGGGATTTGAACCCGGGACTCTGTGTTGCGTGCGTAGCTGAGTCACAAGAGGCCAGAGTGTGAGCCTACTCTTTATAAGACAGGGATGGGGAACCTGTGACTCTCTAAGTCAGCATTTCCCAAACTTGGGTCTCCAACTGTTTTGGACTACAATTCCCATCATCCCTGACCACTGGTCCTGCTAGCTAGGGATGATGGGAGTCGTAGTCCCAAAAATAGCTTGGATACCCAAATTTGGCCCTGCTCTAGTTGTTGGATTACCAACTTCCATCAGCCCTAGCCAGACAGCTCAGCCATTGGGCAGGGATGATGGTAGCTGCAGTCCCAAAAGCATTTGTATGGCCACGGGGTCCCTTTGCTGTGATCCAGTGGTTCTCCAAGGGTGTGGCACGCCACACTGGTGCGTCAGGAGAGGATGGCAAGTGTGGCAGGAAGATTCAAGGACAATCAAAGAGACATTTAAACATTTCAGTGTAGCATCAAAATAATATTTTTTTTATTTGCAGAATATGGGTAGATACCTTTTCAAAATGAGAGCAAGACCATCAAAGAATACCAAGGAAATTGAGAAAAGGGATTTTCAACTCTGACAAACATGAAAGATCTGAAATGTTCAGGTCTCAAATTAGACCTAGCCTAAGTTTAATTTGTCCTATATTGATCTAATTAGACCCAATACAGAGGTTACCTGGCAAAAGCAAGCTCACACCTCTCACTGTGTTTTCTATACATACCTAAGGTATGTATGCAAGAGGCTTATTTATAATTATATTCTGGGAATGATTCATGTTCTTTTTTTAGCTGTGTTGTTTTGTACTTTCTGGATGTCCCTTAATAAGTAATAATAATAATAATAATAATTTATTTATAGCCCGCCCATCCGGCTGGGTTTCCCCAGCCACTCTGGGCGGCTTCCAAGAAAAGATTAAAAATACATTAAGACATCAGTCATTAGAAACTTCCCTAAACTGGACTGCCTTCAGGGCTGTCCCATGATCATATTATAAAGCAGTTCCCTGTTAGAAATCAAGCACGGCTAGGAGTTGCTTCTTTTTGTTTTCCGACGCATTTCTTATCCATAAAAACTTTGATGTGGTGCAAGCACATTTTGATTCTGAAAGTGTGGCCAAGGCTAAAGGCCAAGACTGAAAAGTCTGAGAACCACGGCCTTAAGGCATTATGTAATTAGAAAAACGAACCTTTCAGATTAGCCAACGGCCGGGCTAAACCAGATATGTTTTTAACTGCATGGTTTCTATTTATCAGTGCCTCATCTGTAGCTTGCAAAGCCCCAGCCTCACATGCAGGGAGATTGGATGAACTAATCTGAGTCCATCTTTGTTTCCGCTCCTTGTTTCTGTTTTCTCAGTGTATGTCTTAGTTTATTGAACAAATTGCAAGAGAGCTGCAATTGCTTTGCTGCCATTGTTACTCTTGATTGTACTGTTTAGATTGTTCAAAACTCAATAAAATAACATCTTTTTTTAGAAAAAAAACCTCTCCCCTGAGGTTTATGCCTTCCAACTTCTCTTTCAAGATTTTTGCGCACAATCTGCCAAGTAGCCGATTTTCCATAAACCGCGCTCTCCTTCCTCTGCACCGCTGAAGGGAAAGGGTTAACTTTTATATACAACAGAATAGCTTTTATAATAACAGCACCTGCCGCAGAATCTTTTTGTCAACAAAGAAGAAAGATAAAGTCGAGCTGGTTCATTTGTGTGAATTTTATGATGTGCCTGCATTTAATATATCCCCAACAGGATACAATTTCCATTTACTGCTGTCAATACGTCGCTGACAGCGGAAAGCGGATCAATGGACTGGATTAATCAATGCGCCACTTCCCTTCCAACATGTACCTTTCGCACGGGATGCGCAGGTGCTGAGGACAAGGAGCAGCTGGAAGCACACCTGGAAAGTCCTTCAGCAAAAGGACTTCCATGCGAAAGGACCGGCAATGAGGCGGTTTTTGATCCCTGCATTTCACACTCCTCCGATCACGAGGAAGTTGCAAGGATAGCTTTGTACGTAAGCTGAGTCCATTTCCCACTGAGGAAAGAATACTGGAGAGAAATACTGGTTGTCAAACGTAATCCGTTCCGGAAGCCCGTTTGGCGTCCAAAATGTTCGACAACCAAGGAGCGGCTTCCGATTGGCTGCAGGAGCTTCCTGTCCTCAAACGGAAGCCACGTCGAACGTTCAGCTTCCGAAAAACGTTCGAAAACAGGAACACTTGCTTCCAGGTTTTTGGTATTCGAAGCGTTTGGGAACCAAGGTTTGACTGTACCTGTTTATTTCCACTTGCACATGGCAGGACAGAGTCTCAAACTGAGTCACGCTCCCCCAAACTCGCATTCCCAGCACGTCTGCATTCCCATCTCAGCGACATCTATGCTGGCCTGGTCATGCACACAGAATGGAAGATGTCAGGATTCCCAAGGATATGTTTTATGGGGAGCTGGTTTCAGGCACCAACTCTGCGTTACAAAGATGCCTGCAAACGTGACATGAAGTCTGGCAATGTCAACCCCTTGCAGGCGACCGCAGGGCCTGGAGGCAGATCGTCAGGTCATCCACGCACAGCAGTGACCAGAGGAGGAACGAGCACTCGGAGGAGCATAGAGAGAAGAAATGTCACAGCGCATCTGCAGCAGCACAACCGGACACCTTCTTCTGCCCCAGCTGCAACAAAACATGTCTCTCGGTCTCCGCAGCCACAGCAGGCGCTGCAAGTTCCAACTGTTTGACTTCACCCCCAAAGGTAAAAACATATAAAGATTTGAAGAAATTGTGGGAAATAATTGTTGTTAAAAAACCCCTGAAGTTATGATTTTGAGATGTACAGGACTTGATGCCTGGAAACGATGCCTTATGAGGAACGGCTAAGGGAGCTGGGCATGTTTAGCCTGGAGAAGAGGAGGTTAAGGGGTGATATGATAGCCATGTTCAAATATATAAAAGGATGTCATATAGAGGAGGGAGAAAGGTTGTTTTCTGCTGCTCCAGAGAAGTGGACACGAAGCAATGGATCCAAACTACAAGAAAGAAGATTCCACCTAAACATTAGGAAGAACTTCCTGACAGTAAGAGCTGTTCGACAGTGGAATTTGCTGCCAAGGAGTGTGGTGGAGTCTCCTTCTTTGGAGGTCTTTAAGCAGAGGCTTGACAACCATATGTCAGGAGTGCTCTGATGGTGTTTCCTGCTTGGCAGGGGGTTGGACTCGATGGCCCTTGTGGTCTCTTCCAACTCTATGATTCTATGATGGATTGTTTGAATGAAAGACTTTGTTCCGATATGTGAGATTGGATTCCAGGCCAAGACCAGCCAAGATGAAGAAGGTTTTAAAATTGGATTGTTAACTATATAAGGTTTTATGGATGTGCATAAACAAGTACCGTATTTTTCGCTCAATAAGACGTACCCGACCATAAGACGCACCTAGTTTTTGGAGGAGGGAAACAAGAAAAAAAAATATTCTGAATCCCAGAAGCCAGAACAGCAATCTCTCTTGCTGCGCAGTGATCCCTCTTGCTGTTCCGGCTTCAGCGATAGCTGTGCAGCCTGCATTCGCTCCATAAGATGCACACACATTTCCCCATACTTTTTAGGAGGGGGAAAGTGTGTCTTATAGAGCGAAAAATACGGTATATTATAATGGAACCAAGAGGGGGAGTGGATGGAAGTCAACCAAAATTTATGGTTTAATTTGGTTATGATTTTTCTTCCTTTTTTGGGGGGGGGGGATCTATATCTATATCTATCTATCTATCTATCTATCTATCTATCTATCTTTCATCTATCTATCTATCTATATCTATCTATTCACCTCCAAAGGTGCACTCCTCCATTGTCTCCTGAGACAGACGGATGTCAACAACCAGCCGAGCAGTGAAAAACAGGTAAACACACAGTGCTTACCTACTAAGGCGACACCATTTGCACAAACGCAACAGGAAACATCCACCTCCTTCCATCGGGGTCCCTAATTTCCACATGGGCAGCCATGTTACTCCTCTACAGGAAAAACAACAGAGATTCCCATAACACCCTTAAACATTGTTGGTCTCCAAACTCCCATCGGCCCCAGCCAGCATGGCCAGTGGTCAAGGATGGCGGGAGTCGCAGTCTGAACGATCTGAAAGGCGCCGCCCTTAAGCTGCGAGACAATAGTTTGTTGCCAAACTTTCCCTCCAGTCCGCGCACAAGCAGGTGGGGTCTTTGTGACGCCTAGCAGCCACAAGTCACCAACGTCTAACAATACAGTGGTACCTTGGTTCTCAAATGCCTTGGTACTCAAACAACTTGGAACCCAAACCCGGAAGTAAGTGTTCCGGTTTGCGAACTTTTTTTGGAAGCCGAATGTGCTTCGTTTTGAGTGTTGCGCTTCCGTTTTGAGTGCCACACTTCCATTTTGAATGTTACGCGGAGATCTGTCTGTTTTTGCTATTTATTTTGCATTTTTGTTTTTGCAGCTCTCTCTTTTTGTTTTCGCGACTGTGTGGAAGAACCCAGTTCAGCTACTGACTGATTGATTGTGTGACTGCAGTACACTCTTTATAGCTTTCATTTTATGGATCAATGGTCTCGTTAGAGAGTAAATTTAGTTTTAAATTGCTGTTTTAACGGTTGTTTTTAGAAGTCTGGAACGGATTAATCCATTTTGCATTACTTGCTATGGGAAGGCACGCCTTGGTTTTGGAACGCTGTGGTTTTGGAACGGACTTCCGGAACGGATTAAGTTTGAGAACCAAAGTACCACTCTACAAGAAACCTATCTAGCTATCAGACACTGAGAGATTGTAGGACTGGAGAGGGCTAAGGTCCTGCTTGCAAGAACAGGATGTCGGATTATATGGGGCACTGCCCCATCTGTGACCTCGCTGCTGAAAAGCAGGGAAAGATCACAGGGCCTGGTGTTACACCAGCGCGCAGCAAATGTTAATCCGATCCGCTGATTTGCACCTGAGCCACCAACATAATTCAAAACACACAAATGTGGACAGAGCAAGGTGTCAAATGCGAGGCAAACCTTAGTCAACCTCACCCCGCTACTAAACCAAAGCATGATCTCTGCCGGTGTGAAATCAGACATGTATTATGACATCTCTTCGTAAGGGTTGTGACTGCGTGAGAAAGGTGAGGATGCGGCAAAAGAAGCCGTCTAAGCGCCAGTTCCGGAATAGATTCCAAAGTCCTGCAAGTAATCTGAGATACAAGGGAATGAATGGAAGTGATCGCCAGTGGAACAGTACTTGAAAGAGTTACAGAAGCCACGTGGAGGAGCATTTTAAGAAAGCACTGCAGATAAATCAACACACAATGGCCACGTGTCAACTCTCCTGCCAGAACAGGTTTGGCAAAAGGAAGTAAAAACCAGGGAACCATCTGCTCCTCAGAGCTCTCTCTTCCCTCTCCCATCATGTTTACAATTATATTACCTTATTAGTATCAATATGTTAATATTAGGCAGCTGCCTTCTCTGTTTTGTTCGATGCCTGCCAAAAACTTGTTGTTGTTGTAGTTTAAGCAATCCAAACATTATTTATGGACATTAAAAAAAATCTAATCATTTTATCTTCGTTTTGAAATTTTATTTTTACAATTCTATTTGTTTTTAAAGTCCACCTTTGCTGCTGTTTTAAATATCTGTTTCACAGCATTTTATGCAAACGGCTTGGAGGTGTTTTGTCGGTTGAGCAGCAGGTGCATTTTGCCAAAAATGAAATTAATAATGAACATGGGATGGGGAAGCTGCCATATAGGGAATCAAATGAGTGATGTGTCTAGTCCAGGACTGCCTGGGAAGGGCCGTAGCTCAGTGGAAGAGCTTCTGCCTCGCAAGCAGAAGATCGCAGGTTCGATCCCCGTCATCTCTGGGTAGGGCTGGGAGAGAGACCACTTTCTGAAATCCTGCAGAGATGCAATGACAAAAAGCAAGTGCAGTTGCTTCCAATTGGAAAACTGTGCTTTCTTTAAGTACAGTGGTACCTTGGTTTAAGAACAGCTGAGTTTATGAAAAACTTGGATGAAGAACGCTTCAAACCCGGAAGTAGGTGTTTTGGTTTGTGAACTTTGCCTTGGAAGCAGAACATGTTTTGCTTCCTGTTGAGTGATAGATAGATAGATAGGTAATTTATTACGGTCGGACACCAGCTTATCCTGTTGAGTGTGTTCCATTTGGAAATTGAGTCCCCCGCTGCTATGGGGAAGCACACCTTGGTTTAAAAACGCTTTGGTTTAAGAACGGACTTCCGGAACGGATTAAGTTCGTAAACCAAGGTACCTCTGTAGAAATCTCCGTGGCACCATGTCCGTTAAAGGCCATATCTGCTAGAAAACAAAACCATGGTTACTTGCATGCTGGCGCGTGTGCCAA
The DNA here is from genome assembly GCF_965153285.1 of Podarcis tiliguerta. Lineage (NCBI taxonomy): Eukaryota > Metazoa > Chordata > Lepidosauria > Squamata > Lacertidae > Podarcis > Podarcis tiliguerta. The sequence continues at coordinate 6,103,487 of NC_139542.1, forward strand.
TTCCACTGCAATAGTAGAAAGAAGAAATTTCTTTGGCACTTTTGAGACGGTTAAAGCAGCGCTAGGAGAGATGACCAGTGGAGTTTGTGCCGACTCCAGCAAAGGATTGATGCCTTATGTGGAATCAGACCACTGGAGCAATCCAAGTTAGTTTTGTCTTCACTAACAGCCAGCAGCTCTGGGGTTTTATGTGAGATTGAACATTGGAATTTTCGCATGTTTCCTAGCACTCAGTTACAGATGTCCCCAGCACATCTCCTTGGAAGCAAGCCACATAGAGGCCAATGAAAATTACCATGTTTGTGGGCTAAGGTGCACAGCCTAAGATTTCCATAACCCAGGTGTGTTGGGGTTTGCACAGAGCTGAGCTGGTGTCCAAACACGCAATATATATCTCACTCATAGCAAAGGGGTAGCAAATTCTTGTATACACAAAGGAAACAAGACACCAAACACCTCTTGCATTCCAAAACAAGGTCTCAGAGCACGTTTTATAACTTTGTTTTCAATGGTGCAAGGATGCTCGCAGCCTTAGTTAATCTTTAATACACGTTCGAACCAGTGATGCAAGTTGTCAAGGAATCCACTGGTACAACGGCAGGGAAGCCTTTGTTTCCTTCAGTCATGTCGCAGAAAAAGAGCAAGTTGTGATGGTCTTCACATCAAGCCTAAAGCAGCAATGGCATGGTCCATGAGAGGGATGAGTGGAATGCTCTCAGCTCGAACTGGAATTAATTCCCAAGTGGCACAGGGGGAAGATGCCAGCGCCCATGTCCCAGGGAACCCTAATGAAGCATCAAAGCAATCTACAGTGGAACCTCTACTTACAACCATAATCTGTTCCAGAGGTCCGGTCATAACTAGAAACATACATACCGTAATTTTTGCTCTATAAGACTCACTTTTCCCCTCCTAAAAAGTAAGGGGAAATGTGTGTGCGTCTTATGGAGCGAATGCAGGCTGCGCAGCTATCCCAGAAGCCGGAACAGCAAGAGGGATTGCTGCTTTCACTGCACAGTGATCCCTCTTGCTGTTCTGGCTTCTGAGATTCAGAATATTTTTTTCCTTGTTTTCCTCCTCCAAAAACTAGGTGCGTCTTGTGGTCTGGTGCATCTTATAGAGCGAAAAATACGGTAGTTAGAGGTGCACTTTTCCGTAGAAAGAAACGGAAAAGTGAATTGATGATGAAAAACACCTCCTAAAACAGCAATTTAACATGGATTTTACTGTCTAAAAAGACCATAGACCCATAAAATGAAGGCAATAATCAATATAAAGGTAAAGGGACCCCTGACCAGTCGTGGACGACTCTGGGGTTGCGGCGCTCATCTCGCTTTACTGGCCGAGGGAGCCGGCGTACAGCTTCTGGGTCATGTGGCCAGCATGACTAAGCCGCTTCTGGCGAACCAGAGCAGCGCATGGAAACGCCGTGTACCTTCCCGCCGGAGCGGTACCTATTTATCTACTTGTACTTTGAAGTGCTTTCGAACTGCTAGGTTGGCAGGAGCAGGGACTGAGCAACAGAAGTTCACCGCGGGGATTCCAACCTCCGACCTTCTGATCGGCAAGCCCTAGGCTCTGTGCTTAGACCACAGCGCCACCTGTGTCCCTATAATCAATGTACTGTACTATAAAATAAATAAGACAGTATTGCAGATGAAAAAAATTAACTTTTTCTTCTTCTTACATGCACTGAGGGTGGGTGGGCCAACCTGGCTACAAGCTGGGGGAGGGGCAAGGGTCAGTAAATAGCTGATTCACTTCAGCCAGGGTCACTTTTTTCCTTGCCAGGCCAGGTTCTTCTCTGGACTTCCTCAGGTTAGTTCCTCGGCGGGTTTGGGGCTGCAGTGCGCCCTGCTGTGCCTCTTGTAGGCGGCACCTCTTCCACAGCTTCGGGGGTGCGATGGGGGCCCTCTCCCTGGCAGCAGAGGCCCCAGTGCTGCCCCGAACCACCTACTGAAGGTCATAACTGGAATCGTACGTAAGTCGAGGTTCCACTGTATCCTGCTCCATGTCTCTTTGCGTTACTTCCGGAAGACTCTACTTGCAGCCTGGATGGCCTCAGCAGCATAGCATTAGGATATACATTGCATTCTGCAAAACTGGGATGCATGGGAACTGAAATCTCCCATGGCTCCCTGAAGGTCCAAAGGGCCAAGACGCTGTGCTGCATCCTTTAGGACAGTGGGTGGGGAACCTGCAGCATTCCAGATGTTGCTGCGCTACAGCTCCCATTATCCCTTATCACCAACCACGCTGATGGGAGCTTGTTGTTGTTTAGTCGTTCAGTCGTGTCCGACTCTTCGTGACCCCATGGACCAGAGCACACCAGGCACTCCTGTCTTCCACTGCCTCCCGCAGTTTGGTCAGATTCATGTTTGTAGCTTCGAGAACACTGTCTAACCATCTCATCCTCTGTTGTCCTCTTCTCCTTGTGCCCTCCATCTTTCCCAACATCAGGGTCTTTTCCAGTGAGTCTTCTCTTCTCATGGGGTGGCCAAAGTATTGGAGCCTCAGCTTCACGATCTGTCCTTCCAGTGAGCACTCAGGGCTGATTTCCTTAAGAATGGATGCGTTTGATCTTCTTGCAGTCCATGGGACTCTCAAGAGTTTCCTCCAGCACCATAATTCAAAAGTGTCAATTCTTCGGAGATCAGCCTTCTTTATGGTCCAGCTCTCACTTCCATACATCACTACTGGGAAAACCATAGCTTTAACTATCCAGACTTTTGTTGGCAAGGTGATGTCTCTACTTTTTAAAATGCTGTCTAGGTTTGTCATTGCTTTCCTCCCAAGAAGCAGGCGTCTCTTAATTTTGTGGCTGCTGTCACCATCTGCAGTGATCGCTGATGGGAGCTACAATACAGCAACATCTGGAGGACACAGGTTCCCCTCCCCACCACTCCTTAGGGGACAGAATGGAGGCTACCTATTTCTTCTATATGCTAGTACAAAGTATACTAATGCAAAGCGTGTGTATTGAGGGTATAGTGTTAGAAACTCAGGTATGTAAGCTAGGTGCCCAATGGCTCCTTAAACTTGGGTTACAGTCGCCAAAACGGAATGTCCACTTGCCATTCTTGGGCCAGGCGGCTCGGAAGTCGTGTTTTTCAATATGATTTTTTGGTTCCTGAAATTCATTCTGCCGAGTCCCAACCACAGTATTCCTGTACTGCACCTGGCTGGCCAAGCTGGTTACTGCTACCGAGTAGAAATTGGAGTTTCTGATCCAGAGAGTGGCCGTGATGGCAAGGACCACAAGGGAGTTTTTCTCGTCAAACCAGACCGTAACCACTTTGATGCCATTGTCATCCACAAGGACTGAATGAGGAAAGAGAAAGAAGACCACCAGCCCCGACACCAGGAGGCAGAGCAGCACTGACACCAAAACATAGAGTTTCGTCCTTTGAGGTTTTAACCTCTGGTCATGGTATGGTATTAGAGCTACCAATTCGTTGACTTGCTCTGTTGGGATGCAGCCAGTGCCTTGGCAGGAGGGGCAGGTGATGCTGTCTCGCCCAGTGAATTCAACATATGGAAACTTAGCAATGTCTTCCTCCCGATCCTTGTTGTCTAGCAAATCGTTGCCCTCTTCTCTCTGTCGTCACCTGGAGGAGTAGGAGCTGGTGCCGACAGATTGCGAAGACCCCATTGCATCAGGTTTTTTCGGGAAGGAGGGGGTTCCTAATGTGTCCTCCGGGCTGAAGGCGGCCCAGCTCCGTCCTCACCGGCGGCTCCTCGCCATCTGCTGAAGCCGCTTAGCGTCGCTACCGAAATTCATTCTGATTGTGCAGATAAAATATCACAGACAGAATTCTACTGGGTGTGCTGCTACTGCGTGAAAATGATCAAGATCCAAGGATCCCCAGGCATGCGCCTCCAGATGGTGGAGCAGGCACCTTCACTTGGTTGCAAATGGGCGATAGTCTGGTGCAAAACGCGCCTGGCTCCTGGCGAATTTTGAACGCTGGTTGGGGGTGAATAGTTGTAGCCCCTTGCAACTCTGGACCTCCAATCTGGAATCTAGCCCATCTTTACACTACATGCTGCAGGTCGGGGGGGGGGGTGTATTTATGTCTGAATGGCTCCTCTAGTCACATTCACAGCATGCCAGGTAGAAGGCTAGGCTAGAACGCCTCTCCCTGACACTTAGTTTTCTATGTGCAGGGAGTATATATGTATTTTAATGGAGCAGAATGCTCCCACAGTCCTGCAGCTTGAAGTTGTACAGTCCAGGAACACCTCTGCCATGTGATCATCTGTTTGTGTAGAATATAGCAGCTGAAATTAAACTCATGTCCAGTAATCAGACGGCTGAAAGGGGAGGCAAGCTCGGCTTACCTAGCCTTCAACTCCGAGGGAGGATTCCCTGCAACCAAACATTCCTAATTTATTAGCCACCGTCATGCAGATTGCAGCGTGCCAAGAGCAGAAGAGGACCGGGACAGAGCATGTCAGCTGTTCTGTCTGGCAGGGAAATAAATGCAAGCTGGAGAGACACTGGACGTGCAACTACTGCCGTAGGGACAGAGCTGCACAAATGTGACCTGGAAGAATATCCCTTTGCAAGGCCAGATATGGACACCAAGCATCGCTTGAGCAGTGGCTGGGCTGCCGGATCTTAGGCAAATAACCAAAGTGGTATCTGCAGTGAAAAGCCACGCACAACTCCAGACAGGGGTTTTGTACACAATCACTGCTGCATTCCCCCAACCCTCATGCTTTGCCACCTGCCATGTGGACGGCACATTGGCACAAAGAAAGTCATCTGGATGTTCTTACAAAGCGCACAGGTGTAAAAGACAACCCAACGGAGCAATTAATGTTCCAATTACACAGAAAAGGTCTCACTCCTGATTCTGTCGTGTTGTGGGAGCATGAGCCCCATTTGGAAGACTGTCCGATCTTCCACCCTGGTTCTTCTATGCTAAGGGTCAGAGTGAATCGTAGAATTGGAAGGGACCCTGAGGGTCATCTAGTCCAACCCCCTTGCGACGCAGGAATAAGCAGCTGACCCATATGGGGATCGGACCTGCAACCTTGGCATTATCAGCAGCACGCTCTAACCAACCTATCCAGGCTCTCTAATCTGGCAGAACTTAAAATGCAAGCTGTTCCTCCCATTTGTCTTGAGACATTCCAGTATTTTGCTGCACTGATGTGGTCCTCTGGTTCCCAATGCAAATATTAAGCAAATAAAAAGGTAAAGGTAAGGGACCCCTGACAGTAAAGTCCAGTCGCAGATGACTCTGGGCTTGCGGTGCTCATCTTGCTTTACAGGCCGAGGGAGCTGGCGTTTGTCTGCAGACAGTTTTTGCAGGTCATGTGGCCAGCATGACTAAACCGCTTCTGGCGAAACCAGAGCAGCACACGGAAATGCCATTTACCTTCCTGCTGGAGTGGTACCTATTTATCTACTTGCACTTTTGGGGGGGTGCTTTCGAACTGCTAGGTTGGCAGGAGTGGGGACCGAGCAATGGGAGCTCACCCCGTTGCGGGGATTTGAACCGCCGACCTTCTGATCGGCAAGCCCAAGAGGCTCAGTAGTTTAGACCACTGCGCCACCCATGTCGGTTTGTAGATCCAAGCACACAGAACTGTTTGCTTCTCTACCTTTTTCAATAATCCAAGTTTCCTTTAGATCAGAACAACCATGTTGGCGATAATGTCTAACACCTGTAGAGTGTTTTCAAGGTGTTCAATGGATTTCACATGCATCATCTAGTTGTGATGCTACATCATCCCTGTCAGGTAAGCTAGCATTCTTTATTTAAATGACTACTTGTAAACCACCTTCCACCTTTGAGTCACAAAAATTTTGAGTGTACAAAAATATTGTTTCCCATTTTCCAGGTGGGGGGACTGAGGCAGAGAGAGCACGGTTCTCTTAAGACCACCAAGTGAGTTCATGGCAGAGAAGAGAGAAGTGTCAGCTCAGCCTCTTAACCTCTAGGCCACACCATCTCTCCAGAACCTCTCAGTTCCACAGAAGTCTACCATAAAAACATCCAACGATTCACACCGACCCTTATAAAAACAAAAACAACAACCCCAGAGTGTGGCTGGTGTTTGAAAATTAACTCGCCGCTCTGTTAAAACAGCTACACATCTACTCCACATACTATGTATTAATGTTTAATTTCACCAAAACATCTAGTCTCAAATTAACACCATGTGGCTACATGCAGAGAAGACAGCTATCATCAAAGAGAAAAGGAAAAGAGGTCTCAGACGGTAACACCGAGAATTTTTTGCACAACTCCCCCAGAGAAAACCACAAGCCTGTTTTGTTGTTGTTAGAATGACGTTATTTCTTTAAAAGCTGGAAATTTTCAGCAATGTACACCTACTGGACTTCGAGAGAGCAGAACAGAACTTGCAGAAGAAGTGCAGAGGTACACAGGCAACTTAGCAAAAAGGAGGAATCTGTGGGAATCGCAGACACCCAAAATCAAGGATAATAAGACAGTAGGAAGCGCACTCTGCATTTCGAAGGAGTCCTGCAAGCAAGCAGAGCCACTAAGCCAGCTTTCCGTGTTGCTAAGCACGTTGCAGGCACGATCAGGAACTACAGATGAAAAAGGGAAGGCCGGAGAGAAGCAATATGCAATCGAAATGCATTGCCAAAGTTTCTTTAGAAATACACACACACACGCAGGAAATCTTTGGCATCTCCTGTGATATTTGCAAAAGGGAGTGGCTGAGGCCAGCTTCAGGGGGCCAGAGAACTACATTGGCTCCTCAAGCTATCAAAACCAGCTGCTCTGCAAACTCTTACGCTTTGCCTATGGCAGCAGTTGGTCTCTTAACGTTGGCTGAGCCCTGCAGATGTTGATGGGGGGCTCCAATTCCCCGCCACCCTTGGCGTTTAACCATGCAAACATCTGGAGAGCACCACTTTGGCAATCTCTGCGTTCTGGTGCTTAACCCCCCCCCCCAGCCCGCTACTCCCCACAACCTAAGCTCTGTGCTTTCAGACTCTCTCCTACTCAGCGTTAGGAATTTCCTGTGCTTTGCTGGCTCACTCTATAATCAAAGGCTATTTTGCAAAGGAGGGGAGTCGCTGAGAACTGCTGCAACTTCCTCTCCAGACATATAAAAGACACTCTTATAATCTTGTCTGATCTGCCTTTAAACAAGCCAGGGAACTTGCCCTCCTGTCAACTTTGGAAAGACGGGAGGCTGGATGGTTCGCATTTAAAAGAGGAGCTGGACCAGCTTAAAGTGGACGCGCATCCACAGATATCTGGGCCTGCGCTCAGCACAGAGGAAGAGTCATCCAGGACCCGGAGGGGGAAATCCATGCAGCCACTCAGTGGGCATAACCCAGTTCAATACAGACTAGCAGAGAGACTGGGCATTGCAACCTGGCGAGGCCAGCCAAACAAAACGGCAACAACTGAATTAGAAACTGGGGCAGGGCCTTGGGGACCTAGCCTTTCCCCCATAGCCAAGGTGGGTGGAACAGATCCAGCCCTTTCGGGACGCACATTAATATATATATATATCCACCACTGTGACGCTGCCAAGATGTTCTGGCATCTCCCCTAAGGGATACCACATTATTTCCAAACGCACCTGCCCACGCTTTCTCGGCTCCACAGAACAACACCCCACAGCAGCCTCGAACTGCGGCGCACGTGTCAAATAACCCCTTAGGGAACGACACACCCCACACACCCCACAACCTGACAGGAAAGGAACCCACGACACAGCCACCTCCCAGTTCCCAGGAACAACCCAGACATCATCCAGCATCACATGCTTCCGCAGAAGCGATGGCAATACAGGTGTGCTGTGCAGAACGGCTGCCCCGTTTCTGGAAGGCCCCATAGAAAACACCTTCTTGGCTCCAAGGGGATGGCAAGCCCCACAGCTGCTCTGGGGGCGATATGCCTCCTCAGCCCCACAGAAGCCCCATACAGACTCCAAGTCTAGCTACGTTCCCCCTCACCTTAGCCCCATACAGAGAATGAAAAGGGCACAGTTTCAGGGAGCATATGAGGTCAGGGCCCCCATCCCACCCCCCAAGTTCCAGATACCACCCCCCCACCACCAAATGTCTTCCCTACAGCTCCCAGCCCCACAGATGAGACAAGATTCCTTCCCCATGGCTCTACAGCGCCCCCTGGCAAGAGCCGTATGCACCACCCCACCGACTGCCCCGTTGCATCTTCTCACAGCCCTATAGACGGGACCCCCAACCGTAGCCCAAGACCCAGCTACCCCCTCCTCATCGCCCCAGGGAAGGCCATCTTCACAGAGACCTCCGGCCCATTTCAGCCCCCATAAGAAGACAGAGAGCAGGGAGCGCGCAGAGAGGACCACACAGAATCTCTGGAGAAAGGCCGCCCCACTCGGACGCCCCACAGAGACCCACAAGGGCAGACCACTCGCCTCTCTCCCAACCAGTGGCTGGAGCCAAAGGCATCCCAGACCGACGCTTTTTTCCTTGGGGAACTGGGGGTAAAGAGGGAAGAGAGAAAGGACAGGCGGGTGGCCCCCCACCTCCTCCCTTCCTAGTCTCTCCCCACACCCCAAATCCCCCATAGATGCTGCCACTGGGAAGGGGAAAGGCAGCGCAGACAGCAACCCCTCTCCCAACGCGCATCTCTCCTCTCTTTGTTGTAAGTCACAGACAGGACTGCCCTCTCTCCGTGCAGCCAAGCAGGCAGGCAGGGGCAAAGAGAAACACCTCAGAGCACCCCCCAAAATTTTGTTTTTTATTGCACGAGATACAGAAAGCTACAAAACCCCATTTTTTTTTGCACGGAAGGCTGGAGACCTTAAGGAAAAAATACCCAGACACCTCATTTTTGCATGGCAGGCTGGAAACGACCCCGACCCACACACTCCAACCTCAGCCTGAATGGAGAAGAGGGGTGAGGTTTTTTTGGGGGGTGGGCAATGCACACGCAGGACTAGCTACTCACCCAGAGGAGATGCTGCTGCCTGCGCGCCGGCGGAAGAGTCTGCTCTGCTCCGAACGTTGGCAGCCGCTTCACAGGCACAGGCGCCGCTCAATGCCAGGCACACAACAGCGGGAAAGGGACCCGGATGCTGGAACACTCCGCCCCGCGCGCGTCTCCCTTCACCCTCCGCCCCGCCCCGTTTCTCAGGCCCCGCCCACAGGCTTTGCCCGTCGAAGGGCAAGGAAAAAGCGCCCCGTGGCGCGGCTTCCCGCTCCGTAGTGCGCAGGCGCAATTTTGCTGCCTTTTTTTTTTAGCTGGCTTCGCATAGGGAGACAGTGGGAACTCAATATAATATTGTAATATATTATATTAGTGGGGTGCCACAGGGTTCTGTCTTGGGCCCGGTCTTATTCAACATCTTTATCAACGACTTGGATGATGGACTCAAGGGCATCCTGATCAAATTTGCAGATGACACCAAACTGGGAGGGGTGGCTAACACCCCAGAGGACAGGATCACACTTCAAAACGACCTTGACAGATTAGAGAACTGGGCCAAAACAAACAAGATGAATTTTAACAGGGAGAAATGTAAAGTATTGCACTTGGGCAAAAAAAATGAGAGGCACAAATACAAGATGGGTGACACCTGGCTTGAGAGCAGTACATGTGAAAAGGATCTAGGAGTCTTGGTTGACCACAAACTTGACATGAGCCAACAGTGTGACGCGGCAGCTAAAAAAGCCAATGCAATTCTGGGCTGCATCAATAGGAGTATAGCATCTAGATCAAGGGAAGTAATAGTGCCACTGTATTCTGCTCTGGTCAGACCTCACCTGGAGTACTGTGTCCAGTTCTGGGCACCACAGTTCAAGAAGGACACTGACAAACTGGAACGTGTCCAGAGGAGGGCAACCAAAATGGTCAAAGGCCTGGAAACGATGCCTTATGAGGAACGGCTAAGGGAGCTGGGCATGTTTAACCTGGAGAAGAGGAGGTTAAGGGGTGATATGATAGCCATGTTCAAATATATAAAAGGATGTCACATAGAGGAGGGAGAAAGGTTGTTTTCTGCTGCTCCTGAGAAGCGGACGCGGAGCAATGGATCCAAACTAGAAGAAAGAAGATTCCACCTAAACATTAGGAAGAACTTCCTGACAGTAAGAGCTGTTCGACAGTGGAATTTGCTGCCAAGGAGTGTGGTGGAGTCTCCTTCTTTGGAGGTTTTTAAGCAGAGGCTTGACAACCATATGTCAGGAGTGCTCTGATGGTGTTTCCTGCTTGGCAGGGGGTTGGACTCGATGGCCCTTGTGGTCTCTTCCAACTCTATGATTCTATGATTATAATGTAATGTAATGTAATGTAATGTAAATGTTGTGCTATTTTTAATCACAGCCAATATAATATAATTTTAATAAATAATCATCAAGAACAAAATAAATGCAGTTATTAAGAATAGCATAAAACAATGCAAACAGCAAATTATTAGTCTCGCAGTGGTGCAGCAATAAAACTGCTAGCACATTTGCAAAGATAAGCCAGGGTCTGGAGGGGTTTCCCACACCCTCCAACAATTCTCTGATGAAACTAGGGACTAGTGTCCTAATGCTTCTTGGCTGCCTGGATGGGGGACGATGAAAGGTGTGTGAGTCTCAGCTGCCTCTGACAAAAGTCAGAAACATTTCCATTTTTACATGGGTGGAGCAAGACATGCACCCATCACTATCACCTCTGCTCTTTTTTTCTTTTTCTTTTTTTGGAAATCATTTTTATTTGATTTTTCCAATACAAAGTTTTAAAAATCCAAATATATATCCATATACAGTGGTACCTCAGGTTAAGAACTTAATGCTTCCCTGAGGTCCGATCTTAACCTGAAACTGTTCTTAACCTGAAGCACCACTTTAGCTAATGGGGCCTCCCGCTGCTGCCGCCACACCACCGCTGCACGATTTCTGTTCTCATTCTGAAGCAAAGTTATTAACCCGAGGTACTATTTCTGGGTTAGCGGAGTCTGTAACCTGAAGCGCCTGTCACCTGAAGCATCTGTAACCTGAGGTACCACTGTACAGAGATTTCTCCAAATCCCAGGACTTCCCCTCCCCCTCCATAGAGTCCCATTTTAAACATTTTAAACTGCATCTTCTTCCAAACTCTAACTTTTGTATCAATCCATATTGTCCATGGTAATTGTTATACGACAAGTGGAATCAGAATCCTGCCATTGTTTCCATTTGCTTACAATGGTCTCTTCGATAACTCATACGTTTTCCCCAGTACCTGTAATTCCTAATAAAAAAGCTTCTGTCTTTTTAAAACAAAAGTTATTTTAAACACTTTTTTCAATTCATTATATATCATCTCCCAGAAAGCTTACAGGTCCACCACATATGATAAAAGGTACCTTCTTTTTCTTTAAATTTCCAGCAGATATTTGCACTTCTCCTATCGCCTCTGCTCCTGCTCACCTCTGGCGTCTGGCCCTCAGAAGTGTACCAGTGGGGGAATGTGGCCCGTGGACTGCCTTGCCAGAGTGGTGCATGCTCTGGTTATCTTCCGCTTGGACTACTGCAATGCGCTCTACGTGTGGCTACCTTTGAAGTTGACCCAGAAAGTACAACTAATCCAGAATGCGGCAGCTAGACTGGTGACTGAGAGCGGCCGCCAAGACCACATAACACTGGTCTTGAAGGACCTACATTTACGAGCACAATTCAAAGAGTTGGTGCTGACCTTTAAAGCCCTAAATGGCCTCGGTCCGGTATATCTGAAGGAGTGTCTCCACCCCCATCGTCCAGCCCGGACACTGAGGTCCAGTGTCGAGGGCCTTCTGACGGCTCCCTCACTGTGAGAAGCCAAGTTACAGGGAACCAGGTGGAGGGCCTTCTCGGTAGTGGCACCCACCCTGTGGAACGCCCTCCCACCAGATGTCAAAGAGAAAAACAACTACCAGACTATTAGAAGACATCTGAAGGCAGCCCTGTTAAGGGAAGCTTTTAATGTTTGATGCATTACTGTATTTTAATATTGTGTTGGAAGCTGCCCAGAATGGCTGGGGGAACCTCTCTGCAAATGGCGGGTGCCCGTCATTTTCCTTGCCCCAGATATTTCAGGATGATGATGTAGCAGAGCGTCAGGAGCAGGAGTCAGAAATAGGTCAGCAATAAATCAACCGGTGTCAGTGAAACTAACTCTTTATTCAAGGAAACATGATTGACTCAGGAGGTGCAGGACCTTGTCCCGGTAGATCTTGCAGTTGTGGGGACTGAAGGTCCCCAGCTTCCTACAGTTGGCTACGTAAGTCTCCTCATCCCCCGGGTCCTTCCCAAGGAGGGTTGCCATCTTTGTTTTGGCAAAATGTGGGGTGGGGTGGTTGGGGGCCATTCAAAGCAATCCATTGCAATCTATTGCAGCCTAACAGGTTGGCCCCTCTGGAATTTTGTCACACACACAAATTTGTAAATCTGTTTGTGCTTGGCTACCCAGAGCTTAAATACATGGCCTTTCATGTGCCCTTTCAAACACATGCATTTGTAGGGAATCCCTAACTTGGCAGAGAGAGAGAGAGAAGACCTGAAATACAGGACAAAACTCTATATGACGAAGCATTTTGCATTGAAATATGGGGCAATCCTGTATTATACAGGTGGCAACCCTATTCCCAAGCAACCTGAGGCTTTGCCTACGTGCCTTGCCTTTGCTCTGCCCTCTTCAATCCTCTTCTGGCCCTGGGGGACCAGTGGGGGGGGGGGAGTGGGTTGCAGCAGGAGGGGGAGACTCCCTGGCTTCTTCAGAAGCCTGACTCATCTCTGCCTCTTGACCAACCTCCTCTCCAGCCTCTGATTCTGAACTGCTCTCTGCCACAGCCTCGTCCTTCTCACCAAACCCTGTTCCCTCCTCAGCTTCTGATGCCTCCTCCTCCCATTCTTCTCCCTCTTCTCCCTCTGACCACATATTGTTGTCCCACCACCAATCCCTGGGCTCTGAGCCTTCTCCCCCTGGGGGTTCCCTTGGGGGTCCCCCAGCTGCTGCCTCCCACCATTCCTTTGTATCCAGACAGACCATGGCACAGAGTGATGTTTTGGAAGGCAAGGGGGTTGTGTCTGCCAGGAGATGGCCTCCTGCGGAGGGGACTTCCCCTGAATTTCCCCCAAAAAAACTTGGTGAGGAATTTTGCTGCTGCTTTCATGCTCGCAGATCCAAGCCGAAAGTTCTGCAGCAAATGTTGTTCAAGATATTTGCTCTGTGGACTCCTGACTTTACACATTGTGACGTGCGTTGGCTTCCAGAGGTAGTTCAAGGTAGCCTGGCTTGTGTGAGTGAATAGGGTTGCATCACAGGCTTGAACTCCATGCCTGCCAACTCCCGTGATTTATGCAAGCCATTGCATAATGGCGGAAGCCCATGTCTGCTCTTCAAAACAAACCTTTCTAGTCAACTTCTGCAATACCCGGGGGCTGGATCCAGGGTTCTGGAGGTCAAAGGCAGTGATTCATTGGGTAGAGCTTTGGGGAATGAAGAACTAAACGAAGAACATCTCTGGAAACACGCAAAAGGTAAGCCCAGTTCCACAACTGGTGGAAATGTTTCCTTTTTTTAAAAAAAAAGTTTTTATTTATACTTTTCAAGTTTATACATTTCAGCAAGAGTTTTGATCGCAGCAAAATGGAAGAGTAATGAAATCCCCTCTATTCAAGATTGGATCCAAAAGCTGACACAATATGCTGAATTAGATGGTTTATCAGAAAAAATAAAGAATAAATCAAAACAGGAATTTGTTTCTAAATGGGAGGTTTTCAAAGAATATCTGAAAAATAAATATAGTAGTTTAAATTCTGTTGCAGCATTTGAGGAACTTCAGTAATAGTTGTAAGGTAGATATAAGAAATTAGATTTAATGAGAATAATTTTAATTATATATATTAAAAAAGTGTATTGGCAATAAGTAATATGAATTTGAAGTATGGAATAGACGGGAGGTTGGGTCTTTAGTGTTAAGACCAATAGATGTTTTATTGTTTGCTAAGAATATTATGTGTCTATGGTTATTTTTGTAATTTGTGTATAATTTGGTATTTGTGTTTTTTGTTTGTTTGTTTTTCTTGTTGTACAAATAAAAAACATTAAAAAAAATAACATTTCAAAATTTGACTTGCATCCTCCTCTTTCTGCGGTTCCTTAAATTTGTTTTTAATATCTTCTGCATATCCAAATTGACCTAATTTGCTCATTTATTCATCTGCTTTAAATATATACTCTTATAGAACTGCAGATTATTACAATAATCCTGCCAATGTTTCTGTCTGTTTATAATTCATCTGTAAATATCCAATAAACCATTTCCATTCTTCTATAAAAAGTTTGTTACAGTATCTTGATTTCTTATTCTTCCAGTAAGTTTTGCCATTTCTGCATCTTCCATAAGTTTTTGTATCCATTCTTCCTTTGCTGGGGACTTCTGCTTCTTTCCACTTTGGGGCAAGTAGCATTCTTGCTGCTCTAGCAGCGTACATAAATAAATTTCTATTCAATATAGGTAGTCCCTATAATTCCAATCTCCCTTTAGCGAAGAGGTGGGGAGCTTCTTCTCTGTTGAGTGTTACATGTCTTAAGGGATGACCTGCAGTGGGTGGGGCCACAGCCAGCAGTGGGTGGGGCTAGAGCCAATAATGGGCGGGGCAAGCTGCTGGATGAGGAAGCGATTGCAGAGGGCTTCTCCTCATCTTCCATTGCTCTATATTTTAAGCATTCCTTACACTTCCCCTTCCTTCTCTCTTGTTTGCTCCCAGTTCTGCATGAAACTCATTCTACGGCTACTGGTAGCCCACATCTGCTTTGGGACATGTGAGCAGGTGGCTCTTGGTGACATAAGGAGTGAGACAAGCTATGTACAATACACAAATACATAAAATACATGTGCAACACTGGATTTATATAACTGAGTGGATATTGGCCCCCTGCCAATCCAGGAAACCCACTACAGTCATACCTTGGAAGTCGAACGGAATCTGTTCCGGAAGTCCATTCGACTTCCAAAGCGTTCGAAAACCAAAGTGCAGCTTCTGATTGGCTGCAGGAAGCTCTTGCAGCCAATTGGAAACGGTAAAAACCCTGCTGGACGTTCGCCTTCCAAAAGGACATTCGAAAACCGGAACAGTCACTTCCTGGTTTCAATCGTTCGGGAGCCAAAACGTTCAAGAACTAGGCTGTTTGAAAACCAAGGTACGACTGTACTACAGTGGTACCTCGGGTTACATACGCTTCAGGTTACATCCACTTCAGGTTACAGACCCCGCTAACCCAGAAATAGTACCTTGGGTTAAGAACTTTGCTTCAGGATGAGAACAGAAATCGCGCGGTGGCAGCGGGAGCAGTGGCGTAGCGTGGGGGGTGCAGGGGGGGCCGGTCGCACCGGGTGCAACATCTGGGGGGGGCGCTCGCACTCGCAGCTCTCTGCCCCCTGCTAAAATCCACGGGTTAGGGGGCGCAAATTACTTGCCTTGCCCCGGGTGCTGACAACCCACGCTACGCCACTGAGCGGGAGGCCCCATTAGCTAAAGTGGTGCTTCAGGTTAAGAACAGTTTCAGGTTAAGAACGGACCTCCTGAACGAATTAAGTACTTAACCAGAGGTACCACTGTTTAGTATTCCTGTTAGGAATATTGAGAGCTGTTCGGCAGTGGAACAGATTTCCTTAGGAGGCAGTGGACTCTCCTTCTTTGGAGGTTTATAAGCAGAGGTTGGAGGACCAACTGTCAAGGATGCTTCAGTTGAGATTCCTGCGTTGGAATAGATGACCTTTGGGGGTCCCTTCCAACTCTGCAATTCTATGATTCTACGAGGGGCACCAGCAAGTGAGTTTAAAAACAAACACATCCCCAGCTCTAGCCTGGGACTTTCTTCATGCAAAGCAATTGCTGTACCTCTGAGTTATGGCCTTAGCTGCCACTGCAAGGAACACAGAAAAAATGTGGCCCATCCCTGTTCTCAGACATCATTTGACAGGGATACGGGCAGCAGTTCCCACCGCTGTCACAGATCCAGGGTAGCTTTCTGCTGCCAAAAGTTTTGCAAGCCCTTCTTAGAGGTGTGCGAAATCAGCACCTGGGCTTGCTGTGTAATTCTCAGCCTTTCAGCCACCATCATTTTAATCTGGGATGACGGGAAAGCCCTCCGTGCCAGGAAAATAAAACCCCGTGCATTGTTGTGTAATAAGCGACTGGGAGAGCTCGCAAATTCTCCCTGAGATTTTGACACAGGTAAGCTGACGGCACTTGGCCTAAGCCCAGGGAATCTGCAGGATTTCGGAGAGCGCCGTTCTTAAGGGTTCAGCTTAACTGGTCTCTGTGAACGACGCAAGCAGCTTTCCCCCTTATTGCTGTATTTTGGAAACGGGGCTTTTCTGGCCAGAGGGACGTGTGAGCGATATGAGACAGGGCCAAACAGCCAGGCAGCCTGGTCCTAATGAGAACCTTATTACTCCTGTGGGAATCCCCTGCCCAGAAAGGAGAGGGGTTTCCCCAAAGGCTATTTTCATGAACAGTCGTCTGTGGTCAATTCCAGCAGTAGCTCGACTCTGGATGCTTCCCAACATGGCTGGTTTAGAGTGGGGAGGTAGGGGAAGACACAAGAATTACCCACTCTCGAAGAATGGCAGATGAAGGTGATGGACTATATGGAATTGGCGTAAATGACCGGCAGAATCCGAGACCAGGGAGAAGAGTCAGTGGAAGAAGATTGGAAGAAATTTAAAGACTACTTACAGAAACACTGTAAAATTAATGAATGTTAGAATGATGCTGGATTGAAGTTAAGTGGGATTTTTTTAGCAGCAATGTTAAGGAGTATGTAAAAATGGATTGTTAACAGGTGATAATTTAAAGCTATAATATATTAAGATAAAAGATTAAGATAAAATTAAAGAGGGAAAGGATTTGCTGAATTAACCGATTGAACTGGAATGCAAGAAAGGGAGGTGTGAGGAGGTCAGGGAAATAAGTAAATGAAAGATAAGATATGGAAAGACTGATTTGTTTTTAACTGTTTCTATTTTGTATTTTCTTTTTCTTTTTATTCTTCTTTATTCTTTCTAATTTTTGTAATATATTGAAAACTTTAATAAATATCTTTTTTTAAAAAAATAGAGTGGGGAGGTAGGAACCTCTTTTTTAGCCTAGGGGCCACATTCTCTCCTAGGCCAACTTCCAGGGGCCACGTCCCAGTGGTGGGCAGAATCAGGAGCAAAAGTGGGCAGAGCAAGAAATGTTAATTTAATCACACACCCCTCTCTGCTGTCAGGAGGGAGCTGGCAGTAAATCACCTTGTGCAAGTTGGGGGTTAACGCTTTGTGAGCAAAAATGTGATCTGCACAGACTTGCTGGAGTGTCAGGCCCAGTGCTTTTTTTCTAGAAAAAAGGTGCAGGAACTCTGCCCTGTCCCTCCTGCAAGCCGGAGAGGCAGGACTGTTAAGTTGTGGGTGATCATATCAGACGACACAGCGATTCTTCAAACAGCTCTTGTTTATTCACAGGCCAGAACAGAACTGAACTGAAGGGTTCAGTCAGCCTGCTTATATAGAGCTCCAGTACAATGTAACTGTAACAATTTTCTAAAACTATCCAATCACTGAACGTCACTTTCAATCCCTTATTTGCATAACTGTCTACAGTATCCCCCTGCTGGCCCAGGGTGAGAACTTCAGAACATGACAAGGGCAGCTTGCAGAACTGAGGCACAGGAAAGTCTTCTTCCCGCACATCAGTTGGGAGGCTGAAGAGCCTCATTAAATCCCCACAGTGCTTCTGGTTCATGAGCATACCCTCTCCAAGATGTCCTCCTTGCACTCTAGGGAGAGTTTTATTGTGAGTCAGAGGCGTGGTGTGGGACGAGGTGTTGGAACTGTGTTCTGGTGCGTTCCGGCTGGTCATGCCTCTTGAGCATAGCAGCTCATCTACAGCAGGTTTTGACCCCATAATGCAGTTGCTGAGACTGAAGGTCCACAGCTGCCTAAGTCCCCTCCTCTCCAGGGTTTCCCCCAAGCAATCTGAGACTGTGTGAAGCTAATTTCTCTGCCCTCTTCATGCCTCTTCTGGTTCTGGGAGACCAGTGGGGAGGGGAACTTGTCGCAGCAGCAGGAGGAGACACTCGTGACTCCTCACCAACCAGACTCATCTCTGCCTCTGGGCCTTCCTCCTCTCCTGCTTCAGCTTCTGCCTCTGATTCTGGACTGCTGTCTGCCACAGACTCTCCCAACTCACTGAGTCCTGTTACCTCTTCAGCTTCTGACACCTCCTATTCTGCTTCTTCTTCCTCTTCCCACTCATTGTTGTCCCATCACCACTCCCCGGGCTCTTTGATGCTGCTAATGCAGTGGTTTGACTTCACCCCTGGAGACAGACAGATGCCTGCAGCACCTCCCAGGAGCCCCAGACAGCATGAACAATGGCCATGGATGCTCGGAGTTGCACTTCAGAAACATTAGGAGGGCCACAGGTTTCCCACGTCCAATGTAGCACGGTTCATTTCCCCCCATGTGGTTTGAAACAAAACCAAGTGGTCAAATGCATTGAGCCCAAAAATGTCAGACTTCAGGGAATTGACTTCCTCCCCTGTGGCAGTAGATAAGCAGAACAAAGGAAAAGGAGTCTTCTTACCAGTTAGAAACTTTAATAACCACAGTGAGAGAACAAAGAACACATCTTCTAGTAATGGTGGTGCTCCCAATTAAGGATTCCACCCCCTTCTGCCCCTGCTAATCTACATCACTTCTACATCTTGTAATCTGAGCTTGTACCCCAGGCATGGGCAAACTCCGGCCCTCCAGATGTTTGGGACTACAATTCCCATCATCTCTGACCACTGGTCCTGTTAGCTAGGGATGATGGGAATTGTAATCCCAAACATCTGGAGGGCCAGAGTTTGCCTATGCCTGTTGTACCCTCTGTGCTTTCTGTCCTGCCACTTTCTGAGCTCTCCATGGCCTTGGAGAAGGTGGGCGAATGCTGCCCAGAGGCTGTGAATCTGCTAACCCTCTCTCTTCCAGTGTTTCTTCTCCTAGTTATTCCCCATCCAGTATTTCCCAGCTTCTGCATTTCTGAACTATGTCCCTCTGCAAGCCACTGTTCCAAATCTATAGTGTCCTCCTGTTCCTGGTCCCCAACAACAAAGCTCCTTCTGCAGTGCTCCATGAGACCCGACAGTCAATTTGATGTTGGGTCTTGCAGAATGCATTCCAATGGACTTTCCATGGCCCAACATCTGGACAGAGGACCAACACGTCCCGTCCTTCAGGAGGGCTGCACCAGCTGATATTCCCTACTCTGCACCCTTAATCGAAGTGCAGGGAGTGGGGGCTTTAGTTCTTATGTTATAGCCCAAAAGATTGTCGGCTGCTCTTGCTCTGGCCTCTCTCCACATGTGAGATTTCAGGGGACGGAGTCAGCAGTTTGGGGGCCCCCCGAGCTACAGGCAGGACGTCGTCTCTTGCCTGTGGTGTTGCTATCGGCCTTTCCACATATATTTGCGGTGACAGAATGGGCCAGATTGCTGACGCAGCCCACCGAGGACAATGTGTTCTGCAGGAGCATGCTGTTCCTTTGTTGTTTCGTAGCTAGCACAGAAGCCAAACTATTGCATAGCCTCCAGGATTTCTCCGATGAAAATAGCAACGTCCTATTCCACATTAGGAAGCTGCTCCCATGTTTGATCTCTCGCTGCACGCATAGATGTCATGTAAACATCGACGTCGGTCACTTTGAGCCAATTGCAACCTCTCTGCCCCATCTACCTCGCAGGGTTGTTGCAAAGAAAAAAACATGTGAGGGAAGGGCAACACCTTCAACAGATAAATGGAATGAAATAAAATTGCAGCTGTAAGTTGCCCTGAGTCCCTGCCATGGAAAAAGGCAGGAGATGTTGTTGTTGTTTTTGATGATGATGATGGAAACTGTGAGAATGATCATGAACATGTTGTTGTGGTGTAGGGGGGCAGTGTGGTGTAGTGGTTAAGTGTGGTAGACTCGTAATCTGGTGAACTGGGTTTGATTCCCCGCTCCTCCACATGCAGCTGCTGGGTGACCTTGGGCCAGTCACACTTCTGTGAAGTCTCTCAGCCCCACTCACCTCACAGAGTGTTTGTTGTGGGGGAGGAAGGGAAAGGAGAATGTTAGCCGCTTTGAGACTCCTGAAGGGGAGTGAAAGGCGGGATATCAAATCCAAACTCTTCTTCTCTTCTTCTTGTTTAGTCGTTTAGTCGTGTCCGACTCTTCGTGACCCCATGGACCAGAGCACGCCAGGCACTCCTGTCTTCCCCTGCCTCCCGCAGTTTGGTCAGACTCATGCTTGTAGCTTCAAGAACACTGTCCAACCATCTCGTCCTCTGTCGTCCCCTTCTCCTTGTGCCCTCAATCTTTCCCAACATCAGGGTCTTTTCCAGGGAGTCTTCTCTTCTCATGAGGTGGCCAAAGTCTTGAAGCCTCAGCTCCATGGCTTTAACCATGGCTTTAACTATACGGACCTTTGTTGGCAAGGTGGTGTCTCTGCTTTTTAAGATCATGAACATACCAGACAGTAAATGCTATTGAACAGTGGGACTTAGTTCTGAGTAAAAACGCTTTGGATTGCAGTGTAAGGCTGCACAGTCTTTACCCAGTTACCTTGAATACAGTGGAACTTACTTCTGAGTAGACATACATAAGGCTTCGTCTACAGCAAAGGAATCAACACTCCCTGCATTTTCCTAAGAAGGGGCTGGTCGCGGAAGCATTGCAATTAAAGAATTTAAAGTGGATTGGTGACCTTTTCCTTCAAAATTATAGGAAGGGCTTTGTATGCCAACTTCACAGTTTCCTTAATTTGGTGCAGTAATTTTATTTTCCATAGAAGCAGGACTCCGTTTTTGCACCCACACACGCCACTTTTAATGGTTCTTCAATATGTGGAGGGGAGGAAAAAGGAAAAGCGGGACATTCCAGGATCAAATCAGTAACTGGGATGGTTTCTGTAATTACAGGACTGTCCCTGGAAAATTGGGACAGTTGGAGGGTCTGCTCCCTTATGAAGCCTCCCAGAAGTGGGGCAATGCAGGTGGGGAAACAAACCACAATTTTTCCAATCTCTGGGCCCTTAGTTTTAAGTCTTTTACTGCCCAGCACTTCCCAATAGCTTCTCAGCCCTCATCTTTCTCCCGCTGTCCTCCTTTCCTGAAAAAAGCATGGCCTTTTTGTGGACTTTCTGTGCCAAAACCAAACGTGAGCTGCGTCCAAGACATACTGACCTTTCGTTCCTGTTGCTGATGCTGTGCCCTTTGTCTGCGCTCCATCTCTGGGCAGTAAGGACGTTGGCAAACTTTCCATGGCATCACAGCAGCTTAGCCAACAGCTGGATCTCTTGAGTCTATAGCTGGCAGTAGGACTGCGTGGTATATCAATATATAGGCGTACCTTGGTTTTTTAACAGCTTAGTTCTTGAATGTTTTGGCTCTCGAATGCCACAAACCCAGAATTGATTGTTCCAGTTTGCAAACTATTTTTGGAAGCCGAGGGGGCTTCTGTGGCTTCTTGTTGGCTGCAGGAGTTTTCTGCAGCCAATCAGAAGCTGCGCTTTGGTTTCCAAATGTTTTGGAAGTCGAACAGACTTCCGGAATGGATTCAGTTCAACTTCTGAGGTACGAATGTATTATCCAAAACCAGTTTGAAGTTCACATTGTGATAATTGGTTCATAATATCTGAGCTGGCAATATATCGTGAATCACAATGTGTGTAAGGGCTAGGCGATATCTGATTTTCAACATCACAATAACTCACCAGCCAGATATCGTTGTAGTGTTATCAGCAGCTAAACATTGCAACCTACCACGATGTCTGAAATAAGGATGGAACTATACAGAGGCAAACAGGACAACGTCCTGGCAACTGCTACTACTTAGGGGTCCAAAATAATAAATGACAATATTATCAATCATCACAAACTCCGTTTCATCAGCAGGTAAGCCAAAAGGCATCCAAATGAAACTTTTTGGCTTGTCTACCAAATGATGGCGTTCAGGACAGTCCAAAGTATGGCAATGAGGCATAGTGAATACAAACAATCTGGGACTGCTACTGAAAGTGACCATGAGATGATTGATAATATCATCATTTATCAGTTTTTAGAACCTTAAGTAGTATGAGTTGCCAGGTCACTGTCCTGTTTGGCTCTGTATAGTTCCTTCCTTATTTCAGATATCGTGATATATTGAGACATTGTGGCGTTTAGCTAGTGATATATCACGATACTGAAATCCAGTTATCGCCCAGCCCTCCGTTTTGTCCATAATATTTGCTACATTACAAGTGCTATTATAACCGTGCTAATGTTTTCATCTGCTTACAGATAACTTATACATTTTCCCCATTCCTTATTAAAGTTTTGGTCTTCTTGGTTCCTGAGCTTTCCAGTCAGTTTTGCCATTTTGGCATAGTCCAGAATCTTAGTTTGCCATTCTTCTCTGGTAGGGCCTTTTTTCCATCTCTGGGCTAGTAGCATCCGTGCGGCTGTAGTCACATACATAAAAAGTCTTTTCTGCTCCTTTGGAATATCGGTAACCACAATTCCTAATTTAATAGATCCTTTTAACAATCTTGTTTCAATTCTGATTCTGTCTTCTACCCCTCCCACTTTGGTGTCACCTGCAAATTTGATGAGCATCTCCTCAATTCCTACATCCAAGTTGTTTATGAAGACCTTGAACAACAACACTTGTCACTCCACAAACATAGTCGCCTCTGGTGACCAGAGACTCTTCCAGGCGACCGTGTTTGTGAATGATAGAGCATGAAACCGGAGACCCCCTGAAAGTCATTTGCCCTTGTATGGGATAACAAAATATGCAGAACTTTGGCTGACCTCTCCAGTGCCGGGAATAGCTCTCTCGGGTTTCAGTAGATGGATTTGCAGGTCCCTGCTTGAGTGGAGAGGTCCAGCTCACCCAAACCCAACCTGATCTGTAATTTCTGGTGCTTGGCGGTGAGTCAGATTGCTTTAATTAGCTTCTGCTGCGGCTGTGTTTAACCTGTCACCCTCTTAATCCTGCCTTTCAGCAGAAGGGATCATTTCAACGGTCTCCCCACCCATTTCCTGACTTGCCAGGATCACCGGTGGTTCATCTTCATATCCTGCTAGGCCGAAGAAGCGCAGGAAGAGTCTGACTCCCACCGTAATCCGCAATCCACTTAAACCAGCCTCCCTGCGCTTGGCGTCAGTGGAGCTAATCTGGTTGATGCAGAAGCAGCATCAGCGATGGGCTGTGGGTTTGCCTCATGGGAAGTGGGACTGCATTGCCGACAGAGCACTTTGTGGGGGGCTTATGGGCTGAAACTCAAAAGTGGCTGGGTGCATGGAAACAGCATATCCTCGATTTAACCCATGAGATTTCCGGCATGTTGGTCACACTAGCGTAGTTATCAGGGCCGGATTTAGGTTTGATGAGGCCCTAAGCTACTAAGGGTGGCACTGTGGGTTAAACCACAGAGCCTAGGGCTTGCCGATCAGAAGGTCGGTGGTTCGAATCTGCGCTCCCATTCCTTGGTCCCAGTTTCTGCCAACCTAGCAGTTCGAAAGCATGAAGTGCAAGTAGATAAATAGGTACCGTTCCGGCAGGAAGGTAAACGGCGTTTCCGTGCGCTGCTATGGTTCACCAGAAGCGGCTTAGTCATGCTGGCCACATGACCCGGAAGCTGTACACCGGCTCCCTCAGCTAGTAAAGTGAGATGAGTGCTGCAACCCCAGAGTCGTCAGCGACTGGACCTAATGGTCAGGGGTCCCTTTACCTTTACCTTTTAAGCTACTGAAGTTAATGGGGCCCCTTATATGTCTAGCTGTCCTTTGTCAACAACGAACTGTCGCTGGTTTTTTGTTGAATATATGCTATATGGCAGGGGTCAGCAACCTTTTTCAGCCATGGGCCAGTCCACCATCCCTCAGACCATGTGGTGGGCCAGACTATATATTTTTTTTTTTGGGGGGGGGGGATGAACAAATTCCTATGCCCCACAAATAACCCAGACATGCATTTTAAATAAAAGCACACATTCTACACATGTAAAAAGACCAGGCAGGCCCCACAAATAACCCAGAGATGCATTTTAAATAAAAGGACATATTCTACTTGTGTAAAAACATGATGATTCCCGGACCGTCCGCGGGCCGGATTGAGAAGGCGATTGGGCCTGCGGGCCTTAGGTTGCCTACCTCTGCCATATAGTAATTTATGGATCAAATAAATATCTAAAGCCATTTGCACATAACAAAATATGTTATCAGTCTACAAGCACTCTTTAATATTAGATAACAGGTACAACAGCTTGACCTACATTCAACTGTGCTGCACTGTAGTCTGTAGCTGCATGCTACGTGTTGCCATACAACCAGTTCATGCAGAATGTAGGCACCCTATATATAGAAATGAGCAAACCAGTGATATTTTAGGGCACAGGCTAGCAGGCGGAGTTCATTACTTACATCATAGCAGCCTACACAACACGAACCAAAACACTGTTGCTGTTTGTAGGTTTTATTTTATTTGTTTTTTAACTTATATTTTGGAAATGTGTTGTTGTTGTTTAGTCGTTTAGTCGTGTCCGATGCTTTGTGACCCCCTGGACCAGAGCACGCCAGGCACTCCTGTCTTCCACTGCCCCCCCCCCCCCCAGTTTGGTCAGACTCATGCTTGTAGCTTCAAGAGCACTGTCTAACCATCTCATCCTCTGTCGTCCCTTTCTCCTTGTGCCCTCCATCTTTCCCAACATCAGGGTCTTTTCCAGTGAGTCTTCTCTTCTCATGAGATGGCCAAAGTATTGGAGCCTCAGCTTCACGATCTGTCCTTCCAGTGAGCACTCAGGGCTGATTTCCTTCAGAATGGAGAGGTTTGATCTTCTTGCAGTCCATGGGACTCTCAAGAGTCTCCTCCAGCACCATAATTCAAAAACATCAACTCTTCGGCCATCAGCCTTCTTTATGGTCCAGCTCTCACTTCCATACATCACTATTTGGAAATGTACATCCAGGTTTTTTTTGGGGGGGGCCCAAGAGAGTGGGGCCCAAAGCTATAGCTTGCTTAGCTTATACATAAATCCGGCACTGGTAGTGATCCTATGCATTTTTTAAATAAATAAATATAATGTTAATTATATTTTCTGTTTTACAATTTCAAACAAACATGTTACATACTTAAGATATCAATGACTTCCCTTCTTCTCTTTCCATGGTTCATTTTACCATGGAATGGTATCCCTGCACAGTGTTTTTTTTTTCTAAAAAAATGTTTAGGGGTACTCTCATTTTCCTACTCATATTGAAATACTGCCCCTCAATGAGGCCAAACTTAGATTCACAAAAATGTATAGGGGTATGCGTACTCCTGCGGACTCTCAGAGAAAAGCACTGTCCCTGCATATTTTACAAAAACTATACCAATCAGTTTTCCATTATTGCGGCCATCAAAACTTATTCACACTGTTGAATGGAGGACCCAACCAAAGAAGAATGGCAGCTTAAGATGGCAGAATATGCACAACTTGCGGACTTAACATACAGAATAAGAGAACAAGAAGAGCATATGTTTAAAGAAGATTGGGAAACGTTTATTGAATATATGGAAAATAATTGTATACAGCTGAAAACTCTGGCAGCCTGAAGATAAATTCAACAGTGATTCTATGCATTGTTACTTGGAAGCAAGTCCCATTGAATTCAGTGGGACCTGCGCCAAAGTAAATGTGTACACACTGGGATTTCAATACGTCTACTTTAAGCATGACTAAGTTGGGATCTAGGGACATGGGTTAGAATCATAGAATCATAGAATCATAGAGTTGGAAGAGACCACAATGGCCATCGAGTCCAACCCCCTGCCAAGCAGGAAACACCATCAGAGCACTCCTGACATATGGTTGTCAAGCCTCTGCTTAAAGACCTCCAAAGAAGGAGACTCCACCACACTCCTTGGCAGCAAATTCCACTGTCGAACAGCTCTTACTGTCAGGAAGTTCTTCCTAATGTTTAGGTGGAATCTTCTTTCTTGTAGTTTGGATCCATTGCTCCGTGTCCGCTTCTCTGGAGCAGCAGAAAACAACCTTTCTCCCTCCTCTATGTGACATCCTTTTATATATTTGGGCCCGGTCTTATTCAACATCTTTATCAATGACTTGGATGATGGACTCAAGGGCATCCTGATCAAATTTGCAGATGACACCAAACTGGGAGGGGTGGCTAACACCCCAGAGAACAGGATCACACTTCAAAACGACCTTGACAGATTAGAGAACTGGGCCAAAACAAACAAGATGAATTTTAACAGGGAGAAATGTAAAGTATTGCACTTGGGCAAAAAAAATGAGAGGCACAAATACAAGATGGGTGACACCTGGCTTGAGAGCAGTACATGTGAAAAGGATCTAGGAGTCTTGGTTGACCACAAACTTGACATGAGCCAACAGTGTGACGCGGCAGCTAAAAAAGCCAATGCAATTCTGGGCTGCATCAATAGGAGTATAGCATCTAGATCAAGGGAAGTAATCGTGCCACTGTATTCTGCTCTGGTCAGACCTCACCTGGAGTACTGTGTCCAGTTCTGGGCACCACAGTTCAAAAAGGACACTGACAAACTGGAACGGGTCCAGAGGAGGGCAACCAAAATGGTCAAAGGCCTGGAAACGATGCCTTATGAGGAACGGCTAAGGGAGCTGGGCATGTTTAGCCTGGAGAAGAGGAGGTTAAGGGGTGATATGATAGCCATGTTCAAATATATAAAAGGATGTCACATAGAGGAGGGAGAAAGGTTGTTTTCTGCTGCTCCAGAGAAGCGGACACGGAGCAATGGATCCAAACTACAAGAAAGAAGATTCCACCTAAACATTAGGAAGAACTTCCTGACAGTAAGAGCTGTTCGACAGTGGAATTTGCTGCCAAGGAGTGTGGTGGAGTCTCCTTCTTTGGAGGTCTTTAAGCAGAGGCTTGACAACCATATGTCAGGAGTGCTCTGATGGTGTTTCCTGCTTGGCAGGGGGTTGGACTCGATGGCCCTTGTGGTCTCTTCCAACTCTATGATTCTATGATTCTATGAAAAAGAGAATGTGCTTGTATACATAGCAATACAACAGGAGAACTGCCATGCACTATAGTAGATAGATGATTAGATAGATAGATAGATAGATAGATAGAGATGATAGATAGATAATTTATTATGGTCGGAGACCAGCTTATAAAACACACTTGGGGTACAATCCCAGAAAGAAAGCAAACAGTTAAAACAATGTACAACAATAGATTTAAAATTTATAAATGTGATAAGCATATAGACACTTAAAACTTTAAGATAAGCTACCACATAGATATGACCCAGAGTCACCCATGGAACCGAGTTTGGGGATTTTCTTCACGAACTAGTTTGAGTCGGGGGATGGTCTGCACCTACAGACCTGTACACAGAATCTGGCGACCACCTGGGTCGTCTTATGATCCTTGCTTAAAAGGAAAAGGTCGATTTTTTGCTTTTCTGGGAGGTCAGCGAGCCTCATCAGTAGGGGATCAATGGTCTTACTACATGATGTACTATAGTATTTTATTTATTCCTTCATTTATTCCATGCATATCCCACTTTCCTTCATGGAACTCAAAGTGGCACACACAATTCTCTCTCTGCCCGTATTATTCTCACAACACTGCGAGGTAGGTTATGCTGAGAGACAGTGACGGGCTCAAGTTCACTTGGGGAGCTTCAGGACTGTATGGGGATCAGAACTCCCATCTCTCAGGTCTCAGCTTGTAGTACCAGAGTCCAGGACCCTAAACCTGAGAAATCAGGAGCCTCTGACACTACCTCAGCAATTCAACAATGCGGGGAGGTCAGGGAGCAAAGGAGCAGCAGGTATCTTCAAGCCAAAATGTTGGCCCTCATAAGGGTCTGCAGCTGTCTAGCAAAGGAGTACAGCAGAGGTGGGCTCAACCTGGAGCTCTCCGTGGTGCTGAAAGATGCTAACTTGGATCTCTCCGTGGTGCTGCAATAACCAGCTAACCTTATTGCGTCCTAATGGGCTTTTCATTAGAACCAAAACAGGAAACTATGACGAAACTATACATCAAATTAAATTTGTGGTAAAACAATTAATTGTTAAAAAAGAAACAGCGATAGGAGGGGGACTGATTTGGACTGTGGCACATAGGGAGGGTTATTTAACCCTTGCTGTCCATGCCACAGTCCTGGTGACATCCCCCACTCCCAGAAGCAGCTGTTTACTGTGAGGAGAAATCTGTTGTTTACCCCACTCCAGCAAATTGCAATTTTGGCAGTGGCTTGGAAAGTGTTTATGATTGATTGATTGTTTGAATTTACACCCCACCTTTTTCTCCAAAGAGCTCAAGGTGGCGCTGGACCGCAGTGTCCGGGCAGAACGATGGGGGTGGAGACGCTCCTTCGGGTATACAGGACCAAGGCCGTTTAGGGCTTTAAAGGTCAGCAACAACACTTTGAATTGTGCTCAGAAACGTACTGGGAGCCAATGCAGATCTCTCAGAACCGGTGTTATGTGGTCTCGGCGGCCACTCCCAGTCACCAGTCCAGCTGCCGCGTTCTGGATTAATTGCAGTTTCTGGGTCACCTTCAAAGGTAGCCCCACGTAGAGCGCATTGCAGTAGTCCAAGCGGGAGATAACTAGAGCATGCACCACTCTGGCCAGACAGTCCGCGGGCAGGGAGGGTCTCATACTGCGTACCAGATGGAGCTGGTAGACATCTGCCCTGGACACAGAATTAACCAGCGCCTCCATGGACAGCTGTGAGTCCAAAATGACTCCCAGGCTGCGCACCTGGTCCTTCAGGGGCACCGTTACCCCATTCAGGACCAGGGAATCCCCCGATAATCTCTGCTTTCCCAAATTTCGAGACGGAATCAAGCCAGCATCTTTTGCTAATTCCCAAGCTGCCGGCCAGGGCTCCTACTTCTTGAGAGAGACCTGCGCTCTATGACCTGAATATGTTACTATAGTCAATGCTCCCTTTGTGGCAACACTGAAAAACTATGGAAGGCTATTAATATCTCAATGGCCGAGAGAAAAGAAGAAGGATGTGTGACTACTTCCTTCCACTCTGACCTAAAGAATGAGCCTCTGGGTCATGTCCGCAGTTTGTTTTTGTTCGAAGGGGAAGTCCTTTCGCCCTGGATGAATGGGTACTTTTGAAAGAGGTGACCGTGAGTGATGTAATAAGCACTGGAGTATTAACAAAGCTCCCCATGTATTTGGCTAATAGGCCCGGATTCCCTAAAGCACATAAATCAGGCAAAACAAATAAGCCATCCTAGCTTGTGTAAACATATCCTGTAGGTCGCGATTCTTCTTTTTTTTAAAAGGAACTGAAAGACCTCACATAATCCATTCTTAACCCAAATGTGACTAGTGTGCAAACATGTTAACAAGGACGATTAAGAAAATAAGAAGAAGATCGACTGAAATGACAGATCTGGTGGCTGGGCTGAAACCACAAGATAAATTCTACTTTTTTGAAATAGAAAATCTTGATGCTAAGCAGCAGACTTCTCTGGGGAAATCTGTTAAGACTTTTGAACCCGATCTGGTTCAGTTGCCATTAATCATTTTGCTTTAATCAGTTGTTTGCAAATAGCTCCTTTGCTCCCGTATTGTTCACTCACTGGATCATGGGTTTTGTAGTCATTGCATTGCGCAAATAATTAGATTTTCTTAGGAGGCATTAGAATTCCATGAGGGTGAAAAACCTAGGGCACATCATGGAAGAATGAACAAATATATATGTATAGCAGATTCTATTGAAAAACACAAACCACTTTGGATTGGGGTTGGCCAGCCAGCTGTTTTTGGAATGATATTTGAATGATATTTGTTATTACGCTGACTATTTTATTATTAGGCTGCCTGTCAGTCTGCTTTTTATTATGTTTTTACCATTGTTGTTCTGTAATGTGCTTTTAATGTTGTACACTGCCCTGGGATCTTTTGATAAAGGGTGATATATAAATTGAATTAATAATAATAATAATAATAATAATAATAATAATTAATAATAATTACTGGAAAGGTAAATTTTAAGTTGAATTCTGATTTAAGAGGATTTCAGACTCTCCCCCCAAGTCTCCCTGTATTTCCCCTTTAAGCTTCCAAAATCAGGGACTTAAAGGGGGAGGGGGGAAAGCTTGCAAAATACTTTAAAACAGCCCCCACACTCTTAAACCCTTTGCAACAACCTACTAGAAGTAGCTCCAGTAATTTCAGCGGATGGGTGGGTGAGTGCAGTATGAGGGAAATGGCCTAGTGGGAAAAGATTGGCCTGTGGTCTGGCTGCTCCCTCCTCCTGCTCTAGAACCTAGACCCATGGGCCAGTGTGGTGTAGTGGTTAAGAGCGGTAGTCTCGTAATCTGGGGAACCGGGTTCGCGTCTCCGCTCCTCCACCTGCAGCTGCTGGGTGACCTTGGGCCAGTCACACTTCTTTGAAGTCTCTCAGCCTCACTCACCTCACGGAGTGTTTGTTGTGGGGGAGGAAGGGAAAGGAGAATGTTAGCCGCTTTGAGACTCCTTAAAGGGAGTGAAAGGCGGGATATCAAATCCAAACTCTTCTTCTTCTTCTTCTTCAGATCCACCCACTACAGGTTTTTAACGGCCTTGCAAGACTCCCAACAATTAGAAGGGTGACATTTTATAAAACATCAAACTGTTCTCTGTTGTGGTGTGTCCTGCCCTTCTGTGGGGTATTTTGGGGAGATACTTTGCCTATCGTGTCTGTGGCATATTTGCTCAAAGTGCCAGGTGAGCTGCTTCCACAGTGGTGTAGTGTTAGGGCAGTGGGCACAGGGGCAATTGCCCCGGGTGCAAAATAGTTAGGGGTACAAAATTTCAACACCCAGCGCTTCCGTAGCTGGGCTCCATTGAAAATGACTTCTCCATGCGAACCAGGAAGTAACCTCTCCAGAAAACGGAACAACCCTATTTTTCTTATCTCTGCGGCTGTGATCTCCTGGGTGATGTGAATGCCCCGGACACACATAACCCATGCTACACCACTGCACAGCGGTGGTTAATCTTTGCGCTAGTGCTTCTCAGGAGGCCTGGACCATAATCCCACTCCCCAAAGAGCAAACCAAGCATGCTTAGACTTTTGGCAATTAATTATATTCGCACGCGCCATTTGGCTGGATTGTTGCCCAAAGGCACTAATTCAGGCAATTGAACAGAGACAGGACCCACCCCTGATGGTGCTTGTGGAGTTTTCGCAATGTTGATGCCCTGGGTCTTTGCTCAGGTTGACCTGGATGACATTGGCTCATCTGAGGGAGGCACAAATGTTTACCGCTTCCTGATTTCATGAATGAGAACGAGAGAATGGTTGTCAAGTGACGAGAAAATGAGCCTTGGATTATGGTCACTGGATCCTTCATGCTTTGTTTCAAAGGAATAAGTTGGCACTGGTGCAAGCAAAGCTCCACCTCATACTTTTTTTACGCATGGTTCCAGATCTCTTTTTTCGCCTTCAAAATTTTTATTAATTTTCCAAATTTATAACAAACATATCAACAGATACAAAAGTAAAACAGAAAACAAACAAGCAAGCAAACATAGATCCTAACAGTAATAGTTCCACTTTTGTTTACATTGTTGGATGACTTCCTTGAATCCCCCTGGCTGGGTTTCCATATATATCATTGTAGCAGTTTTCCAAAACTATTTTCACATAAAATTTACTTAGTCAATTAACCTCTTTCTTTCTTTTCATTTTAACTTTAAACATATTATTCTATAACATCCCATATTTAAATCCTAGGCCAATCTGATACTAGCAAGTAATTCTAATTAAGTTATCTTAACATATTTAGCTAAATAGTTTTTAAATTTCTTCCATTCCTTTTGGTACTCCTCCCCCTTCTGGTCGTGGTCTCTTCTGGTCAGGTCGGCTAGCTCCGAAAAGTCCATCATCTTCATCTGCCATTCCTCCGCCGTTGGTACTTCTTGTAATTTCCAATTTTTGGCCAACAAAATTCTAGCTGCAGTTGTGGCATACAAAAACAATCTGACATCTTTCTTGGGCAATCCCAAACCTGTTATTCCAAGTGGAAAAGTTTCTGGTTTCTTGATAAATGTATATTTCAACATTTTTTTCAATTCATTATAAATCTTTTCCCAGAAGTCTTTCACCTTGGGACATGTCCACCACATATGATAAAAGGTACCTTCTTCTTCTTTGCATTTCCAACATAGATTATCACTCTTATGGTAAATCTTTTATATGCCTGTTGTCTTTGTCCATGGAGTTTTAAATCTTTGATCACTGCAGATGGTGACAGCAGCCACGAAATTAAAAGACGCCTGCTTCTTGGGAGAAAAGCAATGACACACCTAGACAGCACCTTAAAAAGTAGAGACATCACCTTGCCAACAAAGGTCCATATAGTAAAAGCTATGGTTTCCCCAGTAGTGATGTATGGAAGTGAAAGTTGGACCATAAAGAAGGCTGATCGCTGAAGAATTGATGCTTTTGAATTATGGTGCTGGAGGAGACTCTTGAGAGTCCCATGGACTGCAAGAAGATCAAATCTCTCCATTCTGAAGGAAATCAGCCCTGAGTGCTCACTGGAAGGACAGATCCTGAAGCTGAGGCTCCAAGACTTTGGCCACCTCATGAGAAGAGAAGACTCCCTGGAAAAGACCCTGATGTTGGGAAAGATGGAGGGCACAAGGAGAAGGGGACGACAGAGGACGAGATGGATGGACAGTGTTCTCGAAGCTACCAGCATGAGTTTGACCAAACTGTGGGAGGCAGTGGAAGACAGAAGTGCCTGGCGTGCTTTGGTCCATGGAGTCACGAAGAGGCGGACACGACTAAACGACAAAACAACAACATGGTAAATCTTTGCTAATTTTACAGGGGTTAAGTACCATCTATACATCATTTTCATAACATTTTCCTTTAACACTGTACATGCAGTGAACTTGACCCCTTTCCTCCACAACCTTTCCCAGTCTTCAAACATTATGTTATGTCCAACATCTCTTGCCCAATCTATCATCACAGATTTAACTTGTTCGTCCTTTATATGCCACTCCAACAATAAAGCATGGTTCCAGATCTCAAGGTGAGCCTAGTTTATCAGCCACATGCCTCATCAGTTTGCTTCCTCATTATTCCTCTCTCCTCCCCATGACTAATACAGGGAACACCATTCATGCCGATAAATCATCTGCTCTCTGCAAGATTTTCCAGAATTAACTAGACTCCCTTCCTTCAGAGATTCCATTGGTGCAATGTCTCTGAAGAAATTTAGGCATGCAAAGCGCAACGCAGGGTTGCCAAACTGCCCAATCGGCAGGGTTTCGGCTAGATTCTGACTACGCTGCATTCTTTCTCGTGGCCGTATGCTTGCATTCATTCTTCTTCATCATCATCATTGGCACATTCATTTGGTTCCCTCTTCCTTGGAATGAAGCGTGTCGGTTGTTTGGCATGCAAATAGGTCTGAGAAGAGGCTAGGGATTGGGTGTATGGCTGCTGGCATCACAGTGACCCAAATGCCTACCAGAACACTGCTCTTCTCCTCTGCAGTCCCCTGAAAGGGGAACACATGAAACTGCTGGATAACGGATCAGGCCAATGCTCCATGTAGCTCAGTAGTGGCTTTTCAGGGTCTGCTGTGGAGGTCTCACTCATCAACTGCTGCTTGAACCCTTAACTGGAGATTCTGGGGTGAGCTGCATACCAACTGTCAATGTCACCCATTCCCTACCCTTCCCTCTCAGATTTCACTCAACAATAACCCTGGAAGGTAGGTTAAGCCAAGAGGCAGTGACTGTCCCAGGGAACTTTGTTTCTGAGTGGAGATTTGAACCCAGCGTCCCAAGATCCTAGTCCAATACGCTAACCACTGCACCACACTGTCTTTATGTGAAATGCATGATTGGATCATCTAGTCCTGCTCTAAGCTGGCAGTGCCTGCCACATCTTGTGGCAGGGAGTTCCGTAAGTTAAGCCGCAAACCTTAACGCTGCTTACCTTAGAGTGCACTCATGAGAAATTGCTTCTGCATCGATGTGGTTAGGAACGTGCTTTCGATTGTGTATTTGAATTATCTCCTTTTGTTCTCTTCCCCCCTCCAAGTTGTCATTATATATTTTTTTTAATAAGTCCTAGCCAAGAGCAAGACTTTCCCTATTAGTGCTTGCAAATAAACAAAGGGCCGGTAGGTGGATGCCTCTGGGAAGCCCAAGCCCCGGCAAATAAAACAGAAAAGAAACACAACAACCCTCTGTCCGACTCAGAACATCGTGTCCTTTAAAAAGATTTCCTTTCCCCTCCTAAAAAAACACACAGAAGAATGTTGCAAAATTCCTGAACTGGAGGCTAATTGCCGTATTTGATATCCTGGGAATGGACTCCAGATCTCGGTGACTAATTGGCGCAAAGGGTGAGACATGGATTTTCCTGGTGACTGCAGTCGAAACGCAATGACGTGGCTGCGCTGCGCTTGCGGTGATTCATCCTGCAACCGCCCCAGGTGTGCTTGACCTTCCTCCGTGATGTCTCCCTTTCCCCCAAGAGAGGCTGGCTGTATCCCTGCCATTCATCAAAAGGCCAAAGAAGCATCTCTCATTCATTCATTCATTCATTCATTCATTCATTCATTGCATTGTGGAGAGAGGTGTGGCCGATATGAATAAGAAATGATAACAACCAAGGCTGAAATGTTTGTTTCATTTCACTGATTGCATTTGTAGCACACCTTTCTAGCTCAAGGTGGCATCCCTGGTCCTCCGTCTCATTTAATCCACACAACAACCCTGTGAGGTAGGTGAGGCTGAGAGTGAGTGAGGGGGCCCAAGGTCACCCAGCGAGCTTCCTGGATGAGTGAGGATTGGAACGCAGATCCTAATATTCAACAAGCCAACCCAGTGGTTCTCAAAGTTTGTGGTGCGCCAGGAGAGGAAGGCAAGTGTGGCGGATTGATTCAAGGACAGCCAAAGAAAAATCTAAACATGTCACTATCGTATAGTATAAAAATAATACGTTGATTTGCTGAATATCTTTTAGAAATGAGATGAAGAGCATCAAGTGAAACTGTGGACAATCCTAGTTGTCGTTTAAAAAAATATTTTGGGGACGATTTGTGTTCTTATGTAGCTGCGCTGTTCTATACTGTGTTCCACGTTATAAATCAAGTTGTTCCTTTTCCTTTTCCAATGTATTTGTTGTCCATTTTTTAAAAACTGATGTGGTGTGAGCAATTTTCTATTCAGAAAGTGTGGCCTGGAGGAAAAACAGTCTGAGAATCAGTGTCCTGGGCAGTGCAGGATCCTCAGGCTCTAGCTTGGCCCCGATCCTTGATGAAAACTATATTTCTCTGCATGCAGACAGGACAGTGCCCTGCCTGCCTCTGCCGCTGCTGCCACTAGAGCCATGCAGTGGCAGCTTCCAGCGAGCTCTCAATTAATAATAATAATAATAATAATAATAATAATAATAATAATAATAATAATTTATTATTTATAACCCGCCCATCTGGCTGAGTTTCCCCAGCCACTTTGGGCGGCTCCCAATCAAGTGTTAAAAACAGTACAGTGTTAAATATTAGGAACTTTCCTGAACAGGGCTGCCTTCAGGTGTCTTTTAAAGATAGGATAGCTGCTTATTTCCTTCACATCTGAAGGGAGGGTGTTCCACAGGGTGGGTGCCACTACCGACAAGGCCCTCTGTCTGGTTCCCCATAACCTCACTTCTTGCAATGACGGAACTGTTAGAAGGCCCTCGGTGCTGAATCTCAGTGCCCGGGCTGAACGATGGGAGTGGAGACTCTCGCAAGATCTCTCAGGACTCCTTCAAAAGCTCTGCAAGACCTTGCGAGGGTCCCCCAGGTTTTTGCCAGAAGCTGCTACCATGTGACCCTGGTAAGCGACGCTGCAGTGGAGGGGCGAAGGAGGGAACGGCGGTATTTTTCCATCTCGCCTCAGGTGGCCAAATGAGACGGGCCACTCCTGGCACACCAAGACTGAGTGTTGAGCAGTCCCAAGCAGGAAGTGAGATTAAGCCTTCCTGTTTCAAGTGGGACAGAGGTGAGGAACATGGCCACCCCATTCTCTCAATCTGGCCCTCTGAACTCTACCCAGGACTCGCCCCTCCCTGGCAACGCACTCTGAGTGTTTCGGTCTGTCTGGAGCGAGTCCTTGCACTCTGATCATGCCTCTTGCTTGCATAGATGCAGTTTACAGAAGCAAGTGTGTGTAGACAAACTAACCTAGTGCCTCTCTTGGTAACATTTTGGAGGTCCCAAGTCGCAAAGGTGGTTAGATTGAGCTCAACTAGGGCCAGGGCCTTTTCAGTACTGGCCCCAACTGTCAGGAGTGCATGCAGGAGCCAGGCCCTGTGACCAGTAGGGCTTCGCAGGACTGGGGCCTTCCTAAGTTTGTTCTGGAGAGGCAAGGCTGCACAGGTGAGGCCGCTTGGTAACTCACTGCACCTGGTGGCAAGAGCTGGGAAGGGATATAAGGTCAGCATTTCCCTTCGGCTCTTTGCCACAGCAACACGTTTCCTGCCTTGCTGTGTTTTGCTTCGTGCTTCCTGACCCTCGGACCTCGGCTTCTTGACTTCTTGCTTCTCGACCCTCGGACCCTTGACTTTGTGACACCCTGCTTCCTGACCCTCAGACCCCTGGCTTCTGGACTCTCATTCCTGTTCCCACCCCACCATCTTGCCCCTGGTCCCGATGTCCTCAGCCGGGACTTCAATCGCCCGTAGACAGGACCATGACACCGACTTGGTGGAACGCTCTGTCACAAGAGACCAGGGCCCTGCAGGACTTGACATCTTTCCGCAGGGCCTGCAAGACAGAGCTGTTCCGCCAGGCCTTTGGTTTGGACTCAGTCTGACCCTTATGTTTCCCTTCCCTTATGGTTTTGATCTATGGGCTACTATTAAAATGAGGCTGCATTTTAAATTGTATTTTTAACCTGTATTTTAAATTCCCCCCCTCCCCTATTATGTTTTTATTATAATTTTACTGGTGTTAGCTGCCCTGAGCCCGGCTCTGAATGGGGAGGGCAGGGTATAAACAATTTATTATTATTATTATTATTATTATTATTATTATTGCAATTGTTGCATGGTATTCTCTTCAACCAGTTAGGACATCTTGTACACCTCCTTCCAGCAACTTGTGCAGCCAAGCTGGTGCCAAACATATTGCTCTACTTTCCTTTGGACCACCTCAGCCAGGCTATATATAATTTTTATTTAGTTTACAAATAAAACAAATTAATACAATTCATACATTTTTTACATCCAATCTCTTTTTTTTTTTACTTCCCTCAACTTGGCTGGTACTCCTTCCCTTCTTGATTTCTTACACATTTCCAAAATCTCACCTATTATTTGTAATTTTAAATCTTATTCACTCACATTCTCGCATTTTATTTTTTACAGAGCTTCATTAAAGCTTACAAGCGTTATCTGTTTATCACTTAAGTTATGCATATACTCTGTAAACTTTTCCCAATCTTCTGTGAATCTCTGATCTCGTCGATTTCGAATTCTTCCTGTCAATTTGTCAAGTTCTGCAAAGTCCATCATCTTCATTCTCCATTCTTCCAATGTTGGTAACTCTTCTTGCTTCCATTTCTGAGCCATCAATATTCTCGCTGCTGTCACTGCATATAAAAATAACTTCCTATCTTTCTTATTTATCTCATTCCCTATAATACCAAGTAAGAGTGCTTCTGGTTTCTTAACAAAGGTATATCTAAACATTTTTTTCAATTCGTTATATATCATTTCCCAATAATTTTTTACTTTCTTGCACTCCCACCACATATGGTAAAATGTACCTTCTTTTTCTTTACATTTCCAACATTTATTACATCACTTGTACATCTTTGGTAACTTCACCGGTGTTAAATACCATCGATACATCATTTTCATCACATTTTCTTTTATAGTTATACATGCAGTAAATCACCTCAGCCAGGCTAAGAGGGGGGTCTTGTTGTCTGGGCAGCCCAGGACCTCCATCCACGCTGCCCAGGCTGGCGCCACGGAGAGGTCACTTTGGTGCAAAAACAACATGGGAAGCAGCAGTTACGAGTTACTGGTCTCTGCAGCCACAACAGGCGCTGTGATTCTCGCTGGTTTGGAGGTGTGCTCCATTGCCAACACTGACTTCACCGACAGACAGTAGTCCTCCAGGATTTCAGGCAGGGCTGTCTCTAATTCCTGCTTGAAATTGCTGCCAGGAATTGAATCTGAGATTTTCTGCATGCAAAACAGATGCTCTCACACTGAACTGTGGCCCTTCACCCAGATCGGCTGCAAGAATCAGATGGGCCTCAGAGACCAATTCCTCACCTCCCCCACCCCTGTAAGTTTTGGCCACATGGCAAAAACCTTTGGGAACTCTTACGGTATATTTGCACCTGAACAGGCTTGAGTGAAGAAATCTTATCTTAACAGGTCTCTGGGGGATACAAAATATTAGACTGCATTATGGAGCCAAGGGACGCAGGTGGCGCTGTGGTCTAAACCACTGAGCCTAGGGCTCGCCAATCAGAAGGTCAGCAGTTTGAACCCCCATGACGGGGTGAGCTCCCATTGCCCTGTCCCTGCTCCTGCCCACCTAGCAGTTCGAAAGCACGTCAAAGTGCAAGTAGATAAATAGGTACCGCTCTGGTGGGAAGGTAAATTGCATTTCTGTGCGCTGCTCTGGTTTGCCAGAAGCGGCTTAGTCCTGCTGGCCACAGACCCCGAAAAACTGTCTGCAGACAAATGCTGGCTCCTTCGGCCAGTAGAGCGAGATGAGCATCGCAACCCCAGAGTCGTTCACAACTGGACTTAACTGTCAGGGGTCTCTTTCCCTTTTTATGGATCCAACCAATTAAGGCAGACTCTGTCCCAAAATACTAGAAATACAGTGAAGGTCTGTACAATATGGTAATTCTGATAGATGCTATTTCTTTCTAGAGGGTAAGCAGCTAAATAAATTTAGATTTGGCAACCAGCCCTTCTTTAAAGGTGGCCCATAAGGTGTGCAAATTGTGGATGAAAAGTTTCTTGCCTCATTATTTTGTCATCCTGCCTTTTCAAATAAGAGCAGGCTTCCATATTATCACGGCTGGAGTGGGAGCAAAAGGTCATAGCAGTGAAAAGGATCCCCCCCCCCCAATCTCTAATCCATTTTTGCAGGAGGAACCTGAAACCCTATGATGTAACTGGCAGGTCATGAAACAAATAAACCTCGTTTTTCTATCACAACAATAAATGATGCAAAAGAGAGATACCGCTGCTCTCGCAGATTGTTTGTTCAAGCATAGGATTTGACATTTAAGCTATGCAGAGTACTTTTGACCCGTGACAGTGGCAATTTATGGAGCCTAAAAGAGTGCTGTTGGGATGTATGGTGTGTTGGGGGGGGGGGTGCAGTACCGCTGGTGGGAGACACGTCATGTAGATTGTCTGGGTAGATTGTCCATCTTTGGTCCCCAACCTCCACTCAGCTCTCACACTTCCCCCTCCTCCAGTCTGGATTTTCTCATGCCAGGGATATTACAAAAAGGAGAAGGTTTGAGAATGTCAAGTTGGTGGCCATCACTGCCTCATGTGGACATGAGTTCCATAGTTTAACTATAGGTAAAAAGGTAAGGGACCCTTGGATGGTTAAGTCGAGTCAAAGGAGACTATGGGGGTTGCGGTTCTCATCTCGCTTTCAGGCCTAGGGAGTTGGCGTTTGTCTACAGATTTCCGGGTCATGTGGTCATTTTACCTTCCTGCCACCTATTTATCTACTTGCACTGGTGTGCTTCCGAAATGCTAGGTTGGCAGGAGCTGGGACCGAGGAACGGGAGGTCACTTCGTCGCCGGGATTCAATCCACGACCTTCTGATCGCAAGCTCAGTGGTTTAGACCACAGTGCCACCCGCAATGCACTGCATGGAAGACAGTAGAAAATTAATGGATGCACAGGAAGCTTAATAGTCACAGGTAGTACAGATGAGCCCATATGCACCTCTGATGGGAAAAGGCGGTCTTCTTTGAGAAGACATCCAGGGCATTCTCTTTAGCTTTGCCTGGTGGCAAACACTCAGGAAACAGCAGCCCGGAATCCATCCTTCATCCGGCTGGGTTCTGGGAAAGAACAAGCAATCCCTGTTGGGTCTCCCTGGCACTAGATCATTTATGAGCAGCGATCAGAAGAAGCAACATCTGGAGATGATTGCTCCTAAGGAGGACAGAATGCTTTCAGCTGGGAGCCATTGCAGACAAGAATTTGCACCTCCCCCCTATTTTCCAGGGGCATATGGTCTTTGTCTCACTGTGGAATTCCTTTCGGCTCAACTCATGCCTGTTTCTCGGCTGCAGGCTGGACGGCTTCCGATTTGGTTGCCAGTGCTGCCGTGGAAAAACGCCCCGGAGGGTCAACTGGAATAACTCTGGGCAAGTCATTTGAATAAGAATTCTCCGCGTAAGCAAACAGAGGATGAGCCCAGAACCTTCCTTGCAGCTTAATGTTTATACTGTATGTGATGTGTATACATTACACACACACGTTTATAAGTGGTCCATGTTTCATAAGCATACAGTAAGGTTGGTAGTACAATAGCTTTGTAAACAAGCATTTTGGTTTCCCTGTGAATGTCCCGGTCCTCAAGCACTCTGCACTTCAATCGGGAGAAAGCTATGGTTTTATGATTCTATGGTTGGTGAGTAGATTGGTGCACCAATATATCAGTGGAACTCCGCTGCCCACGGGTTCCCCATTCAAAAAGGAAAGTATCCAACATTTCCTCTCTGAGGGGACCTTTCCATAACCGGTTGCAAATAAACCCGGAAAACAAGTGTCAGTTTTATGCAATGGCAGAAACCAAAACAGAATGCGTGCGCAAGCCTCTTTGTCTGACTCAGCACAAGTTCAGACATGCTATCCATCAGCACATTCCATCCTGGGCCCAAATTGTTCTGCCTTGCAACAGGCGTGGCGTTTTTTTCAGCTCTGCAGAGAAGAATTTCCACCACCAAAGAGCTCCGTATCTCCTCGCGGAATCACCTCTGACATTTCCCAATTCCCTTTCGAGAGGATGAATGCATTACATAATCCACGTGGATCTGGCGTCACGTTGCGGGGAAGCAAAGTGAAGTAACAAAGGCTTGATAGCATCAGGCGGGTTCACCCCGTAGCTGGGAGAAATAACCGCTCCCATTTCCAGGTTGGTTGGTTAGAGAGTTGTGTGGGAGCCCAGGTCATTAAGGACTGGGAAAATATAAATTTGTTGTTTATGTGTGTTGTTGTTTAGTCATTTAGTCGTGTCCAACTCTTTGTGACCCAACGGACCAAAGCACACCAGGCACTCCTGTCTTCCACTGCCTCCCACAGTTTGGTCAAGCTCACACTGTCCAACCATCTCGTTCTCTGTCGTCCCTTCTCCTTGTGCCCTCCATCTTTCCCAGCATCAGGGTCTTTTCCTGGGAGTCTTCTCTTCTCATGAGGTGGCCAAAGTATTGGAGCCTCAGCTTCAGGATCTGTCTTTCCAGTGAGCACTCAGGGCTGATTTCCTTAAGAATGGATCGGTTTGTTTATGTGTAGTTCATGTAAATAAAGGGGATCACTCTCTCAGCCCATCTTCTTCGTATGATGGGACATGGAGAGGTCAAGCACTGCAAGGGCACTCAAAACGAAGCAATTCACATATTTTTATAGCATCATGATTTATGCAGGAATTCTGTAACTGGGTTGGCTATGTACCACTGTTTGTACATGTTCTGCAGACTGTCTTGCCACAGTGGTGCATGCTCTGCTTATCTCCCGCTTGGACTACTGCAATGCACTCTACGTGGGACTACCTTTGAAGGTGACCCAGAAACTACAATTAATCTAGAATGCGGCGGCTAGACTGGTGACTGGGGGCGGCCGCCGAGACCATATTCATTGGCTCCCAGGACATTTCTGAGCACAATTCAAAGTGTTTGTGTTGACCTTTAAAGCCCTAAACGGCCTCGGCCCAGTATGCCTGAAGGAGCGTCTCCACCCCTATTGTTCAACTCGGACACTGAGGTCCAGCTCCGAGGGCCTTCTGGCGGTTCCCTCCCTGTGAGAAGCCAAGTTACAGGGAACCAGGCACAGGGCCTTCTCGGTGGTGGCGCCCGCCCTGTGGAACGCCCTCCCATCAGATGTCAAGGAAATAAACAACTATCTGACTTTTAGAAGACATCTGTTCAGGGAAGCATTTAATATTTGAAGGACTATTGTATTTTAATATTTTGTTGGAAGCTGCCCAGAGTAGCTGGAGAAATCCAGCGCGTATAAATAATAAATTATTATTATTATTATTATCTGACGCAGCCCTGTTTAGGGAAGTTTTTAATGTTTGATGTTTTATTGTGTCTTTAATATTCTGTTGGGAGTCGCCCAGAGTAAAAACGCAGCCAGATGGGCGGAGTATTATTATTATGAATAATAATAATCTTGAAGTCAAAACAATACAGATCTTATTGAAAAAGAAATATGAGTGTTTCTCGACCTCTTGTTGTTTGGCTCCCCAGTATCTGGT
This sequence comes from Podarcis tiliguerta, assembly GCF_965153285.1. NCBI lineage: Eukaryota > Metazoa > Chordata > Lepidosauria > Squamata > Lacertidae > Podarcis > Podarcis tiliguerta. Next base: position 6,145,978 of record NC_139542.1, read on the forward strand.
CCCCACGAGGTACACTGGTTTTGGAAATGGAGGCTCTATTTTTGAATGCGACGACTATCAGGCACCGGCAGCCCTGCCTCCTATCAGTCTTGTTAACACTCTTTAAAAACCCAGCTGATCTGCTTGCAAGCGGCAAGACTCCAACAGTGGCTTGGTTGGTTCTTGGTTGAAATTCAAAGCCATTATATAATAAGGGCGTCGACGTGCTGCAGGTTACGTGCTTTCTTCCACTGTTCTGCTGGGAGCTGGCAGAGGAGCGAGGAGCGACGCGAAGGCAAGCTGCGTTTGAGCACTCAGCCAGGCTTTCGCCGATAGATGGCACAGGGGCTGCCAACTCCTGACTGCGAAGCCAAGCGACGGAATGAGGAAAGGTGCCTCCATCTAGGGAGGGGGAAAGCTCAGTGGAGATCACAGAGGCAGCGTGGTGTAGTGGTTAGAGTATTGCATGGGGACCTGGGAGGCCAGGGTTCAAATCCCACCTTGGCCATGAAGCTTGCTAATTCGGGTTCCTCGCCCGGAGAAGATCAGATAGGACGTACCCAAAGCTGTCAACGTAGCATTGCCAAAATAAGCAACAGCGCTGTCTGCTTCTGCCCTTCAAAGATGCTCTGCTACAACGGCTGCCTGAGGCAGTCGCCTCCCTCTGCCCTCTGCTTGTGCCGGCCCTGTCAAACATCCACAGTCCACGAGAGACAGTTTGCTTGTTATGTACTGAGTTGAATAGGATCCAAAACGCAGCAGTCTGATTGGTCCTAGAACAATAGGATTCAGAATGCAGCAGTCTGATTGGTCCTAGAACAATAGGCTCTAGAATGCAGCAGTCTGATTGGTCCGCAGGAGCCACCCAATCCAACTCCTGATGGAAGTGAATCCGCAACCTGATTGGCCTACAGGAGAACCCCAGAATTAGCCAATCACGTGGGGCCTATTGTGTAAAGGATGTATATAAAGCAGACATTTCGGGGGAACTTCCATTCCTCCTCACTACTCTGAGCTGAATAAAGAGCATGAAATCCACACTCAACTCCGAGTATATTTCATTGCTCTTCCTGTTCTTCGGAATGTGCCCCCTTGAACGTGCCCCACAGTTCATTGGATGCCAAGACTGGATTGCCCAGCCTCTTTGCCTGTCCTGAGCTTCTCCCTGCGAAAGATCCCAGGGCAATAAAGAAATGTTGGAGGCTGAAGGCTTGAGCAGGGTTGCCAACTTTTTCTTCCCAGAAGGGCTCCAGTGCTGCTTAACAGCAGCTGCTCCACATAGTAGTACGACTCATGCAACATGTTGGCGACTAATATACACACAATAATTACCAAAATACATTCTTTATCAATCTTCTGAGAAAAATACAAAACTTTACGCAAAGCCACAGAGACTTACGAACCACCCAACCTAAGATGAACTTATAATGTCTGATTTCAATAGATTTTTCAAGTGCTTAACTCAGTCTTTTGTTTTCTTTATCTTTTTAGGTAAGTTCATGGAAATATTAACAAGTTCGGAGTTGTTCACAATACTGAGAGATGCTAGTAAAGTTGTAGATGGATGTTAATGAAGTTGTAGACAGGCGTTTTGCACTGTTAAAAGTGCAGGAGCCCTGCCAGGGGGGAAAGTTGGCAACCTCAGAGACAAGGTATCCAGCAACCCCTTTCTCTGTCCCCCTCCCTTAATTCATTTCTCTCGGTTACCTAAGCCAGTCTGACCTACCCCACCTTGCTATCTGCAACTTGAAACATTTGAATTTATCTGTTACATAATGTAACCGATCCGACTTGTGAAAAAGTGATGGCGAGTGGGTGGGGAGACAGGCATTACACTTATGTAAGAAGCTGGTGTCATGCATGCAACTGAAGAGATGGCTGTCTGGAGAGCGCAGGATCCATCCCAGAGCCCTGTTGCCACCTGCTGGCCATGGTGGGGCACAGCAGGTTCCTTGCCCACTATACTTTCCTCTTTAAGCACAAGATACTGCCTCTTAGCATCTCTCTAGCAAAGGACTGCATGGCAGCAGCTCTTTGGGGACTTGCGCAGAGATATTTCCCATCCCCTGCTCCAGCTGGGCTTAACCTCTGCTTTTGCCTTGCATTCCCCCCCCCCTTTATTCTTCTTCTTTAAAAATATACTTTCATTCATGACATTCAGACATACAGCATGCAAAAATTACACAAAATGAGAGTTAAAATAAATCAACACTCAGATAAGTGTTTCTGAAGATATTAACAAAGTCGTGTTAAAGTTTATATATCATAGCTATTGGGGATATGAAATGATAAGAAGGTGTATGCTCAGATTGCTAACCATTAGTAAAAGGTCTTTTGTATCAATAACAATTTTAATCTATAGGGAGCAAGGGAGAAAATGAAAAATGAAAACCTATACTTCACGCATGCCAAACTGTCCTGTGAATTATAGGTCCTGTTCCACCGTATGCCACATTATTTGTATAACCAATAAGATAAAGGACCCCTGGATTTTTAAGTCCAGTCAAAGGTGACTATGGGGGTGCTATGGTCTAAGCCACTGAGCCTCTTTGGCTTGCCGATCAGAAGGTCGGTGGTTTGAATCCCGGTGACGGGGTGAGCTCCCGTTGCTCAGTCCTGCCAACCTAGCAGTTCGAAAGCACACCAGTGCAAGTAGACAAATAGGTATCGCTGTAGCGGGAAGGTAAACAGCGTTTCTGTGTGCTCTGGCTTCTGTCACGGGGTTCTGTTGTGCCAGAAGCGGTTTAGTCCTGCTGGCCACATGACCTGGAAAGCCGTCTGTGGACAAACTCCGGCTCCCTCAGCCTGAAAGCGAGATGAGCGCCGCAACCCCGTAGTCACCTTTGCCTGGACTTAACCGTGCCAGGGGTCCTTTACCTTTTTACCTTTATGATCAATAAAATCACACCAAACTGCATTAAAATGGTTGTGTTTCTTTTGGCCTCTTGCTACTTTTCAGTTTTGCAACCGTTTTTTCCAATAACACTGTTTGCCAGATTGCACGATACCATGACCCCATTGCCCTTTATCTTGCATTTTGTTGCTGTGAACCGCCTTGAGATCTCCAGGGTTTTAGGCAAGAGAGGTTTGCTATTGAGCCTGAGACCGTCTGCAAGCCAAGCAGATGTTCTGCCACAGAGCTACGTCTCTCCCCTGGCCTTCATCTGGCGTAGGGCTCAGCTCTGACGGTATAGCTGTTCACTGTGAAGTGCAATAGGAATTTTGCACAAGGCTGTGCAGTGGGGGAATCCTTTTTTGCTAATAGTAGTAGTAGTAGTAGTAGTAGTAATAATAATAATAATAATATATATTTATACCATGCCCATCTGGCTGGGTTTCCCCAGTCACTCTGGGCGGCTGAAAATTTGGAGGGGGCTCTGCAGAGAGAAAAGATCCAGTTATTTTTCTGGAGGCCTTGAGGCAGGGAGGTCTCTCTCCCAGTCTTTTTCCGCTCTGATGTTATTGAGGAATGTAGGAAATTCCATCTTGAGCTGCTTTAAGAAATGACTCGGCAGAAAAGACGTGAGATGTTCAGTCAGGCAGATCAGAGAAACATTCACGTCTTGCTCCTAGAAGGCTTCTTCAGCCCCATCACAGGAGAAACCTCTTGAGAGTAGCTCTTCTAGTGAGCCAAAGGGGTGGGGGAAGGAATATTCTGGGATTTTGTTTACTTGCAGGGGGGGGGGAGGAAGCAAAAAAGCATAGTGAACTTTCATAAACTGCCTTTGTTGTTATTGTTTAGTCGTTTAGTTGTGTCCGACTCTTCGTGACCCCGTGGACCAGAGCACGCCAGGCACTCCTGTCTTCCACTGCCTCCCACAGTTTGGTCAAACTCATGTGTCCAGTTCTGGGTACCACAGTTCAAGAAGGACACTGACAAACTGGAACGTGTCCAGAGGAGGGCAACCAAAATGGTCAAAGGCCTGGAAACGATGCCTTATGAGGAACGGCTAAGGGAGCTGGGCATGTTTAGCCTGGAGAAGAGGAGGTTAAGGGGTGATATGATAGCCATGTTCAAATATATAAAAGGATGTCACATAGAGGATGGAGAAAGGTTGTTTTCTGCTGCTCCAGAGAAGCGGACACGGAGCAATGGATCCAAACTACAAGAAAGAAGATTGCACCTAAACATTAGGAAGAACTTCCTGACAGTAAGAGCTGTTCGACAGTGGAATTTGCTGCCAAGGGGTGTGGTGGAGTCTCCTTCTTTGGAGGTCTTTAAGCAGAGGCTTGACAACCATATGTCAGGAGTGCTCTGATGGTGTTTCCTGCTTGGCAGGGGGTTGGACTCGATGGCCCTTGTGGTCTATTCCAACTCTTCTATGATTCTATGATTCTATTGAGGCATCTGATCAAAGATCTGTATTTTAAAATAAGCTTAAAAATATATTTGTAGATGCTTGCTCCAAATGCTTGCTCCAGGCCAGGCAGAAACCAGCTGGCTGAGAGCTTTTTGTTTATTCTCCTGAACAAGGGCCCCTCATTGATTTGTTGCAGTACCTCAAAGTTGTAAAAAAAGGAGCAAAAGCTGGGAGCAAAAGGTCATACGAATTACAGAATACAATCCAAGCTGCAAAAACACTAATTAGAGTTGGTAAATAGTGCCTCCCATCAAACGTGGTTTAAGGTATCCTGAGAAGGTTAAAAGGCAAAGAGCTAAAAACAACAGCTGCAGCCTGGTGAGGAAGAGAAACTGCTCTGAGGTTGTTTTTGGTCACTTTAGAAACTTGATTTTTAATAAGTTCTTCCCTTCTAAAAATCAATCTATATATATGTACTGACTTTAATGTAACTATACAAAAGAATGTAGAAAGTAAGAAATGTTAGATTCTTATGTTAGATTCTTATTTCATTGATGGTGTGTGAGAAGGTGAACCCAAGACCTCTGTTTATATGACAAAATTTGAAACCATGAGCCATCTGTTTTAGCCATTTGCCCCTGTTGCCAGAAGGGCAGAAGAGCAAAGAGCAGAAGAGCAAAGAGCAAAGGGTAATCTGATAATTAAGATGCCTTTTCAAGACAAATGTAAGATATATGATAGAAGGAAATATAGCTCTTTGTCTCCCATAAAAGGTAATAGGAAATGGGTGTATCTTTTATGATTGGTTCTAGCAAACAGCCAATAGGAATTTCAACCAGGCTGATTGGACAGAGGCAGCCAAAGGAGGAGTAAGGAGGCTGGGCTGAGGGAATATAAGTGCTGGTCACCAGGGCTGGGGTGTGCAGAGCTTTTGGTAAATATACCACTGTGCCAATCATTTATTTGTCTGACAAATAAATCATTATTTTAATTTCTCTATTGCTGCGTTGAATATTTCATTCCAGCTAAGCGTTAACCACAAGCAGGGTGCTACACTATGATTCTATGTTTCTATGATTCTATGTTCATAGCTTCGAGAACACTGTCCAACCATCTCGTCCTTTGTCGTCCCCTTCTCCTTGTGCCCTCCATCTTTCTCTTCTCTTCTCTTCTCTTCTCATGAGGTGGCCAAAGTCTTGGAGCCTCAGCTTCAGGATCTGTCCTTCCAGTGAGCACTCAGGGCTGATTTCCTTCAGAATGGATATGTTTGATCTTCTTGCAGTCCATGGGACTCTCAAGAGTCTCCTCCAGCATCATAATTCAAAAGCACCAATTCTTCAGCGATCAGCCTTCTTTATGGTCCAGCTCTCGCTTCCATACATCACTACTGGGAAAACCATAGCTTTAAGTATACGGACCTTATAAAGACCAATACTGTATCTGCTCAGGATTACTGGCACTGATTTTCAGCGCCCCTCAAGGGCTGGATCTAGACACATCAAAGAAGCGTTTCACTTAAACCTGGTGTAAATTTAAACAGAGAAATCCAGTAGGGAGGAAAACGGGACTCTGCAGCACCATCTGGCGGCACAGTGTTATATCGCATATAAAGGTAAAGGGACCCCTGACTGTTAGGTCCAGTCGCGGACGACTCTGGGGTTGCGGTGCTCATCTCGCTTTATTGGCTGAGGGACCCGGCGTACAGCTTCTGGGTCATGTGGCCAGCATGACTAAGCTGCTTCTTGTGAACCAGAGCAGCGCATGGAAACACCGTTTACCTTCCCGCCCGAGCAGTACCTATTTATCTACTTGCACTTTGACGTGCTTTCGAACTGCTAGGTTGGCAGGAGCTGGGACAGGGCAACGGGCGCTCACACCGTCTTGGGGATTCAAACCGCCGAGCTTCTGATTGGCAAGCCCTAGGCTCTGTGCTTTAGACCACAGCGCCACTCACATATAAAGGTAAAGGTAAAGGTACCCCTGCCCATACGGGCCAGTCTTGACAGACTCTAGGGTTGTGCGCCCATCTCACTCAAGGAGGCAGGGGGCCAGCGCTGTCCGAAGACACTTCCGGGTCACGTGGCCAGCGTGACATCGCTGCTCTGGTGAGCCAGAGCCGCACACGGAAACGCCGTTTACCTTCCCGCTAGTAAGCGGTCCCTATTTATCTACTTGCACCCGGGAGTGCTTTCGAACTGCTAGGTTGGCAGGCGCTGGGACCGAACAACGGGAGCGCACCCCGCCGCGGGGATTCGAACCGCCGACCTTTCGATCGGCAAGCCCTAGGCACTGAGGCTTTAACCCACAGCGCCACCCGCGTCCCCACTCACATATACAAGACATATAAATCACTTTTTCTTTTCCAGTCTAGCCGAGTCCCAGGATTCCAGATGGGGGATATATTCGCAGGCCTACCTGGGATCTTTTGCACCCAAGGGAGATGCTCTATGCGTGAGCTATGGCCCTCCCCCTAACAGGAAGATGAACCAGAAAAGGTTGGGGAAAGATCTTCTTTCTGAAGGAGGGAGGTTTCTTCCCTGAGGTTGCCACATACGGTTCCTGGTCTACACAGTGTACTTCAGTAATGCATTCCCCAATATTCTCTGCTTACCAGATGGCTTAAATCTAAGGTTGCCATATTTCAAAAGGTAAAAATCCAGAAAATATGCCACCGAGCCCAAGAACCACCCATGCACAAAATAAATAAATGCATAAATAAACAAAACATTTCAGGACATTTGAAATAAACAAAACAATCCAGGACATTTGCTTTAAAATATAAAATTCCCCCTGGAAAAGCATGCAGGACCCCCCAAAAGAGGACATGTCCAGGAATTCCCAGATGTATGACAACCCTGTTTAAATCTCCACCATGGGGCAGTTCTAAATGTACTTTTTACTGAGTCTTGGTGCCTACTTTTCAAGAGAGCCATGTGGGCTCTAGATGAGTGTATTAAATATTAAGTCTCTTCTCTCTCTTTGGTGATCACTCGTATCCGAGTAAGATTGCCTTCCATAAACACGGTTTTAAAAGTGAGTCTGTAAGTGATTGTGGAGGCCAATTCTGGATCCACACGTCCTTCCACAATGGGGACATTGGTTTCCGGGTGGGAGTTGATCATGGTGTGGATTTGCCAAGCGTGTCCTCCTCTTAGCACATTTCTCCCTTGTGTCCTGAGTTCGAGTGTCTTCAAAACCCATAACACTTTTGGTAAAGGCTGTTCTCCAATTGGAGCGCTCGTAGGCCAGTGTTTCCCAATTGTTGGTGTTTATGCTACATTTAGATTTAGATTTGCCTTGAGAGAGTCTTTAAACCTCTTTTGCATTAAGCTTTCCATTTTTAAGTTTGGAATAGAGTAGTTGCTTTGGAAGACAATAATCAGGCATCCAAACAACATGACCAGTCCAACGAAGTTGATGTTGAAGGATCATTAGTAATAATAATAATAATAAACAGAGCATTCCCAATATTAGGTTGCTCTGGACTTTCTTTGTTACCACTATATGCATGTGAAGATAGGCCATGGTGATGGTCCCATCTTAAGCCTCAGAGCATCAAGCATGTATAGCCCAGCCTTGAAAATATGATGGCCTGAGTGTTGAGAGCTAGTTTTCTGGAGGCAAGCAGAAGGACTCTGGAAAGCAATGGGTTAAGCTCCTCCTACTCAGGGGGTGACAGGTGAGTTGAAACTGAGTCCTGGGCAGCTGCAGGGCACTTCTGCTCCATAAGTCTTCAGTCATCGGGTTCACCATACCCCACCCAGTTACATTATTATGCAGACAATGCCAGTGGACTACCTTACAGAGCCGTCGCTTTGCAAAGCCAAGTGCGTGAATGCGAAAGGTGCTAAATGAAAAAGTGGTGCTTGGCTGTCCTCTGGTGGTCAGCCGAGGAATTTAGTTCATCCGAAGCAGGAAAAGTCAACGGTATCGGGGAGATCTGCAACATGCCCACTTGCTACATTTGTTCTTTTAAAATAATAATAATAGTAGTAGTAGTAGTAGTAGTAGTAGTAGTAATAGTGTTTTTGCATATTATTCAAAAAGGACTTGTAAAGAAAGAAATTGCAAAAAGATAAGGACAAAAAGCAAAACGCACAAGGACTTGCCTTCCTCTCCTTCCTGGTTTCTTTTATTTTCCCTCTCTTCGGCGTATTCTAAGTTACCAAATTCTTCTTTTCTTACTCTTTGTCACCTACTGCTGAATTTATTCAAGTCCTGTTAATCTGTTCACTTGTTTATGCTGATTCCTAAAATACTTTACAAGCATTTTTGTGTTCTTGATCATCTTGTTCTCTTGTCTTACTAGTCAGACCCGCTAACTCCACACATTCCAACATCTTGAAAGGCCGTTCTCCATTTTTGTGCAAGCAGAAGTTTGGGCTGCCCTAGTAGTGGCAGTAGTGGCCCTAGTAGTAGAGACATCACCTTGCCAACAAAGGTCCGTATAGTAAAAGCCATGGTTTTCCCAATAGTGATGTATGGAAGTGAGAGCTGGACCATAAAGAAGGCTGATTGCCAAAGAATTGACGCTTTTGAATTATGGTGTTGGAGGAGACTCTTGAGAGTCCCATGGACTGCAAGAAGATCAAACACATCCATTCTTAAGGAAATCAGCCCTGAGTGCTCACTGGAAGGACAGATTGTGAAGTTGAGACTCCAATACTTTGGCCACCTCATGAGAAGAGAAGACTCCCTAGAAAAGACCCTGATCCTGGGAAAGATGGAGGGCACAAGGAGAAGGGGACGACAGAGGACGAGATGGTTGGACAGTGTTCTCAAAGCTACAAACATGAGTCTGACCAAACTGCGGGTGGCAGTGGAAGACAGGAGTGCCTGGCGTGCTTTGGTCCATGGGGTCACGAAGAGTCGGACATGACTGAACGACTAAACAACAACAACAAAGTAGTGGCATACACAAACAGAGTCTTTCTTTTATTTGGGGGGGGGGACTTCTGTTGTTACCATTTCACGTGCCACATTTCTGTGCCGCCCGAGTCCTGGCCAATGTAAGGGCCGGCACCTTGTCCTGCAGTCATGAGCAACTTTAAGGTAATGGGGTTTGCAACTCTCTTCGGTTTCTCCCCAAGGCTGTGGGTCAAAACCAGCAGGGCTGTTCTTACATTCAAGAAACAACATGGAGGTGGAACGTTCACCAGCACCTTTAGTGGGGTGGGAACAGGGCTGGATTTTGGTTTGATGAGGTCCCAAGCTACTGAAGGCAATGGGGCCCTTTATATGTCCAGCTGTCCTTTGTCAACAACAAATTGTTGTTTTTTGTGTGTTGAATATATGCTATATGCTAATTTATGGACCTAATAGGTATCTAAAGCCATTTGCACATGTGGCCATGCAACCAGTCCATGCAGAATTTGTTGTTGTTGTTTAGTCATTTAGTCGTGTCCAACTCTTTGTGACCCCCTGGACCAGAGCACGCCAGGCCCCCTTGTCTTCCACTGCCTCCTGCAGTTTGGTCAAACTCATGTTTGTAGCTTCGAGAACACTGTCCAACCATCTCGTCCTCTGTCATCCCCTTCTCCTTGTGCCCTCCATCTTTCCCAACATCAGGGTCTTTTCCAGGGAGTCTTCTCTTCTCATGAGGTGGCCAAAGTATTGGAGCCTCAGCTTCAGGATCTGTCCTTCCAGTGAGCACTCAGGGCTGATTTCCTTCAGAATGGATACGTTTGACCTTCTTGCAGTCCATGGGACTCTCAAGAGTCTCCTCCAGCACCATAATTCAAAAGCATCAATTCTTCGGCGATCAGCCTTCTTTATGGTCCAGCTCTCATTTCTATACATACATGAATACATACATATATTCTGCATACATGCAGAATTTAGGTACCCTATATATAGAAATGAGCAAACCAGTGATATTTTAGGGAGCAGGCTAGCAGGCGGGGCCCATTACTTACATCATAGGAGCCTACACAACACAAAACACTGTTGCTGTATGTAGGTTTTATTTTATTTGGTGGTTTTTTTTTATCTTATATTTTCGAAATGTACATCCAGGTTTTTTCCCTTTAATTTTTTTTGGGGCCCCCAAGAGAGTGGGGCCCTAAGCTACAACTTGTTTCGCTTATACGTAAATCCGGCACTGGGTGGGAGCCAAGAAAGGGAATGGAGGGGGGAGCCTTTATGTTTCCCCAGCTCCTACTAAAGAATCAAATCCCATGGGATGTTTTAGTTTTGGAATACAATCACTGTCCTCCTTCCTCTGTTCTCCTCTCTTTGCACAGACATCGTCTTTTCTCTCAGGACAGGATATCCTAGAACAACGGCAGCAGCTGCCTCAACAACAACAACAACAGCCGCTGCCGCCAAGCCAAGGTTTGTGCAGGAGAGTGACAAAGAGACACCTTAATGCCCAGGTGGCAGGGTGCATATAAAGTCTGCATATAAATGCAATATTTGTGCAAACCCCCAGATGGAAACCCAGTATATTTGGCAAAATTGCGTCAAAAATGTGTGTGCTAGGAGAAATTCGCAGTAAAGTGCTGGCGCGTTTTCGTTCAGAATTGAAAAATTCGCAAACAAGTGTGGAAATGTGGGGAACTGAATGCTCGGGCAGGAAACGAAAAAAGGAGAGAAACTGAAATTGGCCGATCGGCCGATTCTCACTCTGCATCTACAGAAGAGTGGGGAATACAGTGGTACCTCTGGTTGCGAATGGGAGCCGTTCCGGAGGCCCCTTCGCAATATGAAAAGCCCACAACCTGAAGCGCTGTATCTGCGCAGGTGCACGGCACGATTTGGTGCTTGTGCGCATGCGCGAAGCGCGGTTTAGCACTTGTGCGCATGCACGACCGGCGAAACCCGGATGTAACCCTTTCTGGTACTTCCGGGTCGCCACAGGACGCAACCTGAAAAAACGTAACATGAAGCAAATGTAACATGAGGTATGACTGTACTGTTAACAGAGATAGATGAGCTGATAGTGGGGACCCCAAGGACCCCCCCCAATATGATGAAACCACACAGCACAGGCTGCCAGCCAGATACTTTAAAAGCTTCCCTAAACAAGGCTGCCTTCAGATGTCTTCTAAAAGTCTGGTACAGTGGTACCCCGGGTTAAGTACTTAATTTGTTCCGGAGGTCCGTTCTTAACCTGAAACTGTTCTTAACCTGAAGCACCACTTTAGCTAATGGGGCCTCCTCTGCCACTATGTTGCTAGAGCACGATTTCTGTTCTCATCCTGAAGCAAAGTTCTTAACCTGAGGTACTATTTCTGGGTTAGCGAACTCTGTAACCTGAAGTGTATGTAACCTGAAGCGTATGTACCACTGTAGTTGTTTTTGACATCTGGTGGGTGGGCGTTCCACAGGGCGGGTGCCACTACCGAGAAGGCCCTCTGCCTAAGGAGAGTTGGATGCTGGATCAGACCCAAGACCCACCTAGTCCAGCATCCTGTCCTCTCAGTGACCAGCTAGAAGCCGGGGTGATCTTCAGCCCTCACTTAACAGCTGCAGTAGGAAGATCTGAGGTTGTGAATCAGGATATTTTTCTGATCTCTGCCCAACGATCTCCTCCCTCCTTGCAGAGGGTTATATTTATTCTCCACATCACATTTACAAAACCCCTACATCAACTATGGAAACGTTTCCATCCTCTGCGTTGTCCGATCCACCCCTAACGCTGATTCTTTAGATCTCAGAGGGAGCAGCCAAGAAACTTGAACCCGGGTCATGGGATGTAAGGCGAGACCGCGACGACTTAAGAGATGGAAGGCGGTCCGCTTGTTGTGACCAGCCTGCGGGTGTTCTGTCAAGATGGCTCAAAATATACTTGCAAAAAGAAGCTTGATTTACTCTTATGGTGCGTATCTCTTCATGCAAATGCATTTTCAACCGAGAACTTTTTAAGAGCAGAATTTATACAATTGCAGTGTCGTGATGTTCTGGAGAGGATTCCCAATTTCATAATAGTGGCAATCTTCTCTTCAGACTTACAAAACCCAGCTGCTCAAAGATACGACCAAAAGGGGAAAGGTTTTCCTGGATGTTCTGGGGGGATAAAAACAGTAGACACCAAGGTGGTTCCTGACCTTTTGCTTTTGAATCAGACCATGCTGCTTTCATGTTTAAATCAGAAGTGTGCGGGGAGGAGGGGGTTAAGCTCAAGGAAGTGTGTAGGGGATTGTGGTGTCGGCTGTATTCAGGCTTTGCGGATCTGAGAACCTGGGGAACCTCATCAGCCTGAAATCCTAGCTTCTCTTTACCTCAGGCTCATGAAATCCACAGCCTGCTAAGCCAAGCACACCCACCATGTATGCCGATGGGGGAATCAAAACACCTCTCGCATTTGCTCTCTGTTGGTGCTGACCTTTAAAGTCCTAAATGGCCTTGGCCCAGTGTACCTGAAGGAGTGTCTCCACCCCCATTGTTCTGCCCGGACACTGAGGTCCAGCTCCGAGGGCCTTCTGGAGGTTCCCTCCCTGCGAGAAGTGAGGTTACAGGGAACCAGGCACAGGGCCTTCTCGGTAGTGGAGCCTGCCCTGTGGAACGCCCTCCCATCAGATGTCAAGGAAACAAACAACTGCAGTCCTACCTCTAGTTGCGTTAGGTTCATGTTGCGTTTTTTTCTGGTTGTGAATGTGGCAAACCCGGAAGTGTTTACTTCTGGGTTTGCCGCTTCATGCATGCGCATGTGCGCTCTCTATTGCATCACACGCATGCACAGAAGCGGCGCTCTACTTATGGACTTTTCAGGGTGCGAATGGAAACCCAGAACGGATTGCGTCCATAAGTAGCGGTACCACTGTACCTGACTTTTAGAAGACATCTGAAGGCAGCCCTGTTTAGGGAAGTTTTAAATGTTTGATTCTATATTTAATTTTCTCTTGGGAGCTGCTCAGAGTGGATGGGGGAAATCAGCCAGATGGGCGGGCTATAAAGAATTGATCATCATCATCATCATCATCATCATAGAATCATAGAGTTGGAAGAGACCACAAGGGCCTCCAAAGAAGGAGACTCCACCACACTCCTTGGCAGCAAAGTGCCTCTCATTTTTTTTGCCCAAGTGCAATACTTTACATTTCTCCCTGTTAAAATTCATCTTGTTTGTTTTGGCTAATCTGTCAAGGTCGTTTTGAAGTGTGATCCTGTCCTCTGGGGTGTTAGCCACCCCTCCCAGTTTGGTGTCATCTGCAAATTTGATCAGGATGCCCTTGAGTCCATCATCCAAGTCGTTGATAAAGATGTTGAATAAGACCGGGCCCAAGACAGAACCCTGTGGCACCCCACTAGTCACTCTTCTCCAGGATGAAGAGGAACCATTGATGAGCACCCTTTGGGTCCGGTCAGTCAGCCAGTTACAAATCCACTGAGTGGTAGCATAGTCAAGACCGCATTTTACCAGCTTCTTTACAAGAATATCATGGGGCACCTTGTCAAATGCCTTGCTGAAATCAAGGTAGGCTACATCCACTGCGTTCCCTTCATCTACCAGGCTTGTAATTCTGTCAAAAAATGAGATCAGGTTAGTCTGACATGACTTATTTTTCAGAAATCCATGCTGGCTATTGGTGATCACAGCATTCCTTTCTAGGTGCTCACAGACTGTTCATCATCATCATCATCATCATCATCATCATCATCTCTGGGGCTGGAGAAACAGCAGGATGTCAAGCCCCTAACAGTGGAGTCTGTTCTGTTCTGTCCCAGTCTCAGACCCGCCTCACTCATGACAAGGCGGAAAAGTGGTGTTGAAATCTTGTGGGAGCTCATGGAGCGCATGATGCTGGCGCTGTTTCTCCAGCGACAGTGGTGGGGCAGCAGCAGGATGGCAGCCCTCAGGCGGCAGAATGGGGTCTGCCAACCCTGCTGGGTCTGCCCTCCGCCAGTTGTCACCTTCCTGCTGTCTTACTTCCAAGTACCCCAGGGAGTGGCGGTGGCTGTCAGCTTCCGACTCCGCCATCCCTGTAGAACTCAAAAGGATGGGGACAAATCTAGAATTAGTTGCCTCTGCCTATTATAGCCTCTGGCTCCCCCTACTGTTGGCCTCCTTAAGTGCGGCTATGCCACTCTCAATGGGCAGCAGCCACAATAGGGCCTTACAGGCCAAGATTAGCACCTTGAACTTGACCCCATAGCAAATCAGGAGCGAGCCAGCAAAATTTAAGCCCAGAGACTCCTATGTGTCAGAATGAATGAGGTTTTAACGAAATGCTTAGTTATTGCCACTAGGGGTCAGGATTAGATATGCGGTTGCTAGCCCTTGCAAATAAATGAGTGAAACTTTTAAGAGATTACCTTCTAAGTCCAGAAATGGATTCCTCGCACCCTCACCCCGAAAGTTCAACATCTTTTAATGTTGTTTTTGTTAGCTCATAAAGTTCATTTAAGGTATATAACAGGGACTTCCTTTTTCTTTCTTTTACATATGTATTCTTTGCTGTTTAAACTGGAGACCATCTAAAGTTACACTCATGTGGCCTGGCAGCATGCTGAGCAAACAAATTACCAGCTGATTTAGTTACTGTCTGGCTAGGATTTCCAAAGGATCTGGCTTCGAGATCTGTGACGCAGCAGAGCGTGGAAGATTACTGAGGTGCCAGAAAAGGAAAAAAAAATCATAGAATCATAGAATTGGAAGGGACCTTAAGGGTCATCTAGTCTAACCCTCTGCAACGCAGGAATCTCAGCTAGAGCATCCCTCACAGATGGCTATGCAACCTCTGCTGAAAAAATTCCAAGGAAGGAGAGTCCACCACCTTCCGTCCCTCGGTCGAACAGCTCTTACTGTCAAAAAGTTCTTCCTGATGTTTAATAAGAATATCCCTTCTTGTAGCTTGAAGACATTGGTTTGAGTCCTACCCCCCAGAGCAGGAGAAAACAAGCTTGCTCCCTCTTCCATGTGACAGCCCTTGAGATATTTGAAGATGTCAATCATATCTCCTCTCAGTCTACTCTTTCCAATGCTCAACAGACTCAACTCCTTCAACCGTTCCTCATAAGGCTTGGTTTCCAGCCCCTTGATCATCTTGGTTGCCCTCCTCTGCTCACCTTTCAGCTTGTCAGCATCCTTCTGAAACTGTGGTGCCCAGAATTGGACACAGGACTCCACATATGGTCTGACCAAGGAAGAATAAGTGGGACTATTACTTCTCTTGATCTGGACACTATGCTTCTTTTGATAACGCCTAGAATAGCATTAGGGACACGGGTGGCGCTGTGGGTTAAACCACAGAGCCTAGGACTTGCCTATCAGAAGGTCGGCGGTTCGAATCTCCACGACAGGGTGAGCTTCCGTTGCTCTGTCCCTGCTCCTTCCAACCTAGCAGTTCAAAAGCACGTCAAAGTGCTAGTAGATAAACAGGTACCTTCCGGCGGGAAGGTAAAGGGCGTTTCCGTGCGCTGCTCTGGTTCGCCAGAAGCGGCTTAGTCATGCTGGCCACATGATCCGGAAGCTGTACGCCAGCTCCCTTGGCCAATAAAGCAAGATGAGCGCCGCAACCCCAGAGTCAGTCACGACTGGACCTAATGGTCAGGGCTCCCTTTACCTTTAACTAGAATAGCATTAGCTTTGTTTGTTTGTTTGTTGCTGCTTCATGACTCATCTTAAGCTTGTGGCCTACTTAGACCCCTAGATCCTTTGCGCATGTACTGCTAGTAAGCCAGGTGTCCCCCATCTTATATTTGTGCATCTGGTTCTTCCTGCCTAAGTGCAGAACGTTAACATTTGTCCCTATCAAAATTCATTTTGTTAGCTTGCGCCCAGTTCTCCAATCTGTTACAGTCATTTTAAATTCTGATTCTGTCTTCTGTGGCATTAGCTGCCCTTCCCAGTTTGATGTCATCTGGAAATTAGATGAGCGCCCCCTCAATTCCTTCATCCAGGTCATTTATAAAGACGTGGAACAACCACAGGCCCTATTTGTCACTTTTTTCCAGGATGACAAGGAACCATTAATGAATACTCTTTGGGTTCAGTCAGTCAACCAGCTACCAATCCACTTAACAGCTACCTCATTCAACCCACATTTTACCAGCTTCTTCGTGATAATATCATGGGGCATTTTGTCAGAAGCCTTACTTAAATCAAGACACACTATGTCCACAGCATTCCCCTCATCCACCAAGCTTGTAATTCCATCAAAAAAAAGAAACAAGATTCGTCTGGACTTTATTGATCACAGCACCCTTTTCTAAGTGCTCACAGAGCGAATGTTGAATTATCTGAGGTCTCTCAATGTCTAGCACTAGCCATAGGAAGTTTGGGGTGGTCAGGCTCTTTTTCAATAGCAGTACAGTGTACCTCGGGTTACAGACGCTTCAGGTTACAGACTCCACTAACCCAGAAATAGTACTTGGGTTAAGAACTTTGCTTCAAGATGAGAACAGAAATTGCATGGCAACGGCACGGCAGCAGCGGGAGGCCCCATTAGCCAAAGTGGTAACTCAGGTTAAGAACAGTTTCAGGTTAAGAACAGACCTCCAGAACGAATTAAGTTCTTAACCCGAGGTACCACTGTAATGCTCTGGTTCCTAGATGCTGAATACAAGCTGAGGAAAGGACTGTAGCTCAGTGGCATAAAACAGCTTCCTATATCTTGTAAAAATAATGCAGTCTCACAACCATCACGCCCAGTTGCCCCTGATAGCCTTGTCCTGCATGAAGTGCCCATTAGTGCGACCGAGCTACCAGTGGCGTAGCGTGGGTTGTCAGCACCCGGGGCAAGGCAAGTAATTTGCGCCCCCCGCTGCACTGTCCCTCCCCCAGATAGTCCCTCGCTCTCTCACCGCACCGCATGCCTGGCACCCCCCCTCCACAGTGGGCGGTGACCCGGCGGCTCGGATCGGATTCGCACAGCCAGCACTGCAGTGAGAGAGAGTGAGTGAGCCAGGTAGGGGCAGAGAGCTGCGAGTGCGAGCGCGCCCCCCCAGATGTTGCACCCGGTGCGCCCGGCCCCCCCTGCACCCCCCACGCTACGCCACTGCTACTTCACGTGGTCTGAGCCTGGGGTCTGGGCTGTGTGGGACTTGCTTGGGGGCGCATAAGGAGAGCCTCTGTCGCCTGGGCCAGATTTTCTGGGTAAGAAAGTCTCCTTTTGTCTCAGGGAAGGTTCTCTCCTTCGTTCCCACAAAGCAGCCTTTGTGCCTGGAAGCTGCAATGGATCCAAGGCAGTTTCTCCGGACTGTGCGAGGAGTTATTGTGCTTTCTCAGCTGTGCTTTTATTTTTAATCCAAACAGGAAGAAAGCCCAGGAAGCCGGCTGAGAGGTCGAGCATGGCAGTGCCTCGGAGGGAGTGTTTTATCAGGCCCTTGAGCCGGTTGATAAGAGACTGCCCAGGAGAGTCGCTTCGGCTGTGGAATGTCGCCCAGATAACAGAAAAGAAAGTCGAGGGAACAGTTTGTGGGTGCCGGAGATCCCTTTCGTTTATAGCTCCCCAGTTCTCAGAGTTTGGGGGAATGCCAGGGACTCCGTGTGCACACAGGGGCTGTTTCCTTTGAAATAATAAAAAAATTAAGGTCTTATATATATATATATAATAAATGTTCATAAACGTACCAAGCAAACACGTACATAAATATATAAACCACATGTCTGAAGCAGCACAGGAAAGCAGTCCTGGAGCCATTTTGGCTCCCAAACTGACCAAATGTTTAATCTGGAAAATGGAAAAGCCTCCCCATTGTCTTTTCATTCACAAAACCTGTCTTAAGGGTATATCTATGTATGAATAGGGTGAGCCTGTGACCTGGCTCAGGAACGAAGTATTTGTCACTACAAAAGACTGGCCAGGCTCCCCAGGGTATCCAATCAAGTGAGCATTAACAGGTAATCTGCCAGACAGGAGATAAACAACGACAGGAGGTAAACAACGCACTCGGATTTCTGCTGTAGACCTCCCTTTCTGTGATGTAGGTATGATATTTCTGGGGGTGGTCTTGGACTCCAGGGCGGGCAATTTAAAATGTCTACATAAGAGCGGGCACACCTTTGTTCTGGGTCCTCCTCCTTTCCTGCGTGTGGGGGGAGCACCCTGTTGCAACAGTTCAATAAAGATCAGGCTTATGAGCTGCTTTGCTTCTCAATATTCTCTGGTTGGCCTCTGTTCTTTTCTCTGACTAATGGAGAACCTACAAAGGACTCTATAAGGGCTCTTGTGTCCCCCATAAGGGAATAAGACCAGATTTTCATTTATTACACCTTCCATAGAATCATAGAACTGTATAATTGGAAGGGACCACGAGGGTCATCTAGTCCAACCCCCTCCAATGCAGGAATCTTATGCCCAGTGTGGGGCTGGAACCCATGACCCCGTGATTAAGAGTCTCCTGCTTTGTAAACAAGGCCATAGAATCGCAGCATCGTAGAATTGTAGAGTTGGAAGGGACCCCGAGGGCCATCTACTCCAACCCCCTGCGTGCTCCAATTTATTATTTATTATTTATTGAATTTATATACTGCCCTATACCCAGAGGTCTCAGGGTGGTTCGCATAAAAGGATATAAAATAAAAATAAAAACAATAACCCAAGAATAAAGGTAAAGGTACCCCTGCCCGTACGGGCCAGTCTTGACAGACTCTAGGGTTGTGCACTCATCTCACTCTAGAGGCCGGGAGCTAGCGCTGTCCGCAGACACTTCCGGGTCACGTGGCCAGCGTGACAAGCTGCATCTGGCGAACCGGCACCAGAGCAGCACACGGAAACGCTATAAAGCGGTACCTATTTATCTACTTGCACTTAAGGGTGCTTTCGAACTGCTAGGTGGGCAGGAGCTGGGACCGAACGATGGGAGCTCACCCCGCCGCGGGGATTCGAACCGCCGACCATGCGATCGGCAAGTCCTAGGCACTGAGGTTTTACCCACAGCGCCACCCAAGAATAACACCCCCCAAAAGAGCCACATTTTAAAAGGGTATGGGATGTTGATTAAGTCAACCAAAGGCCTGGTTAAAAAAGAACATTTTTGCCTGGCGCCTAAAGGTGCATAATGAAGGCGCCAGGCGAACTTCCCTGGGGAGAGCATTCCACAGATGGGGAGCCACTGCAGAGAAGGCCCTGTTCTTGTGTTGCCACCCTTCGGACCTCTCAAGGAGGGGACACACAAAGGAGGGCCTCAGAAGATGATCTCAGGATCTGGGTAGGCTCATATGGAAAGAAGCGGTCCTTGAGGTTTTGTGGTCCTGAGCCGTTTAAGGCTTTATAGGTCAAAACAGGCACTTTGAATTGGGCCTGGAAACTAATTGGTAGCCAGTGCAGTCGGACCAGGATCGGTGTAATATGCTCAAACCGTCTTGCTCTGGTGAGCAACCTGGCCGCTGAATTCTGCACCGGCTGAAGTTTCTGAACCGTCTTCAGAGGCAGCCCTATGTATAACACATTGCACTAATCTAACCTTGAGGTTACCAGAGCATAGACAACAGTAGTTAGGCTATCCTTGTTCACATAGGGGCAAAGCTTGGCCACCAGCTGAAGCTGATGGATGGCACTCCGGGCCACTGAGGCCACCTGAGCCTCAAGCAACAGCAAAGGATCCAGGGGTGCCCCCAAGCTACAAACCTGCTCCTTCAGAGGAAGTGTAACCCCATCAATAGCAGGCGATCTCCCAGCCATCTGGTCTAGGGAACCACCCACTAACAGTGTCTCAGTCTTATCCGGATTGAGCTTCAGTTTGTGGGCTCCCATCCTGTCTATTACCGAGGCAAGACACTGGTCCAGCACTTCCACTGCCTCACCTGCAGATGTAAAGGAGAAATAGAGCTGAGTGTCATCAGCATATTGCTGACAACGTACTCTGAACCTCTGGATAATCCCACCCAGCGGTTTCATGTAGATGTTAAACAATGTGGGGGTACTCTCCCACTCAGAAGAAGAAGAAGAAGAAG
Organism: Podarcis tiliguerta; assembly: GCF_965153285.1. Taxonomy (NCBI): domain Eukaryota; kingdom Metazoa; phylum Chordata; class Lepidosauria; order Squamata; family Lacertidae; genus Podarcis; species Podarcis tiliguerta. The sequence continues at coordinate 6,166,099 of NC_139542.1, forward strand.
AAGAAGAAGAAGAAGAAGAGTTTGGATTTGACATCCCGCTTTATCACTACCCGAAGGAGTCTCAAAGCGGCTAACATTCTCCTTTCCCTTCCTCCCCCACAACAAACACTCTGTGAGGTGAGTGGGGCTGAGAGACTTCAGAGAAGTGTGACTGGCCCAAGGTCACCCAGCAGCTGCATGTGGAGGAGCAGAGACGCGAACCTGGTTCACCAGATCACAAGTCCACCACTCTGTACCACTACACCACACTGGCTCCCTGGTATTCTGGTACTACTCTGGTACTCTCGCCCACCTGGAAATTCAAACCCTCCACCTGCCACCAGATAAGACGGTATCTGCAAGAGGCCTTCCTGCAAAGTCAGCAAGTGGGACATTCACAGGGAAACCAAAATGCTTGTTTACAAAGCTATTGTACTACCAACCTTACTATATGCTTGTGAAACATGGACCACTTACAAACGCCATCTCCAACTCCTTGAAAGATTTCATCAACGGTGTCTCCAAAATTTTTTTACACGTCACTTGGGAAGACAGGCGAACCAATGACAGTGCACTGGAAGAAACAAAAATCACCAGTGTCGAAGCAATGATTCTTTTTTTTTTTTAAAAAAAAATATTTATTAGAAGTTTGATAGTTACAGGGGGAAAAAAAAAAGGAAAAAAGCAGTAAAAAAATTAACAAACAATACATCGAAAATAAAAACAAAAAACAATACATCAAAACAACAAGAAAAACAAAAACATTTAAAAACACATCCAATATTTCCATATCTTTCCCTTTCATTTACTTGTTTCATCGACCTCCTCACACCTCCCTTTTTTGTATTCTAGTTCAATTAGCTATTTCAGCAAATCCTTTCCATCTTTCTCAATTTTTTGTTCTATAATTCATCTTAACACAATCTAACCTTAAATTTTCCACTTTGGCCCATTAACAATCAGTTTTTGCTTAATTCTTTATAACATTTCTGCTAAAACCATATAACTTCATTCCAGCATTCTTCTAACATTCATTAATTTTGCAATATTTCTGTAAATATACTTTGAATTTTTTCCAATCTTCTTCCACCGACTCTTCTCCTTGGTCTCGGATTCTGCCAGTCATTTCCGCCAATTCCATGTAGTCCATCAGCTTCATCTGCCCGAAGCAAAGATTCTTCAACATCAACTTTGTTGGACTGGTCATGTTGTGTGGATGCCTGATGATCGTCTTCCAAAGCAAGTACTCTATTCTGAACTTAAAAATGGAAAGTGTAATGCTGTTGGTCAACAAAGGAGGTTTAAAGACTCTCTCAAGGCAAATCTAAAAAAAATGTACTATAAACACTGACAATTGGAAAACACTGGCCTGCGAAAGCTCCAATTGGAGAACAGCCTTTACCAAAGGTGTCATGGGCTTTGAAGACACTTGAACTCAGGACGGAAGGGAGAAATGCGCTAAAAGGAAGGCACACTTGGCAAACCCTCACCATGATCAACTCCCACCCAGAAACCTATGTCCCCACTGTGGAAGGACATGTGGCTCCAGAATTGGCCTCCACAGTCACTTACAGACTCAATGTTAAGACCGTGTTTATGGAAGACAATCTTACTCAGCTATGAGTGATCGCTGAAGAAGAAGAAGATTTAAGATTATCTTTTAGGTATCCGAAGCTATGGATGGCATTGTAAGCCAAAACCAGTACTTGAGCTTAGCTCGGTAGCTACTTGACAATTCTTTCAGCAGTGGAGTGATTTGCGGTCCAATTGCTGCATTTTGCACCCGCTGCACCCCCCAGGGTAGCCGCGCAGAGAGGGCACTGCAGTAATCCAGCCTTTGCAACAGTCGTTCCAGCTTTCTGCTCCAGTCTACGATTTTAATTTCAGATATTGCCTGTTTCATTCCGCGCGTCCCACCTCCCCTGTAAACTGCTTTGAGGCATATAGCAGAACGCGAGCTATAAAACCCTTAAGTAAGTTGAGTAAGTACATATTTGCATTGGGAGCAAATCCCACCACCACTGTGGCTGCCAATGCAAATATTAGCTTGGAAGAAGGGATTTTCTTCTGCATCATGGCAGGGCTATGTTTCCCTTCCACAACTGCCACAATCCCAATAACCAGCCTCCTCATTTGCATGTAATAAAACCTGAACACTGAATGCAAATATGCTTTTAAAGTCACCAGGCCCTTACCCATTTTTTGTTTGTTTATTTGTGTGCTTCTCCTTTCCCCAAATGGAGAAACTCATCTCCCCATTGGTCTGCTTGCCGTTTCCTAAATTCTGCATTCTTATTAGTTAACATACCTAAACTTAGGCTATGGGAAGGTGTCTACCCAATGTGGGATGCGATATAATGTTTACTATTCGTTTCCATGGCATATTTCTGCGAGCTCTTTGGCTGTCAAGGTTAAAAATAATCTTCCCTGTGATTTTTCCAGTTCACAGGAAATGGGTGCTTTAATGTGAGATGTTTTGCAAAAAAACACGCGCCGGTGGATGCAAAGAGCCCTGCCTGATCTGATCAGCAGTCTCTCTAGCCCAGTATATGGTCTCCAATGATAGCCAGTTTGATACTGCTATGAAGCTTGGTTATACTTGGTTTTGAGTGTGGGTCCTCCAGGTGCTGGTGGACTCCAACTCCCATCAGCCATAGCCAGCATGGCCAATGGTTAGGGATGGTAGGAGGTCTAGGCCAATAACACCCAAAGGGTCTCAGGCTCCCTGTCCTTGCTGTATAGAATCAGAGCATCCTAGAATTGTAGAGTTGGAAGGGACCTGAGGGTCATCTAGCCCAATCCCCTGCAATGCAGGAATCTCGACACGCAGTTGGTCCCCCATCCAATTTGAAATCATACTGGACCCTGCTTAGCTTTGCAAATGTGCTAGCAGTTCTATTGCTGCACCCCTGGGACGTAGAAACTGTTTGATTCCCTCTGTTTTCCAAAGGAAATGTTCAAATGATTGTTGAAAACAGCATCACAATGCATTATATTATGGGAAACGGCTTGCGGAAATGGGTGCATTATGCAAAACCGCATGCAACCCACGCCCCCCAGTATATCTAGAGAAATAGGTTAAATTTGTTTTTGCAAACTGTGGAAATGTGTTGAATTGAAATTTAAGATTAGAAACGGGCAGATTCACCGATCTCTTAGTTTTACACAGCAGAGCAACTGGCTAAGACTCTGATCTGTAGGTGGCACAGCCCATTCTGGCCCCTACCTGGACTCTACCACCCCATCCCTTTCTTATTCTGCTGCACAGGTAAGTGCCTTTTGTTCAGGATTAAAAATAAGGGTTAAAAGCCACCTGTCACAGATGCACCGAATTGTAGGGTTGGCAGGGACCCCGGGGGTCATCTAGTCCAACCCTCTGCAATGCAGGAATCTCAACTAAAGCATCCCTGACAGATGGTCGTCCAATCTCTGCTTAATCATGGATGCTTTAGCTGAGATTCCTGCATTGCAAGGGGGGTTGGACTAGATGACCGTCAGGGTCCCTTCCAACTCTACAATTCTAGGATTCTAAGCCGCTCTGAAGATAACTGCCCAAATGAGGCTAGGAGGTCACTGAAGGATCAGGAAAGCGGAAAGGACCTGGGCTCTAATTATTAACACTTTGAACTCCTGGGATGTCCATTTCCAGAGGAAGCCTAACGGCTTGTGAACGCTAATTAAACCTCCTGATGTTTTCACGAGGCAGGAAATTGCTTGGATGTGGAGTATTGACCGAGTTTCAAATTCTGAGGAGCAGAACCACCTACAGTAACACATTCTCTCTCTCTCTGCCTGTGTACATAGATGGTTTGGAGGCTGTAGCCGGTGCAGAATGTGGTTGCTTTAACTATTTGGAGCTGCAAGGTGGATTCAAAGCACATCAGACACTGCAATGGCTGCCAGTGGGCTACCAGTTCAAGGCATCACTCACATCTCCTGAGTGAGTGCTTGTGGGCCCTGCTTTTGCCACCTACCATCTGGCCTGGGGCGGGGCCTGAAGCCTCACAAGGACTGCTTGCTGCTTGCTGCCTGCTGCCCAGGAGGACTCTCCTGAGTGAGTGCTTGTGGGCCCTGCTTTTGCCACCTACCATCTGGCCTGGGGCGGGGCCTGAAGCCTCACAAGGACTGCTTGCTGCTTGCTGCCTGCTGCCCAGGAGGACTCTCCTGAGTGAGTGCTTGTGGGCCCTGCTTTTGCCACCTACCATCTGGCCTGGGGCGGGGCCTGAAGCCTCACAAGGACTGCTTGCTGCTTGCTGCCTGCTGCCCAGGAGGACTCTCCTGAGTGAGTGCTTGTGGGCCCTGCTTTTGCCACCTACCATCTGGCCTGGGGCGGGGCCTGAAGCCTCACAAGGACTGCTTGCTGCTTGCTGCCTGCTGCCCAGGAGGACTCTCCTGAGTGAGTGCTTGTGGGCCCTGCTTTTGCCATCTACCATCTGGCCTGGGGCGGGGCCTGAAGCCTCACAAGGACTGCTGCTGCTTGCTGCCTGCTGCCCAGGAGGACTCTCCTGAGTGAGTGCTTGTGGGCCCTGCTCTTGCCACCTACCATCTGGCCTGGGGCGGGGCCTGAAGCCTCACAAGGACTGCTTGCTGCTTGCTGCCTGCTGCCCAGGAGGACTCTCCTGAGTGAGTGCTTGTGGGCCCTGCTCTTGCCACCTACCATCTGGCCTGGGGCGGGGCCTGAAGCCTCACAAGGACTGCTTGCTGCTTGCGGCCTGCTGCCCAGGAGGACTTCCCTGAGTGAGTGCCTGAGGGCCCTGCTCCTTTCTGCCACTTACCACCTGGCCTAGGGCGGGGCCTGACGGGCCTCACAAGGACTGTTCCTGCCACCTACTATCTGGCCCAGGGTGGGGCCTCACAAGGACAGTTGTTGCCTCTGATGCTGCTACTGCCCAGGAGGACCCGGAGGGGTCCAGAGTTCTTCTTAACATGTTTTTAAATCTCCCTTTCCCTTTAGATTTTTATATATGGGGGTGGGATGGATGTTTGGGTGGGCTTGGGAATTTGTTAGTTTTTGACGAATCTGTATTTTTGGCAGTTTTTATTTGTATTGTTTTATTGTTTCTGGGCTGTTTTTGTTTTTTGTACTTATTGTTTTAAGGTTTTATTGTGTTAGGCTGCGGAAGAATAACATTAATTGCCATCAATGGAGGCCACTATGAGGCTTGGGATTCCTACCGTGGAGGGGCGAGGGAGGTATGGCGGTGGGGGCAGATATTATAGGCGAAGGGGATCGAGATATGGATATGCTCGTACCCCTTCCAATCTGCGCCCCATCCCGAGGGACGAGGGTAGGGTGAGCAAGGATAACTCACCTCCGTCACTGGTGTTGTGCAATGCCAGGTCTATAGGCAACAAAACCGCCACCCTGCGAGATTTCTTCATCTCGCAGGGGGTCGACCTGGCTTGTGTGACGGAGACCTGGGTGCGCGAAGGGGCAACAGTTACCTTGCGAGAGATGGCGCCCCCGGGTTTCTCTGTCCTCCACCAGTCGCGGACTGTGGGCCGGGGGGGAGGGGTGGCATTATTAATCCGGGAAGATTGTCCTTTCAGGGCTCTACCATCGCCATCGATCCCCGGCATTGAATGTGTTGGCCTAGTGTGGGGCTCCGAGGAGAGCTTGGCTGTCTGGCTGGTGTACCGGCCACCTAGCGCACCAGCAGCCACCCTGTCAGGCCTATTGGAGGCGGTGGCCGGCTGGGCCTTGGAGTTCCCTAACCTATTGGTATTGGGGGACTTCAACACCCATGCTGATGCCACTCCCTCCTCACAGGCTCTGGACCTGGTGTCTTCCATGGCGACACTAGGGCTCTCCCAGTTTGTTTCGGGCCCCACACATCAAGCAGGCCACACGCTGGATTTGATCTTTGGCGTAGGTATAGATGTGATCATGTCTCCTTCGATGAAGGTACCATGGTCTGATCACTATGCCCTGAAAGCCAGGATTGACTTTCCACCCCCACCCTGCTTAGGTGGCGAGCCAATTTGGGCTCGCCCGCAGAGGCTGATGGACCCTGATAGATTCCGCCAAGCCTTGCGGGACCTTGCTCCCCCTGGCGACTCATTGACTGAGCTTGTTGAGGGCTGGAATACCCAGCTCCTGGCAGCCATCGATGAGATCGCACCTAAGCGCCCTCTGCGACCCCGCAGAAACCGGGCTCCCTGGTTTACCGAGGAGCTCCGGAAAATGAAGCGGGACCTCAGACGGCTAGAGCGAGTATGGCGGGGTGCCCGTGACGGAGCCTCAAGAACATCTTATAGGGCTTTTATGAAAACCTACGAGATGGCGGTGAAGGCTGCTAAGAAGTCTTACTTCTCGGCCTCCATTGCATCCGCTAGCTCTCGCCCGGCGCAATTATTTAGGATAATCAGGTCTTTAACGTCCCTTGAGGGACAGCCAAATTTAAATAATTTGACACATAGCTGTGAGGCATTTGCGAGCTTTTTTGCGGAGAAGGTCTTGTTGCTCCGCCATGACCTCCCTGCCAATTTGGATACAATAAAGGAACTGGAGGCCCCTCGACTGTCCTCGGGTCCAGTATTGGACCACTTCAACCGGATATCCCCAGCCGATGTGGACAGACTCCTCCGAGCTGGAAAGCCCACCACCTGTCCTCTCGACCCGTGCCCGTCTTGGCTGATTAGAGCGTGTCCAGACGAGGTGCGGGCCCTCCTGGGGGATATCATCAATTTGTCCCTTGGCACGGGGACATTCCCAGGAGAATTGAAGGAGGCAGTGGTGCGCCCGCTCTTAAAGAAAACATCATTAGATCCTTTAGATCTATCCAATTACCGCCCAGTTTCGAATCTTCCGTTCCTGGGTAAGGTGATTGAGAGAGCGGTTGCTGAACAGCTTGGTGGGTTTCTGGATGAAACATCGGCTCTCGACCCATTCCAGTCTGGCTTCCGCGCTGGTCATGGGACCGAGACGGCTCTGGTTGCCCTAACAGATGATCTTCGTAGACAGCTGGATCGAGGTGGGTCGGGGCTGCTGATTCTTCTAGATCTGTCAGCAGCTTTTGACATGGTCGATCACGAACTTCTGGACCACCGCCTTGCCGACGTGGGGATTCAGGGCACAGCCCTTCAATGGCTGCGCTCGTTTCTCTCTGGTCGGGGACAGAGGGTGGCGCTTAGGGGGGAATTGTCATCGCGCCACTCCTTGGTGTGTGGAGTACCTCAGGGTGCGATACTCTCCCCGATGCTTTTCAACATCTTTATGCGCCCCCTCGCCCAGCTTGTCCGGAGTTTTGGGCTGGGTTGCCATCAGTATGCTGATGACACCCAACTCTATCTGTTGATGGATGGCCATCCTGACTCGGCCCCAGACACACTGACCAGATGTCTGGAAGCTGTGGCTGGATGGCTACGTGGGAGCCGGTTGAAGTTAAATCCTTCGAAGACAGAGGTCCTGTGGCTGGGACGGGACGATATGGGATTGAGGGGGCAACTCCCATCTCTTGCGGGGGTGCAATTAGTGCCAGCACCGTCCATTAAGAGTTTGGGTGTAATCTTCGACACCTCCCTTTCAATGGAGGCGCAGATTGCAGCTACAACAAAGGCGGCATTTTTCCATCTCCGCCAAGCTAAGCAGTTGGCTCCTTACCTCTCTCGCCCTGACCTAGCCACTGTGATCCACGCGACGGTCACCTCCAGACTGGATTATTGTAACTCGCTCTACGTGGGGCTGCCCTTGAGACTGACCCAGAAACTCCAGCGGGTGCAGAATGCTGCAGCGAGACTCCTTACGGGGTCTTCGCTGCGAGATCACATTCACCCGGTGCTATACCAGCTGCACTGGCTCCCGGTGGAGTACAGGATCAGGTTTAAGGTGCTGGTTTTAACCTTTAAAGCCCTATACGGCCTAGGACCCTCGTACCTACGGGACCGCCTCTCCTGGTATGCCCCACAGAGAAACTTACGGTCTTCAAATAAAAACATCTTGAAGGTCCCAGGCCACAGAGAAGTTAGGCTGGCCTCAACTAGAGCCAGGGCTTTTTCGGCCGTGGCTCCGATCTGGTGGAACACTCTGTCACAAGAGACCAGGGCCCTGCGGGACTTAACATCTTTCCGCAGGGCCTGCAAGACAGAACTGTTCCACCAGGCCTTTGGCCAGGGCACAGCCTGACTCCCTCCATTGGCAATCTTCGCAGAGCTCTGGCCCAATGGTTGCCAGTGGCTTGAATTAATTAATTTTATAATGAATGATTTTAAAGTGTTGTTTGTGCTGTTTTACTGTTGTTAGCCGCCCTGAGCCCGGCTTCGGCTGGGGAGGGCGGGATATAAATAAAATTTATTATTATTATTATTATTATTAGCTAATCCAGAATGCGGCAGCTCGACTGGTGACTGGGAGCGGCCGCCGAGACCACAGCACACCGGTCCTGAAAGACCTTCATTGGCTCCCAGTACATTTCCAAGCACGATTCAAAGTGTTGGTGCTGACCTTTAAAGCCCTAAATGGCCTCAGTCCAGTATACCTGAAGGAGCATCTCCACCCCCATTGTTCAGTGGGGACACTGAGGTCCAGCTCCAAGGACCTTCTGGCTGTTCCCTCCCTGTGAGAAGTGAGGTTACAGGGAAGCAGGCAGGGGGCCTTCTTGGTGGTGGCACCTGCCCTGTGGAACGCCCTCCAAGCAGATGTCAAGGAAATAAACAACTATCTGACTTTTAGAAGACATCTGAAGGCAGCCCTGTTTAGGGAAGTTTTTAATGTTTGATTTTATTTTTAATATTCTGTTGGGAGCCGCCCAGAGTAGCTAGGGAAACCCAGCCAGATAGGCGGGGTAAGTAATAAGAAACAACAACAATCTTGAAGTTAAAACAATACAGATCTTAATGAGGAAAAAAAATGTGTGTTTCTCGACTTCTTGATTTTTTGGCTCCCCAGAATCTGGTCCCCATGAGGTAAACTGCTTCTGGACATGGATGTTCTATTTTTGAACGCAACGACTAGCAGGCACTGGCAAGCCTGCCTCCCATCAGTCTTGTCAACACTCTTTTCAAACCCTGCTGATCTGCTTGTTTGTGTACCAAATCCTACAAGAAACAAGGACCTAAAGTAGCATCTTCCAAGCTTTTCTTGAGCCAGATGGACCAACGGTCTGATTGCGCAGAATCATAGGCACCTAGGCCAAGCCCCAGAAACGCAGGAATTGCTGCCGAAGAATCTCCATCCAGTTTCAAAACCCTCCCATGAAGAAGATTCCACCCTTTTCCAAGGTCATCCATTTCACTGTCAAACTGCTCTTTGGTATCCTTTCTTGTGTTATAAGCCATCCATGCAGGATTATGGTTCTAGTTTAGCGCTTCTCAAACCTTTTATTTTCTGGGCCACACTTTGCTTGTGCCACACTGAATTTTTTTTATTGATAAGGGATACATTGGGAAACAAAAAGAAACGACTCCTAGCCGTGCTTGATTCATAACACAGAAAACAATTACTTCATCATACGACCACGGGACATTCAGAAAGTATATAAAAAATATGTTTTTGAGACCTGTCTGTTTTCCATTTGTTTGTTTTTGGCTATAACCTGCATTTGGCTGACAAATAAATTCTGATGATGCAGCTACAAAAGAATATGAATCATTCCCAACATATAATTATCTGGTTATCTGGTTATCTCCCGCTTAGACTACTGCAATGCTCTCTACGTGGGGGTAACTTTGAAGGTGACCCGGAAACTACAACTAATCCAGAATGTGGCAGCTAGACTGGTGACTGGGAGCGGCCGCCGAGACCATATAACACTGGTCTTGAAAGACCTACATTGGCTCCCAGTACGTTTCCGAGCACAATTCAAAGTGTTGGTGCTGACCTTTAAAGCCCTAAACGGCCTCGGTCCAGTATATCTGAAGGAGCGTCTCTACCCCCCATCGTTCTGCCAGGATGCTGAGGTCCAGCGCCGAGGGCCATCTGGCGGTTCCCTCACTGCGAGAGGCCAATTTACAGGGAACCAGGCAGAGGGCCTTCTTGGTAGTGGCGCCCGCCCTGGGGAACATCCTCCCATCAGATGTCAAAGCGATCAACAACTACCTGACATTCAGAAGACATCTTAAGGCAGCCCTGTTCAGGGAAGTTTTTTAATATGTGTCATTTTAGTGTATTTTTCATCTTTGTTGGAAGCCGCCCAGAGTGGCTGGGGAAACCCAGCCAGATGGGCGGGGTACAAATAATAAATTCTTATTATTATTATAATTAAGGATGAGCCTCTTACATACATATTTTAAACATTTTAAATATGTATACAAACTCAATGAGAGGTGTGAGCTTGATTTTGCTGGGTAATCTTATTAGGTCTAATTTGAGACTTAGACGAACTCTCATCCTCATCAGCACAAAGAAGCCTTACTCTTTTCTGATTTTCATCTTTGTCAGAGTTGGAAATCCCTGTTTATAACAATATGTTGGGGAGAACTGTAGAAGAATAGCTCATGCAATTCTCCAGCACTCAGTTTGAACGGCGATTCTCAATCACAATTAGGGGTGCCCTTAGAATCCCTCGATATTCCTGCTCTCATTTTGAAAAGACATCTTTCCATATTCTGCAAATAAAAAGACATATTTTAAGATGATACTATATGACACTGAAATATTTAAATGTTTCTTTGATTGACCTTGAATCTCCCCGTCACATATATATAATATTTATAGTAGGTCTAATTTGAAACCCCGTGACGGGGTGAGTTCCCATTGCTTGGTCCCTGTTCCTGCCAACCTAGCAGTTCAAAAGCACATCAAAGTGTAAGTAGATAAATAGGAACAGAGCCTAGGGCTTGCCGATTGGAAGGTCAGCGGTTCGAATCCCTGCGATGGGGTAAGCTCCCGTTGCTCAGTCCCAGCTCCTGCCCACCTAGCAGTTCGAAAGCATGTCAAAGTGCAAGTAAATAAATAGGTACCGCTCAGGCGGGAAGGTAAACGGCATTTCCGTGCGCTGCTCTTGTTCACCAGAAGCGGCTTAGTCATGCTGGCCACATGACCCGGAAGCTGTACACCGGCTCCCTTGGCCAATAAAGCGAGATGAGCGCCGCAACCCCAGAGTTGGCCACGACTGGATCTAATGGTCAGGGGTCCCTTTACCTTTTAATTTGAAACACTAGTCTCCTCATCAACACAAAGAAACCTTGCTCTTGCTGTCATTTCGGAAAGAGTCTGCAAATGTAAATAATTGTTTTGATACTATACTATACCATACTGCATTGAAATGCCACAGCCTTTGTGAACTACTGGCCTCGTTCCTTAAGAGAACCGCTGGTCTAGTTCCTTTCCTGAGAGCCTTCCCAGAAATGAATTTCATCATCTCTCTGGCATGGGACACGAACAGGGAAACTCAGATGTCCTGGTCTCCTCCTTCTATCAGCCCGGACAGCCAATGGTCAGGAATCATAGGCGCCACCTATGCTTGGCTCTGGGGGCCCAGGCACCCACAAATATTCAGGGAAGACCTCTCCCCCAGGTTCTACTTGATGGAACATGCATCCCGTGGGGCATGCATGCATCACATCACCAGCTTGCCAGAACATGCACAAGTGACATCACGCTGCAGGGCATGCTGACATCACATGTGCACACTGCAGTTATGTTGGCACACCCTGGGCACCCACCGGCGCACCATCCTATCTGGCGTGGCCCTGATACAGTCACAACCTTAGCCACTGCTAGCAAGGTGCATGTGACAGGGCAGGGCAGGCGATGGGCTGAGCAACCCTCGAGTCATCGGAGCTGCCTGTTTTTCTCCGAACCACAACCCAACCTTAACCAAGCCTAAGGTGGACAAGGAAATGGGTCTTCCTTTTCCCAGGCCTCTTTCCCAGGCTTCAACCGTGTCGTCTAAAATAAGCGTTTTGTGTGTTGTTGTTGTTTCTAGAGGAAGCCATTGGAGAGGCGGGTGGGAGGAAATGTTTGTGTGCTGATGGATGTGCCACTGGGGAAGTTTATGGGTTGCTTCCTGAGTTGGGTGGAAGGTGTCTTGATTTATTGGAGGTGCCTAAAGCCGGCATCCGCTTCCTCGACAGGTTGGGAGCTGGCTTTGTTTCCAGCGTCCACACTTCCATCAAAGGCCACCACCCTGTTGGCTATGCGCTACCTCCAGGCGCATACGCTGAGTACTGGTTGCTGGAGAAGCCAAGAAGGAGAGAGATGTTGTGCTTGCATCTTGCTTGTGGGCTTCCCACCAGGGTATCATGGACCAGTTGGGCACAGAAGAATGGTGGGGGAAACCAGTTGGGGAACCACCAAGGGAAGAAGGCTCAGAGCCAGGGGATTGGTGGTGGGAGAATGATGAGTGGCCAGAGGGAGAAGAGGGAGATGGCTGGGAAGAGGTGGTGTCAAAGCCGAAGAGACTGCGGAGAGAATAATTGGGTGCACTCTTCCCACCTTGGGTCAAATCTATGCTTCCAGGTGCCATAAGAAAGCTGCAGAGATAGTGCAGGATAGTGTGCACCCCAGAAATGATCTCTTTCAGCTTCTGCCCTCTGGAAGAAGCTACAGACAGGGTTATAAAGACTGGGACTAGCCGCCTGAGAAACAGTTTCCACCCAAATGCGATTTTGGTTTTAAACACATTGTAAGGAGTCTATATGGGAGTATATTGTATTTAAAAATTGGGTATCAGAGTTTTTAGGGGGCTAACCAGGTTGGGATAGCTGGGATAGCAGGCTTGTTGGGTTTTGAATGTCTTATGTAGGTTTTCCAATTTTGTTGTTCTGTATGGGACAATGACAATAAAGATTACCATATTATCGTATCGTAACAGGGTTTAGTGAGCGGGGAGAGTCTGTGGCAGAGAGAAGTTCAGAATCAGAGGCAGAAGCTGAGGCAGGAGAGAGGGGAGGCCAAGATGAGTCAGGCTGGTGAAGAGACATGGGTGTCTCCTGCTCTTGCTGCGACAAGCTCCAGCCCCTCCTTGTCTCCCAGAACCAGGACATGCATGAAAAGGACGGGGGAGAAGTTAGCATCACACAGGCGCAGTCTCAAAATTGTGCTCCCAGGGTCATGGCAACTTCACGCTGCGCCCGTGGTCCAGGATAAGAGCTGTAATGGGGGGAAAGATGGCAATCCTATAACTTCTCCAACTCTTCCCGCCAGCCTCTTGCTGTTCTTCCTGCAGCAGGGATGGCTCCTCTGCCTCCAGTGGGATTGTGAGACCAGTTCTCAAGGAACTGTCTGCCTCTGTGCTGCCATCACTGAGGCCACCAGTCCCGGCGCCCTAACCAAGGGTTGAGATGGTCTCTGTTCTTCTAAGCTTTGCACTGCAGCACACAGACAAGCAAGAGGACTGGGCTCTTATTTCCCTCCATTCATTCTTTCTCCCTCTTCTTAAGCACTGACCCAAATCGCCAAACACCAGGACAAGCTTTCCCTTTGTCCCTTGAGAAAACCAGCTTAGTAAGCTAAGCACAAGACATTGTGCCGTCAGGGAGGCGTTTGTGAGGTTAGCTGAGGACACGGTGCCTCCTCCTCTGCATCAGAGCTACCTGATTTTCTGGCTTTAAACTTGACTACAGCTTTACAAGACGCTGTTGTACGGTCCTTCCCCTTTCTTGGTGGGGTGGAGGGGGGTGGTAGTGGAGGAGAGGGGTGGGGTGGCTTTTCTTGCGAGCTGTGGAGCAAAGAATCACAGCCATAGGAGCCAACTCTATAGGGCCAAGATGTCTTCAGCTGACCCCAGTTTGCTGACCCCTGCTGCAGAGGAACAGCCACAGCTCAGGGGTAGAGGATGTGCTGAGGACATAGGAACCAACTCCTGGGTGCTGAGGTCCCTTCAGCCGCCTCTCAATAAAATATTTGAGCCCCCACCCTCCTGCAAGTTAATGGACGTTGCCATTCAAATAGTGTGCATGTGCTGCATCATGTGCAGGGTGGGGTTTACCTGCCCCCCCAATATTTTATTTAAGTTGGCACCCCGGCTGAGAAACATGCCCCCTTCCTGAAACCCTGATAGCTGCTACCAGTCAGTGTAGACAATACTGAACTAGGTGGTCCCAGTGGCCTGATAAGGCAGCTTCTGGTGTTCCTAAATGGCTGGTGTGGTTTGGGGAAAGTGTTCATTTGATCCTCATAACTGCCAAAGTGAGGTGGCTGCTGATTCTCGTTCTGGGTAGCTGGGAAGCTGGTTCAATTCATGAGAAATTTCGGAAACCTCTAATCTTCCGGAGGTGCCCCTCCCTCTCTGCCGCCCGATAAATTAACTCAAGGGTAGAGGAAGCTATTAAGGAGATGAGATGTACGAGGGCTGGAAAGGGACAGGAACTCTCAGATCCTTCCTGATTCAGCATGAGAGAAGCAAAGTGACTCATGGCTCCAAAAGAGAGAAATTGCACGCTCGCAATTCCCAGGTAGCCATCCTGCCTGCAGCAAAGGCTGATCTCCATCTGTTGTGGGTGGAAAACGCCATCCTCATTAAGCTGGCAGGCAGTAAAGAGGAGCCGCGTTGCACTTCCAAGGTAGGATGTGAGGGGAAAGCCCTAGTTTTCCCCTTCTAGGCCACCTGGCTAGTTCAAGAAGGGCTGAGTCAGAAGGCAGGTTTCGTGCTACACTCTTGGCACAGCGAAATGGGAAAGATTTGCAAGGACTGAACCACTTGCCCTCCAACTGGGTGGGCTTTCTTTTAATGCTCCCTCACCCAAACCCCAAACAGTACACCTGTTTTCTGCTTTGCTCTCTTTATCCTGCTAATAGGTAAAAGGTAAAGGGACCCCTGACCATTAGGTCCAGTCGTGGCCGACTCTGGGGTTGCGGCGCTCATCTTGCTTTACTGGCCGAGGGAGCTGGCGTACAGCTTCCGGGTCATGTGGCCACCATGACTAAGCCGCTTCTGGCGGACCAGAGCAGAGCACAGAAACGCTGTTTACCTTCCCACTGGAGTGGTACCTTTTTATCTATTCATACTTTGACGTGCGTTCGAACTGCTAGATTGGCAGGAGCAGGGACTGAACAATGGGAGTTCACCCCGTCGCGGGGATTCGAACCGCCGACCTTCTGATCGGCAAGTCCTAGGCTCTGTGTTTTAACCCACAGCGCCACCCGTGTCCCCTATCCTGCTAAAAAGGGAGCCCTCAAAGAGGAAATTGTCCGTCTGCAGTCTGAAATGGGACAGTTGAGCTCCTCGATTCTCCTGAAATGCTGACCTGAAATGCTTCAGGTTATACAAAACCAGCAGAATCCAGTGAGAAATGTTTCCCTGGACTGCGTACGCACAAAGCCTGCCACAGTAGGTAGGAAATGGATGCATTTGAGGTGGAAAACCTTTTCCCCAACACCCCCCTGCTGCCTGAAGTGGTACAGTCCAGAAAAAGCTTTACCACTTGATTCTGCTGGATGTAAAACACAGCAAGCTACCTGAGCCTGGGCCATACTGTTTGTCTGTCTGGTTCAGTATGGTATGGACACATCTAAGGTGGGGGTTCAGTTCCAGGGGTTCTGCATATACACGAAAATCACATACAGTGGTACCTTGGTTCTCAAATGCCTTGGAACCCAAACACTGCAACCCTGGAAGTGTTCTGGTTTGTGAACTTTTTCAGAAGCTGCACGTACTCCGGTTTGAGTGTTACCGTATTTTTTGCACCATAACACTCATTTTTTTCCTCCCAGAAAGTAAGAGGAAATGTCTGTGGGAGTTATGGAGGGAATGCCTACGGGTGGCGGGGCGGATCTGCTGCAGTCGTCAGCAGAGGATCCATGGTTCCCCTTCCTTCCCTCCTCTGTGGCTCGCTTTGAAACAGCAAAGCAGGAGAAGAGCCGCTTAGTGGGGAGGAGAGAGGGACAGAGAGCCTGCTTCTTTAAAGGAGCAAAGCGGGAGAGGAGAGGAGCCTTCTCCCCTTAAGCCCCTCTCCTGCATTATTAGCAGCATCCTTTTCCACACACCCCACGCATGTTCCTTCTCCCCTTAAACCCCTCTTCTGCATTATTAGCAGCATCCTTCTCCACACACCCCACGCGTGCTCCTTGTCCCTTGAGTGCTTTTCCTTCCCTCCCCACTTAAAACGTGGTTACAAAGCACGGATCCACACGGATCCTCAGGACTTTTGCACTGGGTCACCCCAAATTCACCATCAGATCACATAGCATGTCCATGGCTACAGTTTGCACCAAAAAAATCACGCACCCACTGTTGCCTGGGGCCGCAGTGGTGCAAAAACATGGTTACAAAGCATGGATCCACATGGATCCTCAGGATTTTTGCATTGGGCTACTCCAAACTCACTGTCAGATCACATGTCTGTGGCCACAGCATGAACCACAAAAATCATACATCCATTGTTTCGTTTAGAATTTTTTCCCCTTGTTTTCCTCCTCTAAAAACTACGTGCGTGTTATAGTCGGGTGTGTGTTATAGAGCGAAAAATACGGTATGCTTCTGATTTGAGTGCCACACTTCCGTTTTGAGTGTTATGCTGACATTTCGAGTGTTACACTTCCAATTTGAGTGTTACACTTCTGATTTGAGTGTCACACTTCCATTTTGAATGTTACTCTGACGATTTGAGTGTTACGCTGAGGTCTGTCTGTTTTTGCTATTTATTTTGCGTTTTTGTGTGGCTCTTTTGTTTTTGTTTTTGTGACTGCGTGGAACCCAGTTCAGCTACTGATTGATTGACTGTGTGACTGCAGTACATTGTTTATTGCCTTCATTTTATGGATCAGTGGTCTCGTTAGAGAGTAAAATTCACGTTAAATTGCTGTTTTAGGGGTTGCTTTTAGAAGTCTCCAACAGATTCATCCGCTTTGCATTACTTTCTACAGGAAAGCGCGCCTGGGTTTTCGAGCGGAGTTCCGGAGCGGATTAAGTCTGAGAACCAAGGTACCACTGTATACCCAAACCCTTGGAGCTGTCCCACAGCTAGTGGGTGAGGGGGAGAGAAAAAGCTCATTTCATGCTGGGTAACCCAAGCAGACCCAGCATGAAAAGAGTGTTTTAAGTCTTATAATAATAATAATTTATTATTTATACCCCGCCCATCTGGCTGAGTCTCCCCAGCCACTCTGGGCGGCTCCCAATCGAGTGTTAAAAACAATACAGCATTAAATATTAAAAACTTCCCTAAACAGGGCTGCCTTCAGATGTCTTTTAAAGATAAGATCTGAAGGGGAGGTGTTCCACAGGGCGGGTGCCACTACCGAGAAGGCCCTCTGGTTCCCTGTAACCTTACTTCTCGTAATGAGGGAACCGCCAGAAGGCCCTCGGTGCTGGATCTCAGTGTCCAGGCTGAACAATGGGGGTGGAGATGCTCCTTCAGGTATACAGGTCTTGCTGGGGTGAAGGGCAAGGCAGCTTGGTTCACCAGCAGTGGCAGACTTTGGGCTTTCAAATTCCAGCAGCGCCCTCTGCAACACAAAAATTTGGCACCCCGGTCATTGTTGTGATGCCCTTCCAGCGTGGCACCAATGCAGGTGAACCGGTCATGCCCCCCCTAAATCCGCCTCTGGCGTCAGCTCTGGAAGAGGAGAGGTGCTTGTGTGAGATTTTAGTGGGAGCCCAGATTGCCCTGTGAGGTCTCACAAGAGCCTTCCACAGCTGGTGCACTCAGTTGACCTTACCTGCCCGTCCCCCCGCCCCCCGCTGCAGCAAGGCAGAGAGCTTAAAAGCTCTTTCTGTACCAAAAAGAAGGGACTTTTTATCATATGTGGTCGGTGTTAAGTTGTGGGTGAACATATCAGACGACACAGTGATGCTTCAAACAGCTCTTGTTTATTCACAGGCCCAGAACACAACTGGGTTGAAAGGTTCAGCCAACCTGCTTATATAGAGCTCAACTACAAAGCAACAGTAACAACTTTCTGTAACTATCCAATCACTGAATGTCACTTTCAATTCCTTATTTGCATATGTGGACCTGAGTGATAACTATCTACAGTATCCCCCTGCTGGCCCAGGGTGAGAACTTCAGTACATAACAGCGGGAATGTAGAGAAGTTAAAAAATTTTGGGAAATGATATATAATGAATTGAAGTAAATGTTTAAAAGGACATTTGTAAAAAAACCAGAAGCATTTTTGTTAGGGATTGTAGGACAAGACCTGCCAAGAAAAACAAAGAATTTATTTATGTAGGCAACGACAGCGGCAAGAGTCTTGATAGCACAAGGATGGAAGAATGAGGAAACCCCGACAAAAGAACAGTGGCAAGAGAAATTGATGAACTATGCAGAGTTGGCTAAACTGACATACAAACTGTGAGATAAGGACAACTGTGACTTTAAAGAAGAATGGGAACTTTTCACAAATCACTTAAAAAGACAACAAAATCACTCCTTGGCAGGTTTTGAATAAACATACACAAATTTATTGATTGACAACATGGTAGACAGATAGTGTGAGGATTTGTATAATTTTATAACATGCAGAGAATAATATGGGTTGAGAAATCAGAATCAGGAGCTGAGGGAAGTCTCTGGGGGAGGGAGGGAGGGTTTGGGGGGGTGAGTGGGAAAAAATAATGAATATGATATGTTTTGATATGTTGTTATATTGAAATTGCTATAAAAACATTAAAGGGGAAAAAAAGCTATTTCTGTACCAGGTAACCCAAAGCAGATCTGGTGCAAAAAAAGAGCTTTTAATCTCTCCACCTTGCTTGGATTTTATTTGCGCAATTCTAGCCAGCTCTCCTTCAACGGCATATGGTTGGGAAATAATGGGAAATGATTTATAAGGAACTGAAAAAAAATATTGAAGGTAACTTTTACTAAAGAAAAAGAAGAAGCTAATAATAGGATAATATTATCCCATATAATATATTATGGGTTAATAATAATATTATCCCATAATAATGGGATAATAGGACAGGATATAAGAAAAAACCAGGGGGGGGGGGAATCTGTTTATGTATGCAACCACAGCTGCCAGGCTGCTTTTTGTGCAGGGATATTGTGCTGAAGTTACTGTCCCACCCAAGGAAGAATGAATGGCAAGCAAAGTCAATGGCCTCTGCAGAAATGGCAAAACTCACAGGAAGACTAAGAAATCAAGAAGAGAGTCTTTTAAAAACGGAATGGGGAAAATTTGTTGATTATTTGAAGACACATTGTAAACAACTTAAAATATTAGCAGGATTGAGGAATGGAGGAAATTTAAAGACTATTTAGTTAAATATGTTAAGCTAAATTAATTGGAAAAGCTTGCAAATACCAGATAGGCCTAGGATTTAAACATGGGATGTGATGAATTAATATGTTTAATGTTGAATTGTAAAGAAAGAAAGATGTTAAGTGATGAAGTTAATTTTATAAGAATATTGGTTTTGGAAAACCGTTAAAATGATATACAATGAAATCCAACCAGGGGGATACGAGGAAGTCACTTAACAATGTTATTAAGTTTGGTTTAAATACGGTTGAGATTTAAGCTTGTTTTTCTATTTGTTTGTTTGTCTAAAAAAGCTTTTTGGAAAATCAATTAAAAAATTTGAAAAAATAAAATAAAATATTAGCAGGATTGACATAAACTCGTGCAGTAAGAAATAATTGAACATAAGGGGAAATTAGTAAACAGGTTTGAACTGGATATGCAGTTATAAAAAGATACAAACGTAAGTAACCACAGAAAGGAGGGGAGGGAAGTCGAAAGAAATGGAGATAATTTTGGGTGTGGATTTTTTGTTAAAATATTTGTAAAAGGTGAAAACAATGTGTGTGTGTGTGTGTGTGTGTGTGTGTTTGTGTGTGTGTGTTCTTGATCTGAAGAATGCAAAAAACAAAACAAAACCACTCTTCCCCTCCTAGAACCAGCAAAGTGACTTTGTGCCTCTTGGCTCAGGACAGTCAGTCCTAGATCTGGTCTAAGAAGCTGCACTGTGGTGGGAATGAATAGCTAGTGACTTGTGTGGGTTCCCCTTTCAGCAGCCTTTCATGAAAGGGCCTCTGTGGTTGTGTGCGCACGTATTTATGTGCACATGAGGCTTCCAGTGCTGCCCAGAGACATTTGGGAAACTCCTAACAAATGCCCAGAGTGTCTGGGGCAACCCAGTCAGGTGGGTGGAGTATTAATAATAATAATGATGATGATGGATGTACCTATTTTCATTGGCTAAATATTGGAGGGCATGTTACTGGCAGAGCTGCACAAAGCCCCAAACAACTTTGGCCCAAGGTGTTGTCAGGACCATTTGATTCTTTCTACGCCACCTCCATCTCTGAGATCCTCTGAAGAGTCATTTCTGGTGGTTCCCCATTTCCTGGGGGTTCCAGGGTCCTTCACTAAGGGCTGAGCCCTGACCTGTGGAAAATCCCCTACCTCAAGTGTTTTCAACCTTTTTGAGTCCACAGCTCCCTTGGCCAACTGCAATCTCAGGAGCCCAGTTGTGTCACCCCTGCAGAGCTGGCAGCCTCTCACCCTTGTGGAGTGTTTCCTCAGCCTCCTCTCCTCGCCCATCTCCTAGAGAGTCCTCCAGGCTGTGGGAATGTTCAGGGATGCAGGAGAGGATATATTATTTGATTATAGCCTTTCCATCTTGTGTTAACAAGTTCACAATTTAGCAGAGTAACATTCCCCTTTTTATGTTCAGTTTCTGTTAATTGATTCTCATGGAAACTTACAGATTCTGGCTTCACACAATTAACTCAAGGCAGTGTCAATTTACTCTTGGCAGAAAGTCAAGGTCTGCTTGACCTAGAAACTGCTTGCTCAGTTTGGTGTGTTAGGTGTGGTAGGAGTAGGAGTGCTGTGTATGGTTGAGAGAGAGAAAGAAAGGATTTATTTTTGCTTTGTTTTATATGCAGAAACTCTGCTGTTTTCTTTTCCCTTTTAATAAATCCTGTAAATAGTTATTCTGAGTCTAGCTGACTAGTCATTTCCACCTCAACTAGCTTCTTCGCTGTGCAGGAAAACTCTGCTACGTTTGGGCTAAAGCCATTAGAGCTATGCCTGACACTTCAAAGTTCCATGAGGTTATGGGTATTGTGCTGCCAGCCTGAGTTGTGGTGGTGTCAGCATCAACGGTGTTGGTTCCAGTAGTTCCAGAAGTTCCTGTTGGTGCAGCAGATGGACACTGGCTGGTTCCTGACTGTTGTGAGCTGGTGACGCAGTGGACACAAGGACAACAGACGCAGCGTGTGAATGCTGGTTGCTGTGGTTCCTGTTTTCTCTCTCGGTGGTCGTGAGTAGCTGGTTCCGGGTTCCAGGGACATCGTTCTCAAGATGGCCTCACAACCAGTTCAGATGGCTTTTGAGCGTCTGAATGACTCCAATTACTTGCTGTGGTCGGAACGCATGCAGGCAGTGCTGCAGAGGGATCGTCTCTGGCAAGTGGTGAGTAAGTTTCCTGCGAAGCCTGATGATGAAGACCTCGATAAAGACCAAAGAGCAAGGGCCACAATTGTCTTGGGGCTGGAAGATTCCCAGTTGCCGTATGTGAGGGGAATCAAGACAGCTAGAGGTGTGTGGCAAGCACTTAAAGAACTCCATGTGCGTGAGACAGCGGTTTCCAAGCTGTCCATTCGCAAGGCATTGTACAAGGCAATGTTACAGCCTGGGGTTACAATGCAGGAACACCTACACAGTTTACAGTTAAAGTTTGTTGCGCTACAGGAAAGAGACTGTGCATTAGACCAGCAGGAGAAGGTGGCTATTATTTTGAGTTCTCTCCCGGAAAGCTGGGATAATTTAGTTTTGTCTCTAGAAGGTTTACAGGAGCGTGATTTATCAGTCAGTTATGTCACTGGGCGTTTGATTGAAGAATGGCAGAAGAGGCAAGAAAGGTCGTTTGCTGCAGAGGCTTCTACAAGCGGGCGGTTTGGAAGGAGTTCTCATGCCGTGCCAGAGGTGACGCAAAAGCAGCGTACCAGTGAGGAGTCAGCGTTTGCTGTTAGGCGTTGTTTCCGATGTGGGTCTTCAGCGCATCTAAAACGACAATGTCCGGAGTTGGTCAAGTCTCAGTGGCCGGTGCAGGAGCAGAGACGAGATCAGCAGCAGCAGCAGCGTAAAAAGAAATTCTTCAAACGAAAACAGTCGGCTCAGCTGGTGACTGCAGAGGTCAAGATTGCTGAGGAGAAACAAGCTGTCTGGGTGGTCGATTCGGGAGCGTCTCGGCACATCGTAAATTCAGATGAATTGTTTGTTTCCAAGAACTCAGCACAGCGCAGCCAGGTGGCTCTAGCAGACGGAAGTACTTCTGAAGTGATTTCGGCGGGTGCAGTTTTTGTTCCTTGTCTTCGTGAATGCCTGCAAAATGTGCTTTATGTACCTTCATTAAGGAGCAATCTGATGTCTGTAGACTGTTTGCTAAAAGCTGGGTTTAAAGTGCATTTTGAAGGAGACAGTTGCATTATTAAGAAGGCTGGTGAGATTTTAGGCACTGCTAAGTCAGAGGGAGGTTTGTTTTGGCTTAAAGCAGGATCTCAAGTTGCAGCAGTAGTCAGTAAATCTCAGCCTGCAGTGAATAACAAAGCTATACATGACCACTGTGTGCACTTATTGCATAGGAAAATGGGGCATGCTGGCTGGAAAAGTGTACTAAAAATGTCTGAATTGGCTGATGGGGGTGATTTAAAGAGTTGTAACAAGTACCTTGATTGTAATGTTTGTAAAAAGGTTAAAACCCACAGAGTCCCTTACCCCAGAAGTGACAGAGTTAGTGAGTCACCTCTACAGCTGGTTCACATGGACGTAATTGGTCCATTTCCTGTAAGCAGGGGTGGATCGCGTTTTTCATTAACAATTGTGGATGACGCCACGCGTTACTCTTGGGTTTTTCCCATGAAGAATAAGGGTGACGTGTTCACTAAGTTTAAAGGCTGGGTGGCATCTGTGGAAAGGTTTCTGTCCATTAAACTCAAAAGGATTCAGACGGACAGAGGTGGCGAATTTATGTCAAATGCGTTTAGAGATTGGTTACAAAAGCGTGGCATTGGGCATAGAAAAACGAACGCTTTTTCCCCAGAGGAGAATGGCGTTGCAGAGCGAAAACATAGATCTTTACAAGATATGATGTTTGCCATGCTTGATGATGCTGATTTGCCCATGTCTTATTGGGGGGAGAGCATGCTCACCGCGTGTTATCTCCAAAATAGGCTCTTCCATCAAACAATAGGTACAACTCCGTACTTTAAATTGTTTCACAAAAAACCCAAAATTGACCATTTGCATGTGTTTGGATCAAAAGCCTGGGTATTAATTCCAAAACAAATGAGAAAGCAGGGAGATCCTAAGACCAAACAGTTAGTGTTTGTGGGTTACCAGGAGCTGGGAAAAGGTTTCCGCTTTGCTGAAGGGACAAATGGCATTGTGATCTCCAGGAATGCCAGTTTTTGTGAACATAGTGGCTGGGAGAGACTACATGCCAATACTGAGGTTTGGTTTGAACCTTCTCAGGAGCTTCATGACTCTGAAGGTAAACTTAGAGAATCAGAGTCTGAGGGGGAGGAAAGTTCAGATAAGAGCTCTCAAGAAAGTGGAATTAGCCAGAGACCAGTTGCTAAGCAACAAAAGAGAGGTCGTAGTTCTGAGGAGGAAAGTGGGCCAGAAGAAAAATTTTCTCCCAGAAGATCTAAAAGACAAAACAAAGGAGTGCCTCCGGTGCGTTTTTCTCCGGATACTGCAAATGTGTTTAGTGTAATTGCAGAGCCCAAGAGTTTTCAGGAGGTGTTAAAATTACCAAAAGAGGAGGCAGAGCTCTGGAAACAGGCAATGGAGGAAGAGATGTCCTCTCTGAATGAGCACAAGGTCTTTACACCAGTAGCAGCACCTGAGGGGGCAAAGATTGTAGGCTGCAGGTGGGTGTACAAACTTAAACCTCTTGTGACAGGAAAGTACAAATACAAAGCTCGTTTAGTGGCTCAAGGATACTCTCAGAGGCCTGGAAAAGATTATGACGAGATTTTTTCCCCTACTGCTAAGGCGGAAAGTGTAAGGCTGATTCTAACGCTTGGAGCAAAGAGAAAACTACTGTTAAACCATTTTGATATCCAGACTGCATATTTACATGCACCAATATCAGAAGACCTGTATCTAGCCGAACCGCCTGGTTATGAGACAGGTTCCAATAGAGTGTTGAAATTAAACAAAGCTCTATATGGTCTCAAACAGGCTGCAAGATCTTGGAACAAATGTTTCCATGAGGCCTTAGTGTCATTTGGTTTCAAGCAGAGTACAGCTGACAATTGCGTTTATGTACGTGGTACAGGCAGTGATCAAGAGTTTTGTCTGATTTATGTAGATGATGTATTGTATGCTTGCAAAACTGATAAACAAACTAAAAGGTTTGCCAAGCAATTGTCCAGTAAGTTCAAAATGAAAGACTTAGGCCCGGTTAGGACATATCTAGGGTTGGAAGTGTGCTGGGCCCAAGATGGCAGCTGCCTAATTAGTCAGCAGAACAAAGTTAAACAACTACTGACTACATACAGGATGCAGGATTGCAAAGGGGCAGTGGTGCCTATGGATCCAGGTTTCATAAAAACACTTCATATAGATGAGAGTCCTGAATTTGAACATCCTGATGTATATCATTCTGTAATTGGAAGTTTATTGTATCTAGCACAGTGGTCCAGACCTGATATTAGCTATGCAGTAGGCATATTAAGTAGATTGGTCTCAAAACCCACACTAAATGCCTGGAAAGGGGTAAAACAAGTTCTGAGATACCTCAAACAGACAATTGGCTATATGTTACAATTAAATTCTTCAGAGGATGAAATGTTGGCCTGCTACTGTGATAGTGACTGGGGAAATTTACCAGATAGAAAATCTGTCACAGGACTAGTCATAATGGTCGGTGGAGCTTTAATTAGCTGGCGGTCACGCAAGCAAGACATTGTAAGTGTGTCATCAACGGAATCCGAGTACGCCGCATTGAGTGAATTGTGCAACGAGGTGGTTTATTTCAAGCATTTGTTAGCAGATTTAAATGTAAATTGTGGAGAACCAGTACGAGTTTACATTGATAATCAGGCTTGTATAACCTTAAGTAAAACAGAGGGTTTCAAATCACGTTCCAAACATATCTCTGTAAAATACCAAAATGTGCGTTGCTGTGTACAAGACAATATAATCACATGTACTTATGTATCAAGTGAAGAAAATGTAGCAGATGTATTAACTAAACCATTGGCAAAGATAAAGAACAAGCAAATGTGCAGGAGTTTAGGTTTGCTGGAAGAATAATCTCCTACATAGGTGTTATTTGATGTTAATTGTCCAGCAGAATCTGTGAGGGGGTGTTCAGTTTCTGTTAATTGATTCTCATGGAAACTTACAGATTCTGGCTTCACACAATTAACTCAAGGCAGTGTCAATTTACTCTTGGCAGAAAGTCAAGGTCTGCTTGACCTAGAAACTACTTACTCTGATTGGTTAACGACCAGCACTCAACTCTGTTATCTAGGAATGCTAGCACAGTTTGGTGTGTTAGGTGTGGTAGGAGTAGGAGTGCTGTGTATGGTTGAGAGAGAGAAAGAAAGGATTTATTTTTGCTTTGTTTTATATGCAGAAACTCTGCTGTTTTCTTTTCCCTTTTAATAAATCCTGTAAATAGTTATTCTGAGTCTAGCTGACTAGTCATTTCCACCTCAACTAGCTTCTTCGCTGTGCAGGAAAACTCTGCTACGTTTGGGCTAAAGCCATTAGAGCTATGCCTGACACTTCAAAGTTCCATGATTTTAAACTCACAGCGGATGCGTTAGCTCAGGCTCGCTAAAGCCTCTATAATAGCTGTTCTGGTATTTCCCCCTTATTCCCTCATAAAAGATAAGACACGAGACAGTCTTCTATAAAAGTATAAAAAGATTTTACTCACATTCTGTTCACAGTTGGATCCCAGAAGGCAGACTAAGCTTAGAAAAGTAACATACACCTGGAGACTATCTCATAAGGAGACAGTCCCTTTGTCCTCTCTTGGACGGAAGCCAAGAGGACATCTTTGGCTTGGCTCCATCCACTCAATCCACTGGAGACTGCCTTCACATGAAGGGGAAGTATCTACTGATGGTTTTATTGACATTTGCAATTGTGTCTTATTGATATTCCTAAGTTGGTTTTATTGGATTTCATGCTATGAGCTACCTTGATATATTTTATGAGAGTGCAGAGCATAAATATTCAACTAAATAAATAAATAAATGGGGCCCGTGACCATGAAGTCGCACAGATGGAAGTCTACTTAGAAGTAAGCCCTGCTGAATTCAATGGGATGTAACCCTGGGGAAGTGTGAACAGGATCTGCTGCCTAAAAAAGTTTAAGGGTTGGAAGACACTCAGATGGGCGGGATAACAACAACAACAACAACAACAACAACCACCTTCATCACAAGGAACATGTAAAACAAGTGAGAGGGTTATTGTTTCTTCCAGTTCATCACAGATCGTTCTTTGTGCAACATAGTCCTTAAATGGTGTCGTGGCCTTAACCGGTAAAGACTTTTATCTCTTCTGATTTTGAATCTTATCAGAACAATGCTGACATCTTACGCATCTTACATATACATGTGGCTCCTGCCAGGAGGGTTGGCAGCTTCAGGAAATTCCTTGCATTTTCCTGAGCAATTTTGTAATTCCGCATCTCCTGTTGACATAAGCTGCGGCGCACAGGGGTTTGTTATGGCTGTTTGCTAATTCCCATTCTTGCCAAGTTTGAAACGGATTAAAGTAGAAAATCAGAGTTATCGAGAGTGTGCTTCTCAGCTGTAGGATTTAGAATTCTTTCCCCCTCCTTCCCTCTCTGTGGAATTTGTTCAGTGGACCAGGGTGGTGTTACGGTCCACCCCAATTTCTGCCGAGCAGTAGAAGAAGTCCGAGGGGGCTTGGCATTTAACCAGCAAGCTTGGGCCCAAGCTAGTTGGTGTCATTTCCAGCCCTTGCTAAATTCATGGAAGTGAGAGCTGGACCATAAAGAAGGCTGATCGCCGAAAAGTTGATGCTTTTGAATTATGGT
This sequence comes from Podarcis tiliguerta, assembly GCF_965153285.1. Lineage (NCBI taxonomy): Eukaryota > Metazoa > Chordata > Lepidosauria > Squamata > Lacertidae > Podarcis > Podarcis tiliguerta. The sequence goes on from NC_139542.1 coordinate 6,192,945, forward strand.
GCTGGAAGAGACTCTTGAGAGTCCCATGGACTGCAAGAAGATCAAACTGATCTATTCTGAAGGAAATCAGCCCTGAGTGCTCACTGGAAGGACAGATCCTGAAGCTGAGGCTCCAATACTTTGGCCACCTCATGAGAAGAGAAGACTCCCTGGAAAAGACCCTGATGTTGGGAAAGATGGAGGGCACAAGGAGAAGGGGACGACAGAGGAGGAGATGGTTGGACAGTGTTCTCGAAGGTACCAGCATGAGTTTGACCAAACTGCGGGAGGCAGTGGAAGACAGGCGTGCCTGGCGTGCTCTGGTCCATGGGGTCACGAAGAGTCGGACACGACTAAATGACTAAACAACAACAACAACAACAACTGCTTTGATGGTCAGTCTTCGAGCACTTAGAAAAGGCTGCTGCGATTGCTAAGACCCAACATGGGTTTCTCAAAAACAAGTCATGCCAGACAGATCTCATTTCTTTTTTGGATAGTGTTACAAGCCTGGTGGATGAGGGGAATGCTGTGGATGTAGTATATCTTGATTTCAGTAAGGCTTTTGACAACGTCCGCCATGATATTCATGTGGAAAAGCTGGTAAAACATGGGCTGGATGCAGTAACTGTAAGGTGGATTTGTAGATGGTTGACTGACCAAACCCAAAGAGTGGTCACCAATGGTTCCTTGTCATCCTGGGGAAAAGTGACAAGTGGGGTGCTGTAGCGTTTTTTCCTGGGCCTGTTGTTATTCAATATTTTTAATGAACGACTTGGATAAAGGAAGATGGTTGGAGGAAAACTTCTTATGGGCTTTTTGCATGAAATAGAAAATGAACTTGTAACATCTGGATTTCAAGATTGAAAAGATATTAGCTTATAGAAAATAGAATAGTTGGATATTAGTGAGCGAATACTAAGCTGACAGACAGAGAACCAAAATACTTTTTATTGTTTTCCATTTTCTTTTCTTTTTCTCTCTTTTCCCTTCCCCCTCTTTCTTTTTTTGTCTTTCTCTTCTTCTTTTCACTCCTGTTTCTTTTTAGATTAGATATTTATAATATTTCATTCTGGTGTATTATAAAAAGATACTTTTTATTGGGTATGAAGTTTTGTATATCTTTTGATAAGTATAAATAAAAATAGATAAAAATAGAGAGAGAAAGGAGGATTGTTCCCCTCCTCATAAAGTAGAGGTGGCCTCAGCGTCACCCGGGGAAGAAAAGTGTTAAGAAGCTCCCTCTCTCTTCTGGGAATTCAAGAGCCAGAAATAATCAGAAGCAGAAAGGGGTGGATGGTGAAGGTCAAGACAGACAATGGAGATATTCCTCAGAGGATCTGAAAACAGGAAAGGGTGGAGAGGAACAAGGATGACTTGAAGAGGCACGGTCACCTACAACTGTCTTCCCGCGAGGAAGGAAAGTCCTTATACGCAGAAGGTGGAGATGTGCAAGGTGGCTGGGAGGAAATGAGGGGGTGGAATGTGGTAGACTCCATACCCTCCTACATTTCTCAGATGAAAATAGGGAGTCTCATTCCACAATGATAATTTTACTATTTATACCCAGCCCATCTGACATGGTTGCCCCAGCCACTCTGGGCAGCTTCCAACATATATAAAAGCATAGGTAAAGGTAAAGGTACCCCTGCCCGTACGGGCCAGTCTTGACAGACTCTAGGGTTGTGCGCCCATCTCACTCAAAGAGGCCAAGGGCCAGCGCGGTCCGGAGACACTTCCGGGTCACATGGCCAGCGTGACATCGCTGCTCTGGCGAGCCAGAGCCGCACACGGAAACACCGTTTACCTTCCCACTAGTAAGCGGTCCCTATTTATCTACTTGCACCCGGGGGTGCTTTCGAACTGCTAGGTTGGCAGGCGCTGGGACCGAACAACGGGAGCGCACCCCGCCGCGGGGATTCGAACCACCAACCTTTTGATCGGCAAGCCCTAGGCGCTGAGGCTTTTACCCACAGCGCCACCCGCGTCCCATATAATACATAACATAATAAATCATTAAACATTTAAAAAAGCATAATAAATCATTAAACATTTAAAAAAGCAACACCCTTCCCTATACAGGATTGCCTTCAGACGGCTCAGGGGTCGGATAACTCAATATCTTCCAAAATTTCTCGAATGAAAATGGGGGCATCCTAAGGAAAATCAGGACATTCCAGGATCATATCAGAAACTGGGATGGTTTCTCTAAATCTGGAACTGTCCCTGGAAAATAGGGACACTTGGAGGATTTGGGAGTGTAGTAATCCAAAGGGACCCTCCAATGCAAGACTTTACTTAAATGCTTACGGTATATACCAATTTTCCCTGCATAGGTCTCAAGGCGGCTTACAACAATCGCATTTTTAAAATAATAATAATAATATCTTTATTGTCATTGCCCCCTTCAGGGACAACGAAATTACTTGGCTGCTCCATAAAAACACTAATTAAAAAATATAGTAAAATACAGCAAAGGAGATTTGATGACTTTCAAAGTCCGGGCTTCCCATTCAGGGCCAAGATCGTTCTGGAGAAGAAGCTGTTCTTAAGACGGCTCGTTCTTGTCTTCATCGTCCTGTATCTCCGTCCCGACGGCAAGAGCTCGAAGAGACAGTGACCAGGATGCGATGGATCTTTTACTATGTCCAGTGCCTTCCTATGGCACCTTGTGGCATAAATCTGCTCTAAGGTGGAGAGTGGGCAGCCAACAATGCTCTCTGCTGCCTTCACAACCCTGCGCAACCCCATCCTGTCCTGGGTAGTACAGCTTCCGTACCACACACATAAGCATATTCAACACATACAAATTAAAAACATAAACTAAACCTCCAAAACTTAAAAACTCAAAGATTTACCATCTCAGACACACATTTGTAGAGCAAAGGCCTCCTGAAATGAAAGACTTTTCACCAGACATCTGAAACTCACTAGGGATAAAGGTAAAGGGACCCCTGACCATTAGGTCCAGTCATGGCCGACTCTGGGGTTGCGGCACTCATCTCGCTTTATTGGCCAAGGGAGCCGGCGTACAGCTTCTGGGTCATGTAGCCAGCATGACTAAGCCGCTTCTGGCAAACCAGAGCAGCGCACGGAAACGGCGTTTACCTTCCCGCTGGAGTGGTACCTATTTATCTACTTGCACTTTGATGTGCTTTCGAACTGCTAGGTTGGCAGGAGCAGGGACTGTGCAACGGGAGCTCACCCCATCGGTGGGATTCGAACCGCCGACCTTCCGATCAGCAAGCCCTAGACTCTGTGGTTTAACCCACAGCACCACCTGCATCCCTTTTTCACTAGGGATAGTGCCTGCTTTATTTCTTGTGGCGGGCAGTTCTGTAGAGGCGGGTCTGCTTGACTCCTCATTGACCTGAGTCGTGCTTCCGGCCTGTAGGCCACCCGCTTCTGATGGAGTTCTCTGCCCCCAGAACATGTGGCCTCCAGAAGTTTGCGCAGCAGGAAACCTGGACCTTAGTCTGGAAAGCACCCCATCCCTCAGTACTCTTCTCTACGTGGACCTTTTACTCAACAAGAGTTTCCGACTTGGAAGGATGTACGCAAACAGACACTTGCCTCTCTAAACAGGTGCATGTTCCTGGCTGGGTGAAAAGGGTTGGCCTTCCTGACTCTGGATCAGACAATAAACACATCCCTTCCTGTAAATACCAGAAGCCTTGGGACTGTTTGTTTCGTAACTGTCAAATGGAGCACATTGCAGGAGGCAAAGTGAATCCTGGGAGAGTCACAGACATTTGCTACGTCTGCCCTAGTTCCAGCTGGCAGCTGCTATTCACTCAGGATGCTGTTGGACTCGAGTGATGGTCTAGATGCTGCAGTTACGGGATGGAGGCAGCACCCTATGCTTAGGGGTGCCGGACCTCTAGGGCTGACCTGAAGTGTCCAGGTTTGCCTGGGCTGTTCCAGGGGGAGAGCTTAAATCTTCAGATGGGCAAGAGTGCCCTTAATGTTTGTTTAAATAAGAAGAGTGTGCATGCAGCTTTCAAGAACAACAACAACAACAACAACAACAACACCACATTAGCCCTCAGTTCCCTCAGCCACTCTGGGTGGCTTACAACAAATTAAAGCACAGCAAGACATCAAACATTAAAAGCTTCCCTATACAGGGCTGCCTTAAGATGTCTTCTAAATGTCAGATAGTTGCTTATCTCATTGACATCTGATGGGAGGGATCCGAGTATATTTCAGTACCACTGTATTTTGGATTAGTTGTAGTTTCCGAGTCACCTTCAAAGGTAGCCCCACGTAGAGCCTGCTGCAGGAGTCAAAGCAGGAGATAACTAGGGCATGTACCACTCTGGCACGACGGGGCACAGGCAGGCAGGGTCTCAGCTAGCATCCCAGATGCCAGCTTTTGCCTCTGGCCCCACCTACCACTAGCATGTGCCCCCCCCCGAAGGTTGCTTAGAAGAGAATGCGTTCTCCCCATCCCTGCTATATAGGTATTTGGGTCACAAGCTGTAGGGCTGTGTTGTGCAGTGGGGCAAGCAGGTGTATCCTGGAGCTTTCTTCAAGCAACCCGTGCCCGTGCTTGCTCAGCCTCGCTGGCAGTGACCTTAAAAGGTTAAACGTGCCCCCCTCGGCGGCGGCTGACTAAGCTGTAAAACTGCAAGAGAGGCTTGCGCTGAGTGTTTCCGCCCCGAAAGCGCGGAGCCTGCGGGTTGCAAAGGACAAAAGCTCTGGCAGCAGGCCCATCTCCCTCCAGGGCACCTCTCTGCCAAAGAAAAACTGCAATTGCCTGGAATTGTTTGGCCTGAACTTTTGTTAACTACAGAGCTTTTGGCTTCCCACCGTTCCTTGGGAAACGTCAAGGCTTTAGGCAAGTCTAATCTGCTTTCTGTGGAAGAGTGTTGTTCCCGGGCCGAGTGGGATTTGGGGACGAAAGCAGAGGCCAAAATGCACACAGTTCCAAGGCTCACTCTTTGGATATATTTAGGGTTATGTTGCAAGAAAGCAGTACATTTTAAGAGCACTTTCTCTCTCTTTTTCTGCGTGTGCTTAATATAGATGTCAGGGCTATTGGATCTGCTTTGTATTTTGCTAGATCTGCTTGCCAGAGCCATGTGCGTAAGGACGTGAGATTTAGGCTGTGTTGAATTTTCAAATTCCAAAAGTGAGGGGTGCTAAAAAAAAGTTGTAACATGACTTGGGAATTCAGAATATTTTGGTGGATATTATGATGGAAGATTGAGTTAAATTATGGAAAACTGACTTAAAATTTACAGATTGTTCCCTATTGAAGGAGAATTACATGAAGATGATGTACAGATGGTATACAACACCAGTGCAGTTAGGGAAAATGTACAAAACTAGTTCAAATATATGTTGGAAGTGTAAGGAAAAGAAGGGGACATTTTATCATATGTGGTGGGATTGTAAGGTAATTTTTAAAATTTGGGAAATGATTTACAACGAATTGAAGAAAATGTTCCATTTAACATTTGTTTAAAACCCTGAGGCATTTTTGTTGGGGATTGTAGGGAAAGACCTGCCAAAAAAGTTGAAAAACATCTTCATGAATGCGACAACGGCCGCGAGAGTTCTGGTGGCACAAGGATGGAAGACTGAAGAAACCCCAACTAAAGAATCATGGCAAGAAAAATTGACGGACTATGCAGAACTGGCAAAACTGACATATAAGCTACGGGATAAGGATAACTGTGACTTTAAGGATGAATGGGAACCCTTTACAAAGTATCTGAAGACGCAACAAAGTGAACTGGACTCCTTGGCAGGTTTTGAATAAACATTCACAAACTTTTTATTGATAATAATCAGCTAAATACTTTGAGGATCTATACAACTTTGTAACATGCAGAAAACAGCATTATAAGAGAAACCAAAGACTGGAACTGAGGGAAGTCGGGGGTGGGGTGGGGGTGAGTGGGTTTTGTGGGGGAGGGGGGAGGGAGAAAGAATAGGGGGGGACAAGGATGATATGTTTTTGGATAATATCTCTTGTTATAATTTTGAATATTTTTGTAAAACAAAACAAAACAAAACAAAACAAATATTTTTGTTAAATTGGTGCTTTTTTCCTGGGGGTGCTCAAGGCAGTACCATCTCCCTTTTTTCTAGAAGAAAAGCACTGGTTAAAAGTGTGGCACTTCGTCTAACAACTTTTCGATGTGTACCAGCAGCGTTTTTTCTAGAACTAAAGGACTGAATCAAATTAATATCATTTGGTTTTGCTTGTAAGTTAAATGTGCGTAAAATTGCATGGAAATCTCGCCAGTTAATTGCAGTTATATTATTATTGTTATGAATACTATTATTTATTTAGCATTCCATGACATTTTCAGAAGGCACAATTAAAATTGTTCGGTTTTCCAAAAGCAGTTTATGTGCTTCTTCATCTGATGTAGACTTCCCAAGCTCAGTGTCGTCCAGTCACAAAAATAATAGCAGATTTGAATTCTGCACAACCAAAAAGATACAGTGGTACCTCAGGTTAAGAACTTAATTTGTTCTGGAGGTCTGTTCTTAACCTGAAACTGTTCTTAACCTGAGGTGCCGCTTTAGCTAACCGGGCCTCCCGCTGCCGCTGCACAATTTCTGTTCTCATCCTCAACCAAAGTTCTTAACCCGAAGCGTTTGTAACCTGAAGCGTCTGTAACCCGAGGTACCACTGTATTTTAAAGACCCATCATGGAAGAAATCTGCAAAAATCAAGTTTCTCCTCCTAAAATGACACGCACATGCACACGCTTAAGAAGAGCCTACTGTTCTCATGCCAAATGCACAACTAGACCAGCATCTTCAGTGGCCAACTGATGCCCACTGCTACTGCTCCTCTCCTGGTTCCTTTCCCAGCAGCCTAAGACTCCTTTGTCTTATTTCACATTGCCCTGCCCTCTTCATTCCTCTACCTTGTTCTGGGAGACCTGGGGAGAGAGGAGCTGGTCGCAGCAGGAGGGGGAGATACCCTGGCTTCTTCAGCAGCCTCCCTCATCCCTCTCTCCTGGCCCCTCTCCTCTCCTGCCTTTGAGCCTGGACTGCTCTCTGACACAGCCTCCTCCTGCTCACTAAGCCCTGTTGCCTCCGACTAAGCTTTTGAAACCTCCTCGTCCCAGTCTGCTCCCTCTTCTCCCTCTGACCACTCATTTTTGCCCCACCACCAATCCCCTGGCTCTGAGCCTCCTTTCCCCCCCCTGTGGGTTCCCTTGGGGGCTCCCTAGCTGGTGCCCCCCACCAATCCTCAGCATCCAGCCAGACCATGACAACGCTAGGCTGGTGTGTGTGGTTATTTGATGCCATAGAAACTACTCTTAAGTGTCTGCTCTGATAATAATAATCATAATAATCATAATAATAAATTTTATTTGTACCACGCCCTCCCCAGCCAAGACCGGGCTCAGGGCGGCTAACACCAGGTATAAAACAATTGATCAAAATACCACCTCCACATGTGGTGGGAGTGTCCCAAAATCCAACTATTCTGGACAACAGTCATATGAGAAATATGTAAAATAACCAAGCTAGTATTAAAATCACCCCAGAAATGGCCCTACTGAACATATTCCAAGACAACAATGCCCACTTACACCACAAATAACTTATAACCCACCTACTTTCAGCAGCCAGAAACATCATAACCAGACACTGGAGAGACCTGTCAGGAGTAAGCATGGACCAATGGTACCAAATAGTATGGGAAACAGCCCTACTAGAAAAATTAACCAATAAACTGAAACTGACATGGGGACAAATAGAAGAAGACGCCTTCACCCTGGTATGGCTCCCCTTTATCACATACACAGCCCAACAAGAAAATGGCAAAAAATCCACCAACAGCATACAAATCAATATGGCTAACCTGATACTAAACACCCACCCACCCCACTCACACATGAAAACAAAGACCGCCACAGCCAACCACAAATGAACAGCCACACGCGAGGCCAACCCCAACCTCTCTCACCACCAAAGGAACAGAAGTGAACAGCAGAGAACCTGCACAAGCAATGCTGACACAAAACCCCACATATATTAAGTAAAATAGAAACATTGTCACCCGACCCCACCCCCACTCATATGTTCCCCCTCCACCTCTTTCCCCCTATTCTTCCTAATGTCTCAACAAATGAAACCGATTTGTAAAAAAAGAAAGGTGTTACGTGAAAAAAAAAATACGAGAGACATTGCACAAACCTTTGTAAATCAAGAAAACCCTTAATAAAAATACATTTTAAAAGTTGATTAAAATACAACTTAAAAACAAGATTAAAATACAACATTAAAAGGCAGCCTCATTTCAGTAGAAACTCAAATCAAAAACTTTTGGGGGATGAAAACGTCAAATCTTCACCAAGGCCAACTATCCAGACCGGTCCTACGTGGGCCAGAAAAAAAGCCAAGGAAGTCCCCAAATTGGAGTTCCATCACAGAAGGAGAAAGGGAAAAGGGAAATGGAAAGAGGGGAAGGGGATCAAGTTGATTCCAAGCCAAAGGAATTAACGATCTGCCGTGTGCATTCCTTTGGCTGGAGAGCCCCCTTAACACCAGCTTCTGCCACCCCGATGCCCTCTAGATGTTCTGGGTTGCAATTCATGCCAGCCCCTAGCTAGCGTAGGAGTTGTAGTCCCCGAAACAACTTGGGCGTGGGCACCAGGTTGGAGAAGACAGGTGTGTAGGACCAGCATGGTCTTAACTAAAGGACAACATCTGAAGGGGAGGAGAACCCCTTTGGCCTTGTCAGGTTTGTGGCATTGTCCATGTGTTTGCTTCCCGGAACAGAGGCTGGCAGTGACTCCCTTTTAAGGCAGCTGTTACAAATTTGGCCAGCTTTTGCTCACAGCTGCTGAAACTCCAGAGAGGAAGCCACGGATAGGGTCATCGTCCCTGTCTTCAGTCATCTCGGAAAAGAAGAAGAAAAAAGAAACAAAAGAAGAAGAAGAAGTAGCAAAGACGTTCTGTTTTGACCTCCAGTGACATGCAATGGCATTTAAAAGGAGAAGGGTTGTTTATCAGACTTCAGGAGGAAATCTGCAAAGAATAACATTTACTGCATTCATTTTCCAAAGTCCTTTGTTACTAGAGTGGGCAGATGCGAGCGATGCAGAGGGTTCCTGCGATCACAAGAGGGGATTTTAGCAGGTGTAACTTCTCATCTGAGCTACAAATCCTGAAATTCCCTTTCAGCTATCAAAGTTGGGGGTGGGATTGAATTGGGGGGGGGGGGGGCTTTGAGTTTGGTTTGCATTTTAACATGAGACAACCTGATTTGCACTTTCCAAAAGAAATATATGAATCAGAGCACAACTCGAGTTCAAAATTTGGCTCTTCCCTGAATTTTGGCATGAAGTTCTCCAACCAAAAATAAAACAAAATATGCGTACGAAAATAAATATTTCATGGGAACGCATGCGCAAAATGCATCCTATTGGTGAAGATAATGTACAAAAATGCATTGCAAGAGGCAAAATCATCTTCAGAAAAAGGCATATGAGGAGAAACATGCACCAGATTTCTGAATTTTTTTTTATAAGGGCTTTAAAAAGAATTGCAAACAGGTGTGGGAGGGTGGTCAACTGGACTTGAGATTGGAAAAAAGAAGGAACTGGGCAGAACTCACATTGACAGATTCTTCCATTCCTGGTTGCAGAAGCTCTTCCCTCTTTTCCACCTGACCACATTATTCCTTTATCATAAATTCCACATTCTGAGCCAGATGATTCATCCATCTACCCCAGGAGTGTCTGTCTACTCTGGTGTCTCAGCTACGATCTTTCTTAGCTCTGAAACATAGAGACGTAACAAACTCAGAAATGGGGGAGTATTCAAACAGTAGGTTTTGGTATCTGTCCCTCCCCTGATCTACTTTGAATCTGATACACTAAAAATGTGTCAACCTGGTTTGAACACAACACCTCAAGCGAGGATCACAGGTGGGTTACAGTATAAAAAACACAAAAGTAGATAACACAATGGGGGACGTGGGTGGTGCTGTGGGTTAAACCACAAAGCCTAGGACTCGCTGATCAGAAGGTCAGCGGTTTGAATCCCCGCGACGGGGTGAGCTCCCATTGCTCGGTCCCTGGCTTCTGGTATTTACAGGAAGGGATGTGTTTATTGTCTGATCCAGAGTGAGGAAAGGTAACCCTTTTCATCCAGCCAGGAACATGCACCTGTTTAGAAAGGCAAGTGTCTGTTTGCATACATCCTTCGAAGTCGGAAACTCTTGTTGAGCAAAGATCCACGTAGAGAAGAGTATTGAGGGATGGGGTGCTTTTCAGACTGAGGTCCATGTTTCCTGCTGCACAAACTTCTGGAGGCCGCATGTTCTGGGGGCAGAGAACTCCATCAGAAGTGGGTGGCCTACGGGCCAGAAGTACGACTCAGCTCAATGAGGAGTCAAGCAGACTCTACGGAACTGCCCACCGCAAGGAATTAAGCAGGCACTAGGGACTCGGGTGGCGCTGTGGGTTAAACCACAGAGCCTAGGACTTGCTGATCAGAAGGTTGGCGGTTCGAATCCCCGCAACGGGGTGAGCTCCTGTGGCTCGGTCCCAGCTCCTGCCAACCTAGCAGTTCAAAAGCACGTCAAAGTGCAAGTAGATAAATAGGTACCACTCCGGCGGGAAGGTAAACAGCGTTTCCGTGCGCTGCTCTGGTTTGCCAGAAGCGGCTTAGTCATGCTGGCCACATGATCCGGAAGCTGTACGGCTTCCTCGGCCAGTAAAGCGAGATGAGCGCCGCAACCCCAGAGTCGGCCACAACTGGACCGAATGGTCAGGGGTCCCTTTACCTTTACATAACACAATAACAAACAAAACAATACCCCTGGTTTAAAAGACCATAGGTTGTTTATTTAACCAAAGGCCTGGAAGAAGAGGAATGCATTTGCCTGGCGCCTAAAGCTATGTAGAGAAGGTGCCAGGCGAGCCTCCAAGGGGAAAGCATTCCACAAATGGGGAGCCATCACAGAAAAGGCCCCTTCCCATGTTGCCACCCTCCAGATCTCTCGTGAAGGGCGCACACAAAGAAGGGCCTTTACCTGCGCTCCTAATCTGAGCTCCAGTGACCAGCATGGCTGCCGAATTCTGCACCAGCTGAAGTTTCTGAACTGTATTCAGGGGCAACCCCAGATATAACGCGTTGCAGTAATCTAACCTAGAGGTTACCAGAGCATAGACAACGTAAGTTAGGCTATCCCTGTCCGGATAGGGGCGCAGCTGGGCCACTTGGTTCTGCATGCTCTCACATATCCCTCAATCCAACCAAGTCACAATCCAAATTTAAGGACATATTCCTGGCAGGCAAAAACACTTGAGGTGGTTGCATTGCAAAGTTGGTTGAGGGGTGTACCCTGGGGAAAGAGAGTGTGGCTGAAGAGGGGTGTGTAGCCTGTGGAGAGTCCTCCTGGGGGCCAGGTAGAGAGGTCTTGAGGGCCGCAGTGTGCCCCTGGCCTGACGTTTCTCACCCCCTGTTATAATTTTGAGGTTCCTTGTCGTCTGCTGTAGCTCTTTGATGGGATGTAAATAATAATAATAATAATAATAATAATAATAATAATAATAATAATAATTTATTTATACTCCACCCATCTGGCTGGGTTTCCCCAGCCACCCTGGGCAGCTCCCAACAGAATTAAAAGCACAACAGAACATCAAACATTAAAAACTTCCCTAAACAGGGCTGCCTTCAGATGCCTTCTAAAAGTCAGATAGTTGTTTATTTCCTTGACGTCTGATGGGAGGGCGTTCCACAGAGCAGGCGCCACTACCAAGAAGGCCCTCTGCCTGGTTCCCTGTAACTTCTCTTCTCGTAGGGAGGAAACCGCCAGAAGGCCCTCGGAGCTGGACCTCAGTGTCCGGACTGAACGATGGGGGTGGAGACGCTCCTTCAGGTATACTTGGCCGAGGCCATTTAAGGCTTTAAAGGTCAGCACCAACACTTTGAATTGTGCTCGGAAATGTACTGGGAACAAATGTAGGTCTTTCAGGACTGCTGTTATATGGTCTTGGCAGCCACTCCCAGTCACCAGTCCAGCTGCCGCATTCTGGATTAGTTGCAGTTTCCAGGTCACCATCAAAGGTAGTCCCATGTACAGCACATTACAGTAGTCCAAGCAGGAGATAACAAGAGCATGCACCACTCTGGCAAGACAGTCTGCGGGCAGGGAGGGTCTCAGCCTGTGTACCAGATGGAGTTGGTAGACAGCTGCCCTGGACACAGAATTAACCTGCGCCTCCATGGACAGCTGTGAGTCCAAAATGACTCCTAGGCTGCACACCTGCCCTTCAGGGGCACAGTTACCCCATTCAGGACCAGGGAGTCCTCCACACCCACCTACCCCCTGTCCCCCAAAAGCACTACTTCCGTCTTGTTCCTCCCCCCCGCACTCCCCCTAATCTGGCCAGCCAGAGGCACAATTTCCTGCTAAATGCCAGAGATGCTTTCATAACCCTTCGCGTCCTCGGCATGACACGTTGCAAAGGACAAGGATGTCCAGGGACAGTTTCCAGAGCAACAAGACGTCAGGGTATGCGCGGCACCCTCGAAAGGAATGCCCTTGTGTCTTACTGCTGGGGTGGAGGAGCTCGCTTGACAGTGGAGAGTCGATTTTTGTGTGTCCAGGGATTGAGATGAGACCTGCTGCCAGTGGGGAAAGGGAATTTTCCGCCTGAATGGAATGAAACTAAATAGCAAGGTCAGAAATTTTGAAGGAGTTAGTTTTGCAGGGATGCGGTAGAATGTTTGCTTCAGCACTTAATTTTTTGAAAATGCAGAAGTTAGGTGCCACTTCATCTAAGGAAGGGACTAAAATGTAAAAGAAGTCCTGGCAAGAGAATGAAGGATGTGTCTTTATGCCTCAAGCAGTTACAATTATAGGACCTGTTTTGGGGAACACCTGAGCATTTCAGGGGCAGTTTTCTGCTTTACATTGCAATTTTATTTACTTCCACGTAGGTCCTCTTTTAAACCTCAAACAAGTGCTTCTTGTGGTATATTTTGCAGCTGCAAAAGGGATCAAGACATCAGCAAGACCTTCAAAGAATGATGTGTGAATCTTCAAAATGGGAGAAATTTAAACCTTTGCCAGCGTTTGAATGCCAAATCTGTAATTCAGAGTCATATCTTGAATAAGAACTTATGTCTCCAAATTAGGATCTTGTAGAGATTTGTCAGTACCTCCTTGGCTATTTTGATTTTGGCAAGCATCAAATCCCATAAATTTTCAAATGCCCCCCCGGCACTACATACTGCTGCATGTCTGCTGAGAAATACTGTCAGTTACTAATGCCATTGCATGTCCATTTCTGAGAGTGCTATCAAATACATATGATATTTGCCTTCAGGTGTCAAACACAGAGGTCTAATATTTGGCAAATATTCCAAGAGCATGTTGGAGATATTTGACATGAAAGTTTTCACTTGTGAGGAGAACTTTCGGGACCAAATATATTTTGGTTCTGTACCTGACAATCCTTTGAAGCGATTGCATGCATGTATTGCTATACAGTGGTACCTCAGGTTGAGTACTTAATTTGTTCCGAAGGTCCGTACTTAACCTGAAACTGTTCTTAACCTGAAGCACCACTTGAGCTAATGGGGCCTCTTGCTGCCGCCGTGCAATTTCTGTTCTCATCCTGAAGCAAAGTTCTTAACCCGAGGTAATATTTCTGGGTTAGCGGTCTGTAACCTGAAGCGTATGTAGCCTGAAGCGTATGTAACCTGAGGTACCACTGTATACACAATATGTTTGTTTGTGCATGTCATGGGTGCAACTGTAGATGTCAATCCATGTTTGCCAAATTTTTATAATTTTAAAAATATTTTTTTAACAAATAAACATTTCAACAACATTTTAAATTTAGCAATCAACCATTCCACCAACGACTTCCCCTCCCTTCCTCAGTGGTTCCCTCAAAATTCAATTTATGCTGCATATTAGAGTTACTCTGTACCTTCACCTTATCACAAAAGAAAAAGTTCACCCCCACTGCTGTTCATACTCAAATCCTACTTGCGTTTTAACATATTTACACTGAGTTTTTAAGTAGTCTGCAAACATTTTCCAATCTTCTTTAAAATCATGTGTTTGCCAAATGTAACTGTGTGTATGGTGGTGTCTAAAGTGGGAAAGAGTGGACTAATTAGAATGTTTTTCCGGCCTCGGAAATGCATTTCCTGACTCAAAGTAGGCTAGCAAATGACGAACTGCAGTGGTTGGTTTCAGTGGTGAAGCAAGAAGACCTGGATAAACCATTGTGCTAAATATTCTTCTGAGTTGGGGCAGAAGATCCGTCCATTTTACTTCCTGCAATGAATTTCTTGGCTATATTCCTTGGCAACTATCCTTTTCTTCTTTATGACTTTCCCAGGTTGAGATACATTGAAATGGATGGTACCCAGCAATACTTTTGACATGGCCCCAAGGGAAAAGGCTAGGTGGACTCATGTTGTTGTTTAGTCGTTTAGTTGTGTCCGACTCTTCGTCACCCCATGGACCAGAGCACGCCAGGCACTCCTGTCTTCCACCTCCCCCCACAGTTTGGTCAAACTCATGCTGGTAGCTTCGAGAACACTGTCCAACCATCTCGTCCTCTGTCGTCCCCTTCTCCTTGTGCCCTCCATCTTTCCCAACATCAGGGTCTTTTCCAGGGAGTCTTCTCTTCTCATGAGGTGGCCAAAGTATTGGAGTCTCAGCTTCAGGATCTGTCCTTCCAGTGAGCACTCAGGGCTGATTTCCTTCAGAATGGATAGGTTTGATCTTCTTGCAGTCCATGGGACTCTCAAGTGTCTCCTCCAGCACCATAATTCAAAAGCATCAATTCTTCGGCGATCAGCCTTCTTGATGGTCCAGCTCTCACTTCCATACATCACTACTGAGAAAACCATTTCTTTAACTAAACAGACCTTTCCTGGCAAGGTGATGTCTCTGCTTTTTAAGATGCTGTCTAGGTTTGTCATTGCTTTTCTCCCAAGAAGCAGGCGTCTTTTATTTTCTGCACATTGGTGAACTACAACTCCCATCCTCCTTGGCCTTGCATGCTGGGCGCAAATGGGAGTCAAAAATTGAGAGCCAGTGTGGTGTAGTGGTTAAGAGCAGTGGACTCACAGCACATTGTTGTTGTTGTTGTTTAGTCATTTAGTTGTGTCCGACTCTTCGTGACCCCCTGGACCAGAGCACGCCAGGCACTCCTGTCTTCCACTGCCTCCCGCAGTTTGGTCAAACTCATGCTAGTAGCTTCAAGAACACTGTCCAACCATCTCGTCCTCTCTCGTCCCCTTCTCCTTGTGCCCTCCATCTTTCTCAGAATCATGGTCTTTTCCAGGGAGTCTTCTCTTCTCATGAGCTTGCCAAGGCTCGTGTAGAAGGATTTATAAACAGCCTTGGACTAGGATAATTTGAAGGATTGTCTCCTTCTTCATCAGGAATGTGACCATCCAAAAAGGTGTGGAACTACCTCTGAGCAAGACCTCCTGCACCCATTTTGGACAGTCAATTCAGAAGGGTTTCATTTTTGATTGTGCGGAAAGTTAAATCAGAGGTCCAGGAGAATGAATAGGGTCTCTCTCTCACACACACACCCTGCTTCTTGGACATCCTACAAGGTGACCAAGGCAGTTTTCATGCCAAAATGAGACCTACACCCGGAAGTTGCAGTTAGTGCAGAAGGCTGCAGCACGATGGCTGACGGGAGCGAGGCATTGTGCTCAGAGATCTGTATGGGCTGCCGGTTTGCCACTCGGCCAAGTTCAAGGTGTTGTTCAAGAGCTTTCCAAACTGTGTGTCGTGACACATTAGTGTGTCAGCTGCAGTGTGTAGGTGTGTCGCGGGAACGCTGTCCGTGCTCCTCCTGGGGCTTGAAAGGGGTTAATTTAACATCCACTTTGCCAGTAAAACTGAATTACAGTGGTACCCCGCAAGACGAATGCCTTGGAAGACGAAAAACTTGCTAGACGAAAGGGTTTTTTGTTTTCTGAGGTGCTTCGCAAGACGGATTTTCCTAAGGGCTTGCTTCGCTAGACGAAACACCCCTGCCTCTCCTGTCATGGCGATGGTCACTGCACGCATGCACGCTCGCTTCCCCACTCCTCCGGCTCCCTCCCACCTTCCGGCTGCCGACTCCTCCAGCTCCCTCCGACCTTCCGGCTGATGGCCGACCTTCCGGCTGCCTCGCACTGCTGCCCACCGCCCTCGCGCGCTCCTCTGAGAGAGCCGTTGCCGCCAGCAGCCAGCGTTGCAGCCGGAGTCGCGCTCCTGAGCCCCGCCGCCCTCCAGCAGCCGCATCCGGCGGTGGCCACAAGGTGCGGGTGAGTCCAAGGTACCGGCTGCGGCAGCTGCCCTGCTTCTCCCCACCGCTCCCCGCTGTTCTTAGTGTTTAACTGCAGTGGTGCTTCGCAAGATGAAAAAACTCGCGGAACGAATTGATTTCGTCTTGCGAGGCACCACTGTACTGTGTTGCGAAATGATGCGTGTCCAAAAAGTGTGTCACCAACATGAAAAGTTTGGAATGCTCTGTGTTACTATCATACCCTCCAACATTTCTTCACTGAAAATAGGGACGTTGTTAATCATCATTATCATCATCATCACTTTTTTATTTATACTCCCAGCCACTTTGGGCAGCTTCCAATGTATATAAAAGGTAAAGGACCCCTGACAGTTAAGTCCAGTCACAGATGACTCTGGGGTTGCAGCGCTCATCTCACTTTATAGGCCGAGGGAGCTGGTGTTTGTCCGCAGATTACCCGGGTCATGTGGCCAGCATGACTAAGCCGCTTCTGGCGCAACAGAACACCGAAACCAGAGCAGTACATGGAAACACCATTTACTTTCCCGCTAGATTGGTACCTATTTATCTACTTGCACTATTTGGTGTGCTTTTGAACTGCTAGGTTGGCAGGAGCTGGGACAGAGCAGCGGGAGCTCACCCCAAACCTTCTGGTCGGCAAGCCAAAGAGGCCCAGTGGTTTAGACCACAGCACCACCCACGTTGATCCCTCCAACATATATAAACCATAATAAAACATTAAACATTAAAAAAATTCTCTATACAGGGCTGCCTTCAGATGTCTTCTAAAGGCTGTATAGTTATTTATTTCCTAGGTTCAGGGGTTGTATATCTCCATACCCTCCAACATTTCTCCAGTGAAAATAGGGATGTCCCATTCCATAATGATAATTTTCCTATTTATACCCAGGCCATCTGACTGGGTTGCCCAGCCACTCTGGGCAGTATCCAACATATATAAAAAACATAATAATTAAACATTAAAAACAAAACATTCCCTATGTAGGATTGCCTTCAGATGGTTGGGTTTCGAATAACTCCATAACTTCCAACATTTCTCCAATGAAAATAGGGATGTCCTAAGGAAAAGTGGGACATTCTGGGATCAAATCAGAAACTGGGACAGCTTCTGTAAACCCAGGACTGTCCCTGGAAAATAGGGACACTTGGAAGGTCTGTAATACCCATTCTGAATTTGTAAGAACTTGATCTTTAACCTCATCTGTCCTTGGGAACTCCCTGCCTATGGACACCAGACAGGCAACTTTGCTGCAGTCTTTTTGGTGTCTGCTAAAAACACCCTTAGGGACGCGGGTGGCGGTGTGGGTTAAACCACAGATCCTAGGACTTGCCGATCAGAAGGTCGTGGTTCGAATCCCTGTGACAGGGTGAGCTCCCGTTGCTCGGTCCCTGCTCCTGCCAACTTAGCAGCGTCAAAGTGCAAGCATGTCAAAGTGCAAGTAGATAAATAGGTACCACTCGGGCGGGAAGGTAAACGGTGTTTCCATGTGCTGCTCTAGTTCCCCAGAAGCAGGTTAGTCATGCTGGCCACATGACCCAGAAGCTGTACGCTGGCTCCCTTGGCCTATAGAGTGAGATGAGCACCACAACCCCAGAGTCGGCCACGACTGGACCTAATGGTCAGGGGTCCCTTTAACTAAAAACATTCTTGCTTAGACAAGACTACCCAGATGTTTAGAGGATTGAGTTTCAATCTGTTTTCAGCCTAGTGTTATTTGAACTACTGCATCCTTTGCCAGCCAGATGTTTTGGAACTGGCTGATGGGAGTTGTAGTTCAAAATGTATGGAAGGCCAAGGATGTGCTACTGTCTCCATTAAAGAATGGCTGAAATGTGCCAGGGAGCGCAGTTGGGCGCAGTTTTCTGACACTTGCCCTACACTTATTAAAGAACTTATCTTCCCCCAATTTTTCCAGGTTCACCTTGTGGTTGCCAAGCAACTGCAGGAGATCCCTCATCCTCCACCCACCCAGGAAGTGACTCAGAGGCCCACACCTTCTGGTTGCTAAGCAACTACAAATAGGTTCTTCCTCCTCTGTTTACCTCCAGAGCTGTTACCTGGGGCATTGGAGGGCGGCCATAAGGAGACTGGGGAATGACGTATATTGTCCATATATTTTTTTGCAAGGGAATCATGCCTTGACGCTAGGTACTATGGCACAGTAATGTGCAGGCAGGCCTGGTACCATGCGCCATGGGGTCTGTTATCCAAGTAGGCTGAGAAACTTCTGCAAGCGGCCCTTCGGCGTGAGCTTAAGAGAAGAGAATGGCATCTATCATACTGGATTAAATGCGAATCAGGATGAGGGGAAACGCAGGCCAGAAGGCACATGGCACCGCTGGTTCTCAGACCCAGGGCACAGGCAAGCAGATTCAAGTCTCTGTGCCCCACAATATTCTGACAAACCCTCAATAAACTAGGATTTCTGGGAATGCTTGGTGGTGGTGGTGGGGAATTGTGGCAGTTAAAGCGGTACAATAGTGCTTCAGATGTCTGGTGCGGATGTGGCCCTGATAGGGCTGGAGAGAATCCTGCTTAAAATCCTGGAGAGCTGCTGCCAGTCTGAGTTGACAGCACTGAGGTGGCGGAGCCAACAGTCTGGTGCAGTAGAAGACATCTTTCTCGGTTCCTATCCGGTGCGGACTTTGGTCTTTCAAATTTCAGCGGTGCGCAAAATTTGCCCCCCGCCTCTCACCTTCCATTCTGCTCAAATTGTGATCCCATAGTTGTGATGCGAATTCATCATGCAAAAGGCTGGGCCGGATTAATCCCTAGCTGGAATTAAGATTGCTGGAAGAAATATGAACAACCTCAGATATGCAGATGACACAACCTTGATGGCAGAAAGTGAAGAGGAATTAAAGAACCTTTTAATGAGGGTGAAAGAGGAGAGCGCAATATATGGTCTGAAGCTCAACATCAAAAAAACCAAGATCATGGCCACTGGTCCAATTACCTCCTGGCAAATAGAAGGGGAAGAAATGGAGGCAGTGAGAGATTTTACTTTCTTGGGCTCCGTGATCACTGCAGATGGTGACAGCAGCCACGAAATTAAAAGACTCCTGCTTCTTGGGAGAAAAGCAATGACAAACCTAGACATCATCTTAAAAAGTAGAGACATCACCTTGCCGACAAAGGTCCGTATAGTAAAAGCTATGGTTTTCCCAACAGTGATGTATGGAAGTGAGAGCTGGACCATAAAGAAGGCTGATTGCCAAAGAATTGATGCTTTTGAATTATGGTGCTGGAGGAGACTCTTGAGAGTCCCATGGACTGCAAGAAGATCAGACTGATCCATTCTGAAGGAAATCAGCCCTGAGTGCTCACTGGAAGGGCAGATCATGAAGCTGAGGCTCCAATACTTTGACACCTCCTGAGAAGAGAAGACTCGCTGGAAAAGACCCTGATGTTGGGAAAGATGGAGGGCACAAGGAGAAGGGGACGGCAGAGGACCAGATGGTTGGACAGTGTTCTCGAAGCTACCAGCATGAGTTTGTCCAAACTGCGGGAGGCAGTGGAAGACAGAAGTGCCTGTCATGCTCTGGTCCATGGGGTCATAAAGAGTCGGACACGACTAAACGACTAAACAACAACAACAAAGTTGTGATGCCCTGCGGTGACCCCCTAAGCTCGGTGCCCAGTGCACTGGAACCACTCGCTCTGCCCTAAATCCACCTCTGTTCCTATTCCTTGGAATCAGGGGTGCCAACTTGAATAAAATATTGGGGGGGGGGGCACAGATAGGCCCCGCCCCACATAACCGATCGCATGACGTGGTACCTGCATACCATTTGAATGGCAATGCCCATCAACTTTGGGGAGGCCCAGCCCCCTCAAATAATTTGGGGGGGGGGGCAAAGCCCACTTTGGCCCCTAGGAGTTATGTACTAAGCTTGGATCCTAGATCAATAGGCAAGTAGGATCCCAGAATGCAACAATTGATTGGTTTGCAGGAGAAGACCAATCAGGCTCCAGGAAGAAGTTAATCAGCCTATTAGGCTGGTAGGATCGTAGAATGCAACAACTGATTGGCCTGCAGGAAAAGACCAATCAGGCTCCAGGAGGGAAGCAGACTCAGCCAATCAGATGGGGCTCATGGTGTAAATAATGTATATAAAAGCCTGAGGTTTTGGGGGCAATTCAATCACTGTTTTACAAGCTGTAATAAAGAGCATGAAATCACCAAAGGACCCTGAGTATATTTCAAGTTGGTTCCTATGATTAGAATAAGGAGCATGGCCTGGGCTTGTTTTTCCCCCTGACCTACATAAAGCCTTTCTTTAGACGTAACTGGAGAGACGAGAGCCCACATGTGCAATTGATTGCATTGCACTGGAGAAGCCATAATGATTAGATCACTTCAATGACCTGCCACGAAACGGTCTCCTTTTCCTACTGCGAGCAAAGGTCAAGTAGGAGGCACTTCCTGTCTTCGCTGGCTGACACGTGGCTGCCCTGTCGGCGACTCGTAATCTTCCAGGCCCGCAGCTTGGCAAACCCTTTTCTTTTAATCGAAGCAAGCTTTCGAGTGGTGTGTTTATGCGTGTGTGTGAACAATGCGAGGTATTAAGGAGAGGCCTGGCCAAATCAGCGCGATGCCAAAAGGGTTTTAAAATAACCCAGCCGGCGGCAAAGGAAAATCTTTTCCGTATGGGCTGGGGAAAAGTGTCATCTGAAACTCTTTAAGGGAGTGTTTCCCCCTCGAAGGCCAGGCATTTCTGCATCTCGGAGGAAGGTGGCATTGATCAGGAACTAACGACAGCAGCGCTCTGGGGAACGGATGTAGGCCAGTGCATCTTTCCTGGTTCATCCTCCGGCTTCTTCAGGCAGGACTGGGAGAGAATCCTGCCTGAAAAGGTGGAGTGCTGCTGCCAGTCAGTGCAGACAGCACTGAACTAGATAGACCAGTGGTCAGATTCATTGTAAGGCAGCTTGCTATGGTGCTGTGCCTTGCTTTGCAAGGAGCGTGGAGCTGCTGCTGCAACTGGCAGCCTCGCATACCCTCCACCACATCTCTGATGAAAATAAGGACGTCCTATTCCATAACGCGGGAACGTGGGACGCGGGTGGCGCTGTGGGTAAAAGCCTCAGCGCCTAGGGCTTGCCGATCGAAAGATTGGCGGTTCGAATCCCCACGGCGGGGTGCACTCCCGTTGCTCGGTCCCAGCGCCTGCCAACCTAGCAGTTCGAAAGCACCCCTAGGGGCAAGTAGATAAATAGGGACCGCTTACTAGCGGGAAGGTAAACGGCGTTTCCGTGTGCGGCTCTGGCTCTCCAGAGCAGTGATGTCACGCTGGCCACGTGACCCGGAAGTGTCTCCGGACAGCGCTGGCTCCCGGCCTATAGAGTGAGATGAGCGCACAACCCTAGAGTCTGTCAAGACTGGCCCGCATGGGCAGGGGTACCTTTACCTTTACCTTATTCCATAACAACAACAATTTTATTATTTATACTCTGCCCATCTGACTGCATTGCCCCAGCCACTCTGGGATCATTCCAATATTTACATATATAAACGTAATACAGTGGATGCTCAGGTTGCAAATGTGATCTGTGTGGGATGCACATTCGCAACCCGCAGCGTTCGCAACCTGCAGCATTTGCAACCGGCAGCAGCACATCTGCGCATGCGCGGGTTGCGATTCGGCGCTTCTGCTCATGTGCAAAGCGTGATTTAGCGCTTCTGCGCATGCGCGACCGCCGAAACCCGGAAGCAAACCGTTCCAGTACTTGCGGATTTCGGCAGTCCGTAATCCAAAAAAATGCAACCTGAAACGTATGACTGTAAAACATTATAAAAAATTCCACAGACAATAAAAATAATTTAAAAGGTCATAGAATGTTTATCGGATCTCTGGTGGAGCACTGAAGTTTGTTAGGTGGCTTTAGGCTCTGCCGAAGTCCTTCGCTTTCTTGGCCCAGCCTACCTCACTAGGTTCTTGTGGAATACAGTAAATCAAGATCTAAACCGACTGCAACTTTCCTGCTTCCGGGGCTGTCTTCAGATGTCTTCTAAAGGCGGCACAGTTACTTATCTCCTTGATTCGGGGGTCGCAAAGCTTCATACACTCTCTGATGGAAATACGTATGTCCTAAGGGAAAACGGGACATTCCAGGCTCAAATCAGAAACTGGGCTGTCTTCTGTAAATCCGGGGCTGTCCCTGGAAAAATAGGGACACTTGGAAGTTCTGGACTCATGTGATGCTTCCGCCCTCAGTAGCCCTGACTCTGGCACAGGCAGGAGAAAGGCTTCTTGTAGGGACATCAAGGGGCACAACCCTTTTTGCCTTATAATGTCAGATTCTGCCCTAAATGGGTAGCAGGGATGTGCACCTCTAAGGGAAGGCCCAGGTGCATAGAATTGTAGAGTTGCAGAGCTGGGATGTGGTTGGAACTGTTGTAAACAAAAACTGCCATTTTCCCTTATGGGGTATCCAAGAGCCCATATAGAGTCCTTACGTAGGTTTCCTATTGGTAGGAGAAAATAACGGGGGCCACTAGGGGCGCATCAGAAGATGGCTGACAATAACATCTCTCCGGCCCACACGAGGTAATTTGGAGGCTGTGATGGGAGTAAATAGCCTCCCTACCCCCCCCCCCGGATTGGGGGGGGGGGCTTGCCCTTGCCTGCTGTGCCCTATACCACCCCCGAATTTGTGGGGATGGGGGCACTAGGCACAATGCCCCCCTGTGGGATTTCGGCGCTCCTGGACGCCGTCTCTGATCCGCGCCACTAGCTGCAAGAACTTCAAAAGAAACAATTTGGATGAAGCGAATGCACATATTCCAAGGAAGGAGGGGGAGTAAAGACTGCTAACAGAAGAGATCTCTGATAAAACAAGATGAGTCGGAGGAACAAGTATAAATCATGAGAAGATACGCCAAGACTCGGTATGGCAAAGGGACTGATGGGGGAGGGGAAAAAAACTTTCCTTTCTTTCCTTTATGTGATTAAACAAGAATCCCCCCCCCCCATAAGTCAGAAATGTCGTTTTAAGGACTTAAGTTGTGGATTTAAGGCTGTGTGGAGATAAACTTTTGAACCAAAGCATGTTTTGAGAAGAGCGTGGAATGTATAAGGGCTTTGGAATGACGCAGTTAAAAGTGCCATCGCCATATTGGGAAGTTCTGTCGGAGGACTTAAGTCTGGGAGGAGAAATAGAGAAATAGAGCTGTTTTTATATTGTGGGTGAAACTCCTCAGAGGGACTTAAGAACGACAGTTCTGTAATTAAAGATGGAAAGAGCGATGTTATCTATGAAGGCGATGATATATGGAAACCATCTCGATTTGAGGCTTGGAAGAACGGAAAAATTCACACAGGATTATTATTGGTGTTTATCGGCTTAAGGAGACTATCAGAAGAGATCATAAAGAAAAATGAGAAAATATATGAACAAGATGTGATGTGGAAACAGCAAAATAAGACTGGATAGAATTATGAACTTTGTTTGGACTGATTTGGACATTAACGCAGTAGCAAGAAGATGATCAGAATCCCCCTTCGGATCTTGAAATATGGGTCCCCTCAACAAAATTTAAAATTCGGCTTTGTAATTCGGAATTTATGTGATGTGATTTGATTTGATTGGCCGGTTAATAAAAATTATTATTTTTTTTATAAAAAAAAAGGTAGGAGAAAATAACAGAGGCCAACCAGAGAATATTGAGAAGCAAAGCAGCTAGTAAGCCTGATCTTTATTGATCTGTTGCAACAGGGTCCTCACTCACCACACGAAGGAGGGAGGAGGAACCCAGAACAATGGCACGCAAGGCCTTATATAGACATTTGAAATTGCCACCCTGTAGATCAAGACCACCCCCAGAAACATCATACATACATCACAGAAGGGGTGTAACCTAAGACCACCCCTCAGATACATCATACCTACATCACAGAAAAGGCGGTCTAAAACAGAAATTTGAATGTTGTTTTTCTCCTGTCATTGTTTATCTCCTGTCTGGCAGGTTACTTGATTGGATTGCCTGGGGAGCCTGGCCAGTCTTTTGTAATGATAAATACTTAGTTCCTGGGCCATGTCATAGGCTCACACCCTATTCAAACACAGACATACCCTTAAGACAGGATTTGTGATGGAAAAGACAATGGGGAGGCTTTTCCATTTTCCTTTGACCTTGCAGAGAAAACATTTGGTCAGTTTGGGACAGTTTGAGAATCAAAAATGGTTCCAGGTCGGTCTTCCTGTGCTGATCTATGTACGTGCTTGGTTGGTACACTTATGAACACTGAACATATATCTAAGACCTCAGAATTCCTATCACAGAACCTAAGAATTGCTTTGGCAGACGTTTATAAGATGAGGCCTGGCATGGATAAAGGAAAGTTTTCTCTCTCTTCCTCATCACACTAGATCTCATGGATGTCCATTGAAGCTGGATGTTGGAAGATTTGAGACAGATAAAAGAAAGTTTTGCACAATATGTATTCTTTGTAGAAACCTTAGTTCAACAAAGGCTCTATGTAGTTTTGAGAAAGGCAATGTCTCAAGGTAATGGGGCCTTGAATGGTTCACCTTAACTTTTAATATTTAAAACAATTGCATTTCAATTCTCTCCTTCCTTGGAGGTGTTGCAGGAATTTATGTATAGGTTGGGGGGGGGGGTTGCCCCTCCAGCAGATATCATGCACATGCAGCCCACTACCAAAATCAGCACAATCACTTTTGTGACTTTTGTGATTTGTCCCCATAAAACACTTCATCACAGTTTCTTCCTATCTATTCAAAGGGCCTTTGCTGCACGATACCAAATGTAAGAATTCACTGATAGATGTATCAATGTACGGGCTCACTGGGAAAACCTCAGAAATTCATATAGACATGTGAGCTCAGCTACTCAGCAGCTCCTCTGCCTGAGTGATAATTCCTGGCATCCTGATATGTGAGTGCCAGACAGGTAGCCATTCCAGAAATAACAAACCCAGATGAAGACAAAAGGGTGTGATTCACTTGGCTGGGAAAGAGGGAAATGTAAATATTTCTTTTGTTACACTTGATGGGTGTTTGGTGGAGGGCAAGGAGAACCATGGGGCAGGGTCCAGGATGTTCAGATTACTGCTACCAGAACTCCCCTTTCATGATGTAACCATGATGTAGTTTGGGGGAGGTGTAACATGGGGATTAGCAGGTAATAAAAGTTTGGGGGCTCTTTTGTTCAGGACTTCCATCTTGCTTCGTCTTGCAGTGAGTTGAACTCCTGTCGTGACATTTTCAATAAAGACCAAGCCTACTGGCTGCTGTTTTGCTCCAATTTTCCTGGTTGGTGTCCTTGCTTTTTTGTCCAAGGCAGTGGCGTAGCATGGGGGGTGCAGGGGGGGCCAGCCGCACCGGGCGCAACATCGGGGGGGGGGGCGCTCGCACTCGCAGCTCTCTGTCCCTACCTGGCTCACTCTCTCTCTCTCACTGCAGTGCTGGCTGTGCGAATCTGATCCGAGCCGCCAGGTCGCCGCCCACTGTGGAGGGGGGGGGGTGCCAGGCGTGCGGTGCGGTGCGGAGAGCGAGCGAGGGACTATCTGGGGGAGGGACAGTGCAGCGGGGGGCACAAATTACCCCGAGTTAGGGGGCGCGAATTACTTGCCTTGCCCCGGGTGCTGACAACCCACGCTACGCCACTGGTCCAAGGGAGCCCTCGGACTTCTCTGTTAACAGTTGTTCTTAAGGAGAGGCTGGACGGCCACCTGTCATGTATGATCAAGATAACATCCCTGCATTGCCGGGGGTTGGACTAGATGACCCTCAGGTTCCTTCCAACTCTACAATTCTATGATTCAGGTTTAATTTGGAGGCTCCTATGTGTTTTATATCGCTGTGTTATGCCCTGGTGCACTGCCTTGATTTTCTTTGGGAAATCAGGTGGGATAAGTAGTATTGTTTGGCTGGTGTTGGGAAAGAAAAGGTTTCTAAACGCTGAGTGGGTTCCAAGGGAGCCAGGTGAAAATGAACAGTGAGCAACAGAACCTGCTGCACTGGTGCAACCCTACACCCCAAGAGTAGATTATATCAACCTCCTCTAATGGGATTTCAGCCCTCTGGACAGGCCAGTCCCAAAACCCTCCCTCCCTCCATGCATCACCACAGTCAAAGGTGTCAGCACAAACTGCTATTGTGCCTGGCAATCATAGTGATGTGGCTCTGTGGCACGAAGAAGTAACTTGGCTCCAGGCTGTGCCATTAGGCGGTGCTTATGCTGAGTCAAGCATCAGGTGTCCATTGGCGCAAGCACAGCTGAACACTTTGAGAGACACAGAGCGGGCGACTTTTTGTTCCTTCTCTGTCTCCGTCTCCAAAGCAGCTTGTCGCCAGGACCTGTCTTGCGAGACTTTAGAGGGCTACGCCCAAAGAATCCCGTCTGCTCTCTGACCCTCCAGCTGTTCTTTCTACCTGGACAGCTCCATCCAGCTTGTCTCTGCATTTCAGCAACTTCCTTTCCTGTCCTGCTGGGGTTGTTGGTTCCAGCTCTTGCGACAAGCTGCGCCTAGACTGTCGGTGGGGACAGACTATCACCTATCAGCTCTGGTGCTCAAAGCCTTGCACTGGCTGGCCATGTGCTTTTGGGGGCAGGTTCAAGGTTCTTGTATTAATTCACAAGTCCCTTAACAACTTGGGTCCAGGACACCCGAAGAGACCAAAGGACTGGAGGACAAGTCCAAGGAATGGGAACAAACTGGACCAAAGGTCGGCCCAGGAAAGGTCTGGAAAAACAAAAACACATTTTCCTGGAGCCAAAACATTAAAGATGGGTCTCCCTGGGGGTGGTGTTTACTACAAAAAAGTCCGGCTGCAAACAGGGCCATTGGATTGGCACTGGTTACATCATCAAGAAATCTCTTCCCAGTCCCTGGAGCTGTTTTGCAACAGCTTTTAAAATGACCCCTTTTCATCTTAATAAACAATTGATGGAAAGATGTACAAATGTGGTGCTTCAGAAAAGGAACAGAAGAACTGGGTGGGCCAGCTGAAAGTCAGGTTGGCGGGGAGAGAATGAGAGCTAACCGAGGGTTTGACTTGAAGAATGCACATCTGTCATGCAGGCAGCAAAGCTGGGCTTGTTCCGATGGTGGAAAACCCACGCTGGCCTCTCTTGAAGTGTGACGTCTGCCTCTCTCCATCTTTATACCTTTTCCCCGTCTCAGCTGTTTGTGACATCATTCTTGGCAATGCTAGAGAGGATTGCGAATCAGAGGGGCATGTCTGAGTGAAGAATGAAACTTTCTTCAAGCGCTTCAGTGCTATAAATAAGGAGAAGCTTCGGATATCAAGGCGGCGCCATTTTCCTTCTAAACTTCCCCCCTGCCCTGGAGGAATCACTGGCGGTTTGAAATTCTGGTAGGATCGGTAGGGAGCAGGTATCATGTCATTTGCAAAATGCTGCTTAGCACCGCAAGGTAGAACAGATGATCTCCTTGGCCTCAATACATCCCAACCAGTACTAGCCGCACATTTCACCAGTATCAAGCCAGCTCGCCTGGTTTCTGATTCCTATGGGTGTGCTCATGTTGCCAGTTTATTGCTGGAATTACTGGGATCACTGCAGGCTTTGCTCTTGCTGCTGTAGCGTTTGCACCAGACGGCAGTAGCCTGGTGCTGCATTTGATTCCCTGCTCCTGTCGCTGCAGAATTTGCCCCAGACTGTGCTGGTTTGGTGTCCTATTTTCTTCTCAGCCCGAGGAGTGAGCAGAAAGAGTTCACTCTATAAGTGCCAGCGTGGACCATACAGAAGAAGCAAAGTATTTTCATACCAGGACAAACGACTGCTGTTTGATAAGGTAGGTGCAACCACATCCTTAACAGATATAGGGCACTTCCAGCCCGTTTGGGGTGGGATTCAGTCATGCACTGGTATATTCGGGTTGCACAATTAAAGCCGATTTGGAGCTGCTGTTTTGCCAAAAAATTGGGCTTTTTCCTATAAGGAACGCAACGGTTGGGAGAACTGCAGAATAGCGCCTGCTCTGATGCAATGTCATCTAGCCTCTCTGCAAACAAATCAGAACAAATGCTCCTTAAATAGCCAACAGCCTCTAATCTCCCTGCAAACAAATCACACTGAATGCTCAATGAATAGGATGCCTGGAACTGTCCTGTAGTTGGTAAGACTACTATCCTGCTGATACTTTCTTGGGGGTAGGGAAATGGGAAACTGCCTTATATAGAGTCAGGTCAATGCTCCATCTAGCTATACCAAACTGGAAACAGGTCACCAGAAGAGGACATTTCCAGAAATACTTGGACATGCCAGGAATGAACTGGGGGACTTATTTTTTATGCAACGCAGGATGCTCTACCGCCGAGCTATGGTCATTGGTTGAGCTCGGCAGGACTTACTTCCAAGGCTTGCGCTGCAAGAGTGTGGGCTATGAGACACAAAGTCTTGGGTTCTAATCTCAGCAAAATGAAATGCAGCTTGGGCCCATGAAGATTTACCTGGAAGGAAATCCCACTGCATTCAGCAATACTATTTGCACAGAAATCCTAAGTATATTTATGTAGTAATTGACATTAAAGGTAAAGGACCCCTGACAGTTAAGTCCAGTCATGAACGACTCTGGGGTTGCGGCGCTCATCTCGCTCTATAGGCCAAGGAAGCCGGCGTTTGTCCGCAGACAGTTTTTCCGAGTCATGTGGCCAGCATGACTAAGCCGCTTCTGGTGAACAAGAGCAGTGCATGGAAACGCCGTTTACCTTTCCGCCAGAGCAGTGCCTATTTATCTACTTGTACTTTGATGTGCTTTCAAACTGCTAGGTGGGCAGGAGCTGGGACCGAGCAATGGGAGCTCATCCTGTTGTGGGGATTCGAACTGCCGACCTTCTGATCGGAAAGCCCTAGGCTCAGTGGTTTAGACCACAGTGCCACCTGCATCCCTAGTAAGTGACATTAGGCAAACCATTATCTAAGCTGCAATTCCTCCCCACCTCCACCTCTATAGCATGGTGGTAATTATGCTAGCCTACCTTACAGGACAGTTGTAGATTACTGTCTGTAAGATGTTTGGAATAGTTGAAGGGCTCTAAATATAAGTCAGCTAGATTTGCGGGACTACAAATAATGGCAGACATTTGATTTTTTAAAAAAAATATTGGCCTCATCGCCTGCCTGCTTCCTCAAGGTTCTTCCAGAGAATCAAGTGCTTCAGTTTGGGGACCTGCAAAAATCTGTTTTAGATCTGCATGGAATTCTCTTCAAATCAACTTAGCTGCCAATGGAAATAAGCCATCCACCTGTATGAAAAAATAATAACCTTTCATTGGTTCTGGCATGCACGACGACTCATTTTATGCTGCCTGAAAGGGTTTTGGCACTGAACTGTTTTAGAAAAGAGAAATGACGACTTTGTATTCAGCAGAGTCCTAACAATTTTGTCGTTTGTGTACTAATGCATGCTGTTTGCTAAGATTAAAATCTGAGAATTAAGAAATTCCTTTGGTTACACTGTGGAGTTTGAGGAGGTCAGGGTGATGTGGCAATGGGACGGCCAACTCACATCCCGCAATGTTGCGTCTTGTACACACCCAGATTTTTCCCATCCCTCAAACTGGGATTCAAGACACCACTCCTTACCTGATAAGCATCCTTCCTGTTAGAAGATGAGGCTACCTTCAAAATGTGATTGGTTTTCTCTCCCAGTTTGCATAAGCACACTGTCAAACAATGCACATTTATGCCAAGGCTGTGCATGCTCCCATTTACTCTGCATCCAGTGTGCTCACACCGTTGGTTTGTGGCACTGTGTCCACACAGCATCAGCCTCAACCCACATCTATCCTGTATCTCAAGAAATGCTGTGTTCTGATGCATCCCAGCCTCTTTCCCAAATGACCTTTGATCGGAGTTGAAAATGTAAGCAGAAAATGAAGACACCCATACTACTTCTTTGCCCACAGGTGTGGATAGACAGTGGGTGACTTGAAAACACATCAAACTGTACCAATGTCTATCAAGATGTGCAATTGCTATTTGAAACACAGCGTGAAAAACTCCCTGACCTCCTTGCATTTATGCCGGTAATGTGTGCGTAGTCCAAAGATGTTTTGACAGCAACTTCCTTTTTTTTTAATCTGTTGTGCATACATCTGCAGGGGAAAGAAGGAGTCCCTCTAACAGTGAACTCCGGCCAACAGGACTGGAGCCAAAATGGGGCCAGTAAGAAACAAGAGGGTCTGCTTAAGGGAAGTACAAAAACTCTTTGAAAAAGACCTAAGTGGGCAAAAATCTCCCCAAAAGGAGCCCAGCAAGGACTGATCACGCCCTGTAGCCACAGAATGTTAACTGTCAGTTGGAAAAGAAAAAATAGAAAAGGCATGTATGCAATGGAATATCCTGGAGAAGGGCCTGCCTGCCTGGAACCCTGAACAAGAGAATAAGAGAATCATACAATTGTAGAGTTGGAAGGGACCACGAGGGTCATCTAGTCCAACCCCACCAGGCAGGAATCTTTTAGTCCAACATGTAGCTTGAACCCAAAACCCTGAGATAGAGTCTCATGCTATGCTGACTGAGCTAGCCCAGGTTCAACTCTTCTTAAAGGTAAAGGGACCCATGACGATTACGTCTGGTCGCGGACGACTCTGGAGTTGCGGCGCTCATCTTGCTTTACTGGTCGAGATAGCCGGCGTACAGCTTCCGGGTCATGTGGCCAGCATGACTAAGCCGCTTCTGGCGAGCCAGAGCAGCGCACGGAAACGCTGCTTACCTTCCCGCTGGAGCGGTACCTATTTATCTACTTGCACTGGTGTGCTTTCGAACTGCTAGGTTGGCAGGAGCAGGGACTGAACGGGAGCTCACGCAGGGATTCGAACCGCTGACCTTCTGATCGGCAAGCCCTAGGATTTGTGGTTTAACCCACAGTGCCACCCGCTGCAGATCCCGCTGTTAAACTTCTGTTTTTAAAAACAGACCTAGGGCAAACTCAGAACATGCTAAGAGGCACTTGTCCTTAGGTCCTTTCTTTGGTAGGAAACACACTTTGAATGAAGTGTGATGTAATAACTGGAGCGCACTGTGTTTGGATGCCGGAAACCCGAGATTCAACTTCCTCCTCGGCTCTGACGCTTGCTGAGTGAGTCACTCTTTCTCTGCCTAACTTCTTTCTCTGCCTAACAAAACGTTGTTCTGAGGTCCTTGAGAAACAAGCAACAGATGTAACAAACAAAGAACTGGTTCTGCCCAAGGGAATGGCACTTTGTGCATGCTCTGATGCTGTATCCTTGGGTCTTTTTCTTTCCTCTAGGAGGGAGAAACAAAATCCCACTTAGAGGATAGTCCGTGAGAAGGATGTGCTCTGAGCCACCAGGTCCTTAGGTCGTTTTCTGGAGAGGAGAAAAAACATTTATGGGAAAGGCATCTTTGCATGTGCCTGAGTCATACATAGGTGGGCAGACTTCAAACTTACTGGATATTTTTTGTTACTAGATCATTGAGATTCCCTAGCTGGATGCAGGCGGAAAACAGCGGTGGGGTATATTCTTAGAATTATAGGGCAGGGTGCCTCTGAACAGCGTCAGAGCTGAGTGCACAGTCTCGTCCTGCAAAAACCCACTCCTGGTTTTCACAACAAGCTTTCCACCTTCAGAGGAAGACTATTTTGCTGCTGCTTTTTCATTGGAATGGCTGATTTAGTCTGAAATTACCTGAGAGATCTATTAGCAGATCCTGATACACCTTCAGCAATTCCCATGCTTGATCTGAGGTACCTACTCAGCTCACCCAACATGGTAAAATCAGAGTTAATGATTTACCACGGTGTAAATGCACTGATCTTGGTCACTTTACTCTCTAGTTGCTCAAAGGAGAAGCAAGCAAGCAAGCTACAATCCCTGGCTTAGTCTTAGCATTCAGACAACCCACGACTAGCGAGCCAAGAACAAACATTGTCTACAGATCGTGGTGTTCTTGGGAGTAAATAAACTCCTGTTCGGATTTAACATGACTGTGGTTTATTTTCCCTGCACAAGCTTATTTGTAAGATTTCTCACCTGGTCCCAGGGTAGACTAACACAATATAGTATAGCTATGAAAACACATAGAATTGTTACGATCCTAAAAGAAGTAAAACCATTAGACATTGAAGCGAAGGGTATAAATTCAACGAAACAGGCAGGTCCCACAAAAATGAAACACCTTAACGTGTCAAAGGCCAAGGTAAAGAGGCAATTCTACAGCATATGCTGGAAGCTGTACAGTGAAAATGGTAGACACACCTCTGTAGGGAGGGAGTTCATAGAATCATAGTTGGAAGGGTACCCAGAGGTCATCTAGTCCAACCCCTGCAACGCAGGATTCTTAGCTAAAGAGAGATGACCACCCAACCTCTGCTTAAGAACCTCCAAAGAAGGAGAATCCACAACCTCCAAGGAAGGTGAGTTCCACACTTTGGGGGCTGCCACAGAGAAGGCCCTTCCCCACACTTCTGTGGGGAAACTGCTGAGAGTGCATGCTATGTGGATGATAAACCCTGCGGAGGTGGGTAGGGATGGAGAAGCAAACCAGGCAAGGCCGGTGCTTCTGCAGCAAGCCATTAATTGTGATTAAGAGTGGTAGACTCGTAATCTGGTGAACTGGGTTTGATTCCCCGCTCCTCCACATGTAGACACCTTGGGCTAGTCACACTTCTCTGAAGTCTCTCAGCCCCACTCAGCTCAGAGAGTGTTTGTTGTGGGGGAGGAAGGGAAAGGAGAATGTTAGCCGCTTTGAGACTCTTAGGGTTGGGATAAAGCGGGATATCAAATCCAAACTCTACTTCTTCTTCTTCATTTGGGACCCCAGTTCCAAACAGCCCGAGTCAGAATGGCCAATGGTCATGGAATGATGGAAACTGTGGTCCAAAGCCATAACAATAGAGGACCACAGGCTTCCTACCCAATTTAAGGGGGTGTGGGGTGGAACTATGGGTGTCCAAAAGTCCGGGAATTTCACACACACACACACACGGATTTGTAAATCTGTCTGTGCTTGGCTACCCAGAGCTGAAATACATGACCTTTCACGTGCCCTTTCAAGGGCATTTCTAGGGAATCCCGAACTTGGCAGAGAGAGAAGGCAGGTAGCAGAGCCACAACACACAACCATCCATCATGCGGCAATGGACCATGGATACTGCTTTCCCGGTGCTGGATCACACGCAGGTTCACATGTAGCCCAGAGGAAAAGATCCATGCACACGAAAACTTATGCCCAGATCAAACTTAGTTGGTCTCTAAGGACCAACTGGACAATTTTCTATATTTATTTATTTTTGGAAAAGAAAGAAAGAAAGAAAGAAAGCAAGCAAGCAAAGACCTGAAATATAGGACAAAACTGTATCCATGCAGGCCCTAGCATTTTACACTGAAATACGGGACAATCCTGTGTTGTAAAGGCCAGGTGGGTGCCATGTAGCTGCATGGCCCTGGCGCCAAAACACAGGGGTGCCCGGCCCCTCTTCGTGGGAGGTGGGGAGTTTTGTGGGTGCCCCCCCAAGGAGCTGGCACCTATGGGTGGCAACCGTAGGACTGGATTACCCTTGGGGTCCCTCCCCAGTCTTAAGGAAGGGCCCTGTGGCCGGCAAACCACCGCCAGAGGCGGGGGAACTCTGCACGCGCTCAGGGACCCCCGTGCGCGCGGATGCAGAAGAGGAGAAGGAGGGAGGCCGCTTGGCTGCGGCTCCGTCGGCTCCCTTTCTCCGCTTTTGCCGGCGCCACGGAGGCCCTTCGGAGCCAGGCCGGGCCCCGAAGCCGGGCCGGCGGCGGCGGCGGCGGGCCCGCCCGCGAGGAGGAGCCCGGCGGTGGGCGGTCCGTGGTCGGCGGCGGAGGCGGAGGAGGAGGCCGGGCCGCCGAGGAGCAGGCAGGCCGCCGGTCGTCGCCTCGCCGCCGCAGAGCCAGCAGCTGCCGTCGTCGCGGGGTCCGCAGGGCGACGCCGCCAGCACCGCCCGCAGCGAAGCCGAGAGCCCCGCTCGCCCCACCGACCCACCGCCTGCCCGGCCGCCCGCTTCTCCCCCGGCACCGCAAGAGAGAGGTAGAGGCGGACCCCGGGGTGCCCGGCACCCACAGCCGACTCCCCTCTCCTCCTGGAGCGCCCCTTCCTCCTTTCCTCCTTCCTTCGCCCCCTCCTCCAGGCAGCCCCTTTCTCTTCCCATTATTGGGGGGCAGAGGGGGAAGGGGCCCCCTACTCCCGCGAGGCAGGGGCGCCCCCACTCATTTCTCCGCAGGCTTGAGTCGCCCCCCAAAAAGAAACCCCCTCGAGGTACTCTCGAGGACCGTTCTGGGGCGTCCCCCAAATCTTGGGGTACCCCGGAGATAACCATTGTGAGTTGCCCACCCCAATCCTGGGGTGATCTTGAGGAGCATTCTGAGGACGACCACCCCTCAGTCTTGGGGTGCTATTGAGAACCGTTATGTGGGGGCTCCCCCAAATATTGGGGTGCCCACTGAGACCCTTTAGGAGGAGAGGACCCTTCCTGCCCACAGTTTTGGGGAAGGGGCTCGTTATCCTTTTATCTAGGGACACCCCCTAGATCTAGGTGTGAGTTTGCGTCGGGCAGTAAAGGCGCCCCCCTCCCCTCTGCTTTATCCTCAGCTTGGGTGGGTGAAGTTCTGTTTCTATTATTCCAGGGGTACCCCCTCCCCATTTCTAATACGATGGGGGATGTGTGGTGGCCTTATTCTCGCAAGAGGCAATAAAACTCCCCCCAATTTTCAGACTGGGGGTGGTGGGGGGAAAGAGTTCTCCAGTTATTTCTTTGGGGGGGGGGCGATGGGCTATGTAGCCCCTCTCCTCAATATCTCCTCAGTCATATCCGTGTGTGTGTGTGTGTGTGTGTATTTTACCTATTGTCATATGAGGTAGCAAAGCTCTCTTTCTCCCCCTTCCACTTTGATCACTTCTTAGGCTTTTCGCTTTGGGTGGGTGCGAGAAATGGGGATGTTCTTATTTATTTAAAAGGGGAGAGGGGTTGCTGTTGCACAGTTCCTCCCCCAGAATCTGCTTGGGAGCCTAGACTGCAGAGGGGTCCTGTTGGAGACTGCAGGTACCTATCCTCCCCTTTCTCTCCCACCCCTCCCCAATTTAATTTTTTTTTTTGGGGGGAGAATAGCATTCCCCTTATCATTTCAGGCATTGAAGCCCCTGCCCCCAGTATCTTCCATGCTCCCATTAGCTAGGGTGCTGTGCTTGGGGTGCTGCTGTTATTCTTTAAGACGATGAGCGAATCCTTTTGTAAATGATTCGTGAGCCTCACTGAAGTTCAAGGTTGTGTGTATGCTTTTTTGGGAGGGGGTGCATGGGGGCGGATGTTTGTTTTGTCCCTTACTGCAGACAAGTGCCACCCCATTTGTTTGACGGCTCGGATTGGGGACCAGAAACCTCCCTGCTTGCTTACACCCACAGAGGATCTCCTTCCTTTTCTTTTCACCTTAGTTCCTAATGACACATCTCTCTATTTTTCTCCCTCCCTCCCTCCCACCGCCCCACCTCCTGCCTTTTTTCAGGATCATTTCCTCTTTCTGTGTCTGCATGAGAGCATGTGAGATTCCAATAGCAAGAGCAACAACATACCCAGCCCTTTCCCAGAGAATAAAGACTTCTTTATCCTCGCGTTAATTGCCCTCTGATATTATTTCTCTCTCTTCCCCTTTCCAAATGTCACAAAAGATGAAATACGAGAGCAGTCAATTTCTGCAAGATAACATGTGTACGCTCATTTACAATCAGTTGCCCGGGGTTGCTTCTGCAAGGGATGCAGGCGCTCAAGATGATGGACACAAAAGCAGAAAGAGAGGGTTTGTGGTTTTTTTTTTTTTAATTCACATGCACCAAGCTCCTTCCCTGCCCCCACTAAATTTATATTAAAACCAGAACAAATGTGAGGTTCTGTGCTGCTCTTTAATAGGTAGATGGTATTTGTCAAAGCTGCAACGCTCTTAAGGGGTGTGTGTCTCTGTGTTTTCTCCTCTTCTGATTTCTCCTTTACACCCCGCTAATATTAGGTATCCCGTTTGCCTAAAATGTGAAGGAATCATTGAGCATAGTAGGAGAGATCGGTGGAGTGGTAGATTTCCCACCGTTGTGCTTTTCTTTGGGGTGTGTGTGTGTATGGATTTGAAGGAAGGAAAGAAGGCAGACATCTGCAAACAAAGCCTTGCTCCTCCCGCCCCCCAATAAGACTGCTAGAGGAGGGTTTCGTCACTGGCTTCAGCGGCATCAGCCTGGCATGCTTTGTGCTGAGATAATGTGCTAGCCGGGTGTATGTACAGCATTATGTGCTGATGGAAACGTTCCAGAGAATGCCTCATCTGCGAGACGGTTGTAGTTCAGCCAGCTCAAATTGCTGATGTATATGAAAACAGCAGACAAGAGGGGAAATAAGTCTGAGGCATACTCAAGATCTTCCATTAAATGTTTGATAACAAACTTAATCCGTCGGTCGCATCTAGTCCAGCGCTCTGTTTCCAGTAGCGGTCAGCCTGGAACCTCGGTGTGTGTCGTTTTCCTTTGTTATCCCTCAACACCCCCCAACATCCGGTATTCAGAGTGATGCTGTCTGCTGTGCCCTTTACCTGTCATTGCTAATAACCGTTGGAAGACAAATTCAAGCACGATGGACCTTTTTTGGGGGGAAGCCATGTAAGGTTCAGCCTGCATGTATGGGGAGGTGTATAGGTTCTGGCAGCTGCATAAGGTTTTTGGTTTTTTTAAGCATGATGTGACATCGTTGTTTTAGGGTTACTGTGCAAATAGCAACCATGGAAGTGGGTGGGTGGGGGGCACCCACAAAGCACCCACATTTTTCAGCTGTGCTTTGCTGAGAAAAGGTGTCTCCCTGTGTCGATCAAGCCCCAGCCTTGTTGCATGTGGGGATTTACATAGCACATTTCAAGTACACCTTTCAAAGCACTTGTACATAGGTAATCTCAGTATCTCAGTCATGCTAATGATGCTTTATTAATACAGATAAAAATAAGGGGTAAAATGGCCCAGATATATGGACTAGGCAGTTGAGCTGGGGTGTTGCACATTGGCTCTTATTTTATTTTTTACTGGCTACTTCCAACTTTCTCCTGGTATCCTCGTAACACTCTTTTGCAGTGCAAACCTATATATGTCTACTGGGAAGCAAGTCCTAGCAAGTGGGTCTAGGTTTGCAGCCTTATTCTCCCAGTAAGAACCTGAATTGCTGTGGATGACAAAGGAGCAGCTGGTTACCGTAATTTCACCTTACTTTTGATACCCCTGGATTTCCTAGAGTGAGTTAATAAACGTGGGTGTGTTTGGAGACCTTGTTGCGGATGATATCGTGATCGTACTAACATGTGCAGCCCAAGCGTAGTCACATTGAGTGATAAGTTCCACTGAGTTGGATGGGACTTTGCTCTCAAGCAAGCACACACAGGATTGCTGCCTCGGTCTCCTGAACACCATTGGTGTAAGGCAAAAATAACCGTGTGGGACCAGGGAAGGAGCTGTGATGGTGTTGGGGTGCTGTTTGGAGCTGAAAAGCACTCCTCTTCTCCCTCGTTTCTTCTCTGCTGTAAATCCCACATGCCATCTCGAAGCTGCTTTTCTTTCTTTTCATCTTTTGGAAGCAGCACCCCCTATTAATACATGCTTGCATGTCATGTGTGGTTCACCTCTTAGTATGCGCTCATTTGGAGAGGTGATATAATGCCTCTCTTGGCTTGCAGGTTCAATTCTTGGCATCAATGAAACCCAGACTGTGTGTCTGTGTGGGTGGTACTGACTGGGTAATAATAATAATAATAATAATAATAATAATAATAATAATAATTAATAATATGCCGCCCGTCTGACTGTGTTCCCCAGCCACTCTGGGAGGCTCCCAGCAAGGTATTAAGGTATAAGGGAGCTTCCTATTAATCTGCTCTTTTACTTTCTCATCTGCTACTAAGACCAAAGTTTAGGTCAGAAGGCTGTCCTCCTTTTCACCCTGTTAATCTCATGTTTGCATAGTGTCGCTTTGCTTGGTGTGAAGCACGTTAAATAATAACGTGTGGGGTTAAGTTAAGGACACAGTGGATCTATAGAATTTGGTAGGTTGTAAAAAAAGCTCGTGCTTCTTTTATATCTTGTTTTTGTATTGACGCTGATCATTCTTTGTGCTATGTATTGAGCTTTCTTTCGTTTTCAAACAGTGCCCTGGCCGGATAGGTGACAATCTGTAAATGATATTAAAAAATAATACTGTAATGCATTACTAATGGTTGGAGGTGGATCAGAACACTTGTTCCATTTTACAGACTGGGCTCAGAGCACAAGGGCTGCCGGCCCAATGACTGCACAGCTAATTTAGAATTACCACAGCTGATCTGTTGCGGCTGAAAGAATGCAGTCTTGTTTACAGCTGGTTAGATATTTAAAATATTACAGTATTTAAACATGTGTTGATTGGAGGTACTTGGTTAAACAGCACATTGGTGGATTATCCAAAACACAATGTCTGAATCAAAACAGCTGCACCAATCTGGCTGCAATTTTAAACACACTTGCTAGAGAGTAAGCCTTACTGAACTCTGGGGGAATATATTTCTGCATAAATGTGCTTAAGACCATGCTGCCAGTTGATGTTTTAGCTAAAAGTGGAAAATTGCAGGCGCTCGATGGCTGCTAAGTAATGTTTATGTTTAGGGATGTCAATATCTTTTGAACCCAGGTTTTAAATCAATTTTCTCACTTGGATATGGTGGTTTTTTTTTGGTGTCTTCTAAAAATAGAAAATGTGGTCTAACAAGCAAAAAAAAAAAAAAAAAAAAAAAGCCTTTGGTTTTCTGAGAGAGTGTAATCTAACTGAGCATCTAAACTCCTGTTCTCCTGCTCCTCTTGTTATACATTAACATTTCGAGAAAAGGTCAGCACATTTAAGTCAATTGATAGGTCAAATACTGTCAGTTGACCGGTCAGTTGGCCACCTGTTTAATGATCAGGGTCAGATATTGCCAGTATTCCACGAAGGCATGGATGTTCTGCTGTCGGATTGCCCTCGACATTTCATCATGGTCTTTTATTTTGCCAGCAAGGAGCCTTGTGAGAGCATCTTTCCCCCGAGTCAGGCAAACACCTAGCAGCAGTGGAAATCTTAATATGAGAGCAACCCACTTGGATTGGAATGAAGTCCCATCTAGTCCGTCGCTCTGTGTTTCCATTGTGTCTAGGCAGAAGCTGCCAGGAAGCCCAACGGCAGAACCCAAAGGCAATAGTCCTTGCCCCCTATTGCCACCCAGCAAAATCTGGGAGGCTCCATTTATCTGAATCTGTCCAATCTCCCTTTTAAAGGTCACCTGAGCCGTTATAGCCCTCGTCACATTTTGCGGCAACAAATTTGGTAAATTTATTATTGTGCTGTGTTCGGAAATATTCAACTTTGTTCTGAATTTATTGGCGGGCAGTACCATTGTGTGATTTGCGGAACTAGAGAGGGAGAAAAACTCACTGTCCACTTTCTCCATGCTATGCATCATTTTTGCACCCCCTTAGTCATTTCTTAAAAAAAAAATATACAGTGGTACCTCGCAAGACGAATGCCTCGCAAGACGAATGCCTCGCAAGACGAAAGAGTTTTTTGAGTTGCTTTGCAAGATGAATTTCCCTATGGGCTTGCTTTGCAAGACGAAAACGTCTTGCGCCTTTTTCTTAAAACCGTCAATGCATTCCTATGGGAAACTGTCAATGCATTTCCTATGGGAAACCGTGCTTCACAAGACAAAAAATTCACAAGACGAAAAAACTCGCAAAACGAATTAATTTCGTCTTGTGAGGCACCACTGTACCTCAAACACTTTAGCTTCCACTCTCTGATCATTTTTAGTTGCCCTCTTTCCACACCTTCTCCAGCTCTCTGATAATCTTTTTGAGATGGAGGGACCAGAACCACACGTTATATTATAAATGTGACTGCATTTATCAGTTTCACCACATTTTAAACTTGGTTCCATTGCAACACAGCCATAGTTAACTATTTTGCTTTTGCGATTAGCATGCACGATGACGGAAGTATTTAGTTATTGTTCTAATAAAATGAGTGCTTTAAAAATCCTTGCCTGTTCTTTAACTGATTCCGGAATACCCAGTACCAAATTATTTCTTGATGGGTTAAATGCCCAACCATATTTTGAGAGCATTTAGTGGGATGTATTATAACTTAAGATCAATTGAAAGAACCTAATGATTGATGTTATCTCATGTATATTTTGGCCTAAGGGGTTTGGCTTTTAAATTTACAATGCTACCCTATCCATGTCCACTTGCATGTAAGTCTTAGTGAGTTCAATGAGACGTACAGGTATGCTTGCATAGGATAGCAGCCTTAATTTAATTTATTTCATTGCATTTAACTTAGAGATGGAGAACCAGCCCCAGCAAGTATGGACAATATTTTGGGGGGGGGGGATGCATTTATTGTCCAACAGTCCCCCTTTCCAAGCTTAAGAAGAAAAGAGTCTGCCTCTTACATTAGGGTCTTAAGGTAAAGGTAAAGGTACACCTGCCCGTACGGGCCAGTCTTGCCAGACTCTAGGGTTGTGCGCCCATCTCACTCAAGAGGCCGGGGGCCAGCGCTGTCCGGAGACACTTCCGGGTCACGTGGCCAGCGTGACATCGCTGCTCTGGCGAGCCAGAGCCGCACACGTAAACGCCGTATACCTTCCCGCTAGTAAGCGGTCCCTATTTATCTACTTGCACCCGGGAGTGCCCTCGAACTGCTAGGTTGACAGGCGCTGGGGCCGAGCAACGGGAGCGCACCCCGCCGTGGGGATTCGAACCGCTGACCTTTCGATCGGCAAGCCCTAGGTGCTGAGGCTTTTACCCACAGCGCCACCCGCATCCCACATTAGGGTCTTAGATGCCATCTAATCTTGTAATATTTGCTGTGGCTCCTGGATTCTGTTTCCTTTAGGTACTTTTTAACTTCTAAGCCAGGGTTCTTAGCATTTCGAATCTATCTTTTCTACATGAACCACTTTTTCTACCCATTTAAATTCTTCTCCTCCTCTGAAAGGTGACCTTGTGACAGCTGTTACTGAGAGAGGGAGAGAGAGCGGCTTGTGCATATCTCACCAGTAATTTCCACGTCAGACGTGTGCTGTTACAAATCGAAGCGAATTTGAACGATGAAAAAAATACCTGGTGGTGCCCCACAGCCAAAGTGGTTCCTCTTCCATTTACTTCAAGGATTTGCTAGCCTCCTGGAAAAGCTAGTTGTGTTAAGACACAGCTTCAAAGGCATTCTGTTTAGGACAGGCAGGCATCAAGCGCAGTGGCTGAACACAGGGCTTTGTGTTTTGAGAAAATACGTCTCCTTGGGGCCCAGCTTTCTTCAAAGCCCTTGCGTAACCTCCACTCTTCTACAACCACAGCAAACTTCAACACACACCTTATTATGCTTGCTTCTCCCAACAGCCTCTTTTCTGTTCTCTTCTAACTTTATAGTCATACCTCAACAGTGTAAGCTTGTTGGGGCAGGGATCTTTTTTGGTGATGCTGTAAAGCACTGTCCCACTAAATCACGTTGTTCAAGGAACATTTATTTATGTAAGTGGGCAGTCATCACCACTTGCTATTGTAATCCAACCCCATATCATTGCGGCAGTTTTTGTCTAGTGTGACGCAGGGCCTGAAGTTACAGGCTGGTTCGTGCAGGTATCCACGAAGGTGAATATCTGAAGCCTCTGAGTGCCTGTAGCATCCACTGAGCGCCTTCTCCCAGCCCTCTGAGCAGCATTATTGCCTGGTCTGGCAGCAAAGAGAAATAAGGGTGCTGTGGAAGGCATACGAACCAGTTCCTCTCTGTTGTAAGAAGATTCCGGGTCCCAACAGAGGTTGGTTTATGCTGTTGTTGAGATTGCTGGAAAGGGGCACCCTGTGAGTGGCTGTAGCAGCTGTCAGAGCTGCTAGCTACTACAGTCAACCAGAGGCATCCAGATATGTGGAGTCTTGATCATGGGTTGCTGTGGAGACCATTTCTAGGTTATTCCGTTTCCATAAACTTACAGTTAAAGTGGGTGGACCTGGTACTTAGGTGTAGTCCTGTCTTTATATGATACTATATTAAAAGGTAAAGGCAAAGGACCCCGACAGTTAAGTCCAGTTGCAAACGACTCTGGGGTTGCGGCGATCATATTGTTTTACTGGCCGAGGGAGCTGACGTTTGTCTGCAGACAGTTTTTCTGGGTCATGTGGCCAGCATGACTAAGCCGCTTCTGGCGAACCAGAGCAGCGCACGGAAACGCCGTTTACCTTCCCGCCGGATTGGTACCTATTTATCTACTTGCACTTTGACGTGCTTTTGAACTGCTAGGTTGGCAGGAACTGGGACCGAGCAACGGGAGCTCACCCCGTCGCAGGGATTCGAACCGCCGACCTTCTGATTGGACAGCCTTAGTCTCAGTGGTTTAGACCACAGCGCCACCCGTATCCCTATGATATTATATTATAATTTATTAAATCTGAATACCCACCTGGATCTGTAGATCTCAGGGGGGTTCACAACATAAATAAAAACACAATAAAAACACCACCACCACAAATCATTAAATCCCCTTCCCACAAACACATTTAAAAGGGCATAGGATGTAAATCTGATCAACCGAAGGCCTGGTTAAAAAGGAATGTTTTTGCCTGGCGCCTAAAAGTGTATAATGAAGGCAGCAGGCGAACTTCCCTGGGGAGAGCATTCCACAGATGGGGAGCCACTGCAGAGAAGGCCCTGTTCTTGTGTTGCCACCCTCCGGACCTCTCGAGGAGGAGGCACATGAAGGAGGGCCTCAGAAGATGATCTCAGGGTCCGGGTAGGTTCATATGAAAAGAGGCAGCCCTTGAGGGATTGCGGTCCTGAGCCATTTAATTCAAAACCAGCACTTTGAATTGGGCCTGGAAACTAATTGGTAGCCAGTGCGATCGGACCAGGATTGGTGTAAGATGCTCAAACCGTCCTGCTCTGGCGAGCAACCTGGCCGCTGAATTCTGCACT
This sequence comes from Podarcis tiliguerta, assembly GCF_965153285.1. Taxonomy (NCBI): domain Eukaryota; kingdom Metazoa; phylum Chordata; class Lepidosauria; order Squamata; family Lacertidae; genus Podarcis; species Podarcis tiliguerta. The sequence goes on from NC_139542.1 coordinate 6,236,183, forward strand.
AGCTGAAGAAGGGCCTCAAATGATCCTTGCAGGGTCCACATAGGCTCATATGGAGAGAGGTGGCACTGGAGAGCCAGTGTGGTGTAGTGGTTAAGAGCGGTAGTCTCGTAATCTGGGGAACCGGGTTCGCGTCTCCGCTCCTCCACATGCAGCTGCTGGGTGACGTTGGGCTAGTCACACTTCTCTGAAGTCTCTCAGCCCCACTCACTTCACAGAGTGTTTGTTGTGGGGGAGGAAGGGAAAGGAGAATGTGAGCCGCTTTGAGTCCCCTTAAAGGGAGTGAAAGGCGGGATATCAAATCCAAACTCTTCTTCTTCTTCTTCTTCTTCTTCTTGATTATGTTAGCAGGCTCCAAGGGGTGCTGTGGATTTAGTTGCCCCAAAATGACTGTGATCCCCTCCGTCCACAGACGGGACCTTAGCATCCCCTGCCTTTTGCTGTGTAAGCATAAAAGAGCAGGAAATGACCAAAGAACCACATTACTGTTGCAGGGGCATCAACGGCTAAGCGCTATGTTGCAACTCTTGCCAGAGTGTACAATTTTCAAACTGCTGATAAGCTCTCTGTGCATCGAAAGGGGAAGAAGCTTTAGTCAGCAGTCTCCTTGAAATGTTAGATATTCTAAAGGGGATTTTAAAAAAAGTTTAAGCATGTGATTTCCCTCCCCCCATCCTTATCACTCCCTTGATTAAAAAAACCCCCACAGTTCCCATTCCCAGGGGCTAAGGTGGTTGCCCTCTTTCAAATTCCTTTCAAATTTGGATAGTAGTTGAGCCACCCCTCCTTGTATTTTATTCAAATGAGGACCACCTGATCTAATTAGCTGCCTTATCAGCTGGGGGAAGCTAGCCAGGGATTTAGATTTGGAGCAATCTAAGGAGGAGGGTGGCACTGTGGGTAAAAGCCTCAGTGCCTAGGACTTGCCGATCGAAAGTCGGCAGTTCGAATCCCCGCGGCGGGGTGCGCTCCCGTTGTTCGGTCCCAGCGCCTGCCAACCTAGCAGTTCGAAAGCACCTCCGGGTGCAAGTAGATAAATAGGGACCGCTTACTAGCGGGAAGGTAAACGGCGTTTCCGTGTGCGGCTCTGGCTCGCCAGAGCAGCGATGTCATGCTGGCCACGTGACCCGGAAGTGTCTCCGGACAGCGCTGGCCCCCAGCCTCTTTGAGTGAGATGGGCGCACAACCCTAGAGTCTGTCAAGACTGGCCCGTATGGGCAGGGGTACCTTTACTTTACCTTTTAAGGAGGAGGGAGCCCACTGCATGAGCTCAAGGAGAACCCCAGCGGATGACAAGCAGCTGAGTGAGTTTGGCAGCAGGGCCAGGAGGCCGGGGCAATCTACCCTGCACCATTCGACCTAACAAATCCCACGCTCCCAAGTAAACGAAAGTTGATAAACTACAAAAAAAAGGTGCTTGGGGTGGGGCTTGCTTCAAGGAGGCTCGACAGCTGTGTGGCTTATGGCTGATGTCTTGCACAACAGGCCACACACCTTTCACCATTTTCTGCTTGCTTAAAATCGCCGTTCAGGGACGATGAGCATTTCCACAAGCTTACGGCCTCAAAAGGCTGCAGGCAAAACCCCGGAAAGTGCTCTGCTGCAGCTTGAAAGCTGCAATCCCAATTAACATTCTGCATCAAAGGCCCAAAACATGTCATTTAGGTTTGCTTTTTCAAAACGTCCCATAAAAAGAAGAGGAGCTGCTTGGACATGCTTTGGTCTTTACACGTGCGCGCGCGCGCGCACACACACACACACTTATACTTGATGTTTGTCGGCCTTGATCACGAAGGCTTGTGAGACTTCTGGAAGAGCTAAACTTGGTTTTTATCCTGTTCCTCACATCTCCCTATTTTGGGAGTGAAAACACTTTCTTGGAAGATGCGCCTGTTGAGTTACCTCATCTAATTCACATAGCGTGCTGGCAGCGTGCAGGTAATTAGGCTATTCAAGGAGGACAATCCTCATTTCAGCAGATAAAAGTGAAATATCGAGAATTATGGGGCAGTATTCTGGCGGGGAAGAAGGGTGCCTGGGAAGAAGGGTGCTCAGGCCTCTTCCCAGAGGAGAATGTTGTTGTTTAGTCATTCAGTCGTGTCCGACTCTCTGTGACTTCATGGACCAGAGCACGCCAGGCACTCCTGTCTTCCACTGCCTCCCGCAGTTTGGTCGAACTCATGCTGGTAGCTTCGAGAACACTGTCTAACCATCTCGTCCTCTGTCGTCCCTTCTCCTTGTGCCCTCCATCTTTCCCAACATCAGGGTCTTTTCCAGGGAGTCTTCTCTTCTCATGAGGTGGCCAAAGTATTGGAGCCTCAGCTTCACAATCTGTCCTTTCAGTGAGCACTCAGGGCTAATTTCCTTCAGAATGGAGAGGTTTGATCTTCTTGCAGTCCGTGGGACTCTCAAGAGTCTCCTCCAGCACCATAATTCAAAAGCGTCAATTCTTCAACGATCAGCCTTCTTTATGGTCCAGCTCTCACTTCCATACATCACTACTGGGAAAACCATAGCTTTTACTATACGGACCTTGTTGGAGTTGGTGTGGCTCTGGAGAACGCAGCCTTCGAGTCGGAGTTGGGTGTGAAGATCTGTAGTTTGGTCCCAGTGGTCGGTACACGTGCAGTTGCAGCCAGAATCGGCAGGTCCATCCAAACAGAAATGTATCACGGCTGACCTTTGGGCTTTTGAACGTGCAAAGCCCTTGCAGCTTTGAACTTGGCTGACCCAGCACCCTGTGAGTCAGGCTGCCATTTCTCTTCACGGTTTTCAGTGAAGCTAGGGGCAAGAGCTTGTGAACCCAAAGGCACCAGGCAAAAATCAGTGTCTTTCCTGCCTCCTCTATTCTTTTAAAAAACTGAGTAATTGTGGTTATAGCCTGAGGCCAACGGGAAGTTCGCCAGAACTCTATAGGCAAGATATGCTTATATATATATATATATATATATATATATATATATATATATATATTTGTTTTGCTGCTGCTACTGGAATAGCTCTTTCAAAATTGTGCAACCCAGGCGATCTCGTAGGATATTTGAAGGCGTTTTGGCTTTTCACTGACCCTAGGTGTACCATGCCTCCTTCAAGGGCCCAATTGCATAGCCGTCTTTATAAGATGTGGCATTATTTAGGGGGTCACCTTACCAGCAGAAAAGTGCATTGGAAAATGAAACATTGGTGATCGTAGCAATATGTAACAGAACCCAGAGACTGTCTAGAGTCAGCCGGAACAGCTAATCCGTGGCCCAGTGAGAGGAATGTGATAAATGTAATAAACAAAATCTCCTCTTACAAAAAAGGAAGTTTCAATACGACACACAGGAGTTTCTGGATAGGGAATGATGTTGATATTTGGGGGGCGGGTGGGGTGAGTGTGCTGATTTGGGGTTTTTTTGGATAGAAAATGTGCTGGTCTGAATCTGAAAGCCATAAAATGGAAGTGCCTTAGAAAGCATTGGGGCAAACCCAAGTGAGCTCTATGCACAGAGTGTTATGAGATGTTCTAGAAGGCCCAAGTGACTTTCATTTTCTTTTCTTCTGCCTGGTTGGGCAGAGCTTAGTCCTTTTAGCAGCTTAAAATGATTCGGGTGGAGATGTGTTGCCTTTGAAGCTCATGCCACATTAAAACTTGTTAGTTCCCAAGGTGCCGAAAGAGCAAAAAATAACATGTCTGTTATGGGGGGCTTTGTCAGAAGCCTTACCAAAATCAAGATAAACTACGTCCATAGCATCCCCCTGATCCACCACGATTGTAACTCTGTCCAAGCTTATTTAGGATCGTAATTTGTCCAGCTTCAGAAGGAGTTAGGAATGCTGGTTGTATATTGGTTTATGTTCTGTGCCTGCAGCTATGAGGTCAGATAGTTTTTAAACTAGTCATGGTTTGAACTAACTGCCTGACAGCCATAGGCAAATAGGAAATCCAAGCAGGTGAGTTAAGAGGCCTGGAATGCTCTTTTCGGAAGGAAAGTCTCTTTCTTTGCAACCAGCATCAAAATGCAAAGGTCAGGAGGGACAGAGTGGCTCCCCTCCTTTTAAATAGCCCGTTAGGAGGCTAAGAGAAGCCAAATGGGGAACATGGAAATGCAGGCGAATAGTAGGCTGCAAATTTGGTTGTCACTATTGGCAAGTAAACATTTGTCTGCTGAATGCAAAAAAAAGTGGTGCATTCTAAGGCTTGTAGAGATCTGATTGCACTAGAATCTAGAAATCATTGCTTTTTGTAGCGCTTCATAATTCCTTTCTAAGAACATTGAGCGTGAACAAAAGGAGAAGCTGAGAAGCTTTTTGGTTACTCTTAAGAGGGGAAAATAAAAGGCAGAGGAACAAAACAGAGCCCTGTTTGGCGTACAACAGTTGGTATTAAAATGCAAGTTCAAAAATGCCAAAAGGAAATAACCTAATTAACACATGGGATGTATCGCCAAGTAATGTGGTTGCAAGCCAAGAATTTAGCAGGGTTTTGATCAGATATGATTGCATAATCAGATAACATCCACTCCGGTGTATTTACAATGAGGAGCTGTTTCTGAGGGCATAAGAAGCGGCTGCGTCGGAAGACAAGCCAGGTTGTCTTCAAAGCAAGAGAGCATTTTCCCGGGGAACGGAAAACAGCAACTGCTTGGCTTTTGGCAGCGCAGCGAAGTTTGCCAAAACGTTTCCCATTAGAAGTGCAATGTGCAGGGTGATGCTGTTTCTCTCGCTTCTCTTCAGAACATCTTTGTAAGGTAAGGTAGGGCTATGCCTCTTAGGTAGATGGATACCTGTGGGCTGCTTCTTGGTCCGACTTTTCCTATGCATGCTTTTATTTAGGGCGTACATCGAAAAGGTGACTTGGAAGGAGAGTCAGAGTGGAACCTCTGAGCTACATATCCCTGCAGAACTTGGGATGCGGGGGAAAGTTGCAGGTTGGTGCATGACAGCCCTGCCCTGCCGCATATTGTGACTTTGGAATTTCTTGTAGCGTTGCAATTAATGGATGGGCCCTTGTCACTTTCTGCTGTACATTCTCTTGGAAGCGCCTTCGTTTTCTCACGCTTAGCTATACTTGTAGAAAAAGCCCGAGACTTTGCAAACAATGGGTTATACCCAGGTTTAGTCATATGAGTTGGCATGTTGAAATCCGTGGGACTGAGCATAGTCATCCCTGACTTAAATCCCCTTGATCTCGGTGGGTCTGCTGTAAGCATGGTTAAATCTGGTTTCAACTTGATTGCTGCAGTCTGGAGGAGTTCACCGAAAGCTTCAAACGGATGTGTAAGTACTTCTTTAGGGTTTTCTCTGCAGTGATTCACACACACAAAACCACAGCACTTTGTGTTTTAGAGACCTACTCAGGAACGTTAAGAGAACCTGGCTTGGTTCAGGGATTGTGACCGGTGAGTCTGGGAGCTTAAGAGTTGCATTGTAATAACACATCTAAGGGTTACCTGTGATTGTAGGAAATTTTGGTATGTGTGCATCCTTTTTTTTTTTTTGTAAGTTGTTCTGAGCAAAAAAGCAATTAACAACAACAACAATGCCAAGGCACTGTTACACACACTACTCTTCCGCAGAGAGTGTGACATTTTAGGGACACAGTGCTTAAGCTAGTTTAGTTTCTTCCGGAGGGAGAGATAATGGAATAATAGAATTGCAGAGTTGGGTCTGAGGACCATCTAGTCCAACTCCCTGCGATGCAGGAATATTTTGCCCAAGGTCAAATCCATGACCCTGAGATTATGCTCTGCTGACTGAGCTATCCCGACTGGAGCTCTAAGGTGCTTCCGTAATAGTTGCGTTTTTAACAACAAAAATACAAGCTGAGCATAGGTGGACGAGGTAGTTTAATCACTCCCTACAGCAGATTCACTGCTGCGCTTCAGAATCCCTACTGAGGCATTTCCCCCACAAGTCCTTTCCAGAACCCACCCCTCTCTACTTGCCTCGAGTCTCTAAACTGCAGTTTCTTTGTACATACCTACTAGGTTCTATTGTCTCCAGCTTGGAGTTGGGGAAAGGTGAGCCTTATTCAGAATATTCCATAAAGGTCTTTGTATTGAGAAATGGAGACCTCTTGTCCTGGCCCTTAACATTCATGTGTTAATGCTGTGATGAATCATCGCTCCAAGGCAAAATCCACAATGACCGCTGTTACGTCATGGTGATGGGATGTCATAACGTTGACCTTTCGATCTAGGCTTTTATTACTTGAGAATTGGTTCGGGGCAGTGCTAGGTGCTGTATAACTGCACCTGCCCTGCCCTGTTGTACCCAAGAGGGAGGAAACTGAATCAGTTGCTTGCCGAACCCTGCATTAATGTTTGTGCTACCCATAGTTCCTGTTGCAGCCCATCTCATGCACACTACGTGAACATGAGTTCCCTTGGAAGAGGGGTTGATAGTTAAACTGCTCTGGGAATTGTAGCTCTCTGAGCAGAACAGGGGTCTCCTAATAACCCTCAACAGATTCCAGTTCCCAGGATTCTTTGGGGGAACTCATGACTGTTTAATGTGGTATGATGCTGCTTTAAATGTATAGTGCAGATGGGGCCTGATTGCTGGTCCATCTGGCCCAGTATTGTCTACCTAGCCTTCCCCAACCTGGTGCATTGGACCACAACTCCCAATATTCCCAGCCAGCAGTGTTGCTCGCTGAGGCTTGCTGGGAGTTGTAGTGCAGAAAATCTGGAGGGGAACGGGTCTGGAAAGTTTGCTGGGTTGTGCCTGGCAGTGGCTTTCCAGGGTCTCCAGAGGTCTGCTACTATGGTCCTCTTGAACTGGAGAGGCCAGGGATTGAAATTGGGACCTTCTTCACATACGCCACATGTGCTCCACCACTGATCTGCTGCCCACCCACATCCAAACCACAATGCAGTGCTGCTCTTAACTCTTTCACAATCCCTGCTGCTCAATTTGGCCACCTGCAAAACATCCCAGCGGCACAGCTGAGTATCTGAGTCCACATGGGGCTTACACTTCTCCCTTCCTGCAAATCCTCTCCTTTCATAGCACAGAAAGCATCTGGATCTTAGTTCAAAGGTGGCTTTGAAGATTGGATTGGTGTAATGGTTTAATTTCGTTTGAGGCCGCACTTGTTTCCTCTTGATCTTTCAAGGCTGCCACGCAGCAGCTGAGAAGCCTGTTCATCTGCATGGTGTTTGGTGGCGTCTGTCTTTAAATTTGCCTTGGAACAGGTGATATAAAATTCCTGGATCTTTTCCTCTGTGCTACATGTGAACCTGGGTGTGATTCAGTGGTGGGAGAGCAGTATCCACAGTCCATTGCCAAATGATGGATGGTTGTGTGTTGTGGCTCGGCAGCAGAGAGCTCTACTCATATTTTTCTGCACACCATCTCTTTAAAAATGAAAAATCAGGGTAAGAGTGTCCTAGCACCTGAGTAGGGATGCAAACAGCTTGAAAAATAAAATGGAAAGGGAAGGAAAAAGTCACATGAAATGGTCAGGCATTTGCCTGTGCTGAGTTGGGGCGGCATTGCCCGCTGGAGCAATACACTGGGAGAGATCTCTGCTTCTAAAATAATCAGACTTAAAGTGATCATAAAATGGTGAACGATTGCTTATCGTAAGCTCCCAAGGAAGAACTTATCTGTGATTAACTTCTGGGATTTTCTGCTGCAAGGTGTCAGGATCGGCCACCAGCTTAGATGGCTTTGGGGAAAAGGTTGGGATAAATCATGGAGGATAAGTCGATTAGCAGTTGTCACTCATGTAAGTTCAGTGCTCAAGAGGCGGTAGACTGCTAAGTCAGTGGTTCTCAAACTTTTTTCCGCTGGGCTGCACTTTCAGAATAAAAAATTGCCTGTGCCACACTGATTTCTTAATTGATAAGAAATACACTGGAAAACACAACTAGGACTGTCCTCAGTATCATTTGATGCTCTTGCTCTCATTTTGAAAAAAAAACTTTCCATAGTTTGCAATTATATTTTTTATACTATGCTATACTATACTGAAATGTTTAAATGTTCTGTAGATTATCCTTGAATCCCCCACACTTGCTATCCTTTTCTGCCACACCAGTGTGGTGCACCATATCTGTTGAGAACCATTGCCCTAAGTGCTACACAGAATCACAGAATGCAGGAATCTCAACTAGATCAATGATAGATGGCCACCCAACCTCTGCTTAAAAACCTCCAAGGAATGGGAGCCCACAACCTTCCGAGGGAGTCTGTTCCACTGTTGAGCAGCTCTTACTGTCAGGAAGTTCTTCCTGATGTTGAGTCGGAATCTCCTTTCTTGTAACTTGAAGCCATTGGTTCGGGTCCTACCCTCCAGAGCAGGAGAAAACAAGCTTTGTTCCCTCTTCTATATGACAGCCCTTGAGATATTTGAAGATGGCTCTCATATCTCCTCTCAGTCTCATCTTTTCCAGGCTAAACATACTCAACTCCTTCAACCATTCCTCATAAGGCTTGGTTTCCAGCCCCTTGATCATCTTGGTTGCCCTCCACTGCACACATTCCAGCTTGTCAACTTCCTTCTTAAATGGTTGACAATGTTGGGAACCAGTAACAGGGCAGAGCTTCTAGGTGGCATCTACCCAGCTTCAGTTGCAAATACAAGTCTGGATTTGATGGAACTTTGCTGCAACCCAGCAGGACTCTTCTAACGTTCTTTGCACTCTTGGGATACGTGCCTGGGAGACTTTGGGCTCTGCACGCTCTCCTGAATAGCGATGGATGCGCTGACTGGCCTGGGAAAAGGAATGGCACATTCCCGGTAAATATTGTGATTAGAGCGCTGGGAAAACGTGATCTCCAGCAGTTCTGAAGAAAGTGTTCCATGCGACAGCTGTGTGTGCATTGGCACCTGCCGTTTCCTCTCGCTGGTTTCCAGACCCTGAGCATCTTGTGAACTCCACCCGCCTCGCTTCTTCCTCACACCCAGCTGATTTCACATTTGTCCCTGCCTTTTATTTTCAGCTGAGTCACAATGTTGAGCAGCAACGGTTCATTTTGAAATTTAAATGACTGCGCAAACAAGCAGCACAATTCAGCATTGCTTAGCTAAGCAGTTTTGGATGCTGCTTTTTTTTTTAAAAAAAGGCACTTCACTTGAGAATTGCTGCCAGCCCGTCCCAAAACCACCCTGTGGAAAAGGCCGGTTTTTGACTCCCTCTCCTTTCTCCCCGGGGTGAGGCTGGCAAAGGAAAGAGTGTCCTGTCACAGCCCTGCGGTCCCTTTGCGGGCAACCTTTCATTTTCCTAGAGAAGGTTGTGAAGGAGGACGAAAAGTCCTTTTATAGACTGGCAGACTTTGCTTCCTCCCGAGTCTTTAAAAAAGCGAGAGAGCAAAATGTCCAACTGGAAAGACTTCGTTCATGTGCAAATTTCCCTTCCCTTTTAAGAAATAATAAGGAAGTTGACCCCGGGGAAAGTCGCCCATTCTCTTTTGGGTCAGCGTTTCTACGGTTTGCTGCTCAAAACAAGGCAGGTCAGAATGGTCGGCCAGTAAGACGCCAAAGAAATGGCCACCACATTCATTGAGAGCCAATTTGCTCCAGTGTTCCTTCCTTTGAAGCACGACTTTATAAATAATGCATTATAGACTAGTGGGTGTTTTCAGACCTCAGACGACCCGGTGTGTAGAACAGGGGTAGCCAATGCAATGTCCTCCGAAAGCTCCCATCAGTCCCACTCAACATGGCCAATCATCTGGGATGCTAGGAGTTGAAGTCCAAAACAACTGTGGAGGACTACACTGGCTACCCCTCCTGTAGAATAAGTTACCGTATTTTTCGCTCTATAAGACACACCAGACCACAAGACGCACCTAGTTTTTGGAGGAGGAAAACAAGAAAAAAAATATTCTGAATCTCAGAAGCCAGAACAGCAAGAGGGATCACTGCACAGTGAAAGCAGCAATCCCTCTTGCTGTTCTGGCTTCTGGGATAGCTGCGCAGCCTGCATTCACTCCATAAGACGCATACACATTTCCCCTTACTTTTTAGGAGGGAAAAAGTGAGTCTTATAGAGCAAAAAATACGGTATCCTCTCGTTTTGGTCTCCTTCTCCCTCTGTGCATTGCTCATTCCTGTCTTTATCCTTTTCTTTGAAATGACTTAAACAAAGGAGAACGGTGATGGCATCAACCTTTCATTAGGTTCCGACTCACCAGTTGCTGATCCATGGAGTTGATGGGTGGAAGTCGGTGTTGCGCTAAAGCGGTTGTTCTATCAGTGTGAGCATTTCTGCTTCTCCGACTGAGTCATCTCCCCTCTCCTCCCCACTGTGCCCTCTTCCAGGGCATCTCCCCACCTAAGCAGATTTGGGGAGGATGCAAGGGTCGCAGGGGAGAAAGAACAGGGAGAAAGCCCTATTGCACTAGCCAGACTTAGTTACACTCTTCCATTAGCTCAGCAACTTAGCTGAACCCAGCCCGGCACTTTTTAAACATTTCCGTAGACTTCCAAATATGACGTGTTTCACCCATGGTACCGTAGATTTGGATAAAGGAACTCAAAGAGAGCGCCCCCTAGTTTGGCTCCCTGCCAGTGCAGGAGACCCACTGCTGCAGGATCCTTCCCCTCTTGCTGAAGAGATTGCACATAGAGAGCTGTATCCAACTAAGCTATTCTTGGAGTAGACCCATTTAAATTAATAGACACAAGTTCACCGTGCCCATTATTTTTGGAGGGTCTACTCTGAGCAGGACAGACAGTGGAGACAAGCCGTGTCTGCTCCTCTGCTTTTGCCTGAGCTGATCTCTCCAGTTCTGTTTCCTTTTCTTACTATGGCCCCCTTTTTCTTTTGGATTTTGACTGCAGCTACTGCCTCTTTCTCTCGTCTTCCTAATCCCCAGCTGGACTGGATAATGAGCTCCACTTTTGCTGCTAAGTGACCAGGCCCTGAACCCAGTTGTTGGCCCTCATATGTGCTGCTTTGCCAGAGGTTCCTCTAACTCGGGCCACTTACGTATCGTCATTTTCTGAGATCTGAGGGCCCTTGTAGAGCATGCCCAGCGACAGGAGGCGGGGGGTTATTTGAGTTCTCCAAAGACATGATTCATGCCTCTTTACCTGGCAGAACATGCCTTAATTTGAGTGTTTGGAGGCTTCTGCCTGTTCTGAGTAGTGTTTTTGGAAGTGCCCCTTGGCAGGTAATATGCTCTGCCCATATGGTAGCAATCAATTCCACCCTCGTAGTCGGAAGCGTTCAGACCATATGCCAACGCGCTTGGTGGCTTGTTAAATAAACTTCTGCTTGTCAACAACTTCGCTGGGGTTTTGTGTATGCGTGTGCTGGAATTGAAAGTGGCCTTGTGGTGATTTGGCTAGGAACAAGTTCGTTTTGCCCCAGGGGCATGGCACCAGTGAAACTAGGTGGAGAGCAGTGGTGGGAATCTGCAAGGCTTTGATCAGCATTTATATTAATAGTTCTTCAGCCCAGAAATTATTCATTTCCTCTCTCCCTTGCTCCTCTCAAGTAGTGAGTGCTGGTGGGAGAAGCTGCCTGTGTGGCATCTGATGCCAAAGGCTGGCAGAGTTGGGCATCTGTCGGGACCTCCCCAGCAGTTAAGGGGCCCACTCCCCAAGAGCATTCTTGATTCTTGCGTTCTTGATTCTCGCTTGACTCTAGGCCCAGTCTGGCTAAGCCCCACATGTGAGGTGCGTCTTCAAATCCTCTTTGTGTTCTTTGAGAGAACACTGGGGGCACTCTCTGAGTTTGCATGTGCCTCCAGGCTCTGCCACATCTGGACTGCTTATGGGGGCCTCTCAGGCAGAGATGCCCAAAGGCTTCCTAGAAGCTGACGCCATCCCTGGCTGATGAGCTTATTATTCTGTATTGGGTGGGAGTCAAGACAGTACAGGGTGCTTTACCGCAGACAAGACAAATAGAGCCCTGCCCTGACAAGCTTACAGTCTGAATTTCAACATCCTGTGTCTGAATGTTCCAGGCTGGGAAACAGTCAAACATCAATTAAAACAACAGGAAAACAGATAAGCAGATAAAGCTCCTGATATTTATATAAACAGCCTGTTATTTTTACCGGCTCTTTTTTATCTGTGTTTATATTGCCTGTGTTTTTGGTTTTAGAATTTTATGATTGCATCCCAGCCTGATATCATGTATTGATGAAAGGTGGCTTTAAAACATTTTCAATAAATAAATAGATTAAAAAAAATTATCAGCACATCAGCTGTAACTTAATACTCCATCCCAGCTGTTATTTATTTCATGCCCGATTCACTTTTCCTGTGATCGTGCTGGTCTGCCTCAAAAAATCATTCGTAAAGACATTTCCTCGTCGGAATGTGTTTATTAAACAGTTTTACATCCTGCCTTTTCCACCACTTAGGCCTTTGAGGCGGCTCAATGAAATTGCTTACTGTCTCAGCGGTGGGACTTCCACATGTAGATCTTATCAGTGCTAGAAATTCCCCAGGCGCCAGGCGCGTTTTGCAACTGGCAGTGGTCCAATGGTGACCACGTGGAGATACCTGGATGCCAAGCTGGCAACTGGCATCTCCATCTGGCTGGCCCATCCATCCTTCTTAAGCAGGTAAGCAGAAGAGCTTATTTATTGCATTCATATCTCACCCTTTGCCCCAGGGAACACGTGGCTCACTCCCCTCCTCAGTAAATCCCTACAACGACCCTGCGAAGTAGCTTCAGAGGCCGTGACTGGCCCAAGGTCGCCCAGTGAGCATCCTGACGGAGTGGGGATTCGAACCCTGATCTCCCAGGTCCTGGTCCGGCACTCTTAACCACTACACCACCCTGCCTTCTTATAATAATAATAATTTATTATTTGTACCCTGCCCATCTGGCTGGGTTTCCCCAGCCACTCTGGGTGGCTTCCAACAAAGATTAAGTATACATTAAAATGCCACACATTAAAAACTTCCCTGAACAGGGCTGCCTTCAGATGTCTTCTAAATGTTGGGTAGTTGTTTATCTCTTCGACATCTGATGGGAGGGCGTTCCACAGGGCTGGCGCCACTACCGAGAAGGCCCTCTGCCTGGTTCCCTGTAGCTTTGCTTTTCACAGTGAGGGAACCGCCAGAAGGCCCTCAGCGCTGGACCACAGTGTCCGGGCAGAACGATGGGGGTGGAGACGCTCCTTCAGGTATACTGGGCTGAGGCTGTTTAGGGCTTTCAAGGTCAATACCAACGCTTTGAATTGTGCTCAGAAACAAACTGGGAGCCAATGTAGGTCTTTCAAGACCGGTGTTATGTGGTCTCGGCGGCCACTCTCAGTCACCAGTCTGGCTGCCGCATTCTGGATTAGTTGTAGTTTCCAGGTCACCTTCAAAGGTAGCCCCACATAGAGCGCATTGCAGTAGTCCAAGCGGGAGATAACTAGAGCATGCACCACTTTGGTGAGACAGTCTGCGGGCAGGTAGGGTCTCAGCCTGCGTATTAGATGGAGCTGGTAGACACAGAACTGACCTGTGCCTCCATGGACAGCTATGAGTCCAAAATGACTCCCAGGCTGTGCACCTGGTCCTTCAGGGGCACAGTGACCCCATTCAGGACCAGGGAGTCCTCCACACCCGCCCGCCTCCTGTCCCCCAAAACAATACTTCTGTCTTGTCAGGATTCAACCTCAATTCTTAGAGTACTTCTGCTATGGGGCAGCTCTATAAATTGAGTAGGTAGGTCACTATGGGGAAAACAAACTGCCACATAGAGAAGGATCTGAAATGTTTTCCTTGAAGCTTGAATTCGTTCTGGGTTGTTTGCTCTGCCCCTGCCAGCCGCTTGCATGATCCCATGTCCTGCAGAAGGTTGTTGAGAAGGGAATGCAGCTCTCGGGCTGAACGTTTTTCCCCGCCCCTGCCTGAAAGCATCTGGAAAACTTGTCCTTGTGGGTTGTGTCAGTGCAGTTGCATCCTCCGCAATGGACTGCTTGTCCCTCTTAAACAGCCAGCGTTGAAAGTCAAAAGCATCGGATCTACAACGCAAAACAATTTCAGTTCACAGAAGCTTCCATTGCCCTTTTCACACTTTGTGGTTCCCGACGGCCACCCTGTTAGCATCTTCTCTTCCTCAGCATTCCTCACATTCTGCAACCTGCTCTGAAATGTTGACTTTTCCAACTTTCAAATTTCCCCTAATGTGGGGCGCTAAAAAGTTGTAACAGGACTTGGGGAGTTCAAAAGATATTTCGGTTAGATTAATATAGTTTAGTTTTGCTTGGCAAGTGTGATATGTGTAAAATTGCATGGAAATCATTAAGAATGATTGCAAAGTATTTGCAGTTATGTATGTATGTGTGTTTGTTTATCAAGCAATCAATTAATCATTACATGACATATTCTGAAGGTAAAATTAAAATTGTTTGGTTTTCTGAAAGCAATTTGTGTGCTTCTTCATCAAAGATAGACTTACTAAGCTAAATGTTGTCCACTCACAAAAACAACAGCAGATTTTAATTCCTCACACCCAAAAACGTTTTTAAGACCCTTCATTTAAGAAATATGCAAAAATTAAGCTTCGCCCCTTAAAATGACGCACCATACTGCAGCACAGTCCAAGGGGATGAACTTTCAGGCTTCTTTGATTCTCTTATTTTAATATGCACCTGTCCCTGACTCAGTATGTATATTTTAGACAGGATCTAAGCCGCCCGAGGTTCCTTGCCATGAATTCGTTTGCTACCCGGGGGTCGGCCAGTATCGTCCATCCTTAGTATTAGTTACTTATATTACAGGGTTGTCACAAAGGTGGCTACTATGAAGCATTTGAGAGTAAACTTGCACCTTAAAAATGCAGCTATATGGTCGTGGTCTTGCAAACATGTGTGCAAATTTTGGGAAGAGGTGTTAAAGGAAATTTCTGAAACAGTAGCCCTTTAGAACCCAAACTGTGTCAGTCTTGGATGCATCAAAGACAGACTTAGCATGTAAACCACTCATCGTTTTGCTAGCTGCTGGTTTGACCATATCAGAGGGCTGGGAAAAGTCATTGGGCTTTTCTCATTTGGTTCAATGTGGTAGCGTTTGTTTTTATTTCTGAGAAATTGACTCACAAGCTAAGGGTATCTCGGGGTGCAAAATCCATAGGGTTTTGCAGCTATTTGTTACGTATATAACAGGCCAATCAGGAATGGCAAGTGATGAAATACGGCTTTATATGGCATTCACAACACTTGTTTTGTGCTCTCTCTGTATCAGGCCAGTTTTTGTTGTAACATCTAATACATTGTGTAGTCTCTTGAGAATGACTTTGTTTTTATGAGGTACCTTGTGTGAACCTTGTGTGTCCCCCCTTTCCCTTTATTTCATTTCATATTTCTCTTACTGTTATTTTAACTTCGCAATAAAGTTTTGGAAACTAATAAAACCCTACATAGAACAATTCTGGCTGACACGTTCAGTGCGACAAGACTCGCAGCCTGCAGCAGGTGCCTGGGGTTCACCCAGGCTTCCTTTGTGGAATGCCGATTAACCCGGGAAAAGGGACATTGCACAAAATGTTTTATTTGTCATTCCTGGAGGTTGGAGGGCTGCCTTCAGAAGGAGGGAGAGGCAGGGCAGGATCCTGCATGTGTCTCTGCGCTTCTGTTGCCCACTGGTGAGAGCACACGGCGTTCTCTTCCAGGCAGTGTGCTGTTTGCCTAAAGAGACAACCTGCGATTTAAGTCCAGTGAGTTGATAATGACTTAGTACATTCCCATCCTGCCTTTCTTTCATCACAGAACTCCAGGCTGTTATATGGGGTTCCCACGGCAGTCATCCACCCAGGCGCTGGCCAGATCCAGAACTGGTTGCCTTCTGCAAACTGGCTGCATAAAGCGCCAAGATTTCATCACTCCTAAGAGCTTTTTCCCCCAAAGAGAATGCCAGACAGGGTGGACCGTGCTGCTCCTGGGCTAACTTGCCTAAGCAGGATGTGCGTGTGTCATATTTGTAGAGCTCGCTCCGTATGTTTGTGTTCTGCATTTGGGCGGATGAAACCTGAACAGAAGTGGTGTGAGCTGGCTGGAAGGGCAACCCCCCCCCCCGCCCCTTTACAGGTCAAAAATGCCATGCTTCTCAGCTGCAAGATTTAGAGCAGGCAACGGGCCACTGTTAGCTTAAAAAGCCCCTGGGAAAAAACAGAAGCACGGACCCTGAATTGGCCTTGGTTCTGGAGCCATGTCAATTCTGCAGTTCTGCAGTTTCAGCATGAGCGTGGAAATCAGCACCAAGCTCCCCAAGAATTGACTTCCACTTTGGGAAATGAAATAGAACACATTTGTATGGGAAGCTTCGGAATCAGATTGTTTTGCTCAGTCATGTCTACACTGGACTTTTTAAGGAGGCATTTTCATTCCTTGGCCTTTCTCCGCACCCCCTCCTTCGAAAACAACCTTGGGTTGATTGTCAGGAAATGCTTGGGGGCTAGTTGGGCAACTTCTTCCGCTTTTTCCTTTCCTGGTGGTCTTCTCAAGTTTCCAGGTGGCCTTATAGGAATCATCAGATAGGATTGAGAGTCGGATGCGACTTTGAACTCACTTTGGGCTGGACTCCTGCCTATCTGTTAGTAATGGAGCTGATAGCATTGTCTCTGAGTACCGGCTAATCTAATCATAGTGGAATAGAATTTCTCCAGCCCACACTGGAACTTTTAGCAAGTTGGGAAATGGTTACAAAACTTGCCAGCCCCCCTCCCTCATTATATTTGTCATTTGTGGCACATGGAATGCCTAGGTGGTGAGAGGGGAGAAAAAGAAACAACTTTCTTCCAGTTTGCTCAAAGTTCCCTACATGGTTTCCTGGAGGTGATTCCTACTTGCTGCAGGTAACCAGATGAGTGGCTGATTTGCAAGTTCATTAAGGTAAAGGCAAAGGGACCCCTGACCATTAGGTCCAGTCGCGGACAACTCTGGGGTTGCGGCGCTCATCTCTCTTTATTGGCTGAGGGGACAGCATGTGGCCAGCATGACTAATCTGCTTCTGGTGAACCAGAGCAGTGCATGGAAACGCCGTTTACCTTCCCGCCAGAGCGGTACCTATTTATCTACTTGCACTTTGACGTGCTTTCGAACTGCTAGGTAGGCAGGAGCAGGGACCGAGCAATGGGAGCTCACCCCGTCGCGGGGATTCGAACCGCCGACCTTCTGATCGGCAAGCCCTAGTTCATTATAGACCCATTATTTATTGAAAGCCCCTTTCTACAGTTTCACACTAACCCGCAGAACTAGTTGTGTGGAAAATACCCAGTGTGGGTGTACCCAGTGTGGGCACCCTGAAAACATTTTAAATTTCTCTCAAAATGTGAGTCCTCAGCTATCGCTTTAAACAACAATATTACATTTTAATGCAACCTGATAAGCCTTCAGTTTGTTTTGAAGCCAAGCCTCACCATAGTTCTTTCTGCAGCGTGATGCTGATATTGGAGGAGCTCGCTGGTCCAAGCTTTCAAATTCTTCCTTTGGGTTCTGATAGCACTTACGCAACAACGTCTTTTTAGGGTTCTTTTGATGTCAGCATCTCATTGTGGCACTCACGGATGTCTTGGGCAAGCCGAGCTTGTCTCACTGAATGAATTGGCCCTTGATGTTCTCCGCGCAATGTTTGTATTGATCGCCTCATTCCATTACTTTCCAGCTTTGTTGGCTAAAGATGGGTGAGATGAAGCAGGCTGTGAAAACACCGCTTTTAAAAACAACCCAAATCTGTCGCATTTGGTTGATACAGGAAATTGCACAAATGGCATTTCAGAAGCGTGATGTGTTTGCCAGCCGTGGTCTGGTTTCCTTTTTTATATTTGCGTAGCTTTTGAAAAATTTGTACAAACAGGTGGGGGCCAATGAAAAAACAGCAGAGGGTAGAGAGGAAGGGGAAAGAAAACATTTTCTTAACACCTCTCTGCTTTTGCCTTTGCACCTCACACCTGGGAGGCAGACTCTTTGGCTCTTCTTTTCTGTCTTCCGCAAGCTTCCTGTCTCGAGCAACTTTCAACATCCACATGGGATGTCTGTAAGACGTTACTTAGAATCATAGAATTGTAGAGTCCGATGGTCATCTAGTCCCACTCCCAGTGTCTAGCCCTGCAGCCTTTATTCAGCTGACATGTCTCTGGGATCTTTTCATATTGCCTGCAACTTTTCCCCAGGCCTCATCCTGCCCTGACACAACGCCTCCTGCAATATCTTTGTCCCAGCGAAACCGACAACTTCCTCTTCCCCCACAGAAGATGACCGCAGACATTCTCACAGCTTGGCCCCTTGAGTTGCTGCAATCCTGGGAGACACCCACGCGTTTTCTCCATTCGGAGTTGCAGCCTTTGCCGCTGCGTGTGCAATAATACTACACGGATCTGCAAGAACTAGTTGGGCTACCAATAGCCCAAGACCAGAAAGCAACAACAATTCCCCTTCATCTCAGGACTTGTCAGGCAGGGAGGATCTCGTCTCTTGCAGCACCTCAGATAACCAACAGCTGGGTGGGATTTTAGATGGGCATGCTATTCCAGGTTTCAGCTGAGAATTCTCTGCTACTGTGTGGTTCTTTATGCACTCATAAGCGTGGCACACTGTGTAATTTGAACTTGAAATGCTCCTGGCTCCAAGGCCCTATCATCAACTTAGCTTACATGCCACTTAACTTGTTTTAGAAGTTCAGACCTTTTTTTGGCACCGCGTCCTCAATTGTCTTTCCTGTGGATTTGCACAGCGAACGAGGAAAGGGTTGTGTCTAACCAACGGAGTCTTCCCTGTCTGGATCAGAGAATGGGGGGGGGGGGTATGGGCATCTTCTCTGTATTTATGGCCTGCCAACTTTCCCTCTGGTGTTTTTTTTTGGGGGTGGTGGTGGTGGAATTTCAAGCTGGCTTCATCAAAGCAGGGGGTTTAGTGGGTGCTGGGATGTTCATGGGTGCTGGGCTGGGCGCTGATAAATTGACTGCATTTGCTGCCTGCTTAAAACCCTGGATGAGAAGGGCACATGTCTCATGAGCTGCCTTTGGCTCTGGTGGGTGGGTGTGGCTGCCCCCCCCCCCAGTCCTCTTCACCCAAGTGATTGGCCCTCCTGGAGGCAGGGAGGCCTGTTAAAAGAATTTCCTGCAAGGTCCCTGGTTAATAAGTTCTCTTCTGGACTCTGAAATATTTCTGTGTGTCTCCCTTGTGACAATGAGGTCCTCTCCACCTGCTGCCTACAGCTTAGCACTGATAGATGCTCAGCTACAATTTCTCGTGTGAAGAGGCTGTGTGTTTTCATATTTAGCTTCCTTGCTCTTTTCCAACCAGGTCAGCTGCCATGCCCCTTATCTTTATGCCCCGAAGCTTATGTTTTGCGGTTGCCAGAGAGGCAGAAGGAAGGCTGAATCATTCCTTTGCTCTGCAGGTTTTTCACAGAATGTGTGTGTGTGTGGCGTCTGGGTTTTCCTCTACCGCAAGATTGGCACCTCGGGAGGGTCTATATGTCTATAAAAAGACATGCAAGGGCAAAAATGCATGTGAATTTTCTGAAAATATCATCTTTGATGACCGGGTGGATGCTTTTGTAGTCACCAAGCCTTTCATTCCCGCAGAATCAGAGGCATTTATATTCCAGGCCGGTCTTGCTTTCCTTTCATTGAGAAGGTTTGGCTCTTGTTTTGGGATCCTCGAGTCCTGGGACTCCAGTGTTTCTCCAGAATTTATTGCTGCGCTGGAACAGGGAGATTGAAAAGCGACCTGAACAGAAGGGAAAAGAGGGAGATAGGAAGAGAAAATTGCCAGCCTAATGCTCCGAAACTACTTTGTGTCCCCTTTCTTGGCAGGTTCCTTAGAAAGAGAGCTTGGACGGCATGCAAAGTAGTGAAATATCTGCAGACAGCACTGATGATCCTCTTAGTAGTGGCCTACGGAGAAAGCGACAGCCGCGAATAGTAGTTATCGGTGCTGGGCTCGCGGGCCTCTCTGCGACAAAAACCCTCCTGGAGAATGGTTTCACGGATGTGACTGTCCTCGAAGCGTCTGACCGAATCGGAGGCAGGATACAAAGCGTGAAGCTCGGTAAGCGAATCATTTCCTTGCAACGTGGCTTCCGGTTCTTGACCGGCCTTTGCATAATCACCATAAGAACAGGACTCAACGTTAAGGTCCGTTTAGCCCTTGCAACCTGTTTCTCATGGTGGTCAGTCTCTGGGAATCTCACGGGCAGCTGAGCATGACAGCCAAGAGCCCCCCTCCTTGATGTGTGCCCCTTGCACTTAGGCTTAGTGCCTCTGGACCTAGGGGCATTGAGCTATTGTCATCCCCCCTATTTATGATCATCAGAAGTGAGTGCCGTTCCTTATGTAGCCAGAAATGGCACTATCCATGTATGAGAGGGAGGAATTTCGGCAGGCGAGGCTTGTGGGGAAATCCCAAAGTAGGCAGACGTACAAAAACATATTTAGGGGAAGACCATATTGAAGGGGTGGAGGTTCAAAAATAACCCAAAGAGGAGGACCAAGTGAGTTTGGGGGCTGTAGAATGCTGTGGGGATTGGGGTGGTGGGAACGTAATGGAGTGTCCCGGAGGAGGTGCTGGCTGGCTGGCTAGAATGAACCCCCCTACATTTTGTGTAATGTCCTGCTTGTTACAGCTGATTGATGTGTCCTCCGTGAATTTGTCCAATCCGAACAGTGTAGGAAGATTCTCCCTCTCTTTTCCTAGCAAGACAGATAAATATTACTCAGAGTGTTTTATTAGAGGGTGGGGTCCTTTATGCCCAGTTGACTGGGCTCTGCAAAGTATCCCAGGATTTACCATGGCCTCGTGCCTTTTCCATTTCATTTTGCTTCAAAAAAAAAAAGTTCCTTTGCCTGTTTCGGTGGACGAGGATCATTGTAGTTGTTATCTCAAATGCCCTTTGTTTTCACACGTGGGTTTTCAAGCTGCACTTGCTGCAACCGGCTTGGCATGCAAATCTAAAGCCGTACCATTGGCCAGAATGGCGACGCGCAGCGTAAACGCCCCCCCACTCCTTCCGCATTTGTGTCCCTATAAATTGCACGCATTCCAGAGGGGAGCGGTGTTGAGTCTGTTACAGCAAAAACAAAGGAGCCTTGTGACTGCTTAAAGGCTTATCTGATCTGTGGCGGCAGAACCTTTCCCGGGCTGAAACCCACATCATCAGATGTGGGAAGCGTTGCTCTCTGCTGGCAGAGAAATATTCCTGAGCTTTGGGAAGGGAGATCACAGACTACCTCTTTCATATTATGGGCTGTTCCCCCCTCCATCTCTGTTCGTGTGTAGGGATCGATCTACAGGCTGAGGATAATATTTTGTGCTTGTTCAATAACACACCTGCCAGCCTCTTTTTATTTTGGCTGGCTATCCGGAAGGGCTAACAGAGACCTATCTAGCATCCTTCGGGCTCACTGGTCGAGCACCTGAGTGCCAAAGGTCCCAGGTTCCATCCCTGGAAGCTCCAAGTAGGGATGAAAAAGATTTCTGTATGAAACCTTGGAGCAGCACTGCCAGTCAGTGCAGGGCAAAACAGGATCTGCATAGGGGTGCCAGGCCTAATGAGCACAACAATTCAGGTGGTGCCCCGTGAAGGCGTTGCCGAGACTATAGGTCCCTGCCTCCCCACAGCCGGCTATGTCTCCTCCTCTCCAGGGACCCCCCCCCATGCAATCTGAGACTGCGCCTGTGTGTCTGTGTTTGCTCCTCCCTCTTCATGCCTCTCCTGGTTCTCAGAGGCCAGCAGGGAGGGGAACTTGTTGCAGCAGGAAGGGGAAATTAAAAGCCTGACCCATCTTTGGCCTCCCTGTTCTCCTGCTTCAGCTTCTGATTCTGGGCTTTTCTCTGCCACAGACTCTCCTTGCTCACTAAGCCCTGTTACCTCTTCAACTTCCGACACCTCCTCCTCCCAGCCTTCTCCCTCCGACCACTCGTTGTTGTCCCACCACTCAGAGCCTTCTTCCCTTGGGGGTTCCCCAGCTACTGCCTCCCACTATTCTTCTGCATCCATGATGCCAGCTATATTCTGCATCCTCCTTGAGTGTCGTTGCCCAGCTGAAATGTGTCCTTGAACACTTAACAATGCTTGTCTTGCACAATTCAAAGTGCTGGTCTTGACCTTTAAAGCCCTAAATGGCTTCGGCCCAGTATACCTGAAGGAGCGTCTCCACCCCCATCGTTCAGCCTGGACACTGAGGTCCAGCTCCGAGGGCCTTCTGGTGGTTCCCTCATTGCGAGAAGCAAAGCTACAGGGAACCAGGCAGAGGGCCTTCTCGGTAGTGGCGCCCGCCCTGTGGAACGCCCTCCCATCAGATGTCAAAGGGATAAATAACTACCTGACATTTAGAAGACATCTTAAGGCAGCCCTGTTCAGGGAAGTTTTTAATCTGTGATATTTTACTGTATTTTTTGTTTCTATGGAAGCTGCCCAGAGTGGCTGGAGAAACCCAGCCAGATGGGCGGGGTACAAATAATAAATTATTATTATTGTTGTTGTTGTTGTTGTTGTTGTTGTTGTTGTTGTTGTTGTTATTATTATTATCTAAAGGAAGGATAGAGAGGTGTTGGGAGGATGGGTGAAACTTTGCTGTACCAAGGAACAGTTAAAGTAAAATAATAATAATAATAATAATAATAATAATAATAATAATAATAATTTTATTTATACCCTGCCCATCTGGCTGGGTTTCTCCAGCCACTCTGGGCAGCTCCCAGTAGAATTAGTAGAATTAATAATAATAATAATAATAATAATAATAATAATAAAGCGATAAAACACCAGACATTAAAAACTTCCCTAAACAGGGCTGCCTTCAGATGTCTTCTAAAAGTCAGATAGTTGTTTATTTCCTTGACATCTGATGGGAGGGCATTCCACAGGGCGGGCGCCACTACCAAAAAGGCCCTCTGCCCGGTTCCCTGTAACTTCGCTTCTCGCAGGGAAGGAACCATCAGAGGGCCCCGGCGCTGGACCTCAGTGTCCGGGCAGAACGATGGGGGTGGAGACGCTCCTTCAGGTATACTGGGCTGAGGCCATTTAGGGCTTTAAAGGTCAGCACCAACACTTTGAATTGTGCTCGGAAACGTACTGGGAGCCAATGCAGATCTCTCAGGACCGGTGTTATGTGGTCTCGGCGTCCACTCCCAGTCACCAGTCTAGCTGCCGCATTCTGGATTAGTTGCAGTTTCCAGGTCACCTTCAAAGGTAGCCCCAAGTAGAGCGCATTGCAGTAGTCCAAGCGGGAGATAACCAGAGCATGCACCACTCTGGCCAGACAGTCCGTGGGCAGGTCATTCATCCACATTTTTGCCTCAACACAGAGTCAGGCCATTCGTTCGTCATTCTCAGTATTGTCTATACGGACTCTCCAGGGGTTCAGGTAAGTGTCTCTCTCCCAGCCCTGCATGGAGATCCTGGGGACCGAACCTGAGACCTTCCGCATGCAAGGCAGATGATCCACCACTGAGCCACAACGGGAGGATGCTCGGGGGGAACTTTGAGCAGAGCATGTCCTGGCTGCGCTGCAAATGACTTCCTTCTCTGCTTTTCTCATGGCAGTGAGCTGGTTTCCTTTACTATTTGGCCGTGCCCCTGTTATAATCACCGGAGAAAGGGGCCCTAGTCCCCCCCCCACTTCCTGCTCCTTGCAGAAGCCCTGACATCACGCCCTGCGGTTCAGTCGATAAACACACCAGCAGTAAATTAAAAGCCGAACATCTGAGGGAAGTGGAGGGGAAAGGATGCCTTGCAAGCCCAGCATCCGCCTTTTCATTCAGGAGTTGCCGCTCAACGCTTGGCACCGGCCTGTGGATGGGAAGTGGGTCGTCCACCGCCGATACGCCGTGTCAAAAATAGCCCCCCTGGCAGGGTGTGCTGCCAGACAGAAGGGAAGTGCTCCATGCTCCGAGCCCTTAAGGGAGCCATCGCGTCACTCAGCACACCTGCGGGACGTTTCCTGGCTGTGGTCTTTATATATAGAAGGCTTCTCTGTACACAAGAGGGCAGGAGCCTCGAAAAATAGCACAACTGCGCAGATTTTGTAGCGGACTCTGTGCGCTTCCTTGCTTTTGCACATTGGGGAGTATGTACAGTGGTACCTCGGGTTAAGTACTTAATTCGTTCCGGAGGTCTGTTCTTAACCTGAAACTGTTCTTAACCTGAAGGACCACTTTAGCTAATGGGGCCTCCTGCTGCCGCCGCGCCACCGGAGCACAATTTCTGTTCTCATCCTGAAGCAAAGTTCTTAACCCAAGGTACTATTTCTGGGTTAGCAGAGTCTGTAACCTGAAGCATATGTAACCCGAGGTACCACTGTACTGCCCTGGCTCTGTGCAACCCTCAACTTCGCGCACAAAATTCAGCATTCTTGTAGCGCCAAAGGGCATGGGAACAGCCACTGCTACAGTCCTCCGTCTGCAATAAACCTTTCAGTGGGGTGGCACCTTATACTTTGGGACTCCCTGCCTGTTGGTAATCTCAAACCTCTCCCGTGAGACCTGTCTGGCCCCCACCCCCATTTCTTCCTGTGATTGCAGAGGCCTTGTTTTAGCCATACACAAGGGCAGTTCTGGCAGAAAACTCCCGCCCTTGGGGGCGGGGTGCAGGGTTGTTTTGTTATAAAGGTAAAGGGACCCCTGACCATTAGGTCCAGTCGCGGACGACTCTGGGGTTGCGGCGCTCATCTCGCTTTATTGGCCGAGGGAGCCGGTGTACAGCTTCTGGGTCATGTGGCCAGCATGACTAAGCTGCTTCTGGCGAACCAGAGCAGCGCACGGAAATGCCATTTACCTTCCCGCCAGAGCGATACCTATTTATCTACAGTGGGACCTCGGGTTACATACGCTTCAGGTTACAGATGTTTCAGGTTACAGACTCTGCTAACCCAGAAATAGTATCTCGGGTTAAGAACTTTGCTTCAGGATGAGAACAGAAATCATGCTCCGGTGGCGCAGCAGCAGCAGGAGGCCCCATTAGCTAAAGTGGTGCTTCAGGTTGAGAACAGTTTCAGGTTAAGAACGGACCTCTAGAACGAATTAAGTACTTAACCCGAGGTACCACGGTACTTGCACTTTGATGTGCTTTCGAACTGCTAGGTTGGCAGGAGCAGGGACCGAGCAACGGGAGCTCACCCCGTCGTGGGGATTCAAACTGCCAGCCTTCTGATCGGCAAGCCCTAGGCTCTGTGGTTTAACCCACAGCGCCACCCGCGTCCCATGTTTTGTTATATTCCTCTGGAAATATGCATTCGTTCTCAGCTCAGGGAAAAGAAAAACAGCAGCAAAAGCATGCGGGATGTAGGTGATTGCAGCCTTTGCTTACAACATACCCACGACTGTGGTAGTTGTTGCATTAATTGCAGGATACTGCGTACTTTCCCCTCTCCATGCCTCCAAGGGGTCTTTTAGTCAGGAGGAGCATCTGTTGTCTAAAAGGATGCGATTAACGTCACACTTTGATGTTGTACGTTTGCACCAAGCTCATCTGCTTTGAGGACTCTGGCTTAATGAGTTAGTAAACATTACAGGTGGCCGCGGTTATTTTTAGCCCGACTCGTCCCTCTTCTCTGCTTTGCACATCTCATGCTGTACGGAAAGCCGGTGTCCTCGGCACTTCTGAAGCCATCGTGAGCATCCCCGGGCGCGCTGCGCTCCTGCCATCTTTGCAAGGCGAGGCAGATGGTGGCAGAGCCGATGGTCCCGCCGTCAGAGCGAGGGTCTCGCTTTCATGGATGCTTCCGCCTCAGTGCGCATGGCAATCCCCTTATTTATTTATTTTTAAATTTTATTTTTTACCAACCACCAAAACACAAACAGTGAAACCCCCCAGGCGTCTGATACATTGGGTATACAATACTCAATAATATACATATTCAATAATATTCAATAATAACATATACAGAGTACCCATATTCAAATTAACCATATATAGACTTCTTTATACCTTAACTCTCTTCCTTCCACAATAAGGCAATAAGTCGCCGCATTTGGGGCTTTTCCGTTAAGAGAAGCGGCGAGTAGCAGGTGACAGGACAGAAGTTTGCAAAATTATGTGTGGCATGGAAAAATTGTCATGGAATCAATAGAGTTGGAAAGGGACCACATGGGTCATCTAGTCCAACCCCCTGCAATGCAGGAATATTTTGTCCAACGTGGGGCTCAAACTCACAACCCTGGGATTAAGAAACTTCAGCTGGTGCAGAATTCAGCGGCCAGGTTGCTCACCGGAGCAAGATGGTTTGAGCATCTTACACCGATCCTGGTCTGACTGCACTGGCTACCAATTAGTTTCCGGGCCCAATTCAAAGTGCTGGTTTTGACCTATGAAGGCTTAAACAGCTCAGGACCCCAATACCTCAAGGACCTCTTCTTTCCATATGAACCTACCCAGATCCTGAGATCATCTTCTGAGGCCCTTCTTTGTGTGCCTCCTCCTCGAGAGGTCCGGAGGGTGGCAACACAAGAACAGGGCCTTCTCTGCAGTGGCTCCCCGTCTGAGGAATGCTCTTCCCAGGGAGGTTCACCTGACCCCTTCATTATACACCTTTAGGTGCCAAGCAAAAACTTTCCTTTTTAATCAAGTCTTTAGTTGATCTGTTTTACATCCTATGCCCTTTTAAAACGTGTTTTCTTTTGGGGGGGCGCTATTGGGTTGTTTTATTTTCATTATGTATTTCGTGGTTTTATAACTTGAATTTATTCTGTGAACTGACCTGAGACTCCCAGGTATAGGGCGGTATAATAATAATAATAATAATAATAATAATAATAATAATAATAATAATAATGAGAGAGTCTCATGGTCTACCAACTGAGCTATCCAGCAGCTAGTGGATAGAGAAAAGCTTTTCTTCCTTTCTCAAGACACTAGAACTTACGGACATCCGAGAAAACTTGAGTGTTGGCAGATTCAGGATGGATAAAATGTACTTGTTCTCGTAATTAAACTGTGGAACTTGCTTCCCGAAGAGACAGGCGTGGTAACCAACTTGGAGGGCTTTAAAAGAGGATTAGACAAATTCACGGAGGAAGAGAGGGCTATTGATGGCTGCTAGCCAGGATGGGAGTCAGCAGTGCTCTGTGGAAGGGAGAGGGCTCTGGGTTCAAATCCTGTTTGCTGGTTTCCCATAGGCAACTGTTCCCACACTGTGAGAACAGGATGCTGGACTAGATGGGCCGTAGGCCTGATCCAGCCAGGCTCTTCTTAGGTCCTTATGGCAAAGGCTAGTATTGGTCAATGGGAGGACGTGGGGACCATCTCTGTATGCAGCTGGTTTTCCATGACAGCCCTTGGCTTTGCCTTTACCTGAAGGAGTGTCTCCACCTCCATTGTTCAGCCCGGACACTGAGGTCCAGTGCCGAGGGCCTTCTGGTGGTTTCCTCGCTGCGAGAAGCCAAGTTACAGGGAACCAGGCAGAGGGCCTTCTCGGTGGTGGCGCCCGCCCTGTGGAACGCCCTCCCACCAGATGTCAAAGAGAAAAACAACTACCAGACTTTCAGAAGACATCTGAAGGCAGCCCTGTTTAGGGAAGCTTTTAATGTTTAACAGGTTATTGTATTTTAATATTTTGTTGGAAGCTGCCCAGAGTGGCTGGGGAAACGCAGCCAGATGGGCGGGGTATAAATAAATTATTATTATTATTATTATTTATTATTATTCAAGAATCCTAACGTGGGACGACTTCCTTCTCTCCCCCTCTCCATAGAAAACGCTACTTTTGAACTGGGAGCTACGTGGATCCACGGTTCCAATGGAAACCCCATCTATCATCTAGCAGAAGATAATGGCTTACTCGAAGAGACGACAGACGGCGAGAGGAGTGTGGGCCGCATCAGCCTGTACTCCAAGAATGGGGTGGCTTATCACCTCACCAACAACGGTCAAAGGATCCCGAAAGATGTGGTTGAAGAATTCAGTGATTTATACAACGAGGTTTGTCGCCGATGAGTTCCTAAAGCAAATTTGTAGGCAGCACGGACCCACTCGTTAGAGCTGTTTGCACGGTTTCAGGGTTGACCAGGGAGCTTTTCAAAGAAGGGGTCGCTGAGGTGTGTTCCCCCCACAGGGACACATCTGCATGTAATACCCCCCCCCCTGCTGAAATTATGCTTGAGCAAAGCTTCCTGCTATCAACAAAAGGCTTTTCTAAAGTGTATTGATGGCAGAGGGATGAGGGAATGGGTCGTTTTGGGATTCCCCCCCCCCCCGACAAAAAAACTGACCCAGTGGGCCAGAAATGGTGACCCCACTCCCAGCCACAATTTGAAGCCAAAGAAGCTTTGAATTGACTGCAAGAGAAGGCTTCTTTCAGGTCTAATAACAATCAGGGAGAGGCATTTTCTCCCCTGCTGCTGGTGTGTGTCTCAGCTGGGGGGGGAGTTAACTCTTTCCTTCCCACTTCCCTTTGCAGTTTGTGTCTCCCCTCAATTAACTGGGTGGCTCGCCTTATACTGAAGCCAACAGAAGGTCTTTTTTTTAGCCTAATCTTTGCAGTGTGTGTGTGTGTGTGTGTGTGTGTGTGTGTGTGTAAGACAGAGGGATCTTCCTGGAAACTGCAACTGCCGTTAGAAAGTTAACTCTTGCCTCCCCAGCTATGCTCTACAGGACAGTTATGTCCTACCCCCATCCCCAGTTAAAGGGACCCCTGACCATTAGGTCCAGTCGTGGCCAACTCTGGGGTTGCAGCGCTCATCTCGCTTTATTGACTGAGGGAGCCGGCGTACAGCTTCCGGGTCATGTGGCCAGCATGACTAAGCCGCTTCTGGCGAACCAGAGCAGCACATGGAATCGCTGTTTACCTTCCCGCCGGAGCGGTACCTATTTATCTACTTGCACTTTGACGTGCTTTCGAACTGCTAGGTTGGCAGGAGCAGGGACCGAGCAACGGGAGCTCACCCCGTCGCGGGGATTCAAACCGCCGACCTTCTGATTGGCAGGTCCTAGGCTCTGTGGTTTAACCCACAGCGCCACCCGCGTCTCACTCCACTTAAGAGTGGACGAGAGCAAAAGCACATTTTTCCAGGCCTATTTCACTTCTTGCACCCCACTTAATTGTCATTTTGCGTGCGGGGAGGGAAAACGCGGGTGTGTGGTTGTACACTGCTGCAGTTTGTGTGGTGTCCGCAACAGATTCTCCAGCTTGCAATTGTTGTTGTTATTGTTGTTGTTGTTGTTATTTAAGCTTTTCCCTGTTGCAAAACAAACATATAAACAGGGAAAGGTGCATCTGTGGTCTCCAGCCTGCAGTTGTTCGTACAGGCGCAAGAAAGTCTGGTGACCCTAGCAATCCGTCATGACCCACTTTGGACTGTGGCTCTTAAGTTTGTCTCCGCTGGCCTGGTGGGTTTCTCTTTTGGATACTCCTTTGGCCAGCCACAGTTCCAGCCCCCACCTGACACCCCTCCTGTCCAAGTTTCAGGGTTTTCTGAGGTCCTGTTTCTTGACTCGTGCAAATCTGCTTTGCTGTGCTTTGTCTCATTTTATCCTCTCTGGGTCCTCGAGAAAGTGGATTAGGTAGAGAGGTTGAGACGTGCATGAGGCCACCTAGGGAGAGACAGTTCATGAGCTCCATCACTCATAAATTGGCGCTTTGCTGCCTGTGCATGTGAAAGGGGGAAAGGAGCATTTGGAATCACACCAAATAGCTATGCTGTCTCTCCACAGCTGGAGGCAGCGTTGCTTCTGAACACCAGTGGCTGAAAGTTATAGGAGACAGGGAGGGCCACATATATATATATGCAAAATAGTTCTTTTAAAAGTAAAATAGTTGTTTATTTCCTTGACATCTGCTGGGAGGGTGTTCCACAGGGCGGGCACCACTACTGAGAAGGCCCTCTGCCTGGTTCCCTGCAACCTCACTTCTCGCCGCGAGGGAACAACCAGAAGGCCCTCGGAGCTGGACCTCAGTGTCTGGGCTGAACGATGGGGGTGGAGAAGCTCCTTCAGGTATACTGGGCTGAGGCCGTTTAGGGATTCAAAGGTCAGCACCAACTCTTTGAATTGTGCTTGGAAACATACTTAAAATAACATGAAGTGGTCAAGCCCTGTACCGTGAGCCAGACTTGATATCTGTCCTTTTCACCCGACGGTTTCTCATATATGTGTGTGTTGGGTCCCACGTTGGGCAAAAGATTCCTGCATTGACCCTCGTGGTCCCTTCCAGCTCTACAGTTCTGTGCTCCACAGTCCTATGTGTGTTTACTCAGAAGGAAGCCCCTCTGAGTTCTGTGCTTCTCCCTCCCATGTAAGTCTCAAAGGCCTGGAAACGATGCCTTATGAGGAACGGCTAAGGGAGCTGGGCATGTTTAGCCTGGAGAAGAGGAGGTTAAGGGGTGATATGATAGCCATGTTCAAATATATAAAAGGATGTCACCTAGAGGAGGGAGAAAGGTTGTTTTCTGCTGCTCCAGAGAAGCGGACACGGAGCAATGGATCCAAACTACAAGAAAGAAGATTCCACCTCAACATTAGGAAGAACTTCCTGACAGTAAGAGCTGTTCGACAGTGGAATTTGCTGCCAAGGAGTGTGGTGGAGTCTCCTTCTTTGGAGGTCTTTAAGCAGAGGCTTGACAACCATATGTCAGGAGTGCTCTGATGGTGTTTCCTGCTTGGCAGGGGGTTGGACTCGATGGCCCTTGTGGTCTCTTCCAACTCTATGATTCTATTCTATGATTCTAAGTCTGCCCAGGGCTCCTGCGTTAGAGGTTTCCAGCACTGAGCCTGCCTGTGAAAAGCTATGGGGGCTACTTTGGAGATGTATTAGTTAGATCCTCTTAGAACATTCCTAGCGCCACTCAAAATGCAGGGAATTAGGGTCATGCAGCTGACTTAAGCTCTACCCCTACTCCCTCCTCTTGGGGTTCTTCAGCAATTGGTTCAGATGAGTGTTTGAAGTTTTAAAAAGTGGGCCCTTTTTGTACAAAAGGAAAAGGGAAGGGCAGTCAAAAACAGGCTGTGGCTAATTGAGGCTCTGCCCAGTTACTTAATGTATTTTAATGTGGTTTTGCTCTTCTTGTGAACGTGCAATCTGCTTACGGCCAGCGAGCGGCTTATGCAAGCTGCCTGGCGTTCTGCTGAAGCCAAGGGTTGCAACGACTTTGATATCTTCGTGTAAGCCAGGGGTTCTGACCTCCCCAAAGCAAGAGGGGTGGTCCCCGGTGAAATCCCCCAGTTCCATTTAATGCAGTGGGAGGAGGAAGCTGGGTGCCCAGCCTCTAGTTGGAAATACCAGGCCCTTGATCATGTTTCTGTAGCTACGTGACCAAGGTCACATCGCCCGCCTTGGCTGATTAGTTCCCTCGAATTACTGGCCATCAAAGGTTGTTTTTCCCTCTCTGCTTACCATGCATGTTGACACAGAGCTTATTATCCATGTTCCGGTGGCTAGTTTCATGTGGAGAGCGAATCGGGATGGCAAGAACTCTGTCCATGGAAAATGCCCAGAGTGTTTAGAATTGCAACACTGTTTGAGCTAAAATGGCCCAGTCTGGGCTGCGTTGCTGCTTTTAAAAGATTGCATTTGCTTCTGCGGCCCAGTTAGCCTGAAGGATGGGTTGTTATAGGGTGGGATGGAGCTTCTACGGTGTCAATTTGGGATTAAATATGTGAAACTCTTTTGAGTTTCTTCTGGCGGTTCCCTCCCTGGGAGAAGCAAAGTTGCAGGGAACCAGGCAGAGGGCCTTCTCAGTAGTGGCGCCCGCCCTGTGGAACGCCCTCCCACCAGATGTCAAAGAGAAAAACAACTACCAGACTTTCAGAAGACATCTGAAGGCAGCCCTGTTCAGGGAAGCTTTTAATGTTTGGTGTTTTACTGTGTTTTATATATGCTGAAAGCCGCCCAGAGTGGCTGGGGTATAAAGAAAACAACAACACCACTCAAGGAAGCACTATATAGATGCAAAGTATTTTGTATAATTAGTATTTATGTTACAAGGTAAATGTGCAGTTTCCCCTGGGTTTCCTCTAAATCCCAGGCAAATAGTTTATACAGTCATACCTTGGAAGTTGAACAGAATCCATTCCGGAAGTCCGTTCAACTTCCAAAGCGTTCGGAAACCAAGTTTGGGTTCCAAAGAATGTTCGCAAACTGGAACAATCACTTCCGGGTTTGATGTGTTTGGGAGCCAAAATGTTTTACTCGCAAATTATTCCACTTCCAAGGTACGACTCTATCTGCACAAGCAAAAGCAGGCATTCATCAGTTGGACTTACATTTAATACTGTTTTTAGTGTCTGGTTTGCTCTAAGGTAGCCGTGGAACACACAACACATCTGACGCATTGCTTTCCTTGCTAATGTAGCCGTTTTACAATGTTGTGTTAATATATTCCTAGCTGCAAACATGGAAAATATTTGTATGTCCATGACTAGTAGGTTCTTCCGCTAACCTATAAGCATATTTAATACACTTGTCCCATAATAAAAGAAACTTTTCCAACAACCATTTCCTGAAACAGCTGTGCAGTTTGCATTCCCACCATGTCTGGACGTATGGTGTTGTTAACCCCCTTTGTGTGTCCCCTCTCCCTGTCTTGAGACAGGTCTATAACCTGACTCAGGAGTTCTTCCAGAGTGGTAAACCAGTCAATGCCGAGAGCAAGAACAGCGTGGGCGTCTTCACGCGAGATGTCGTGCGCAAGCGCATCAAAGCTGATCCGGACGACTCGGAGACGATCAGGAGGCTGAAACTTGCCATGATCCAGCAATACCTTAAGGTATGGACAGCGATGGTGGGGGTTTGCTTGAGACGTTGCAGCACCATATAGCATAGGCTGGCAATAGCAAGTTGGCATGTGGCTGAGATTTTCAAAACCCATTTGTGGAATTCTCTGCCCGGGGCGGTTTGACTGGTGCCTTCATTATACACCTTTAGGTGCCAGGTGAAAATGTTTCTCTTTAACCAGGCGTTTCCTGATTCACATTCATTGCCCTTTTAAAATCTGTTGTTGGACAGAGGAGTTACTGGGTTAGAATCATAGAATCATAGAGTTGGAATAGACCACAAGGGCCATCGAGTCCAACCCCCTGCCAAGCAGGAAACACCATCAGAGCACTCCTGACATATGGTTGTCAAGCCTCTGCTAAAAGACCTCCAAAGAAGGAGACTCCACCACACTCCTTGGCAGCAAATTCCACTGTCGAACAGCTCTTACTGTCAGGAAGTTCTTCCTAATGTTTAGGTGGAATCTTCTTGTAGTTTGGATCCATTGCTCCGTGTCTGCTTCTCTGGAGCAGTAGAAAACAACCTTTCTCCCTCCTCTATGTGACATCCTTTTATATATTTGAACATGGCTATCATATCACCCCTTCACCTCCTCTTCTCCAGGCTAAACATGCCCAGCTCCCTTAGCCGTTCCTCATAAGGCATCGTTTCCAGGCCTTTGACCATTTTGGTTGCCCTCCTCTGGACACGTTCCAGTTTGTCAGTGTCCTTCTTGAACTGTGGTGCCCAGAACTGGACACAGTACTCCAGGAGAGGTCTGACCAGAGCAGAATACAGTGGCACTATTACTTCCCTTGATCTAGATGCTATACTCCTATTGATGCAGCCCAGAATTGCATTGGCTTTTTTAGCTGCCGCGTCACACTGTTGGCTCATGTCAAGTTTGTGGTCAACCAAGACTCCTAGATCCTTTTCACATGTACTGCTCTCAAGCCAGGTGTCACCCATCTTGTATTTGTGCCTCTCATTTTTTTTGCCCAAGTGCAGTACTTTACATTTCTCCCTGTTAAAGTTAATCTTGTTTGTTTTGGCCCAGTTCTCTAATCTGTCAAGGTCGTTTTGAAGTGTGATCCTGTCCTCTGGGGTGTTAGCCACCCCTCCCAGTTTGGTGTCATCTGCAAATTTAATCAGGATGCCCTTGAGTCCATCATCCAAGTCGTTGATAAAGATGTTGAATAAGACCGGGCCCAAGACAGAACCCTTTGTCCTTGTCTTTATTCCTGTTATGAATTTTGTGTTTTTTCTGTTGTGATTTTCTGTTGTAAGCCGCACTAGGAGAAAAACAGCCCCCATGTGAAAGCCCTTCTTCTCTGCCTGCTTTTCCCTAGGTGGAGAGTTGCGAGAGCAGCTCCCACAGCATGGACGAGGTGTCGCTCAGCGAATTCGGGGAGTGGACCGAAATCCCCGGGGCCCACCACATCATCCCATGTGGCTTCATGAAGATTGTGGAGATCCTCTCCCGCGCCATCCCAGAGTCGGTCATCCAGCTGAACAAGCCGGTCAAGTGCATCTACTGGAACCAGTCGGTCAGCAAGGAGATCGAGGGGGTGGCCGACCACAACAGCGACCGCACGGGGGAGCGAGACGTGGGCTACCACGTCTGCGTGGAGTGCGAGGACTGCGAGTTCATCCTGGCCGACCACGTCATCGTGACGGTGTCTCTGGGGGTGCTGAAGAAGCACCACGAGAACATGTTCCACCCCCGGCTGCCCGAGGAGAAGGTGATGGCCATCCAGAAGCTGGGCATCAGCACCACGGACAAGATCTTCCTGGAGTTTGAGGAGCCCTTCTGGAGCCCCGAGTGCAACAGCATCCAGTTCGTGTGGGAGGACGAGGCCGAGGCTGAGAGCCTCACCTACCCCGAGGGGATGTGGTACAAGAAGATCTGCAGCTTCGACGTCCTCTACCCGCCCGAGCGCTACGGCCACGTGCTGAGCGGCTGGATCTGCGGGGAGGAGGCCCTGATCATGGAGAAATGTGACGATGAAACCGTAGCAGAGACTTGCACTGAGATGCTGCGTAAATTTACAGGTCTGCGGCTGCCCCCACTGCCTTTGTGTTTGGGTCTGGAGAGTGGAAAGGTCTGGGCCAGGTGGGATGGTAGGCAACGCATTTAAAGCCGTCGTGACTTTCCCAGAGAATCATGGGAAGTGTAGTTTACTAAGGATGCTGAGGATTGCAGCTCTGTGAGGGTTCTCCTAGCAACTCTCAGCATCCTTCACGAACCACAGTTCCCAGGGGAGCCATGATTATTGAAGTGGCACGGGACTGCTTTAAAGGTCTGGTGTGGATGCGACCATGGTAAAATAAGGATGTGGGTTAATGTGTCATGCTCAGATTTTAGCTTTTCTACACACTTAATGGGTTGCCTTAGGCAAACATATGTCTCAGCCTAAAGGGGTGGTACTAATTGCAGGTGTGCGAAGCTCTGCAATTGAGTTCTGCCTTGGTTCGTCATTATTGATCTTCTCATTACTTAGGACTCTTGGTAAATTTCAGAGGACCCTGGTGCGCAGCTTGGAAAATGCTGCCATGGCTCCTCCTGGGAAAATTATCCCATGAACTTCGCCTGCGGACAGGGTCAGAGCTAGACTCTGTCATCTTTTCCATTCGTGATCACTTTTGCTTGGTGCCCCTTTCATCCCAGAAACTATTTATTTAGGGGGACTTTGATTTCCCCCACATGTTAGCATAATGGATTATTTGGATTTGCTGTCCAAACACCCCGAACTTCAGGCAGCCTACGAGGCATTGACAACTGCGGCTCTTTGTAAACCTGATTAAAGTGGTGCCTCATTCAAAACAACTCAGTTTCTTGTACACAGCCTTTGTCGGCTAAGCCCTCGGATGTTAGGTGCCTGGATTTCAGGGGAGCCAGAAGCTTTCAAATTCACAGGATTGCTGTATCTTCTGGCTGCTGCCCAACCATTCAGGTGCTCACGGGTGCAACTGTGTTCCTGAGGATGATTTTAGCCATGCTAAAATCCCAGCTCTCCTTTTGATCTTTCCACGTTGCTGGTCTTCTGTGATAGTACTCAGACGGCTTCAGCATTGGAATTGAGCCACACCTTTGGTCTGAGGTCAATAATCAGTTGCCACAAATGTGGTTGCCAGCAGGCCACCCATCTTTGAGTGTGGTGATCTCCTGTTCCATTGCAGAGTGGGGCTCATCTGAGGAAAAGGCTGTAGTTCAGAGATAGAACATCTGCTTTGCAACATCCAGCTTCAGTCACCAGCACCTCCTAGCAGGACTGCGAATGTCTCCTACCTGGAAACCTGGACAGCTGCTGGTCTGACCTGATAGAATGCAGTTTCCTATACAGTGGTACCTTGGGTTAAGTACTTAATTTGTTCTGGAGGTCCGTTCTTAACCTGAAACTGTTCTTAACCTGAAGCACCACTTTAGCTAATGGGGCCTCCCGCTGCTGCCGAGCCGCTGGAGTACAATTTCTGTTCTCATCCTGAAGCAAAGTTCTTAACCCGAGGTACTATTTCTGGGTTAGCGGAGTCTGTAACCTGAAGCGTCTGTAACCTGAAGCTTCTGTAACCCGAGGTACCACTGTATTCCTTTCTGGAGTTGGAACAAAACTTAAATAGTCATATAAACAATAGATTAATCTCATGTTAATCAACGGACAATAAAATTAAGCAGTGCACTGATAATTCACAATAAAGTCTAAGCATAACACTTTGCTGCTGCAAACACAGCGAAAACAATCCGAGAGTTGAAAACTCAACTTGATTGGTGTAAGGGACGAGCGCCTCAGGTTGTCTTTGTCGGTGGGAGAGATCATCGTGTCTCACTGGTCAGCTACTGCCAGTCTTAAGATGTGCAGTCCCCGGTCCAATAAGTCCAATAAGGTCCTGCCACTGTCTGCCTACTTTAGTGGGTGCATGGAGCTCAGCGTATCACTTGACAAGAGAACTGAATTTCTGCACCAGCCAAAAAAAGAGCCCAAAAGTTTTACTTCACCCCCAAAGGTGCACCCCTCTGTTGTCTCCTGAGATAGACGGGTGATAAAAATACAAGAACGTAATCAAGGTGGCACCTTTGAAACTAAGTCTCAACCCCAAGAAAAACCCTGAAACAGGAGATGGCAGAGACTGCACCTGCTACAGTCCAGTCCCTCCATACTCTAACCCAAGATAAAAACTCATACTAGAAACATGGATTGCAGTACACTGATTTCCTCCAGAACACGACTCTTTCAATTAATCCATTCAATGTTTATCTGAACCACCAGGAGTCACTGTCAGTGAAGTGTGTGCGCATTTTCACAGGGCCATGCAATATGTATCTGGTTAGCTGAACTTGGATTATTTTTCCAGGCCTCTTCCCCTTACGACTTTGCGCCTTCTCTTTCGGTCTAGGGAATCCGGACATTCCGAAACCTCGGCGGATCTTGCGATCCTCGTGGGGCAGCAACCCTTACTTCCGCGGCTCCTATTCCTACACTCAAGTTGGGTCTAGCGGAGCGGACGTGGAGAAACTCGCAAAGCCACTGCCTTATACCGAGAGCTCCAAGACGGTTGTAAGTATTATCCCGGAAACGAACCCCTTGAAAGTACGCTCATTTGAAAAACGGGGCCGTTGGGTAGGAAAAAATCCGCAACGAATTATTAAAACTAGGAAGAGTGCAATTTTTTTTGTCTGGGGTGCAGTAGTAAGGACCAAGGGCAAACAGTCACTTTCTGTCCTGTTGCCAATATTAAACGAATTAATTGACGTAAATCCTTTCTAGTTAGCATTTAAAACGGCTTGAGAATTGTAGGCCGGATCCTCCAGTCCCTAAATCTTAGCCCCAAAGAACATGCGAGGGCGATTGCAGGATCCAAGCTACGCGTTGGTCGATGGAACCGCTGGGCTAAGCTGTCTTCATAGCATTTATTTAAGATAGTATTTTTATGCAGCCATATTATAAACTATCAGGGCAGTGTGTAGTAGTTGTAGTAATTAAGGTTTAATAAGTTAACTCTTTATATTTGGACAACTTTTCTGCTGTACTTTCTTGGAAGGAGAAAAATAATCATTTCCTTAATAACAATTTAAACAATTCATTTAACTAAAGCAATAACATTATAGCGTATGTATCCGTGTTTGTTAACTGATGTGGTTAAACAGTTTAAAAACAAAACTTTGATTGAGTTTTAGCACACATGCAGAACTTAAAACAAATCCTTATTTCCTGATGAATAGCCTTTGGACTATAATGTAACTTAAGTAGAAAACTATCTTTAGAAAGATTTTTCCTCCAAAAGCATTTCATTTTAAAAATCCGATTTAAATTAAAAAAAATTAAATAGATTTTTTTTCAAAAAAAAATCTTTGGTTTTATCCACCCTGATTTTCTATGCAATTTCCCACACGTTTTACTCAAATTTTAATTCAACCAAAACCTCTTTGGACTTCCTGCGTCATGTTACAGTGTTTATTTTTACACCCCTCGTTTTTGGAATTTGAAAAGTTCAACACACCCCACTCAGGCAGTAGTATCCTTTGCCCAATGTGTTCAGGTCTCCCCCCCCAAAACCCCCCCCCACACACCATGTGTTCACAGAACATGGTAAATTTGTGTTTGTGTATGTACAGTGGTGCCTCGCTAGACAAATGCCTCGCAAGACGAAAGAGTTTTTTGTTTTTTGAGTTGCTTCGCAAGACGAATTTCCCTATGGGCTTGCTTTGCAAGACGAAAACATCTTGCGCCTTTTTCTTAAAACCGTCAATGCATTCCTATGGGAAACCGTCAATGCATTTCCTATGGGAAACCGTGCTTCGCAAGATGAAAAATTCACAAGACGAAAAAACTCGCAGAATGAATTAATTTCGTCTCGCGAGGCACCACTGTATCTGCAAAGGGCTGTTCTCTTTCAAGACGCCTTTGGCTCTGCACATCTCATGAAAGACCTTTATTGCATGAATGGAGAAGCGCCAGCATCCATGCCGTTCCGTGTGTGTTTTTGCCTGTGTCCAGTCCTTGCCTCCCCCTGACATTGTTATCTCTCCAAATACCTTTTCCTGACGTCTGTTCTCTCCTCCTTCCCCAACCTCTCCCCTCCCTCCCTCCCTCCCTGGATCTCCAGCCTATGCAGGTGATGTTTTCGGGCGAGGCCACCCACAGGAAGTATTATTCCACTACCCATGGTGCTTTGCTTTCTGGCCAGAGGGAGGCGAACCACCTCATTGAAATGTACCAAGACCTCTTGCAATGCAGAAACTGAGAGGGGCCTGAACCACTCACTCGTGATTCCTTTTACGGTTGTGTGTTTAAAGAAGTCTTTCTTTTCTTTTCTCCTTTTCTAAAAAAACAAGCGAATTAAAAAAAACAACACATTTTTATCTTTTTATATCTCTATATCTCTATAAAAGTCTTAATTCTCTTGACCCGTAGTTGACTGATGGTAGTTTATTTCCATGTACTGTATCTGTCAACAGGAAAAGGTTGCTCTTCCTGTCTGAGTGAAAGCTATCTCTTTTTTTTCTTTTCTTTTGGTGTAATTTTGATTTCTGATTGCACATCTGGTGCTTCTCTCCCCCCCCACCTCTTCCCCAGGTCCCTGGTATTGTAAGTGCCTTCTATATTTCAATAAATGTTGTCATAACCACTGTGCTCTCGTGTGGCTCCATTTCAGAGGGCCTTGTCCGAGACTAGATCACACTCGTCAGCGTTTTCCTAGGTCAAAGCATAGCAATGGCATCCTCGGTGGTGATCCTGTGGCACATTGCTTTCTTTGCCGAATTTGGTTTTGCAACTTCAGCCTTGCAGTTGCTGGAAGCAACAGGTGGGAAGAGCGGCAGTTAGGTCCTTTTTGCATGCTTCCTGCAGGCATCTGGTTGGCCACTGTGAGACCAGCATACTGCTGGACTAGTTGAACCATTGGCATGATCCTGCAAGGCTCTCCGTATGTTCCTGTGCCCCTTTGCCTTGGAAACAGAAGGTCAGGCCCTGTATTTGGGTATAAACCGTGCCGGGATAATCTCTCTAACCCTTAATTGTTGTGCCTAGACTCACAAAGGGGATGCGGGTGGCGCGGTGGGTTAAACCACAGAGCCTAGGACTTGCCGATCAGAAGGTCGACGGTTCGAATCCCTGCGACGGTGTGCTCCCATTGCTCGGTCCCTGCTCCTGCCAACCTAGAAGTTTGAAAGCACATCAAAGTGCAAGTAGATAAATAGGTACCGCTTCGGTGGGAAGGTAAACGGTGTTTCCGTGTGCTGCTCTGGTTCGCCAGAAGCAGCTTAATCATGCTGGCCACATGACCCGGAAGCCATATGCCGGCTCCCTCGGCCAATAAAGCGAGATGAGCGCTGGAACCCCAGAGTCGACAACGACTGGACCTAATGGTCAGGGGTCCCTTTACCCTTTACCTAGACTCACAAAAGCGGGTTGAACGGCTCCTCCAGCAAGCTAGACAACACCTTTTGTGACGTCCTGTTTGGGCTAGCTTAGTTCCCATAGCTGAAACACTGGCTATGCACAGCAGTTCTACTAGAGCTGGGCGATACCTGGTTTTCAACATCGTGATACATCACATCGCGATATACTGATATATTACAATGTCTGAAATAAGGATGGAGCTCTGTAGAGGCATTGGCTGGATTCATGGTTTTCGCTGTATTGTGATATTTGTGTAGCATTCATACATACACACATCACGATATATTGCCAGGTCCAAAAGATGAAACCGATATCATGATACACACTTCAAACTGGTTTGGGACGATATATCAATATATCGTCCAGCCTTGCACTCACCCTTTGGGGTTGCGCTGTGTGCCAAGCTGATATCCTTTTCTTTGACTCCTTTTGCTCCGCTTTTTGCAAGGAGATGAAACATCAGTCCAGGGAGGTGGCTGGCAGGGATTTAGGGCGTTGACGTTCTTCCTCTTGTTTAGTTGTTCTTCCTCTTGTTTCGTTGTTTATGAAGCAATGGCTTAGAAACTGGCTGTTTGCCTTTTTAGTCTCATCTCCCATCATCTGTTTCTATACTGCCTCCCTACAAGATGCCAGAAGCACCTCACTACATCTCCAAATGAATGGTGACAATTCAAAACATGTTAGAAATGGTGATCAGTAATCAGCAAGCTCAAAAAATCGGTCTGTACAAAATTGGATGAAACGATACAAACAAGACAACATAGAATCAAAGATGATTAGAATCAGCGAGAACCGCCTCTGCGTTGCATTATTGCTGCTGTCTCTTTAAAAAAAAAAAAAAAGTTCCTAATCTGGTTATAAAGCTTTGGCATTTCGAACCCTACCTGTGGTTCTGCTTTCGTGTCTCTCTCTGCCCCCACCTTCTTTTTGTATAAGCAAATGTTTGCCAAGACACATGTTCCCATTCAACGGCGCGAGGCAAAAGTCAACACGGAAATCCGAGCTATCGTAAGTAAATACATATTGAATGTTGAGCAGCTGTACAAGATCATCTCAACGTGGGCCGGGCAGCTAGAACTGGTAACGTCTCGTCGAGGCTTTTGTAACGTGGTGTGTGGCAGCCTTCAGCCCAGGGTCCAAAAGCGGCTCACTATGGCTGTTGGGAGTGTGGTAACTCTTATTGCAGCAGTGTGCAGAAAGCAAGAGTCCCGGCAAGACTGCTGGTTTGAAGGGTTAAAGGAAGTGGGAGCTGCCCAAATATAACCAGGATTTTAGCGTCACTGGGACTGGGCTGCATGTCGCAGCCAAAAGAAGCAAGCTTTCCTGCGGAATCTTTATTTTTTTTAATCGAGAGCGTTCAAATTTTAAAGCCCAGCAAGTCTGCAGTCAAATCAATGAAGCATAAGTTTTGTTGCCTTGCAGTAGGGACCGCCTCTCCTGGTATGCCCTGTGGAATCATAGAATCATAGAATCATAGAATCATAGAATCATAGAGTTGGAAGAGACCACAAGGGTCATCGAGTCCAACCCCCTGCCAAGCAGGAAACACCATCAGAGCACTCCTGACATATGGTTGTCAAGCCTCTGCTTAAAGACCTCCAAAGAAGGAGACTCCACCACACTCCTTGGCAGCAAATTCCACTGTCGAACAGCTCTTACTGTCAGGAAGTTCTTCCTAATGTTTAGGTGGAATCTTAGGTGGAATCTTCTTAGGTGGAGGACCTTAAGGTCCACAAAAGGTCCAACACTTTGGAGGTCCGAAGCCACAAGGTGGTTAGATTGGTCTCAACTAGGGCCAGGGCCTTTTCAGTACTGGCCCCGACTTGGTGGAACGCTCTGTCACAAGAGACCAGGGCCCTGCGGGACTTGACATCTTTCCGCAGGACCTGCAAGACAGAGCTGTTCCGCCTGGCCTTTGGTTTGGACTCAGTCTGACCCTTATGTTTCCCTCCCCTTATGGTTTTGATCTATAGGCGACTTTTAAAATGAGGCTGCATTTTAAATTGCATTTTAATCTGTATTTTAAATCCCCCCCATTATGTTTTTATTGTAATTTTACTGGTGTTAGCCGCCCTGAGCCCGGCTCTGGCTGGGGAGGGCAGGGTATAAATGAAATTATTGTTGTTGTTGTTGTTGTTGTTGTTGTTGTTAGGATGCTGGATTTGGGGTTGTGTGGGGTTTCTTAAAGTAGGTAGCCCTTCGTTGCAAGAAAGCTAGACCCACCTCAGCCCGCCTTCCACTGAAAATATTAGCGGAGAGCTGCACTAAAACTGGAATCGCTTGAAAGGTTTTTCTTACAGCCAGCGGAATATAAATTTCATCAAAATAAATTAATTTTTAAATGTCTTAAAACTTAATAAGAGCATGAAAACGTTGGCAGCATTAAGATAAATTCAACAGTGTAAATAAGTTTTGATGAATGTAATAATGGAATACTGCTGAATGGTTTAGTTTTTGTAAAATATGCAGGGATTTATGATATGCAGAATGAACCATGGAA
The DNA here is from genome assembly GCF_965153285.1 of Podarcis tiliguerta. Lineage (NCBI taxonomy): Eukaryota > Metazoa > Chordata > Lepidosauria > Squamata > Lacertidae > Podarcis > Podarcis tiliguerta. Next base: position 6,278,650 of record NC_139542.1, read on the forward strand.
AGAGAAGAAGGGAAGTCATTGATACTTTAAGGAGGTTTAAATGAGTATTCCAAATTGTAAAACAGAAAATTTAATTACACACAAACACACACAACAGCAACATCAGCAGCAGCAACAACAGCTTAAGGTAAACAATCAGAGAAGCTTTTCACATAGTGATAATTGGCTTGAATGTTATTGACTGTTTGGGCATCTCAAGGCAGGGCTGGGAGAGAGACCCTCGCCTGAGGCCCTGGAAAGCTGCTGCCAGTCCGTGTAGACAATACTGAGCTAGGTGGAGGAATGGCCTGACTGTGTTAAGGCAAAAGAGTGGAGGAATGACTTTTAACTGTTCCTTGGTACAGCAAGAGAAGTTTCACCCGTCCTCTCGATTCCTCTCTATCTTCCTCCAGATGAGCAAGAGGCATTGTTAAGTGTTCAAGGACACAATTCAGCTGGGCAACGACACTCAAGGAGGATGCAGAATATAGCCAGTGTCACAGTTGCAGAGGAATGATGGGAGGCAGCAGCTGGGGAACCCCCAAGGGAAGAAGACTCAGAGCCCGGGGATTGGTGGTGGGACAACAACGAGTGGTTGGAGGGAGAAGGCTGGGAGGAGGAGGTGTCGGAAGTTGAAGAGGTAACAGGATTTGGTCAGAAGGAAGAGTCTGCAGCATGGAGAAGTCCAGAATCAAAATCGGGAGAGTGGCCGGGGGGAGGTGAAGAGGCAGAGATGAGTCAGGCTGGTGAAGAAGTCAAGGTGTCTCCTGCTCCTGCTGCGACCTCCCTGCTGGTCTCCCAGGACCATGAGAGGCATGAAGCGGGAGGAGCAAAGGGAGGTATGGAGGCATAGTCTCAGATTGCTTGGGAGGGGAAGACTGAAGAGGAGGAGACAGGCAGCTGTGGGAAGATGGGGACCAACTGAGAAAAATTTGCTGTGCTCGTTAGGCCTGGCACTCTTGGGCAGATTCTAGGTTTCTAATAAAGAGTTAACTTTGCCTACTCCGTGTGATTTATGGCAGGCTCGCTTCTGACGTTGAACTTGGAGAGGAAGTGGGAAGGAAGGGAATTCCCTGACGGAAGGGCATATTCCAGCCAGGCAAGAACATGCAAAGAGGGTGCAAATCAGTGGTGGTGAGGGGCGGGGCCTGTGAAGAAGGGGTGTGGCTGGGGAGAGTCACAAGGGCCATATAAAGAACTTCACGCAGGCCTATGGGATCCTAGGTTTGCTTCCGGATGCCCTCAAGGGAAAAAAGAGGCAGTATCCGGTCACGGGATAGAATAGACAGTCACCCGCCCTAAACTTTGCCCTGCTGCCCCCTGGTTCATGCTGCCCCCTCTCCTCCCCACGGAGTCAAGCTTGTTTATAGTGTCCCTGTCCGCTCTGTGTCATCAGCTGGACTGTTTTCTGTTTCCTGAGTGCAAACCTGCCCCTAGGCTCGGGATCACATTTCTCCCGCTGTGCTAAATTTAGCAATTGTTTACAAGCAGGCACATAAAGTTAGGTGCTTCTGCAGACCGACAGAAATAAATGCATGACCTCAAGAGGTGGCCCGAAAGCCATATGTCAGGGTCATGATGGTAATGTTTAGCATTTATAGGCCACTTCTGGAATTGCTTTGAGCCCTCTGATTTTATTGTTCATTCATATCTCACTCCCCCTCCGAGGAGCTGAAGGTGCTCTCCCACTCTCTGTTTTATGCGTAGAACAATCCTGTGAGGTAGGTTAAGAGTTCATAGAATCATAGAAGAGTTGGAAGAGACCACAAGGGCCATCGAGTCCAACCCCCTGCCAAGCAGGAAACGCCATCAGAGCACTCCTGACATATGGTTGTCAAGCCTCTGCTTAAAGACCTCCAGAGAAGGAGACTCCACCTTGGCAGCAAATTCCACTGTCGAACAGCTCTTACTGTCAGGAAGTTCTTCCTAATGTTTAGGTGGAATCTTCTTTCTTGTAGTTTGGATCCATTGCTCCCTGTCCGCTTCTCTGGAGCAGCAGAAAACAACCTTTCTCCCTCCTCTATGTGACATCCTTTTATATATTTGAACATGGCTATCATATCACCGCTTAACCTCCTCTTCTCCAGGCTAAACATGCCCAGCTCCCTTAGCTGTTCCTCATAAGGCATCGTTTCCAGGCCTTTGACCATTTTGGTTGCTCTCCTCTGGACACGTTCCAACATCACCCAGTGAGCTATGTGGCTAATTGGGGAATTTGAATCCTGGTCTCCCACCCCCCAATGCTCTAACCACTATGCCACACTGTCTGTAAGTGAATTTGGTAATCCTTACAACAAGCTGCTGAGGTAGGTCAGCACCAGGTCTTGCCTCTTCTCATGCTGGATGGCTGCCTCCTGTTCACTCGGCAATGAAGTTGTGCCAAACAGACCTTGTATTTTGATTTCTGTATTTCAGGGGCTTGGACTAGATGACCTCCAGGGTTCCTTCCACCTCTATACAGTTCTCTGATTCTATTATTATTATCCTGATATGGAGAAGGTGTGTAGGCAGACTTAGAACAGCATGCCTAAAACCCACTTGATGCATTCATGATCACAGCAAAATTTGAACGCAAAACTCAAAGCTCATTCGGTAGAGCATGAGACTCTACCGAATCCCAGGGTCATGTTTTCAGCCCTGCATTGAGCAAAAGATTCCTGCCTTGCAGGGGGGGTTGGACTAGATGACCCTGGGAGATCCCTTCCAATTGCGCAATTCTATGATTCTAGGTTTTAATGGCAAACCGTCTCACAAAATTCGGATCAAGTGCGAATTTAAAAGGATAGCTGCGTGTTGGTCCTCATCCTCTCTGGAAGTGTGAGTTTGGTGAGTTCGCATTGAAACGTTAACCATTTTGTTCTCTCATCCCTAGGCTACATTTGTTTGTTTGTTTGTTTGTTTGTTTGTTTTATTGATTAATGAATCTCCTTTTACATATGCGCCAAGGCGACTTAACAAACCTGTCATAAAAGCTAAAGGTAAAGGGACCCCTGACCATTAGGTCCAGTTGTGGTCGACTCTAGGGTTGTGGCACTCATCTCGCTTTACTGGCTGAGGGAGCCAGTGTACAGCTTCCGGGTCATGTGGCCAGCATGACTAAGCCGCTTCTGGCGAAACCAGAGCAGCGCATGGAAACACTGTTTACCTTCCTGCTGGAGCGGTACCTATTTATCTACTTGCACTTTGACGTGCTTTCAAACTGCTAGGTTGGCAGGAGCAGGGACCGAACAATGGGAGCTCACCCCGTCATGGGGATTCAAACCGCTGACCTTCTGATCGGCAAGCCCTAGGCTCTGTGGTTTAGACCACAGCACCACCCGCGTCCCTAACAAACCTTTCATAAAACCAGCTAAAAATAAGTATAAAAACGGTACAAAAAGATAGGTTTCAGAAATATTACAAAATCAAACACCTAGGGCAGAGGCTTTTGGGATCTAGCTGGTAAAGACTGCCAAAATTAAAAGATGTATTCAAGTGACCCTGCTTGGAAGTTTAAGGTATAAAGCAGCCTCTTAAGTAACCTGCTTTATATGGGTCTTTGTATGGGTCTTCCTCTGTATGGGTCTTCCTTTGTTTTTAAATTGCTTTTATGAATGATTTTCTTGGGTAACAAAAGTACACACAGACTCTCTGCTTTCAGTTCATAGACAGTTTGCATTTCTCTGCATTTGCCTCTTGCTTGCTTGCCAGCCTCCCTTTTTATATTTTAAAATCCTGACACCCCCCTCTGCCATCTAGCCATCCAAGGATGACTTCTCAGGAAATGGCTCTTGACCGTGAAAGTTTCTGCAACAATAAATTGGTTAGCTCTTACATCCCAAAGAGCTGTTCCTATGTCCGCCTTTCAGTAACCGGTTCAAAAGTGAACAAATACTGCCATCTTCTGTGCACAAGAAGGAAACCACTGAGAACTGGAGAAGAGCAGAGGGAGGGCAACTGACTGCTCACACCAATCAGTTCATGTCTCTCTTCTGACTGTATCACTCCTTATTCCAAGGTTGCAGAGCCTGTAGCAGCAGCTTTATATCAAAGCAAGAGGGGTCTGTATCCTCGGAGGACTTGCAATCCCAAAGTAAGGTTGCACTTTCCAAATTTCGGATAAACGGCCGAGCAAAGGGCAGCTTTGCTCGATGGTTTGACCTTCGTGGATTGTAGGACAAGACCTTCCTTGCTCATGGAGCTACTAGAATTACATTTTGTGTGTGCTTGTTCAATCAGGATGCAATCCTGCTTCATGTACTAGCTGGAAACCAGTGATGTAGCATGGGTTGCCACGGGAAACCAGTGATGTAGCATAGGTTGCCATTGACCAGGGCAATACAAGTACTAAAGAAATGAACCTATGCTGCCAATTCTCGTAGTAGACCAGTATAAAGTAAGCAGCACATAAGTGGCACACAAAACACTACCAAACCATTCTACGTTCTAAATCTTATATTAATAATCCAAAAATTGAAAGAGCTATTTACAAGATCTACTACAGAAGCCACAACAGAGAACTCATTCAAATTGTGTCCAGGAACCTAGCTAAAGGAACTTTAAAGATTGAATCTTCCTTTTGGACACAATTTGAATGAGTTTTCTGTTTGTTTTCTGTTTGTGGCTTCTGTAGTAGATCTTGTACATAGCTCTCTTAATTTTTGGATTATTAATATAAGATTTATAAGATTTGGTCTGGTTAGGGCTTGATTGTTGTTGGTTTTTTTACAGTTTTCTTTTGAAATTTTGCTCTCCCCCCAAATTCTGCGCCCAGAGCAACAGCCCCTCTGTGCCCCCGTCATGCTACGTCACTGCTTGAATCTCACCCTGGAGGAAGAGCAAAAAAATATTGTGGTGCAATAGATCTGGCATGCCTTGAGATCTCAGGGTGATCAAACACCAGCCCAATGCTTGTATTGTTTTAAAATCAGGGTGCCCTGGACTGGTTGGATGATGTGGAGTGGTAGGAGGTACCAGTTGGGGAATCCCCAAGGGAAACCCCAGAGGAAGAAGGTTCAGAGCCAGGGGGTTGGTGGTGGGACACCGAGGAGAGATTGGAGAGAGAAGATTGCGGCGAAGGAAGTGTTGGATGCGGAAGGGCAACAGGGGTTAGTGAGCAGAGAGAGCCGGTGACGGGGAGCAGCTCAGACTCCGAGGCTGAAGCAGAAGGGGGGACGGGGATGTCAAGAAGCTGCAGAAGAATCCAGGGAGTCTCCTCCTGCTGTGACAATCTCCCCTCCCTCCTGGTCTCCAAGAATGTGCAGAATAATGAAGAGGAAAGAACAGAAGTCAGAGGTGCGCAGATGCAGTTTGAAACTGGGAAACATCTGGAAGAGGAGGAGCCTTAGAGAGGGTGGAAGGCAAGGACCTTTAGTCCTGGCAACTGCTTCACAGGAGCAAGACCTTCTGGGAAGTGTTGCTGGGCTGTAGTTCTTTTCCTTGAATAAAGAGTAAGCATCACTGACAATGGAGCCCTGCATCTTTTGTGCTAACCTGCATCTGACTGCAGCCCCGACCCAGGGGTAGAGAACCTGTGGCCCTTCAGAAGTTGCTGAAATACAACTCCCATGTCGCACGGTTTGCCCACCCTTGGTAAAAGTAAAGGACCCCTGGACGGTTAAGTCCAGTCAAAGGCAACCATGAGGTTGCAGTGCTCATCTCACTTTCAGGCCGAGGGAGCCAGTGTTTGTCCACAGACAGCTTTCCCGGTCATGTGGCCAGCAGGACTTAACCACTTCTGGTGCAACAGAACACCATTAAGGAAGTCAGAGTGCATTGAAATGCCATTTACCTTCCCACCACAGCGGTACCTATTTATCTACTTGCACTGGTGTGATTTCAAACTGCTAGGTTGGCAGAAGCTGGAAAAGAGCAGCGGGAGTTCACTCCATCATGGGGATTAGAACCGCCAACCTTCTGATCGGCAAGCCCAAGAGGCTCAGTGGTTTAAACCACAGCGTCACCCATGTCTTAGTCTATGTAGTCCAGTGTGCTCTTTCCATAGTGGTCAACCAGATGCCCATGAGAAGTCCACAAATAGGAATTGAACATCCTTCCCACATTGTCTGTCTGACAGCAATGGGGATTAGAGGGATATCACTTCTGAACCTGCATTGTCCCCCACCCCCCCATATTACTTTGGAGTTTTGCATTTCTGTTGCGAAGGTCGACCGCTTCCCAATTGATGAGATCCTCCTTTTCGGTTTCGAAATCAGTGTGACTCAGCCCCACACCAAGCTTTCAGGGCAGGTTGGGATGGAAACAAAGAGAAAGATGTCCTGAGCCACCGCCGGTGAGACTAAATCGCTTACATAACTCCCAGCTTAAATCACCCCAAAATTAATTTGCTGCATTAAATACAGTGGCATTGATGGAACATCGGTATTGGAGATGAAACATGTGAGATTTCCCCCATCACGATTCCTGCAGCAGCAAAGGAGGAGCTGGGCTTTTAGTATTCCGCTCGAGGGATGCTCTCGGTTAATTTAACACCGTCAAAATGACTTTGTTGGGTCCATCTCATTCCGTGCTAATGATCTTTAGCTCGTTGTTAATATTAGTCATGACAGCTGCAGATCTATGGCTCCCTTCTTGTCATGGCAGCAGCAAATGCAAGTACAGGGTGGTGATTTTCACAAAGCAGCAAAACAGCCACTGTGGCTTATTGGTTAGACTGTTGGACTGGGACCTGGGAGACCAGGGTTCGAATCCCTGCTCAGGTCTGAAGCTCATTGGGTGACCTTGGGCCAGGCACTCACTCTCAGCCCAGCCTACCTCACAAGGGTGTTGTGAGGATGACAGGGGTAGATGCAGTCATAATCCATGCATCTGTCCTGTTCTTCAATAGGATCCTTGTGAGCAATGGCATTACTTTAATGGCAGGAGCATTGAGGTCTCCTCGCAATGACCTATTTATGGAGCATTCCTCCTCATTTGATTGCACAAAGCGTAGTGCATATCCAGTCTTTATTGAACAATTCATTCTGATTTGTTTATGGGAAAGTTGTATGAAAATGAGTCTTCCATTTGTCCTGATATGCTCACACAAAGCTTATGAGGTGGTTGATTAATAATAACCAGCCTTTATTGAACAATTCGTTCTGATTTGCTTGCAGAGCAGTTATATGACAATGAGCAGTTATCCCGCATTCATCCTGTTTGACTGGCAGGGTGTTTATACGTCTTCCCATTAGTTGTTTATTCGCCCCACACTTTCCAACGCATTTCCCTTCCCCTTTCCAAACTGCAATTTCTTTTTTCTTTCTTCTTTAAAAAGTGTATTTGTTGTATCAGGGCAGAGCTCGACTCCACTTTAACTGCACAAACCCCAAGCTCTGATACACACTTGAATCCCTCCTACGAAATAGGCACCCATAAATTCTCCAGGGAATTAGAGTGCATTGAGAATACACCAGCCCAACTGCTCCCCCCACTCCTACAGCCCTGGGTCACCCGGGTGGGTCCAACTCGGGGTGATTGAGGGAATGGTCAGAATCAGCCTGATTTAGTTCTGAATCCAGCATTTCACTGGACCAGATTGCAGAGCCCTCTGCACAACCTCTGGCAGTGGATAAAGAACATATATCTCAACTTCTCCGGGGCACAGAGGCGACTTCTCAGCTGCCCTAAGTCTGTAGTGAAGCAGCAGAGCAGATGGATGAGCTAAACAGCAGCACTGGGGGGCCCTGATGGACCTGCTGTCTGGACCTGGAACCTGAGGCCTTGGGGGAGCAAAAGCAAGGAGAGCAGGACCCTCCACAGTGGTGGCTGGTGCCCATTGCAACTGGTGGGGTGGAAGGCAGGGATGTTAGGATTCTTGCCCCGTGCTTGCAGTCATGGGATTGTCGTCTATCACATGACGCTGTATGTTTTCATTCCACATAGTGGGAAGTGACGGAGACAGGATGTTTTTATCACTGTGTTCCATGATGTGGGACTATTGTCCTTTGTTCTTTCTCTCTTTGCTGTCTGATGAGAAAGAGGAAGGAGCTAAGTCAGAATGCTCCGAGTTCATTATATGTAAATAAAAGTATTGAGCTATTGAGTCTGTTAGGCGAACTGCTAACACCCTGCAGGTTCCGTAAATTGATGCCTCTTGGTATCAGTCGCTGTGATGTTCGGGCTGGAGAAAGCTTTTAAAGCTCCCGAATGAACGACCAGGAGGGAGAGAACATGCCAGTCGGGCATGTGTCTCTGCCAGGGTCCTACATGCTAGTAGGACGATCCTAACAAGGGAGCCCAACAGCAGGTGGCGCCAGAGCAAATGATAGGCAGATCCCTCTAATTCTAGTTATGCTCCCATCCTCTTCCCAGCTGGGTTCTGGGAATGAGCCACCACCCCCAGAACTGGTTGTACGCTGGAAGACAGCTGGGGATTGGCTGCGAGGCAGACTGAGGTTGGTGAACCCAAACCCTCCAATTGTCCCTATTTTCAAGGGACAGTCCTGGATTTACAGAAGCTGTCCTGGTTTCAGATTTGATCCTCGAATGTCCTGTTTTTCCTTAGGACGTCCCCATTTTCATCAGAGAAATGTTGGAGAGTATGGAATATGATGTTCCCAGGCCCCCAGCCATTGCCATTATAAGAGAACAAGGAAGATGTTCATGATGAATTTTGGTACCTCTTTTTCTGGAAAAATAGCACTGGACATCCCTATGCTCATCAGAGAAATGTTGGAGGTTATGTGACCCAGAAGAGCCATTGGATCAGGACTCCTTTGCTGTGTGTGTGTGTGTGTGTATGTGTTGGGTTGTGGTTCTGTTTACTGGTGTTCACCATGTAAATTAAAAACAACTCTCCTTGCATGTAATAAACTAACACATCATCCGGGAGAAAGATTTAGTGCAGACCTTTCATTGATGTGCTTTTTTTCTATATGCAGGGAGAATTTTAGGTGGGACAGCGTTAAAAAAATGCTAGGATTTTGTTTGTTTTCATGTAAACTGCTTGGAGATTTTTTATTATATCAAGCAGTGCATTTGTTTGCAAAGAACTTTAAAAATATGGCCCTCCCGCTTGCAATCTGATGGAACTGTCCAGAGCTGCAAAGAGTGATTGGGCCCCGTAATGAAATGTCATTAGCATTCTGATAACTCTTTGGGCTTCCCTTGATATTTCTGAAGCTGTTTTGTATGAAGAGTTTGCTTTGCATTTCAAGGGCAACTCAATAGGCTCTTCTGGGAGCTGATAAATAAAGGGGAACACGTCACGTCTTAAACAATGCACTTTTTTTTCTTTTTTAGGCAGAGTTGTGCGTGTATTTGGTACAAATAAACAAAATAATAATAATAATGTGCATTCTGGTTTTGCAAAGGTATACATAAATCAATCCAGCAGAGTTTGCATCAAATGACAGGAAGGAAAAACCCACTCTGGCTAATAAATACACTTGCAGATTGTTAAAAGGGAGAGAGAAAAGAGGAACGAGACATGAAATATCCAAAGATTCATTAAAGGAAATGTACACCTATGTACACATCTGTAAACAATAAAATAGAAAGATTATAAAACATCAGTCCAGCATTACAGTGGATGAAGCTTTCTTCCTTTCTTTCGTAGCATTGGTGAGATTCTGCTGATGTATGGAATTCAATCAACTGTGCTGAGCAGACGAGGGAAATCTGGGGATCAGATAGATCTGACATACACAATCCATATGCTACATCCATTGTCCAACATAGGGCTCCGCATTTAGTCGTTGCTGCTGCTGCTGTTTTCCTTCCTGCTGCAGAAGAGGCAAGTCTTCTGAACAATGAAATAGAGGCTTGCCTCTTCAGCGGTGGGAATTTTCCGCAGCAAAAGGACCAAGAGCAACGCTGGTTGTGTGCATAGCTCTGTCCTACGTCTGCATGACCCTTCTTTGGACCACTCACTGAGTATGCATTCACAGATTCATGTGCTTATGCATTTATCCCTGGATTCATGGGCTGATTCTTTTTATTGTTAAACTGTTAAAGTGGACTAGGGTGGATTTTCTCAGAAGGTCTGGGCATGTGATCCCTTCAACGCCCTGCCAGACTGAGGTTCGCTACAGCCACTTTGCAATATTATTATTTTTTCTGGATGCAGGCCAATGTGATCTGGATACTTCATTTTCTTTTTTTGAGTGTTCACAAGCTTGGCTTAACACACCAGCATTTTACGAGAAGCTGACCTGACACGTAAATAACAAGCAAGCAGAAACAGTTCTATTTATTAGTCCTAACCTGGGCGCTGACTCTTGTGATCTTCCATTCGTAGGTAATCCACGTGATCCTGTTGAGGCTGTAATGACTGCATATCTGTTTGGTCACTCGAGGCAACAGAAATGTTTGGTTGCTGACGCAATCCAAGGGTGGGGTTGAGGAGTTGGAAGGGACCACCAAGGCCATCTATTCCAGCCCCCTGTGATGCAGAAATCTTTCTTGCTCAATGTGGGGGATCTTTAGGGAAACCTGGTTCCGAACCTCCAAAACATCTGGACGCATGCAAATATTTTGCTCCTACTTTCCATGGGAAGGAGGGCTGGCGAGTGATGAACCTCCCAATATAAGAGTCTGCAGAGCAACTAGCAAGAGAGCATTTTCACAGACTCCACAGCATCAGAATCCACCTTGAGGCCATCCAACCTGACCTCAAGATGTGGGTATGCTATTTCTGACCAATAGCCAGCCTGCCTAAACATCTCCAGTAAAGGAGAGCCCCCACGCCCCAAGGTAGTCTATCACACTGCAAAACCTTACCATCAGGATGTCTCCCAAAGTTTAATCAAAATCTGCTCGCCTGCCATTTCTAACTGTTGGCTCCTATCTTGCACTCTGGGGCAAGAGAGATGCCCAACAGCATATCAGCATATCTGCATGGCAGCCCTGCAGATATTTGGAGACAGCTATTCTGCCTCCCCTTCACCATCTTCCCTGTCTCCAGGCTAAACATCCCCAGCTCTTTCTACTGGACCTTGTAGGACTTTATTTACCATCCTGACTCTCCTCCTCTGGACATGCAGCGGCATGGAATAGAGAATTAGAATGTGCTACACAAGCTAAACAATGGAAAATTGCTTTCGGATCTATGCAGAATGTTTCCCTTGATCCAAAATCGAGACTGTGCCAGCAAAAATGGATGTTTGGGGTGTACTGGGCTCCACAATGTCTTTATAAGAAGTATTGTCTGATACAGAAAGATCCTGGAGATGTGATACGGAAAATGCCACCAGATAGACTCCTTTTGGGTCTGAAGTTGCTGTCCGTATCAATTTTGTACTGGCAGAACCTTTGATATTTGCAGATGTTCGTGTACTTTTCAATCATATTCCTGTAGTATGTATCAGAACAACTAAAGTGGATTTTCTGAGCTGCTACGGTCACTTAAAGACCTTAACTTTGTGCCTGAATGAATAAATACCCACCATCTATTAAGCAACAGTCTGAGGACCTCACCACACCTTGGCTAAATTGGAAAACACATTTTCTATGAACTCCAGTCTTGGGTGGATACCAATTTGGGCCTCTGGAGGGCTTACATCAACTTGTATGCATGCTTATTTTCAATTGGATTTTAACTGCATTTTTAATACGAGGTGACCAGGTTTTATATCTTTATGTTTATTTTGTTTTATTTCCATTTCGTCATCGGGGGTTGGACTAGATGATCCGTTGGGTCCCTTCCAACGCTACAATTCTGCACCTAGGATTGGACACAGTTCTCCAGATACAAGCTGACCATCTCTCTTTTACACTTTCTGTGCTTAAAACAGAGTGGCGTGAAAGTACAATTGTGGCAACAGATGGCAGGGTGGGATTCCGTTAACAAACTGTAAGTGTTTCATGGGGGCTTAGCAAAGCTGCAAACATTTTGTTGTTACTAGAAAAGAACTGCTTCTCCAATTGTGTATGCATTGCAATCACAGCAGTCAGGGCTCCAGGAGAGAGCATATGTTTAGTATTCCTGTTAAGAACCTGATTTATCTCCTCCACTCACTGTGCAACATCCGCCATATATATATATTGCTGCCTAGGAAAGCTCGAGTCACAGCAAAGCCCATCTTACAGCAGCTTTTCATGTCATGGGAAAAGAATGGTTGCCTGCAAAAGCTTTGCAGAAAGCACTGTCCTCATGGCACCCAATAATTGCCCTCAGTTGCCCTCGGTCATGTCCCCACACGGCCAAATACCATTGGCTATCTAGCATTGTGACATCATCATGCTCACAGCATGGTATCTTTGGGCAGGAATGATTAAATGTCCGGTAATTTCCAATGTTTTTAAATACATCTTTCCAACCGACCAAAATGCCTATCTTTAGTTTGGTGGGGGGGAAAAAGCAAAACTAGAGAATATTCATTTCATCCTGACTTTTTACCTCAATGTTTGCGAAGCATCATGCACAGAAATCTGTGCATTGCATGGACGCTATCTGTTTTGATCCCAAATCAACAGAAATCCACAGATTTTAGTAGTACTCCACATTAACTGGTTTTTTAAAAAATGAAATTCTACATTCAAGCCTTCCCATTGACCTCAAGTGGAATTTTGACTCTGCGCCAACGGGGTTTTGATGGCCAGTCAAAGTTGTTTCCTTATGAAAACAACTACAGGCGGCGTTCAATGGCTACGATGCTATTTTCAGCGTTTGGGTTTGATTCGTAGTTGCTGTGGGCCATGATTTGCTGGCTGCCACCCAGGTCCAAATAAAAAACGAAAGGGATTGTGAGGGGGGGAGGAATCACGTTTTGATCCAAGTTGTCCTATTGGGAATTTTGCCAGGGATTTAAGAAATCTGGGGGTTCAGAGGTTCTACATGCAGTCGCTGGTTCTTTCCAATCATTAATTTTGGCAAATGTTATCTCAGAAACACACGCAGACCAGATGGAGTTGTGTCAGCTCAGTCAGGGCCAGTTTTTGCCTGACATTATTGGCTGCCTTGGGGGAAATATTTTGACAAACACCAGAATGGCTGCCTGAAATTCATCCAGTCGGCGTGTGCTGTGACAGCACAGAGAAAAGGGAATAGAAAAATGTACATACAACCCTTTCTTGCTGTCCCACCATCCACCTACTTTTCCTTCCTTCCTTCCTTCCTTCCTTCCTTCCTTCCTTCCTTCCTTCCTTCCTTCCTTCCTTCCTTCCCTTTTCTCACTGTAAAATCACAGTTGCTACCCTTGGAACGCAACTGTAAACCTTAGTTTAGAGGTTGAACCAAGCTGGAAACCTTTGCAAGTCCTACCAGTTTTTCCTTCTTTGGTCGATGCTTCTGTTTTGTGCAAATCTAAACACTCTCAGAATCCTGGGTGCTGGGCATGAACTTGTGCTTCCACCGAACCTGTGCTTTCATTCTTGCTTCAGGTTTCTAGTCCACATGACCACAAAGAGTCACTTGAAAGCATGCTGGCAATGAGAGGTGCCAAGCTGGCTAAATAAGATTTCTGGCAGTCGGGTGGGGGGGTGGGGATTGCTTTCCATGCATGGGCATATGCGGAGTGATTTCCCCTCACCGTTGAGTGACCGTCATCATTTGGGTCTCCATACAAACAGACAATCATAGCAATGTGGACTCATGTGGAGGGCTGGCTGTCTGCCACACCAGTCATTGTGGCGAAGTGAATTTTATCACAATCCCCTAACCAAATTGGAGGTGGTTAAATTCTCCTCGTCGTGTGAATGAGTCCAGTGGTGAAGCTGACAATCTCTCCAAATGGATTAAGGAGACCTTGTCCCCATCCTTGGTTTTTTAAAAAAGGTCCCTATTGTAATACAGTGGTACCTCTGGTTATGAACTTAATTTGTTCTGGAGGTCCGTTCTTAACCTGAAACTATTCTTAACCTGAGGTACTACTTTAGCTAATGGGGCCTCCCGCTGCCACCTCACGATTTCTGTTCTCATCCTGAGGTAAAGTTCTTAACCTGAGGTACTACTTCCGGGTTAGCGGAGTCTGTAACCTGAAGTGTTTGTAACCCAAGGTGTTTATAAGCCAAGGTACCACTGTACTGACTTGACCTCACTTCATAGCTAAGATACATTTGATCTGCTTTTCGGATTTCTGATGTTTCCGGCATTTCTTTTCTTTTAAATCTAAAGAACATCAGATTTGGGTTTTTCAAAACCCCAGTTAGAAAGCAAGCTTCTAGACCACTTTGTTGCAGGAATAAATTTTGAAAATGGGGACATCTCCTGTTCTCTAAACCAGGGGTGGACAACCTTTTTCATACAAAGTGCCGCCTTCCCAGCTGGGTAGCTTTCTGAGGGCTGTATGCTGGCAGTGGGCGGAGTCAGAGGCAGACATGGGCGGAGCAATGAATGCAAATGCTACCTTTGTACAGTAGGCACGTTTCTGCACATTCACACAAACACATTGCTCTCCATCTTCCATCCAGAGAAGCAAAAGGCATCATCAGAATTCAAGGGCGCACTTGAGCCAAGCAGAAACACTCGGGATGCAAAGCAGGGATAGTGAGGGGCGTGGCCTGAGGAGAGGGCGTGGCCTGGAGAGTGTTCCAAGGGCCTAATAGGGAGGCCTTGGGGGCCACATTTGTTTCCCTCAGAAAGTTGCACTCCAAGCAGATATTCCTTCCGTCTTGCTTTCTCCCTCGAAACAACAATGACATGAAAGAGATATTCTGTGTTAAGACTCTGTTCCTCCTCCCCTCTGGATCAAGGGGTGCAGCTTCTGTGAGCTCTCTGATTGGCTACCCTCTTTCCCCCTCTTGCCTGAGGTCACATGTCCTTACCTCTCCTGCTTCTATGTTATGTACTGAGTTGAATAGAATCCAAAATGCAGCAGTCTGATTGGTCCTAGAACAATAGGATTCAGAATGCAGCAGTCTGATTGGTCCTAGAACAATAGGATTCAGAATGCAGCAACCTGATTGGCCCTAGAACAATAGGATTCAGAATGCAGCAGTCTAATTGGTCTTAGAACAATAGGATCAAGAATGCAGCAGTCTGATTGGTCCACAGGAGCCACCCAATCCAGCTCCAGGTGGAAGTGAATCTGCAACCTGATTGGTCTACAGGTGAATCCCGGAATTAGCCAATCACGTGGGGCCCATTGTGTAAATAATGTATATAAAGCAGACATCCTGGGGGAACTTCTATTCCTCCTCACTGCTATGAGCTGAATAAAGAGCATGAAATCCACTCCCGACTCCGAGTATATTTCACTCCACATGGCCAAAAATTGCAGTTTTCTGCAACCAAGAGCTCAGAATAAAGAGTAACAGTTGGGCAATTTTATGTAAAAAAACCCCAAACCCGTCTATTGACTTGTGCCATTAATTTATGCATTTCGGGGTTTCTAGGCAAATACCTGGGGTTTCCCTGGTGCTGAGTATTTGGGGGGGGGGCACAGATTAAAAAGGGTTTCCCCACCCTACCAAGACCACCCCCTTGCCTATAAGAGAAACAGATATTTCTCACTGCTCTGTCTCCTGCGCTGACAAACTCTTCTTCCATGGGCTACCCCAACGCTCACGGGAGTCCGTTGAGCTGGACCTGCCCATGTAGACCTTGAAGGGTCCCATCCAGATCCATGGCGGATTCAACCGCAATATTCTGAGCACCAGTACAAAATAGGGCACCTCACACCTGGGCTTAAAACCGGGCATTTGCCAACCACCTTTCAGTCCGGTGGACTTTGCCCGGTGGAAGGAACTGGTGGCAACTTCTCCCCTCGCAGATTCCAAGTTTGATGACGGCAGAGGGAAAGGACCCGGTTCAAATCAAACAGTTTATAATCTGCCTTATCCTGAGTCAGACACAACTGAATCAGTATAGCCTACATGGCCAGGCCGTGTCTCTTCAAGGTATCTGGCAGAGGAGACATTTTCTTCCTCAGTTTTTGCTACCTGAGACCCTTCTTGGACGGGAGATGGCTTGGGACAGAGCATGGGGCCTTTTGTACTCAAAACTCGGGCTCCCACACTCGGCTCCCAGGGCACCCACTTGAGTCTACCTGCCCCCCCTTTTGACAGCCAACCACGGCGCGAGAGACATCGACAAAAGAAAACGGAACCCCAAAGGGCAGAGATCCCTGCTGGCAATTAAATATCCGTCTCCTTAAGCCCGCAGGACTCAGAGTCCGTCAAATCGTCATACATGTGGTACTCAACGCACTCCATGAACTCATTGGGGATCCCGATCGAGACTGACTCCACCTCCGTCTTGTACGAGGCCACGGCGCCCCCTTTGAGGGAGCTGCCTCGGATTTTCTGCGAGAGGCTGTTCATTTTTTCCTTCAGCTGGGTGGAGGGCTTCTGGAAAGGGGAAAAGAGTCTCCACCTCTTGAAGTTCAGAGTCCTCCGTTTGCTGGCTCTTTCCAAGCTGCCCGAGTTCAACATGAAGGAGCCGTTGAGCGTGGAGATCCTAGACCTGGGCTCCCTCTCGGAGTCTTGGCCCGACCCGTTCATGGAGGCCCCTCGCCAGTGGTTGTCGTAGACCCTCCAAATGGGCCTCCTCCTCCTCCGGCACTGGCACTTGAGGAGGCGGGTGAAAGCCCTCTTGAACTCTTTGCTTGAGCAAGGGTAGATGATGGGGTTGACGCAGCTGTTGAAGTAGCCCAACCAGAAGATGACTTTGAAGAGCATCCCTGAGGGCTTCAGGGAAGGGAAGAAGGAACCTGGGCGGGAGATGGGAGAGAAAACAAGGCAAGAACGTAAGAATGGCATTGCAGAGTCAGACCTTAGCATCATAGAATCTTTTTTTCTTTTGAATTTTAATTATGCTTTTCAGATATATACTTTTCACTGATTTTACTGTCATTTTGACATATATTTTTTTGATACACCAAAAAAAGAAAACAAAAACAAATGAAAATATTGACAAACACAATATTAATTACAAAACAATAAAGCAAAAAATGGTCTTTAAACATTTAGACATTTTAAAACTTGACTTCCTTCCCCCTCTTTCTGTGGTTCCTTAAATTTATTTTTAATATCTTCTGCATTACCTAAATTAACTTATTCGTTTACTTATCTTCTTTAAATATATAATCTTATGTAAAGGTAAAGGTAGCCCTGACCATTGGGTCCGGTCGTGGACGACTCTGGGGTTGCGGTGCTCATCTCGCTTTACTGGCTGAGGGAGCCGATGTTTGTCTGCAGACAGTTTTTCCGGGTCATGTGGCCAGCATGACTAAGCCGCTTCTGGTGAAACCAGAACAGCGCACAGAAACGCCGTTTACCTTCCTGCCGGAGCGGTACCTATTTATCTACTTGCACTTTGACATGCTTTCGAACTGCTAGGTTGGCAGGAATAATCTTATGTAGCTGCGGGTTATTACAGTAATTCTGTCAGTGTTTTTATCTGTTTACAATTTATCTGTAAATGTTCAATAAACCATTTTCAAAATGTACTTTGGGAAAGTACATTTAAACATTTTTTTCAATTCATTATGGATCATTTCCCAATACTCTTTTACCCTTTTACAAGTCCAATACATCGGAAAGAATGTTCCCTCCATCTCCAGCACTTATCTGATTCAGTCTTATACATCTTAGCAAACCTACTCTGAGTTAAATACCACCTGCAAAAATTTTTCAAGTACCTCTCCTTCAAAGAAGAGCATGCTGTGAACTTCAAGTCACTTTTCCAGAGTTTTTCCCAGAGGTTAAAATCTATACTGTGTTCTATATCTATTGCCCAGTGTCTCACTGAAGCTCTAATAAGCTCGTTTTTTGTTGGGAAGCCCCATTTGGTACCTGCGCTCAGACCATCAAGGTGCGGTCCAAGGTAGAATGGGGGTGGGATCCTTTCTGGACCCCAGATCCTGACCCCAGAGTTATGGCCTCAACACATTCCTGCAGGGCTGGATTTAGGTTTGATGAGGCCCTAAGCTACTGAAGGTAATGGGGCCCTTTATACGCCCAGCTGTCCCTTGTCAACAACAAATTGTCGCTGTTTTTTGTGTTGAATATATCTGTATAGTAATTTATGGACCTAATAGGTATCTAAAGCCATTTGCACATGTTGGCATGCAACCAGTCCATGCAGAATGTAAAAAAAAAAGGGTAAAGGGACCCCTGACCATTAGGTCCAGTCACAGACGACTATGGGGTTGCGACGCTCATCTCGCTTTATTGGCCAAAGGAGCCGGTGTAAAGCTTCCGGGTCATGTATCCAGCATGACTAAGCCGCTTCTGGCGAACCAGAGCAGCGCACGGAAACACCATTTACCTTCCTGCTGGAGAGGTACCTGTTTATCTACTTGCACTTTGACGTGCTTTTGAACTGCTAGGTTGGCAGGAGCAGGGACCGAGCAACGGGAGCTCACCCCATCGCGGGGATTCGAACTGCCGACCTTCTGATCGGCAAGCCCTAGGCTCTGTGGTTTAGACCGCAGCACCACCCGCGTCCTGACATGCAGAATGTAGGCACCCTATATATAGAAATGAGCAAATCAGTGATATTTTAGGGAGCAGGCTAGCAGGTGGGACCCATTACTTACATCACAGGAGCCTACACAACACAAAACACTGTTGCTGTTGGTAGGTTTTATTTTATTTGCTTTTTAATCTTATACTTTGGAAATGTACAACCAGTTTTTTCCTTTAATTTTTTTTGGGGTCCCCAAGACAGTTGGGCCCTAAGCTATAGCTTTTTTAGTTTATATGTATTTTTAGCTTATATGTATATGGCACTACATTCCTGTGATTATTCACGTTTCTGGATAGATTGCTCATGCAATGGCACCCATGGCGGCCAGCCCCTGCTTCTTCACCAGAAATGGAGCCCCCTCAGCCATGCCCTTCCCCTCACCTCCAGGTCATAATGTGATGGAAGGAACCAAGAGGACTCCATCTCCAGCGATGCAGGGACCGAAATCTCCAGGCCCTGATTCACACCTGTCCCAGAGTCTAAAGAGGATCTAATAAATAACAAAGCAACCGTAACCATCCCTACTCAGAGTAAGTCCCACTTGGGTTCATAGAACTGTAGGACAGGATGCCCAGGGTTCAACCCCATGCAAAATTTCAGTGGGATTTACTTCGAAATAAGTGAGATTAGGATTGCAGTCTAAATTTGTTGACTCTAGACTGGCATCTCCAAACCTCATGGATCAAATCTACACTTCCAGGTGCCATAAGAAAGCTGCAGAGATAGCGCAGGATAGTGCGCACCCCGGAAATGATCTCTTTCAGCTTCTGCCTTCTGGAAGAAGGTACAGGGTTATAAAGACTAGGACTAGTCGCCTGAGAAACAGTTTCTATCCAGATGCTATTTTGGTTTTAAATGCAGCGTAAGGAGTCTCTATGGGAGTATATTGTATTTAATTATGGGGTATCAGAGTGTTTAGGGGGCTAACCAGGCTGGGATAGCAGGCTTGTTGGTTTTTGAATGTCTGATGTAGATTTTTGAATTTCGTTGTTCTGTATGGGACAATGACAATAAAGATTCGTATCATATCGTATCAATACGCTTTAGCATGGCCCCAGGCTGGGGTAGATGGGGTCTGTAGAGTCACAGAAAACAACAGCAACAATTTGTATACCGTCCTATACCTGCAGGTCTCAGGGCGGTTACAACACAATATAAAAACACAAAATACATGTGAAAAACAAAAAAGCGAATGTAGAGTTGGAAGGGACGTCAAGGGTCATCTAGTCCAACCCCCTGAAATGCAGGAAGTCTGATGCATCTGGAGGTTGGGGAAGCCTGGTCTACGTTATAACTGGGAATGGATTGTGTCTGGGTGTTCGTGTGTCAGCCCAGCCTCGGCCGAAACCTCAAGGCGAGATTCTTCTCCCCAAAGTGATAATGAGCGCTCGCCCTAATGCCATTATCCATTCCTGGAGTTTTGCCTTCAGAAATAGAAAGTGGAACGGCTGAGAAGCCAGCAGGGCCAGTCCTTTGGTTGTGGCATGATGTTCTTGGATAATTGGAAGAGGCTTCCTTGTGCAAGCATCAAATCCTCTCTTGTCTATTAATCCCCATTTGTCCCCATTAATCCCCCATTAACCCTCTCGGAGTTCCGGCACGTGGCGTTTCCCATCTCTGTCCAGCAGATGGCTCTCCTGCACTCTGCCCGGCCTCCGTGGCTATTGCCCAGGGAACTCTAAGAATAACTCTCTGACTCAGCCTGACTGTTTTTTAATTTTAGATGAATCATGACGCTGCGTGACTGCGGTGTTAATTTGTATTATGGGTAAATAGCATGCGCTTCCAAGGCACTGGTGCTAAACCCCGGTGTCAAAACAGCTCCGAGGGGAGCGCTTGGCATCACGGGCAAGGAAACATCGGAATCCTGAAAGCGAGAACAGAAAACACCCTCTCACAATACAGACCCATAGTTTGCTGGCTGAGAAAAGCAGGGACCTGTTTGTAGAAGGGATGAAAAAACACACCCAGCAACATTGTGGGGGTCCCGATTTTGCAGAGTCTGAACTGTGGGCTTCACTTTCAGAAGGTGCAAGATTCCAGGGCAAGTGATATATTCATTCACAAGAACATAAGTAGACCCTGAATACAGGCTTCAAGCTCTCGTGAGTTGCATTGACAAACCAAACACAGGAAAATTATGTATACAGAGTCAGACCTTTCGGCTCTCCAGCTCAAGGTTGTCTACGTGCCAGAAATGAACCAGATCTAACGGGTGGGCCAAATCCTTAACTTCCTTACACCTTGCTGGCCAAATGAAAGGTCGATGGGGAAACTCTCTGGCCAAGCATCTGCCATCACAATGCCATCAGGCAATGGTCCTCAGGACTTCAAAGCACCTGCCTGGCAGGCTTGAAGTCACAGAATCACAGAATTGTAGAGTTGGGACCACAAGGATCATCCAGTCCAACCCCCTGCAATGCTGGAATCTTTACGCCCAATGTGGGATTCGAACGCACAACCCTGGGATTGAGAGTCTCATGCTCCACCCACTGAGCTATCCCAGGTGATAGGGTGGTGACTTCAAGCCTGCTCCCTTCAGGGATTGTCTAGGCAATGTCTAGGCAACACGATGACCATGTACATGCGCAATAAACAATCTTTTATAGAATTCCTTCAAACCATAACAAGTCCAAAATGAAATCTTTAGTCTCAAAGTCTCTGAAAATCTTTGAATGAAGCAAGGTACCAGACTTTGCACGATGAAAGACAAGCTGTGAAGCTTTGTGTAGTCAGTAAATATGATGTCCAACACTGAACAGTGATTCCGGATATAGACTCCTGTTTTGTAGAATTCTTCGTCAGTGTGGTGGGAGGATATAGAATTGCTTCATAAACCCATCTTATTTCAAATGAATGGATGTAAATGAAAATATCAAACACTGTGGAACCGTGCTCATGTAATAACGTAGTCACTGCTGCATGATAGAGCTGGGAGCTTCGTGATTTGCTGATTTTAATCAGCAAATATTAACCAGTAAGGCTGTGGGTAAAAGCACACCCTTGCTTAAAAGTTGCAGCTATTTTGGAGCTGGTATGTTGTTAACTGTACCAAGGAATGAAAAGAAAAAAACAACAACAACATTGAAGATGGACACCCCTTCTAACAAGAGATTTTAGCTTGGAAAGATGTTTAGCCTGGAAAAAAGGGAGTCTGAGAGGAATTTGAGAGTCATCATCAAATATCTCAGTGGCATGCTTGTTTTTTCCTGCTCCGGAGGGTAGGACTCGAACCCAGGGCTTCAAGTTGCAAGAAAGGAGATTCCGACTAAAAGTTTGGGGAAAAAACTTTCTGACAGTAAGAGCTTTTCGGCAGCGGAACAGACTCCCATGAGTAGTGGTAGACTCTCCTTTTTAAGCAGAGGTTGGATGGCCATCTGTCATGGATGATCTGGTTGAGATTCCTGCATTTCAGGGGGTTGGACTAGATGACCGCTGGGTCCCTTCCAACTCTAGGATTCTATGATTAGTCTGTGTTGTTTGTTAAATTGTCACACATCTCCCCAAAAGAGGAGGTCACGTGTTATGCGCTCTCTCTCTCTCTCTCTCTCTCTCACTTTTAAACAAAACAGCCGAGCTATTATTCTGGAATCCAGGCAGGGATGCAGCCAGAATCTTTGAGAGGTTTCTTGTGCCGCAATTGGCAAGCCTCAAGTCCCTTTTGGAAGGGCATTTGTTAACCACCAGACTTGCATTCTGGAGCAGCCTGGAACCGACTCCCAAAATACCTTGGTGATGCTCTTTCTTCGCTCTCCCCCTTCAACTCCCTCCTCAAAAGCCAACCGTTCTGTGAAATAAACACACCCCCCCAACTGAACCCCCTTCCGTCCATTGCCCCTGCGGTGTGTCAAATTTAAGACTAAAAGTTCCTCGAGGCAGGGATAGCTATGTTGGTAGAGACTCATAATCCCTGTGTTCAAGCCCCACGTTGGGCAAAAGATTTCTGCATTGCAAGGGGTTGGACTAGATGGCCCTCATAGGCCCTTCCAGCTCTATACTATTTAAAAATAGTATAGTATTTAAAAATGAATACTATTTATTTTTTATCCCGCAAAGCAGGTCCAACATCCTCCAGCAAGGCCCACCGGCACTGACACCTGCCCTTTGTCTGCGAGCCACCCTTTTGGATTTCCCACAATGCCCCTGAGGTAACACCACTCCAGGGCATTATGGGAAAGGTAAAAATGGTGGCTTGCAGCTGATTCCTGCCATCGCTGAGCAAGTCCATGGTTGGGGGCCCACAGATATAGGAGGTGGACCACCAGAGAGCTATTTCCCAGAGAGACATAAAAAAAAAAATACCAATATTTCTGGAGTGAGGATGGACCGTTGTGGTCTTTATTGACCAAATTAGATGCTTTGTGTTATGTACTGAAGTTCTCACCCTGGGCCAGCAGGGGGATACTGTAGATAGTTTTCACTCAGGTCCGCATATGCAAATAAGGAATTGAAAGTGACATCCAGTGATTGGATAGTTACAGAAAGTTGTTACTGTTGCTTTGTAGTTGAGCTCTATATAAGCAGGTTGGCTGAACCCTTCAGTTCAGTTCTGTTCTGGACTATGAATAAACAAGAGTTGTCTGAAGAATCGCTGTGTCGTCTGATATGTTCACCCACAACTTAACACTTTGGGCTGTACCGGTCCATCCTGATTTCCCAAACAGCAGTGGTTTATTCCAGCAGGAGAGTAGCTTGCTTCTACATGGCCTCCTCTGCCCCTTTGGTGGGGAGAAAGGGCCTGTGAGAAGCATTTGGAAAACAGACAAGCTGGCCAGATTTTCTAGACCTCGGCTCGGAAGGAGGGAGAGATGAAGGCTGGGATATATGCAATTCATCCTCAGGCCGATAGCAGCAACTGTGCTTATCCACAACATTCATTTTCATTTGGGTGTTCCTGGTTTACAGAGGGCATTCCTCTGTTAGGCAGGGTCAAGGGGCTGTCTTGTCAAAGTTCGGGGACCCGAAAAGAGGTGGCCACCAAGACCTTAACACCTGGGCAGTGGCGTAGCATGGGGGGTGCAGGGGGGGCCGGCCGCTCTGGGCGCAACATTTGGGGGGGCGCGCTCGCAGCTCTCTCCTCCTACCTGGCTCACTCACTCTCTCTCACTGCAGTGCTGGCTGTGCAAATCCAAGCCGAGCCGCCGGGTCGCCGCCCACTGTCTGGGGGGGGGGTGCCAGGTGTGCGGTGCAGTGAGGAGAGAGAGCGAGGGACTATCTGGGGGAAGGACAGTGCAGCAGGGGGCGCAAATTACTTGCCTTGCCCCGGGTTAGGGGGGCGCAAATTACTTGCCTTGCCCCGGGTGCTGACAACCCACGCTACGCCACTGCACCTGGGCAGCAGACTGATTGCACTTCGACTGCAATTTCAGCAGTTTCTAACTCTTTTGCCTCTGTGCATATAAATTGGGGCATGCAAATACGATGCAAATGTGTGCCCAATATAGCCCCCTTTCTCTCCCTTTTTGGTACCTGCCTGAATGGCGCCTGCACCAGAGTTAGGAACGCAGGCAGCTGCCTGAGTTTGACACAGAAAAGATTGACGGGTGCACAGCTCCAGGGCTCTCTGCCTGCCTCTGGGGACCCTACCCAGCCTGCAGCCCTCCCTTGCCCTGCCCTGTGCCCTCCTTGAACTCGTTGGCCTGTCTGGGAAGCAGCAGTGCCATCTGCGCCCCACGACTGTGGGTGTCTGGGGTTGTGGGTGCATTACAGCGTGCACAGCCCTGGCACCAAAATGTGTGGGTGCCAGGCCCCTTCATGGGGAATTTTGTGGGTGTTTGGGCACCCAAGGCCCCAGGGAGTTGGCACCTATCCTGGGATGTTCCCTTGAGATGCTTGACTGGGATGTTCCCTTGAATACTGCTTGACTGCATCAAGAGGAAGGTAGTGTGTCTTTGTGTGCGCATGCGTGGAAAAAAGTGAGTTATAAATGCAAAAAATGAATGACGTGTTACTGTCTCCCTTCTTTCCAGTATTAGGAAATGGTCCTAGCTTTGTTGTTTGCCTTTTAAGTCTCCCTGGATAGCTGAGTTAGTGAAGTATGGGACTCTTAATGTCAGGGTCCTGGGTTCGAGTCCCATGTTGGGCAAAATATTCCTGCATCGCAGAGGGTTGGACTAGATGACCCTTGTGGTCCCTTCCAACTCTACTATTCTACAGACCATAAGCATCAAATACAGCATATGGTTAGAAGAAGAAGACGAAGAAGAAGAAGAGGAGGAGTTTGGATTTGATATCCCACTTTATCATTACCCTAAGGAGTCTCAAACATTCTCCTTTCCCTTCCTCCCCCACAACAAACACTCTGTGAAGTGAGTGGGGCTGGGAGGGAGGGGATGAACGAATTCCTATGCCCCCCAAATAACCCAGAGATGCATTTTAAATAAAAGCGCACATTTTACTCATGTAAAAACACCAGGCGGGCCCCACAAATAACCCAGAGATGCATTTTAAATAAAAGGACACATTCTACTTATGTAAAAACACGCTGATTCCCGGACCGTCCGTGGGCCAGATTTAGAAGGCGACTGGGCCGGATCCAGCCCCCGGGCCTTAGTTTGCCTACCCATGCACTAGCCCAAGGTCACCCAGCAGCTGCATGTGGAAGAGCGGGGACGCGAACCCGGTTCACCAGATTACGAGTCTACTGAGCTATCCAGATGACTGGAGATTTGAACCCTGCACCTACCACTTGGAGGGAGCTAAGCAAACCTAGAGACCCCAGGGCTTGAGAGTAGCTCACTTGGTAGACCATCAATTTCAGGGTTGTGGGTTTAAGCCCCACATTGGGCAAGAGATCCATGCATTGCAGGGGGCTGAAGACCCTCATGGCCCTTCCAACTCTGCAATTCTACAATGATTTTATGATTTTATGAAACAATGAATGGGGTTCTCCGCTTCAAGTCAAAACTTCCTTTTGGCTTCCTCTACTCTTAGCCACCGGAAGTAACTTACTTCTTAGCGTTCCGCTCAATGTTCCTGCTACGTGACCAAACTGAGATTGATTCATTCTCTACCTCCCCGACGTGGCTGGAGAACGAAGTTTGGTTGTGCAGGGACGTGTGTTTGCCTTGCTGTCCGTGAATCGGGCTGCTGGCTGATGAATTACTAGCGTGTGACGAAACGCACCGATCGGCTTCCCAGCTGAACACCGCAGGCTTAGAGATGCGAGCGGCTATTCTTGGCTCCATTCATCCCTGGGGCCACGTTCATCCTTAAAGCAACCCCCAGCTCCCATCCACGGCAGTAAATGAATTTGCGCCGGAGGAGAAATTGGCCCCTTCTCCTGCGTAGGCCCGAGAGAGCCGTTAAGCTCTTCCGCAGATTAAAATGTCTTTTGGCAAAACAGGGGCCGGTGATATTTATTATCTGCTAAGGGAGATGAGCTGAATGGCCTGGTCACATACAGGACAGTCACATGCTGGTCGCGAGGAGCTTACGAGGTGGGCGAGCGGGGGCTCAGTCAAGCTCTCTGGGGTTGTGGTTTGGCCCCAGCATAACCTCACAAGCCCCTGTCCTTCAGAGACACCCGTCCCTTGCAATATGAAATGCAAAGCACAGCTCAGGAGTAGAGCTTTTGCGTGTCGAGGTCCCCAAGCCACCCCCCAAATAACTCACAATGCACACTTAATTTTTGTTTAAGGTTTTTGGCATAATTTTGGCCACAACTTTATTTAAGTACAAAACCGTGAGTGGTTGTTTAGGCATTGGTTAAGACTATCTGTCCCCCCGCCTGGGGACAGAACTGACTTCCGGGCACCACCGAAAGACAGTGCAGGGAAAAGCAAGTCGGGGAGGCATTGGAGCTGAGTCACAGACACTCAACTCTCACCCGCCTGCTCCCCGAAGGCTTGCCGGCCCTAGTCCCATTCCAGGGATTGGACGAAAAGATGGCAAGCCCCAGGATTCCTTTAACGGAATTCCCTTTCCGCAGCAACCATGGAGGGGCAGGCACAGCCTATCCTAACCCCTCCTCCACCAATTTATAACCAATGCCTAACCGCAACCTTACAAGTTGTGATGATTTGCTATGCAGTAGGCAAAAACCAAATGGCCCAGCCAATCAGCCAGATGGACAAAATTCCTACCAGGCCCCTGCCCCAACGGCAGACGACCCCATGACAGGCATAGCAAGGTCAATGCAACAACCCCTTACTCTAGGGCGGGTGGGCGGGTGATCCGTTGCACGCAGCAAAAGCGAAAGCTCCAGGCTGTGTGCAGAGTATTTAAACATTTTACCCCTCCCACCAAAATTGCAACATAACTTTTTCCCCAGCAACCCAGTGAACCAATCACTGCCCCAGGCCATCTTCAGAGACCCTGCCTGGTAACAGAGGGGTGGCTCAGCAGACCCCACCGCAACACGTGCTCTCCATGAAGGAGAACACGCTTTGCCTTCGGATAATAGAATCACAGAATCATAGAACTGTAGAATTGGATGGAACCCCAAGGTCCTCTAGTCCAACCCCCTGCAATGCAGGAGTCTCAGCAAGGCAACAGCAAACAAACCTATGGTCACGTAAAGCATACCTGATAAACGCATGAGACGTAACCGGCTGTGTTGTGATTCAAGGACCCGCCACCCGCTTGGGGATAAGAAAGACACTTGGACACAGTATATTAGGTTAATGGGCTAAAAAAGGCCACAACTATGTGAGAGGTATTGGCTTAGGCATTGGATAAAACAGCAGAGCGTGACTGCATCCCCTCAGGGAGGGGTGAGTTTAACAAGGGTTAACCACCAGTGGGAGGAGCCTGTTGCTGCAAATACAACGTGAAGCTCCCGCTGATGTCACCGGGGGTCGTGCCATGGCCCTAGCCACCAGCAAGGGTGTCGGGCAGGATCCACGACCGCCAGATTCCTTTACCGGAATACCCGGGTTAAATCACAGAGCCTAGGACTTGCCGATAAGAAGGTTGGCGGTTCGAATCCCCGCGACGGGGTGAGCTCCTGTTGCTCGGTCCCTGCTCCTGCCAACCTAGCAGTTCGAAAGCACGTCAAAGTGCAAGTAGATAAATAGGTACCACTCTGGCGGGAAGGTAAATGGCATTTCCATGCACTGCTCTGGTTCGCCAGAAGCGGCTTAGTCCTGCTGGCCACATGACCCGGAAGCTGTATACCGGCTCCCTCGGCCAATAAAGCGAGATGAGCGCCGCAACCCCAGAGTCAGCCACAACTAGTCCTAATGGCCAAGGGTCCCTTTACCTTTACCTTTTACCATAAAGTGGAGGGGTAGGTGATGGCCACACCCTGCCCTCCAATACACAAACATATTCCAATGCCTAACTGCCAATACCTAGATGTTGTGACGATTTGCTACGAGGTAGGCGAAAAACCAAGTGAACCAGCAGCGGAATGAAAGGGAAGTGGTGCCACGGCCGTATTTGAGCGGCTAAACCCCGCCCCCAAGCCTCCACCTGATTGGTTGGCTACCTGGGGGCGTGGTGCGGCAGCCGGGACAGCTGGGCAGGGGCTGGAACGCCCCCTATCAGGAAACAGCTCCTGCTCACAACTCCTCCCCTCTTTAAGGAGGAGAGGCTTTCTTAGATAAATGGACCTTATGAATGAGCTGACTATAGAATGATCTGGTCCACTGGGTCTTCTGCTTTGTTTGTTTGTTGAACTTTATGAGTTACTTCTGTTGAGATTTACAATTGATACTATGAATAATATATCTTATTTATCTAAGACCACAGCCGGTTACGTCTCATGTGTTTATTGGGAATCTCAGCCTCAAAGATGGCTATCCAACCTCTGTTTAAAAACCTCCAAGGAAGGAGAGTCCACAACCTCCTGAGGGAGTCTGTTCCACTGTTGAACATCTCTTACTGTCAGGAAGACCTTCCTGATGTTTGGCTGGAATCTCCTTCCTTGTAACTTGAAGCCATGGGTTCGAGTCCTACCCTCCAGAGCAGGAGAAAACAATATGGTGGAAACCCGAATTGCTGTTTGCTCTGACTGAGCGCCATGGCTCAGTTGGTAGAGCAGGAGACTTTTAATCTCAGGGTTGTGACTTCGAGCCCCACATTGGGCAAAAAGATTCCTGTATTGCAGGGGGTTGGACTAGATGACCCTCGTGGTCCCTTGCAGCTCTACGATTCTATGATTCTAAAGAGCATTTGAGTTGGCAAAGTTGAAGGGGAAGATCCGGAATCAGCGCGACGAACTGTTTCAACTGTTATATGAAAGAACATTGTAAACACCTGAAAACATTTGTAGGTTTGAGTTGAAATGTTCTGTAATGTGACCATATGGAACTGATTTACATATAATGAGGTGAAATATTTAAAAAAGAAGATAGAAGGTAAAAAAGTGGTTATAGAAATGCTAAGAATTTCGTAAATATGTCCAGAAGTCAGAAAGAGGGATGGAGGGATGTCGACGCTCAGTTGGAGCAATGTTTCAGGCTATAGAATTGTGTAATAGAATATGATTATGATAATATGGAAAACTCAGTAAAAATTATTATAAAAATAAATAAAAATAAAGAGCATTTGAAGGCAGCTGGACCAAAGGAAGTGTGGGTGATCCCTGAGCTGGCATGCGCGAGTGATCCAGCTCAGCTGAAATGCCACAGAGTCCAAACTTTATGACAGCGTCAGCATGCGCGTACGTGTGAGCATCGATGATGCATGCAGAAGCATCTTCAGCAACCAGACTCCTTTCCCCCTCTCAGCCAGCCTCAGTCTCGGCCTGGCCTGCCGCATCTTGGAGGTCATGAGACTTTCCTTGTTTTGTTTAGACTGCCTCTAAGCAGCCCGTGATTGATGCCTCTCCTTTTAGTTAATTGCGTTTCAGCTCTTGATGCTTTTATTGTGACATTTTATGGCTGGTTTTATTTCTTCTTTTTTTTTTTTTAAAAAAAAAGAATGATTATGTTCTGCTTTTATGCCTTCTGCTTTGAGTCTCCAGAATGGCAGCATAAAAACAAAATTAGAAAAATGAAAAAGCATGGTGGTGATGTTCCCTCCTTGCTGTGCCTCCCTCAGTTACTTGCAGTGCGTTGGGTCTGAGAGACAGGTTTCCTTCCCCTCTTCTCCCCACCTCTCCACCTGTTTCCAGCAAATTGCAATTGCAAAACCAGGTGGTGCTTATCGAAGGTCGGGGACTGCCGGCTGCCACCCCTCGCAGCAAGAGCATGTCCGGACTTGACCTTCAGACCTTGCTGCTGTTACATGATCCATGTTCCCTACATTTCAGCCAAGAAGGCTGAGCAGGTTGTGGAGCAAAGGTGTCAGATATGAGGTGCCAAGAGTTACTCAGAGACCCTATTCCCCCTCCAGGGAATTTCCTTCATATGTGGCGGACTTGTTGTTTGTTGTTGTTGTTTAGTCGTTTAGTCGTGTCCGACTCTTCGTGACCCCGTGGACCAGAGCACGCCAGGCACTCCTGTCTTCCACTGCTTCCCGCAGTTTGGTCAAACTCATGCTGGTAGGTTCGACAACACTGTCCAACCATCTCATCCTCTGTCGTCTCCTTCTCGTTGGGCCCTCCATCTTTCCCAACATCAGGGTCTTTTCCAGGGAATCTTCTCTTCTCACGAGGTGGCCAAAGTCTTGGAGTCTCAGCTTCAGGATCTGTCCTTCCAGTGAGCACTCAGGGCTGATTTCCTTCAGAATGGAGAGGTTTGATCTTCTTGCAGTCCATGGGACTCTCAAGAGTCTCCTCCAGCTCCATAATTCAAAAGCATCAATTCTTCGGCGATCAGCCTTCTTTATGGCCCAGCTCTCCCTTCCATACATCACTACTGGGAAAACCATAGCTTTAACTATACGGACCTTTGTTGGCAAGGTGATGTCTCTGCTTTTTAAGATGCTGTCTAGGTTTGTCATTGCTGGTGGACTTGTACCAAGGTCAAAGCCTTCTGGGATATAATATATAATGAATTAAAAAAGGTTTTTAAATATAATTTCAACAAAAAAAGGCATTTTTGTTAGGTTTAATTGGAGAGGATTTTTTTTTAAAAAAAGATGTAAATTTGTTTATGTATGCCACAACGGCTGCAAGGATACTTCTGGCCCAGAAATGGAAGCAGCAGGAACTTCCTACATTGGAAGAATGGCAAACAAAGATGGTGGAATATGTAGAGTTGGCAAAGCTGTTGGGGAAGATCTGGAATCGGCGAGACAAAATGTTTCAAAAGGACTGGAGCAAATTTATATTTTACATTGTAAACATTTGTAGGTTGGAGTTGAAATGCTTTGTAATGTGAAAATAAGGAGCTGTTTTACATATAACGAGGTGAAATGTTAAAAGAAGATAGAAGGTAAAAAAGTGGTTATAGAAATGCTAAGAATTTATATAAAGATGTTTCAAAGTCAGAAAGAGGGAGGAAAGGAGGTTGATGCTCTGTGTGAGCAAGGTTTAAGGTTATAGATTTAGGTAATAAAATGTGACTAAATATGGAAAACTCAATAAAAATTGTAATTATATATAAAAAAGAGACTATATCCCCCCCCCCCCAGAGCTACAATTCTCTCTGGGGTTTACCAGTCCACCCCTTTTCTCAGGGAGATCTGGGAACTGTAGCTCTGTCAGGAGACCAGGGGATCTAACAACGCTCCTCACCTTTAAAAATGACAGCGCCCAGAATTCTTTGGGGGAAGCCTCGACTCTTTGAAGCAGCACCATGGTGCTTTAAATGTATAATGCATATGTTTGCTTCATGCTCTGACGACATGGTATGAATAATGGTGATTTTAGCACAGCGCTAAAGTGACCATGATAACACGGGAGCTTGGAGCCGAATCTTCCTCTCATTTTTTTTTGCAGCCAAGTCAGATCTGCAAAATTCAAGAAACTTGGTGCAGGCCAGGGGTTAACCTCCAAGTTCACATTCTTAGAAAACCAGAGGGAGGGGAGGAACTTGGAAGCTGGAAAAACAAACACAGAATAGTCTTGGGAGAGGTTCGGCCATCACGGAACTATTTTTCCAAGTCTCCAAGTGAACGGATTGAGCATCCGTTGCATTTGCCCTTTTATGAGTTGTCTGGGTGGATGATTTGCCATCAGTTTTTCCAGGGTCACCTTTTGCTCTTTAGCAGGAAGC
This sequence comes from Podarcis tiliguerta, assembly GCF_965153285.1. NCBI lineage: Eukaryota > Metazoa > Chordata > Lepidosauria > Squamata > Lacertidae > Podarcis > Podarcis tiliguerta. The sequence continues at coordinate 6,310,006 of NC_139542.1, forward strand.
GCTTTTCTATATCCCCAGCGAAAAGAGAGGGTTGCGGGGGAAACTGCACACTCTCTGGTTCGATTAATATGAATCAATCGGTTTTGACACAGACTAATCCGGCATATGCCCTCTCTCAATCAGCATGCAAACCGAAGCACGGCTGGCTATCCTTTGAAACTGACAATTCCCCACTGCTGCGATGATGCAGTTCGCCAACCCCAAACTGCACAGAAAAATGCCCATGTTCGTGAAAATAATGCACAGAACTCTACCAAGGGGAGAAGGAATGGCTTGCAAAATTGGGTATATGAAGCAAACTTGTGTATTATTTGTTCATTTGCTGGACCCTGAGACCCCTGGGTATAGGGTGGTATATAAATTCAATAAATAAAAATAAAATAAAATAAAAGTAATCCAGCAGCAGCAACGAAAACCCACTGCTTCAAAACAGCAAAACGTAAAAGCACACGTAGATACGACAACTCCATTTCTCAGTGAACATTTTGTGTCTCCTCTTCTTTCAACCCCAAAATATTTGCAGAATTCAGCAAAACCCTGAATAAAACTGTGAGGGGCGTCTTGCCAGATCAGACCAAGGAGACGTCGAATTCATATTTTCAGCAGCGTTCAGCCAAATTTCTCTGGGAAGAATGAATATAGGAAGAACCCTGGAATTAAAAAAAGGTAAAGGTACCCCTGCCCGTACGGGCCAGTCTTGACAGACTCTAGGGTTGTGCGCCCATCTCACTCAAGAGGCCGAGGGCCAGCGCTGTCCGAAGACACTTCCGGGTCACGTGGCCAGCGTGACATCGCTGCTCTGGCGAGCCAGAGCCACACACGGAAACGCCGTTTACCTTCCCGCTAGTAAGCGGTCCCTATTTATCTACTTGCACCCGGAGGTGCTTTCGAACTGCTAGGTTGGCAGGCGCTGGGACCGAACAACGGGAGCGCACCCCGCCGCGGGGAATCGAACCGCCGACTTTTCGATCGGCAAGCCCTAGGCGCTGAGGCTTTTACCCACAGCGCCACCCGCGTCCCGTAACCCTGGAATTAGATCGGGACAAAAGACCATTCGGTCCAACAGCCTGTTCTCATAGCAGCCAACCAGCTGCCTATGGGAAGCCTCCATAGCACAGCAGCGTCTATGTGCCAAGGTGGTCAAGGGCAGGGGTCAGCAACCTTTTCCAGCTGTGGGCCAGTCCACCATCCCTCAGACCATGTGGCGGGGCAGACTATATTTTGGAAAAAAAATGTGAATGAATTCCTATGCCCCACAAATAACCCAGAGATGCATTTTAAATAAAAGGACACATTCTACTCATGTAAAAACACGCTGATTCCCAGACCGTCCGCAGGCTGGATTGAGAAGGCGATTGGGCTGCATCCTGCCCACGGGCCTTAGGTTGCCTACCCCTGGTCAAGGGTCTGGAAACCAAGCCTTATGAGGAACGGTTGAGGGAGTTGAGTATGTTCAGCCAGGGAAAGAGGAGGCTGAGAGGAGATAGGACAGTCATCTTCAGATATCTAAAGGGCTGCCACAAGGAGGATGGGGCTTGGGGTCCCATCTACTCTACAGTGCTATGATTCTACGTATCCTCTGGCCCCTGAGATGTCTTAAGGCAGCAGAATCAAAAGCCTTTCTATGCTGATATTTCTGTCTGTTTTATTGATCTGACTTATGACATTCTGCATATTCCCATTTTATTTCCGTTCTGAGTTGTTGCAAGTGGCTTTGGAGGCCGGAGACCAAGCCAGAGGCAGTGCATTCCTCGCTAGAGGCAATAAATTCCTCCAAATCTCCAGTTGCTGGCGACTGCAGGTGGGAAGAAGGTTGTTGCACCCAGTTCTGCTTGCAGTCTTCCCCAGGGCATCTGCTGGACCACAGTTGTGAGAGCAGGACATTGGACGAGAGGCAGCATTGGCCAGGTGCTACAGGTTTCGTCTTACTCCCTCAAGGAACCGGTATGATGGCCGGGGACTTGGGCTCGGACTCAGAGCCAGAGGAGTCCCAGTCCGCACTGGATGCTTTGCCTCAGGTGGCATCTGAACCAAGTCTGGGGCCTGATCCTGAAGAGTCCCAGTCTGCACAGGTTCCCCTGCAACAAGCACCAACTGGGCTGAGTCAGGGGCCTGAGCCTGCCCTGGCTCCAGATGCGAGGATGACCTCGTTGCCTCCAGCTGGGCCATCACTTACAGCTGCTCCACTACTAGTTTGGGTCAGGGGAGGCTAAGGCGGCCTCTGGGTCTAGTAACCCACCGACGTCTCCTGAGCTGCAGAGACTAAGGTCTGAGAGAAGGAGAGACCTGAGTACTTGCAGGAGGAGTGCTCGCCTTCGGACGAGAGAGGAAGCTGAGTCACCGGGGGATCAGGACTGGCCGCTACCCAGAGATAAAAGGCTGCCGGACCCCGCCCCAGGTTGCAGGAGCAACATTGCTGTATGCTAGAACCTGCCTGGTTTCCTGCCTCGTGTCCTGCCTTTGCCCTGTCGGACTGACTCCTCGCAGAACCCTTGGATTTGGGACCGGACCTGGACCACGTTGCTTGGGTTACCCCTGGGCCCAGCACAACTGCAACCAGCCAACCCACCAAGGAAGTCAGAGAATGAGTGGACGGAGGACAGGAGAAGACAAGCCTTCCTCTTCCAGATCCATGAAGCAAAAACAGAAGTCCCCCCAAAAGAGGGAGCCATGTGGCCAGAGGGTGGACTTCTTTGCAGCTCCCAGCTGAGACAGCTCCCACACTGTCCCTTTTCAGGCTTGGCTGGGGCTCTTGCCAAAAAGAACACACTTGACTTGCCAAGTCCCCAGCTTTTCGCCAGCTGATTCCGTGTGAAAAAATGCACATAATTTCCCATAATTTTTGATGACAGGGCGGGAGGGGGAGGGGCCATCTCCTTCTTTCCACGTCCTTGGTTGCTCTTCTTTCCCACCTAGAGAACCCAGCCCGGCGAACTAGTTTCCTTGGAAGTGTTCCGTGGAAAGATCTGATCTGAGATGTTTAGCAGCTTGAGAAGGGCTGCTCCATTTTTCTTTCATTGGTGGGGAGGGGAGAAAGTGTGGGGAGGGGGTAAAACCAGGACGCTGTGAATGGTCCTGCTGGCTACCTTCTGCCAAGGGGGAGACAGAACAGGCTTTGTTTTCAAACTTCTGTGAGACGGATCTCTGCTTTCGTACACAATGAACAACTTCCTCTGGGATTGTTTGGCCATGTCTCCCTTTGTCTCCCTCTCGTTTGGCGCCTCCTTGTTTCATGTGATGCTCTTTGATGCATTTGCAACCTTGGCCCAGACCAGTGCCAAACTCAGCCAGCAAGTTGGCCGGGCCAGTAAAGGAGTTCAGCTCTCAGGAGCAGAGAACATGCTTTGCAGTCAACAAGGACTCAGGCTCTATTGCTTGAACCTCCGGTTCAAAGAAGGGTTAGGTAAGACATGGGCCTGAGACCTGGAAGAGGGTCTCCAAAGCGGTGCCTGTGAGCATCAGTGTGGCCCCTCAGTAGCTCCCAGGGCATTCACAAAAGTCACCAGTGTGATGCAGCAGCAAACAAACAAACAAGCAAGCAAAGAAGCAAACAACTAATGCAATTCTAGGCTGCTTCAACAGAAGTCTAGTGTCCAGATCAAGGGAAATAATAGTACCACTCTATTCAGCCTTGATCAGACCACATCTGGAACACTGTGTCCAATTCTGGGTACCACAATTTAAGAAGGATGGTGACAAGCTGGAACGTGTGCAGAGGAAGGCAACCAGGATGATCAAGAGTCTGGAAATGAAGCCTTATGAGGAATGGCTGAAGGAGCTGGGCATGTTTAGCCTGGAAAAGGGGAGACTGAGAGCAGATATGATAGCCATCTTCAAATATCTCAAGGGCTGTCACATGGAAGATGGAGCAAGCTTGCTGTCTTCTGCTGTGGAGGGTAGGACCTGAACTGATGGATTCAAGTTACCAGAAAGGAGATTCAGGTTAAACATTAGGAAGAATTTCCTGAGGACAAGAGCTTTTCAGCATTTAAAGGGTGTGTCTTTCCCCCAAAGCATCCTCGGAACTGCAGTTTGCCCCTCGCCAAATGGCAGCTCCCAGAAAACTGCAGTTCCCACAATTCTTTGGGGGCAGTTGGGTGCTTTAAAAGTATGGTATGTACACAGTCTGAGTTTCCAGCCTAAGTTTGTCCTAAAAGGACAGGTTATTGGAGACAGGGGTAGCAGCTGGTAAATGTAGGTCTAAAAAAATAGGGAGATGACCTGCCCCCCCAATAATGTATCCACCATCTCCTCTTGAGCACCGGGACTTGACTTATCACTGCCACAAAACTTTGCTTAAAAGTCCTGTCCCATTGACCCTCGGGGACCAATAATGGCATTTTTGGAAGCTGCTCAGTTGCTCAGGCTGGAGGAATCCGGGCTGAGTCCCTACAGGGAACACTCTGTTCCCTGTTTCAGCCAAGGGAAGCTGTGTATCTTTCTTGAGATACCTCTCCCAGTGACCCCTTGCGCAGTCACCACTGCCGCCGCCACTATCAGCTCATTCCTGGCAGGCTCCTCAATGTGTGCTCTCCATGAGCATGGGAAGAGGGCCAAGACACACATGTCCCGCCTGCAGCTCTGCCCAAAGGAGGGAGTTCAGTCTTGGGGAGAGGATGCTGGCATCCAATGCTGCCCACCTCTTAGCAGGACACGGCCCTAAAATGCCCCAGGGGAAAAAAACCATCCATCACACTTTGGGCGATAGGCTCTAAAGCGGGCCGACCTTCTGGGCTCACTTTCCAGCAGCTCAATCACCAAAGTTTCCTGGGCAAAATTGATGGAACATTAAGACAACCTTGCAAAGAGTTGACCTCATTGCAATAGACGCTCAGGTTGCGAATGTGATCCGTGCGGGATGCACGTTCGCAATCCGCACATCCGCAACCTGCAGCAGTGCATCTGCGCATGCGCGGGTTGCCATTTGGTGCTTCTGCACATGGCAAAGCACAATTTAGCGCTTCTGCACATGCACGACCGCTGAAACCCAGAAGTAACCCGTTCTGGTACTTCCGGGGTTTGGTGGTCCGTAACCCAAAAAAACACAACCTGAAGCGTCTGTAACCCAAAGTATGACTGTAGGTTTGCAGTTGCAAATCAGTTTCACCATCAAGTTTTCCTTCAATTTTCCTTTTTCAAGGTGGGAAGGCATGGTGCACCTGAAGGTCAGTAAGCGAGTATCCTGATAGGCTGAAGTGTTTGAATGCTGTCATTGTCACGTGAAATCTAGATCAGTGTTGCTGAAATCAATGGTTTTACAGGCCAGTCCATCTGCTGTCCCAGTGCCCTGAAGGATATCACCTGCCAATGCACCTGCTATTTGTGATGGCTATTGATGTTCACCTTTGACTGCCAGGCATCCTTCCAAGGTTAGGAAAACAGCAACACCTAAGCAAGTGCAATGTGACAGGTGAGGCCAGAGCTGGGAGTGGCCACCGAGACCATATAACACCGGTCCTGAAAGATCTTCATTGGCTCTCAGTATGTTTCCAAGCACAATTTAAAGTGTTGGTGCTGACCTTTAAAGCCCTAAACGGCCTCGGCCCAGTATATCTGAAGGAGCGTCTCCACCCCCATCGCCCAGCCCGGACACTGAGGTCCAGCACTGATGGCCTTCTGGCGGTTCCCTTGCTGCGAGAAATGAGGTCACAGGGAACCAGGCAGAGGGCCTTCTCGGTCGTCGCGCCTGCCCTTGGAACGCCCTCCCAGCAGATGCCAAGGCAATAAACAACTCTTTTACTTTTAAAAGACAACTGAAGGTGGCCCTGTTTAGGGAAGTTTTTAATGTCTGACACTGTATTGTTTTTAGTATTCAGTTGGAAGTTGCCCAGAGTAGCTGGGGAAACCCAGACAGATGGGAGGGGTAGATATAATAAATAATAATAATAATAATAATAATAATAATAATAATAATAATAATAATTGCTGTAAGTAGCCAGGAGTCATGGACTGGCTGGACACAGAGGAAAGGTGAGAGGAACCAGCTGGGGAACCACCAAGAGAAGAAGCATAAGAGCGTGGGTTTTTGCGGTGGGAGAAGACTGGGAAGAGGAGTTGTCAGAAGCTGAAGAGATAACAGGGCTCAGTGAGCTGGGAGAGTCTGTGGCAGACAGAAGACCAGGATCAGGGGCAGAAGATGAAGCAGTAGATGAAGGAGGCCAAGAGGCAGAGCTGGCTGGTGAAGAGTCACGGGTGTCTCCCACTTCTGCTGCAACCTTCTCGAGGTGCAAGCCTGGGCAGTGTGTATGGAGGTCCTGGCCTGCCCAGACAACAAGACCCTGCTCTTGGTCTGGCTGATGTGGTCCAAAGGAAAGTAGAGCAAGACATTTGGCACCTGCTTGGCTGCACGAGTTGCTGGAAGGAGCCGTACAAGGAGCCATCCAAGTGTCTTAGGAGCTCCATTCCAGATTTGTGTCGGGTTTCTTCTCCGGAAGATCTCCAACAAGGCAGAGGAGGTTTAGGACCAGAGTTTTCTTTCTCTTTGATGGGCTACCTTCCCAGGTTGATGAGCCCCATCGCCCCTCACTTTCCTCTATAGCAGCGGTTCTCAGCCTGTGGGTCCCCAGATGTTGTTGGACTACAACTCTCATCATCCCTGAGATCTGACCTTGCTAGCTAGGGGTGATGGGAGTTGTAGTTCAACATCTGACACAATACGATAATCTTTATTGTCATTGTCCCATACAGAACAATGGAACTGAAAAAATCTACATCAGACATTCAAAAACCAACAAGCCTGCTATCCCAGCCTGGTTAAAAAGGTAAAGGGTAAAGGGACCCCTGACCATTAGGTCTAGTCGTGATCAACTCTGGAGTTGCGGCGCTCATCTCGCTTTATTGGCCGAGGGAGCCAGCGTTTGTCCACAAACAGCTTCCAGGTCATGTGGCCAGCATGACTAAGCCACTTCTGGCAAACCAGAGCAGCGCATCGAAACGCCGTTTACCTTCCCGCTGGAGCTGTACCTATTTATCTACTTGCACTTTGACGTGCTTTTGAACTGCTAGGTTGGCAGGAGCTGGGACCGAGCAACGGGAGCTCACCCCATCGCGGGGATTCGAACCGCCGACCTTCTGATTGGCAAGTCCTAGGCTCTGTGGTTTAATCCACGTCCCCAGCCCCTAAAAACTCTGATACCCCGTAATTAAATACAATATGCTCCCATAGAGACTACCTTACACTGCGTTTAAAACCAAAATCACATTTGAATAGAAACTGTTTCTCAGGCGGCTAGTCCTAGCCCTGGACCTTCTTCCAGAAGGCAGAAGCTGAAAGAGATCATTTCCGGGGTGCGCACTATCCTGTGCTATCTCTGCAGCTTTCTTATGGCACCTGGAAGCTTATATTTGATCCAAGGTAGGAAGAGTGCACCCAATTATTCTCTCCGCAGTCTTTACAACCCTGGACAGCATTGTTTTTCCCCTGACCGTGCAGCTCCCACACCACACACAGAGACCATAAATTAATACACTCTCAACAGTACAATGGTAAAATGCCACCAACAGGTCCTTTGAGAGATTGTTTTTCTCGAGGATTCTCAGAAAATATAACCTCTGCTGTGCTCTCTTCATCAGGTCTTTGCTGTTTTCTCCCCAGGTTAGGTCATCTCTGAACTCCATTCTCAGAAATCGAAACACAATCTGGGGACCTAAGGGTGAGAAAGGCTGCTCTATAGTGCATGCAGAAGCTGCATTCTTGACCATTGGACCCCCTATCAGTCTCATCTGCTCAATCCACCAGAGGCAGTAATGCTTCTGAATACCAGTTTCTGGAAACTGCAGGAGAGGAGGGTGTTCCTGAACTCGGTTCCTGCTTTTGGGTTTCCCCCTTGGGGCATCTGGTTGGCCACTGTGAGAGCAGAATGCTTGAGTAGGCAGGCCACGATCCAGAGGACTCTTATTCTCTTAAGCAAACATTGCCAGTTCTGGGCACCACAGTTCAAGAAGGACACTGACAAACTGGAACGTGTCCAGAGGAGGGCAACCAAAATGGTCAAAGGCCTGGAAACGATGCCTTATGAGGAACAGCTAAGGGAGCTGGGCATGTTTAGCCTGGAGAAGAGGAGGTTAAAGGGTGATATGATAGCCATGTTCAAATATATAAAAGGATGTCACATAGAGGAGGGAGAAAGGTTGTTTTCTGCTGCTCCAGAGAAGCGGACACGGAGCAATGGATCCAAACTACAAGAAAGCAGATTCCACCTAAACATTAGGAAGAACTTCCTGACAGTAAGAGCTGTTCGACAGTGGAATTTGCTGCCAAGGAGTGTGGTGGAGTCTCCTTCTTTGGAGGTCTTTAAGCAGAGGCTTGACAACCATATGTCAGGAGTGCTCTGATGGTGTTTCCTGCTTGGCAGGGGGTTGGACTCGATGGCCCTTGTGGTCTCTTCCAACTCTATGATTCTATGCTGGTGGATTCTTTTCTTTTAAAGTTAGGTTTTATGGCCCTCTTCGTTTTAAAATCTGTGTTTTAACTGTATTTTTAGTTATAATAGTTTTTTTCATTGTTTTAGATTGCATTTTAATTAGTTGGTGAACCACACAGCGAACTCAGAGGCGGACGTATAAATTCAGCTCATAAAACAAGTTATTGCATGATTGCTGATTGGCTGGATTTGATACCCAGAAAAGGGAGTCTTGTAATTAGAAGCACAAAAATAGCATTCCAGCATCGGCAAATGGTGAGAATGCTCTCAGAAGCAAGACCTTTGAGAAATGACAGTGGAACGGATTTCCTAGGAAGGAGGTGGACTCGCCTTCTTTTGATGTTTTTAAGCAGAGGTTGGGTGGCCATCTGTCAAGGATGCTTTAGCTGAGATTCCTGCATCGCAGGGGGTTGGACTTGATGACTCCAGGGTCTTCTACGATTCTATAATTCTGTCATGGGGAAGCAGCCCCTACCAACCAAAATCAGTGGAAATAAAGGATACAGAAGGCTCGGTGATAGAGCTGCCTCTAGTGTGTTCTGCGGTTAATCCATCCCGGGTCTTCAGCACCACTTTGCTCTCCTGAACAAACATCACATCTGACATATGGTGAAGCTTGGCATGCTCCTTTTTCAAATATGCCTCATGTGGGATGAGGTGGGTGGGAAGCTGAACTTCTCAGCCTGGGATCTGGCCACTTTGAACAACCTACAAACAGCTCCGTTGAAAATAAGTTCTGAAAATGTGGGTAACCAGCAAAAGAGTGTCCAGAATGTGGCAGCTAGACTGGTGACTGGGAGATGATATAACACCGGTCCTGAAAGATCTTCATTGGCTCCCAGTACGTTTCCAAGCACAATTCAAAGTGTTGGTGCTGACCTTGAAAGCCCTAAACGCCTCAATCCTGTATACCTGAAGGAGCGTCTCCACCCCCATCGTTCAGCCCGGACACTGAGGTCCAGTGCCGAGGGCCTTCTGGCGGTTCCCTCGCTGCGAGAAGTGAGGTTACAGGGAACCAGGCAGAGGGCCTTCTCTGTAGTGGCGCCTGCCCTGTGGAACGCCCTCCCAGCAGATGTCAAGGCAATAAACAACTATTTTACTTTTAAAAGACAAATGAAGGCGGCCTTGTTTAGGGAAGTTTTTAATGTCTGACGCTGTATTATTTTTAATATTTGGTTGGAAGCCGCCCACAGTGGCTGGGGAAACCCAGTCAGATGGGCAGGGTATTATTATTATTATTAATAATAATAATAATAATAATAATAATAGCAAACCTTCATTCTGGGACCTGGTTGCAAGACAGGAGATTGCGACTCAACATCAGGAAGAACTTTCTGACCGTAAGAGCTGTTTGACAGTGGAACGGTCTCCCTCCAGAGGTTGTGGACTCTCCTTCATTTGAGGTTTTTAAGCAGAGCTTGGATGACCATCTGGCATGGACGCTTTAGCTGAGATTCCTGCCTTGCAGGGGATTGGAATGGATGATCCTTGGGTCCCTTCCAATTCTATAACTCTGTGATTCCGCCAGGGCTTGCTGTGGAATCAGCTGATCAGTGCTGACAGCAAACCATGCTTGCTGATCACCCTTCAAGGCCTCCTGTGCAGCTGTATCTCTATCTCGTCACAGCTAAAAACTGGCCGCTGTTTCTTTAATGCTAAAAGAACTAAGTAAGCATGAGTCAGCGGCCTACAATGACAAATGCAACCATTCACCAAATAGTACCTTTATGTATAGAATGGTCAATGTTAGTGTTGCGTGTGGGTTGGTTGGATGGTAGAAAGCTGGTTGCGTTTGATATGTATAAAGAAGAAGAGTTTAGATTTGATATCCCGCTTTATCACTACCCTAAGGAGTCTCGAAGCAGCTAACAATCTCCGTTTCCTTCCTCCCCCACAACAAACACTCTGTGAGGTGAGTGAGGCTGAGAGACTTCAGAGAAGTGTGACCAGCCCAAGGTCACCCAGCAGTTGCATGTAGAGGAGTGGGGAATCAAACCCGGTTGACCAGATTACGAGTCCACCACTCTTAACTACTACACCACACTGGATCTCTGGACAAAGCTGTCGGTTATGGTTGAAGAAGAAGACTTTTTAAGACTAAAAGCAGCAATACTCTGCAAGAACACTCTTTCTCAAAGACTCTTTTGTGCCAACTAAGGTCTGAGGACTAGGGAAAGGAGTAAAAAGGAGGTCAGAACCTTTTCTTTTTCAAACACTGAGATATCTGTCCAACACAACCTCACATACAACATTGGGTGTGTCAGGTCTAATTTGACCCGCATGTCAGAGGTTCACTCCCCCTGTCTGACTGCGACAAGAATATCTAGCAGAGACACATCATTTTATTTTATTTTTGAGGTGGGAAGCTCTGTAATAGCTAATGGCCATTATAGCTCCTTATTCTGAAACGGAACCATTTTCATTTGTTACGGTAAGGAAAATAAATTTCCACAGAGCAGCTTAACATGCATTATGCTGGGATTTAAAACAGCTTATTGGATGCCGTTCTTTGCTGTCTCCAATATACTTTCCCCTCTTCCAGACACAAAATTTTGCCTTAACAACAAATGTGGGAAAACTCTGGTTCATAATGCATTTTCCATTTATTCTGGAAGAGCTCCTGCAATATGAACAAGAGGCAACGATCCTAGTATTGGATGCCTCCCTGTTGAATTAGTTGAGCATGTTTGCACAGTGCAGCTTGTGTTAAGCACACTGAACACAGATGCCCAATAGCATCTTCCTTTGGATAGACAATTCTGTGGTTTATGCCATCTTGCATATTTTAAAGGACCACAATTGTACGTGTGTCTAGTCATACAAAGTCCCTTTGAGTTCAGTGTGGACTATTTATTAATAATATCAGAAATATTAATGTGGGTGGCGCTGTGGGTTAAACCACAGAGCCTAGGGCTTGCCAATCAGAAGGTCAGCTGCTCGAATCCCCATTGCTCTGTCCCTGCTCCTGCCCACCTAGCAGTTTGAAAGCATGCCAAAGTGCAAGTAGATAAATAGGTACCACTCCGGCGGGAAGGTAAACGGTATTTCCGTGCACTGCTCTGGTTTGTCAGAAGCGACTTAGTCATGCTGGCCACATGACCAGGAAGCTGTATGCTGACTCCCTCGGCCAGTAAAGCGAGATGAGCGCCGCAACCCCAGAGTCGGCCACGATTGGACCTAATAGTCAGGGGTCCCTTTACCTTTTTATCAGAAATATTTACTTGTTGCCTTCTTGCGCTAAGGTGCTTCAAAGCGATTTCCACAATTAAACATGTAAATAACAAAGACATTAAAACCAGATCCAAAACCAGCAAGAAACAGGAGCTGAAATATGTGTCCAAAAATATGATTCAGAAGACAAATCCTACCCACCTTACTTAAAAGATGAGTGCAACAAAGGCCGCTGACACAACTAACTACCCTCCCAATTAAAAAAAATCAAAGCCCTGTGTGAATAAACACATTTTCGCCTGCCACCTAAAACCTGACAATGAGGGTGCCAAGCATGCTTCTCTGGGGTGAGCATTCCACAAATGGGGAGCCACCACTGAGAAGGCCCAATTTGGTGTCACCACCTCCCTCAGAGAGGGCACATGGAGAATGGACTCAGGGGATAAAAGCAGCATCTGGCTTGGTCCCTGTGGGGAGAGGGAAGTGGGTGTGGATACTGATATGGGATCAAAACTCATGGGACCCAGTGGGACTTACTTCTGAGTAAGTTTGTATGGGATTGCATTGCTAGAACAAGCAACTAAGGAAACGCGTTGAATTGGCCGTTGAATCAGGCAATGTATTTTTTTAAAAAAAATGAAATTCTTTAATATAGAAGTGTTTGTAAAAACTGCTTGTGCTATGATATCTCTCTCTCTCTCTCACTCTCTGTACATGAAACAAAGTCTACTCCTCTGCTTCAGAATCAGTATATTATGCAATTTATCCCCCCCACTTCAGAACCAGTGTTTATGCATAAATTGCATAACCAATTTATGCAAATGCCATCGCTTAATGAATCTATTAATACTAATCTGCTTCATTAACTGAGATGTCTCCAATTGAGCGAGAGCCCTGATAATTTATACTACTTTTTGCTAATCCCAGGAATGGGCTGTGAATAATGAAGACCCATCCCTCTTCAGTCATTTGAAATCTTATCTGGCTACCTCCTGGCTTTGGGGATTTCAGCTGAGGTCGCCCACACACCTTCAAGCCAATATTTGCATCCGTAAGAGCTAGACTATTATTGGTTTTTTAATCGAAAGCTGAGATTCTTACGAAGTTGAATTCCATGCTCAATATCACATCCTGAACTCTTTCTGCGTTTCTGAGGAACCGCGGAACCTGCTCAGCCCTGGCAATCTGAAAATTTCCTCATCCAGGTCACCAAAGCAAGGTTGACAGAGCAAATCCGATCCCAGTTCTCTTATTTGACATGCTGTCCTCTGCTTGATTAAGCCTTGAATTCCCCCTTGAATTTCTCATTACGTGTCTCGTGTGGTGTCTGTAATTAAGACAGAGTGCAACTTAGCAAACACAGACTAATTTCCAGCCCGCCATCTTTCTGCAGGCTGTCATGCAGGTCGTCTGCATGATGTAAAATATTTCCCCTCGAAAAATGCAGGGACCTGCAATTATCTTTCCTTTAAAAAAAGGAAGGAGTTGAAACACACTCACAGACTGAATGAACAACCTTCATGCGACTGCCAGCCGCTAAGGAGGTAGAACAATGACTGCACTTTGAAAAGTAATATTTTTAAAAGGGGAGATAAAGGTTCCCCGTTTGGCATTTTCAGGTTAACACAAAGGGGAAACGCAATCCCGAAAATCTGGAAGAACCTCAAATAACAATGAGGCAAACGGTTGCAGAGGTTTAAGGTTGGACTGCTTGTCAAGAACATTTCTTGAAAGAGCTTTAGTTGGGCAGCCCATTGGATGGGGGCTTTCCTTTCCTTCGCAATCACCCACCGACATGCTGATATTATCTGCCACATTCAATTGGAAGTGTGGGCGACTGCGGATTCCACATGGGTCCAAGTGGCTAATGGCTTCTTTCGAACCATTGCCATCGCAGGCGCAGGGCAGACAAGCCAGTTGTGTTCTGAGGTTGTGTTCCTTGTGTTCCCTGTGTTCTAAGGAAAAGCGGGACATTCTGGGATCAAATCAGAAACTGGGATGGCTTCTGTAAATCCGGGACTGTCCCTGGATAACAGGGACATCAGGAGGGTCTGCTAGTTTTCTCCTTGGAGGAAGCTTTTCTGCAAATGCAACCACCTCCATCTGAAGTAGGATTGTCTGTTCATGTTATCCATGTTAGGCCCATACCACCTCATGCTGCATCATGAGTAGATGCCACCTAAGGCAGGTCAGGCCGGGCTTAGGACAACACAGCAGAGATAAGACTATGTAGCCTGATAAAACAGGTCTTAGATTGGAGGTTTGAGGTTTCCCTCCACCCCCAAATCTACCTTTAGGGCACCTTCAACCAAGTACGTTTTCTACCCCTCACCTTAGGAGAAGAGTTCTGTCAACGTCTGCTCAACAGTGACACCTAGCAAGGCACAAATGGCACAAATGAATGAAATAGGACTTTCTCCCCAATTACTGTTTCCCTGTGTCATTTGACCCAGTCACCATGGCGATCGCATCCATTGGGGAAAGGCGAGGCGATGACTCACCCTAAATGGCTTCTTGGAGCCACAACATCAAAACGGAGCGATCTTTAAATCTTCCGTCTGCCCCAACAAGCAGAAATCGGGAGATTTCCTATGGAGACGTCGACAGCTTTAAAAGGCCTCTGAGCCTTGTGTTTTCATATTTCTTCCCTTGATTGACAGGGCTATTTTAATAAGGCTGAACTCAGAGAAGGCCACTCATCAGAAAAAAACGTTAGGCCCTATTAAGGAACTCGACTCAAAGGAATGACACACGCACACAAGTGAGCAATTTGGGGTCCTCAAGTAAACAGCAAATGTGCGTATGTGTGCCCGTGTGGCATAATTCCCATACCCAGTGCCTTTTTCCCCCAGGAAAAATGTGCCGGTACTCACCAGCAAGCAGCAAGCTTGTTGCGTGAATCATGCTCCAAGAATTTAAAGCTGTTCCAGTAAGAGATCACCGCTACATTTATGATAGCAAATCCTATGTGCGGGCAAAAAACAAAACAAGCCCCACGTTCTTTTACCTGTCCTAATTTTCCCAGCGCACAGAACATTGACTGGGCCAATGCGTTATGCAAGACAGAAGAAGATGATCCAGAACGAGAACACGGATTTGGTTAACATTTGCATTTATGTGTATAGGTGCAATAATGACTATAATTTAAATAGACATGCAGTCTGTCTCCACCTGCCAACTGCTGAAAAGCAGCATCAAGGTCTCCGCTCCCTCTCCTACTTCATTTTTAAGCTCAACTTGGAGCGGAAAGCTCTGAAACAGAGGTTCCTTTGAACAGCGGACTGCCAGATAGCAGACTGCATACCCTCCAACATTTCTCTGGTGTAAATAGGGACACCCATTCCATCCCCTCCAACTTTTCTCTGGTGAAAATAGGCAACCCAGTCAGATGGATAGCCAATTAATAATACAGTGGTACCTCAGGTTAAGAACTTAATTTGTTCCGGAGGTCCGTTCTTAACCTGAAACTGTTCTTAACCTAAAGCACCACTTTAGCTAATGGGGCCTCCTGCTGCTGCCGCCGCGCCACCGGAGCACAATTTCTGTTCTCATCCTGAAGCAAAGTTCTTAACCCGAGGTACTATTTCTGGGTTAGCGGAGTCTGTAACCTGAAGCGTCTGTAACCCGAGGTACCACTGTAATACAAATACGTATACTAATACTAATAGACTGGTGTTTTAATCATGGCAAAAGCTTTTGTGGCCTTCAGTTGACTCTAGTTCATGAAAGCTCATACCAGCCCTGTGCTGACTGGAAGCTGATGGGAGATGTAATCCAAAAGCAGGCACCAGGTTGGGGGGGGGGGGGAGATTGCTTTATACTTCAATGTGCTCCAAAATTCCATTTTCCCCCCATAAGAAGATCACTGTCCATCATTCTTAAAGGTACAAATTGTCTGTCTGGACAATGGCATCACTTCTGAGCAAATCAAGTTCATGCCTAAAGAAGGTAAGTTGTATGAGAAGCTACTACATACTGTACAAAGAAATTTTTACAAAATACTATTTTTTTCTGGTTTTGGAGCAACTTATTCATGTCCAGAGACTTATTCACTTCCTAGCAAGGTCCTTTTCAAGAGACAAGGTGCAGGAAGAATTTAGACACTCTTCTGCGGACCGGCCAACTGATAGTCTTGGCAGCACCTGTGCAACAGTCTCTCTGTTGTTGTGGTGGTAGAAATGAAGATGAGAAAAAATTGATCCATTTGACTCAAATCAGATTGGCTAGACCCAATTTTTTTAAGCAACATGGACTAGGTGGGATTTGGGGCCATGAAGCTACAGTTTCCTTGATTTCACAGTCAATCTGTAGCTCAGGACACTAGGCAGTCAATTGTGACACCAGTCAGGTCTGATTCTTCGCTCAGAGTTACGTTGTCAAACAGCTCTTACCATCAGAAGATTAATCCAGATGTTGAGTCGGAATCTCCTTTCTTGTAACTTGAAGCCTTCGGTTCAAGTCCAGAGGAGGAAAAACAAGCTTGTTCCATCTTCCTCGTGACAGCCCTTGAGATATTTGAAGATGACTATCATATCTCCTCTCAGTCTCCTCTTGTTGTTGTTTGTTGTTGAGTCATTTAGTCGTGTCCGACTCTTTGTGACCCCCTGGACCAGAGCACGCCAGGCACTCCTGTCTTCCACTGCCTCCCGCAGTTTGGTCAAACTCATGTTGGTAGCTTCGAGAACACTGTCCAACCATCTTGTCCTCTGTCGTCCCCTTCTCCTTCTGCCCTCAATCTTTCCCAACATCAGGGTCTTTTCCAGGGAGTCTTCTCTTCTCATGAGGTGGCCAAAGTATTGGAGCTTCAGCTTCAGGATCTGTCCTTCCAGTGAGCACTCAGGGCTGATTTCCTTAAGAATGGATAGGTTTGATCTTCTTGCAGTCCATGGGACTCTCAGGAGTCTCCTCCAGCTCCATAATTCAAAAGCATCAATTCTTCGGCGATCAGCCTTCTTTATGGTCCAGCTCTCACTTCCATACATCACTACTGGGAAAACCAGAGCTTTAACTATATGGGCCTTGGATTTTTGCCTACCTCGCAGCAAACCGTCTCCTCTTATCCAAGCTAAACATACCCAGCTCCTTCAACCATTCCTCATACGGCTTGGTTTCCAGTCCCTTGATCACCTTGGTCACCCTCCTCTGCACACTTCTGCAATTGTGGTACCCAGAATTGGACAACGTTTTCCAGGTGTGGTCTGACCAAGGCAGAATAGAGTGGGACTATTATTACTTCCCATGATCTGGAAGCTAGACTTCTGTTGATACAGCCTAGAATAGCATTTCCTTTTATTTGCTGCTGCATCACACTATTGACTCACGCTGAGCTTGTGATCGAGGGCTGGGAGATCTGGCCAGGGAATCTATTCACCAAGAGGGTATGAAAGCAACTTTGGGCCTGTGGAGGAATATCAACTCCAACTGCAGAGCTTAATCGTTTCAGTTGGACCCGGCGGGCAGCGCCAGTGTAAGAATGGGCTCCCATTCTAAGTCCTTTTCCTGAATAGCTGCCAAGGAAAGGGTTGAAGAGGCTGGTGGGCGGGGGGGGGGGGAGCACGACATCAAAGCCATCTGCTACAGCAATGGAAAAGGCAAGCATATTGTTAGCAAAAAGGACTGAATGCGAAGCAGCAGATCTGATGCCATTATATAAATTTATGACACAGCCCACACGCGGATGCCACGAGCAGTTCTGGTTGCAAAAGGCACTCGAAAAAGGATGTTGCTTCGCAGCCCTGGAAGAGGTTCCGGAAAGGGCAGAGGAAAGGAGAGAGAGCTTTCAGTACACATTTCCTAATAGGGAACAGCAAAAAGGCATTTGCATTTGGGGGGGGGGAGTGTAAAGAAAAGAGAAGGGGGGGGGGTCACACTCTGTGAATCAGGGCAGAGTGCGGCTCAAAGGAAATCTTCCATTTGCTCCTCAAAGTAGGACGGGAAAGTGAATCGGGACAGTCAAAGGGAGGGCTATTGCTCACATCACATTTTGCTGGGAAAGTATAGCATTAGGAGTACAGTGGTTGGAGTGTCAGGCTAGGACCTTGGGAGGCCAAGGGTTCGAATCCCCACTCGGCAAAGAAGCTCACTAGGTGACCTTTGGCCTCTCACTGCCTTTCAGCCTAACCTACCTCACAGGGTTGTTTGTTGTGGCAATTAAATGAGGAGGGTGGAGGAATATACCATGTATGCTGCCTGGAGCTCCGTGGGGGAAAAGGTGGGATATAAAATGCAAGAAAGAAATAACTGCCTGCAGAATAGCTGCCATTCAGCATGGACTAGCCTTCTTCTCCAGCTGCTTTGGGCTACAATGCTGGATTTGCTGGGGCTGATGGGCGTTGTGGTGCAAAGGACCGCATGAAGGTTAGGGAAATCTGTGGTGAAGTTCATGGCATGTAACCTGCAGTAGCCCCCCCCGCCCCCCCGTTGGCTATTTGCAGTTTAGTAGCGCTGCAGAGAGCTTGCTGGGGAGACCATGCATTAAAAAGGGACTCAAAAATAACTTAAACAAGACCAACTTCCGGGTTGGCGCCATCGGTAATGGCAGACTCCCTCTGATCTTTTGAGGGACCAAGCAAATGCAAGATAAGTTATGAAAGATTGAACTGTTTTTAATTGTTTTTTATTTTTCCTTTTTCTCTCTTTTTTTCTTTGTAATGTCTTGAAAAATCTTAATAAAATATTATATATATAAAAAACTTAAACAAGGTTTTAATAACAAAAACAAAAACTCCTTATACACTAAATACATCAACAACAAACCAGACCCAACCACCAACCCATCCCCCAGGGTAATGGGAGAACTAGGTGCTGCTCCTTATATACTATGTTCAAATGCTGACACAGCTTAATTAACACAAATTAGCAGCACCTGCTATGTTACACAGGTGCAAGACTGGGTCTCGTAATCTGCCCTGGCCCTTAAAGACATACACAACTTGTGAAGCAATAATGAACCTTCACATTTTAAAGTGACCATTCAACAGCCCCATGGTGTGGATACCAACTCACCAGGCCCAATGGTCTAGTTCAACAACACCTGAAGGTCAACAAGCAGAAAGCAATGCTGAACTAGATTAGGGCAGCCAAACATCCAGGTTTTCCCAGCTATGTCTTGGAATCACTCAGAAAAATAGCGTCCGGGTGGATTTTTGCTGAATCGGCAAAATGTCCAGGAAAACCCGGACGTACAACAAGAAGTAGGGCTATATTTTTAAATAAAAAAAGTTCTGGAAAAATAAAGCAGATCAAATCAAATGAAAAGATGCCCCACCCGAAAAGCTCAACAACTCTGTCCGGGTTTTCACTTTTGGGAATATGGCAACCGTAACTAGATGGACTCGGTCAAATGCAGATTCCTCTGTTTCTACAAGGACACTTATCGATTCAACTAAGCTTTAGTTTTTAGACATCAAGGCCGCAAAATGTTGTGATGATCGCTATGCGGGCAGCTTTTTAAATGACTTGATAAATCTGTGGAGGGGGAGTAGATCACCGTTCTGTGCAATCTGTCTTTGCATGCAATATACCCTGTACTGTAGTTGCCTGGGGTCACAGGGGGTTGAAGACCCTCTCCCAGGGCTTTTCCTTTTTCAGCCAGAGCTCACTAGAGCTCTGGCCCATCTCAGTTGGGCGCCATTGCCATTCTAAGAGAACCAGGGTGAAGTTCATGGTGGGGTCCCTGCTCTTTTCATTTCCTGCATGTGAACTTTCTGGCGGCATCTGCCTCGATCCAGGATGCAGGACTAGGTAGACAAGGGTAGGCAAACTAAGGCCCAGAGGCCTTCTAAATCTGGCCCGCAGGTGGTGCAGGAATCAGTGTGTTTTTACATATGTAGAATGTGTCCTTTTATTTAAAATCCATCTCTGGGTTATTTGTGGGGCATACGAATTCGTTCATTTCCTCCTTCAAAATATAGTCCAGCCCCCCACAAGGTCTGAGGGACAGTGGCCCCCTGCTGAAAAAGTTTGCTGACCCCTGAGGTAGACCTTGTATCTCATGGGTAGGCAACCTAAGGCCCGGGGGCCAGATCCGGCCCAATCGCCTTCTAAATCCGGCCCATGGATGGTCTGGGAATCAGCATGAGTAGAATGTGTCCTTTTATTTACAATGCATCTCTGGGTTATATGTGGGGCCTGCCTGGTGTTTTTACATGAGTAGAACGTGTCCTTTTATTTAAAATGCATCTCTGGGTTATTTGTGGGGCATAGGAATTCATTCACTTCCCCCCAAAAATATAGTCTGGCCCCCCCACAAGGTCTGAGGGACAGTGGACCAGCCCCCTGCTGAAAAAGTTTGCTGACCCCTGAGGTAGACCTTGTATCTCAACCAGTAGGGTTAGAATCATAGAATCATAGAATCATAGAGTTGGAAGAGACCACAAGGGCCATCGAGTCCAGCCCCCTGCCAAGCACGAAACACCATCAGAGCACTCCTGACATATGGTTGTCAAGCCTCTGCTTAAAGACCTCCAAAGAAGGAGACTCCACCACACTCCTTGGCAGCAAATTCCACTGTCAAACAGCTCTTACTGTCAGGAAGTTCTTCCTAATGTTTAGGTGGAATCTTCTTTCTTGTAGTTTGGATCCATTGCTCCGTGTCCGCTTCTCTGGAGCAGCAGAAAACAACCTTTCTCTATGTGACATCCTTTGATATATTTGAACATGGCTATCATATCACCCCTTAACCTCCTCTTCTCCAGGCTAAACATGCCCAGCTCCCTTAGCCGTTCCTCATAAGGCATCGTTTCCAGGCCTTTGACCATTTTGGTTGCCCTCCTCTGGACACGTTCCAGGGTTCTTCTTATATTCTTACAACAGCAGGTAGGGAACCATTTCGAGTCATCAGACCAGATGTTCAGCTCCTTTCCTTAGGCTTTGTTCCTTCTCCTGCACTCCCTTCACCCCCCTGAAGTTGGCTCAGGGCAGAGGGAGAATTAGGGAGAAAGACCCACACTTCCCAAATCAATATGTGAAGTTCACTCTTCTCTGAATTTTGCGGTGCAGTTATCCAACCAAAGGATGTGTGCAAAAATACATGAGTTAATCAAAAGCAGTGCTTTTTCTTTTCTTTTCTAAAAAAACCAAACACTTATGGGGTACTCTCATTTTGACTCAAGAAAATCACCATTTTATAGTTCAAGTCAGGAAAAATAAATACAGTAAATGGACAAAAGTAGGAAGATTCACAAAATGTTTAGGGGCATGCGTCCCCCTGTGTCCCCCCAGGAAAAAAAGCACCGGTCAAAAGTGTATCCAAAGTGCATTTTCAGTTGAGAGAAACAGACAAGAAAATGCACGCATTTTCGTGAAAGTTCTTCTCGTATAAAAACATTGCAAATGGATGCAGAAATTGAGCACATTGAACTTAACAAATAAGGAACTGAAATTTGACCCAGGAGAAAAACAGCCAGCAAAGTTTGCTTACGAAAGCAAACGAAGCTACGTTTTCTAAGAAGATTCAGAGCTCTCCTCTTTTGCTAAGACCTGGGCTTTGGATTCTGCTGCTATCATCTAGTCTGGACAGCTGACCACACCATTCTAAGAGACTGAGTCAGATTATCTCCCCTCTCCTAGCTATGCAAGGATTGCACACAGCCCTGGGCTAAGATTGACTTTTGCCTGCCAGTTATCCTTAGATACGAGTCTCCTATCGACACATTCTTCCTCTCCTCAATTCTGGCATAAGAAAGGGCTTCGGGGAGAATGCTATCTTTGAGAAAAAATCTGAAGCAATTTCAAAACCCCAAACCAGAAGATTTTTTGACCTTGATCACTGGTCTTGACATTTGAAAGGTTGGAAAACATAAAGCGTATTTTGATTGGGGCCAGTCGCACCTGGGCAATTGTAATTACAAGTTTTGAGAACTTTCCTTGACACTCTAATTGGGCATGTTTGGTCTGCAAATGTCAGCAGCTGCTTCTACTCCCTTCCACAGGACTGTGAAAGGCTGAGGATCAAGCACTGCTCTATCTCCTGTTTCTGAACTCAGTCAGACTGTATGGGGGCTTTGCACATGCATGCACATCTCTTGCCCTGAGTGTGAATGTGTACTTGTGGCGCTTATGGTAAATTCTGTAATTCCTTGCAAGTAGTAAGCTAGCAGGTCAAGGAGAAGGCGAGATTAGAACTCTCTTCTGTAAAATGCTAGAATTCTATTTGCACGTGAGCACACACACACAAGCATCCAGTCACATCAACTGCAGTCTGAAGCAGGACAGACCAGCCCAAATGAGAACTAGACTATAGGCATCCAACTCATAACCTAAGCTGAAAGGATCGGGTTGCTGATGGAAGAAGCCTCTTGCAAACTGTTATGGAAATGTGGCATACGGACAGGAAAAACGAGAAACTCAGAGAAAATGAAACCGACACCCTCGCCCATTCCCAGATCAGGAGGATGGAGGAGAAATTTGGTACAGTTCACATTTGAAGGTGAATGTAACAATTCAAAAGAAAATGCAAACCGAAACACAGCCACCCTTTGAAATCTGCACAAATTTTGTGATACAGTTCTCTAGCTAAGTAACGTGTACAAGAAAGAATATGCAGAAATCCATCATCTTACATGGGTCTAAGGGGTCACACACAAACATGAAAGTCATGCACAGTTAGGGTTGCGTGTCGAGGTCCCCAGGTCCACCCCAAATAACTCACACATTGCACAGAATTTTTTGTTTAAGATTTTTGGCATAATTTTGGCCACAACTTTATTAAAATACAAATTTGTGAGTGGTTGCGTAGGCATTGGTTGCGACTATCTGCCCCCACCATGGGGGACAGACTGACATTCCGCACGATGCGAAAGTCAGAATGGGGGAATACAGTTGGGGGTTACGCGGAGCAGGGAACCTGCCCTCACCCCAAATGCAACCAGGAGCTCATTGCTATGGCCCGAGCCCCCTTGACAGAGTGGACAAGCAATAGTTAGCTCCCAATTCCTTTAACGGAATCCCTTGCAGCAGCAGCATTAGAGGAGCAGGCACAGCCAATCCATGCCCTTCAACCAACCAAACCATAAATCAATGCCTAACCGCCAACCTTACAAGTTGTGATGATTTGCTACGCAGTAGGCAAAACCAAATGGCCCCAGCCAATCAGCCAGATGGACAAATTCCTACCAGGCCCCCGCTCCAAAGCAGACGACCCCATGACAGGCAATAGCAAGGTCAAAGCGAACAACCCTAATTCTAGGGAGGGAGGGACGGGCAATCCGATGCACTGGCGAAAAGAGGAAGCCCTAGCCTCGTGCAAGGAGTTTTAGTATTTCTGGCTGTCAATCAATAAATGGCAACATTAACTTCTTCCCAACAACAAGGGAAGCCCCAATCGCATCAGTGGTCAACAATCAATTAGCCCGCCTTCCAACTTTGGAGTGTCCTGAAGGCCCCCACCGCAACACGTGCTCTCCATGAAGGAGAACACGCTTTGCCATATGGGATTTCAAAGCGATTTTTGGCATTTATGTAAAAGCTCAACAACTTTTGGGGTGTGCTGGTTACTACTTTTTGAAATATGTCAACCCCAGTATAGTGAAACCTTTAGAGCCACCCCATAGCTCATGGGGTGATTGGTTGGGGGAGGGTATCCCCAGCAACCCCAAAGCCCGTGCTGTGCCAGGGGTGGGGAACCTCTGGCCAAATCAGGGTCACCAGGCCATTTTGGCCCAGCCCCGTCCACCTGCCCTATGCCTGATGTCATATATGGGGCAAGTAAAGTCACAGCTGGGCCCCAGAGGGAGTTGCAGACCTTGCAGATCAGCTGATCAGTGGAGCCTGCAAAGGTGCTTTGAAGACCCGACTCTTTGGTGATTGCCAGGGCTTCAAAGGACAGTGCGGGGGTCTTTGCAAGCACCAGTAATAAGGTGGTCCGATCCATTTCCCCATTCCTACTCTGTGCCCACCTAGTTCTGAATGGCTCTTTCCACATGCTCAGAACCACTAGCTGCTCTGTGCAATTAAACGCTGACCTCCCATGATGTGCATTTGAATAAAACATATTGGGTCGGTCAATCCCTTTTTCTTTTTCAAAATTTAAAGACGTTTCTATTCTTATTTCTGACTCACAGCTCTTGAACGACGAGCAATGCCCCGTACGGCTGAAAGGAACGAGTCTCCTTTGTCTCCGCATTCTGACCCAAAGCCAGCAACCCTCCCTCCGAAACCGCATCATATTTCCAATGGGAAAGCAGATCAAAGGCTAAAAACGGTAATGCAAAGGAGGCACTTTCCAAAACATCCCGTCCGGTCTTGTTATCGAAGTGGGCTGGCGCTGTGCCTGCTCTGCTTGCCAGCCACCCTCTTAAGCCGTACGATAATTCTCTTGGAAAAAGACCCCGCGAGCAGAAATACCAAAGAGCTCGGGGAACCTGGCTAAAGCAGATTGTCCCAGAGCAGTGGAGCAGAACCCCAGGCCCGGGTCCAAATGCAGCTCCCCAGGCCTATTTGCGTGGACAGACGGAGTCCCCCAAACCCTGGGCAGCCCCCGTGTGGAATAACGACTCAAGACAACGTGCCATGGGATTAAAATTGGCTACAACTTTGCACTGCTAGGTCCCCAGGACCCAACCCCTGAAAATAACTTCACATGGACACTTATTTTAGTTTTAAGCTTTTGGGCAAATTTTGGCCACAACTTTATGGAAATACAATCATGTGAGCGGTATTGGCTTAGGCGTTGACTTCCCAGTGTGGTGTAGTGGTTAAGAGCGGTAGTCTCGTAATCTGGGGAACCGGGTTTGCGTCTCCGCTCCTCCACATGCAGCTGCTGGGTGACCTTGGACTAGTCACACTTCTCTGAAGTCTCTCAGCCCCACTCACCTCAGAGAGTGTTTGTTGTTGGGGAGGAAGGGAAAGGAGAATGTTAGCCGCTTTGAGATTCCTGAAGGGGAGTGAAAGGCGGGATATCAAATCCAAACTCTTCTCTTCTTCTTCTTCTTCTTCTTCCCACTATGACTGACTCCACCTCTCAGGGTGATCGTCCAATGGGGTAAATCAAACGAGGGGGCTAGGTTGATGAGGACCAACCTAAGCTCACCCTGGGGTTCCTGTGGTCCTGGCATGGCCCTAGCCCCTCAAGAGGACTTCGGACGAGATCCAGGACCCCCAGATTCCTTTAACGGAATACCCAGTTCCTGGAGGGGCAGGTGATGGCGGCACCTCCCCTCCCCACAATCCAACTGAGCCACTGCCTAACTGCCACCTTACAAGTTGTAGACGATTTGCTAAGGGGTAGGCGAAAACCAAGTGGCTACAGCCAATTTGCCAAATGGAAAAATCCATACCCAGCCCCTGTTCCAAAACAGGCGACCTCAACCAAAGCAAGGTCAAGCGACACTGCCTAATTCTATAATAATAATAATAATAATAAGAAGAAGAAGAAGAAGAAGAAGAAGAATTTATTATTTGCACCCCGCCCATCTGGCTGGGCCTCCCCAGCCACTCTGGGCGGCTTTCATAGAAACAAAAAATACAGTAAAATATCACAGATTAAAAACTTCCCTGAACAGGGCTGCCTTAAGATGTCTTCTAAATGTCAGGTAGTTATTTATCTATTTGACATCTGATGGGAGGGCGTTCCACAGGGCGGGCGCCACTACCGAGAAGGCCCTCTGCCTGGTTCCCTGTAGCTTTACTTCTCGCAATGAGGGAACTGCCAGAAGGCCCTCGGCGCTGGACCTCAGCGTCCGGGCAGAACGATGGGGGTGGAGACGCTCCTTCAGGTATACTGGGCCGAAGCCGTAATTCTAGGTAGGGAGGAAGGGTGTTCAGCAGCATGAAGCAAGTGCCCCATCTTGCATCACGCTGCCAGATTTAAAAGCCCGTGGGATCCCGCCACCCCCTGGCGATTGGCTAAAAGAGCCTGGCATGATCCCAGGGCTATGGCCAGGACCTTTTAGCTACTCCCCCACAAATTAACCCTGTAGGGGAGAGCCCTGGGGGCCCGCGCGCAACCAGGACCCTCTATTAGGAAGATCCCATTTCTTATGTTTCAGATGTGGGTAGACCTTGGCACAGGCATTCATTGGGCATTTATCCCTCCCAGTCCCCCACTGGGGATCTGGGGAACATCAGGTTTATCCAGAGTGTGTGTGGTGAACGGGCTGGCTCTGGAGAACATATGTTCAAGCAGAGAGAGCCCGCCCCTGTTATGCCGCCGTTGCAGGGGAGAGCAATGACAACCTCTAGGTGTACGGCCAAAAGTTCATTCATAGCCCAACACTCATCTAAGGACCTCAGAACAGTGTGCATGGGTTGTCTGCCTTTTCCTATCACAACAACCTTATGATGTAGGTTAGGCCAGAAGAACATGACCTGAAGCTAAATGAAGGAGACAATAGACTCGAAGTTTCCCCCGTGCTCAAGTCCAAAAGTCTGACCTGGCACACATCTAACGCACTGTGAGCGATGTGAATTGGTGTGGGGAGAGGGCATAGCGGTGAGGTGGCCCTAATGTGGCAGCTTTGGATTTTTCTCACTGGGATTCCTACACCGTGCACCAAGGAGCATGCGGCGTTTTTGCCATTTTACAGATGGGGAAAACTGAGGTCCAGTGAAGAGAACCAACGTCTCCTCCCGCTTGCAGTGGAGAAAAGGAAGATGGGGTCATTAACCATCTTGGCTTCCCAAGTCCCATTCCTAGCACCTTCTGGCTCCCTGGATTTCCTCATCCTAATAATCAGAATGCTCTGCAAGATGTATTATTCCAAGAGTCCGCTTGTCTCTGTTGCAAAGCTAAGAATTCTTGAAGGGCACGGAACACAGAAGAAATGCCTTTTTCTATTTTGCTACCTGCCAGCGGGATATTGTGTGCGCAGGCATGTGGGTGTTACTGTTGGAGGCTCCAGCTCTCTGGCTTTCGACCAAACGTATTAGTGAAAGACGGCATCAACAGAGAGAGCTATCCATAAGGATTAGCATTAAAGAGCCGTTTCCTCCAGTCGAGTCATGCCTGCCCTTTGCTGTGCCAATAAATTACCGGGCATTACGAAATGCGGCTTTCTCTGTTTCGCAGTGGCAGCCTTTGGATTGGTAGAACTGCGATCTGGGGAACAGGGGGCAAAGGACAGGAGCCTTCTAGGGAGGTTGCCATCTGCTGGGGGTGGCTGGAGAGTGCCGGATTATCCCCAAATTTAAATCGGCACTCAGCCACAAAGCTTAAAGCATGTTCATGAGGCGGTCATCACCTCTCGCAACCTGACCTTCCTCGCAGGACTGTGGTGAAGCGTTTATCAGGAAAGATGGAATAAAACTGTAACAACTGGGAAGTGCGGCAAATGATTATCTTGTATCTCCCTCTTTCCCAAGTTTTGGCCGAGCATGTGGATGAGGGGGATGTTATTCGTGTCCACGGCCCGCCCCCATTCTTCCCTAGCCATGGAAGCACCATAGAATCATTGGAAGGGCCGGCCCTACCATTAGACAGAACGAGATGCTTGCCTCAGGTGGGAGATGCTGGGGGGACAGGCGGGAAACGGTAGGGAGATGCTGGGGGGACAGGCGGGAAACGTATCCACGGCCCGCCCTCATTCTTCCCTACCCATGGAAGCACCATAGAATCATTGGAAGGGCCGGCCCTACCATTAGATAGAACGAGATGCTTGCCTCAGGTGGGAGATGCTGGGGGGACAGGCGGGAAACGGTAGGGAGATGCTGGGGGGACAGGCGGGAAACGTGTCCACGGCCCGCCCTCATTCTTCCCTACCCATGGAAGCTCCATAGAATCATTGGAAGGGCCGGGCCCCCCATTAGACAGAATGAGATGCTTGCCTCAGGTGGGAGATGCTGGGGGGACAGGCGGGAAACGGTAGGGAGGAACTGGAGAGCCAGAGCTTTGCATGCACTGCATGGCCTCTAAGCAAGCATCTTGCCGTCAGGTGTGGTGGGAAATGCTGTCCTGTCACCAGGATTGAAATCAGATGCACTGGAAAGCCGGAAGCTGCCTTAGTACAAGTCAGAGCCTTGGTCTTTCTAGCTAAGCATTGTCTGCACTGACTGGCAGAGGCTCTCCAGGGTTTTAGAGCAGGGTCACTTCTGGCTGTACCTGGAGATGCCAGGAACCGAAACTGGGATCTACTACATGCAAAGCGGATCCTCTGCCGCTCAACTTGGCTGCTAGTCCGGTCAGCTGGACTGCATGGAATGGGGAAGGAACGAGCATCATTTTCAGCTCAGCCCGTAACATATCTTTCTTTCTTTTTGTATATTTTTTATTAAGTTTTTCTATTTTGCATTTTAGAATATTTATTTAAACAACCTAAAAATATCAGTGACTTCCCTTCTTCCCTTTCCATGGTTCAGTTTGCGTGCCATAAATCCCTGCATATTTTACATAAACTAAATCATTCAGTATTCCATTTTTACATCCATCAAAACTTATTTACACAGTTGAATTTATCTTAAAGCTGCCAAGGTTTTCAAACATACACAATTTTCACCCATATACTCAATAAACATTTCCCAGTCTTATTTAAATGTATACGCTTCTTTTTCTCTTATTCTATAAACTAGATCAGCAAGCTGCACATATTCCATCAGTTTAAGTTGCCATTCTTCTTTGGCTGGGACCTCGCTCGTTTTCCATTTTGGGGCTAACAAAACAAGGGCCGCAGTAGTGGCATATATAAACAGCTTTTTTTTTGACACCCGGGGATTTCCATCTGAATGATCCCCAGGCCCGTAACATGTCTTGTGCTGGTCCAGGTTTGTATGATGATCTTTTAATTGTTTAGATTTGTTGCATACTGTGTGTGGTGGCCTTTGCAGGAAAGTTGCATAAAAATATTAGGTGCATGCACACCATAATCAAGAATTCAAGAGCAGCAGATGATGCCGGCTGCTAGAGTAGGCCAAAGGGGCCCTGACCTATCCAACATCCTAGTGTCACAGTTGTGGGATACATACTTAATTCGTTCCGGAGGTCCGTTCTTAATCTGAAACTGTTCTTAACCTGAAGCACCACTTTAGCTAATGGGGCCTCCTGCTGCTGCTGCGCTGCCAGCACACGATTTCTGTTCTCATCCTGAAGCAAAGTTCTTAACCCGAGGTAATATTTCTGGGTTAGCGGAGTCTGTAACCTGAAGCGTATGTAACCTGAAGTGTATGTAACCCGAGGTACTACTGTATTTAAAGTGCAGCCAAATTCACATATTGCTTGGTAGACACATGACGGGAACTGAAACTCACAGAGTTTCTGTGAGAGACACTCCCGCTGTGTCCCAACAGGAGAAAGGTGTAGGTCCAGTGCCAGATTTACATAAGCTAAACAAGCTATAACTTAGGGCCCCAATCTCTTGGGGCCCCCCCAAAAAATTAAAGGAAAAAACCTGGATGTACATTTCTGAAATGTAAGATAAAAAAACAAACAAATAAAATAAAACCTACCTACAGCAACAGTGTTTTGTGTTGTGTAGGCTCCTGTGATGTAAGTAATGGGCCCTGCCTGCTAGCCTGCTCCCTAAAATATCACTGGTTTGCTCATTTCTATATACAGGGTGCCTACATTCTGCATGTGCAAATGGCTTTAGATACTTATTAGGTCCATAAATTACCATATAGCATATATTCAACACAAAAAAACAGCGACAATTTGTTGTTGACAAAGGACAGCGCTGGACATATAAAGGGCCCCATTACCTTCAGTAGCTCAGGGCCTCATTAAACCTAAATCCGGCCCTGTTAGGTCCAACCTGCTTGGGAACACTCTCTTGCTCTTCGGCAAGCGACGTGAGAACATCTACATATTTGAGTTCCAAGCTCAGACACCATTTCTAACCAGACTTAAGTACAGTATGTCTTTGCATCCGAATTACCATTATAAGGCTGCCTGAACAAATCTGCTGTATCTGTTTCTCTTCAGCAAGTATTCTGAGTGAATGTTTCCCCCCCCCTTTTACAAGACTGTTTGTGTGGTTGTTATTTTAAGGGGGAGAAAAAAGGGGGAAATACCAAGAAAATATTGGGACACGGGTGGCGCTGTGGGTTAAACCACAGAGCCTAGGACTTGCCAATCAGAAGGTCGGCGGTTCGAATCCCCGCAACGGGGTGAACTCCTGTTGCTCGGTCCCTGCTCCTGCCAACCTAGCAGTTTGAAAGCATGTCAAAGAGCAAGTAGATAAATAGGTACCACTCCGGTGGGAAGGTAAACGGTGTTTCCGTGCGCTGCTCTGGTTCGCCAGAAGCAACTTAGTCATGCTGGCCACATGACCCGGAAGCTGTACGCCGGCTCCCTCGGCCATTAAAGTGAGATGAGCGCCGCAACCCCAGAATTGGTCACGACTGGACCTAATGGTCAGGGGTCCCTTTACCTTTACCAAGAAAATCCAGTCTGCCTTAGAGCATCCTCAATGACTTAAACCAAAAGGCTAAAGATCTCTAATCAGATACCCTCCAGATGTTTTTGACTGCAATGAGGCTGTGCTGGCTCAGACCTTCCTTTTGGGGAAGGATGGCCCACAACGCTTTCTATGCTTAGGAAAAGGCATGTTCAAATAAGCCTGCCTTATTATATGTGCCTTAAGCAACTTCCTTCCGATCCAAAGCTTTCCAACCAGCTTTTGCTATTTCTCGGCTCGCCGGGGTATAATCAGGAATTAATATACCATGCAATAGTCCCCAAATTTAATTTAATTACTCCCCTCCAGAGTGGATGGCTCGGTGTTAAAACATTTTAAAGGGGGACATTCCGTTTCCAAAGTGCAGGACAACAAATGGCTTTGATGGCAAGCTATATTTCTTTGGGCACAATACCTCCATCAAATAAAAGTCCCCTTTCAGCTGGCAGGCTGTAAATTCAGGCTGCTTAGCCCTTCGGAGTCCATCTATTTCTGCAACAATGCTGGGCTTTAAGAGAGAGAATATATATCCACTGCAGGGAACAGCTTCACAATTAAAACTCTACAGGCACCATCACTTGAGTGGCTCAGAAGCTTTCCTGTTTATCATCCCGGCCCCTTTTCTTTTCATTCCTGAAGGTGGTGGGAATAAATTAGTGTGTTGGATAATTCTATTTGTTCCAGCAGAGTCAATTAAAAACACACACAAAGGGAATACTGGACAGGTAAACAATAGCGGAATCAGAAGCTGAATCGCACCAGCTGCACCTCCCCACTTAAAAGAACATTAACCCACCTTGTGTTGGGTCAGCGCATCAGGGATGGCTCAGTTGGTAGAGCTGGAGACTCTTAACCCCAGGGTTGTGGGTTTGAGCCCCACATTGGGGAAAAAAGATTCCTGCATTGCAGGGGGCTGGACTAGATGACCCTCGTGGTCCCTTCCAGCTCTACGATTCTATTAGTCTATGCGATATTGCAGATAATTACAATAAAAACAGCCCTTTCATTAAAAGCAGTCAGTTCCTCAAAGTCTATTGCAATAAGGAGGTCTTCAGCTGCCTGCAGAACAACAAATAAATTCTGTTTATTTTCAAAAGTGCCATGATTCTTTTGTTGTTTTAAGCACAGCCAGTCTTTGCTCCCTGACCCATGGGGTGACGTAATCAGAGCACAAGATGACAGCTGCTGGATCAGGCCAATAGCCCATCTAGTTCAGCATTCTGTTCTCACAGTGGCCAACCAGATACCGTATTTTTCGCCCTATAGGACGCACCGTCCCATAAGGCGCACCTAGTTTTTTGGGGGGGAAATAAAGGGAAAAAATTATTTCCCCCCCCAGGCGCGGGGTTGGGGAAGCCCGAGCTTCCCCCGACCCCAGCCCCCAAACAGGCAGCTCTCTGCAAGCCGTGGGAGCCCAGTGCTGGCTCCCGCTGCTTGCTGAGAGGTACGCGAAGCCTGGACGCGCTGAGCTCAGCGCGCGCAGGCTTCAGCATGCAGGCACCTCTCCGCCAGCAGCGGGAGCGCTCCCGCTGCTAGCGGAGAGGTCCGCGAAGCCTGGACGCGCTGAGCTCAGCGCGCGCAGGCTTCAGCATGCAGGCACCTCCCCGCCAGCAGCGGGAGCGCTCCCGCTGCTAGCGGAGAGGTCCGCGAAGCCTGGACGCGCTGAGCTCAGCGCGCGCAGGCTTCAGCATGCAGGCACCTCTCCGCCAGCAGCGGGAGCGCTCCCGCTGCTAGCGGAGAGGTCCGCGAAGCCTGGACGCGCTGAGCTCAGCACGCGCAGGCTTCAGCATGCAAGCACCTCCCCGCCAGCAGCGGGAGCGCTCCCGCTGCTAGAGGAGAGGTCCGCGAAGCCTGGACGCGCTGAGCTCAGCGCGCGCAGGCTTCAGCATGCAAGCACCTCCCCGCCAGCAGCGGGAGCGCTCCCGCTGCTAGCGGAGAGGTCCGCGAAGCCTGGACGCGCTGAGCTCAGCGCGCGCAGGCTTCAGCATGCAAGCACCTCCCCGCCAGCAGCGGGAGCGCTCCCGCTGCTAGCGGAGAGGTCCGCGAAGCCTGGACGCGCTGAGCTCAGCGCGCGCAGGTTTCAGCATGCAGGCACCTCCCCGCCAGCAGCGGGAGCGCTCCCGCTGCTAGCGGAGAGGTCCGCGAAGCCTGGACGCGCTGAGCTCAGCGCGCGCAGGCTTCAGCATGCAGGCACCTCCCCGCCAGCAGCGGGAGCGCTCCCGCTGCTAGCGGAGAGGTCCGCGAAGCCTGGACGCGCTGAGCTCAGCGCGCGCAGGTTTCAGCATGCAGGCACCTCCCCGCCAGCAGCGGGAGCGCTCCCGCTGCTAGCGGAGAGGTCCGCGAAGCCTGGACGCGCTGAGCTCAGCGCGCGCAGGTTTCAGCATGCAGGCACCTCCCCGCCAGCAGCGGGAGCGCTCCCGCTGCTAGCGGAGAGGTCCGCGAAGCCTGGACGCGCTGAGCTCAGCGCGCGCAGGCTTCAGCATGCAGGCACCTCCCCGCCAGCAGCGGGAGCGCTCCCGCTGCTAGCGGAGAGGTCCGCGAAGCCTGGACGCGCTGAGCTCAGCGCGCGCAGGCTTCAGCATGCAAGCACCTCCCCGCCAGCAGCGGGAGCGCTCCTGCTGTTTGCGGAGAGGTCCGCGAAGCCTGCATTCGCCCCATAGGACGCACCCAGATTTCCCCTTCATTTTTGGAGGGGAAAAAGTGCGTCCTATAGGGCGAAAAATACGGTACCTGTTATGGGAAGTCTGAAAACAGGACCTGACTGCAACAGAAGCTCTCCCACCCCCTGTAGTTTCCAGCCACTGGTGCTCAGGAGCATGCTACCTCAAACTTCAACATCAACTTCATTGGACTGGTCATGTTGTGTGGATGCCTGATTATCGTCTTCCAAAGCAACTACTCTATTCCAAACTTAAAATTGGAAAGTGTAATGCTGGTGGTCAACAAAATAGGTTTAAAGACTCTCTCAAGGCAAATCTAAAAAAAATGTAGTGTTAAGTTGTGGGTGAACATATCAGACGACACAGCGATTCTTCAGACAGCTCTTGTTTATTCACAGGCCAGAAATGAACTGAATTGGAAGGGTTCAGCCAACCTGCTTATATAGAGCTCAACTACAAGGCAACAGTAACAACTTTCTGTAACTATCCAATCACTGAACGTCACTTTCAATTCCTTATTTGCACATGTGGACCTCAGTGAAAACTATCTACAGTATCCCCCTGCTGGCCCAGGGTGAGAACTTCAGTACTTAACATGTAGTATAAACACAGACAACTGGGAAACACTGGCCTGCGAGCGCTCCAGTTGGAGAACAGCCTTTACCAAAGGTGTCATGGGCTTTGAAGATACTCGAACTCAGGACGAAAGGGAGAAACCTGCTAAGAGGAAGGCACGCTTGGCAAATCCACACCATGATCAACTCCTGCCTGGAAACCTATGTCCCCACTGTGGAAGGACGTGTGGATCCAGAATTGGCCTCCACAGTCACTTACAGACTCACTGTTAAGACCATGTTCATGAAAGACAATCTTATTCGGCTAAGAGTGATCGCCAAAGAAGAAGACAGTGGAGGCAGAACATATCCATCAGGGTTAATAGCCATTAGCTCCTCCAAGAGCTTGTCGAACCCTCTTTCAAAGCAGTCCCATGCGTTGAAGCTTCTATGTGTACAGGTGGCTCCCTGCTTCAGAAGACTCGTGGAAGACACTTAGTACAGTGATCTGGGGTGGGGAGGAGAACTTGCACCCTCGCCTACGATGCCCTATCAGGCATCTTTTCTTAACATGCATCTAGAACACTCAAAGACAGTGAGATCTCCTGCAACACAGGAAGCTGCATCACAGCAAGTCAGGTCACAGGTCCATCTAACTTAGTATTGTCTACACTGGCCAGCAGCAGCTCTCCATGGTGTCTGGCGGCGTTCACTCTCAGCCCTGCTTGGGGATGCCAGAGATTGCCCCTGGGGCTTCTGCATGCAAGGCAGATGTTCTGTCGCTGAGTCATGGCCCTTGACCCCTTCTCTAAGCCACCCACAAGTAATATTAGAAAAGATAAGCAGCATTAATCCTGAACAGTAAGCTGATGGCCTGGCTAGTTCATCGCAGAGAGAGTGAATGAGAGAGAGAGAGAATGAGAAAAAAAACCCCATGTTTTTGCTGACATGTTCACTGAATGCTGTTATTGTTACAGTGGTACCTCCGGTTGTGAAGAGGATTCGTTCCGGAGGTCCAGCCGCATCCCGAGGAATTCGCAACTGGAGGATCGCTGCTGCGCATGCGCACGGTGCGGTTTAGCGCTTCTGCACATACACGAGCGGCGAAACCTGGAAAAATACTTCCGGGTTTGCCGCTTTCACAACCCGAAGTTTATGTTACCCTCGGGTACGCCGAGGGTCCACTATATTTAAATTTGTATACAGCCCTAACCTGAAGGTCTCCAGTTGGCTACAGCATAAAATCACAACATAAAATCACAAAATACATGATAAAAACAAAAACAACCCAGGAAACCCTGCCTTCTGAGGGCATTGTATATCAATCCGCCAAAGACCTGGTTAAAGAGGAACGTTTTCGCCTGGCGCCTAAAGGTGTATAATGAAGGCGCCAACTGAATCTCCCTGGGCAGAGCATTCCACAAATGGGGAGCCACTGCAGATAAGGCCCTGTTCTCATATTGCCACCCTCCAGACCTCCCATGGAGGAGGCACACGAAGAATACATGGAGCGGGGACCGTGTCTGCTGGCCTTAACTTAAACCTCCACACATGAGATCAAAGCAACCCTGCCAATGCCAGATGTTTTATAGGACCAGCAAGAATCTTATTGGGCCGCCTACATCACCTGATCCTTGCTGAGCTGGCATTTCCTGGCCATCCAGCTATCAGGCTGATGCAGAGGCAGAAAAGCCCGAGAGAACCTGGGGCACAAGCGAGTGGACCACTTCCAATTCTCTCGCTGTTTGGTTTTCCAGCCAACTGTGGCCTCTTCATTTCCACCAACTCAGATCCCTTAATCCTTATTCCAGATAGGTAAACGCTGAGTCATGTCCGCTCCGCCGGACTGTATAAAAATAGCCTAGTCACTTTTTATCTCTTATTCTATCTGATAAAAATGTCCCTGTTAAATATATCCCAGGGAACGTGAAATGGAGCAATAAAGATTCCGGACAACCTTGCTTCCCCTGTTTCTTTCTTTCTTTTTCAATTAAAAGCTTACAAGTTACCAGATGTTTGGCCTGCTGCACTCGCTCCTGGTCCATCCCCAGATAGGACACTCTGCCCCTCTGGAGAGAAGGGAACGGGCTACCTTATGGCTTCATCAGAGATTTACAAGGGATTCTAGGAATTTAAGTACGCCCATCTGCATAGTTAAGGAGCATCCCATTGACACTGACATCTGCTTAAGATGCGCCTGCCATATAAATGTTGTCATCTGTCTCCTCCATCCACCCCCTGACTCCTCAAATGGAAAAAGAAGCTCCCTTGCATGTAGAAAAACTGTGCAACAGGCAGCGGGTGATGCAATTTTATGAGCCATCCTGTGTCATTTTATCTTGTGAACTGCCCCGAGACCTGTGGGTATAGGGCAGTACCTTGGGTTACAGACGCTTCAGGTTACAGACGCTTCAGGTTACAGACTCCGCTAACCCAGAAATAGTACCTTGGGTTAAGAACTTTGCTTTAGGATGAGAACGGAAATCGTGCTCCGGCGGCCCGGTGGCCCCATTAGCTAAAGTGGTGCTTCAGGTTAAGAACAGTTTCAGGTTAAGAACGGAACTCCGGAACGAATTAAGTTCTTAATCTGAGGTACCACTGTATAATCATCACCATCATCATCGTATAATCATCATCATCATCATCAACCCTTTCACATTCTGAAATCATGCAGTCCAGAATTCTAGCAACTCATTTTGCCACCTTTTCTTTGTAATGTATAGGTCAACTATACATTATACATAGGGGAAAATGTGAAGTTCTGCACTTAGGCAGGAAGAACCAGATGCACAAATATAGGATAGGGGACACCTGGCTTACTAGCAGCACATGTGAAAAGGATCTATGGGTCTTGGTGGACCACAAGCTTAACAAGGGTGATGCAGAAGAAGAAAAAGCTCATGCTGTTCTAGGCTGCATCAACCGCAGTCTAGTGTTCAGATTAAGGGATCAAGGGAAGTACTAGTCCAGCTCTATTCTGCCTTGATCAGACCACACCTGGAATACTGTGTCCAGTTCTGGGCGCCACAATTTAAGAAGGATGTAGACAAGCTGGGTTGTGTGCAGAGGAGGGCCTGGAAAATGAGCCTTATGAGGAGCAGTTGAAGGATCTGGGTATGTTTAGCCTGGAAAAGAGGAGAGTGATGTTGGGGATTGAATCAGTGCATTCTGCATTTATGGTACATGCTCCACCATTGAGTCATGGCCCTTCCTCACATTAGGTAGCTGACTGAAGTGGATGGATTCTGAGGACTATGCCAGTTCAGAATGCAGCTGAGTTCCATTTTTGAATGGAATGCATGCAGAAAACTAGAACACCAAGGATAAAGCTTTAGGTGCTAGCTTTTTAGAAGCCAAGTTCTTAAAAATAAATAAATCAGCATCCACCTGCCATTTGATATGGCATGTTCCAAAATCCTATCCCCCCATCATCTGAGTTAAGTATAGATTCACTCTTTCTTTAGCCTTTCCAAATAGCTTATAAGAAGCCGGGCTAAAAATATGCCCCTTTTAGAGGCTAGCAGACTTCTTGGAAGGTTGATAGCAATAAGTGGAATCAGACAGAAGTGTGAGAATGAGATCTGCACAAAGTCCACAAGCATAGGCAACCTGCTCATTATGGGACTAAAATCAGGGTAAATCTAAATGATAATTTTTGCATACAGTATGTCATTTCACAGGAATGCTGAGTGCCCCTTATGGCGGTGCAAAGGCAGAAGCCTTTAACCCCCAAGGCAGGGAGGAAAAGGAGACCACCAACTAATCAGCCATTTCTCCCTTGTTGAACAAACAGCTTTTCCAAATTGCCTCATTAGCCAGGCAAACTTGTCTTGATTAATTGCACAGGTACTTCTTGATGACTGCATCATTACTCTGGGGAGCAGAGAATCTGTGGGGTTGGGAGGGAAGCGGCTCCTGTTACAGATACACATCAAGGCAAAAAGCAACCTTCACAGGTGGCATTTCAAACTTTCTGCAGAAGGCACCAGAAAAGATTCTGCAAGCTCTCCAAATAGCTCAGCCTAGTTGTTGACGAGGACGGTGTTATGTAGGAGATTTTGCAACCCAGCTCCTTTCCTGGGGATAACACATGCCAAGATGCATAATAATAATAATAATAATAATTTCTACCCCGTCCTCCCCAGCCAAGACCGGGCTCAGGGCGGCTAACACAAGATATAAAAACAATTGATTTAAATGCAACATTAAAATGCAGCCTCCTTTCAGTAGAAACTCAAATCAAAAGCTTTTGGGGGATGAAAATGTCAAATCTTCACCAAGGCCAGACTGGTCCTACGTGGACCAGAAAAAAGCCAGGGAAGTCCCCAAATAGGAGTTCCATCACAGAAAGAGAAAGGAAAAAAGGAAATAGGGGAAGGGGATCAAGTTGATTCCAAGCCAAAGTCCAGGTGGAACAACTCTGTCTTACAGGCCCTGCAGAAAGAAATCAGATCCTGCAGGGCCCTGGTCTCATGAGACTCATCAGGTGGGCTCATGAGGTGGGGGGAGCTGTGCACTGTGGCTCCTCCACACGCTGGGATTCATCGAATCATAAAATTGTAGAGTTGGAAGGGACAGCAATGGCCATCTAGGCTGGGTTGGCGCCCAGGAACAATTTGCTGCCGGACAGACCTTGAGCAGGAAACAACAGAGCAACGCAGCTATGCAGCACATAATTAAACTATGGAACTCAGTGATGACCCCCAACCCAGATAGCTTTTAAAAGAGGATTGGACAAATTCATGGAAGAGAACCCTAGGAAGAGGCTGCCAGTCAGGTGCAGGTAACACTGGGCAAGATAAACGAACGGCCTTCCTCGGTATGAAGCAGATTCCTATGTCGAAAGTTCAGCCGTGGGTAGATTTTGCAAACCATGGTTAGGTTGGAGGCAATTATCCACTCCTACAAACAATGGGGAGAGGCCATAGCTCTGTGGCAGTGCATCTGCTTTCCATGTAGAAGGTCACAGGTTTGATCCTGGGCTTCACCATGTAGGGCTAGGAAAGACTCCCAGTAAGGAGGCCCTGGTCAGCCTAGACCAGGGATGGAGAATCCGTGGTCCTCCCGATATTGTTGCACTACAGCTGCCATCATGCTTGGCCATGCTGGCTGGGGTTGATGGGAGCTGGAGTTGAGCAACATGGGAAGAGCCATAGGTTCCTCATGCAGGGTGGACTTTGGACTTCAATTTT
Source organism: Podarcis tiliguerta (assembly GCF_965153285.1). Lineage (NCBI taxonomy): Eukaryota > Metazoa > Chordata > Lepidosauria > Squamata > Lacertidae > Podarcis > Podarcis tiliguerta. The sequence continues at coordinate 6,348,332 of NC_139542.1, forward strand.
CAGCAGCGCCCTGTAAAAGCCCAAAATTTGGAGCCCCTCCATGCCTCTCAACATCTGTTCTGCTCTATTCACTATGTCATAGTTGTGATGTCCTGCAGTGCCCCCTAGGCTTGGCACCCAGCGTGGCAGACCCGGCTGCGCTGTCCTAAATCTGTCTCTGCCAAACTGGGCACAGGGAGCAGTGGATTGGCTTGCTAGACAGTTGTCTCCTCTCTAGTTTAATCCAATCATCCCCTTTTTATAATTTTAAAACCATTGCATATTTTTCTATCATCTGCGGACACGATGAATAATTGCTTCCTCTTTGCTTATCCACGTATCATGAGGGTTAGAATTTAGCATAGAAAAAAAGGAAGAGAGAGTTTCTCCCAGTCTGCTTCTACAGTTCTTACAGGATTCTTGCAACAGAGAGCTACTGAGCTACAGTCCTTCCCCTGCTAGCTTGCTCTTTTCCTCCATTTGCACAGAAAAAATGCATCAAAGAACAGCATTTCCTAAGAAACAATAGGATATATACAGAATAGATATGGATTGTGGCTATTGTCATGTGTACCCCAGTTCCTAAACCAGCAGTGGCAGCCTACTGGATACAAAGCAAACAGGAGTGTGCGCACAGCTTTAGTTTGCAAGATCCTATTGAAACTGATATGCAAAGGTGTTGTATATGTTTGGAAGCAAGGAGATAAATAAAAGCATTCTAGGGTAGACTACTTCTAAGCATGGAAGCTCCCTATTAGCATCATAGCAAACAGTCAGTGGGATGGAATAAGGTAATGATCCTGCCAGCCTCCTAAATTTATTTTTGGATCTTCAATCATTGACTTTCTGATGGCGGAGAGGAGAGGAGCATTTTTAGCATGTCATACTGTGCGATTGCAGAAAATATTGGGATAGGCATGTCTCTTTTCTGAAGGGGAGATTTCTTTGTGTTTGAGTCAGACTCTACCTTTGCCTCACACTCACTTTGTGGCCTTGGGAAAGTCTCTTGTCTCTCTCTCTGGTCCAGTCCTCTATCTAGGCTGCCTTCAGAATGCCATAATTCTATGTGCAAAATAATTCTCAAAAACATACCAGGAAATTTTGGTAGATTCGATTGAAGTGCTCTGTTGCCCTGGCTCAAGAAATCCACTTTGAAAACAAAACAAAAGCAGACTTTTCTTTTTTTGCAGTGAGGAAAGAGACAAGGAAAAGTGTGAGCTAAACAAACGATTAATAGAAACCACCACTTCAAAAGCAAAGTGGGATGAATACAGAATGTACACTCGTCATATAACATCCTCACTAACATATCAGAACCAATGTGCAATACAGACTAGAGAGAGTCTCATCTCTGCATGAAGGATGATGGCTCAGTAAGCAGGTTGCTCGGAGGAGTTCTGAGTCCAAACCCAGGCAAATGCCACTGGGAAACATATTAGCAAAGGCTAACGTTTCGCTGTTGTTTTCCACTGTTGACTTTGAGCAGAGAGATTCCATTTAGCTACCAATGGGCTCCCTTGGGTGGGGCAGGGGTGCAATAGGTAGGCTTTGCCTGGCAGGGTCTGTGGCACCCATCACACTTTGGGGAGGCGTTTTCCTGATGGTGGAAACCAACTGTTTTAGCTTTGTAGCATGGGTAAGACTAACAAATCAACAGCCTGTCTGTACCAGGTGACTTTGGAAAGACTGCTCTGAGTCAGAATGAAGAGGGAAAGTCTCGTTGTCATATTTCACAGGGGAGGCAGTGATATCGGTCGAGGGTACCAGGAATCTGGTTGCAATCTGAGCGATGCCTGCCTTTGCAAAGAAGATACCTGGGCACCTCTCTTGGATTTCCATGCAGCTGAGTGCCTGGTGTCCCGGCATCCTTTGCATGGCTGCAAAGGATCTTGGGAGATGCACCTTCCGATGTGCAGTGCAGCCGCATGGGACAGCAAACTGCTGGGGCCTCCACTCCCCATTCCACCACAGTCCTTAGAGTAGTCAACACCAAGGGGCTTCAGCTCCCGTGCAAATTTGATGGGTGCTTCTTGCTTTCAAATGAGAATGAATCACCGGATGCTGAGCGGTGCTCCAAAAAAGACCATGCCTCCTATCTGTAGCATGACCCTGCCATGCAGATTAGGGGAAGGGTGGTAGTTCGGTGCTTTGAATGCAGAAGGTCCCTGGTTCAATCCTCAGCATCTCCTGGTGGGAAGCCTTGGAGAGCCACTGCCAGCCAGCTAGGTGGACCAATGGTCTGACATGGGGTAAGGCAGCTGCTTTCGTTTGGGACTGACTGTGGCTCAGTGGCAGAGCCAGATTCAGTCCCTGGCATCTCCAGGTAGGACTGGCAATGGCTACCTACCTGGAACCCCAGAGTACCTCTTCTATTTAATATAGACATTGCTGAGTTCAGTGGAATAATGGGTCTGATTCTCCTACGAAGTGCCTAGGATGAGATTGGCAGTGAGTGTTTGGATACCACTGAGCCATATGATAAACATGGTTTAAAATTTGCATTTTCAGTCAATTAGTTGACAAGCACCAGTACTCCGTAGTATGGCTACTTTTCTGCTTGTATGGCTCATTGCAACATGAGAAAATTATATATAACTTTGTACGATTATTTATGTCCATGTGGGACATTGTTACTATGGGATATCAATGTACTTTTTTATATACAAGCATTTGGGTCTTGGTGATGATTGTGTTTTCTCACTTGCAGGTGGACAGAAATGTTTCAAATAAGGAAATTAAATAAAGAATTGTCCTCTTCTCATCTAGCCTCTGAGCAACTATATTCTGTGGGGTCACAACAACAACAGCCTTGCAAGGGAGGCCACTGCTGGCTTAATTGGACAGGTGGAGTGGCAAGCCCAAAATGTAATGATAATAATAAGCTATCCAGAGTATCTAATGGGATTCAAGGTTTACTGGATGGTCCACATTGGCTGATAGTTATCCCCACTGCCAGCCTATTTTATTTCTAAGGGAACCCAGAAAAGTAGACTTAACAAGGTTGTAAAGTTCACCCTTGAGGAGCAACTGGAATTCACAATTTATTAATCACATTGCTGGATCACCCTTCCTCTAAAGGAGCTCAGGGCAATGTACAATAAAACATTTTTTTTTTTAAAGTATCATAAATAAGACGTAACAGTAAGCAACATACTTTAAAATATCTATCTATAAAGTCAGGACCATTAAAACACACCACATATAAAAATATAACAGTGAAGACAGATGCAATGTAAGAAGAGAAGACAGATGTCATGTAAAAGAGAATTTGCATCACGTGAATATCGCACAAGAGAAGTCAAGGTGCCTCACTTACCGAACGACAGCACGAAAAAGAAAGGCAGCCAGCAAAGGATGAAAACCCCGACAACGATTGCAAGAGTTTTGGCCGCTTTCTTCTCCCTGGAGAACTTCAAGAGGCGCACTGAGAGAGAGCTCCTGAAGGTGTGCCCTTTGCCCTTGGTGCTGGCGGCCAGGGAGTCCTCGAGGACGCTGCGGCAGTGGATCCTGAGCACCACTTCCATGGACTTCCCACGCTCTTTCTTGACCCCGGCCTCCAAGCTCTTGGTGGTCCTCCTTGCCACCACGTAGATGTTGAAGTACATCACCAGGATGACCATGAGTGGCAAGTAGAAGGAGAAGAGCGAAGAGAAGATGGCGTAGCCTGGCTCCATCGTGATGCTGCAGGTTTCGTCGTTTTCGGGCGGCTCCTCCTTCCAGCCCAAGAGGGGCCCAATGGAGATGACCATGGAAGAGAGCCAGACCACCACTAGGATGATGACCGCCTTCTTCTCGGTCATAATGGTGGGGTACTTGAGCGAGTATTTGACCCCGATGTACCGATCCACAGAGATGATGCACAGGCTCATGATGGAGGCAGTACAGCAGAGGACGTCTACCGCCGCCCAGATGTCGCAGAAGATGCGGCCAAAGATCCACAGGTCCAGAACTTCCAAGGTGGCCGAGAAGGGCAGGACAGTGGTGCTGAGCAGTAGGTCAGCAATGGCCAAGTTGATGATGAAGTAGTTGGTCACTGTCTGCAACTGACGGTTGCAGGCCACCGAGAGGATGACCAGGATATTGCCCACGATGGCCGAGAGGATGAAGAGGGCGAGGAAGACTCCCACGCCCACCGACTGCAAGGTCAACCTCAGTGCCAAGGAGGTGCTGTTGTCGGGGTCAACATCCCCCCCTGCCCAGGACCCGTTGACCCCCTCGGCTTCTTCTCCCGTGTGGTTCCCATTCAAACTGGCATTAATCCGGTCAGGGAAAGTCATTCTTTTTCAAAAGGGGCCAGTCTCCATGGGAGATGGGTTGAGCGTGATGGAGGTGCCTAGGAGATGAGCAACAGGCATGGCTCACTCTCTCCTTGGTACCATCCCCAGAATCACCTATAATGATTTTGAACTCCACACTCCCAAGAGAGAGAAAAAAAGTCTCTCTTTTTGCACACGAGGAGTTTCCTCCCACTTATATCTCTCCTCCTCTGCAATCCTTTTTTTTTTTTTACACCATCGTTTCCTGCAAAGGTGGACCTCTATCCACGTCACTGCACGCCAGCAGGGATGCTGTTGTGTCCCTACTCTTCTCACTTCTTGCACACACACATGAGCAGCAAAATCATCTTGCAAAGGTGCTGGATCTCAAGGAACCCGCTTTCTCTCTCTCTCCTGCCCCGGCAATGCTGCGCGGGCTCCCTCTTTCACCTCCCTCCCTCCCTTCCCCGTCTCACCTCTCTGTCCATCAGGTGTGTTTGTGTGTGTGGCCCCTGAGCTGTCCCCTTCGTCCTCAGCCACCTCCTCCACTCAGTAATGAGATAAAAAAGTATTTGATGTTCCTCCTTGCACCTCTCCAACGCACGCGCGCGTTTGCAAAAGTCCCTTGTAAAAAGGCTGAGCAGCAACAACCCCTGTACGCGGGGGTAGGGGGGTGGGAATAAAAAATAAAACAGAAAATGGGGACCGGGAGTGAGAAGGCAGCAAATCACTCCTTTAAATAACTCCTGTCGGCCCCCCGCTTGTTTCCCCCATCGAGAGTCCTTCATCCAGGAAGATGCGTTGGCTGCGGAGGCTTCGGGTAGAAGGACTGAGCTGGGCGCAAGCGTCGCGTCGTCAGTGTCCAGAGCCGGCTGCTTGACAGTTTCCCGGACATCCTTCCAGCTTGTCGGTCCAGAGGATGCGACGCAGGAGCGCGGAGGGAGAGAAAAGGGGAACGGCGGGGAAGACGCTGCCGGTGCCTCTGCAGCTAAATCCGAGCCCCCTCCAATCGGAGCGGGAGAGAAGTGACGGTTGGGGAGCCAGAGGAGCAAAAGTAGGCTGCGTCCGGGCGCGCAAACTTTGCGCTGGGGAGCTTTGCGCGCTCGGCGTCTCCCGGGTTGTCAATCTCTCCCCCTCTCTCTCTGCAGCGAGATCTACGGCGCAGCAGCAGCGAAATCCAGCAAGTCGCCTTCCCTCAACTCCTCCTAGAGGGCTTGTGGCATCCTTCTGCCGGCGTAGGGTGGCCGGAGGGGCTGGCTCTGCAAGTTTGGCAGCGAGGGTGGGTGGCCAACCGCGCGCAGGAGAGGCGGGAGGGAGGCAGAGGAGAGACTCCTCTTAATTTTTAAAAAAGAGGGACGGAGCGCGCGGGGGGCGGTGGGATAACGCGCTGGGTCGTGGGGGGTGGGTGGGAGGGAGGCCCTTAAAGATATATTTATATTTCTATACCGAAAATAGCTTCATTGAAGGATTTCCATTTCCTGGGCGAGGCGACCGAGAGACGCTAGAGAGCAGCAAAGGGCTGGTCGACTGCGCTGCCGCTAACGCTAATGCGCTCCTGGTCCATTGCAAAGCCCTCGGTGTTTATTAGAGAAGCCGTTTTTCTGGGATGATCACCTCGGCGGGGCTCCCTGCAACCTGTTTGATTTGCTTTACGTGGGAGGAAGCCGGCCGATTTAAGCCTTGCAGCTCCTGTGCTTACATTTTTTTAAAAAGGCGTAAGTGCATGTCCAAAGGCAGATATCTTGCCCGTGGGTTCTGCTTGATGCCAAACCCACCGTTGCAGGCTGTTCCCGGGGCATCCAGACGGTCGTGTGAACATGTGCTGGAGAGTCACGAACGGCTGGTTTGCTTGTTTACCTGGGAGTTTCTGATCCTCTCCTTCAACTGACTTCAGCCTGCGATTCAGATTTCAATGTGACAAAGGATTGCAATGTGATGGTGACCACAAAGAGGTCTGCGCCCCCCATCACCCAAACATTTTCTTTTGCCCTGTGCAATGACTCATTGTGATCAATGGATCTTATTTCCATGTAAACATATTTCATTTTATTTATATCTTGCCCTTCCTCCACTTGAAGGGCCCCTAGAGTTGGATGGAGTCATCTAGTCCTAAGACCAATCTGGGTTGGGGAGGCCAGAAGGACCATTTGGCTCAAACTCAAAGGGTGCCTCAGAACAAGACACTTTTCAAATTTTTGGCACTTGTTTTATTTATTTTATTTATATTCCACCTTTCCTCCAAGGAACTGAAGGTGGTATGTTTACGCGGTTCTCTTCCTCCCCATTTTATGCTCACAACAACCTTGTGAGGTAGGTTAGGGGGAGAGAAAGTGGCTGAGGTCACCCAAGTGAGTTCCATGGCTTAAGTGGAGATTTGAACCCAGGTTCCCATCAGTTTGATAAGTTTCTCAACTTGTTTTTCTGTGCATCAGACCAAATGGTGGCAGTGGCGTAGCGTGGGTTGTCAGCACCCGGGGCAAGGCAAGTAATTTGCGCCCCCTAACCCGTGGATTTGCGCCCCCTAACCCTAACCCCCAGATGTTGCGCCCGGTGCGGCCGGCCCCCCCTGCACTCCCCACGCTATGCCACTGAATGGTGGAACACTCTCTCAGTTTGGAGCTGCAAATTTAAACAAATGAGAGCTGTGCTTTGCTAAAAGGCATTCTTTTTTTTGCTAATTGATATAGATTTTGTCATATGCTTAATGTCAGCTGTGACGCTGCACGAAAGCAATATTCCCCCTCAATAATTAGGGTAGTTGCACAGGAAAGGCTAAAAAAGCATATGTTAAATTGTATATGGTGGGGGGGAGGGAATCAAATCGTGGCACACCAGCTACAAAGATGTTTGCGAACATGACATGAAGGCTGGCAGCATCAACCCCACTATGTGGGAATCTCTTGCAGACGACCACAGTACCTGGAGACAGACAGTCAGGTTGTGCATCCATAGCAGTGGCCGGAGGAGGAATGACAGCTGTGAAGACCGCAGAGAGAAGAAACACCATGGTTCACCTGCAGCAGCACAACCGGATGCCTTCCTCTGCCCCAGCTGCAACAAAACATGTCTCTCCTGCATTGGTCTCTGCAGCCTCGGCAGGCGCTGCAACCTTCCAACAGTTTGACTTCACTCCTCCATTGCCTCCGAAGACAGACGGATGCCGACCAACCAACCAGTGCAACATACATTTCCATGGATCAGACAACTACTTGCGAGATTTCATGGGAAGGAAGGGAGCACTCATCTGCCTGGTCACCCACTCTTCTCTCACTGCTGAAGGGCTGGAGAACATTTGTGGTTCTCCGCTTGTTGGACTCCCAAGTCCCATCAGCCACCACCAGAATCAGTTTTGCACTCGGACAACCAGTTAGGCGTTACACCTCTATGCACTGTTAACATTACAGTGGTACCTGTAAGAGAGCTGGGCATGTTTAGCCTGGAGAAGAGGAGGTTAAGGGGTGATATGATAGCCATGTTCAAATATATAAAAGGATGTCACATAGAGGAGGGAGAAAGGTTGTTTTCTGCTGCTCCAGAGAAGCGGACACGGAGCAATGGATCCAAACTACAAGAAAGAAGATTCCACCTAAACATTAGGAAGAACTTCCTGACAGTAAGAGCTGTTTGACAGTGGAATTTGCTGCCAAGGAGTGTGGTGGAGTCTCCTTCTTTGGAGGTCTTTAAGCAGAGGCTTGACAACCATATGTCAGGAGTGCTCTGATGGTGTTTCCTGCTCGGCAGGGGGTTGGACTCGATGGCCCTTGTGGTCTCTTCCAACTCTATGATTCTATGATTCTACCTTGGGTTACATACACTTCAGGTTACATACGCTTCAGGTTACAGACTCCGCTAACCCAGAAATAATACCCCGGGTTAAGAACTTTGCTTCAGGATGAGAACAGAAATTGCACGGCGGCAGCAAGAGGCCCCATTAGCTAAAGTGGTGCTTCAGGTTAAGAACAGTTTCAGGTTAAGAACGGACCTCCAGAACAAATTAAGTACTTAACCCGAGGTACCACTGTACCTAATAGCCCACATATTGCAGCGGGTGATGAAATAATAATAAATTTTATTATACCCCACCCTCCCCAGCCAGAGCCAGGCTCAGGGCAGCTAACACCAATAAAATTTCAATAGAAACATAATGGGGGGGGGCAATTTAAAATACAGGTTAAAATTCAATTTAAAATGCAGCTTCATTTTAAAAGTACCGTATTTTTTGTCCTATAGGGCGCACCTGCCCATAGGACGCACCTCAGTTGTTTTTTTTTTTGGGGGGGGGGGAAAATGAATAAAAAAAAATTATTCCCCCTCCCAGCCGCGGCTGCTGCCCCAAGCCTTGCGCACACCCGCCCAAAGCACAGAGAGCCCTCCGGTGGGTGCCCCGTGCTTCGGGCTTCAGGCTGCCGCCCCAAGCCTCGCGCGCCCGGCGGGCAGCTGCCCAATTGCTTCACCCACTTTTGCTCCTGGCCCCACCCACCAGTGTCATGTGGTCTTTGGAAGGTAGTCCAGAAGGGACTGTGGCCTCCATTCTCCCTTTCCTGAAGTCAATTCTCATAGGCACCCTCTGGCAAAGAGATGAGAGCTGGTTCTATCAAACACCAGGGTGGTTTTTTTAATAGTGTGTTTATGTGTGTTTTTGCTTAAGAAGGAAGCTGCATGGAAACTCAAAAGCCTGGTTTTGCAGCATGTCTTGTAAACCATTTAGAAGTAGATTAATGATTTCTGTATCTTTTCTTTTCAAATCTGCTGGTGTGGGGTGGGAGTGGTGGGGTGAACAAAGCCCTTGGGACTGTTCCAGTCGCTTTAAGCCCTGACAAAGAATTCATGTGACTTTCAGAATGTTGAGGTACTTTTTTTTTTTTGTCAACAAAATATTAAAAGCCACATTTGATACTGCTTTGCTGTGAGCAACCCTCCACGTTGCATTTTCGCTTTGCTGTGGCTTGGGCCTGGCATTTTATGACAATATTGTGGCTTGCACATGCTGCTTTGCAACAAGACAGCCTCGGCTTTAAATCCTGGCATCTAGTGAGGTTTTTCTTTCCAGCTAGCAAGAGCTCCATCCTTCTCTCTTCCCAGAGCCCCCATCCTAAGTATTGCTGGGTTCGCTTCTGGAAAGACTTTATGGATCCCAGAATACACTAATTCCACTTAGCCTGAATTCCAGACTAAGATCCACAGTCTAATCTGGGCTTCAGTGGAAACAGAACTTGGAATGGTCTCTGGGCCTGGTGTGCCAGGATTAAGAAAAAGTATCATGGTTGTGAATAGCGTAGAATCAATAATGAAAATTCCTTAATAAAACAAGTACAAAAGGCCCCATAAATCAGTAGATCGGATTTATACATCAATATAGCTGGGTCCCTGCTTCTTGGGAGGAAAGCAATGACACACCTAGACATCATCTTAAAAAGCAGAGACATCACCTTGCCGACAAAGGTCCGTATAGTTAAAGCTATGGTTTTCCCAGTAGTGATGTATGGAAGTGAGAGCTGGACCATAAAGAAGGCTTTCGAATTATGGTACTGGAGCAGACTCCTGAGAGTCCCATGGACTGCAAGAAGATCAAACCTATCCATTCTGAAGGAAATCAGCCCTGAGTGCTCACTGGAAGGACAGATCCTGAAGCTGAGGCTCCAAGACTTTGGCCACCTCATGAGAAGAGAAGACTCCCTGGAAAAGACCCTGATGTTGGGAAAGATGGAGGGCACAAGGAGAAGGGGACGACAGAGGACGAGATGGTTGGACAGTGTTCTTGAAGCTAGTAGCATGAGTTTGACCAAACTGTGGGAGGCAGTGGAAGACAGGAGTGCCTGGCGTGCTCTGGTCCAGGGGGTCACAAGGAATTGGACATGACTAAACAACAACAACAATAGCTGGGTCACCCTTCATGCAAAGGGTGAGTTTTAAGCAGGCACCACAATGCAAATACTGCAGGCACCTATCTGAAGTTCATTGGGAGCATATTCCACACGGCAGGTGCCACCACACTCAAGGCCTTGGTCTCAATGGACGTAAGACAGACCTCAGGAACATATGACACTACAAAGAGTGTCTCCCACATGGATCAAAGTCAGGGGCATAAGAACATAAGAAGAGCCTTATGGATCAGACTCATGACCCATCTAGTCCAGCATCCTGTTCTCACAGTGAGCAGGATCCGAGCACAAGAGCCTTCTCCCCTCCTGTGGTTTCCAGCAACTGGCAGTTGGAAGCACTGCTGCCTCTGACAATAGAGGTAGAGAACAGCCATTGGGGCTAGTAGCCCTTGATAGTCTTCTCCACAAATTTGCCTACTCCTCTTTTAAAGCCATCCGAGTTGATGGCCATCACTGCTTCCTGCAGAAGCGAGTTCCATAGTTCAACTATGCACTGTATGACAAAGTACTTTCTCTTCACTGTCTTGAATCTTCCAACATTCAGCTTCATTGGACATCCACAAGTCCTAGACTTATGAGAGGGGGGGAGGGGAAAGCCTTTCTTGATCCAATTTTTCCATGCCATGTATAATTTTATAAACGTCTGTCATGTCACCTCTTACTTGCTTTTACTATACAGTGGTACCTCAGGTTAAGAACTTAATTAGTTCCGGAGGTTCTTAACCTGAAACTGTTCTTAATCTGAGGTACCACTTCAGCTAATGGGGCCTCCCGCTGCCACCGCACGATTTCTGTTCTCATCCTGAAGCAAAGTTCTTAACCTGAAGCATTATTTCTGGGTTAGCGGAGTCTGTAACCTGAAGCGTCTGTAACCTGAAGCCACTGTACAACTGTATATAGAAAAGTCCCCAATGCTGCCGCCTTTCATCCATTCCCGTGATCAGAAAAGGTTGCCTTTTCCTGAACCTTTTTGCAACACGACAATGTCCTTTCTGACCTGAAGTACCCAGAACTGGGCACTCCGAATACAGTTGTGCCATCGATTTGTGCGATGACATTACTGTATGATGTTGGCAGTTTTATTTCCCATTCCTTTCCAAATTTGCTATTTTCACACTTTCTGTACACTGGGATAGCATGCCCATCAAACTATCCACTATGACCCCAAGGTCTCATTCAAGTCCTTAAACTTGGCCCAGTAGCCTATCAGCAGCCAGTGCAGGTCTTTTAGCTGTCTCCTATCAACAGGGTGTCCACTTCAGAAGCATCGCTGTGACATTCTGCATTAGCTTCATCTCCCAAATCAACGCTCAGGGAAGCCACAGATTATTACAAGCTACATTGTAATAATCCAGCTCTGGAGATTACTAATGCCTGGACTGCTTTAGCTAGACTATCTCAATCCAGGAATGGCCAAAGCTGTCATGTCAACTGCCAGAAGGGACTCCTAACCACTGAAGCCACTTGCGCCACCAGTGACAAAGAGGGCAACAGGTGCACCCCCAAGTGATGTTCCTGATCCTTCATGTGGGATGTAAAACACATAGCAGTCAAGTACAACATTCCTAGAATGGACATGCTAGGGGATGCTTTGTAGCAGCCAGGAGAGAACTTCCTGTTTCCTCCTGAGCTGGGATAGAGACTCCTCTGCATGTGACTTGATGTGGGTGTGGCCTGATCTGGGTAGGAGAGCACATGTTCTTTTGCTCTCCTCTCTTCTCCATTTTGTTTTTCTCTATGTGTGAGCAGAAGTGACTGCCTGTGTGCAGTCACTTGGGACTAACTCCCTTATGGGATAGTTCCACATGCATATATACTTTTGTAACTTAAGTCTGCCTTCAGTAATCTAACTGTGAACTGAATGAATGTGAGTAAACTACTTTTATATTCACTTGAATAAGATTGCTGTGTATATTCTTTTTAAGAGGGACAAGAAGGGATCTTACCAGGAATCTTATATAGAGACGTTCAGACGAACCTGCAACAAGCAAACCGCTGTGCGTTTAAAGGGGAATGTTTAAACTCTGCTAAGTCATAGAACTTGCTAACACAAGTTAGGAAGGATATCATTAAACAATATATCTTCTCCTGCCTCCCTGAACATTCCCAGTGTGGTGTAGTGGTTAAGAGCGGTAGACTCGTAATCTGGTGAACCCGGTTCGTGTCTCCACTCCTCCACATGCAGCTGCTGGGTGACCTTGGGCCAGTCACACTTCTTTGAAGTCTCTCAGCCCCACTCACCTCACAGAGTGTTTGTTGTGGGGGGGGAAGGGAAAGGAGAATGTTAGCTGCTTTGAGACTCCTTCGGGTAGTGATAAAGCGGGATATCAAATCCAAACTCCTCCTCCTCCTCTTCTTCTTCTTCCCACACTTCAAAGATAGTCCAGCTCTATCCAGAGAAGCCCATCAGAGGAGTGCAAGCTCAACCATTAAAGACCTTATATCATAAATGTGACTTCTGGGATATGCTCAAACCATGCTAGGTCTGATCTCAGAGCTGGGTTTGGAATCATTTTGCCCTCCCCCAATTGGGACCCAGTTTGACCCAGATTCCAAGTGGGGCAGAGTTTGCCATCATCCCTAACCCATCCATCATAAAGGGAAGCCTTTAATGTGTGTGTGTGTGTGTGTGTGTGTGTGTGTGTGTGTTGCACACTGCCTTTCTCCGTGTTTTCTCTTCAGACACCCGGGACCACCTTCCCTTCTCTTTTGGATCTCAAGCCTCTGACAGTTTATATCTGGCTGCAAGTCTTCATAACAACAGATTGCAATGAAAATGGCTAGGCATTTAATCTTGAGCCTTGTTTACACAAACAGCTGCTTTTCCCACAGATCGAAGGCTGAACCAACTAACAGAGCTTCTTCTTCTTCTTCTTCTTCTTCTTCTTCTTCTTCTTCTTCTTCTTCTTCTTCTTCGGCATCTTTACTATTTTTTTGCCTGGGGCTCCAGGACTGTCCCCTTGGGGTTGCATTTAGCACCAGCCCACTTAAAGAATTTTAAGTACTCATATTAATGCTTCTTGCCAGAGGGTATCTGCACCATGAATCATGCGCCCCTGGTAAACCTTGTGTGCGAACCAAGATATTCTTGACTGCCATCTCCAAAAGACACAATGCACATCCGAAATAATTATGCACATTTACTTTGCATAAACTTTTGTGGGTTTTCTTTGTGTGTGGGGTGGTGGTGGGATTTCAGAATCTGAAATTGGGTTTTTGCAGAAGTGACATTTTTGAGGGGGCAGGAGAACAGAAGTCTGAATGGCATACCAGGTCAGAGTCACTTGGCCTGCAATGGCTCTGCGGTGTGCCTGGCCCAGCTGGATGCAAATGGAACTGGTCCAAAAGCCACAGAGGACCATTGACACCACGATGTCGAGAGTGCAATGCTTTCCCAAGGGCCTTTTCAACTCCAGCTGGTGAGAGGCAGGGAAGGACGAATGACTTGGTCAGCACCGAGTGACAAATGCTTCAAGGGATGCCTTGCTGGGAGGAAAGAGGCGAGGGAGAATAACCTAGCCCAGAACACAGTTGTCCTGGGGGCTTCTAGCAAGGGTGGGGAACCTTTGGGCCCCCAGATGTTAAATTCCTATGACCCTCAATCATCATGGCTTATAGCCAAGGATTACGGGTGTTGTAGTCAACCTAGGTTGGATAAACACCAACTGAGGGGACCTAAGCTACATCAATAGCTTTAATAGCTGTGGGCTAAACCACTGAGCCTCTTGGGCTTGCCGATCAGAAGGTTGGCGGTTTGAATCCCCGCGACGGGGTGAGCTCCCATTGCTCGGTCCCAGCTCCTGCCAACCTATCAGTTTGAAAGCACACCAAAAATGCAAGTAGATAAATAGGTACCGCTCCAGAGGGAAGGTAACAGTGTTTCCGTGCGCTGCTCTGGTTTTGCCAGAAGCGGCTTAGTCATGCTGGGCACATGACCAGGAAAAACTGTCTGTGGACAAACGCCAGCTCCCTCGGCCTGTAAAGCGAGATGAGCGCCACAACCTTAGAGTCGTCTGTGACTGGACTTAACTGTCAGGGGTCCTTTACCTTTTTTTTTTTTTAAAGCTTTAACAGAAACTATATTATTCTAACAGAAAGGACAATGAAAATAAAAATAAAATTTTATATTTGCATACTTTCATCCATACCCACTGCATTGTAGGACATCATCGGGAGAAGAAAAGGATAAGGAGTAAACTAAAATGGAGAGGAAGTCCCTAAAATCGTTGGGTGGCATCTTGTACCCCTCCTTTTGGCAACTCTTGCAGCCAAGCTGGTGCCAAACATATTCTTCTGCTTTCATTTGGACCCCATCAAGTGAGGCCAAGAGTGGTCTTGTCTGTGATTCTCCAGAGGTTTGATTTCACCCCTGGAGGTGCACTCCATTCTCTCTCGAGACAGACAGATGCCAACAATATTTATCCACGGGCAAGACAAAAACAAACAAACAAAGTAGCCAAAACATTCATATTTTATAAGTCTCTCTTTTTTAACCAGTATGTAAAACTTGAAATTTAGCAATTTGTAGCCATACAGATTCATAATTGGAGCCCTAAGCTATAGTGCATAAATTCGGTACTGACCCAAACAGCATCTGTATAGGTTCCTCATCCCTTGTCATTACTGATTGGGAGGCTTCCAATAGAGAGGCTTTCCCAGCAATGCTGTGGATTGAACCTTCCCTTTTGCTTGTTCAGTGGATAATTGTTCTGCAGGACCACGGAGAGCTCCTAAGGACAGCAGAGGTTCTTCCAACAGCAGCCAGTGCTGAACCTTTTTTAAACAAAAGAATAATGTATGGGGGGGGGGTCTGGGTATGGCTGCCCTGTGTGGTGAGCCTCTGAACTGCAGGCAGCTTCTCAGTGAAGAAACTTCTTGGCCTGCCCTGCCCACTGAATCCTTCTAAGAAGGAAGGTGTTTGCTGTTGACTAATGGCCATGCTGGCTGGGGCTGAGGAGGAGGAGTTCAACAACATCAGGAGGGCACCACATTGGTTACGCCTGCTGTAGGAAATTGCTTTATGCAGAGGTAGACTGATGGCCCCTCCAAACACAGTAATTAAATGGATAATTTGTTGCGGAGTGTGTTAATCTTCACCCTGTAAATCAGTAAAGCTGTTAAGCTCACCAACACAAAACAGTTCTTTAAAGCAGAGTTGCTTTACTTAGCACACATAGAACACAAACTCTATATTTACACACTTTATGCAGGTTCCAGAGGGATTTCTGTACTTCAAAGTCCTTGTTGAACAAAGTCCACACACAAGTTTTAAGTCAATTTGCACGGAGTCCTGCAGCAGCTTAGAATTCTCCGAGTCCTGAAGGCTGGCAGTTCTTGGATTCTTCTTCGAAGATGAGCTCTTCTCAAAGTGTTCAGGCAACTCCACAGTTCTGCAATGATCAGCTCCTTCCTGCTAATTACCAGTGACCCACTTCCAGCAACCCACAACCAATGCTGTAATCTGAGCCCTTTTATACACAGAGTTACCCACCTCACCTGCTCCGTAACACTGATAGGAAAGTCATGAGATTCAGCCAGGTGCATCTCAGGAATGAGTCAGAATGAGTCAGCTCTTTCTTCTCTAATGGAATTAACCCATTACCTGCATTCCTTAACATCATTGGTCCTGATTATTGATGATTGAAAGAAAGTAATAGAAGTGGAAAGAAATGGCAATTGAGTAGATTGGAAGTCAAACACAAAGGTGGGGTGAGGGGTGGTGGATGGCGATGGGAAAATGAATTATTCATGGGATTGAGTGTAGGTATGTTTGAACACTTTTAAGGATTGTATGAAATGTATGTTTGTATATTTGTTATATATGTGTATTAAAAATTCTTTTTAATAAAAAAAAATAAATAAAAATTTCTATACCGCTAAATATATTTAAAAATATCTCGAAGCGGAGTACGCAAAAGAAGCAGCAACAGACAACTTAAACAAAATACAATGGTACTTTGGTTGTCAAACTTAATCCGTTCTGGGAGTCTGTTCAACTCCTGGAACCATTCGAAAACCAAGGCGTGGCTTCCAATTCGCTGCAGGAGCTTCCTGCACTCAGTCGGAAGCCACAGAAGCTGCATCAGACGATTGGCTTCCAAAAAACGTTTGCAAACTGGAACACTCACTTTCGGGTTTGCAGAGTTCGGGAGCCAATTTGTTTGGGAGCCAAGCCTTTCAATAGCCAAGGTACCTGTCAGAGGTGTGGGTGTCTCTCTTCACCATGGACGCCACGGGAGCAAATTTTATAGTCTGTATTTACAATGGGTCATTAGCACATCGTTCATCCATCAGAGTCGCTCAGTTCAGATCTCTGCTGAGGCCTGCGTTTGCCCCTCCAACAGCTCATAAAATGGTGAAGTCTCCCATCCGTCATTCCACCCTTCTCTTTACCACATGCCTCTCGAGGGCGGTTGTAAATTTCCCCTCTGATTTTGAGCTTGAGCTTAACCTCTGTGTTCCCTGTGAACTTTCCATCTCCCCAGCCCTTTCTGGGTGTGCTGGGCCTGGGGGTAACCTGAGTAACACAGTCAAGGTCTGGTCCCGAATCCAAGGGTTCCGCGAGGAGTCAGTCCGACAGGGCCAAGGCAGGACACAAGGCAAGGTCAGGCACAGGATCACAGGCAGGTCCTGGCAAACAGCAACGTTGCTCCCGCAACCTGGGGTGGGGTCTGGCAGCCTTTTATCTCTGTCGGGTAACGGTCGGTCCTGATCCCCCGGTGACTCACCTCCCTGTCTTGCCCGAAGGCGAGCACTCCTCCTGCAAGTACTCAGGTCTCTCCTTCGCTCAGACCTTAGTCTCTGCAGCTCGGGAGACGTCGGTGGGTTACTAGACCCAGAGGCCGCCTCAGCCTCCCCTGACCCAACCGGTAGTGGAGCAGCTGTAAGTGATGGCCCAGCTGCAGGCAACGAGGTCATCCCCACATCTGGAGCCAGGGCAGGCTCAGGCCCCTGACTCGGCCCAGCTGGGGCTTGTTGCAGGGGAACCTGTGCAGACTGGGGCTCTTCAGAATTAGTCCCCAGACTAGGTTCAGCTGCTGCCTGAGGCAAAGGATCTGGTGTGGACTGAGACTCCTCTGGCTCCAAGTCCGACCCCGAGTCCCAGGCCATCACACTGGGCTTATTCCAACCGCTCTCTCCTCATTGCCTCCCTCCCCCTTGGTCACCTCGTCCACATCTTCCACTCCCAGGCCTCCCCCTCCCTCTGGGGAACTTGAGACCTCTGCTTCGTCCCTGATAGTACCACTGTATTAAAAAAAAATACACAGTTACATATAAAAAAGTTGCATTAATACAAAGTTACTAAAAAATATGAATCAATATCATTTCATTTTCCTCCCCCCCCCAATATAAGTTTTATTCAGTTTACAAATAAAACAAATTAATACAATTCATACAGTTTTTTAAATCCATTCTCTTTTTTTTGACTTCCCTTAACTTGGCTGGTACTCCTTCCCTTCTTACTTTCCTACACATTTCTGAAGTCTCATCTAATTTATAAATTAAATCTTGTTTCATTCCAATTCTAGTCTTTCTTTTTTACAAAGCTTCATTAAAAGTTACAAGCGTTATTTGTTTTTCACTTAAATTATGCATATATTCTGAGAACTTTTCCCATTCTTCAGTAAACCTCTGATCTTGTCGATTTCTGATAATATCATTTCATTTTCCTTCTGACACACCCTCCCTCTCAGCCTCCAGGTGCTCACGCTAGCTCACCCAAAAAAGTCTCAGGTTGGGGGTTGCATAACTAGTTTGACTCAGCATCAAGATGGAGCGGGGGTCTAACCTGGCTTAAAGATGGCTCAAGGTCTGACTTGGCATAAAGATGGATCAGGTGTCAGACTTGCTATAAACCACCTGCCTATGTAAATTTGCAGTTATATTTTTAGACACCTCAAAAGACTTGTCTTGAAATAATCTTTTGCACAAATTCATATGCAGGATTTTTTCTTCTTCTTTGTTTAAAAAAACATGTTCTAGTTTACCTTCATTAAAAGTATTTCTGGGGCATTCCATCCTGTTTTGCTCTTGAGACGGAAGTGCGAATGTATAGTGAGTGATTGCTTGGTTTAATTTTAGGCTGGGTCTGCTCCTTCCCTTTTCCAGCCCATTGCTTTATGTTTGCATTTGCATCTCATATGCATTTGATCAAATGGCTACCATCTGAAGTCTCCATATGCTTCATGTAAAGAATGGAACACAGAACTGCGGGATGTCGACAGGAGTGATTGTTTTTTAGGCAATTTGTACTTTGTCATCAAACGCCATCAAACACGATGTCAGCTCAGGAATTTACTTCTACCGACACCGCGGAATGGATTAGAGCAGCTTAAATCTGAGGTTTTCTGCTTTAACCGGATTGCAAATTGCTGTCTTCACCTTCTGAGCCTATGAAGCAGCCATGGAACATTGGCAGTTGCCGTCCGCTGAGTGAGACTGTTGGGTCCATGTAGCTCAGTACTGTCAACAGAGGCTGGCAGCAGCTTTCCAGAGTTTCAGACAGACAAGGCGCATTCCCAGCCCTATGTGGGGGTGTCAGGGATTGAAAGAAGGAGCTTTGCCATGGAGATGGTGTGGTTGGGGCAGAGCAGTTCCCCAACCCATGTGCCAGCGGAGACCCAGCTTAGCATTTTGAAAGGCCAAACTGCGTATGGCCTGAATGATGGGAAAGCAATTGAAATAAAAATCAAACAGCTACAGGGAGAAGATGGTTCTCATTGGGATTGCAGCGAGTGAGGAGGGAGGCTTAACTCTTCCCTGCCAGCTGCTATTAGTCCCAACACATTATTTGGGCTAAGGGCAGTTTGTGGGAGGGTATTTTTGTCAGGGTAACAATGGGGAGGAAAGGGTTACAGGAGGGTTGGGGGAACTTATTCTGCCCGAGGGCCACATTTCCTTCTGCGCAACCCTCTAGATGCCAGGGGTCAGTAGTGGGCAGGACCAGAAGAAAAAGTGGGTGGAACAATGAGTGTAAATTTCTTTTTCTTTTTTTTAATAATTTTTTTAAACTTCCATTTTAACAATCCAATAAAAACCACAATAAAACATTCCAAATTATCATACAACCAAAAAAAGCCAATTATTCAATGCCAAATTATATATCTCTTGTGTGACTTCCCATGATCTGAAGTTCGGGGAGTGATGATTTAATATAATTACTGCATTTCTTAAATAATAAATAGTCCAAATAAGGCATTTCCGATGTTGATCCTTCAATGAGTGTAAGTTTCACCTTTGTACAGTAGACTAGTGTCAGGGAACTGACATTGGAGCGGGAGGCAGAGAGGAGGCTCCCGGACGATGGTGGAGAGGGTCCTAGTAGAAGGAGGGATAGCCCATTCACTGGGGAAGGTAATCAGCGTAACACCAGTGGGAAAGGGGAGGAGATAGAGGAACTGGAGAGGTGGCTCCAGGACTCTTCGCAGGAGACCAGCGGAGAGGGCACGAGTACTCCGTTGCCCACACCCACCGTGCGCAGAAAACTTCCGCGCAGGCAAAGGGGGAGGAGACTGGGCGTCAAACAGCTTCTATGTTGGAAGCGGTTTAAGAAACGCCCACTGACGGATTCTGCCAGCGACTGAGGCAGCCACAGATCTTGAGGCTGTCCTGACAGAAAGGGTTCAACCATGCAACCTAGCCAGGAGTAAAGGCAACTTACGCACGAGCAACCCCTAGAACCATTACAACTAGTTTCAACATGCACATCCTCCACCCCACCAATAGGGGGTAGGAATAGATGACTTCCAGGTCCCTTCCAACTCTATAGTTCTATGATAATAATATATTTATATGCCACCCATCTGAATAGGTTGCCCCGGTCACTCTGGGTGGCTTCCAACAAGCTAAAAACATTAAGCACAGTAAAACATCAAACATTAAAAATTTCCCTAAAACTGTCTTGTAAAAGTCTGATAGTTGTTTATTTCCTTGACATCTGATGGGAGGGTGTTCCACAGGGCGGGTGCCACTACTGAGAAGGCCCTCTGCCTGGTTCCCTGTAGCTTCACTTCTCACAATGAGGGAACTGTCAGAAGGCCCTTGGAGCTGGACCTCAGCGTCTGGACTGAACGATGAGGGTGGAGACTCTCCTTTTCGTTCTATCAAGACCTCTCCTCCTTCCAGAGGGGACGCGTTGTGAGTGGGAGCCAGTTCCCGCATTGGCAGGGGGGCGTTCCCGGCCCCCTACACCAGCCAATCCGGCTGCCGCACCGCGCCCCCACCGCCAGCCAATCGGCCTGGCTCGGGGGCGGGGTTTAACCGCACCTAAGCGGCCATGGCAGCGCTGCGCCATCACTTTGCTCTGGATTTTCATCAGGTCACTCACCCAACCCTCCCTTTAGGTCATATCGTTATGGTTGACATTGCTATGGACCTTGGTTGGTTGCCTTGGTTGTCCAAGGAGCCTGGAAGGAATTTTTATCCATTTGGCTAATTGGCTCCCGCCTCTTGGTTTTTTGCCTGTTGTTGTTTAGTCATTTAGTTGTGTCCGACTCTTCGTGAACCACTGAACCAGAACACGCCAGGCACTCCTGTCTTCCACTGCCTCCCACAGTTTGGTCAAACTCATGTTCGTAGCTTCGAGAACACTGTCCAACCATCTCGTCCTCTGTCGTCCCTTCTCCTTGTGCCCTCCATCTTTCCCAACATCAGGGTCTTTTCCAGGGAGTCTTCTCTTCTCATGAGGTGGCCAAAGTTCTGGAGTCTCAGCTTCAGGATCTGTCCTTCCAGTGAGCGCTCAGGGCTGATTTCCTTAAGAATGGATAGGTTGGATCTTCTTGCTGTCCATGGGACTCTCAAGAGTCTCCTCCAGCACCATAATTCAAAAGCATCCATTCTTCGGCGATCAGCCTTCTTTATGGTCCAGCTTTCACTTCCATACATCACTACTGGGAAAACCATACCTTTAACTATACAGACCTTGGTTTTTCGCCTACCTCGTAGCAAACCATCACAACTTTTTGGGTATTGGCGGTTAGGCATTGCAATATGTGTGCTGTGTTGGAGGGCAGGTCATGGCCATCACCTACCCCTTATATTTTGGGTATTCCGTTAAAGGGATTTCACGGTTGTGGATCCTGTCTGATGCCCTGCTGGTGGCTAGGGCCATGGCACGACCCCTGGTGATGTCAGGGGGAAGCTTTTAAGTTGTATTTGCATTAACAGGCTCCTCTCACTGGTCATTAACCTTTAAAATGACTTCCCGCTGGACGGGGTTGAGTCATGTATAAATCATCTGATCCAGTGCCTAAGCCAATACCACTCACATGCTGTAACCAATAAAGCTGTGGCCTCATTTAGCCCGTTAACCTAAAATACATGTGTCCTTGTGTCTTATTTATCCCCAAGTGGGTGGTGGGTCCTTGACTCACAAGTGGCTTTCCTGCTGGTGAGCTTTCTCTAAGCTTTGGGCTGGCCGCTATGGGGAGTAGAAAGCTGCCTATCGGCCCATCTAGTTCAGTCTTGTCCACCCTGACTGGCAGCATCTCTCCAGCTTTTCAGGCTGGGAATCTTCCCAGTCCTACCTGGAGAAGCTTTCAGGGATTGAACCTGGAACCTTCTGCTCTGCCATTGAGCCATAGCCCTTCCTAGACCAGGGACCATTAGAGCTCTTCTGATGCTCCTACCCAGATGAAGAGGTCGCTCAGCTGGAAGCCCTCTGATAAGGGAAGCTGCACAGAACCTGTGAGCCAAGACAATGTTTAAAAAGCCTCGCACATCGCTTCCAGCAGAGTGGAATTGACAAATCGGGAAGAGAGAATCTCTCGGCTTCTTGATCAGAGTGATTAGCCACCTGAAGGGAAATAATGGACAGCGCCGCATGAAGGTAAACAGTGGCAGAATGGCGGAGCAAAGGGCTCATCCACTGCTACAGTCTCTTTTCAAACCGTGGCTTTCTTCCCCTTCTGAGCAATCAAATGTATCAGCCGGCAATCAGCCTCCCACAGCTGCTGGCAGTTTGACTCAAAATCACCGGCAGGGCTCAGATTCTGCCCTCTCCTCTGGCGCGCCTGGCAGCCCCACCGACGGGCAGCCTGCTCCGATGAGAGCCAGACGTGCCTGCAGGTGCGAGAGGCAGCATCGACAAGGCCTGCCCACCTCTGCCCCCCGTGCCAGCGGAGTCCTCTCCCCAGCGGCTTCATTGCCCCAGTCCCGTTTCAAAGGCATCATTGGGCCTGCATGCCAGTCCAACTGCTTGCTTCGAAAATCAGCAGGATCAAAGGCAGCAGACTCTGTTCATTATTTTAAGCCGAGGGTGGTGGCATGTTTACATCTGCAGGCCAGGTGCTCAGGGGTTGGTTTCGTGGCGGCAAAGACATAGTCAACCGACAGTGTGCAAAGTTAGAAAGAGTCTCTGTGTCAAAGGACCTGTCAGACTGGAAACCGTGGTCTCTCAAGCTCTGCTTTGGAAAAGAATGTGCTGTTCCCCCCAGAGCCTTGCTCAGGCTAAAATCCATGCGTGAGCGTGTGTGTGTGTTTTTTCAAATGGAAATGTTTAATGCCTATTTTTCAAGTGTTGTGTATAGACTTCTACATTAGCAGAACTTGTAAAAGTCACTTGTATTAAGATGAATAAGGTTTTAAAATGGGATTGTTAAGATTATAAGGTTTTATGGACGAGCATGAATAAGCATAGAGTGAAACCAAGAGGGGGAGTGAAGGGAAGTCAATTGAGTTAAGATTTATGATTTGAATTTTTGTTTGTGGGTTTTTTTTTGGTCATTATAAAATTAATAATTTGTATATTTTTTTAAAAAAAAATAGAATAAGAGAACAAGAAGAACATACGTTTAGAGAAGATTGGAAAATGTTTATTGAATATATGGGAAATAACTGTGTACAGCAGAAAACGCCGGGAGCGTTAAGATAAATTCAACAGTGTAAATAGGTTTTGATGGATGCAATAATGGAATACTGAATGGTATAGTTTTTGTAAGATATGCAGGGATTCATGATATGCAAAATGAACCATGGAAAGAGAAGAAGGGAAGTCCTTGCCTTGATCCCTTAAGGATGTAAAAGGAGTATTTTAAATTGTAAAATAGAAAACGTAATAGTAGAAAAAGAATCCTCCATGTGCTCCATGAGCTCATTCCAACAGGGGGCTGTGATGGCCACCAACGTGGGTGGCTTTAAAAGAGGAATAGACAAATTCATGGAGGAGGAGAAGGCTATGGGTGGCTACTAGCCAGGACGTCTGTGCTCTGCCTCCAGTTAGAGGCAACAATGCTTCCGAATGCCAGTTGCCATCCAGCAAGTTCTTCTTATGTTTTAGCTTTTTCCAAAGTTATCTGATTGATCGATACGCCATTCAAGAGAGAAGAGAGGCAGGACTCTGCCAGCCAAAATGCATCGATGGAGAAACGCGCGCTTTGGCAGACATTCTGTACCCAAGTGTGCGGCTGGGATCGCTTGCCTGTGTTGTTTACTATCCGTTACCCGAGTTGACATGTGAAGTCATTAGTGAGTCGTCCCCCCCCCCATACCAGTTATTTGAATCAATCTTTTTAATCTCCAACCGATAAGGATCCTGAGAGCTAATGAGTCAACCTGACAAAAGCCTTACCCTCCAAATGAGTCATAGAAAGCATTGGCAAGAAGACAGGTAACAACATACAGCATTGGGAGGATGGAGGGAAAGGAAGAAAGGAGCTCAGCCATACGGGCAAAAGCTCTTGCAAGAAGCTCACATCAACACAACAATAGTAAAGGTAAAGGGACCCCTGACCATTAGGTCCAGTCGTGACCGACTCTGGGGTTGTGGCGAGGGAGCCGATGTACACCTTCTGGGTCATGTGGCCAGCATGACTAAGCCGCTTCTGGCGAACCAGAGCAGCGCACGGAAATGCCGTTTACCTTCCCACCAGAGCGGTACCTATTTATCTACTTGCACTTTGATGTGCTTTTCGAACTGCTAGGTTGGCCGGAGCTGGAACCGAGCAACGGGAGCTCACCCTGTCGCGGGGATTCAAACCACTGACCTTCTGATTGGCAAGTCTAGGCTCTGTGGTTTAACCCACAGCGCCACCCGCGTCCCTTGAATTAGCTATACCAACACAAATACTAAGTGCATAAAAACAGCCTGGCTGGATCAGGGCAGTGGCCCATCTTAATCCAATACAGTGGTACCTCAGGTTATAGACACTTCAGGTTACAGATGCTTCAGGTTACAGACTCCGCTAACCCAGAAATATTACCTCGGGTTAAGAACTTTGCTTCAGGATGAGAACAGAAATCGCAGTGATACCTTGAGTTAAGAACTTGATTCGTTTTGGAGGTCCGTTCTTATCCTGAAACTGTTCTTAACCTGAGGTACCACTTTAGCTAATGGGGCCTCCCGCTGCCACCACATGATTTCTGTTCTCATCCTGAAGCAAAGTTCTTTACCTGAGGTACTATTTCTGGGTTAGCGAAGTCTGTCACCTGAAGCGTCTGTAACCCGAGGTACCACTGTATTTATTTTATTCACGAGCATATGTCTATACCATCATAGAATAACCAGCTGGATCATGCCAAGGGCCCATCTAATCTAGCATCCTGTTCTCGCAGATGCTCTGTCAGAGCACATATTTATTTTATATATGAACATATCTAGCATCCTGTTCTCACAGTGGCCAACCAGATACCCACAGGAACCCAAGGAGCAGAACATGAGCACCAGAGTCCTCTCCCCTCCTGTGGTTTCCAGCAACTGGTATTCAGAAGCATTTCTTCCTCCAGCTGTGGAGGCAGAGCAGAGCCATTGTGGCTAGTAGCCAATGATGGCCCTCTCTCCCATAAATTTATCTAACCCTCTTCTAAAAGCCTCCAAGTGGGTGGCTATCATGGTCTGCTGTGGGAGCAAGATCCATAACTTGACTATGCACTGATTGAAGAAGTGCTTTCTTTTTATCTACCCTAAAGCATAAAACACCAAGGCAGTATACTACATTAGAACTCCGCTGAAACAAATATAGGTAACCGTTAAAGTTTACAGCCACTAATGTGCTAATAAGCCCCGGGGGGTGGGTTCGGAGTCAATAGATAAAGATGCAATGGAAAAGAAGTCTGCCAGGACTTGCAGAGTCTCTAAAATTTAGTTTTGCTGTGAACTTAACAGCAGCCTGCAGTGACAACGAGCCTCATTTGGAGTTTTTTTTTAAGGCTGTGACATTTGTTGCAGCTGGGGAGGAACTAAAGGAGAGCAGCCTCTGTTGCTACACAGCCCTAAGGTCCATCAGCTCATAAAGCTTAGCACCAATAATGCAAAATTCTGGGCTTGCCGTGTTAAACCTTTTCCCCTCAGGTGTTTCGGCGCAGAGCCAGCCAATGAAATTTGAATATTTGGCAGCGTTTGGGAAAGGAAACACATCCCTGCCACCGCCGCTGCTCTTATTTACACAGTTGGGGGACATTTGTTTAATGGAAGTTGCTGCAGAAAAGAGGGGTGGCCTCCTTGAGCCCCTGTGATTGGTTTGCAGTATAAAGCCTCGGGATTGGTCAGATCTAGAAGCACAGCTTTTGTTTTTTTGACCGGGCCACAAAGCCCCTAGCCAATGGGGGAAAGCTGCCAGTTTTCAGGGTCCTGAGTTGGAGAACAGATGCCCTGGTTTGGGGGTTTGTCTAAAGCCACCTGGAGGGTTTGAAAATAAGGTTTAAGCTTGGTGCTAAGTCTCTTATTCTTAAAATGGATGAGCGGTCAAGTTCATCTGAGCCTTTTAATCCTTTTAAAAACAGGGAAAAGAATTCAAGTCAATATTTTTCAGGCTTGCTATCACCGCTGCACTTTAACAATTAAGAGTTGTTTGGATAATAAGGTAACCGCTTTTATTTTAACTGGCATGACCCAAACCAAACACATGCTGGAAGGAATCAGGCCTATGCCAAGGGCGTCTAGACAGCGCCATGCGGGATTAAAACAAATGATCATGGAAGCCAAAGGAATGGATCCTGCCAACGTGAGTGGCATATATTAATTTCTATGTAGCTGCTTGCATGGGTAAGGAAACCCAGCCATCAGGAGGCAGGAATACGGTTGGCTTGCCTGTACTGGGGTGTAGTGGTTAGAATAGGGGGGAGGTAGGCAAAGTGGAGCTTGCCAAATGTTTCTGGACTACAATTCCCATCATCTCTGACCATTGGTCATGCTGGCTAGGGGTTTTGAAAAGCAGAATCCATTCTCAGAGGCCCTGCACTTTCTGGAGCTGTCAGGGAACTGCCATCAGCTCAGAGGCGAGAGGTGGAAGGGCAGCTGGGTTATAGGGAGCCTCCAAAGATTGTGAGAAGCAGCACTTCATCTGCGGAGGAGGGAAGCCCCACCTCTAGTGGGGAAGGGATGCAGGGCTTGGAGGATGCAAGAGAGAGCCAAGACACCGTGCATGAGCAAAGTGGGGGGGGGGGAGGCAGGTCCTCCTTTAGCCACGCCCTCTCTGCGCAGTTGGTTTACACGCAGAGAGGGGAGACGTCGGGTGGGGGTCAAGACACTACTCTGCTGGGGAAAGTTTAAGGACCACCCACTCCCAGATTCTGCTAGTGACTGAGCAAGACATGGAATTGAGATGTTCTGCACTGTAAATGTTTTTGCACCAATAATAAAGCCTTTGAAAAGACCAGTGGGGATCTTGCCTGTTCGGTCTTGAGCAACCACGCTGATAGGCATAACAGGAACAGTTAAATGTCTTTCTTGAAAAGGGAAAATACATTGCACACACTCAAACACATTATCCACATTATCCCACACCAAGAAAAAAGGCATTTGGGTCTTCTGAACATCCACAGAAAACCTCAGCTCTGGGAGTGGGGATTTTAAAAAACTAAACTCGCCAGCACTTCTGTTTCTCTGTCTGTCCCCCATAAAGGGCGGGGAAGGTTCATATTCTCTTCTTTCCAAAGTCCACCTGTCTGTGGTACACAGGGCCAGAAGCAAACATGGGAAGAGCAACAGGTACAAATGTTGGCTTTGTACAGTGGGCGAGTTTCTACTGTCACACACCTCTAACCACCCTCCACCCTAAGAAGCAAAGGGCATGACCTCAAGGACACGTTTCAGCCAGGCAAAAGCACTCAGGATGCAATGCGAGGGCAGTGGAGGGGCTGGCCTGGGAAGAGTTCAGAGGGCCAGACAGAGAGGCATGGAGGTCCGCCTTAATCCCCTAGGCCTGAAATCCCCCACACCTGCTATACATGAACAGGCTCCTAGTGGAAAGCAGTAATGACCTCTGAGAATACTTCACAAAAGCATAAAAAAGAAGAAGCCCGCAGAGCCTTTTAAAAAAATGTATTTGCAAACTGATTTCATTATTATGGACAGAGACAAAATCTGGACATGGCTACAGAAACAGGGTTTCCTGCTTTTTTAAAAAAATGTACCTGCTGTACAATCGTCTTTTCATTTATTTTCTCATCAGACGGTGTCTTCCTTTCTAAAGTCTCCAGGGGAAACTTCCATGTTTTTATAGTATCTGTCAATGAGCTGTGGGACCATTTACTCTTCATCCCACCCCCAAGACATGCCCTCCTATGTGGTACTTCTGCATCAGGGCAGAAGGGGAAATGGGATTAGCTGGGGACTTTTACAGGAGTCTGCCAAGCAAAGAGCTGAATTTCAGGCAAGCACCTGAGCTGTCAAAAAGGCTCATCCTGATGCAGGTATAAAGCAGGAGGGTGGGTGGGAGGGACGAAGGAGCCACTGAGAAATTGTTGGATGGTTTGCAAATTGTTGGATAGTGTGGCGTTTGTACAGAGCCCCCGATCGTTTCACAGACTATTGACCTGTACACCACTACTTTAGTCTTCCGCTGCCACTGATTTTGTGGGGAAAACCCAGGGCTCCCCAGGTAAGTGCTGAGTCTTAGTCAGGTAGAGTTAACAATGAAGATTAAAGCTTATTTCAAACAAACAAGTTTTAAAATATATTTGAAACGCTGTCACTCTATTCCCTCTCAGTCTTGTCCCTGTTTCTAACTCACTCTGACTCCTCTATCTTCCCCACCCCAAAGAACCAACCAAACTTACTATCAAAACCTCTGGGCTGAGCCTTAAAATCAGGTAGGCTCTGCCTCCCGGCTTTCTTATTGGTCAACCTATTAACCCTTTCTCTCCCCCAATATAAACGTATCCCCAAAGAATAGGCAAACGCAATAGATGGTTTGTAATTGAGGAGATTTCACCCCTCCCATATCCAAGAATCTCCTGAGGAGTCTGCTGATTCTGCAGAGAGGAGGAGGCGTGTTCTGCTCTCTACTTATTCTGCTCCAGCACTACATCAAAGAGTTGGTCAGTGAGTGTTAGAGATCGTGTGTATAGATAAGGTTGCTGCTAAGAGCAGCTGCAGACACTCAGTGCGGTTTAGCATTCATTTATGCTTAAGCTCATTTAGCTCTGTATATAGTTGTATAATAGTTGTAGATAGAATAAAGAAGATATTCTACAGAGCTGCTCTCCGAGTTGTTTATATACTCTGCTATACTCTGCTGTGCGGACGACTGTCTACTTGTGGAAGTGAATCTGGTGCTCACAACTCTAAGCTGTGAGTCCACAGCACTTTGACCTGTTCCTGTGCTGAAGGTGGTCTCTGGAAGTGCTACCCAGCTTGCCTAGCCCAGTCGGGGCTGAAGTGGATGAGTCCAGTTAGTGGCACTGGCTCAAGGGCGATGCTGACAGTAATTCTGCGAGGCTTCCTGCCTCCCAGTTATTCAACAACTGCAAGGGCAGAAAGTGTCATCCTCTCTCCCATTTGCACAGAGCAATCCTGTGCAGGTCTACTCAGAAGTATGATCAGTGCTTTTTTCTAGAGAAAAAGGGTGTCGGTACTCATCATGAAGTTGTTACAGTGTGTGCCGCACTTTTAACCATTGTTTTCCTTCTAGAAAAAGGGTGCTAGTACTGTGTACCTTTGAGTACCCCCAGGGAAAAAAAAGCACCGAGTAAGATCATTGAGTGCAACAGGGCTTACTTTTAGGTAAAGGGGGGAAAGGGGGCTGCTTCAACCTAATTTGGCCAAATCATCACCATCAGGTATTAAATTTGTATACCACCCTTCATCCAAAAATCACAAAGTGGTGCACAACATAAAAATACAAAATGAAAACACAAAATACGTTATAAAACAAAGCAAAAGCAAAACAAACCAATAACCCCATTTACACAGACATATATTATTATAATATGTCAACAGGCACCAGCCCAATTCAGTTCAGGATCCGGGATTTAGTTGGATCTAATACATAGCCTGAGTATTTTTCTGAGAGACTTCCAGACCTTTTTCATGAGCAGGGATGGATGAAAGCAGTTGATCTTCTTGAGATTTAACGGGACACTGTGTTCTTTGGAGTAATTCATTCAATATGGATTGGACAGATAGAGGAGGGCCTTTGTTGATAATGTGGTGTGGTTTGAGATGCACAGATGAGAAGGAACATATATTCCACAAACTGAATGGCTTGTGCCTTTGAGGGGCTGTCTTTCAGGGGTTAAATGCTGTCCATTTTGTGGAAGTTCTCCCAAGACTTTATGAATGATTGTAATTGAGAAGTATTACACTCTAGTATGTAGTAATGAGGCCTCTCCATTTCATAGAATCATAGAATCATAGAGTTGGAATAGACCACAAGGGCCATCGAGTCCAACCCCCTGCCAAGCAGGAAACACCATCAGAGCACTCCTGACATATGGTTGTCAAGCCTCTGCTTAAAGACCTCCAAAGAAGGAGACTCCACCACACTCCTTGGCAGCAAATTCCACTGTCAAACAGCTCTTACTGTCAGGAAGTTCTTCCTAATGTTTAGGTGGAATCTTCTTTCTTGTAGTTTGGATCCATTGCTCCGTGTCCGCTTCTCTGGAGCAGCAGAAAACAACCTTTCTCCCTCCTCTATGTGACATCCTTTTATATATTTGAACATGGCTATCATATCACCCCTTAACCTCCTCTTCTCCAGGCTAAACATGCCCAGCTCCCTTAGCCGTTCCTCATAAGGCATCTTTTCCAGGCCTTTGACCATTTTGGTTGCCCTCCTCTGGACACGTTCCAGTTTGTCAGTGTCCTTCTTGAACTGTGGTGCCCAGAACTGGACACAGTACTCCAGGTGAGGTGACTCCATTTGGCCTTGCGGTGTTATTAAAACCCAAGAAGGAAGATGGTGTGGAGGCCTTACCTCTCTCTTGGAGAGTTTTGGTTAACCTGGATCACAGGGAGCTCTCCAGGGTCCTGTTCAGCACTCCTTTGCCAGGCTGACCGCTATTTAGATGGGACTTCTGGAATAACCCTAGTGCTCTTCCACACTTCCAATTATCCCACTGCTTTCCCCCAGTGAATCGGAACAAATGGCAATTGGGTTTTCCACAAATTGCTGTTTGTTCCGATTTAGCATTAAATGGGTTTTCATGGGGGAAGTGGCAGGGTAAAGGCAAAACTTCTCAGACTCATGGCTAGAAAGCATGGGGCAAGTGGAAAACTGCTCAGACCCCTGCTTTCCAGCCATGGGAAAAACATAACTGTGGACGAACCCTTAGACTGGACTTCTGCACTAATCTTGTTTGACCCATGTTCCTCAAGACCCAACACCTCTGTGCAGACTTTGCATGCCCCAGACTTGACCTGAGGGAAGATAGGACAGGATTGGTAACTGATGAACAGCACATGTCTACTCGGAAGTAGGCCACATTGAATTCAGTGCTCCCAGACAGGGGCATTGATAGATATATGAAGGCCTACAACATGAATTTGCATAAACATGTGGGGTTGTATCCAACTAAATTAGAGTCAACCCACTGGGATTCATGGTCATGACTAACTCAAACCCATGGATCACAATGGGTCTACTCTGAATGATGTAGGCTTCAATTCTAACACTAAACTGCGAATAAGCCCCACTGAATTCAATAGGACTTCCTTAGGAACATTTCATTCATGCTTATTTGTTTCTATATTTAGATCCCACCTTTTCTCCAAAGACCTTGAGGTGGCATGCATGGCTCTTTCCATGAATCCTCGCAACAACCCTGTGAGGTAGGTTAGGCTGAGAGACAGTGAACAGCCCATGGCCGAGTGGCAATTTGAATTCTGGCCTCCCATTTCCTAGTCCAGCACTCTACACCACGCTGGCCAGGATTGTCCTGTTAGCTGTAGACTACCTGCCAACTTCATGCGAACAAATTAATGCATCTATATCTATATACATGGAACTTTCTGAAGATCTCAGACCCCGCCCCAAAGAGTTGGGGTTTGGGCCCTTTGGGGCACCCTTTAACGCTGCTTCCCTCTGAGCTACAGCCTGGGAGAAGTGCTTAGATCAGCAATAAATTCTCTAAACACCACTTAACAGCCACTACCCAGCGGAAAATTGAGAGGTCTGGCTTTCTTTTCTGGTGGATTAGGGTTAAATGAACCTGAAATGCTTCAATTTAGTTAAGCGTCCAAAAGTTTTTGCTGCTTCTGCTTTTTTTAAGTCCATAAATTAGCTGGCAAAGGCAGTTAGAATCATGTTTCCACTCTGCCTTTTCTCTCCCAGGGTGGTTGGATAATCCCATTGCTGCTTCCAAGATGGAACCAGGAAGCAGTGAGATATAATTAAAGAGAACGAGGGAGAGAAAAGAGAGGGAGCTGCAAATAGTAATTAGAGGAGTCTTATGTACCGATTTCAACTTGGAGTGATGGAAAATTAAGATTCGGAAGGATAACAGGGAAGAAAATGAAACTGAAGGTCAGTTATCGAAATACATATGCCCATTTTGGTTCTCTATTTTCAAATCCTAAATCCACTTCTCCACATTTCTGCAGAAATTTGCTTCTAAGAAATCTGCATGAAAATTAGTGTGCCTTTTAGTGTGATTTTCTCCCCCAAAATGCATTTTTGTTTGTTTTCTGTTTTTACGTATTGCATTTATTTTGGCAACTAGTTCCTTCCAGTATGATACATTTTTGTAAGATCTTTTCGCAGGAGGCCTCTCCCCTTCCTGTGGTTTCCAGCAACTGGTATCCGGAAGAGCTCCAAGTGTGGAGAGACAGCACAGGCTTTGTGGCGAGTAGTCTAACCTTATTTTAAAGCCATCTAGGTTGGTGGCCACCCCGGCTCCTGTGGGAGAGAGTTCCACAGTTTAACGATATCCTCTACAGAGAGTTACCCAATATATGGTCTTTGCAGTGTCAGCTAAAAACCTCCTCCTCCCAGACCTTTTAAACCAGGCTTTCTTTGAGAGCCAGTGTGGTGTAGTGGTTAAGAGCGATAGACTCGCAATCTGGGGAACCGGGTTCACGTCTCCGCTCCTCCACATGCAGCTGCTGGGTGACCTTGGGCCAGTCACACTTCTCTGAAGTCTCTCAGCCTCACTCACCTCAGAGAGTGTTTGTTGTGGGGGAGGAAGGGAAAGGAGAATGTTAGCCACTTTGAGACACCCTCGGGTAGTGATAAAGCGGGATATCAACTCCAAACTCTTCTTCTTCTTCTTCTTCTTCTTCTTCTTCCTCAACCTTGGCCCTCCAGATGTTTTGAGACAACAATTCCCATTATCCCTGACCACTCACTGGTCCCTGCTAGCTAGGGATCATGGGAGTTGTAGGCCAAAAACATGTGGACGGCTGAGGTTGAGGAAGCCTGTTTTAAACTCTCAGATTTAATGTCCAGACTGTTGAAATTATTTCCTTTTTTCGTATATAAATTTTTATTAGTTTTCAACATATCATTTTCAACAATAATGAAACGTATTTTAACATCTTATACAATTATTTGACTTCCAATCAATCTCATCTGAAAATTTTCCAATCTAATCACTAAATATACATTTCTCACTTCCACAATTACATTTAACTCATAACTGATATCACTATTCTTTCCCTAATTTGCAATGCTTCATACATTTCTCCTTACAAAATTCTTGTAGTCCTACTAGCGTAATTTGTTGATTACAGTTGCTCTTCAAATAGTTCCTATATTTCTTCCAATCTTCTGTAAATCTCTGGTCCCACAGGTTTCGAATCCTTCCTGTCACTTTTTCTAATTCTGCATAGTCCATTAATTTTGTCTGCCATTCTTCTTTCGTCGGAATCTCTTCTTTCTTTGTTGAAATTATTTCCTGGTGTTGCTGGCAAGGTTTTTCATTTTGTCTTTTTTATTACATTGATTTTCTTTGCTGGTTTATATTTTCCTCTCTCTCTCCCCCCCCTCTGTGTGTGTATGTAGCAGTGTTACTCTTGTAAACCACCCCAAGTTATTGTAAATAAAATAAGGACATTTTCTGGATCTTATCCCGTGCTATTTTTCTAGAAAAAGAGGTACCGGAACTCACCATGAACACCTTCCTTGCTCCCTTACAATGGCAATGGTGCCCACCTGGGAGACTGAAAGAAAGCCCTAGTCTTATCCTTGCGTCCCCTCTCACCAACTCTTTTCTTTTCCTAGCAAATTCCAAAACTGGGTTCTAGCTTTGGAAGTTTTCATTCCAGCTTAAAAAAAGAGAAAAAAGCTGAAGAGAGAGTTCTCTGCCATGCCGACCAGTGGTGTAGCGTGGGGGGTGCAGGGGGGGCCGGCCGCACCGGGCGCAACATCTGGGGGGGGGGCGTGCTCGCACTCACAGCTCTCTGCCCCTACCTGGCTCACTCACTCTCTCTCACTGCAGTGCTGGCTGTGCGAATCCGATCCGAGCCGCCGGGTCGCCGCCCACTGTGGAGGGGAGGGTGCCAGGCGTGCGGTGCGGTGCGGAGAGAGAGCGAGGGACTATCTGGGGGAGGGACAGTGCAGCGGGGGGGGGGGGCGCAAATTACTTGCCTTGCCCCGGGTGCTGACAACCCACGCTACGCCACTGATGCCGACAGTTGTTTATTTCATTTACACACACTGGGCATCCTAGTAAGAAACCTACTGTGTCAGCCATTGTAATGAATAGCCGCAAGACAGAGGAAAAGGAAGTCCAGAGGGATAAATAAAAAAAGGAAGAGAGAGAGAAAGCACAGTGAAACTTTGCATTCTAAATGAGTTCAAGTTGTGCTTGGAGACTTTGCCCTTCCTGTGAGCCTGATTTTTTGTGAATGGCTAAAGGCACACACGCACATACCATGAATGAAATGCTGACAGCGAAAAGAGAAATGAAAAAGTTAGATGTATATGGACATAGCCACACTGCAGAACAAAAGTGGTGTGTTGCCTATTGCCCTTTTCCCCCTACAGGGAACTGTAGGATGGCTAGGGGCTCTAGCAAAATGATCAGCAATCTCATCAAACTACAGTTCCCAGGATTCTTGGGGGGGGGGGGAACGACGACACACAGCACACACACAAATTGTAAAACAGTTATTTGCACCTGCAACTGTTCTCTGAGACATGTGACTGTATAGGATAGTCTTGCCCAACAACGAAATAAGTCTAGAAAGGTGTTCAAGGCAGACTCAAGCTGATACTTTGAGTGGGGCTGTCTTTAGAAGTGTCAGTTGTTTTATTGAAGTTCTTCGATAAAATGGTTCCCCAGATGTATCAAAAGCTGCAGGTTTCCAACGGCCGCGAGAGTTCTAATAGCACAAGGATAGAAGACTGAAGAAACCCCAACTAAAGAATCATGGCAAGAAAAATTGATGGACTATGCAGAATTGGCAAAACTGACATATAAACTATGGGACAAGGATAACTGTGACTTTAAAGATGAATCAGAACCCTTTGCAAAGTATTTGAAGACGCAACAAAGCGAACTGGACTCCTTGGTTGGCTTTGAATAAACATTCCCAAACTTTTTTATCGATGATAATCAGCTAAATAGTCTGAGGATCTCTACAACTGTGTAACATGCAGAGAACAGCATTCTTAGAGTGGGGGGAGGGAGGAAAAATGGGGGAAAAAATAAGGATGAGATGTTTCTGGATAATATGTTTTGTTTTAATTTTGAATAAAAAATGTTATAAAAAAGAAGAAGCTGCAAGTTTCCTAAGCGCGCTCTCTCTCTCTCTCTCTCTCTCTCTCTCTTACACACAGAAACACACACACACACACACACACTGCTGATAATTGAAATATGGATGTTAAAACTTTGGGAAGTCGCCCAAATGATGACACCTGTTGTCCTACCTATTTTGCAAAAATGGGTGTATAAACTGGATGCACTTGATCCTTCCTTTAATTTCTGGAAGAAAAGAAATTGGGAGAAAAATGGTTGTGTCTAGTTTCCCCCCCCAGAAAGGAGAAATTCCTGTTGCCAAACCATACAGATCATGTGTTGCCTGATGTATGAAGATGCTTGACCTGACTGGTCCTCTCCTCTTTTCATTTGTGGAAAAAAAGTACTGATTAACACGCTGTTTGACAAAACAGATGTATAAAAGCTTATTGAGAAGCAGAGGAAGATACTTGAATGCTTGAGGCCGGGTGGTCTAATCTGCACTCATCTAGAAAGGTGAAGGCCACTTTCAGCCCTGCTGATTCTTCTAAGGGCTGAAGGCGGCAACCACTGAAAGCTGATCAAGGCTGATGAAGGCTTCTGGTCTTCTCTAGCCCTTGGAACGACACGTCCATTCAGTGAGATTCAGCTTATCTCTCTCCACACGCGCCCATCTCTAGATGGGAACAAAGCATTTTTAAAAAGGAATAATGGGCGAGGGAAGAGGAGAAACTGCAGGTAGGCTGTGAGCTTTCCTTTACTCCCAAGCTGCGTCTCCAGTTGATAACAAGACTTATTTAAGTGTCTGTCAAGACCTGAGATGAATTTTCTGCTGCCCAAGGCAAAGCACTGAGTCTGAGTTTTTTCAACCAGTAACTTGTGTCAGTCTGACCGAGAGGACAGCTTAACCTCCAGCTTCTGAGGTCAGGATATTTCCACGTGGCCAGCTTTTATGGATAATCACTTGTCTCCAAAGAAGGGTTCGGAAAATCCTGCTTTGCTAAAGAAAATGTGTCTCACCCGGATTGCTGAGAAAAAGTCCTCTATGTCCTCACTTGAGTCCTGTCAAGAGTACTTCTCTGATGTGTAAATGGATGGTTTCAACATCAAATGGTGCATTATATTTCATAAGTCTTATTTCACCTTATCCTGTGGTCAAATTATTATTTATTTATAAAAATATCTGTATACTGCTATTCATGTGTTTGTTTGTTTTTTAAATCAAAGGAGTTTACGACAGCATCTACAATAGTACCTTGGGTTAAGAACTTAATTCGATCCGGAGGTCCGTTCTTAATCTGAAACTGTTCTTAACCTGAAGCACCACTTTAGCTAATGGGGCCTCCGGCTGTTGCCACACCGCTGCTGGGCGATTTCTGTTCTCATCCTGAAGCAAAGTTCTTAACCAGAGCTACTATTTCTGGGTTAGCAGAGTCTGTAACCTGAAGCATCTGTGACCCGAGATACCACTGTATATACAATGAAGACCATGAGAAATTTTAGACTTAGAGATCAATGAATATGGAAAGAGGTTTTCTTAATTGCTGCCTAAGTTTGGTAGCATATGATTTTTTTAAAAGCAGATATTTAAACGTTCAAGCAGAAGGCACCTGCGGAATTTCTATTGCTGTAGGTGCAGGATGATGACACTAAAGACTCAGCTTCTTGTTATTGTTAGATCATAGAATTGTAGTGTTGACCATTCAGTCCAAACCCCAGCAATTCAGGAATCACAACTAAATCACAGAAGAGCTTTGCCAACTCAGGGGACCAACAACAATGCTCTTGCAGATGATCGCAGTGATATAATGGTTTAGGTAAAGGTAAAGGGACCCCTGACAATTAGGTCCAGTTGCGGATGACTCTGGGGTTGCGGCGCTCATCTCGCTTTATTGGCCGAGGGAGCCAGTGTACAGCTTCCAGGTCACGTGGCCAGCATGACTAGCCCACTTTTGGTGGACCAGAGCAGCGCACGGAAACGCTGTTTAGCTTCCCACTGGAGCGGTACCTATTTATCTACTTGCACTTTGGTGTGCTTTCGAACTGCTAGGTTGGCAGGAGCAGAGACCAAGCAACGGGAGCTCACCCCATCGTGGAGATTCGAACCGCTGACCTTCTGATCGGCAAGCCCTAGGCTCTGTGGTTTAACCCACAGAGTTTGGGTGGTCCTTAAAGTCCTCTGAGCCTAGGTTGTTCAGGGTTTTGTAAAGTAATACAAGGATCCTGAACCAGGCTTGGTAGCAAATGGGCAGCCACTGCAGATGTTTTAGCCATGGGGCCACGTTCAAATATAGACAAGGCAATGAGTGTGAATTAAGACCTAGTAACAAAGTTAGTGGGTCTACTCTGAGTGTATTTCGAGGCAGGAAAGAGAAATTACCCAGTGGACCCACTGAAATTATTAGGTCTAAATTAGCCATGGCCATTCAGTTCAAGGGGTCTACTCTGAGCAAAAGTTAGCTGACCAAAGCCTTAAGGCTCTTTGCAACCCTAAGAGCTTGCAGGATCCAATTTCACCAACCAAGTCTCTGAAGGGATATAATTTAAAAGTACGTGAACATCTGCGGACAACAAAGCTTTTTTCCAAAACAAAGTTAATGTGAAGAGTTTCTGACCATAGAGAAGACACTGCAGGCCATGTCCACATCATACTCTTCTTGGAGGTGTTATCAACATCTAGCCAGTTCTCTCTTTTAAAATACCATGGAGTCAAATATACCTGGAACATCCATTTTTGTTGAATCAATCTCAATCTTAAATATAAAGAAACACTACATACAGATAGGAAAGCAGGTTTCTGTCTATTGATTTCTGCCCTTGGGGTCCTTTTTGTCTCTGCCAATATAAAATGCTGGGGGGAGAGAGAGAGAGAGAGAGAGAGAGAGAGAGAGAGAGAGAGAGATTTTCTCCATGGCTTTTCCAAACAAAAACTGATTTAGGGATGCAGGCACCATCATTGGCACCCCAAAATGTATTAAAACGTAGTTTGTAGCAGAAAAGAACACCCCTAAATTATTTTGTTGTTTTAAGCCTTTTCAAAGGTCTGGGTTAATGGTTTTTTGTTTTTGTTTTTTTCTAGCTCGCTAATGTGGGTATAAAATTTATATTTAAGAAATGTGTTTGATAATCTGAAACTTTTCTGGTACCCATATATTGATGATTCGCTTGCCGTTCTTGTGTGCTGCTTTGAACATAATTTTGAGGGGAAGAAATGTATAAATAAACTTGATGGTGATGATTTGCATCTGAATTGCTTTTGCAATTTTTTGATTACGCAAACTTAGCAGTGCTGATCAAAGAGAAAGACAGGTAGATGCAGCTGAAAAATGGAGGCTAAAGAGAGTATGTAAAAAGAACTAAAAATTTCAGGAAAAAGAACAAACTATATGTAATAAAATATTTATAATGTATTAGGATAGGATAAGGATGTATAGAGCTATTATTCATATTCATGAGTACTAAGTTTGATGGGACTGTATTTTCTTCTTTTAAATCTTTATTTCATTTAATTTTATAACATGGAATATGTTCTCTAAGGTATACAGAATCTACAGTGTAGATTATTTCATTGATAAAATTCCTGTTTTCCATTCTGTGTCTATCTCATTCTATTTTTGTGAGTTCCCTGCACCACAACGCGACATCCTTTAATATATTTTGAACTTGTCATTGCATTATATATATTAGTTATTTTGGCCCCCAGAACAATCTTACAATAATTTTTCCACTCCTTTACAAACTTGGTCTATGCATATCAATAATTTTGTTTTGGAATGATGTTTTGAATTGTGCTTGGAAACGTACTGGGAGCCAAAGTAGGACTTTCAGGACCGGTGTTAAATGGTCTCGGCAGCCACTCCCGGTCACCAGTCTAGCTGCTGCATTCTGGATTAGTTGTAGTTTCTGGGTCACCTTCAAAGGTAGCCCCACATAGAGTGCATTGCAGTAGTCTAAGTAGGAGATAGCCAGGGCATGCACCACTCTGGCGAGACAGTCCATGGGCAGGCAGGGTTTCAGCCTGCCTACCAGATGGAGCTGCCCTGGACACAGAATTGACCTGCGCCTCCATGGACAGCTGTGAGTCCATAATGATGAAGATCCCTTCTCCAATCTCCAGCATCCCCTGGTAGGCCCAAGAATGCCCCCTGTCTAAAACCCTGGAGATCTGCTACCAGTCAGTGTAGACAATACTGAGCTAGATGGATCAATGGTCTCACAAGGTGTAAAGCAGCTTCTTCTGTTTCCTGTGTTGGGTTAGCTCTGTCTGCCCACCAGGGTCTCCTGGCTCTGGGTGGCCTGTGTGTCCATCAAGTTCTTCTTACGTTCTTATGCTCTTACGTGACTGAAAGTTCCCCCTTAGTACGTCAGACCCCGCAAGTGTGCATTGCCTGGCTTAAGCGAATCCGCCATTGTCCAACTAACTGTTCAGAGGTGTCAATTTAGGAGCCTTTCATCCCTCTGAGCGTCATCTCCCGGCAGGAGAGTTTTCATCTTGTTGCTCCTCTGAAGTTCTTTGGGCTGGCAAAAGCGGGAGGGTGGTGGGGGATAGAGCCAGGCAAAGCACAAGAGATCACAAGGCATCACTTCTCTAAAATGTGGGCTGGGAGATAAACAGGGACTGGGGAGTAAGCAAAGAGACATTTGCTACGATGGCTCTTTCCCTGAAGAAGAGCTTTATATAGTCCCGGATGTTTATCCTGGCCTTCGGTTGAGAAGATTCATTCCATCCCATCTCTGCTTGCTTCTGCCAAGACTGTCCCTCTTGCAATGGGAAGGGGAAATCCAGATCCCCTCTACACATGCTGCTGTGTAAAACTCACAGACTCTTCCCCTGACTCTCACAGATTCAGAGTCAGACCCAGTGAGCACCTGGACAGCAGATCAAACCATTACACTGGTCACTTAGTCTTTGCCATGGTG
Source organism: Podarcis tiliguerta (assembly GCF_965153285.1). NCBI lineage: Eukaryota > Metazoa > Chordata > Lepidosauria > Squamata > Lacertidae > Podarcis > Podarcis tiliguerta. The sequence goes on from NC_139542.1 coordinate 6,388,206, forward strand.
AGATGTACTGTGTTTCTATTTAAACCATCATACTCATTCCTTAATTGACACCTATGCATCTAAATTAGTACGTTCAAATGTTATGCAAATCTACATCTGCCTCTTGTCCTCTTTTTTGTCAGTGGCTGCCCTGACAGAAGTTGACTCTCTCTCTCTGTGACTTCTGGTCCCATTGACTTTGCAGGAAAGCCCTCTTCACTCCCATGGTGTCCTGAATGCAAATGAAACAGGCAAAGTCTCCTTGAATGGTCATGTCTTCTTGAAATAAATAAAAAATAAAATAAAAAATTGTCCAGTAGCACCTTACAGACCAACTAAGTTTGTTCTGGGTATAAGCTTTCGTGTGCATGCACACTTCTTCAGATACACTAAAACAGAAGTCACCAGACCCTTATATATAGTGGGAGGGTGGGGTGGGGTTTTTCTCAGAAGGGTAGTAGGAGATTGACTCAATGGGTATGGTAAACCTGTTGACGACTGTTAGCGACTGCAATTAGTCCTACAGGAAAAAGCAAGGGATAGTATGCAGATGACCAAAAAGTTTTAGCATATGTAACAAGACAAGAATCCAATATCTCTATTCAGGGTCTGAATCAGAGACTCTGGTGTCTTTATGCTATATAGTCTATGTACGCATATATGCAACCTGAGCCTACAGTGGAGGGCTTCACAGCATTGTCATCCCAAGAGGGTCTTGTTTCTCCCATAGCTGCAGCCCTGGATTCAAACATGGCTCTGACTTTCTCTAGCTTGTTGACTTTAACAGACTGCAACCTCCTCCCTCAAGGTCACATTCCTGCAAACTCTAAACCCTAAACCCTGGCTTTTGTTCTTCTGACTAACCCTTGGTAGACCCTACTCACTTGCCATCTGGCACAAAGCCCCTCTCCATAGGTTTCTTAACGGGCCGCTACCTTCCTTTTGTCTTCTTAATGGCTCCTCTCCCTGGCGATTACCAGTCTGGCCTGGCTATTCCAGCAATTGAATCTGTGATGGATCCAGGAATTAGAAGTGGGGTCCAAGTATTAAGCATACCCCTCCAAAAAATCTATATCTATCTATCTATCATCTATCTATATATCATCTATCTATCATCTATCATCTATCTATCTATCTATCTATCTATCTCTATCATCTATCTATCATCTATCTATCATCTACCTATCTACCTATCTACCTATCTACCTATCTACCTATCTACCTACCTACCTACCTACCTACCTACCCAGTGTTTCCCCCCCCTAAAAAAATGTTTAGGGGTACTCTCATTTTGACTCAAGAAAATCACTATTTTAAAGTTCAGATCGGGGGAAATAAATACAGTAAATGGACAAAGGTACAAAGATTCACAAAATGTTTAGGGGTATGCGGACCCCTTCGGCCCCCCAGAAAAAAGCACTGTACCTACCTACCTAGCTAGCTAGCTAGCTAGCTATCCGTTTTTAGCTGTTCTTATTTTTATCTGTGAGCCAGCTTGAGTCCCGGCCAGGCAAAAAGAGGTGTGTGTGTGTAAAAATAAATATATAATAACAATATAATAAAAACTACCAGATGGTAAGGCACAAATGGCAACATGGCAAGGCTATTGCGCAACAGATGAGCAAGGAATGTTTTTGTGTGAGAGGCTCTCTTGAGCACCCTGCCACCCTTCTCTACAGGCCAGTGTTGGGATCACCCACAATGTTTTGCTTTAAGCCTTGGGGTGTGAGTATTATTATACACTTACTCCAACATCTGGAAGGTACTCAGCTGGGGAAGGCTGGTGTTCAGCGATGCCTGCAGAATTTAAGATCCTGGAGTTTCTGAGGCCTAGCAGTATTTGGGAAGGTGTTATAGCTTGATGGCAGGGTGTGTGTGTGTGTGTGTGTGTGTTGGAAATGCAAAGGCAACAGAAGGCTGTAGGAAGGATGAGGTAATCCTAAGCAGCGTGGATGTTAGCAAAATGCAGCACTTTCTTCCTAATCACAGTAAACAGCATACACGAAATCTTAGCAGGTGGTTCCTGGCCTTATGCTGCAGCTTAAAATTGTATCCTTGTGATTCTAGGCATAGCTGGTTGGGCGGAAGAGCTCTCTTCTCATGCTAGACATCCCTTTTCTTTAAGAAAAGAAACAGCAGATGGATGAGGTTTTCCTAAATACTTGAGGAGTGAAATTCCTTGAATAATCACTCAAATGTAGCCGCGATGCAGAGAAGCTGCTTGTGGTTTATAATTTTTTAATCCCTTGCTATACGCTTTAACGAAAGGCATTGTAGGATGACTTTAGTCTGGAGCAGGAGAGTTCTGCCAGAGAGCTAGTGCTGTGGTCAGAGAGTTGGGTTCAAATTGAGGAGACCCAGGTTCGAAACCTGACTTTGCTATAAAGCTCCCCAGATAGCCTTTAGCCAATCGATCTCCCTCAATTGATTTTAACCCACGTCACAGAATCATAGAATAGTAGAGTTGGAAAAGACCACAAGGGGCATCTAGTCCAACCTCCCGCGATGCAAGGATGTTTTGCCCAACGTGGGGTTTTGTCAGGAACTGCCATCAGTGCCGGAGGGAGAGAGCAAAATCCAGAGGGATTCCGGAGAGCGTCCCGGGATTGGGAGAGGCAGCCCATCTTCTGGGAAAGAGAATCAGCGTGGCACCAGTGGAGAAGGGGGGGCAGATGGGGGAATCGGCGAGGCGGTCCCATGACTCCTTGCCGGGGACCAGCGGGGAGAGTAGAGGTCCTCCGCTGCCTACGCCCTCCTTGCGCAGAAGGCTTTCACGCACAGAGAGTAGGAGAAGACTAGGCGTCAAAGAGCTTCTTTGCTGGAAGAAGTTTAAGAAACACCCACTGACGGATTCTGCCAGTGATTGAGACAGCCACGGGTGAGTGGCTGTCCGGACAAAAAAGGTTCACTCAGGCAATCCAGCCAGGTGTTTGCACCGGCTTACGCATGAGCAACCCCTAGGACCATTACAGGTTTGAACCCCTGACCCTGAGATTAAGAGTCTCATGCTCTACCAACTGAGCTATAAGTCTGGGGTCTCACAGGGTTGTTATGAGCAGACAATGAGCAGAGGTTGAACCTTGTATGCTGCTCTGAGCAGTGTGGGAGAAAGGATAGAGCAGTGGTTCTCAAATATTTTCCTCCAGGCCACACTTTCAGAATAAAAAAATTATTGTGCCACATCTCATATATATATATAGTAAGAAATACATTGGAAAACACAGCTAAGGTTGTCTTCAGTCTCATTTAATGCTCTTCCTTTCATTTTGAAAAGATTTCTATCCATGTTTTGCAAACAAAAAAACAACAACATATGATACTGTACTGAAATGTTTAAATGTTTCTTTGATTATCATCGAATCTTCCTGCCTCAGTTGCCGTCGTCTCCTGACACACCCTTTGAGAACCACTGGAGTAGGGTAATACATAAATAATAATTATTGCCTTAGGTGGGGCTAAGCCTGGGCCAAAACACCTTGCAAATATTTGTGTCCTGCATAAACAGCAGCCAATTTTCTGGTATTTTGCTGAGTGGGAGATTTCCCCCCCTGAGCGCTTCACCACTTGCTGTACTGAGTCTTGCCAGGAATGTGGGAAGTGGTAGAGAGAGCCTTGAGCTGCTTCTTGTTGACTAAACTTCCCAGAAGGCTTTGGGCGTGAGGTGGCGTTGCCCCAAGGCTTCCCAGGAAATGTGGAAGGGTGGCAGGAAACTGTGGAGGGAACTCTGCAGCCTGAGGCTTTGTGAACACAAATGTTAAAAAGTGAGAAAGCAAATGGAACCTTCCCTGCTGCCACCTTGTTTAGGACAGCAAGTTGCAACCCCTCCTCAAAATTTCAGAGAAATTTCTATCCCCAAGGAATAGTTGGGAAAAAATTGTTAGGCACAATTCCACATGGGGACTTAACACCTGTGTTGTTGTTGTTTCCCTCTCTCTCATGCATAACCTCTCAGGAACAACCCAAACCAATTTACAGTATGATAACAATATGTATAAAACAGTTTATCTATGTACCCACCTGGGAGTCTATGAAACAATGGCAGCACATGCATAACATCAGTTCAGATCCAATCCAGATGCTAACTGGTATCTTGTTCATAAACCTGTGCAATGCACCCGAAAAAAGACTATCGTCAGGTCAGTTGCAGACAGTCCAACCAACTAGTAATATCACATAATTGTAGAGTTGGAAGGGACCCGAATTGTCATATAGTCTGGCTCCCTGCAATGCAGGAATCACAATAATGAACATATTTTGCATAAGAAATGCAAATATGCTATTGGTTAAGTTCAATGCCTTCTTGCACTCACTTTGAGGATGCTACCAGGATGCCCTCTGCGTGTTAGGCCACAATATACTTTCTTCATTATGACATCAGTGATACAGAAACAATAAGTTTCTTTGCATATATGGGCTGCCTCTTGGTTGGAAGAAGTTCTACAAATGATGGCATCCTCCACGGACAAAGAATACAATTAAAGAATTATGAACTAAGACGCTGTGCAGAACCACCTTAACCAAGTTTCCTTGGGCGTAAAAGCCCTCTGTTTTCATTTGGACTTATTCCCCTTGAAATCATTTGATTGCAGTCTCAATCGGTTTACAGCTAAGCTCATGAGCTGTTCTTTTTGGAATCATCTACGGTGCTGCTCAGCTAATTCATTAGCTAATGCAAAGTGACTCACTGACGTCAGTCAATTCATTCATGACATCAGTTCCTTCAACCAGGCCCTCCAAGAATTTTAACTCAACAAACCAGTGGGAAAATGAACAGAAGATGGACATAACAGAGCTGGGTTTGAGATAGCAATAGAAAATGAATCACAAACTTAAGCCTCTAAATCCTTGGAAGATGACAAGGAAGGAAGAACAGCAAAAGCAGAAGGCTTTCAAGAGGATGATGGTGATGGAGATATCCTCCATCGCTGTCCAAAGTCTTTGTGGGGTAATCTCCTCACAGAAGCATCTGAAACCATCTCTAGCTTTCATCATTTACACACTTCTCTCTTTTCAGCATCTAGGCACATAGGGAGCTGACTTCTACTGAGTCAGACCATTGGTCCATCCAGCTCAGTATTGTCTACACAGACTGGCAGCAACTCTCAAGCAGGAGTCTTTTCAGCCCCACCTAGAGATGCCAAAGATTGAACTTGCAACCTTCTGTGTGCAAGACAGATGCTCTCCTTCCAAGCTACTGCCCTTCCCAGATTCTTCTCATCTGAGCAACTCTGTTGATAAAGACTCACTCCACGCAAAATTATTTATTTGCTTACAGTATTTATAGCCCGTTCTTCACTGAATATTTTCAGTCCTGGAGTGGGGAACAAAGTAATACAAATAAACAGAGGGGTGGGTGGGTAAATACACAAAGGTTCCAAAATCCCATCAACAAATCCAATAAACAGCAAATTAACAATTCTGTCATAAGGCAAACAGCAATGAGGACAAAATGAAGATTTCCACCAAATATGCAGATAAAAGCAAGCATGCACCAATCAGTGGTCTTTGCAACAGTTTGCAGTCCATTTTCGTTATAGGACAGACCACTTACTTCCTCTCTGTCTCTTACATAAAGAGAGCCCCACCCTGGGCCAGCTCATTCTGTGACTTTTGAGCCACTTAACCCCCCCTCGCCCTCATTCTGCAACCCACCCAGGCTCTCACTCGAGTGCTATGAATTGTTTCTCACAAGCACCCACAGCAAAAACCTCCCTCCCCGAGCATTGCATCCTAATATGTGAATATTAGAAACTCAAACCTGAGAAAGTGGGGCGAGGATGCTTTCTATGCCTTTGCACCTGGCCCTTCTTTTGCACAGAGATCAATGTAGACATAGGAACTTGCCCTATACCAGGTCAGACTTCTGTTCCATCCAGCTCAGTATTGTCTTGTCTGGCTGGCTGTGGCTCTCCAGGAGTTCTTTTTTCTTTGTAAATATTTCTTTATTAATTTTCCACAATTAAAAAAAATAAATCATTTCACATTTCTACCGGATTAGATTTTTACAAATACATTTTCATGAACCTTCTCATTGAATATCTGTACTTCCCTCCATACCATCTTCTGGTTCCTTATATTAACCAAATTCTTTTGCATTTCCATACTTATACTCGGAGTCGAGAGTGGATTTCTTGGTCTTTATTCAGCTCACAGTGGTGAGGAGGAATGGAAGTTCCCCCAGAATGTTGCTTTATATACCTTATTTACACAATGGACCCCACGTGATTGGCTAATTCCGGGATTCTCCAGTAGGCCAATCAGCTTGCGGATTCACTTCCACCTGGAGCTGGATTGGGTGGCTCCTGTGGACCAATCAGACTGCTGCATTCTGGATCCTATTGTTCTAGGACCAATCAGACTGCTGCATTTTGCATCCTATTCAACTCAGTACTTAACACTTTCCAAATTATTATTTCCCTTATTCCCCCCCCTAATTTTCTACTAGTTGCAAGCATTTACTTAAAATCCTGCTGATGTGTCAACCTGTTTACAGTATTCTTGCACATAAACAATGAACGATCGTTCGTTCTCCAGGAGTTCAGGCAGGGAACACCCACAACCCTTCCTGGAGGTGCCAGGAATCTAACCTGGGACCTTTCACATGCAAGGCACTTGTGGGATGTAACATAAGCAGTCAAATACAACATTTCCTGTTTGCCTAGAATGGACACACAGGGAGGACTTCCTCTCACACCTGGTCTGGAGCATCCTCCCTCTGCGTGTGTCCAGGTAGATGGGCATGACCCTAGCAGACCCTATAAAGGGGCTAGTCATGCAGCCATCTTTCTCTTGTCTTATGCTGCTCTTGTCTTCTTGACCTCTCTTGACCATCTTGATGCTTTTGCTGTGTGCTGACTCTCAACCAGCAGCACATGGGCTCATCTCTCACAAAGGATGATCTCACACTTTTCTGTGTAACTGTAACTACAAGCTAAAGTCTGCCTTCAGGATCATACTGTGAACTGAATGTGAGCAAACCTTTTCATTACTTTTAAAATGAAGATTGTTGTGCCATTATTGTTTTTAATAATAATAATATTTTTTTATTTATACCCCGCCCTCCCCAGCCAAGGCCGGGCTCAGAGCGGCTTACAAGCAATAATAAAAACAAGGTGAATGATTACAACTTAAAAACAAAAATAAAATACAACATTAAAATAATGGAACATTAAAATATTAAAATGTAGCCTCATCGCAGGAGGAGAAAGAAAAGAAAAAAGAAAGAGAGGAAGGGAGGGAATCAAATTGGCTCCAAGCCAAAGGCCAGGCGGAACAACTCTGTCTTACAGGCCCTGCGGAAAGAAATCAGATCCTGCAGGGCCCTGGTCTCATGAGGCAGAGCGTTCCACCAGGCCGGAGCCAGTGTTGAAAAGGCCCTGGCTCTGGTTGAAGCCAATCTAACTTCCTTAGGGCCTGGGACCACTAGGGTGTTGTTATTTATGGACCTTGAGGCTCTCCGTGGGGCATACCAGGAGAGGCGGTCCTGTAGGTACGAGGGTCCTAGGCCGTGAAGGGCTTTAAAGGTCAAAAGCAGCACCTTAAATCTGACCCTGTACTCCACCGGGAGCCAGTGCAGCTTGAAAAGCACTGGGTGAATATGCTCCCATGGCAGAGACCCCGTGAGGAGCCTCGCTGCAGCATTCTTTACCCGCTGGAGTTTCTGGGACAGCTTGAAGGGCAGCCCCGCGTAGAGCGAATTACAGTAGTCAAGCCTGGAGATGACTGTTGCATGGATCACTGTGGACAGGTCGGGGCAACAAGAGGGAACAAATGGGATTTACCAGGATCAGTCCAATCTGGACAAGCCAGACTGGATTGCTTAACTCAAATGGCTCTAATGTATCAACTAGCTTCCTGTTATATACAAGGGAATGTGCTCTGTTACTACCTCACTAGTATAAGCGAGGAAGGATAATATTTAATCAATATTGTGGGAATATTCAGGGATGCAGGAGAGGATATATTGTCTGATAATAGCCTTTCCAACTTGTGTTAACAAGTTCACAATTTTAGCAGAATAACATCCCCCTTTTTAAACTTGCAGTGGATGCGCTTGCTTAGGCTCGCTAAAGCCTCTATAATAACTGTTCTGGTATTTCCTCCTTATTCCCTCATAAAAGTTAAGACACGAGACAGTCTTCTATAAAAGTATAAAAAGGTTTACTCACACATCATTCTGTTCACAATAGTTTCCCAGAAGGCAGACTTAGCTTAGAAAAGTAACATACACCTGGAAACTATCTCATAAGAAGACAGTCCCTTTGTCCTCTCTTGGCTGGAAGAGGGCATCTTTGGCTAAGCAGATGTTGCTCCTTCGACGCATGTAGTCATAGAGAGAGAGATGGCTGCCCTGCCCTGTGCTTTTGTTGTTACCTGCACAGGTGAGGCCATGCCCACCTCTAGTCACATGCAGAGGAAGTCTGTCCCAGCCCAGAAGGAAACAGGAAGTTTACCTGCTGGCTGGACAAACATTCCTCCCCATGTGTAAACATGTTCACTCTAGGAATGTTGGACTTGACTGCTCTTGTGTTTCACATCCCACATATATATCCTTCTACTATCCTCAACATTCCCACAGCACTGAGCTATGGTCCTCCTGCTAGACCATCTAGACCCTAGATGGACTAAGGGTCTGACTTACTTTGAGGCAGCTTGTTACGTTCCCTAAGAACTCTGCCCTACTTGCCTTCCATTATGCTGTGCCTGCCTCTGTCTTTCATTCCCCACAGCAGCCCCAAACCCCAAACCCAGTGGGAGGGATGTACCTAGGCACTGGCCAGGTTGACCCTTGCAAACAGCGCAGGCCAGATGGGGGTGGGGAAAGCCAGGACACGTGTTCCAAACTCAACAGCGACACTCTCTTCCTAGGGATCTTATTGGCATGTCCATGGAGAGTGTGTGAGTTTTCAATCTTATCACACGTCAAGAACATCGTCAAAGCAGCTCTGGGTGTTGAAAGCAGCTGCAACTGAGATTGCTGCTGTTTCTCACTGAGCGTCTGTGAGCTCACAGCCCTCACCTCTTTTGTTTGATTTAGAATCCAGCGAGCATTTTCATCCACCGTAGCTGCAAGGGACCAGTTGTCAGTGCCCCGTTTGCGTGAGATGGGAATGAGAGCTGACAATATGCTTGTGGAAAGGAAAAGAGGGGCGGAGATTGCCATCACCTCTGTTTTCCTCCCTGCTGCGAATTAAGTGGGGCTGTAAACACTCCTGTGCAAAATTAAGTCATCCCTTTTAATGGCATTCTTAAAGTTAGAAATCCTTCCCAGCTGAAGGCTCCATAATCACATGCCACAAATGGTAGATTATTTCTTTCTGCTAAAATAGTAGATCCTTTGCTTTCAACTCTTCACTTTGATCGTATTTAAAACCCAGGCACCAAGGAGTCTCGATTACAGTCTTCGGCTTATCCTGGCATCGAACCATTGTAGTTTGGCACCCAATATATTAAAATTTGGAAACAAATTTGGAAATTCTCCTAGTCAACCTGGGATTAAGGTGGTATTTGGTTCAGGGCAGAATGAAATAAAAAAACCACAACAATTAACCATTTATGGAACATTCAAGTGGCTGTAAAATCATGTACCCGGCTAAAGAAGATAGAAGGACTCATGAGCTGGTCTGAGTGACATTCATGAGACTCCCCATACTCCAATAAAGCTTGGAATAACATCAGCCCCTAAACCAATGGAAAACTGTTTCTGCAGATATTTTATCCCATGACCTGCCATTTACCAATACAGAAGTTTAGTTGGGAGCAAGGGTGGGATTGAAGGAAACAACCAATAATCAGGAAAAGGTTTATGAGATGTTGAGGAACAGAAATACCATACTTTTCCGTGTATTAGACGATGTTTGTTTTAAATTTTAAAAGAATGTAAAAAATTGGGTGTGTCTTATACATGGATAGTTCAGAGAGGGGAATGGCGATTGGTTGCAGCCGCGAGCTGGAGGTTTTCAGTGGTGATTAGCTTCTGCTGCGGCAATTGTGTGGGCCATTGGTGGCTGCTGGTAGTGAGTGGGCAGACAATTGGTGGCTTCAGTGACGCATGCTATTTGCAATCCTCCCCCCCAAAAGCTCAACAACTCTGGGCAACCCCTCCCCCCAAAATCTTAACAACTCTTGGGAATCTCCCCCCATTTTCTAAATTTCGAGTCCCCCAAAATAGGGGTCGTCTTATACGTGTGTGTGTGTGTGTGTGTGTGTTATACATGGAAAAATACGGTATGTGGTAGTCTCTTTTCTGGACTCCATATTGGCCTCCTATTTTTTTCCCCTAAACAAGCAGTTTTTCCCTGGTGTCTTTTTGTGCTGTAGTGTCTCTCTTCTGTGGAGCACACACACACGGAGAGACGAAAATGTTCTGTTAGATTCCATTCTTGCTGTTTGCAACGATTTTACATGGAGTTATGTTTTACTATGCTGAATTTTCCACATACTTTTCCCCCCTCTCTGATTATTTTGTTCCTGAGTGAGCTTCAAACTTCACTATTCTATTTGTAATATTTTTTTCTTTCATTTTTACCTGAACTAATTTTTTGTTGTCTTTGTCCATGGAGTTTTCTTGGCAGGGATACTGGAGTGGCTTGCCGGTTCCTCCTCCAGGTGGATCACGTTTGGTCAAAACTCTCCACTATGACGTGTTCATCTTGGGTGCCCTGCTCGGCATAATTCATAGCTTCTCTGAGTTATTCAAGCCCCTTCACCACGGCAAGGCAGTGATCCATGAATAGTGATATATGGAAGTGAAAGCTGGACCATAAAGAAGGCTGATCGCTGAAGAATTGATGCTTTTGAATTATGGTGCTGGAGGAGACTCTTGAGAGTCCCATGGACTGCAAGAAGATCAAACCTCTCCATTCTTAAGTAAATCAGCCCTGAGTGCTCACTGGAAGGACAGATCATGAAGCTGAAGCTCCAATACTTTGGCCACCTCATGAGAAGAGAAGACTCCCTGGAAAAGACCCTGATGTTGGGAAAGATGGAGGGCACAAGGAGAAGGGGACGACAGAGGATGAGATGGTTGGATAGTGTTCTCAAAGCTACCAGTATGAGTCTGACCAAACTGCGGGAGGCAGTGGAAGACAGAAGTGCTTGGCGTGCTCTGGTCCATGGGGTCACGAAGAGTCGGACACGACTAAACAACTAAACGACAACAAATTTTTTGTTTGGAGTTTCCTGGAAACCACATCCGGGACACCAGATTGATATCTAGCAACCTGCACCTAACACCACAACAGTCTGTTTCCTGGGATTTCCTTCTAGATTGGCAGTGATGTTCTCACCTTGAACTAAAAAGTCAGGGAATTAGGACTGTTGTAGGAAGCTTTAATTAGAGGGCTGGTGAAATTTAGGTGGGTCAATGCAGGATTCAGCAACGATTAGGAAAAGGTAAAGGAACCACTGACCATTAGGTCCAGTCACGGACAACTCTGGGGTTGCGGCGCTCATCTCGCTTTACTGTCTTAGCATGACTAAGCTGCTTCTGGCGAACCAGAGCAGCACACGGAAACGCCATTTACCTATCTGCCAGAGTGGTACCTATTTATCTACTTGCACTTTGACGTGCTTTCAAACTGCTAGGTTGACAGCAGCTGGGACCGAGCAATGGGAGCTCACCCCGTCACGGGGATTCGAACCGCCGACTCAGCAACGATTAAGTTGTAGTTATTTTTTAATCTTGAATAGCAGCAGAGCCATGACGAGTGCCAGAGTGTCAGAAGAGATGGATGCTGCAGACCAGCAATGTCTGAAGAGCACTATAGTGGCTACTGGGACATGGGTGGCGCTGTGGTCTAAACCACTGAGCCTCTTGGGCTTGCCGATCAGAAGGTCAGTGGTTCAAATCCCCATGATGGGCTGAGCTCCCATTGCTCTGTCCCAGCTCTTGCCAACCTAGCAGTTCGAAAGCATGCCAGCACATGTGGATAAATAGGTACAGCTGCGGCTGGAAGGTAAATGGTGTTTCTGTGCACTCTGGCACTCATCACGGTTCTCCGTGCACCAGTAGTGGTTTAGTCATGCTGGCCACATGACCCAGAAAACTGTCTGTGGACAAATGCCAGCTCCCTCAGCCTGAAAGCGAGATGAGCACCACAACTCACAGTCGCCTTTGATTGGACTTAACCATCCAGGGGTCCTTTACCTTTTACTTTTTTTTTTACACTGGCTACTCTTGCCATAGACACAAGTCTTCTTCAGTTTTCATATTCAGGGCTATGAGTCCTGGGCCATAATAATGAGCAATGCATCACCCAATTCCCTTGGCCTCTGCCATTTTAAGAAACTAAAACACTTTTCATCCTTAAAATTAGTTTTCAAAAGAAATTCTTTGACACTCCAGGAGCCCTTCACGTGGCCCGATCCAGACATGCTTTGGATCTGGCAGCGAGGGGGAATTATTTTGATGGTTAACCACCAATGAAGGTTTTCTGCATTCATGTGTTCCCAAGGGGCATTCCAGAGTGCACTGCGGCACCCCCCCTGCACCCGAAGCAAAGTCCCTCGATCCTTGGAACGTGCGTCATATGGCAGATTTGCATTTTGGAGCTGAGGGTAGGTGTGTTGGCAAAGGAGACGCGGGAGAGAAGCCAGAATATCTGCAGGCTCTTCCATCTGCGAACAAACAATTGAAATTGCCAGACAAACGGGATTAAGCTGGACCATACATGAATTCCCTGCATGATCAGCGTCTAGGAGAAATTTCATCCTTCTACTTTGGATTTGTAGGGGTGGCCAATCTTCGTGCTCTCAGAGCCTGGTAGACCCTTCTATTTTTTGTCTTCTCTGCAAGCTCCTTGATGCCCAGGATCTGTCACTTCCTACTTTATTCCCTAAAACGGTAAAAGTAAAGGACCCCTTACAGTTAAGTCCAGTCAAGAATGACTCTGGGGTTGCAGCGCCCATTTTGCTTTACAGGCTGAAGGAGCCGGCGTTTGTCTGCAGACAGTTTTTCAGGGTCATGTGGCCAGCAGGACTAAGCCGCTTCTGGCGAAACCAGAGCAGCGCACGGAAGCACCGTTTACCTTCCTGCTGGAGCGGTACCTATTTATCTACTTGCACTTTGGTGTGCTTTTGAACTGCTAGGTTGGCAGCAGCTGGGACCGAGCAATGGGAGCTCACCCTGTCGCGGGGATTCGAACCGCCAACCTTTCGATAGGCAAGCCCAAGAGGCTGAGTGATTTAGACCACTCCGCCACCCACATGCCTACTTTATTTCATATAATCATAGAATTGTATGCAGGAAGGGACCTTGCAGTGCAGCTATTCCATACAGGGATCAAACCTGTGGCCTTGGTATTATCAGCACCATGCTGTAACCAACTCAACTCTTCATTCATTCAGTCATTCATTCATTCCCCACTTTTTCCCCTGACAGGGACTTAGGGTGGCTGACAGATAAAATAAGAATAGCCCTCCATCTTGAGAACTGTCTAATCATTCCTGCTCTCTTGTTGCTGTTCTTGAATGAATTAGCAGCCTCTAAGAGGAATTGTTCTCTTTTCCTTTGACTCTTAGGGAACCTTTGATGAGGAATGAGATTGGGACCTTTTTGAAAGTGCACAATTTCTGCTGGGCTAATAACACTCTTAAAGAACTCCAAATGATCAGTGAGACAAGATTTACCTTTGGAAAAGGTGTATTCTCTAGGGGTTGTTCGCAGCTTACATCCAACAAGCATACAATTTGTAAGGCATGTTAGGGGAGGCGTAGTAAAGGTAAATGGTAAAGGACCTTTGGACAGTTAAGTCCAGTCAAAAGCGACTATGGGGTTGCGGCGCTCATCTCGCTTTCAGGCCGAGGGAGCTGATGTTGGCCACAGACAGCTTTCTGGGCCATGTGGCCAGCACGACTTAAACTGCTTCTGGTGCAATGGAACACCGTGACGGAAGCCAGAGCACATGGAAATGCTGTTTACCTTCCCACTGCAACGGTAACTATTTATCTACTTGCACTGGCATGCTTTCTAACTGCTAGGTTGGCAGGAGCTGGGACAGAGCAACGGGAGCTCACCCCGTGCTGGGGATTTGAACCTCTGACCTTCTGATCGATAAGCCCAAAAGGCTCAGTGGTTTAGACAACCCAACAGGGCCACCTGCGTCCCATGATGGAGGGGTAGTACCTCTGGTAGGGGACATGTCATGCTCCTTCTGGGGTAGTTTGTCCACCTTTGGTACACACCCTGCACTCAGCTCTCACCTGTGACTCCTAGAAGCTGTGAGCATGCGGCAGTGGCCACGCTCCAGGAAAGACTTCGACTGGCCAGCTAAAGGAACTGAGAGGAGCTGATGGGTCTCAAATCCTCAAGTTAGGGACTTCCCCTTCATGTGAAGACTGGCTCCTGTAGTGGAGGAGATCTATAGTAGGTTCAATGATCAAGAAGGCAGTTTCTGCACATTCTGCAGAGGGACGTGAGGGGCAGAACTTGTCTATTTATAGAGGCAGCTTGTGCCTGCGCTCAGTGTAATGTGTGAACAAGACTTCTGCCCACCTTCAAGGTTCCTTCTGTGCATTCCTGCATCTTGCACCCTTCCATATTTCCTTCCTTAGGTTTAGGAATGGGCCTGCCTACTGCATTCCCAAATCTACTTGCTGATTTTCTCCTTCAACTATTAATGCAAAGAAAGTACGCAATTAGATTCTTTCTAATGGATGTTTGGAATAAGTTATCTGAAAGCTTCAGGAGTGGTAAACAAATCTGAAAAATGGAAAGTTAAATTCAGACTGGAGTGATAAAAACGGCAATTAACAGTTTCCCGCTATTCCTCTCTGTGCACGGTTGGTGGACACAGTCGTCATTTTTGGAACACAATGGCCATCTCCCTGCAATTGTGGAAATGCGAAATATTAATCCCAAATCTCCTGTCAATTAAATAGCGAGCAGATCTAGCTTTTGCATAACTTTAGAAGTTCTCCTTCTTTCACTGAGTTGCAGCTTTCAACAACCTGCCATCTCCACCCGCCCTCCTTATTTCACAGGATCGAAATGTTCACACACTTCAATCATGTTGTTAAAACACTGAATTTTACAATCTTGTCATTGGATCCAGTTCGTCTCCTTTCCTGCTTCCCTCTCTCCCTCTTTGGGTTTGCAAAGCCTTTCGAATGTCGGCAGTTTACTGTTGCTCGTCTGTTCAAAGATAAAAAGGATTCCATTAATCTTTCAGGGAGATATGTTCAAAGCAGGGACATTTTTTTTTGGTGGGGGAACGATCTGTCAATAACATTTTTCTCTTACGCAATGCAGAAAACATCTGTTTTACATCAGAACATGTAATTTCGGCACTTACATAAGGCTGTGGTTGAAGAGTCGAGTGTTTTAGCTGCTTCTATAGTTAGAACATAACAAAGGGCCTGGCGTGGCGGTGGAGGAGGCTGAATTATGGCTTAATAAAAACCCATTAGCAGTGAAGAGGGCGACTAAATAGTTCAGATTAGCCCAGAACCATTCCTTTCTGGAATGGCTTTTGGAGCCGTAAAACATGGACCTCAGACATGTGTTGTAGTTGAGCAAATGAAGTCAGGAAGAGAGAGCCTGCATTAGTCAATTGAGCCATAGCTCAGTGGTAGAGCATCTGCCTTGTCTGCGGAAGGTTCTGTGTTCAATTCCTGGCATCCCAAGGCAGGGCTGGTGTCTTCAGGGACTCAGCTTCTTCCCCCCCTTTGGCAGTAGATAAGCAGAACAAAAAGGAAGGCGTCTCCTACCAGTTAGAGATTTCAGTGATCACACAAGAGAACAAAGCATCCATTCCTCAGAATGAAGGCGCTCCCAATTAAGGGTTCCACCCACTTCACCCCTAGTCACCCATGTCACTTCTGTGTCTTGCAACCTGATCTTGCCACCACTTTGATTTCTGTGCTGCCACCTTATCTGCCCTCTTTGACCTTGGGCTGATGGGTGACGCTTTCCAGCAACATTGAGTCTGTTAGCTCTCTCTCTTCCAGTTCTTCTCCTCTTCACTGTTCACCCCCCAGTTCTTCCCAACTTCAGTCTTCTGAACTATGTCCCTCTGCAAATCATTGTTCCAAATCTATATTGTCCCACTGCTCCTGGGAAGATTCAGGATCCTGATTAGGAGCAGGGGGAAGGGGAGGCTCCTACCATTCCTCCTCAGAGCCACCCTCCTCCGCAAGGTCCCTGACAGCTGGAAGGAATCCTGGAGAGCCACTGCCAGTCAGTGTGGATGATCCTGAGATAGACGGACCAATGGTCTGGTTCGGTATAAGGCGGCTTTCTAAGCTACGCATAGCTCCACCTGTTTTGAAAATCTAGTACACAATACCCTAATACAAAAGCATCACAAACCCTCCCGGCAGGTCTGCATTATTGAAACTGTTCTGACTCGGGCTAGTCTCCTGGTTCAAGTTATATTAAGCACTTTTCAGGTATTAATAATGCATATCTTATTAATAACACTCCGGCATAGGTTTGACTCCAAGCGCCCAGGAACGATATTTGTCTAATCCACTGGCACTGCAGTTTTCATACAAGAATGACATTAACGCAGCAGATTCCAGAGGCGTATCTGTGTTTGCTGCTCTCTCTCGCTCTCTCTTTCTCTCCCCGTCAGAATCTCCTGGCACCTCAAAGACTAATAGATTTATTGCGCCTTTCGTAGATTAGAGCCCGTTTCATTAGACGCGCGGAATATCATATTCAGTTTGACAATGCATTTCCCTGCGTGGGCACAGCACACAAACAGGTGCAGCAAGACAGAGAGAAAGACAAATGGGGAGTAGGGAGAGAGATTGTAAACTGAGGTGCCAAAATGCAGGAATTATAGTCCGTGGCCAGGCATATACAAGATAAGCATGTTGCTTGTTCAAAACAACAGTCACTGACGATGACCTAATCTAGGCATGATGGCTATGGTCCACCTTCACTGTTGGAGACAGGGTGCCTCTGAAAGCCAGTTTCTGGGAATCTGTAATTCAGAGTGCGTTGTTGTGCTCAGGTATGGCTTTTGGGCTTCCCAGGGGTATCTGGTTGGCCACTGTGAAAGCAGGATGCTGGTCTAGACAGGCCATTGGCCCTGATCCAATAGGGCTCATGTTCTTCCTGGTTTAGCTCATCTAATTTGAAAGCCAGCAATGGCAGTGAAATCCTTTCATTTCAGCTCATGGACAGAATCAAGATGATTGACAATCTCCGGTTCATCAGTTTGACACCGGAATCTCATTTTCTTCCCTTTTCAAGGAATTGTGACTTTCCGAACACCAGCAGGTCATGGAAGGTTGCCGCGTTCTCCTTATAATTACTCATTTTACAGAGGAAAAACTAGTGGTGCACAGAACATCCCCGAACAAGAGGCAAAAATTTAAATACAGGCATAAAAACCACGAGACTCCTCCCCACACTTTTCATTCTCAGAAACCCACGGCATCCTGTCTCCTCCATGTCCATAAGACTTTTGATAGGCAGGTAAAGATGGTAATGAACTTACAACCAACTGGTTCTTTCAGATGGAGGATGAATGACTCTCTGTTTAGAGATGAGGAAATAACCAAGAAGGCCCAGAAAACTCTGAAAGACTATTTTGAGATAAATTTAAACACCACGGTGGAAAAAAGAACTGTATGGGACGCAAGTAAAGCTGTTATGAGAGGATTTTTGATACAACAGAACGCACTCAAGAAGAGATTACAACAGGAAAAAAGAGAAAAGATATTGGAAAAGATTAAGGAAGGTGAAAAAAGACTGAGATCAAATCCAAAATCACAACAAATCTTGAGAGAGATAAAGTTATATCAAGTACAATATATGCAAATGATAAATCAAGAGATTGAATGGAAGGTCAGACAAATGAGACAAAGAACTTTCGAATCAGCAAACAAATGTGGAAAGTTATTGGCATGGCAAATAAAGAAGAGACAGAAAATGAATACAATAACAAATTTAGAAGAGGAAGGAAGAATTATTCAGAACCCAGTGGAAATTAGGAGTGCCTTTCAAAGATACTTTAAACAGCTTTATTCACAACAACCACAGAAGGAAGCAGATATGGAGGAATTCTTGAAAGAAAATGGGCTACCGGAAATATCTCAAGAAAGTAAATTTAAATTGAGCTGCAGGATAACAGAACAAGAGGTAGAGAGCGCCATCCAAAATATGAAACTTGGCAAGTCCCCAGGACCTGATGGGTTGACGGCAAGATATTATAAATCAATGAAAGACTGGCTAATTCAACCCTTGAAGGATATATGTAATGACATATTACAGGGGAAAAGGACACCAGAAACGTGGAAAGAAGCTTTTGTGACTCTCATACCAAAGACAGAATCGGAAAAACACCAACTTAAGAACTATCGGCCTATATCATTACTTAATGTGGATTATAAAATTTTTGCTGACATTTTGGCTAGAAGATTAAAGAGGGTTTTAGCGGAGGAGATTCACAAGGACCAAGCAGGCTTTCTCCCAGGAAGGCACCTATCTGATAATGTAAGGAATATAATTGACATTTTGGAACTTTTACAGGAAAGAATAAACACAAAAGCAGCTTTAGTATTTGTGGACGCGGAGAAAGCCTTTGATAACATTTCTTGGGGTTTTATGAAAAAGAATCTCCATAGTATGGGGGTAGGCCAAGAGTTCGAAAATGGTATAGGTGCAATCTATTCTGAACAAAAAGCAAAATTAATTGTTAACAATGTTTTGACTGAAGAGTTCAGAATAGAAAAAGGAACACGACAAGGTTGTCCTATTTCCCCTCTGCTTTTTATATCGGTCCTGGAGGTGTTGCTGAATATGATTAGAAAGGACCAGATGGTAAGAGGGATACAGGTCGGAGTTAAACAATTTAAATTAAGAGCATTTGCAGATGACTTGGTTTTGACATTGCAGGAGCCAGAGTCCAGTGTGAAGAGGGTTTTAGAACTGATTCAAGAGTTTGGTCGATTAGCAGGTTTTAAACTCAACAAAACAAAAACTAAGGTTTTGACAAAGAATCTAACAGAAAAAGAGAAAGAAAGGTTTCAGAATGAGACAGGTTTGACAGTGGTGAAAAAAGTGAAATATCTGGGAATTATTATGACCTCAAAAAATGGGAACTTATATAAGGATAACTACGAAAAATGTTGGATGGAGATAAAAAAAGATCTAGATATATGGTCTAATCTAAAACTCTCACTGTTAGGTCGTATTGCTGTGATAAAGATGAATGTATTGCCAAAAATGTTATTTTTGTTCCAGACACTGCAGATTATTGATAAAATGGACTGTTTCAAGAAGTGGCAGAAAGATATATCCAGATTTGTCTGGCAGGGCAAAAAGCCAAGAATAAAATTTAAAATATTAACAGATGCAAAGGAAAGAGGAGGCTTTGCCCTGCCAGACTTGAAACTTTACTATGAAGCAGCAGCTTTTTGCTGGCTGAAAGAATGGCTACTTCTTGAAAATACAGATATACTGGACTTAGAAGGATTCAATAATGCGTTTGGGTGGCATGCTTACTTATGGTATGACAAGGTTAAAGTTCACAGAATGTTTAAGATTCACATTGTCAGGAAAGCATTGTTTAATGTATGGATTAGATATAAGGATTTCTTTGAAAACAAGACTCCAAGGTGGTTATCTCCGATGGAAGCAAAAGCAGTCAAAAAACTCAATATGGAGGCCAATTGGCCAAAATATTGGGAGATACTAGAACAAGATGGAGATAAATTGAAACTGCAGAGTTTTGACAAATTAAAAAGTAAAGTCCGTGATTGGCTCCACTATCATCAGATAATGGAGGCATATAAATTGGATAGAAAAATTGGCTTCCAGGTGGAAAAATCAAAATTGGAAACAGAATTGCTAGAACCCAAAACTAAGGTATTGTCAAGAATGTATAATCTGCTGCTGAAATGGAATACACAGGATGAGGAAGTGAAATCAGTAATGATTAAATGGGCACAAGATGTGGGTCACAACATAATGCTAGCCGACTGGGAACGGTTATGGACCACTGGGCTAAAGTTTACGGCATGTAATGCCCTAAGAGAAAATATTATGAAAATGATATACAGATGGTACATAACACCAGTCAAACTAGCAAAAATTTATCATATGCCCGATAACAAATGTTGGAAATGTAAAGAAACTGAAGGTACCTTTTTTCATCTCTGGTGGACATGCCCAAGGATTAAGACCTTTTGGGAGATGATCTATAATGAACTGAAGAAAATATTTAAATACACATTCCCAAAGAAACCGGAGGCCTTTCTCCTGGGCATGGTCAACCAAGAGGTACGTATGAAAGACAGGATATTTTTTATGTACGCCACAACAGCAGCAAGAATACTTATTGCAAAGTATTGGAAGACACAAGAATTACCCACGCTGGAGGAATGGCAGATGAAAGTCATGGACTATATGGAATCCGCAGAAATGACTGGCAGAATCAGAGACCAGGGTGAAGAGACGGTGGAGGAAGATTGGAAGAAATTTAAAGACTATTTACAGAAACACTACAAGATTAATGAATGTTAAAATAACATCAGATTGAATGTAGAAGGTTATTGGAGTAAAATTTTAAGGATCAGAAGACCCAACATTCTAAGTTCTAAGCATTGAATAAGCTATATTAAGACATTCAAATCAGAAAAGAGGTTAATTATGATAGAGGGAAGGGATTTGTTGTTTAATTGTATGAATTGGAATACAGGGAAGGGAGACTCGGGGAAGTCAGAGAAACAAGTTAATGCAAGATTAATATGAAGATAAGATTGTTTTTATTTCTGTTTTTTGTAGTATGTTATGTTTGTGTAATTCTGTATGTTTTTGGTGTATTGTTTGTTGCTTTGTTTTGCTTTGTTGTCTTTTATGCAAAAACGAATAAAATATTTATTAAAAAAAAAAAAAAAAAGACTTTTGATAGGCAGTTGTTAAATTTACCAATTTTGACTACTAATGAAATAGTAAGGGGTGTCTAGCAGTTAGAAAACTGAGCAATTTTGAGTGGATTACTCAGTTCCCTTTTTACCCAGGAAATCCATTGCCAGAACTTAGCTGGAGCTAAGTATTCTACCCTATTCCTTGTTCTTCTACCATATCTCGCCAAGCCCAGAAACCACTTAGACTTGTGCTTTGGTGGGTCTCCATGAAAAGTAAATTCTAGCTGTGAGAGGACTACCAAGAACATCTGTGTTGATGCCTTACATTACTCAGAAGGAAGAAGAAGAAGAAGAAGAAGAAGAAGAAGAAGAAGAAGAAGAAGAAGAAGGGGAGGAGTTTGGATTTGATATCCCACTTTATCGCTACCAAAGGAGTCTCAAAGCTGCTAACATTCTCCTTTCCCTTCCTCCCCCACAACACACACTCTGTGAGGTGAGTGGGGCTGAGAGACTTCAGAGAAGTGTGACTGGCCCAAGGTCACCCAGCAGCTGTATGTGGAGGAGCGGAGTCGCAAACCCGGTTCACCAGATTACGAGACTACCGTTCTTAACCACCACACCATGCTGGCTCTCTACTACTCATTGACTTCCATAGGAAATCTCTTTGCCCACACTTTGACTGTTCCCAGGTTCAGCCAAATACGTACCTCAAGTGACAACTAGCGCAGGCCATTTGAGATCCAAATCCCACAGAAGGAATATTCTGGCAGGTTCGTCTATGCATATGTGATTATTTGCAGCCATCAGTACACATGCAACCATGAGTCAGGCTTCAGTCTTTATCTGTGCTATCATTTTTAAAGTTCAGGAGTTAGCTGGGTTTTCTTTATTTACATCTATATTTATTTATGGCATCAAAAAGCATAATAACAAATGCCAAATAAAATAAAAATAGAAAGAGACAGCGAGAAACTGAACATCATAAATTAATGTCATGAACTTCCAAATTACACAAATGTGTTTACATTACCCTGTACTTTATTACTACAGGACATTATAAAGATATAAATAAATATGCTATCCTGTTGTCTTCCTTCGCTGGTTCTCACCATAAGTGTAAGGTTAAGCGTGCTGTGTCCCAGATTTTAATTATCCAATCTTTCAAGGGTGGTGTTCTTTCTATCCTCCCCAATTCTGACAAATAATAATTCTGGAAGCAGTTATGACATGTTGCATTAATTCCCTGTCCTCTGTTAGTCTCTTTAACATATTCAAATAGGAAAATTGGGGGGGGGGGCAATGGTTAAAGTCAGTGCTTTTTTTCTTAAAAAATGTTTAGGGGTACTCTCATTTTGACTCAAGAAAATCACCATTTTATAGTTCAAATTGGGGAAAATAAGTATAGTAAATGGACAAAAGTACAAAGATTCACAAAATGTTTAGGGGTATGCATACCCCCCCAGAAAAAAAGCACTGGTTAAAGTATAAGCAGTTATTACTTCAATTTCCATTGCTGTATCTTCCCAGAATTTTTTGACCTT
This sequence comes from Podarcis tiliguerta, assembly GCF_965153285.1. Lineage (NCBI taxonomy): Eukaryota > Metazoa > Chordata > Lepidosauria > Squamata > Lacertidae > Podarcis > Podarcis tiliguerta. The sequence continues at coordinate 6,410,546 of NC_139542.1, forward strand.
AGGACATGCCCAAGATATATGCCATATCCCAGCATTTGCAAGGAGTAAGATGATGTTTGTGGGTGCCGCAGAGGGGGCTTCTGAAGCACAAAAAATATATAAACTGGAAATGGAAACGGCGATCAGTGTTGTCCCATCTACTGGAAGAAGTTACACCAATTCACAGCGCTGCTGAAGATCCGGAATGAACTCATTTCAATCACAGCCAGAGAGCATTTTTGAATTGCGGAACAGGGCGGGGTTAGACAAGGCACCCCATCACAGATCGAGATTTGTTTCCTGCGTGTCAGATATAAACAAGAACACATCCCGCCAAGGTCCAATATATTTTTGTCACTTTTCCTGACAGGCAATTTTCTCCTGGGCCTTTGCTTACCTCGAGGGGAATAAAGAACCTTATTTTGTTTTCAGAGGGCTGTTGTGGTGAAACGCAAGAGTCCTCTGGCTTTCAAGGCCCAAAGGACTTGAACTTTCAGGTTTGGCTTAAGCAACAAAGAGCAGAAGTGAAATGCAATAAGTCTGGGCAACTGTAAGGCCTGTCAGGCACCTTATTCAGCATACAAAGTTGGTTCACAGGAGAGCTTGAATTCCAGGTGTATTTGTGTGCACAAAGGCCATTTCTCAAACTCTTTGAGATGCCTCCTCCCTCAAGCTGCTGTTTTAGAAAGACGTAGAAGGCACAATCTAGCTCGCTTATCTGAATTCAAGGAGTCTCCAGCCTCCACCATATCTGTCCTTGCCTTCATGTTTGCTTGATGACGGCAGACTGGTCAGAAGATACCAGGTTGGCACAAGCTGATGGGTAGAGTAGTCCATGGAGGCGCAGGTCAATTCTGTGTCCAGGGCAGCTGTCTACCAGCTCCATCTGGTATGCAGGCTGAGACCCTACCTGCCCACAGACTATCTCCCAGAGTGGTGCATGTTCTAGTTATCTTCTGCTCGGACTACTGCAACGCGCTCTACGTGGGGCTACCTTTGAAGGCAGAGGAGACCTGTCTCCTATACTTTTTGTGAAGGTTCACTTACTAGAAGAAGAAGAGTTTGGATTTGATATCCTGCTTTATCACTACCTGAAGGAGTCTCAAAGCGGCTAACATTCTCCTTTCTCCTTTCTCTTCCTCCCCCACAACAAACACTCTGTGAGGTGAGTGGGGCTGAGAGACTTCAAAGAAGTGTGACTGGCCCAAGGTCACCCTGCAGCTGTATGTGGAGGAGCGGAGTCGCGAACCCGGTTCACCAGATTACAAGTGTACTGCTCTTAACCACTACACCACACTGGCTCTCACTACTGTTAGCCAAAATGATATGGCAACCAAAATTATCCCAGGGCTGGTGTAACCCCTTTTTAGTTTAGGTAGGGAGCACATAAGTGATGTCCAACATGCATTCTTGTGGTTGTTTAGTTGTTTAGTCGTGTCCGACTCTTTGTGACCCCATGGACCAGAGCACGCCAGGCACTCCTGTCTTCCACTGCCTCCCGCAGCTTGGTCAGACTCATGTTGGTAGCTTCGAGAACACTGTCCAACCACCTTGTCCTCTGTCGTCCCCTTCTCCTTGTGCCCTCCATCTTTCCCAATCTTTCTAGGGAGTCTTCTCTTCTCATGAGGTGGCCAAAGTATTGGAGCTTCAGATTCAGGATCTGTTGGGAGAAGACAAAAGATGGATCTTAGGCATTTCATTAAATTTGCCCATAATTTAAGGATGGGATCACATACCTATATTAGCAAACTTCATTTTCCGGAAAAATTGGAGTCAGGGTGCATAACGTTAGCTGAGTAACTTGAATAACCCAGATGGAGTCCAGAGAGAACACAAACTGAGTGAAACTGAATGAAAACAATATATAATATGAGGAGAAAGAAACAGAGTGGCTTTTGTCTTATTTACCGCAGGAAGATATTCAACAACACATACAGGGGGAAAACTCCCTTAGAATGGCACAGCCAATTAGCAAGGGTCATGCCTGAGGCAACACCTCCAACACGATCACCTGCTTGGTTGACTGACTAACCGTTAGCAGAATTAACCCTTAGGTTACCAACGGAATAATCCATGCTGCTGTGCTTCCAACTCATAGTTTGAAGAAAGTGCACAGGAGGAAGGTTTTTCACCATCACCACAATTTCTTAATACCGTGGAACCTCGGTTCCTGAACGCCTCTGTTGTCGTACATTTTGGTTCTCGAACGCTGAAAACCTGGAAGTAAATGCTTCCGTTTTTGAACGTTTTTTGGAACCTGAACATGCAACGTGGCTTCCGCTGAGTGCAAGAAGCTCTTGCAAACAATGGGATACAAGAATGCATTATATTGGGGGAAGTTGCAAAAAAAATTGCATATTAGGCATCTCTCCATATAAATATTATGAGAAACTCACGCTAAAATGCTGATGAAGTTTGATGAAGGCTTAAAGCAAGCAGTTCAGAAACTGATGTGGAGATGTGGAGAACTGAACTCAAGGCTATAAGAAACAGAGAGATGTTGAAATGGAGAGCTTCACCTATCTCTAGTTAGACTAGTTTCCCAGAGCTGTGCTGGCTTTAGCATTCATTAGGCCTCTCCATATCTTCCTATCTGCTGCTTTTGTCTCCAGTGAGGTACAGAGGATCTGGTGGGAGGAGAACATCAAGAGACCGCAAGTAATTTAATAACAAAGAGAATTGGGTTTGCCAGCAAAGTGGAAGGACGTTGAAGGTCACCCATCAGCAGAATGGTTAAAAATTTCTTGAAGTGGCTCTTAAAAATATAATTAGGCCTATATATCCCCATAAGCTCTTGTGAAAGAAGCAAAAGGCTAAACAAGGTAAGAATATATTTTGAAACTTGGAATCAGTTTGTAATTTCCTGGAACTCAGGGTTCAAGCAGAGTGTATGCTTGAAATTTCAATTTGTAAAAATAGAGTAAGGATGCATTTTGCTCTGAAAAGAACTTAAGTGTTAATTAGCATTCTTGTTGCTTCCGATAGTGAAATCCTTGGTGTAGTAACTAAAGGAACGAGTCAGGAGGGAGGGAGGGATGAAGTATTGTATGTGGAGTGGATCTTATCATATATAGTAGGGGTAGTGAACATTTTTCAGACTGAGGTCCAAGTGCCCATCTGGGAAACTTTTGAAGGACCACATACATAACAGCAATGGGCATGGCCAGAGGCAAAAAAGACTGGAGTATAATCATTAATTTTATCTTTATCCAGTAGGCTAAATGTGGAGAAATATCAACAACCTCAGATATGCAGATGACACAACCTTGATGGCAGAAAGTGAGGAGGAATTAAAAAACCTTTTATTGAGGGTGAAAGAGGAGAGCGCAAAATATGGTCTGAAGCTCAACATCAAAAAAACGAAGATCATGGCCACTGGTCCCATCACCTCCTGGCAAATAGAAGGGGAGGAAATGGAGGCAGTTAGAGATTTTACTTTCTTGGGCTCCATGATCACTGCAGATGGTGACAGCAGCCACGAAATTAAGAGACGCCTGCTTCTTCGGAGGAAAGCAATGGCAAACCTAGAAAGCATTTTAAAAAGTAGAGACATGACCTTGCCAACAAAGGTCCGTATAGTAAAAGCTATGGTTTTCCCAGTAGTGATGTATGGAAGTGAGAGCTGGACCATAAAGAAGGCTGATCGCCGAAGAATTGACGCTTTTGAATTATGGTGCTGGAGGAGACTCTTGAGAGTCCCATGGACTGCAAGAAGATCAAACACATCCATTCTTAAGGAAATCAGCCCTGAGTGCTCACTGGAAGGACAGATCGTGAAGCTGAGGCTCCAATACTTTGGCCACCTCATGAGAAGAGAAGACTCACTGGAAAAGACCCTGATGTTGGGAAAGATGGAGGGCACAAGGAGAAGGGGACGACAGAGGACGAGATGGTTAGACAGTGTTCTCGAAGCTACAAACATGAATCTGACCAAACTGCGGGTGGCAGTGGAAGACAGGAGTGCCTGGCGTGCTCTGGTCCATGGGGTCACGAAGAGTCAGACACGACTGAACGACTAAACAACAACAAAATGTGGAGGGGAAAGATCACAGAATTCTGCTCAATGTGTAATTTGAGCTCGAACAGCATACAATATATGAAGATGCTTGTTTGCCCAGATCGGAGGAGGATTTCAACTGCACCTGTGATTGTTGGAACCAATTCCCAGCCTTTCAAAGTGCGTGCCAGTCATTGCCAAAGGACCACTTCTTAGAGAAGTTCAAAATCCCTTCACCGTGATGTGCCAACACATATTGACAGATCAGGACTCGTCTCCTATGAACCTTCCTAGGATCCCAACATCTTTTTAAACCTTAGCAGCAGCCTGTTGTGTCCCTGTGCCAGACTCAAGAGCAGGTGCTTATTCCTTCCTGCCAATTGAAATTGTTGCCATCTAAGTTGCTAAAACCCTGGGGGAGGAGAAGACAGGTACTAGGGTTGCCATAGAAAAATTCAGGACAAAAAAAAGTTGTTGAGCTTCGTTTGGGAAATGAAACTCAAAGTTGTGAGCAATCAACCTCACATAAACTGAAAAAAAGGAGATAGGAATAAGAGTCGTTAAAAGCAACCAAAAGGGAGGGAAAAATGAAGCAGAACAGATCTTGCATTATGGGCCTTCAGTTTAGGCTGGTTTATGGCAATCAACCTCAAAATCGTGGACATTCTCTGAAATTCCTCCCGGGTGCTATTTTCGCTGGTTAAATCCCGGACAGGTACCATATTGCGTTTGCCTTTTGCCTCCCGGTGGAGCTACTAGAAGTGGGGGTTTTGTTGATTGAGAAAACTGCATGGGGGAGAGGGGTTTGACACCTGCTCCTCCACTGCACCTCCTTGCACCATAGGAACATAAGAGGAGCCTGCTAGATCCTGCATCCTGTTTGCACTGTGGCTGAACAGATGCCTGTGGGAAGCCTAAAAGATGGATAGGATCACATCAGATTGTTTCCCACCTGTTACTCCCAAGTGATATTCAGGGGCACAATGCCCCTGACATTCAAGATAGAGCACTGTGACCATGGCAAGTAGCCATTTATAGCCTTGTCTTCCATGAATGCCCAATCCTCATTAAAGCCATCCTAACTGGTGGCCATCACTGTCCCCTGTGGGAGGGAGTTCCATAGTTTAACGACCCACAGTTTAACATGGCTGCTTTGAAGATATATCGGCCGTGGCCCCAATCTGGTGGAACACTCTGTCACAAGAGACTAGGGCCCTGAGGGACTTGACATCTTTCTGCAGGGCCTGCAAGACAGAGCTGTTCCACCAGGTCTTTGGCCAAGGCACAGTCTGACCTTGTCTCTCCTTCTGTAAACCTCATAGAACTCTAACCCAAAGGTTGCCATTAATTTGATTCTGAATTGATTTTAGAATGTATTTCAATTAATTGACTGTGATTTTATGTTAACTGTGCTATTTTTACTGTTGTTAGCCGCTCTGAGCCCAGCTTTGGCTGGGGAGGGTGGGATATAAATAAATTATTATTATTATTATTATTATTATTATTATTATTATTATTATTACTACTATTACTATTACTATTACTATTATTATTATATCTGTTGGGGCTGTGATAATGGATGCCATGCATCGGCTGTTGCTCGGCCCTCAGAGTAAAGAAGAGCCTGATATTGGGGGAAGAGGGAGAGATATATGTTGCCCCATTGGCCTTATTTTTGGAAAGCCAGATAATTAAGATTCAGGGATTTGGGACATAGTACAGCCATACCTTGGTTTTCAAACAGCTTAGTTCTTGAATGTTTTGGCTCCTGAACTCTGCAAACCCGGAAGTGACTGTTCTGGTTTGCAAACTGTTTTTGGAAGCCGAACATCCGACGGGGCTTCTGCGGCTTCCGATTGGCTGCAGGAGATCAGATCAGATCAGATCAGATACTTTATTCGGCTATAAGCCCACAAGATAAAACCAATCAATCAATAAAAAGCTTCCTGCAGGCAATCAGAAGCTGTGCTTTGGTTTCTGAATATCTTGGAAGTTGGACGGACTTCCGGAACAGATTCCGTTCGACTTCCAAGGTACAACTGTACTTTATTTGAATGGTACCAACAGTGGATTTGATACCTCACTGAGTTGTATATTTCATGCCAGATACAAAATCGTTGACGTATCCTGACATATCCTGAGGGCTTTGGCCCCCTCTCAAATGTCATTTCCTGACAATAGGATGCCACTCATGTAATCAGCACAAATCAACTCAGATTACGTCCCCACCCCAGCTCCTGTAGCGTTGCTCTTTTTTAAAAAAAATTATTAAAAGGGGCTTTATTATCATGGCAGCGCTTGGTGGTGGTGGAGAGCCAGCCGCATCCATTTGCCCTCCCCGGTTATTTCTGGGTGCAACTTCTGTCGCTTTTCGCTCAGTAGTTCTTCCCAGACTACAAGTCCCCCCTGCAATTAACCGTACCTGCAATTTTGCAGTCACCCAAAATGTAGAAAGCCTGACAAGCATCCAGAAGAATCAAGCAGAGGAGGCTGGAACATCACCCAGGAGGAGGGAAAGAGGAGGTCCTATCCTGGAGAAAAGTCTCATTCTAACAAAAGATCAAGCAAACCCTTTTTAGCAGGCAATGGGCTCCCTCTTCCATCTCTCATCCCCTACTCTCTGCAAGCAAGCCTATGAGTCAGCTCATTACAAGGCCTTTAGGAAATCCATGTGTGGGCAGGGGAGATCTTGAGTGGGGTACTTTCTGGGGTGTGAGACTCAGATTACACAGAGGAGAGTGGGCAAAATTGGCCTGGTTCTCCCCACTCCATGCTTCCCAGAGGACAAAAGTGGTCCTTCAGACCTCTCTCATTGGCCCTTGAAACTTTCTCCTGGATGATCCTGCTTTGCATCCTCCTTGGCTGCTTTTGCCTGGTTGTATTGCATGTTGGAAGGGACGCGGGTGGTGCTGTGGGCTAAACCACAGAGCCTAGGACTTGTCATTCAGAAGGTCGGCGGTTCAAATCCCTGCGACAGGGTGAGCTCCTGTTGCTCGGTCCCTGCTCCTGCCAACCTAACAGTTCGAAAGCATGTCAAAGTGCAAGTATATAAATAGGTACCACTCCGGTGGGAAGGTAAATGGCGTTTCCGTGCGCTGCTCTGGTTCACCAGGAGAGGCTTAGTCATGCTGGCCACATGACCCAGAAGCTGTACGTCGGCTTCCTCGGCCAGTAAAGTGAGATGAGCGCCGCAACCCCAAAGTCGGCCACGACTGGACCTAATGGTCAGGGGTCCCTTTACCTTTAACGCATGTTGGACATCCCTTACGTGCTCTCCACCTAAACTAAAAAGGAGTTACACCAGCCCTGGGATAATTTTGGTTGCCCCCATTCTTCATCTCTTTGAGGAAGAGATGGAGAAGGAAATAAAGCAAGGGATGGAGGAATGCAAATATGGTGACATTTCCCCCCTGGATCAAAATCCAACAACATCCTGAGGGTACCACATGGAGGCATACCCCTTCACATTGTCCTGCCCAGCACTGCTTTTACTGGACACCTTCCACATTTTCCCCAGGCTTTCCTCTATGACCATGGGAACTAGAAACTTGAATTTCCAAAAAACGTTTCTATTCAGCAATGCAAATTATTTGAGGGCCCCTTGCCACACAATTGTCATCAAGGGTGAACTTCTTATATTCAGGCTCTAGTCATGCCTCTTGTTCAGCCATTACTCCTTAGACTATTATCTACTCAGTCCAGAGAAATCTTCCCATAACTTGGCATTATCTTAAAGCCCGTTCAGACTAAGGGCAGGATGTCATCATAAAGCATAACCAGAGAGAGGTCAGTGTTCCCTAATCTCATTTTTCACCCCCTTTTTTTTTGCTGGGGGAGGGAGAATGGTGTCCTCTACAAACCAGAATAGCTGCCCCCTGGTACGTTTTCTCTTCACTCTACCCGTTTTGCACCTCACCTCAAAAACCATCATCTGTAAAGATGCAGCCAGTGCAGTAAAACTGGGACTGGGCATTTTGGCTCAGTCCTATGTGCAGCTTCTGACCTACTCTTGCCAAGAGGAGTACAGAACACTGAGACTGCAGCACAAAATATTGTCAAAGACCTGGCAGGCCCTAGTGAATGGTTGGTGGGTTGTGCTTGGCTCAGTGGATCACAAGATGCACAGTCCTGATCCACACTATAAACAGGGAGTTCGAGTCCGGCCACTCCATCACCCAGCTGGCAGTAGCAGGTATCCAAGTGAGCCATTATGACTTCTGGTCTGGACACAATCCATCTCCATTCACAACCTCCAAGTGGCATTCGGATGAAAGTTTGGTTTTTATCTGCCAAAATATCTTGCCGGTGGTGATATTTGCTGGATGCCAGACTGAGTATTACAGCTGCGACTTCCTAAGTCCAAATACCTGGTGCTTAGTCTTCAAAGAGTACTTTTGTTACGCTGCAGTGCCTGGAGATAAATAATTCCGTCTAGACACAATGCTAGCACTGGATTCCTGGGGATTTTCTGCTGTTAATGGTTCTTCAATCAATATACAGCCTGCCGCTCAGATCATAAGCTATAAATACGATATTTGGCTCTACCTTTTTTGCTGCACACTATTTTAAGGTGAAAGCAGGTACAATTCCACATTTCATTGCTCTCTTAATATGTTGATTGGATTGTAAGTTGCCTCGAGCATTTTTACGAAGTGGGATTTAAAATGAAAATGAAAACGTTGTGTGAAATATTCTCCCCTCCCCACACGCCATTCCTTGGGGGCTTGTTCACACATGCAACATCAAGTGATGTCTTGACTGAGTGAAGGAGTCAACACATATCACACATCAGCAAGAGAGCTTTCATCACCTCAGAAGTGATGGTTCTCAACTGAATCGGTTCACACATTCAGCTGTGAATTGTTCATCACGTAGTGGCCATGTGAAATTAAACGGAAGGGCCGTGGATCAGTAGAGCACATGTAGAGCACATGTAGAGTGCATGCTTTCCATGTAGCAGTTCGCAGGTTCAGTCCTCAGCATCTCTGCATAGGGCTGGGAGAGACCACGGTAGGGCTGCTGCCAGCCAAGGTAGACATTACTGAACTAGATGGGCCAATGGCCTGGACTTGCTAGAAAGCAGCTTTCTATGATTCTACCTTTAGCCCTGGGGACATACATCACCCTAATACACTGATTCAGCTGTGTGGCATGATTTAAAAAAAGAAGATGGGAGGTTAAGCATCTATGGCCTCATTTTCCTTGAATCTGGGTTCCTTTGAACCATGTTCAAATATATAAAAGGATGTCACATAGAGGAGGGAGAAAGGTTGTTTTCTGCTGCTCCAGAGAAGCGGACACGGAGCAATGGATCCAAACTACAAGAAAGAAGATTCCACCTAAACATTAGGAAGAACTTCCTGACAGTAAGAGCTGTTCGACAGTGGAATTTGCTGCCAAGGAGTGTGGTGGAGTCTCCTTCTTTGGAGGTCTTTAAGCAGAGGCTTGACAACCATATGTCAGGAGTGCTCTGGTGGTGTTTCCTGCTTGGCAGGGGGTTGGACTCGATGGCTCTTGTTGTCTCTTCCAACTCTATGATTCTATGATTTATCCTAGTTGGAATGTGTGCAGTGGAGGGCAACCAAGATGATCCAGGGTCTGGAAACCAAGACTTGTGAGGAACAGTTGAGGGTATGTTTAGCCTGGAAAAGAGGCGAATGAGAGGAGATGTGATGATCATCTTCAAATATCTGAAGGGCTGACACATGGAAGATGAAGCAAGCTTGTTTTCTCCTGCTCTGGAGGGTAGGACTCAAACCACTGGATTCAAGTTACAAGAAATGAGATTCAAACTAAACATTGAGAAGAGCTTTCTAAGCACCAGAGCTGTTCAGCAGTGGAACAGACTCCCTCAGGAGGTTGTGGAACCTCCTTTCTTGGAGGTTTTAAAGCATGAGTCTGTGTTTCTACGATTCTGTGACCTCAGATTCTCAGTTTACAAATGCATATCTCTCACCTGATTTATCACCATATTGCATAACACTTCATGAATGTGTGAAGTGACTCTAATGAAAAGCAACGTGTTGTCAGTTGACAACAAATGTATCAGAGGAAAAATGGGATCAAGGAACAAAGAAGTTCAAGAGATATCAGCATCGTGGCAAAAAAAAGTGCTTCTTTTGAACGTGTGGTGCCATCTTCTTTGGCCATGGCTCCATATATTTAGAAAGGAAGCCATGGCAAACTCATTTTGCAAAGCAAACTAACTGTCAGCTCTGGATAGAAAGAGGGGGGGGGGACCTTATATTTAGACTGCTTTTTCATCAAACAGGTGAATCAGTCAATTTTGGTTTCTCTGTTTTCCAATATGGGGTCCAGTTCTTCACACTTCCAGATCAGTTTGTGTGAATGAAAATCCTCTTGAAAATACTTTCAGCATCTTAGCATGAATTTCTCCTAATATGCCAACATTTGCAATACGTTTCCCCTGATATAATGCATTGTTGCATTTCATTTCCACAAACGTGTATTTCTTATATGAAAAAATGCGTTTACCAAGATAAAATGTGCATTGACACTTGGCAGAAGAACTGCATGGCAAAATTCAGAGAAGTGTGAACTTCAAAGCACCACTGGTGTGTGTGTGTGTTGTTTCAAAAGGTGCAAATATAAGTCTGTTTGCCTTTAAATTGTTAACTGATCCCAGTTTCTCCCTCTCTCCCTGCCAGCAGCGTCAATTCTCTGAGTGGTTGCTTACTGTTGACTCCTGAATTATCTCGGAGAAGGGGGTGAATTTTAATTTGCAATTAAAACTTTATTGCCCGTATTAATGGAGTAAAGCTTGCCAACTTTCAAATAAAGCCAAGAAGAAATGTGTGTCAGATCAACTGGAAAGGACTCATCTTTGTGCGCGTGGACTTGCAATGCAGTACAAGGAATTAGTTGCAAAAACCTGCCTTTTTGAACCACTAGTTCTCTCTGCCTCCTGTAAAGCTGTGCAGATAATCCAACCGCTTGGATGATTCATCACCTAAGATCAGTTGCGGGGGAAGGATGTCTTAGGCGCCAGCAAGCCTCTCAAAGGATGACAGCTTGGAAGGAGTTTTTTGGGGAGGGGAGGGAGGTCTCTGTATATTTATTATTTAGAAAGGTGTTTGCTTGATTCCACCTCGATCCTTTCAGAAACCCAAATTAGCTAATGAATGTCATTGGGAGGTGACTTATCCCAGTGAGATTTTAACTCTCCTGAGGAGTCTTTTCATCATTTTAATTAAGTGCGGAATGCCAGTGTTGACATTACAGGGGTGTAGCTTCTCCGTTTCCTTCAATAAACAAGATTAACTTGGGACATATTAGGAGACAACGGGAGGGGAGCAAAAATGGAAACAAAAATAAGCCTTTCTTTCTCGTGGAAGACGTCAACCTGGGTTGAAATGGACACACTGGGTGTCCCTGGGAGATGCGTCCCCCCAGCCTCAGTTTCCTCTATGTCTTTTTTCTCCACCCCCTTTTGATAACTTTTCTCAACTCCCAATTAAAGGGAGTAGACTGGCACATTCAACACCTCCAACTTTGCAGATGGGCACAAAGCAATGACCTTCATCCTGTGTTTGTTTGCCATCTTGCCATCTTGCCATCTTGTCATCTCCTTTCTTGGCTTTCCAATCTCATGCTCTTAGAGGAAGTGCTGTAGATCAGAGCGTCCTCCCTTCAGAAAACTGGCACGACCACTGTGTTTTTTGTTTTTTTGTTTGTTTTTAGATAGATGAAAACTTTATTCGCATTAGCCAATGGCCATAGCAACAATAAAACATTACAGTATATGCAGAAAGGGAAATTTGATATAAGAGCACAATTTAAAGTCCTGAATCAGCAGTCAGTTAGTGGCCCTTATTCTGATTGCCCCTGCTATGAACCCAGCAACCTTTGCTGTTATCTTCTCATTTTGATCTGATAGAAGAAAGGACATTGTAGCAGTGGTTGAGCGCCCTGGGATGGTTAGTACGAGTGGGGTGATGATCTCGTTCCTCAGGTCTTTGTAGAGAGTGCAAGACAGGAGGACGTGGGCCACTGTTTCGGTGCTACCGTCTCTACAGGGGCAAAGACGTTTCTCAGGAATCGACCCTCAAGTACCGCAGATGGCAAAGCATCCAGTCTTGCAAGTGTAAAAGCACGTCTGCATTTTGGGATAATAAGTTTGTGCAGATATGGGGCCAGAGAATCAAAATGGAAAGGTGGAAAATGAACATACCAAGGGCAGAATTTCCTTATAGTGGCCAGGTTGTTCTGATGCTCAATATCTTTTAGACATTGACCAACTAGACTGTTTGCTTTAGTAGGGCCCATAGTGAGTAGGTGTTGTGGGGATAGGCCACAAGAGTGAAGTTTTTGATAGACGGTTTTAAGCCAGGCACTTTTATAGGGGTCTTGAAGTACTAGGGATAGTAAACCGGGAGGATTTGAGTTTAGGTGGAGCCAGAAGTTAAGAGTTCTTTGCCAAGTCCGTACTTCTACTGAAGGGAGACTTGCCTCCAGTCACAATGATGCGTTTGGGACGCATGGCGGTACAGAAAAAAGCTGCCTTAGAAACTTTGATTGAAGAGCTTCCAAAGTCCAAATCTGAGCCCCATATAGTAGTGCGCTAGGGGTTTAGCTTGGGAGACTTCTAGGGCTGATGGTATATGTTTGCCACCCTTTGTATGGAAAAAGCGAGTCAAAGTCTTGGCACTTTGGGATGCTTTTTCTTTTGCGCATTTTTGCTGTGCTCCCCATGACCCCGTGGACTGGAAGATAAGGCCCAAATATTTGAAAGCTTTGACCTGCTCATTTGGCTGATTGTCCATACACCAATTGTGGGGCCTATATTTTCTTGAGAAAACCATAACTTTGGTTTTCTGATAGTTTACGACCAGATGACCGCTGTTTATCTTTTTCTTCTTCTGATGGGCTACATGTATTGAGCTTTGGGTCCTGCAAATATGTCATCATTGCTTAGGTCCTAGAGCTCCATTAGCTTAACAACAGAGCAAAGAGCTCAGTACTTTGGCACACTATTTAATTCTAGTCTTCTGGTGTCTTTCTATTTTCTTAAAAAAATAATTATTATTATTTTAAAATACACCACTTTCAGATTTCTTGTTTGGAAAGGTAGTTTAGGAATGTTTTATATATAGATAAAGTTACAGTTCACATCCAGGACAGCGCATTAATGACACCATCCTAAGAAAAGTTTTATTATAATAAAGAAACACGAGCTTTTGTTTGAGCAAAGGGGAAGGAGCACATTTATAATGTGTTTTGCTGCAGTATGACTTGTTAGATTGGTGTTGTCGCATTAAGTCCCAGAGCAGGGACCCTAAGCTGCCTTAAATTGTAATGGATTACATTTCCATATTATCAATCATGTATCACAGTTCAGGTGTCTTGACTGTAAACCATGATGGCTCTTTTCAGGCTTCTGACTCCAAATGTGAGCTCAGTCCCAAACCAGTCATTTCCTGTTATCTCCAAGCTTCAAGATGTGAGCTCCATAGCTTATACATTCAAAGTTGTGCCACCTGGACGAAGGAAGCATCAGCAGGCCTGAGGGAAAAGTCTATCCTCCCTCAAAAAAGTCTGCAGGGGAAAAAAAATACCCCTCACATCTAGTGAGGACTGAATATTCTCATTGGCCACAGAATGCTGAGAGTCTTTTGGGAGGGGAAAATTGAGATCCAGGAATGGAATGGAGTATCTGGAATCCCCATGCAGTTCCAAGTTGTCCAGTCTCATAGAATCATGGAGTTGAAAGGAACCCAAGGGTCATCTAGTCCAACCCCCTGCAATGCAGGACTCTCAGCTAAAACACCCATGACAGATGGCCATCCAATCTCTACTTAAAAACCTCCAGGGAAGGAGAGTCCACCGCCTCTCATGGGACGCTGTCCCACTGCCAAACAGCTCTTTCTGTCAGAAAGTTAATAATAATAATAATAATAATAATAATAATAATAATAATACCCCACCCATCTGGCTGGGTTTCCTGAGCCACTCTGGGAAGCTTCCAACCAAATATTTAAAACAATACAGCGTCAGACATTAAAAACTTCCGCCTTCAGTTGTCTTTTAAAAGTAAAATAGTTGTTTATCTCTTTGACATCTGCTGGGAGGGCGTTCCACAGGGCGGGTGCCACTACCGAGAAGGCCCCCTGCCTTGTTCCCTGTAACCTCACTTCTCACAGTGAGGGATCCGCCAGAAGGCCCTCGGAGCTGGACCTCAGTGTCGGGGCTGGATGATGGGAGTGGAGACGCTCCTACAGGACTGAGGCCGTTTAGGGCTTTAAAGGTCAGCACCAACACTTTGAATTGTGCTCGGAAACATACTGGGAGCCAATGAAGATCTATTTTGAATGTTAAGTTGGAATCTCCTTTCTTGTAACTTGAAGCCATTGGTTTGAGTCCTACCCTCCAGAGCAGGAGAAAACAAGCTTGATCCCTCTTCTATGTGACAGTCCTTGCGATATTTGAATATGGCCATCATCTCAGTGCCAGACAACCCCAGTATTCTTTCAATGTTTAATTCCATTATGTATAATTGGTTACATTCGATCTTTGTACATTTACTATCGAGGACCGTGTTAATTGATTTTAGACAGATGTTTGCAATAAGGGGATGTTGAAGATCAAGAAGTTGATTTAAACAAATACGCTTAACGGGATGGGATAATTAAATATTATCTTCCACCTGCGGTTCAAACTCTCTGTGACCCAAAACAGCCATTCTGAGGATACAGAAGTGATGCAGAACTTACCATATGAAAACATGGTAGCTCAACACAGGCAACTCCCCACTTGGAAATGATCTACATGTGCACAACTGCTCACACACACACACACACACACACACACACACAGTTTTTGGCCCCCAAAGGGGGTGTCAGGAACTGGACTGAGGAAGAATAGTGGGAGCCACCCCCCCCCTTCTCCTGAACCTTCCCAAATGCAGGAGGACACTATTGATTTAGAACAGAGGGGCATTTGCAGAGGGGCATAGTCCAGAGGGAAAAAGCTGGGAAATACTGGGTGAGGAACAACTACAAGAGGAAACACCAGGAGAGAGACAGTTGGCAGATTCAGTGTCCTTGGATAGCATTCCTGACCCCCCTTCACCTAAGACTAGATGGGCTTTGAAAATGATAGAACAGAGAGCTCAGTGGCAGCAAGATCAAAATACCCGACATAGGA
The DNA here is from genome assembly GCF_965153285.1 of Podarcis tiliguerta. Classification (NCBI taxonomy): domain Eukaryota; kingdom Metazoa; phylum Chordata; class Lepidosauria; order Squamata; family Lacertidae; genus Podarcis; species Podarcis tiliguerta. Next base: position 6,425,685 of record NC_139542.1, read on the forward strand.
TTGACGTAGATTAATGTGGATAGAGGGGGTAAACCTGTACTGGGAGCAATGCCATTTCTAGAAGAGATATGCATTCCTTTGTCTCTTGCTGTGATTGTTAAAGAAACTAACTGGTAAGAACGCTTCTTTCATTTGATCTGCTTATTTACTGCTACTGGGGGAGGGATCCGATTCCCCAAAGCCTGACAGGGGGCAAGGGGCAGAATGGGGCAGGTGTGGAATGGACTGGGGTGGACCGTAGGGGACTTCTGCATGTCCCACTAATGCACATGGTGGCTAGGAATGGAAGTCCCACTTAAGTGGGGATTCTCCTGTATGGTAGAGGACATCCATTGCATACAAAAGGTCCCAGATTAAACCCTGGGCATCTCCAAGTAGAGCTAAGGAGGACTGCTATCTGAATCCTTGGAGAATTGCTCCCCAGCAATGGAAACAGGCAATAGTGAGATAGCTGGACCTATAGTCTGGCTTGGTATAGCACAGGCTTCCTCAACCTCGGCCCTCCAGATGTTTTGAGACTACAGTTCCCATCATCCCTGACCACTGGTCCTGCTAACTAGGGATCATGGGAGTTGTAGGCCAAAAACATCTGGAGGGGTGAGGCTGAGGAAGCCTATAACAGCCTAAGGCAGGAGGAGCACCATGGACCCAACCTCCATTTTCAATGGGCACCTTAGTCCTGAATGGACCTTGATTCCAAAAGTGTGTCAATTCAAGTAGTGTTTAGCCACTGTTAATTAAATCACGGTGGGGTCCCAGATCCAAGGTTATAGCTGCTACATGAAGGACCAAACTACACTTTATGCAATACGGAACCAGGGCCAGTCCTAACATTAGGCAGGGTGAGATTGTCTCAGGCGGCAAGTGCTTGGGAGACAGCAGGAGCAGCCTTCAGCTAGTGCTTCTGATTCCCCCCAGCCATTGCCTTTGGCTGCCACATAGCCTGTTCTGGGTAGGTGTGGGGGAAAATGTTGATTTTGTTCACATTTGCCTGGTTCCCTGTAACCTCACTTCTTGCAATGAGGGAACTGCCAGAAGGCTCTTGGAGCTGGACCTCCGTGTCCAGGCTGAACAATGGGGATGGAGATGCTTCTGTAGGTATATATGGCTAAGGCTATTTAGGGCTTTAAAGCTTGCTAAGACACTTTGTGAACAGCCTCCCCTTCTCCATTAAACAGCATGGGCTGGCCAGCTACTCCTCATGATGTCGTTGATGTGGCCACCTATTGGCAGCCATGCAAACTGCAGAGCGTGATGACATTTTACATTTTTATGTATATAGGAAGATTAGTCAGGACAGGCTCTACCATTAGGCAGAGTGAGATGATTGTCTCAGATAAGACACAGGATGATATTGGCTGCCCCCCCCCCCATGTTTACATGGCCACACGTCCTGGCCCACGAGCTTTCAGCGGCCAAACTTTTAGCAAACATCGCCGCTGATGGTTATGCCTGCAGTTGAAGTTTGTTTCATCATGTATTTTTCCTGTTATCTTTTGTTTTATGCTATTTCTGCTGATTTATTGCTGGGCGTTGTTGCTGTTTTTGTGGTGTACAGCAATTTGATGAGTTAGTTTTGTATTGTCTTATTTGGAAGCTGGATTGTGATTTTTGTTTGTGTTTAAACTGAAAGGCAGAGTATAAACTGCTTAAATAAAAGAAATAAATCTTTGGCAGAATTGTTTTTGCTGTCCTACCAAGCAGAAAGTTCCATTTTTCAACAGCTTTATTAGTTGTTTTCTAAAGTCTCCATGTGTATGCCAGCACAAGCGCTATTTTGTTTTAACCAAATGTTAATGCTGCACATGCTAAGCGTGTCCAGTGATTTTAGAAGACAATGTTTGACTATTTATATGCATGTTATGTATGTAGCTACAGTCATACCTCATGTTACGTTTGCTTCAAGTTACATTTTTTCAGGTTGCGTCCTGTGGCGACCTGGAAGTACCGGAAAGGGTTACTTCCGGGTTTCGCTGCTCGCGCATGTGCAGTAGCGCTAAATCACACTTTGCGCATGCTCACAAGCACCAAATCATGCTGCTCACCTGCACAGATACGGTGCTTCATGTTGCGGGCTTTTCATGTTGCGAACAGGCCTCCGGAATGGATCCCATTCACAACCAGAAGTACCACTGTACTATATATTTTGTGAAGCTGTTTGTCTGTCATTCCATCTGTCTTCCATGGATTTGACATCTTGTGGAACCATAGAAAATTCTACTTTCTACCTGTTTCTACCACTGAAATGATATCCTTCAAAGTCTGTGAGTCTGGATGGATGCATCTGCCAATTGTGGTTTCTTTTGCATTTTCATTGTTCTGATCTTAAAATCAGGTCAGCTCATTTTCACACCAATGCATGAATTTTTCTTTTGGGGAAAATTTGGCACAAAAATTCATATGCATTTAGGCGTACATTTCAAATAATTCTTCCACCTTTCTATGCAATTTTGCCTAACTTACACTATTCATGCAAGCAATTTCCCCTAATATACTGCAACCTTTACATAATTTCCAGTAATACATGCATCCTTGTGCATACTATTTGGTTGGAGAACTGCAACGCAACGTTTGGAGAAATCTAGATGTCAAAGGATTGCTGTGTTTTAGTTCACTTACTGGTTCAGGAAGGATGAATTGGAATTAGCTCGCTGTGGCGCTGTGGGTTAAACCACAGAGCCTAGGGCTTGCCGATCAGAAGGTGGGCGGTTCGAATCCCCGCAATGGGGTGAGCTCCCGTTGTTCGGTCCCTGCTCCTGCTCACCTAGCAGTTCAAAAGCACGTCAAAGTGCAAGAAGATAAATAGGTACCGCTCCGGCGGGAAGGTAAACGGCGTTTCCGTGCGCTGCTCTGGTTCGCCAGAAGTGGATTAGTCATGCTGGCCACATGACAGCTGTACGCTGGCTCCCTCGACCAATAAAACAAGATGAGCGCCACAACCCCAGAGTCGTCCACGACTGGACCTAATGGTCAGGGGTCCCTTTACCTTTACCTAATATGCAAATGGAACAAATTTCTCCCCCAACTACTATTTGTAGGCAAGGCCTGATGAAATATCAGAACACTGCAAAAGATTCATGGTGGTGAGGAGCAGGGGCCTCATGCCTTACAAAGGAACTTCCTCTTCCCTTAAAATCAAATAGTACTGAAATAGTAGAAACACACACTTAAAAAAAAATAAAAATCAGTTTAATTCTACAAACTACAAAGATGTCCAAAGGACTGGCTCCAAATTTCAAAGCAGTAAGGAATTCCTTTTGAGGTTGGGTGGGTTTTTTCACTCTTCGCTGCCCTCCACAAGAGACAATGCATTTTCAAGTATTCAGAGTATTGATGTAGAAATCTATTTTATTCATGAATCATTGATGGGAACAGCTGAAGAATTATGGAGGATTCCCCCCCCCAAAGGCTGATTGCCTACTGTGCTTGATCTCTTTATTATTATTATTTAAATCCTCCAACACTTTTGTCTAAGCCAAGGATATTGAGCTTCAGACCTGGGTGTTCAATCCAGCCTTTCAGAGTTCTCCAGCTGGCCCTTGGGACTCTCCCCAGGCTACAGACCCTCCTGCACTACACCCCTCACTCAACACTCCTGCTTGGGTGTTTTGGCCTGGACTAAAAGGCTTCCTTGGACTCTGATGATAGAATCATAGAATCAAGAGTCATCTAGTCCAACCCCCTGCAATTCAGGAATCTCAGTTATTGGTTGCCTGGCTAGATGATAGCCATTGCTTGGCTCACTTTTGTCACAGGCCCCTCCCACCACTGACCTGTTGTTTCTGTTAGGTTGTCCAGAAGGGAATATGGCCCCTGGGCTGCAAATGGGTTCCCCATCAATCATCTAATGCTGGATCAACACTGACCTGTTTAACATTATTAGAACGATGTTAGATATATGGTAGACACTCGGGTTACGTTACTTTTGAGTAACGTAAACTTTGGGTTGCGAAAGCGGCAAACCTGGAAATATTTTTCCAGGTTTCCCTGCTTGCACATGAGCAGAAGTGCTGTATTGCGCTGCGTGTGTGCGCAGAAGCAGCGCCTCTAGATACGGATTTTTCGTGGTGCGCACGGACCCGTGGAACGAATTAAATTCGTATCCAGAGGGTCCACTGTATCGTTCTGAAACCTCACAGGGCAGACTTGTAAATTAAAAGCCTTCCTTATCTTGTTTTGTCCGTCAAGACACAGTTTCCATACTTCTGGCTCTTAGTTGCTCTGCAGCGCTCTCTGGCCTCATATTTTGACAACACATTATGAACATTAAAAGCAGAATACAACATGTCCATCTACGTTATGAAAACCAACCCTTCCTTAACATTATGTCAGGGACTGGACTGAACAGGAGGAATGGGAAAAGAGCCCTCGGTCTGATCAGCTCCTCTCAGAAGAGGAGGTGAAGTTTCACCTTCCCTGTCTCCAGCAGTTTCAGGAGGAGAGGGAGACAGGGATGATGTGCAGCTGAATGAGGAAATCCTTAATTATGAGATAGTGGAGGAGGAGGAGGAGGAGACGTTAGAGAGCAGACAGCAGAGACCTCCCTGGAAGATATGGGAGACCCTTCTAGTCCAAGGGCTCCCCGGTCCCTCTGCATTCAAGAAAGCCACTTCCGCCTTTTGGAGGAAGTGGAGTTGTGGGCTTCACAGCCCCACCCCTGCATGATTGCGGGGATTCCTGGCCGCGTCACCTCCTGGCCAGCCAATCGGCTGGCCCTGGGGGTGTGGCCTGCCTTAATTAAACCAGAACACGGCCGGGGATCTCCCTCTTTGCCGCCTGCCAGCTGTTACTGCTTTCTTGGTATTGGCGGTTAGGCATTGGTATAGTTCTGTAGATGGAAAAGGGGAGGTAGCACCATCCCCTGCCCCACATATTGAAGGGCAGTCCGATAAAGGATTCCGGGGGGTGTGGCCCTGTCCGAAGCCTATGGAGGTAAGGGCCTAAGGCACCCCCCCAATCGGTGGCCCCGGGGAGTTCCTAGTTGATGTGCATCAGCAGGACTCCCCCACTGGTGGTTAACCCTTTCCAGACTTCAAGCGGATGGGCTGAAGTCGGATTTAGTCGGTTAGGACCAATGCCTAAGCCAATACCGCTCATCACCTGTAACCAATAATGTTATGGCCTTATTTAGCCCATTAACCTTAATAATTGTGTCATGTGTCATTATTTCCACTCAACAGAGAATGCAGAGGCATGTGACTTTCTGTAGGTTTTCAGGAAGTTGTGGGAGACGGACGAGGAGGGACTCAAAGTAGCCTACGCCTCCTATGCGTGGAGACATGGATCTTTCATCTTGCAACCAGATGACTGAATAAAAAGCCATAAAATATGAACTGTTTGTTCTTCTTGCCTCTGAGGCTGCCGGGGGAGGAGAGGATACTCCACGCCTGACACATTATGAACCATGAGTGTAGATCCGCCCCTGTGTTCAGTCTGTTCTTCTTCAATATGGATGAGGTAGGCTTATCTCTGAACCGTGTGCTCTAGGTTAGAATTCCACACTGATCCTTAACTCACTTCTAAAGGGAACTACCTCTGGGTCTGGCTGGTGGGTAGCCTTGAAGCTGATGGCACACGCTGGCTGCCTCTTGACACATGGATCAAGGGACATGTGGCTCGTGGCGCAATGACTTTGATATCTGAGGCACAGTGGATTATTTTATGGCGCACAACAGGAAGGGAAATGCATCAGTGGCGATGGAAGGATTAAGCGGAGTTGGAGGAGATCAATTTCTTGGGCTTGGGGTGGGGCAGGGGGAGGGTGTGCAATGGCAGACAGGATGCAGGCTGTGTCTGGGAGACAATTGCATGAAGAAAGACGGAGCAAAGCCTCACCTGTCAGGCACCGCAGGTGAAAAGGAGATGAAGAGCTCTATGAAGCCATTAAAGTCTCAAAGAGAATTTCAAAAGTGTCAGGCAAAGGGAGGAGGGGTATTGAAATCTATAGTTAGCCTCTTCACATGAAAAGGAAGAAAGGTGTTCTCTTTGAGCATGAATAGGCCATGTCAAAGAAGCTGTGTATATTTTCCCTCTTGACAGAATAGATATAAATTACGCTCAAAGCAAGGGGAAGAAAACAACAACCCAGCAACAAAAAAGGGCCTGGGAATAAATGTGAAAAGGAGAGACACAACACCGGAGCATTCTGGATCAGGCCCATGGCCCATGTAACCCAACATCCTGTTCTCACTGTGACCCACCAGATACCCGTGGGAAGTCTGCTCATATTCCATGGTGGGCAGTGTTGTGACCAGGCCTCGGACCACCCCAAGGGATTCGACAAATGGCAGGCGGAATCATCCAGCTGCCGGCTAATTAGCCAATGCCAGCAGAGGTTCATATTTTGCCAATCATTTCGTGAAAGATGGAGTTGTCATGGTGCATTGATTGCCATGTCAAGTTATAATAAGTCCGCTGTGAAAAGGGCTTCAGTCCGCTCAGAGACATGTCTTTTAACCATCCTTGATCTCAGAGACGAAAGAATGAAACTTCTTATCCTTTCTATACAGTGGTACCTCTGTTTTCGAATGTCTCCATTGATGAACATTTCGGTTTATGAACACCGTAAACCTGGAAGTAAATGCTTCAGTTTTTGAACAAGCCTCGGAAGACGAATATGCAATGCTTCTGCTGAGTGCGAGATCCTGAGGCCTAGCTGTCAGTTGTTGAATCCTTGGTTTTTGAACATTTCAGAACTAGAACGGTCTTCCGGAACATATTAAGTTTGAAAACCGAGGTATCACTGTATTTGAATTTGTGTAGGAGGGTGAATTAATCATTAGATCTATCATCTACCTATCATCTATCTATATCTATCTATCATCTATCTATCTATCTATCTATCTATCTATCTATCTATCTATCTATCTATCATCTATCATCTATCTCTATCTATCATCATCTATCTATCTCTATCTATCTATCATCTATCATCTATCTATCTATCTATCTATCTATCTATCTATCTATCTATCTATCTATATCTATCTATCTATCATCTATCTATCATCTATCTATCATCTGTCTATCTATCTATCTATCTATCATCTATCATCTATCTATCATCTATCTGGCACCACACACACATATACAAACTATTCTAAATTTCATTTGCATTTAAGAGTTTAAAAAAACAGGCAGGGTAGCTTCTGGCAACATCTAAATGCAACAGCAACAACACAAGTAAACAAATGTGCATTTTTTTGGCATTGTAGACTGCAAATGTCTGCTGGCGGGTAGATTCCCTTTTGCTCCCATCATGCTTTGGTTCTTCTTCTTCTTCTTCTTCTTCTTCTTCTTCTTCTTCTTCTTCTTCTTCTTCTCATCATCCCATCTTCCCCAGCAGACCAGGACTCAAGGCAGCTTAAACAAATTAAAACAACACAGATAAAATACAAAACACTAAACACATATAAAATATAATCTTTTTTAAAGCAATTAAATGCTAACAGCCTTGTTCGGATGATTGATGTATATATGGATGGGGTGGCAGTCAGGATCACACCTGATCCCCTATCTATATGCACTTAGCTGTACAGAGCTGTATCCATAGTCCCAGTCCCCAATCTTTGGACTTGATGATCCTCATGGTTGCTTCCAATTATAAAGTTCTACGATTCTATAATTCTATCTGTCCCTTACATCCCTCTCCAGGATGTGCAGAAACTGCTTTCTTGATTGTTGGACTCACTATTGGTCTCGTTGTCTCAATCCTGTCTACATATGCAGGGGAGGTCACTAACTCACCAAGAGTTAAAGACCCATCATACCCCCTCACCTGGTTTAGCCAGCCAACCGAAGCCATTCCCGGAGTATGGCTGCTGTTGAATGCTGACAGCTTCTAGGAGTCACAGGTGAGAGTTGAGTGCAGGATGGGAGTCAAAGGTGGACAAACTACACCAAAAGGACCATGACATGCCCCTCCCTAACACCCCATAGACTGAAAATAATGTACAAAAAGTCATTACCGTGGATCCTCAGTTTCTGAGCACCACGGAAGCCAAACGCTGCAAAACTCGAACGCTGAAAAGCCGGAAGTGAATGCTTCTGTTTTCAAATGCGCCTTGGAAGTCAAACAGCTTCCGAGGCTCGTTTCTCCATTTTCTCAATAGAATTTACCGCCCGCCCATTGTGCCTCAGTTGTCAAGCGTTTCAGAAGTCGAACGGTTTTCCAGAACAGATTACGTTCGACAACCAAGGTACCACTGTATATTAAGGGAATTTGCTTGCGAAAATGTCTATATTTAGATACAGCTGTGTATACATGTGTATATTAGGTGAAACTTATGAGGACAAAAAAACTAAAAGTCACAAAGTGATGTGGAGAACAAAACTTAAGAATGGAGAGTGAGAAATTGATAGAAATTGAAGTTGTCAGATTTTCCCACTCCCAGTTTGAAGGGCTGCATTTGACCCCCGGGTTTTATGCTCCCCACCCCTGTTTTACACAGATCAATTTAAGAAGTGATGAGTTGGGGAGGGTGTAGTTTGCTAACATATACTTTGTTTAATCTTCAAGACAGCTTGGCATCCAGCCAGATCCATTGACGAGGCGCGCACACACAAATGAGTTAAAGACGCTTGTATCTAATTTGGGAACTGATTATCTCTTTCCACAGAGCATCTCCCAGTGGTTCTAAAACCCAGCTGTTTAACTAGCCAGCAAGCGGGTGGAATGGACTGGCTAATATTTATTCCCAGTTCTGTTTTGTGTTTAAGCTGTACGGCGACAGTGGAGGGGAGAAAGGAGGGGGGAGACACACATTAAAAACGTATGGGGATGAGGCAATGTCCCATTTCGTGGCGTTTCCAGCAAATGACTTTAATTGGTCAAACTATGTGAGGGTTTCGACTTGAAACCTGAAGCCTGTTTGTTGACCGCTTTGTGGCTCATCAAAAACCCTTTGGAGGAAAGTTGTCAACAGCTGGCCTGGGCAGCAGCTCTGAGATGCCTTTAACCAAAGCAAGACAAGTTTGCCAAGGCACACGCGTCCCCATCAGAGCTCCTTGGGACCTGCATTCCTGAAGGCCGCAAGCCGTGCCAAGCTGCCCATCCCATGCCTGTCACTGAACCACTTTGTTTTTCCTTGTGAATTGACTCCAGATGGTATCAACCAGGCAAAACAGTCCTGGAGGTGCTGGGGTGCACCATGAAATAAGTGCTGAAGAGCAGAATGGGTTAGCACAACTGATGCAGCAAGCTGTCCTATACTAAACAAGAGCACTGCTCTACTAGCTTAGTATTGTCAACACTGAGCAGCAGCAGAAGTAAAGAGGGAACCTTCTTCTTAAGAGTACAGTCGTACCTTGGTTGTCGAATGCCTTGGTACTCGGACGTTTTGGCTCCCGAATGCCGCAAACCCGGAAGTGAGTATTCTGGTTTGCGAACCTTCTTTGGAACCCGAACATCCGATGGGGCTTCCACGGCTTCGGATGGGCTGAAGGAGCTTCCTACAGCCAATCAGAAGCCATGCTTTGGTTTCCAAACTTTTTGGAAGTCGAACGGATTTCCGGAACAGAATATGTTCAACAGCCGAGGTTCCACTGTACAGGGAACACCAGTCATCTGCCAGTGTGGTGTAGTGGTTAAGAGCGGTGGACTCGTAATCTGGGGAACTGGGTTCGCGTCTCCGCTCCTCCACATGCAGCTGCTGGGTGACCTTGGGCCAGTCACACTTCTCTGAAGTCTCTCAGCCCCACTCACCTCACAGAGTGTTTGTTGTGGGGGAGGAAGGGAAAGGAGAATGTTAGCCACTTTGAGACTCCTTAAAGGGAGTGAAAGGCGGGATATGTTCAGACAAGGAGAGATGGTGAAGAACTCTCCAGACTGAGTGAATGGGTGGTAAAATGGCAAATTCAGTGCCAAAGAAAGGGTAAAGTTTGGGGCTTTGGGGCAAAATGTCTTGATTTCACAAATACACTCATGGGGTCAGAACTGGGGGTGACAGACCAGGAACGAGACCTTGGGGTCATAGTAGATAGCTTGATGGAGATTTTAACCCAGCGTGCGGCAGCTGTGAAAAAGACAAACAAACATTAGGGATCATTGGAAAAGGAATTGGAAAATGTTTCTCTATAACTAGACCTTTGGCTGATTAACATTTATGGCCTTTCAAATGTCCCACCAAAACTTGTCGTTGGGGCTCAAGAAGGGAAGGGACTCTGTTGGGATGGAAGAATGGAGACATTGTGGACCATGTAAAATGAAACTGAGCCACAGATTGTTCACCAGTGCTCTAGAAGGAACAAAGTCCATTGTGACTTTTAGCCAGACTCCTATTTTTGCTGAAGTTATGGCTTATTCCAATGCACAACTTATTCTATTTCCCCTCGACCTGCTCTTGTCTATTCTCAACATTAGGCAGAACCACTTTTGTTCTGAAAAAGCAATCAAAGAAGTGAACAAAAGCAAAGCCTCTCTCCCCCTCCTTTTTTTTTCTTTTTTAGAAGAGAGCAAGGGAAAACCACTGTTCAATTTTTACCTTTCCAGCAATATTCCATTCATTGATTTGCAGATGTGGGGTGTTTGAAAATTGCCAGTTGCAGGAGCTGGAAGTGGGTTTGAAAAATCATCAAGCTCCCTTTTTTTTCAGGGACTGATTTGAAATGGCACCAAATGCCAAATGATTAGCTTTTTGAAAAATAGCATCAAGCCTTTTATTTCCAGTGGTACATTAAATGAAGCAATTGGTCGCACTAACCGGTTTTGCTTTATCCACAAGTTCCAGTTGGCAGGTGAAAGCTGTCCATGACTCACTTCCATAAAGCCATGTTCTTAACTTCCATAAATCAGTGAGCATGGTAGACCAGTGTGTGTGTGTGTGTGTGTGTGTGTGTGTGTGTGAGTGAGTGAGTGAGAGAGAACATATATAGATATGAAAATGAACATATATATACATATATTAGGACCAATGGAAGCTGCCTTATAAGGAGTCAGACCGATGTTCCATCTAGCTCAGTCTTGTCTACATTGGCCACAGTTCTTTGGACCTTCAGACAGGAAGACCTTCCTTCCACTACCAGAAGATGCTGGGGATTGAACCTGGGACCTTGTGCAAGCAAGGCAGATGCTCTGCCTCTGAGCCACAGCCCTGCCCTAAATTTCATGGAAGCATATTGGAGGAAGGTGTGTGAACGGAGGCAATTTTGGGAGAGGGCTGCGAGCGTAAATGGGAAATGTTTTAATGATCAGCACTGGGACAGTGCATAACTAAACTTGCTCAGAGAAGAAGCTGGGTGAACTAGCAGTTAGAGTGTCGGACTGGGGCCTCAGAGACCTGGGTCCAAATCTCCATTCAGCCATACATCTCATTGGGTAATCTCACCTTGAACTACTCTGAGGAAAGGTGTGGGGGGTGGCAGGTGTCTTCTTCTTCTCTGGCAATCCCTCATAGCTGAGTAAGATTATCTTCCATAAACACGGTTTTAGCAGTGAGTCTGTACCTGACTGTGGAGGCCAATTCTGGATCCACACGTCCTTCCACAATGGGGACATAGGTTTCCAGGCGGGAGTTGCTCACGGTGAGGGTTTGCCAAGCTTGACTTCTTCTTAGCACATTTCCCCCTTTCAACCTGAGTTCGAGCGTCTTCAAAGTTAATAATAATAATAATAATAATAATAATAATAATAATAGTAATAATTTATTATTTCTACCCCGCCGATCTGGCTGGGTTTCCCCAGCCACTCTGGGCAGCTTCCAACAAAAGATTAAAAATACATTAAAACATCAGTCATTAAAACCTCCCTAAACAGGGCTGCCTTCAGATGTCTTCTAAACGTCAGATAGTTGTTTATTTCTTTGACATCTGTTAGGAGGGTGTTCCACAGGGTGAGCACCACTACCGAGAAGGCCCTCTGCCTGGTTCCCTGTAACTTCGCTTCTCACAGTGAGGGAACCGCCAGAAGGCCCTCGGAGCTGGACCTCAGTGTCCGGGCTGAACAATGGGGGTGGAGACGCTCCTTCAGGTATACTTTGGTAAAGGCTGTTCTCCAACTGGAGCGCTCGCAGACCAGTGCTTCCCAGTTGTCGGTGTTTATACTACATGTTTTTAGATTTGCCTTGAGAGAGTCTTTAAACCTCTTTGGCTGATCACCAGCATTACGCTTTCCATTTTAAAGTTTGGAATACATTACTTGCTTTGGAAGACGATCGTTAGGCATCCGCACAACATAACCAGTCCAACGAAGTTGATGTTGAAGAAGCATCGCTTCAACACTGGTGGTCTTTGCCTCTTCCACTACACTGCCGTTAGTTCGCCTGTCTTCCCAAGTGATGTGTAAAATTTTTCAGACACCGTTGATGGTGTATGATATACCCAGTGGCAAGCAAGACTTGAGAGCCAGTGTGGTGTAGTGGTTAAGAGAGGTAGTTTCGTAATCTGGGGAACCGGGTTCGCGTCTCCGCTCCTCCACATGCAGCTGCTGGGTGACCTTGGGCCAGTCACACTTCTCTGAAGTCTCTCAGCCCCACACACCTCACAGAGTGTTTGTTGTGGGGGAGGAAGGGAAAGGAGAATGTTAGCCACTTTGAGACTCCTGAAGGGGAGTGAAAGGCGGGATATCAAATCCAAACTCCTCCTCTTCTTCTTCTTCTTCTTCTTCTTCTTCTTCTTCTTGCCTGAACAGATCTAAAAGAGGTTTTTTTAAATGGCAAGGGTGTCCTTGCCTTCCCTGTTCTCCACGTCTTCAGAAAGCTTGTGTAGGCGCCAACCCAACATTCCCATGTGTGATCTTGAAATGTGCAGAGCAGATGGGTGAGTCGCTGGCCTCCGTTCCTGTTTCCATTTTGATGCTCTTCAAAGGGGCATTTTCACACAGGATGCAGGTCATTTCCTGCCCTTCCAAGTGAGAGGGGGAAGCCTCCAGAGAGCCCGCCCATCCCGGGGAAAGTGGGCTTGCAGATGTCAAGCTGACTTCCTAGCAAGGTCCGAGGGGCGGATGTGTCACTTACATCTTTGCCACTTGACGATTGTGAGAACTTGGGGGAGCACCAAGCCACACGCAGATGAAGGGGGTGAAGAAGAGTTCAAGCGATGGACAGCTGCTCTCATAACAGCTCAGCCTTGCTGTGTCTTTAATATGTCACAGGGACAGTATCCTCGTTCCCGTCACTCCCAATTCCCTTCAGTTTCACTGCTGATTTCTTCAACGCAAGATAAATAACCGATGTTGGGCACAAATGAAATAGCAGCCACCCACTCCGAAGCTTCCATAAAGGAGTATCCTGTAAATGATGGAGTGTTTGGCAACCATGAGGACTACTGTCTTGTTCCTATATGAATCCGAATGGGAAATCTGTCCATTTCAGTTTTCCCCCGTTTCTCATTTTTCTACCATTCTCAAGTTCAGTTGGCCACATTTCCACATAAGTATTGTTATGAGTTTGTTGGTGCCAGAGCTCTCTAATCCCTAGATCCTGTAAGTATTAGAATTTCATCAAGGCTTGGGGTGTTAAGATGAGTGCTTGATACTTCTAATTCCTGGATTCAGCAAGTGAATCAAGGTCTCTTATCCTCTTGGGTGATGGGCTATTAAGAGAACAAATGATCAAAGGGCTTGTGCTAGACGGCAACTGGGTAGGGGCACTAGTGTTATAATCAGGAAAACTAACTTAATACAGTCATACCTCGGGTTGAATGTGCTTCGAGATGAGTGCATTCGAGTTGCGCTCCACAGCGCGTTACTTCCGGGTTTCACCGCTTGCGCATGCGCAGACGCTCAAAATGACGTCACGCGCATGAACAAAAGCGCCAAAACGTGACCCACACACGCGCAGATGCGTGGACACGGATTACGTTTGCTTCTAGATGTGAACGGGGCTTTGGAACGGATCCCATTCACATCTAGAGGTACCACTGTATTCCCCACGTCCGGTCTGAATCCACCTTATTTCTTTCTTATTGCATCAGATTAAATTGCGGAGGTGGCAATAGCCCAACCTCTCTCTTGATCCAATACCAAAGAGATGAGCATTTCTGCCCCCCCCCCAATTGTCAACAATCATTTAGTCATTCAGCGCTGCCTTTCTTCTACAGGAGAATCACACCTGCTTTGCAACCCTAAGATCTATTTTCGGTTTTCCCCTAGCAAACTTCACCTTAAATTTATTCAGCAACCTATAAATGCTAAGGCTCCTGACAATATGCTCTCACTGTTGTTTTTCCCTTTGCTTCCCATCATTTTGTTGGGTGGTCTTGTATCAATCCTGCCTAGGCACAGATGTCACGCAGAGCCAGAAAAATGTAGACTGGAACCCCAGGGGAGTGTTGATGAAAATTGAAATTCAGAAGTGTTCGGTTCATGCTTTGAATGCATAAGGATCTAGCAGAGGTAGGAGGCACATTCACCACAGAGCCTGGAGTATTTTTTACTTTTCTTGCAGTGGGTTGATAGGTTTGGCCACAGTGAGCATTCTAGGGCTGAGGAATCAGTGAAACAGGATCATTTTAATACCAGAAGTTACATATAGGTGAATTGCTTTATTTCTAATCCATCTCACTTTTGGATGTGTCGACCTACAAGTCCACGACTGGAGGAGAAATTGGATTGATTCCACGCTTAAAAGCAAACCTAACTTATTTATGCTTCCCGAAATGATATGCAAATTGAAACACAGCCAGTCTTTGACATTCACACTGCTCCACATTTGGCAGTGCCGTTCTCTAGCCAGGTAACGTGTACAAAAAGGCACATGCCTAGATAAAGCGTGCGTATGAATCCATATATTTGTGGAAATAGCATACAGAAATGCATTATATTAGGAAATTGCTTTGGAAAAAATTGTACATTAGGCAATTTCAAATGGACGTGGAAGTGTGGAAAACTGAACTCAAGGTTGCAAAAATGACAAACTGAGAGAAACCAAAACGGAGTTCCCCATTCATTGTTTCATCCCATTTCCACATGAACTGTGAGTGGCCTACATCATAAAAAAACATTATATACATGCTTGATAGCCACACTTTTCTTCTTTCAGTTCAAAACTTCCTGATGGCATGGTGGGTTTAAAAAAGATGGTTAATGTTAAAACTCCAAGGCCTGTGAGCACTTTCTGAAGTCCTTTCGCATGCTACTAGGACCAGTCTCTTCACCTCTGAACTTCTTCAATGATGCACAACTTACTAATTGCTCAGTCAGGAACAAAGCTGATGACTAGTAACTTGATTTTGTAGTTTATTATATACGGCAGTAAACTCACAAGCTATATACAAGTTGTTGTTGTTGTTTAGTCATTTAGTCGTGTCCGACTCTTCATGACCCCATGGACCAGAGCACGCCAGGCACGCCTGTCTTCCACTGCCTCCCGCAGTTTGGTCAAACTCATGCTGGTAGCTTCGAGAACACTGTCCAACCATCTTGTTCTCTGTTGTCCCCTTCTCCTTGTGCCCTCCATCTTTCGCTGTATACAAGTTATTATATACAGACACGAACTTCATCACTCTCCAAGCACTCCAGATTACTCCTAACTAGCCAAACAATGTCATAGGTCATGCTGCCTATATGAGAGACCTCAGCCAATCACTGAGCTATTACTAGGTCCTCTTATCTCCAGGAAAATTTCTCCCGTGCTCTGTCTCTCTAGCCTGTAGTCAAAACACTAATTGATCACTTGCCAAACTGCACATAGACTATGAACTCCAACAACTAATACCTCACCAGATACCTGCATTAAAAAATATATATACTTGTTTAGAAAGCAGCTGCAATTATGATGTCAAATGAGAGCTTTCACTGCCCCCCCTCACTCCCCAACATTGACCATCTCACTAGGTCAACTTTAAGTGAGGTCTAACTGAGCACAACACTTTTAGTGAAAACTCCTCATTAAAAAAAAATGCTGTGGAACCGGTTGATTTGCCATAGAACAACCAACACCTTTCTTGTTAGAGAATATAGGGGCCGATGTAATTAAGCCTACTGAAAATACTTTGCTGGACTGTATCCATGGATAATGGCAAGACAAGTTAGAGGGAAGCCCTTTGGGGGCAATTAAATCGATCTTGTTCGAAGATGTCTTTCCTTTCAGTGAGGTTTCCAGTTTCCCAATATATTATCAGTCCAACCGTCCAGCCTTACTCTGACAGGCTTTTGGGAACTGATGTGTTTTTAAGGAAAGGACTTCCCATGGTGCTGTGCTGTTTTCATTTTCTTTATTTTAATAGATTTGGGTTTTATATATTGCTTAAATCCTATTTATTTATTTATTCGTTCATTTACTTCATAAAAGCTCTACACTGCTTGACTGTAAAAAAACACAAACACACACACACCAAACTACCTCAAAGTGGTTTGCAAAAAGATAAAGCAAGAAAAATTCGCAGCCGTACTTTAAAACATACAAAAGTTAAAATACTAAAACAGATTAAAATCACCTCTACTTTCTAAGTAGGATCTGAGATCTGAGATAGATGGTAAGAGCAATTCTTCTTTTTTTTTTACTTTTCGTTTTTATTTGAATTTATTTTGCGACACACTCAACACAAATTAAACATAAAAATGATGATACATAATCAACACTAAAACTTACAAAAAAACAAAAAAACAAAAACAAAAAAACAACCCAGAGAAATACAACTACAGTGGTACCTCGGGTTACAGACGCTTCAGGTTACAGACGCTTCAGGTTACAGACTCCGCTAACCTAGAAATAGTACCTCGGGTTAAGAACTTTGCTTTAGGATGAGAACAGAAATCATGATCTGGCGGAGCGGCGGCAGCAGGAGTCCCCCTTAGCTAAAGTGGTCTTCTGGTTAAGAAAAGTTTCAGGTTAAGAACGGACCTCCGGAACAAATTAAGTTCTCAACCCGAGGTACCACTGTAAAACATTGTTACTTACAAAAATACAAACAAATGGACATCAATATATATATATACCATAACTTCATTTTTTCTTTTCTTCCGATTGACTTCCTTCATCCTCAACACTGTTTTCTTTTCGTTTTTGGTAAACTGTTTCCTTCTTAATTCTTTCTTTCTATTTTTGACTTACATACTTTAATTTATTTTGCAGAAGTTAATCAAAACAAGTCCAAGTATTAATTTGAGGGCACCTGTTTTTTAAGATATTCTCTATATTTCGCCCAGACTTTTTGAATTTTTTGTTTGGGCTGATCCCTGATAGCTTCTGTCAATCTGGCTAATTCGATATAATCTAATAATTTATGTTGCCATTTTTTGTTGTTGCTGTTATTTCTTTCCCCCCAAATTTTGGCAATTAATGTTCTTGTGGCCCCTGTAGCAGAAAGGATTTCCTTTCCTTTTTTTTCTTTGGCCATATCTGTATCAAGTATCTACAATAAAAAGGCTTCTGTTTTCTTAATAAAAATTTGTTTGAATATTTTCTTTATCTCTTCATACACCATATCTCAGATGCCCTTGATTTTAATACATGCCCACCACATATGTATGAGTGTCCCCTCTACTTGATTACACCTCCAACACAGATTTGATTTTGTTTTATACATTTTGCATATTTTGGTTGGTGTTAAATACCATCTATAAAACATTTTTTATCAGGTTTTTCTTTATCGCTTTGCAAGCTGTAAATTTCCAACTTTCTTTCCATAATTTTTCCCATGATGATAATTTGATAGTTTTACCTATTTCTAAGAGCAATTCTTTGCCCAAGAATATTTTCAGCAGCTGCTTCTGCAATCAGGATTTGGAAGGAGGGGTCAATGCCCAATTACAGGTGTCTCCAGAACTTGGCAAAACAACGAGGAATAAAAATTGGAAATAGATTCAAACAATCATGGTCTGTTTCTTGTAGTCAACAGTCAGTTCTGTTCCAAAGTGGTTGGCAATTGCTACAAAGCAAATAGGCAGAGGTTGTCAGACACATCAGTAAAATGAACAGCAATACGGAAGAGTCCATCAAAAAGGCCCATCATGGAGAAACTACCAAAAATGCCCTTCTTGTAGAAAGTGATCAGTTTCCTGTTCAAAACAATAAATACTGAGTGAAGTGGCTACAGTTCTCAGCAGTCCTGACCATGACTTGTAGGTGTCTCCAGATTGCCAGAATTTTGCACGAGGCATTCAAGTGCAAACTTGAACTTTAGCTTTGTGCATTTAAAGCGGATTGAAGTACTAGGGCAAAAAGCCAACTTTTCCTTAAAATAATTTTCTGATTCTCCCCCTCCGCCCCCCAGTTTGGAAAGTTTCTCCAAAAGTTCTTGCAGGACTTAAACCAGGATCCTCTTGTGTCTGGACTGACCTCACTTTCTTCTAGCTAAGGAGGGAAGCTCCTTGAATTTACTCCGGTGTACAAAGAGAGATGGAGCCAGCCTGATCTATATCTGGTGGGACCAAACTTAACCAGGCAAGTTTCAGAGCCGGGACAGGACTGTTCCATTGTGGACTCCTTAAAGCAGGAATTGGCATCCTCTTTGCACCAATGGGCACACTTGGAATTTTGAGAAAGTGCCATGAGCACCAATCACAATATGGCTGCCATGTGTGTGTGTTGTAACACATTTCTCCCCCTTTTCTGAAAAGTTTTTATTGTTAAAATTATTCAGCATTAATACACACATATTGTGAATATACAAACATACAAACATACATTTCATACAATCCTTAAAAATGTTCAAACATACCAACACTTAATCTCACAGATAATTCCTTTTCCCACCACCATCCACCACCCCTCACCCCACTTTTGTGTTAGACTTCTAATCTACTCAATTGCAATTTCTTTCCACCTCTATTACTTTCTTTTACACACCTTTAACCCAATTTCATGCTTCTTTTTCTATTACACATTGTTACCCATCTTATTTAGTATTCCGGTATTTAAAACGGAACTTGTTTATTCTAATAGGAGTTCTGATTTTTCAATATGGTTTTGCAAGTATCCTTTAAACACCTTCCAGTCCCTGTCTATCTTCTCTTTTGAGATCCTTCCAATTTCTCCCATTGTTTGGGATATATTGTAGTACTCCAATAATTTGGCAAGCCACTCTATTTTTGTCGCTTTAATACCACTTTTGTTGTAACGTATTTAATTTCATTTCACTTTTAATTTGTTGTTAATTGTTAAGATGTTGTCTAACATAGGGCTAGGCATGCAGGGACCTCAGTAATGCACGAAGTGTGAATTTGCCGCTTGGGCTTTTTGAAATATGTTCCTGAACTCCTTTTAAGCTGCATTCTTGGGGAGATGATGGTGTTGGTGGTGTTAGGCCTCGAAGCAGCCTTTCCCACAGAGGTTTATAAAACAGACTGATGTGTCTGCAGTGGAAATGGGCAGCAATGCAGACGGATCTAGATAAAAAGCAATTAGGCTTTTCAATTCCTCATCAGCACCTTTTGGGGAAAAGGCCTGGGGCCTAATCAAGAAGCATTTCAAAGCAGAGAAGGAATAGCCCTGGAGACAAGCCGTCCAAGAATAGGAAAGCCACCTCGCCACTCTGACGCGATTGTTATCCGTGGTGGAAATTGCCCCCTTCCTCTCCACTTCAGATCCAAGGTCAGATGTACACCACCTAATGGACTTAATGGATGTCCTTTCAGGGAGGCCCGCTGCGGTGAATGCAATCCACTCCCAAGTCAAGAAATAGCTTGCCATTACAATCGCTATTACGTAAAATTATGTTATTGCCTCTACCCTCCCCCGCCTCCCTTAGGAAGCAAGACCCAAGATGTCTGGCCTTTTCAGAAAGCCCACTCATTTATTCTGTACATGTTTGGCGGCACATTGCTAGCCAGAATGTCATTGCCGAGCCAAGGGAGAGCTGTAAAAGTATTTGAGTGATGATGGACTTGAAAGGTGAGCTCAGGCATACCTCTTCAATATACCTCTTCCTGTTTATCAATGTCTGCATCAACTGCTTTGCTTCTTTATTTTAAAGCTGCATGGAATTTCATCTGCAATTTATTACACACACACAGACACACACACACAGCCACCTCCCCCCCATAGTCACCTTGTTTATCCACCCCATCAGTCCTGTTCACTGACTTTCCCGACAACTTCTGCTTTGGTTCTCTTCCCCTTGTCCCATTGGCTAGGAATGTGGGAAGCTGTCAGACCATTGGCCCATTTAGCTTGGTACACTAACTGACAACAGTCGACGTCTGGAGGGCCACAGGTTCCCCAAACCTTCTGTAGGCTAAACCACCCTGTTGTTGTTGTTGTTGTTGTTGTTTAGTCGTTTAGTCATGTCCGAATCTTCGTGACCCCCTGGATCAGAGCAAGCCAGGCACTTCTGTCATCCACTGCCTCCCGCAGTTTGGTCAGACTCATGTTTGTAGCTTCGAGAACACTGTCTAACCATCTCGTCCTTTGTCGTCCCCTTCTCCTTGTGCCCTCCATCTTTCCCAACATCAGGGTCTTATCCAGGGAGTCTTCTCTTCTCATGAGGTGGCCAAAGTATTGGAGCCTCAGCTTCACGATCTGTCCTTCCAGTGAGCACTCAGGGCTGATTTCCTTAAGAATGGATAGGTTTGATCTTCTTGCAGTCCATGGGACTCTCAAGAGTCTCCTCCAGCACCAGAATTCAAAAGCATCCATTTTTCGGTGATCAGCCTTCATGCTTGACTCTAATTAATGCATGAAAGGGTTCGTGTCATAGAGTAAACCATCCTGCCAGGCTTAGCCTATGTCACTTCCTCCCACCTTGGGAGGAAATAGGTAACCAAGCCTTTGTTTCCTCAGTCTACATGTGAACTTCAGTGTCTGAGGAGCTCTGAGCTGCTCCTTTCAGCTACATGGCTTTAACCAACTTCTTTTGTTTCAGACAACAATGGAATCTTAAACTAGTGTTTTCCTATATCAATAGTTTAGGAACTTTTACCATTTTGTAATCAAACTACGTTTTACTGCCTGCGCAGTTTTTTCTGACTACTGTATGGAAAAGCACATGAATCTGGCCTTTGGAGACTTTGTAAGTAAACCATTTTATAACTTACCAGATGCGTGGTCTAGTAGAAGTGGAATACTTTGGAAATAACTATTAAAGGGCTTGTTTTGGAGTTCACTGGAAAGGGCACATTTTAAGGTTTCACAGCCTATATTTCCATGCTATTATTTGCTTCATGTTTCCCTATGTTAAATCTCTGCTGGGGTTTTCTCACCAAAGAGTATTCGTTCCTAACCTTCCCTAACCATTGTTGGAGGGTTTCCTGTGGGAGCTCCCACTATTAGAGATGCACTGGCTAGGGACTGGGAAGACTATCTTCCTGGGTCCTGGTACTCCATTTATGGAACTCTTTCCATTTTCTAGCAGGGAGACTTGCCTGGTACATTCTCTGCTATCTTTTCTATGCCAGGCAAAATACCATATTGTTTCCCTAAGCTCTTCACTGTTAATATTACGATAGCATTTTACTGCTGCCAGTTTTCTTTGCTCTTTTCCCCCTCCTTCTTTAATAGTTCCCAATTTTACAGCCCGCTTTTATTTTATTTTTATTGTTCCCTTTGTCTTATTATTGTGAGCCATCCTGAAAATATTTATAATGAAGGGCAGCCGAGGCATCGATTAAATAAATACTTAAATCCAGCCAGTCTGGGATCGGTGCCTGAAGTATTATTTTTCTAGGCCCAGTTACAAAATGGTAACACGGGCTCCCCTCTTTCTATGTCCACTTTTTAAAATCAGGGAATTGATTGGTGCCCGTGAGCTGCTTTACATCTCTTGGTTCACTCTCCTTCCATTTCTAGCTGCTGGAATTATATTTATAGCAAGACCTGGCAGAATAGCATGGATTAGGTCTGGGCCAATATTTTCTGACCATTGAGTTTTTTTAAAGTTGCATCATGGCCAGAGGGCTCACCATTAGCAGAGGCACAATTTTGTTCTGTTTGACTAAAATCTTATTCTTTTTTCTCCCTCTTCATCTTCATCTTCCATTGCGCGTGTCCATATTAGTCCCTCGCAGTTCGTCATTTTTCCAATCTTAAGTTCACATTTCCACATTAGCATTGCATTGTCCTTGTGAAAATTCACCAGCATTTCAGTGTGAATCTGCATGCGGCTTTGCAATTTTTGCAAAGCAATTTCCCCCCAATAAGATGCAATTTCATGTAATTTTTACCCCAGGGAGCACATTTCACGTGAACATTCCTTGGCTGGAGAACTGCATTGCAAAATTCAGAGGGGTGCAAATTTCAAAGGGTATCGTACGAGTCTTTTGTTCTGGACCAAAAGAAATGAACATGAGAACAATGGTGGTAGTGGCAAGGAGAAGTCTGCATCTGTATTGGAATTGTTTTAGATGCTTTATCATTTGTGTGCTTGCTACCCTGGGCTCCTGTGACAAGAATGGCAGGATGAAAATTAATAAATAGTTGCCTCTGACTCCTTGCTCATTGGCTTTCTCTGGCGAGCAAGCAGGTGGCAGCAATTAGGAGATGACACAGCAGCAGCAGCTAGAAAAGGAGAGGAATATAATAATAATAATTAATAATAACAATAATTTATTTATTTGTTGAGTTATACCCCACCCTTCTAGCTGGGTTACCCCAGTCACTCTGGGCGGCTCCCAACAGACTATTAAACAGAATGAAACATTCAGTCCTTGTTTTTAAGCAAAGTGACCTAATTGCACCTCCCAGACTAATGAGCAGATTGCAACACATGATTTAGCATTTCTGATTTAGCATTTCTCTGATTTGTACGATACACTCCTCAGTTCAGAAAAAATCCACGTTGTGCAATAAAACGTGTTTATGAATACACACATTGAGATAAAAATGTGTTTGAATAGAACCTGCTTGATTAAAAGCAACCAAAAAGGGCCACGCCACAGAAATCTGTCTAATTTTGACACATCTCTGCGCAATCGACGCTGCTGAGTTAACTTCTCTTACAACACTGTTTTCCAAACCTTATTTGTACATGGTTTACCAACAAAACATTTTTTTGTGAATTGCTGCACTCAGTTCTTGGTTTTTAATGTGTTCTGATCTGCTTCTCTTTGTGTTTTATACTCTGGCAAAAGTGAAATCAAAATAAATTTGGAACCTATCAAAAATGTATCTAAATACCAGTAGTGCACACAATACTATTTAGGCTGGCTCCAGTGTGTTCCCACTGCTGGTGTACGAAGCCATGTACACATGTGAACACATCCTCAAGCAAGGATTCTCACAAGATGTCACCAAGTTGTATCTATATATATCCTGTAACTTCCTGAAATTTCTTTCCTGAGCAATTTTCATTTTCATTTCAATTACAGTGGTACCTTGGTTCTCAAGCACCTTGGTTCTCAAAACCCGAAAACCTGGAAGTGTTCTGGTTTTCAAAAGTTTTTCAGGAGCCGAACATCCAATGCGACGGTCAGCTATTGTTTGGCACCTGCACCAATCATAAGCTGTACCTTGGTTTTCAAACATTTCAGAAGTCAAATGGACTTCCAGAATGGATTAAGTTTGGTGCTTTTGTTTTTGCTATTTATTTTGCGTTTTGTTTTTCAGGCTTTTTCAGTTAATTTGTTTTTGTGACTGTGTGGAAACCAGTTCAGCTTCTGATTGATGGATTGATTGATTGATTGATTGATTGATTGACTGATTGATTGTGTGACTGCGGAAATGGATAAAAGCCCGCAACCAAACAATGACTATCCTCAGTGCAGTTAAGGAAAAAAATTAATTTTAATTTTTATCATCGACAATGCTGTCTTATTTATTTTATTGCTTTCATTTTATGGATCAATGGTTTTGTTAGACAGTAAAAATCATGTTAAATTGCTGTTTTAGGGGTTGTTTTTAAAAGTCTGGAACGGATTAATCCATTTTGCATTACAGTACTTTCTATGGAGTGCCTTGGTTTTGTAAAACTTTAGTTTTGGAACGGACTTCCGGAACGGATTAAGTTTGAGAACCAAGATACCACTGTATTAGACTTATTACTTGCATGCCACCTAAAGGTATGCAAGTGACTTATACGGGGGGAAATTACCATAGGGGGGAAAGTGGGGGCAATAATAGTTCATATTTAACATAACACCCATTAAAAGAAACACACTCAAATAATAAGTAATGCTCAGACCCACTAATTAACAAATGAACAAAAAATAAACATGGCCTCAACCTCTTCCTGGTTCAAGAATCATTCGCATTGCACAAGGTCTGGAGTCCTTCAATGATGTTCTAGCATCTCTCCTCTCCCTTCTTGGGGGAGCAGTAGCAAAGCAGGAAGATGGTCACAAAAGCTTTACCTGCTTTGCAGGTGAATTCACTTACTGCTCCTCTCCTGCTGCTGGTGGGGGCTGCTGGTTGATCCATTTCCCCTCAAACCAGCTTCTATCCGATTTGAAAGCATCAGCTGTGCTTATGCGGAAGTGATAATAATAATAATAATAATAATAATAATAATAATAATAATAATAATATATTTATACCCTGCCCATCTGGCTGGGTTTCCCAGCCACTCTGGGCGGCTCCCAACAAAGTATTAAAAACACGATAAAACATCAAACATTAAAAACTTCCCTAAAGAGGGCTGCCTTCAATATGTCTTCTAAAAGTCAGATAGTTGTTTATTTCCTTGACATCTGATGGGAGGGCATTCCACAGGGCGGGCGCCACTACCGAGAAGGCCCTCTGCCTGGTTCTCTGTAACCTCACTTCTCACAGTGAGGGAACCGCCAGAAGGCTCTTGGAGGTGGACCTCAGTGTCTGGGCTGAACGATGGGGGTGGAGATGCTCCTTCAGGTATACTGGGCCTTTGAGGCCGTTTAGGGCTTTCAGGGTCAACACCAACACTTTGAATTGTGCTTGAAAACGTACTGGGAGCCAGTGTAGGTCTTTCATGACTGGTGTTATGTGGTCTCGGCAGCCATTCACAGTCACCATTATAGCTGCCGCATTCTGGATTAGTTGTAGTTTCTGGGTCACCTTCAAAGGTAGCCCCCGTAAGCGCATTGCAGTAGTCCAAGTGAGACTTGGACATTCGAGACAACTGTTGCACGTGTTCAGTCGACACCATCTGTGCACATGTCAGCTTCTTGAATAGGAGCTGGTGGGGGGGGGGGGGAGTTGCTGACACAGGGACACAAATCAAATAATGTGCATTGGAGGATTGCATCACCACAACAGCTCCAGAGTTTACAATAATGTGAAAATGCATCTTGGAAGATAATGGGCAGTGGGGGGGGGGGAGGACCTCACTGTGATTGGACAACATTTCGCTTGGTAAGCGCATGTTGCATGAAGAAGCACATACACTGCTTTCAGAAAACAAAAGAATTCTAATTTTACCTTCTGAAAATGTCAGATAATGCTTAACAACAACAACAATAATAAACTTGTAGGTACTTGGCAGACATTTTTAATTATTTCTGTACAATTTTACACACATTATAAGTACCAAGCAAAACTAAGTTATATTAATTTAACCAAAATAGCATATCAAATCACAATTTATGTTACAACTTTTTAGCACCCCTCATTTTTGGAATTTGAAAGCTGAAAATTCCAACATGCCCTATTGAGGGAGTCTTGCTGAAGGAACACCCGCTCCCCCATAAAAAAACTCATCCAAGTAAAAAACTCATCCAAGTTAATTCTGTTCCCAAGCAGCCTGATCTTTGTGATATGGCTTTAACCAAAGGAAGACAAATGTTAGTTCTTCAGAGTGCCTTGGGGTCACCACCATGCACAGCTCTGAGGTCCAGAGGCATGGCGCTTACCTGTAGCTTCCAATCTAACAAAAACACTTGGGGGAGAAGAGAGATAATCTGCCTAGTGTCAATGGGGGGGGGGGGAGAATACACAGATAGATGATGAGGAGAAAGCAAGAAAAAGATGATGGGCTTTCACTCACTCCGCAAACAAAGGAAGTTGGATCAATAGCGGAAGAGGGATGCAGGCATAAGGAGGAACCAGATAAAATAAACAAAGCCACAGGAAAGAGCAGATGAAAGATGAGGTTTTGAAAATGAAAATGGCTATCTGAAGAGCAAAGAGACCAAGGGAGGATTCTGAAGGGAAGGCAGAGATGGATAGCAAAAAGAGATAAGATCATAAGTATGCTTCAAGATAGGGCAAAAAGGAGCTTAAATTTCATCCCCTTAAGGAAGAGCGAGTCAATGCAAAGGAGAAACCAAGAAGCAGAAAAATTAAGTAAACAAAGAAGTTCAAGACAGATATATCCATCACCTAAAACTGTGGTAGGGTCGCAGGTGGCGCTGTGGTCTAAACCACTGAGGCTTGCCGATCAAAAGGTTGGCGGTTCGAATCCCCGCGACGGGGTGAGCTCCCATTGTTCGGTCCCTGCTCCTGCCTACCTAGCAGTTCGAAAGCATGTCAAAGTGCAAGTAAATAAACAGGTACCGCTCCGGCGGGAAGGTAAATGGCGTTTCCGTGCGCTGCTCTGGTTCGCCAGAAGCGGCTTAGTCATGCTGGCCACATGACCCGGAAGCTGTCTGTGGATAAACTCTGGCTCCCTCAGCCTATAGAGTGAGATGAGCGCACAACCCCAGAGTCGTTGGCGACGGTACCTAACGGTCAGGGGTCCCTTTACCTTTACCTTTAACACTGCGGTGTCATTGAAGCTAAGCTTGTAACATCCAGTGCTTGGGTAGGAAACCTCCAGGAACCCCACATATAGCAGGGCTATGCTGATATTTGCTAATTTCGATATCCACCTGGAAATTAGTGCAGTGGTACCTCTGTTTATGAACTTAATCCATTCTGGAAGTCTGTTCTTATAACGAAACCGTTCTTAAATGGAGGCGCACTTTTCCTAATGACGCCTCCCGCTGCCGGTGCCCTTCCGCCGTTCGGATTCCGTTCTTATACCGAGGTAAAGTTCACAAACCGGGACACTACTTCCGGTTTTGCGGAGTTCGTAAACCGAATCGTTCGTAAACAGGACTGTTCTTAAACCAAGGTGCCGCTGCACAATGAAATTATTATTTAATAATACCATAAATAATTTTATACACATTATCATGCCCTTTCCAGTCACCTTTGTGCCCACAAGCTAAAAGGCCTCAAACATTGTCAACTTCCCTCAGACAGGAGTTTCTCCACTCCTGGATCATTTTGGTTGCCCTTTTCTGAATCTTTTCCAGCTGTACAATATTCCCTTTGAGCTGTGGTGACCAGAATTGTACACAACATTTCTTGTGTGGTCACCCCGTGGGTTTATATAACAGCATTATGAGGTTGGAAGTTTTATTTTCAATCTCTCTCACAATGATGCAGCAAAGCCCATCAACTTGAATGGCTTTGAATATCCTTTCTGAGATGAGACTGCCAGAACCGTACAAGTACTGCCAGTGTGATGGCATAAGAGATTTGTCCAACTCTGTGATGATATCGGCAGCTTTGTTTAGCCTGGAAAAGAGAAGACTGAGAGGAGATAGGTTTGCCACCTTCAAATATCTAAAGGGCCGTCACATAGAGCAAGCTTGTTTTCTGCTGCTCCATGTGCTGGGCCCAGGGGTAACCCGAATAACATGGTCCAGGTCCGGTCCTGAATCCCAGGGTTCCATGAGGAGTCAGTCCGACGGGGCCAAGGCAAAACACAAGGCAGGAAACCAGGCAAGGTCAGGCACAGGATCTCAGGCAGGTTCTGGCAAACAGCAATGTTGCTCCTGCAACCTGGGGCAAGGTCTGACAGCCTTTTATCTTTGCCGTGGTAACAGCCGGTCCTGATCCCCCGGTGACTCACTTCCTTGTCTCGCCCGAAGGCGAGCATTCCTCCTGCGAGTACTCAGGTCTCTTCTTCTCTCAGACCTCTGCATCTGGGGAGACATCGGTGGGTTACTAGACCCAGAGGCCGCCTCAGCCTCCCCTGACCCAACTGGTAGTGGAGCAGCTGTAAGTGATGGCCCAGCTGGAGGCAACAAGGTAATCCCCGCATCTGGAGCCAGGGCAGGCTCAGGCCCCTGACTCGGCCCAGCTGGTGCTTGTTGCAGGGGAACCTGTGCAGACTGGGGCTCTTCAGAATCAGGCCCCTTCCTGATGTTTAGTCAGAATGTCCTTCCTTGTAACGTGAAGCCTACCCCCCTGAAGTGTGATGGCCTGGGACTCGGGCTCAGACTCGGAACCAGAGGGGTCTCAGTCCGTACCAGATCCTTTGCCTCAGGCGGCATCTGAACCTAGTCTGGGGCACCCTGTGAATGTACAATGTGAATGTGGCCTAACATTAAGGAAAGAGGTGGTGGGATGAGCTCGCTGGCTTGGACAAAATTGGACCCATCTGAAACTGGGCCAAATTTCAGAGGCACCTTGTCCCAAGCTGAGATGGAGTTGGGAATCAAATAGCTGGAATTCACCCTCTACCATATTGGTGCTGAAAATCAGTTTTATGTAGAAATAAAGTTTGCAAACTGTTGCCATAGCTGGTGCTGTTTCTTTGCGTGCTGAGATCCCCCAAACACCCCTAACCCAATAACTCACACATCACATATTAATTTTTGTTTAAGGTTTTTGGCATAATTTTGGCCACAACTTTATTCAACATACAAATTGTGAGTGGTTGCTTAGGCATTGGTTATGACTATCTGCCCCCCCCCCTGCCTTGGGGGACAGCACTGATTCCCGGATTCCAGTGTGGAGGAACAAGATCAGGGATAACTGGAGCTGCGACACAGACCCTCAGCTTCTCCCCGCATGCTCCTAGGGGCATACGCGGCCCAAACCCGATTCCAGGGGTTTGGACGAAAGGATGGTAAGCCCCTGAATTCCTTTAACGGAATTCCCGTGCAGCAGCAGCATTGGAGGGGCAGGCACAGCCAATCCATACCCCTCCACCAACCAATTTAAACCAATGCCTAACCGCCAACCTTACAAGTTGTGACGATTTGCTACGCAGTAGGCGAAAACCAGATGGCACACACTAATCAGCCAAATGGAAAAATTCCTACCGGGCCCCCGCATCAAAGCGAACGACCCCATGACAGGCATAGCAAGGTCAAGGCGCAAGCCCAAACAAGGGAGGGCGGGCGGGTGATCCGATGCCCACAGCGAAAGAGAAAGCAACTTGCTGTGGGCCTTATTTAAATATCCTCTGATCCCACCCCCAAATTGGCAACATACAAATTGCCCCAGCAACAACACATCCAATCCACGCCAGGCCCCTTCCTTCAATTCTGCCTGGCAATTACAGGGTGCTTGTCTGGTCCCAGCCGCAACACGTGCTCTCCTTTAGTGAGAACACGCTTTCCACCATTTCCACTTCATTTTTGCTCACAGATCCTTGCCCTCACTTACCCCCACTGTTGTTTAATTTGATTGCTTGTGGTAACCTATGTCATTTATAGATGTCCATGGCACCATCTTTCTGGGTGACTTGATGTAGTGACCACTGCAGTGACATCATATATCCTCCTTTTTGATTCAGAAAATAGCAACTGCAAGCAGATTTACACCAGCTTGGCTGAAGAGACTCAGCTTTCCGGTGACACTCAGTGCTGGATCTAGCCCCGTTTGGCAGATTTATTAATGGCTTGAATGAGGGAGAGGAGAGGCTATTTATCAGTTTTGCAGATAACAACTGTGGGCTTGAGATAGTAAGTGCTCTGAAAACCAAGATTAGAATGTTAAAGGATTCCCAATAAATTACAGAATTGGATTCAATGTGAAAAGAAAGTGAGGGACACTTTGTGAACTCTCTGTGGTCCTGATTTCTCAGGAACCTGTTTCTCCAGAAGTGCAGAACACCTCCGTGGACTTAGAATCATAGAATCATAGAGTTGGAAGAGACCACAAGGGCCATCGAGTCCAACCCCCTGCCAAGCAGGAAACACCATCAGAGCACTCCTGACATATGGTTGTCAAGCCTCTGCTTAAAGGCAGCAAATTCCACTGTCAAACAGCTCTTACTGTCAGGAAGTTCTTCCTAATGTTTAGGTGGAATCTTCTTTCTTGTAGTTTGGATCCATTGCTCCGTGTCCGCTTCTCTGGAGCAGCAGAAAACAACCTTTCTCCCTCCTCTATGTGACATCCTTTTCTATATTTGAACATGGCTATCATATCACCCCTTAACCTCCTCTTCTCCAGGCTAAACATGCCCAGCTCCCTTAGCCGTTCCTCATAAGGCATCGTTTCCAGGCTTTTGACCATTTTGGTTGCCAAGAGAGGCAGCAGGTTCTCACATGAAGAATAATTATTTGTATATGGGAAAAATAGTAAAGGGTGGGTGCTAAGCCTGCTTTCTGCTCCTGGTGTCCAAACCTTTCAGAATCAAGCCAGTTCTTATCTGCAACAGCCCTGTTGACTGGGTTGCAAATCCACCAGAGGGCTAATCAAATTTGCAAACCAGAGCACACATTGGAAATACAGTGGTACCTCAGGTTAAATACTTAATTCGTTCCGGAGGTCCGTACTTAACCTGAAACTGTTCTTAACCTGAAGCACCACTTTAGCTAATGGAGCCTCCTGCTGCGGCAGCACGATTTCTGTTCTCATCCTGAAGCAAAGTTCTTAACCTGAAGCACTATTTCTGGGTTAGTGGAGTCCGTAACTTGAAGCATATGTAACCTGAAGCGTATGTAACCTGAGGTACCACTGTAGTGTAATATACTTTGGGAAGACAGAAAGAGGAGGTGGAGGAAGTGGAGGTGGAGGAGGAGGAGGAGGAGAAGAAGAAGAAGAAGAAGGAGGAGGAGGAGAAGCAGAAGCAGCAGCAGCAGAAGAAGCAGAAGCAGAAGCAGAAGGAGGAGGAGGAGGAGGAGGAGGAGGAGGAGAAGACAATGCCAGCAGAGGCCAGAAAAGTGGGAGCAACCATAAGCAGCAATATGTAGCTCCTAGAAACACTCAACTAACACTGTATGATCTCTAGATGAGCACCATTTTTGCCTGGCTCCTGAAGGCCAGCAGGAATCTGTGGATCAAACCAAAGGTCCATCTATTTCAGCGTCCTGTTGTCGCAGTAGCCAGTCAGATGTCTGTGCAGGGTCTTTTTTATTTTTGAAATGTATTTATGCTTTTCAGGTTTATACATTTCACCAACTTCACAATCATTTTCACATTTCAAAAGCTGACTTCCTTCCCCCTCTTTCTGTGGTCCCTTAAATTTATTTTTAATATCTTCTGCATATCCAAATTAACTTAATTTGCTCATTTATACATCCACTTTAAATATATACTCTTATAAAACTGCAGGTTATTACAATAATCCTGCCAATGTTCTTATCTGTTTACAATTTATCTGCAAATATTCAATAAGCCATTTCGATCGTTTTGTAAAAAGTTGGTTGTCTTTATTTCTTATTCTTCCAGTAAGTTTCTCCATTTCTGCATATTCCATAAGATTTTGTATCCGTTCTTCCTTTGCTGGGACTTCTGCTTCTTTCCATTTTTGGGCAAGTAACATTCTTGCTGCTTTAGTAGCAAACATAAATAAATATACAGTTTAGGAAGTTCTGTCCCTATAATTCCCAAAAGAAAAGCTTCTGGTGTTTTTTCCCCCCAAACGTTATTTTAAACATCCTTTTCAATTCATTATATATCATTTCCCAGTAAGCTTTAACCTTACTACAAGACATATGACAAAAAGAACCTTCTTGCTCTTTACATTTCCAACACTTATTTGATTTAGATTTATACATTTTCTCCAATTTACTCGGTGTTAGATGCCATCGATATATCATTTTCATATAATTTTCTCTTAGATCATAACATGCTGTAAGTTTTATATCCTTATTCCACAATTGTTCCCATGCTTCCATGTCTATATTATGACCGATATCTATTGCCCAATGTATCATTGAGGATTTTACTTGCTCATTCTTTGTCTTCCATTCCAATAATATTTTATACTTTTTAGACAGCACTTTTGCATTACTTGGCTGTGCAGGATCTGATCACAAGAGCACTCTCCCCTCCCGTGGCTTCCAGAAGTGGGTATTCAGGAGTATTACGGCCTCTGAGCATGAAGGCAGAGCATAGCCATCATGGCCAGCAGGCACTGGCAGCTGTGTCCTCCATGAATTTATCTAATCCTATTTTAAGGCCATGCAATTTGGTGACCCTCGTTGCCTCCTGTGGGAGTGACTTCTATCATTTAACTATGTGCTGCATGAAGAATTCATTTCTTCTATCTGTCCTGGATCCTTTGAACAGGATAAAGGTAAAGGTAAAGGGACTCCTGACCATTAGGTCCAGTCGTGGCTGACTCTGGGGTTGCGGAGCTCATCTCACTTTATTGGCCGAGGGAGCTGGTGTACAGCCTCCGGGTCATGTGGCCAGCATGACTAAGCTGCGAACCAGAGCAGTGCATGGAAATGCCGTTTACCTTCCCGCCGGAGTGGTACCTATTCATCTACTTGCACTTTGAGGTGCTTTCGAACTGCTAGGTTGGCAGGAGCAGGGACCGAGCAACGGGAGCTCACCCCGTCGCAGGGATTTGAACCGCCGACCTTCTGATCGGCAAGCCCTAGGCTCTGTGGTTTAACCCACAGCGCAAGAGTGTTCAATGGATTTCACGCTCATCAGCCTTCCCGTTGTGCCCTCCAGATATTTTAGACTACAATTCCCATCATCCATGACCATCGGTGGAAGGAGGGAGATTGGATTTTATCGTGGTTGTTTCCACAGAATTGCGGCAGGTTTTCCATGTCTCTGTACTAAAATTCACTTGTGCAATCTAGCGTGAACAATATTACCAGCTACCTGTAGATACTTTTCCCCAGTACAACCACATTCTCTTGATGCTAAACAATCTGCATGGGGAACAAGTATACCAGTAAGTGCTTTTACAATGGGTACAGTGTTTACTCTCCTTTTTCTCCAGGGCACATTGGAATATTCAAGTCAAGGGTTGCTTTTCTCTATTAATGAAAAATAAATGAAGTGGTCATGAAGGTCTGGAAGTATTGCATTCATTTATGCAAAAGACATTGTTTCCAGCTGCCCGTGCTCTCTGGGAAAGCTCTTTATGCCTTTATTTACCTTAAACTACAGCATCAGGTGACATAGCTCTGCTGCCAAGCCCTTCCTTGAAACCTGATATTGATTTCACAACCCCTGCACAACGGAGTAATTGCATTGAAACCAGTTGGCATCCCAAGCAAAAACTGGATCTTTGTAAATATGACTGCAAAGTTGGCCTGACACCCTGCTCTGTGATGTTTTTACTGGTGCAGTCATCACTATGGTGTACAGGGTTTTAGGGGAGGGGTAGTACTTCTGTTGGGGACACTTCATGCTCCTTCTGGGGTAGTTTGTCCACCTTTGGTCCCCACTCTGTACTCAGCTCTCACGTGTGGCTCCTAGAAGCTGTCTGCATGCAAAAGCGGCCACATATGGGGAACAACTTCAACCGGCCAGCTAAGCCAGGTGAGGGTAGCAGATGGGTCTCAAACCCTCAGAGAGTTAGGGATTTCCCCTACATGCAAAGACAGACTCCAAGTCTGGAGGATTGAGAGGATGAAACCAATAGTGGGCCAATGGTCAAGAAGGTGGTTTCTGCATGTGATGTAGAGGGAAGTGGGGGGCAGGTGGGGCTCATCAACCTGGGAAGGTAGCCCATCTAGGAGAAGGAAAACACTGGCCTTAAACCTCTGCTGCCTTGTGTGATATCTTCAGAAGAAAAGGCTAAGGAGTAAACCCTACCCAAATCCTGAGTGGAGCCAATAAGATATTTTGATGGCACCTTGTATGCTTTCTTCCACAGTAAATTTCATGGTTGTTCTCCATAGTCTTTCCCAAGATGTCACCTTGATGTTATGGCCTATATCCGTTGCCCAGTCTATCATAGATGCTTTGATCAGTTCATCCTTTGTTTCCCTTTCCAGTGAGATTTTGTACATTTTAGATATTAATTTCTCATTGTTCACTAGCAGGCCCCTTTCAAACAGCCCCAGAGAGGTCACCTTAGGACTGATAATGCAGTGGTTAGACTTCACCCCTGGAGGCAACCACATTGTCTCTCAAGACAGATGGATGCCAATAAGAAGAACATCAGTATAGCTCCTAAAGTATGGGGCCTTTCTTAAATACTGATTCAAAGGACTCATAAAAAAACAAGAAGAGCCCTGTTGGATCAGGTGAATTGCTCCAGTATCCTGTTCTCAAGGTGGCCTCCTAGATACCTATGGGAAGCCCACAACAGCCCCCCTTCCCACTTGTGATGTTCAGCGACTGGTATTCAGAGGTCTCTGACAGTGGAGGGAGAACACAACTGCTGATAACATCACCCTCCACGAATAATAGGAAGCACCCCTATGCTGTTTAAGACCATTTGTCCATCTAGCTCAGCATTATCTGCACTGACCATCCACAGCTCTCCAGGCTTTCAGGCATGGTTCTCTCTCAGACCTACCTGCAGATGCCAAGGATAGAATCTGGGACCTTCTGCATGCAATGTGCGTGAGACTCTGGACACTGATCTAGTTGAGGCAACAGGGAGGATGGCTATTGAGCCTTCAAACTGGACCATACCTAGACTACCTCACTGGAGGGGTATACGTGTGTGTGTATCCAGACACAACAAGCTGACTGCTTTTGGGAACAGAAACACTGGACTATGAGGACACTAATCTCATCCAGCAAGTGAATTCTTATGCTTTATGTTGTCAGTTAAAGTCACTTAAATAACACAAATAAGAGCCCAGAGGGAAAAGTTACTGAGCAAACTGAACAAGAACAAAAAAAGTGTATAATTTGAGAAGAAAGCTACAAAGACTTTTTTGTTTTTAGGCCTTGTACCTAGCAGAGTTTCCCAGTAGTGATGTATGGAAGTGAGAGCTGGACCATAAAGAAGGCTGATCGCCGAAGAATTGATGCTTTTGAATTATGGTGCTGGAGGAGACTCTTGAGAGTCCCATGGACTGCAAGAAGATCAAACCTATCCATTCTGAAGGAAATCAGCCCTGAGTGCTCACTGGAAGGACAGATCCTGAAGCTGAGGCTCCAATACTTTGGCCACCTCATGAGAAGAGAAGACTCCCTGGAAAAGACCCTGATGTTGGGAAAGATGGAGGGCACAAGGAGAAGGGGACAACAGAGGACGAGATGGTTGGATAGTGTCTTCGAAGCTACCAGCATGAGTTTGACCAAACTGCGGGAGGCAGTGGAAGACAGAAGTGCCTGGCGTGCTCTGGTCCATGGGGTCATGAAGAGTCCGACACGACTAAACGACTAAACAACAACACCTAGCAGACATAGGTGTTCAACCAAACTTAGGGAGGCCAACTCCCTCAGAGCTGCACAGCCAATCAGGGCATGTCCCACTTCAGTGATGATCATGTTATTCTGCTTGGTTGCTAAGCAACACTTCCACCCATCAACTCTTGGCTTGTTGGCTTCAACTCTAACAGAATCAACCCATAAGCTGCACATAGAATGATATCTCCTGTTCTACTTCTAACACTGATAACCTTGCCAACAATTAAAACCAAACCAAACATTTGAAATGCAATAATGAGTCAGTCATGAGCAGCGGAAGACAGACAAAACTTTGAGTAATTCTTTCCGCTGATCCCTGTAAGTTGGTGGGGGCGGGGATCACGATGCTGAACTGTTTTCTTTGTCTAAAAGAAAACTCTTATCGAATGTTTTGGATGCTGAAGAGGCACTACAGGACAGAGATGCTGAAGTAGGGAAAACAAAAGGAACTCCTGGCACCCAGATGCCAACCGCAATTCTTGCCGACAAACATCTAATCATGTATTCTTTCCATAAGCTTGTCACAAAGTCAAGAGCTATCAGGCTGATTGATGGTTGTAACAGC
Organism: Podarcis tiliguerta; assembly: GCF_965153285.1. Lineage (NCBI taxonomy): Eukaryota > Metazoa > Chordata > Lepidosauria > Squamata > Lacertidae > Podarcis > Podarcis tiliguerta. The sequence continues at coordinate 6,461,313 of NC_139542.1, forward strand.
CTCTTCTCAGCAAAATGGCATTGAATTTCCGAGTTCTGTGTCCTCAAATCGGCATTTTCAATCAATAAGATCCTGATCTCCAGCATTCAACATTTGCATGAGCATAGCTGTGCAATGGAGCAAAATAGAAATTGGACAAGGCAGGAAGTAGGAGCATACCCTCCAACATTTCTCCAATGAAAATAGGGATGTCCTATTCAACTATTGTTGTTGTTGTTATTGTTATGCGCCACCCATCTGGCTGGGTTTCTCCAGCCACTCTCTTGTTTTTGTAGTCCTAGGATACAAAAAGAAAAGGAAAGAAAAAGGGTAGGTTTTGTGGACCACCAAAGGTGGGCTAGATTTGGCTCAATCACTTAAAGCAGGGGTCAGAAACTTGCTTTGGACACAGTGGGAGGTTGAGAACACAACTGAGAACATTGGGATAGTGTCGTGGGTGCCAATCACAAAATGGCTGCCATTGGGGAGTGGCATAACACAAAATGGCTTTCATGAAGAGAAGCAGGAGAGGCTAAGCCAGCGGAAACAGGATCTGATCAGGGAGGACAAACAACCTCTCTTGCGCTGCAGACTTTTGAGAGGATATTTCCTGAGACTTTTTACATGGGCTCCATGGAAAGGGTTAGCGGACACAGTGGCTTAAGCCTTGGTGACCTGTCTCGTGAAGGCCCAAATCTACAACCAAGGACTTAAACATCATAGGAGCATCATATGTGCAAAATGTGGATTTGAGTGATGCCACATAAACAAGATCTGCGTTGAATTTAAGACCACAGGTGTGTGCAGCGCATTTCATTAGGGTGTGCACCCGGGAATTTATTTATTTATTTCAATGAAGGAAGAAGGGAGGAGGAGGAAATGAGAAGGCAAATAAGGATGAGGAAGAGGTCCCATGCCTGAGAGGCCTTTTCCTTCATTTACTTACCTCTCCATTTCAACCCCACTATAACCCTGCAAAGTTGGTTAGGCTGAGAGACCGTGACTGACCCATGGCCACCCAGCAGCAAGCTTCATGGCCGAGTGGGGAATTGAACCCTGGTCTCACAGGTCCTAGCCCAATACTCTAACCACTGTGCCACAATGACTTTTCTTTCTGTCTGCCCCACCGATTCACCATAAGGCTGTTCCTAATTGGCAATTAAGGCTGCCACCGATTTCTTGCACCGATGAATCCCTTCAGGCTTCCATAGCTCTGCGATAAACACTGATGCTCTCAGCTGAACCGTGTGTCACACTTGCGGCAGCCTGGTTGCATAATAATATTCCCCGCCTGCCTGATGTCGTGAACAGATGTTCCATCTATCAAAAGGGCAGGTTGACCCTGTGGGCAGCTTGCCATGCCTTTGGCTGACTTCTCCCCTGCTAGCAAATGGAAAGTTCTAGAGAAAGAGCCTTTGGCTCAACCCGAGGAAGGGTCTTTCTCGCTGAACTTCTTCTTGGAAAGCAGCTGGCGCTGCTGTGTGTGGCGGGGCAGATCGTGGCCAAGGCCTTGCCCCTGCTGACCTGTGGCTGTTTTGCTTGCGAAGCCTTAGATGGATGGGCAAATAAACCTGTCTCTTGCTGCTGTCCCATTTCCCGCCCCCCCTTTCCTCCCCATAACTTGTCCTGCGTTGCTGATTGCATCTGGCTGCAAGATACTGCACACATTTACAAAGAACAACCCTTTAATAATAATAATAATAATAATAATAATAATAATAATAATTTATTATTTATACCCTGCCCATCTGGCTGAGTTTCCCCAGCTACTCTGGGCGGCTCCCAATCAATAATAATAATAATAATAATAATAATAATAATAATAAAATGTTTTATTTATATCCCACCCTTCCCAGCCGAAGCTGGGCTCAGGGCGGCTAACAACACTAAAATAGTGCATTATAAAAACATTATAAAAATCAATTAAAATCAAAATTGATGGCAACCATAAAGTTTTGTAAAGATTGCCAAAGGAGGGAGTCAGGCTGCACCCTGAATCAATCAATCAAATGTTAAAAACAGTACAGCATTAAATATTAAAAACCTCCCTGAACAGGGCTGCCTTCATATGTCTTTTAAAGATAGGATAGCTGCTTATTTCCTTCACATCTGAAGAGAGGGCATTCCACAGGGTGGGTGCCACTACCGAGAAGGCCCTCTGTCTGGTTCCCTGTTGTTGGGATACTGCCAGGGAGACAAAGTCCATCATGACTCCACATCGTCTCCAGACGTCCATCGATCTCCCGTAGACACGCAGTATCAGCAATTAGCGACACGAGCTCCAGAAATAGCTTGCCACATTCCAGAGCTGATGCACGCTCTATCAGCAGATAATGCACAGCGAAAGATGCACTCAGGAGAGCATTATTTACAAGTTTATTCAGCGTTGATCAGAACAAAAAAAACATGACTGCCTGCTTCAGTGTCTCAGACACAGAGGGAGAGAAACGAAAGCAAAGACACAACAGAAACATCCTGTGAACAGGAAATACGCAGGCTGTGACACAAACATCCTGCTCCCTTTTAAGGTGGAACGGAAATATCCTAACACCTGTAACCTCACTTCTCGCAATGAGGGAACCACCAGAAGGCCCTCGGTGCTGGATCTCACGCTGAACCCCACACTGCAATAGCAACTGACTTCTAATACACTGCAACCAGTACGGTCCGGCTTTGCCACTGTGTTCTTAAGCAGTTGGATTGGACAGACTAGGAACTACTGGCTTTGGATCAGAGGCATCTGTAAATTAAGTGCGGTTTAAAGTCCCAGACTAGAAGCGGATGTGCTACTCCCAGGTGTGTTATATTTAGGCACATATATTTAGTGATAGGGGCCTATGCCTGCTTGCCCCCTCCCCACTCCTCCAGACTATGACTCTCCAAGATTCTTCAGATAAAAATAGGGACATTTCTTACTCTCCACAAACTGACCCCCCAAACCCTCTCCATTACCTCCCCCCAGCATTACCTATCAGAAGAAGGAAGTGCGCCACCGATGGGACACAGTACACGTCCCCTCTGCTGTCCTGAGAAATCCCAACCCCAATTTTATTTTATTTTATTCTATGGCAGATATGGCAGATTAAAAAAAAAAATTTTAAAATATTTTTATATACCAGGTAATTTTATGTTTTACCATTTTGAATACTCATGTAAACATCCTTAAAATATCAACGATTTCCCTTCTTCTCTTTTTACATAAGCTAAACCAATTCAGTATTCCATTATTACAGCCATCAAAACTTAAACTGTTGAATTTATCTTAATGCTGCCAACGTTTTCAAGTGTACACAATTCCCCTCCATATAATCAATAAACGTTTTCCAATCTTCTCTAAACGTATGTTCTTCTTGTTCTCTTATTCTATTAGGTCTGTAGGCTGCACATATTCCATCAACTTAAGTTGCCATTCTTCTTTAGTTGGGACCTCACTCGTTTTTTGGGCTAACAAAACACGGGCCGCAGTAGTAGCATACATAAATAATCTTTAAAAATAAATTTTAGAAAGGGGTAAGATTAGATGTGGATGCACAAAGCATTTTTTAAAAGAAAAATCAAGACTCATTGCGCTCTCCCCCTTTCTTCCTGCTCAGGGTAGCCCTGCCCTTAGAGCCAGTGTGTCATACAGTGCTGGGTCTCAATGGCTTCAGCCTCTCCTTCTCCTCCTCGCCTGCTTTATAGCAGCCACTATGATCTTCCCATGGGAGGAGGCTGGCAGCGGTTGCCATGGAGAGGCAACAGGATGCTCTCTTGCCCCAGTTGTCACTTGGGACAAGCGCTGGCTTATCTTACTCCTTGAGCTTGGTGGCAGAAGCACTGGGGAAATGGGGACAATCTGGGATCAAATCAGAAGCTGGGGTGGCTTTTGTAATTCCAGGACTGTCCCTGGAAAATTGGGACACTTGTAAGTTATGCAGATGGACCACAAGGAGACTGGCAGCTTCTGTTTTTAACTAACCACAGTTTCTTTTTTCGTCCTAACCAGGAAGTGCCGTTTGTCCCAAAAAGTCAGGATCAGAAACCACAGTTTGCTGTTCAGCTATTTGCCAGCTCTATTTGCCAACTTCCCAGAAGTCACCGCTCTGTTATTGAGGACAACGAAGCTTAGAAGTTTGCAAGTTATGAAACCCTTTGAGTCTATTTTGGAATTTGCTGAACCTTCCCACATCATCACCTAGTGATTGGCATGGCATCACATATAATAATAATAATTAATAATGCCGATAGATTACGGAGTGGGAGAATGAGATTATTAATAGACATCTCCTGTCACTGCTTGATGTTCACATCATAAAAGTTGGAATGGGAGGGGGGGGGAATGAAGTTTCAAATAGGTGCAGAGGGCAAAAAGGCTGGGGAAAGTCTTAGAAGTTTCGGATTGTATCATCCTGCAAGCTGAGCAACATCTGCTCACAGAATGAAACGTTTCTTCCTTCTCCTTGTATGATCCAAGATCCCCTAAAACCTCTCTGGGGGGGTTGGGGGAACCTGCAGAGCAGATTTGGGGGAAGTGTGGGGTGTGCAGAAGGAGGAGGGTAAGTTCCATTGTGTAAACACAGAGTCAAAGACGGTAGGTTGCTCCACTCCAATGACTTTTATGCAAATTAAATTGCCGTTACATTATCTCAGCCTGTTCCTTCAATGCAAAGGAAACACAATGCAGATAAGTGTGTGTGTGTGTGGGGGGGACAATCATTTTCTATCATTTGCAGACTGAAAACAACAACAGTGAACGTCAATCGTTATCTGCCAGATCAATTTCTGATCTGTACACGGCACGAATAAATGAACATTGACAATTTCTCCTCCTGTTTCTGTTTCCACTGAAATTCTCTGACATCCCTAACTCCCAAAAGATCAATATATTTATGTGACGGATGCATATTGAACTTTCCCACTATTTAGGGCTTACAAACATGTCGGAATAAAGTAGCTTCAGCAGAGAAGGACCTCCATAGATAGATCTTCTGACTGAAAACAAGGGAAAAGAATCCCTCACCTCTACACTTGAGAGAGGTGGTGCTGTGCAAATGTTCTTGGAGAGCATTCAAAGCGTGGAAGCAGTGATGGAGAAAGCATGAAGGTTCTGTAGTTTTCTTCTCTTCAACTTTGACTGGTCTTCTTTGCAAACTGGTTTTAAAAATCCACGATCTTATTTGTTGTTTATTGGTTGCTTTTCTATTGCACCTTTCCTCCAAGGAGCTGACTTGCCAAATGTGAGGTGGTTCTTTTAAAATGAAATTCAGAAGTAATACAAAACACAAGTGAGTGAGAAGATTAAAGATTTCATTCTAAACAGCCAGCAATAAATACATACCAAGCAAGCGCCTCAATCTGCCACTTGGAAGCCCTCAAGAAGACTCCCCAGGTAGCCTCAGGTTACACAAGCTTCTCTCTAACACTCTGCCCACAACCATCCGATTTATAGATAGCTAACGTGCGTGGCTTGCAGATCACTAGCTACGTGCAGGTTCTTCATTAGGGACATGGGTGGCGCTGTGGGTAAAAGCCTCAGCGCCTAGGGCTTGCCGATCGAAAGGTCGGCGGTTCGAATCCCCGCAGCGGGGTGCGCTCCCGTTGTTCGGTCCTAGCGCCTGCCAACCTAGCAGTTCGAAAGCACTCCGGGTGCAAGTAGATAAATAGGGACCGCTTACTAGCGGGAAGGTAAACGGCGTTTCCGTGTGTGGCTCTGGCTCGCCAGAGCAGCGATGTCACGCTGGCCACGTGACCCGGAAGTGTCTCTGGAGAGCGCTGGCCCCCGGCCTCTTGAGTGAGATGGGCGCACAACCCTAGAGTCTGTCAAGACTGGCCCGTACGGGCAGGGGTACCTTTACCTTTACCTTAACCTTAACGTGTGTGGCTTGCAGATCACTAGCTACGTGCAGGTTCTTCATTAGCCACCATCTCCCAATGCCTCACTTTTTTGAAACAATGTCCAACATCAAAGAAGATACCGAGCCCTATCACTTTCTTCCAACAGATTAAGACATTAAAGGCTGTTCTTATGCTATCAAAGAGCTTAACAAAAGATAGGGAAAAGGAAGGAACAGGAGGCAGGAAGAATAACCATGTTAGATCACTAACTCCTCAAAATACAAATATCTTCCAGATAGATTGCCCATACAGGAGCCCAAGGTAGTGTACATGCTTTCCCCTTCCTCATTTAATCCTCACAACAAACCTGGGAGATAAGTTATGCTAAGAGGCAGTGACTGGCCCAAGGTCACCCAGTGGGAATTGAACCCCAGCCTCCCAGGTCCTAGTCTGACCCTCTAACCCAGGGGTAGGCAACCTAAGGCCCAGGGGCCAGATGTGGCCCAATAGCCTTCTCAATCCAGCCCGTGGACGGACTGAGAATCAGCGTGTTTTTACATGAGTAGAATGCGTCCTTTTATTTAAAATGCATCTCTGGGTTATTTGTGGGGCATAGGAATTTGTTCACATCCCCCCCCCCCCAATATAGTCCGTCCCACCACATGATCTGAGGGACGGTGGACCATCCCACAACTGGAAAAGGTTGCTGACCCCTGCTCTAACCACTACACCACGCTGCCTCTCGTTGTCCATGCTTTGCTGGAATCAGTAGCCTTTGCCTCTTCTCCTCTTCACATATCACATGGTGCCATAGATAAGCCACCAATCGCTTGCTCCATTTCATTCTCCTTAGTGTTGCCAATTTATTTTTAAGTTAGCTTTGTTATTTTAACCTGCAGAGAAGTTTTCACCCCATGGGCTCTGCTTTGATCTAGCATGGGAGATCTGGGAGAGTTTATCTTGTCTAAAACAATTGCCAGAAAAGCCTGTTTAGAAAGCAATAACCGCTGTTGATGAAACTGTTGGGAGCCAAAGCAAACTTCAGAAAGAATAGTTTGAAAATTTTCAGGAATTGATAGAACATAGGAAGCTGCCTTATACTGAGTGAGATCATTGCTGCATCTAACTCAGTGTTGATTACACTGACTGGCAGTGGCTCTCCAGGATTCCAGATCCCTCTCAGCCCAACCTGGAGATACCTGGGATTGACCATCAGCATGGAAAGCTGATGCTGTAACACTATGTGCAGAGGAGGACGACCAAGGTGATCAAGGGTCTGGAAACCAAGCCTTATTAGGAATGGTTGAAGGAGCTGGGTATGTTTAGCTTGGAAAAGAGGAGACTGAGAGGAGATATAATAGCCATCTTCAAATATCTCAAGGGCTGGGCATGTTTAGCCTGGAGAAGAAGAGGTTAAGGGGTGATATGATAGCCATGTTCAAATATATAAAAGGATGTCACATAGAGGAGGGAGAAAGGTTGTTTTCTGCTGCTCCAGAGAAGCGGGCACGGAGCAATGGATCCAAACTACAAGAAAGAAGATTCCACCTAAACATTAGGAAGAACTTCCTGACAGTAAGAGCTGTTTGACAGTGGAATTTGCTGCCAAGGAGTGTGGTGGAGTCTCCTTCTTTGGAGGTCTTTAAGCAGAGGCTTGACAACCATATGTCAGGAGTGCTCTGATGGTGTTTCCTGCTTGGCAGGGGGTTGGACTCGATGGCCCTTGTGGTCTCTTCCAACTCTATGATTCTATGATTCTATGTTGAAGATGGAGCATGCTTGTTTTCTCCTGCTCTGGAGGGTAGGACTTGAACCAGTGGCTTCAATGTGCAAGAAAGGAGATTCCAGCTAAACAGCAGGAATAACTTTCTGACAGAAAGAGCAGTTTCCAGTAGAGTGTGCTCCCATGAAAAGTGGTGGACTCTCCCTCCTTGGAGGTTTTTAAGCAGAGTTTGGATAGCCATCTGCCCTGTATGATCTTGTTGAGATTTCTGCACTGCAGGGGGGTTGAAGCAGATGACCCTCAGGGCCCCCTTTAATTCTGCAAGTTTAGGATTGCAGGGAGGGGGGGAAAGGCCTCAAAGTGGTTTACAAAAAAGATAAAAGTGTTGCAATACCACTGTAAACATGGCTCCACAAAAAGTATTCTGGGGACTCTGGTTTGTTAAGGGTGCTGGGAATTGTTAGGAGACCACCATTCCCCTTCTCAAAGCTACATTCCCTTTGAAAAGGGATTGATTGTCAAAGCACTCAGGGAACTGGGAAATAGAGGTCGAATCCCCGTGATGGGGTGAGCTCCCATTGTTCGGTCCCTGCTCCTGCCAACCTAGCAGTTCAAAAGCACGTCAAAGTGCAAGTAGATAAACAGCGGGACGGTAAACAGCATTACTGTGCGCTGCTCTGGTTCGCCAGAAGCGGCTTAGTCATGCTGGCCACATGACCCGGAAGCTGTCTGTGGACAAATGCCGGCTTCCTTGCCTAGTAAAGCGAGATGAGCATCACAACCCCAGAGTTGTCCGTGACTGGACCTAATGGTCAAGAGTATCTTTACCTTTGAGAGCCAGTGTGGTGTAGTGGTTAACTGTGGTAGACTCATAATCTGGTGAACTGGGTTTGATTCCCCACTCCTCCACATGCAGCTGCTGGGTGACCTTGGGCTAGTCACACTTTTCTGAAGTCTCTCAGCTCACAGAGTGTTTGTTGTGGGGGAGGAAGGGAAAGGAGAATGTTGGCCGCTTTGAGACTCCTTACGGTAGTGATAAAGCGGGATATCAAATCCAAACTCTTCTTCTCTTCTTCTACCTTTACCTTTAACAGCTCTCAACTACCCTAAACAAACTACACACCCCAGAATTCTTTGGGGGAAGACATGGCTTCTTAAAGTGGTGTTGTGGTGCTTTAAATATATGGTACGAATATAGCCAGAAAGGAGATGGAGTTAGCTGCTCAGTGCATTCATATCACATATCCCCACATCCTCAGATAAAGCAGAGTCTGAAGTGATATCTTTTGTTAAGCTTCACTGGGAGTCTTTCTCCCCACAACTCTTACAGCCACCCATGTTTTCTTCAAGCCTGAAGATACCCTGGAACTCAGCTGCAGAAGTTGTGGAATGTCCCCCAAGTTGACATATGACTGCTGGCTTTGTTTAGTATTTGGGTTAAGGATTAGCTGCCGATGGACATCTTCCAACAATTCCTTTCATGTGGCGAATATCAAGCATCAACAGGATTTCACTCTATCTTCCGATTAGTTCAAGGCTGGTTGAGTTAGGAGCAGGCACGTGGAAGGGGAGAAAGTGGAGAGGGAATTTTGGGGGGAGAAATGTGATCCGGTTCACACTGAGAGGTGGACCTACTGAAGCCACATTTTCTGAAACAATGCATGAACCAAAACCCAGTCAAAATTCAAAATTCATAAAGTTAATAGTGGCCAAAGTGTGTACCTGCTTAGTTTGTTATCTAGGTGCTACCTATGGTTGGGGAACTTGAAGGCTCACCTGCTCTCCCTTCTTAGGCTCCTTAATATTTCAACCAGGTTTGGACTAGGCTGCCTATCAAATAGAGGACTTGTCCTTCCTAGGGGACAGAGAAGATCTCTGTGGTGGAACATCTACTTTGCTCACATAAGCTCCCAGGTTCAGTCCCCAACACTTCCTGGTAGGACTAGGGATGTCCCCCATCTCAAACCCTGAAAAAACCCTGCAAGTCAGTGCAGGTAAATCAGCGATGTGGTGGTGAATTGGGCACGGTAAGGGTGCCCAATCTGCTCACCTGAATGCATCTTGAGTTGTATGCAACTAAAACACAACTGGTGAAACAAACTGGTTTCACCCTGGATAAATGTGCATCCAAGTAATGCAGAGCGGCTTGCATGAGCCTCATGATGGCAGTGCCCATTGGTTTGTGTGTCTGTATTGGTCCCATGCTCAGGAAGTTGCAGCTGTCCTTTGCAGGATCAGAGCAGCTGTGTGGAAATGTCATGGGATCCCTAAACATGTTGCCCTTTAACCCCTTTCTTCCATCTCATTTTGATTTTATATCTGTGATAATATGCCTCTCCAGTCCTCTTCTGAGCAGAAAAAAACCCTAATCCTTTTAGCCTTATTATGTTAAAGGCTCCCTGGCCAATTTTGCCAGACTTTTCTGCATATTTCGCTCAGCTTTCCTGTTTTGATGTTGATCTTTTATTGATCTGTTTCAGAGGACAAACACTGGATGCTGACCTGAATACAAAAATGTGGTGGGTTTTAGGGTGGGTGGGGAGTTCCTATCTGCCCATTACTACAACCTCTCTCACTTCCTGAAAGAAAACGTATTGTTTGATATGTATTTGAAAGAACTTGGCGATTTGGCTGCAGTTCAGATGACCAAACACATGGAGAACATCAGTTTTCACACAGCTGCTGCTGCTCCCCTGCACTGCTCTGCAAGATTAAGAATCTGACATATTCGAAATATTGTTTCATTTATTCCAGGGTTATGGGTCCGCCTTTTTCAGCTTGAGGAAAGTTTGCTGCTTTTGAGACTTTTTGGTTCAGAGAAAAGATGAGGAAGGGGTGATATTATAGATGCTTATAAATTTATGTATGGCATAAAAAAGTGGCTAAATCTCTCTCTCCCTCTCTCTTTCTCATAACACTTGAGGGCATTCACTGAAGCTGAATGCTGGAAGATGAGGGCATTTGAAGGAAGTACTTCTTTTTAAAAATATTTTATTTTCATTTTCGCATTTTACAGTTGAATCACAAATCTGAATTTACACATCCAATTAAGACATCCAATCATCAACCCCCTCCCCCCTTTCTATGGTTATGTATGTTATATCTTTCCCCACTGCATATCCAGTTCATATCTATTTACTACTCATTAGCCATCCTTTATATTCTATTTAGGTTATTCTCACTGCACGTTTTTATGTGATTTGAGTTGTTTACAATAATTCTTCAGATAGTCAATAAATTTCCCCCTTCTACATTAAAGCATCTCTCTTCTTGATTTCTTAATCTTCTGGTAAGTTTCTCCATTTCTACATACTCCATCTGTTTTTGTTGCCAATCTTCCTCAGTTGGAACTGAAGAGCAGGTCAGGGTCTGGCAGGAACAGGTTACCAGCGATGTTGCTCCCACAACCTGGGACTGGGCTGACTGGCCTTTATCTCCTCTGGGGCCTAGGACAGTCCCGGCCCACAGGTGACTCGCTTCTCCTGGCATTAAGGCAAGCACTCCTCCTGAGAGAACTTAGTTCCCTCCGCCTCTCTGCCCTGAGCCTCTGCAGCTCAGGAGAGGCTGGAGGGTTACTGGACCCAGAGGCAACCTCACCTTCCCCTGACAGGGCTGGGAGAGGAGCACCTGCAGGCAATGGGTCCTCAATCACCTCCAAAGCCGGAGTGGATTCATCTGGTGTCTGCTCCTGAGGATCCGGCACAGGTGAGGGCCCTTCAGATTCAAGCCCCAGCCCCAGCTCAGCTGGCCCTGGAGGCGGGGAGTCCTGTGCAGGCTGGGATTCCTCAGGTTCAGCCTCTGAATCAGATTCCCAGGCCATCACATCATCATGGAAAAACAAACAAACTAGTTTTGAGAAGATGGTTTTGTGGCTCTCAGCCTTGAAATGCTTACAAAGCAGACCCAATTCTGATTTTAATCAAGTTTTCAAAAGGCACATCTCCCATTGGCTGGTGGTGGCTGGTGGCTTAGTTTGACAAGTATATCATTTTTGGGGCTGGCGTTTGGCTCCCTTTCAGCACACAAAGAAACCACTCACCACAGGGAGAAATGCCAAGATCAAGTTGAAAAGCAGCAGCTGGTTGGTAGTTGCAAGAGAATGCTGAGGCGTTCAAAACGAGAGGAAGAGGGATGAAAGCAGCCTTCACTAACCCGGCGGTCTCTTGATATGGGGCTCATCTGTGCTAGTGGGAGGCTGATGGGAGCTGTAGTCTAACAGATCTGAAATACAGCTGGTTGGGGAAGATTGGATCCTCAAAAGTGTTAGCTGAGCAACTGCAGATGAAGAAGGCTCATTAAATATAGATATATCAGAGAACTGTGCAGTTATGAGCTGAATATTCTTGGAGATGGGGTGTATATGGTGTTAGGGAAGGTGTAGTATCTCTGGTGGGGGACACGTTGTGCTCCTTCTCGGGTGGTTTGTCCACCTTGGTCCCACCCTGCACTCAGTTCTCACCTGTGGCTCCTAGAAGCTGTCAGCATGTGACAGTGGCCACACCTTGGGAATGGCTGCAACTGGCCAGCTGAATCAGGTGAAGGTAGCCAATGGGTCTCAAAACCTCAGTGACCTGTATGTGAAGACAGACTCCAAGCCTGGAGGATTGAGTGGATGAAACCAATAGTGGGTCCAATGGTCAAGAAGGTAGTTTCTGCGCATGCTGTAGAGGGAAGAGATGGGGCTCATCAACCTGGGAAGGTAAACCATTTAGGAGAAGGAAAACGTATCCTAAATCTTCACTGCCTTGTGGGATATCTTTGGGAGATGATAAAGCTGAGGAGTAAACCCTACACAAATCTGGAGTGCAGTATGTAAGACAGGTGGATGGTGTGCTGGGCCCGGGGGTAACCTGAGTAACACGGTCCAGGTCTGGTCTCGAATCCAAGGGTTCTGCGAGGAATCAGTCCGACAGGGCCAAGGCAGAAAACCTGGTAAGGTCAGGCACAGGATCTCAGGCAGGTTCTGGCAAACAGCAATGTTGCTCCCGCAATCTGGGGCGGGGTCCGGCAGCCTTTTATCTTTGTCGGAGTAGCGGCCAGTCCTGATCCCCCGGTGACTCACGTCCCTGTCTTGCCTGAAGGCGAGCACTCAGGCCTCTCCTTCTCTCAGACCTTAGTCTCTGCGGCTTGGGAGATGTCGTTGGGTTACTAGACCCAGAGGCCGCCTCAGCCTCCCCTGATCCAACTGGTAGTGGAGCAGCTGTAAGTGATGGCCCAGCTGAAGGCAACGAGGTAATCCCCGCATCTGGAGCCAGGGCAGGCTCAGGCCTCTGACTCGGCCCACCTGGTGCTTGTTGCAGGGGAACCTGTGCAGACTCGGGCTCTTCAGAATCAGGCCCCAGACTTGGTTCAGATATCGCCTGAGGCAAATGATCCGGTGCAGACTGAGACTCCTCTGGTTCCAAGTCCGAGCCCAAGTCCCAGGCCATCACAGATGGCTCCTTGTAACCTTCTTCTAGCAATTCCTGCAGTCAAGTTGGTGCCGTATGTATTGTTTTGCTTTCTTTTGGACCACATCAGCGAGGCTGAGGGGGGAGGGTCTTGTCTGGGCAGCCTAGGACCTCCATGCACACTGCCGAGGCTTGTGCCCCGGGGAGGTCCCTTCGGTGCTGTTAACGCAGCAATTTTACTTCACCCCCAGAGATGCACTGCATTGTCTCTCAAAACAGATGGATGCCAGCAACAGTCCCTGTGTTTTGGGGCAGATGAAAATTCAAATGATTAGGAGTCACAGGGATATGATGATGGTCACTACCTAGATGACTACCTAGAAGGGGGCTGGACAAATTCATGAAGGAGAAGACTATCATTGGCTACTATCCACAATGGCTATGCTGTGCCTCCATGTTAGCAGGCAGTAGTAATGCCAGCTGAGGGAAACCACGGGAAGATATAGTGTTCTTGTGTTCAGGTTCTGCTTGAGAGTTTCTTACAGGTATCAGGGTGACCACTGTGAAAACAGGGTGCTCATTCTGTTGGCCTGTTGGCCTGATCCAGCAGGGCCTTCTTATGTTCTTAGGAAGCTGCCGTATATTGAGAAAAACCTTGGTCCATCTACCTACGTCTTGTTAATTGACTGGCAGAAGCTCTCCAGGGTTTCAGACATAGGCCTCTCCCAGTCCTACTTGGAGAACCCAGGAATTTGAACTTTTGCATCTGAAAACAAATACTCTGGCACTAAGCTATGACCCTTCCCCATACGTCCCTTCCCTTGTGAAGCAAACATTTGTGGGTCTGGGGGAGGAACCTTTAAAAGATTCTGGTTTTTCAAGAGTGGATTTGGGTCAAATTCTATTTTGGTTAGCCTGTAACAAATAACTGTTCCCAACACAGCTGTTTCATGAAATTGTCAGTGAATTGCACGCCATATTAATAAGACTTATTTGGACTATTTTCTCTCCAGGAGTTTGCTGTGCAGGGAACATAAATAGACATCCGCACAATCCGCCTTGATTAGGTTGACATGTCTGAAGCAGTCCAGCCTGTCAGTGTCCACATTCCCTTTTGATGAGTTGGTTTGAGCTCCTGAAAGTAACATTATATTTTCAGCAATTCCCCCCGTCAACCAGGGATATGTTTCTGTAGCATCGTAACAGTGTTGAAGCCGTGCAAAGAATTTAAGGAAGGATCTTTAAAGACACCCTTGCTGCAGGGGAAGGGGTATGCATATGTCTGTATTCAAGATGTTTCTTTTAAAAGTTTTTATTAGCAATTTCAACATAACAAAGTGTCAAAACATATCATATTCCTTATTTTCCCCCCTTTCCCCCCACCCCCAATTAAACCCTCCCTCTCTACCCCAAAAACTTCCCTCAGCTCCTCTCTCTGATTCTCAGCACATATTGCTCTCTGCATGTTCTAAAATTATACATATCCTTACATTATCTACCATGTTATCAACCAATAAATTTGTGTATGTTTATTCAAAACCTGCCAAGGAGTTAGATAGATAATTTATTATGGTCGGAGACCAGCTTATAAAACACACTTGGGGGTACAATCCCAGAAAGAAAATAAACAGTTAAAACAATGTACAACAATAAATTTAAAATTTATAAATTTATAAAAGTGATAAGCTTTAAGATAAGCTACTGCATAGATATGACCCAGAGTCACCCATGGAACCGAGTTTGGGGATTTTCTTCAAGGAGTTCAATTCATTCTGTTGTCTTTTTAGATAACACTGGTCAACAACAAATTTGTTGTCTGCATTTTTTCAGTTGATTTAGGACGAATCTGATGCGCTGAATCCAAAAATCACATTGGTTTTGCTCAATCAGGTCAAGTTTTTGAGCTATGGCCACATGTCATTTTTTACGTTTTTGTTCACATGTACGCTTGTGTGAAGCATTTTAGAAGAAGTTGGTGGGGGTAAAATGCCATGTCGAATAATTGTTTTGATTGGAAATGATTAGTTTAATGACAAGAAGTATTCAGGTCCGATAGTTCTGGGTGATTATGTCGAAACGGGATCAGTTTGAAGTCATAAAACCTTGAAATCTTCCATAAATTGGTGCGGCAAAGCATAAAGTTGGGGGATCAAAACTAAGTTAATGGGGCAGCCGCCCCACGAAGTATCCTGATCTTCAATCAGCAAGTCGTCCTGTAGCTCATTGTGATGAAATTCCAGTGCCTATCTTCGGAGAACTTCCTGACATTAGTGACGAAGATGCCTCCAGTGTTGAAGGACATGAAGAAGAAGAAGTGGTTCTTGAAGATGATGCTCCACATCCATTTTCCCAAAAGGAGTTGAATGATCTAGTTCGTGACCTCAGCTTGTCAAAGGACTCTGCCGAACTGTTGGCATCCAGATTGAAGGAAAAAAACCTCCTCTCTGACAGTGCTCGCATCAGCTTCTTCCACAACAGGCATCAAGAGTACCTCCATTTTTTCTCGGAAAAGAAGGACTTGGTGTACTGTGCAGATATTGCGCAGCTTCTGCTCAAGCTTAGAGTGCCACAGTATGAAACCAAAGATTGGAGACTGTTCATTGACAGCAGCAAGCGAACACTGAAATGTGTTCTGCTACACAACGGCAACCAGTTTGCCTCTATACCCCTCACTCGAGTACACTGAAGGAGAACTATGAAGCGGTGAAGTATGTGCTGGAGAAAATTGGTTATGATCAGCATAAGTGGTTTATTTGTGTTGACCTGAAGATGGTGAACTTTTTGTTGGGACAACAGTCTGGCTTCACCAAGTACCCATGTTTTCTGTGCATGTGGGATAGTAGGGACTGTGCTCAGCATTACACGAAGGACTGGCCTGTGCGGGAGGAATTGGTGCTTTGCAAAGAAAGGAACGTCATCAACGACCCTCTGGTGGACAGAGACAGAATACTCTTCCCACCACTGCACATCAAGCTCAGCTTAATCAAGCAGTTCACCAAGGCTCTGGACAAGGATGGTGACTGCTTCACTTACTTGTGCCAGGCTTTTCCAGGATTGACCACGGAGAAGTTGAAAGCTGGCATCTTTGATGGTCCTCAGATCCGTCAGCTCATCACTGGAAGCGTGGAAGGCATTTGTTCTGGTAGTGAAGAACTTTCTTGGCAACAATAAGGTCAGAAACTACGCAGAACTTGTCAACAACATGCTGACTGCTTTCAGAAACCTGGGCTGCAACATGAGCGTCAAGATGCATTACCTATTTTCACATATGGACCGGTTTCCTGAGAACCTGGGTTCAATGAGTGACGAGCAGGGGGAGAGATTCCATCAGGACATGAAAGAGATGGAGACCAGGTATCAGGGTCGCTGGGATGCAGTCATGATGGCTGACTACTGTTGGACTCTGAAGAGAGACCTCCCTGCTGCTGAGCATTCCTGGAGTTCCAAGAAATGGAAGTTCAAGCCCTGAAGTTTGAAAAATGGTGAAGCAACATGCAATTTACATGTACTTACCTTTATCAATGCCCACCATTCAGTTTACAGTAAACCTGACCTGATGGAGAGAAACGGATGCCATTTCCTGATTCAGCAGTGCAAAAATACCCTAAATCAGTTGTAGAAATCTAGACAACATTCAAAAAGTAAAAAATTGTTGCCCAGTGTAATTTGTAAAAAGCTCCCATTCTTCCTTAAAGTCACAGTTGTCCTTGTCCCGCAGTTTGTATGTCAATTTAGCCAACTCTGCTTAGCTCATCAATTTTTCTTGCCCCTGTTCTTTCGTTGGGATTTCCTCGTTATTCCATCCGTGTGCTATCAAGACTCTTGCCGCTGTTGTAGCATACATAAATAAATTATTTGTTTTTCTTGGCAGGTCTTGTCCTAAAATCCCTAACAGAAATGCTTCTGGTTCTTTTTTACAAATGTTATTTTAAACATTTTTTTTCAATTCATTGTATACCATTTCCCCAATTTTTTTAACTTCTCTACATTCCCACCGCATATGATAAAAAGTCCCTTCTTTTTCTTTACATTTCCAACATGTTTTCCTTTTTCCATGCTTCCTAAAGTTCTCCTAAACAATAAAGGGTTAAGTATTGGACTGTTATATGCATCTTTATGTACATTTTACTCCACTATGTGCATTTCTGTGGTTGGAGAACAGCATTGCAAAATTCAGAGGAATGCCAGTTTGGAAAGGATGGCTGTGCATAATGTTTCAAAAAGAGCAAATTGGTTAAGGTTGCCTTTGAATGTGAACGGAGTTGGATTTCTCCTCCCCCTGCATCCCTAGCTAGGAATTTTGGAATGTTTGATGCTTCCCACTTTAGAACAAGAGCAATTGAGGAGGAGGCCGGTGCTAGCAGAAAGAGAGCTTTCCCCTTCCAAGAACGTTTAGGGATCTACTAAAATGATCTGAGTTTGAAGATGTAATTAGAGGGGCTGAGGCTCCAAGGCTGGTGAAAAGCTTCATGGAACAGCATTTGTGGTGTAGGCATCAGTCCAAAAGTATATGAGTGTTAATTGGGCAGGATATTAAAAATGTTTTGCATTGAGATAACGACTTTAGGAGATTCCTAATCTACATTAGCATGTCCCATGTGATTTCGGCCAGCTTCGCTGTCATTAGCTAGGAGACGGTAATTTCTTGATTCACATCTCCATATCAGTGCTCACGATCTCGGCCAGAAGTGCTTGGGGCTTCCTGAGGGTACATTCTGTTCCTTCATGTTGGCAGTGGTGAAAACTCACATTGTGAAGGGGATTCTATAGAGTGGCAGTAATCTGCAGTTCCAGCTGGGATTCTAGGTAATGAGAAGCTGCTGAATCACTCTCCCAATTCACACCCTGCAGTAATATGGAACTGAAATGAATATTCATAACTTCTTGGAATAGGGATGGATGGGTCTGGTATCATCAGCACCTGGTAAGATGGGGCAGAGGCTGGGGCCTGGGGGTCCAGCAGGACTGATAATAGTTTTGTTTTGAAGCACCCTCTGATCTTTGGATGAAGGGTGGTATGCAAATTCAAATGATCATGATGATTACAACAATAATAACAATAGGGATAAGTTGTTGCTGGGATAGGTGAATCTGTCAACATCCATTTCTCTCAGTTTCTCATTTTTCCCATTCCAGGTTCAGTTCCCCACATTGCTACATCATTTTTTTTTCTTTAAAAAAGTTGTCATGATAATTTAACAGCATTTTAGTGTGGCTTTCTCTTAAAACATCCTTTTTTCTTTTCAGTTTTGCCTAAGAGACCCATTACCGCAAAGTGATGCTCCTTAATGCAACAGATTTCTGTACTATTTTTGTTAAGATGTGCCTTTCTTGGCACAATATAGCCTAAGACATGCAATATATCCTAATACATTGTTATACACATTCCTTGCCTTCAGAACAGCATTGCAAAATTTGGAGACGTGAGGATTTTGAAAGGTGTTGGTAGTTTGGTTCAGCATTATTTCAGAGTGAGTCACCTTTAATTGCAAACTGAATTGGTTTTATTCTGTATTTGAATTTCTCCTTTTGGAAGAAGAAAAAAAAAACAAGAAGAAAATGTTAAGGTCCTGGTGCTGAAAGGAGAACCTCTGGGCAAAGGCTGCTACCTCCTTGCCTTCCCGGTGCATATAAGAACATAAAAAAGCCTGCTGGGTCAGGCCAATGGCCAATCTAATCTAGCATCCTGTTCTCATGATGGCCAACCAGATGCGACGGAGTGAGCTTCCATTGCTCTGTCCCAGCTCCTGCCAACCTAGCAGTTCAAAAGCATGCCAGTGACCCGGAAACTACAACTAATCCAGAATGCGGCAGCTAGACTGGGGACTGGGAGCGGCCACTGAGACCACATAACACCGGTCCTGAAAGACCTGCACTGGCTCCCAGTATGTTTCCGAGTACAATTTAAAGTGTTGGTGCTGACCTTGAAAGCCCTAAAAGGCCTCGGCCCAGTAGACCTGAAGGAGAGTCTCCACCCCCATCATTCTGCCCAGACACTGAGGTCCAGCGCTGAGGGCCTTCTGGTGGTTCCCTCACTGCGAGAAGCAAAGTCACAGGGAACCAGGCAGAGGGGCTTCTTGGTAGTGGCACCCACCCTGTGGAAAGCCCTCCCACCAGATGTCAAAGAGGGGAAAAAACTACCAGACTTTTAGAAGACATCTGAAGGCAGCCCTGTTTAGGGAAGCTTTTAAAGTTTAATAGACTATTGTATTCTAATATTCTGTTGGAAGCCGCCCAGAGTGGCTGGGGAAACCCAGCCAGATGGGCGGGGTATAAGTAATATATTATTATTATTATTATTATTATTATTATTATTATTATTATTCAAAGAACCACCTTGCATCTGGCAAGACATACTTTTACCTTTTACAACCGTTAATAGTCCTCTCCTCCATAAATATGTCTAATCTTCCTTTGACACTAACTAGGCTGGTGGCTTCCATTGCCTCCTCTGGAAGCAAATTCTATAGTTTAGCTATGTGCTGCGTGAATAAGCCCTTTATTTTATCTGTCCTGAATCTCCCAACATTCAGCTTCATTGAATGTCCACTAGTGCTATGAGAGAGGGATAAAAACCTTCCCCCATCCACTCTCTCCATGCCATACATAGTCGCTACAGTCTCTGCCCATCCCCATTCTGCAATGCCACTCTGGGAGTGGAGACATTTGGAGGGAATAAAGATGGCAGCTTTTGCAGCCACCTGACCTGACTCATGTTCTTTCCCTTCAAAAGAAAAGTTGTGCTGGCCTAAGAATTGCCCCCGCCCCTGGTAAGCTTGCCAGGAGAGCCTAGGATGGTACTTTGGTGATTCCTTTCCTACTTCCTTCCCCAGTATACCTGAAGGGGCGTCTCCACCCCCATCATTCTGCCCAGACACTGAGGTCCAGCTCCGAGGGCCTTCTGGCAGTTCCCTCACTGTGAGAAGCGAATTTACAGGGAACCAGGCAGAGGGCCTTCTCGGTAGTGGCACCTGCCTTGTGGAACGCCCTCCCATCAGATGTCAAAGAGATAAACCACTACCTGACATTTAGAAGACACCTGAAGGGAATTTTTTTAAGTGTGACATTTTAATGTATTTTTAATCTTAATCTTTGTTGGAAGCTGCCCAGAGTGGCTGGGGAAACCCAGCCAGATGGGCGGGGTACAAATATATTATTATTATTATTATTATTATTATTATTATTATTATTATTTGGTCCTGGCTACTTTCCAGAAAAAACAGCTGTTTGCCGATTGTGTTCTGTGTTTGATTCAAGGCTCTCAATATAAACAACAAATAATGGGTATTGCTCACCAGGTATAAAGCAAAATACAGCCATGATGTGTATAAGGCAGAGAATAATAGCAGAATAATTGGGGTTTTTTTAATTATTAAATCTTTTTATTGCAAAAGGAAAGCAACAAAGCCTGCCAGCTTACATTAACAATACAAAAAGCATCAATAGAGCCATCTTAGTTTATACATACAGCTCAATATATCCCATCAAAATGTCTGAATTGGTATACAGGCAAAGTTGGTGATTATAAAAGTGCATTCAAATGTAACCAGGGCATTAAGGTCTTCAAGCCATTCTGTAATAGATGGTGACTAATTTAGCTTTCCAGACTCGAAGCAGAAGTCTCTTAGAGTTCACAAATGCTTGCAAAATCCATTTTTGTTGTTCTACCTGTAATCCCCTTACAGGGGATTTACAAGTCAAGGGACATCTACAAATATCTTGGATTTCGCCCGTACAAAATTTATTCAAGTCTTAGTTTGAAGGCCATTCAGAAGCTGTCCTCCTAACGCTGAGCACTGGATACTTCTGAAAAAGGAGACTTAGTGGGATTTTCTTGGCAGTGTGCACATGCATTGCACATGGGCTAGGTTGTACACATGGAGGAGGATTTTGATTCAGTTCACATTCAAAGATGAGCCTACCTAAGCCATATTTTCCAAAACTCTATGCAAACTAAAACATAGCCTACGGGACCGCCTCTCCTGGTATGCCCCACAGAGAAACCTACGGTCTGCAAATAAAAACATCCTGAAGGTCCCAGGCCTCAGAGAGGTTAGGCTGGCCTCAACTAGAGCCAGAGCTTTCTCGGCTGTGGCACCAATCTGGTGGAACGCTCTGTCACAAGAGACTAGGGCCCTGCGGGACTTGACATCTTTCCGCAGGGCCTGTAAGACAGAGCTGTTCCACCAGGCCTTTGGTCAGGGCGCAGCCTGACCCCCTCCTCTGGCAATCTGCACAGGGTCTTGCTTGCTGGTTGCCATCAATTTGTTTTTGATTGATTTTATGGTGAAAGTTTTTAGAATGTTGGATTGTTTTGACTGTTGTTAGCCGCCCTGAGCCCAGCTTTGGCTGGGGAGGGCGGGGTATAAATAAAATTTATTATTATTATTATTAGCCATCCTTCCAAGTTTGGAACATCTCTGAATTTTGCAGGGTAGTTCTCCAAGTGTTCGATCAGGACTTGGGAGTGTAAGGTTCAAATCCCTGCTCTGCCATGAAACTCACGGGGTGAACTTCGGCCATCCATGGAGTCTCAGTCTAACCTACCTCACAGGGTTGTCGTGAGGAGAAAGTTAGGAGAAAGAGAGCCATGTATGCCATGGAGGAAGGGCTGGGTTTGAATGCAATCAATCAATCAATCAATCAATCAATAAAAAAACCCACACACCTCACATACTAGGGTAAAGTGTGTTAACATTAGTGAAAATACGATACGATAATCTTTATTGTCATTGTCCCATACAGAACAACGAAATTGAAAACAAAAATCTACATAAGACATTCAGAACCAACAAGCCTGCTATTCCAGCTAACCCAGCCTGGTTAGCCCCCTAAAAACTCTGATACCCCATTTTAAAGATACAATATACTCCCATAGAGACTCCTTACACTGCGTTTAAAAGCAAAATCGCATTTGGATAGAAACTGTTTCTCAGGCGGCTAGTCCTAGTCTTTATAACCCTGTACCTTCTTCCAGAAGGCAGAAGCTGAAAGAGATCATTTTTGGGGTGTACATACAAAACTGAGTTATATTAAGGAGAATTGCTTTGCAAACATGCATTAGGAGAAATTTGCACTACATTAGGAGAAATTTGCAATAAAATGCTGATTAATTTTCATGAGGATGTTTGAATTTTTTTTAAAAAAATGGCAAACTTATATGGAAATGCAGAGAACTGAAATTAAGATTTGAAAGTGAGAAAGTGAGAGGACCCCAGCTCCATATTTAAATGATGGAACTCCTTCCCACAGTGATGGCAGCCAACTTGGACGGCTTTAAAAGAGGATTAGATTAATTCATGGAGGAGATATGAATTCATGGAGGAGAGGGCAACTGATGGCTACTAGCCCTAATGACTTTACTCTGCTTTCACCGTTAGAGGCATCAGTGCTTCTGAATGGCACTTGCTGGAGGCCACAGGAAGGGAGACGGCTCTTCTGTTCGAATTCTGATTGCTGTTTTCCCACAGGCAACTGTTTCTGCAGTGTGAGAACAGAATCCTGGATTAGATGGGCCATTGGTTCTTCTTAATCGAAATTGACAGATTTGCCCATCCCTATAGCTGACTGGAGCTGGGAACTAACAACATCTGGAAGGCCAGATGTTTCAATCACTTGACTTCAGCTGCATCCTGGACTTTTCTCCCCTCACCCCAGAAGTTCTTGTGTCAGCTCCAATCAGCTTCAGTTTGAAAGTGTGTTTCTTCCGGAAGCTCCCCACGAGGAAAGTCCAGCAGTGATTTTCAGAATAACATTAACTTTTTTTCCTCTCTGTCGCTGTGTTTGAAAACCTTGAAACCCACAATGATTCACATCGGCTCATCTTAACAGAATGACTCTTGAGACGGGAGAGAGCGATTTGCTGTGTTTCCTTTGCCTGAGGCCAACGAAAACATTTTAAGCACCGCTTGTTGGCATCACCCCTGCCAGCTTTTGACTTTTCCCAGTGCCTGATTGTTTGTCCTGATCTGCCCGATGCAGCTAGAGAAGGAATCTTGAAATGGAAGAGAAATCGAGTGGGGCTCCCAATGCCACATCTTGCCCTTGAATCCTGGTTGAAATTAGCACATCGGTGCAAAGACGTTTCCGCTTTACTTGTCATTCGTGCCCAGACACACAGAGCCTGCAATCCGCTGTACGTTCCGATAAGGTTGCACATCCCAGGTCATTCAAGAATGGCATCTGCTCAAGGTCCATTCTGGGAACCCAGGGTTTGAGCATGCAGCAACAGAAACCTGCTGTCATGAGGACCAGAAACTGTATGGGTTTTTAAATAAAAAGACTTTCAGAATTCTGTTCCACTTGTTCGCTTCTACATTATATTCCATTATATTGCCTTCTTGTCACCCCCCACCAGACATGGCACCTGGGGCGCACCGCCCCCCTGCCCCCCATTGTGACGCCACTGACTGTCAGTGTTGACAGTACTAGTCTAGCTAGGCCAGCAGCCTGATTCAGTATAAGGCCTGCTTCCTATGTTTCTGTCTTGTTGCAGTGGTACAGTGATAAAAACTGCTAGCCCATTTGCAAAGCTAAGCAGGGTCCAGTATGGTTTCAAATTGGATGGGAGACCATGTGTTGAAATTCCTACATTGCAGGGGGTTGGACTGGGTCCCTTCCAACTCTATGATTCTGTGATTTTTCTCCTCTGGCAAACACTCTTATCTTAAGGTTCCTTTCACTCTTACAGACAGTTTATGGGTTAAAAGGAGCGGTTAGTGTTATACAAAGGTAGATAAGATAAAGATGGAGGGAAAATGAAATCAACCAGCAGCTCTCAAGCCAAAGCAAGTGACACACGCTGCAGAATGTCTCAGCCCTTCCCCCAAAAAATTTGGTGGCAAAAGATTAAATCCAGCATTTGCACGGGTGGCACATATCAGATCTCACTCTGTCTCTTTCCATGACAGTGCAGCAAACATCAAGCCCCAGCAGGCATAGAGAGACCAATATTGTTCCTAGCAGGTTTTCAAACATTGCTGGCCAGCTCCTCATCATCCGTTTTCTTTGCCAGGTGAAATGTGGTGCTTTATCCAGAGGGATAAAGCTTTTGTTCTTGTTCATTTATTCACATTCGGCATTTATAGGCCGGCCAATCCGGTCCAGACAGCATCATCAAAGCACGATGATGAACCACGATGCCAAGAATATATGAAGCAGCATAAAATTTCCAGCAGCAGAGAATAAAAGGAGACCGGCAATAACTTCCACTACAGAGTGTTGCCTTGGGTTTTTCTGTTTACAAATTCGCAAGTGCAAATTCACATGCCAGGTGACAGAGGCAAATGGAGGTGAAACCAAGGATGCGATCCTTAGCTCAGTGCAGCAGGTGACATTGTACCTATGTGAAAGTCAGACGTTTCTATACCACCACCATTCAAAAAACCCACATATATAACATTTCATCCTCTAGCCAGGTAAGGAAGAGACATTATTGCAGTTCTGGGATGTATTTCAGCCAGCCCAAAGTGCTTGAAAAGGATATAGAGCAGGGTCAATGAGGGGCACAACCTAGGGGGAGTCTGGGGGCCAGATTAAGAGGTCTAGAGGGCCACATGTGGTTCAAGGGCCTGAAGCTCCCCAACCCTGATGCCTAGGAATAATACAAATATGAATAAAGAATAAGAATAAGAATAATACTTCACCCATCTGACTCGGTTGCCCCAGTCACTCTGGGCAGCTTCCAACACATAAAAACACTACAAAGCATCAAACATTTAAAACTTCCCTATACAGTCGTACCTTGGAAGTCAAACGGAATCCATTCCGGAAGTCCGTCTGACTTCTAAAATGTTTGGAGACCAAGACGCGGCTTCCGATTGGCTGCAGGGAGCTCCTGCAGCCAATCGGAAGTCGTGGAGGCTGTGTTTGCAAAGAATGTTTGCAAACCAGAACACTCACTTCTGGGTTTGTGGCGTTTGGGAGCCAAAACGTTCAAGTCGCAAGGCGTTCTTCAACCAAGGTACAACAGTACGGAACTGCCTTTAGATGTCTTCTAAAAGCTGTATAGTTATTTATCTGTTTGGCATCAGATGGGAGGGCGTTCCACAGGGTGTGTGCCATTGCGGAGAAAGCCCTCTGCCTGGTTCCGTGTAACTTCACTTCTCGCAGTGAGGGAACCATCAGAATGCCCTTGGTTCTGGACCTCAGTGTCTGGGCTGGGCGATGGGGGAATCTAATTCCGAGGAATCTAAGTCAGGAATAGGGAAGCTGTGGCCCTCCAGATGCTGTTCCCATCATCCTCAGCCAATGAACTGTTGGTTTCTGTGTGTTACTACTGCGCAGTGCTTTGAATCACAAGACTCTGTTTACATTCCAGAGTTTCCATACTGTTGGAAGTCTCACGGGAGACGGGAGGCGGATGTGACGTTACTGGTTTCCTGTTCCTTTGTTCCAGTTGCTCTCTGCTTTCACAGAAAGAGGATGTATTTCTTTTCTGTCTGCGTAGTTAGGAATAAAACACTCTTTGCGATGTAGCTCATAAATCTCATCACTTCTGCTGTTTTGAAACTCTGCTGAATGGGAACGTGCTTGGAGACTTATCAGAGGCTCAGGCGTCGGAGGTGATTCCGGAGGAGCTCGGAGGAGCTCGGTAGAACAGAGATTCCGACATGATCAGGGATGATGGGAGTTGTAGTCCAACAACATCTGGAGGGATCACATAGAATCACAGAAATGTACAGTTGAAGGGGACCACAAGGGTCATCTAGCCCAGCCTCCTGCAATGCAGGAATCTTTCTACCCAACGTGGGGCTCAAACACACAACCCCGAAATTAAGAGTCTCACACTCTATCGACTGAGCTATTCCTTCTCAGCTACAGTTTAGTCTTAGGTTTCAATCTCCCTACCTCTAATGCTGTCATGTGTATGCAACTCTACCTTTGCTTATCTCATTTAGACCAATTATATAGTGCTTAATTGCAATTTTCTCTGGGTGGTGTCTAAGCTTGCATGCCATTGAGACCATTTCCGGGCTCTCCCCCTTATCATTTTACACTTGGCGTAAGGGTACCCAAGCACATAATTCCCATCCCTTGCATCAGTGCCAAATGTAGGGCCGCCATACACCCAGAACTTCCCAGACATATCTGGGATTTGTCCGCCGAAAATAGTGTCTGGATGGAATTTTCAAAAATTGGCAGAAATGTCCGGGAAAACCTGGGTGTTTGGCAACCCATGTTGGAAGTGGGGTTTTGTGTGACCCCCACCTCCAAAAAGTTCAAAAACTTCTTTTTTGGGGGAGATTTTGAAAAAAAAAGTTTGACAACTTTTGTGCCCGGATTTTCACTTTTTGAAATATGGCAACTCCAGAAACGGCACATGTACACTTAGAATCATAGAATAGAATCATAGAATCATAGAATCATAGAGTTGGAAGAGACCGCAAGGGCCATCGAGTCCAACCCCCTGCCAAGCAGGAAACACCATCAGAGCACTCCTGACATATGGTTGTCAAGCCTCTGCTTAAAGACCTCCAAAGAAGAAGACTCCACCACACTCCTTGGCAGCAAATTCCACTGTCGAACAGCTCTTACTGTCAGGAAGTTCTTCCTAATGTTTAGGTGGAATCTTCTTTCTTGTAGTTTGGATCCATTGCTCCGTGTCCGCTTCTCTGGAGCAGCAGAAAACAACCTTTCTCCCTCCTCTATGTGACATCCTTTTATATATTTGAACATGGCTATCATATCACCCCTTAACCTCCTCTTCTCCAGGCTAAACATGCCCAGCTCCCTTAGCCGTTCCTCATAAGGCATCATTTCCAGGCCTTTGACTTGAGTGGCCGTCTTTGATGGCAACAGATATGGAAGCTTCCGTTGGCAAATGGTTTTGGTGCATTTCTCCAAGAGTGTTGGCAAGTTCATCCTGCATGCAGAAGCCATCAATGGGCTTCTGGCACTGTGATCCACGCGACGGTCACCTCCAGACTGGATTATTGTAACTCGCTCTACGTGGGGCTGCCCTTGAGACTGACCCAGAAACTCCAGCGGGTGCAGAATGCCGTGGCGAGACTCCTTATGGGGTCTTCGCTGCGAGATCTCATTCATCCGGTACTATACCAGCTGCACTGGCTCCCGGTGGAGTACAGGATCAGGTTTAAGGTGCTGGTTTTAACCTTTAAAGCCCTATACGGCCTAGGACCCTCGTACCTACTGGACCGCCTCTCCTGGTATGCCCCACAGAGAAACCTACGGTCTGCAAATAAAAACATCCTGAAGGTCCCAGGCCTCAGAGAGGTTAGGTTGGCCTCAACTAGAGCCAGGGCTTTCTCGGCTGTGGCTCCAATCTGGTGGAACGCTCTGTCACAAGAGACTAGGGCCCTGCGGGACCTGACATATTTCCGCAGGGCCTGCAAGACAGAGTTGTTCCACCAGGCCTTTGGTCAGGGCCCAGCCTGACTCCCTCCTCTGGCAACCTGCACAGAATTTTGCTTAACGGTTGCCATTAATTTGATTTTAATTAATTTTTATAATGGAATGTTTTTAGAATGTTGGATTATTTGATTGTTTGATTATTTAATTGTTGTTAGCCGCCCTGAGCCCAGCTTCGGCTGGGGAGGGCGGGATATAAATAATTTATTATTATTATTATTATTATTATTATTATTATTATTATTATTATTATTCTCTGCCGAGAATAAGGGTTCTGTTTTCACAATGGCAAAGGCCATCAAGAGCCCTTATGCCAGCCATTTGCAGGCTGTTGCAAATCTGCATTTTGAACTGCTCTGATTGGCAGAACGATAGGATGAAAGGGATGAATTGCATCTTGGGAATTGAGGGATACTAGGCAGGGAATTCCACAGGAAATAGGCCCAGGCTGTGAGAACTATGCTGGGACTGCGGGATGTGTTTCTATTGTCCAGAGAAAACAGAGGAAGCTGCAGAGCAATTTAATAACCATATTTCCAATAAAAGAACCACAGCTCGCTCCCCCACCCGGGTTCTCCAACTCCCAGGGATTTTCTAAATCATTTCTATCTATTTGTTCAGCTGCTGGTGAGGAACTCTCTGGCTTCCTATCTTGATGAAGACGGGGTTGCTTACACACAATGCCCTTAAAGCACATTTAAAGTGCGTTTCCCCACTCCAAGAACCCTGGGAACTGTAGCTTATGCCTTATGGAGCTACAGTTCCCAGCACCCTTTACAAACTAGTTCCCAGGATTATTTGGGGTGCCTGAAATGTATGGTGTATTTACAGTCAGAGAGTGCTTGGGGTGGGGTTTGGCCACACTGAAAAACGAGACAGAGTAAAGGGGAAATTACAGAGCAGAGAGAACGGAAATGGACACACACTCATACTTGTGTGCGCATCCACACACACACACACACACACACACACACACTGGCATTAAAGGGAACGTTCAAGGAACCACTGGCACCAACTCGGGGGGGCTGGGCCCCCAGAAATATTTTTTGTGGGGGCTCAGTCCCCACACTGTGGGGCTCCGACGTGACTTCCAGTTTCTAGCTGAAGTCTCGTCGGAGGCCAGACACAACCTCCCAAGCAACAACCGAGCCACTGTGAAGCCTCCAACATGATTTCCAGGAGAAAAACTGAAGTTGAGCTGG
The DNA here is from genome assembly GCF_965153285.1 of Podarcis tiliguerta. Taxonomy (NCBI): domain Eukaryota; kingdom Metazoa; phylum Chordata; class Lepidosauria; order Squamata; family Lacertidae; genus Podarcis; species Podarcis tiliguerta. Next base: position 6,489,791 of record NC_139542.1, read on the forward strand.
ATTTCTCACAAGGCCTTGGAAGCACCGCTATGGTGCACCAATGTAACATGAAGTCATGACATCATGACGCCATGACATCACGTTACATCGTGGGCGCCATTGGGCACCCATAACCTGGGGCCCAAGTTGACGCCCTTGCAAGGAACTCACCACCTCTGCTGTGCCCAGTGGGGATGGTCTCTGCTGTTTCAGGGGATGGTCTTAGCAGGCCTACATCACCAGCTCCTCTGCTGATATGATCTCTGTGGTGGTCATAGCTGAGACAGATGCAGATGTTTCAGTGCCCAGCAAAATGGGAAAGTCATGGGGTTAAAGGAGGTGATTTCAACCAGTGGTGACTTGCCTTCGAGCAGGAGGTTTGTCTCCTTGCAACACAGAGGGTGCTAGAGGCCCCCAACAGCTTTCTTGTCCACCTGACATATGACTCATCACTCCAAAAGGGTATGGGAGAATGCGATGCTAATGACGAACACCAAGACAAAGGTCTACCAGGTTGTGTGTTGAGCACTCTGCTTTATGGTAGTGAGTTGTGGCTGTACTGTAACCCGTGAAACGTGGTCCAGGACCGGTCCAGAATCTGAAGGTTTCACTGGGAGTCAGTCCAAAGGGCCAAGGCAGGACATGAGGCAGGAAACCAGGCAAGGACAGGTACAGGATTTCAGGCAGGATCTGGCATACAGCAATGTTGCTCTTGCAACCTGGGGTAGGGTCCAACAGCCTTTTATCTTTGTCGGGATAACGGCCGGTCCTGATCCCTCGGCGACTCACCTCCCTGTCTCACCCGAAGGCGAGCACTCCTCCTGCGAGTACTCAGGTTTCTCCTTCTCTCAGACCTTAGTCTCTGCAGCTCTGGAGATGTCGGTGGGTTACTAGAGCCAGAGGCCGCCTCAGCCTCCCCTGACCCAACCGGTAGAGGAGCAGCTGTAAGTGATGGCCCAGCTGAAGGCAACGAGGTCATCCCTGCATCTGGAGCCAGGGCAGGCTCAGGCCCCTGACTCGGCCCAGCTGGTGTTTGCTGCAGGGGAACCTGTGCAGACTGGGACTCTTCAGACTCAGGCCCCAGACTTGGTTCAGATGATGCCTGAGGCAAAGGATCCAGTGCAGACTGAGGCTCCTCTGGTTCCAAGTCCGAGCCCAAGTCCCAGGCCATCACAGTGGGTAACTTACACCCACTGATGCTTTCCACATGTGCTGTGTCAGGAAGAGTTTGGGGATCACAAAAACCCAGGTCTGCTCTCTGATTTTCTTACAATTACACTACCCTGGCAACTTCCATGTGAGACAAAGCCCACCTCCAGCCCAGAAAGACAACTTCTGTGCCCCAGTAGATAGATATTTCAGGGGGCCATCACCACTCAGAAGTGGTAACCTAACCTCTGTGCTCCCCGCGAGAATTGGGAGCAAATAAATCAAATTGCACAGCCCAACTACCAGGAACTTGAGATATGTTTAAGGAGATCTTGTATTATCTATGCTAATCATTTCCATGGGGCATATTTAAAAATAACCCCCCCCCCAAGCAGAACTGTGGATCTTGCTGAATGGCAGCATCTTAGGACATTTTTCTCTCCCTGATAATTCATGGAAGCCGTTGTTCTTGAGGGTTATCAAGAGATTGCTGGCTGCTCCCTTCCCAGTAGTGTTGCTAAGCGCCTTCTGCACTTCCTGTGTGCTTTTTATTGGCATATTTGCCGCTAATTGGCCCGAATTCTCATCCCACAGTGGTCCTGCCGAATGTTAAACTGTTATGACCTTTCTTTGTTTACAGCGTTCCACCCTGGAGAAAGTCCAGAGCCACACTCTGGAAAAAATAAATCATTTCCCATCCATCTGTTATCTGATGTGTGGCTGTTTTTCTCAGAAAATGTGCACATTCAGCTTTTCAGCACTCACGCCCGGACACTCAACCACACGAGCACAATTTCGGAACTGCTCATCTGTCAATATATGAATCATGGGTTTAATGACCATCAGAGCTTAAGAGTTCTGTACGACCTCTATGGGCATCACATATTCAGGGCTCTTGTTCCCAAGTGACTGGCATTCAGAGGCATGCTGACCCTTAGCAAGGAGTTAGCATATAATCGTGAGGACTAGTCATCCAAATGGAGAAGGAAAACTCTGATTCTAGGCCTCTGCTGCCTTGCAGCTGTCCTCATTCAAGAGAAAGTATTGGGGACTAAATACAGAGGAAAGATCCACACCAGCTGCCTTGAAGGACATCTTTGGGGGAAGAAAAGGCTCAGGAGTAGTAGTAATAATAATAATAATAATAATAATAATAATAATAATAATATTTATTATTTATACCCCGCCCATCTGGCTGGGTTTCCTCAGCCACTCTGGGCAGCTTCCAACAGAATATTAAAATACAATAATCTATTAAACATTAAAAGCTTCCCTAAACAGGACTGCCTTCAGATGTCTTCTAAAAGTCTGGTAGTTGTTTTTCTCTTTGACATCTGGTGGGAGGGTGTTCCACAGGGTGGGTGTCACTACCGAGAAGGCCCTCTGCCTGGTTCCCTGCTACCTCACTTCTCGCAGGGAGGGAACCGCCAGAAGGCCCTCGGCGCTGGACCTCAGTGTCTGGGCAGAACGATGGGGGTGGAGACGCTCCTTCAGGTATACTGGACCGAGGCCATTTAGGGCTTTAAAGGTCAGCACCAACACTTTGATTTGTGCTTGGAAACGCACTGGGAGCCAGAGTAAACCCTACACAAATCCAGAGTGGAATCCCTAAGGCAGTTGGATGGCATCTTGTATGCCTTTTTCCAACAACTCCTGCAGCCAAGCTGATACCAAATGTATGCTTTCCTTTGGACCACATCTGTGAGGCCGAGAAAGGGGTCTTGTTATCTGGGCGGACCAGGACCTCCATACACACTGCTCAGGCTTGTGCCCTGGGGAGATCACTTCGGTGCTGCTAACATAGCAAAAACAATGCGGGAGGCAGCAATTATGAGTTACCAGTTTCTGCAGCCGCAGCAGGCGCTGTGATTCTCCAGCGGTTTGACTTCACCCCTGGAGGTGCACTCCATTGTCTCTCGAGGGGCATATGAACAATGACTTATACATGGGCCAGCTCCAGAGGCTTGTGCCAAGTGGTTGCGTGGCCACTTCTGTATTGCCCAAAGGGGGCAGATCAGCAGAAGAGAGATTCGTTGGTAACCAGATTTCCTGCTGGGTCCAGCTTCTGAGGAAACGGTTTGCATTTCTTAAAAACAGGCAATATCTAATTGTCTGCTTGTGCTCTTAACATGCATACTGTTGTCACCTGGTGGCTGTAGTGATGAGATGAAACGTGTGTCTTTTTTGCCAAACAGATAACATTTGCGTGTCGAGGTCCCCAATCCACCCCCCAAATAACTCACAACAGACACGTAATTTTTGTTTAAGATTTTTGGCATGATTTTGGCCACAACTTTATTCAAATACAAACCGTGAGTGGTTGTTTAGGCATTGGTTAAGACTATCTGTCCCCCCGCCTGGGGACAGAACTGACTTCCGGGCACCACCGAAAGACAGTGCGGGGGAAAGCAAGTCGGGGAGGAATTGGAGCTGAGACACAGCCCTCAACTCTCACCCGCCTGCTCCCCGAAGGCTTGCCGGCCCTAGTCCCATTCCAGGGATTGGACGAAAAGATGGCAAGCCCCAGGATTCCTTTAACGGAATTCCCTTTCCGCAGCAACCATGGAGGGGCAGGCACAGCCTATCCTGACCCCTCCTCCAACGGAATTCCCTTTCCGCAGCAACCATGGAGGGGCAGGCACAACCTATCCTGACCCCTCCTCCACCAGATTTATAACCAATGCCTAACCACAACCTTACAAGTTGTGACGATTTGCTACGTAGTAGGCAAAAACCACCCAGCCAGCCAATTTGCCAGGTGGAAAAATTCCTACCAGGCCCCTGCTCAAAGGCAGACGACCCCATGACAGGCAATAGCAAGGTCAACGCAACAACCCCTTACTCTAGGGCGGGTGGGCGGGTGATCCGTTGCACGCAGCAAAAGAGAAAGTACCAGGCTGCGTGCAGAGTATTTAAACCTTTTTACCCCTCCCACCAAAATTGCAACATAACTTTTACCCCAGCAACCCAGTGAACCAATCACTGCCCCAGGCCATCTTTAGAGACCTTGCCTGGTAACAGAGGGGTGGCTCAGTAGACCCCACCGCAACACGTGCTCTCCCTGAAGGAGAACACGCTTTGCGTGTCGAGGTCCCCAATCCACCCCCCAAATAACTCACAACAGACACGTAATTTTTGTTTAAGATTTTTGGCATGATTTTGGCCACAACTTTATTCAAATACAAACCGTGAGTGGTTGTTTAGGCATTGGTTAAGACTATCTGTCCCCCCGCCTGGGGACAGAACTGACTTCCGGGCACCACCGAAAGACAGTGCGGGGGAAAGCAAGTCGGGGAGGAATTGGAGCTGAGACACAGCCCTCAACTCTCACCCGCCTGCTCCCCGAAGGCTTGCCGGCCCTAGTCCCATTCCAGGGATTGGACGAAAAGATGGCAAGCCCCAGGATTCCTTTAACGGAATTCCCTTTCCGCAGCAACCATGGAGGGGCAGGCACAGCCTATCCTGACCCCTCCTCCAACGGAATTCCCTTTCCGCAGCAACCATGGAGGGGCAGGCACAACCTATCCTGACCCCTCCTCCACCAGATTTATAACCAATGCCTAACCGCCAATCGAGCTCTTATGCTCGCCGCCAACCACTCACAATCCCAACCCAACCTTCAATCCTCCAATTACCGCATCCAACCAGACATCATTCCCCAGCTCGGAAAGATGTACCCCATCATTGCGGTAAAGGGCCAGAGCCTTGAAGGTAATATCTGGGTGGTAAATCACCAATCCACCCAATTCCGCTACCCTCTTGCTCACTGCGGAATTAATGCGCTTCCTGGCCCTTTCGGCAGCCTTGGGTTGAGAAATGCCCTGCCAATTGCTCCTTTGCAGTAATTGTGACCAAAATATTTTAACGGTAGGTATTAAGGTCACCAATTCCCCCAAGTCTCTTAGAATCACGGATTGCAAAGTAAAGCAATCAACCTTTGCCATATCATTCTCCCCCAACTGCACCAAAATTGCCAAAGGGGGGCCATGTGAAAGCACCCTCTGCTTAATTAGTGGGATGAATTCACTCCACCGCATTCCCCGTCTGGATATCCACGGCACCTGTACGTGCTGTGGGAAGCCGAGATCCCCTTCCAGACTGCCTCACTCTGATGCCAGCCCAGTACACGATGCTGTGCCCCACAATCCAGATACGGACTGGAGCGAGACCTGCACATGCTGCGGGAGGCCAAGACCCAGTCCCCTTCCAGCCTGCCTAGCTCTGATGCCAGCCCAGTAAACGATGCTGTGCCCCACAATCCAGATGCGGACTGGAGCTAGAAACATGGGCAGGAAGGCTGAGATGGCGCCCCCAGTCCAGACTCGTCAGGGTGCTTGCCAGCTCAGTGCATGATGCTGTGGCCGACAATCCAAATGCGAACAGCTGCTCCTATGAAAAAGGAATAACAGACAGGCATCAACACAGGCATCATTGGCGATGCTTCCTGACATAACCTTTGTCAGCGTCAGACTTCCAATGACCCGTATTCACAATCCTGCCTACTAACAGGCCCCAGTGCACAGCCTTTGCAGCAGCACCTATTTGGAAGGAATGAGGTGTGTTCAGCAGTAGGCAAGCCGCAGGCTGCAATAACAGGCGCACATGTGAGCAATTAGATGCCTGTCGAACCAGAACCCATTTCTGTGCACTAGGATCGAGCCAGCCCCCAGGGGAACGAAAAGCCAAATATTTCCGGTATCCAATAACAGGGCAAGGGCCCACCTCACCTGTGACTGGAAGCCTGATGGTGGCAACCCTGCTCACTAGGTCTGACTTAGAGCTCCAGACACTTATGACAAGCTCCAAAGCAGATAAGGAAAAGTCCTGAGGCAATAAGCCTCCGAACTCTCAGCCCCGTGCTGGCTCCAACACAATTTCCCCAACCCTCAGTACACCAAAATTACAATGGAATACTGAAGTAAGTCTTGTCTTGATCTTGAACCAGCCGACAAGTCTTAACTTGTTGCGGATACTGCATAGGTCAAACATTGACCGGCTTCCTGCCTGCTGGCCTGTGAAGGTCGGAGCCTATTCCAACCTTCCGAGACCCTGCGCACGACACACTTTTAGAAGGGTCTCTGAAAAATTAAAGCTTTACTCTAGCAGACATTGCAGCGGACTGAATTCTGATAGTTTTAACACTGCATCCGATCTGCAGCAGATGGGTGAATTACTGCAGGTCCTGCTCAGAGGATGGGGGCAGGTTCCTCTGAATGGCCGAGGACTGCCAGCTAAATTTTAAGAAATCAATCCCGGCCTTCTCATAAGACCTGAAAGCAGATGGGGAAACGTAAGCTACTACTCCTCATAATTAATAATTGTTGCCAAGTGCCAAAGGAGCTCCAGAAAAATCCGGTCTAGCTGGGCGTCCAGAGCCCAGGATCTGAAGCTCTCCAACTGAAAAAACGGGATAGAGCGACAGCAAAACATTAGATGATCCCGAAATAAAGCGAGCAGAAACGCAATATTAAACCTTAAGCATTGCGAAGACTCTGCCAGAGCATGAAGACCGTTTTGCCAGGACTCTCACACTGCCTAGTTATCAGACCAAGACAGATCCGACGGTCCCTAAACTCCTCAGTCCAGATGTGCACTGACACTACAATGGGGAAAACTCGAGAAAAGTTAGGTTACATGTGATTGCCTTGCCCTGCCAGGCTCAAGGCCACTGTACATGATGATGAAGGGACCCCGGGCCATGAGACCACCTGGCCAAGCAGGAATGGAAGGAGCAGCCTGGAGCAACCACCCTGCATGCAAAATTTAACTGACCTAGGAATGATAGGATCTGACAAAGCAACACTTGCTTCAGAGGAAGTATTACAAGAATAACATCCTTCAAGGCAAACAGATTTTCCACAGGCAAGCAGATGTTTGAGCAACGGTATCCAGCTAGCCCCAAATACGTTAAAAGGGGCAGTAGGACCCACTATCCTCCACTGCCAACAGAACACCCAGCTCCTCAGGGAATAAAGGGGCATCCAGTAAGCTAAGCAGAGGCTGGTGTCACAAGAATCAGCCAGTAAAATAATCCACATAACGATACCCCCAGTTAAACGAGTCTTGACTCGCAATGTTCAATCCAGAAAGGCGCTAAAGGACTCCAGTGCTGCACAGCCTATTGAGCAACCCACTGGCATCGCCTTATGAATATAAGGACCATCCAATTAAAGCCTAACTACTTAAAATCTTGAGGGTGAACCGGCAGCAGCCTAACAGCCAATTCAATATTGCATAATGCCAACAAGGCACCTCCTCCAATTTGTTGGTAAGCTCAACTGCCTGATCCAAAGATGCATATTTCACGGAACAATTCCGGAGGGATAGCATCATTCACTGAGGTGCCTTTGGGATGTGATAAATATGGATCAGATGGAATCGTATGGGGCTCTCTTAGGGACGATCCCTAAGAAGTCCCAACAAAGCTGCCACCGGGCCAGCTTCCTGCATACCAGCTTCAGGTTCTATTGCTCAGGGAATTTCCATTTGAAATGTGGAGCTGTCCACATGTCCCCGTCCCTGTGATCCTAGCGAGCTAAGGGGATGATGGCAGCCCTGCGTATAACATTCCCATCATAGTGAATTACCACTTATAGAATAGTGGGGTTGGAAGGGACTCCGAGGATCATCTAGTCCACTCTCCCACAATATCATCATCATCATCATCATCATCATAATCTATTTGTACCCCGCCCATCTGGCAGGGCTTCCCCAGCCACTCAGGGCAGCTTCCAACAAAATATTAAAATACAGTAATGCATCAAACATTAAAAGCTTCCCTGAACAGGGCCGCCATAGATGTCTTCTAAAATTCTGGTAGTAGACATCTGGTGGGAGGGTGTACCACAGGGCAGGTGCCACTGCCGAGAAGGCCCTCCACCTGGTACCCTGTAACTTGGCTTCTCACAGTAAGGGAACCACCAGAAAGGCCCTCGGCGCTGGACCTCAGTGTCCGGGTAAAGTGATGAGGGAGCATGCAGCTGTCCCATACAGGGACCAATCCTGCAACCTAGGCATTACCGGCACCATAGGCTGACCGGCTGAGCTATCCATGATGATCCCTAAAGACTTGGAACAGCCTCACCCTGACCCCTGGAGAGGTCCAAGGTGATGTCTGAATCATCATCAGCCCAGTGATGATTTACCTGCAAGGAGGTGTAAGCCTCATCCCTGCTCCGCTTTTTCCTGCCTCTGAAGACGCTTCCTTCCGGAAGAAGGCACCTGGGGCATCAACATGTCATCCTCTGCAAGAGAGGCAAGCTCTGGAGGCATCTGCAAAGGCCCTGTCATAGTCTGCAAAAAACCTAAACAATGTGAGGAACAGGTGAAACCAATGCTTTGTGCACCACATGGGGACGCTATTCAGGCCAGAAACGCTGCCAGAGGCCATCAAATTCTAGGGCCAAGCAGGCCAAGCCCTAGGATCACCTGCTAGGCCAGACATAGATGTTTCCAATGAGATAACAAACTCGAGGCAGCCCACCGCCTGTCCAGGTACCCCTGCTTGCCCTTTAGAGGGAAGCACCTCCTCAAGAAACCCCAAGTTCTTTTTGGGAGCAATATCACAAATGCGCCAAACTACCCAGCAACAAAATAGTCCAAAAGGAGCAGCTTGTTTTGTTATGTGATAACAATGGCTAAGTGGGGGATATGAACCCTGTCTCCCAGGTCCTAGTCCTGCGCTCTAGCCACTAAGCCACAATGGCTCGTCTCTAAAATGGCAGTTGCCACTATAAGGGAAAAACAAACTTGCAGAAAATAAACTTGTTCAGAAACAGCATAGTTAAAGAGCATACAAAGAGTGCTCATTGGAGGCACAGAGAGCCTCTGGCTCCACTCTGTCTGCCTAAGATATACATTAGCAACAAGTGAGCCTGCAAACAAACAGATACATTCTTATAGAGAGAATGAGTCACATGTCACAGGAACTTAACAATTTACTGTACTGCTAACTGTAGCAGGCTTAGGCCTGAATGATATGTGCAGGCCGTGCAGGCCGTGATGGTCTCCCAGCTTCTGCTCTCTGCCTTTTTTGTCTCATTGCAATATTAAAGGAACTCAAAATAGTGCTCCCGCCCAAGGCTAAATTAAAACTCAGCCAACAGCACTGCAATCACCCAAAATAAAGCCAATCTATGAGGATACTATAAACGAAAGTGATTCCAGGTAACCTGGAAATTTACTGTACTGCTAACTGTAGCAGGCTTAGGCTTGAATGATATGTGCAGGCCTCCATGCTTCTGCTCTTTGCCTTTTTTGTCTCATTGCAATATTAAAGGAACTCAATATAGTGCTCCCGCCCAAGGCTAGATTAAAATTTTGGCCAACAGCACTGCACGCACCCAAAATAAAGCCAACCTATGGGGATGGTATAAATGAAAGTGATTCCAGGTAAGCTGGGAACCGCCCTGGCTAGCCCCACAATTAAACAGGCAAAAATGGGGAAAACCTTTTTGCAAAAGAAAACCCCTAATGGGGGCTCTCTCCCTATTGGGAAAGGCAAGCCAAAGAGGATTAAGCACAGGCAGTGCTCACAGGTACAGGGAGAATCTTCCCAAAGGGCAGGATAAGGGGTGGGGTGGGAAATCAAACAGGAAAAAAAAAGGGGGGGGGAATTAAATTAATTAAGGGACTAGAGAAGATTAAAAAGAAGGGGAAAATAAAGAAATGTAACCAGACAATGAGAAGATCGCTCCACTGTCCTCCAGACGGTCCAAGTGCTCCAGGTGATCCGTTGCACGCAGCAAAAGAGAAAGTACCAGGCTGCGTGCAGAGTATTTAAACCTTTTTACCCCTCCCACCAAAATTGCAACATAACTTTTACCCCAGCAACCCAGTGAACCAATCACTGCCCCAGGCCATCTTTAGAGACCTTGCCTGGTAACAGAGGGGTGGCTCAGTAGACCCCACCGCAACACGTGCTCTCCCTGAAGGAGAACACGCTTTGTCTTGGAATCGGCTTAGCAGTTATATTAATGCCAACTGCATAAAACTATGCTTTTACTGAGCAAGTTTTTGAAAGCGTAAAGCCGTAACTCATTGCCGTATTCAGTGGCTTCCATTATCGATCAACGCACCGTCTTCAGAAACAGTCCCTGAAAAGGTTTCAATTTGGCAAATGGCTTCCATGTTATTAAAAGGCACACAAGAACATTCATCTTCGGAGTAGGAGGATAAAAGAACAGATCAAAGGATGCTCAGTGAAAAGAAGGGTGTGGAGAAAATGGGAACAAAACAAACCATCACATCCAGGAAGGGAGAAATAAGCTGACCAGAATATAGTCATTTTAAGAGATTTCTTTTGGGGAAAGTGGGGAAGAGGAGGAGGATAGAATTAGGGACATGAAGAAAGAGGAAGTGAATCTAGTTATGTGAATGAATGGAATGGCATGAATAGAAACATAGCTTCTCTCTTGATTTCTCCCCCCAAATCTAAAGAGGCCCTCATGACCCACAGGAATTTGTGAATAACATCAGTGCAGTGGCAGAATCTAGGGTTTCTTTATAAGGCATGACATTTCTATGTATCCCCCACCCACCTCCACTGTTCTGATTTAGCAGATGATGGATTGTTATTTCCGATTTATATGGTGTACTCAGGATGCTCAGTGAAGCCCCGAAGGACACAGGAAGAGGCTGCGAGCTTCTTCTCCTTCTTCTTCTTCTTCTTCTTCTTCTTCTTCTTCTTCACAATGTAACAAGCTTTATTAATAGTCTTATAATACATTACATATATATATAGTACATCTCATAAAATAAATTGAGATTTCAATCACATACATGCACACAAAAACATATGCTTGTCTTTTCTTACATAGTTATAAAACCTTAAGCTTCAGGTGTGCTTATGTTACTTTTTATGCGGTTATTAACAAAGATTATTAACAAAAAATATTATCAAAAAATATCACAAAAACTTTGGACTTCCTGTCAATTCCCATTGTATGGTTTTATTCTAATAGTGAATGTACCTACCATTATTAATCTATTCTTTATATATTCTCTAATACATTCTTACAGCAATTTGTACCGTTGATCTTATTTCTCCTATATTTCTTTATCCAAGGTCATTCAAATGCTGCCATAGACGAAAAACCATTGGATATCGCCAATAGAGGCAAAGGCCGTCAAAAGGAAGAACATGAAAGGAACCAGGCTAACATATAATTCAGTACTGATAGAGGAGGACGGCCAATTTAAGATTAGAAAATACGAGGGAATTAAAGATCAGCTCTCAGGTTGGCTGGAATACCATCAAATTTATGAGACATATAAACTAGATAAAAAGAACGGATTTGATAATGAGTCCTCAAAATTTGAAAAGGAATTTCTAAATAATAAAGCTAAGACAATTTCAAGAATTTACCGACTCCTGCTTGACAAGGAAGTCAAGGAGGAGGAGGTCAAGGCAGTTATGATCAGATGGGCACCAGAAATTGGTCGTCCCATAACACCGGCATAATGGGAAAACCTTTGGAAAACAACTATGAATTTTACGGCGTGTTACAATATTAAAGAGAACATGGTAAAGATGCAGTATAGATGGTATCTTACCCCATCAAGGCTTTCCACAACGGACACAAGTAACTGTTGGAGGTGTGGGGAAAGTAATGGAGACATATATCGCATGTGGTGGACGTGTAGGAAAATAAGAGAATTCTGGGGCCTCGTCTATGATGTGCTGAAAAAAAAATCTTTGGAACAACATTTTTTAAAAAGTCAGAAGTGTTTTTGTTAAGCATTGTTGGTAAAGATATCCCGAAAAACTTAAGAGAAATATTTCTATATTTCTATACACTATGGCGGTGGCTCAAACACTAGTAGCAAAGAACTGGAAAGGGGAAAATTTTCCGACTATAATGGTCTGGCAGAATAAGTTACAAGAATATGTGGAAATGGCACAATTGACCAACAGCCTAAGGGGCAGTTCAAGACAAGAATTTGCACAAAAATGGCATAAATACAAGAGATAGGCTGTGCGCTGCATCTAGAGTCCCACATGAATGACATCTCATTCTCATATGTTCGCTAGCCATATGCAGGGCCAGCTCTACCATTAGGTAGAGTAAATCGTCTGCGTCAGGCGGCAGATGCAATTGTGTTGGAGGAAGTGAAAAATGTTGGAGGACACCACTGTGTGTGCCATCTCACCAGCCCAGCAGAAGCTTCCTGCCTTTAAAGGGCAGTGAAGGACACTATTCCATTGCCAGTAATGGAATAAGATTCAACTTCCGGTTCAGTTGGCTTCTCTGCATGGAATGGGACAGGAATACCTTCTTGTGCTTGGCCTCTGGCAGCAAAATCTCTTAGGCTGGCTGTGGTCAAGTGAGGATCCAGGGGCCGGTTCACAGATGCTTGATTTCTCTAGACCACAACTGGGGAAACTTCTTCAGCTCGTTGGACCAGATCCTTCTCAGGACTGGCCTTGTGGTTCAAATTTGGTAGGTGGGATTGCCCATTGGTCAGTCTTCTGGAAGGGAGGAAGGCAGGGAGCCTCAACAGCAGGTGGAGCCAGATGCCATGGCAGGCAGAACCAACCAACCCTGGTTTCCCCCCCTGAGTTCTACAAGGGCAACACTGAGACTCAGAAGGAAGAGGAAGCTGTCAGGCAGGACCACAAACCTGGAGGGGTCATAAGAAAGAAGTCAGGCAGGTGGGAGATGCTGAGACATCGCCTCCTTTGCCCTGATGTAACAACCTCTGCTGCTCCCTTTTACAGAAGCATCTACACTTTGGTGAATTTCCAGACTTTAAATCTGAGTGCACCTTTTACAATTTAAGTCAGTCTTTGTATCATTTCTCTGCCTCCCCTCCCCAGCCCCTCCACAAAACCCATCACATTTGGTAGTTGTGGGGCTCTTTTGCTCTATCTCTCCAAAATTGGAAAATACCTTACGGAAAAGAGAGAGAGAAAGAAATAAGGGACGCTTTATCAGTATATTCTATTTACTGTGCATTCAGAGCTAATAACACCAGCTGGTGGAAGGACAGCAAAATGCATTACACTGCAGTTGAACTGGAATTTTAATGCCCTGTAACACAAGATTGCATTTTTATGGATCCCAGTGAATACATTAAATGTTTGGAGCAGAGAAACTGTCAGCCTCAAAAGGCGGAATAATAAAGGAACACATCCTCTAATCAGTTGCATGGGGGTTACATCTGGATGATGTTTCTGAATCCTGTTGAGCTATTCCACATTTAGTCCCAGACAAACACCTTTTCAATTTAGCCCCCAAGCTATTTCCATAAATCTTTTCTCCCTCCCACCCCAAACCATCCTCCTCACTTGTACATCCTTTGAAATGTGTGAACAATTTTCTGTTCCATTGCTTTTCCGATGGACTGTCAGACAAGTGTGAAGAAACGCAGAATATTTATGAAAAGCAGAAACTGTATAGCAGTAGAAACGTGCCTAATGTTGGGATTATATGCGTGTCTGTTCAGAGGGTCTGCCCTACTGCATTTAAAGGATCTTACTGCCAGGTCAATCTGTACAGGAGTGTAGCCTCAGGCTTAGCCAGGAGAAGATAGGGATAGTGCAAGCTCAACTAATTCCATGAGCAATCTGTGAATGGAAACACACAAATTTGCCTTCAAAATCTGTACTCCTCTGAGTTTTGCACCACAGTTCCCCAATGTAAATGAATATCTTGGGGAATATAGTCTATACATATGCATATAATTAGTTGGGGGGGGGGATGCATTGCATTAAGCAAAATGGCTTTCAAAAGCCAAAATTGCAGTGAATGTTAAGAGATATGCAATTTAAAATGCTGATGAATTTATGTCCACCAGGACATATGGCAGCCCTCAAATAGGATGTCCCTATTTTCATCAGTGAAATGTTGGGGGGTACGAGGTAGACAATTAGTCTGGCTTAGAATAAGACAGTTTCATATGCTCCTGTGATCTGATAGGATGGGGTTAAACTCTTGCCTCCCAGTCCCTGCCTAATCACACTGCTTTTAGGAGGAGAATGAAATTCCTGCTCCACCCCCAATCCATACATAGGGCACACAGTCCTATTTCCCCCCTCTCTCTTTTATTCACTCATAGATCAAGAGCGTGAGAAGCAGGGGTGGCCTAAGGAAGTTGGCACCTGAAGCAAATCACAAAACCATGCTGCTTCTCCTAGATCGGGGAGAGAAGACCAGCAGAGAGCTCTGTGGAGGCAGCAGATCTGACCTCCAAGGAAAGCGCCACAGCCATCTCTGCCACCATGGGAACGGCAGTGGGCAATGAATTCCTTGGTGTCTGGATCTGCTGCCCCAGTGGATCCTGCCAGACGGAGCAGTTGTCCCGCCCTGCCTCATGGGTGGGTCAGTACAGGTAAGAAGATCTTGCAGGATCAGGCCTATGGCCCTCTAGTCCTTGGCCCAGTATACCTGAAGGAGCATCTCCATCCCCATCGTTCAGCCCAGACACTGAGGTCCAGCTCTGAGGGCCTTCTGGCGGTTCCCTCACTGTGAGAAGAGAAGCTACAGGGAACCAGGCAGAGGGCCTTCTCGGTGGTGGTGCCTGCCCGGTGGAACTCCCTCCCATCAGATGTCAAGGAAATAAACAACTATCTAACTTTTAGAAGACATCTGAAGGCAGTCCTGTTTAGGGAAGTTTTTAATGTTTGATGTTTAATCGTGTTTTTAATATTCTGCTGGGAGCCGCCCAGAATGGCTGGGGAAACCCAGCCATATGGGCAGGGAATAAACAATCAAACAAACAAATTAATTTACCTGTTCTCACAGTGGCAGGAATTTGCTTTTTGTAAACAACCACCCCCACCCCAAAACAGCTCTCTGAGAAGCAACTTTTTTGATAAATTGGAAGACCGTATTTTAGGCAATTTCCAACATCATAAATTGAAAAGGGGCGGTGTGAGGAGAGTCTGTGCTGTTGTTGGAATGGCTGTGGCGTTTGAGAATTACGATGAGGCCAGTCTGAGTCATGCCTGGTCGTAGTTGAACAGTCTGCCATAAGGGGAGGACAAAAAGTGTATTCCAAGAACTTAATTATCTGAAGAGTTATGGTTAGCATTTTAAAGTTCCTCTAAGGGCAGGGTGATCTGGCGTCTAAGAACGCGAGGATATGCAGCCTTCCATCTGCAACTGCCCTTGTCTTCATAATTAGGGATGTGCAACACCTATTTTCACATCATTAGAAACTAGCAGTGCATGTTCGGGGCACTATTCTGGAAGAGGAAATCAGCCCAATTTTTGCAATGCTAATGTGAATAATTGCTGCACATTAAATATGCCCTACTATCCACTGCCTCGGTTGGCTTACTTGTGCATCCCATTCCCCATTCAAAAAGTACAGGCAGCTCCCTAGGCGAAATAATGCAGATCTGAATCATTAACTCATCACAAGTGTGCGATTGACTTGCTTTTTCATCCATTCATTCAGCTCTCCCCAACAATTCTCATGTAACAGTATTCTGAAACCTGCTGCCTGCTCAGTAAACAATGTAATTCTTATTTTTTTTATTGTTAAGAAGGAGTGGAATGTCACAACTGCTTGGCAGCATCCCTCCTAGCAGTAATTTATATCTTACAGCTGCAGGATCGTGTGCAATAGACCGCAGGCACAATCCACTGGGAACGGTGTTTGCACCAACTCCACTGGAGTGAATGAGAATGATTGTGCCCCTGGGTTTTAGATAAGGATAAGGCAAGCTTTTAATTTGCAGAGGGATGGGGGAGATATTGCCAAAAGGGGAAAAAACAAGGAAACATTTTAAACTGGTTCATGTACACAGATAATCACGTCTATAGGTGGTGGGGGTTTTTTGTGTGTGTTAAAATCATACAAGTTGTAAACATGGGGAGAGAGACATTTTAAATGCAACTGTTTTCATTAAGGCAATGAATCACAGAGTTAGAAGGTACCCTGAGGATCATCTAGTCCAGCCCCCTGCAATGCAGGAATCACAGCTAAAGAATGCCTGACAGATGGCCATCCAACCTCTACTTAAAAACCCTCCGTGAAGGAGAGTCCGTCACCTCCTGAGGGAAACTGTTCCACTGTCAAACAGATCTCATTGTCAGAAAGTTTTTCCTGATGTCAGATTTTCTTGCAAGTTGAATCCATTGGTTCAGGTCTTATCCTCTGGAGCAGCAGAAAACAAGCTTGCTCCATCTTCCATGCAACAACAGCAACAGCAACAGCAGCAACAACAACAACAACAACAATTTATTACGTATACCCCACCCACCTGGCCAGGCCTCCCCAGCCACTCTGGGCGGCTTCCAACAGGATATTAAAAACACAATAAAACATCAAACATTAAAAACTTCCCTAAACAGGGCTGCCTTCAGATGTCTTCTAAAAGTCAGATACAGTGGTACCTCTGGTTAAGAACTTAATTCGTTCCGGAGGTCCGTTCTTAACCTGAAACTGCTCTTAACCTGAGGTACCACTTTAGCTAATGGGGCCTCCTGCTGCCGCCGCGCTGCAGGAGCACGATTTCTGTTCTCATCCTGAAGCAAAGTTCGTAACCCGAGGTACTATTTCTGGGTTAGTGGAGTCTGTAACCTGAAGCGTTTGTAATCTGAAGGGTTTGTAACCCGAGGTACCACTGTAGTTGTTTATTTCCTTGACATCTGATGGGAGGGCGTTCCATAGGGCAGGTGCCACTACCGAGAAGGCCCTCTGCCTGGTTCCCTGTAACCTCACTTCTTGCAGTGAGGGAACTGCCAGAAGGCCCTCGGTGCTGGACCTCAGTGTCCGGGCTGAACGATGGGGGTGGAGATGCTCCTTCAGATATACTGAGCCGAGGCAGTTTAGGGCTTTAAAGGTCAGCACCAACACTTTAAACTGTCCGTCTTGAATACTTTTGAAGATATTAAACTTCATCATGTAGGCAAAGGGGCCCAGCCCTACCATTGGGCAGAGTGAGGTGGTGGATGCTGTGAGGTGGGGACAGGGGGAGTGGTGGCCTGCCCCTGGCCATCCCTGCTGAGCCACACAGCCATCTCTAGCCTCCTGAGTTAGCGCCCCACAGTTTGTGATGTTCACTGAATGCTTGTGTGGACTGGCTGGCTGCCTTTCCAGGGACCTTCTGTCAATGTGTCACAAAGAGCAACATAGGAATAGGCCGCTGAACAAGTGAGCAAACAAAGAGTGTCGCGAATTTTCCGCGGCACTTTAGCAGAAATGTTCAGAGTTCCAGGTTCTTCAGTGCTGTGCAGTATATTTATTGTGAGCTATATATATATATAAAGCAGAGACACCAACTTGCCGACAAAGGTTCGTATAGTTAAAGCTATGGTTTTCCCAGTAGTGATGTATGGAAGTGAGAGCTGGACCATAAAGAAGGCTTATCGCCAAAGAATTGATGCTTTGAATTATGGTGCTGAAGGAGACTCTTGAGAGTCCCATGGACTGCAAGTAGATCAAACTTCTCCATTCTGAAGGAAATCAGCCCTGAGTGCTCACTGGAAGGACAGATCGTGAAGCTGAAGCTCCAAGACTTTGGCCACCTCATGAGAAGAGAAGACTCCCTGGAAAAGACCCTGATGTTGGGAAAGTTGGAGGGCACAAGGAGAAGGGGACGACAGAGGATGAGATGGTTGGACAGCGTTCTCAACCAGCATGAGTTTGACCAAACTGCGGGAGGCAGTGGAAGACAGGAGTGCCTGGCGTGCTCTGGTCCATGGGGTCACGAAAAGTCGGACACGACTAAACGACTAAACAACAACAAGAAGAAAAAGTGGGATGTGCGTGGTGCTGTGGGTTAAACCACAGAGCCTAGGACTTGCTGATCAGAAGGTCGGTGGTTTGAATCCCCACGACGGAGTGAGCTCCTGTTGCTTGGTCCCTGCTCCTGCCAATGTAGCCGTTCGAAAGCATGAAGTGCAAGTAGATAAATAGATACTACTCCCGTGGGAAGGTAAACGGCACTTCCGTGTGCTGCTCTTGTTTGCCAGAAGTGGATTAGTCATGCTGGCCACATGACCAGGAAGCTGTACACCGGCTCCCTCGGCCAATAAAGCGAGATGAGCGCCTCAACCCCAGAGTTGGCCACAAGTGGACCTAATAGTCAGGGGTCCCTTTACCTTTAAGGAAAAGTGGGACATTCTGGGATCAAATCACAAACTGGGACTGCTTTTGTAAATCTGGGACTGTCCCTGGAGAATAAGGACACTTGGAGGGGAGGGTCTGTATGTGGTCTGCCCTGCCCCGGACCCCTCCCTCCATAGCAGTAAGATTCAACAGTCAATTGGACTGGCTGCTGTGCATGGGATCTTGGGAGACACTATCTTGGCCTTTGCCTCATGCAGCAAAATGTCTTGAACCAACCCAGACGTGTGCACCTCCTAGTTGATCAAGACTGTTGTGTTTCAATGGGATTATGCTGAGTTTGTTGTAGGAGATGATGATGGGGATGCTGGTGGGGTTGCATACTTGCAAAGCATCCCTGAAGCCGGCGGAAACCGCTTTGTGTCAACAAAGAAACCTGCAAGAACAATCCATTCACAGGCAGCAAAAAGGGACAGGAAGTTCCTTTGGCATTAAGCTCCCAATGAATAATTTAGCCTATTGCAGTGAGAACCGAGGGGTTGCTTGACCTCCTGTATTCAGAGGAGACCTATGAAGATAATAATAGCTCCAGAAGACAAAACAGAAGGAGAAAAACTGATGGAGCTGTGGCCTAATGAAAACAAGGGTGGGTGGGAAGACTGTGGGAGGATGTGTTGACTGTATCTGTCATGAATGGCTGGCCGAATTCTCTAAATTCTCTGTTGCAGATTTTCCCTGGATGTGCAAATTTGCATGAAATATTCTCATTAAAAAATGAGCAGTTACCATCAACGATTCCTAAAGTGGCTGTTAACCACTGAGAGTATCTGACAGATGACTTGTAATGGCGTTCAGTAAAGTTCCTTATAATATTATTTGTTCAGTTAACCAGCTGGGAAGCATGTATTTGAAGAACCAGGGATGGCTGTGTGTGTGTGTGTGTGTGTGTGTGTGTGTGTGATGAATCGAAAGCTGAATTTTGTGGTTTGATGCTGACATTAAAATCCAAATGGAAAAAATGTGAAAATTCTCTGTCTGTCTATCTGTCTGTCTATCATGTTTCACTTCTAGTATTAACAGTTTTGAAATATTGGATTTAAGGGTGCTGGTGAACTGCATTCCCATCTTTCCATAGAAAACCCACTTAGCACAGCAAGGATTCTCTTACTCCAGCTGTGGTGGGTGGGCATAGGAGCATAGGAAGCTGCCATACAGAGATCGACCAATGATCCATCCAAATTAGCGATGTCCACAATGACTGATAGCAGCTCCTTCAGGCAGGACCAGCCTACTTATGAGGTGGACTGAAGCAGCTGCCTCGGGTGGCCAAATCCTACGGTGCAGCACCCCTGTGGGTGCCCTGCCTGCATGAGCACCCACAGGGCATGACCTATGTAAGCAAGTCTTGGCAGTGGGGTGCTGGGGGTGGGGAGAAGTGGCATCTACCAATTTTGCCTCAGGGGACAAAACAGAATGGGCCGCCCCTGCCTCCAGGGTTTCCAGTAGGGGATATTCCCAGCCCTACCTAGAGATGCCAGAGATTGAAACCAGGACATGCAGAGCAGTTGTTCTACCACTGAGCTTTGGACCACAGAGAACAGCCCTTGTGTGAGGGCAGCCTTGAATGACCAACCTTCCACAACATGGGGCCCACTGAAACTCTTTGGACTGCAATTCCCATTACCCCTAACCATTGGCCATGTTGACTGAGTCCTATAAAATCTGTAGGACATGGGATGGGGAAATATGGCCTACACACTGAGTGATAGTGGCTCTCAAGGGTTTCATATAGGAACCCTTGATCACATCTGCAGCTTGCACTGACTGTAACAATCATGGCTTCCTCTAAAGAATTATGGGAGCTGTAGTTTACCGAATGATGTTGTTGTTTAGTCGTTTAGTCGTGTCCGACTCTTCGTGACCCCATGGACCAGAGCATGCCAGGCAACCCTGCCTCCTGCAGCTTGGTCAAATTCATGCTGGTAGCCTCAAGAACACCGTCCAACCATCTCGTCCTCTGTCGTCCCCTTCTCCTTGTGCCCTCCATCTTTCCCAACATCAGGGTCTTTTCCAGGGAGTCTTCTCTTCTCATGAGGTGGCCAAAGTATTGGAGCCTCAGCTTCATGATCTGTCTTTCCAGTGAGCCCTCAGGGCTGATTTCCTTCAGAATGAATCGGTCTGTGACCCGCCTGTGCACAGATGCGGCACTGCGGGTTGCGAACTCTGCGGGTTGCGAACATGCCTCCTGCATGGATTACGTTCACAACCCAAGCGTCCACCTTTAAGAAACTACAGTTCCCAGATTTCTTTTGGGAAACCCATGTCTTTTAAATTTGAATTTGACCTTTCTCAGATTTACCTCGAGATGCTGGGGACGGGACCTGTGACCTTTGTAGGCAAAGAGACGCTCTACCACAGAGCTATGGTTCTTCCAATGGGGCCTCTGATCATGGCTCCAGGTATTTTGATGGAGCTGGACTTATGAGGGAGAATTTCCGAAGAAATGCTGGTCTGTGTTTTTATGAAACTCTGTAAGTTCCCCCCCTTCCCCCCCTGGTGGCTTTTAACAAATGAATAAATTCACGATATTAGGCATTTCATTTTTTATTCTATTTTATTGCTGCATTTTATTGGCTATAACTGTGTTATTGCAGTTTTCTTCTTTGGTTGTGAACCACTTTCAGGGGTTGCGTGCATGTGCTTTTAAAGAAAATGGGATAAAAATGGTTTTGCACAAATAAATTGACCAATGAGGCTATTACAGCCAGAAGCAATTTATGCGGAAAGTGTGACCGTGGATGGAACAGGCTAGCCGCTTGCTCATTGCCAAAATAGAGGGCAAAAGAGGATACACAGATTTGCACTTGTTCTTTTGTTTGTTGAGACCCAAACTGAGAAACAATGGCTTTGATTTAAACAGAAATACAATGCATCTCACCCTGGTAGGGAAGACTGTGAGCAGAGGACTCTTATGCCTGCTCAGTCTGCTGCCCAGGTTCTCAGTGATGATGGACAACTTCAGTGGCAGGTCCTGAGCACAGTTATACTCTCACCACTTGTGATTCACAGTGACTGGCATTCAAAGGCACAGTGACTCCAACAACAACAACAACAACAACAACAACAACAACAACAATATATTTATACCCAACCCATCGACAGCTTCCAACAAAATATTAAAATACAGTAATGCATCAAACATTAAAAGCTTCCCTAAACAGCCTTCACATGTCTTCTAAAAGTCTGGTAGTTGTTGTTCTCTTTGACATCTGGTGGGAGGGCGTTACACAGGGCGGGTGCCACTACTGAGAAGGCCCTTTGCCTGGTTCCCTGTAATTTGGCTTCTCGCAGTGAGAGAACTGCCAAAAGGCCTAGGCGCTGGACCTCAGTGTCTGGGTAGAACGATGGGGGTAGAGACACTCCTTCAGATATACTGGACCGAGGCCGTTTAGGGCTTTGAAGGTCAGCACAACACTTTGAACTGTGCTCGGAAACGTACTGGGGGCCAATGAAGGTCTTTCAGGACTGGTGTTATGTGGTCTCGGTGGCCGCTCCCAGTCAGCAGTCTAGCTGCCGCATTCTGGATTAGTTGTAGTTTCCAGGTCACCTTCAAAGGTAGCCCCACGTACAGTGCATTGTAGTAGTCCAAGCGGGAGATAACCAGAGCATGCACCACTCTGGCGAGGCCATCCGTGAGCAGGTAGGGTCTCAGCCTTCACTGGTTCTGATTTGAAAGAGAGGTAGAGCTGGGTATCATCCGCATATTCATGGACACCCAGCCCAAACCTCCTGATGATCTCTCCCAGCAGCTGCATGTAGATGTTGCAAAGCATGGGGGAGAGGACAGAACCCAACTGTGTCACGTCACCAACTAGCCATAACGTGTAGCAAGGTGGGATTCGAACCAGAGTCTCCTCCCCAGCCCTAATGTGATGACACCACACCGCAAGGGTGAGCAAATTTCAACCTGCTCCCACTCCCACTCCATTTTTGTTTTCATTTAAAAAGGAGGGAGGTGAGCTTGCCCTGTGTTTTTATCCTGAACCCCACCCAATTCAGGTGGCACTTTCAATATTTCCAAAATTTGGCCCAGCCATAGAAGTAACAGAAGTAACAGAGTGACTGCGCAGTTCTGTTTTCTAACAGGCAAGACGGCCCATAAAATCCTGGATGAATTTAGCAGGACCTCTTGTTGTGCTCCATGCATCAGGTCTCTCAAGTCTCCCAGCCCAACTTCCTTCTATTGCACTCCAAATCCTCGTGGCAAAGCCAAGTCAGCAAATGTTTTTGCCTTGGAAAAGTATGTCCGTTTATCGGGGTGAGGAGGGATGGGGTATGCGGCTTTGTCAACAGCCCAGCTGCTGCCGCCGCCTCCTATCTCTTTGCAATGGCTTTCTTGGTGACTTCCAGCTGTCTCAAGGAAATTCCTTGCACTCTCATATTCCCCTCGTATCCAGGCTGTCAAGGGGAGCCACTGGCTCGTTGAAAGCCGCACTCGGCTGCATGTTTTCAATCGTTTCCCCTAGTGTCTTCCCCTCTCTTTTCAACTCATCTCATGGAGTCCCAAGGGATATTTTGGCAAGGAAATAATCTGGCCAGTTTATCTGTTGTTGTTCCGATAGTGTGTGGGAACAGCTTACAAAGGACACCATTGCATTGTTTTCCCTTGGGAGTAAACAAAAGGAAATAAACAGAGGAGAGAGAATGAAATATGTGTGTGTGTGTATATGTTTGTAATTTGATTTATATATCTTTCTCAAATAAATAAACATCTCTCATCACTGCACAATAAAAATTGCATGGAGGCCATATTGGATCATTCCAATATGGATTTTCCCTTAAACTAAAACTGAGTAAACACCAGCAATTTAAAGTAGCACACTGCTTTATTCCCCCTTAACTCTCTCTGTCTTCACACACACACTCATGCTTCCCTTTGTTGTCTTGCAGGACAGCTGTAGTATTTTTTCTTTAAAGTCTACAAGGTTAGGGTATATTTTGCTTCTCTGGGGGCTCATTCACTTGCCTTGCTGCTTTCCCCAAGCAAAGCGTTCTCTTTACCACTGAAACAGAGGAAACATCAGTTGGGTTTTCTATGGATTGATGTTCTCTCTGACGCAGCTCTAAAGAGCTGGTTTTCCTAGGGAAAGCAGTGAAACAAAGAGAAAACTGGGCCTAGAAAGTGTGGGACCAGTGGAAAACCACTTGGACTCATGATTTCTAGCCATGGGAGAAGCGGAAGTGTGGATGAGCCCTATATCTTACTATATCATAATATTGTAAGCCTCTCATCATGCTGCAGTTCATGTGGCTGCCAGTAGGTGAAGTGGTGGGGGTGAACTGTGAAGGGAGGGTTTGGGAAAGCTGTGAGGGTGTAAGCCAGGGGGTGTGCAAGGTGTAAAGGGCGAGGTTTGATCAGAAGCGAAGAGAAGAGGGGTTGGCCTGGTGCAATAAACATCAGCAATACTACTCCACATTAGAGCATTGTTGTGCAGGGATAGTGTATTAGGTCATATCTAGAGGGCCATTGTATTACGAGGAGCTGGGGTGATGCTCTGCAAATGTCGCCTATGGATGCCCTCAAAGATGCCCAGACACAGACCTGAGCCTAGCACTTGCTGGTAGTAAGTCTATGGTCGATTTGTAGAGCAGAGTTCTATAAGGGTTCATCATAGCTTGCAGCTAGAATCAGCGCTCATTATAAAAAAAGCTACCTGACTGAAAGAGTGGGAGAAATGGGGTCATGTGCCTTTGGAGATACGGCCATCTGGGTACCCATGTGAGT
Organism: Podarcis tiliguerta; assembly: GCF_965153285.1. Taxonomy (NCBI): domain Eukaryota; kingdom Metazoa; phylum Chordata; class Lepidosauria; order Squamata; family Lacertidae; genus Podarcis; species Podarcis tiliguerta. Next base: position 6,513,723 of record NC_139542.1, read on the forward strand.
CACAAGACACTGACTCTCCTGTGCTGAGAACCACAAGATTCTTGCAGCCATCAGATCCCTTTGTAGTCCACTGTTGACTTCTCCTCTGACCTTGCCAGACATAAATATATTTTTTTTTTGAATTCTTTTTATTGAGTTTCTCTTAAGAAAGAAAAAAAAAGAAAAAGATCAAAAAGAAAAAGCAAAACTAATCAGCAGATTAATAAACAATAACGCAGGAATGACATTCATTACCATTTTTGTCCTTTTCCTTAAAGCATTATATTTTTAAATATTTAAACCTTTTCCCTACACCTCCCTTGACCTCCTACCCTCCCGTTTTCGGTTTTCTTAATAAAAAGTTCTTTCTTTTCTGCAGCTATTAATTGTTACTGGTTTGCGCGTCGTAGGAGTTATATCAAACCTGCTATGGTTTTTAAGTCTCTGTAGTTACCTTCAATGTATACCATAAATTTTTTCCAATCATTAACAAACTTTGTATTTTTTTGGTTTCTAATTTTTTGTGTCATTTTTGCTGACTCAACATACTCATATAATTTTGCTTGCCAATCTCTGATTGTTGGGATATTTGGGCTCTTCCAATTTTGTGCAATTAATATTCTAGCAGCAGCCGTAGCATATTGGAAAAACGTCTTATCTTCTTTTTTGATTTCGTCCCCAATTATTCCTAATAAGAAGGCCTCTGGCTTTTTAGGGAAGGTGTATCTAAGTATTTTCTTTAACTCATTATATATAAGTTCCCAAAATTTCTTCATTGTTTCACAGGTCCACCACATATGGTAGAAATTACCTTCTTTAATTTTACACTTCCAGCAAGCCTTGTTTCCTGTTTTGTATATTTTCCCTAGTTTTGCCGGTGTGATGTACCACCTATACATCATCTTTTCCAAATTTTCTCTAAGTAAAACACATGCTGTGAATTTCATTCCACTAATCCATAAATTTGACCACTTTTCATATTCTATATTATGTCCGATGTCCATTGCCCATTTTGTCATGACCTAGACATAAATATAAACATGGGAAGATGACCCTAAGCACACGTGATCAAGTGCCATCAGGCCCCCTAGCTAGTATATAAAGCCCAAATGCATCAAGAACCAATGCAGACCTTGCTGTTGGCACTGATGCTGCAACTTATAGGAAGCCCTATGCATTGCTCAAGAAGGTAAAGAGATTGTCTGGTAGCAGATGGGGCAAGATGTCATCCGCTTCCTTCTGCGTTGTTCTCTTGTTTTCCTCATACTGTAAATGGAACCTGTAGAAGAGCAACTTTGGTCTTCATTACCCATCTGGAATCTGTGGCAGTACAGGCTGTGTCACAGAATCATAGAGTTGTAGAGTTGGAAGGGACCCCAAAGGTCATTGAGTCCAACCCCCTGCCATGCAGGAATCTCAACTAAATCATACACGGCAGGTGGCCATCCAAGCTCTGCTTAAAAACCTCCAAAGAAGGAGAGTCCACAACCTCCCGAGGGAGACCATTCCACTAGATGCTAACTACCGTATTTTTCTGTGTATAAGACACCCCAATGTATAAGACAACCCCTATTTTTTTTAACCCAGAATTAATAAATTAAGTTCTTTAGCTTTTTTTTGTGGGGGTGGGGGAGGTCACTTCCACCAACCGCTCACTCGCCTGCCCGCCACTGCCGATTGCTTGCCACAACCACTGCCGATCACACACCTCACCGCAGCCACCACCAACAGCTCACCCTCCCACTTGCCACAGCCACCAATCGCCTGCCTGACTTGCCACAGCAGCCAATCTCCTGCCCAATTCCAATCACCCGCCCAATCGCTGCTGCCAATCTCCTGCTTGCTGCTGCCGTTAATCACACGTCCCCCTTTCTGCATTCACTATCCATGTATAAGATGACACCCAATTTTTGCCTATTTTTTAAAAGCAAAGAGCATCGTCTTCTACACGGAAAAAAACGGTACATCTCCGATCTTCCCAGGCTATTGGCTGTCTGACTGGGGCTGATGTCACCTTGGCTGCCTCTGTTGTAAGGATTATAACAAGATGACGGTTGAACACTGCAAGCTGCTGTCTGAATGCAAAATATTAATTACGATAAAGCTAGCATGCTGGCTTGTGCTCACAATACAACGAGGACTTCCAGGAGTGCATATGATTAAACACAGAAACCACAGCACTTAACGGAATCAGTTTACTTTTTTTGAGAGAGAAAGAAATACAATCCATAGCTCCTGATAAGCAGGAAGAATACTCCCAGCGCCCTCCTCCCGAGTGATCCCAAATGAGGAAGCATCAGACATAATAGAATTTAGCAATTTAACAAGCCACTGAAAGATGTTGGCAGATGTTCCGTGGATGTTTGGCAAGCTGAATCAGCGGGGAAATAATAAAGCCATGATAATACAGTCCTTAGATTGACTCAGAACAATACAAGACACAAACCCATTTAATAGGGGGAAAAACACCTATTCCCTTCCTTTGCATAATTAATTGAGCTTCTGAGATGTCAGGTTTTTTTCTCTGCAAAGAACTTTTTTTGGCAACTCTCAGAGTGGCAGGCGGGCGCTGTGCAAAGAGGAAAGAGGCAAAGGATACATGGAAACATCTGTGGGGATGTGTGTCGTATCTGAAGAAGCCAGGAAACAGCTAAAATTAACCTGTTGAGGCTGGGCTGGTCCTTTAGGAGAAATGGGGCATTGTTCTACCAAACTTAGTCTGCCCTCGGGCAGTTGCCACCTGCCTAGCTGTCTCCAAGTTTAAAAGACCAAGACCTGGTTGTGCTACCTCACTCCTGCATTTAAAGAGAGATATTGCGTGACGTCATGTGACGTGCAACGGGCCCCTTCAATGTTGGATGCAACTTGGAGCCTCTGCTTTGAGCCCCATGTTGGGGGAAAGATTCAATTCTGCGATTCAGTTCTGTGATTCAGTTCTGTGATTCAAGCAGCACACTCCCAGCTTGTGATTCCCAGCCAACTGGTATCAATATACATATCAAGACTTTGAGATTAGACCACTGAAGAAGCCTGGAAAACTATCTTGGGAGTGTGCTACCTGCAAGCCCCAGTTAAAGGGCCCCATCGGGGGCAAACAGCGGCCTTTTGATTATTTGGACTGCCAGGGCGAAACAGGTGCAATACACCGGCACCCTGTCTATTAACATCTATCTACAATTCTACTAGCATCTCTCGGTATTGTAAATATCACTGAACTTACCTTTTGTTGGTATCTTCATGAACTTATCTAAAAGACTGAGTTAAACATTTGAAAAATCTATTGAAACCAGACATTATAAGTTCATTTTAGACTGGGTAGTTCTCAAGTCTTTGTGGCTTTGTTTAATGTTTTGTATTTTTCTCAGAAGGTAGATAAAGTATGTACAGTGGTACCTCGGGTTACATATGCTTCAGGTTGCATACACTTCAGGTTACAGACTCCACTAACCCAGAAATAGTACCTCGGGTTAAGAACTTTGCTTCAGGATGAGAACAGAAATCGTGCAGCGGCGGCACAGCGGCAGTGGGAGGCCCCATTAGCTAAAGTGGTGCTTCAGGTTAAGAACCGTTTCAGGTTAAGAACGGACCTCCGGAACGAATTAAATACTTAACCCAAGGTACCACTGTATAATTATTGTTCTGTATATTAATCGCCAGCGTGTTGCGTGAGTTGCACTACAACTGGTATTCAGAAGCATACTGCCCCCAGAGGCAGACCGCAAACTCCTCGGCTTCAATAAGATTCCCCCCACCCCACCCCGATGTTTTCTCCACCATGTTCCCTGCGACTGGAAATTCCACGAAGGGGTTACGCAGTTTGAGAAACTCTGGCTTGCAGCTTTTGACAAAGCTCTCCTCCAGCCCCAGACGTCTGGGAATGACAGAGAAACTTGTTGACTTAACAGGCTTTGGAAAGGAAAGCCAATGGTAAGGCGTGTCTCAGAGAGAGAAAAACAGGGTAGAAAGACACAAAAACATCCCTAACGCTAACCTAGGAACAAAAATAAGTCCATGCATCAACAGCTTTGTGGCAGACAACCGAAAGAAGGAGATGGGGTGAGGCAAAAGAGGTGTGGCCACTTCCAACAGATGCGCCAGCAAAAGATACCAGAATGATTAAATAACAATATTCGTATTTGTTCTTACAGACTTCAGAGCATAGTGACAGTGCTTTTGCCAGTGGCTTTTTTACTCGTATTTTTTGTGGTTTTATGATGATTTTAAAAAAATCGTGTGCATTGTTGTTTTATGACTGTCGTCTCCCTGAGATTGTATGAGAGGAAGGGGGTGGGTACCTGCTTGGCATGCAGAAGGTTCCAAGTTCCATTCCCGGCATCTGCAGAGAACCCTGATGGAAATCCTAGAGAGCCTCTGCCAGTCAGTGTAGACAATATTAAGATAGATGGAACGATGGGCTGGCTCAGTAGAAGGCAGCTTCCTGTGTTCTGGACAGGAGAACCACACAGGTTAAATATATGCCCTTTTATAGTCTGGATATTGTGTGCTTCTGTTACTCAACAAAAGTATTGTTCTGTGGGACGAGCCCCAAGGAAATCTTGGAGAGCTGCTCCCAGTCAGAGCAGACCGTCCAAGTGTTCCTATTTTCCAGGCACAGTAGTGGATTTCCTGACGCCATCCCAGTTTCTGATGTGATCCCAGAATGTCCTGCTTTTTCCAAGGACGTCTTTATTTTCATTGGAGAAATGTTGGAGGGTATGGTGTTGTTTAGTTGTTTAGTTGTTTAGTCGTGTCCGACTCTTTGTGACCCTCTGGACCAGAGCACGCCAGGCACTCCTGTCTTCCACTGCCTCCCGCAGTTTGGTCAAATGCATGCTGGTAGCTTTGAGAACACTATCCAACCATCTCGTCCTCTGTCGTCCCCTTCTCCTTGTGCCCTCCATCTTTCCCAACATCAGGGTCTTTTCCAGGGAGTCTTCTCTTCTCATGAGGTGGCCAAAGTATTGGATCCTCAGCTTCAGGATCTGTCCTTCCAGTGAGCACTCAGGGCTGATTTCCTTCAGAATGGATAGGTTTGATCTTCTTGCAGTCCATGGGACTCTCAAGAGTCTCCTCCAGCAATTCAAATAATTCAAAAGCATCAATTCTTCGGCAATCAGCCTTCTTTGTGGTCCAGCTCTCACTTCCATACATCACTACTGGGAGGGTATGGTAAGGTGTCCCTATTTGCATCAGAGAAATGTTGGAGGGTACGGAGTTACCCAATCCCGGGCGGGGTATTATTTTAATGCTCTTGAAGGTGTAGTGCCCATTGCCTAGCTGTTACGCTTCGGCGTGTCTCACATTGTATTATATCATTAGTGAATATGCAATTTCATTGTTGTTAGTGGAGACGAGAGCCTGCCAGTGGGCTGGAATTGGCAAGATCGAAATGTCAGATGAAACGTAAATAATGAATAAGCCCTCAAGAGCGAGTACGTTTCGATAGCGAACCACCAAGGTTGACAGACAAAGCTCCGTAGGCGGCAGCGTTTTCTCAGCAGATTCACTTCAGCTGCTTCTCCCCTGGAGGCCAAAAAGCTTCCAAGGCAGTCGTCAGCCCTGATGGATAGCATGTTGTAAGTCGTGTGCTTTCATATGTTGATGCAAGGCACTGGTCTCCATTTATCACCTGTTCCCTAATATAATCTAAGAGCATACATTGTAAGGTGGGAAAGCCCATGCTTTTCACACAGAAGTTCTTCTTCCTTGGAGGCTTTTAAGGAGAGGTTGGGTGGCCATCTGTCATGAATGATGTAGCTGAGATTCCTGCACTGAAGGGTGTTGGACCCTTGGAGTCCCAACTCTACAATTCTATGATTCTATGAAGGTCCCAAGGTCCCCCCACAGCATTTCCCGGTAGGGCCGGAAAGAGATTCCTGCCTGAAGCCACTGCTGGCAGACAGTACTGAACGAGTTACACACATGGCTTTGTCAGGAGTTCAGCCTACACTCGAGTAGGACTCTGGCAGAGACACATGCCGGACTGGCATGTTCTCTCCCTCCAGGTCGATCGTTCGGGAGCTTCATAAGCTTTCTTCAGCCTGAACATCACAGCAACCGATGCCAACCGACACCGGCACACTTAGGGATCCGCAGAGTTTGCGCAACTTGTGTGACAGACCTCAGCAACTCAGCATTTTGGCTAATCTACTTTATTTACATATAAACACACACGGAGCACTGCAACATGGCTCCCTCTCTCTCCAGCATCAGACAGCAAAGAGAAAAAAGAACAAAGGGCAATAGTCCCACTTCACGGAACACAGTAACACAAACATCCTGTTTCCGTCACTTCCCACTCTGTGAAGTCAAAACATATACTGTCATGTGATAGACAAAAATCCCATGACTGCAATCATAGATCAGGAATTCTAACAGGCTTGACTCAGTATGAGGTGACTTCCTCTGTGATGCATCATTGCAGTCAAGGAGATTAAGCTCATATGTCTCATACACTGTTTCCCTGCGGCTACCAGAATCCATGTGTAGGATTTTTCCTTTCTCACTTGCACTATCTATAAATTGCATCATCAGAGAGTTCGCAGGGCAGCTTGCAGCAAGACACAACATCTGCACAGGACCCATTTATATAAATGCTAATGTTCACAAATGCTCAAAGCACACAGCTGAAAGTCTACATGAGATCTGGGAAATGACTGTGCTTTTCTTTGGGGTGGGGCAATGCTTGTTGGGGGTTCCATGTATAGGCTCAAGGTATATGAAATATCAAGTAGGATAGATTAAGGATGGGGGAGAAATCCAATTCCACTAGCATTTAAAGGCAAGCCCACCTAATCTGTACTTCTCAAAATATTACACGAACCGAAACACAGCCATCCTTCAACATTCACAGCTGTCTGAATTTTGCAACACAGTTCTCCAGCTGGGTAATGTGCAGAAAAATGCACATCCTCAGGCAAATTGTGCAGAAAATGCATATTTTATTGAAAATAACATGCAAAGATGCATGGTGTTGGGGGAGGGGTAATTGTTTTGCAAAGATGTGAATATAAGAAAATAGTGCATATGAAAATGTGTACAGCAGCAGAAATTCACATGAAAATGCTGATGAATTTTCTTGAGGACTGGGGCCAGCTCAAGACATTTTGCTGCCTGAGGCAAAGGACAAGATGGTGTCCTCCTCCAAGACCCATATACAGTGGTACCTCAGGTTACATATGCTTCAGGTTACAGACGCTTCAGGTTACAGACGCTTCAGGTTACAGACTCCACTAACCCAGAAATAGTACATTGGGTAAGAACTTTGCTTCAGGATGAGAACAGAAATTGTGCTCTGGTGACGCAGCAGCAGCAGGAGGCCCCATTGGCTAAAGTGGTGCTTCAGGTTAAGAACAGTTTCAGTTTAAGAACGGACCTCCAGAACGAATTAAGTACTTAACCTGAGGTACCATTGTAGAAACCAGTTGGACTGGTAGTTGAATCTTACTCCAATACTGGTGAAATGACAGCATCATCTCCTGCTATCATTGGAGGCACAATACACTCACAGCACTGGCTACTCTCGGTACCTCAGTATCCACCGCCTGAGGCAGCTGCCTCATTCGGCCTCATTGTAGGGCTGACCCTGATGAGGACTTTTTGAAAAAACCATTAATGGATACAGTGGTACCTCGGGTTACATATGCTTCAGGTTACATACTCCGCTAACCCAGAAATAGTACCTCGGGTTAAGAACTTTGCTTCAGCATGAGAACAGAAATCAGGCTCCAGCGGTCCGGCGGCAGCAGGAGGCCCCATTAGCTAAAGTGGTGCTTCAGGTTAAGAACAGCTTCAGGTTAAGAACGGACCTCCGGAACGAATTAAGTACTTAACCCGAGGTACCACTGTACAGTAATGTGGAGAACCGAAGACTGAAAAAATGGTACTGGCATGAAACAAGAAATGGAAGTTTTGCTCATCTCTAAAGATAGGCACATCGATGGGTTGAGGGGCGTGATGTGGCATTATTTCACCATGCTTAGGCTCCACACCATGAGTAGCCAACATGGTCCCTTCAGCATAATGTTGGATTCAAATCTTATCGTCTCTTAACGTTGGCCAGGCTGGCTGTGAATGATCGAAGTTGAACAGCATCTGGGGAGCAACAGGTTGGCTAGCCCTGCTCTACACATTAAGAGCCTCAACTAAACATGCCCTCAAAACTGGGCGCTTTATATCTGGCAAAATCTTCAAAGCTGAAGAAATAAGATTTTGTATCTCTTGGGATGGGGAGCTGCAGTTTCTCGAATAGACCCTTCCCTTGAGTTTCAGAAGCAGATTGTTTGAGTAAATGTATAAGCCGTACTGTAGCTAGGGGCTCCAAGCGTACTGCACGCTAAAAACATATTTTAAAATATACACATCAAATGTGTGTGGGTATTTAAAAGCTATAAAGCTGACAAGAAGAAGACCTTGATGAGGTGATGAATCCCAACAGAAGGAAGGAGAGCTATGCAAAACAACTCCATGATCCAAAAGAAGAAGAAGCTTTCTTTGCATGTTCCAGGCTTGTTGCAGAATTAAGATTTTCTTGGTTTCCGATTTAGATTCAAGTGCCTAACCTGACATGAAACTGAAATGGCAGAACCCACCCATGAGAGCAAAGGGTCAGCAGGCTGTGTGGAGCTCTGAGTTTTGCAAGGGCACCAAAATATATTTTAGGTGGTGGAACTAAACAGGGACAACTGTGGTGCAACGCTGAGTAGGGCCTCGACCAAAGAGTACAGGAAGGGCTTGTCCATATTACTGCTTATCTGAGAAAGCATGAGTCTGAGCAGTTTTTCACTTGACCCGAGCTTTCTAGGTTTGGGTCCACATTGTTTCCCCCTTTCCCTTCTCTTTTCCCAGGGAAAACCTGCTCTTTAGCTCTAAACTGGGGGAGGGAATCTGTGGGAAACTTGATTGCAGTTTGCTCTGATTGAGCACCAAAGAGCAGTTTTCCCCAGGGGTAAGCAGGGGGGCAATAGGAAGTGAAGACAAGCCTATATTGTATACTAATCTACACGTTAGACAGAGCAAGATGTCAGATGGACAGAAGATATTAGAATTCTGCATTGTACCACTGCAGTCTGCCACTGAAAAATTGCATCTTTAGATATCCCCCCCCAAAAAAGGAGCAGGGGTGGGGCGGAGGGGGGAAGAATCCCTGCATGTAGTAAATAAACACCCCACAAGTGTTTATTTATTTGGGCAATTCATGGACCACTTCATATTTCAAAGAAAATCTCTGCTTAGTTTACAACTTCCTAAAAATACCACAAAGCAAACAAAACGAAACAGGGGAAAAATCCGTCTCTTAGAGCAGCCCAGATAACAGTTAGATCAGATATTCCCTTGTAAACATCAATAAAAACTGAAACAACCAACATATGGCGGTCAGAGTAACTACCAGCAAATCCAAAACTACAGCCAAGACAACCAGTCCCACGCACCAAAGGTGAAAGCATGCATTTATAGGTAGCAGCTGCTGCCTCCCTGACAAAAAGCCCCAGGGCTGAAATTGATGCCCACCCAGCAAGGCTGAGATCGAACACCTCCGCAAGCAAGTGGCGAGACTGAAAGAGAGAAATATCCGGAGGCAGGAAGAAATGGCAGACAAATAGGCTGAGCTGGCCCAGGTGAAATTATTCTCCCCCAGTTTCTCCCTCTGCCTTTGTCCTTATGTGCTAGATGCACAGAATGGGAGGGTGTTGTTTTGTGTGTGTGTGTGTGTGTGTGTGTGCGTCTGTAACCTTAGGTACCATTGTACAACCGTTTGGATTAAAACCACGTCAAACCCTGAAGTGTGTGTCCCTTTTTTTGGATTACAGCCAATTTTTTTTGGAGACCCCATTAGCAAAAGTGCACCTTGGGTTACAACCTGTTTTGCTTTACAACTGGACCTCCGGAACAGATTATAGTTGTAAACCAAGTTATCACTGTATATAGAAATGAGCAAACCAGTGATATTTTAGGGAGCAGGCTAGCAGGCGGGGCCCATTACTGACATCATAGGAGCCTACACAACACAAAACACTGTTGCTGTATGTAGGCTTTATTTGTGTTTTATCTTATATTTTGGAAATGTACATCCAGGTTTTCCCCCCTTTAATTTTTTTTTGCAGCCCCCCAAAAGAGTGGGGCTCAAAGCTATAGCTTGTTCAGCTTATACGCAAATCCGGCACTGGGTGGGGAACATCTTCTGTTCGAGGGCCACATTCCACTCTGAACAACTTCTGAGGGCCGCTTGCAAGGCTGGAGTGAAAAGCAGGAAGACCAATGAATGCAAATTTCACCTTGGAGCAGCTGGCTAGTTTCAGCTCACAATCACGCACACATCTCTCTAGCCTGGGGAGCAGAGTTCTAGGACATAATGCAGCAGCACAAAGGCAACTTAAGTGATTATCCCTATTGAAAGGATGAGCGCTGAGCAGGCTTTTCAAGCACCCGTCCACTGCTGAGCCTTTCAATCTCCCATTCGGAAGTTGAAAGGATCACCGTGGGGTCGGCTTGGCAAGGTGCGGGGAAGCTTGGAAACCCATCCGCGCTTCAAAGGACGAGTGCAGGGATGCTACCGGAGTGCAGAAGGATTCTCTCCTTCGCTCCCCACCTGCCACAGCTGCTACCTGGGCTGAGTAACAGGAAGAAGTCTGCCTTTTGAAACACAGGCTTTCCTCTCTCATTTACTGCAGCAGCAGGAGGGGCGAAGGGGAGAAATAATTCATTGTGGTTGTGGGCTCTCCTTTGTGGGAGATTTTTAAGCAGGGGTTAGTTGGCCATCTATCATTGATGCTTTAGTTGAGATTCCTGCATTGCAGGGGGTTGGACTGGATGACCCTTAGGGACCCTTCCAACTGTGCAGTTCTATGATTCTATTCCTGTTTTCCTCCCTTGCTCCTGCAGCTACCACTGGTGCTGGGTTTCATTCATTTGTTAATTTTATTCGTTTGCTGCTTTCCCACCCAAAAATAAATAAAAAATGCTTAGGTAAGCTGCTTACAACAAAGAAACAGGGGTGCATTTCATTTTTTTTCCAATTGGCTTTACATAGTTTTATATAGTGCCAGATTGACGTATTAGCTAAACAAGCTATAGCTTAGGGCCCCACTCTCTTGGCCCCCCCAAAAAAAATTTAAGTAAAAAACACACACCTGGATGTACATTTCCAAAACATAAGTTAAAAAACAAATAAAATAAAGCCTACATACAGCAACAGTGTTTTGTGTTGTGTAGGCTCCTATTTGTTATGTGCAAATGGCCTTATGATACGATACAATACGATACGATATCTTTATTGTCATTGTCCCATACAGAACAATGAAATTGAAAAATCTACATAAGACATTCAAAAACCCCTAAAAACCCTGAAACCCCATTTTTAAATACAATATACTCCTATAGAGACTCCTTATACAGTGTTTAAAACCAGAATTGCATTTGGGTAGATACCTACTAGTCCATAAATTACCATACAGCATATATCCAAGTCAAAAAACAGTGACAATTTGTTGTTGACAAAGGACAGCTGGACATATAAAGGATCCCATTACCTTCAGTAGATTAGGGCCTCATCAAACCTAAATCCAGCCCTGGTTTTATACATTTTAACTTTAACCATTTCAAACATTAAAATAAAAGGTTCTTTCAAACCTTCGGACCTCCTTCCTTCCCTCCATGGGTTCCATATTTAAAATAAACTACCATATTCTGCATCTTTTACCATTATCAATCTGTTGTATATCCATATAGTAGTTACCATAGTTGATTCCACATTGCAAGTGTCATTACATCCCTGCCAATGATTTTAACTGTTTACAGTGGTCTTTTAAATAAATTAAGAATTTATTCCAGTCTTTTAAAAATACTTGATCTTCCTGGTTTCTGATCTTCCCCATCAAGTTTGCCATCTCTGCATACTCCATCAGTTTCATCTGCCATTCTTCTCTTGTTGGTCCTTTTTTCTGGGGGAGGAAGGGAAAGGAGAATGTTAGCCACTTTGAGACTCCTTAGGGTAGTGATAAAGTGGGATATCAAATCCAAACTCCTCCTCCTCCTCCTCTTCTTCTTCTCCTTCCATCCATCCATCCATCCATCCATCCATCTCTGGGCTAGGAGCGTTCTCGCTGCCATCGTTGCATACATAAAAAGTATTTTATCCTCTTTTGCACAGGGGTGCGTTTCAAACAAACGCTACAAAAACAAATTCATAACAACATAGCAAAACCATAGCATAATAGCTAGTTCACGAGAACGTAGCAAAACAATAACATAGGAACAATTTCAAAATAAAGTGACGAAACAAAAATGCAATAATCTACAACACACACACACATTTCAATACTAAAAATATAGCATGATTACTTAAACACCATGCTGCATCCAATAGCAAAAATAACAAAGGGAGCTTTACAGTTTCACCTTTGTCTTAGAAACTCCCCTCCCTTGATATTGCTCACAGTCATTCTCTTGCAGCAGCTTCTTATAAGATCAGTGCACTTGGAGGGAGAAAGGAAGGGGTGGGGATGCTGACTTCTGCCCATTCCTCGTGGGGAAATCTGGAGATCAAGCACTGATCACAGAGTCTAGAGCAGTGGTCCCCTAGATACCGTATTTTTCTGTATATAAGATGATTTGTTTTCCTTAGGCAGAAATTGTGGGTTGTCTTATACACGGATAGCAGAGGGGGGACGGTTGATTGGTGGCCGCAGCCAGCAGGAGATTGGCAGTGGCAATTGTGCTTGTGATTGGTTGCAGCGGCAATGCCTGCTGCGGATTGGCTGGGGCTGCAGCAATTGGGCAGGCTATTTACGGCAGTGGCAAGGCATGCTAATGGTAGGGCGAGCCAAACAGTCAAACCTCGGCTCCTGAATGGCTCCATTTTCCGAACGATTCGGCTCCCGAACGCAAAAATCCAGAAGTAAATGCTCCGGTTTTTGAACTTTTTTCAGAAGCCAAACATCCGACGCAGCCTCCGCTGAACACGGGAAGCTCTTGCAACCAATTGGAAGCTGTGATTCAGTTGTCGAATAGGCTTCCGGAATGGATTACGTTCGACAACTGAGGTTTGACTGTATATAGAATTGGAGTGCTCCAAGTTATCCTTTGTTCAAGCATTCTCTAGCCACATCCAACTCCCGATTCTTTTCTGTTCTGCGCTTCCATAGGCCTACCCCAGCTGAATTTTTTTTGCATAAATGAAGGAGATGGCATTACCTTGCAATGCAAAACTCCCTTCAATTCCAGGGGTGGAGGTGGATGGGTATGTGTGATTTATGTGCTTTCAGTCTCACAGTGTATGTGACCTTGCCTATTTTTACATTTGCCCATTTACTCTGCTTATCATCTGCTTTGTATACGAGGAATACATATTCCCTGAGTGATTGGTTGAAGAAATCCAATACTGAGAAAAATAGCGATGGCTCAAGGTGACCCAACGGGTGATGCTCATCTTGGTACAATTTGAGGCACCAAGTGCAATGGATGGATTCCCAGCACTGAAAATCTCCAGGGAACCAGAAAACACAGTTCAGATTTCTAACAAGCCCAGATTCTAAGGGATTTATTTCCCCTTTGTAGTCAAGCAGGCTAGAAACCCTCGTGGGTTATGAATCCAGACATGGACCAAGCCTTTTGAAAATGTTTTCAGGGCACCTATACATTGTCTCCAGTGTTTTTTTCTAGGGGGAAAAAGCTGCCACTACTGCATACTGTTGAGAAAAAAAGCACAGACCAAAAGAATCCTGGGAACTGCAGTTTGCTCATCAGAGCTGCATTTCCCAGCACAATTAACATACTTTGAAGTATGGGGTGTACACAGCCTCAGAGGCATGCTGGCTCTGGCACTTGAGATCATGGAATCGTAGAATTGTGGCATTGTAGTTTTGGAAGGGATCCCAAGAGTTATCTAGTCCAACCGCCTGCAATGCAGGAATCTCAACTATATCATACATGATAGATGCCCATCCAACTACTGTAATTCTCTCTATGGGGGGCTGCCCTTGAAGCTGTCCCAGAAACTCCAGTGGGTGCAGAATGCTGCAGCGAGGCTCCTCACGGGGTCTCTGCCATGGGAACATATTCACCCAGTGCATTTCCAGCTGCACTGACTCCCGGTGGAGTACAGGGTCAGATTTAAGGTGCTGGTTTTGACCTTTAAAGCCCTTCACGGCCCAGGACCCTCATACCTACGGGACCACCTCTCCCAGTATGCCCCACGGAGGACCTTAAGGTCCATAAATAGCAACACCTTAGAGGTCCCGGGCCCTAAGGAAGTCAGATTAGCCTCAATCAGAGCCAGGGCCTTTTCAACACTGGCCCCGGCCTGGTGGAACGCTCTGTCTCATGAGACCAGGGCCTTGCGGGATCTGATTTCTTTCTGCAGGGCCTGTAAGGCAGAGTTGTTCTGCCTGGCCTTTAGCCTGGAATCAACTTGATTCCCTCCCCCTCTTTCCTTTTCCCTTTCTCTTTCTGTGATGGAACTCCTATTTGGGGACTTCCCTTGCTTTTTTCTGGCCCACGTAGGACCAGTCTGGATAATTGGCCTTGGTGAAGATTTGATGTTTTCATCCCCAAAAAGTTTTTGATTTGCATTTCTACTGAAATGAGGCTGCAATTTAATGTTGTATTTTAATCAATTGTTTTTATACCTGGTGTTAGCTGCCATGAGCCTGGTCTTGGCTGAGGAGGACGGGGTATAAATAAAACTTCTTATTATTATTATTATTAAAAACCTCCAAAGAGAATCCATCACCTCCCTAAGGAGACCATTCCACTGTCAAACAGTTCTTACTGTCAGAAGGTTGTTGCTTATGCTTGGTCAGAATCTCCTTTCTTGCTGCCATCGTGACTTACCGCCACTGATATGTCTTTATGGAACGGTGATATCTCTGGAGACGGACTAGCGTGTTAATTGCCTACATTCATTAAGTGCTGTGCAAAGTATATTTACAGTGCAAGCGTATGCATGTCTTTGCAGAAGCATGTCCTATGGGATTCAAGCAGACTGGCTCCCCACCTACATGCACGCACAATTGCAAACCTTAGACTAACTTGTCTTCTTCTTCTTCTTTGGTGATCACTCGTAGCTGAATAAGATTGTCTTCCATGAACACGGTCTTAACAGTGAGTCCGTAAGTGACTGTGGAGGCCAATTCTGGATCCACACGTCCTTCCACAGTGGGGACATAGGTTTCCGGGTGGGAGTTGATCATGGTGTGGGTTTGCCAATCGTGCCTTCCTCTTAGCACGTTTCTCCCTTGCGTCCTGAGTTTGAGTGTCCTCAAAACCCATGACACCTTTGGTAAAGGCTGTTCTCCAATTGGAGCGCTCGTAGGCCAGTGTTTCCCAGTTGTCAGTGTTTATACTATTTTTTTTTATTTGCCATGAGAGAGTCTTTAAACCCTTTTTGTTGACCACCAGCATTATGCTTTCCATTGTTAAGTTCAGAATAGTGTAGTTGCTTTGGAAGACGATAATCAGACATCTGCACAATATGACCAGTCCAACGAAGTTGATGTTGAAGAATCATTGCTTCGACACTGGTTTGGACTAACTACTACCCTGTCCACACTTTTCAAGGGAGTGACATGCCCCTGCGGGTTGCGTTCTATTCATGTTGCAAACTGGCCTCCGGAACAGGTCCCGTTTGCAACCAGAGGTACCACTGTATTGACATTTCCAGTCTCCATTCCTATTGCTGCTTCAACAACACTCTGGTGGACATTTCTTCCCAGGACAATCAGCTGGCTTTGTTAGCATACTGTGTTGGGGGTAAATGAATTGACTTTAGTGTCCTGCTTCTACTTGCTCCCTTGTTGCTGTGTAAGTTTGAAAAATCCATGCAAAAATTGAATTGATCTGCTAATTTCATCCCCTTTTTTGTACCAGGAAAGCAGCAGCAGAAGCACGTCTCTCAGAGCTCATCATGACCAACAAATTTGATATCTAAAATTGATGAACTCTCCCCCTCCCGCAAACCGCCCCCCCAATAAGGAGCAGGAAAACAAAATAAATAATCTCCCCGGAGGCATGAATCCAACATCTGGGTCTATGAAGGAGATATGCGCACAAGGGTGTAATTAGGCTCTCATTTGAATTACAGCAATTGAATTTAATTATTCTTGTGACTTTCCATTGGGAAGGAGCATTTTGCAAATATCTCTGTCAGACGTTGAAGCGGAAGACACCCTCCCTGCTCTGCACTGGTTTATTTGAATTGTTCTCCAATTCTAGCATTTGCCATGGACAAAATGAACTTAATGAATAATCTCGTCTCACCCCATTTATCATTGTAAGCTCCAAACTGCCTGCCCTCCCAAGTTGCAGGAAATGGAGATCTACAGCCGTCCTTTACTGGAATGGGAAATTAATTTTGCAATCAGTGCAAACACCTTCTGCCATGTAGTGGGGTAGAGGCAAACGCCCATCATTATGACGGATGCCTGTGGACAGAATGCTTGCATGCTGCAAAACCCCAGGGTTTGGATGTTGTGTGTATCTGTGTGCTCTGCAAACAGAGGGTTGCATTGAACTAAGTTCCTCTCAGAGTAGGGCCATTAACATTAATGGATCTACTTAGGCGAAGATGATGGATTTTGCAGAATTGGCCAGACTGACCTGCAGGATTCGGAACCAGGATGATCAAAAATTTCAAAGGGATTGGAGTAAATTTATTGCATATTTGAATCATAATTGCAAAAAAATCTGAAGACACTAGCAGGATTGAAATAAATCCTACAATGTGGACAGCAGTGAAAGAACTAAAATGCGAGAAAAAGCAGAAAACCTGCTGAAAGGAAAGAGGGAAGTCGCAAGCTCGGCAGAGCAGAAAGTTTTATGTTTGTTATTGTATTGTTGAAAATATTGTTTAAGGAGGAAAATAATATATATATATATATATATATTTAAAATAATGGATCTACTTTGAGTAGGAGTAGGACTGACGTTTGCTGCAAGTCACAGCCATACGAAAGAAGCCGAGCCAAACCAGAGTTTAAATCATCAGCGTCACCCGCAGTTGCAGCAAAATGTCCCATTTAAAATGTTGGCAGTTGGTGAAATGTAAACTGATCATGCTAGGCTTAATTTCACCATCACTCTGCACTAGTGATGCTGGTGAATTTCAGAACTGGGGAAGGTTGTGTAATCCACACCTAAGGATGGACAAATATGCCAACTTTGGTTTCTCTCCCTTTCTGGTTTTTCCAACCTTCAGATCTTCTCATTTTCAGTTCAGTTTGTGATTTTTGAAGAAATGCTTATGAAAACTCATCAGCATCCCAACCAGATGTCTCAATGGGAAGCAGCACCTGAGAGCAACAACAATCTCCCCACATGTGATCTCCAGAAATTGGCATTCTGCTTCAGACACTCGTTGACATAACATAGCCAGCATAGCATGTAGCTATTGAAGCACATTTTGCAAAGTTCATCTGTGGGCCTGACACCGTTGTGAAGGTGTTAAGGTGAAGTTAAAGGGGCCCCTGACCATTAGGTTCAGTTGTGGCTGACTCTGGGGTTGCGGTGCTCATCTCGCTTTATTGGCTGAGGGAGCTGGCGTACAGCTTCTGGGTCATGTGGTCAGCATGACTAATCCACTTCTGGCGAACCAGAGCAGCGCATGGAAACGCCGTTTACCTTCTCGCCGGAGCAGTACCTATTTATCTATTTGCACTTTGATGTGCTTTGAACTGCTAGGTTCGAGCAACGGGAGCTCACCCCGTCGCGGGGATTTGAACCACCGACCTTCTGATTGGCAAGTCCTAGGCTCTGTGGTTTAACCCACAGCGCCACCCACCCTTGTGAAGGTGTTAAGTTCTTCTATTAATGTGGTTGCTGTGTTTTGGGGGTCTGGGGTTGTGACCATAAGGTTATCCACAAAAAGCCCAGGTTTGTAGATAAAGTGGCACCTCGGGTTAATAACTTAATTCGTTCTGGGAGTCAGTTCTTAACCTAAAACTGTTCTTAACCTGAAGCACTACTTTAGCTAATGGGGCCTCCCGCTGCCGCCGCGCTGCTGTTGCGTGATTTCTGTTCTCATCCTGAAGCAAAGTTCTTAACCCGAGGTACTATTTCTGGGTTAGCAGAGTCTGTAACCTGAAGCATCTGTAACCTGAAGTGTCTGTAACCTGAGGTACCACTATATTACCTTTTACTTCCACCCTTTTGATTTCAGGGGCTGTTCGGAGTCAGATTCCTAATGGCTCGAGGGCCAAGAGATGAATAGAAAGGGGGATTGTGGGCATCTTTATTTTGTGCCTCTTAGAATTTCTCTGTCTCTTAACTTTGAATTTCTAACCTAGACTCTGTTATTGATTCTGATTTTTGCTGAGGCCTTAGAGTACAGTGGTACCTCGGGTTACAAACACTTCAGGTTACAAATGCTTCAGGTTACAGACTCTGCTAACCCGGAAGTAGTATCTCAGGTTAAGAACTTTGCTTCAGGATGAGAATAGAAATGGTGTGGTGGTGGCGCGGTGGCAGCGGCAGGCCCCATTAGCTAAAGTGGTACCTCAGGTTAAGAACGGTTTCAGGTTAAGAACGGACCTCTGGAATGAATTAAGTTCTTCACCAGAGGTACCACTGTAAATTTGTTTAAGGAATTGTTGGAAGTTAGGGCCAAATATCATTCTGGTTAGTAATTCTAAGAAGTATTTCCGTTCCAGACCATCAAAGTATTTGAGGATGTCTAGAGACATGACCATTAATGGGGATTTTCTTGTTTTGCTGTGTTCTATCGGGTTTAGTATTTTCCTAATGGGGTCTGTTTTAGTCCAATCTTTGTCTAACCTTTTCCCTCTTTAAAGCCATCCAAGTTGCTGAGAGCAAATCCCATGGTTTGTCTATGCACTGCCAGAAGATGTAGCTCCTTCTGTCTGTTCCGAATCTTCCGACACTCAGCTTCTCTGAATGGCCCTGGTTTCTAGTGTTTTGAAAAGCGGAGACAAACTGTTCTTGAGACAGTATCATTTCACGAACCTCTGCCACGTCTTCCCCTTGTTCACCTCTTCCTTCTAAACCGAAAAGCCGCAGATGTTGTAACCTTTCTCCAAAGGGGAACTGCACCAGCCCCTTAGTCATTTTGGTTGGCCTTTTCTGAATGTGCGGTGTGTTATTTAAAATGAGATACAAGGCCAGGGAAAAAGTGGGGGAGGTTGTTACAAAGTTCGCAGCACATAGTTAAGAGTAGATTTTAGCCTTCCCAGCCACAATCTCTGTGAAAATAACACACCCAAAGCAATTAGCATTGGGTTGAACAAACTTTCACTGACATTAATAGGAGCTTTTTCCCCCCTTTTTTGCTAAAACTAATTGCCACATGGTAGGGCAACATAGAAACTTCAGCTGGAGGTGGAAGATTCAAACCTCCACTCCCCATTCACTGTGATGTTGATGAAGAGTGAGAGGAGAATGTACCTGATATTTCAATTGTTAAAACTTTTTTAAAAATCTATTTAACGGGATTAATATACTGCTTAGCTAAGTGGCTTTTTAATACATAAAATATACATCAAAATTGCCATCAAAGCAAGTTATTATTAAACACAAGTTAGCCTAATTTTCTTCAAAATAAAATCAGCAGTTTTAAAAATATGCAGCACCAAATAAAACCACCGGCTAAAATACTTATCAAAAGTACATGTCTGGGCAGGCAGTACAGTGGTACCTCTGGTTATGAACTGGTTATGAACTTAATTCGTTCCGGAGATCCGTTCTTATCCTGAAACCGTTCTCAACCTGAGGTGCCACTAATGGGGCCTCCTGCTGCCGCCACCACGCAATTTCTGTTCTCATCCTGAGGTAAAGTTCTTAACCTGAGGTACTACTTCCAGGTTAGTGGAGTCTGTAACTCTAAGTGTTTGTAACCCGAGGTGTTTGTAACCCGAGGTACCACTGTACTGTAAAAGCACCCACCTAATATCAATGGGCAGGAAGTTCCGAAGTGTCGGGGCTGCCACACGAAGGGATCGATTGCTTGCAAGTGCGGAAGTAATATTACGTGGCACTTTCAGCTTACAGAGACACCTGGACACAATGTACTCAGGTCTTCCTGAGTACAATAACCTTGCTCAGCCACCCAACTTGCCTTCACCTCCTTCCTAAATCACAGCACATTCCTTGCTGACAGAGCCCACACATCCAGCTTTGGGTTTGCAGAAGGAGAGATGTCAAAACTGCTCCTGGACACCATTCTTACTGCCAGCTTGGTTTATGAACACTGTTCGCTCTCTTGCTAAGACTCATAAACTAACAGTATACAAAGCCAAAGGAGAGTAATAAATTTCCCCCATGAAGCTTCAAACACATTGTTTTATTACCTAGGAAGTTTTCACATATTTTCAGTCCCGTAGTTACACATTCCTGCAAAAAGGCAAGGGAGTAGGAGGTTACTACAGCACAAAGCTGTACTCGTTCAACTGTCTGTAAAGGTTGGCTGCTCTTGACAGAGCTACTACAACAACAAGCTTTAGAACAACAAACTGTTGTGTTAGGGGTCCACATATTCAGTTATGACAGTTGTGGGGAAGCCTGAACACACGATTTGGTGAACAGGTGAGTGGGGGTGGGGTGAGCCCCTGACTGGCTGTAGAGCTCCTCTTTTTCACCTCCCCCATACTTATGGGGGTCCTGTTCTTGGAGTGGCATATTTGATTGGTTTAATTGGTTTTCAGTTTGGGCAGGAAACACTAGTTGTGATCTGGTGTAGTAAATACCCGAAGCATTAATGGATTAACGGCAGTCTTGTCACCCTACATTGCCTTGGCGATGGGTCCTTTGGGGTGCCCTGTAGACTTGGCAGGCACACTGGGGGGAATGTCAAACCAGCAGGACCCACTGCATGCTTGCTGGGTTCACACACTCAAGGTTTTCATAGCAAGGAGGAGAAATGCCTTCCAGTCCTTTGCTGTGGGTCCACAGGTGAAGCTTGTAAACATGCCCAGGGTTGAGGAGGGCATTTCCCTGCCAGGACTATGTTTTGAATTGGCTAACTTTACTTATTTGGTTATTTGCAGATCCTCTACGTTGTTACATTCAAATAAATGTGATCTTTTCCACCACAGTTAAGGCTCCTTGTGTGTTCTTTATGGGTGTGTGGGCAATGCATTTTTATCTTCACTAGCATATCCATTTACATGCACAACTGATCGCTGTCCATCCATTTTTTGTGTACACATAATTGGTAGGAGAACTGCATTGTAAAATTTGAAGGAGTGCACATTTGATAAGATCGCTGTGTTTCAGTTTGTTGTTGTTGTTTAGTTGTTTAGTCACGTCCGACTCTTCATGACCCCATGGACCAGAGCACGCCACACACTCCTTTCTTCCAAAAAGTGTTTTGGCACCTGCACTGTGGGCAACATCTCCGAATAGTTTTTAATGGTTTTAATATTTCCACTTTGCCACCTCAGTGTAATTAGAAATGGACTCATTGAATCATAGAATTGTACAGTTGGAAGGGATCCTTAACCCCCTGCAATGCAGGAATCTCAACTAAAGCATCCATGACAGATGACCATGCCAATTCATTGGATAGCTAACGGGTGCTTTAAGTGAATTAATTTTCCAGATAACAGCTCCAGGGGCTGGGAATTGTATTTTTTAATTTTGATGAAGGAAATTTGTTGTTGTTGTTTAGTCATTTAGTCGCGTCCGACTCTTCGTGACCCCATGGGCCAGAGCACGCCAGGCACTCCTGTCTTCCACTGCCTCCCGCAGTTTGGTCAAACTCATGCTGGTAGCTTCAAGAACACTGTCCAACCATCTTGTCCTCTGTAGTCCCCTTCTCCTTGTGCCCTCCATCTTTCCCACCATCAGGGACTTTTCCAGGGAGTCTTCTCTTCTCATGAGGTGGCCAAAGTATTGGAGCCTCAGCTTCACGATCTGTCCTTCCAGTGAGCACTCAGGACTGATTTCCTTCAGAATGGATAGGTTTGATCTTCTTGCAGACCATGGGATTCTCAAAAGTCTCCTCCAGCACCATAATTCAAAAGCATCAATTCTTCGGCAATCAGCCTTCTTTATGGTCCAGCTCTCACTTCCATACATCACTACTGGGAAAACCAGAGCTTTAACTATATGGACCTTTGTCAGCAAGGCGATGTCTCTGCTTTTTAAGATGCTGTCTAGGTTTGCCATTGCTTTTCATTGTTTCAGTTAGGATGCTTTTTCAAAAAGTGCAAATCAGATCATTTGGCCTTGAAATGCAAACTGACTTGTATTTCTCCTGCACCCCTCAATATGCCTCAATGAGACAGTCTCATCTATACAGCTTCCTCCATGTGTGTGGCTTTCTGCCTTCCTCCTTCCCTCCAGGGCTCTATTTATATACTTTGACTCTGATAATTTACATTGTATGGACTGTCCCATTTGGTTCCCTCCATCGGCTCCCATTATACGGATTCCTGTTCAACTTAAGAATAACACTATTGATTTATTCCACCTGGCAGCTTGGCCATGGTGCTGTGCCATAATAACAGACGATGTGATTAAACCGTTGATTCATTGGTTGACTGTTTTCCATGGAGAGAGTCCTTTACAGATACTTTCCTCTTATCAAATGCCTTTAGAGCCTCCTCAGATATGAAATATTGGCTTAAACCCCTGCTCAGATTTAAGTGCAAATATTGGCAGCATGCTTTATATATTAAATATGAGATTCTAAAAGCCAGCAATTCCCCCCCCCCCCATTTCCTCTAGCCCTCTCTGTGAGTTGGTGGGCAGACCTAATAGTGCAGAGTCCTTTCCCTCAAGTTATCGTGCTGGCCTCACCGATTAGGATTTCCACAAAATTGCACCTCCCCTTTGACCACATTTTAATGCAATTTCTTTTCTCATTAATTAATAGAGAATGGCAGAATAATAATAAAAAGCCCACTGGAGAATTTCCCCAGCACAGCACTCATTTCCGATGCAAAATTACCTGCTCTGATAGGAGTCTGATTCGGAAAGACCGAGCCGGTTCCCCATAGGAGCTTTTATGAATTCATTTATTTCTCTTGGTACATTAGTAGTTCTCCCAAGACGCGCTAATGTGTTCCAGTATACCACATGGTAATGACTCCATTAGAAAACCTAAATAGTTGCACGGAAGTTTCTTTTGGGATTGCTACTAACGTACCAGCAGAGTTATATCGTCGTTATAGGGTGGAAGGGAGCCATTTTCCAGGTCGATTGCCAGATATCTGAGTTGGACCTCTGGCTCAATGGTGTGGATTCAGAGAGTCATAGAATTGTAGAGTTGGCAGGGACCCTGAGGGTCATCTAGTCCAACCCCCTGCAATGCCGGAATATGCAGATGTCACATAGGGGGATTGAACCTGCAACCTTGGTGTTAATAGCACCATGCTTCAACCAACTGAGCTATCCAAGGCCCTAGCTGGTAGCTTACTGGTTCAGATCATCCCAATTAGATGACAATTGCTAGGATAGTTTTTTTAAAAAACAACAACAACACACACACCCAATCTCTTGAAAATTTGGGGAAATGATGTGTGTGGTCTTTCCACTTATTAGAATTTTCCATGCATTTATTGTGCAGTGAAATGGGGCATAAGTAGCGTTTACTGGTGGATACTGCTGGAATGTTTAGGAATGTTTGTGGGTGTTCTAAACTTCCCTGTGTTAGGTGATCTTCTTTATAGTGTAACAGATATTAGGAAAAGGACTGGCGGCTGACTCTTAATGAGCTGCCTTGCAAAGGAGGTTTCTCATGAATAAGCAAGACCATAATAGAACAAAGCCCTTATAGTTCCATGGACAGCTTGAATCATCATCCACGTAATTCTTCAACTGAACTCATGCAAGGGGATAAATGTAAATGTTTCCTCTGCTTTGTTCCCACACTTTCCCATTATTATGAACTATTCCACAGCAGGGGGGAAATTCGCGGCGAGTCAAGGTCACCTTTGCTGCACGTAAGCAACCTGGGGGCCTGTAAAAATCCACCTTTTTCTTCTTAGAAATAAATGTGCAAGGTTGTCAGCCAGCAGAACTATTCTCTGACAGTATGGTTAGTATTAGGGAGCTGAGAAGTCAGTCAGTGTCAGATTAGAGATGGGGAAAACTCCAGCTTTGGGGGGGGGGGGGGGAATGAAATGGAGGAAAGAACTTTGCTTATTCCAAGAGCAATTCAAACTACGGCCACATTCACCCTACATTTTTTAAGCACTGTGATATCACTTTAAACAGGCATAGCTTTCCTGAAAGAATCCTGGGCTTGATGGGGGAGCTGCGGTGTGTGTGTGTGTGTGTGTGTGTGTGTGTGTGTGTCAAACCCTGTTGCAGTCCTGATAATCCTGCTGGGGGCATGACAAGGGTCACACACTACTTTGGGGAGCTATCCAAAATTGTATCCCACCCACCCCTGAAAAATCCTTTATTATAATGTTAAAATAATAGTTCAGTGAGAAATATAGAATGAAATAAAATACAAAAAGAGAAACAAAAAAGAGAAAAACTGTGGGGGGAAAAACACACCAAACCCCTGGGTTCACAGCCGTTACTGTGTAAATTAAAGCGCAATCTCAAGAAACGGCACAATAAATTGGATGCAACAACATCAACAAAACCCTGACTTGATGCAAAGAGAATACAAAGCAAATGTTATGACTAGCAAAGACAGCCATGTTTTATCGGGACTTGCTATCCCTGTGACTGACTTCTCATATAAATAAGAAATGGTCACCAAATGGCTGCAAAATCCATTGTTTTAGCTACACCCCAAGATATCTTTAATTTATGAGTCTTTTTTTTTTCTTCCAGAAACAAGGATAGACATTTGCATTTCTGAGTCTGTACCACTCCTCTGAAAACTTGCTCATGTCTGGGGACCCTGCTGGGCTAAAACGTGGGGTAGAATTTTTAGCAGTGAATAAGTCAATGTCCATTCTCATACTTTTTAGAGTGTGGTTTTGTACTTTACATGCAGTCCCTTTCCATCTGCTAACTTCCACACATTATGAACTTTACTTTTGATTCCGCTCCCATTAAAATATTTCTAGGAGAAGGTGCTAAATGCAAGCCTCTGCTCACAGTGTCTTCAGTTCAGTGTCTTCAGGTCTTCTCCTGCAACGAATAAACAATGGCTCAAAGGGTAAAGGGAAGCCTTCTCGTGAGTGAACTGGTTCACTAGGAAATATATCAGCATGTTGGATGGAACATGGGTGGTGCTGTGGTTTAAACCACTGAACCTCTTGGGCTTGCCGATCAGAAGGTTGGCGGTTCGAATGCCTGTAATGGGGTGAGCTCATGTCACTCTGTCCCAGCACCTGCCAACCTAGCAGTTCGAAAACATACCAGTGCAAGCAGACAAATAGGTACCGCTGTGGCGGGAAGGTAAACAGCGTTTCCATGAGCTCTGGCTTCCATCACGGTGTTCTGTTGTGCCAGAAGCGGGTTTAGTCCTGCTGGCCACATGACCCGGAAAGCTGTCTGGGGACAAACGCCGGCTGCCTCGGCCTGAAAGCGAGATGAGTGTTGCAACCCCATAGTCACCTTTGACTGGACCTAACCGTCCAGGGGTCCTTTACCTTTACTGCATTACCTCTCAACTTGAATCCTCACTGAGCTGTTGATCTTGCCAAGATCGATACAAACTGGAAGTGGCCTTCTCTCTGCTATTCTCCTCTCGCACTCTCTACTGGAGCCTATCACAGAGAACAAAGTTCAAAATTCAGGTGTGGAGTGATGTGAAATCCAAGGGATGGTGTGATCATGTAGCTGACATTTCCCAAAGAACATGCTTTCACAAAGGGATGCATGATCTGAGAGCTGCGTCCATCATACATGCAGGACATAACAATCTGCCACCCCCCAAATTGAGCAGCCTGTTGTTGTTGACTGTTTATGCTAGCATCTGAATTGCAAAAGTTCAATATTCAATGGATATATAGTTGTGTGCATCCCAATATCTGGGCAGCAGGAGACACCAGGTGTGTCTGTGCTTACTCAGGATATTTATTATTATTATTATTATTATTATTATTATTATTATTATTATTATACCCCACCTTTCCTCCAAGGAGCTCAAGGTGACGTACTTGATTCTCCCTCTACACATTTTATCCTCACAACAACCCTGTGCAGTAGCCTAAAGATGGTGACTAGCCCAGTGAGCTTCATGGCTGAGTGGGAATTTGAACTGGGGTCTCCCAAGTCCTAGCCCAGCACTCTAAGCATTCTGCCACACCGGCTCTAGATACAGGCATACCTCGGGTTAAATGTGCTTCAGGTTGAGCGCTTTCGGGTTGTGCTCCACGGTGACCCGGAAGTAACAGAGCGCGTTACTTCTGGGTTTCGCCACTCACGCATGTGCATATGGTCAAAATGACATCACGTGCATGTGCGGAAGCGGCGAATTGCGACCAGCGCACACGTAGACGTGCAGTCGCGGGTTGCGTTCGCTTCTGGATGAGAACAGGGCTCCGGAACGGATCCCGTTCATATCCAGAGGTACCACTGTATAGAGATGCACACAAACAAACATAATGCAAGATGCAAATGCATCAGATTATACTCAACACAAAACAAACTGAAAATAACCAATAACAGCTAAGGTAAAGTCCTATACATGTTTTCCCCCCAGGTATTGCAGTACACTTTTGCCTGTCCCTTTGCACAGTGCCAAACAGGAGACTAATAGACAATAAATTCCCAGTCTGGATGACGTAGACACATTAAACAAAAAAGGAGGAAGAAAAAGAACCATTTCCAAGGCAGGTTCTGTTGGTAGAGGAAGCAACAGTGAATTCCAAGTTGCATTCTTGTCGCTGAGGCCAGTTTTATAGTGATGCTTCTGCCACCAGTTGCCAGGAGGAATGCCATCACTGTCACTGGTAAGCCCTCCCTTTCAAAAGTCAACAAACCTGTACTCCATTTTCAACGCCTCCCATGGCAAACCGAAAAGCAGGGAGTGGGCATTTTGGTTCCTCCTTTATTCTAGGGCGAAGCTTCAGGAATCAGGGGCAGCGAAGGAGAATGGTGGTGCTGGGAAAATATTGGAGGGAGCAGGAAATTCTGAGGTGGCAGAGTTACAGGAACAGGGATTCTATCTTGCAAAGAATTCTCCCCCACACATCAAAAATATCAAGCATTTTTTTTACAAGGAAAAACTGCCCCAAAGAGGGCATCAAGACAATTAACATAACTAGTAATTTAACAATCTGTTTCCAGGAGCCTGAAGATCTGGCACCTTTACCATGGAATTATTGGGAAATATTTCTATTTTTGGACAAATGAAAACAGCAGTGGGAGGCGGTGCAGCAAATACTAATTTGATATATACAGTACATTTGTAATTATGCTAATTGTGTTATGCAAATCTAAGTAGGGTAATGCATATATAAACAGGCAACTGTCTTTTAAGGAGCAAGGGATTTGTCTCTGTTTTCAGGGGACTGGTTTTTCAGTAAGGAGAACATGTCAAGGTTTCAAATTCTTGTAGTAAACATTTTTATTTTAAATATCTCTTGACGCCCCTCTTTTTAAAGGTATGGTTCAGACTACCGAAGGATCAAAAGCAAAAATTCTAGACAAGCTCAAATCATCTTGGTTCAACCTTTTCTGACATTCACCAGTACACCCGAAAACCAGATAACTTCCATTTACTACCCTCACTTCTATAAAATAAATCAATAGGTTTTATTGTTTATAGCCAACAGTCATCACAATACAGCATGAGTACAAATCGCACAACAGCAAAATGAAATACATTTCATGCACCGGATCAGGACAAATGAACAATATGCACTTCTATAACTTGATATTTACCAGGGTGAACTGGGAAGTGTTCAGAACTGCAGAGAAATTGTTTGAAACCTATTATAGCAGCTAGAGTAGAAGGCTTGGGAGAAGGGGAATGTTTTTGCCCGGCACCAAAAGATATGTTGTGAAGGCAAGCCTGCCTGGCGAGAGCATCCCACAAATGGGAAGTTCTGTTTCTTGTGTTGCTGTTCTCAGGACCTCTCATGGAGGAGGCACAGAAAGAAAGGCCTCAGAGGATGATCACAGGCTTTGGGGTGGTTCCTATGGAGACAGGTGGTACTTGAGGTATTGTGGTCCTGAGCCATTTAAGGCTTTATAGGTCAAAGCAGTGGTTTTTTTCTGAGGGGGAAACAGGGGTATGCATAACCCTAAACATTTTGTGAATCCTTGTACTTTTGTCCATTTAGTGTATTAATTTACCCCCTGATTTGAACTATAAATTGGTGATAGTACAAGAGTACTACCCCTAAACATTTTCTTTTTTAGAAAAAAAAGCACTGGGTCAAAGCCAGCATTCTGAATGAATGAATGAATGAATGAATGAATGAATCTTTATTTGCGTCAGCTATCGGCCATAGCAATAAAACAACAATATGATATACAAAGAATAGAAATAAAAAGTCAATTATATAAAATACATTTTAGGGTTTTGAATGAATAGTCAAATAGTGGATCTTATTCTAATTGCCCTAGCTAAAAGCCTTGCAGAATTTGCTGTCACCTGGTCATCTTGTTCTGCCAAGAGGAAGGACATTGTGGCAGTGGTTGGGTGACCTGGAATGGACAATAAAAAAGGGGTGATAACCTCATTCCTCTTTATAACTAATTCAATCAAATCTAGTGCAGTCAGGAGATGATTGGCATCATATGCTCAAACCGTCTTGCCCTGCAGAGCCACATGGTCACTGAATTCTGCACTGGCTGAAGTTTCTGAACTGTCTTGCAGCAGGCAAAGCAGATTGAGGGATGCCTTGGTCTTACTGCTCAAGTGCCTGCTTTGAAACCTCCAACACCTCATACAGAAAGGACACCTACTTCAACAGGTGTATTTCTAGCATCAGAGCCACACAGGAGTTGCTGTGAGAGTCAGAACAGACAGTGTCATGGAGATCAGCCGAGGTCTAAAGGGAAATGCAATATTCATAGCAAATGAGCCTGCATCTCGCCCTCTCTAAACAAGTGCCATGACGAAGGAAATAAAGATGACTGTGCTCCCTTGGGAAAATGTGGAGCTCATACCCCAGAACTTTATGTATTTGTTTTAGCCTATATGGTGCTTAAAATTACCCTGGGAAATATAGTCACAGGCTACAGGAAGGTTATGTTTCCTCTGAGCTGTAATTTCCCAGATTAAATGAATACAGACAGGCAGAACATAAGGATTCCCCTTGGACTTCTGACTTGTGGAAACACAGTACTGTCACACCAATCTGCAGCTTCAATCTCCTATTCTACCTGTCCTACTGATATGAGAAGTCTCAGTAAGAGAATGACACCATTAAACACTTGACTATAGTTGTGGTTGTTGACCTTGGATCTTCTCAGATGAATTTCCCCAAAGGGTCCTTTTTTGTGTGTGGTTCCCCTTCAACAACCACCCTATGATAAAGCTTCTCATGGCAAGGGGTGTGGCTTCCGGTTGGTTTCATATCCTGGTACTTACCTGACCTGGACTTCTTAGCTTCAACTTGGTGGTGGCCATTGCCCATGTTGGCTGGAGTTGATGGAGTCCAACCATTTCTGGAGGACCACAAGTTCCCCAGACCTGCCTTATATGGAGAAATATTTTTGTCTGAGTCTTGAGAACTGGGAAATGCCTCCTATCCCAGAAAACTAAGTTTGTTTTTCCTTCTTGCGCCTCTCATCAGGTTGTATAAATATTCACCAGTGTCCTTTGTCCTCCATTTCTGTCCCTTTATTTTTTTTCTTTCCACAGTAAAACTGAAATAAAATCTTTGGTAGTAACATCAACTGTCAACTTCATAAGAACCTAAGAAGAGCCTACAGGATCAGGCAAATGCCCATCTACTCCAGCTTCCAGTTCCAATTGTGGCCAACCAGGTGGCCATGGGAAGCCCATAAGCAGGACAGGAATGCAACACACTCCCCACTTGTGATCCATCAACTGGTACTCGGAGTCATATCACCTCCAACAGCACAGGAGGAGCCCAGCTATCCTGGTGTCAGGGACTGGTCATAGGAGGAGTGGTGGAGACCGTCTCCCCATCCTGACCCTCCCAGGGAGGAGGAAGAGGAAGACTATAGATTTACAACAGCGGTTTGCGGGAGGTCACAGCACAGAGGCAGATTAGGGGGAAAAGTTGGGAAATAATGGGAGAGGGGGAGAAGGAGGCAAAACCAGAGCAGCAACTGGCTGACACAGTGTCATCAGAAAGCATCCCAGACCCTCCATCTCCCAGAATCCAGTGAGCCTTGAAAGTAGGAGAGCAAAGAGCTCAAAGACAGAGGGCACATAGCAGTGTGCTGGGCCTGGGGGTAACCTGAGTAACACGGTCCAGGTCCAGTCCCAAATCCAAGGGTTCCACGAGGAGTCAGTCTGACAGGGCCAAGGCAGGAAACCGGGCAAGGTCAGGCACAGGATCTCAGGCAGGTTCTAGCAAACAGCAACGTTGCTTCCACAACCTGGGGTGGGGTCCAGCAGCCTTTTATCTCTGTCAGGGTAACGGCCGGTCCTGATCCCCCGATGACTCACCTCCCTGTTTTGCCCGGAGGCGAGCACTCCTCCTGCAAGTACTCAGGTCTCTCCTTCTCTCAGACCTTAGTCTCTGCTGCTTGGGAGATGTCGGTGGGTTACTAGACCCAGAGGCCGCCTCAGCCTCCCCTGACCAAACCGGTAGTGGAGCAGCTGCAAGTGATGGCCCAGCTGAAGGCAATGAGGTAATCCCCTCATCTGGAGCCAGGGCAGGCTCAGGCCCCTGACTCAGCCCAGCTGGTGCTTGTTGCAGGGGAACCTGTGCAGACTGGGGCTCTTCAGAAATAGGCCCAAGACTAGGTTCAGCTGCCGCCTGAGGAAAAGGATCTGGTCATAGCTGTCAACTTACAGATTTGAAAATGAGGGACCAGCAGCCTTGAAAATAAGGGATCAGCAGCCAAAATAAGGGACCTGCAGCCTCACCTGTTCCAGGCACTCCAGTCTTCCTGTCCTCCTGCAGTCTGGTCAAACTCATGCTGGGTAGCTTCGAGAACACTTTCCAATCAACTTTGTAACCAGAGGTTCAACTGAATAGAATCTGAATCACATGCACCACAAGGCCTATGCAGCCTCAACTTAAGATGGCTCCCCGGCCTGGCTTTGCACTGCAAAGTTTGCAGCAGCACGTGCAACAAAATGGCACCCAGCATTCAAAAACCCCCTCAGCTTGCATTAGCTAGCCACACACAAGGCATGCAAGCTCCACCCCCCAGTCGTTCTTAGACTTCTTATTGGGTGAGCAACACAGCCAAGCAACGCAGTTGGAGCCTCCCTCCTCCCTGGCTGGCAGGGAGGGAGGAAGAGGAGCTGCTTCTTTTGAAATTTAAGGGACATCATTTAAGGGACATTTAAGGGACACCCATCAATAAGGGACAGCAGCGG
This sequence comes from Podarcis tiliguerta, assembly GCF_965153285.1. Taxonomy (NCBI): domain Eukaryota; kingdom Metazoa; phylum Chordata; class Lepidosauria; order Squamata; family Lacertidae; genus Podarcis; species Podarcis tiliguerta. Next base: position 6,545,035 of record NC_139542.1, read on the forward strand.
GACATGGCGCTGGAATAAGGGACTGTCCCTTCAAATAAGGGACACTTGACAGCTATGGATCTGGTGCGGGCTGAGACTCCTCTGGCTCCGAGTCAGAGCCAGAGTCCCAGGCCATGACAAGCAGCACCCGTAGAAGTGACAAATGAGGAAGTGGGAGATATGTGTGTGGGGGGGGGGGGGGAGAATCACTTGGGACAATGCTGTTATCCAGGAGGCTGGGTCCTTTACCTTTTTAAAGAAACATTTCCTTGTCTTTATGCTTTCCTGGGCAACCAGCCAGGAGCCGCTATCAGCATCCTGACACCTGTCTAGTAGCCATTGCTAGCCTTGTCCTCCATGAATTTGTCTAATCTTTTTTTAAAGCCATCCAAGTTGGTGGCCATTACTAGCTATTGTAGGAGTGAATTAAATAGTTGAACTACATGCTTTGCAAAAGAATACTTTTCTGTTTTCTGTCCTGACTCTTCCAACATTCAGCTTCTTTGGAGGCCCCTGAATTCTAGCATTATGTGACAGCACACACGATTTTATAGACCTCAGCTGTGTCTCTACTTATTTGCTTTTTCTCCAAACTAAAAAGTCCCAAATGTCACCCCCTTTGTTTTTAGTGATTTTTGTTTTTATCTGTGTGCTGCCTTGAGTCTTGTCAGAGAAAATATGATAATGATAACAATAAATATTGAAACTTTTCCTCATAGGTTAGTATTCCCATAATATTTATTCCCATAATAAGTTTGGTTGCCCTTTTCCAGTTCTACAATATCCTTTTCCAGGCGAAGTGACCAGAACTGTACATAGTAATCCAAGGCAAGATCTATACTGATTGTAAAAACACTTAAAAAAATAAACGTTATATAGCTCTCAATGCAATTTTACATTGACAATGTTACATTGCTCTACAGCACCCTCTGGTGTCACGTGCTTATAACACATTTATAATGTTTTAAATTGACTAGTATAGATTAGTTCCAAGTGTGGTCTCCCTATTTAAATGTGTTATGATATTTGCAGTTATAAGAATGCAGGCTATACAAATATATGGGGCAACCTCATTTGAAAGACTGTACATCTTGGGCTCTTCAAGCAGATGGTTTTGCTCAGACCCTTCCTAATCCCCCAGCATGCATTTTTCAGAGAACATGATCAGGTCACTTTCCCTCTGACAGAGCAGCAGAATCATTTGCACTCTCCATCACAAACAACAGAAGCTGGGGTGAAACACCTGTTAGCAATTATGCAAATCAGGCATGGTCATATGAATCTCCTTTGCATAATAATTGCCATATCTGATCAGCATAATGTGTCAATTATGTTGACTGGATCTGGGTGGGGACAGTGGGCATTGCCATGATATTTTTGACTGATGGGAAGATGTTGGGCTACAGCTCTCATTACCCATGACCATTGAGCATAGTGGATGGAGGCTGATGGGAGTTGGAGTCCAGCAACATTTGGAGGACTACACAGTTTCCCCATCCTTGGCCTACAGAGGTAGGGTATGGTTTTGGTTAAGGTCAGAACTGGGGTCAATAAAGAGAGGCTAAAGGGGAGCCTGTGGTTTTGTCTACTAACAATGTTGATTGGAAGAGGAAGGTCTCCAGTAGGTGCTACAAAGAGACAGTGACTGTCTAACATTTATAGGAGAGAATTCCAATGAGTAGGTGCCACTCCACTAAATGTCTGATTCCCGCATCATGGAGATGGTATCTGCAGGAAATCCTCTCCTGCAGAGTGCAGTTAAGCCACTTCCACCCTTCGGAGGAGGTGGGGTTGTGGGCTTCACGGCTCCTCCATGTGTGCGGTGGGTTGAGGCCAGCCACCCTGGGATTGGGGGGATTCCTGGCCAGCCAATTGGCCGGAACAGGAGGCGTGGCCTGCCCTGTAAAGGCAGGATGTGGCTGGGGATCTCCCTCTTTGCTGCGCATCAGATGTTCTGTTTTCCCACCCTCCCCCCTATAAGGTTTTTGGTTTTTGACCTTGCTATGGACCTTGGTTGGTCGCCGTTGAGGAGCCTGGTAGGAATTTTTCCACTTGGCAAATTGGCACCAGCCACTTGGTTTTCGCCTACCTCGTAGCAAATCGTCACAACTTTCTGGGTATTGGAGGTTAGGCATTGGTATAGTTCTGTAGATGGAAGAGGGGAGTTAACGCCATCTCCTGCCCTGCATATTTAAGGGTAGTCTGATAAAGGATTCCAGGGGGGCTGGGGTGGCCCTGTCTGAAGCCTAGGGAGGTGAGGGCGTAAGGCACGCCCCCTATCTGTGACCTCGGGCGAGTTCCTAGTTGATGTGCATCAGCAGGACTCCCTCTACTGGTGGTTAACCCTTCCCAGACTTCAAGCGGGCGGGCTGAAGTTGGATATAGTTGGTTAGGACCAATGCCTAATGCCTAAGCTCATCACCTGTAACCAATAAAGTTGTGGCCTTATTGAGCCCATTAACCCTAATAATTTTGTCATGTGTCATTATTTCCACCGGGGGGCGGGGCGGGAACTGGCCATGCAATCAATCATGTATATAAGGGATGAGGCAATCTTTTAGGTACCCTGGTCCCGAGGCATAGAGGACTTTGTACACCAGGACCTTGAACTTAGCTCAGTAGATTTTGGTTTAATGTTAGGAGGAAGTTCTTGACAGTAAAACAGTGGTAAGGCAATGGGACAAATGATCTAGAAGGCTGATGACCCTGCTTACTAGGGGTCTTCAAGCAGATGCTGGGCAGCCTTCTGTTAGGGATGCATTGAGCAGGGAGCTGGGCTGGCTGGTGTGAAAAGAAGAGCTCGGGCTAAACTGGCTGTTCTTTGTGACCATCAGTAGAAGCAATTCCACTCTCCTGGGAGCAGCCTTTGCCACGCGGAAGTGAAAATGAAAATAGAACGTTTCCTGTGATCTTCTGGGAATCTGAAATGTGAATGGAAACAGCAGGAGCTGCAAGCAATCACAACCTCTTTGTAGGAACTCTCAGCAGCTTACAAGGAGAGAGAATAACCTAAAGGTTGTGAAGACAAACATGCCTGATGGCTGATGGAACAGGGGCTTTGTGTTTTCTGAAAAATGATTGAGGAAGTGCTGGAGTTGTTTGTGACTCTTCCTCTAAATATCTTGTGATGCTTATTTGTTTTGCTTTGAGCTCTCTTCTGAAAGAATCTAAGAAGTTGCATTACACCAATTCAGATCACTGGATCACCTAGCCTAGTATTGTCAATAATATCTGGCAGTGGCTCTCCAGGTTTTTCAGATGAGAGTCTTTCTCAGACTGATCTGGAGATGATGGGGATTGAACTTGTGACGTTCGGCATGCAAAGCAGATGCTCTATTTAAGGAAAGCTTTCCAGGGCTGATTTGGTTTAGAAGTGTGGCTGCCAAATGTGGCTTCCAAAATGTTGTTGTCAGGGGTGCCAACCTGAATGAAATATTGGGTGTGGGTGGGAGGTAAGTCCCGCCCCAGATAAACAATCACATGATGCAGTGAACACACATCATTTGAATGGCAATGCCAATCAAATATTTTATTGGGGCTCAAATATTTTATTGAGGGGCAAAGACCCCTCAGCTCCTAGGAGTTGGCTCCCATTGTGGTGGTGGTTGGAGTAGTTGGTGTAATTGTCATAATCATCATTTTCTAATACACCTACTGATGTGGAATTTTTGCAAGTGCCATTGTCAGTGAGGCCAATGACATGTATGCAAGAATTCAACCTGACTACAAGAATTGGTTAAAGAGCAACCTAACAGCTGAAGGTATAAGGTACAAAGAGGGTTCTGAGATGTATAATAACAAAAGGGTTGAGTAAGTTGTATTTTAAGGACTGTGGTTGGATGAGAGGTGGTGATGTGACGGAGCGGAAGAAGATGATTGGATAGAGGGTAAACAGCTAAGATGATATATATATATTGCCCATATAATGTGTACTATTTTAAATACATTTTTAGCTGTTTTAACATATGTGTGTAAATTGCCGAGACATCAGGAAAAGGCGATTCATAAGAAAATACACAAACACAAAGGCACCTGAAGGCTATCCATCTGTGAGCACTACCTAAGAGGATGAAGCCAGAATATGAAGTTATCATGAAGGAGAAGGCTATTAGTAGCTCCTAACCATGATGGCTATGCTCTGCCTCCATGGTCAGAGGCAATAATGCTTCTGAATATCATTTCTGGAAACCACAAGTGGTGAGAATGCTCTTGTGCTTGTGTCCTGCTTCCCAGTTTCCTATGGTTATCCGGTTGGCCACTGTGAGAACAGAATGCTGGATGAGTTGAACCATTGGCCTGATCTAGCAGGCTCTTCTTATGTCCTTATATTTTCATTGAACACAATCTGAATAAGGATACTACTAATATTCTAGGAAGAGATGGGGCAGTAAGTCCAGGTTCTTCTTCTTCTTTGACAATCACTTGTAGCAGAGTAAGATTGTCTTCCATGAACACGGTCTTAACAGTGAGTCCATAAATGACTGCGGAGGCCAATTCTGGATCCACACGTCCTTCCACAGTGGGGACATATGTTTCTGGGTAGGAGTTCATCAAGGTGAGGGTTTGCCAAGCGTGCCTTCTTCTTAGCACGTTTCTCCCTTTCGTCCTGAGTTTGAGTGTCTTCAAAGTCCATGACACCTTTGGTAAAGGCTGTTCTACAATTGGAGCACACACAGGCCAGTGTTTCCCAGTTGTCGGTGTTTATACTACATTTTGTTTAGATTTGCCTTGAGAGAGTCTTTGAACCTCTTTTGTTGACCACCAGCATTACGCTTTCCATTTTTAAGTTCAGAATGGAGTAGTTGCTTTGGAAGACGATCATCAGGCATCTGCACAACATGACCAGTCCAATGAAGTTGATGTTGAAGAATCATTGCTTCAACACTAGTGATCTTTGCTTCTTCCAGTACACTGATATTAGTTCGCCTGTCTTCCCAAGTGATGTGTAAAAATTTTCAGAAACACCGTTGATGAAATCAAAGTCCAGGTACAAAGCTCTTTGCCTGCTTCCTGACTGTTGCTGAAGCAACATCTCCTTCTAACTCATCTGCTTGTGTTGCAGTTTGACTCCTGTGTTGGACAACTCTTCAGCTTCTCCAGCACACCTTGCCATAGACCTGCCCTTGTCCTGCTGGACAGCTCATGAGTCTCACTGATATGACTGGAAACCTAGCAATCCCACAAAAGGTTGGCCTGAAAAGGACATGGGCTGACTGAGTGTATTGTGGAATCATTATTAAAAAGAGTTTTTAATAAATCACAAGAAATGCAAACAACTTGGAAAAGCTTCATTTTATCACTCCTATAAAAAAGAGCCTCTTTGTGCCTTACAATGTAATAGTTCATTTAAAAAAAACAACACAGAATCCCAGAATCTAATAGTCCAGAAAATAGATTGAATTCCATTTCTTTTATTGCACTGTGCTTTCCTTCTGACTCCCTGGGTGAAACTTCGGGTCATATTATGCTGTACAAAACTGTGCAGCTCCTTCAAGTTTATGCGTGACCTTTGCAGAAGTGTGGAAGAAAGAAAGGCGCTAATACCTTCATAAAGTCCATTCCACAGAAGATTTAATGGCATTAATATAAGGGGGGAAATAGCAACTGGTGCTTTAATTCCAGTTAACTTGCAAACCACAGCAGAGTTGTTTTCTTTTCGGTAGGGAGTTGTTCTTCCAGGGCTTCCTTCTGTTCCCTGATGCTTCTTCATTCTTCACGTTTGCTGCAGTCCCATGGGACATCAAGGACATTGAGCTTACCAAAGGAACGAAAGTTGTGTTTGGAACACAGCTAACACTATGCTTCAGATCCAGATATCCAGAGGGCTATGTGCATGCTGAAGTGTGTGGCCTGCAAAACAAACAGATAATGATTGCATTTCTGATGGTGTAGGGAGGAAACGGAAGAGGCTACATGTCTTGTGCCATCATATTACCACCAACTTCCCTCTTTGACAGCTGAAACTCCTCCTGAACAGAAATTATTATTACACAACTTCTAGAAACTTTAAAGAAACTGACACTTTTAAAAAAGCTGGGGATCTGGGAATTATGAGTCATATGGGAAGGGGAAGTGACCCCCTCCTCTGGGGATGTGTCATTTATTTGTACAAACTTTGACATTGGAATAGATTAAAACTGAAATTACGAGAGCTAAACTAAAAGTTGACTTCGAAAACTGGAAAATCATGTTTCCGGTTGGGAATTTAATCCCTAGAAGAGGTGGGTGCTCTTATGTGTCATATTCATTTCTGCATCATTAGGGGTGCACCATTGGGTTGCCTGTGGTAGTCAAGAGGAAAACAAATCTAATTATTGTTATTCTTAGCAGTGGGCAACTTTTGTTCTTCATGAATGTATCATTTCATTAAGCATAATGTGCATAGAGCAGTACTCTAAACTTTCAGAAAATGTAAGGGGAAATTCAGAAATCCTTGCCACATGGGGTCATTTTCTTTGTGACTTGAGTCTGGTAGTATTCTGTGAAGGGCTTTGATGCCTTCTGCATAATGCTTTTCAACAAGTACTCCAGAATACAGCCAATGTAATCATGCCTAATTGAATATCAGGGGTCTTTATGTTATATAAACTGAATGGGAAATGAAACAAGAGATGGTTGAGTTGGAACAAAAGGCAGGGTAGTAATTAATTTGTTTCAGAACAGACCTTATATAATCAAAAGGAAGGGGGAAAGGAGAAACTGAGCTGGTAGAACAGCCTGCTTTGTTTAGGGTAAGAGGGATAAAATAATGGCTTTTGGGGTGAAGAGACAAGGATGCCCTCTTTGGCCATCTAGCCTGGACATGTAGACCACAAATGTGCAGATCAGGGAAGGTAGGTTTTCCATCTGAAAGGAAATGCTGTCAGGTCATTCTGCTTACAGGTCTTCAAGGCCTTCATGCGAAAGGTGGGACATTTGGGAGTGGACCATATGACAGACACTTTTGCCCCGAGCGTCAAAGCTGAACCCCTGTAGAGGGTTAAGGAAACATCCCCAGGTGGGGTGGATGTGGTTGCTGAACACACTTTCACAAGATTCTCATTTGTGGCTTGCACAAGAAGGAGGATGTGGTGGTAAAGTCCTGCAGGGATAGAAAGGGCTGTGCAGATAAGATGGTCAATTAAAAAAAATATACTTGCAAATATGAAAGGGGCACAGTAGAGAGTAGACTCTGCTAGGACCAGCCTCCCTGGCCTGATTCCCGCCCCTCTCTTTTCTGCAGGAAGTCTGATGTGGAGAAAGATCTTAAAGTAGCATTCCCCTTAGGAAGCCTGAACTGTTGGTGCTCATGCCGCCATAGGAGTCTACCATCTCATTCTGCTGCCTGGACCAATGAAGTCTACAGCAGTGGCTTTCATAAGACAGAGTATACCTGCTCAAACTCTCTCCACCATGCTTAGAATCACGCATGCCAAATAAAACTTTGAAGAAGCAAATAAACTCAAAGTGTATTTGGGTCTACAAAACGAGTAGACAAACCAATTCTTTGTACCTTGGCTTCTGACTCCCAGGGCCGGTCCTGCTATTAGGCAGGCTTAAAGGTAAAGGGACCCCTGACCATTAGGTCCAGTCGCGGACTACTCTGGGGTTGCAGCGCTCATCTTACTTTACTGGCCAAGGGAGCCAGCGAATAGCTTCTGGGTTATGTGGCCAGCATAACTAAGCTGCTTATGGTGAACCAGAGCAGTGCACAGAAACGCCGTTTACATTCCCGCCAGAGTGGTACCTATTTATGTACTTGCACTTTGACATGCTTTCAAACTGCTAGGTTGGCAGGAGCAGGGACCGAGCAACGGGAGCTCACCCCGTCGCGGGGATTTGAACCGCCGACCTTCTGATCAGCAAGTCCTAGGCTCTGTGGTTTAACCCATAGCACCACCCACATGTAAAATAATTGGGTGCGATAAAATTTGTCATAAGGCTGCAGTCCTATGCCCACTTAGCTGGGAGTAGGGATGAAGGAGAAATGTGATCCAGTTTGCATTTAAAGGCGAAACAGATTTTCGAAGTCAAAATTCAGCACATCAAGAGAAAAAGTTCTTGCTGAGACTTCTTCCTGACATGCTCTTTTCCTATCTGTGCAAAGGGATAATTCAAAAAATGTAACCTGCCTGGTGCAGTCTGATATGGCACAGTCCATTTTATCCTCCACCTGCAGCCTGATGTGGTCTGATCCATTCTGCCATCTGGAGAATCTACCACTTCATTCTACCGCAGGACTTGTTGTTGTTGAATAAAGTTATAGGCCAGCCCTCATCCAGGGACCACAGGGTGGTTTACAGCATACAGTTGGGAACCTCAGGTCTAGTAGCCAAATAAAGCCCACCTAGGAGTCTTGCTAGACCACACTACTCATTGGCCTTGCTCTGCACCCTCCTTGAGTTGCTCTTAAATACATGGAGAGAAGTGCTTGTGGGCTGTGGGCTTGACTTTGTGTGGTGGCTAGAATGTCTCCCCCTGTACATGGCTCCACCCACTTTAATTTATGGCCATGCCCACTGGTATGCGGCCCCTGAAAGGTTGCTTGCATGGGATTTGGCCCTCAAGGCTGCAAAAGATTTCTCCACCCCGTTCATCCCTCCTGGAGCCTGATCCTGCCAGTGGGATTGACGTCTGGGTGGCTCACAACACTTCCACTGGAGAACCATGACAGCTGATTGAAGAATTTAAACATTCAGCAATATCTAGTTTCCAGAACAAAGGAACCGCATGATAGTTGTGGGTTTTATTGTTATTAAGAATCTGCCCTGTAACGTTAAAGCTATGAAAGGGATGCCATCACTGCTGCCCTGCTGGTCCAGCTGTGGGGGAAGGAGTAAAAGCGGCAAGATACATATATTTTCTTTTTAGTGTTCTTTGCTGGGTGAGTGCAAGGCAAGGAGCTTGCCTGCAATGGTATCGTTGGCTCTGCTGGGACACTGCAAGTACAAGAGGCACCTCTGGTGCTTGCTCTGACAAATGCCAACTGCACATCTCTGATGAAGGGATGAATAATACCCATTTACCGTATATTGTGCTCTGTGCAGACGTTAGCTAATTAAGCAGAACTCTCCAAAACAATGGGGAGCGGAGATGAGCGGGAAGAAGAGGAGGAACAACAACAGAAGGAGACAGATACGAGGTGGGGGAGGCCAAAGTGACATCTGTTGCTTCAAAAGACACACCAAAGGGAACACAAAGAGATCTCTGGCCTCTCCTGTCTACGCTAAGCAAATGAGCATCAAATGATGACTCCCTTTTATTTTAAATGCCGTGTTCATTATTTGTGTTGGTATAGCTAATCCAAAGCACTTGCCATTTCTTTACTGCCATGATTTATAGCACCTTCAAGGTGAATGCATATTCCTGAGATGGCTCATGTGAAACAATATAAGTATATTTAAAAAATAGAGAAATAAATCTTTAAAAGGATATAAACAAGCACAGCAAGGTCAATCAGCAAAAGCCCATTAAAACAGAGAGAACAGCTCAGATTTATACATACTAGCTCTTAATATAACATAGGGAAAGAGAAATGCTTTTTCCAGGGGGTTGACAGAATAGTAATGAGAGCAGCAGGTGGGGCTCCTTGGAAATGAAATGCCAAAGTCAAGGAGCCACCACTAAAAAGGCTCTCCCTGCAGTCAACAACCACAAGCAAGCCCTTCGCGTATTTATATTTTCAGGTTGCATGTAGAAGTGATAGCAGATTTTTGATTGGACATCCTGCTTTAAACAAATTAATAGCAGCAAATAGGCAGGGGGGAAATCTGAACAGCACAATCAAGGAATCCTGAAGTGCTTCAGCCAGTGTGAGAGCCAGTGTGGTGTAGTGGTTAAAAGCAGTGGATTTGTAATCTGGTGAACCGGGCTCGCTTCCCCGCTCCTCCACATGCAGCTGCTGGGTGACCTTGGGCGAGTCACACTTCTCTGAAGTCTCTCAGCCCCACTCACCTCACAGAGTGTTTGTTGTGGGGGAGGAAGGGAAAGGAGATTGTGAGCTGCTTTGAGACTCCTTAGGGTAGTGATAAAGCGGGATATCAAATCCAAACTCTTCTACTCTGCTCTTCTTCATCCATAACACCTAGATCACCATCTTGGGCTGCCAAAGAAAACAGCAACACATTTTTAAGAGCAGTTGTGGTTACATGTTTATACCACAAACTTACATAATGCTATCTACACAGGTCAAACAGTTTGCTATTTTCAGTGGTGGACTTGGGTTCTATGATGTCCTATATGAGGTCAAAATTTGGCACCCTGCACCCTTCTGACGGTGATGTCAGGTGCTGGACTGAGGAAGAATGGTGGGGACTGCCCCCCCCTTCTCCTGAACCTTCCCGAGAACAGGAGGACAGTATAGATTTAGAACAGTGGTTTGCAGAAGGGCATAGTTCAGAGGCTGCAGAGGGCAGAAGCTGGGAAATATTGGAAGAGGAACAGCAGGAAGAAGAAGAAGCACTGGGGTAGAGAAAGCTGACAGACTTAGGATCATTGGAAAGCATTCCTGACCCCCTCTCCCAGAACCAGGCAGGCATTGAGGGTATTAGAACAGAGAGCACAGAAACAGAAAGCTCAGATTAGCCAACGCAGGAGTGATGTCTGATAGGGGAGACGTGGGGGTATGTGTGGGACTTTACTTGGAGCAACGCTATTATTAGGGAAGGCTGCATTCCTTCGTCGCTCTCTGTGAATTATTGAATAAATTGCTTGGTAAGAACTTTATTGTTTCTCTGATTCCCCGAAGCCTGACAGGTGGGTAAGGAGGCACCCAGACATATTGACCCCTTGCACTACAGAGTCTGTTTTCATTAAGGCAGCCCTTGAGACTAATCATAACTTGAATCACAACAAGTAGAACTGCTGGATCAAGGGAAACATCTGGTTTCAACCATAGCCAGATGTGCACTTAATTTAAATATCTGAAGCTTCCTTATGCCAAGGAAGGCCATTGGCCAACTTAGCTCAACACAGGGATGTCAGGCAATTCCGACCAAAAATGGAAACAGAAGCAGAAACTGTCAGTGTTTGTTTCTCCATCCCATGCCCAGAATGAAAACCAATCCCATAAATACCAGTTGGTATTCAGTGTTGTTTCACCCACAATAAGCAATTGTCAATGTTTTCCTATTTAAATTGTGTTTCCCTTGCACTGAGATGAATGGCGAAGGGATAATGACATCATTAAATATGTTAAATTTGTAACAATATATGTTAAATAATTGAACATACTGCGTTAAATGGTAGACAGCAAGTTAAATAGTGTAGCGTTTGGTGGAAACTGAGCTGCAGTAGAACGGAAACATCAGTGACCGTGATGGAGACAGTTCAGAATGGCAATTGCTGTCTTAGACTTACGTCATAGGACTGTAGTGTCTCTTTGGATTGGCAGCAGTCCTCCACAGTCTCCAAAAGACCTGCATGTCTTCCCTTCCCTGCTGTCAGAGATCCTTTTTAGATTAAACTGCAGAGAGTTGTACCTGGGACCTTCTTCATGCAAACCATGCTCTCAACCACAGAGCTCTCTGCCCCAAATGAAACTCCAACTAGCGCTGACAGTAATTTATATGGACATCTACAATGCCTTTTGGGTTGCGAAGGCTCCCAAACGGCGGTAATAAATCCCTGTGGTGGGAAAAGAAACCGTTAATTAAAAGCCGCTTTTCTGACATTGTAATCAAAAGCTGGCTTTGCCATTTGGAGATTGCTTAACTGCCTGGAGGGTTCTAAGGCCACCAGCTGGAATGCGCCTTCTGAAAGCTTCCTTTGTCATCGCTCCAGTAAATTAAATGTGCCCTGTATACAACTGTTAGGGGGGGAAGAATCCATCTTGGAAAGAGCGGAGGTATGCTAATGGACTGCAAATTTCATCTCTTTCTGAGCTGAAAAGGCATTAGACGTGCATTAAAGGAAGAGGATTATTTACATTTCTTTCAAAAATCCAGTTAAGACCCAACTGAAAGAGCTAAAATGTAAAAGAAACAGCTACCTCCTCTCAACCTTCGGCTGACTTCATAACAGCCACCCCCAGCTCCAATTCAGGTCTTATTTCCTCCCCCAATACACTAACCATCATCATCAAGGCTTTTTTTCCAGCCAGGACTCAGTTCTGGCCCTTCTCAGGTGGACACCATTACCATTATAAAAGAACGTGAGGCATTTGGGGTGAGTGAGAACCTCTTTTTTCTATAAATAATTGATAATAATAATTATTATATGCCACCCATTTGACTGGATGCCAACCACTCTGGATGGCTTCCAACAAAATATTAAAACACAGCAAACCTCAAACTTTTTTTAAAAAAACCTTCCAACATTGAAGAACGCTCATTGGCCTTCTTAAAATGGGACATGTGTTGTCCTTAAGGATGGTAGAGCAATCCTAAGTATAGGAAGCTGAGTGCCTCTGTTACAAAGTCTGCCCTCACGTCTTGCACGTGGGCTTCCAGTAGGCATCTGGTTGGTCACAGTGAGAACAGGATGCTTGACCAGATGGGCCATTGGGCTGATCTTGCAAGAGACGCTTCTGATGAACTTCTTGAAGTTCTTGGAATGGACCGCTCCAGATTTTAAATGACAGTGAGTTGTTTTCCCAGGGCACTCCAATTGCAGAAATTTGGAGGGGGCGATAGATTAAAAGCAGTGTTTGTCATGTGGATCTATACCTATTTCTATGCAATTGGATCATGTCCAAAAAATATTGGGGTGGCAGGCAACGTGTCCTTGCTGTGGGGCTACATTTCCCCCACCACAATCTTTCCTGGGGAGTTTTCCTCCACTACCTTCCCCTATGAAAGTCAATGGAGAGCATTCTTCCCCAGTGAGAAAAGGGGCTGCATACAGAGGTGGAGCATATGCCTGTGCTGCCCAGGGCAGGTGTGCTCCCGAGGGGGGTGGGACGCGGAGGGTGACCTCCCAGGCATGGGATAGCCGCTCGGGTGCACACTGCAGCTGGGGGCAGAGCGAGCCAGCCACGGGGGTGGATCAAGTTGCTGATGGAGGACATCCAACGGGGGCAGGCCACCCCGGGTGTCTTCACTGAGGGGGGTGACATTCAGTGCACTGCCTGCCCATGACTCCCAAGCCTCTACCAGCTGTCAAAACAAAGGGGGAAGGGGAAGTGCCTTTGCATAGCAGCGCAGCTCTCTCCCTTACCCCGACGGCTCCGGGTAGGCTTGGGAGTCGTGGGCGGGTGGTGCGCCGAATGTCACCCCCCTCAGTGAAGACACCCAGGGCGGTCCGCCCCCACTGAAGCCCCTACCTCTGTCCCTGGCTGTATCCACTGGCGGAGGAAGATGAGTGTGGGGCAGGCGTCTGCAACCTTTAAGACAAAAAGAGCCACTTGGACCCGTTTCCGAAGGAAAAAAAACTGGGAGCCGCAAAACTCGTCATTATAAAAATAACTTTTTTTGTCACTTTTTTTTATTATTTCTTTGTTTGACCCCTCAGAATTACTCCTCCTCATAGAAATAAACGTTAAATTAACAAGTTACCTTTTGTGTGTGTGTGTGTTCTTCACTCCCCTTCAAAACAGTGACCAGCAAACATGCCCCCTTTCAATGCAGTGACCAGTGTACATGCCCCTTACAATGTAGCAGGCAGGCGGGCGGGCGGGCGGGAAGGTGACGTCGGGACAGTGCGTGACTAACACACACACCGCCCCCTTGCGACGTCACAGCCAGTACAGTGCCCGCCACAGTGGGGAGTGTCGGGGCGCACAATGCGCCTCCTCCCCTCGCTAGTATCCACCCTGGAGCCACGGCAAAGGTGTAAAAGAGCCACATGCGGCTCCGGAGCCGCGGGTTGCTGACCCCTGGTGTGGGGGGAGCGCACTGCCCCAGCAGCACGGACCCAGCAGGGTGCCTTCGTGGCTGCCCTCCACCCACGCTGGGTGCCACGCTGCTGACACACTATGCCCCCAGGATGCGTGCCAACCCCGCCCCACCTGCTCTCCACCCCCCCTGGTGCCGGAGCATGAAGCTCTGCCACTGGCTGTATCTCCCCAAAACCACAGAAGGCAAAAGGCCACCCCCACCCTTGGGGTAACGGTGTCCTTGCTGGGGTTGGTAGGGGTGGCAGTTTCCCCACCCAAGTCTTTCCTGGGGATCTCTGCTCTTTTGCCCCACTCCCCTGGCCTTCAGGATTCATGTGGCATCCACGCCAAAACAGTACAGCATGCGGGCATTATTCCAAACAGGCTTCATCCACTCAGAAGGGGTAACAGGGCCTGCCAACTGCATCCAGTTCTGGCAGAAAATGATGATAGATATTTCTTTTTTTCTTTTTTAATCCAAGTTTACACTTGCTCTGCATTAAAAATACCCACAGTGGATGTATAATCTGCTTACAAGTTGGCAGGCCTCATCTACTCTGCTTGGAAATCTCATCCACTTATGTGAAATGGAGGAGGGGTGGTCTTTGAATGCAGAAGGTCCTATTTTCAATTCCTGGCCTTTCCAGTAAAATAGTAGTCTTAGTAGCAATAGTAGTAGTAAATGTTCTCATAGCAGGTGAACCAAAAGATCTCTCTCTCTCTCTCTCTCTCTCTCTCTCTCTCTCTCTCTCTATGTTCTAGCCATAATAGCCTGACCTGCTCTGCTGTTTTATATATGCTTGGTTGCATAGCCCAGGGGACTGTCTGTAAATTGTTATTTACTCCATTCTCACTGCTTCCGTTTTTGTCAGACAGTGACTCAGCATAGTTCGCCACGTCCATCACTTAATTGACTCAGTTTGCTTCATTTGGGACTAAACGTGTGCTTTTCTGTATCAGGGACAAGGAACCGGGTGCCTTCCAGACTCCAGTTCCCATCATCTCCGGCCAGCATTGCTGAGAATTAATGAAGAGGGGAATCCTAGTCCACAACAACACAAGTCCCAATGTTGTCATCAGCCTACAACCTCCATCATCCATGACCATTGACCATACTGGCTGGGGCTGATGGGAACTGGAGTCCAATAATGTTTAGAGAGCCACAGGTTCCCCATCTCTGCTCCACAGAAAAGCATGTACTCAGTCACTGAGGTATGGTGGAGCCCCCAAATGGTAGCACGGTTGCCCTCCGTCCTCTGTTCAAAGGATTCTGGAAACCCGTCTTTTTATTATTTCTTCCAACGCTGGACATATTTGCTCACTTGATCCTAATGTTCACTTTTCGGATGCCCTCATCCATGCTCCGTTCTTGGCAACTATCTTGGTGTACCCCTCTTATATTTTCTCAGTTCTTTCATAACCCTGGCTTGGATTCCAAGACATATAACTGGATGTTACCACACCACAATTAATTATACTAAATCTTTTACAAATCCCTCTGTCAACCTCTCAAGGGCATTCGAGGAGAAATCTGTTGGCTTTTGTGCAACACTCGATAGGAAGAAGAGCCAAAATATTTTAAAGCCTGAAGAGATTTGTTCTCCACATGCATTGACAACCTGCTGATAGCATCAGCTTACAACCCACACTGCCTAGGGTGTTGTTGATCCCCTTTTTTTGGAGTTGTTGGTACTCAATACTTGGGAGGCCCCTTTAAACATTTTTTTTTTAATATTCAAAGCTAGTTGGCTATGAACAGAAGTACACATTTTTTTGTTAATTATTTCTATTATTATTATTATTACTATCATCCCAGGGATGGTTGGTTCCCATTTGGACTGGTAGGGTGAAAGTCAGGGAGGTCAACAGTAGGTGGCAGCAGAGTCAATGACAGGCAGAGCCAATTATTGTTTTGCCCCAATCCTCCTCCTCACAAAGCATTGAGACTAAGGAGGAGGATGCAGATTGCCAGGGCAGCCCCATGGATTGTAAGTAAGAAGACAGGAAGATGGGGACTGGCTGAGGTCAGACTGAGATTGCTGGGGCAACATCCCATTGGCCCTAATGAGGAGCCCCCTTTGTCTAGGCTGTGTAGAAACAAATGATGAGGTGAATTCACTCACATTTCCTCTTCCTTTTTACAGATGGAT
Source organism: Podarcis tiliguerta (assembly GCF_965153285.1). NCBI lineage: Eukaryota > Metazoa > Chordata > Lepidosauria > Squamata > Lacertidae > Podarcis > Podarcis tiliguerta. The sequence continues at coordinate 6,560,956 of NC_139542.1, forward strand.
GGACCAGACTAAATCTGTTCCACGTCACTTTTGCTCACATTCAGCCTTTGCTCAGTTTGAACCCATTTTTTAAGGACTTTCTAAAAGAATGCATGAAAAATCCACATGTAAATTCAACTCATTTCGAATGTACCCTTCTCATGAAATATGTACTACAGAGCATTTACTCTTCAAACTCATATTTTGTAGACATTTTTTAATGCAAAACACATTTAACAAAACTACATTGCCAAATTCAGAGAAGTGCATGATCTCTCAGATGGTTTTGTGTTCTAATCTGCATGCAGATCCTGGAATGTTGAAGAGAGCACATTGCTGGGGGAGTCATGTGGTCTGGGGAGCGGGGAATCTTCAACACCAGATAGAGAAGCCCAGAGGGCTAAACTGAGGTTAGAGCTTTCAACCCATGTGAAATGGAGACCTTGCAGAATGTTTAATGTCTTATCTCCTCCTGCATTTTGTGACAGTGTTGCGTTTAGGTTTAGAGAAAAGGTGAGTAAGAGTAATAAAATTATGCCTAGTATAAAGAAAGCGAGTAGAATACTAGACATCCAATGGAGCTGTATGCCAGAAGATTCAGGATAGACAAAAGAATGATGGGCACCAACTTGGATGACTTTAAAAGAAAATTATATAAATCCATGGAGGATAATGCTATCAATGTCAATGGCTACTAGCCATGATGGCTAGGTTCTGCTCCATAGTGGGAAGCAGTACGCTTGTCAAGGGCCAGTCTGGATCGTAAGATTGGGGAATGCAATCGCAGGAAGATCAGTTCCTAACAGAAGAGGAGGGGGACTATCCCCACCCTTCCAGCATTTCCAGAAGCAGAGAGACAGGCAAACACAGAAGCTGCACAGTTGAGAGAGGAGCTACCCAGCGATGAGATAGTAGCTAAGCAACCAGAAGGGAGGAAGCAGCTAAGCAAGACCTCAATTGAGAGTGTGCAGGGGAACTCCCTCCCTCCCCCTGAACTCAAAGGTCTGAGCGTGTCAGAGAGCAAAGGTGACTCTGGGAAGGGGGAGAAGGCGTTTCCCATTGGTGCGCTTCTTGCTGCGGAAGTGGGAAGGAGTCAGAGTAGGCAGCTGAAATCCTTGCACAGGATGGCCTGTTTGTGCTTGTAGCAGAATGCTGTAATAAAAGGACTATAAATCTACCCAATGCTCGTTAATTCTTATCGGGGAACCACCGGAAGGGAGAGGGAAACTCCTGTACTCGACAGCGCCTCTGAGTGCCAGTTCCTGGAAACCACAGGTGGTCAGGTCCTGTTTGTGGTCATCCTATTGGGACATCCCATTGCTGACCACTGTGAGAATAGATACTTGGACTAGCTGGACCATTGGCTTGATACAGCAGAGGTCCTCTTAAGTTCTTATGAATGTCTGATGACTCAGAGTGGTGCAACTGAACTGTTTAATGGCCAGTTTGCGAATGGAAGATGAGGACAAGTTTATGCCTTACTTCTTCTGACAAAGATGTTGTCTGAAAAGCGCTGTAGGTTGGTAGAAGCAGAGGTGGTTCCAGCTCCACCACCCTTCACCATTGGCTATCACTCATTCCTTGATGCTATATTCTGGCCTGCAGAAAAGACCAAGAAGTGACATGATAGCCATTTTGCACAGGAATGGCGGAGCAAGCTTGTTTTCTGCTGCTCCAGATGGTAGGACCTGAACCGATGGGTTCAAATTACAAGAAAGGAGAGTCTAACTAAACATCAGGAAGAACTTTCCGATGGCAAGAGCTGTTTGACATTGGAATGGATTCCCTCAGATGGTGGTGGGTTCTCACTCATTGAAATTTTTTGGATGGCCATCTGTCAGGACTTCTTTAGCTGTTGCTCCTGCATTTCAGGTAGTTGGACTAGATGATCCTTCCATCTCTGCAGTTCTATGACTAGAGAAAACACTGCGTAGGGAAAGTGAGGAATATCCCATGTGTCTTTATTTATTCATATTGGTCCTCTTTTATAGGAAAAGCACATGGTAAATGAAACAAGAGCAGCATTGAATGCAAAGCACATTCCATTGAACACCCATTCATAAATATATTACATTGTCTGCTTTTGTCCACATGAACAAAGCCTGTGAGTCCAAGTTCAATGCATGAAAGCTGGATCCTCCCTACTTTGTACAAGCTTTCATTTTGCGGGAAACATCCAGCCCCTTGTTCAGTCAATTTCTTCCCAGTTTAATTAAAATGTGCTGGGTTTTTTTAATATCTTCCCTCTCAGAAGCACAGAGGCATAATGTTCAAAGACGATCTTGAGTACCGCTCCGTTTCCACCCTTCCAATTATCCAAATGTGACTTCAAATATATCCTATTTTGGTGCTTTCTCAAGCCCATCTGCTATAAGCAAGAGTCGTGCTTTCTTATCCAAGCACTGGTTGCTGACCTCTGCAAAGTACATTGTGCCATCTTCCATGCCTTCCTTTGGTGTGGTGGATCTGACGGTAAACTTATGGTACATTATATCTTCTGCCCAGCCTGTGCCTATATAAATTGTAAGCATAACTGGCTTCGGGGAGGCTGGCAGCTCTGATTTCAAATAAATAAACATCACCTACAAAGAGCCTGCTGGTTCAAGCCAATGGCCCATCTAGTTGTCAGTTTGCATTTCTTAGTGCAGAAAGTATTGTAGAGATCTTTCCTATTCTACTTATTTCAAGAGGGTTCTGGAAGCTTCTCTGTGTGAAAGAAGCAAGCAGAAGGTTCATGATGTTTGGGTTATTAATTCAGAGATGCTGAGTACAGCCGGTTTAAACTGGTTCTGTTATCTCTTTCTGTCAAGGTCATGCTGACTATAAAAGTAGGGCCAGAAGGAGCCTGGGTTTCACCCGTTCTCTTTCTGTCTCTCTTCCTTCTGGTGTGGTGTTCTGTACATAGTATGCTTAGGGTTAAGGTTTTGATTTATTATAAGTTATTGTAAGTTTGAGTTAAGTCTGCTGCAACTGGATTTCTTATGGACAGTGAAAGTCCTGAATGTATTGGATTTGTGACCATTATGCTCATTTGCCTTCAGTAGCAGTAAAGCTCTGCTGGATGAAAAACGATTTCCTCTGGTCTTTTTTTTTTTGAAACCCTACAATGTGTTTAAGTTTTTACTCTGCTAACTATACGCCGGAGTTCTGCTCTGGAACAATACTGAGTAGAATTCCATGACACTAGTCCAGCATCCTGTTCTCACAGGACCAACCAGATGCCTGTCAGTGTTTGAAAAAGAAAAGATTATGACCTCCTTTTTACTCCTTTGCCTAGTCCTCAGACCTTAGTTGGCACAATAGAGTCTTTGAGAAAGAGTGTTCTTGCAGAGTATTGTTGCTTTTATTCTTAAAAGTCTTTATCTGCAAAACGACCAACTGTACACACATCAACTCTACCAGCTTTCTCTAACCAACCAACCAACATTCAACATTAACACTGACCACTCTATATATACCGTAGGTAAAGGTAAAGGTACCCCTGCCTGCACGGGCCAGTCTTGACAGACTCTAGGGTTGTGCGCCCATCTCACTCAAGAGGCCGGGGGCCAGCGCTGTCCGGAGACACTTCCGGGTCACGTGGCCAGCGTGACATCACTGCTCTGGCGAGCCAGAGCCGCACACGGAAACGCCGTTTACCTTCCCGCTAGTAAGCGGTCCCTATTTATCTACTTGCACTCGGGGGTGCTTTCGAACTGCTAGGTTGGCAAGCGCTGGGACCGAACGACGGGAGCGCACCCTGCCGCGGGGATTTGAACCGCCAACCTTTTGATCAGCAAGCCCTAGGTGCTGAGACTTTTACCCACAGAATATATACCATAGATTCCGGCATATTAGGCGACTGGGCGTATAAGATGACCCCCCAAATTTTGCTGTTCAATTTTAGAGTTTTAGAGTTTGAGCGCCGCCGGGGCAGAGTGCGCACCCCTCCGCTGCCTCTGCCGTTGCAGCAGCAGCAGCAGCCCAAGGCAAGGCGTTTGGCGGGCGGGCAGGTGAGCGTCGCGCTCAGAAGGACGTTATGCGTCCCCTTCTGTGGGAAGGGAGGAGGATCGATGGCAGAAGGGGCGCCTCTGCTCACCAGCTCCCTCTCCTCCTTCCCAACGCGTAAATGGACTCCTGACCATTAGGTCCAGTCATGACCGACTCTGGGGTTGTGGCGAGGGAGCTGGCGTACAGCTTCCGGGTCATGTGGCCAGCATGACTAAGCCGCTTCTGGCGAACCAGAGCAGCGCACGGAAACGCCGTTTACCTTCCCGCCGGAGCGGTACCTATTTATCTACTTGCACTTTGACGGGCTTTCAAACTGCTAGGTTGGCAGGAGCAGGGGCTGAGCAACGGGAGCTCACCCCGTTGCGGGGATTCGAACTGCCAACCTTCTGATCGGCAAGTCCTAGGCTCTGTGGTTAAACCCACAGTGCCACCCACGTCCCTCCCAACGCGTATACCCAGTTTATAAGATGACACCTGACTTTTGGGGTGCTTTTTCCAGGGATAAAAAGTCATCTTGTACGCCGGAACATACGGTACTGTACAGGTACAATTTGGTGAAAGGTTGCATGAGTCATTGTAGGCCACTGACTCATGCTGACTTAGTTCTTTTAGCATTAAAGAAACAGTGGCCAATTTTTAGCCGTGACAATGCCTGTGGGGAACCCAGAAGCAGGATTCACACACAAGATCACTCTCCCCGCCTGTGGATTCCAGCAACTGGTACTCAGAAGCTTCGCTGTCTCCAACTGTGGGGCCAGAGCAGAGCCATCATGGCTAATGGCTAATGGTCTTGGCTTCCACCTCCTACATCTCTAGTGAAATGAACTTCAGCTGCCAAGACTGAGATAAGACTCTGCAAAGGACCCTGGAGAGCTGCTGCCAATCAGAGGAAAGCAATACTGGGCTAGATGGAGTGATGATCTGACTCAGTGCAAGACAGGTCCATATGTTTCCATTTAAGTAGCATTTCAGAGTTTTCAACAAGCTTCACACACATTAGCTGGTAATATCTTAGAAGCATATGGAGGAGGAAGGAATGGGGGGGAGAGAGTTATTTTTTTTCTGGGTCAGAAAATTAAGCAAAATGAAGAAGAATTGAACGCCTTAGAGAAAGCAGTTGATTAATATAGCGTTAGACAAGAGTGTTTAACAAAGAAACAAAGTGTGTAAGGACAATTGTTTTTGCACTGGAAGCCGAAACTGCCAAGCGAGGCAAAATTTCTCATCTTTTGACTGTGTCAAATGAAGCATGGCTGAATTGAACTGGACAGTAGTTTTGTTAAAGAGAAAGGTTTCTAAAGACCTGTTTCCAAAAAAAGGGGGGGGGGCAGATTCAAAGTAATACATTCGTATTGTGTATTCCAGTAAATCAAGATTGGAGTTGACTTCTGTATTATAGAAGCTAAACAGTATCTGTCACTTTTTGTCTTGTTTCAGCGCAATCTGGGAGTAAGTCGCATTGTACTCAGTGGAGTTTACTACTAAGCAGACATGTATTTGATTGCACTGTTAGGTGCTAATAACATGCTGAAAGATGAGAAAAATGAAGACTGCAGACTGTCCCAGAAACAGATGAGGGTAAACACTTAATAATGTAAGCCTCTACCCTTTTCCTCTTGAACTCTTCCCAGGACTCTTAGGGCCATCTCGCTTTAGCCAGTTCATTATAAGGTAAAGGTAAAGGTAAAGGACCCCTGGACAAGTAGTCCATTCAAAGGAAACTATGGGGTTGCAGTACTCAACTCACTTTCAGGCAGAGGGAGCCAGCGTTTGTCCACAGACAGCTTTCCGGGTCATGGGGCCAGCATGACTAAACCGCTTTTGGCGCAACAGTACACCGTGATGGAAAGCAGAGCACATGGAAACACCATTTTCCTTCCTGCCGCAGTGGTACCTATTTATCTACTTGCACTGGTGTGCTTTCGAACTGCTAGGTTGGCAGGAGCTGGGACAGAGCAATGGGAGCTCACCCCATTGAGGGATTTGAACCACCAACCTTCCAATTGGCAAGCCCAAGAGGCTCAGTGGTTTAGACCACAGGGCCAAGCAACAGGATAATAAACATTTAGAGGACAGATAAATTGAATCATTGCAGCAGGCCCCAGCATCCATATGACGTAGCTGGTAATAGTTGCTGGCTGGGGCTGATGGGAGCTGCAGTTCAATAACTTCTGGATGACAACATGTTGACCTGCACCATATGCTTTCTTCTGTAGATGATGTTGGACTACAACTCCCATCAGACCCAGCCATAATGTCCAATGGTCAGGGCTGATGGGATTTGTAGTACAGCAAATATCCAGAGGGCCAACCCAGCTTTACAGCATTCCTTGCTTTGATTATTAGACTCCTGTCCTAGAGGAATCAACACTTAAATTCTCATTTTTTCCCCTAGTTCTGTAAAAATCCTTAATTAGTTGAGCTCTGAAGTAGGAGAGCAAAAGTGTCTATTTATAGCAATTGTAGAATGGAGAGATAAAAACAAAATGAATTTGAAGCATGAATTTTGGAAGAAAGCATGAAGACTTAACTTTCAAAACACAGATTAAACAGGAAGGAAAGACCAGTTGCTATCAGAAATCCCCATTGCATTAAAAATTGTTTATCAACCAATTTTCCCCAAGGAAGCTTAAGGGATCTTTTTTTGCTTAAAGAGGTCAGCGGGAAATAACATGAAACAAGAACTGCTGAGTAAAGATGCTCAGAATTTAGAAATGCTTGGATCATAAAGGATAGATTGATTAAATCAGTAAAGATCTTGACTCCCATCTGCTTGCCTGCCAGAAGGAGAGCTAAAGAGCAAGCAGACAGTACCAGCCAATGCCCCCCCACCACCCCTTCCACCTCTATGATTCTCCAAGATTCCCCATCCCTCTCTCACTCCTTCCTACTGTTGGGATCCATTCCACCTTTTGCTGCAGACATGGGATTGTTGCGTGTCACAGGTCTGTTTACATTCCAGCACAGAGTGCTGGCGCAAGTGAAACTTCCGGTCTGTATAGCTGTTGTTTCTTCTCTTTCTCTCCGAGAAGAGAGCAAGGAGAGACAACATGTTTCTTTGTCCTGATTTATGTTTAATAAAATGGGAAGCGGGTGGCGCTGTGGGTTAAACCACAGGGCCTAGGGCTTGCTGATCAGAAGGTCGGCGGTTCGAATCCCTGCGACGGGGTGAGCTCCCGTTGCTCGGTCCCTGCTCCTGCCAACCTGCTCCCTTGGCCAATAAAGCGAGATGGGCGCCGCAACCCCAGAGTCGGCCACGACTGGACCTAATGGTCAGGGGTCCCTTTACCTTTTATGTTTAATAAATGCGTAGCTTAGTATGTATCTACAGCCTCAAGCCACTTCTGTTGCGCAGTATACACTGATGAGTAAAGTGTGCTCAAGTCTGCAAGCTTGAGTCGCTGATGTACGTCGGAGCCAGAGGTCGATGAATCAATGCAGAGCGAAGGCTGAGAGGGAGATGTGCCAGTTGGCTTTTTGACCCCTGGATGCCAACACCTACAGCATGGTTGTCGCGCCCCCTGCAGCACAGTGCCCAGGGCATCTGAGCAGGTTGTGCTACCCTAAAACCACCTCCGATTCAGGGAGGAGAAAAGTGTGGCAGCTCCCCCTGGCCAAGAAAGCAGAAAGGAGCATGCGAGCCTGAGTACTTGCTTTTCAGACATTTAAAAATGTAACTACCCCCACCCCATATCCTGTGGATATTTTAATAATTGATTTTATACTTGTAAACTGCTTAGAAGCCATTTTGGCATGTAAGTGCTATAATAACAATAGGAGTTGTCGAAGTCTAGCAGCATCTGGAGGGCATGCATATCACTGATGTACTTTCTAGAGGAAAGTGCCAGTTATGCATCCAGTGAAAACAATCACACAATTTAAAAAAGTAATATAGAATTCCCCCACCCCCACCCATACCTCAATTGCCCATGAATTTTGCAAGCTCATGTTGCAGTACAGCCAAGATTTGCTAGCTTAACAGTTATGTTTTCCTGCAAGTCTTATCTAATGTACAGGGAGAATAATGTTCTCTCTCTCTCTCTCTCTCTCTCTCTCACACACACAGACACACAGAGAGAGAGAGATAAACACAAAACACACACAGATAAACACAAAACACAACACAACACACGCACACACACATGCACACACACACATAAACACACACCCCTTGAAGGAGCAGCAGCTGTGGAAGTGACAAAGAATTTTAAGGATAAGATGAAAGGAATACGTTTATGTGTAAATTAATACCATTACCGTTCCCTTTTGGTGGTATCTTTCATCTTATGATCTAGATAATGGATAAACAAAGTAAGCCCAGGCAGTTGAGGAAGGTGAGACTTAAAGAAGTTGGGTTGAAAGGTGAAAAATACACAGTTCTTCATGCTCTTTTAAGCAATTTGCAGGCTCCCAAACTCCACAGTTCTGACATCAAGAAAGGATAGCAGGACCAGCCACTGCCTCAAGTCATACTATTTAGCATTTACAAATACCACCACCATAATGAACAAATCACAAAAGTGGCCAAATCTCTGTTCAGAATCCATATAGCCAACCAGTGATGGCAAACCATGTCTGAATTCTTGTGTGAGTCACCATGTGAGGGGGGAAATGGAGTTTCCAACCGTGGATTTCCCCCAGAAGGGAATTATGAATATGAGGGTCAAAGATACTAAATAATCCACCCTATTGTGTCAACTCACTGATTCTCTTCTCCAAATGTCACCAACGGTTTAATTGCTTACCCCCTTCTCCACTACCCAAGTAGGATGTAAGTCTAGCTTGGGGCATCTTATTCTTGAGGAAGCATTTGAAGAATGAATCATTGGTCACAGATTTGTGGCTAAGCACCCATCCCTCTGATTCAGCTCTGTAAAACCACCTCCCCATTCAGGGGTGGCTGAATGTGTCAATTTTGATTTCTCTATGTTTCCCATTTTCCTCATCTTAAGTTCAATTCTCCGCATTTCCACGTCAGTTTGCAACAGTTTGCAACCAAAATTTCTGCATTTTAGTGTGACTCTTCCCTGCTGTACACATTTTTTTGCAAAGCCATTTCCAGAACGCAATGCATATTTGTGTTGTATCTTCGCACAATGCATTTCTGTGCATATTACCACATTTGGTACTGCAAAGGAATCATGTGAAATTGAGGGATGACTGCACTGCTTTCTTTCTGGGGGTACGCATACCCCTAAACATTTTGTGAATCTTTGTACTTTTGTCCATTTAGTGTATTTGTTTTTCCCGATTTGAACTATAAAATGGTGATTTTCTTGAGTCAAAATGAGAGTATCCATAAACACTTTTTTAAGGAGAAAAAAAAAAGCACTGGATGGCTGTCTTTAGGTTCTCCTGTTGTTTTGGAAAGTGTAGGCAGAGTTAAATTCCTGAGTTAATTGTCTCTGCCATCCCAACATTCAAGTTGTCTTGGCAAATTAGGCTTTGAGAGATAGTATTTTGCTAAATTAGTCTGTACCACCTTAATTGCATAAACTTATTCTGGAGTTGCACACAGCTCCTCTTCCTTCTTGACCTGAAATTTCTACATAAGGTGTCACCAGCATCAACTGATCAAAAAGAGCATGAGTCTCCGATCTTGCATGGGCGGTTGTCCAGCCTCTGCACAAATCTGAAGACCTCAGGACAACGCGGCAGCAATGTGTTTCTGAAATGTGTGAGAATTTTCTCCTTGTGTCAGCAAAACCCTGATAGGAGGCTGTGCAAGTTCACACCTTAAATTTAAGCAGTGTAACTTTCTCTGTAGATCAACCCTGATTCTCCAAAGTGATGAAAACCTTCCCGTGATAAAGAGTCACAAAGTTCTATTGACTTCCAAAGTTGTTAAGGGTAATCAACACTCTCTTTCTTTCTTTCTTTCTTTCTTTAAAAAACAACAGCTCACAAAAAGGAGGACCTGGGTTTTAATGAACCCACCAAGTGTACATCAACTTTGTTTTTTTGCCCAACTGTTACAGGGGCATCTTTTTCTTAATGCACTAATTAGGAGAGAAAATAAGAGCCAGGTAGGATAAATGGCTGGTTTTACCTGTTAAGTGCAGTGTGTGTGTTGAAACAGGGAAGAGATGTTTCTGAAAAGATGTAGGCGGTAAAGCTGTCCATGGATCAGCAACTTTTGAGAGTAAAAATATAAATTTGTATTTCCAAAATACTTTGTTTTCTCATATCTTGTTAATAAGTTAAGTTCTGTTGTTCTGATCTATTAAGATCTGGAATGGAACTCTTAAATGGGGTGATGAACAAAGAGGGAATATTTTAGCTCAGTCTTCTTCCATAAAGAAGAAGAAGAAGAGTTTGGATTTGATATCCCGCCTTTCACTCCCTTTTAAGGAGTCTCAATGCGGCTAACATTCTCCTTTCCCTTCCTCCCCCACAACAAACACTCTGTGGGGTGAGTGGGGCTGAGAGACTTCAGAGAAGTGTGACTGGCCCAAGGTCACCCAGCAGCTGCAAGTGGAGGAGCGGAGACGCGAACCCGGTTCCCCAGATTACGAGACTACCGCTCTTAACCACTACACCATTCTGGCTCTACACCATACTGGCTACTACACCATAAAGTCTTTGGCTTAACCTCATAGGCTTTGGCTTAACTCATCCCACATTGGAACTAAGCTTAAATTGAGAGCCAGTGTGGTGTAGTGGTTAAGAGCGGTAGTCACGTAATCTGGGTAACCGGGTTCGCGTCTCCGCTCCTCCACATGCAGCTGCTGGGTGACCTTGGGCCAGTCACAGTCTCTCAGCCCCACTCACCTCACAGAGTGTTTGTTGTGGGGGAGGAAGGGAAAGGAGATTGTTAGCCGCTTTGAGACTCCTGAAGGGGAGTGAAAGGTGGGATATCAAATCCAAACTCTTCTTCTTCTTCTTAAATATGTGTAAATGAGGCATAGGGAACCTGTGGCCCTCCATATGTTGTTGGACTTCCATGAGTCACAGAAGGAGCAATGGTCAGGAATGATGGAAAATGTAGTTCATCAACATCTGGAGGGCCACAGGTTCCCCAGCCCTGGTGCAACTATGCTAAGAAATAGGCTGCCCCTATTACTCTTCCATTCTTAAGGAAATCAGCCCTGAGTGCTCACTGGAAGGACAGATCCTGAAGGCCACCTCATGAGAAGAGAAGACTCCCTGGAAAAGACCCTGATGTTGGGAAAGATGGGGACGACAGAGGACAAGATGGTTGGACAGTGTTCTCAAAGCTACCAGCATGAGTTTGACCAAACTGCGGGAGGCAGTGGAAGACAGGAGTGCCTGGCGTGCTCTGGTCCATGGGGTCGCGAAGAGTCGGACACAACTAAACGACTAAACAACAACATTACTCTTGCCTCTATCATCTTCCTATCATCTTATCACAGTCTCCACGTGTCCCCCTCCCCATAAATTAGATAGAAAGCTCTCCAGGTCAAGGCCTGCTACTGTTTTTATGCTGCTTTGTAAAGGGCCATGGGCATCTGGAATGATGATGATGTGTTAGCATTCTGTATTTTTCACTTCCCCAATTAATTTATATTTCCGTCAATCTGCTGATGCTAGATTCCACAGAGAAAGTGGGAAGGATGGAGGCAGGTTGTATGCTGGTGAACCGTGGATAGCAACAAGTGAGCAACTTGCTGCAACACAGGTTGGGAATAGACTGAGTCTTTTTAAGCCTCGGTCTCCAGCCTATCTCCTACAGGCTTCACCAGTGCTTTCTTCTTCTTCTTCTTCTAAAAAATGTTTAGAGGTACTGTTATTTTCCTACTCATATTGAAATACAGCCCCTCAATGAGGCCAAACCTGGATTCACAAAATGTATTATTATTATTATTATTATTATTATTATTATTATTTGATGGCAAACTGCCACATGCTGTGCCTTACTTGGATCTGTCTGGAGTCTTGGAAGCTTGACTACCCTACATTCTCCTACAAATGGAGCTTGTTTGGAGGTTCTAGCAGGGGAGTGCAGCTATCATATACCCTTGACTGAAGAACAGTACACTCCTTCTGTCTGGGATGATCGTCCTCTTCCACCAAGTGCGCAGCTTCGGGAGGGACACACATGGAGCAGTGAGGGAGGAAAAGGACACCTGCCTGGCCAGCCAAATCAGCTGAATCAACCTTGGCGATCAATGGGGTGACAGATGTCACAGCCAGACAGCCCTCACATCCAGATTCACAAAATGTTTAGGGGTATGCGTACCCCTGCTTTCCCCCAGAAAAAAAGCACTGGGCTCCACCCCCCTTCAGAGTCTTAATGGGCCATTCCTCTGACCTTACAATGTGGAATCTTCCTTCATTCCACAACCTCCCTTCTCTTTGCACTGCCAGACTGGTGATGTCTGGTGGGAGGCATCTACTTCTTCAGACTAGGAGGTAGGTGTTGGTGAGGGTCCAGGCTGCGGCCCTATAGGCCCCAGTACTCTTGGCTATCCCTCTGGGGGGCCCTGTACAACCTCCAAAGGCACAACACTCTCCCTATCTCCAGCAACCAGCTCTGAAACCCTGGTATCCCTGCAGTCTCTATGTGTCTGGATTACTGCTAGATTCAGGGCTTAACCTGGCCAGAGATGGGAAAGCTTTGGACTTCCAGACCCTAGTGGACTACAACTCCCATCATCCCAGATCACTGGCCATAATGCCTGGGGCTGAAGGGCGTTGGAGTCCAACAACATCTGGAGGGCCAAAGATTTCCTGTACCTGAGCTAGACCAGCCAGGTCCTTTAAGATTCCATCCATGATTCATTTCCCCTCGCCTGGCATTACAAATGATGGATTTTCTTTTACTCATAGTGAAAGTGCTGGTATTAATTTATGTTTCTCCTCACAGTAGCAAATAGAATTATCACTATTAATTGATAAACTGTGGCTTCCTGGTGTGTGTGTGTGTGTGTGTGTGTGTGTGTGTGTTTTCCTCTCCTTCTTCGGAAGCAAATACTTCAGGAACAAGCACTGAAGATCCCATCATTGGTGTGTGGTGGTTCCTCACACCTGTAACACATATTTTGCAGCTTTCTTTCTTGCTACCTTTCCGCAAACCTGCCGATGTGTCTTCCCACCTCTTCCTTTGGGGAAAAAAGTTCCATCTCACCGTCTGGCAGCCCAGCATCACATTTGAATGAGGTGTTCCACCTAGCTACTTCAGATCTCTTGCGCTTATTTCTATTGGATATCAAGTTGTAGACATTGGTTCCAATATGACTACCGTCATGGTCTCTAGAGCAGTGTGCAAATGGACTCTGGGAAATTCTCCATCATATTTGTGGGGAGAGAACTTGGGGAAGGAGAGGGGAGATGGACCATATCACCAAGTTTATCCAGGAGGAGGAAGAGAACCTCCCCATCTCTGGCATCCCCAGGCAGAGACCCATCTGAAATCCTGGAGAGCCTCTGGCAGTCAGTGTAGGCAATATAAACCTGGATGGACAACGAAGGATCTGAGTCAAAATAAGAATAGCTCTGTTGGGTTAAGCCAAAGCTCTGCCTACTCCAGCTTCCTGTTCTCATAATGACTAATTAAATGCCTATGGGCAGCCCACAAGTTGGAACTGAGCACTAAAGCAATCTCCCCACCTGCAGTTTCCAGCAATTTGCCTTCAAAGACATACTGCCTTCAACAGAGAAGGTAGAACACAGCAGTTGCAGCTAGTAGTCATTGATAGTATAAGGCGGTTTCCTCTGCTCCTGTTTTTCTTTGGGAGCTGGGCCCACCATTATCAGTAGCCATGGAAGGTAAAGGTAAAGGTACCCCTGCCTGTACGGGCCAGTCTTGACAGACTCTAGGGTTGTGCGCCCATTTCACTCAAAGAGGCCAAGGGCCAGCGCTGTCCGAAGACACTTCCGGGTCACGTGGCCAGCATGACATTGCTGCTCTGGCGAGCCAGAGCCGCACACGGAAACGCCGTTTACCTTCTCGCTAGTAAGCGGTCCCTATTTATCTACTTGCACCCAGGGGTACTTTCGAACTGCTAGGTTGGCAGGCGCTGGGACAGAACAGCAGGCGCGCACCCCGCCGCGGGGATTCGAACCGCCGACCTTTCGATCGGCAAGCCCTAGGCACTGAGGCTTTAACCCACAGCGCCACCCGCGTCCCTCCACAGCGCCACCCGCGTCCCTAGCCATGGAAGAGCTCCCTTCTTTTTTCTTCAGGTCTTTGTGTTTTTTTGCTCCCCCCCTGATCTTTTGTTCTCTTCATGTGACAATTGTTTTTGTGTGCAGTCCCAGGAGGGATGCACCTTGTGATCTTTCTCTCTGAAGAAAATTCTCACCTGCCTCACAAATTTGCATCTCTGTAACAGAAGGCGTAGAGGGCATTCAAGGTGCAAGATAGGCATTTGATTGCCTCTCTGTTACAAGAACAGAAGAAACTCAGGAAAATCCCAGGTCCACCCAGATACAACCAAGTCCAGAATCTCCCTGTGACATTATCTGAACAATCTCCATGCTAACGGTCAACAGTGAATAGCAGCTGCCTGTTATCCTCCCATCTCAAAGCACAATAAAGCGATTCTTTTTCTTTCTTTTACATATATATATAATTTTTATTTATTTTCCATTTGATATTATACATTCACATCATCATCATCCACTTTACCACTTTGGCTCTTTAGAGCCTATCGACTTCTTTCCCTCCCGCCTCATGGCTTTCAAAATTAACCTTTATATCATTGCATTTTGTACGCTTTCCAATTCTAATTACGCTCATTGCAAAATAACTCAAAAATTAAATAAAAGTAAAAAGATAGAAAAATTCTCATTACAAGTCTTCCGACAACCCTGCTAATGATGTTATTTGCTTTGAATAATCTTTCAGGTATCGTATAGATTTACTCCAGTTCTTTTGGAGTATTTGATCATGCTGGTTTCGGATTTTTCCTGTCAGCTTCGCCAGTTATGCAAAGTCATCTTCACCTGCCACTCTTTTGCACAACAAAGCGGTTCTTACTTGAGACTAAAGGAGATAATTTATAACAGTCAAGGCCTAGCAGCAAGCACTGGGTACTCTTGCAGAGACACTGCTCTTGTGCTCAGATCCTACTTGAAGGTTTCCCATGGAAATTTGGTTAGCTGCTGTGAGAACAGGATGTTGGACTAGATGGGCCATTGGCTGGATTCAGCATGACCTTCTAATGTTCTTATGAAGAGACATCAAGATTCCAAGGTACATGAGCAAGGCAAGAGAAACAGAATTGAACGGAAGCAAGGAAGATGTCCCAACAGCAGTGTGGTGTAGTGGTTAAGAGCGATAGACTCATAATCTGGGGAACCTGGTTCGTGTCTCCACTCCTCCACATGCAGCTGTTGGGTGACCTTGGGCCAGTCACACTTCTCTGAAGTCTCTCAGCCCCACTCACCTCACAGAGTGTTTGTTGTGGGGGAGGAAGGGAAAGGAGAATGTGAGCCGCTTTGAGACTCCTTCTGGTAGTGGTAAAGCGGGATATCAAATCCAAACTCTTCTCTTCTTTTAAAGATGAGGTGGGACCACCACACGTTCAAACATGCACTCCATCTGGGCAGCACCTAGTTCTCAGTAACAAGACAGTGTCCTGCCCCCTGACTCCATCTCCTGCTTTGCCCTTCTCACTGGCTACTTGAAGTCCCCAATGAGGCCCATGGGAGGGGCAATGAGGGGTTGGAAAAGGCAAATCTGTTGCGTGGCAATTCCTGCCCCCCCCCCACAGTTCGAATAAATAAAGACACCGGACACAAGAATTTACATTAATGGGCAAAAATGGCCACAACTTTATTGATTGCAGGTAAGAGCGGTATTGGCTTTAGGCATTGGCCCTATCAGACTAACCGGTATAAAACCGGGAAGGGTTAAGCACCAACAGGGGGAGCCCCCGAGATGCACATCCCTAGGCGCTCCCCGAGGGGTTACCACTCGGGAGCGCGCTTTAGGCCCTAGCCTCCGTAGGTTTCGGACAAGGCAACGCCCCCCGTAGTCCTTTATCAGGCTACCCTTCAACTTTGGGGGAGGTGATGGCGTTCCTCCCCCCCGACTCATTTGCAGGATAATACCCCTGCCAATGCCTAACTGCCAAACCAAGGTGTTGTGACGATTTGGCTATGAGGTAGGCGAAAAAACCAAGTGGCTTCAAAATACAGCCAAATGGAAAAAACTCCTACCAGGACCTTTGCGGTGACCAGCCGAAGCCCATAGCAAAGTCCAAATGCAAACCTAGAGGGTGGGTGGGTGGGAAACTGCAGCTGGCTGAAGGAAAAGAAAGGGGCGAGCACGGGCTGCCCTGACTTTAAATGACCTGACCTAACCCCGCCCCTGTCGCCAGCCGATTGGCTGGCGTCCTAAGAGATAATCCCTGGGATTCCCAAGTCCTGCGGGGCTGAGCTAGCCCCGTGAGGTGGTAGATGGGGCGTGAGCCCGCAACCCCCCCTCCTTATGTCGGGAGTGGCTTTCTTCCCCTCTTCAATGTCTCAAATCACAATGGGAGGACCTCCATCGCTGGGTGCCAGCCTTCAAGCACATCACCCTACAACCTAAGAACATAAGAAGAGTCTGCTGGATCAGGCCAATGACCCATAGAATCATAGAGTTGGAAGAGACCACAAGGGCCATCGAGTCCAACCCCCTGCCAAGCAGGAAACACCATCAGAGCACTCCTGACATATGGTTGCCAAGCCTCTGCTTAAAGACCTCCAAGGAAGGAGACTCCACTACACTCCTTGGCAGCAAATTCCACTGTCGAACAGCTCTTACTGTCAGGAAGTTCTTCCTAATGTTTAGGTGGAATCTTCTTTCTTGTAGTTTGGATCCATTGATCCATTGCATATAGACCAGCATCCTGTTTTCACAGTGGCCAACCGGGTGCCTGTGGGAAACTCACAAGCAGGATTCAGGCACAAGATCATTCTCCCTTCCAATGGTTTCCAGCAACTGGTATTCAGAAGCATTACTGCCTTCAGCTGTGTTGGAGAATAGCTATCATAGCTAGTAACTATCAATTCTCCTCATCTGCATGAATTTGTCTTCTTTTTTTTTTAAAGCCATCTATGTTGGTGGCCATCACTGCCTGCTGTGGGAATGAGTTTCATTGTTTAACTATACACTGTGTAAATAATGACTTTCTTTTATCTGCCCTGAACCTTCCCTACTTTTTCTTCCTCCAGCTCCTCTTCTATCTGGGGCTGCAAAACCATGCCTGATCCTGACATGTCTGAGGGGCCCATGACAGAGCACAGCTAATCATCTTTCCGGCTCATTGATAACCAATAGATGATCTGATCCTAGAAGGTCTTTTACACCTTGAGCTGTTACGAAGATGTGCTGTCGTTAAATGAGAAATAAATCCATTGAGCTCATTCTCAAGACATTTATTCATGATTTATTTGTCATAGCCATTTTTGTCTCTTTAAAAAACAACAACACAAAACCAAAATGGCTGAAAAGAGTGGAAAACAGCAGCACAATAACAAAACAGCAATTAAACGTAAATACTTTAAGACCTGACAGCATATAAAACATACATAAAGCCGCCATCCCCAATAAAACCAGCCATTAAATGTCTTGTGCAAAGAAAAGAGCTTCAGAGCCCTTCTGAAAACATGAAGTCTTGGAGGAGATCCCCAGGGAAGAGTTAGAGTTGCTTTCTTGCTGATTTTATGAAGCTTATTCAGCAAGGAAATATGTATCTTGGTGACTCCTCAACACACAGATGTATTCTGCTTTCTTTTTCTCTTATTATACTGATATCCCACCTTTTTTTAAGGAGCTCCAGGTCGCACACATGGTTCTCCCCCGTCCTTATTTAATCCCCACAACAACCCTGTGAGGTGGGTTAAACTGAAAGACAGTGACTGGCCCAAGATCGCCCAGTGAGCAGAGTGAGGATTCCATATTGTCTTCCATATCGTGGTTATTAATATTGTACATATGGAAGAAATGGAATGAATAAAAAAAGGCTCTTCTCCAGTCCAAAAATAGGGTTCAAAGGTTTTACTAACAGAACTTGCTCCAAAACAGACACTTAAAACAAAAAATGTTACATCCAAATACATACATTATATCATGTGCTTGGCCAAGCATAGGCAGAGCATCTTAGAAATATGAAATTACTTTGTCTAGAACTGAAATCAAAGTTCTCCCTCTCTCACACGCAGACTCCATTAGCCTGATGCTGTGTTGTCCTAGAGAGAGATTAAACACACATCCTTTCTCTTCCAATGTTTGAGAGAGAGAGAACTAAGACCAGCTCACACAAAATGGAGATTTACAACTGAATACTCCCCATGTGATTTAAAGTTAAACACCTCGTGTCAGAGTAGCAGAGATACATTCTAAGTTAATTATCAACCTGTTAGGCTCTCAGCAACTCCTTTGTTTAACTACTGCGGAAGTTTCCATGCTATGCATTTAGCAGTACACATAAAGAGTTGTTTTCCATTAAACAATTGTACTCAACATTCCAGGTTGTACTCTGACACTCTAACTGCTATGCCACACTGGCATATATTCTGCATTATCATTATGAATGACTCCATTTGGGGGAAAATTTAGAGGCATGGTGGCATCACCAATGCATTGCAAAAATGAGGACTTGATTTGCATTTGCTAATGCATATGTATAGAACTATCTCTCAACATAGAGAGTAAGACTGTGAGCAGGTGGCCTTTGTACTTGCTCAGTTTTCTATTCAAAGGCTTCCTACAGGTGGGCTGTTTCCACCACCACCACCACCGCTGCCACTTTCCTTTTTTATGGTTTTTTAAATCTTTAAACTGGACCTGGACCAGACATCCCTTCAAGCAGAACTGTCCTCTGAAACACCTTCTGATAAATGGCAGACACATAGCAACTGCCCTGGAGAGAGCCTATCAAGGGCTATTGTAAAACTTGCTGCACTGAGCTATGGTCAAATGTGTATTGACATGTGTGTGTGTTATTTGCATGGAAACAACACATCAGTGCCCATTAATCAAGCACTATGTATGTGAGTGATTGTGATCAGATCCATGCAAGCAAATGTATTGCCATCTACAATAGGGATAAATTGCGCATGCAAAATCATATCTGAAAATCCTGAAATGGGCCACAAATGAAGCATCTGATTTATTTATCCATCAGTACTATTTATTTATACTTCTTTCCCCTTTACTAGGGTGGGTTGCAACAATAAAATGTGCAATTAATGAGCAAAGAAAATGGGGAAGCCACAAAACAAGAAAAAGGGTTAAAACCATTCCATATATAAATTATATAAAAACAATTCAACATCTAAAAACATTCTGAGTACAGATGCAGGCTGGGATAATGCTCCATTTTAAAAGTATTGTTGAAAGAGAGAGATTTTCAGTACGTGCTGAAAAGACAGAAGAAGTGGCACCACATGCCTGATATTTAAGGGGAGGGAGTGCCTAAGGTATGTGCCACCACATGAAAAGCCTGATTCCTGGATCATACAGAATGGATCTCCTGATAAGTTGTTATTCGACGGAGGCCCTCTCCAGCAGACTACAGTGAGACTATCTTTAAGGTGAAGGATAGAAGATAAGGTAGTCAGAAGCTGGGGGGGGGGTGAGGGTAGTATCAAAACTGCTCTTTAGCTAGTGTTCATCTAGGTGTTTGCCATTCAGTTTCTGTGAGGGAAGGGGAAGTTGTCAGTTTGGCTGGCATCAGACTCCACACAGACCTATGGGGTCAGTGGCTTTTGGAATCAGGCTGAAGACTGGAAAGGCAAGCCAGGAAGCTGAGAGGCTAAGAAGAAGGGAGCCCCAAAATGTGGCAGCTGCAGTGAGGGTGTGTATTAAACCAACAGAGAAATGGAAAGCCATGGTACCAGTGGTAAAGTAGGTCTAAGGGAAAGAAGGATGGAGACAGGCAACTGGGATGAGAAGGGGCTAACAAGAAAGTTAGTCTTCCCACATCGAATTGAACTAATCAATGGTTCTTGCATGTAGGTGTGGGTGTTCTGAGATAACAAAGAGAGTGGGAGAAAATAAGGAAGATTTAAAAATATATTTCCAGCAGAGTTAATTCCTAGTTCATTTTCCCTTTCTCTTTGGCGTGGTGGTAAGAATCTGGACCAGAGGTTCCTTTTCCTTGGCAGCCCTGAAGTAAGACTTTCTATAAAGTTTTGTAGCACAATCTATTGTAACCAGATGATGCAATACCATTGCACCAAAAACAAGATCATAAGTGATTTATTATTTATGGAATGCAACTCATAAGGTTTTCTATAAAAGTTGCTACATTTTAATAAAAATCATGTTCTGAAAACACAACATATATACAGAGAGAGAGAGCGAGAGAGACAGAGAGAGAGAGAGGGAGAGGTGCCCAAAGTCTGAGTAGGGCATAAGTAATCCATGTTCAGGCATCTTGAGAACCTGGAATAGGTGAAAAGGGATTATGTAAGCTCATGTCTGCTCCTTAAGGTGGAATGGAAATGTCAACAAGATGCTGGTGCATTTTTTTATGAGGACTTCTGTTTCTACATACAAAATTATGTGGAAATGTGGAGAACTGAACTGGAGCTTGGAAAGGTGAAAAACCAAGGGGAACTACAATTGACAGCTTGGTACATCCCTACTAGCTTCCGTCCCTGGTTGTTTGCCCCCAGAAATAAGGGATTTTCTTTGGAACCAAAAATAGAGGCTATTAATTTTGGGGTCTGATCTCAAAGTCCAACATCTCTACACTTCCAGCCTTTGTGATTTATTTTAGTAATTAGCCATGGTAACGAAACATTGAGCCTCCAGACTCAATCGCAGCATACCCCTGGTTACAAGAAGCTGGGGCCCAGAAAATTAGGAAGAGCTCTCTCCATCATGCTCTGCTTTGCCAACTCCTTAAGGGGATTCTGGCTCAGTGGCTGTTCTGTAGCTCACATCATGCAGACCATTGTATTTCAAGTTTTAAGCTCTGCATTTGCTTTCTTTTTCTCAGATATTCATGCATGTCATCAGACTCCTTCACAACTGATAATTTATTAATTTAAAAAAATTAATATACCACTTGATTTTAGTCAAACCTCAAAGTGGTAGAATAATGTGGACTTTCAAAAATCTTCCTTGCCCAAATAGGAAGGAGGAAACCCCACCTAACCAGGGAGAGAAGAGCACTTTGAGTAATTCTAGAACATCTGTACTTTCAAAAGGCATTCTTTTGTGCATCTTAGTTTTGTGAGAGCACTCTCTCTCTCTCTCTCTCTCTCTCTCTGAGGGAGAGAGACCAGACCACAATGCTTCTCTTTCTCTCTTAAGAAACCTGACTTTGTGGAGTTGTTATAAATTTAAAAGAGAGTTGGGTGCTCTGGTGTGTCCTGTGAGCCACTTGGATGTAGCCTCTAGCAAGTTTCCGCCAAGGGAATTCAACTGTCAAGGTAAAAATGTTTGGCCAATTAAAATATACAGTGGTACCCTGTTTGCATACGTCTTGGTTTGCATATATTTTGGACTACAAAAACGTCAAACCCGGAAGTGCATGTCCCGGTTTGGAACCTTTTTTTGGATTACAACTCATTTTTTTTTATTATTATTATGAACAAAAAAAATTTTGGAGGCCCCATTGGCGAAAGCGCACCTTGGGTTACAACCAGTTTTGGCTTACAAACAGACCTCCGGAACGGATTATGGTTGTAAACCAAGGTACCATTGTATGCTGTTACATCTGCAGTGATCTATTTAAATATCCAGGGCATCACATGCAGTGGTTTTTTTAAAAAAAGGATTCATGAATGAGCACAAAGCTTGATGATCTCAGCCTCGACATTCAACTGCCAGTCATCAGGCATCGAGCAATCAAGTGCTGTGCGTCTCTGTGAGAATCAGTGCTCCATGTCATTCATTCATTCATTCATTCATAACATGTTTTTAGCCGCAGTTCCAGTATTTGCTCAAGGTGACATCCAAGAGTAAAAATAGGCTGCAATAAACCTAACATTTCAAGCAAACAAATTGTTCGTCAGACAATCAAAACATCCGTCGTGAAAAAATAAAATGCAGCAGAAAACGATCTCAGACAATGCTGGAAAAGGAATTAAATGCCTTTGGGGAGCATGGTGCAGTTGAAGAAGCTGAATGCATGCATATATGGATGGAGAAATAGCACGCACTGCTCACAGCCACATGTCACTTCTTATGGTTGCAAAGGCCAGGGGAACTGAGTTCCAGGACAGTATGACTATAATTTATTAATTGGAGAAGAAGAAGGTCAGGTTGCAGCAATTGAGGCCCTGAGCTATAAGTTGCATATAACCAGGGGTGGAGGAAGGGGGGTGCGGTGGGTGCGGGCTGCCCTGGGTGTCACCACTGGGGGGGGGCACAAAATGCCGGGCGGCACTCACAACAGGGCCTGCAGCGCACCCGAGCTGCAGGCCCTGTCATCAGTACCGCCCTCCTGGGAGTGACGTGGTGGCTTGGGCTCAGGCAGGCTCCGAGCTGCTCAAACGGTCTGCCCACTGCTTCCCCTCTGCTGTAGGGTGGCTGAGTGGAGGGAGGCAGGCAGACTCCAGAGGCCCCATGGGCACGCCGCCCCTAGCGCCTGAGTGGCTTCCTCTGCCGCTGCGTATAACCACGTATCCTTTGTAGGGATGTACCAAGCTGTCAATTGTAGTTCCTCTTGGTTTTTCACCTTTCCAAGCTCCAGTTCAGTTCTCCACATTTCCACGTCAGTTTGTATGTAGAAACAGAAGTCCTCATTAAAAAATGCACCAGCATCTTGTTGACATTTCCATTCCACCTTAAGGAGCAGACATGAGACTGTTGTCTTTGTCCATGGGGTTTTCTTGGCAGGGATACTGGAGTGGCTTGCCGGTTCCTGCTCCAGGTATGTATGGAAGTGAGAGCTGGACCATAAAGAAGGCTGATCGCCAAAGAATTGATGCTTTTGAATTATGGAGCTGGAGGAGACTCTTGAGAGTCCCATGGACTGCAAGAAGATCAAACCGATCCATTCTGAAGGAAATCAGCCCCGAGTGCTCACTGGAAGGACAGATCCTGAAGCTGAGATTCCAATACTTCGGCCACCTCAGGAGAAGAGAAGACTCCCTGGAAAAGACCCTGATGCTGGGAAAGATTGAGGGCAAAAGGAGAAGGGGACGACAGAGGACGAGATGGCTGGACAGTGTTTTTGAAGCTACCAACATGAGTTTGACCAAACTGCGGGAGGCAGTGGAAGACAGGAGTGCCTGGCGTGCTCTGGTCCACGAAGAGTCGGACACGACTAAATGACTAAACAACAACATGAGATTGTTGTGTGTCACATGTCCGTTTACATTCCAGCACAGTGTGCTGGGAACTTCCGTTTGTGTATAGCTTTTGCTGTTCTCTCCAAGAGGACATGAGAGAGAGAGAGACAACATGTTTCTTTGTTCTGATTAATGCTTAATAAATCTTTAGCTGTTAGAATGACTTCACAAGCCTCATGCCTACTTCTGTGTGCGCAGTACACTCTGCTAATTGCATGCCCTGGCTTTTGAAGTCCGGGTTGCTGAGTTACATTGGAGCATGGGCCAATGGAAGGAGACAGCACAGCTGGGGCTTATCAGCTGGCCTCCTGGCCCTCTGCATGTCGACACATCTAAGTGTGAATTTCTCTTATCATGCACATTTTTGCATGCAGAGCCACTTCCCCCATCCAATGCTTTTTGTTTGTTATTTTCACTAATACGTGCATATTTTTTTTGCACAATTTATCATAGTAGAAGCATAGTATCTGCACCGTACTATAGGCAGAGTGTAGCCATGGCTGGAGACAGAAATGCTTCTGAATGCAAGTTGCTGGAAAGCACAGGAGAGGGTGGTGTGCTCCGCTGCTGCTTACCAGCTTCTTACAGGCACCTGTTACGCTACTGTGAGAATAGGATGCTAGAGTACATGGGCCATTGGTCCAGGCTGGTTCTATGTCCTTAAGTCACTGCATAGCAACAGCCAGGAGTCTTCAAACAAGCACCACATTGCTCCTTGGTAATGTGGCACAGCCAGTCCTTACTCAAAGAGGGAGATTCCGTAAGCACTGATCAGCTGATTTGTGCTTATAGCAAACCCCCTGCACCTGCCAAAATGGCCTGCAGGAGTTGGAGGAGTTCAGGATCTAGCCCACTGGTCAAATCCTATTCCTCACATGCGGTGTATAGCAATGGGCAGTTCTCCTTGTTGTGCAGCAATAAAACTGCTGGCACACTTGCAAAGCTAAGCAGGGTCCAATATGGTTTCAGATTGGATGGGGGACCATGTGTTGAGATTTCCCGCATTTGCAGGGGGTTGGACTAGATGATTCTCAGGGCCCCTTCCAACTCTACAATTCTATGATTCTATGACCTGTCTTTAGGTGATGTTATTCCACCCACTACAGAGCAGCCCACTTTGCACAAATGAAATGGAAAAAGAGAGCTGTGTGTCTGACAGATTTTTCAATCTCTTTGTCAAGTTCACATCCAACTTTGGAAGAAAAAGTAGCCAGAGGTGAAGATCTGAATTCTCATCTCTTTCTCTCATCTAGCCATGCTGTTTGCGCTTTAATGATATTTTGGCTGAAAGGGAACAGATGAGTTCATGTATCTATTCTTTGGCTCTTCTTGGATTTTGTATCCAACTTTCTCTCTGAAAACACTCTTAGATCTGGCTTCGTTAAGAAGGCCTGCTTCAAAGGAAGCTATACATTTAAAAGTCCAGGTTTCCATTCTCTCCGTCCTTCCAGTCCTGGCAGGGAAGGTGAGGTCACATCATATGGTGCTTCAAATGGTGAGCTCTACTCCAGGCTCTTCAATACTCTCTGTCCTTCCCTCAGGGCAAGATGGTTCCTGGGTAACACTGTGGTGAAATTTGTGGAAGGGAGAGACTCCTGTCACTGCAACCCCAGGAACCAGATGATGAACAGCCCTTTAGGTTGTTCCACCTTCTCTCTCCCCTTCCGTCAGAACAAGATGGTCCTCAGATTGTTTGTTTGCACTCTGAGAAGGAGGTAGGGAAATGGAAGGCTCCTTCAGAGCAGAAGAAAACTTTCCAGAAATTAGAGGATGGGTTTCAGCACAGCGCAAAAAAGAAAAACAGGAGGAAATGCTTCTGGCTGCTAAAAAGCTAAGACATTGTGGTCTCCAGAACTCCTGGGAATGTGAGGAAAACATCTCTCACTTCCGCAGCCTCATCCCTGGGCTGTGAAAGTGAGTTGCTGCTCTCTGGTCGGCCCTACAATGGGTCCCGTTCCCCTTTCACTCTGACTGCTTTGAGCAGCTGGCAGAACTTCATGACAAAGATACTGTTTTACATCTCATCTCCTCGCAGCCTGGAGCTGTGGGAACAATGGTAAATGTTAGCGTGGAAATCTCACTGTTTGCACATTGCATCTTCGCAAATGTCACTGTGCGGTGCTGGATTCCTTTTTGGCTCTCTCACAGCGCTTGTGATTCCCCCTCCAGTGGTAGCTACTGTACTGATGGCAGAAGGAAACAGGGTCAGCCCGACTGAACAAGCAGCCCAGGTGATCTCTTGGGCGTCACAGTAAATTCAGGGCAGCAGCAGAAAAAGTGTTTCTGGCCTGAAGCACATTTCAATCTGAAAAATCTTCTTAGTGGGGTGGGTGAGCAAATACTCATGGTGGAGTGAGAGGCGAAAACAGATGCAGTAATGGATATGAATTGTACCTTCATAGAATGATAGAATTGTAGAGATGGAAGTGACCCCAAGGCCATCTAGCCCAACCCCCTGCAATGCAGGAATCACAGCCAGGCTACATTCCAACCAAATAATAATAATAATAATAATAATAATAATAATAATAATAATAATTTATTACTTATACTCCATCCATCTGGATGGGTCCCCACCAGCTACTATGGACGGCTTCTAACAGAACATTAAAAACAAAATAAAACACCAGATATGAAAAACTTCCCTAAACAGGGCTGCATTCAGATAGAATCATAGAATCATAGAGTTGGAAGAGACCACAAGGGCCATCGAGTCCAACCCCCTGCCAAGCAGGAAACACCATCAGAGCACTCCTGACATATGGTTGTCAAGCCTCTGCTTAAAGACCTCCAAAGAAGGAGACTCCACCACACTACTTGGCAGCAAATTCCACTGTTGAACAGATGTCTTCTAAAAGTCAGATAGTTGTTTATTTCCTTGACATCTGGTGGGAGGGCATTCCACGGGGCAGGCGCCACTACTGAGAAGGCTCTCTGCCTGGTTCCCTGTAACCTCACTTCTCACAGTGGGGGAACTGCCAGAATGCCCTCAGTGCTGGACCTCAGTGTCCGGACTGGATGATGGGGGTGGAGACGCTCCTTCAGGTATACTGGGCCGAGGCCATTTAGGGCTTTAAAGGTCAGTACCAACACTTTGGATTGTGCTCAGAAACGTACTGGGAGCCAATGTAGGTCTTTCAGGACCGGTGTTATGTGGTCCCGGCGGCTGCCCTCAGTCGCCAGTCTAGCTGCCACATTCTGGATTAGTTGTAGCTTCCGGGTCACCTTCAAAGGTAGCCCCATGTAGAGCTCTTTGCAGTAATCCAAGCGGGAGATAACCAGAGCATGCACTCAGGTGCAACATCCAGGCAACCAAGAGGCATTATCACAATTCAGGGACATATTGCAGCTGTTAATCGGGTGATACCCACCAAGCCAAATCCTGGCTAATGCACTAACATTCGTGGGATCCCTGTTAAGTTTTGATTTTGCTCAGCAGAAACCCAGCGGAACAGGACATAAAGCTTACGGTCTCCCTCCCCGTGACTTTTGGATGTGACTGGGGGGGGGGGGAGCAAACACCATTGGTTTATTGATGTACAAAGCTTAATAGAAATGAAAAATGGGAATGATCTGAAATGATGTTGGATTTATATGGAAAATAGAAAATGGAATGTACAGGGATCCATACAAAATTAGGTAAAATATGATTGGATAATTAGGAATTGGATATGACTCGCCTTGAATTAAAAAGCAGCATCGACAAAACAATCCATCAAAGTAAGTAACTGTCCTGAGCAAACCCAGCCCAAGGGGAACAAATGGGTGATAGCTTAATTTATTATGGCAAAGCACTCAACTGCAGCAACTTGCAAGGGGCACAAGGGTATCCACACCTGCTGCTTATCTAGCTAGGCATCTAATCCCCAGGCTTGAGTCCTGAACTGGACCATTGGAGCAACAGCGTGACCATGTCTCTACTCTAACTTAACACCCCTCAGCTGACGGGGTGCACACAAGCAACCTGAAAATTCTGCATAGCAGCTCCCACTGTGCCTGGTGCTTTGCACCCATCCTTGTCTTGGCTGCATATTTTTTGATGTTTTGTTTATGTTTTGAATTCTGTGTTATCGTTGTCCCACCCTCCATGTTCCCTCAGCCGTCCTGAGCATGGTTTTAACTGTGGAAAGGTGGCATAGAAGTAAAATGATGTATGTATGATGGTGCCCCGTGACTCTGGACAAATAGAAACAAGGGAGCATGTGCTTCTATAGCGCCTGTATTCCAGAGACATTCGTACTACAGTAGCGCCATCTTACCACTACTGCATAACTACCCAGGGGGCACAGGACAATTCTATACCTTCTTGCTGCTTTCAGATACCAACCCTGCGACAACATACAATGTTGCCAGATTCTGCACAGCAGCGCTCAAAATTCAACGGACCTGTGTCACAAACTAAATTTAATGAGCACTCATATCAGAGTGCTCTGTAGACTGATAGCTTATAGTCTTCTCAGGGCCGGATTTAGGTTTGATGAGGCCTAAGCTACTAAAGGTAATAGGGCCCTTTATATGTCCAGCTGTCCTTTGTCAACAACAAATCGTCACTGTTTTTTGTCTTGAATATATGCTATAAAGTAATTTATGGACCTAATAGGTAATGAAAGCCATTTGCACATAACAAAATATGTATTTTATCAAAGTAATTGTTGAACTGAAATGTAATTAAAGGTAAAGGGACCCCTGACCATTAGGTCCAGTCACGGACGACTCTGGGGTTGCAGCGCTCATCTCGTTTTACTGGTTGAGGGAGCCGGCATACAGCTTCCAGGTCATGTGGCCAGCCTGACTAAGCCGCTTCTGGCGAACCAGAGCAGCACATTTACCTTCCCGCCAGAGTGGTACCTATTTATGTACTTGCACTTTGACATGCTTTTGAACTGCTAGGTTAGCAGGAGCAGGGACTGAGCAACGGGAGCTCACCCCATTGTGGGGATTCAAACCGCCAACCTTCTGATCGCAAGCCCTAGGCTCTGTGGCTTAACCTACAATGCCACCCGCGTCCCTTTTGAAATACAATTAAGAAGAAGCATATTAATAGTGAAATACAATTAAGAAGAAGTATATTGGGGGGGGGGAGCCCCAAGAGAGTGGGGCCCTAAGCTATAGCTAGTTTAGCTTATACATAAATCCAGAGCTGACTGTTGTATATACTAACAACTTATGCGATGCCACTCCTGTCTAATGTTCCTAACTCTTTTTTTTAAAGACTTTCCTTGCTTCCTTTAGATTTTTATAGACTTTTAATTCTTTTTAGTTTTTCAAATCATTTTTTCAGATTTTAAATGACCGTAATAAAGATTTGATTTCATTTGATGTATATTTGTAGATTCATTGGACTGATTTCCATTTTGGACATGGGACAAATAAGGAAACGTTGTCAGTTTCTGCTCCCGTTTCGGTTTTCATCAGACTCCACCGACATCCGTAGTTACAGGCCAGATAATTATGCTTTCTTCTTTTTGTTCTTTGCCCACAAGAAATCTCCGCTTTGGTTACCCTGCAGTCCTTCCTCAAGCTGTGCATGAAATAAAGGAGGAGATTCCAGCGCCCACAACCAAACGGCTTTGGGAACAAAGGAATAAGATTAACCAGCTTCCCATCTGTAAAACACAGGCATTGATATAATTATATCGGGACCAGATTGATTTAGAGGGCTGAGAAAAACACTCTTGATAACCCAATTAGCCAATCATCCTGGCAAGTGGAGCCAGCAGGGATCCTGACACATCATGAATCCCAACCTTGTCCAATTTGCCTCATTGGCTGCTTTATCGAAGTGGGTTTTGTGCTTGGTGTCCTCCGAGGGACAATCTGTGAATACATGATTAGCGGAATAGCCACATTTGTTTGAGCGAGATGGAGTGAGCAAAATCAAATGCAAAGAAGAGTAGCTAAATCAGAGACTGGGGTGGGGGAAAAGCTTCTGGTTTAAAATGAGGAAGGAGGGAGAGTACTCTGACTCCTTTTGTGGAACTCACGATTTGTAACATTTAAAATTGCACTGGATGCTCAAGATTGCCAGAATCAAATATGCTCCATGTCTGTGTTGTATTAAACCCCAGAACTGTCCTGATCAAGTATCCAGCTACTCCCTTCCCTCTTTTCCTTTCCCTCCGGCTAAGAGAAGCCACGCTGCAGGCCTGTGCTGGGAACCCTGTGTGATGGCCTGGGACTCGGGTTCGGACTTGGAACCGGAGGAGTCTCGGTCCGCACTGGATCCTCTGCCTCAGGCCAGGTCTGGGGCCTGATTCTGAAGAGCCCCAGTCTGCGCAGGTTCCCCTGCAACAAACATCAGCTGGGCCGAGTCAGGGGCCTGAGCCTGCCCTGGCTCCAGGTGCAGGGACTACCTCGTTGCCTTGAGCTGGGCCATCACAGCTGCTCTGCTACCGGCTGGGTCAGGGGAGGCTGAGGCGGCCTCTGGGTATAGTAATACACCAACGTCTCCAAGCTGCAGAGACTCAGGTCTGAGAGAAGGAGAGGCCTGAGTACTCGCAGGAGGAGTGCTTGCCTTTGGGCGAGTCCTGGAGGTGAGTCACCATGGGATCAGGACCGGCTGCTTACCCCATCAGAGATAAAAGGCTGCTGGACCCTACCCCTGGTTGCAGAAGCAATGTTGCTGCTTGCTGGAACCTGCCCGTTACCCTGTGCCTGACCTAGCCTGGTTTCCTGCCTTGGCCCTGTTGGACTGGCTCCTCGTGGAATCCTTGGATTTGGGACGGGACCTGGACTGTGTTGCTCGAGTTAACCCCCGGGCCCAGCTCACCCTGCCTGGCAGCTGTATATAACCTTGCAAACAAAGCAATGATGTTATGCACACCCTTGTGAATAAGTTAAACCAACAGTCCAGTGCCAAGTTTTCCAGTAGGCATAGCTAACATGGTGCCCTCCAAACAGCCCTGAAGAGGGGCAGTCAGTGGTCAGGGATGATGGGGCATTCTTTCAGGAGTGGCGAATCATTTTTCAGTCCGATGGCCATGTTATCTTCTGGGCTACTTCCCTGAGGCCACTTCCCTGCCTGGTGAGCAAGGTCAGAAGAAAAACATTTGTAGCTTTGCACTGTAGGCTAGCACACACACACACCAGGGGTGGAGGAAGGGGTGTGTGGTGGCTGGGTGTCACCACTGAGGGGGTAACAAAATGCCAGGCGGCACTAACTATGGGATCTACAGTGTGCCTGAGCCACACGTCTCTCCTGGGAGTGAGGCAGTGGCTTGGGTGCCTGCAGGCTCTGCGCTGCCCCAAATGGTTTACCTACCGCCTCCCTCTCAGCTGTAGGGCGGCTGAGTGGAAGGAGGCAGGCAGACTCCTCAGAGGCCCTGTGGGGTGTCCTGCCACGGCTGGCCCTGCCCCGTGGGTGGCTGGCCCCACCCCTGGGCACAGGGCACACACGCTGCCCCAGGTGCCCAATCAGCTTGCTCCTCAGCGTTGCCTCATCAGTTGCCAGAGCCTGGGGTATGCACATACCAGCATACCAGATGGGGGGTGTGCAGGTGACAGGTGGTGAGACGCCAGCCAAGACCTCGCTGTCGATGCCGCCCAGCAGAGCAAAGCGGGGCCGCACTGAGCTGCCAGCCCACCTACTCAAGGGGAGCCCGGCCAGCTGATGCAGCCTTTGGCAGGTGGAAAGGAGCACTGGGCTGGGCCAGGCTGGGCGCGCCTGGTTCTCACCTACTCAAAAATTGTGCCCCACGGCTCCCCTGGCATCCCCTTGGCTGTGGGTTGTAAGTTAACTGAATTTCCAAGTGGGAGGTGGAATGTTAGGGAGCTGCCTCTGGAGTGAAAGAATGAATGCAGCTCATAAACATATAACCAGTGTGACTGGTAGGTATTTTGTGATGTTGCTCTTTTATTTTCGGATGGTTTATTGCATTTATTTTACCTTTATTGTGCATTTCTTCTGGGCCACATTAACATGCTGTTCAGGGCTTCGGGCCGAAAAGTGGAATGTAAATAAACCGTAATGTAACAATTAAGCAGTTTTCAGATGCAACTGCCAACTGTAGGCGATTTCCCAGTCGAAAGACACAAGGTTTATTCCTGCTGAAGAGCGCTTGCATTTTTCAAAGCACAAGGTGTTCTGTCTTTTCACACCTCCTCCTTCAAGTATTTTCCAAGGGAGCGGGGGGAGCCATGGTGTTGAATGAGAACATGACAAAATCTAATTTCTGAAGGATATGTTTGCACTCTGTTCCAAAGCGGACTTTGCTGTAGTGTTGGGAAACCAAGTTAGACATTTCCTTTATGCAATCTCATTGGTATTCTCTTACCTTTGCACACAGAACTCAGTGAAAGGTATGTGCCATTAGCTTTAAAAGAGACAAATGAATGGATGGAGTTGTTTGCTCAAAACATCCAAGCTTTCGGCAATCTCTATAGTGACGTTGTACTTAGACGCTGAAACAAGTTTTTCGTTTGATGATTTAATCCAGCTTTCGAAAAGACAAAATAATTGTATTTGATGGCCGGGAATTCAATCTGTCAAGCCGAAAACATCAATTTTTGTTAGTGTTTACAGCTTCCAACAAGCAGCGTCCTTTATTTTGGTGAAATATTCAGTAGTGGATAAAAAAAGAAGCATAAATCATCAATTTTTGCATCTCCTCCTTTTTTGACAATGCAGGTGGTGGTGAGGAGAAACACAATACAAAGTTTAAAACATACCTAAGTCAGCTAGGCAAGTGGATTGACATTAATTGTATTGCCTGCTTTGAAACCTATAACTAAGCTGTCAAAAGCTACGGCTCGGAACTCAGGGACGTTTTCTTAAGGAAATTCCACTTTTTAAGCAATACTAATTCATTGTTAAAATGCAAGTGTTTTGGCACCTGCACTGTGGGCAACATCTCCGAATAATTTTTAATGGTTTTAATATTTCCACCTTGCCACTTCACTATAATTAGAAATGGACTCATTGAATCATAGATTTGTACAGTTGGGAGGGATCTTTGGGGTCATCTAGTCCAACCCCCTGCAATGCAGGAATCTCAACTAAAGCATCCATGACAGATGACCATGCCAATTCATTGGATAGCTAATGGGTGCTTTAAGTGCATTTATTTCCCAGATAATAGCTCCAGGGGCTGGGAATTGTATTATTTAATTTTGATGGAGGAAATAACATTGGATAATTATGGTTTCTTTTGCAGGGAAGGGCCATAGCTCAGCGGTGAAGCATCTACCTTGAATTCAGAAGGTTCCAGGTTCAGTCCCCAGGATCTCCAGGTAGGACCCTTTATAAAATACTGCATGTGTGAATTGTCTCTTCCAAAAAGCATTTCTTTTGAGGTTACGTAACTTTATTACCTGTGAAAACCCATTTCACACTTGCAAGGTATTTCTTTGAGCTTGTCATCATCAATTGATCAACGTGCCGAACTCCTCAGAGGAGGGAGTTGTAATGGTTCTAGGGGTTGCTCATGCGTAAATCGGTGCCAACACCTGGCTGGGTTGCCTGAGTGAACCCTTTCTGTCTGGACAGCCACTCGCCCGTGTCTGTCTCAATCTCTGGCAGAATCCGTCAGTGGGCATTTCTTGAACTTCTTCCAGCATAAAAGTTCTTTGACGCCTAGTCTTCGCCTACTCTCCCTGCGCAGAAGCCTTCTGCGCAGGGAGGGTGTGGGCATCGGAGGACCCATGCTCTCCCCGCTGGTCCCCGGCGAGGAGTCTTGGAGCCACCTCACCAATTCCCCCATCTGCCCCCCTTCTCCACTGGAGCTACGCTGATTTCCTTCCCCAGAAGATGTGCTGCTTCTCTCCCTCCCAGGACACTCTCCGGAATCCCTCTGGAGCCCTCCCTCTCCCTCTGGCTCCGATGGCAGTTCCCTGACAGGAGTGAAGTGGATTTGAGTAAAGAAGATCCCTTGCACGTGAACTAGTGGCAAGCCAGGTGTCCCCGTCTTATATTTGTTTACTGGTTCTCCCTGCCTAAGTGCAGAAACATTGAAACTTATTTTATTAGTTTAGGCCCAGTTCTCCAATCTGTTAAGGTCGTTTTGAATTGTGATTCTGTCTTCTGCGGCATTAGCTACCCCTCTGTCAGGGAATAGCCAGAACACGCAGTTTTGTCAGTAGCAGGGGAGGGTTCTGAGCAGGAACTGGCAAAAGAGGAAGACAGGGAACTGAGGCACGAAGCAGAGCACGGGGCGGGGTGTAGTCAGGAGGAGCAAGGGGTCAGGGATGGTGAAGAGCCCTACAACTCACCAGAGACAGTAAGAGGAAATTCAGACTCAGAAAAGGGGGCGGGGCTTTCATACCAGCACAGGCAAGGAGGGAAATGAAATGTAAAGAGCAAAGACGTATCACGAGGTGTCCACACCTACTTTGTTGGCGCCGAAATCGAAGGAAGCCACTCCCCGAATCTGACTAGACAGATTAGGACATGTAATTTTGAACTGCAGCTGTTCCTTGTACATATGTAATAAAGACTGTAAATATCACGCTGTGTGTGCTGGAGTTTTGCTGCGAAGAGGGAACACCACCTTTACACCCTCCCAGTTTAGTGTCATCCGCAAATATGATGAGCACCCCCTCAATTCCTTCATCCATTTACAAAGACGTTGAACAACAATGGGTCCAGGACAGAACCCTGCGGCACCCCACTTGCCACTTTTTCCCAAGAGGACGAGGAACCACTAGTGAGCACTCTTTGGGTTCGGTCAGTCAACCAGCTACAAGTCTTCTGTCTTGTCACCTCTTATTCACCCTTTCTCTAAACAAAGAAGTCTCAAGGGCTACAACCTTTTTCACATAGTGGAGTTACTCCATCCTGTTGATCTGAACCCTTTCCAGCTGTAGAGTACAGTACCTTGGGTCTCGAATGCCTTGGTTTCCGAACAAATCGGCTCCCGAATGATCGAAACCCGGAAGTGAGCGTTCCTGTTTTCGAATGTTCTTTTGGAAGCCAAACGTCCAATGGAGGTTCCGCAGCTTCCTATTGGCTACAGGAGCTTCCTGCAGCCAATTGGAAGCCGTACTTTGGTTTCCGTAAGTTTTGGAAGTCAATCAGACTTCTGGAATGGATTCCGTTTGACTTCCAAGGTATTCTTTTTGACCAGAACCATACCCAGTATTCCATCTCCAGTGACAATTACCATGACTGTTGCTTCTTGGGATGTGGTAAGCCCACAGGATGAGGAAAGCTCTAACGCAAGGGTAGGCAACATCTCAGCTCCAGAGATTGTTGGCTTACAATTTCCATCCAGCCCAATAAGCATGGCTATAGCCAGGGCTGATTAGAGTTGTGGCCCGATAGCATCAGGGGGGCACCATGTTGTCGACCCCTGTTCTGCAGAGCTGGGGGAATCAGAGGATTAGAGAGCTGGAAGGGACCCTGAGGATCATCTAGTCCAAACCCCTGCGATGCAGGAATATGCAGCTCTCCCATATGGGGATTGAATCTGTGTCCTTGGTGTTATCAGCACCATGCTCTAACCAACTGAATTATTCATGGTATATGGGGAGGGACAGTTCTCTTTGCCAGAAGGGCTGCATAAAGCATGCACACAAAATCATTTTTTAATTTCTTTAAATAAAAAGTCCATTAAATACTGGGAAAAGAGCAGAGAAACATATGATCCAATATGAGAAAAAGAAGCAAAGGGGAAAGTGTTTTACGGAATAACTAAAAAGGAGTAAGTGTGACAACAGGCCCTTTAGGGATGTATTCGCAGCTAAATAATGTGTGACGCTCATAATCTCAGCAGCCTGTTCCGAATCAATGAGCTGAGAGTCTTGTAATGTTGCTGTTAACACCTCCAATAAGGAGGCAAATATTTCCCCATTATCTTTCCTTAAGCATGAAGGAAAAGTATTCATTGGGTTATAATGGAGTTATGGCAAGGAGCCAGAGTTCTGCTACTACACCAACCATTATTTCCGCTTGGATCTTCAAGTACAGAACAGCTATTGGGGTGGGGCGCTCAGAACATTTATTGCTTTTGCCAGTGCTTCCCCCCCAATAAAAATATATATGTTTAGGGGTACTCTCATTTTCCTACTCATATTGAAATATTGCCCCTCAATGAGGCCAAACTTAGATTCACAAAATGTTTAGGGGTATGCGTACTGCTGCGTACCCCCAGAAAAAAAGCATTGGCTTTTGCACAATTAATTTCACCTTTATAATTCCTATTCAGTGACATTGATTTCCTCTCTGTTGTTGCTCCATTTTGTTTCCTCCTGAAGGCTTTCATTTTCGTTCCCATATTACTCACACAATGGCCTTGGTCTGTCAGGGATACTATAAGAGACAAGGTGTCGTGTTAGACCAGTCATTCAGATTTGTGATGAAGGGTAGCCAAAATGAATCTAGAATAACCTTATTCAGTTGTTCACACGCACACCGCCCCTCAAATAGAATCGAAAGAAGGGGACAACAGGGATACCAAACCTATTGGCTCTACCAACCATGCTATGCATTCCTACTGCCCTCCTCCATGTGTTGGAAGGATAAGCTATGCCACAGGGAACCTTCCTTACTTGTGATGTAGAAACCGGCGTAGGGTGTTGAATGGATTGTGGAGGATGAACAATTAGAGAAAGTTCCCCACAGCAGACATTCAGCCCCCAACATGTGGGGTGGTGGAGGATTAAAAGGGTAC
This sequence comes from Podarcis tiliguerta, assembly GCF_965153285.1. Taxonomy (NCBI): domain Eukaryota; kingdom Metazoa; phylum Chordata; class Lepidosauria; order Squamata; family Lacertidae; genus Podarcis; species Podarcis tiliguerta. The sequence continues at coordinate 6,596,733 of NC_139542.1, forward strand.
AGCAGTTGGGAAAAATAACACCCAAAGAAGGCTAACGAGGACATTTATTGCTGCATTAGCCCCTTAACCCCCATCCCGTCTAGTCCAGGATGAAGAACCAAGCAAGATGATGTAACACCACTATGTCGCTAACAAGATATGGCAAGGTGCTAATGCCACCAAGAACAAATGAAATTGTTGCGGCAGTGGCAGCTGTTATATTTTATTATCCTCCCCCCATCTGTCCTTCATGCTAAGGTCCTGGGCTGCGTTGCAGTCATTTAAAATGCAACATTAAGAACAGCTTTAAAACACACACACTTTACAAACACACACAAAAAATAGCTTAGGTTCTCAGTTGTCAAAGGCCGGGGGTAAAGAGGTGCATTTCCAGCATTTGCCAAAAACTGTTTAATGAAGTTGCCAGGTGCACCTTCCCACAACTTAGGGGACACCACAGAGAAGGCCCTGTCCCGCCACCACACTTGAATCTCCGAGGAAAGCAGAACTACCAAAAGGGCCCCCTCTGCTGATCTTTACACCTGAGGGAGTTTGTAGAGAAGGAAGCAGTCTCTCAGATATTCAGGGTCTGGGTCATATAGAACTTTCAGCAGAATAAGGGCAGTGCATCCTTTTTGGTAACTGCAAAATCACTGAAAGTGGTGTTTTTTGTTATCATTTTTGATGCTGTCACATATGCAGAAAAGGTGAGTAATTTTGCCTTAGCCATACAATAAGATACTTGAAATGAATCCCCTACTTTGGAGATGGGCGCAACAAAAGATGCTATGAGCAGCAAGAATCTGGGGCACTTTCAAGTATAGGAAAAGTAGTTTAACTAGCAGTTTAACTATTTATAGTTCAGTGATGGCCAAACTTGGCCCTCCAGCTGTTTTGGGACTACAGTTCCCATCATCCCTGACCACTGGTCCTGTTAGTTAGGGATGATGTGAGTTGTAGTTCCAAAACAGCTGGAGGGCCAGGTTTGGCCATCACTGCTATAGTTCAACTACCCCACAGCACAGCAAACCATGACTTGCTGGATTCCAACCTAGGTTTTCCTAGGATCTACTACTGGATTCCTCAGGGAGAAGGTCATTGGCTATGTGCCACTGCTTATAAACTTCCCAGAGTCATAAGGCTGAATGCTGTTAGAAGCAGGATGTTGGACTAGATCAGGGTTGAGGAACTAGTGTTGCTTCCCAGATGTTGCTGTATCCCAACTTCCATCAGCCGCCCACAGCATGGTCAAAGGTCCGGGATGATGGGAATTGTAGTCCAGGAACATCTGGAGGGCTTGACAGGTTGGCTATCGCTAGATTAGATGGTGGTTTGGTCTCCTTCAACAAAGCTCTCTTTAGGATTTAGGTTCTTTTGTTCTTACAAGACATTCTCAGCTCATTGTGTCTCCATTCTTTTTAAAAAGAAAAATAGTTGATTGCAAAGCTGAAATACAATTAGGATTTGAAGTCTGGTAGTATATATGTGTGGATCATACTGTGAGGAAATTAGAGAGACTTGAACAAATCCAGTAGGCTTAATTTACTGAAGAGCCTGCTTAATGCCAAAGCCGAAAGCATAAAAAAATTAAATTAAATTTGGACAGATTCATATTTGACAATTTAGGGATAAGAAGAGAGAGAGAGAGAGAGAGAGAGAGAGAGAGAGAGAGAGAGGATGGTTTAATGAGTAGGTTAGTTATACATTCTCCCAATAGCCTGATTGGGCAAATGAGACATTTGTTCAGGACAGTCTTTAAGAAGTACTCTGTATCCATCTGCTCAGCAATCTTCTCTAATGTCTATCTTTTCATTATTCCTGTGAAAGAAGAAAAATACAGATCACTTCTTTCAAAAACAATCGCAACTTCAAAGAGGAAAACTTCATGTTGCAAAACAGCACAAACAACTGGAAATGTCTGTATCAAAATTATGATTACACTTCCAGAAACGGACGAAGATGCAACAGCTTTTGCCACCACCCCCATCTCCTATCTCAAAATCTTGTCAGTTGAGTAAGTTTTTGACTTTGGTGTGATAAGCCACCTTTTAGGCCAGACATCTTTTTACAGATAATATTTTAACACCAAGTCTGTTCTTTGTAAGTAACTGTCAGGAATGTGGCCCTCCACAGCGCAGCGGAAGGCACTGAGCCTCAGAAACTGAGTTAAGCGAGCAAGGGGGCGACTCCGCAGATGTAAATAAACATACATAAAACCGATGGAGAGTCATTGCTGCTTATCAGGCTGCTTGCCTGCCAAGAGATCATTATAGTGACTGTCTTAGCGGTTCAGGACTGTCAGGTGCCAAAGAGTCATATTGGTTCCAAACAATGCAGCTCTGGGTCCTCCAGGCAGCCAAATAAAGTTGTGAATGCTTGAAATAAAAAGAAGTGGAACCCAGCACAAAATCTGCTTGCCCATTTGTTGCCCTTACTACTTTATGGACTCAAGGGCATCCTGATCAAATTTGCAGATGACACCAAACTGGGAGGGGTGGCTAACACCCCAGAGGACAGGATCACACTTCAAAACGACCTTGACAGATTAGAGAACTGGGCCAAAACAAACAAGATGAATTTTAACAGGGAGAAATGTAAAGTATTGCACTTGGGCAAAAAAAATGAGAGGCACAAATACAAGATGGGTGACACCTGGCTTGAGAGCAGTACATGTGAAAAGGATCAAGGAGTCTTGGTTGACCACAAACTTGACATGAGCCAACAGTGTGACGTGGCAGCTAAAAAAGCCAATGCAATTCTGGGCTGCATCAATAGGAGTATAGCATCTAGATCAAGGGAAGTTATAGTGCCACTGTATTCTGCTCTGGTCAGACCTCACCTGGAGTACTGTGTCCAGTTCTGGGCACCACAGTTCAAGAAGGACACTGACAAACTGGAACGTGTCCAGAGGAGGGCAACCAAAATGGTCAAAGGCCTGGAAACGATGCCTTATGAGGAACGGCTAAGGGAGCTGGGCATGTTTAGCCTGGAGAAGAGGAGGTTAAGGGGTGATATGATAGCCATGTTCAAATATATAAAAGGATGTCACATAGAGGAGGGAGAAAGGTTGTTTTCTGCTGCTCCAGAGAAGCGGACACGGAGCAATGGATCCAAACTACAAGAAAGAAGATTCCACCTAAACATTAGGAAGAACTTCCTGACAGTAAGAGCTGTTCGACAGTGGAATTTGCTGCCAAGGAGTGTGGTGGAGTCTCCTTCTTTGGAGGTCTTTAAGCAGAGGCTTGACAGCCATATGTCAGGAGTGCTCTGATGGTGTTTCCTGCTTGGCAGGGGGTTGGACTCGATGACCCTTGTGGTCTCTTCCAACTCTATGATTCTATGATTCTAGTGCTGGGCATCAAGCGATGCCACCCAGGCACAATGCCAGGCACTCACAGATCACAGCACACAACACCCGAACCGCCCCCACCAGCCTGAAAACAAATCATTGGTCATTCCTGCACCCGAGCCGTTGGACCAGATCTGCCAGCAAAAGGATGCAGCTCTATCCAAATCATTTCTTAGATGTTTCCAAATAACCCCTGCAAAGCTTGAGGCAACTGGCGAAGGAAAGAGCAAAACATTTCTCCTTGGAAAGTGCACATTTTCCATGTGTCCTGCTGTAGGAATCTTTCTTCCAATTATTCCATCTCTTCATAACTGGCTTCTGTAGGTGAGGGGAGTTAACCTTATAAATTTGCAAAGCGCCCCTTGTGATATTAAAATTCTGCGGTTCCTAAATATTTAATATGTATCAGCTGCCTAGCAGAACCGGAGTTAAGAAGCTCGTGCCAATACATCGCTTTCCTTCAAGGAGATTGCAGATGCTGCTCACGGCTGGCAAAACATTTTGTGTTCGGACCAAGCAGCTCAGTGCGTAAGAGAATCTATGCATGTGCTTCTTCGTTTTTCATTTAGATGCTCCAGTAAAGGTTACTGTGGGCTGTGTCCAACATTTTCTGCCCACCAGCACATGAGTTCTGGTGTGGTGTAGCGGTTAAAGTGTTGGACTGGGACTTGGGACACCAGGATCCAAATCACTACTGCCTCTCAGCCTAACCTACCTCACAGGGTTGGTGTTGTGGGAATTAAAGGAAGAGAGGGAGAGCCATGTACGCAACCTCACTCTCCTTGGAAAAAGGGGTAGGATATAAATGCAAACAACAACCACAACCACAACAAAAACAACAGACAGATGAGTTTTAATGTTGTGCCACAGAGGAAGCCAGCAGAGCGATTGCACTAGCAGAAACTCAGATTACAAATTACCTAAGAGAACACTGTAAACAACCAAAAACTTTGAGTAACGCTTGTAATGTACTAAAAACTAAGGTAAAAATGGGTTGTTTTAAGAGAAATAGAGAAAATATATGACACAGTTGAAAAAGACTGAAAATGCAAGCCATGGAGGGGTGTCTAAGGATTCAGAGGATCCTAAATGATGATGATGTCTAATGTTTGAATTTAAATGTGTAGTGTAAAGCTGAATAAAAAAAGTTTTTTTTTTTTTTTTTAAAAAAGACAATACATAGATGGGTCTGACTTGGTGAAAGGCCTGTGCTCTTATGTTGTTCCTATGAGATCTTACTCATTTTCTCCTACATATTCAAGGAATTGAGCAACAGCAGGCTTGTTTCCTCACCGCTTAATCTCACCAGCATGCAAAAGCTGCAAAACAAATTCCAAGGAAACAAGGCAAAAGTTAAAAACGCGGACGCGAAGAGGATGCCACGACAACAAGGCATTGCCAAAAGAGGCTAAACTGAAGCAAACAAGTTATTTTCCCTTGGTCTAAGAGAGCAGGAAACGAATTGGTTTTTGAAGTGTGAGAAATGAAGCAGGAGTGGCTTGCACTTCCATCATTTAATAAGGGACAGAACGAGAACAGAAGAATTGCTTTGCTCGGTCACACAGAGCAAGGGCTGTCAAATCTAGCGTTGGATTGCAAGAAGAGACAGTCTGCTTTTCCCCCTCTTCTTTTTCTCAGGGAGGCCGTAAAAGGAGGTGAGCCTCAACCACATGCACACAGCAATTTCTACTCTTTGCACAGAGTGGACTGCCTCTGTAAATGAAGGTTTCATGTAGTGATCACAAATAACAGCCATTGCAGGTGTTGGGAAAACATTCTTTAAGAAACAGATACAAGTTCCTGGAAGCTTTAAAGAGGTTTCCAGAATATTCTTCAGTGTGTAGGCTTGATTGGTGTCAGCTGAAGGTGCAAATAAAGGGAGGAAGTTGCAGGATGCAATTTCCACAAGAGGAAAGCACACACACACACACACACACACACACACACACACACACACACTATCAGCACACATGCTGACAACAAGGTTGGAAGTAAGACAATGTGTGACAATGTGTGGAAGTAAGACAATGAGTTTTGCTGTGTCTGGATTGTTAACTACTGGACTGAGATTATGCCGTGCTGGAGAGATAGAGAAGGAATGTAAATAGCTTGTATATAACAGTAACAGAAATGCTTGTGCAACCAGTCAAGCAATAAAGAACCTCTTTATTGAAGAATTTCAATATGACTCCTGTTCTTGCCCTCTGCCTCCGGGAAAAACTCTGCTACAAACAGTAAGAAGTGGTTTTACCAAGGTGCCACCACACAAGCAGAAAAGTGCAGCGGAAGTGTGTGGGAGGCAACCTCTAATAGCAGGATCCCTCTTCTGTGAATAGATGCACCCTGTTTTTCAAACATGAGCATCCATTGCTATGTCCTATGGCAGCTAGTTCTATAAGTTATTGGTTGAAGCAATAGATGCCATCATTTCTCAGCCCTCGATGTATTGCTGATCAGCTTCATTGCTTGGCCCTATACAGTGGTACCTTGGGTTACATACGCTTCAGGTTACAGACGCTTCAGGTTACAGACTCCACTGTGTCCTATTTGAACCCATAAACAAAAATACTCTGTGTCAGTGTGATTTGTTGTTCTCCTGGGAACTTTGTGGCTCAGGTGCCTTGGCATGCAATGGGCAGTTCTCGGAAGGATGGCTCTGAACTCCTTTGAGGCATGGCTATGGACTCCCCTTGTATGTGTGTGTGTGTGTGGGGGGGTGTCTATAGGATGAATTCCTGCACGTCAACATTCACCACTACCCCAGTGGAATTCCAGGTGAGGCCAGCTCTGTTTCAAACTAGGTGGGAGGTTTCGCTTTCATGTACCCAACTCTGCTACGTCCCATTTTCTTGAGAAAAGAGGGAGGTTTCTCTTTCATGTACCCAACGCTGCTACGTCCCATTTTCTTGAGAAAAGAGGGGATAAATGTCCCATCCCTTAATTGCACTCTACTATTTGATGAGCATTAATGCCACATGCAGCCTTTGCTGTTCGTCACAGATTTGTTGTGCACAATGGAGAAATAGCAAATGTATCAACACAGAGAGGTTCAAGGCATAATTACTGAGTAACACTGCGACTGCTGTGACTGATTTTTTTTGGGGGGGGGGGGAGATGGGGGTTCTGCCAGGAAAAGATAGCATCAATTTCTTGATTCCCTGGGTCTCGTGACATACGATTTATGTCCAGCCAAACCAATTATTATATTAAATATGAAACTGCTCCCAAGAAATGATCTGACATCGTTGCCGGCGGTATGCCTTATGTTGTTTACTGCAATCAGGAAAGCAGGCTATATAATTAAGGAAAGATGTGCGAGGACCAGCACATGAGCAGAGCACAGAACCGAAGACTGCCTTTTATGTCCATCAGTAAAGAGGAGCAGAATGGAATAAAAATCTGGAGCATTTTTGCTGTCGCTCCCACGCAGCCACCACAAAAGGCGACAAATTCCTCAGATTAGGCGGCTTTCCCCAGAAGGAATCTCAGCAGAGAACAGAAACCCCTGCAAGACTCTGTCTGTGATATAGTGGTAAAATTCATAGGATCATAGAATCATAGAGTTGGAAGAGACCACAAGGGCCATCGAGTCCAACCCCCTGCCAAGCAGGAAACAACATCAGAGCACTCCTGGCATATGGTTGTCAAGCCTCTGCTTAAAGACCTCCATAAAGGAGACTCCACCACACTCCTTGGCAGCAAATTCCACTGTCGAACAGCTCTTACTGTCAGGAAGTTCTTCCTAATGTTTAGGTGGAATCTTCTTTATTGTAGTTTGGATCCATTGCTCCGTGTCCGCTTATCTGGAGCAGCAGAAAACAACCTTTCTCCCTCCTCTATGTGACATCCTTTTATATATATATCCTTTTATATATTATATAAATTAAATGACTATAATATCTTCTTCTTTGGCGATCACTCATAGCTGAGTAAGATTGTCTTCCATAAACACGGTCTTAACAGTGAGTCCGTAAGTGACTGTGGAGGCCAATTCTGGATCCACACATCCTTCCACAGTGAGGACTGAGATTTCTGAGCAGGAGTTGATCATGGTGAGGGTTTGCCAAACATACCTTCCTCTTAGTACGTTTCTCCCTTTTGTCCTGAGTTCGAGCATCTTCAAAGTCCATGACACCTTTGGTAAAGGCTGTTCTCCAACTGGAGCGCTCACAGGCCAGTGTTTCCCAGTTGTCAGTGTTTATACTACATTTTTAAAGATTTGCCTTGAGAGAGTCTTTAATCCTCTTTTGTTGACCACCAGCATTACGCTTTCCATTTTAAAGTTTGGAATAGACCTTTGGAAGACGATAATCAGGCATCCGCACAACATGACCAGTCCAACAAAGTTGACATTGAAGAATCATTGCTTTGACACTGGTGATCTTTGCTTCTTCTAGTACACTGGCATTAGTTCGCCTGTCTTCCCAAGTGATGTGTAAAATTATTTGGAGACACCGTTGATGGAATCTTTCGAGGAGTTGGAGATGGCGTTTATAAGTGATCCATGTTTCTGAAGCATATAGTAAGGTTGCTAGTACAATAGCTTTGTAAAGAAGCATTTTGGTTTCCCAGCGAATGTCCCGGTCCTCAAACACTCTGCACTTTAATTGGGAGAAAGCTGCACTCGCAGAGCTCAGGCGATGCTGGAGTTCGGCAGCAATGTTGGCCCTTGTGGAAAGATAACTGCCCAGGTAGGAGAAGTGACCAACATTTTCTAGAGTTACACCATTGAGTTGGATTTGTGGCTCTGCAGGGGGGTTGTTTTGTGCTTGTTGGTGCACCACTTTGCCAATAGTAGGAATACCTGTAGGGTAGGGTAGGGATGGGGGAGTAACTTGTAGCTCAGTGGCAGAGCATCTGCTTTGCATGCAGAAGGTCCCCATAATCTCCAGGTAGGGCTGGGAGAGGCTCCCTACCTAGAACAATAGAGAACTGCTGCCAGTCAGTGTAGACAATACTGAGCTAAATGGACCAGTGGTCCGACTCAGCCTAAGGTAGCACCTTGTGTTCCTGTGATTTAGGAGCACACAGCCTGCTCTTTAAAAAGAAATCATGTGAACATGTGCATTTAATTCCAAAATGCACATTTCTAAACATATTTTCCCTCAAAATACAGATTTTTTTAAAAAGTTTTTTTATTTACTAAAAAAAATAAAATTGCATTGGAAGTGCAAAGTGCAATGGGTATATTCATATTATTTGAAGCTTTCTTACCCTGCTCTTCAGTGACATTATGCATAGATCCCTGATGCAGAATGTAGAACTTTATCCCCAGTTAGTTAGTTATTTACCAGCAGTCTTGTACCTGATTTTTTCCGGGAATCCGAAGAAACAAAAACAACTGTGCAGTTTTGAACTCAGTGGTGAAAATCACTGCAGTTTTGAAAGGTTCATTTTGCCATCTTGGTTCAAAATCATGCCCAGCTGTATGCAAACATAGACAAAAATCTGTTCCTTGATTTCAGGAACCGTCATCCAATATTTGGTTGCGATACCTCTAAAGGCAGAATGAATTGACAAACAAATCACAACGGTCCAAAATATATAGTAGATAATTTGCTCCTAGATCCTACCCTTCACTGAATGTTCCCAGAGCTGGTTACAGAAACATCACAACTATAACAGGTAGATAGTATAATAAAATCATAAAACACAACCACAGAATTAACCAGCAACTCAGTTAATGCGTTGATGTGTGGAACATAAGTGAAAGAAGTGTGAAGACCACACCGTAAGCACAGATCTGGCTAAAGAGATGTGTCGTGACTAATAGATGACGATGATGGTGCAAGATAGATCAAAATTCCACAACCTGGGGGCCACCATAAAGAGGTCCCTGTATATGTCAAAAGTCCCTTTGGCTCCTAATTTCCTCTGAGGCATGGGTAGGCAAACTAAGGCCCGGGGACCAGATCCGGCCCAATCGCCTTCTAAATCCGGTCTGCAGACGGTCTGGGGATCAGCATGTTTTTACATGAGCAGAATGTGTCCTTTTATTTAAAATGCATCTCTGGGTTATTTGTGGGGCATAGGAATTTGTTCATTTGTCCCACCCCCCCAAAAAATATAGTCCGGCCCACCACAAGGTCTGAGGGACAGTGGACCGGCTCCATGCTGAAAAAGTTTGCTGACCCCTGCTTTGAGGCATAGAAGCCAACTCCTAGGGGCCAAGGTCCCTTCGACCTTCCCAATAATATATTTGAGGGGCCCGGGGCACCCCAAAGTTGATAAGCATTGCCATTCAAATGTACCACCCCCCTCTCTCCACCACTCTCTCCCCCTTCAAGCCTATACTAGATACAACACGGTCTTACACTGAACGTAACTAAGGGACTCTATGATTTGAGGGGGGGGGGAGGAGAGACATTGCACATTTTTTTGTAATTTAAGAAAATCTTCAATAAGAAGTATTTCTCAAAAAATGGTTTGTGTGCATGACAGATTGTGATCGATTATGCAGGGCAGGGCTTACCTCTCCCCTCACCAGAATATTTTATTCAAGTCGGGACGCGGGTGGCGCTGTGGGTAAAAGCCTCAGCGCCTAGGGCTTGCCGATCGAAAGGTCGGCGGTTCGAATCCCCGCGGCGGGGTGCGTTCCCGTCGTTCGGTCCCAGCGCCTGCCAACCTAGCAGTTCGAAAGCACCCTCGGGTGCAAGTAGATAAACAGGGACCGCTTACTAGCGGGAAGGTAAACGGCGTTTCCGTGTGCGGCTCTGGCTCGCCAGAGCAGCGATGTCATGCTGGCCACGTGACCCGGAAGTGTCTCCGGACAGCGCTGGCCCCCGGCCTCTTAAGTGAGATGGGCGCACAACCCTAGAGTCTGACAAGACTGGCCCGTACAGGCAGGGGTACCTTTACCTTTACCCTTGCTCTGAGGCAACTACCAAATGAATACTTGTGTAATGTTCCTTTCTGTTCTTTTCTTCCAAACTGATCGCCTGCTCATTTAAAGACTGAAGGGATGTACAGTGGTACCTCAGGTTATATACGCTTCAGGTTACATACGCTTCAGGTTACAGACTCCGCTAACCCAGAAATAGTACCTCGGGTTAAGAACTTTGCTTCAGGGTGAGAACAGAAATCATGCTCCGGTGGTGCGGCAGCAGCAGGAGGCCCCATTAGCTAAAATGGTGCTTCAGGTTAAGAACAGTTTCAGGTTAAGAACGGACCTCCAGAACGAATTAAGTACTTAACCCGAGGTACCACTGTGTGAGCTTTCCCTGCCCCCCCTCCAGACGTGCACCTTCAAACCCGTAGCGCCAAATATCTTACATAACCCAGTAACATTTTATGTGCCAGTCTGAGACTCCACAATGCAAGGGGCTTGTTTTGATCTCCAAGAGCCCAGCTCCATTCAGGTCTCCTGTCCCATTTGGCACTGGAAAGGCAATTAAATATATTGTTTGTTTGCGCTTGGACAAAGCAATATGTCTACAGAAGAAAGCAGAGGCGGTATGGGGAGGGGGGAAGTGGGCTTATTCTCTCGGCCAAATGAAACTGGAAAAGTAAAAGTAGATTCTGTTTTGTTATCGAAAGGTACAGTCTTAAATAAACTTCATAAATCTCCTGGACTGGAACATTTCAATGCTGAAAGAACAAAGCAAAGAGCTTTGTTGGAGGTGTTCCCTCCCCCTATTATCCCTGCAGCTAAATTATCAAGGTGGTGAAAAGTAGCCAGCAAGAAGTTGTCAGAAGTGCAATAAATACTTTCCAGCAGAAAGACGCGTAAGTGCTTTCTATTTGATGTTAAATACAGTGATTGTATTAACAGCCCACTAGAAAATAATTCTGTATGCAAGATGGGAAAAGGGGCATGCCCCCCCACCAGTGCTATTCTTGCACACAGGGTTGTAGGAAGGGGTGGGTGGGGACAGTTCGGCCCAGGTTCCATCATGGAGGGGGTGACAAATTAGAAAGGAACAATTACTGCCCTACCAGGGGGCGTTCATGGGATGCGGGTGGTGCTGTGGGTTAAACCAAAGAGCCTAGGGCTTGCTGATCAGAAGGTCGGCGGTTTGAATCCCCGCAACGTGGTGAGCTTCCATTGCTCGGTCCCTGCTCCTGCCAACCTAGCAGTTTGAAAGCACATCAAAGTGCAAGTAGATAAATAGGTACCGCTCTGGTGGGAAGGTAAACGGCGTTTCCGTGCACTGCCCTGGTTCACCAGAAGTGGCTTAGTCATGCTGGCCACATGACCCAGAAGCTGTATGCCGGCTCCCTTGGCCAATAAAGCGAGATGAGCACCGCAACCCTAGAGTCGGCCATGAGTGGACCTAATGGTCAGGGGTCCCTTTACCTTTAGGGGGGTTCATAAAAACTTTTTTTAAAAATGCCTGCTCCAAAGGTCTTATCTTACTACACTAGGGATTATATAGCTATATATGAAACTTCATGCATATCAGTTAATATCTTGACCCTCCTCCACGAAAATAGCTGTTTACTTGGCCGTTTTCCTATGTCGTGAAGGCTGAAATTTCAATTCAGGGGAGCACTTACTGTTTCCAACCCTAACCCTGCAGAAAACCATCTAATTAGACTTTAATTTGATTTTGACATGTTTTTAGGAGGTAATTTAATTATTGTTTGATTTTATACCAATGTTACGTATCTGATGTTAGCCACCCTGAGCCCGACTTCAGGTGGGGAGGGCGGGATATAAATAAAAGTTTATTATTATTATTATTATTATTATTACTTATTATTATTCCTTTGTAAGAAAATATGAAATAACGTAAAACCATTTTTGCAGGCAAAAATAAATAAATAAATAAATAAATGGGGGGGTGACAAGAGGTTTTCTGCACCGGGTACCACCTGACCTTCCTATGCCTCTGCTTGCACATCCCTCATAATGTTTAATCTGACAGAAGATTCAAACAAGCTGTTTCAAAAGTGGTACAGTCATCACATGGGCTTATACATCCTCTTATTACCATGGAGAATCCGAAAGCATTTCGGATAAGGCTGCTAAGGATTAGGCCGGGGATCCAAAAGTTGGGAACAATCTTTGCGAACTCAGGGCTGAGAACATGATTCCAATACTGGAGTTTAAAAAAATGTTATTATTTTATTTTTATAGAAAACCAAACTGAAGCTCCAAACAAATTGCCGCATCCAGCATCAATTATCTTTGGTTCAGTCTGTCCAAACAGGAGCTGGCAGTCCTTAGCTAGGCATGGATCAGAAGGCAGGTGGCCAGAGATATGTGCAGTGCATTAGCACATGACTGATGAATGTATCAGTCTCCGGCTTGGAGACCTGTTCTTTCAAAAACACATTTAATTTTGCAACCAGCACAACACTGGATAGCAGTGAATCCAGTAAGTCAAAGGTTTATTATATGAAGAATTCATCTTTCCCCTTTCTAGGTATAGGTTCAGATGTTCACTGAGTTGTATCCTCCTTTCCTTAGCTTGAAAATTAAATTTTGCTGCATGAGGTTCTCCATGTTACAGACAAACTGCTTTAATATTAAATCCCTTCTTCTTCCTCCCACAGTGTGTGTGAGAATTGTTCTTTCTTGGTGTGGGGTAAAGGTCTTTTGCAGCATCCTACCGAATCTGAATTCCCTGGGTTTTTGGTTTGGGGTTTTTTTTGCTGTTGAGGAGCTTGGATGCAGGGTTCAAGGAGACTATAAAACTGATAAATCTTTGTGGAGGAGATTGGACTTGTTTGGGGTTTTTTTCCCCCGGAACTGAGAATTCCTGCCAAGGGGGTAGTGAAAATTCCTGCAAACCCCCCCCCCCCTTAAAGACCCAATGTTGTTATACATCATAACACATTTGGCCTGCACCTAGAACTTGTCCCTGTTTTTAAAAAGTAAAGTACAAGCTGTCCACAACAGCTATTTGAAATGTGTGTGTTTCATTGTTGTGATATAAGTGCGTTGGCTGGAGATATGCGAGGCCGGGAGATTTTTAAAAAAGCAAAAATAGGAAATGGACCTAATTTTAGAGACAGAGCAGGGCCATTATGATTAGATTGCTTGCAGAATATTTTGTACCAGGGTCCGGCCTTGTTAATGATTTCTCTGAAGTAGCACAAAATCATTGATTATATCTGAGCAGGTGAATTTAACCACCGCAGCTTTGAGTGCCAAACATTACCTCTGATGGGGGGTAATTAATTCTATAATAATGCTTCAGTGTGCTTTATTACAAGGCTCCTAATAACCTTAGAAGAGCCTTGCTGGATCAGACAAAATGTTCAGCTAGACCAGTGTCTTGCTTCCCACAATGCAAAACCAGGGACGGCTTTGAAGCCCCCAAGGAGTTATTGCAGGCAAAACTCTTTCACCATGCTTTTAGCTCTTTTGCAGTGCTTTGCATTGTACCCCCTAACTCACAGGAAGCAATTTTAACAGCAACTCTTTAAGCTCAGTTTCATGGACCTGTTCAGGGTATGGTTAACAGATTTTTTTCAATGAATCTGGGGGCACTTTTTATTTTTATTTTTTTTGAAGCTGAGTAGCAACAGGGAGTTAGTAGTGGGGATGGTGAAGCAAAAGACCCTGGGCCCAAGCAAACATGCATATTGTATAAAGGTGCAAAGCCCTTCTTTTGCACCCTGTGAAACATAAATGCGCAGAGTTTTTTTAAAAAACTGGGCAATGGCTGCCTGCCTGCAGCTCCTGAGCCTCCCCCAATCTGTCAAAACAAAGGGGGGAAGGGGGCAGGAGATTGGGGGAGGCTCAGAAGTCATGGGCAGGTGGTATGCCGTTGCCCAGTTTTTAAAAAACTCTGTGCATTTATCTTTCACAGGGTGTGAAAGAAGGGCTTTGCATCTTGCCTGGCAGAGAAACCATGCGCCTTGCGCCCCTCCTGGGCAACAGCCACTCTCCTGTGACTCCCCAGCCTACCTCAATCTATCAAAACAAAGGGGAAGGGGGCAGGAGATCTGAACCGCCGGACGTCCCCGGTTCCTCTTCGGCAGCGGCAATGGCAGTCAGCAGCCTGGAGCCAGCCAGAGCCAACTTTGCTACCAGGCTGAGGCTGCCGTTGCCACATTTCCCGGGGACAGATTTGCAAATCTGGGGACATTCCAGAGATGGAATTTGTCCAGGGACAGATTTACAAGTCCAGGGACTGTCCCTGGGAACCAGGGATGTCTGGTTACCTAGTTCAGGGGATAGTCTATCTGCAGGGATTTTATCCTGCTAGAAATCCAGGAATTGTCATTCCACTGTATTGGGAATCTAATATATAAATGTTTGGTGAGGAACCTCAGGCCCAGGGGCTGAATGTGGCCCTCAAATCCAGCAAAAACAAAATAACGAAGTTGAACATTGTCTTGGTATTTGTTGTTCCAGTACAGAACAAAAGGAACCCATCTGTCAACACAATCATGTCTTCATCCCGCTGCGTCATCAGCTCTTACAATATAAGACAACATTGTCATTAACACAGTTGACCAGCTTCTTTTAAACCATCCCAAAATGGATTTTGCACAGTCAATAAATTTGCTCTCCCTTGGCTGCTAATGCAAAGCAGCTGTAACCTCCCACGTGGCAGCATGCCACCATTTCCACATGTTACGACAGTGAGCCTTGTTACGTGCGCACTCCTTGCACCATTGCCAGCAGAGAATTCTCGTTTCAGTGTTCATGAGGTCCTGGCCACAATGTAATCAGCCTGAGGGTTAGATTAATTAAATTCTATTGTGTAATTAGATTCTGGCCGCTCTGGAAGAGAGGAGAAGGAAAGCAGGTGCATGCTTGGTGAAGAATCTACAAGTAAGGGAGGGAGCGAGAAGCTATCTCTTTGATTATCACGATTCTATAGCATACTGTCAAGAGTTGCCGGATCTCTGTACAGCTGGCCCGTGTGGCAAATCTGTGAATTGCGCTTTGCCTTAAAAGACCTTCAAACCCAGGCTCCTCAGATTTTGTTGGACTACTACACCCTCCTTCTATCACCTTCAGTCGGCGTGGCTTCAATGACCAGGAATTATGTGAAGCCCAACAACCGTTATTGATATAGGTCTAACTGGTCTTGTAAGCAAAGATTGATTCAAGGGAGATTTGCCTTTATTTTCATTGACTTGTCAAGTGACTCAGTGCTCAGGGTTTTGTTGTTGTTGTTCTAGTTTGATTAAAGATCATATTAAAGTTGTGTACCTAAAGAGATGCTGAGGACCCTGAGATCTAACTAGTGCTGCCCCCAGGCCTATCATTTGCTCCCCATTGTTCAGTCAGAATGCAATTCTCTGCTAGCTGCATGCCCATTAATCTGCCCCCTTCCAATATCCTAATGATCGTCATTTATATATATAAACCAGTGTATAACTGTGGAAAAATGCTTCCAGCATTCTCCCAGGACACCAAAACAAATCTTCAGTACAACGAGCTGAGCCTTCCACTCAATCCAGTGGATTACTCCAGACTGTTAATTAAACTGGCAGGAACTATTAATTCTAAAAACTCATTCCTTCATCATGTTTTTTTCCCCCTTTGCTAAATGAGTGTGTGCCATATGTATACACTGAAGCTTAGGAAATAATCCATCACTAAGACACAGCTGAATACTTGGGTAGAAATCTACTTACATTACAACAGAGCCCCCTTCTTTCCTCCCTCAAGATAACCAAAATAGTAGAGTTGGGTTGTTTCAGGAGATCCAGAGGGTCTCCAACAGGTGGTTCTCCAGTCTCTGCTTAAAGATCTCAAGTGAGGAGAATCTCCTTCCACTCTACATAATTAACTCCGTTGCTGAACTGCTCTCAACATCAAGAGGTTTCTTCTAATAGTCAACCAAAACGTACACTCTTATAACCTAAGAGCATTTGATCTAGAGCTGGGATGAAGAACCAGGTTCAGCTAGTGGGCAAATTTAGAACATCACCACCCTTTGGAGACCACCAATGACAGGAGGATTGAACCACTGAAT
This sequence comes from Podarcis tiliguerta, assembly GCF_965153285.1. NCBI lineage: Eukaryota > Metazoa > Chordata > Lepidosauria > Squamata > Lacertidae > Podarcis > Podarcis tiliguerta. Next base: position 6,612,945 of record NC_139542.1, read on the forward strand.
TCAGCACCAAATGGAAGCTCTTTGTTCAGCATGGATTGTATTCACTTGGGAGTTCTGATTGGGAACTCCCAAATGAATCTGGTCCCAGTGGGCCTTGCTGCTGAATCTAAATACATGGCAGGGATCGGCTACACTTGGGAGCAGTCCAGTGGATCCCACCCTGATAGAGTTTGTATTTGGCACCAAATTTAAAACGGCCTTGGTCCAGTATACCTGAAGAAGCGTCTCCACCCCCATCATTCTGCCCGGACTCTGAGGTCCAGTGCTGAGGGCCTTATGGCAGTTCTCTCGCTGCACGAAGCCAAGTTACAGGGAACCAGGCAGAGGGCCTTCTCGGTAGTGGCACCCGCCCTGTGGAGCGCCCTCCCACCAGATGTCAAAGAGAAAAACAACTACCAGACTTTTAGAAGACATCTGAAGGCAGCCCTGTTTAGGGAAGCTTTTAAAGTTAAAAGACTACTGTATTTTAATATTCTGTTGGAAGTCGCCCAGAGTGGCTGGGGAAACCCAGCCAGATGGGCGGGGTATAAATAATAAATTATTATTATTATTATTATTATTATTATTATTATTATTAGGCAATGAAATCAAGCCCTGCTTGTAGAGAAACAACAGAGAGCACATTTCATGGCTCCTGGCTGTTCCTTTGCAGATTTACCTGTCCAGCACCTGACATCACATGCTGTTAGGTGTGGGGTAGGGTAGCATGGCTGGGGAAAGTGGGTTTCATGTACCAAATATGGACCCTTGGTGGGTCTTAAATGGCCAATGAGCCAGAGGTTCCCCATCCCTGGTACCTGTGACAACCCTTCAGGTATTTCAAGTGCCCTCCATTCCCCCCCCCATCCCTACCCCTCTAGAATAAGCACAGCCATATCCTCATACTTTGCTTCCCATCGCCTTCACCATCTTCAATCCCCTCCTCAAAACCCGTTCCAATTTGCTTATACCCTTCTTAGAATTTGGACCCAGAATTGGGAAGAGTAGCTCAGATGCAGCTGGACTTGTGCATAATAAAGTGTTTGTATTAACACAACACAAAGCTTAGCTTGTGAAGCTTGTGATGGCCAATAATGCCAAGATTCATTTCTCATCTATTTATGCCAAATCAGATATCCTGTATTTTCTACCTGCGCATATGATTTCCATCCCAACAAATGCAGAACTTTGCATGAGTCTCAATTGACTAACATGTTATCTCCAGCCCAGATTTCCATTCTATCAAATTTATTTTGAATTTTATTCCAGGATCTTATGAGGGGTTAGCTGCTCCTCCTAGTTTTGCATTGTCTCAAAATTTAATCATTACTGTCTACCACAGGAGCCAACTGAGGGGTCTCCCCCCCCAGTAAAATATTTGGGGGGCCAGCCAGTTGCTGGGCATTGCCATTCAATTGCTGTGTGTGCACCACAGATTGTGATCGATTATGTGGGGTGGGGCTTACTCCCCCCCCCCCCATATTTTATTCAAGATGGAACTCCTGTTCTGTATGGCTTTTCATCTAAGACACTGTAGAAATGATGAAGAACACGGTACCCAGGGCAGATCCACGCTTGAAACTTCCCTCCAATATGATGGGTGCACAGTTCTCAAGTTAGGAGGTCCTTGCACACACCAGTGCATGACCATTGAGGGCCAGCTGGAGAGATGAAGGACTGAGAGTCCACTGAAGCCCATGCTGACCACAGCTGCACCAGGAAAGATACGAACTGTGACCTCTACTGATAGTGTGGAGGGCCTCCTGCAGATACTCTTGTGTCATGGCTTGACTGCTGAGATGTAGCAGAGTTAAGCAAAGGTGTGTGAGAGACAGAGTCATGCAGCGAACTTGGAGTTAACAGTTTTATTATAAAATCAGAACAGGAATATACAGAAACTTGTGAGATATGCTCTCTCACGTAAGCTGGTGCTCAGAGTGGCTAGCTCATCTCATATATATATATATATATATATATATATATATGTAAAATTCTTAAATTAAATTTTCTGTTTTACAATTTAAAGAACTCATTTTTACATCCTTAAGATATCAATGACTTCATTTCTTCTCTTTCCACGGTTCATTTTGCATATCATAAATCCCTGCATATTTTACAAAAACTATACCATTCAGTATTCCATTATTGCATCCATCAAAACTTATTTACACTGTTTAATTTATCTCAAGGCTGCCAGCGTTTTCAGCTGTAGCTACACAGTTATTTCCCATATATTCAATAAACGTTTTCCAATCTTCTCTAAACGTATGTTCTTCTTGTTCTCTTAGTCTATAGGTTAATTCTGCAAGCTGCGCATACCGTAGTAGTGGCACACATAAATAACCTTTTTTTGACACCTGGGAACCCTTCTAGACTATTTTCTAGCTGTCAGGTTCCTCCCTCTGCCTCCAGGAACTTTCCTGTCTCTGTTTCGTTCTCTGTTACATGGAGTAAACACCTTGTTTGGGGCGAGGGAGGAGGTTCTAGCAGGCTTTGGGCAGACACATAGTCATCTGGTGGCAAGTCTGACTATCTTGGCTCAGGGCTGGGGCATCTGCTTGGTGGCCCCTATTCCTCACCTTTCAATATCTCCCAGCTCCTCTTCTCCTCTGGGGTGTGTCCAGTTGCCCACCAGTCTGGACCTGGGTCCAGACTGTGCTCTCCTGTACTTTCTCTGGTCAGGTGACTTCTACCACTCCTCCTCAACTAGCCATTCCTTGATACATTGTCATCAGGAGGTTCAGTCTATATGAGATAAGAACTGGGCCTTTAGTGTGATGGCACCTACCCTCCAGAACTCCCTCCTGCTGCACATTAGAGGGGTATGGTTAGGAAATGGGTGTGGCCTGGGGAGACTCTCGAGAGACAGACAGAAAGGCTTGAAGGGCATGCAAGCTTGTGATTTCTTGCCCCTGGTTAAGGACTTTGTGGACAAGTAACAGAGAGCCAGTGTGGTGTAGTGGTTATGAGTGGTAGACTCGTAATCTGGTGAACCGGGTTTGCATCTCCGCTCTTCCACATGCAGCTGTTGGGTGACCTTGGGCTAGTCACACTTCTATGCAGTCTCTCAGCCTCACTCACCTCACAGAGTGTTTGTTGTGGGGGAGGAAGGGAAAGGAGAATGTTAGCCACTTTGAGACTCCTTCGGGTAGTGATAAAGTGGGATATCAAATCCAAACTCTTCTTCTTCTTCAAATCCAGACAGCACCTTGAACCTGGCTCAGTAGCTTATAGGCAGCCAGCACAGCTGCTTCACAAAATCGTAGTATGGTTAGCTCCAAACCACAACTTCACAGCAATATTTTACACCTACCGTATTTTTCACTCCATAAGATGCACTTTTTTCCTCCTAAAAAGTAAGGGGAAATGTCTGTGTATCTTATGGAGCGAATGTGTGGTCAATCGCTGGCTCGCTTTCTGGTCCCGGCCCCTTGCCCAGGCCTCCATTGGTCAATGTTCTGCAGAAGGAGGCTTTTGTTTCCCCAGTGACATGTGACTGGCTGATTAGATTATCTGTCTGGAAACTGTAGAAACAGCTCCCTTTCCTTTCCTAAAGAAGCTGCAGAACTGTGAGTTGAACCCCATAAAAACAGAATTTTTCCCCTTTGCAAAAGAAGCTGCACAACTGTGAGCTGATCCCCCAAAATATGGGGCTTTCCCCCCTTTCCTCCTCTAAAAACCAGGTGTGTCTTGTGGAGCGAAAAATATGGTACTGCAGCTTCTAGACCAACTTCAAGGGCAGCCCCACACTGTGTTCATTGCAGTAGTCAAGTCTTGAGGATACAGAGGCTTGATGTGCCTCCACAAACTTTTCTACGTGCCTTTTTCTTTCCCTTCCACCTGATCCAATCTGTTGTCTACTGTAAAGCACAGTAGGTCGATAGGCAGCAGTCTTCCCTATAGACATTCTATCATGTTTATGCATATAATAATGAAGCTTTTGCACGAAAGCTTTAACAATGGTAGAAATCAAGCATCCGTCCGACCTCCCCAAAGTTCCCAGATGTGTCACTGTAATTGGGTATTGTTCTGCCTCAGCCAGCTGTCACTATTGTAGGCCGTGACTAAATGAAACTACAGAGCTGGAAAGATCAAAAGGAATGTAATTTGCAAGTAGGACAGGATAGGGCTGTGTGCAGATGATCCTTTATTTCAGAAGGCAGAGCTACAGACAGGGGACTAGTATGGTGATCAGGCATGAATTTGCCATTTTGAGACAAAACAACAAAAAACACTGGCAGAACTCTGAAAAAGTATGCCTAAAGAAAATCAGGGGAACGAAGAGCAATGTGAACTTCAGGCTCTGCCTTGTAAAACTAAGCAATGGTTTGGCAAGAACACAGAGCAAAAATCCTCCAGCAGCACATTTTTGTGGAACATAGGGACCATTGGTCCATCTGAGCTCAATGTTGTCTACACTGGCTGGCAGAAGCTCTCCAGGGTTTCAGGCAGGAGACATGCCCAGCCCTACTTGGAGCTGTCAGGATTCGAACCTGGGGCATTCTACATGCCAGGCATGTGTTCTGCCACTGAGCTGTGGCTCTGCACTGATGTGAGCCAAGACGAAAAAGGCAGTCACTTTGATGTGGTACAATTAAGCATATGGAATACAATTAAGATTCTCTCCTGTTTGTGAGTACAAGTGGTAATCTTTGCAGTACAAACATTTGACGGTGGTTTTAATTAACAAGGCAAGGTTTAGTGACTCTAATGCCTCTATAATTAGTTTACAGGCTGCAGTAACTGTGTATTAGATATATGTGGCCATATATTCAGTTTATGGATGCTGGGATAGGGTAAACTGGTTTTGTTTGCTTTTTTCAAAAAGAGAGAGAGAAGGGTTTTGCTTGTAGATTTTAATATGAATGGAATAACAGAATCATTGAATTGTAGAGTTGTAAGGAACCCCTCTCCTGCCAACCTAGCAGTTCGAAAGCACGTCAAAGTGCAAGTAGATAAATAGGTACCGCTCTGGTGGGAAGGTAAACGGCATTTCCGTGCGCTGCTCTGGTTCACCAGAAGCGGCTTAGTCGTGCCAGCCACATGACCCGGAAGCTGTATGCCAGCTCCCTAGGCCAGTAAAGCAAGATGAGCGCCACAACCCCAGAGTCGGACACAACTGGACCTAATGGTCAGGTGTCCCTTTACCTTTACCTTTATCTTTAAGGAACCCCTAGGCCAGCCCCCTGCAATGCAGAAATCTCAACTAGATAATACATACAACCACTGCTCAAAAACATCTAAGGAAGGAGAGTCCACTGTCAAACAGCTCTTACTGTCAGAAAGTTCTTCCTAATATTTAGTCAGAATCTCCTTTCTTGCAACTTGAATCCGTTGGATCGTGCCCTACCCTCTGGAGCAGGAGAAAATAAGTTTGCTCCATCATGGCAGCCCTTGAGATATTTGAAGATGGCAATAATAATAATAATAACAATAATAATAATAATAATAATAATAATAATAATAATAATTTATTTATACCTTACCCATCTGGCTGAGTTTCCTTAGCCACTCTGGGCGGCTCCCAATCGAGGGTTAAAAACAATACAGCATGAAATATTAAAAACTTCCCTAAACAGCACTGCTGGGAAATAAATTCCCTACATTGGCAGGTTTTGCCTTCCCCGTAGCAAAACGTCACAACTTTGGTGGTTTCAGGCCTTGGGCGGAATCCTTTAGTCTATCTTCCCTAAATGGGGGGGGGGGGGTTGAAGCGGTTACCCATGCCCTCTCCCTGCAGGAACGATCCCAGGGTTCCCCGTTAAAAGGGTTGTTTTGAGGGGAGTCATTGGCCATACACTGATAGGTTGTCAGTGGTCTCCCCTGCGTTGCGGTGAAATGGGGGGCGCCCTCTCTGCTTAAACATACATTTTCCAGAGTCAGCCCAATCCCCACACATTTTGGATAACCCTGATGTTCGCCAGATCCCTGGCTGGGGACTGGGAGGGATAAACGGCCAATGCCTAAGCCAAGGTTTCCCTACATCTGAATCTTTAATAAAGTTGTGGCCAATTCCCATAGCACATTGTCACGAGTCATTATTCCACTAGGGAGTCGCTGGGGTGGGGGTGGGGGTCTCTGCCTGTCCCCGCAATGTAGGAAGCTACCTTATGTTGAGACCATTGGTCCATTCAAGCCCAGTCTTATCTACATTGACTGGTACCAACTCTCCAGGGTTTCAGACAGGGAGTTTCTCCCAGCCCTAACTAGAGTTGCTGAGGATTGGACCTGCAAGCACATGTTCTACCACAGAGCAATGGTCCCTATTGATACCTTTAGGCCAATGCCTCGGGCCTTTCTTGGATACCTCATCTAAGGGAGGTTCCAAGAATGGTGACAATGGACAGGGTCTTTTCAGCAGTAGTACCCCATCTGTGGAATGCTCTCCACAGCAAGACCTGCCTGACACTGACTTCATCATCTTTTCAGAGGTTCCTCTATTGCAGATATTAATATTGTGCAGCTTGAAGCAATAGGATGAATAAAAACTGACTCCTCTTGGAATAAAAAAAATTCAGACCAAAGACTATGGTTCCAGAGCTTTACTAACAGAACTTTCTTTAAACAGACATAAAACAATAGTAATACATCCAAATAGTTGCATAAAATCATGTGCTTTCCCAAGCATAGGTTCAGCACATTACAAATATGAAATACTATTTATAATCAGAACTATAAAACAGAGCTATGTATCTCCTGCAGACTCCATTAGCCTGCATTCTTTTTTTTAAAGGGTTTATTAATTTTCCAATAAGAACATCTAATTAAGATATCAAATCCAATCCAATCCATTAGCCTGCATTCGAGCCTGAGGCTGTTCACTCACAGTGGCTTGAGAACAAAGGCCTCCTTCAAAATGGTGATTTACAACTGAATACCTTACTCATGTGATCTAAGGTTAAACACCATGTGTAAGAGAAGCACAGAGAGACATTAACAGTTAATCACCAACCCAAAAGGAGCTCAGAGAGCTCTTCTTAGCTTCAATAGAATTTCCCCAATATTTAACCATTAGCAATGCACATACAAAGTCGTTTTCCATTTCAATTTACAATTAAACAATTATACTTAACACCCTCTACTGCCAGAAATACGATGGGGTAGGATGGTTGCTTTTATATCTTTTAAAAGTTGATTATCCATGATTTAGGGGAGGGGGCAGGCAGCTGCTTGGGTGGTGTGGTTATGACACTAAGTTATTGCTAATCCTGTTTTGTGTTACACTGCCTTGTTTTAATGTCTGTACATTTTAATTTGCTGCAAGATATCGTGAATGAGGTTTTTATATAAAAGGCATTTCAGAAACTACAGCAGTTATACAACCACTAAACAACCTTTTCTAACTTGGTGCCTTCCTGATAATTTGAACTGCAACTTTTGTCAGCTCTAGCCAGCACAATTTTCAAGCTTCAGGTGTAGAACGTATTCCATTTTGGGCACCCCTGTATTACAGAGGCAACAGATAAATATTGGTACTTGCAAAACCACGCAGAAGCCTCAACTGGCTTGCACACCGCTCAGTTCTTAAGTTGGCAAGATCTAACATCTAACAGGTTGATTGACAAGAAATGTTCTTGACACATAGCATCTTGTTCCTGCATAATGAGGGTTTTAAAAATAAAATAAAATACAATAGCAGCAACCAGCCATTTATGTGCTCTCCCTTAGATTCTGGGTATCTAGTGCAAAATATATGGGCATTGTTTCTCAGGAGCTAGCCATCAATAATGTAACGATGACAGACAGAGTCGCAGGATCAGGGGCGAGTGCAATTGGGAAAGATGGGCGAGAGTGGGTAAACAATGACAAATTCACCAATCAGAAACTCACTCTTGTGGAAGCGAGGCTCATTGCAGCATGTGGCAGATGGTGGGATTCACGGCTAGATGTCACCAAGTGTGTTTTTTGGGGGGGAGGCACTATCTGCTTCTTATAATGGCATCCTTGCTGAGAGCAGGTCCTCTCCCCACCCCCCTCCGTCCAGTGCATAAAGGGTTTGTGGGGAGAGGTGTAAAAAGCTTGGGAAGATCTGGAGCTCTTCAGCAGATACTCTGCTTTTCACTATAAAAATAAACCTGGGATTTTATAAGACACCCATTGCAAGCTTGCTGTCCAAGCTCTGCAGTGGGATGGGCGAGCCTCACCAGGAAACACCAACCACAACTGATGTGGATGGGTGTGAGACTTAAGTGCAAGGTGCTTCCAAAGCAACAAAGAGTTGAATAAAAGCTGGACACGACCACAAGTAAAAACTCACCACCATCCTATGCAGCAGGGATGGGGGATGCTATTCAGTCACGTGCTAGTGGAGGGCAGGGCAAGACGATAGAAAAGTGGACTGAGCTGTCAGTTTGCATTTCTTAGTGCAGAAAGTATTCATCTGATGTGTAGAGATCTTTCCTGCTCTACTTAATTCAAGAGGGTTCTGGGAGCTTCTCTGTGTGAAAGAAGCAAGCAGAAGGTTCTTGATGTTGCATTATTCCTTTCAGTCAAGGTCATGCTGACTATAAAAGTAAGGCCAGAAGGACTCTGGGTTTCACCCTTTCGCTTTCTATCTCTTTTCCTTCTGGTGTGGTGTTGTGTACATAGTACAGTGGACGCTCGGGTTGCAAACATGATCCGTGCTGGATGCACGTTCGCAACCTGCAGCGTTCGCAACCCACAGCAGCATGTCCGCGCACACGCAGGTGCGATTCGGCGCTTCTGCACATGTGCAAAGCACGATTTAGTGCTTCTGCACATGCGCAACCCCAAAAAGTACTTCCGGGTTTTGGTGGGTCCGTAACCTGAAAAAACGCAACCTGAAGCATCTGTAACCTGAGGTATGACTGTATACTTAGTCTTAAGATTTAGACTTATTATAAGTTATTGTAAGTTTGAGTTAAGTCTGCTGCAACTGGATTTCTTATGGCCAGTGCCAATCCTGAATGTATTGGATTTGTGACCATTATGCTCATTTGCTTTCAGGAGCAGTAAAGCTCTGCTGGATGAAATATAATTGCCTCTGGTCTATTTTTTTTGGAACTCCTACAACGTATTTAAGTTTTTACTCTACTAACTATACGTCAGAGTTCTTCTCTAGATCAATATTGAGTAGAATTCAATGACATGAGCAACACATGTAAGTTTTACCATGGTACAGTAGGCTAGTTTATGCACGTACTCTTCTCTGTTCTCCATTCAGACAAGCAGCTTATCAGAGTCCAAGAACACATGCCAATCATCATTATCATCATAGACTTTTATTGCACTAGCTATAGGCCATGGCATCATTCAGAAAAATAACGAAAGGAAAAACAGCAATAACCATAAAAATCATCAGGTACCACACATACTGTACAATATAAACCACGGTTACAACTACTAAGATTGTTTGTTGCATAAAATAGAATAGCAGAAGATTCTCTAGTAAAATGCACCAAATTAAATATTCGAATCCCCTTTGCAGTTGACCGCTATTTTATCTAGTTCTTTCCTCCTGATCTTCTTAGCTGCCAATGCATAGAGTGCTACTTTATAAGTTGCAAAGTCATCAGTATCGGTCAGCAGCCATTTCACCCTTTTCACCCTATTCAAGTGAGTTCCATTCGAAAACAGGGATTTTATGAATCGGTGTCTTGGGTCTATGTATAACGGGCACTGCAATAAATAGTGGCACAGGTCCTCCACACAGGGTTGCCCATGCCAATAACACAGAGACACTTGAGGTGTGGAGCAGGGTCAATGAAGAGCTGTGGCCTACAGGGAGTTTTCGGGTTCTCCACAACTGCTGTAATCTGATCACTGCACCAGCAAAAATATACACACGTTATGCCGTAAAAAACCCATTAGAGTTGGCACTTATTTATTTGCAATATTATTTGCATTTATAGTCCACCGTTTTCTCCAAAGAATCATAGAATCATAGAATCATAGAGTTGGAAGAGACCACAAGGGCCATCGAGTCCAACCCCCTGCCAAGCAGGAAACACCATCAGAGCACTCCTGACATATGGTTGTCAAGCCTCTGCTTAAAGACCTCCAAAGAAGGAGACTCCACCACACTCCTTGGCAGCAATAGAGCTTCGGGTGGCATACATGGTTGTCCTCCTTTAATCCCCACAACAACCCTTTGAGGTAGTTTAGGCTGAGAGAAAGCGACTGGCCCAAGCTCACACAGTGAGCTCCATGGCTGAGTGGGGATTTGAACCCTGGTCTCCCAGGTCGTGGTCTGACACTCTAGCCACTACACCAAACTGGCATTCTCTTCTGAGACTTTGTTGTCTTCTGGACAGTCTTCTGTTACTTGATGGGTTTGAAATCTGGCACTTTCATAGACACCATCCAGTAGGTAATGCATATCCAGTTTCCTGTTTTTAGCCCATCAGATTCCCTTTTTATAAGCTGTAGGATTTTGAGACTCATATTGATGAAACCTTGGTTTTGCCACTCACCTTCGCTTAGAAACAATGCTGTCCTCTTTCTAGATAGATATAGACAGATTTGTTTGTTCTCCATCATAGTTCTGTATCAATACATGACGATCGCAGTGCAAGCCTATAAGCATTTACTCAGAAGCAAACTCCACTGAGTTCAATGGGAACTTACTCCCAGGTAAATGTGTATGGGATTGCAGCCTTATTGCTCCAGTGCCTGGGGAAAAAGCCTGCAACTAACACACCGATATTTAATGCTAGGAGGGTTTCATTCTCTCCCGTGAAGTCCGTACAAGTTAAATATCTATGAATATAAATGTATGATTTCTGCCTGGGTGATGAATGTTTTAAGTTGAGCACACAGCTAATATATGCTAAATCATTAACCTTGGCAAGGACCAAAGCAATTCCTAACTGTGCAGCTACATAGCTCCAAGTAGTCATAATGTTCCCCTCCAGAGATAGGCATAAGACGACTGAAATTGACACCCACTTTAAGAAGGATAATTTACACTCTGGCATCACAGCAAGCAGAAGAGGGTGGAGGATGTGATTACTTTGAGGGAAAAAGGGAACAGTCTCAGTGGTGCTGGGATGTGGGGTCCAGTATGGATCCTGTCAGGTAGAAACTTGTATTCTTTCCTTACCAATGTTGCCACAACCTCACATTTCAGTGGGGCCAACTGTGTATAGGATGCTGTGCATAATCAAGAATTGTAGTGTAGTTTACAATGGGAGGATTCTGTTTTGAATAACATCGAATGGAGGATTCCTGTGGATTCTGATATAATCTGCACCTCCTGGGCCAGAGTGAAAATTGGAATTAATTTATCCATTGGCTTTCATACTTTCTGTATGTTCCATTGCAGTTTTTGGTTCAATGAGCATATCAAAAACCTTATAAAATGTGCATTTTGAGAGAAAATCCATTTAGAGAGGTGTAATTTGTGGGGAAACACATTTAGTAATGGTATTCAAATGTGAATTTTTCTGCACCGGGAAGAGGGAATCACAGCTTAATGTGCAAAGCAGGATGGATGGGTCAACAAATGTGAAAAGTGACATGCACTGCAAACAGGCAGATAGGAGGCATGAAACTTAACCCCAGAATTGCACATGGGGGGGGGGTCCCCAGAAAATTGAGGTAAATTTTTCTGTGAGATATCTAGCAGAGAATTAATACATACAATTCATCTACATGGAGGTTCAAAGTCCACACAATGTACCTGAACTTTGAGGAAAAGGAGAAGGTAGAAGAAATGACAAGATGGAGAAGAAATATTAGCTGCCACCTGCAATTTGTGTAACATTCTGCTTCAAGTAGTGAGCATCATCCGAAAGAATATGAACACCACCCTTCAAAATTCTCCACATTTTGCTCCTACCAAGTCATGTGTACAAAATTCACATCCTGGGTGGGGGAAGTGCACAAAATAATCTGTATAGGAGTGAAAGCAATGTACAATAATGTGTGTGTTTGGCAAAATGGCATAGAAACATGTATATTTGAGAAAATTCACACTAAAATGCTGATAAGTTTTCGTGAGGACTGTTTCTTAAAATTGCAAAATGATGTGAAAATGCGGAGAACCGAATTTAAGACTGGAGAAAATGAGAAAAAGGGAGAATCTGAAATCGATAGTTTTACTCATCTTGAACCCAGACTAGTAGAGTTAAGGCAAAATGAACCTAGTTAGAAGTCACTTTGGAGAACAGTAACCACCAGATATGGGGCGAAAAACCTTTAGCTGGGCAGATATTACTGAACTACAGCTGTCATCATCCCTGGCCTTGGCCATGCTTGCTGGGGCTGATGGGAATTTTACATCAACAATATGTGGAGAGCCAAAGGTTGCCCATTCCTGATCTAGGTGGGTGGAGGCTCTGTTATCTAAAGCAAAATTCACAATCCTGAGTGATAGAAACCTAGTACTCTTGTAAAAAAAAAAGAAAACCCAGGAACTCAAAATTCTGCATTGATAGAATCAAAGAGAGGGATAGTCCCATAGTATGAATATGCAGTGCATCTTTCATAAACTTTTTCAGAAGGGAATATCGCCCACAAGGACGGGAACTTCATCACTGAGCATAAGTCGAGCAAATGAAACGTAAAGGAATTTGACATGCCGTTCTGCAGGCTGAAAGGCGAAGGAAGGAACACACAATTCTCAGCCATCCACGTGCTGTAATATATGATCTTGCTCATTAGCCGTGCAAGCTATGAATATTATAAACAAGTTTTCAAGATCCTATTAAAGCCATTTCTGGCAAACTGCAAAAACTTTGTAGGAAGGGGGAAAGAGAATATATATATCTCACTGTACGCATGACTGTCTGAGAGATTAAAGCTGCGAGGACAAAGTAAGTGGTACTTAGGAGTTATTAACTGCTGGCGATTAAATTAGCCAAGCGTGAGCAAGCAATTGCCGCGTAGCCATTGTGCAGAATGACAGCAAATCAGATAAGCAGATTATAGCGAGAGAGCAGGACGTTAATTAATGGTGTCAAGATATGAGGGACAACCCACACACCAGCAGCAGCCGAGGCCTGCTTTGAGAGTAAGAAATTCACCCATGCTTCCTTACATAAAGGCATGAGAAGAGCCTGCTGGATTGGGCCAGTGGTCCATTGAGTCCAGCACCCTGTTCTCATAGTGGCCACCCAGATGCATTGTGGGGAACCTTTAAGAGGAACCTGAGCACAGGAGCACTCTCCCCTCTCATGGTTTCCAGCAACTAGTATTCAGAAGTATCTCTGTCTCTGTGGAAGCAGAACATCAGGGCTGGACCACTCATGAGGCAAGATGAGGCAATTGCCCAGGGGTGGAGTGTAGAGGGAGGTATACTGCTGGGACATGGGGCATTTGATTCCTCACACTGCCCTGCCAGTGCTGCATCTCTTTGTGAGGCTTGGATCTGATCTAAATGATTTGCTGGTGGTTTGCCTCAGGTTCCAAAATGGCTAGTAGGCATTGGTAGCCTTAGCATTGGGAGCGGCCACCAATACCATATGAAACCGGTCCTGAAAGACCTACATTGGCTCCCGGTACGTTTCCAAGCACAATTCAAAGTGCCAGTGCTGACATTTAAAGCCCTAAATGGCCTCGGCCCAGTAAACCGGAAGGAGTGTCTCCACCCCCATCGTTCAGTCCGGACACTGAGGTCCTCCTCCGAGGGTCTTCTGGCGGTTCCGTCACTGTGAGAAGTGAGGTTACAGGGAACCAGGCAGAGGGCCTTCTCGGTAGTGGAATGCCCTCTCATCAGATGTTAAGGAAATAAATAACTATCTGACTTTTAGAAGACATCTGAAGGCAGCCCTGTATTGGAAAATTTTGTGTTGGGAATTTTTAATGTCTTTTTTGTTGTTGTTTAGTCATTTAGTCGTGTCCGACTCTTTGTGACCCCATGGACCAGAGCACGTCAGGCACTCCTGTCTTCCACTGCCTCCTCCAGTTTGGTCAAACTCATGCTGGTAGCTTCGAGAACACTGTCCAACCATCTCATCCTCTGTCGTCCCCTTCTCCTTGTGCCTTCAATCTTTCCCAACATCTCTTCTCTTCTCATGAGGTGGCCAAAGTATTGGAGCCTCAGCTGCAGGATCTGTCCTTCCAGTGAGCACTCAGGGCTGATTTCCTTCAGAATGGAGAGGTTTGATCTTCTTGCAGTCCATGGGACTCTCAAGAGTCTCCTCCAGCACCATAATTCAAAAGCATACATTCTTCGGTGATCAGCCTTCTTTATGGTTCAACTCTCACTTCCATACATCACTACTGGGAAAACCATAGCTTTAACTATACGGACCTTTGTTGGCAAGGTGATAATGTGCTGTAAGCCACCCAGAGTGTCTGGGGAAACACTGCCAGGTGGGAGGGATATAAATAATAAAATTGTTGTTGTTGTTGTTGTTGTTATCCTCCATTATGTTGCCCAACCCTCTTTTAAAGCCATCCAAGTTAGTGGCCATCACTGCCTCCTGTGGAAAGGAGTTCCACAGTTCAGCTATAGGCTACATGAAGAAGTACTTTCTGTTATCTGTCCTGGAACTTGCAACATTCAGCTGCATGAAATGCCCAGGAGTTCTTCTTCAAGCATCACAGACCCCCTTGTGAGGATTTGTGATCTGCTCTCCATATATGATTTACAGTGGAATCACAGCTAGCCCTACTCCATATTAATGCATTGAGGTGGGGGGTTTCTTTGCAAAACTTCCATATACAGTATTCATTGATGTTTCCACAAGGGATGTTTCTAAAATTCTCTTCATTCAGATCTCTCATCTGCAGAGTTTGGAGTTTCAGCTTGCCTTGCGACAGACATCTGGGATTTGTTCTGGGAGGGAGAAGAAATTGCTGGGACAGAAAGAGCAACCTGTGACCCCAGGGCTGTGTGTGAGTCTCAGGATAACGTCATGCAGCTGGCAAAGTGGGTGGCAGAAAGAGAGAGGGGGGATAAAGAGAGAAAGAAACTTTCACTTAAGAGCATGGTAACTGAAATATACTCAGAGTCAAGTGTGAATTTCATGTTCTTTATTCAGCTCATAGTAGCAATGAATGAATCTTTTCCCAAAACGTCTAGCTATATATACATTATTTACACAATGGGCCTCGCGGGATTGGCTAATTCTGGGCTGCTCCTGTAGGCCAATCAGGTTGCAGATTCACTTCATTCAGGAGCCTGAATGGCTGCTCCTGCAAGCCAATCAGGTCACTGATTTACTTCCGCCTGGATTGGGTGGCTCCTGCGGACCAATCAGACTGCTGCATTCTGGACCCTATTGTTCTAGGAATCAGCTCAGTACATAACAGTAATTTTGGCTCTTCATGACAGCCTACGCAACCTGGAGCAATAGCACCTTAGGGTGCCAGGGCAGCATTTTGAGTCAGGGTGATAACTGGCAGTTCAATCTTATACATGCCCACTTGGAAGCAAGTTCCACTTTAATGGGCTTGCTCCTGAATAAACAGGCACAGTCAACAACCTTATCATAGCCATCTCCAAATATTTGGTGATGGTCACATAGATGATGGAGCAAGTCTGGGGCAGGAATAAAACTGCTAGCACATTTTCAAAACTACGCAGGGTCTGGTATGGTTTGAAATTGGATGGGTAACCACATGCTGAGTTTCCTGCATTGCAGGGGCTTGGAAAAGATGGTTCCCACCCTTAGTATTTTATTTTATTTTGAATATAATTTTTATTCAGTTTACAAATAAAACAAATTGATACAATTCATACAATTTTTTAAAACCATTCTCACTTTTTGACTTCCCTCAACTTGGCTGGTACTCCTTCCCTTCTTAATTTCCCACACATTTCTGAGATCTCATCTAATTTGTAAGTAAAATCTTATCCACTCCAATTTTTTGTCTTTCTTTTTTACAAAGCTTCATTAAAAGTTACAAGCGTTATTTGTTTTTCACTTAGAATATGCATGTATTCTGAAAATTTTTCCCATTCTTCAGTAAATCTCTGATCTTGTCGATTTCGAATTCTCCCTGTCATTCTATCCAGTTCTGCAAAGTCCATCATCTTCATTCTCCATTCTTCCAGTGTTGGTAGTTCTTCTTGTTTCCATTTCTGAGCTATCAATATTCTCGCTGCTGTTACTGCATACAAAAATAGTTTCCTGTCTTTCTTATTTATCTCATGCCTTACAATACCAAGTAGGAATGCTTCTGGTTTCTTAACAAAGGTATATTTAAACATTTTTTTCAATTCATTATATATCATTTCCCAATAATTTTTAACTTTCTTGCATTCCCCACCCTTAGTAGATAGAATACAGTAAAAAATAAAAATAAAATAAAGGTTCTTTCTCTACGGAACACTCCTTGACATCAGCACACTGACTCTGTGATAATTTTCTGTCCCAAGAGGTTCAAATGACAAAAAGTAGGTTTGGTGGAAACAAACATTAGGAAGGAAATCCTGATTGTATAGGTAGACTGCCTTGGAAGGTGATGTAAAGGTAAAGTTAAAGGGAC
Source organism: Podarcis tiliguerta (assembly GCF_965153285.1). Taxonomy (NCBI): domain Eukaryota; kingdom Metazoa; phylum Chordata; class Lepidosauria; order Squamata; family Lacertidae; genus Podarcis; species Podarcis tiliguerta. The sequence continues at coordinate 6,629,322 of NC_139542.1, forward strand.
CCCTGACAGTTAAGTCCAGTGGCGAACGACTCTGGGGTTGCAGCACTCATTTCGCTTTACTGGCCGAGGGAGCCGGTGTTTGTCCACAGACAGTTTTTCTGGGTCATGTGGCCAACAGGACTAAGCTGCTTCTGGAGAAACCAGAGCAGCGCACGGAAACACCATTTACCTTCCCACCGGAGCAGTTCTTATTTATCTACTTGCGATTTGACGTGCTTTCAAACTGTTAGGTTGTCTGGAGCTGGGACCAAGCAACGGGAGCTCACCCCGTTGTGGGGATTCAAACTGCCCACCTTCCGATCGGCAAGCCCTAGGCTCAGTGGTTTAGACCACAGCGTCATCCGCGTCCCGGAAGGTGATGTACTTTCCATTATTAGAATTTTTAAAGTAACTGCCGCCCATTAGAGGTACTGCAGCAGTGAGTTCCCTGCATCAGCCAGGGGTGATGATCTGTTTGGTAGCTCTCCACCCTATGATTCTTCTCCATCCTTTCACCAGGTCCCTCATTGATGCTGCAATCCTATCCTCACTCACCTGGGAGGAAGCACCATTTAAGTGAATGGGACTAACTACTGAGTAGATATGTAGAGAATGGTGCTACGCAATTGCCCTAACATCGTATCCATGTGCTGGTGGGAGGACAAGAAAAATTAATTCAAGCTGTCCACCAATTAAGGAGTTTGTATTACTCACCAGCCGTCTACAAATGAGTCAGTTAATTAATCATTATCCTCAAATAAGCTGTTATATTGTCACTATGTAAACACAGGTGCCCTTTGAGATATTAAAGGGAGTATGAGAACATTTAATTATTTTTTTAAGGGAGAGAAAGAGAGAGACCACCTTATTTCAGTCATTAGAGCAAAATATCAGGACAAAATTAACCTCAACAAGCAAGAGAAAATGCCCTTATTTCAGCCCCTGACAACGAAAGCTGACCTCCATCCATCCATCATTTCAAGTTTGAGTCAGCCTAGCAATTAGACCTCACAGCCCTGGAATTAATATGTCAACAAGTAGCCAACTTAATCTCTAGTGCAATTATTTGCAATGCATGGATCACAATGGCCAGTTCTGTGGCCAGACTTTCCCAGAATGCCTCGAGGGAAGGGAGGGTGACAACAGTCGAAGGAAGAGCAAAGGAGGAAATAATAGGCGAGCATCTCAGACAAGTCACTATCTCTGTGACTTGGCACAATGCTAACAACAATTTATTATCGTCTTGGCTATTTCTCCCCTCAAGGGACCCTCATAAGGCAACCCGACCCAGCTCATAGTGTTGCTTTGGGAACACAATTAGTCAAAGTGATATGTTTTAGCTAGTGCTTTTTCCCAAATGCTATGTTGGCTTTCTGCAAATGGAGTGATAAAATATTTTTGGGGACCACTATGAATTAGAGCCATGTTCTCAGTGATACAGTGGAAGGGAAGTATTTCAGTACTTAATGCACGTTCTATGCTCTTGTGAATAAATGAGGGAATAACTAGACTTCCAAAATTTACTATTGTTTGTGACAGATTAGCTCAGAGGAAACAATGAAGTTGGAGGTTGGATACGAGGAAGGGAGGGAGGGAGGAAGTCATTGCCAACCATAGGATAGGTAAAAGGTAAAGGTAAAGGACCCCTGGACGGTTAAGTGCAGTCAGAGGTGACTATGGGGTTGCGGTGCTCATCTTGCTTTCAGGCCAAGGGAGTTGGCATTCGTCCACAGACAGCTTTCCAGGTCCTGTGGCCAGCATGACTAAACCGCTTCTGGCGAAACAGGACATTGTGACGGAAACCGGAGCACATGGAAACGCCGTTTACTTTCCCACCACAGCAGTACCTATGAATCTACTTGCACTGACATCCTTTTGAACTGCTAGGTTGGCAGGAGCTGGGACAGAGCAACAGGACATCACCCTGTTGTGGGGATTCGAACTGCCGACCTTCTGATCGGCAAGTCCAAGAAGCTCAGTGGTTTAGACCACAGCGCCACCCAAGTCCCGGGATAGTCATCTGGTGACTGGTGGTGTAGTGGAATTTGTCTTTGGAGACCTCCCCTAAAATCTAACTCACCTAGATCCAGGACCAACCCAAACTGTGTCCTGCTCTGAGCTCTTGAAATCCACACCTCTCTTGCATCTGATAATTCATCTTTCCCATGTGCCTTAAAGCATAAACAGGGTGAAACAGGAACCCACCCACCCTCGTGGCTCATTCTTGTTCAAAGTCATTCAAATCCAATTGCACATCCTCATATTTTAATCCCTTTAGGTTGTAACATATTGGCCTCACACGGGGCTGCCAGTTCATGAAGCCCATTTTCTGGTGCGTCTTAATCAATTTAATTAGCTGCCATGTAATTTCCATCTGAACAGCTGGAATACGGCTTCCTCCATCAATTAAGCCTATCAAATCAATGGCATGGCATGGCTGAGCAGCCTCCTTTGAAGCGTGTAGTTTTGAGATCGTAAGCGTGAACAAATCCCTCTAATGCAAAAATGGCATTTTACAGGTGCCACATAATATCTGTTCAGCTTTTGTAAGAAATTGATCTTTTGGTGTGGCAGCACCTACACTTCGAAGCTCTGTGGCCGATGACTCAGAACAGGTTCCTTCTCTGTGCTCTTTTTGGTGCCTCCTTAAAACATTTTTCTTTAGACAAGCCTAGCCAGATATGTAAAATGCCAACATGTGTCTTAATTTGTTTTTAGCTTATCCTTGCTTTTAATTGTTTTTTTTAATGTTTCAAATAGCTGCTTTTAACTGTTTTTGCTTATAATTTTATTGTTTTGTCCTGTGTGCAAACTGCTTTATAGGTTGTTGTATTGTTTTTTACCATCAAACTGTGTAGATTCCTTTCATGAAATTAATAAATAAAACAATGCTGAAATTTGGGAGAGCATTGTTGTTGCTCAAAAAATCATTTCTATACTGCATTTCAAACCTTCTGTACTGCAGTTCGATTCTATGAATGTGTCCTTCTTATTCTGTCGTTTCCATGCTGAAACTCATCAGCAGATGTTTGGCTCTTTGCTGGCCAGACTGCCAGGAAGGTCAGCTCAATTCTGTGTGAAACATTTGCTGTGAGATATAACCCCATGGGTGCCATAGGATCATAGGATTCCACAGCTGGGAGGGACCCATAGGGTCATTTAGTCCAGCGCCCTGCAATGCAGTAATTAATAGCAGCCAAATTTCTATCTGTGTCAGTGAGAATAAGGAGGCAATTGGAGCTGGAGGGATTATTTCCAGCGAATTATCTGAGGCAATTGGTTATTTCACATAAAAATGAGCTGCTGTTTCTATGTCGTTGCACTCTTTTTATATATTTTGTTCTATATTTAAGATTTTGCTGTACTTTGTGCCTTATTTCTAGGCTTGTTCAGATGCTGTTGGTCTGTAACTCCTATCGTCATCCCTGGCCATGTTGGGTGGGGTTGATTTGAGTTGGACTCAAGCGGCTATAGGTTCCCCTGAAGGGGAGGCTGCATCATGGGGGCTGAAACCCTAAACTTTAATGACTTGGGAGTCAGTTTCAGCTTCCCTCAGTTTCTCATTTATCAAATTTAAATCCAATTCTCCACATTCCCACATCAGTTTCCTATTTTTTTTCTTAAAGATGTGCTCATGAAAATCAATCAAGATTCTAACGCAAGTTTCTCCTAATGAATACATGTATGCAACTTTGCCAAACGTACAGATGCTTTTGGAACCATTTCCCCGAATATAATGTATTTCGTGTATTATTTTAGCTAAGCATTTTACACACTTTTGCACATGTTACCGGGCTGGGGGAACCTCATTGTAAAATCTGGGGAAGTGAAAATTGGTTCTTGTATTGTATTCCTGTATTGTATTCTTGTATTCTTGAGTGGATTAGGTAGGTTTGCCTTTGAATGCACACTGAACTGAATTCATCCTCCATCCCTTAATTTGGGAGCAACACACTCTGAGGAACTCAAATCAGCCCAGAAGCTTGGGCTGCACAACTTCAGTAGACGAGGGAGTTCTGCTCTCAAATGCACTTTTCTTCCCCTGCCCACCCATGTTCCTCTTTCTAAGGCAAGGGGAAAGTGTTGCCTTGTTATTCCCTCTTTCATCTTCTGATAATATTGTCATTTTCCCCCACAAAGCCAAAATTATTTGTGGCTAATGGACTGCAGAGTAGTAGATTGCTGCTGTGTGGTCTCTGTAGCGTCAAAGAACATTTAGGCGGAACACACACACAATGCTCCACTGAACCAGGTAGACGAAACAGAAATGTTATTCAATTACCTAAAGTAAATTCTGAGACATGCCAGGCTTGTGAATGTCCAGTGTGCCACTAGCCAGCTGAAATGCACATTGTTTCTACCGTCTTCCATATTAAATGGATTCAGCCCTCTCCCCAGCACTGTGGGTAATTCCCCTAGGAATGTAGATCTACAGTGGTACCTTGGTTGTCAAACTTAATCCATTCCAGTAGTCTGTTCAACTCTTGGAACCGTTCAAAAACCAAGGTGCAGCTTCTGATTGGCTGCAGGAGCTTTCTGCACTCAATCAGTCATGGATGACTCTGGGGTTGCGGCTGTCATCTTGCTTTCTTGGCCGAGGGAGCCGGCGTACAGGGTCATGTGGTCAGCATGACTAAGCCGCTTCTGGCGAGCCAAAGCAGCACACGGAAACACTGTTTACCTTCCCGCTGGAGCGGTACCTATTTATCTACTTGCACTTTGACGTGCTTTCAAACTGCTAGGTGGGCAGGAGCAGGGACCAAGCAACGGGAGCTCACCCCATCATGGGGATTTGAACCGCCGATCTTCTGATCAGCAAGTCCTAGGCTCTGTGGTTTAACCCACAGTGCCACCCGCATATGAAAGGATTAAAAAAATCCCTACTTGCCTCCACTATGGCAGCCAGTTAAACCCACAAACTGTATACTAGGGGGGTGGAGCTGGGTGTCATGCTCCAAAAGGAGGAAGAGGAGGGTGGCCCAGCCTTCAATTTCTCCACCTGTCCCTCCCCCTAGCTGGAGCTTTCCAGCTTCTGGTTTCATGCCAGTCACACAGCAAACACACTCCTGAGCAGACCTCCTTTAGTGCTAGATACAGGAGCAATACTGTCTCATGCAAGAACCGTGTTGCATCCATCTGGAAGCAACAGATGATATACCCAATTTTGTTCCATCTGTCAAATGCCTTCTTAAAATTGGATTTTTACATGGGAATGGCATCTTTTCCCCATAAGTGTTCATAGCTGCCTTATAAAGAGTCAGATAAGAGCGGTTCAATAGTGGAACGGACTCCCTTGGGAGGTAGTGGGCTCTCCTTCCTTGGAGATTTTTACGCAGAGTTTGGTTGGCCATCTATCATGGTTGCTTTAGTTGAGATTCCTTCATTGCAGGAGGTTGGACTAGAAGAGGATTAGGGTCCTTTTCAGTTCTACAATTCTATGATTCTCTTCCCAGGAGCTCAAAGCAGCATGGTATGGTATGGTTGTCTCCCCTCGGTCCCCATTTTATCCCCACAAGAACTCTGTGAGGTAGGTTAGGCTGAGAGACAGTGACCGGCCCAGTGAGCTTTATGGGTCAGTGAATTCTGGTCTCCTATGGTCCTAGCCTGACGCTCTAACCACTACACCACCCTGGCTCTTAGTCCATCTGGTTCAGCCTTTGAAAGCCCTAACTTCTGGGATACTTGCCATTCTGCCTCATACTTCATGTGAATGGCTCAGGCCATTTCTGCCCATTTCATTTTGTTTGCATCTTTGATAGGAGAAGCCGGGATGACTTATTCTCCTCCTGCTAAGCGCTTCTCATTGACTGCCTGGTGTCTTCCAAGCCAGCCTCTCTGCCCACTGCCAGCTGATCTCTGATCATGTCTTTCTCCGTTTATTTTGATGTCTCCATACCCAGCTGCCAGTAAGGCTGGCACCGAGCCGCAGTTCTCTTTTAAGCAAGCGTCTGTGAAAGACAATTCCTCGGAGAGCCAATTCCCAAGTTTGTCGTGCTGCCTGTTCTCACTCAGCGGGTGTTTGGCACTCCATCACAACACTGAGAAGCAATTGCCTCTCAGCCCTCTGTCTTTCAGACTTTCTGCTTCCAAGGGAAGCATTTCACACTGACTCATCGGCAACCGGACTCCAGAGGATTCTGGGACTCACGCTAGGGCACAAATTCAATTCATGCAGGACTCACTGCTGCCCCACTTCAAATGAGAAAATCATCGATATGGGCAACATTCTCTCATGGTGAAACCATGCAGAGGAAGATTTGCAGGCGCGGGCAAGCTTAGAGAAGCTTGCCCACCATTATTGATCTTCTCATTGAGATCTTGAGAAACCTCAGAACCCCCCTGAACCAGAGTCTGGAATCACTGCTGTAAAGTTTAATCTCACCGGGCAATCATAAAATGTAGCTTTCTTCCATGTCCCACATCCCCATACTTCTGGTTTTGTTTCTGTTGTCCCAGTTCTGTTCGTATAGAGCAGGGTTTTCCAAACTTGGGTCTCCAGCTGTTTTTGGACTCCCATCATTCCTGATCACTGGTCCTGATAGCTAGGGATGATGGGAGCTGTAGTCCAAAAACAGCTGGAGACCCAAGTTTGGAAAACCCTGCTCTAATTGAACAGAATTGGGATGACAGAAACAAAGGGTTTGGCTGGTGCAGCGGGTTTTGTTCACCCTCCATGCACAGCCCTTGATCCTGCCTGGTACACATGCCCCGGGCGCCAATAAAGGATGTGACACCACTGCTCTAGGATATCAGTTTAAATAGTCATGGTTTCCCTGAAGTATTTTGGGAGCTGTAGTTTGTTAAAGGAGTTGTTAGGAGACCCTCTGCATTCCTCGCACAGAGCTACAATTCCCATAAGTCCCTGGGAAGAGGGATTGGCTATTAAACCACTGCAGTTCCATAGTTCTGTGAGGGGAAGAGGGGTTCCCTGATGACACTCAGTATCCTTAAGAAACTACAGCTCCCAGGATTCTTTGAGAGATGCCATCACTGTTTAACTTGGTATCCTGGTGCTCTAAATGTATGGTGTGATTTTGGCCTCGATGGGCATTTGACCTGATACAACAGCCAGGATCTTTTATGTAACAGGAGGACCTTCTGCTTTTCCAGGAACTTAATTTCAGAAGAAATCTGGTTGCACCTCTAAAACCAACATTAAATATCCCATTACAATCCAACGAAAACACAACTGAGCATTTCAAAAATAGCCTTGAAAGGGCAACTTTCACTATATTGCTTTTCCGCAGCGCAACATGCAGGTCTCATGTTGAAAGCCGCCTGGAGGTAATACTAACAACAACAATGATAATCATGATAATCAAGCATAAATCCTTGAGGCCTCCAGCTCAATGTTATGAGCTGGAGCCTTCTGTTTTTCTCGTGATCCCATTTTGAGTTTCTTTTTATTAAATCCTCCATGCGACAGTTGACATTTCTACCTAACAGTTCTCCCCAGTGTTCAGCTTTCTTTTGCAGCGGCAGTTTGGTGTTGCAGAGGAACGAAACCCACACACAAATCTGTCATGAAAATTCTCCTGGAAAGATTGTCCAAAACTTTTCGTTTACAAAAAAAAAAAAAAAGCCCCCTCATCCATTTTCTATAAGATAAATAGGCCGTGGATTCACTCTATTATTTCCCTTGACAGTTCGATAATTATAAGAAGCTTTGCTGCGCCTGCTTGTCTTTAACTTAGGGCATAAATTTCCCATCCTTAACTTAAGGCACAAACTTTGGGAAGCTTAAGTGCTTCTCAGCATGTTAATGTGGAAACTTTGCCAGCTCCCAGGAGTTGTCCCAGCACTGAAAACAAGACATGGGAAAGGCAGGGATGAGAAAATGAGAGAATCAACAGCCCTCGGGGAAATGACACATTCCCAGAATTGTTTGGAGACGCCTGCCAAAAAAATGGAGCCCTGGTTCTTCTGATGCCATGAATGGTCCTCAGATGATGGGAGAGATGGTGGAACATCCCTCTGTTCTATAACTCACTTCAAAGTCTGGGTGAACCTAGACCCTCCATGACAATTGATGCCCAGCTGCAGTGATATCTGTGTTGGGTCAATCTACACTCATGGTTTTTAATGTTAAGGAATGGTATTGATATTGTGGATGGATACGTGATGTCCTACTTTTTATGTTCAGAATGTGTTATTACCATGTCTTTTTATCACTTCATTTTTAATTCTTTTATGCTGCTATATCAGTGAAATGCTGCTCATAGGTCCTTATGGAGCGTTTTACCTTTTTAAAATTGAATTCGAACTCCGACACACACACCCTTCAATGGTATTCAAGGGGCAGATAACAAAGAACATGGAGGGAGGGAGAATTATAATTTGACACCAGAGGGCAGAGCAGAGTAACCGGTGAGCAGCAGCAGGTAAAGAAACAGCGTTTTGGAAAATGGTGTGGCCAGGTATTACTTACATTTGATGGAAAAAACCAAAGTAAAAAGTGTTTTAATTAAGAAATATACCCTGTGACGTTTTAGAACAACATAGCTAATATCGTTCTAATAGGGGGGAAGGATGTTAAACAGGTCAGTGTAGATCCAGCCTTTGTATAATTTCTCTTCCTTTGTATTTGGTCAGAGTAAATCATACCTCTGGTGATTCTAAGCCTTGAGCCTTGATGTCAGAGGCAATATACTTCTGAATACCAGTTGAGTAGACCCACTGAAATTGATGGACGTAATTAACAAAGGCTCATTCACTCCAGTGGATATACTCTGAGCAGAACTTAGTTGGACTACAACTCCAAAGGTTTTGCAATTTGAATGTATGGCATACAGAAGGCGTGGCTAACCTGTGTCCCTCAATATGTTGCTGGAGTTCAACACCCATCAGCCTCAGTCAGGGTTGTGGTCCAGAAATATATCGAGGTCCATGTGTTAACTATCCCTGACTGTCATGGACTGCTTGGGCACAGAGGAATGGTGGGAGGAACCAGCTGGCTGACCCCCTCCCAAAGAAAGAAGGCTCAGACTCAGGGTGTGGTGGTGGGACAACAAAGAGGGAGAAGAGAGATCAGACTGGGAGGAGGAGATGTCAGAAGCTGGGGAGGCAACAGGGCTTTGTGAGCTGGGAGAGTCTGTGGCAGAGAGAAGTCCACAATCAGAGATAGAAACTGAAGCAGGAGAGTGGGATGAGGGACGCCAAGATGTCAGCATTTTCATTCTCCTGTTGCTGGATGGGTGATTGTTACATCACATGTCTGTGTTTATTTTCCAGGCTTGGAAAGTGTGAGAACAGAAGTCAGTCTTATCTCTTCCACTGTATTGTACTTTTGTACCTTCTCTCTCTCTCTTGGAGATGTGAGAGGACACCATGATTTCTTTGTTCTGTATATATTGCTTAATAGATTACTTAGTGTGTTGAGAGAGCCAGTGTGGTGTAGTGGTTAAGAGCGGTAGACTCGTAATCTGGGGAACCCGGTTCGTGTCTCCACTCCTCCACATGCAGCTGCTGGGTGACCCTGGGTGAAGTCTCTCAGCCCCACTCACCTCACAGAGTGTTTGTTGTGGGGGAGGAAGGGAAAGGAGAATGTTAGCCACTTTGAGACTCCTTCGGGTAGTGATAAAGTGGGATATCAAATCCAAACTCCTCCTCCTCCTCCTCCTCCTCTTCTTCTTAGAATGCCACACCTAAGCTCCACATCGTATCTGCTATACTCTGCTGATTGAGTGTGCGCATATCTCCAGATATGTGTTGCTGGTGCACACCGGGACTGAAGATTTATGAACATCCTGGGCTGCACTTCACAAGGAAGACGACCAGACAGAGATGGGTCAGGCTTCTCTCTCCCTCTTGCTGTGGTCAGCTCCCAGAACCAGAAGAGGCTTGAAAAGGGCAGAGAAAGGATTGGCGATGCACGGGCACAGTCTCCAATTGCTTGGGGGGGAAACCCTGGAGAGGAGGGGACTTAGGCAGTTGTGGGAAGGTAGGGACCTTCTGTCTCTGCAACTGCTTTATGGGAGCAAGACCTGCCAGAGAGGAGTTGCTGTGCTCATTAGCCCTGACATGCTTTTGTCAATTTTGATTTTGCTTATAAAAAGTTAATTCAAACTTTCATGGTGTGATTTAGTGCTGGCTTGCCTCTGACACTGATTTAAGGTGCATTCAGACATGGGGCATGTTGCATTAGTTTTCCTGATTATAACGCTAGTTCTTCTGTCCCATTTTCTAACATTCCTTTCACATTGTAGTACCTGCTGAGTTACATAACTGGCTTTTTGATTAGCATGCTGCACAAAATTTCATTCACACCAGTGAGTGTGGTGTGGCACAACAGTGAATGTCACTGGACAATGTCCTTACTCCCCAGTGAACATGCACGCTTTTGTTTTTTCCACGATTCACCCACAAAAACAACAAGAAAGTACTGTATGCTGGTATACAGCTCCAAATTTTGTCATTTTGCTTCTGTGATTTTCTGGGATGAATGGGGTTGCAAAAGGATTATTTCTGGAACCAATTAACGTGGAAGTGATCTCTAAACTTCTGCTACATTTCCAGAAGTTGCTTTTGCAGCATGTAAAACCTCAAATGTAATATGGAAATTAGCAGTTAGGGAAACATTGGGGAAACAGAATGAACTGCCATGCGAAGACAGCCTTATATGGTCCTTCTATCGGGAGAGACATACTGTGTCCAAAGAGGCAGCAGGAAGTCGGATGGGGAAAGTAGTTCAGTCTTGACTTGATGTCTCTAATTAAACTATGGTGCTGCTATTGAGAAACCTCAAGCCCAAAGTGTCATTTTTTGCTTTGATTCCCCTCCGCAAGACATGTATCTGCCTTCTCCTAGACTCCCATTCAGTCCGTTGCATGACTATGATACAACATAATGGTGAGAAGAAACAGCCAAAGAGGATGAAGTTCAGGTGGGGTGAGGATGGAGGAGGTGAAACAACATGTGAGATGCCCCAATGCTTCTCTTTTAAATTAAGGATTTGGGATGGGGGAATCTGAGACTGACAACCATCTTGGGAATAGACACCAGAGTAACTCAACAGATGTTGACACAGATGTTCCGAAAGCTAAATAAATAAATAAATATTGGAGTCAATAGTGGAATGGTTGAAGAAGAAATGGAAATTATTACCTATTTCATTTCAAAATACATAGTCATGGGATTATCATTTCTATATATGAAAGGAAAAGGCTCCTTTGGGAATAGAGTACTCTGGGACCTTACCAGGACAGGACAAATCTCTATTACCAGAGAGAGTCCGTCTAAGAATTGAGGGTGTTTGAAAGGTACCTGGTCAGAGAAGGTCAGAATCTGAGCTGTCTTCCAGGCAAAGCCCTCACCTGGATGTATTTATGGCCAGGCCAAGCCAGAGAGAACCAATGAATTGCTTCTGTGTGAAATGTTACGGTGGAATCTGGGAGAATAGCACAACTGTTTGAAGTGGTTTGCCCCAAGGGGCAGAAGACCAGAAGCAAGGCCTGCGCACCACACCCTGCTTTGAATCCCCAGCTGCTCCCGAGTCCTGACAAATCCATGTTGTAGATGCTATATTCAACAATAGGAGTGGAAGTCAGGTGCTATTTACAATGTGCATTTAAGGTCTGGTTTTTGCATAATTAGGACTGCCCCAAGTCATTTGGCTGCCTGAGGTGAAAAACAAGACGACTTCCACTCCATTTTACTTGTACAGAAGAATGTGCCTTAAATGAATGCAAATTCATCAATAATAATAATAATATTAACAAATAATTGTGGTTGGATGGAGTGGTGGAAGAAGGCGGGCGGTGGTGCAGTCTGCTTCGGGTGCCATCTCTGAGGGGGTGACAAGAAGGCACTCCATGGGAGGCTTGCCCCGCCCCCCTGGGTGTGGTGGCATGAGCCACCGCCATTGCGCCGCTGCAGCCACATGTGGAGGGTCCTGCCACCACTGCTGCAGCCACAAGCACAGGATCCCACTGCGGTCCATACAGCGCTCTAGTGGCACCGCCAGCAAACCGTCGGGTGCAGCATGTGCAAGCTTCCCAGAAGTTTCTTGGTAAAAACTGTGAAGGCAGGGGCAGTGGAGGGGAAAGGAAGACTCCTGTTCTTCAAGCAGACTGCATCTGCTCCGGGTCTTAAGATGGAGTGTAGGAGGAGAGAACAGATATTCAAATGAGGTCCTGGTTTGCAGGTTTTGAGGTTGATCCCAGGCCTCCTGGGAAGGAGAAAGCACATCCTGGTGGATTCCCTGGTCTCGCAAATCCAGCAACCAGCTGTTACTCAGTTTTTAAGCATCACGTGAAAAAGCACAGATGACCTCAGTTCAAAATGCTCAGTTTTAAAGCTTTAGTTGTCTCTGTAACCAATGTTACAGCTAGGATAGGGGAAGCTACTCTTTCTTACAAACAATCCTTGCAAAGGAAGGAAGGAAGGAAGGAAGGAAGGAAGGAAGGAAGGAAGGAAGGAAGGAAGGAAGAAAGAAAGAAAGAAAGAAAGAAAGAAAGAAAGAAGGTAGGAATTAGCAGAGAAGACCTAGGCCTTTTCTCCCTAATGTGCTATACAGTATATGTTTTTCTTTTTCTTTTAACATAGGGATGCATTCAAAGATAGCATGCCTTGACTTTGGCTTCAAGTGGTGTGGTCCTTTCTGCTCCCACATTATGCTGTATGTGCTGCAGATCTGTAAAGTAGTACACTAGAGTCTCAGGAAGATGGTTATGCTAAAAAAAATATTCTTGAGTTGCAGTGAGAGGTAGTTTGTTTTACCCTGACTGAGAATTCAAAAAAGAAATCCCCCACTTGCCATCCAAAGTGGTATCGTCCAGAATTACACTGCTATCACTGGACAGAACAGCTCTTCCATCTGCATCCTGTCCTTCCCACAAGCACCTCACAGCTGCACACAAGGTTTCCCAACTGGTTTACCATCAATAGCCAGGAAGCTGTATGATACACAGTCAGACCCTTAGTCTATCTATGTAAAAGGTAAAGGACCCCCCGGATGGTTAAGTCCAGTCAAAGGCGACTGTGGGGTTGTGGTGCTCATCTCGCTTTCAGGCTGAGGGAGCCGGTGTTTGCCCACAGACAGCTTTCTGGGTCATGTGGCCAGCATGGGTAAACTGCTTCTGGTGCAACGGAACACTGTGATGGAAACCAGAGCTCTCGGAAACTCCGTTTACCTTCCCGCTGGAGCGGTACCTCTTTATCTACTTGCACTGGTGTGCTTTTGAACTGCTAGGTTGGCAGGAGGTGGGACAGAGCAATAGGAGCTCACCCCATTGCGGGGATTTGAACTGCCAACCTTCTGATCAGCAAGCCCAAGAGGCTCAGTGGTTTAGACCACAGCGCCACTTGCGTCCCTATCTTGGTCTATCTAGTTCAGTACTGTCTACACTGACAGGTCGCAGCTCTTCAGGGTTTGGGGCAGGATTCTCTCCCTGCCCTACCTGGAGATGCCGAGAATTGAACCTGGGACCTTCTGCATGCAAGGCAGATGCTCTGCAACTGAGCCACAGCACTTCCCTGCACATTGGCCAAACAAGAACCACTACTAAGCACTGTAGCCTGAACTGTATTGAGCTGTCATCAGGGCAGTCCCTTGTGGAGCTTCACACAAATTAAAGTAAGGAGGTCTAAGAACCTGGCAAAATAGTCCTTATCCAAGGGATAAAAATACACACATAAAATATTTGAGTCATGGGTCATAGTCACAATTTCCAGTCCACAATTCCCATAGTCACAATTTCCAATTTCCAAGATAAAATATTCAATTCATTTGCACTCACTTCAGACCATCCCAAATTATGCTTAAATTCATCCCCCCAATTAATTTCTGAGCAGATCCTGTTCCAAATCAATTCAGTTCCCAGTCAGTTCCCCCCACTCATTACTCCCTAGTTGAGTTATTTTAAATTAATATTCTACCTAGTAATCCAGTTCTGGCATCTCTCGGGTGGGCACCATTGACAGAAGTGGGGTTGGAGGCAAACAAGAGATCAGAGGTCAAGGGGGAAAGTAGAAATGGGTGAAGTACTTCTGCGCCTGCCTGCACAAGCACACAGCCACATGATAGTGCAAAAAGAACTCAACCAAGCCAATGGCTGGTGCTGGGTGGGGGGCAGAAAGTAGTCAGTTCAGAAGAAGCCACATAAAACATTAGCATAGTGTCACGCTTTGATCTGGCATTTCACGATTAAAGTTTCTCAAAATCTAAGATTCTAGGTTGGCACAAGAGATGAGGCACTGAATATTCCTATTAGTATCCTGCCTTTCCCCCAGAACCAGGACTCAATGTGACTTACAAAAATTAAAACATGAAGAAAACAAAGAAAGCTGAGAATAGCTTTCAGTGGCATTCACACAGCAGATTATTCCATTTCTCTGTTAATTTTTGCATTATATTTGAACTTTCACATCATGTCATGTAAAAGCCACTTCTGGAAAACTATAGTGCCTGTTAAATGCTCATTTCCATGCTATTTGATTCTGGAACAATATTGAATACATTCTTTAGTGATTGCACACACTATAGAGAGGAATTAAAGGTTGGGCAGCATTGAGTAGCTTTCTTCTTGCTGTTCTGTCTTGCATTCAGAAGTGGGGTTTTTGCATTCATTTTCTTGATTATACTGCTAGCACCTCTATCCCATTTTCTAACATTCCCTTCGCCCGGCAATACCTGCTGCATTATGGAAGTGTGGCTTTTTGACCAATATCGGGCTATGTCGTGCTAAATTTCCTTTGCACCAGTGGGCATGCCATGGCAGAGAAGTAGACGTCATCCGACATTTTCCAACCCTCCATGCGCATGAATACTTTTGTTCCCCCGTGATTGGCCCATGAAAATGGCAGGAAAGAATTGTAAGTCAGAATTCCACCCCAAATTTCACCACACGACATGATCCATGAAAATGGTGGGGAAACAACAGCGCAAAACTCCCACAATTTTGGTGGGACTGACAATGGACTATTTCTGGAAGAAAATGATATGGAAACGAGTGCTAAACATTCACTATATTCCGCTAGTCTTTTCTGTTGTGCGGAAGATGAAATCAAGTGTGGAAATTACGGGGTAAGGAAATATTGGGAAGACGGAATAATCTCCCATGTGAATATGGGCTTAGAATTCTGAGAACCTCAAGTTCTCTAGGCCTCATTAAAAGCTACAAGGTGAAAGCTTTGGACTGAACAGGTTCAGAGTCGGTTTGCAGCATATCGTTTCTCTACAGAGAGGTACATAGGAATCTTTCCTGCATCTTAACAACGTGAGCTTGGACTACCTGGGTTTCAGGCTTGTGTTTCTTCCACACCAGTTCACCAAGCTGCATGAAGAAGCCGCTCCTGAAACCGTGTGGAATTATAACATATACTTTCTGCAAACGATAATATGAGACCACGGGAGACTGAAACATGGAACACAGTGAACTTCATTTAACTCTTGCAGCACCTACTTATCTCAAAATATCCATTGCTTTAGATTTCACTCCTCTGCTGAGCTCCTCAAAAACTAAGTGCCTCTTCATTCACCCACTCAGGGAGCACTTTGATTCCTGCGGTAATGACAAAGGCAAGGGGCATGGGGAGGGCAGCAGGAGGAAGACTCAAATGCGGTATTTCAGATCCCCACTGCAAAATCTGAAACGAGGTCTGTTTTTGAGATGTGGGGAAAATTTTGATTTCTGTTCAGATTATCCTTATGAATTTTATTTTATTTTAATGTGTCTTTCTTTCTTTTATTTGTGCTTCACAATTAGTTCAGGGTTGGCAAGGGGAACCTGTGCCCCCACCCCAAAAGCTGCTGGATTCTAACTCCCATCAGCTCCAGCCATCAAGGCCAGTGGTTGGGTGTTGTAGCCACAGATTCCCATCCCTGATTTAGGCTGCATGCAGACATGCAATTTATTGCATTAGTTTTCCTGGTTATAAAGCTAGCACTTCTGTCCTAATGGTCCTTTTTTACATAGCAGTACCTGCTGTATTGTTGGGACACGGGTGGCGCAGTGGGTTAAACCACAGAGCCTAGGACTTGCCCATCAGAAGGTCGGCGGTTCGAATCCCCACGACGGCGTAAGCTCTCGTTGCTCGGTCCCTGCTCCTGCCAACGTAGCAGTTCAAAAGCACATCAAAGTGCAAATAGATAAATAGGTACCGCTCTGGTGGGAAGGTAAACGGTGTTTCCGTGTGCTGCTCTGGTTCGCCAGAAGCAGCTTAGTCATGCTGGCCACATGACCCGGAAGCTGTATGCTGGCTCCCTCAGCCAATAAAGCGAGATGAGCGCTGCAACCCCAGAGTCGGTCATGACTGGACCTAATGGTCAGGGGTCCCTTTACCTTTACCTTTACCTGCTGTATTATGGAACTGTGGCTATAACTCCTACCTCTCCTACCCCCAACTCCCCCCCCCAACATGCTAGAGTTTTCAGTGTTTCTTTTGTTTCTCAAAAGAAGAAAATAGGTTGAGGCCACAAAGTAGCTCGGAAGCTCCATGAGCCTCAATTCTAAGTCAAGACAATTTGCTAATCTAACATACAAGGACCTTCCCAAAATCACCCCAATGCAGCTCACAATTTGGGCACACACAGAGCTGATGCACACCCCTATAACACCCAGCGAAAAAGGTCAGCCACTAGTTGTGTTAGGTGGATACTTTCCAATAGCCTGCTGCTGCAACCACTGCTTCTTCCAGATGTCCAGGGATGGTTTTGACTCCAGGGCTGCAAAAAATAATTGACCTGAGTGCCTCATCTTCACCACCTAAGCAGAGAAATTACATAAAAGGCTCCGATAAATTTTGACTGGATCTCACCCTGCTTTATTGAAAATGAACTTCAAAGCGCTTTTGAATTTCGTTTCCACTGTTCCCAAGCACCCCGTGGCACTCATTCGTAACCTTCCCCTAAGACTACATCTGTCAGCATTTTTTAAAATGCAAAGCAAACACCTACAGTATAGCTTTGTCACTTAGCTCATGATTGAAACGTGGGTTGGTAAAAATGTCACTCCTCTATTGTTTGGAAGATGCTCAGAGATACCATCTTGGGAAGAAGTACAACAGACACACAAATTGCCCTATTTATTTGTGAAGTACTTGAAGAAGGTGGGAGGGAGGAGAGAGAGAGTTTGCTAACAAGGACTTGTTAGCAGTCGATCTCCTAACTCATGGGTAGGCAAACTTTTTCAGCAGGGGGCCAGTCCACTGTCCCTCCCCTCAGACTTTGTGAGGGGATGGACTATATTTTTTTTTGGGGGGGGGGGATGAACGAACTCCTATGCCCCACAAATAACCCAGAGATACATTTTAAATAAAAGGGCACATTTTACTCTTGTAAAAACATGCTGATTCAAAGACCATCCACTGGCCAGATTTAGAAGGCGATTGGGTCAGATCCGGACCCCAGGCCTTAGTTTGCCTACCCATGCCCTAAATCCATGCACTACAGTTGAGTAGGGACTAGGGATAGTTATTTTCAGTTCACATTTTCATGAAAAACAACCTGGTTTGCACTTCTTGAACCTTTATGTGGCCTGAAGCACCAGACAAAATGGGATACAAACAGCATCCCTTGGGGAAAACATGCGCAGAAATGTGTACAGATTTCCTGGCAGAATCATTTTAGAAACATTTGCAAATGGATGTAGAAATTTGATGTAGAAACTTCAGCTGGAAAAGTGGAGAAAGGGAGAGATACTGAAATTGACAAATCTGTTCATTCCTATTCCCTGCCCAGATGGAGCAATGAAAAAGAAGCAATAAAGAGGAAATGATGGAAGAAAGAGGAGAAGGCAACAAGGAAACATATTTTGTTACATTTCCGGTGGCTTTTTTTTGTTTGAATGCAGAAGCACTCCTGCAAACTTTTTGCAGTTTTCTCCTCCCAATACCTGATGGAACTCATTTTCAGCAACACCCCCCCCCCAATCCATTAGGATATAAATAAACCTTCCGAGTTTTACTTCCCATCAGCTTTAATTACAAGCTTCACTTTCCCTCCTCCAGTTGTGTCCTGCCTCTCTTTAACAACTAATTTCTCACCGAACAGGAATCTAGGCTGAACAACACGTCTGATGGGGGTGGGTTGAGGAATGTACTTTCCTTGCTGAGTGATTCTTATTGTCAGGAATTCCACAGTCTCTCCTTCCTTGTTGCCTCCTTCCTCCCACAAACCATGATGTTTTTAGGACCCTCCTTAATTTTATGATTGCATGTTGTCCTGAATAGCTTTTAGTTTGAAGAGTGGGAAGTAAATAAAGAAATGGCAGCCTTCAGGATCAGGCCAATGGCCCATCTAGACCAGCATCCTGCTCTCACAGTGGCCAATCAGATGCCTTTAGGAAACCTACAAGAAGGAACCAACCACAAATACACTCTCCCCATCCTGTGATTTTAACCCGACAGTGGAGGCAAAGCATAACTCTTACGGCCAGCACAGGTCTCCAACATGACACTAGTGGGAACAAAGGTTCTCTTCCAGTCTTCCTCTGTCACTCACAAGCCACCTCCCTGCCCTCCTCCTTCAATGCCTCCTTTGGTCATGAAGTACTGTTGGTGGTTACCCTTTCCTGCCTTAAAAACTACATAGAGATGAAGTAAGAAGTTCCTAGAATGGCAGTTTTCTCCACTTCCTCTTCCAGCTCTATGTGCTTTTCAGTACCCAGAAGAATTCTACTGGATCTTACCCAGATCCTTTGGATAAGCAAAGTGTGCATGCATGGGCATTTTCACACTGTTTTTCAGTGGGGTGATCTGGCAGTGGCGTAGCGTGGGGGGTGCATGGGGGACCGGCCGCACCGGGCGCAACATCTGGGGGGGGGGCGTGCTCGCACTCGCAGCTCTCTGCCCCTACCTGGCTCACTCAATCTCTCTCACTGCAGTGCCGGCTGTGCGAATCCGATCCGAGCCGCCGGGTCGCTGCCCACTGTGGAGGGGGGGTGCCAGGCATGCGGTGCGGTGTGGAGAGAGAGCGAGGGACTATCTGGGGGAGGGACAGTGCAGCGGGGGGGGGGGCGCAAATTACTTGCCTTGCCCCGGGTGCTGACAACCCACGCTACGCCACTGTGATCTGGCAAGCAGGGAGTGGCATGGCGGAAGGGCATGGCACCCAGAGCACTTGCTCAAAACCTCAAGGTGCCCACAGGTCTAAAGTTGTGGGCTCCTGTTCAAGAAAAATGGGGCAAGTGAACAAGGCCAGAGAATAGCAGCTTGGAATCAATTTGGTGGGGAACTGGCCAGGATCTGCAGGATGTGTGGAAGGCTGAAGTCTACATATTGCTCTGGAAAACTGGCCAAATATCTGAGTACAGTGGTACCTCGAGTTAAGTACTTAATTCGTTCCGGAGGTCCGTTCTTAACCTGAAACTGTTCTTAACCTGAAGCACCACTTCAGCTAATGGGGCCTCCTGCTGCTGCCGGAGTACTATTTCTGGGTTAGCGGAGTCTATAACCTGAAGCGTCTGTAACCTGAGGCGTATTTAACCCGAGGTACCACTGTATAGAGCCCAGCTCCATCTTTCATGCAGCTTTAGACTACAGTCTACCTTGGGCTCCCGAACACCACAAACCTGGAAGTGAGTTTTCCGGTCTGCAAAAGTTATTTGGAACCCGAATGTCCTACAGGGCTTCCACGGCTTCCGACTGGCTGCAGGAACTTCATGCAGCCAATCAGAAGCCACACTTTGCTTTCCAAACATTTTGGAAGTCGAACGGACTTCCGGAACAGATTCCGTTCGACTTCCATGTTATGACTGTACTTGGCTCTTTCTTTCTTTCTTTCTTTCTTTCTTTCTTTCTTTCTTTCTTTCTTTCTTTCTTTCTTTCTTTCTAAAAGCAAATGAAGCAATAGCCTTTAGCAATTATGGCTTTATTGGAGGTGGGGGCAGAGAGGATTAAGAAATCCTACAAGGTGAAGCTCTTTGAATTAAGACAGATCAAGAATGTCAATTGGCAAGCTGTGATGAAATGCATTATACACTTGCCCCCAGATGACAGCATTTATACTGTCCATGTCTGAGGATCGCTAATGGCTTCTTCTGCTTTCGGTGCCAAAAGAATGAATGATCATCTTCCCAGGGAAATGAAGGTGGGGTAAGAATATCATCCTTCTTTCCCTGTAGACCTTTCAATGAGCCATTGACACATTTGGTTCTCTTGGGGTATCAGAGTTACAAGAGTTCATCTGCACAGACATTATATGGTTAGATCATTGTCTCTGCGGAAGTGTGTGGCAGTTCAGTATTTTTTCCTATCTCTTCAAATATTTTTTTATCTTCTATGGCATACCGTCCAACATAAAAATAGGGACGTCCCATTCCATAATGATAATTTTACTGTTTATACCCCACACATCTGACTGGGTTGCCCCAGCCACTCTAGGTGGCTTCCAACATATATAAAAACATAATAAAACATAAAACTTTTTTTAAAAACTTCCCTGTACAGAATTGCCTTCAGACAGCTCAGGAATCAAATAACTCTACACCCTCCAAAATTTCTCCAATGAAAATAGGGATGTCCTAAGGAAACATTCTGGGATCAAATCAGAAACCTTGGACGGCTTCTCTAAATCAGGGACATCCCTGGAAAATAGGGACACTTGGAGGATCTGCTGTGACACCCTTGCATCTACAGTGGTACCTCGGGTTAAGTACTTAATTCGTTCTGGAGGTCTGTTCTTAACCTGAAGCACCACTTTAGCTAATGGGGCCTCCCACTGCCACTGCACCGCCAGAACACAATTTCTGTTCTCTTCCTGAAGCAAAGTTCTTAAGCCAAGGTACTATTTCTGGGTTAGCGGAGCCTGTAACCTGAAGCGTCTGTAACCTGAAGCGTATGTAACCTGATGTAGCACTGTATTTATTTTTAGTGATAAATTGTGCCCAATTCAATCAGCCCACTGTAATTTTGTCGGGCTCCCCAGTTTTTGCAATGCAGCACCATGTGGTCTGCAAAGCTCTGTAGCAAACTGTTCAGTCCTCTACCATCAGTCTCAGACAGGAACAGGAAGACTCAGGAAACCCTGTTTTCTGATTCATAGAATCTGTCTATGATTCTATGATTCTATGATTCTATGATTCTATGATTCTAGGTGGTGGATTCTGCCATAAAGCATGCATGGGTGTGCATTCACCAAAAATTGTATAGTGGGGGTACCAGGTGCACCTCTGTGGGGAGGGAATTCCACAACTTAGGGGCTGCCCCAGAGAAAGCCTTTTCTCAGGCTTGCCACCCCCTGAACTTCTGCAGGATTTGGAACCACAAAGAGACCCACTCTGCTGATCTGAACACCCAGGAGGACCTGCATTGAAGGAGGTGGTCTTTCAGATATTTGGGACCTAAGTTATTTAGGGTATTAAACACTAATGTGAGCACCTTGAATTGGGCTCAGAAATGAACTGGCAGCCAATGCAGCTGTTTTAAAATATGAAATCTAAAGGGAACTGCAGCCAGGAACCAGGCTGCTGCATTTTACACAAGTTGAAATTTCTGAGTCACCTTCAAGGGCAGCCCCATGTGGACCACATTGCAGTAATCCACTCTGAAAGTTACCAGAGCAGGGAGTACTGTGGTCAAGTCACCACTGTGCTAGAGAGGTCATAGCTGGTGAATCAGCTGAAAGAAGGTTACCAGTGAGCTTCATAGCTTCATTAGCTGAGCAAGCACTGGAGCCATGCTCTCACCAGTTTAAGGCTGGATCTACAGTGATCTTCTGAACGTTATAAAGCTTAATGTTCTATAACGTTTAATGGCAGTTTCCCTTTGCCGGTGGCTCACTGCTCTGCAGCCCCCCATGGTGTCACATTTTAATAACACATTTTAAAGATTATAAACAATGAGTGTAGGTCCGCTCTAAGTGTGATGCTAACTAGCATACCTTTGGATCATGTGCTAGGTTCTTCCCATCCCCCTTCTCCTCCAAAAATAAAATAAAAATACATTCGAGTAAGAATTCTGCAGCAGGCAAGGCTAGCCAGCATGGTGGTTGCCAGATGTTGCTGGACTCCAGCACCAAAATAATTCTTCTTTTGAGCATTTAATGAGAAGCACCCTTTTAGAATTCTGGGTCTCACCTCTTCACCCTGCAGACATGTCTTTCTTCTGCACACACGTCTAGACTATTCATCTGCTTTGTTTACTAACAAGGAATTTTTGTTTGCTCTGAATTGCTTTGATACACATCTGACACCCCGTGTTCTAGCATTTTTTAAATTAGAAGTGTAGACTATTAATCCCAAGCTGTTGGTGATTTTTTAAAACAAAATATAATAAACAGCCACCCACAGGCTTGAAACCAACAATTTTTAATCACTGATGTAACGCTGTATAATGGAGGAAAGCTCCTTTGTCTTCGCAACCATGTCATCAAGTGAGTCATAAAAAGGTAAAGGTAAAGGTACCCCTGCCCGTACGGGCCAGTCGTGTCCGACTCTAGGGTTGTGCACCCATCTCACTTAAGAGGCCGGGGGCCAGCGCTGTCTGAAGACACTTCCAGGTCACGTGGCCAGCGTTATGAAGCTGCTCTGGCGAGCCGGCACCAGCGCAGCACACGGAAACGCCGTTTACCTCCCTGCTATAAAGCGGTACCTATTTATCTACTTGCACTTAGGGGTGCTTTCAAACTGCTAGGTGGGCAGGAGCTGGGACCGAAAGACGGGAGCTCACCCCGCCATGGGGATTCGAACTGCCGACCATGCGATCAGCAAGCCCTAGGCACTGAGGTTTTACCCACAGCGCCACCCGCGTCATAGCTGTCCCTATTATTAAAATCGGAAGCTGATTTTTTTTCAGCCCAGGGGCCACATTCTCCTGTGGGCAATCATCTGAGAGCCACATGCCGGGGTGGGTGGAGCCAGAGAGAAAAGAGAGTGGAGCAACTAAATTCAGCCTTTATGCAATAGGTTTGTTTCTACACCCATCCACACAGCATTGTTTGGAGACCCCATATCCTCCCTCCCACCCGAATTACAATTTCATACCCCGCCACTGCTGCAGGAGAAAATTAGGATGCACATCTTTCGGGGCCACGATCTTGCATCAGCCAACTGACTTTCATGAGAACACAGTCCCCCAAAACATGCATTGTACAGGGCCATGCTCTCAGGAGAGCCAGGTAACTCATGCGAGAGCACAACCCCCTAAAATGGGCATCTTTGGGGACTACACTCTTGAGAGAGCCAAAATGGGACATGCTGCTGGGGGTCTCCTGTAATTCTAGGATGTCCCACTTGGGACAGCTGATAGGTATGCAATTCCCAGAGTGGTTCAACTATCAATCTCTCTTCCCAGGGACCTCTGTGAACCATAACTCTGGGAGAGTATCAGGGATCTTCTAACAGTGGTGTAGCATGGGTTGAGGCAAGCATGGGGCAGGCAAGCT
Organism: Podarcis tiliguerta; assembly: GCF_965153285.1. Lineage (NCBI taxonomy): Eukaryota > Metazoa > Chordata > Lepidosauria > Squamata > Lacertidae > Podarcis > Podarcis tiliguerta. The sequence continues at coordinate 6,652,621 of NC_139542.1, forward strand.
GCTAATGCAGCCTGAGGGCATGCACTGGAGCCAAGCTGGGCTGCGCTGTGCCATTTGCCTGCACAGGGGGGAGCCTGATCCTTGGCAGGTGAATCCCCCTGACACCTGTGGAGAAGAGCACCGGGCCGGGCCTCTCTGGGGTTGCCCCTTACCCAATTCCCTCTATCCACACCCACTCACTGTGGGCCTGAGCTGCTCTGCCGCTTTTGAGGTGGAGATCACCGTGGAAGCTGGCATCTGGGGGGGGGGGCACCTGGTTGCATCCCCTCAGAATTTTGCACCTGGGGCCATGGCTCCCCTGCCCTACTCACACTACGCCACTGTCTCCTAATTATGCTCAGCATCCTGAACAAACTACAGCTCCCAGAGTTCTCTGGGGGAAGCCATGACTGTTTAGTGTTGTATCATAGTGCTTTAAATGCATGGTGTGAAAGTGGCCTTGGTTGAATTAGTATAAGGCAGTTTCAAGTAGCTCATCCTGACTAAAAGCTGCTTCCTCATTTGGATGGCGACTCGGAGTGGTTGCTGAGACCATATAACACTGGTCATGAAAGACCTACATTGGCTCCCAGTACGTTTCTGAGCGCAATTCAAAGTGTTGGTGCTGATATTTAAAGCCCTAAATGGCCTTGGCCCAGTATATCTGAAAGAGCATCTCCACCCCCATCGTTCAGCCCAGACACTGAGGGCCTTCTGGCGGTTCCCTCCCTGTGAGAAGGGAGGTTACAGGGAACCAGTCAGAGGGCCTTCTCGGTGGTGGCGCCCGCCCTGTGGAACACCCTCCCATCAGATGTGAAAGAAGTAACCAACTGTCTGTTTTAGAAGACATCTGAAGGCAGCCCTGTTTAGGGAAGTTTTTAATGTTTCATTGTGCTTTTAATATTCTGTTGGGAGCTGCCCAGAGTGGCTGGGGAAACCCAGCCAGATGAGATGGGATAGAAATAAACTATTATTATTATTATTATTATTATTTGGCATGATACCCCCTACAGCCTGCTTGCTTTTCCAAGCTCCCTCTGATGGGGAGGCAACTCCATCCCTTTGTGTCCTTCCATTTCCATTAAGCCCTTCTCTTCCTTATCCAAACCTCCCCCTCTTATTTCAATTACTTCGGCGTCTCTCATGCTATTTAGATAATGAGGGTTTCTTTCCAGGGCCTGCTTAAGCATAATTCAATTACCTTGCAATGTGACACCAGAGACACATTGGAGAGCCACATTTGATGATATCACCGAGAAGGGCAGCCCTCCTCTTGCCCTGGAGGCAACCACCTGCTCCGTGCAGCCATGATTCAGGCTGCAGGCAGCACCTTGGATGGCGGCTCCTTGCTTCTGTATGGTATCATGGATGTGCAGAAGGCAGCATGGACAATATCATAGGGAAATGCAGCGAGGGAGGGGGGGGGGTAGAACAGTGGACATGACATATTTGTGAGAGGTAGGGAAGCAATGTGGAGGAGAGAGGAGGTGACAGAGGCCCAGGAAGCTGGTTGGAGACCTCATGGATGCTCTTTGCTCTTTCATTAAGATAACTGAGGCTTTCGATTTGGGTTTTTAGGCTCTTTTTATATAGTGATGGCCAATATAAATGGCCAATCTGGGTGGCTCAAACCCATGACCTTGAGAGTTAGAGTCTCCTGCTGTACCAACTGAGATACCCCATACAGTGGTACCTCGGGTTAAGAACTTAATTCGTTCTGGAGGTCCGTTCTTAACCTGAAACTGTTCTTAACCTGAAGCACCACTTTAGCTAATGGGGCCTCCCGCTGCCGCTGTGCCTCCGCTGCATGATTTCTGTTCTCATCCTGAAGCAAAGTTCTTCACCCGAGGTACTATTTCTGGGTTAGCGGAGTCTGTAACCTGAAGCGTCTTGTAACCTGAGGTACCACTGTATAGAGCTTGTTGTTTAGTCATTTAATTGTGTCCGACTCTTCATGACCCCATGGACCAGAGCACACCAGGCACTCCTGTCTTCAACTGCTTCCCACAGTTTGGTCAAACTCATGTTGGTAGCTTCGAGAACATTGTCCAACCTTCTCTGTCATCCTCTTCTCCTTGTGCCCTCCATCTTTCTCAGCATCAGGGTCTTTTCCAGGGAGTCTTCTCTTCTCATGAGGAGGCCAAAGTATTAGAGCCTCAGCTTCAGGATCTCTTCTTCCAGTGAGCACTCAGGGCTGATTTCCTTCAAAATGGACATATAGAGCTAATAACAACCAATTCCATCATTGTTCATATCAGTGTTACTAAGCATCACCAAAAGGACAAATTCCAGAAACTGAACTTCTTCTCAACTGCAGCTGGCTCAGCCTCAAACAACACAAAGCACTTTCTGATCTTTGTTAATCATATTTAGGTGGGGATGATACAAAGCTACTGATATATACAGACAAACAATCCGCCCACCAACCATCTGAAAACGGCAATAATAGGCTGTGGATCCACAATGCTTGCTTGTTCAAGGAGAATAAAGAGATGGGAGAAGAATAGACTGATAAGCTGTTGCTGCTGGAGGGAAAGATGGGCTATGCTTAAGTGCACTGGAGAAATTGCTTCGGGGGAGCATTGCTTTGTGCAAATAATATGGGCATTTGAATGCAAGCGATTGTCTGCATGTTTGCATTGAAAGGAAGGAAGAGAGCGTGCAGGTGAAAAGTTTCTCTCTCTCTCCCTTGGAGTGGATGAAGGAGGTGGCTCTCTCAGGACATGAAAGTTTGGAGTCAGTTGAGCACCAAGAAAAGTAGAACTCCTTTTGACAGATGCCTGGAAAATCCCTGGCATTTGCCAAAGGGAAATATATATATATATGAGTGGGCTCTTCACTGCTTAGTGCAATCAATGACACATCTAAAGGAATTAAAAATTGCATTGAATTGGGTTATTTCTGAGCTGTGGTTTTATAGGTACTTATCAGGGCCATTTATTGTATTACTGTTGCCATTGTGTGGTTTTATTTTTATATTTTATTTCTATGGAATTATGTTTTTAGTTTCCTGTTTTTTGGGGGGTATCAAAAACTTCATTTATTTATTTATTTAAAAAATGGAATAATGTTGTTGCCAGGGCCTCCTTAATGGGTCAGGAGTAGTGATGAGGGAGAAATGCATTTTAATGAAAACTTATCTAGTTCACACCAATTCCCCAAACCACGTGTTAGCTGAAATGCAGCTAATTCTCACTCCTCTATTTGGTTGCAGTTTTCCAACCAAATAATTCATAGAAAAATCTATTCGGGAAAATGTGCTTTCAAAACACTGCTATTTTTCTAGAAAAAGAAATGCCAGAACTCACCTGTTCTCTTATCATGGCAATGGCGCCCTGCTGAGAGGTGCCACAACTGAGTTCTGGCAAGGTCAAGCTGAAAAAAAAATTCTGCTTAAAAATATGTATGTTCATGAAAATAATGTGTGTGTTTGTGTGTATTTGTGGTGGGTGGATGTTAATGTGGAGATGTGGTGAAATGAAGCAAAAAATCAACAGGTTTTTTCATTCCTAGTCAAGAGAGTCCACTTGGTTGCCAAATAGCATGGGGATAAGTCCTGTTGCAAAGCTGGAAAGCTGGAAAGCTGCAGTTGCAGTTGAATAGCCTTTAGTCTTGTTCATTTGACTGGTGGATGATCTGTGAGTAGAAGAATGAGGACACAGATCTTCTTTAAATAGTAAATGGTTAAAGAGCTTCAGAATGTTGATGACAACGTAGTGTGTGTACACTCAGAGGAAGACCTCCAAACAATCCTAAATACCTTCACAGAAGCTTATGAAAACCTGGCCCATCACTCAACATCCAAAAAACCAAAGTGCTGCACCAACAAGCACAAAACAACCCCTCTGCAGTGCCACAAATCGAAGTCAATAGTGTAACATTGGAAAGTGTGAATCACGTCTCCTACCTGGGCAGTTATCTTTCCACAAGGGCCGACATTGATGCTGAAATCTAGCATCACCTGAGCTTTGCAAGTCCAGCTTTCTCCCGATTGAAGTGCAGATTCCATCAACAGTGTCTCTGAAATTTTTTACGCATCACTTGGGAAGATAGGCGAACTAATGCCAGTGTACTGGAAGAAGCAAAGATCACCAGTGTCGAAGCAATGATTCTTCAACATCAACTTCATTGGACTGGTCATGTTGTGCAGATGCCTGATTATCGTCTTCCAAAGCAACTACTCTATTCCAAACTTTAAAATGGAGAGTGTAATGCTGGTGGTCAACAAAAGAGGTTTAAAGACTGTCTCAAGGCAAATCTAAAAAAATGTAGTATAAACACCGACAACTGGCAAACACTGGCCTGCAAGTGCTCCAATTGGAGAACAACCTTTACCAAAGGTGTCATGGGCTTTGAAGACATTCGAACTCAGGACGGACGGGAGCAAACCTCACTGTGATCAACTCCCACCTGGAAATCTATGTCCCCACTGTGGAAGGAAGTGTGTGTCCAGAATTGGCCTCCACAGTCACGTATGGACTCACTGTTAAAACCGTGATCATGGAAGACAATCTTACTCAGCTACGAGTGATTGCCAAAGAAGAAGAATGAATGAATGGAATTTGCTCCCACATGCAGCAGCTGAGATAGGTCTGTCGGTAGACCATGAGACTCTTAGTCTCAGGGTTGTGGTTTCAACCTCCTTTGGGTGAAATATTTCTGCATTGTTCGACTAGATGACCCTTGTGATTCTTCCAACTCTACAATTCTATGGTTCTATGGTTCTATGAGGCAGTGAGAGCCACCAACCTTGGTGACCGTAGACACATTCCTGGAGGGAATGGGAAACCAGATATTGCAGGATTCCAACTTCCATACGCTCCAGCCAGCATGTCCAGTGGTCAGGGAGGAGGGGAGTTGTAGTCCAATCAGGCAGCAGTTGATGCTGGAAACCCTGAAGTGCTGCCAGTCAGAGGAGGCTAGCTGGAGAAAATGTCTGGTCTGGTGTAGCGCAGCCTCCCAAAGTATGCATTGCATTATTGGTATTGGATGTGGCTTTATTGGATTTTATGTTAGTAGCTGACCTGGGAAAGTTGGGTTATATATTTTTAATGTTCCTTTTCATTTCCTCCATTTAAGTTTCCATTGCTATTTGGATCCCTGAGCATTTCAGTCAATCTCTTCAATTAAATAGCATATGGTATCTACTGGCAAATTGGGGGCAGCAGGTGTTTTACAGCCATGGGTGAAAGCAGACTTCTGTCAGTCAGGAGAAATGGGGAGAGAGGAATCTTTTTAAAATGCAAATGCTGAGTCTTTTTTTAGGAGCCACAAGAAAAACCCACAGAGTAAACACATCTGTCTTTGGATGAGCTGGGAGAGTTTTAAGGCTGAGGAACACATTGAAGCCTGGATATTTGGAGAAAGTTTAATGGGTAAAGACTGGCTGTTTTCATCCTTATAGCTGAGAAAAGCAGTCCCCTCCAATAAAGCATTAAGTATTGTCAATTTCTGATTTAAGGGGGGGGGGCATAGTCCCCAGGTAAAGTAGAGACAGAAACAAAGCAAAAGAAGTTGCACCACCCCCTACATACACACACACTGAGGTATTTGCAACCCCCTCATGGAATCATAGAATTGAAGAGTTGGAAGGGACCCCAAGGGATCTAAGGATCATCTAGTCCAACCCCCTGCAATGCAGGAATTGAACCCACAACGCTGAGATTAAGGGCCTTCATGCTCTACCAGCTGAGCTGTCATGAATGAATTCCTGCAGGATGTGCCACCCAGCTGAATTATTACTTGGCTAGTTGTGACAACTTTGCCCCTTCAATGCAATTAAGCGGGAGTAAGGATGGGCATTAAAAACAGCTGTAGTGGCTCAGTTTTGTTGGAGAGAGGGCCACACACAACCTTGGCCAAGCTTCCAAGGGCTGCATGTGTGTGACTGAAAGTGGGCATGGCCACCCAATGCTCTTTCAAAGAGGAGGCGCGAAGAAGAAGAAGAAGAAGAAGAAGAAGAAGAAGAAGAAGAAGAAGGGGAGGAGTTTGGATTTGATATCCCGCTTTATCACTACCTGAAGGAGTCTCAAAGTGGCTAACATTCTCCTTTCCCTTCCTCCCCCACAACAAACACTCTGTGAGGTGAGAGGGGCTGAGAGACTTCAGAGAAGTGTGACTAGCCCAACGTCACCCAGCAGCTGCATGTGGAGGAGCGGAGACGCGAACCCGGTTCACCAGATTACAAGTCTACCGCTCTTAACCACTACACCACACTGGCTCTCTCACACAGAGTGAGAGATCAGCAGGAGAGGGAGTTAACAGCTCCTTTCCCACTCATAAAGTGATCAGCCTGATGACTGAGGAGGAGGCAGCTTAAACCGCTATCAAGGCACTAGGATGGGCCAGAGGTTTGTATCTGTAACTAAATTCTCTCTTGCTCTGTTTTGCCATCACCAAAATCAATGGGGTCTTGGAGGGAGGTTATTGGGAGGGAGGCAGATCAGCCCCCCCCCCCAAGCTGAGAGTTAGCCACCCTGCTAGAAAACTGTGTTGAATTTGTCCTGGCAGGGTGGCTGTTTCTGAAGAGCGCTGTTTCTTTTACTTTCAGTTCCCTGCTGGTTATCTGATGAAGACAGAGGCGGGGGTGGGCAGATTCGCAGATAACAGTACGAGAGCAATTTCATATTCCTCACACAGCTCAAGCAATATTCTTGTCCAGAAAGAGTGCTTCAACACAGCTGAGTTAGACTGAGATTAAGCATAAAGGCATGCCATTCTTAATACCAAGATCTAAATGAAAATGAAAAGTCCAGTACACAAAGTAGCATTTCTGGGCTGTGGGAATAATTGGTACCTGGAATATTATGCTTTCTTATTGATTGGAAGGACAGATAAAAGGAAGTACTTCTTAATGCAGTGCATAGTTAAACTATGGAACTCCTTCCACAAGAGGCCGTGATAGGAATTTTGAGGTCGTAGATATATGTTAAATGTTCATAAGTGTACCAGTCAAGGACGTAAATAGATCAGCACAGGAAGACCGACCTGAAACCATTTTTGATTCCCAAATGTTTTCTCTGCAAGGTCAAAGGAAAATGGAAAAGTCTCGCCATTGTCTTTTCCTTCATAAATCCTGTCTTAAGGGCATATTTAAGATATGAATAGGGTGTGAGCCTGTGACCTGGCTCAGAAACTAAGTATGTATCATTACAAAAGACTGGCCAGGCTCCCCAGGGTATCCAGCCAAGTGAGCATTAACAGGTAACCTGTCAGACGAGATAAACAAGATAAACAACACACTCAGATTTCTGCTGTAGACCGCCTTTTCTGTGATGTAGGTATGATGTATCCAGGGGGAGGGTGGTCTTGGGTTACACCCCTTCTGTGATATATGTATGATGTATGGAGGGGTAGTTTGGAGCTCCAGGGCAGGGAATTTAAAATATCTATATAAGGGCAGGCACACCTTTGTTCTGTGTTCCTCCTCCTTTCCTGAGTGTGAGGAAAGCACCCTGTTGCAACAGATCAATAAAAATCAGGCTTACTAGCTGCTTTGCTTCTCAATATTCTCTGGTTGGCCTCTGTTATTTTCTCCTACCAATAGGGAGCCTACGTAAGGACTCTGTATGGGTTCTTGGATACCCCATAAGGGGAAAAAGGGAAGATTTTTGTTTACAATGGCCACCAACCTGGATGGCTTTAAAAGAGGATTAGACAAATTTCTGGAGGAAAGGGCTGTTGATGACTACTAGCCATGATGACTATGCTCTGCCGCCACAGTTGGGGACAATAAAACTTCTATTTACCATGGTCAGAAACACTCAAAGAGGAGAGGGAGTAAAAGACCGATGGGAATTTCTTCAAGCTGACATACTGAAGGCACAAATGCAGACATTTTTTTTTAAAAAAGTGGCAAGTGGGGTGCTGCGGGGTTTTGTCCTGGTCCTGTTTTTGTTTAACATCTTTATAAACGACTTGGATGAAGGAATTGAGGGGATGCTCATCCAATTTGCAAATGACACCAAATTGGGAGAGGTAGCTAATGCCACAGAAGACAGAATTGAGATTCAAAATGACCTTAACAGATTGGATGACTGGGCCCAAAGTAACAGAATGAATTTCAATAGGGACGAATGTCAGGTTCTGCACTCAGGCAGAAGAACTAGCTGCACAAATATAAGATGGAGGGCACCTGGCTTGCCAGTAGTACATATGAAAAGGATCTAGGGGTCTTAGTAAACCACAAACTTAAAATGAGTCTAAAGCAGGGGTCCCCAAACTAAGGCCCGCAGGCCAGATAAGGCCTGCGGGAGTCGTTTATCTGGCCCGTGGCAACTCCTGCCGCCTGCTGCCACCGCCTGCTCTTACCGGTGCTACGCTGCGCAGCTGTCCACTTCCGGGTCGGAGGAGCACCAGAAATAGCTTGTGTGCATGTGCAAGCATTATTTGCGCATGCACAAGCGTTATTTCCGGTGCACATCTGGGTTGGAGGAGGCCCGTGCACATGCGCACAAGCTATTTCCAGTGCTCCTCCAACCTGGAAGTGCGCCAGAAATAGTGTGTGCGCACGCATATAGGCACGCGCTCCCCTGCCCTCCAGCCTACCGTGTGATCGGTGTTGGAGACACCGGCCCGAGGCATGGTAAGTTTGCAGACCCCGGTCTACAGTATGAAGCAGCAGCAGCCTAAACAACAACAACAAAAACTAATACTATTATAGATTGCATCAACAGAAGTATAGTGTCTTGATCAAGGGAAGAGCTCTGTTTCTGGAACAAGAATGAGATCAGAATACAAAACAACAAAGTTAATGAGTAGCCAGGGGCTCAGATGAACTTCAAATCACAACACAAGGGAAGACCGCTCCTAAAGGGAGGGCTTAGAACATAATTCAGCAACTTATTCAGAATTAGACAGTCCACAATTGCCATAATGCCTCCAACTCTGGGTATCGTAGTTTAAAAATTATGTTGATAGACTGGGACATCTTCAGAGGAGTGTTAAAGCTGTGATAAAGGTTCTGGAAAACAAACCCCATAAAGGAAAGGAAAAGCAATTGGGTATGTTTATCTTAGGAAAATAAGCAAAACATGTTCCAAATACCCTGAAGGAAAGCTTAGAGAGAACACAAGGGGTACTGTTCCTATGAAATCCAATGCAAGAAAAGCTGTCATTTTTGAAAATTGCAATGTAACTGGGAAATTCCTGAAAAATGATTGATGCTGTTTACGGAAAGAATCCTTGGATACTGGATTCCCCATATTTTGGCAAGGATAAGGAACATGACATAAGAAGACCCTGCTGGATCAAGCCAATGGTCCCATTACTCCAGCATCCTGTTCACAGTGGCCAGCCACATGCCTATGGGCAATCCACAAGTAGGGCCTGAGTTCATCAGCAGGTCTCTCCCTTATGAGTTCCACCAACTGATATTCAGAAGCACTCCTGCCTCTGACAATGAAGGCAAGATCTTAGAGGCACAGCCATCATGACTAGTAGCCATGGGATGCCTCTACTAGGACTGTTGGTTTATTGGATTAATCTTACCTGAATGTGTGTTCAAATGATTGAATATCAACTGATCTTCATATGTACACATTAGGACGTAAACACTTGTTTTGAAGAGGGAAACATACTTCAATGCATGCATATATTTCAGCAAGAACCATTGTGGGAGGGCAGTCTCTTTAGAGAGAACGCCATTTGAAAAATATGCATGCCATCTGCAGTTTTTAAAATAAACATTTGTATTCAGGTGAATTAACCTTTTTTAAAATACTGCTCAATTAATCCAGGATGTGGTTTTAGTGAGTGCAAAAGGAATTGCAACTTTATTAATCTAACCAATAAATCAACTGAAGCTTGCAGCCCCAGTCTCACCCATATCGTAAAGACATAAATGCTACAGAACTGCTAAGAGGTGGTGAAAGCATGGCAAGTTCTTTTGCCCTTTGCTTCAAACTGTCTTGGTCTGGTCCAGGGCACAGGTATATAGATGCACTGGTGGATCACCAGCTCCCCTTCTTGATGCACATTCTATCTGTATTTGATTAACTAAAGTCACAGAAAAGCTCTTGATCTGGGCTGCTTTGAAGCAAAATGAAATGCATATGGCATAGACCATTCCAAAGGTGGCAGCAGCTGCATCTTGCATCTGCTGAGGTTGTCCTTAGGTCCTGAGCCTTTTCCTTGCTTCTGTGGCCTGTTCACCAGCCTTCTCCATGTGTCATTGCCCTGGACCAGGACTTCTCATGGTGGAGTCTGGAGACAGTGACTGATGGTTGGTCCACAGACTCTGGGGAATCAAGAAAGCCCAGAGGAGAGATACTCACTACTGGAAAGCCCATTACTTTGAAGGAGACAAGCTGCAGATGAAGGCACCAGTCATTTTAACAGGTCAGTACTAAAAGGGTGGAGCATCCAGTCAGTGGCTTCCTATCATTGCTACAAAACTCAGCTAATTCCTGTGGAATCTTGCTGAGACAACTTGGATACTTGGCCTCAGCTGTAAGCACACTGTCCATGGTCCTGAAACCACACCTAATCCAAGGGACTGAAATTTGCCTTGTCTTGCACAGCCTTGCTCTCCTGTCTCCATTGGGGAACAGAAACCACTGACTTCCCTATGCTTGGACCATCAGCTCTCATCATTGTTGGGCATTCCCATAGATCACAACACTAAGTGAGTGATTGGGGATAGGGGCTAAAAAGAATGAGATGTAGCCTTGTTCCACCTTGCTCTCTCTGTTTTGGTAATGATGCAGATTGGTCCCACGTTGCGCCAAGTAACTCATTTTGTCAATGCAAGGATTCACACTTGTACAACAGACCCCCCCCCAATCTATTCTGAGTTTCCTCTCCCACAAAACCTACAAAACAAATTTAGGGAGAGCATAGGGTACAGGGAGAGGAGAAGGGGGAGTTTCATTATGCAAACATAAATCCTTGCACTAATGGAATGGATGCATCGCATATTGCCCAGAGCAATATGTAGCAGCAGCAACAGTAACTAAGAAGTGGAGCTACTAGGGGTAGGGGGATCCCGAGGGCATGTTACTCCCCGTCTCCCCAAACCTGAAGTTGACACTGCCCATTCACAACATGCAGGTGACCACATGGTGTTGCAGCCAGGAAGCCATGAGCATCTATTTTTAGCTATTGTATGTTTCAAAGTATGGTTGGGATTTTTTTTCTCTCAATTGCTTTATCTATTTGTAAACAGCTTGGAGTTTTTCTTTTGCAATCAAGTGGTGTATAAATTTTACAAAATGATAAAAAAAATGTGTGTGTGAACCTCCCTTTTGGCTCCCAAAGGCCACTTTCCATAAAGTAGGTACAAATGGTCCAATTGTTGCATGCAAGGTTCCAGAGATAATTTTGGATGCTTCCTTTTTGGGTTCCTTGCCTTTTGAAAGGCCACTTGAGCATCGCAGACCCCAACGCTGAAGCTCACTGCTTGAGTTCCATTTTATCTGAGAGCCAGAGAAATGTGTGTCACATTTAAAATCTTTCACAGTTTGCTCCACTTTCTGTGCCAGATGCTACCCATTTTCCCTGGCAGCCAATCCCCAGGAGCCTGGCTTTCAACTCCCCAGGCTACTAGTTTTCAAACCAGGAATGTGGGGTTGCTCCTAGCAACCCACTGGGCCTACCTACCATTTTCCCTCTCCAGGACAAATTAGTCCTGTGCAGCAAAGGTCACCATATGCCCATTGTCTCCTTGCAATCTCCTATTATTCTTACAGAGAGAATTCAGCCTAAATGTGGAAGTCCAATTTAGCTTGGGTTCAGCTGCCTTCTAAGCTCAGGAGCAAAACCCCTGTGGAAATAATGATATAAGTGGCAGTTTTGCCCAAAGAACAGGTCCATTTATTGCTTTTTTTTTTACTTGGTTAACCTTGTTTTCTGAAGCAGAATCAACAGCATCAGCCCTAGACTTGTCCTGTGATTGACCAGTTATAACTTCATAAAAGCATCCACATTGCGGTTCATTCACAGGGTTTATCTAAAAAAGAGCATTATATAGAAAGCTGCTTTCCCTCCCTGCCCCCAGGTGAGACTATTGATCCATCTTAGCACACCACTGTCTACACCTGTTAGCACTAACTCTGCAGGGTCTCAAACTGAGGACATTTCTTATCCCCTCCTTCCTCATACTTTTTAAACTAGAGAAGCTAGGGTTTGAACAGGAGACCTTTTTCGTGCATTGTGGATCCTTGTCAAGAGCGCTGCACTGCTTTCAGGATCAGACTTCAGTAGACCACAAGCTTACCATGAGTCAACAGTGTGATGCAGCAGCAAAAAATAGCTAATGCTATTCTAGGCTGCATCAGCAGAATTGTAATGTCCAGATCAAGCAAAGTAATAGTACCACTTTTGGAATACTATGTCCAATCCCAGGTACCACAATTTAAGAAGGCTGTTGACAAGCTGGAACATGTGCAGAGGAGGGCGACCAAGATGATCAAGGGTCTGGAAACCAAGCCTTATGAAGAATGGTTGAGGGAGTTGGGTATATTTAGCCTGGAAAAGAGGAGATTGAGAGGACATATGATAGCCATCTTCAAATATCGAAAGAGCTGTCACATGGAAGAGGGCACAAGCTTCTTATCTCCTTCTCTGGGGGGGGAGGGGTAGGACCCAAACCAATGGCTTCAAGTTACAAGAAAGGATGACCCTGGCCAAGTCACTGTCTAACCTCCAGTTTCTCTCACCTCAATATATAAAACAGGGGATATAATACTGGGTTAACATACAGAGTTGCTCTTGCTAATCTATCTTAAATGGTTGTTGCAAGGATTACTCAGACCACAAAAAGGCACTTTGAATTAGAGAAGATTCAAGACAATCGGGTATCTGAAGCAGAAAATGCAAATAATGTGTCCCTTTAGGGGAGGTAACAAAATAATGACAAATCCCCTTTTCGTATTCCAAAATCTAACTGTGCGAGATGGGTGGCTTTGCCCAGCCTAAGGCAAGATAAATACACACAGAGAGAGTGTGGACATTTTAAATCACTACATGAATGCAAAAATAATAAAAATTTAAGGATTGCAATCCTTACCCCTCAATAATGAGAAAAGATTTAACATCCCTCTCTACATGCACTCCAAAAATAACATTTGTCAAACAGAACAAAAACATGAAAACTAAGACACTTAATTTGGCTGCTTTACTTCAGCAACAAGGATTTGAGCTTTCTGTTTGCACAAATGGGCACGGGTAGGATAAATACAACTTTCTGGATCCCTGACAGAAGAAAAATGTACCTCATCACTTAAGTATGTAACTGTGGGATCCTTTTTGTATAATTCCCACCCCCACCCCATGCAAAAAGCCTTTTATGCTGGAATGTATCTACAGTGGTACCTCAGGTTACAGAAGCTTCAGGTTACAGACTCCGCTAACCCACAAATAGTACCTTGGGTTAAGAACTTTTCTTCAGGATGAGAACAGAAATCATGCGGCGGTGGCAGTGGCAGCGGGAGGCCCCATTAGCTAAAGTGGTACCTCAGGTTAAGAACAGTTTCAGGTTAAGAACAGGCCTCCAGAATGAATTAAGTTCTTTAACTCGAGGAAAGAACCCTGAGAGTCACCTACTTTAACCCACTATGGTGATCAAGGGTCTGGAAGTCAAGCCTTATGTATATTGGTTGAAGGAGCTGGATATGTTTAGCCTGAAAAGAAGAAGAAGAAGAAGAAGAAGAAGAAGAAGAAGAAGAAGAAGAAGAAGAAGAAGAAGAAGAGTAGTAGTAGTAGTAGTAGTAGTAGTTTGGATTTGATATCCCACTTTATCACTACCTGAAGGAGTCTCAAAGCGGCTAACATTCTCCTTTCCCTTCCTCCCCCACAACAAATACTCTGTGAGGTGAGTGGGGCTGAGAGACTTCAAAGAAGTGTGACTAGCCCAAGGCCACCCAGCAGCTGCATGTGGAGGAGCGGAGACGCGAACCCAGTTCACCAGATTACGAGTCAAGCGCTCTTAACCACTACACCACACTGGCTCTCAGAACAGAGAAGACCGAGAGGAGATTTAATAGCCATCTTCAAATATCTAGAGGGCTGGTACATGGAAGTTGGAGCAAGCATGTGTTCTCTTGCCCTGGAGGGTAGGACCCAAACCAATGGATCCAAATGACAAGAAAGGAGATTCTGGCTAAATATGAGGAAGAACCTTCTGGTGGTAAGAGCTGTTTGACAGTGGAACCGTCTCCTTGGGAGGTTGCGGACTCTCCTTCCTAGGAGGTTTCAAAGCAGAGGTTGGGTGGCCATCTGTCATGGATGCTTTAGCTGAGATTCCTGCATTTCAGGGGGATTGGACAAGATGATATTCTTGATCCCTTCCAACTCTATAATTCTATGATTCCATGAAATGCGGTAAAGATCCCCATTTAAAGCATCACTGGGGATTCTAGGCACGAGGGAGAAATTTGATTCAATGAACATCTTGGACCAGACACTGCCTCTCAGCCTAACCTACCTCACAGGGGTGTTGTGAGGATAAATAAAATGTTCACGAAGAGGAACCAGATAGCCCACCTTGAGTTCCCTGGAGAAAAGGGTGTGAGACAAATGCAATAAATAAATGAAATAAATAAGATTGAAAAGTGAATTTATCTAATTCACACCTTTCCTCTGAAAGCTGCAATGCATATTTTGTGTGCTATTTTCACGAATGCATGCAAGTTTATGCACACTTTAATACAACGTGTGCAGTTGTACACATTGCTGGGATGGAAAGCTTCTCTGCAAAATTCAGAGATGTGCAAATTTCGAAGGATGACTTTTGATATGCATATTCTTTCAGAAGGTGTGGGCTAGGTGGGTTCGGTTTTAAATGTGAGCTGGGCCAAAATTCTCTCCCATCTGTAGCCTGCAATTTAATTCATTGTTCAGTCTTAAGAGTTGCCTGTGGACTGAGATTTTCCCCACACTTGGACTCTCAGACAATGGCAAAGCAAGTCAAATGCTCCCTCTGCAGGAAATGGCAGGGCAATGAATTTCTTTCCTTTTTTAATGCTAGAAACCCACTTACTTTCTGCTTTGATGTGGCAAGTAACAGAAATACCCAGTTGCCGACTCTGGCTTTTTGATTTACTAAGTTATTTATTAGGGGCCATTTCATCTTCCTGCCTGCAACTCTAATGGACTTGCTGGAGAGCAGAGTTGTTTTGCAAAGGGTTTTGCTTACATCTAGTACAGAAGTGAGGAAGCAGTGGCGCTGTAGACCAGGGTTTCCTGAACTAGGGTCTCTAGCTCTTTTTGGACTACAACTCCCATCATCCCTAGCTAGCAGGACCAATGACCAGGGAGGATGGCAGTCCAAAAACAGCTGGAGACCCAAGTTCAGGAAACCCTGCTCTAGACATTGTTGGACTACACCTCCCATCAGCCTTAGCCACTAGCATCGTGAATGATGAGGCATAATGGGAATTGGAGGCTGGCAACATCTGGAGGGCCACATGTTCCCTATCCCTGATCTACTAACTCCACCACATACTATATAATCTTCCATGTATATGGGGTGCCCTATGACCCAATTCTCTTATATTCATTGAGTGCAGCCCATGACCCAATATGACCCAGTATCAGAAGCTGTATTCCTCTAAGTATCAGTTGAACTCATATCCTGCTTGTGGGCTCCTCATATGTCTGTCTGGCAACTGTGTTGACAGCATGCTGGATTAAATGCAAGGCTCTTCCTTTGTCCTTAAATTCCCCAGTAATTTTACAAGCAGAGCAGATACAGATGGACAGCAGAGCACGGCTGTATGGTGGCAGTGAGAGTGCTTGCAGTGGTGGCTGTTGTTGTTGTTGTTTAGTCATTTAGTCGTGTATGTCTCTTCGTGACCCCATGGACCAGAGCACGCCAGGCACTCCTGTCTTCCACTGCCTCCCACAGTTTGGTCAAACTCATGCTGGTAGCTTCGAGAACACTATCCAACCATCTTGTCCTCTGTCGTCTCCTTCTCCTTGTGCCCACCATCTTTCCCAAAATCAGGGTCTTTTCCAGGGAGTCTTCTCTTCTCATGAGGTGGCCAAAGTCTTGGAGCCTCAGCTTCAGGATCTGTCCTTCCAGTGAGCACTCAGGGCTGATTTCCTTCAGAATGGATAGGTTTGATCTTCTTGCAGCCCATGGGACTCTTAAGAGTCTCCTCCAGCACCATAATTCAAAAGCATCAATTCTTTGGCGATCAGCCTTCTTTATGGTCCAGCTTTATGGTCCACTTCCATACATCACTACTGGGAAAACCATAGCTTTTACTATACAGACCTTTGTTGGTAAGGTGATGTCTCTACTTTTTAAGATGCTGTCTAGGTTTGTCATTGCTTTTCTCCCAAGAAGCAGGCGTCTTTTAATTTCGTGGCTGCTGTCACCATCTGCAGTGATCATGGAGCCCAAGAAAGTAAAATCTCTCACTCCCTCCATTTCTTCCCCTTCTATTTGCCAGGAGGTGATGGGACCAGTGGCCATTATCTTTGTTTTTTTGATGTTAAGCTTCAGACCATATTTTGCGCTCTTCTCTTTCACCCTCAATAAAAGGTTCTTTAATTCCTCCTTACTTTCTGCCATCAAGGTTGTGTCATCTGCATATCTGAGGTTGTTGATATTTCTTCCGGCAATCTTAATTCCGGCTAGGGATTCATCCAGCCCAGCCTTTCGCATGATGAATTCTGCATATAAGTTAAATAAGCAGGGAAACAATATACAGCCTTGTCGTACTCCTTTCCCAATTTTGAACCAATCAGTTGTTCCATGTCCAGTTCTAACTGTAGCTTCTTGTCCCACATAGAGATTTCTCAGGAGTCAGATGAGGTGATCAGGCACTTCCATTTCTTTAAGAACTTGCCATAGTTTGCTGTGGTCGACACAGTCAAAGGCTTTTGCATAGTCAATGAAGCAGAAGTAGATGTCTTTCTGGAACTCTCTAGCTTTCTCCATAATCCAGTGCATGTTTGCAATTTGGTCTCTGGTTCCTCTGCCTCTTCTAAATCCAGCTTGCACTTCTGGGAGTTCTCGGTCCACATACTGCCTGAGCCTTCCTTGTAGAATTTTAAGCATAACCTTGCTAGTGTGTGAAATGAGTGCAATTGTGTGGTAGTTGGAGCATTCTTTGGCACTGCCCTTCTTTGGGATTGGGATGTAGACTGATCTTGCAGTGGTGGCTACCATCTTCATTTTCCCAGAATGCCTCTGGAGCATGTTACAGAGGATTTCTGGGAAAATAAAAAACATGGTGGCTGCTGCAGGCACTTTGCTAAGCACTTTTCTTATCAGCACTAGAGTAAGTGACGCCACCCAATTATTTGGGGCGGGGGGTTTAGGTGATGCCGGCAGTTGGCACCATTTGGAGTGGGCTCTCTGGGCCCCTGCATTTGCCCCAACATGTGAGGTGCCGATGTTGGTGCTGGATAGCCTCTTAATTCTCTCCTCCTTCAAATCTGTGTGCAAGAATAACACCAGGGACCCTCCTTTTTGGCAATTCTAGTCCAGTACTTTTGTCTCAATTTCTTTGCCTCAAATGAAATGTAACTCTTTCCACAAACTAAAAGCAGAAATTGTCATGGGGCATTAACTCTGGTGCTTTCAAAAGCTTACATTACACACTGAGCAAAATCAATTACGATTAAGCTCTATCGTAATTGAGGGAGTCTTGTATTTTTCATAATGATGATTCCTTACTTCTGCTTTATTTACGTTCAAAAGCAAAATGAGCACTTTCTTCCCCAATATATATTGGTTGTGCTTCTGCTAGGTGAGGGCCACAGAGCCTTGGGGTCAGAAGTGGGTCTCAGGTAGGGATGGGAGAATCTTTCAACTTCGGTTTCTCTCTTCCTCATTTTTCCAACCTCGAGTTCAGTTCTCCACATTGTCCACATCAGTTTCTGATTTTTTCAAAGTCCTCATGAAAAATTATCAGAATTTAATTGTGAACTTCTAATGTATACTTGCCGATCAGAAGGTGGGCGGTTCAAATCCCTGTGACGGGGTGAGGTCCCGTTGCTCGGTCCCTGCTCCTGCCAACCTAGCAGTTCGAAAGCACACCAAAAAGTGCAAGTAGATAAATAGGTACCGCTCTGGCGGGAAGGTAAACGGCGTTTCCATGCACTGCTCTGGTTCGCCAGAAGCGCCTTAGTCCTGCTGGCCACATGACCCGGAAGCTGTACGCCGGCTCCCTCGGCCAATAAAGCGAGATGAGCGCCACAACCCCAGAGTTGGCCACGACTGGACCTAATGGTCAGGGGTCCCTTTACCTAACCTAGCGACCATCACCATATTGAAGGAATTTATGCCTATGTGAGATACTTTAAAATGTGGCCTCAGCACCCTTCAGCAGGTATTCCACCACGTTGCTTAAAGGTGTGTTCCTGTAGCCTGTAGGAGTGCTCCCCTTCCCATCTGAACCGGATAGTGGCGGCTCAGACAACTTCAAATGATTGTAAAGTTTTAACAAGCTACAACTTCAACAAACACATACAAAAGAATAAGCAACACATACGAAAGCATTGGATTATAATGGCCTCTTCGCTTGGGGTGTCTGGAGAGGGGCAGTACTTCTGGTGGACAACATGTCTTGCTCCTTCTAAGGCGCTTTGTCCACCTTTGGTTCCCACCCTGCACTCAGCTCTCTCCTAGGAGCTGTCAGGGATTCTTTCGTTGTGTTGCCTGCCTTGGAGAGGGTTGGTCTAGATGACCCTTGGGGTCCCTTCCAACTCTACAATTAGAGGATTCTAGGAAAAGCTTCAACAGTCACACTGGGCGCTCCAGAGCAAAGCATCCCACAAAAATGGTGAAAAACAAACTTCACATTTCAAGAAATTTTAGTCGTGATAGAGCAGGGATGGGGGGGGGGGCATAGCTGGATAATTTCACCCACTGTGCTATCTTGCAATCTTCTTGTCCTCTAAATGCCTTCTCCAATTTGTCTCAGATCTCCCAGGAATTCCTCCCCACCCCCTTTATATAAGCACAGGCCTGCAAACCTTTAGGCACGCTGGCTTAGTGTTGTTGACACTGTGATTTGGCAGGGCCGGGGTGAAAGAAGTTAGGTTTCGTTGGAAAACAAATGGATATTTTTCTCAAACGTTTATTGTGCATGGCTTTGCGGGGGATAGCAACAGCATAAGTGGCACGATCTGGGTGCAGGGAACAAAGTTTGCTGAGAAATTGCCTCCATCATTTGCTAACGGTGGCTCCAGACTGTCAGTACATTCACACCTCGGGTTGAAGTTGCTTCAGGTTCAGCGTTTTCAGGTTGCACTCCACGGCGACCCGGAAGTAACGGAACACGTTACTTCTGGGTTTCGCCACTCGCGCATGCGCAGACGGTCAAAATGACGTCACGTGCATGCGCAGAAGCAGCGAATCGCATTCGCTTCAGGATGCGAATGGGGCTTCGGAATGGATCCTGTTCGTATCCAGAGGTACCACTGCATTTTGTGGGAGAGATTCAAGTGCATTCTGGGAAATTCTGGTTTGCACAATTGAAGTGGATTGAAGCACACAAAGAAAACCCCACATTTAAAAAGAATCAGACTTTGTAGAGCAATAGAAAAGTAAAGGGGGAATACATTCGCAAGTGTGACATGAAGAAATGATTAATAAGGCTTATAATCCACTTTTACAAAGAGGCAGACCTTTTGGGAAAGTAATGAGGAAGTTCACTGAAAAATACAGAGTGATTGAGGAGAAGACTTATAAATGGCCTGCAAACAAATCAGAACAAGTGCTCAATAAAGACCTGATATAATCTAACCTCCGTGGATACTGTGTGCAAGTAAATCAAGATTAATGCCCAATAAAAGTTTCTATTCTGCCAAGCAATCAAGAACAAATCTTTTCATAATAGTTAGTTGATGGTCTCTGATTTTAAATTTGATGCATTTCTATTATGTATACAGATATCATTGTAAACTGATTTGATGTTTTTAAACTATGGTGACAGCTGATTTTTAACAAATAAAAATAATAGGATGGCTGTATGAACCCTGAGCCAGGTCCCCCTCCTCAGCCCCACTCCCTTAACCCCATTTAAGAGAAGTCTCCTAATTAGAAAAACAGCAAACCAGGAATTTATCTCAAACAGCCAAAAAATAAAATAAATAAAAATCCATCAGCTCAGCACTTAACCTTGCCAACTCCTCTCATTAAAACGTGGCTTAGGATAGCACTTTCAGATAATCAGGTGCATCTGAAATGTCATTTGGAGAGAATGAAGAGCTTTTTCTGCAAATGCTGTAAATATATGGTTAATTACAAATTAATGAGTACTTCTTTTTCTTTTTTTGTGCTGATCAAAATAGCACTGAGATCACAGCCAAGGGTGTTGATGGATTAATTGGCTCTCACTGTTGTGCTTTTTTCACTGCGGACAAAATGTATCAAACTCCTGTTAAGGCAGCTGACAGCACAATCTTGTGCATGTCTATCTGCTGAGAAGTAAATCTCACTGTGTTAAATGGGAGTTGCTCATGTGTAAATGGGTATAGCAAGAGTGGCTCAAGGGCAATATCCACCCTTAAGCAAATTTCTCTCTCTCTCTCTCTCTCTCTCTCTCCCCCTCTCGCTCTGTGCGTGTGGTAATAATATACAGTGGACCCCCCAGATACAAATTAAATTTGTTCCGGGGGTCCGTCCACAACCCAAAAAGTCCGCAGGCAGAGGCACTGCTTCTGCGCACGTGCGCGGCATGATTGAGCGCTTCTGCGCACACGTGCGGCGCTTAGAACACGTCTGCGCATGCACGCACGGTGAAACCCGGAAGTATACACTTCCGGGTTTGCTGCGTTCATAACCCGAAAGTTATGTATCCAGAGTGGTACATAACTAGAGGGTCCACTGTATCACATCTCACTCGCTGGATCATCACCTTGTCATGGTGAGTGGGCTTGCACATTCCGATGACCCTTGTGAGCGAAGGCATCGGGAATCTCGTACTCCCAGCAGGGTCACCCAAGGCAGTAAGGTCAAAGGGGAAGAGCTAGACAAAGAATGATCCAAGAAGTCCTCAACGGTAGAAGAGGCGGATGATAACAAGCGGTATGTTACAATGGCTGTGAAGGAAGATGAAGGCTGCAGCAGATAAGAATCTACCGGTCATTGTGATACTCAGGCCATTGGAATAGAGCCTTACTGCGAAGACTGTGCGTTGGTCAGTGTGCACTGATCTACACACATAAAAGAAATCCACGCACAGGCGTCTTCCAAAAACCCATTCCAAACCCCCAAAGTCCCATGGCGATTGGCAAATGGTGGAAACCCTCACCATGATCAACTCCTGCCTGGAAACCTATGTCCCCACTGTGGAAGGACGTGTGGATCCAGAATTGGCTTCCACAGTCACTTACGAACCTGCTGTTAATACCGTGTTTATGGAAGACAATCTTACTCGACTACGAGTGATTGCCGAAGAAGAAGAAGAAGAACAAGAAGAAGAAGAAGAAGAAGAAGAAGAAAAAGAAAAAGAAGAAGAAGAAGAAGAAGAAGAAGAAGAAGAAGAAGAAGAAATCGCATGAAGCCTCTTGAACTATCACATCTATCCATAGCTGTCAACTTTTCCCTTTTCTTGTGAGGAATCCTATTCAAAATAAGGGAATTTCCCTTTAAAAAAGGGAAACATTGACAGCTATGCATCTATCACTCTGACCACATATACCAATGGTTCCATCCATCATTAGCATCTGGAGTTCCCCATGAGGAAATTTGGACCTTGATCTAAAAAGCTTTCCCCTCCCTTCCTCCCTCAACATCCTTAAAACCAGCCTGCCCCACAATAATCCTGCATATGCAGCACAAATTAACAAGGACCCGTGAGATCAAAAGATCTGAATTCTGAATCAGAAAAGTAGATCATTTTAATAGTACCTACAAAGCACTAAGGCTGTTTAAGCACTTCTTTTCACATGAGAGGGGAGAACCTGGAACATTTGGAAGGGGGGCGTTTTAAGTGAAATGTGGGATGGCCCATTCATTTCAGCTCCAGTTCAGGTGCTCTTTCTAAGCAACTAGGGAGCAATCCATTTCCATTGTCTTTCGAAAGCTTTGTTCCTGCTTTTAAAACTGGTGGTTTTCTCTACACCTCCTGATGAACGGAGGCTTCCTGCTGTCTGAGGGACTTGGCAAATGAATTAATCCTGTTTGTGCTGGTAAGTCAATTAAACTTGTCTTGGCCGAAAAAAGCCCCTGGTGAAATAAAGCTCCGGTGTAGAGTACTGGAAAGTGTAGTTTAGAAGAAAATGCTTGGCTTCAAAGCTCAGCCATCATGTGAAAATTCATGTGTATAGGTATGTACTAGGGATTCCGGCATAACAATTGAGCTATTTTTATGGATAACAGGCAAAGGGACACTGCCATACATCCAAATTTCCCCAGATATTTTAAACGATTTATGCCCAGGTGCTGCTGCCATCCGGGAAATTCCAGACATATGGCAACCCTAGACTCCCCACATTTTACAACTAACTCAAACCCCTACATCTCCTTCCATCCACAGCCAACCCAACAGCTCCTCCTGTCCACCTGTCAATCACCTGACATCACAGTGACACCAGACAATGCTTCCCTTTGAAGCCCCAATTGTTGGGACTTCAGAGTGAACCGTGGGGTTTTCAAACTGCCATTGAAAAGCATCCTTTCCAGAGGATACCTAAAAAGAGCTTTCAAAGATCAGTGGGAATTTGAAGGAGATGGCAGGGGTTGGATGCGAGCTTCTATCCACCCATCAGCTTGCCAACCGCACCTGTAATAAGGTTTAATAGAGGGGAGCGCTTCACAGAACAGCTTGCCTCTCTCCATTGCAGGCATTTTTAAGGGTGGGGCAGGCTCTTCTCCTGGCGGCTTGCTAACCCAGAGGGTGAAAGCCCCCCCCCCATCCTTCCATTAAACCTCACTGTGGGTATGTTTGATGGATAGGGGCAGGTGCTTCACACCTCCTGTTCCCCAGTCTGTTGAACAGCTTGCCAGGACGGTTCCACATGCTGCGAATAGACGGCTACACTAAATACAGAGTGTGACGACATCTTACATTCCTATGCATATAGGAGGAAACACTTCTCCCATCGCTAATGGGATTTCTGTCAGGAGCTTGTCCTACACTCGAGTAGGACCCTGGCAGAGACACATGCCCGACTGGCATGTTCCCTCTATCCTGGCCAATTGTCCGGGAGCTTCAAAAGCTTTCTTCTGCCCGAACATCACAGCGACCGATACCAACCAACACCGGCACACTTAGGGATCTGCAGAGTCTGTGCAGTTCACATGACAGAGCTCAGCAACTCAGCATTTTGGCTAATCTACTTTATTTACATATAAACACACATGGAACACTGCAACATGGCTTCCTCCCTCTCTAGCATCAGACAGCAAAGAGAAAAAAACAAAGGACAATAGTCCCACTTCATGGAACACAGTAACACAAACATCCTGTCTCCGTCACTTCCCACTCTGTGGAGTCAAAACATATACCGTCATGTGAAAGACAACAATCCCATGACTGCAATCATGGAGCAGGAATTCTAACAGTTTCTACCTCCACTTTTGAATGATTCCATATTCTAGCATCCTCTGGGGACCAGGAAGTGGTGGCTTTTTGTGATGCTCATTTCTGTACCCCACTGGCACCCCCTGAATTATTGTGCACATGGGTAGGCAGATGTTACATTCATGGAATGCCACTTGTGAATAACTATGAGCGTACAGTGCAAGTATTTGTGTACAGGGGTACACTAACTGTACATGTGTTTGATGTAATGTGTGAAACAGTCTACTGCCGTTGCAGCTGCCAGCATTTTCTTCACATTTTGAGAGGGGGGAAAGAGCAGAGAAGTCCCACTCTGATAAAAAAATATAATCGATAGTACTAGGCAAAAAATCCAACAGCTCTCTGCTAAAATCCAACCACTCAATATAATGTTCCCCTTAAGAAGACTTTAAGATAGCTGCAAGTCAATAAAGAGTGTGTATTCTCTGGTCTAGTCTAAGGCGGGCTGCAAGAAACCTTAGTCCTCAGTATCCTTTTATTCCAAAGGGCAGTATGACATGGCATGAATAGAATGTAATGAGTTGGAACAATTTGCCAGAGGAAATTCTAGTGGTCCATGAGGAAGACTGAAGATTGGAGCTCTCTTTAGCTCAGCGAAAAGTTCTCTGTTGGTTGGAGTCAGTGAGCTTTGATGGGGGAACGAGGTTTGGACACCCCACCCCACAAGCCAACTGCAGCAAAACTAAAAGCATTTTCTGTTTGTTGTTCAAGTCTATGGCACTAATTGTAGCTCTGGCAGAACTGCAAAACACACACACACAAACCAAAAACCTGGAAGCTGCTTTTGAAGGTTTGGGGATATTTTGCAGTCCTCAACTTGTTAGGATATTTCCGTTCCACCTTAAATGGGAGCAGGCTTTCTGAGTCACAGAGTCTGCGTATTTCCTGTTCACAGGAAGTTTATGTTGTGTCTTTGCTTTCGTTTCTCTCTCTGTGCCGTGAACACTGAAGCAGGCAGTCATGTTTTTCTTTGTTCTGACCAACACTGAATAAACTTGTAAATAATACTCTCCTGAGTGCATCTTTCGCTGTGCATTATCTGCTGATAGAGCGTGCATCAGCTCTGGAATGTGGCAAGCTATTTCTGGAGCTCATGTCGCTAATTGCTGATACTGCGTGTCTACGAGAGATCGATGGACGTCCGGAGACGACGTGGAGTCATGATGGACTTTGTCTCCCTGGCAGTATCCCAACAAACTAACCAAGAGAAATCTTAGTACAGGATGAGCTCCTCTACAGTGTTGCAATTCATGTGATTATATGTGGGGTTTGGGGGTGGCTCTTTTAAGGTCACATGACCTGTGGGAGGGCTCACAGAGAATATATAAAGGGAGTCTGCATAATCACTATCAGTTGGGCATCATTCACTTGTTTGCACCCAAGGTCAAGAAACTTCCCTAAGGGGAAGCAGGAAGAGTGAGGGATGCTCACAATTTTGTGGAGCAGGCAACTTCAGGCCTGGATCCAAAATATGGCCCTCCAGATCTCACTGCCTGGATGTTAGGATTCTCCCCAAACCACACCCTTCACTTCCCCTCTGCTAGTGTTTTTAACTGGCTGGAATGTATCTCTGAATTGGGCGGGGGGGGGACCCTTTTGCATGCTCAGGTGGAAAGATGTCTTTAACAGGGATGTAGTAAAGCATTGTCTTCTGTTCTATACCGTATTTGTTGCATGTAACACTGTATCCATTCTGCTGAATATCATCTTCTGCAAAACAAAAAAACAAAAAAACACCACAACCCACACCTACATTAGCCATCTCACTGCCCTCTGTTGCAAAATTACATAAGTGACATGATTTGCATAATTAATTACATATTTTAGCCATTGTGGCTTGTAGCCATTGGTAGCCTTAACCTCCATGAATAACAACAACAACAACAACAACAACAACAACAACAACAACAACAGTTTCAGGTCAGGTAAGATGATTAGGAATGGTTTCTGAACTTTTGGATATTCCTCCCATTTAGCTTATGGAGTTCAAATCTCCTTTTCTGCTCCCCCCGCTCCATAATTCCAGCTCCTTCTTTGCTGAGTTGTCACCAAATTTTTCCTGAAGTGAAATTTCAAGGCATATTTGGAGGTTCCTATTCAAGCCAAAAAAAATATTATTATTCTACAAAAAAAGCAAAGAGAACTTTGATAGGACGAGCCAAGCGAAAAGGAGGAGAGTTCCAAAATGCTATCAACTCAAAATTAATACCCATTGAAATGCCAGGGCAGGCATCTGCTATCAATGCATAACAAAGAGGGACTGCCAGCTTTGTTGACATGCAAGTGCAAATAGTGGTCTGAAGCTGACTGGCAAGAATTGCATTTCCTTGGCAAATGACTGCACTGTGTACACATGATTAAGCTTCCAGCTTGAAATAATAAACCACGCTGAGTGGACATTTTTATTATTGCCCAAATCAGGGATTAATAGATTCCGAATGAAGTTGTAGCTAAATGCAAATGGCTTGGGGTCAGGAGATTGAAGGGTTGAAAGCTTCAGGGATTTCGCCAGCGAATTTTGCTGAAGCAAAGGTAATTTTTTTGCAAGTCAAGAGTGTGTACAAAAGAGCACAAACACAGCCAATTTATACTACATGAATAAATTCAGTCCACATTCCTCATGCATAGATTTTTTTAATGCTTTATTTGCCATAATTGCATCTATACATCCAAGGCATATCATTTTCTATATATCAAAATTATCAAAATAAAACTCAAACAGAGAAATGTGAGGCTTCAAATCATAAGTTTGGTACATAGTTTGACTTCCCATCCTTTCACTCTAATAAACCTGTTGCCTTAAGTTATCAACGTATTAATAATAAACTAATAATATACATCTGTGTAAACAGATCTTATTCTTACCCTTATATCCTTAATTATTTACAGAGCTTACTCAAACGCTGTAACCGAATTCAAATTGCAAAACTTATTTTTTTAGAGGTCCCCAATAATCGTCATGCATAGAAATGCATTTTCGAATTCTAGAAATACCACCAAGGGCAATTGAAGTATGTGACTGGGCTATAGCTCAATCCATTGCTCGCCATGCCATCACCTGTCCAGTTTTCTGTTCCTCTGTTATGTTGCCCTGACTAGAATGCTAGTTATATTCAGTAGTTTTGCATTTTCAGACCTTGCTAGTAACTGTAGGCTCATGACAACCATTGGCGCATTCTGTGTCAGATGCCTTGGTCCTTCAAGCTCAGTCTACGCGGACCGGGTGGTGCTGTGGTCTAAACCACTGAGCCTCTTGGGCTTGCTGATCAGAAGGTTGGTGGTTTGAATCTGCACAATGGAGTGAGCTCCTGTTGCTCTGTCCCAGCTCCTGCCAACCTAGCAGTTTCAAAGCACACCAGTGCAAATAGATAAATAGGTACCGCTGCAGCGGGAAGGTAAACGGTGTTTCCGTGTGCTGCTCTGGTTTCTGTCATGGTGTTCAGTTGCACAAGAAGCGGTTTAGTCATGCTGGCCACATGACCCGGAAAGCTGTCTGTGGTCAAACGCCGGCTCCCTCGGCCTGAAAGCGAGATGAGCGCTGCAACCTCATTGTCACCTTTGACTGGACTTAACCATCCAGTGGTCCTTTACCTTTACTTTTACCTACGCAGATTGGGAGCACACTGGCTCCCTGCACCTTCAGATAGGGGGCATTCCTCACCCTAGTTGGAGAAGACGGGGACTGAACCTGGGACCTTCTGCAAACAAAGTGTCTGCTCCGTCACTGAGCTACAGCCCCCAGAAATATCAAACTTATTTAAAATCAGATCATTGATCCACCTAGTTCAATACATGCTCTCCATTTGAAGGACAGGTGTACACTCCCTGGTCACTCCCAGGTTGTATGTGTCCAAGTGTGGTAGCTGCTTCTCACTGTAATCGGTACAAACCATGTGTGACGTTAACATAGAGTGCTGAAGGTGAAATAGTTAAACAGGTTATCCAATCAGAACCCAGAGGGGTGGAGTCAGAGGGACTATAAAACCAGCTCTGGGAGGGGCGAAGGGAGGAGTTCGTTGGGAGGTTGGTTGGAGTGGGAGTGAATTGGGATAGAGTCTGTGGGTAGGTTGAGTTGGCGTAGCGAAATAAGCTGAGGCAGGAACAGTTAGGAGCTAGGAAGACAAGTAAATATCTGAGAGGTGGTTTAGTGAGTGAGAGCAGGTAGCAGAAGTTATAGGTCTGGATAGGCACCCCATGATTGTAATTGACCGATACCGTTTATGAAACCACACGCTTGTTAAACTGCAATAAATAAACAGAAGTTTATGTTCCAATTTAACCCTGACTGGACTCAGTGTTGTCCCAGGTAGGGCCTGGGTGGTGGCAGCGAGAAATAAAGTGGTGGCACAGGGATCAATAGATGGTGAAATGTCCGGGGGCCCTGTGTGATCGCCACACCATGCAACGGCCACCTCACCACATCCTAGATGCAAGGAAGCAAAGGATAACATCATGTCCCATCTGCAACCAGCCATGCCTCCAGGGAGAGGTTAATCCCCTTAATTTGAGCGTCACTGACCTCTGACAAAAACAACCATGGAGTTGTGGTGATTTTAACAGTGCCTCTGTAAATCCAAATTTGGTAGGAAGAGAATCTCCAGGTGGAGGGGGAGAAATCTTCTCCCTGACTCTGTCATCATAGCTGACTTGGCTGCAGATTAGATAAACTAACTTTGACAACATATTATTGTTTTCAGCTCTTGGCTGAAGACGTGTTTATTTGCTCTCCCGCTGCTCTTGTGAGAATCACAATCTGCTTTCAATAGCATCCTTTGTGCGGTGCCTTTTTGCTACCCTATTTTATTTTAAATAGATTGCTAAGGAGAAAGAGAGCCTTGTGCCATGTGCTCCATTATCTCCGCACATAAATCAAAATAAACAACAATGGTGAATTAATTCAGCCACATGAGGCCTTTCAGTTCAAAGCGGGGATAGGAGGTTGGGGTGTATAGGAATGTTAGCCAGGAATCTTGAAGGCTTCTTTGCACAAGCAGCTCAGTTTGCGTTGATCTCAGAAAAGAGCCAACCTAGGCTGTCTGCTAATTGTTTTGGCCCAGAGTAAGGATGGGGAATAAATACAATTCAGCTTGCACTTAAAGGCAAATCTATCGAATTCACATTTTCTGAAACAATAGGTGAAGCAAAACGTAAGTTATCCTTTCAAATTTACGCTTTTCCACATTTTGCAATGCAGTTCTCCAGCCAACTAATCTGTGCATAGATTAGCATAAAGGGTGCATATAAATCAATACCATAGTCAAAATAATATACAAAATGCATTATGTACTGCAAAAGTGCAAATGCAAAAGTACATATCAGGAGAAATTCACACCCAGTGCTGATGAGAGTTCATGAGGTTTTTTTGTTTGTTTGTTTTTAGTAAGCAGACATGCAGAGAGCAGAATTTAAGATTGGGAAGATGAGAAACTGAAATTTATAGATATGCCCACCCTAGCTCAGAGTAAGGCAATTGCGACACAGAACTCCTGAGGTTCCAAAAGCAAGCAGGGTGTGTAGTGGAGTGGCCGAAACCATGTTAGATGCTACTCATGTCCTGACAATTGCTCCTGTACAAACATGATGATAATGAACCCTGGTTCCAACACAGGGATGCGAAACCTTGTCAATCAGGACCACTGCTTAATTTGGGGGCTCCTGCTTAATTCCTAAAAGGTGCCAGGTGCTACCATAGATACAAAAGGCTTCCTGCTACAGACAAGTTGAAAGTTGACAGAAATTGGGGGGAGGGAAGAGGGAGTGTGCTTATTTCCACATTCGCCCACCCACCCACTCACGAGTTAGTTAGTACTTTAACCTAGCATCAGAGGAAGGCTAGAATTTCTTCAGGTTTCACATGATGGGAGTGACTACGGATGCATGAAGGCATCGTTTTCCCTTCCACTTTGCATTCATCGCATGCAGCACTGTTTCCATTCCACTGCAGTTTGTCTTCTGCCAAAACATATATTATTCATCTCCCATAAATTCCATTGTCGTTATGTTATTTCTCTCCACTCATTTCAGTGTAAAGCAAATGCAAATGGAAAAGTGGGAGACCATAATCAATAACACCTTGTTTGTGAATGGAGAGCATCAATAACAGTGCATAAGTAGAGATGAGCCATTTTTGCTCCCATTTCCATTTCCGTTGGAATTTTCTGACACTTACTTATTTAAAGATGTGGTAAGACAGTTCCATTGTATTTTGGGGGGGCACTTCTTATTCTGCTGGGGGGGACTGGCCTTCTGCTCCCAAGGCCCAACCTGATGGAACCACTATTCTAAATGACATATGAGAAGGGGTGGGCTTTGTCTTAAATTGTGAGCTGATGGGGCTTGTGGATTTCAGAAAAGCTTCCCCCTACTCTTTTCTTCCTACAATTCAACCACAGATCTACTATGGAAATTTCATAGAAGTCTCATATGCAGTTTTGTGACTTTTTTGTATGTCTGCTGACATTGCCTAAACGAAGCCCTCTGTCAACGCTACACGAACCAATTTTAGAGTCCTTGCAACTTAGCCAAAGAAACAGAATACTTTACTGCATTTTCTGCCCGTAATTCAGACCCTTTTATAGGTTTCAGCAGGATGATTGGTATACCAGTAAATTCACAAAGGCGAAGCATCCGGAAATTTTAATAAGCTGCACCCCAAGCATCTGATACCATAAATTCTTTTTATTTATAAAAGCCCTAGAATTAGTAAATGCTTTCTGGCTATGAGTCACATTCATTTCCCTTTCACTGGCAGGATGACATCAATTCTGTAGCACATATTACATTTACTAGCACGCAAGTCTCATATATATATATATATATATATCCTGTAGATATTTTTTAAATCTTTTACCCAATTGTTTGAATCTGATAATATTATGAACTTTCGGAATGTACAAAGCAATAAGAACCCAAGGCTTTGGTTAACCACTGCATTGACTGAAAGGTTGTTGGAAGACTGCGATGAAGTCATCAGCTGGATGAAGCTGTCGAAAGAGATTCCAAAATCAATGGGGAAGTGGGAAAAGAGAAAGTTCATTGGCACTGAAAAGGGGGAATGGAAATCCATGATTATGTATAAGCTAAGAAATCAATTGAATGCCATGGAAGGACAAATTACATTGCCCAATATCTCAAAACGATACAAGGTCAGCATGGAGCCCCAAATATAGTTTCATCAGTCATCGGGGGGGGGGGCAATATGGGCTTCTAAAGGCTGAGATTAATTTAAGTGTACTCCCACAGTATGTTATTGTTCCATCAGGATTGCAGTCCATCCTGAAAAGGCAGTTTACCTAATTCCCAAGCATTAGAACTGCCTATCCACAGGACCTCCACCCAGTCCATCCCTGCCTCTAGACACCAGTCCAACACTTCTGATTCAATGAATTGGAAAGGCAGAGCTGGGTATCACCAGCATCATGATGACACTGTACTCCCAATCCTCTGATGATACCTTCCAGTGACTTCATATAGATGATAAACAACATGGAGACAGGATGGAGGCCTGTGAAACCACATTGCATAAATGTCATATGGCCAAGGAGAAGTCCCCCTTTGCCACCTTCTGGAAATAGCCCTGCACATAGGAGTGGAGCCCCCATTTCAAAGCACCTTCAACCCCCAGTCCACAGAGGCAAGTCAAAGAGATACCATCTTCAATGGTTTCAGAAGCCACTGAGAGATCTAAGAGGGCAGGTCATCAATCAGGATGACTAAGGTCATTTCAGTGCCCAAACAGGTTGAAATGGTTCTAGATCAGGTTCAGGAAACCTTTGGCCTTCTAGAGATTGCTGAACTACAAATCCCATCATCCCTGCCATGCTTCCTGGGGATGATAGGAGTTGTATTTCAGTAACATCTGGAGGACCAAAGTTTCCCCACACCTGGTCAAGGTAATACACTTCTTCCAAGTATGCTGCCCTGAACCCACAATCAGCTTCTCAAGCACTTCTACCTTAAGACATTGCAGATGATGGTATTCCTTGCATCTTGTGTCAAGATGTATTGCAGTGTTATGGATAGAGGATTTCATTTGGCACACACTTTTAAGAAAAGCAACTCAGTACAAAACTCCCAGATGAATCTATAGATTGGAACCCAAATATTGTTCCGTGAATCTGGAACAGACATAATAATAATAATAATAATAATAATGTATTTATTTATTTATTTTAACCCCACCCTCCCCAGCTGGAGCCAGGCTCAGATAACATCATGGAGTTTCAAACTGGGAAACACGGGATATGCATTAGGAATCATGGAGTTTCAAACTGGGAAACACGGGATATGCATTAGGAAATCAAGTTTCTTATTAATGACAGAGATCATAAGTATTTTTAAGGGGCAAATCTATGGTGAAGAATCCAAAGAAGTAGACTGACACTTAGATAGGCTTCTAAGCAGCAACATTCCCTGGTTTTCTTTCTCTCACACCTTCCCAAAGAGGAGGTCAGAACTTTCCCACATTCACTCCACTTAAGTACCGGCAGTCAGCAGAGAATTCCCAGGAGATCCCTGAAGGCACAGAGGATTTGCATGTGGATGGTTTCCAAAGATGAGTTCCAAAGAGTGGAAGTTAAGCAAGACTTGAAAACTCCCAGCTTGGGCTCCTGAAATCTAGGACGAAGACGACATCCTGGGAAGGGATGTTTGCTGTTGCTGCATTTGGCAGCAATCAGCTTCCAGTCACCACTGCTACAAGACTTGAGTCAAACTCCAGCCACCTGCGTCAGCCACCAACAGTCTTCTTCCTTTGTTGTCAGGCAACACAGGGCTTAAACCAGAAATCCTGAAGGAGAAGTGTGAGTTCCTTTCTCAATGCACCATTTTGAAAATTCATAGAATCCTAAAGTGGTCATGCCTGATGACACCCCCCCCCCCCCCCGTTTTCCCTTCCCTTGTTCTGTCATATCCCTTTGTCCAAAGCCTGCTACTCTGGTTTTAATCATTCACCTGCCCACAGGAGTGGATTTGCCTGTTTCAATCCCATGCCAGCTGCAGCAGCGTCCAATCATAAATCCATTCCACATTGTGTTCTGCAAATTTTTTGTGCGTGTAAAACCTGTCCCCCAATTGCAGTTAAACTGGATGATCCCCTAATATTGTGGGAGAGAGACAGTTTAGCACTAGGGCATCCACTTTTCATGCAGTAAGTTCTTGGTTCAATCCCTGGCATCTCCAAGCAGGGCTAGGAATGACCCTTATCTGGAAACTCAGAGAACCACAGAACTGTCTGATGGGGCTCGTTCACACCCCCATTTGCCCCACTATTTTCCCCTGGAAAAACCTGCTATTTACCGCTGAAATGGATCAAATGGTTTTCCACACATTGCTGTTCATTCTGATTCAGTCGTAAAGAATGTTTTCCAGGGAAAGCTGTGGGACAAATGCAAAACCGCTGGACTCACGCCTAGAAAGTATGGAACAAGTGGGAAACTGCTCAGATATGTGTTTTCTAGACAAGCCCTTAGTCTAGGCAATACTGAGCTACAGTGGTACCTCAGGTTACATACGCTTCAGGTTACAGACTCCACTAACCCAGAAATAGTACCTCGGGTTAAGAACTTTGCTTCAGGATGAGAACAGAAATCGTGCGGCGGTGGCGCAGCGGCAGCAAGAGGCCCCATTAGCTAAAGTGGTGCTTCAGGTTAAGAACAGTTTCAGGTTAAGAACAGACCTCCAGAATGAATTAAGTTCTTAACCCAAGGTACCATGGATTCATATGTGCCAACTACTAGGGGCCGAGGTCCCTTCAGCCCCCCAATAAAATATTGCAGGGGGCTGGGTCCCCCCAAAGTTGATGGGCATTGCTATCCAAATATTGTGTGCAAGTGCCACATCATGTGAATGGTTATAGCCATCTTCAAAAAACTCACGGGCTGTCACATGGAATAGAGAACAAGCTTGTTTTCTCCTGCTCTAGAGGGTAGGACTTGAACCGATGACTTCAAGTTACAAGGAAGGAGATTCCGACTCAACATCAGAAAGAACTTGCTGACAGTAAGAGCTGTTCAGCAGTGGAATGGTCTCCCTCGGGTGATTGTGGACTCTCCTTCCTTGGGGGTTTATAAGCAAAGGTTGGGTGGCCATTCCTGTCTGCCCATGAACTTGCAAAGACTTGGCCCTATCCATCTTTGTCACCTAACTCCTGGATCCTTGCAAAGGCTTGGAGATGGGAGCATCTGATGCTAGCCAGCCATCGCCTGTGATATTCTCAACTTGATTTTTGTATCTACTCTATGCAGAGGCTAAAAAAGATATCAGTAAACTCAATCGACTCCTCTCCCGCTTTCTCTTTTTGGCACCACTTTTAGTAACTGACCTTATAAACCTTGGGGGTTTATAAGCAAAGGTTGGGTGGCCATCTGTCATGGATGCTTTAGCTGAGATTCCTGGTTGGACTAGATGACCCTTAGGGTCCTTTCCAACACTACAATTCTCTGATTCTCTGATGCTTTAGCAGAGTTTCCTGCATTGCAGGAGGTTGGACTAGATGACCCTTGGAATCCCTTCCAACTTTGCAATTCTATGAATCTATGTGGGGTGGGGCTTACCTCGGAGCATCTTCCACCCCCATCGTTCTGCCCAGACACTGAAGTTCAGCACCGAGGGCCTTCTGGCGGTTCCCTCACTGAGAGAAGCCAAGTTACAGGGAACCAGGCAGAGGGCCTTCTCAGTAGTGGCACCCGCCCTGTGTAACACTCCCACCAGATGTCAAAGAACAACTACCAGACTTTCAGAAGACATCTGAAGGCAGCCCTGTTTAGGGAAGCTTTTAACAGACCACTGCATTTTAATACTTTGTTGGAAGCCGCCCAGAGTGGCTGGGGAAACCCAGCCAGACGGGTGGGGTATAAATAATAAATTCTATTCTATTCTATTCTATTCTATTCTACTCTGCCCCCTCCCCAATATTTTATTCAAGTTGGCCCCCCTGCATGGATCAGTGATCTAATAAGTCAGCTTCATTTGTTCCTAATATATGCATTATTAAGGCACTTCCTTATAAAATAGTTTGTTTCTCTCTAAAATATTAAGTTTGAGAAGTGTGCAATCCACTTGATAAGCACTATCTTATCTGTGTATATGTATCTGGGGCCTGCAGATTAGGCCAGTTTCCCTTTAAAATGTGGGCAAAATTGCCCTCCATCCCTGTCTGCCCATGAACTTGCAAAGACTTGGCCCTATCCATCTTTTTCACCTAACTCCTGGATCCTTGCAAAGGCTTGGAGATGGGAGCATCTGATGCTAGCCAGCCATTGCCTGTGATATTCTCAACTTGATTTTTGTATCTACTCTATGCAGAGGCTAACAAAGATATCAATAAACTCAATCGACTCCTCTCTCGCTTTCTCTTTTTGGCACCACTTTTAGTAACTGACCTTTCAGCCATCCAGGATAATCAGTTCTGCAGTGCGATTGTGCAAAAGTGATTTTTCCCCCCTTGCTTGAAACTTGCTCCCTGTTAAATGTCATCACGCGTCCTTGAATTATGGAGAATGCTAAACAGTATCCACTAAAAGCACATGCAGAATGGAACGTGTCTTGTTATATTTAGGTAGTTAATGGAAGGAGGGAACGATAAGGACTTACAGTCCAATTTAGAGCAATTTAAATTAATCCCCCACCCCATGAACTAATATTAACTTGGAAGTGGTTTTAATTCCCTTGAAGCAATTAAAATACTGGATGCGGGAGTCATAAAAATGCATGGTTCAAAATAATTCCTCGTTGCTTCTGGAGAGATGAAAACAAAGTTATCAACCCTCAGATTCCTTCTCTCCACCCCCCACCCCCCGTACCAAATGTTAGCAGTTAGGTGTGTACCACAAACCACAAAGGATGCTGTGTAGTGGAGACTATTGCACTAGGGCTATTGGGACACAGCCCTCCAAATGAGAATATCACACAAATTTTTTAAAGCTGTCCACCCCCCCCCCTAAAAAAAGAAGAAATCTCAAAGCCTCAACTCTTTTCTGATGCACAGACCTTTTCTACTCCCATTTGAGCTCCAGCATACATTTGAGTCCGTCTTCTGTTCCCTCATATCTCTGCAACTCTCAGCCAATCCTAATATAAAAGTGCCTGGGGAAACCCAGCCAGGTGGACTGGGTTATAGCAATTGCAAAGAGATCCCTCCCATGTGTCTCTAGACAGGAAGCCCATGTAAAATATGAATGTAAGGATGACTGCCAATTTTTCAGCTCCAGATGTGCAGGTTCCCACTCCCTCCTGTTGCAGTGAGGGTAATCCAGGGAGATTATATTGCCTGGGGAGGACTGAGGTACTTCCCGTGCTATCAGAACCATACATCTGTTCTGAGCATGCTCAGAGCTGTTTCCTTGAAGGCCGCACCCACAGAGCATATTTTGTTCAAGGAAACGTGATGCAATAATGTTTGTCTAGAAAACACAGTAGGTGGGGGAGCCCTCTGGCATCATAAGAGGAGAGTTACAGTGCAATTATATGCATGTCTACTCAGAATTCTTCCTTGGGACTTATTCACAGGTAAATGTGCATAGATCACAGAGTAGGAAAGAAGGATCATGTGTGTTAGGGAAATTGATGAACCCAATGCAGATTGATGACGGCATTGCAGGATGCATCTTCAGTGTTGAGAGGATATAATTTGTGAATGAAGAAGATTGGTGTGCCTAAGCATACACAAAGTGCCTTTTCCTCAGTCCTGCAAAATTGCAATTCAGTGCCAGCCAGTGCCTACAATCACCCATGTTTTCTATTCATGGTTACAGATTTTCACTTCATAACTGTCACTTAAAACATACATTATCCTTTTCAACGACAAAATGGTTGTTGCAAATGTGCTCAGCAGGAGAAAACCTCATTTTATTCCTGCAGTCATGCCAGTGTGCCAGATTGAGTTAAGCAAGTTTAAATTGTGCAACTCTGTACATGTGCCATGTCACTGTTAATATATATATATCAGCAGAATTGTCATTGCTGTTATTGCTGCTGTCATAATTTTGTTGTGAGGAATGAAGCAGCATAAATAATGGAATGTGGGGTTGCTTGCCATTTCAAGTAGAGTGAAGCACATCATTATCTGGGACTAGAACGGGGAGGTCTGTAAGACTACGGAGTCTAAGGTCAAAAATCGCCTAGCTGCCCCCTGGTCACAGATGCCAATTTACTTGTAGAATTTACATATATGAAGCAGCACTCCAAATTTGAAGAATAGTGGAGAGGTTACTTCTGGTGGGTAAGTGATCAGTTATACAGAGAAATCACTGTTTGCAAATTGACTCGATATAGCTAGGAAGGGTGTATCGCAAAATTGGCCTGCAATTTTTACCTTGATAGGAGCTGAAATTTCTGGATAGCGTCAGCCGAGGAAACAATCCAAGAGTTGGCTATTTCATGCTAACTGGGAAATTATAGGCATGGAAAATTCAATCCAGAGATGCCTATAAGTGGTGCAGATTTGAATAATTTCCCTTCTTTTGCAAAATGCATTTTGTAGTTTGTTACTCTTTTGTAGATTCCCTCCTCCCTCCACCTTGCAGAAACTCTCTCCTCAATCCAGTGGTGCCTGGTGGCTGCTGGGACTGGTAGGGTGGATCTAAGGGAGCCCACCAGTAGGTGGCGCCGGAGTCAATGGCAGGCAGAGACAACTATGGTAATTCCCAGAGACAACTAATTCCTCCTCCCAGCAGAGTTCTAAAAGGGCAGCACTGCCACTAAGGAAGAGGAAGGTGACCCGCAGGACTCGATGTGACTTAGAAGATAAGCAAGTTGGAGTTGGCTAAGGATAGGCTGGATTTTGTGGGGAACTGTCCAGTTTGCCATAGTGGATCAAGCTCATCCTTCCAGCCATCTCTCTGGCTTCTGAGATTATCTGGACATATTTATCATATTATATTTATTTATATCCTGCCTTTTTCCTAGACCAGGACTCAATGAGGCTTACAGATAAAATAGGAGGAAAAAGCTAAAAACACAGAGAAGATAGTAATTAAAAATCAATTAAATATTAGAACAATATATAAAAAATTCTGTTTAAAAAAACGGATAACAACAACAGAAATCTCAGCAACTGTCCTTTCCAGGCATTTTCCAAACGTCTCTTGACCTAAAAAGGTCTTCACTTGCCAGTGGAAGGACAACAAGGAGGGAGTCCATCTAACGTGTCTAGGAAGAGAGTTCCAAAGTCTGGGAGCAACCACTGAGAAGGCCCTGATGTTTCCTTGATGTTTCCCTGTTAATTTCTGCATTATATTTGAGGTTTCACATGATGTAAAAGCCAGTTCTGGAAATCTAGTAAAATCTGGTGAAAGTTTAGTGCTAATTTCTGTGTTAACTGGTTCCAGAAAAGTAAAGTGATAAAATATGGGGCAGTATGCCAGTTTAAAGTCCTTTCCTACCATTTTCATGGAGGAACAGAAGCATGCATGTGTGGAAAGGTTAAAGGGGCAGGGACATTGTTCAGCGACATTCATTGCTGTGCCGCACCACACACACTGGTGTGAATGAAATTTAGTAGGGCATGTTGATAAATTGGTCAGAAAGCTACAGTTCCATAATGCAACAAGGACTGCAGTGAGAAAGAAATGTTAAAAAACAGAAGAGAAGCACTAAGTTATAATCAGGAAAACTAACACAATATTCCACATGATGGAATACACCCTGAGCGGTGGTGGCAGGAACCACGTACGCAAGACACTTCCTGTGAAGGTGAAAATAGGCATCTAATTCTTTGCTGCTTCCTCCTGTCCCATGTTGTTGTTGATGTTAAGTCATTTAGTCGTATCCGACTCTTCATAACCCCATGGACCAGAGCACGCCAGGCACTCCTGTCCTCCACTGCCTCCCACAGTTTGGTCAAATTCATGCTGGTAGCTTTGAGAACACTGTCCAACCATCTCGTCCTCTGCCGTCCCCTTCTCCTTGTGCCCTCCATCTTTCCCAACATCAGGGTCTTTGATCTTCTTGCAGTCCACGGGCCAGTCCCACGTACACACTGTCAACTCCTTTTGCCTTGCAAAAGGAAAATGCAGAGAAACACTCTGTTTGGCAGGACAGGGCATCAGGCAGCTCTGAGCCTTGCAGCCAAAGTTTTTCTCTGTCACATCTAAGCAAATATTTATGTCTAATTTTATCTATGTAGACTATTAGCCAAATGGACCACAAGTGACAGAAAGCACTTTGAAACCAAGCTGGGACAGACTCAGCGGCATCCCGAGAGATTGCTCAGGATTGTTTGTGCCGCCGGCGAAAAATAAAGCAAAACAACAAAGCCTCCAATGACAAACCTAATCTAGCAGCAAATTTTGAAATGTTCATGGTGCACAAGATTTGTATCGAAATTACTAGTAAACAGAAGTACTGGCAGCACCCAGCACTGTCCCTGCAAGGCGTACAATGATGGCAGTTTGGTGTTCTTACTGTGGCCTCCAAGTTGGAATCCGTTTCCATAAACTCAAGCCCCGAGGAGCTGAGCAAACTGGGACATTTTGCAGAACTGCAGAGCATTATGTGGTGTGAATTTATATCTCTACACCCCAGACGTAAACTGGCACTGACCGACATCCCTCTCTGCTCTGGAAGCCACAGGAACTGTACCTCTGGAAGGGTGCTCTAGAAACATAAAATTATCATCTAAGATCCTTTGCAGCACATTGCAACAGTAGGTAGAGCTGTAGGTGAAATACAAAAGCCTGAGGAGCTTACACCGGTTTACATTAAACTAGCATGTTGTTGTTGTTTAGTCGTTCAGTCGTGTCCGACTCTTTGTGACCCCATGGACCAGAGCATGCCAGGCACCCCTGTCTTCCACTGCCTCCCGCAGTTTGGTCAAACTCATGCTGGTAGCTTCGAGAACACTGTCCAACCATCTCATCCTCTGTCATCCCCTTCTCCTTGTGCCCTCCATCTTTCCCAACATCAGGGTCTTTTCCAGGGAGTCTTCTCTTCTCATGAGGTGGCCAAAGTATTGGAGCCTCAGCTTCACGATCTGTCCTTCCAGTGAGCACTCAGGGCTGATTTCCTTAAGAATGGATACGTTTGATCTTCTTGCAATCCATGGGACTCTCAAGAGTCTCCTCCAGCACCATAATTCAAAAGCATCAATTCTTCGGCGATCAGCCTTCTTTATGGTCCAGCTCTCACTTCCATACATCACTACTGGGAAAACCATAGCTTTAAATATACGGACCTTTGTTGGCAAGGTGATGTCTCTGCTTTTTAAGATGCTGTCTGGGTTTAAACTAGCATAGAACCATAGAATTGTAGACTTGGAAGGGACACCAAGGGTCATCTAGTCCAACCTCCTGCACTGCAGGATTCTCAGCCAAAACATCCATGACAGATGGCCATTGAACCTCTGCTTAAAAACCTCCAAGGAAGAAGAGTCCACTACCTCCCTGTTCCACCGCCTCCCTTAGGAGGCAGTGGACTCTCCTTCCTTGAAGGTTTTTAAGCAGAGGTTCATAGCTCGGTTCTTAATTGTATTTTTATTGGTATTTATCTGTGATATTTTTATGATGCTGCAAACCATTTAGAGCCTTCTTTGAAGTACGCCACGGTACATAAACAGCCTCAATAAATAAGTGGTGAGTCATACAATTTGGATGCTTCTTCACACAAAACAATTAATAAATCCATAGCTGTAGCGCAGTGATTTGTCTACAAGACTGTTGATAATAAGAAGGGCTTCATATAGATCAATGAGAAACAGCTTCATCAAGTCTCTTGCACTAGGAAACCGACAGAGTTCAGCTGCAGTGAAGCAGATCAGCTGTACTCAAGATGAAGCAAATACTTAAAATACCAAGGCGGGGGAGGGTTGACAGACAGAGAGAGAGAGAGGAAAGAAAATGAATGAACGAATGAACGAATGAATGAATGAATGAATGCCAGGAGGAGGAGGACATTCTAGTCTTCAAATAGGTTGAGCTTGAGAAAACAATTCTACCCTAGGAATGTCAGATGTCCCCTTTTTCTCTGAATGATTGATTTTTCAAATTTATTTTTTTAAAAAATATTTATATCCTGTTTTCTTGGAAAATTCAAGAATCGAAGGAGAGACAAAAAAGAGTTTCCTAAAGAAGAACATTAGAAAAGTAATGGAAGCAGTCACTGAAGCACTCTCAGATTATAGACAGGTGATTTTAGTATTCTCAGAGGCTACTATCAGGACAGAAGATAGCCAACATGGTGACCACCAGCTGTTGTCGAACTACAACTCCCATCAGACTCAACATGGCCAATGGTAAAAAAATGATGGAAGTTGTAGTACGACAACATTGGGAGGGCTCCGTGTTGGGTATCCCCAGTCTATATGGTGTCCCAAGCCCTGGCTGTATCTTTTCCTGCATGGTGCAAGTCAGGCTTCAGGATACAACGGGTGCCACTTAGCAACAAGGGTGCCATCATTATGGCATAGTACACACATGCAATATTATATCAAATTCAAAAGAGAGATAGCACATTAAAAGTCAGTGTGGTATATTACTTAAAGTGTTGGACTGGGGTCCAGATTCAAATCCCCACTCAGCCATGAAGCTCCCTGGGTGATTTTGGGGCGGTCATTGTCTCTCACTCTAATCTACCTCATAGGGTTGTTGTGTAGAGAAAATATGGAGAGGGGAAGCCATGTGTTCTGCATTGAACTCTTTGGAGAAACGGTGGGATATAAATGTAATGACAAATATGTGTATGTTTAAAAATGTGATTATCTTTACCTAGTGACTGGAACCAGGGGATGATTTATTTATTTGAAAGAACTTATAAACCACTTCATATTTAAATTAATTCTAAGCAGTGTACAACCTATAAAAACAAAGAGGCATGAAAGTGTTTAATCACCACAACCTAAAACCAATAAAAAAAGGTAAAGGTAAAGGTACCCCTGCCCGTACGGGCCAGTCTTGACAGACTCTAGGGTTGTGCGCCCATCTCACTCAAAGAGGCCAAGGGCCAGCGCTGTCCGGAGACACTTCCGGGTCACGTGGCCAGCGTGACATCGCTGCTCTGGCGAGCCAGAGCCGCACACGGAAACGCCATTTACCTTCCCGCTAGTAAGCGGTCCCTATTTATCTACTTGCACCCAGGGGTGCTTTCGAACTGCTAGGTTGGCAGGCGCTGGGACCGAACAGCGGGAGCAGGGATTCGAACCGCCGACCTTTCGATCGACAAGCCCTAGGCACTGAGGCTTTAACCCACAGCGCCACCCGCGTCCCTTCAAACCAATAAAACAGCAGTATAAAAACACATAAAAGCAAATCAACCAAATTTCAAAAGACTCTTTTCCCCACGCTGGATTGCAGATTAACTCCTTTCCTTCCTTTGGGTTCTTCACGCTGATACACCAGTCCAGGCTTCCCCAACATTAGACTACAACTCCCATCAGTCCGAAGCAATACAGTACAGTCATGTTGGCTGTGGCTGATGGGAGTTGTAGTCCAAAACAGATGGAGGGCACCAGGTTGACCAAGGCTGTTTGCTATGTTGCTATTGACTTTGAGCAAGGAGTTGTCTCCCTTGACTTGGTAAGCTGCTTGAGAGAGAGAGAGACAGGGACAGTCAGAGACAGAGGGACAGAGGGGGACTGGCACCTGAGGCGACGAGGTGGAAGGCAAGCAACTCTAGTTTTACTTTATATTTTAAAAATGCCACCCACCGATTCCAGACTTTTGAGTGAGGGTGAGTTCTGAAGTTGCTTCTTCAATAATTGGCTGCAGAGGTGCGGCAGCGCTTTGTTCCAGGGCAAGTTCTGTTTTGGTGTCTGAAACACCAGGGGTCCCCACAATTTCAGGTGGCGGGATGCCAACGGCCATTGTTAAGTGTACACAAAAAATTCAGTCAGGGACAATCATCTTAGGCT
The DNA here is from genome assembly GCF_965153285.1 of Podarcis tiliguerta. Classification (NCBI taxonomy): domain Eukaryota; kingdom Metazoa; phylum Chordata; class Lepidosauria; order Squamata; family Lacertidae; genus Podarcis; species Podarcis tiliguerta. Next base: position 6,694,924 of record NC_139542.1, read on the forward strand.
GTGATCTTCTACAATCTTGTTTGATAGCATGTCCCATTTATTCAGACATCTGAGTGGATATGCATGGCATTCAAATTACAAGAAAGGAAATTCTGATTTAGTACAAAGGGCCTGTTGGAGGTGGGCTCTGTTCACCCTCTGTGCGGGCTCCATACGCACCGACACCCCAGATGCCCAACTCATCAGGGGGGCACAGCACTTGCCCTGGCCTGGGCCTGGCAACCCACGCTATGCCAGGGTTATAGATAGATGATAGATAGATAGATAGATAGATAGATAGATAGATAGATAGAGATGTGGGTGACGCTGTGGGTTAAACCACTGCGCTGCTTGGGCTTGCCAATCGGAAGGTCGGTGGTTCGAATCCCCGTGACGGGGTGAACTCCTGTTGTTTGGTCCCAGCTCCTGCCAACCTAGCAGTTCAAAAGCACATAGTGCAAGTAAATAAATAGGTACTGCTCTGGCGGGAAGGTAAATGGCGTTTCCATGCACAGCTCTGGTTTCACCAGAAGCAGCTTAGTCATGCTGGCCACATGACCCGGAAAAACTGTCTGCAGAAGCGGACAAATGCCGGCTCCCTCAGTCTGTTAAGCAAGATGAGTGCCACAACCCCAGAGTCGTTCGCGACTGGACTTAATTGTCAGGGTTCCCTTTACCATATATATATATATGCCGGGGGGTGGGGAGCTATAAAGGAAACATGGTGGCTATTCTAGCTCCAGTCTGCAAAGTTTACAGTTGTCATTCTCCCACTGTTTTTAATTCCAGTATATGAGAAAACCAAGTTTCAGGGAGAGCACAGTCTGTGGTTTGCATTGCAGAGGGATTATCTGTATTTAATTCTTTAAAAAGGAAGGAAGATTCAAGGCAGGGAACTAAACAATACACATTTCCTCTCCCCATTCTGTAAATCTCTGTTTTAAACCTCATTTCAAAACTGCTTCTTGAAAGGCAGAAAGCAGATATAGATAGTGCCCAAATCCTCTACTATCCTGTCAACAGAGCATGAAATTTATGAGTGTTGGGCTGGAAAGGTCCCAGTTCTTATTTAAGAAATCCCTGGAGATAAAAAAATAAAAGATAAAGATAAAAAGAGCTGGCATAAAACAAGCACTGGTTTACAATTAGTGCAGTGAAGTAGAACTGTTATTTACTTACCTATTAATGCAGGCTGTCTGAATGCATATAAATGGGGGAAATATAAGTTAAGTGGTTAATGTGCATAGGCATGGAACATAAAATCATAGAATTAGAGGGGATCCCCAAGGGTCATCTAGACTAACCCTCTGCAATGCAGGGATCACAGCTAAAAAAGCCCTAGCAGATGGCAATGCAAACTCTGCTTGAAAGCCTCCAATGAATGAGAGTCCATCACCTTCCGAGGGAGTCGCTCCCACCACTGAACTTTCAGAAAGTTCTTCTTAATGTTTAGCCAGAATCTGATTTCTTGTAACTTGGGGTTTGGGTCCTACCCTCCAGAGGAGGAGAAAACAAGCTTGTTCCTTCTTCCATGGGACAGGCCTTCAGATATTTGAAGATGGCTATTGTATCTCCTCTCAGTCTTCTCTTATCCAGGCTAAACATACCCAGCTCCTTCAACCATTCCTCATAAGGCTTAGTTTCCAGAAGGCATGTTCTCCTTCAGGGAGAGCACGTGTTGCGGTGGGGTCTACTGAGCCACCCCCTTTGTTGCCGGGTAAGTTCTCCAAGATGGCCAGGGGGCAGTGATTGGATTGCTGAGTTGCTGGGGGAAAAGTTATGTTGCAATTTTGGTGGGAGGGGTAAAAGGTTTAAATACTCTGCACGCAGCCTGGAGCTTTCTCTTTTGCTGCGTGCAACGGATCACCCGCCCACCCGCCCTAGAGTAAGGGGTTGTTGCGTTGACCTTGCTATGCCTGTCATGGGGTCGTCTGCCTATGAGCAGGGGCCTGGTAGGAATTTTTCCACCTGGCAAATTGGCTGGCTGGGTGGCTTTTGCCTACTGCGTAGCAAATCGTCACAACTTGTAAGGTTGTGGTTAGGCAATGGTTATAAATTGGTGGAGGAGGGGTTAGGATAGGCTGTGCCTGCCCCTCCATGGTTGCTGCGGAAAGGGAATTCCGTTAAAGGAATCCTGGGGCTTGCCATCTTTTCGTCCAATCCCTGGAATGGGACTAGGGCCGGCAAGCCTTCGGGGAGCTGGCGGGTGAGAGTTGAGGGTCTGTGACTCAGCTCCAATGCCTCCCTGACTTGCTTTTCCCCGCACTGTCTTTCAGTGGTGCCCGGAAGTCAGTTCTGTCCCCAGGACAGATAGTCTTAACCAATGCCTAAACAACCACTCACGGTTTGTATTTAAATAAAGTTGTGGCCAAAATCATGCCAAAAATCTTAAACAAAAATTACGTGTCTGTTGTGAGTTATTTGGGGGGTGGATTAGGGATCTCGACACACAACTTTGATAATCTTGGTTGCCTTTCTCTGCACACATTCTAGGTAGTCAATATCCTTCTTGAATTGTGGTCCCTAGGACTGGAAACAGTGTTTCAGATGTGGTCTGACTAAGGCAGACTAGAGTAGTACTATTGTTTCCCTTGATCTGGACACCATACTCCTGTTGATGCAGCCTAGAATGGCATTATCTACTTTTGCTGTTGCATCACACTGTTGACTCATGTTATGTGTTCTACGGAGGCCCTGAGATGCTTTTCACATGCACCACTGGCAAGCAATGTATTCCCCATCCTATATTTGTGCATATGGTTACTCCTGCTGGAGTGCAGAACCTTGCATTTGTCCCTATTGAATCCGCATCATCATCTCATATGTGTTTCCGTTCTGATTTTAGTTATAGCCCAACTCTTCAGTTTTTGTAATTGTCAATTGTTGATGGAAAAACCTCAACCTGCCTGCCAGCTCTTCCCTTGCACAGCCTTCTTGTGTTCTATACAACATCAGCACACATGCTGTAATCTTCACGTAGCTGCTAAATGTCAACAGCCTTGGAATTTGAAGCCTCTAGGATGCTGCAAACATGCATCCATCTGGACCAGTTCACAATTGCCTGCAAGCTCCCATTTCCCACTGCTCTGTAGGTAACATAAAGCAATTCATCCTACAACTCTGACAACAGCTACTGAGCAATGCCCAGACTTTGAAGAGAGGTGTGAAGCTGCTTGTGCCTGTGAGCACACCCTCCAATATTTCCCCGATAAAAATAGAGACGTCCATAATGATCATTTTACTATTTATACCCCACACATCTTAGTGGGTTGCCCCAGACACTCTGGGCAGCTTCCAACATATATAAAAACATAATAAAACATTAAACATTAAACAAACTTCCCTATACAGAATTGCCTTCAGACGGCTCAGGGATCGGATAACTCCATACCCTCCATTTCTCCAGTGAAAATAGGGACATCATAATGAAAAGTGGGACATTCCAGGATCAATTCAGAAACCGGGATAGCTTCTCTAAATCAGAGACGTCCACTTGGAGGGTCAGGACATCCCATTCCAGCATCATCATCATCATCATAAATTTTATTTAGACCCCGCCCTCCCCAGCCAGAGCTGGGCCCAGGGCGGCTAACACCAGTAAAATTACAGTAAAAACATAATAGAGGGTGGGGAACAATTTAAAATACAGGTTAAAATGCAATTTGAAATGCAGCCTCATTTTAAAAGTAGCCGATAGATCAAGACCATAAGGGGAGGGAAACATAAGGGTCAGACTGAGTCCAAACCAAACACCAGGCGGAACAGTCTTGCAGGCCCTGCGGAAAGATGTCCCTAGTCTCTTGTGACAGAGCGTTCCACCACATCGGGGCCAGTACTGAAAAGGCCCTGGCCCTAGTTGAGACCAATCTAACCACCTTGCGACTTGGGACCTCCAAAGTGTTGTCATTTGTGGACTTTAAGGTCCTTCGTGGGGCATAGCAGGAGAGGCGGTCCCGTAGGTACAAGGGTCCTAGGCCGCATAGGGCTTTAAAGGTCAAAACCAGCACCTTAAACCTGACCCTGTACTCCACCGGGAGCCAGTACAGATGGTAATGATATTAATAATTTTATTATATGTACCCCACCCTTCTGATTGGGTTACCCCAGCTACTCTAGGCAACTTCCAACATATATAAAACATAATAAATCATTAAACATTAAAAAAAAAGATTCCCTGTACAGGGCTGTCTTCTAAAGGTTGTAGTTACTTACCTGTTTGGTTCAGAGGTCACAAGCCTTCACACCCCCTGATGAAAATAGAGATGTCCTAAGTGGGACATTCCGGGATCAAATCAGAAACTGGGACAGCTTCTGCCAATCCGGGATGGTCCCTGGAAAATAGGGACACTTGGAGGGTCTGCGCGCGCGCACACACACACACACACAGAGAGAGAGAGAGAATATATCTGCTAATGAGAACTTAAGAACTATGTGATTGACATTAACCACTTGCTTATTTCACTAACTTAATTAGGACTGTCCGATAAACACACACACATTCATGCACACACAGAGAACCAGGTCTCTCTCACACACAATGGGGAAAAGACAGGCTTCGAGCTTGGATATTTAGCATGAGGACCTCTTGCACTAATGGTGCAATGCTACATTGAAGTACTTTCTGGCAAGAAGATGAGGTGAGGACAGATGTGGGGTAGCCTTTCAGCATCCCTAGGAGTGACAATGTCTACCATATCTCTAGTCTCCACATTTGTTGTTAGCATTGGGAGAGTGCCTTTCAGCCCTCTGGCGGCTGCAGGGAACGATCTGATCTCCATGCCATTTAATATCTACATAGAGCCATCAGGAGCGGTCATTAGGAGTTATGCAGTGATATTATTTAAGACAAATTGTAAACAATTTAAAGCATAAGGAGGATTGACATAAGCACGTGCAGCAAGAAATAATCAAAAGGGACTATCAAGGGGGGAATTAGTAAATAGGCTTCAATTGGATATGCAGTAAATAAGTAACTACAGAAAGGAGGGCGAAGGAAGTCACGGGAAATGCAGATTGATTTTGTAAAGATTTTGCCTTTTTTTTGTTAAAGCATTTGTAAAATGAGAAAATTAAAATTAAAAAAAGGAGTTCTGGATGATGTGCCATCGGTTTGCCGATGACACTCAGGTCTGTTGCTCCATGACATCTGAATCAGGAGAGACAGTGTGGTCCCTGGACTATTGTTTGGGGCAATGGATGAGGAAAAACAGGGTGAGATTTTATATCAACCCACGTTATCCATAAGATCCATTATTTGACCATTGAGTCAAAAACCCCAAAATGTATTTTATATAACTGACTTTACCCTCTGTATACTGCATTTTGTTTGTTTTATTGCTATGGCTGGTGGCTGATGCAAATATAGAGTCATTCATTATCCATGGTATTTGTTACATTACAAGTGAGATTAAAATTGAGATTAAAATTCTGCTAATGTTTCCATCTGCTTGCATTGGTCTTCTTAATAACTTATAAATTTTTCCCATTCTTTTTAAAAAGTTTTTGTTCCTGAGTTTTCCAGTCAGCTTTGCCATTTCAGCATAGTCCGTCAGCTTAGTTTGCCATTCCTCTCTGGTAAAAACCTTGTCTTCTTTTCATCTCTGGGCTAGTAGCATCCGAGCGGCTGTTGTCCCATACATAAAAAGTCTTTTCGGGATGTTGGTATAATTCCTAATAAAAAAGCTTCTGTTTTTGTGTTTTTTTAAATAAAGGTTATTTTAAACATTGTGGGTGAGCAGTTCCTGTGTCTGAGAAATTGGTCAGTTGTCTAACCTGAATTGGGTTGTGCTACCCCTGAAGAAGCAGGTTTGCAGTTTGGGGATGCTACTGGATTTAGCTTTGTCCCTGCAGGCTCTGGTACCCTCAGTAGTTGAAAGTGCATTTGACCATCTTACATTAGGAGGTGTACCAACCTAAGTTTCTCCCCTATCCCCCATACAATCTACAACTGAAATAAATGCATGAAAATGACAGGTGCTCCCTGGTGGTAGCAGTGATTGCGTCTTGAGGCCCCAAGCCAGCCTCCAGTAAAATAACTACACACTGACACAGAATTAAGGTTGATGGGTAATATTAAGGCCATAACTTTATTGACTGCAAATTAAATGTGAGTGGCATTGGCATAGGCATTGGCTGGAGACTATAACTGACTACTGCCCCAGTTGACAGAGTCTATGTAGGTAAACCCACCGGGGCAGCAACATTGGGGTTTTGCCTGACAGAAGCTTACTGCGAGGTTCCTGTGATGGCCCTAGCCTATCAAGCGGACGAGATCTGGGACCCCCAGATTCCTTTAACGGAATACCTTTTGATAATTGAGGGGCAGGTGATGGCCACACCTCCCCTCCACACACAAAATTAAGCCAATGCCTAACTGCCAAACCTGGAAAGTTGTGACTATTGCTAAGGAGGTAGGCAGAAAACCAAGTGGCCAGTGCCAATTTGCCAAATGGATAAAAATTCCTACTCTGCTCCTGTCCCAAGACTCACACATAGTGCAAAGCAAGGCCGAGAAGCTACACTAAGGGCAGGAGGGCGGGTGTTCAGCAGCGCCAATCAAGTGCCTAGGGAACTCTTGCACTGATGCTTATGTCATTCCTTAACCACCCCCACCCCTTTCCTGATTGGCTGTGAGCCATGATGCCTATTTAGAGAAATGAAACTTAGACCTAGAAACAAAACCTATTTAGTCAGGGGTGTGTCTAGGGACCCAGTCGCAAGAAGGACCACCTTCTGAGGTCGATCCTGTTTGCATTTGCTTTGGAAGCTTCTACCCTTAAAATTTTAGATCTCACAGAGGTGGCAGATCTTCTTACTACTACTTCTTACGACTTTGGTCCGTTGAAGTGGCTCCATGATGGAACGTCCAAAAGGAGGGGATAAATTATGACCACTGGTGTCCCTTCCAACAGTACAATTTCATGATTCTATGAAATAATAAAGGCTTGGATCTAATGCCAGGCCTGTGTGGAGCTGACCCACTGAAATTAATAGGCATGTTTAACATATTCCCATTAATTTCAATGACCTGCTATGAACAGAATTTTGTTGGATGCAGCCCAAAAGTCATGCATTCCTCAAATTCCATTTAACACATTCCTATTCACATCTGATTGCTAGGATATTTAATAGCAGCCTTTGCTGCAGACCTTGATGTGGGCATTGGTGTCCACTGTTAATGAAAACCAGTATGAGAAATGGAAGTTGCTTTTAAAAAGAAAAGAAAAAGAAAGAACCACAACTTTGTTTCTTAACATCCATCCGTGTTTCTTTCTTGTACTCTTTTTCTTCATTGCAAAAGTTTAAAATAACATATAATAAATTTGTCTGCCCCAGAGCCTTTTGACATCAGTTCTTGAAAATTTCCAATCCTGGGGATAGAATCTCATCTGTCCAAGGTCACGATGGCTGATATCTCAGAATTTCATCAGCAACTGAACTATGCTGAATGTTTCCTTAGAAAATTCTTCTCACCAATTTCAGATTTCTTCTTGTGTCACAAGAACCTTGGTTGTTTTTTTAGATTCCATTTTGAGTTCAAAGCAAAACGCTTGGGGCCATGGAACACAAAGCTTCCCTAAAAGCAGAGGTCAGCCCCAAGAGCTTGGTGCTTCCTAGGAGAGCATGTCCGCTACATACTGGATCAAAATGAGCCAAATTCTGCACGGCACATGGTGAAAGTGGAAAGAGAAATGCTTTTCATTACACTAGAACTCATGGGCATCCAGTGAAGGTGAATGTTGGGAGATTCGTGACAGATAAAAGAAAATACTTCTTCACACAGCCCATAGTTAAAGGACGGAACTCAGAGTCCTTTTTGTTGGGGATAATTCAGATGGAAATTCCCAGGTGTCAAAAAAGGTTATTTATGTATGCCACTACTGAATTATGGTGCTGGATGAGACTCTTGAGAGTCCCATGGACTGCAAGTAGATCAAACCTATCCATTCTGAAGGAAATCAGCCTGAGTGCTCACTGGAAGGACAGATCTTGAAGCTGAGGCTCCAATACTTTGGCCACCTCATGAGAAGAGAAGACTTCCTGGGAAAGACCCTGATGTTGGGAAAGATGGAGGGCACAAGGAGAAGGGGACGACAGAGGATGAGATGGTGGGACAGTGTTCTCGAAGCTACCAGCATGAGTTTGACCAAACTGCGGGAAGCAGTGGAAGACAGGAGTGCCTGGCGTGCTCTGGTCCAGGGGGTCACGAAGAGTTGGACATGACTAAACGACTTAACAACAACAACACTGCAGCCCATGTTTTGTTAGCCCAAAAATGGAAAATGAGCAAGGTCCCAACTAAAGAAGAATGGCAACTTAAACTGATGGAATATGCACAACTTGCAGACCTAACATATAGAATAAGAATATATAGTTTAAAGAAGATTGGAAAATGTTTATTGAATATGTAAGGGGAAATTGTGTACACTTGAAAACGTCGGCAGCATTAAGATAAATTCAACAGTGTAAATAGGTTTTGATGGATGTAATAATGGAATACTGAATGGTCTAGTCTATGTAAAATATGCAGAGATTTATGTTATGCAAATGAACCACGCAAAGAGAAGAAAGGAAGTCATGGATATTTTAAGGTTATTTAAATGGATACTCTAAATTGTAAAACAGAATATATATATAGCTATATAGAACTCAGTCCCCTGAGATGCTGTGTTGGCTACCACCTTTGATGGCTTTGAAAGTGGATTAGACAAATTCATGGAGGAGAGGGCTGTTGTTGGCTACTAGCCAGAATGGCTATGCTTTGGCTCCACAGCTGGAGGAAGCAATGCTTCTGAATACCTCTTGCTGGAAACTGCTGGACAGGAGAGGGCTCTTGTGCTCATGGTCTGCTTACAGTTTTCCATGTACATCTGGCCGGCCACTGTGAGAACAGGATGCTAGACTAGATGGGCCATTGGCAACAAACTGCCCTGATTAAACAAACAACTGTTTCCGTTAATATTTTCTTTGTGTCAGTTCATACATAGGCCAGATACTATTCAAAAGTCTTTCCCGGGGATTTTAATAGTATGAAAGAAAATAATCAATTTTGCTTGTCTCTGTAAAAGTTGCATTAAAAAAATGTTCTCTTTTCCCAACACTGCAGGGGCAGAGTCATTCATTATGTGGAATAGCAAAATCATCATCATCATCATCATCTGCCACCCATTACAGCAGAAGGAAGGCAATCAAATCTAGCTCTAGAAAAAAATATGCATTGACAAATCTGCATGAAGAACATACAGCAAGTGGAAGAATATAGATTCAGGTAGGTAGCCATGTTGGTCTGACACAGTCAAAATATATATTAAAAATAAAAATTGTCCAGTAGCACCTTAGAGACCAACTAAGTTTGTTCTTGGTATAAGCTTTTGTGTGCATGCACACTATATAGCCACTCATACAGCAGGCAGCAACAACACTAACAACCCAGTGACTTATAGAGATCTGGACAACTCCAATTCCCAGCAGCCCCAGCAAGCATGGTCAATGGTTGGGGATGGTGGCAGTTGGAGCTCATCTCGCCACATCTTGGAGAGAGCTAGCACTAACATGATGGTGGAACATTGCTACTGTATTGCACCACTGCTGAAAGAATTGCACTGGTAGTGTCAGGAGTTCCAGTTCCCAGCTTGATAACACAGTAAGCGTAGATAATTAAAAAGGAGGATTTATTGCAAAAACAGATAGCTCCAGGCGGTTTGAACAAAGCCTCCGGCACCATTACAGAAGATGACCCTTCTGAAGACTCCTTCCAGTGTTGACAGAAGTTATTGAACTTACGAACCTTACATCTCTTGTTTTGCTTCCTATCTAGCAGCCCTCCCATTTGCCTACTCTTTGGACTTAGTGGATCAGCTCCCACCCCTTCCTTTTCTGAGAGGCTGTCCCTGAGTTCATTTGTGCCTGTTTGTGCTTCCAGTGAGCTTTGGCTGTGTTCTCGCCTGCTCTCAGCTACTGCCTTATCAGCCTGCATGTCAAGGTCAGGAAGAGCCAAAGTCTGCAGCTGCTAGCTCTCCGCTGCCTGACTAACATCAAAGCCTGTTTGTTCCTGGCTGCTTTCTGCAGTTGGCTGCAAACCTTTGCTTGGAGCTGGCTCATTCCTGACAGCCAATTTGCTGAGTCCAGGGTGCTGGTATTGGTGTACAAAGTCCTATGCAGGTTGGGTCCAGATGACTAAAAGATCATCACACCTCCTCCATACCCAGCTGACCACTGTGCTCTTTAGGAGAGAGCATCCTTGTGGATACCATCTTATCAGGAGATGCATTCCTCAGGATGCCAAAATTGGGTATTTAGTGTGGTAGCACCTTCTCTCATTGCATATTGGACAGGCACCAACACTATTGTCTTTTGAGTACCTGATAAAGATGTCTCTCTATCAGCTAGCTTCCTAAATGGATGCATTTATACCAGCCAGTATGGATATTGGACTTGATTTGGTTTTTTATATAGTAGGTAGGAAAGCATGGTATGAATCCTACTGGAATTAAGCCTTCCCAAATTATTATAATAATTTCTTTATTAAATTTCTATACCCCCCTTAAATTCTGATGAATATTTCATTACAAAAGCTAGAGGTTCCTACTTATCAGGATAAAATATCTGATCATCAGTGTTTTTTTAAATCATCATTTGATCATCCTGGACTATAAGCAAGGCTAAGAAGGGGTTGGTTTTCTAGCAACCAAATCAATAAATTGAATTAATCAACCATGGAAAAGTTTTGTTCCTTTCTAAGAATTAAAATATAGCAGTGGCTTGGGTGTGTGGAAATCAAACCCTGAATATGATACTGTGACTCTTCTTTCAAAATTGTCATTGAGCTCAGCTCTCATTCTGCACAGAGATCTAAGCGCTCATATAGTAACCCAGTTAAATATATTTAACACCAAAGTTTGCTGTCTCCCTAATGTGGAAGCTGGTTGGAATAATCCATTTATTGTTGGAGCACCATAGATAATAATAAAAAAAATGAACTCTGCCCTTTAATTATTATTTTGTATAGGTAAGAAACCAAAATTTGGGAGCTTGAGGCACCCAGCTGAGAAGATTTGAACAAAAAATCTATTATTTATCCTTAACTCTAACTTAAGGGAGAGAAAGGGAAACAAATATATAGGAAATGACACTTCCTCTCCCTCTCCAGCATGGACTGATACTGTAGGCTCATTTACACTTGCAGCAGTCTCTATGAATGTTGAAATTACAACAGCAGGGATCATCTAGTTTGTAACTTAAGGGTTAATTCTGTTAGTGTTAAAGTCTACCAGCCATAAGGGGGAAGGGTGGAGGTGTTCTTCAGCAACGCAGCAGAGCAGCATGATTTTTACTGAGGTAGCACATGCTCTGATTTGCTGCCTGGTTTCTGAGGGAGCTTTCCCCCTGCATGTTTAGTTGAATGCCTCCCTGCTATAAACAAGGCCTAAACTAAGAAAGCCCAAACATCTCTGTTCCCTTTTTCTTCAAATTATACACAGTTTTTGCCATCTCTAGGCCTCGCTTTGTATGCTCTCCATCCCCCAAGCTTGTGGAACAAGGCCTCACATAGCCTCTAAAAGACTTGGGTTGCCTGGATTGTTACCTAGAACAACATGAGGAGAACTTGGTGGGCTACCTTTGCCTTCTCTGTGCATTATGGGAGTGGATTGGGCAACCAAAATGGTCAAAGGCCTGGAAACGATGCCTTATGAGGAACGGCTAAGGGAGCTGGGCATGTTTAGCCTGGAGAAGAGGAGGTTAAGGGGTGATATGATAGCCATGTTCAAATATATAAAAGGATGTCACATAGAGGAGGGAGAAAGGTTGTTTTCTGCTGCTCCAGAGAAGCGGACACGGAGCAATGGATCCAAACTACAAGAAAGAAGATTCCACCTAAACATTAGGAAGAACTTCCTGACAGTAAGAGCTGTTCGACAGTGGAATTTGCTGCCAAGGAGTGTGGTGGAGTCTTCTTCTTTGGAGGTCTTTAAGCAGAGGCTTGACAACCATATGTCAGGAGTGCTCTGATGGTGTTTCCTGCTTGGCAGGGGGTTGGACTCAATGGCCCTTGTGGTCTCTTCCAACTCTATGATTCTATGATTCTATGATTTTGGGCTCCGTTTCAGATTACAAAAGTTGGGAGAAACCTTGAAGGTTAAAAGACCCTCCTGACTCAATGCACGGTCTTTGGTGCAAGATGCAGCCATTGGTATCTGTCTACCCTCCTTGCTTAAATAGATACAGCAAAGGAGAGTCTCCTGGCTCCATTGAGGAACAGCTCTTAATGTCAGAGTTTCTCCTGCTGTTTTTCACTGAGCTCTGCTTTCCTGCAATTTCCACCCATTGGAACGTACGGAGCTGCCTTGTACCGAGTCTCCGACAAAAGGACCAAGTCACCAGGAACCCAATTAAGAGTGATCTCCATATAAACATATGCATCAGCCTCATGCCAAGGACACTGAGTAATTACAAGCAAAGGCCGCTACGTGAACAACAACGCAACACTCCAAAGAGTACAGCACATGGAGACGGCAAAACAATTATCCAAACAATCCAGGACTGGATCTCCAAGGCTGAGCCTCATTCCATAGTTCTTCAGACACCAATTGGAGGATATACAAGGATGGCAGCTATTAACCCTTGATTGCCTCAATTCTTCTTTCTGGGTTTTCTTCCTCTCAAGGAAAATCCTGCCGAAAACCTGTGAGATGCTCCTGAGAATCCAAGTACAGTGGTACCTCAGGTTAAGTACTTAATTCGTTCTGGAGGTGCATTCTTAACCTGAAACTGTTCTTAACCTGAAGCACCGCTTTAGCTAATGGGGCCTCCTGCTGCTGCCGTGCCGCCAGAGCACGATTTCTGTTCTCATCCTGAAGCAAAGTACTTAACCTGAGGTAATATTTCTGGGTTAGCGGAGTCTGTAACCTGAAGCGTATGTAACCTGAAGCGTATGTAACCTGAAGCGTATGTAACCTAAAGCGTATGTAACCTGAGGTACCACTGTATAGCCAAGACAGTTTCAAATCCAAACAGTTCAATAAAGTAGGATTGTTTTCAACACACATAGAGGAGGGGTGAACACATAAAAGCTGCTGGTCCTTCAGGCTCAGTATTGTTGACACTGACTGACAGCAGTTGTCCAGGACAACTGGACAACTAACTGACTTTTAGAAGACATCTGTAGGCAGACCTGTACTGGGAGGTTTTTAATGTTTGAGGTTTCTTGTGTTCTTTGTTGGAAGCAAGAAATCAGATGCTGCAATCAGATGCTCTGACATTGAGCTTCCCCAGATGCAATGGCGATGGCATTCTGATGCTCACACTTCTCAGCTTAGCGCGTTGGAAGCAACTACATTGCTGGATTGGGGCACCCAGGGCTGGCCTGCCCATAAGACTAGGTTAGGCAACCACCTCAGGTGGCAGGACCCCAGGGGTAGCAGATCTCAGGGTTCATCTTTCTCCCCCCCCCCCCGCAATATTGATCTTCACTCACCCCTTCTTCCCTAGTGGGAAGAAGGGCACCCCATTTTGGGGTACACCTCAGGTGTTGAAATGCATTGGGCCAGCCCTGAGAGCATTGGCTTATGTTCTGTCGCCCAGAGGGAATTGTTGTTTTCTCCTTTTCCCAAATAAAGAGATGCTTTTAAAGAAAAGCAATGTTTTAAAACATTTATCAGTAGAATCAGCTGCGAGTAAATCACTGCTTATTTTGGATCAAACTTCCTGTGGCTCACAGCCATGAGAAACAAATGACCGACATTTGATATGTTGTTATCACGTTGTCACTTCTTTTGCAGCTTAACCGAAAAGAAACTATTTCCCCCCCAGTGGCTTTTCAAGAAGTTCTGGTCTGTTCCATTGTGCATTCCAGCTGCATTCATTTTCTTGCTGAGTATCAGTACAAAGTGTGTTAAAAGTCCTGGAATCATAGCATCGTAGAATTGGGAGAGACTCTCAATGCAGGAATCACAGCTAGAGCATCCCTGAAAGATGGCCATCCAACCTCTGCTGAAAAACCTCCAGTGAAGGAGAGTATTCTAAAACTAACAAGAAGCTTTAGGGTTCTGTGCAGACACAATTCTAGAACACTTATTAGAAGTTTACACATTTATCACCAGAATCTCATGCTAAGGCAACTATGCAAAATGTTGCCTGCCAGAGACTATTTCCCCCTTAAAATTGTGCACATAACCCATAGGACAAATAAAGGTTGGATTCACAGACTGGAAAAGGCAAGCGGGACCAACATCAAAATGTTGCAGCATGGAATATGCCTAGTCAGTGTTTCAGCCAGTTTTCCTTCTCTCAAGATCTTCTTCTTTGGTGATCACTCGTATTCGAGTAAGATTGTCTTTCATAAACATGGGTTTAACACTGAGTCTGTCAGTGACTGTGGAGGCCAATTCTGGATCCACACGTCCTTCCACAGTGGGGACATAGGTTTCCAGGCAGAAGTTGATCACGGTGTGGATTTGCCAAGCGTGTCTTCCTCTTAGCATGTTTCTCCCTTTCATCCTGAGATCGATTGTCTTCAAAGCCCATGACACCTTTGGTAAAGGCTGTTCTCCAATTGGAGCACTCGAAGGCCAGTGTTCCCAGTTGTCGGTGTTTATACTACATTTTTTTAAAATTTGCCGTGAGAGAGTCTTTAAACCTCTTTTGTTGACCACCAGCATTATGCTTTCCATTTTTAAGTTCAGAACAGTGTAGTTGCTTTGGAAGACGATAATCAGGCATCCACACAACATGACCAGTCCAATGACGTTGATGTTGAAGAATCATTGCTTCGACAATGGTGATCTTTGCTTCTTCCAGTACACTGGAAGTACACTGCTTGTCTTCCCAAGTGTTGTGTAAATTTTTTCGGAGACATTGTTGATGGAATCTTTTGAGGAGTTAGAGATGGCGTTTATAAGTGGTCCATGTTTCACAAGCATACAATAAGGTTGGTAGTACTATAGCTTTGTAAACAAGCATTTTGGTTTCCCTGTGAATGTCCTGGTCCTCAAACACTCTGCACTTCAATCGGGAGAAAACTGCACTCGCAGAGATCAGGCGATGCTGGTTATCGGCATCAATGTCAGCCCTTGTGGAAAGATAACTGCCCAGGTAGGAGAAGTGTTCAGGATTTTCCAGAGTTACACCATTGAGTTGGATTTGTGGCACTTTGTGGTTGTTTTGTGCTTGTTGGTGCAGCACTTTGGTTTTTTGGATGTTGAGCGATAGGCCAAGCTTTTCATAAGCTTCTGCAAAGATATTTAGGATGGTTTGGAGGGCAACCTCTGAGTGCGCACACAAAATACTCTATGCCAGGACAGAACAAATCCAGTTTGTAACTCAGAAGCAGTGGCTGCTCTGACTCCACAAGCAGTAAGTAGGTCAACCAATCTGGATTGGGCTTGAGAACATGGCCAGAGATTGCAATTTAGCACTTTTTCAAACCCTGCAGTACTGGGATTTCTTGTTCTTCTGTAGTTCAGTAAAGAGGCATTCAGCTGGAGTTATCCCCACTCCCTGTTGTCTTATCTATATCAGTGGTTTGTCCAGCTCAGGGATGTTAAAGAAATTAAATTTGGTTCACGTTGCAAGGTGAACGCCTACCTAATAAATCACAATTTCTGAAACAATGTGCAACCCAAAACACAACCATCCTTTGAAATTTACACTTCATTGAATTTTGCAGTGCAGTTTTCCACCTAAGTTATGTGTACAAATATGCATATACGAGGGTCATCAGCCCGGCACCTTCACCGTACTCTTTATGGCACCTGTCAAAAATATTTTTGTTTGGGCAAACCTATCCAGACATGTAGAAAGCTGACTTGTGTTTTAGTCTGGTTTTTAGCTTGCTGATTGTGATTATCTTTGAATATTTTAAAAGGTTGTTAATTTTTTCTTACTGATAACTTCATTGCATTATTGCTTCATTCTTTTTGTACATCACTTTGACAACGAACAAGACCAATGATCAGGGATGATGGGAATTATAGTCCAGAAATAGCTACAAAGTCACGTCCTGCTTATCCCTGATCTTGATGTTTGTTTATTGCTTTTTCTGCCACACCATGAATTGTTCCGCTTTTGTGACTGTTTGGGGAGGCTCCTTGCACATTGCTTTAGGGACTGATTTTCCCCCCAGAATTCAATTGTTTCTTCTTGTGGGTCACTTCTTAAAATGCCTTTTGCATTTTAAAACATGTAGTGGGTCTCTACAAGCACTGCAGCATGGTCTACAAATATAGTAAACATGTGGATATCAATTAATGTAGCCTTCTTGTGGGGAAGGCACAAAATTAATAAATAACCCACCCAATCCCACCTGATCCCTTTCAGTAAAGTCCATCACAGACACCCAATCCTTTCCTTTATTCTCAGCCCTACCAAAAAAAATAATTAAAAAAATCCAGTCAGCTCTATTTCTCCTTTACATCTGCAGGTGAGGCAGTGGAAGTGCTGGACCAGTGTCTTGCCTCAGTAATGGACTGGATGAGAGCCAACAAATGGAAGCTCAAGAGTGAGGCACTGTTAGTGGGTAGTTCCTTAGAGCAGATGGGGGGGGGTCACCTGCTCTTGATAGGGTTATGCTTCCCCTGAAGGAGCAGGTTCATAGCTTGGGGGTACTCCTGGATCCTTTGCTCTCAAGGCTCAGGTGGCCTCAGTGGCCCAGAGTGCTTTTCATCAGCTTCAGCTGGTGGCCAAGCTGTGCTCCTATCTGGACAGGGATAGCCTAACTACTGTTGTCTCTGCTCTGGTAACCTCAAGGTTAGATTACTGCAATGCGTTATACGTAGAGCTGCCTCTGAAGACAATTCAGAAACTTTAGCCGGTGCAGATTTCAGCAGCCAGGTTGCTCACTGGACCAAGACGGTTTGAGCATATTACACAGATCCTGGTCCAACTGCATTGGCTACTAATTAGTTTCCGGGCTCAATTCAAAGTGCTGGTTTTGACCTATAAAGCCTTAAACGTCTGCAGTACCTCAAGGACCACCACTTTCGATATGAACCTACCCAGACCCTGAGATCATCCTCTGAGGCCCTTCTTCATCTGCCTCCTCCTCGAGAGGTCTGGAGGGTGGCAACACAAGAACAGGGCCTTTTCTGCAGTGGCTCCCCATCTGTGGAATGCTCTCCCTAGGGAAATTCATCTGGTGCCTTTACGCAGCAGGCCAAAACATTCCTTTTTAACCAGGCCTTTGGCTGACCTAATCAACATCCTATACCCTTTAAAATGTGGCTTTTTTGGGGGGGTGTTATTGGATTATTGTTTTTATTTTGATTTATATACTGTGTCCTTTTTGTGAACCATCCTGAGACCTCCAGGTATAGGGCGGTATATAAATTCAATAAATAATAATGATGCTGATGCTGATGTTGCAAACTCACAGTGGTGGTGGTGGTTGTTTTTTAAGACATCAGAAGAACCTCAAATGTAGATGTTCATTAGGGCAGCTTCTAAAGTGGCAAGCACACACTGCTCCCTTCTGATCACAAAGCTTCGTCTAACATAAGTTGGAGAATCACCCAACTTCCCTGAGTTTGCAATCAAACTGAGACGGCTAATTAAAAGAGCTACCCAAACATATAAAGCTTCTAATCAGATGGTGAGTATTATCAGATCTTTGCAAACTGGTTATTAATGATGAGTAATAGCTTAACGAGGCTGCAAAGCTGAATGCTATGGCAGAAACAAGGTTAGGATAACAGTTCGGTCCTTTGGGTTCATCTGAGGAATAGCAGCAATAGCAATGCAAATTGCCTATATGACATCACAGTTTTCTCAGAACTGTTGCAGCAGCTGTGGGAAAAGAGGCCACCTATGGTGGGGCTGCCCACAGATGCAGTGGTACCTCGGGTTACAGACACTTCAGGTTACAGACTCCGCTAACCCAGAAATAGTACCTCAGGTTAAGAACTTTGCTTCAGGATGAAAACAGAAATCGTCTGGCGGCAGTGGGAGGTCCAATTAGCTAAAGTGGTACCTCAGGTTAAGAACAGTTTCAGATTAAGAACGGACATCCAGAACAAATTAAGTTCTTAACCCGAGGTATCACTGCATTGAAATTCTGGACAATGGTTTGTGAAGAAGTGACCAAATGCTCACACGATGTTAGAGAGGAGGTTGAGGAGTACTGCTCTGATGAGCAATGGTGGGAGCCTCCACCACCCTGCTCCTGACCAGGATCCTGAAGCTGCCCAGGAGCAGTGGAGCAGTATAGATTTAGAACAGTGGTTTGCAGAGGGGCATAGTTCTGAAGACAAAAGTTGGGGCAAATTGGGGGGTGAACAGCAAAGCGAAGATGAACTGGAAGAGAGAGAACTAACAGTCTCTCTCTCTCTCTCTCTCTCTCTCTCTCTCTCTCTGGAAAATATTCAGCATATCAGTCCAAGGTCACATAGAGCGGATAAGGTGGCTACACGAAAAGCACAGTGGTTGTGAGATCAGGTTTCAAGGCATGGAAGTACCGTATTTTTTGCTCTATAAGACTCGCTTTTTCCCTCTTAAAAAGTAAGGGGAAATATGTGTGCATCTTATGGAGCGAATGCAGGCTGTGCTGCTATCCCAGAAGCCAGAACAGCAAGAGGGATTGCTGCTTTCACTGAGCAGCGATCCCTCTTGCTGTTCTGGCTTCTGAGATTCAGAATATTTTTTTTCTTGTTTTCCTCCTCCAAAAACTAGGTGCGTCTCATGGTCTGGTGCGTCTAATAGAGCGAAAAATACGGTAACTAAGGGGGAAGTGGGTGGAAACCTTAATTGGGAACACCTTCATTCTGAGAATGGCTGCTTTGTTCTTTTGCTGTGATCATTAAAGACTCTTTAAATGGTAGGTGACTCTTTTCACTTTGTTCTGCTTATCTACCGCATAAGGGGGGGGGGGGAGAGCTGAGTCCCGAAAACCTGATACACATCCCATTCCAACCACCTTCACTACAATTTTGCTTACTAAATCTATGGGATTATCAGTCGAAAAAGTTTAGCACTCAGGAACTCTTGACATGGGTGCTAGAAGATGCCAGGCCCTCAATTGCCCCCAAATGGAAAACCTTACAAGAGTTGCAACTTTTGCTCTGGTATTTTAAAAATGTGGAGTTTAGCATTAGCTGAAAAAAGAAGTCATAAATTACATGTTTCAAAGGCTTAGAGGACTCTGAAATATCCTATGGTGTTTGGTGGGATTGTGTCTTATAAACAACAAATACAGATGCACAGGACTCCCTCTCTGCAAAGCGTGTTCTCCTTCAGGGAGAGCACGTGTTGCGGTGGGGTCTACTGAGCCACCCCTCTGTTACCAGGCAAGGTCTCTAAAGATGGCCTGGGGCAGTGATTGGTTCACTGGGTTGCTGGGGTAAAAGTTATGTTGCAATTTTGGTGGGAGGGGTAAAAAGGTTTAAATACTCTGCACGCAGCCTGGTACTTTCTCTTTTGCTGCGTGCAACGGATCACCTGGAGCACTTGGACCGTCTGGAGGACAGTGGAGCGATCTTCTCATTGTCTGGTTACATTTCTTTATTTTCCCCTTCTTTTTAATCTTCTCTAGTCCCTTAATTAATTTAATCCCCCCCCCTTTTTTTTCCTGTTTGATTTCCCACCCCACCCCTTATCCTGCCCTTTGGGAAGATTCTCCCTGTACCTGTGAGCACTGCCTGTGCTTAATCCTCTTTGGCTTGCCTTTCCCAATAGGGAGAGAGCCCCCATTAGGGGTTTTCTTTTGCAAAAAGGTTTTCCCCATTTTTGCCTGTTTAATTGTGGGGCTAGCCAGGGCGGTTCCCAGCTTACCTGGAATCACTTTCATTTATACCATCCCCATAGGTTGGCTTTATTTTGGGTGCGTGCAGTGCTGTTGGCCAAAATTTTAATCTAGCCTTGGGCGGGAGCACTATATTGAGTTCCTTTAATATTGCAATGAGACAAAAAAGGCAGAGAGCAGAAGCATGGAGGCCTGCACATATCATTCAAGCCTAAGCCTGCTACAGTTAGCAGTACAGTAAATTTCCAGGTTACCTGGAATCACTTTCGTTTATAGTATCCTCATAGATTGGCTTTATTTTGGGTGATTGCAGTGCTGTTGGCTGAGTTTTAATTTAGCCTTGGGCGGGAGCACTATTTTGAGTTCCTTTAATATTGCAATGAGACAAAAAAGGCAGAGAGCAGAAGCTGGGAGGCCATCACGGCCTGCACGGCCTGCACATATCATTCAGGCCTAAGCCTGCTACAGTTAGCAGTACAGTAAATTGTTAAGTTCCTGTGACATGTGACTCATTCTCTCTATAAGAATGTATCTGTTTGTTTGCAGGCTCACTTGTTGCTAATGTATATCTTAGGCAGACAGAGTGGAGCCAGAGGCTCTCTGTGCCTCCAATGAGCACTCTTTGTATGCTCTTTAACTATGCTGTTTCTGAACAAGTTTATTTTCTGCAAGTTTGTTTTTCCCTTATAGTGGCAACTGCCATTTTAGAGACGAGCCATTGTGGCTTAGTGGCTAGAGCGCAGGACTAGGACCTGGGAGACAGGGTTCATATCCCCCACTTAGCCATTGTTATCACATAACAAAACAAGCTGCTCCTTTTGGACTATTTTGTTGCTGGGTAGTTTGGCGCATTTGTGATATTGCTCCCAAAAAGAACTTGGGGTTTCTTGAGGAGGTGCTTCCCTCTAAAGGGCAAGCAGGGGTACCTGGACAGGCGGTGGGCTGCCTCGAGTTTGTTATCTCATTGGAAACATCTATGTCTGGCCTAGCAGGTGATCCTAGGGCTTGGCCCGCTTGGCCCTAGAATTTGATGGCCTCTGGCAGCGTTTCTGGCCTGAATAGCGTCCCCATGTGGTGCACAAAGCATTGGTTTCACCTGTTCCTCACATTGTTTAGGTTTTTTGCAGACTATGACAGGGCCTTTGCAGATGCCTCCAGAGCTTGCCTCTCCTGCAGAGGATGACATGTTGATGCCCCAGGTGCCTTCTTCCGGAAGGAAGCGTCTTCAGAGGCAGGAAAAAGCGGAGCAGGGATGAGGCTTACACCTCCTTGCAGGTAAATCATCACTGGGCTGATGATGATTCAGACATCACCTTGGACCTCTCCAGGGGTCAGGGTGAGGCTGTTCCAAGTCTTTAGGGATCATCATGGATAGCTCAGCCGGTCAGCCTATGGTGCCGGTAATGCCTAGGTTGCAGGATTGGTCCCTGTATGGGACAGCTGCATGCTCCCTCATCACTTTACCCAGACACTGAGGTCCAGCGCCGAGGGCCTTTCTGGTGGTTCCCTTACTGTGAGAAGCCAAGTTACAGGGTACCAGGTGGAGGGCCTTCTCGGCAGTGGCACCTGCCCTGTGGTACACCCTCCCACCAGATGTCTACTACCAGACTTTTAGAAGACATCTATGGCGGCCCTGTTCAGGGAAGCTTTTAATGTTTGATGCATTACTGTATTTTAATATTTTGTTGGAAGCTGCCCTGAGTGGCTGGGGAAGCCCTGCCAGATGGGCGGGGTACAAATAGATTATGATGATGATGATATTGTGGGAGAGTGGACTAGATGATCCTCGGAGTCCCTTCCAACCCCACTATTCTATAAGTGGTAATTCACTATGATGGGAATGTTAGACGCAGGGCTGCCATCATCCCCTTAGCTCGCTAGGATCACAGGGACGGGGACATGTGGACAGCTCCACATTTCAAATGGAAATTCCCTGAGCAATAGAACCTGAAGCTGGTATGCAGGAAGCTGGCCCGGTGGCAGCTTTGTTGGGACTTCTTAGGGATCGTCCCTAAGAGAGCCCCATACGATTCCATCTGATCCATATTTATCACATCCCAAAGGCACCTCAGTGAATGATGCTATCCCTCCGGAATTGTTCCGTGAAATATGCATCTTTGGATCAGGCAGTTGAGCTTACCAACAAATTGGAGGAGGTGCCTTGTTGGCATTATGCAATATTGAATTGGCTGTTAGGCTGCTGCCGGTTCACCCTCAAGATTTTAAGTAGTTAGGCTTTAATTGGATGGTCCTTATATTCATAAGGCGATGCCAGTGGGTTGCTCAATAGGCTGTGCAGCACTGGAGTCCTTTAGCGCCTTTCTGGATTGAACATTGCGAGTCAAGACTCGTTTAACTGGGGGTATCGTTATGTGGATTATTTTACTGGCTGATTCTTGTGACACCAGCCTCTGCTTAGCTTACTGGATGCCCCTTTATTCCCTGAGGAGCTGGGTGTTCTGTTGGCAGTGGAGGATAGTGGGCCCTACTGCCCCTTTTAACGTATTTGGGGCTAGCTGGATACCGTTGCTCAAACATCTGCTTGCCTGTGGAAAATCTGTTTGCCTTGAAGGATGTTATTCTTGTAATACTTCCTCTGAAGCAAGTGTTGCTTTGTCAGATCCTATCATTCCTAGGTCAGTTAAATTTTGCATGCAGGGTGGTTGCTCCAGGCTGCTCCTTCCATTCCTGCTTGGCCAGGTGGTCTCATGGCCCGGGGTCCCTTCATCATCATGTACAGTGGCCTTGAGCCTGGCAGGGCAAGGCAATCACATGTAACCTAACTTTTCTCGAGTTTTCCCCATTGTAGTGTCAGTGCACATCTGGACTGAGGAGTTTAGGGACCGTCGGATCTGTCTTGGTCTGATAACTAGGCAGTGTGAGAGTCCTGGCAAAACGGTCTTCATGCTCTGGCAGAGTCTTCGCAATGCTTAAGGTTTAATATTGCGTTTCTGCTCGCTTTATTTCGGGATCATCTAATGTTTTGCTGTCGCTCTATCCCGTTTTTTCAGTTGGAGAGTTTCAGATCCTGGGCTCTGGACGCCCAGCTAGACCGGATTTTTCTGGAGCTCCTTTGGCACTTGGCAACAATTATTAATTATGAGGAGTAGTAGCTTACGTTTCCCCATCTGCTTTCAGGTCTTATGAGAAGGCCGGGATTGATTTCTTAAAATTTAGCTGGCAGTCCTCGGCCATTCAGAGGAACCTGCCCCCATCCTCTGAGCAGGACCTGCAGTAATTCACCCATCTGCTGCAGATCGGATGCAGTGTTAAAACTATCAGAATTCAGTCCGCTGCAATGTCTGCTAGAGTAAAGCTTTAATTTTTCAGAGACCCTTGTAAAAGTGTGTCGTGCGCAGGGTCTCGGAAGGTTGGAATAGGCTCCGACCTTCACAGGCCAGCAGGCAGGAAGCCGGTCAATGTTTGACCTATGCAGTATCCGCAACAAGTTAAGACTTGTCGGCTGGTTCAAGATCAAGACAAGACTTACTTCAGTATTCCATTGTAATTTTGGTGTACTGAGGGTTGGGGAAATTGTGTTGGAGCCAGCACGGGGCTGAGAGTTCGGAGGCTTATTGCCTCAGGACTTTTCCTTATCTGCTTTGGAGCTTGTCATAAGTGTCTGGAGCTCTAAGTCAGACCTAGTGAGCAGGGTTGCCACCATCAGGCTTCCAGTCACAGGTGAGGTGGGCCCTTGCCCTGTTATTGGATACCGGAAATATTTGGCTTTTCGTTCCCCTGGGGGCTGGCTCGATCCTAGTGCACAGAAATGGGTTCTGGTTCGACAGGCATCTAATTGCTCACATTGTGCGCCTGTTATTGCAGCCTGCGGCTTGCCTACTGCTGAACACACCTCATTCCTTCCAAATAGGTGCTGCTGCAAAGGCTGTGCACTGGGGCCTGTTAGTAGGCAGGATTGTGAATACGGGTCATTGGAAGTCTGACGCTGACAAAGGTTATGTCAGGAAGCATCGCCAATGATGCCTGTGTTGATGCCTGTCTGTTATTCCTTTTTCATAGGAGCAGCTGTTCGCATTTGGATTGTCGGCCACAGCATCATGCACTGAGCTGGCAAGCACCCTGACGAGTCTGGACTGGGGGCGCCATCTCAGCCTTCCTGCCCATGTTTCTAGCTCCAGTCCGCATCTGGATTGTGGGGCACAGCATCGTTTACTGGGCTGGCATCAGAGCTAGGCAGGCTGGAAGGGGACTGGGTCTTGGCCTCCCGCAGCATGTGCAGGTCTCGCTCCAGTCCGTATCTGGATTGTGGGGCACAGCATCGTGTACTGGGCTGGCATCAGAGTGAGGCAGTCTGGAAGGGGATCTCGGCTTCCCACAGCACGTACAGGTGCCGTGGATATCCAGACGGGGAATGCGGTGGAGTGAATTCATCCCACTAATTAAGCAGAGGGTGCTTTCACATGGCCCCCCTTTGGCAATTTTGGTGCAGTTGGGGGAGAATGATATGGCAAAGGTTGATTGCTTTACTTTGCAATCCGTGATTCTAAGAGACTTGGGGGAATTGGTGACCTTAATACCTACCGTTAAAATATTTTGGTCACAATTACTGCAAAGGAGCAATTGGCAGGGCATTTCTCAACCCAAGGCTGCCGAAAGGGCCAGGAAGCACATTAATTCCGCAGTGAGCAAGAGGGTAGCGGAATTGGGTGGATTGGTGATTTACCACCCAGATATTACCTTCAAGGCTCTGGCCCTTTACCGCAATGATGGGGTACATCTTTCCGAGCTGGGGAATGATGTCTGGTTGGATGCGGTAATTGGAGGATTGAAGGTTGGGTTGGGATTGTGAGTGGTTGGCGGCGAGCATAAGAGCTCGATTGGCGGTTAGGCATTGGTTATAAATCTGGTGGAGGAGGGGTCAGGATAGGTTGTGCCTGCCCCTCCATGGTTGCTGCGGAAAGGGAATTCCGTTGGAGGAGGGGTCAGGATAGGCTGTGCCTGCCCCTCCATGGTTGCTGCGGAAAGGGAATTCCGTTAAAGGAATCCTGGGGCTTGCCATCTTTTCGTCCAATCCCTGGAATGGGACTAGGGCCGGCAAGCCTTCGGGGAGCAGGCGGGTGAGAGTTGAGGGCTGTGTCTCAGCTCCAATTCCTCCCCGACTTGCTTTCCCCCGCACTGTCTTTCGGTGGTGCCCGGAAGTCAGTTCTGTCCCCAGGCGGGGGGACAGATAGTCTTAACCAATGCCTAAACAACCACTCACGGTTTGTATTTGAATAAAGTTGTGGCCAAAATCATGTCAAAAATCTTAAACAAAAATTACGTGTCTGTTGTGAGTTATTTGGGGGGTGGATTGGGGACCTCGACACGCAACAACGTGAAATTTGGATTTCCTAACAGTCTTAAGTACTTTAACAACCTAATATTCATTCTCTCCTGGATGAGGATGAGGTATCCTTTTGGTACTTTTATTATTTTTATTGCATTGATTTTACTTCAATAAAATCTTTAAAAGGATAATAAAAAAGCAAAAGCAATATGTTCCAGAGCTCACGTTACCCTCAGCAAGTATAAAATCTGTATACACAAATGGTTGAGTTGCACGCTCATAAAGTTAGTCACATGTAGCATTCAATGAGTGTACTATCTGTGTGCACAATAGTTCCACAAATGTTCCCTGACATCTTCAGGTAGGACTGGGAATGTCTCCTGTATGAAGTTCTAGAGCATGGGTAGGCAAGCTAAGGCCTGGGGGCCGGATCCAGCCCAATCGCCTTCTAAATCCAGCCTGTGGACAGTCCGGGAATCAGCATGTTTTTACATGAGTAGAATGTGTCCTTTTATTTAAAATGCATCTCTGGGTTATTTGCGGGGCCTGCCTGGTGTTTTTATATTAGTAGAATGTGTGCTTATATTTAAAATGCATCTCTGGGTTATTTGGGGGGCATAGGAATTCATTCTCCCACCACAAAAAAAAATACAGTCTGGCCCCCCACAAGGTCTGAGGGACAGTGGACCGGCCCCCCCACTGAAAAAGTTTGCTGACCCCTGTCCTAGAAAGCTGCTACCCATCTGTGCAGACAATGCTGATCTGGATAGACCAGTGGTCCAAATCAAGGATAAGACAGCTCCCTATTTTCCTTTGCTTTTGTAGACCCTGCCTTATATTTACTATCTACATTGGCTCCCAGTATGTTTCCAAGCACAGTTCAAAGTGTTGGTGCTGACCTTTAAAGCCCTAAACGGCCTTGGCCCAGAATACCTGAAGGAGCGTCTCCACCCCCATCGTTCTGCCCGGACACTGAGGTCCAGCGCCGAGGGCCTTCTGGCGGTTCCCTCACTGCGAAAAGCCAAGTTACAGGGAACCAGGCAGAGGGCCTTCTCAGTAGTGGCGCCCGCCCTGTGGAACACCCTCCTTTCAAAGAGAACAACTACCAGACTTTTAGAAGACATCTGAAGGCAGCCCTCTTTAGGAAAGCTTTTAATGTTTAACAGACCACTGTATTTTAATACTTTGTTGGAAGCCACCCAGAGTGGCTGGGGAAAATCTAGCCTGATGGGCGGGGTATAAATAATTCTATTCTATTCTATTCTATTCTGTTCTGTTCTGTTCTGTTCTGTTCTGTTCTGTTCTTTCTGTTCTATTCTATTCTATCAATACTCACCTACCTGCCCAATTTCCAGATCCTGCTTGAGTCCTTCAGCTTCCTAAAACCTAAAGCACACACTTCAGTTCATCTCCCTTCCAGTTTCCATCCCACATTCATCATGCTCTGTCTTGCCCATTTCTACACAACAAACCATGCAGCAATCTGGATTGCCCCCACACTCCTGGCACAACAGCAGCTAGCATTCCAACACTGCGCCTTTTCTTGTTTGTAAAATGGTGGAGTAATCATCAAGATCAGGCTACATTTAAGCTGTCGTACAATTCTTCCAGATCAATTCCAAAGATCTTTCTTTTGTTCTTTAACCTTAAGGTGACACATGTAAAAACAACAACACAAAAAACCCCAAACAGCTTGTGTGCTATGCTGAATGTCCCTATATCTCCCTCCGTCGTGGAAGGAGCCAAACTGTTGCACAACATGCCACCAAGATTTCTCCCATGTGTTTCTGAAGATCCTGCTCAGAGGAGGGGATGCTAATGACATGGAAGAAGCCAAAACAAACATGCCATTGCCATGGAGAGGAGCCAGCAGACGTGTGCTCCCAGAGACTTAAGCCTTTAGTGCTATTGTTATCCTGTTGCTTTTTAGAATATTGGTTGCTGGGAAATCACAAGCGGGGAGAGTTCTGCTGTGTTCAGGCCCTATTCGTGAGCTTCCCATAGGCATCTCATTGGTCACCGTGGAGCCAGGATGCTGGACCAGATATGAGCTCTTGGTCTGATCCAGCAGGGCTCTGCTTCTGCTCTTAGTTTTACAGAAAAAAATGTAGCTGTGGAGCTTCATTCACAATGGCTATGTCCTACCTCCTCTGTCAGAGACAGTGTGCTTCTGAATCCCAGTTGCTCAGCACGTTCTTGTGAAAGTCAATACTTTCCTTACTGATGATGAGAGCTAAAGAGTTAAAACGTTGATCTCCCTGCTTGCATATGGTTGGGAGGAGGTTGACAAAGGCTTGATCATGTAGAGCAGGACTGGGGGACAAGAGCAGGTAGAGAGTCTATGACCTTCCTGTTGTTCTTGGACTACAATTCCTATCAGCCCAAGCCATCATGGTCAATGGTCAGGGATGGTGGGAGTTGTAGTCCAACAAACATGTGGAGGGCTGTAATTCTCCACTCTGAATGCACTTTACCCTAGAAAAGCCCTAGGAGCTTTTCACATTGCCTGCCAGTATATAGTGCTGCTTTAACATGGCTACTAGGAGGCAGAATATTATTCATCACATTTGCATGGTAACCCTCGTTCAAGGAGCTCTGAGAGGCATTTCGCAGCCTTATTCCATACGTATTTGATTATAAATCCGTTGAGCTGACATCAGCGGAGCTTAGCATTTAGCTTCACATAAAGCTGGTGAGCTTGATCAATCTGATAAAGGGTCACAGCCAGTGAGCTTCATAACTGAGCGGGGATTTTATTCTTGTGCTCAACAGCTGCTATGCCCCATATATTAGATTCCGTTTCTTTTAAAAAGAAAACCCCCAAATTCTTATTTGAACATGGGCTCCGTTGTGGGTTATTGGGAAGGTTTCAAAGACATTGATCGGCAGCAGATGCAGGGCAGGCAAATGAATGCGCTGCCAACCACAGCACATAATTAGTGTGTGAAATTACCCACTGCAAGATGTGGTTGGTGGCCTCTTGGGGATGAAGCACATTCATAGAAGACAGGTCTATCAATGATGTCAATTTGGTCTTGATGGCTGGGTGGTTCAGAGATCGTATGCCACTGAATATCATTTGCCAGGGAGCTTTAGTAAAAGAAGGCTACTGTCTTCAAGCTCTGCTTATGGGCTTCCCAGAGTCATCTGATTGGTCATTGTAGAATCAGCATGCTGGACCAGATCTATACCTCTGGTCTGATCCAGCAGGTCTCTTAAGTTACTATGGGTAAAAGGGTAAATGGACCCCTGACCATTAGGTCCAGTTGTGGATGACTCTGGGGTTGCGGTGCTCATCTTGCTTTACTGGCTGAGGGAGCCAGCGTACAGCTTCTGGGTCATGTGGCCAGCATGACTAAGCTGCTTCTGGCAAACCAGAGCAGCGCACAGAAATGCTGTTTACCTTCCCACAGGAGCGGTACATATTTATTTTTCACTTTTACATGCTTTCGAACTGCTAGGTTGGCAGGAGCAGGGACCATGCAATGGGAGCTGACTCTGTTGTGGAGATTCGAACTGCCAACCTTCTGATCAGCAAAAGATTTCCCTTAATGCAGTGTGGTTTCCCTTCTTGGGTCCTGTTTCAAAGACCTTCATTTTAGCAAGGTCCCAAAGCAACCCCCTACCCTGATTCTGGAAGGGGTTTCCATGGAAATCGTCCTACACTTGTGGTCAGGAGTTAAATCCTGCTGACTTGGCAGCACAGTCTGTTCCCTCCTGGGAACAAGCAAGTGCAGCCAATGCAAAGTTTAACCCTGTCTTCCCATCAAATGTCATCAACCGATGGGCAGCTCACAACAGTTGGGAGAAAGTGGGTTCGTGGGCCAATTGGACCCTATAGCAAGTCGAGATTGGCCTGTGGGCCAGAGACTCCCTACCCCTGCTATGGGAGGACAATGAAAGGGGTAGTGCCAGAGTCCCCACTCAACATCTACCCCACAGTTGGGGAATTTATGATCCAACAGTTGGACTCCAACTTCCATCAGCCCCAACCAGCATAACTAATAATAATAATAATAATATTAATAATAATTTATTATTTATACCCCGCCCATCTGGCTGGGTTTCCCCAGCCACTCTAGGTGGCTTCCAACAAAACACTAAAATACAATAACCTATTAAACATTAAAAGCTTCCCTAAACAGGGCTGCCTTCAGATGTCTTCTAAAAGTTTGGTAGTTATTTTTCTCTTTGACATCTGATGCGAGGGCGTTCCACAGGGCGGGTGCCAAAACCGAGAAGGCCCTCTGCCTGGTTCGCTGTAACTTGGCTTCTCGCAGCGAGGGAACCGCCAAAAGGAAACCCTCGGCGCTGGACCTCAGTGTCCGGGCAGAATGATGGAGGTGGAGACGCTCCTTCAGATATACTGGACCGAGGCCATTTAGGGCTTTAAAGGTCAGCAGCAACACTTTGAATTGTGCTCGGAAACGTACTAAGAGCCAGTGTAGGTCTTTCAAGACTGGTGTTATATGGTCTCGATGGCCGCTCCCAGTCACCAGATGATGATGATGGGTGCTACAACCCTACAGCACTGGAATGCCTCAGGTTCCCTATCGCAGATTAAGCCTAAGACTGTGTGATTTTATTGCACAAGCCCAGTGTCAAAGCAAGACTACAGAGGCCTCTTGTTATTGTTGAATATCTGCTCTCCAAGGTCTTCCAAAGGATAAGTCCAAGCACCATTAGGATTCTGGGATGTGATCTGCTTGAAAACAAAAACAAAGAACCATAATTCACAGAGAGGCTCTGTTGCTTTCCAGCCAAATGCTTAAAGCCTTGAGGTCAGCCACCCTGACCTCTCTCCTTTTAGGCCCAGCTGTGAAGGAAGAGCTAAAACATCATTAGAGGGTTTTGTTGCACAGTGTAAAAATCATTTTAGTTTTTAAAACTTTCCTTTTGTTCCTACTTAGGTGGCTTCCTGTTGTTTGGAGACAGGCTCCCTCCAGTTTCTGGGCAGAGAACCTTTCCTGAACACAGGAGTTGCCTCTTGCTCAATCGCACCACGGTTCAAGTAGCCTGGGATCCTTCCTGTTCCGAAAGCAGCTGGCCTTATACACTTTTGAATTTTCAAAAGTAGGGTTTCTAGGCAGATGAAGCCTGGTCCAGATGTTGTTAGGATTTATTTAAACTGTTTTTAGCCCTGTCTTTGGCCCGAAAACAAGAGCGGCTTACGAACATCAATTTTAAGATAGTCCCTGCCCTCACAATCATATGATCTAAAATGACACAAAAGGAAACAGGAGGAGTTGTAAAAAGCAAACACCATCACTATTTCTTAGTATGTGCTTCTAACAATGGATCAAACCAATGGATTCAAATTACAAGTGTGGAGATTTCAGCTAAACATTAGGAAGAACTTTCTAGTGGTAAGAGAAGAAGAAGAAGAAGAGTTTGGATTTGATATCCCGCTTTATCACTACCCGAAGGAGTCTCAAAGCGGCTAACATTCTCCTTTCCCTTCCTCCCCCACAACAAACACTCTGTGAGGTGAGTGGGGCTGAGAGACTTCAGAGAAGTGTGACTGGCCCAAGGTCACCCAGCAGCTGCATGTGGAGGAGTGGAGACGCGAACCCGGTTCACCAGATTACGAGTCTACCGCTCTTAACCACTACACCACACAGTGGAACGGACCACGGAGCAGGGGTGGACTCTCCTTCATTGGAGGTTTTTAAACAGAGGTTGGATGGACAGCTGCCAGGGATGCTTCAGGTGCCATTCCTGCATTGCAGGGAGTTGGACTAGATGGCCCTTGTGGGGATCGCATCCATCTCTACAATTCTATGATTCAATAAACAACTGGCTGGAAGGGAAAGGGCTTTAGGAGAAGAGGAGCCAAATGTTCTTGGTGAAGATGACCTATAGCTCCATCCCTCCTTTCAGTGGCACCAATTCCAGGGGGCCCAGGCATCCACAATATTTTTTGGTGTAGATGCCCAGCCTCTGTCTTTCCCCTGTTTTTCTTTCTTGCCCACCTAGAAATATACTTCGCTCTTTCTGTACCCCCACAAACCATTTTTCTGCCACTGA
This sequence comes from Podarcis tiliguerta, assembly GCF_965153285.1. NCBI lineage: Eukaryota > Metazoa > Chordata > Lepidosauria > Squamata > Lacertidae > Podarcis > Podarcis tiliguerta. The sequence goes on from NC_139542.1 coordinate 6,725,946, forward strand.
TTGCAACTGCTACCCAGCATGGCCAACAGCCAGCGATGATGTAGCCAGCAGCCTCAAGGGGGCCCCTGCAAATGTTCCCCACACCTGGTCTAGAGGATGCTAGCTTTTTTACCACTCCCTGTGCCTTTATGCTGCAGCTTTACGTGCCAGCATTAGGCGATTTTGTTTATCTCCTTCATGCTGTGAAACCTACCAATTTCTGCAGATGAAGCCATGGCTGAATGCACAGGAGCAGGCCAGGCTATGTTTTTCTGGTCAGTTGGCAAACGTACAACCTTCTGAAAGGAAACTTTGCCTGGAGGAGAGAGAGAGAGAGAGAGAGAGAGAGAAATTACTTGCATTCCATGCTAACTGCAGAGACATAATGGTTTGACATACTATTATTTTTTTATAACGTCAGTAGCTTATGACTCATTCCCAAGAGAGGGAGGTTTTTTTGCCCCTTCCTGGTCAGTCTTCATATTAAATCTCCATTTAAGCACCACACACTTGCCACTTACAGTGCTATTTTATCTGCATCCTAAATAGGTACACAAAGCTTTGAGAAAGACCGAGAAAAATTAAGCTTATCTGGCTTTTCATTGTCTGTTTTGAAAAGTTAGCTTCTGTTTCTTCTCCAGTCTTCGTTCCCTTCAAGGAAATTAATGTACCTCTTTGAAAATAAATTCATGGTATAATCCTTTACTCGAGAGTTGCCACAGAGTGGCGAATAGGATTCAACGGAAGTCTGGCTACACCGGAAGAGAGAGATGCTGGTGGGACACACCGAATATGGTAATGAAATGGCCAAAATGAGCCAGAGTCACAGGATGTGAACAGATGAGGTGAGGACCAGATGCTATCCTAGTGCACATCAGCCATCATCTCCAGTTCCTGCTCAACTGCCAACTGCTGAGCCCGCACGGAATTCATCATGCATCCAACTATTTGCCCTTGAAGCTCCAGTCACAGATATCAGCCACAAGAAACCCACTTCACCCAATTTATATACCACCCAATGATAAGAAAACCTCTAAGTAGTTTACCAAAACAAAAACAAAAAAGGTGGTTTTGCCCATCTCTGATATTGCCAGTGGAGCAATTTCATTGAGTACTGAATTCCTTCCCATTGACTTCCCATTATTCAAAAAGGTTTAAAAGAAGAAAATAGCCACTATCCCCATACACAGTCTCTTCCATGAGCTCATCCCATATTCCCCCAACAGAGCACAGGATATGGTGTGATTCAGCACCCAGTGGGAGAAATTAAACTTCATGCTACGTCGATTGTACCATCACTGTCCTCTACTGACTGGAGGCCTGCAAGGAAGCTTATATCCAATGCAACATCATCTGGAGGAGCCACAGATTTCCCATCTCTGGTTTCTTGCGTGCCAAGGCCCTGTGACCCCACAGTTCCTTAGGGGATGGATAACCAGACAGGACAACACATATAGATTTATGGGTTCAAATAGGCCACAATTTTATTGGTTGCAGATGTGAATGGTTTGGCATAGGCATTGGGTGAAGCCAAATTATACCACTCCAGCCCATCTGCTGGGAGTGAATCTAAGGATAATCCACCACTGGGGGGGGGGGGGGCTATGACCTACATCAAACAGGGAAAACCTCAAGGGGTCCCCATTGCAGGAGTGATATGGCCCTAGCCCCTGCTTGGGCGTTGTACAGAAATCATTCCCCATGGATCCGTTTAACAGGATGCCCTTAACCCAAGAGGGGCAGGCAGAGGCTAGACTCTCCTCTCCAGCCAAGACCAAAGCTTACCTGATGCCTAACCTAAGTTGTGGTGATTGCTATGAGGTAAGCAAAGAGCAAATGGCTGGTGCCAACAGCCTATGACGCTGTTTTTTTGTTTATAGCTCTATCTCCCTCCTCTCTTCCCAAGCAAAAGTGTGATGACTTCAAGAGTAAACAAACCTGGACAGAATTCTCCCGTCATCATGGCAGAAAGAAGAATTAAGTCTCTTGATTATTCTCATCACCAGGTCTCAGCCTGGGGAATATGACTCATGCTGCAGTAAACGGATCACGAGCAACAATAACTTCTGGATTTGGGGCCTGTGTCTTGTATGCAATCGAGTTCTGTCCCTTGGTCAGAAATTTTGCAAGTTCCAGCCTCATGGATCAGCTCCTTTACACTTAGAAATGAGACACGAGTATCTTCATCGGTATCACTGCAGAGTTTGTAAAGCCTTTCCACCATTGTGGCCCAATTGATGCCCATTTTTTAAAAAATAAAATCCTCTCGACGTCAAGCCTGTGTTTGTGACGAAAGCCAAGCAAGGAGAATCCTGGGTACTGTAGTTCCTGCCCTCATGGCGACATCATTCCCCAGAATTCTTTGGGAGAAGTCATCTGCTTTAAAAGTATGTTGAACATGCTTTAAATGTATAGTCCCCATGGAGCACCCTCCCTTCAGATGTCAAGGAGATAGAGAATTACACAACTTTTAAATGACATCTGAAGGCAGCCCTGTATTAGGAGGTTTTTATGCTTGGTGTTTTATGTTTTTAGATATGCTGTAAGCCAGATGAGGAAACCTAACCAAATGGACGGTGTATAAATAATAACATTATAACTATTACTATTACTAATCTAGCCTGAGTGAGCTCTCCAGGAGCTGTCCTCCCAGGTCATTGCGGTTTCTAGTAGATCAGTGGTTCCCAAAATTTTTGGCCATGCCCCACCTAAGCATCTCTAAAATCCTGATGACCCCCCCGACATAGAATTCTTGTTATTCCTATTCACATGGAGAAAGCCTAAAAGGCCATTCACTGTTAATAACTCATTCTCAAATTGCCCCCCTTAAAAACTGAATTGTCCCCCTGTGGGGCGTGTGCTCCACATTGGGAACTACAGTGCTAGAGGAACCACATGCCAATATTTAGTCAATAATGAATACATCATGCCCTCCATGTGTACTTCTCCCTGGCTTGAATGTGTCCTTGAGCTATGTTAATGCCTCTTGTTTACATGGATGGAGAGTTTGCTTAGGACATTATGAGCCCTAAGAGGCTGGAATGTAACCTGCTGTACAGAAGTGACAGCCATTGGAAAACATTCTTCATTCCAGTTCTAGAGCAACACAATGCTCAGGATAGTGCACTTCACACTGGGTGAATGGAAAGAAAGGGCATATCTCTTTCTTACATGCCCTACTTGGTGTCCTGGGTACCACTGGTTAGAAGGATGAAAATTACAGTGGTACCTCGGGTTAAGTACTTAATTCGTTCCGGCGGTCCCTTCTTAACTGTTCTTAACCTGAAGCACCACTTTAGATAAAGGGGCCTCCTGTTGCCGACGCACCACTGCCACACGATTTCTGTTCTCATCCTGAAGCAAAGTTCTTAACCCGAGGTACTATTTCTGGATTAGCGGAGTCTGTAACCTGAAGCGTCTGCAGCCTGAAGCGTATGTAACCCGAGGTATCACTGTATATGAATTTCTCCCTCCAATAAGCAACATCTCCCTTATCTCTCTACAAAACAATGTTCACCATTACTCACTGCAGTAACAATATTACCAAGAAGATGCTCCCACGAGATCAGAGATTTTACTTTTTAACACAAGAGGCACCAACAAACATTAGGATTGTGTGCCAGATCCGGCCAAATCTTGGATAACAAACTGAACTGAGACAATTCTGGTCAACCTAGAATCGGCCAGATCAGGCTGAGGCAGCCCTGGATTGCATCAAGGCCACCCCAGTCTAGCATAGAATCATAGAGTTGGAAGAGACCACAAGGGCCATCGAGTCCAACCCCCTGCCAAGCAGGAAACACCATCAGAGCACTCCTGACATATGGTTGTCAAGCCTCTGCTTAAAGACCTCCAAAGAAGGAGACTCCACCACACTCCTTGGCAGCAAGTTCCACTGTCAAACAGCTCTTACTGTCAGGAAGTTCTCCCTAATGTTTAGGTGGAATCTTCTTTCTTGTAGTTTGGATCCAAAGGGTGGGCAGTGTGGTGGTGAGGAGAGGGAGGGGAGAAGGAGACATGCAGGCAATGGATGTGGGTCTTCTTCATCTCCCACCACACATTGCATGTTTAATCAGGGTTTTGTGATTTTACCTGTTCCTGCTTGGTCCCACAGAGCCTTGTCTCATAAAGGCCAGCAGTTTCCAAACAGCATTTACCCTCCAACATTTCTCTGAATGAAAATAGGGAAGTCCAATTCTATATTGATAATTTTACTATTTATATCCCACACATCTCACTGGGTTGCCCCAGCCACTCTGAGCAGCTTCCAAAATATATAAAAACATAATAAAGCATTATTTTTTTTTTTTTAATTCCCTATAAGAGGATTGCCTTTAGATGGCTCGGGGGTTGGATAACTCCATACCCTCCAACATTTTTCCAATGAAAATAGGGACATCCTAAGGAAAAGTGGGACATTCCAGGATCAAATCAGAAACTGGGACAGCTTCTCTAAATCAGGGACGTCCCTGGAAAACAGAGGCACTTGGGGGGTCTGAAACAGGTCTGGGACCGCAGGTGAGGCGACCAAATGTGTGATAGCCAAAGGAATAGCCAGAGCAAAATCCTACCCCTCACAAATGCAGTGGAAGAGTCTCGGAGGGTGCAGAAAAATGTCTGTGTGGTCACATGCCGTTAGCAACAATCAGACCCTCGGTCCACCTAACAGTGTTGCCTACACTTTGGGATGCGGGTGGTGCTGTGGTCTAAACCACTGAGCCTCTTGGGCTTGCCTATCGGAAGGTTGACGGTTCGAATCCCCATGATGGGGCAAGCTCCCGTTGCTCTGTTCCAGCTCCTGCCAACCTAGCACACCAATGCAAGTGGATAAATAGGTACCTCTGGAGTGGGAGGGGCACAGGTGGTGCTTTGGTTTAAACCACAGGACCTAGGACTTGCCGATCAGAAGGTCAGCAGTTCGAATCCCCACTACAGTGTGAGCTCCTGTTGCTCGGTCCCTGCTCCTGCCAATCTAGCAGTTCGAAAACACATCAAAGTGCAAGTAGATAAATAGGTACCACTCCAGCGGGAAGGTAAACGGCGTTTCCGTGAGCTGCTCTGGTTCGCCAGAAGCAGCTTAGTCATGCTGGCCACATGACCCGGAAGCTGTATGCTGGCTCCATTGGCCAATAAAGCAAGATGAGCACCGCAACCCCAGAGTCGGCCACGCCTGGACCTAATGGTCAGGGGTCCCTTTACCTTTACCTGGGGCGGGAAGGTAAACGGCCTTTCCGTGCATTCTGGTTTCCATCGCGGTGTCCCATTGCGCCAGAAGCGGTTAATTCATGCCGGCCACATGACCCAGAAAGTTGTCTGTGGACAAATGCCGGCTCCCTCGGCGGGCAAGCAAGATAATCACCACAACCCCATTGACTGGACTTAACCGTCCAGGGGTCCTTTACCTTTACTGACTACACTGACTGGCAGCATCTCTCCGGGGTTCCAGACAGGAAGCTTTTCTCAGTCCTTCCCAGAGATGCTTAGGGATCAAATCTAGGACCTTTGATGTATGGAGCATGTGCTCTAACACTTTGGCCTGATAAGCCACAGCTTGGGCTAGTAATATGACTATTACTCATAGATCCTTTGTATTAGAGTGACACCATGAGGCTTTGGAGAGTGCGTGCATCCAGTTATCTAATCCACCCACCAGGCAACAATAGCGCCGTGCAGAGAGACCTTTAAAGTTCCTTGTAATGGAACTGTAATCCACCTACCGCTTAAAGCCACCCGTTCCAACACTAGCATTATTAAAAATAAATATTAATCAGCTGCCCTTTAGCACTATCACCTTCTTACCCCCACTGTTTCAAATGGTGACGTGAAAAATATACGATTTGTTCTTGGCGAAGAGCTCAGAAGCCCACTTCTCCGTGCTTTCTTAAAAAAAAACCCGCATCCTTTTTTGATACCATTTCTGAGCCTAATGAGGAGAGATTAAGAGTCATCATGGATATTACACTCTGCTCAGTTGTGGAGTGCAGGCTTTACATTACAAGTGGCATAGATAAGCCCCTCTCCTGCTGAAGAGTCGTCAGACAGGTAGCAAGGACCAAGTTCGCACCATCTAGGCTGGGGCTGGGGAAGCCGTTTCAGCTGGAGGGCCACTTTTCCCCATTGGCAACTTTCCGGGGGCCACACACCAGCGACGGGCAGGTCCAGATGGCAAAGTAGGCAAAGCAATGGTTGTGACAGTTAAGACCACATCCTTGTTGTGCAAAAACCAGAGGGTTGGTTTTGTTGTTGTTGTTGTTGTTTGCATATATACAAACACTCTGTTCAAGGGCTACTAGCCATGATGGTTGGAGGCAGGAATGGTTCTGCCGGAAGCCACAGGAGGGGAGAGGGCACTTGTTCTCAGGACCTGTTTGAGGTTTCCTACAGCCTGGAGGTCATTTTGTACTCATAGCTGTCCATGGAGGCGCAGGTCAGTTCTGTATCCAGGGCAGCTGCCTACCAGCTCCATCTGGTATGCAGGATGAGACCCTACCTGCCCGCAGACCGTCTGGCCAGAATGATGCATGCTCTGGTTATCTCCCGCTTGGACTACTGCAATGCGCTCTACGTGGGACTACCTTTGAAGGTGACTTGGAAACTACAACTAATCCAGAATGCGGCAGCTAGACTGGTGACTGGGAGCGGCCGCCGAGACCACATAACACCGTTCTTGAAAGACCCACATTGGCTCCCAAGCACAATTCAAAGTGTTGGTGCTGGCCTTTAAAGCCCTAAATGGCCTCGGTCCAGTACACCTGAAGGAGCGTCTCCACCCCCATCATTCTGCCCGGACGCTGAGGTCCAGCTCCGAGGGCCTTCTGGCAAGAAACAAACCAGGCCTCACTGCAAGAAGCAAACCAGGCAGAGGGCCTTCTCGGTAGTGGCACCCGCCCTGTGGAACGCCCTCCCTTCAGATGTCAAAGAGATAAACAACTACCTGACATTTAGAAGACATCTGAAGGCAGCCCTGTTCAGGGAAGTTTTTAATGGGTGACATTTTAATGTATTTTTAATCTTTGTTGGAAGCCAGCCAAATAATAAATTATCATTATTATTATTGCAAACTTCTGGGTGGCCACTGTAAGAACAGGATGCTGAACTAAATGAGCCATTGGCCTGATCCAGCAGGCTCTTCTTATCTAGGTTTGATGAGGCCTAAAGCTACTGAAGGTAAAGGGGCCCTTTATATGTCCAGCTGTCCTTTGTCAACAACAAATTGCTGCTGTTTTTTTGTGTTGAATATATGCTATATGGTAATTTATGGACCTAATAGGTATCTAAAGCCCTTTGCACAACACAAAATATGTATTTTATCCAAGTAATTGTTGAACTGAAATACAATCAAGAAGAAGCATATTAATAGTAAAATACAATTAAGAAGAAGTATATTAATAGTGAAATAATTATTAAGTTCTAACTGTATGTAGGTTTTATTTTATTTGTTTTTTATCTTATATTTTGGAAATGTACATCCAGTTTTTTTTCTTTTATTTTTTTGGGGGGCCCCCAAGAGAGTGGGGCCCTAAGCTATAGCATGTTTAGCTTATACGTAAATCCGGCACTGCCTCCAAGTATACCGCATGAGAATTCCAGTTTCCATAATTCACTAATGATGGTGGGAAAAGATTCAGAGGCCCAAGAGAACCCAGGTCTTGTGGCTTTTGTGTCCCTGCAGTATTTGTGGGGAAGGGGTGTTTTGGAGAAGCTGATTTTGCATTATCTTCCCATCAATTTGGAATGCCTTTTGTGTTTTGGTTTTCAGACCCTAACCTCTGCCTTGTACATCATTGGGTGCATTATTGGGTTCTTCGTCTCACCCATTTGCCTTCCAATGAAATGTGTGCTTTCTCTTGTCATGTCAACCATGGTAGCCATCTTGTGAATGGAGACACACACACACACAGACACACACACACACACAGCATTTTGTGATGGCCCAGACATTTTCTGAAAATATTCAAAATGTGCACACCAAAGAAGCTGTGTATAAGATGGTCCTTCCCTTACAGATTTCGTTTCCAGTAAAGGGATAAAGGCCAACGTTCACTCACAGAACATCTGCTTTGCATGAAAAATGGCATCTCCAGGTATGGGTGGGAGAGACTCATATCTGAAACCCTGGAGAGCTGCTTCCAGTCAGTGTCAACAGTTCTGAGCTAGATGGACTAATAATCCAACTCAGCTTCCTGTTTTCCAAGCAATGCCTCATAAGAACTACAGTTGCCATGATGCAGCGTAACTGCGGAAGAAACATCGCCATGCAAAGGAGCTGTTACGTTTTCGCTAGAGCTTCAGGTACGTTGTTCTGACCCATCTCAACCTCACACATTAATGTTAATTCTACATTAGCTGAAATTCATAAGCAAGCCTACATTTCCTCCTAGGATATGCCTGTATGTTTTCTACTGGCAGTTAATCACCTAGGAATAGGGATTGATGAAGCTGGTGATTTCAGTTTCTCTCAGCTTGTCATTTTTCCAGTCGTAAGTTCAATTTGCCATATCTCTGCTTCAGTTTGTGATTGAAAAAGAAAAAAAAATTGACTGGCAGTTTAAGGTGGATTTCTTCTGATATATACATTTCTGGACAAGCAGACACACCTGTTGCATGTAGACAATATTCATCAGAAACATGGGAACAGTGTGGACAATTTGTACAATTAAGATCCGCCTTGAAGAAAAAAATTCTACAGTAATCAGATCTAGAATATGACAATTCACAGCACCACTTCTTCCCCAAAAGCATTTCCTTTATGTTATTAACCCAGTGGGAACAGAAAAGAGAGGAAATGTCTGGGAGCAAGACAATACGTCTTGATGAGCCAAGCGAGAAAAGAGATTTTGGGAAATTCTAGAGCAAAATTTCCACAAAAAGTTAGGCCAACAGGTGATGCATTTATTGCATAAGATGCCCCGTGATTGGCATTGGAACAAAATGCCTGTGATGAGGCTGCCATAAAAGTCATTATCTTGCAGCAGTCGAGATCATTTCTGCAAGCTCAGAAATACCTTTAGATTCTAGATGAATGGGAAACTCAGTGGGACGTCCTTGGTTAAAAGCTGCCAATCATGGCAATGGCTACCCGGTGCTTTTAAAAGCTGATGAGATGCCATAAAATCCAAGCCTTCATTAAGTCTTCTGAGCCAGGGCAGGCATGGGGATGAGAGGAATACAGATAAGCATGCCGTGCTGAAACATGCAGAATTCGATATCAAATCAAAGGGCAAGGTGGGAATCAGAAAGTTGTTTCAAGTTAGAGTCCCAAGGTAGCATCCTTTTCATAAACTACATAAGGTCCCTCCTTTTTTTTCTTTTTAGAAAAGCAAGAGGAAGATGTACCAAGCCACTAGCTAAGAAAGTAGATACCGATCACTTCCGCTTCTGAGTCCATTGATACATCACAGGCAAAGGATAAAACTTAGACATTAAGGCATCCCAAATTTCTCAGAATAAAGTTATTTGAGCAGGGGGAATTTATGGATAATCCCACCTCTTCTCCCCTTCCCTGAACAGTATTTTTAAAAAACTCTTCCAATTTCCCCAACCGCAAATAACATGGAGAACGTTGGGATATCATTTTCATTCAGTCCAGCCTTGAACTTCCCACCTGAGATCAATTCTCCTAGCTTCAAGCACCAGGTTGCAGAGGACAGAACTCTGCAGCCACCAATTCTGCAATACAGACCACACAATAAAGACCTCTTCAGGTGTTACAACAGCAGGGATGAGTGTGTTAACTCCACCACCTCTCTGTTACCACCAAATTCATGGAAGGCAAAGGTCTGAACAGGTGGAGGGGGATTTGGAGAGGCTTTCTGCACTATTTAGAACTCTGATTTTCCAGCGTTCTGAAATTACATGAGGAGTCTCTACAACAGAGGCGGGGAAACTTTCCCCAGCTTCAGGGCCACATTCCTTTCTGTGCAAGCTTCCATTAGCCCTTTGTTGTTGTTGTTTAGTCATTTAGTCGTGTCTGATTCTTCATGACCCCATGGACCAGAGCACGCCAGGCACTCCTGTCCTCCACTACCTCCCTCGGTTTGGTCAAACTCATGTTGGTAGCTTCAAGAACACTGTCCCACCATCTCATCCTCTGTCATCCCCTTCTCCTTGTGCCCTCCATCTTTCCCAGCATCAGGGACTTTTCCAGGGAGTATTTTCTTCTCATGAGGTGGCCAAAGTATTGGAGCCTCAGCTTCAGGATCTGTCCTTCATGTGAGCACTCGGGGCTTATTTCCTTCAGAATGGAGAAGTTTGATCTTCTTGCAGTCCATGGGACTCTCAAGAGTCTCCTCCAGCACCCACTCCCACCCTTCTCTACTCTCCAGTTAAACAAGCAAGAGTCACTTTCAATCTCAGGGACGCGTCCAGCCAGGTAACAACATTTGAGGTGTGAAGTGGGGCTGGTGAAGGTTTTGTTCTGGGCCCAGGGAAAGGTCTGGGGGAGCAAAAGAGGCATGAATGGACAGATTTGGTCTCCGGTCCTGAGGTCTTCCAACTCTGCTCCAAAAGTACAGGTGGCCCACTCCTTCACACCTGTGACATCCACAAGTTGTAATGCAATCAGAACAGTGACAGAGCGGGGGCGGAGCTAGCATGCTCCTCCCCACTGCCCCCTCCCTCATGCATTTTCCTTAACCTAATTGTCACATTGGAACCCTAGAGGGCTTTAAAAGAGGATTGGACAAATTCATGGAGAGGTCTATAGATGGTTCTTAGCCAAGGATGCCAACTTGAATAAAATATTGTGGGGTGGGGGGAGTGAGCCCAGCCCTGAATAATTGGTCACAGGATGTGGCGATGGCAATGCCCATCAACTTTATGATGCCTGGCTCCCTCAAATATTTTATTGGGATATGAAGGGACCTCAGCCCATGGGAATTGGCTCCTATGCTCTTAGCCATGATGATTATGATTTGCCTCCACAGTTGGAAGCAGTAATGCTCCTGAATACCAATTGCTGGAAGATGCAGGAGGGGAAAGGGCCAGAGATGTACCCAGGCTCCCTTGCACCCTTGGCAAGTGTGGGATGTAATCCATTGGTACAGTCAAGTGCAACATTCCTTATTTTCCTAGAGTGTGCACAGGCAGGGGGACATCCCGTCCGTGTAACTTCCTGTTCCACTGGTCTGGAGCTTCCTCCCCCTGCATGTGATCTGGGAGATGGGTGTAACTCTGGTTGACTCCATAAAAGTGCTGAGTCATGCAGCCATTTTCTCAGTCTCTAGTTTTGTCTTTCCATTGTCTTGTTGTTCTATATTTTGCTGCCATGCTGCTCTCCTGCAGCCATTCTGTTGTCTTAATGTCATTTTTGCTGTCTGCCGGATCTCAGCCAGCTGCACATGAGTTCAGTCTCCATATGAGATGAACTCACAACTTCTTTGTATAACTACAAAGTAAAGCGTGCCTTTTAGGGATCATACCATGAACTGAAATGTGAGTAAACTTTTTGTTACTTTACTGAGAAAGACTCTTGTGTCTTTATTCTTTTAGGAGGGATAAAAGGGGACACCAGGAATAAACTTAACTAAGAGTTTCAAACGAATCTGCAAACTAGCTTCCAGCTATAGTGAGGGAAATCTGCTCTGCTACATCACTTACTAGCATGAGTGAAGGAAGGATAATGCTTATTCAATATATCCTTTCCTGCTATCCTTAACACTTCCACAGCAAGGAGCTATGTCAGCACCTCCAAAGCAGGGAGATGCCATGGAAAAGAAACTCAGAAAGTTTCCTTTTTGTCACCTTTTGTGCTCCACCAGCAACTTCCTCCACAGCAGGGGTAGGAAACCCGAGGCCCATGGGCCAGATGCAGCCCAATCCCCTCTCAATCCAGCCCACGGATGGTCTGGGAATCAGCATATTTTTACATGAGTAGAATGTGTGCTTTTATTTAAAATGCATCTCTGGGTTATTTGTGGGGCATAGGAATTTATTCATCCCCCCCCCCAAAAAAAATATAGTCCGGCCCACCATATGGTCTGAGGGACGGTGGACCGGCCCACGGCTGAAAAAGGTTTCTGACCCCTGCTCTACAGCTTTAGAGGTCAGGTCTGGTCTGCTCCTCTTCCCCTCCTCTTCCTCCTCCATCAGTCTATCTGCCTGCCTGCCTTCCTCCCTCTGCTCACCTCCAGCATGCCTCAGCTGGACCTCCCAAAGCAGTGGAGGACAGTCCACTGGACAGCTCTGGACAGCCCAGAGCTCAGGGAATCCAGATGATCACAGAGCCAAGGGTCCAGATGGAAAGCTGGAAGCAGCAAGGTAGAGCCAGGAACCCACCAACAGGTGTTGTTTCCAGCATCTGACCGCTGCTGAGAGCTCTGTTTAAGAAGGCTGAAGCTAGCTGGTTCTCCTCAGTGCCTTCTCCTCCTGTCCTTGAAGGCTGACACTCAGCAGGTGGAGTCACTCCACCTTCAGGCTGCTGTTCAGCAGGCGAAGCTGGCTCCTGGCCCATGACACCCTGGGCCTGGGCCCTTGGCAGGCGCCAACCTGGCCAAGCCCTAAGTCTGCCCCTGGAGAGGGCTCTTGTGCTCAGGTCCTTGCTGGTTTCCTGCAGGGGTTTGGTTGGCATGTGAAAGGATGCTGAGCTAGATGAACCATCAGTCTGATCTGGCAGGCTCTTCTGTTCTGAAGTGGGCTTAAATTTGGCAGAGCTGGTGGGACAGACCCTGAACATACAACACAAATCTCATTTTGAATCATCCTTCCTCCGCCACCCTCCCATGCACGATTGTCTGTGTGGTTTGGAAGCTTGCAAGTTTCCCAGCATATTTGCTGTTCCGCCAGAAGAAAGCATCTCACTTCCTCGTCAGGTTCACCTGGGACGGTTTCCATGGCCTTTTCGCGCAAAGGCTTCTTATTGAAATCCTTTTCATAAATTTCTCAGAATTAGCCTTTAAAAGCTGTTGACACTCGGAGTCATTCCCATTTAATAACGTCCTCCCCCACTGCTGCAGCCTATTCACAGAGGAAATGGGAAGAAAATGAAATTTCAATATGCGATAGAACGTACTGTAGCAAATCTTCAACAGGGGGAAAAAATGTACCTCTGATCCCCCCGAGGAAATATGGTTTTAATTGCTTATTCCAGCAGATATATTGCTTATTTATCTAAATATCAAGTTATTCAGATGGGGAGAAGGCGAAGGAAGAAGTGAGGGAATCGGCTGAATTGTACTGTGACAAAAACCATTTATATTTTTCAAGTCATGCGTTGGCTGCTTACGCAAATATGATGAATCCTCCTAAGTAATACAAACATTTCCGTTCTACTAATATGTACCACTGCTAATAAATTAATCTTGATTGCACTGTAACCCCAAATAAAAAGAATAAAGAGACGTAAGTGACGGGATAAACTGGGCCAGCAGCATTATCTGAAGGTGCAAAATGCTCTTTTAAATGCTGTTTTAATTGTATTGTTATGCATAGCCTTTTTGAAGCAAAATTCTGCAGCAAAATCTGCAAAGACTGTGTGGGGAACAGCAGAGAGAAAGGCTACTTCTTTCTTGCCTTTTTATCTTCGGGCAAGACTAGCCCTGTCCCGGACAGAAACCTCAAGAGCAGAGGTGCCAACTTGAATAAAATATTTGGAGGGGAGAGATAAGTCCTGCCCCACATAATTGATAACATGATGTGGTGCATGCACACCATTTGAATGGCAACGTCCATCAACTTGGAGGGGCAGCCCCCTTAAATATTTAATTGGGGGGTTGAAGGCACTCAGCCCCTAGGAGTTGGCTCCAAGATCATTGAATGGAAGTTTGTTTTTAATTGTCATTGTTTTCCAAAAGTTTTGATCTCTTTGCAGAATGGAAAAAGTCCTTTGTTCCCCCTTCACAGCACGAATGATGGTAAGGCAGAGAAAACGCCATCAGAATTCCCTCTGCGGAAAAGGAAAAGGAAAGGAAAAAACATCAGAACAACTTGAAAAACCAAGAAAGGAAGAAGAAATAATAATAATGCATGGAGCATTGACAGAATTGGTTATTGCTGTAAACGTGCTGCAATCTTGCAGGAAATAATTAATATTTTATCTCGGTTTCTTTCGCACGATTCAGCCCTTTCATTCCCTTCTGAAAGATACAAAGGATGTTTGCTGAAACAGAAATGGCTGTGTTCTCTTTTCTTCTCCCTCAACACAAGGGATTACTTACTATTAAACCATGTTTGCAGAATAACTTTCAAAATGCTTTTTGGGGAAAAGCTCTTGTAGAACTAAATAGAATCTTTATTATTAAAAAAGGAGGGAGGGAAGCTTTGTTCTTGAGGTTCCTCTGGGAACCTGGCTTCCAGGTTAGCTCATTGGGTTTCCCCCCCTCACAGCTTATTATTTGGGCAACATTTGCAGGAAATGGAAGATACCACTATCTTCCATTTCTGTACTTCATCGAAGAAGAATGAGCTTTGGTTGGCCCTCTCTGAGCAGACGTTGCTGAATTACAACTTATTACTAAACTGAAATCTATGGAGAGGCCTGGTCTGAATAGAGATATTGGATTCTTGTCTCATTACATATGCTAAAGCTATTTTTGGTCATCTGCATACTATCCCTTGCTTTTTCCTGTAGGACTAATTGCAGTCGTTAACAGTCGTCAACAGGTTTACCATACCCATTGAGTCTATCACCCATCTCCTACTAACCTCCTGGAAAAAACCCCACCCGCCCTCCCACTATATATAAGGGTCTGGTGACTTCTGTTTCAGTGTACAGTGGTACCTCAGGTTACAGACGCTTCAGGTAACAGACTCCGCTAACCCAGAAATAGTGCCTCAGGTTAAGAACTTTGCTTCAGAATAAGAACAAAAATCGTGCGGTGGCAGCGGGAGACCCCATTAGCTAAAGTAGTACCTCAGGTTAAGAACAGTTTCAGGATAAGAACAGACCTCCGGAACGAATTAAGTTCTTAACCCAAGGTACCACTGTATCTGAAGAAGTGTGCATGCACACGAAAGCTTATACCAAGAACAAACTTAGTTTGTTACTGGACAATTTTTTTATTTTTTTTATTTATCCAGTCTGATCAAGCCAGACTGGATTGCTTAACTAAAGAGATTCAAACAAATCTGCAAACTAGCTTCCTGCTGAATTGAGGGGAATCTGCTCTGCGACATCACTCACTAGCGTGAGTGAGAAAGGATAATATTTAATCAATATATCCTCTTCTACTATCATTAGTACTACTACTATCATTAGAGCCAGTGTGCTGCAGTGGTTAAGAGTGGTGGACTCGTAATCTGGTGAACCGGGTTCGCGTCTCCGCTCCTCCACATGCAGCTGCTGGGTGACCTTGGGCCAGTCACACTTCTTTGAAGTCTCTCAGCCCCACTCACCTCACAGAGTGTTTGTTGTGGGGGAAGAAGGGAAAGGAGAATGTTAGTCACCTTGAGACTCCTTCGGGTAGTGATAAAGCGGGATATCAAATCCAAACTCTTCTTCTCTTCTTCTTCATTAACATTCCCACAATGGCTTCCCCCTGAGAAACCTGGGCACTGAACTAAAGGTGCTGAGAGTTATTAGGACTGCTACCCCCCCCTCCCGAGCTACAGTTCCCAGAGTAGTTTAAGAACCAATTCCTCTTCACAGAGAATGCTGGGAAATGTAGCTCTGGGGTGGGGTGAATAGAGGGTATTCTAACAACTCCTAGTACCTATGAGTAAAGCTCCCAGAATTCTTTTGGGGAAGCCATGACTATTTACAATGGAATGTTATTGTGTCTATGGTGTGAACACAAAATATTTGAGGGGGGGAACTCCCCCAAAAAGGTTGGTGGGCATTGCCACCTACTGTCTTGTGATCAATTTTGTGGGTGGGCCTTATCTGCCTCCCCACCTCCAGTATTATATTCAAGTTGCCAACACTGAGTGTGAATGTGGTCTCAGTGTCGTCACTTGCAGAACTCTGCAAGCAAGAGGATAGGAACAAAACTACCTATCAGTGACTCTAGCGCCACCTACTGTTGTCCTCCATGCCTTCCACCCTATCATTTCCAGTGGGTATTAGCCACCACTGGTGACAGTGGTGGGGCAGGAGAGAGAGATTGCTTTCAATCTGAAATTCTACACAGGGCAAGCAGCAAAGGAACAGGAGAAAGATGGAACCAAACATAATCTGGTGTGTGTGAGGGGCTTAAAGTCAGCAGCATATGCCTAATTGCAGTAGGGAATGAGAACAAAAAGGTTAAGTTAAAGGATCTGGGCGGAACTCACCTTCCCCTGACTAAGAGGAAAGAAAGACACAATTAGGTGCGTCAGCAGAGTGTTCTCTGCTGACGGGTTGCTAATGTAATAGGGGTGTGACCTTCAGAGCTGCCACTGGAAAATGTCACATTGCACATAAGGTAACAAGATGGCTGTGGCCACAATTAGCATGAGATCATGAGGAGGCTGAACTTAGTGGGTGAGCACATTGGCATGGAAATCATCACATCACCTATGCAAGGAGGATATCAGGTCTGCATGGTGATGGAGAGCCTGAACAGCGTAGCAGGAGACCTCTGCTTCAAACCTTGCTGCTGCCATGAATTGACTAGGCATTCCTAGACAAGTCACTTGCTCAGCCTCAGTACCTCTGCCTGCAATATGGGTATAACAGCAACAGCAGTAATAGTGGCTACATTGACAAAACTGCATTTCCATACCGTGTGGACAGCATATGTAGGTGTTAGATGTAGGAATGTAACAGTAGAACAGAGGTGAGGATTGTGTGTTTCTCCAGCTGTTGCTGAACTCCAACTCCCATCAGCCCCAGCCAGCTTAGCCAGTGGTGAGAGATGCTGGGAGTTGGAGTACAACAACGTGAGAGTAGCCTAGGGGGAGTAACCTATCTTAGCCTGACAGGACAGTTTACTCTATGGTTTTAACCCCATCACACATTAATTAGACTTAAGAATGTTGGTTATATGAGGCTGGATATCCCATGTTAATCAACACATTGGATATCAGCGCATTTCAGGCCATACGGGGGAATATTTGCTCTGCATGAAAGAGAAATACAAACAGACCCCAGGTTCTTGTATTCAGAAAGCTTAGTGAAATTTCACAGTGGGGAGGTTTGGACATTTCTTAAGGGTCTTAATTCCTAGGCCACATCTCATAACTTTCATCTGTAGGCTGGTCTCATAGCAGATGATTCTACAGAGTACTGTACTCACACAGTGACTAATAAGATGGAGGCATGAGTTAAATACTAAGGATCTGCCTAACTGCAGTGCTTAAGTGCCCACATTACCCCTGAAATGAAGGAAGATGGGGAGGCAACCAGAACAGCTGGTCACATCCCTGTGACCTCATTGGTCACAACCCATGACTTCCCAGCAGCCCTGCCAGGTCCAGAGGGTACCACCTGCTACTGAATGAGGGTGAGGCAACCCTTTCTTAACCCGAGAAAACCACTGACAAGGAGGCACAGAGAAACAACAGCATCACATCCAAGCATCCCCACTCCACACACAAAACCACACTCTTTAATCTTGATTATCTACAAATACACTGCATTGCTGTCAGGGCCGGATTTAGGTTTGATGAGGCCTAAAGCTACTGAAGGTAATGGGGCCCTTTATATGTCCATCTGTCCTTAGTCAACAAGAAATTGCTGCTGTTTTCTGTGTTGAATATATGATATATGGTAATTTATGGACCTATAAGGTACCTAAAGCAGAACCACATGCAGAATGTAAGCACCCTATGTAAAGAAATGAGCAAACCAGTGGTATTTTAGGAAGCAGGCTAGCAGGCAGGGCCCATTATTTACATCATAGGAGCCTACACAACACAAAACACTGTTGCTGTATGGAGGTTTTATTTTATTTGTTTTTTATCTTATATTTTGGAAATGTGCATCCAGTTTTTTTCCTTTAATTTTTTTTGGGACACCCAAGAGAGTGGGGCCCTAAGCTATATACGTAAATCTGGCACTGATTGCTGCAGTGGTGTCCTTCCAAAATCTTCCTTTTCATTTGTGGGAGGAGGGGTAGGGAAGCAAAACAAAAAACGGTCTAGCATTTATCCAAACCATTAATAAAACTTTCCCCTGTAGCAGAATACTGCGCATCACGGGTCTCTCCTTAGTTTAGGATCTGAAGACATATGTTCCCTCACTCTTCACTGGCAAAGCTAAGTCTGGGCTCCACCATCCATCCAACCCCCTCCATCAATAATATTCTGCCTTGCTGGCGACGCTTTACATTGGCTAGAGGGATTGTCTTCCTTAATTGCGCCATTTATCCTCGGTGACATCTCAGCATACTTCTCTCCCGCTCCCGCGACGCCAACCCAGAGACAAGATTGATCATGCCCCATCATAGGTTCTCATTACAAGGTTGTGAAATCATATTTATGGCAGGACCGCGGCAGAGTCTTGTCTGTCCCTGTGGCCAGTTGATATGTAGCCATTTCATAGGGCTGTGGATGAGGACAGAAAACACCTGGGGCTGGAGAGCTTCTGTGATGACGAGGAATTCCCTGTTCTCTGGGAACACCCCGGCAATGCAAGATAATTCCTTCTCTCACTCGATGTCAGCCTGGCAAAGGAACAAGTGGAAAGATTGCTGCTTGGGCAGGGGAGTAGTTCAGAGAAAAAGTGAGCAAGAAGGGACACAATAGAAGTTTGTAAAATCATTCATGGCATGGAGAAAGTGGATAGAGGGAAAGTAGATATGTACAAAACTAGTTCAAATATATGTTGGAAGTGTAAGGAAAAAGAGGGGACATTTTATCATATGTGGTGGGACTGTCATGTAATTAAAAAAAATATTGGGAAATGATATACAGTGAATTGAAGAAAATGATCCATCTAACATTTGTAAAAAAACAAAAACAAAACAAAACCCCAAAGCATTTCTGTTAGGGGTTGTAGGGAAAGACCTGCCAAAGAAGTTGAAAAACATCTTTATGTATGCGACAAAGGCAGCGAGAGTCTTAATAGCTCAAGGATGGAAGACTAAGGAAACCCCAACTAAAGAAGTATGGCAAGAGAAATTGATGGACTATGCAGAATTGGCAAAACTGACACATGAATTACGGGACAAGGATAACTGTGACTTTAAAGATGAATGGGAAACTTTTACAAAGTACTTAAAGATGCAACAAAGTGAATTGGACTCCTTGGCAGGTTTTGAATAAACACTCACAAACTTTTTATTGATAAAAACCAGTTAGACAAATTAAGGATCTATACAACTTTGTAACATGAGGGACTAGCTTTTATAGAGAAACCAGAGATTGGAACTCAGGGAAGTCGGGGTGGGGTAAGGAGGGGGGGTTGTTTTATGGGAGGGAGGGGGACGGGAAAATGGGGGAGGATTAAGGATGATATGTGTTTAAGATAATATGTTTTGTTTAAATTTCTAATAAACTTAATAAAAAAAAGAAAAAAAGGAACTGGATAGAGCAAAGTTTTTCTCCCTCATAATGCTAGAACTCTTGGACATCCAATGAAGCTGAATGTTGGAAGATTCAAGACAGATAAAAGAAAATACTTCTTCATGCAGCACATAAACTATGGAACTCGCTGCCACAGGATGCAGTGGTGGCCACCAACTTGGATGGCTTTTAAAAGAGGATTGGATGAATTCATGGGGGATAAGGCTAGCAATGGCTCTTCCTATACTGAAGCTCCTTATACTGTTAGACCACTCCGTGATATCTGCACTGACTGGAGGAAGCTCTCCTGGATTTCAAACACAGGTCTCTCCCAGCCCTACTTGAAGAAGTTGGGGGTGCGAGCCTAGGACCTTCTGCATGCAAAGGAGATGCTCTGCTAAGCCACAACCCTTCCCCTCTCATGTAATCTGCCATTGCCCTCTGTTTCTGCTTTCCGAATGACTTTGGTAAATCTTTTAAACCCATCTTCTTGTCAAAGTGTATTAGAATTCAAAGTAGATGGCAGTAGCAGCAGCAGCTGGCTAATTTCTGTGCGCAGTGCAGCAACTTGCTTCCCTCGCTTGCAACAGAGAGCTGTTGCTTAAGACTTCGATCCCACATCCTTATGCATAAATCACATTTCAAGTCAATGAGATGTACCCGCCAGATAATAGACAGACTGCCATTACCTGGATTTCAGAGCCAAGAGGTAAGCTAGGCTGCAGCTATGAGTTGCTATAACCTAAAAGCCTATTCTCCATTGCAAAGCAGTTTAACTGGGACTCTACCCCCCACCCAGCCGCCCTCACTGAGTTCTAGATCCAACTTCCCCCAACCTAGTATTCTCCAAATGTTGCTGGACCACAGCTCCCATATCCCCTGACCATTGGCCATGTTGACTAGAGCTGATGGGAGCTGAGGAAATGGAGGGTTGGGAATTCTAGATGTTGTTTGATCCCAATTGCCATGTGGATGGCACCAGGCTGGGGAAGGTTGTAGATGGCCTGTGATATGCGCACACAGAGGGAGTATAGAGACTGACTTTGGAGATCAAACACGGTTGGAAGAAAGGCTTGCAGGACCTTGGACAGATCACAAGGAACTATTTGCTCCAGTGGAACCCCGGCTATACCTGAACC
The DNA here is from genome assembly GCF_965153285.1 of Podarcis tiliguerta. NCBI lineage: Eukaryota > Metazoa > Chordata > Lepidosauria > Squamata > Lacertidae > Podarcis > Podarcis tiliguerta. The sequence goes on from NC_139542.1 coordinate 6,746,423, forward strand.
ATAAGTCTCCTGGCCCTCAAGACAGTTTCTGTGTTCCACCACTTTGTTGAGGCATCAGTATCCTTAAAGGGGAAGCCTTCAGACTTGGGGCTGTGCACTCCATCACTTCTCTGGTACTCTGCTTGAAGCACTCCCTTCACTTGTGAGTGTGCATTGGAGACCTGGTTCTTGGAACCTTTGGGGAAGAATGGTTTCTGGAGACCCAGGTTCAAGGGTCCTGAGCCCCAGAAGCTTTTGGCTGCCAGATTTAGGCTTGTGATGCATAAGACTGATACCTTTGCAGAAGAAGAGAAGAAGAGTTTGGATTTGATATCCCGCTTTATCACTCCCCTTAAGGAGTCTCAAAGCAGCCAACATTCTCCTTTCCCTTCTTCCCCACAACAAACACTCTCTGAGGTGAGTGGGGCTGAGAGACTTCAAAGAAGTGTGACTGGCCCAAGGTCGCCCAGCAGCTGCATGTGGAGGAGCGGAGACGCGAACCCGGTTCCCCAGATTACGAGACTACCGCTCTTAACCACTACACCACACTGGCTGGAGGTGACACTAGTGACCTGAATGGGACTGATTCTTCCTCTTCCATGCCAAGAATCCTAGTCCAGAATCATGACAATGATGAGCCAGGCGGACCACTAAACCCTGATCTCCCCTACCCAGGTTTGCTTTTTATTTCCCCACCTTGGTTCTTATTTAAAGGAGTGCAACAGAACTTTAGGCAGTGTCATCCATCTCTGCCAACTCTGCTTTTGTTCTGGTCACCTTGTTAGCTCATCATCATGTCTTTAAAGCCATGGTATTCCTCTTAAAGTTTGTGAGTGGCATGCTAAAGCCATCTGCTGCTTAAAAAAACAACAATGGTGTTGGAATAACTCTTGGTTCTTGCTCCATTTTCCATTGTCAGCTGGCATTTTGAGTGTAATTTTGCAACCCAGTAGTACAAAACAGAAACAAAATCAATTTTGCTTAAAACCCAGGACAAGTTGTGGGGCAGTTAAATCTAAACGAGAGAAGATATTTCCTCTGCATTCTTGGACTGTTCTATGTCTCTCATTCTAACAAGTGGAAGACCAAATGTGTCTGCCCAAATCTTCCATCCTCCGTGAGCTTGCCTTCCCCTCAACCAGTTTGCCCCAACTGCACCAGATTTTTTTTAAATTTTGGGCCACACTGCATTTCATAGTGTGGGGAAATGTAGAATATAATGGCTAAAAGAAAAAAGAAACATTAGGAAGTACTTTCTGAAAGTAAGAGCTGTTAGACAGTGGAGCTGACTACCTCAAAATGTGGTGGACTTTCCTTCATGGCAGGTTTTTAAACAGATGATGAATGTCCATCTATCAGGGATTTCTGCATTGCATGGGGTTGGTCTAGATGACCTTTGGGGGTCCATTTCAACTCTACAATTCTATGAAAGCTATAATAAACCCCAAAACCTAAAGTTATTTGTTGTGGGTTTTTTTGTTTTGTTTTGTTTTGTTTTAAGATTCTTAAGGAAAGCTTAATCCACACAAATATAATTTTCTAAGCAAGCCAAGGAAAATTTACCTATCTCTCGAAACCATGCATTTAGCAGACTGTGCAGAACCACACACAGCTTCTGTGTCTCTTTGCAAGGATACAGCCGCTAGCTTTGGGTATCATATTTTTTGGCACACCTGTGGCAAGAATCCCAGAAATGTGTTCATCTCTTTGCCGTTATAATCTGCTTAATAGTGTTCCTAGCTAAGTGCGATGCTTTAGCACAATGCCAATAAAACATGATTTACAAATTCTCTTAAGAGCTAAATTACATTCACAATGTGCACAATTAAGAGAGAAAGTCATAAAATGTGCCTAATTGCATTTGCCTAATGCAAAGCCTGATATATTTAGCATCATTTTTCTTGGCACAGGTCCCAACCAGCTCTAGGAAAGGGACTAGAGTCTTTTCACATTGTGGACAGGGCAAGGGTCCAGTTCTCATTGCTCAATTCTTCCGTGCAATCCTATATGCTAGTAAAGTACTATACTAGCATATAGGATATCACTACCTTGGGTTCCATGATGGGAGAATGGCAGAAAAGGAATGTAAACAAAGCTGGGTGGAACATTCTCAATATTAATTTTGTGTCACACATAAAACAATTGTGCAATGAACAGAGCACAGACAAATATTTATGGGGCACATTTATGACATTATTCAACAAATTGGCCTCCTTGTCTGTGGATTTGACCACTAGGCACAATGAGCAAAACCTCCAGAGTGGAGATTTACTTCTGGTTTAAATGCCACAGGATTTAGACCAGAAGCCCTGAGTATGAAACAGTGGTTTCCTGCTCCCACCGGCCCCCGAGCTTTGGGTCAGATGGGAGAACTGCCGGCAGTTCCAGAAGTGGAACTCAGTCAACAGCCCAGAATTCTGCTGAGCCAGAGTCAGGTGACAGCACAGGGTGAACCCATTGTCACCACTGCAAAAGTCCTGGAACCACTGTCTGATCTTCTGCACCAGGCTTTGCTGCCTTCTGCCACCCAGCTGCCTGCCTGCTCTAATACTTTGGGCCTGAACATCTGACAGCAGGAGTGCTTCTGCTTAATACAAGACACAAAATCCCATTCATTTTCATTATTAAAAATGTTGTCCACTGTGGATATTTGTTGCCTGCTTATTAAAATCACACTTTCATTTTGTAATTTGTTTGTCAGGGACACACTAATCTTTGTTATTCAACTTCATGTGTGTATCTTCCTAATCTTTGCTTATTACAATGTTGGCCTGAATGACAGTGACATTTTTTTCCCCCTCCAGAATAATGCAGTGCCTAGGACACTGTTTGCAAATAAGATAGCAAGGAATCAGTCACTGAGTGCACCACTGCTGCCACCAGAGAAGGCAAACCTCTCACCCCAAAATGAGCAAGGAGTCATTCAAAATCCTTTGCAGAAACTGGATAATGAAAATGAACTCTGCTTGTACCCTTTCTTTCTTCTTTGCATAGGTTTTGTAATGAATGAAATCATTTTTTCATATATTACAAAACAACCACACACCCTGACTTTTCATCACACAAGAAAGCAGAAGGCCCAGCTCATTGCAGTTGTTCTTGGAGAGCCGAAACAAACTTTTCCAAGTTGTTATTAAAAAATCACTTCCTTTCCTTAAATGTGTTGGGAACTCAGCATAGAGGAGAAGAAGAAGAAGAAGAAGAAGAAGAAGAAGAAGAAGAAGAAGAAGAAGAAGAAGTAGTTGTTTTATTTATACCCCACCTTCCCAGCCAGGGCAGCTAACACCAGGTATAAAACAATTGATTAAAATACAACATAAAAACAAGATTAAAATACAACATTAAAATGCAGCCTCATTTCAGTAGAAACTCAAATCAAAAACTTTTGGGGGGTGAAAACGTCAAATCATCACCAAGACCAACTATCCAGACTGGTCCTATGTGGGCCAGAAAAAAACCAGGGAAGTCCCCAAATAGGAGTTCAATCACAGAAAGAGAAAAGAAAAAGGAAAGAGGGGAAGGGGATCAAGTTGATTGCAAGCCAAAGGCCAGGTGGAACAACTCTGTCTTACAGGCCCTGCAGAAATAAATCAGATCTGACATTGCATTCTCTTAGTAGCATCAAAAACCCAGTACAAGCCCATATATGTATTGATCCTTGCTGTCTCTTCTTCCTTCAACCCCCAGTCAAAACAAAAAAGGAAAAAACACAACTCTGCAGCATCAGATGTCAAGCTTAGGGCACCCTCTTGTGTCCATACGCCATAAATGCATGACTGACTTTTATTCTGTAACTGCTTGCTGTATTTTGCCGCTGCTGATAGAATCATAGAATGGTAGAATTGGAAGGGACCCCAAGGGTTATCTAGTCCAACACCCTGCAAAGCAGGAGTCTCAGCTAAAGTATCTATGACAAATGGCCATCCAGCCTTTCCTTAGAAACCTCCAAGGAAGGAGAGTCCACAAGCCTCTTACTGCCAGAAAGTTCTTCCTGATGCTTAGTCTGAAACGGACCCCCTTGCTTAGCGAGCCCTCTGGGAAGAACTGGTTCTAAACATGAGACAAGAACTGATTAATCTTGAGTCTTGTGCCACATTAATGCAAAACGATGCATGCATAAACGTCGGGGCACCTGCAGGTTGTCATTTCACACACTGTAGCTCCTGTGATATATTTCAAACTATTGAGAAGATATTGTAGAGAATTTCCATTTCCCCTAATATAGCTAGCAAAAGAACACCATACAGTGGTACCTCGGGTTAAGTACTTAATTCGTTCCAGAGGTCCATTCTTAACCTGAAACTTTAGCTAATGGGGCCTCCTGCTGCTGCCACGCCACTGGAGCACGATTTCTGTTCTCATCCTGAAGCAAAGTTCTTAACCCGAGGTAATATTTCTGGGTTAGCAGAGTCTGTAACCTGAAGCGTATGTAACCTGAAGTGCATGTAAGCCGAGGTACCACTGTATTTCCCCCTCTTTTTAATCTACGCTGGATTAGCTGCTGCAGAGTAAATTATCACAGCAGGCAGAGAAAAGGCTTGAGCTGCGGCCTGTGATGGATCAGCCTGCATCTCATGTTTGGCCATACGCAGAGGGCATGGAAGAGGGTGCCAGCGAAGGCAGGATATGTAGTGATGCCTCCAGGGAGGAGGAGACTGGCGTTGAGGACAAAGATCACCCAGAAGAGGTTTGCTTGGGAGAAAGTGAAAGCAAGGGTGAAGAGTAAGGTTACCAGATTTTTTCAGTTAATCTGGGGACACTCTAAATAAATACTACACGTTTGGGACATTGATGCTGCAACGATGGTGGTGGCAGAGGGGCGGCCGCTGCCTTGACCTCAACTGCCACGTTTCCCCTTCCTCCAAGGCTTCTCTCCATGAGCCTGACCAGCCCCACAGTTGTTGGTTCTTCAGTGGTGGTGGTGGGGAAGCGGTGCGCAGTGGGTGAGGCATGGAAGGCGGAGAAGGAGGGCCGAGAGTGGTGGCGGCGAGGCCATCGGAGCATCCCCAATCCCATTCCTACTTGTGTGCAAGCAGGAGGGGGCAGGGATCCCTCAGCTGGGAAGGGAGAGATCCCCGCCCCACTCCTGCTTGCACGCAAGTAGGAGTTGGGAGGCTGCTCCAATAGGCAGCATGACGCCTCCCTTCGCAGCTTAGTTGCTGGGGTCAGGGAAGGTGGAGGCAGCCCGGAAGCTGCATCTGAGAGCACCTGCACCACCATCATATGGGGACTTCTGAGCATCTCCCGAAGCCAGCCAGAGCCAACTGCTCCAGCCTACTGAGACTGCCGCTGCTGCGTTTCCCGGGAAATTAGATGAAATCTGGGGACATTCTGGGGATGGAATTTGACTGGAGACTTATTTGCAAATCCGGGGACTGTTTCCAGGAAATGGGGACATCTGGTAACCCTAGTGAAGAGTGCCCTAGGCTGAGTTGTCAGGATGAGGTGGATATGGGAACCCAGAAGAGGGCAGCTTACTGGAGAGTGAGCACAGAACCAGTAGAAGAATTATAAGAGAAGTCTGAGCCGATCAAGAAAGGAGCCCAAACACTCCCCTCCCGTCCACCGCTGTCATCTCAAACCCAAAGGTGGGCAAGGAGGGAAGAGCAACGTTGTTTTCCTGGGAGAAGGAGAGGGCAGCTGGCTGCGGGTGTCCAGCAGCCTGGAGAGAATGACTGGCATACACAGGTGAGGAATGCCTGAGGAAACACTCACAGCTGTTCCTGGCCAGGCTATGATGGGGCTGGAAGTGCAAAGCATATGACCCCTGCAAGTGTAGACTGTCTTGCCAGAGTGGTGCATGCTCTGGTTATCTCCCGCTTGGACTACAGCAATGCATTCTACGTGGGGCTACTTTTGAAGGTGACTCAGAAACTACAACTAATCTAAAATGCGGCAGCCAGACTGCTGACTGGGAGTGGCCGCCGAGACCACATAACACCGGTCCTGAAAGACCTACATTGGCTCCCAGTATGTTTCTGAGCACAATTCAAAGTGTTGGTGCTGACCTTTAAAGCCCTAAACGGCCTCGGCCCAGTACACCTGAAGGAGCGTCTTCACCCCCATCATTCAGCCAGGACACTGAGGTCCAGCTCCAAGGCCCTTCTGATGGTACCCTCACTGTGAGGCGTGAGGTTACAGGGAACCAGGCAGAGGGCCTTCTCAGTAGTGGCACCCGCCCTGTGGAATGCCATCCCATCAGATGCCAAGGAAATAAACAACTACAGTAGTACCTCAGGTTAAGAACTTAATTTGTTCTGGAGGTCCGTTCTTAACCTGAAACTGTTCTTAACCTGAGGTACCACTTTAGCTAATGGGGCCTCCCACTGCTGCCGTGCTGCCACCACGTGATTTCTGTTCTCATCCTGAAGCAAAGTTCTTAACCCGAGGTACTATTTCTGGGTTAGTGGAGTCTCTAACCTGAAGCGTCTGTAACCCAAGGAACCACTGTATCAGACTTTTAGAAGATATCTGAAAGCAGCCCTGTTTAGGGAAGTTTTTATCGTTTTTTTAACGTTTGCTGTTTTATCGTGTTTTTAATGTTGGGATCGATGGGCAGGGTATAAATTATTATTATTGTTGTTGTTGTTGTTGTTGATTTGGATTGAAACCTGCCCTAATAGTAGTGCTCTATTTAAGGACAGAAGAGGCAAGCCCGGTGTTATGGGCACAACTCTCCAGGGTAGGCATGAGGACGGGGAGGAGGTGTATCATGAAGACCAAAGGGATAATGTCGGATGTTGGAGCACCGAGGAGGATGGAGAGACCCATGTTGAACAAATTATGTAATTGTTTTATTTATGGAAGTTCTCTTAATTGTTTTTAAATTTCTGATTGTTCTTAATTGTCTTAGAGTGATCCAGAAATGGAATTACCAAATAAACAAATAAATAAATAGAGGCATGCCCTCCTTTTTCCCTCCACCCATCAAAAAGTTGCAGTATATTATTTGTTTTGGTTCGGTAGAAATGAGAAGCTGGGAGTGGAAGGGGCTCTGAGTCCTTAAATTCACAACTTTATACTTTATCTCATTGAACTGGACAGCTATCATTTTCTTCCCCAGAAAGAAGGGGGGTGGGGAGAGAGAGAGAGAATGGTTTATTAGTTTAAACCAGTACTGCTTTATTGTATCCTTGGGGTCTTAAACTTCTCAACCCCTTTTCCTTTCCTAAGCTTATAAAAGCACTTTTAAAACCATTGATGGATGATCTGTGATATCTAAAGAGCTTTTCCGGATCCCTTAGCTTACCCTGCTCTTCACGCACACACAAATACCCCCCTCCCTCCTCCCAGCCTGCTCTGGGCACTTTGCCTAAACCATTCTTTCTCTACTGCTTGGTCTTATTCCCAAGGGAGGAAAGGATCCATCAACCCTGTATCGATCTCCATGTTGTCAGCATAATTTCCTCGTATCAATTTCCCTTTTTCTTGGCTCCAGCCCCACCGTTGCTAGGCCCATTCAGAAAGCTCTCAAAGGCCAAGAGGTCAGCCTGCAATTCTCACATGCACAGAGAGGTGGAGGAAGAGGAAGAGACTAGGATTGTCATAGTCTTTTCACAGAAAGAAAGCACACCTCTTTCCAGCACCACGAAACACAGTGAAGACCTGAACTTGGAGCTGGTTGATGATCAGTCATGATGGCGAAACCCCACTTAGGGATGAAAGGAGAAACTGAATTATGTACACGTCTAAAGACTAACTAACCTAATCTGCATTTACGGAAACATGACCATCCTTTAACATTCACACCTCTCTGAATGTTGCAAGGCAGTTCTCCAACCAAGTAAGGTATACGAAGAAGAGTTTGGATTTGATATCCCGCCTTTCACTCCCCTTCAGGAGTCTCAAAGCGGCTAACATTCTCCTTTCCCTTCCTCCCCCACAACAAACACTCTGTGAGGTGAGTGGGGCTGAGAGACTTCAGAGAAGTGTGACTGGCCCAAGGTCACGCAGCAGCTGCATGTGGAGGAGCGGAGACGCGAACCCGGTTCCCCAGATTACGAGACTACCGCTCTTAACCACTACACCACACTGGCTCTCAAAAAGCATGTACTGGAGTAAAACGTCCCCATAAATGCATATATTAGTGAAAATAACAAACAACAGTGCATTGTATTCAGGGAGATATTGCTTTGCAAAAACTGTGTACATTGGCCAAAATTGCATACAAAAATGTATGTTTCAGGTGAGATTCTCACTAAAATGCTGAGGAATTTTCCTGAGGGTTTTAATCACAAACTGTAGCAGAAATGTGGTGAATTGAATTTAAAACTGGGGGGGAAATGGCAGTGAGAAATAAAAAATGACATAGACACCTACCTCTGCTGTGGTTACCCTGTAGGAATTGCCATATGGGCTGAGAGTAATGAATGGCTCCACTGGTGTGTTAACAGTGTTGACTTCTCCAACACCTCACCCCTCCCACCCTTCTTCCTGGTAAGTGTCAATGACTCAACTGCCAGGAGGTCATTTGAGTGATGTTGCCCCACCATGTCTTCCACTTCTTGCCCCTTCCTGTACTGATGAAAGTCTCCCCTTGCCGCATATGCTGCCCAGAACCCCCCAATGGCAAAGAGTATCTCCAGAATGTGAACTTGTTTGTTTCATGGAACCCCATGCAGAAGACCATCTCCAAATATGGTAAATAATCTGCTCTCCCAGAACCTCCATGTTGTTGGGATTGTGTTCTAGTTTATGGACCTCCTTGCCAGTTCTGGGGAACCTGTGTGAATTCCTGTGTGAAGCCATCTGCTCCACATCTCACAAACTAAGGTGTAGATCCGAATTTTGTCATCCACCAGATTTCTCGCTTCCCCATATGTTGCAATGCCATTCTCAGCAATTTGAAAGCATTGGCATATGTAGCTAAGTGTGTGTGCAGACAGTAAAGGAAAAAGAGTCACAGGTGAAGTGGCAATGAGATGCAACAACAGGTAAAAACACTCAGAAGTGCCATGAATGATGAGGTCTGCCTGGCACCTTTGCTGAGATCTTTTCTGTGCCAGGCAAAGTCACAGCATTTCCCCCCAGACTTTTGACAAACTCAGTGCTTGTTGTTCTCAATGTCGGTTTTTTTTTGCTAGTTGGGCAAATATAAGCATTGATAGTTAACAAACTGCAGTTACCCCAGGATATGAGTAATGCCATTGCTTGTTGATCTAAGGGGGGCAGCTCGTTTCAGGTGGCATTTAGGCATTGAGAGCAGGATACATAACCCCCCTTTGAGCCTCTAAGGTAGTCTATTTAAAAGTTTTTATGTGTTTATATGCCCATCACACTTTTAAACTTAAAATCCATTGTTGTATATTGCTTTAAATGTTTGTTTTGCTTTTGGGATTGTAGTTCCATTTGTGTTTCTCAAGCTGGTCTCTGAACATGATTAATTTCATGTTCATGAATTCAGTGTTTATTTTCTGGGGGGACGCAGGGGGACGCGTACCCCTAAACATTTTGTGTTGCCCCAACTGACTGACCGACGGACGGACTGACATGCCAGCTGTCTCCGCAGTAGCAGCGTGGACTGGAGCGCCATCATTTTCCCCACCGGTGCCTGGGGAGGGGAGTCTGGAATGGCTGTAGTGGAAGCTCCTCCTCCTCTTGCCAGGTTAGAGCCAGCCAATGAATGCTTACCCCTACTCATTCAAACCGACCCCACCACCGTTGCTGGGGGCCTTCCCATCCTCTCAGCGCTGCTGCCGCCTCGCGTCCCTCGTCCAGAGGTTGGGGGGAGGGGAGGGAGAGAGGGAGAGGGTGTTGCGAATTCTTCACGGCGCTTTAGCAGAAATGCTCAGAGTTCCAGGTTCTTCAGTGCAGTATATTTATTGTGAGCTTGCCAATCAGAAGGTCGGTGGTTCGAATCCCCGCGACAGGGTGAGCTCCCGTTGCTCAGTCTCTGCTCCTGCCAACCTAGCAGTTTGAAAGCACGTCAAAGTGCAAGCAGATAAATAGGTACCACTCCAGCGGGAAGGTAAACAGAGTTTCCATGCGCTGCTCTGGTTTGCCAGAAGCGGCTTAGTCATGCTGGCCACATGACCCGGAAGCTGTATGCCGGCTCCCTCAGCCAGTAAAACAAGATGAGCGCTGCAACCCCAGAGTCGGCCACGACTGAACCTAACGGTCAGGGGTCCCTTTACCTTTTATATATACCAATATCGACAGGCTATAATACACAAGCAGTTTATACAGTCAAACAGAGTACCTGGCTGCACCTTAAGGCAAACAGGAAGACCTTTCTATCTCTCTCTGACCACACTCTTCTACACCACCACCTTACTGCCGGACAGGTTTCCCTTTTAAACCAATGACAGCCAATCAACTGTCAGCACATTACTGCTGAGTCATTCTGACCCAGCACTTCTATAGAAAGTATTGCAGGCTGATTGCACCAGCCAGTTGCATCAGCTAGCAAACTCAAGCCTGCAGACTTACTATCTCACACAGCATTCTGTGAATCCAGACAGAAGGAACAGCCAAAATGAGAGTACACCTAAACATTTTAAATATTTTTTTTGAAAAAAGCATTGGAGGAACTCTTGCTCTGTTTGACAGTGTGCCGCCACAGCTTTCTGTGACTGTTCAGGGTGCAGGTTGCTTTATTTATGTTTTATATAAATTGCATGTGTTTTTGCATGACTGAACATAAGAGCATAAGAAGAGCCTGTTGGACTAGGCCAGTGGGCACCCAGATATCTGTGGGATTCCCTGGAAGATCCGTTCACTACTTTCCCCTCCTGAGGTTTCCAGCAACTAGCATTCAGAAGAATAACGGTCTCTGCTTGTAGAGGCAGATCATAACCATTGTGAAGCAGATCAATAGCCTTCTCTTCCATGAACGTAACCCCCTTGTAAGTGGGGGGATGCCTGCGCCCAACTCCCTCAACCAGAGAGGGATCCACAGAGCACACTGGGCCTGAGGGTGCTTCACTGAGAAGCTGCAGTTCAGTGGCTCCCCACACGAGGCAGATGCTTACAGGAGCTCCTGGCAAAGGGTTCTGCATCCCTTCAAACTGAGGAAGGTCCTTGCCCGAAGGGGGGATTATCTGATAAGTCATATCCGTGTCTCTATGCAATTTGTTTTGCATTGCGCAAGCAACCCAATATGGCATTAACACTAAATCCGATAAGGTGGGGGAACGGTCCTGTGGGCGCTGATAGAAATCTCCAGATTCATTTCCTTGTTGTTGTTTGCTTGGCAGCTAATCAGGATTTGGCAGCTGGGTAAAAATCTCAGCGCAGTCAGACATAAATATGTAAAACAGAGGAGTAAGCTCTCTGGTTAATTTCCAAGGAGGCAGGGGACTTAGCGGGGACCACAGTTGCTGTGGCAACCAAGCATGACAATGTATCAGACAAGTTAATTTTAGGAAATCAACTGTTTCTGAAAGTTGTTAAATAAACAGATGGGTTATGTCTTAAAACAGCTCTGGAGCATTTATTCTCCCAAAATAAGGATTGATGCAGTTTGCACAAAACCTGCTCACATTAGTGTTTTGCTGAGAGGATAGGGTACTTTGAGGGTACGTTGAGACAAGAATGGTGCAACCATTCACCTGAGCATCCTTTGGATCTGGTTTTCACCTCTATAATAGACATGAGTAGCCTTCCCCAAACTGCTGCCCTCCAGATATTTTTTTAACTACAACTCCCATCATCCTTGACCATTGACCATGCTGGCTGGGGCTCACAGGAGTTGTAATCCAAAATATCTATAAGGCTGGGCTAATAAATAACGATCTGTGAGTGAGGCAGCCAATGATGACTCCATTTTATGGTCTGACCTTCAGGATACTTATAGCCTCCGCAGGAATGGAGGACCATTTTCTATGTTCCACCCCTGGAGACTGGTGAGCTAGATGGCTTTTTTAAAACAACAGCAACAATTCTAGGGTGTTTTACTGTACTTTTATCCTGCCAAAGCCCTAGCATCTGCTTGGAATGAGGGTTTGGCCCCCAGACCATGGATACAATCACTCCTAAATATCCTAAACTAAAACATAGAGACGTTTTTGTATCCTTGTTACACTAAGGAGCTGAAGGCAATGAAACAATGGAGCCAACAGCTATTATTTTTATTATTATTATTACTAATATTACTAATTTATAAACAGCATGACAGCCTAGGGCCATCAAGGCTGTGAGGGAAAAGATAAAATGAAATTAAAAACAATTAAAACCCCTCCCAGAATTAATATTTAGGAAATGACTGGGTTACGCTTCAAGGAAAGCCTTCGTAAACACAAACAGGCTCCAGTGTTGTATATAGGAAACGTGCATGGAAACTCAATTGCATCCCAGAAGTCATAACACCCGGTCTCACCAGGTCACCGTCAACTCTTAATTAGAAGCAGATAATCTCACCCTGCCAGGACAGCATGGAGCTATTTGCCTGCTTACTTGCTGGGGCTCTATGAAAAAATAATTGTAGCTGCATGGGACAATTGCAAGCCACAACTAACTGATCTTCTCAGTGGTGCCTGGTTCTGCAGGAACTATGTTAGCACAAACCCTTAACAGCATGTTTTCTCCTCAGCGAGTATCAATTTATTTTTCTGTGGAGTTTGGTATTCAGGTACATGGCCTGCAGAAAACCGGTATGGTCCAATGAGTAGGGCTTATCCTAGCCTGCCATTGCTACTGTCCTATTGCATGAAGAAGTGGGAATCAGGCCTGTTTCTAACCCCACAAGGTCAACCAACATAACAATGAAGTATTCCATGACAATCTCATTTCTCTTCCATACTATCAGCCTCAGATGATCCCCGGATCAGGAATTTTTCTGATACTCCCACCACCATCAAATGAAAATACTAACTCTAGCTTGCTGAAAGAATAAGGAGTCAGTTGGCTTTGTAGCACCCTGCTTGTGGTTAACGCTTAGCTGGAATGAAATATTCAACGCAGCAATAGAGAAATTAAAATAATAATTTATTTGTCAGACAAATAAATGATTGGCACAGTGGTATATTTACCAAAAGCTCTGCACACTCCAGCCCTGGTGACCAGCACTTATATTCCCTCAGCCCAGCCTCCTTACTCCTCCTTTTGGCTGCCTCTGTCCAATCAGCCTGGTTGAAATTCCTATTGGCTGTTTGCTAGAACCAATCATAAAAGATACACCCATTTCCTATTACCTTTTATGGGAGACAAAGAGCTATATTTCCTTCTATCAATCTCTTACATTTGCCTTGACAAGGCGTCTTAAATATCAGATCACCCTTTGCTCTTTGCTCTTCTGCCCTTTGCTCTTCTGCCCTTCTAGCAACAGGGGAAAATGGCTAAAACAGATGGCTCATGGTTTCAAATTTTGTCATATAAACAGAGGTCTTGGGTTCACCTTCTCACACACCATCAATGAAATAAGAATCTAACATAAGAATCTAACATCACTTACTTTCTACATTCTTTTACATTAAAGTCACATTAAAGTCAGTACATATATATATAGATTGATTTTTAGAAGGGAAGAACTTATTAAAAATCAAGTTTCTAAAATGACCAAAAGAACAAGAACTGTTTCCAAAGTGACCCAAAAAAACAACAACCTCAGAGCAGTTTCTCTTCCTCACCAGGCAGCAGCTGTTGTTGCTTTTAGCTCTTTGCCTTTTAACCTTCTCAGGATATCTTAAACCATGTTTTGATGGGAGGCAATATTTACCAACTCTAATTAGTGTTTTTGCAGCTTGGATTGTATTCTGTAATTCGTATGACCTTTTGTTCCCAGCTTTTGCTCCTTTTTACAACTTTGAGGTACTGCAACAAATCAATGAGGGGCCCTTGTTCAGGAGTCAGGAGAATAAACAAAAAGACTCTCAGCCAGGTGGTTTCTGCCTGGCCTGGAGCAAGCATTTGGAGCAAGCATTTGGAGCAAGCATCTACAAATATATTTTTAAGCTTATTTTAAAATACAGATCTTTGATCAGATGCCTCATTCCCCCCTTTCAAGCTCAAGGACCTTCATCCCAAGTGTCCTTGATAGCTTGACCTTCATCATATTCCTGAGGTAAAGCTCTGTATAGGGCCATGATATGAGGTAGAGTTTCATTTGAAATCATCTTGCTAATTGTACTTCTAAAACATGAAAAGATACATGGCACCATACATAAAACCATGACTACTACCGTCAAGAAAAACAAGCAAGACAATAGTATCCCTTTGAGTCCTGCAACATTTGGTAACCAATTGGTGAGCCATCCCATATCCCATCCTTCCCATGTTTGTACTGGGACATGTGCTATACTCTCCATCTTTGTGGCCAACACACGGATTGCCTCACCATTATCAGAAATGTTAAAGCAACAGGCATTCCCTGTCAAGTTCAAGACTCCACATAGGCCTCCTTGCCTGGCAAGTACATAATCCATTCCCAATTTTAGCTGCAAAATAGCGGCTCTACTTTCATCCAACTGTTTTGCAATAAGTCTCAAACTCTGGGCCGTTGCATTGGTTACAAGTTCCACTACTGCTTGCAATCGAATTATTCTGTTTAGATTATAAATAGGATCCCGTGCCCCTTGTATCAGCTCATCAGGATTCCAGGAGGCAGGATCATAATAGGCTATAATGCGCTCTGGTGGCCAATCGTTAGTATCGCTCCAACTCTGGGTACTTCCTCCTGCTATATGAGAAATATCAGCATTTCTTCGTGTACGTTTGACTGAACTAGTGGGCATAACCCACATTGGTGGTAATACCCATCCCAGGAAACAAGTCCCACTCCATTTAGAAGGGAGTTGCTTGTATGCCCATTCTCCACATATCCACCACAACCATCGGGTCTGAGATTTTTGGAACGTGGAGTGCATATGGCGAAATATCACAAGGGGTAAAGAGTTCACAATACAGTATGTTAGATTGCCTTTTGCTGTCACAGTTTTGTTCCACACCATTTTCCATGCATGAATAAAAGGAGGTGCACAGGGCAAGGTATTCCGAGTTCGATAGGAAGTACCGTCTGCCCAGGTTTGATTATTCTCAATATAATTCCAAGTATAGTGGCAACGAGAAGAGCCTACCATGGTAGAATCAGCTGTATCTGATGATTTATGTACACAGAATTCCCCTTGTACAGGTATAACTCGTATTGGTTTAGGTGAGTTCCATCCAGGGAAATCCTGTACTTCTGTTTGATGTGGCATTTCGCTTACCATACCAATGGCATTTAATGGTATCGGTAATAAGGGCATACCTCCCTCTGAATCATCTGGCCCAAGAGAGCAAACAAGGCAATTAGTCTTATTTGTAGCATTGGCTACCATTTCAGCTAAGCCTACCCACATATTGTGGTCATGGCGGAATCCATATTTAGCAAATTTGGTCAGATTCAAGGACCCTTCCCCTTCCCAAGGGATCAGGATTAATAATAAAATCATGTTGATGTCTAGTATATGCATTCCTCCCACAAAAGATTACCTTATTGTGATAGCAAAAAAATATTAGCCCCAATATAATTCCCCCAGTGACAGAAATGGGAAACCACCAAGACCAAAACATATATCCCGAGGATCCCCAATGAGTAATATCCCTGATAATTGTTCCACAAGGGGGGGGGCAGTCAATCAATTATATAAGAGAATCTTCCCGTTCACAATCGCTGGTTTAGACGCTCCTCAAGCTTCAGGCGTGCGCAGGTCAGCCAGCTTCCAGGTTGTGGCTGCAGCAGGCCGGTCGTCTCAATGTTGCCCGTGACCTAGCCCGTTCCCCGTAGGGCTAGATACAGGGGTTTTTGGAGAGAGTCAGTTTTAAAGGATTAGAGGGGTCACCTTTGCACGTCCAACTGCCTTCGGACTTCTTCAAACGGGAGTGATGAATCCAGGGGGTCACCTCAGCTACCTTCACCGCTGTTGGAGTACAGAGCAAGACGGTGTAAGGCCCACGCCACTTAGGTGCAAGTGGATCACGTTTCCACTCTTTCACCCATACACTATCGCCAGCCTGGAACTGATGAATCGGCTCGGCAATGCTGCACGGCGTGCGCTCGAGGGCCCACCTGTTAAGAGAAACAAAAACACGGGAGAGAGATTGCACTTGTCCCTGTGTCACATGGTCTCCTATTTGTTTGAGGTCAGCTGGAATATCCTGAACAAAGGAGGGTGACCTCCCATACAGGAGCTCAAAAGGTGACAACTTAAGTCTTTTTGTGGGTGCACACCGAACACGAAACAGTGTTATGGGTAGCACATCTACCCATCCCAATCCTGTTTCCTGGGTTAACTTTGCCAATTGGGTTTTCAGAGTCCGATTCATTCTTTCAGTTTTCCCTGAACTCTGAGGCCTATATGCCGCATGCAGTCTCCATTTCACTTGTAGGACTCGACATACTTCTTGTACTACTTGATCAATGAATGCTGGCCCATTATCACTTCCAATGCATCTAGGTAATCCAAACCTCGGGATCAATTCAGTGAGGAGTCTCTTAGTTACCTCTCGTGCCTTTTCAGTTCGGGTGGGAAAAGCTTCAACCCATCCGGTAAGAGTATCTACAAACACAAGGAGATACTTGAATCCCTTAGAAGGGACTAGCTCTGTGAAGTCCACAATTAGGCTTTCCATGGGGACGTATCCCACATGTTGGATTCCAGGAGGTTGTACCGGTCCCTGCCTAGGATTGTTTTTAGCACAAAGAACACATTTCTGTGAAATGCGAGTTGCTAATTGTGATAGGTTAATAATATACAACTTCCGACTGAGACTCTCTCTGGTTGCAGTACCACCAAGATGAGTAGATTCATGATAATTTCTTACAATTGTGCCTGCTAGGTGATGAGGTACATAAATCCTATTGTCCGGCAGGATCATCCAACCGTCCTTCACAACCGCTCCTTCCTGTTCAGCCCACTTCCTCTCTTCTGGGGTATAGTGAGGTTTAACTTCTTCTGGAACTACCTCTGGTATGAGGGCTGCTATAAATCCTCCCACAGGCTTTTGGGCTGCCTCTCGGGCTGCTTTGTCAGCAGCATGATTTCCTCTGGTTATTGGATCCCTTCCACGTCCATGACCTTTGCAGTGCATTACAGCAATCTGTTCTGGAGCCCATACTGCTTCCAACAGGATTTCTACTTCAGGTCCATATTTCAAGGCCTTCCCGTGGGCGCCGATTAGACCTCTTTCTTTCCATAGAGCTCCATGTGCATGCAGGGTTAAGAAGGCATATTTAGAGTCAGTGTAGATGTTTGCCTTACATCCGGCTGCCAATTGCAAAGCTCTAGTTAAACCTATAAGTTCAGCTTTTTGTGCTGAGGTTCCAGCAGGCAAAGCTTCAGCTTCCACAACTTCCTCATTGGTGACCACAGCATATCCTGCTCGTCTGGCACCTTCATGCAGGTAACTGCTACCATCAGTATAATATACAACATCTGGATTTTTCAATGGTTCATCTTTCAGATCAGGTCTACTGGAATAAACTTCATCCATTATTTGGAGACAATCATGTGATTCCTCATCATCTACCTCTGGTAGGGGCAGCAAAGTTGCTGGATTGAGCATATTCACTACTCGTAGATGAATCCTGGGATTTTCACACAATAGGCCTTGGTATCTAGCCATCCTTGGGTTTGTTAGCCAATAACTACCCTTATATTCCATGAGTGTCAGAACAGCATGAGGTACATTCACATACATCGTCTGGCCGAAGGTAAATTTATCAGCTTCTTTAACAAGGCTTGCAGTGGCCGCTACTGCCCTTAGGCATGGAGGCCATCCTTTTGCTACTGAGTCCAATTGTTTAGACAAATAAGCTACTGGACGGTTCCAACTCCCTAATCTCTGGGTCAGGACTGCCGCTGCAATCCCATTCTGTTCATGTACATACAGCTGAAAGGGTTTTTCCGAATTAGGCAGTCCAAGGGCTGGGGCCTCCATAAGTCGTTGTTTGATAACTAAAAAGGCTTGTTGCTGCTCAGGTCCCCATACAAATGGGTCCTTTTCTGCACCTCGAGTGCTTTCATGTAAGGGCTTGGCCAGACTGCTGAAATCAGGTATCCATAGTCTACAAAACCCTGCTGTTCCCAGGAATCCTCTGAGTTGTTTCCTTGTGGTAGGTTCCTTGATAAGGCAAATAGCTTCTTTCCTCTCTGGTCTCAATGCTCGTTGTTGGTGTGAGATGTCAAAGCCCAAATATTTGACCTTTTCTAAACATAACTGTGCCTTTTTCTGGGAAACTCGGTAGCCAGCTTCCCAGAGCAAGTGGAGCAGTTCCTCTGTCCCTTCTTTACAGGTATCAAAATCCTTTGCCGCTAGTATAAGGTCATCTACATATTGTAGAACCACCTTTTCTCCAGGTATTGAGGGGTAGCTTATTAGATCCTTCGCCAAGGCAGTGCCAAATAAAGTTGGGGAATTTTTGAATCCCTGGGGCAATCTTGTCCAGGTTAGCTGGCCTTTTGTTCCTGTCAAAGGGTTTTCCCACTGGAAGGCAAATATAGGTTGGCTCTGTGGTGCCAACCGGCAACAGAAGAATGCATCTTTCAAGTCCAATACAGTAAAAAATGTTGCTTCTGGTGGGATCAAACTCAGCAGGGTATATGGGTTTGGTACATTTGGGTGCAAGGTTTCAATAGCCTGGTTTACGAGCCTCAAGTCCTGTACTGGCCTGTAGTCATCTGTCCCAGGTTTCCGAACAGGCAAAAGGGGTGTGTTCCATTCTGATTGGCAGGGCTTAAGCAGACCATATTTTAATAGGCGGTCCAAATGTTTCTGGATGCCCTCCGCTGCTCGCCGGGGTAAAGGATATTGCTTTACAGATACAGGGGTAGCCATAGGTTTTAGGGTTACTACAATTGGAGCTATATTCTTAGCCATTCCTGGTGGGCTATTTTCGGCCCATACTCCTGGTGGCACCTGTAGGGTTCGGAGGAGCTTGTTTAATTCTGTATCCAATGTAGGTTGGGCTTGCAGGGCTGACATTAGGCGCCATGATTGTTCCTTAGGTACTGAGAGGGTAATTATTCCTGCTGCCTTTGATGGCAATTTCATTTCTGGACCTCGAGGAGTGAAGGTGATTTGGGCCTGCAATTTGGACAGCATATCTCTACCCAAGAGAGGTATTGGACACTCAGGTATATACAAAAACTGATGGGTTAAACGATGTCCCCCAATCTGGCATTCCAAAGGTTGGAGGAAAGACCTCTTAGCTGACTGACCAGTGGCACTTTTAATGACTACACTTTTGGATGCCTTTTTCTGCAATAGTTCTGGGAGTACTGAGTATTCAGCCCCAGTATCTATCATAAAGTCTATTAAATGGCTCCCTAATTGAATCGTGACCGTGGGCTCCTGGAAGCCTAACTTTATGGAGTCCGGTCGTTCCTAGTCTTGGGTAAAATCCTCCTCTGCCAGGCCAATAAAATTGTCTCTACTCCGTCCTTGTCCCGGTCTCTGATATCTTCCATCTCGGATCATTCCCCGTCCTCGTCCCTGGTTTCTTGGGCCGGAGCCTGGGCCTGGGCCTGGGCGTACTTCTTCCAACCTCAGGGGTTCAGGACACTCTCGCTTCCAATGACCCTCCTTCTTGCAATTCGCACATTGATTCCTTCCCAGTGGTGGATTCCTTCCCCGCCCTCTCCCTCCATTTAAGGGGCGGTACTCTTGTTTCACTGCTGTGGCCAGCATTACCATCTTTTCCTTCTGCCACTTCTTCTTCTCTTGTTTCTCAGCCTCATCCCTATTCCGATAAACTCGGCGTGCAATGGCCATGATTTGGCTCATCAGCATCCCTTCCCATCCTTCTGATTTCTGAATTTTCTTACGAATGTCAGAAGCGCACTGGGCCACAAATGTAGCAGTAATCATTCTGCTGTTTTCAGGGGCTTCAGGGTCAAAAGGAGTCCATATACGATAGGCTTCCTGCAGCCTCTCTAAAAAGTCTCCTGGACTCTCATTTGGTTTCTGTTCTACTTCTGAAACTTTAGACATATTAGTGGGCTTCTGGCATGCCCTGCGGATACCTTGCACAAGCGTCTGGCGGTAGGTAGTAAGCCTGGCCAGGTGAATTGCATTGTTTGGATCCCAATTAGGATCTTCCAAGGGGAAGTTGTCCTGGAGATGACGGTCAATATTAAAAATATTTCCCACTCTGGCCTGCTCACGCAAATATATCTGTGCTTTTTCAATTATGTCTCTCCTTTCCTCAGTGGTGAAAAGAGTATTGAGGAGTTGGCGGCAATCTGTCCAAGTAGGACTATGAGTATTTACTATTGAAGTCACCAAGTCCATCATAGCCTGAGGTTTTTCTGCAAAAGTCGGGGTGTGTGTTTTCCAATTCATCAGATCCGTAGTCGTGAATGGAATGTATTGGAGGGTCGAAGTTCGAGGTGGCCGTGGTCCGGGTTGCCCGTTAACCAGCACAGGCTCCTCAAGTGCATCAAATACTCTTCTAAGAGGGGCTACTACGTGACCTTTCTCTTCACTTTGCTCTAGGGGCCTCAAATCATAGGGGATGGTATCTGTCCCAAGGCGTTCTTTTAGCAGCTTTATACGCCTGGCTGTATTGCTTGCTGACCGTTCAAGGTCTCCCTGTAACTTCTGTAATAATTCTCTAGGACTTGGATGTACAGGGGTTTGGGGTGGGCAATCAGTTGTTCCACTAAAGGAGACTGTAGATGGAGTTCTACTGGGACTCACAAGTGGAACAACCACTTCTGCTTGGGCTTTATTATAGGACTCCAATGCCTCCTGAAGATATTTATCATAATCTATCAAGGAATCAAGGTCTGTGACTTCAGCTCCATTACTCATTCCACTTTCTTGCCTTGGGGTTACAACTGGTGGAGTATTTGGATTAGGCTCCCCCCGACGTGGAGCATAGGGTGGAGGTGAAAGCACCTCTTCCTCTGGTCCCTCAAAAATGGGTTTGAGTTTATTTGGCAAGATTCCTTTCCTAGCTTCGGCTTTTACAGCCAATAATTTGCATTGTTGGACTTTGCATTCCCTTATCCATGGAGGATTATTATTTAATGTGCTCAGCCAAGAGTCTATATATGAAAATTGTTCTGGGCACCCTCCAGTTTCTTTGGTGATGTTAGACCAAAGTTTGCTCGCTAAATTTATATCAAAAGTTCCTTGAGACGGCCATCCAGTATTTTGTTTCGGCCAGTCTAATTCACATAACGTTCTCAAGCGCTCTGGGGTCATTTTGACTCCATATGCTCCTGAGAAGGCTTTCTTAAAGTTATTTAACATACATTCAAGAGGTGTATTTCCCCCCTTTGAACCTCCAACTCCCATTGTATGGCCCTGTGAAGTATCCACTCAGTCACTCACACACTCGCTTCGTGGGGTTCCTTGCCCAGTGAAGTCGCCTTACTGGGAAACGAAGTACTACCCACTCCACACTCAGGTCAGCTACAAATAGTACTTTCTCACACATACAATGCACTGGATACTTCACCACACTCTACCTCCCAATATTTCCCTTTCCCTCCACCAGACCAGCATCTGATGTACCCAACCACCTAGCGTACTCAGTTCCCCTTTACTGAGACGCAGAAGTTTGATCAAGACTTCTCTTCCTCCCAATTAATTGGAGGGCCACAATCCCTTTTGTGCACTTACCCTTAGCTGGTTCCCTGTTAATTTCTCTGGTTCCCCCCGGTTCCGTCGCCGTTCAGTGAGCAGGGTAGTAGACAGACGAGACTGCTGCGTTCCCCTGGAAAAAAAAAGGTTCCAGTGCGCGCTGGGTAAACAGTTAGTGTCCTCCCTCTGGTACCCTGCCCACTAAGGCGAAGGGGCTGCGTTCCAGCAGACCACTTATCCGAGTCACAGAGGCACCATAAAATGTAGCACCCTGCTTGTGGTTAACGCTTAGCTGGAATGAAATATTCAACGCAGCAATAGAGAAATTAAAATAATAATTTATTTGTCAGACAAATAAATGATTGGCACAGTGGTATATTTACCAAAAGCTCTGCACACTCCAGCCCTGGTGACCAGCACTTATATTCCCTCAGCCCAGCCTCCTTACTCCTCCTTTTGGCTGCCTCTGTCCAATCAGCCTGGTTGAAATTCCTATTGGCTGTTTGCTAGAACCAATCATAAAAGATACACCCATTTCCTATTACCTTTTATGGGAGACAAAGAGCTATATTTCCTTCTATCAATCTCTTACATTTGCCTTGACAAGGCGTCTTAAATATCAGATCACCCTTTGCTCTTTGCTCTTCTGCCCTTTGCTCTTCTGCCCTTCTAGCAACAGGGGAAAATGGCTAAAACAGATGGCTCATGGTTTCAAATTTTGTCATATAAACAGAGGTCTTGGGTTCACCTTCTCACACACCATCAATGAAATAAGAATCTAACATAAGAATCTAACATCTCTTACTTTCTACATTCTTTTACATTAAAGTCACATTAAAGTCAGTACATATATATATAGATTGATTTTTAGAAGGGAAGAACTTATTAAAAATCAAGATTCTAAAATGACCAAAAGAACAAGAACTGTTTCCAAAGTGACCCAAAAAAAAAACAACCTCAGAGCAGTTTCTCTTCCTCACCAGGCAGCAGCTGTTGTTGCTTTTAGCTCTTTGCCTTTTAACCTTCTCAGGATATCTTAAACCATGTTTTGATGGGAGGCAATATTTACCAACTCTAATTAGTGTTTTTGCAGCTTGGATTGTATTCTGTAATTCGTATGACCTTTTGTTCCCAGCTTTTGCTCCTTTTTACAACTTTGAGGTACTGCAACAAATCAATGAGGGGCCCTTGTTCAGGAGTCAGGAGAATAAACAAAAAGACTCTCAGCCAGGTGGTTTCTGCCTGGCCTGGAGCAAGCATTTGGAGCAAGCATTTGGAGCAAGCATCTACAAATATATTTTTAAGCTTATTTTAAAATACAGATCTTTGATCAGATGCCTCAGCTTCTCTCACCAACTATTATTAGCTTGACTGTCCCTGTGTCTCAGGCTCTTGACCACTGCTGACTTTGTCTGAGAATAACCAGAGCTTCCGAGTCAGCACTCTGATCTTCCTTGAGCATCTGGAAGCTTCATGGACTTGGTCTATGCAAGCGTGAGGAACCAAGGGCCTGGGAAACAAATGTGGCCCTGCAGGCCTTTCTCTGTGGCCCTTGGCTCTCTCCAAAGGTCTTGCCCCACCTCCACAAGCCACATTCTTCATTGGTCCAGCTCCACCACTTCCCTGAGTGTCCTTGAATGGTTATATCCCCTCTGAGTTGCTTGGATGGAGGATTTAGAGGTGGGAGGGAGGGGTCCACCAACTTCTTTTCTCCAGTACTTTGTCTCTCTACACTTCCCTTAGTGATGACCTTCACTGACTATATGCCTTCACTTGTGCAAAGCCCACATTTACAACTCATATGTCCTCCAAACGTACCATCTATGAGTCAAACATTTCAGCGTTTCTCTGTGTATGTATGTGCTTCTGTAGAGCAATGGGCATATGCAGAGTTCCCAGTCCTCTTTCTTATTGCTAGCTGTAGCCTAACCACAAACTGTACTTACTGTTCTGACGCAGCTAGCTTCTTACTGGATAAGTAAGCAGCTTTCTTACTTTTGAAATACTACATGTGCTAAGCCTCAGCATCACCCAAATGAAATTAATTTAATTTCTAAATTTCTCCTACAGTTTCAATCTGTGTTTGAAATCAATAAATGTGGCTTAGCAGGAGAAGTGGGGAGATCAAATTTTGGTTTTGGTCTTTTAAAAATATGTAAATTCTTCATATCCTAATACAGTCGTACCTCGGAAGTCGAACGGAATCCATGCTGGAAGTCCATTCAACTTCCAAAACATTCGGGAACCAAGGGGCGGCTTCCGAAAGCTCCTGCAGCCAATTGGAAGCTGCGGAAGCCGCGACGGACATTCGGGTTCCAAAGAACATTCACAAACTGGAACAATCACTTCTGGGGTTGCAGCATTCAGGAGCCAAAACGTTCAACTCGCAAGGCATTCAGCTTCCAAGGTACGACTGTACACATGTACTTTTCAATTACCTAATATATTCAGTGAAAACTCTTCCAGATATCATTGTATTTATCCAAAGACCATGTCTATAAGCTGTCTGTTCATATGTTGCCAATGTTGTCATGCCATCAAGCCATATATTAAGGGGAATCGTATCTCTATTCTTCCAGTTCATCATATCAGTCTCTTGGCCACCATTATTGTGCGCAGAATTCATTTTTGCTGCCCTGTTGTCAATTTCCATACAATAGGTATATAGTTCAAGAGCATATTCACCTCTGAAAATCTTAATTATTTCCATGGAGTCTTGTTTCTATAGTCCAGCACTTTCTCCCAAAACTTAGTAAGTGTGGGACGCAGTAAAAGTCTATGTTTCAAAGAAGCATTGGTCCATATTGAGTGGGGAGATCAGATTATCTCAAAACATAATCATATGATGACAAGGTGCCTACATATTGTTTGATTCACTACCACGGCTCTCGTGATTTCCCTCACCTTATGGCAGTGATATAACTACATCCCATATCAGCATTTAACATTGCACTCTGTCATGTCTGGGTCTTCACTGACTGCGTAATATCGCATGACATAGCAGGTGTTATTGTCTGCCTCAGAGACATCAGAGCTGGAGGCAGTTTCAGTTCCTTTTCCCCAAGCACATAATAATGTATGCAAAATGACACAAGTTTATGCTCTCAATTGTACAAATGCAAAAAGAAAATAACTCTGCACACCTATAAATAGATTGTATTCTATTGCAAGAACATGAGATTCCACAATACTAAAGGAATGGCAGAGAACTAAACCAAGCACCTACCATTTCAATGTATAAAAAAAGTATTTTCCAAAGCAAGTACTGGATAATTCACCAATCAAAGGAGATGGGTTGAGAGTTTCTTGGTAATGGCCCCCTAAGTCTGCATCGTTAATTTAACAAAGGAAGCAGTTCTGAGCCAGAGAGGTAAATGGGTAGAGCCATTTACCTCAATTGTCTGCTAGTTAGAAAGAAAAAGGGCAGAGTTGGGGTGTGTGAGCTAGAAGCCAGATGCCGGCTGTGGGCTGGGCAGCTGAGAGACAGAGCCATGCCTGATTTCTGCTGGGATCCAAGGCTGTGGCTATGGGAGAAGCAAGACCTTATTGGAGGGACTGGGAGAGTTAATGCTGTGAGCCCCTCCATTGTAGGCTCAGGTTGTAAAGGTAAAAGATAAAGGGACCCCTGACCATTAGGTCCAGTCGTGGCCGACTCTGGGGTTGCGGTGCTCATCTCGCTTTATTGGCTGAGGGAGCCGGTGTACAGCTTCCGGGTCATGTGGTCAGCATGACTGAGCCGCTTCTGGCGAACCAGAGCAGCGCACTGAAACGCCGTTTACCTTCCTGCCAGAGCAGTACCTATTTATCTACTTGCACTTGACGTGCTTTCGAACTGCTAGGTTGGCAGGAGAAAATGTATATGATGGCACTATTGTATGTCAATCTATAAGTCTTATCCCATTTCTCTTTTCAATGTATGGTTCTGCTTGTACCTGTTATTACAAAACAAAAAAATACATGTTGTTGTTGTTTTTAAAAAACTCTGCAACAGAACTGGTTCAACAGTACAATCCTATGCATTTCTACTAAGAAAAAAGTACCGCTGAGTTCATTGGGTGGGCTTCTTTCCACTTAATTGCTCATAAAATTTCATCCTCCTTACAGCAGTGAGGGCTAGACACTCAGCTTTGTTTATTGCCAGGATGAGAAATCTACAACCCTCTAGACATTGCTGGCCTCCAACTCCCAAAAGCCTCAGCCAGCATGGCCAATGATCAGAGATCATGGGTGTCAAAGTCAAGTTACACCTGGAGACACACAGGTTCTTAATTCCTTGCTTAAAGGAACAAACTTGAAATTCTCATGTTCTTAGCAAGCTATGAGCTAGCACAGGCTTCCTCAACCTCGGCCCTCCAGATGTTTTGAGACTACAATTCCCATCATCCCTGACCACTGGTCCTGCTAGCTAGGGATCATGGGAGTTGTAGGTCAAAAACATCTGGAGGGCCGAGGATGAGGAAGCCTGAGCTAGCAGATTCTTTACTGTGGACAGGCCGTTTCTCTACGAATTCCACACTCCGTTTAATCATGATGCTTTTAATGGGGATCCCAACTTCATGGGGACCTCTCCCATAGACCTAATTTGCCATATGAACCAATCTGGACCTTGTATTCATCTTCTGAGGCCCTTCTTCATGTGCCCCCTCCTCAAGAGGTCTGCACAAAAACAGGCCTTTTCTGTGGTGGCTCCCTGTTTGTGGAATGCTCTCCCTAGGGAGGTTGACTTGGCATCTTCACTCCACATCTTCAGTCAAAAACTTTCCCCTAGGAAAACCAGGCCTTTGACTTTTAACTATCTGTGGCCTTTTACCTGTGGGCAGGCTGTTTCTAATGTATTTCTATTTCCTCTTGGTTTTAATGTATGTAGGGTTTACTGTCTGTCTGCTTGGGTGGTTGTATGTTGCTTTGGGCTGCCTGCAGGCATCTCTCGTTCTCTCTCTAAAAAGAAAAAAATGCAGATTTGTGTCATGTGCCTTGAATCCTTTAAATACCCAGCAACGCCCTGCTGGACCTGCAAAATATCTTCTCTAATATTGGCTAACAAAGGAATTCATCTGATAGAAAGGAGATCATTGACTGATCTACAAAGAGGATCTGATCAGCCAACAGAACTAATCAGCACAGCCCAACACCCCAAAGGCCTTTGTCTAACCTGAGGTAGGTTGCAAGACAGATGGTGAATGTCGATAGCTGCTGGTTGTTCCATAGTTTCTAATTCTCTCGAGCAGATAACAGGCAGCACCGAGAGGCGCTCAGAGCTAAATAATTGGTTGATGACTAATCCCTTCTTCAAAAATGAGAAAGCAATCAGTCCTGTGTTTTGCTGTCTGGGCTTTCCTCTACAGGTGGTATTAAACTTGGAGCCAGCCTTCCTAACGATAATATCCACAAAATGAATTTCCCCAGACTGGCACTTAAATTAAATTTAACCAGAGGCCTGACATGATTTAACAAAATCTCAGGAGGTGGGGGGTGGGGATCTAATTTTTTGTCAGAGTAAAAGCCACACGCAGAGAGAGGAAAAGCAGGGCAGCAAATGTCTAACTGTGTGGCTTTGCAGGGTGATTTGCTGAGCATTTTAGAATAATGTTTATGAGGATAACTAGATAACTGAACTCCAGTGCTCTGGAAATGTGTGTGTATGCATACACATGCACACACACGTTTTTAAAAGACACACTCGGGAAAACCAGAGGAGCCAACATCTAACTGTGTGTCTTTCTTGGTGATGGGACTACAGCAGCAGATGCTTAGATGCAGCAGTGGAGACCCTCTAGCTGTTCCTCCTGAGCCCACCAGTCAGTTCTCTCTGTTGGAAGGCAGAGCTGTGAGTGCCACACAGTCTGTTCTGAACAACTAATCTGATGCCTCAGAGATGTGATGAAGCATTACTGATGCTAAAGATAAGATTCTGCTGCTGACCTGGTCAATTTCTGAACAGGGAATGAGGACCAGGTGCCACCTTGTCCTTGCATTCAGGCAGCAAAATGTCCTGGGCTGGCTGGCCCTGTTTGTATTTTAACAACAACAACAACAACAACAACAACAATTTATTTATTTATTCCCCAGTCACTCTGGGTGGCTTCCAATAAAATATTAAAATACAATAGTATATTAAACATTAAAAGCTTCCCTAAACAGGGCTGCCTTCAGATGTCTTCTAAAAGTCTGGTAGTTGTTTTCCTCTTTGACATCTGGTGGGAGGGCGTTCCGCAGGGCAGGTGCCACTACCGAGAAGGCCCTCTGCCTGGTTCCCTGTAACTTCACTTCTCACAGCAAGGGAACTGCCAGAAGGCCTTCGGCACTGGACCTCAGTGTCCAGGCAGAACGATGCAGATGGAGATGCTCCTTCAGGTATACTGGACTGGGGCCGTTTAGGGCTTTAAAGGTCAGCACCAATGCTTTGAATTGTGCTCAGAAATGTACTGGGAGCCAGTGTAGGTCTTTCAAGAATATGTATTAGGATAAGTAGATAACAGAACTCTAGTGCTATGGAGATAGATACACACACACACACACACACACATTCCTAATTTGAGTGTTCTCTCCCCCAAGGGGACTCATTAACCGGGCAGAATTAGGATGGCTAAGTTTCCCACTTTATGGGGGACAGCCCTCTATTTTGAAGGGTTGTCCAATGATGGTCCTCTGTTTGGGAGTGTCCTCTATTTGAGGGCTGTCCAGCCCAAGTATGGTTTAACAGTGAGGAACTATGAAAAGGGAGAGCAGGTGAGCCTTGAAGTTGCTCATCAACAGCTAACAGTGTACAGTCAACAGACCATAGCACAAGCCACTTGGTGTCCAATGCAATTGCATGCACCTTATTTCTGTTCAAGTTTTAGCTGCTGTTTCTAAATTTGCATCTGATGCGCATGCATTACTGTATGCAAACTGGTGTTCTCTCTTTTGGTGATGCAAATCCTCTGCTTTGGCCATGCATCACGGGCCACACCCTATGGAAAATGCAACGCTGAGCAATTTATATCAAATAGCAATGTTCAAAAGTGATGCATACATTAATAGCCATAGTCTGTGCATTTATACACTGCATTTCCACAAATGCATTGTTTGTGCTGCGGTTGGTGATCCAAACCAGCCTTACAGCAGTCCTGAAAGGTAGATCAGTGTTATTATCACCATCTTGCAGGTGTAGGGCTGAGGCTCAGAGAAGGTGGCTTTCCTGGGGCCACCTGCTGAGGAGTCTGTGTCCATTTCCAGCTTCTCCCAAACTGGTGGAATTCTAGCACAGGATATTTGTGTCCTGAAACATCCTAGCACATTCCTCTACATTTCCTCTGCTATCTTTATCTTTTAACAGGGAGTGATCTCAGCGAGGAGAGACATGAAAACGAAATTTAACAAGCACTAAGAAGTGTATTTCTGGCTTTTCCAAATGTGTGTGCGTCTGTCTTTTAACTGAACTTATAAATCTGGAGAAGATATAACGGGGAGTGTGAGCGGGGGGGAACCTTGCCTGAAGAAAGATAAGGAAGATGAAATGATAAAAGTCAGAGGCAAGCTGTTAAACTAATTTAGCAATCGAATGAATGAAAGGATGCAGAGCTTTTATCAGGGTGGGTTTGTACTGCCTGCAAGATTTGCCTGGAGCATCACTGACCTTTAA
Organism: Podarcis tiliguerta; assembly: GCF_965153285.1. Taxonomy (NCBI): domain Eukaryota; kingdom Metazoa; phylum Chordata; class Lepidosauria; order Squamata; family Lacertidae; genus Podarcis; species Podarcis tiliguerta. The sequence continues at coordinate 6,775,533 of NC_139542.1, forward strand.
AATTACATTTTGCGCCCAAATATTGTTCTGTTTTTGCTATTTTGCAGCCTCTGTTTATCAAGCTGCTCCCGTTCTATTTACCTTGGGCCTTTCAGAAGCAATTATACAAGAGATGAGAAGCAGCCGCAGATAATATGGGCATGGAGTAATAAAAGGAAGGAGAGAGGGAGAGATTCTTGGGCATAGCTGAGCAAGAAGAAGACTCCAGACCCTACTGCACAAGGCCAGTTAGAATGGTGCCTGTTCCCATTTGGCCCCGTGCGTGTTTGGCGGTGGGGAGAGCACCTTTCCCCTCCCTCCACTTCTGGTGCTCCTGGTTGACATCTCAACCCATGGGCTCATCATCGGAGGAAGACTTAGGAAGCCCCAGCATTGTACCAAGTTTCAGGTCTGGCTCCATCTGGGGATGGCGAGCCAGGACCCTTAGATGAGTCCAAAGCAGGGCTGCGCTGCATCATACAGGAGTCAGGATTATGATGGCATGGCTGATTGAGTTCTGTAACCATGTAATCATGTGATGATTGATTTTATACACCTGTATTGTATTTAACTACTTGTTATGAGCCTGAACACTAGCTGTGCCTGTGAATACTTTCTTTATCCTGAGCAAACCGTTTTGTATGATTGGGTAAGATATAGTATGAGACTGATATTTTCTAATTTTTATGGTTTACCACACATTGTAATTGGAGTGCTATTTTGTATCATGCAGCTTTTCAGACTGATGAAGCGTGTAGTGAAACCTGTAATATATCCGGAGAACAGGTCTCCTTTTGTCCGCTTGTGTTATTCTCACCAGGGTGGTGGCTTTGATTTGCCTTTCCATGATTGATCCATGCATATGGCTTTGTGTTCCCAACTCAAGACCCATTGAAGAACATCTCATCCAGTTCAATCTTTGAAAAACAGCTTTGAACAACTTTTTCATATTCCCCAGCGTGCTACCCTTGCCGTTGTGGCGGCACGGGGTTGCCGTTCTGTGATTGGACTTACGCTACCTGTTGAACGGTTCATTTATCCAGTCTGTATAATGTTTACTGCACATGTAACTTTTTAAGATAGAGTTGTACTTTTATCCACTTCATGTTTACAGTATCTCCAGGCTTTGTCTTGCACACGGCACCTTAGTAAGTTTGTTGTTTGAATGGTTATAAGTTTACCTCTATTCTAGCTATTATTCTAGTAAATTTGGTTTTATACTTATAAGCCAGTTTGTGGTGTTGTTTCTTTGTTGTATGATTGAGTTCTGACCCTGTGGGGGAGATGGTACCTCAAAGGCCTGACTGAAGCCCGCCCCATCCAGAGTAAAAGTTTCCTTTCAAGGAGACCTCTGGACCAAGGCAGCAGATAGGAATCAGCTCAGGTCAAGGTGTGGTTCCAGGACCTCACAGAATCATAGATTTATAGATTTATAGAGCTGGGATGGACCCCAGGTGTAATGTAGTCCAATGCGGAAATTACAGCTAAAGAATCCCTGACAGATAGCCGCCCAACCTCTGCTTAGAAATCTCCAAGGAAAGAGAGCCCACAACCTTCCAAGGGTCAAACAGCTCTTACCACAAGAAAGTTCTTTCTAATGTTCAGTTGGAATCTCCTTCCTTGCAATTTGAAGCCATTGATTTGGGTCTTTGTGGGATGTAATCCACTGGGAGCAGTCAAGTACAACATTCCTTGTAATGCTAGAGAAGACATGTGAGGGACTGTTTGGTCCAGCCAGTTGAAACTTCCTTCTGGCTGGAGCATCCTTCCTTTTGCATGTGATAGAAGGTGGGCGTGACTTAACCTGTCCAGGTAACAAAAGGACAAGTCATGCAGCAGACCACTCTCTTTTTCCTTCTTCCTTTCACCATGTGAACTGCTGGATTGCTTGCTTGCAGTCACTGGGACTATTCTCCCACATGGGGTAGATCCACATGTACATATTTGTAACTAAGTCTGCCTTCAGGGATCACACTGTGCTCTGCCTGATGCAAGTAAACTTCTTTTATAAGCTTTGAATAAGATTGTGGCATCTTCATTCTTTTAAGAGGGACATGCAATTCATTCTGAGACAGACTGAATTGTATAATAGTGAGAGGCTCACACGAGCCTGCAACCAGCTATCCTCTGTGCTGTGTGAAGGGGAATGCACTATGCTAAGTAAAGAAACTTGCTAACGCAAGTTAGGAAGGATATTAATACACAATATATCCTCTCCTGCCACCCTGACTATTCCCAGTCTTCCCCTCTGGACCAGCAGAAAGCCTCCAAATTAATCCACCCCATGCCAGACTGGAAGAGCTGCTGGAACAAAGCGGTGTACCAGCTCTGTGCTTTGACTTTAACTGGAGCTGCTGAGCATGACCTTAGACTGCCTTGGCCTTGTCTCTCATCTGCAGCTATTTGACTATGGAACACCCTGATTGTGGCCTTGCCTCCCACCTGACCCTTTGTTTTGTATTCCAGTTACCTGGACTAGACTTAGTCATAGTAGTGATGGTGGTGACCATGATGCTGGCTGAGAATGGGTTTGATCCTGCCTTGCCCTAAGCGTTCCTTCCAACTCTAGGATTCCTGGTCTCCCAGGTCCTGATCTGGCACTTTAGCCTGTATATAACAGAAGGATTTATCCAAGTCCTTCAGTGTCCCTTAGATGCCCTGTGACCCTGCCATCTCATGCCTGTTCCAACATCACCTTAGCAGGGTGTTCAGTTGTTTCTTTGGGTGTTCCTGGAAATTAGCCGGGGACATGTTTTATTTTCCCCTCTGGGAGAGGAAACAACCATGCATGTTTTCCATTCCAGAAAGAAAACGCGCCAATTAATTTGGAGTGGGTGGAATGAAGAAACACAACCAAAGCCTGATTCTGCCCCAGCCTTTCAAGTTGTATTAGACAGAGCGGTGAAAGCAATCATTAAAAGCAACACCCTGCAAGCATTTGGCTTGGTTTACATGGAGGCCGAAAGCAAAAACAACATAAAGATGGATGAGTTTGTTAAAAAGGAGAGCAGAATTCAGGTATCGCTTGTGGAGAAAATGAATAGCCCTTTCTTATCCCTGGGAACCGGCCACAAATTCAGCTTCCCTTAATGACCCAGGTCATTAGTAGCTTACAGACCGACTGAAAAATAGTGACAGCCTGGCATTCACTGATAGAATGAAAATGGGGTGTCATTCAAGGTTGATGTCAGGGAGATGCAATTCAATGGTTGTGATTTCTGTTTGGGCACCAAATTCTTGAGTAACTCCCATTCACTTCATGGAGGCTTACGTAGGAGAGGCATAATGGCTGGTACCCATTAATTGTATTGGTGTGTCTTGTGATTTTGTACCATACAGTGTTGTGTTTTCATACAAGTGGGGCTTGGTCCCTACAACTGGCAGGTAAGACCCTGTTGTAATGCCACCTCTGGGTGCTGCCTGACTAGCATTGACTATTGTTAGGGTCTTTTTGGTGGTGGTTCCCCATTTTTGGAATGCCTTCCCTGGTGAGCTGTGTCTCTCATCATTAACACACATTTGAATTTGAAAACACTGTTTACTCAGGCATTGGATGGCTGAAAGATACCATTGCTGGCAACAAACCATTTCTTATTTGGCATTTATCTCTGTTTGGGGAGGGCAGAAGGGACTGTTGCTGCTCAGTGTGGTTAAGCAAACACCTGAGCAAGAGTTTTGGGTGGAGCTTCCCGAAATGAAATTTTGCACCGTTTCAAAAATTCCGCAACCCTTCAGAAAATACATATTCCATAAGACAAGTTATGAATTCAAACAACACTTGCTGGCTTTGAATTCCTTTGTTCAGCCTGGAAACCTTTCAACACAGAGCCTCATTTGTTCTCTTGAAATTAATTGCACAAATACCTGCAGCGTCTTGTGTCAGTTAATGATTTATCCCCACAACACATGGAGAATGGTGAAATGCAGGACAAAGAATGTCAAATGTTGGATCTTAATATACAGATAGTGATTGGGCAGACAGCAACAGTGCCTGGAGACAGACAGACAGGTCATGCATCTATAGCAGTGACCAGAGGAGGAATGACTGCTGAGAGGAATGCACAGAAAATAAACACTATGATACATCTGTAGCAATGAAGCAGGACACCTTCACCTGCCCCAGCTGTAACGAAGCATATCTCGCCATTATCGGTCTCTACAGCTGCAGCAGCCACTGTGACTTCCCAATGGTTTGACATCACCCCCAAAGGCAGACTCCTCCATTGCCTCCTGAGATAGATGGATAGCAGCCAAGGCAGCTGTTTCATTCTTCATAGAACCATCTCATCCAACCCCCTGCAGTTCAGGTATCTCAACTAAAGCATCCATCTCAAACCGACAGACATCCAACCTCTGCTTAAAAACATCAAATGAAGGAGACTCCCAAGGGAGTCTGTCCCACCCACAACCACCCGAGGGAGTCTGTTTTCCTTCCCTGAGCTGCAGCTGTTACTGGGTATTGTGGCACATAACAAATGCATCATCTGCAATCCTGCAAACGTTCCTCAGTCCCTTATCAATGGAAAGATGAGAAACGAAATTGGCCAATCCGCCCATCTTTTACCCACAAGGCCAACTGCAGCTCAACAGCTCAGTAACTGTCATGATCCTTGACCATCTTAAGAACATAAGAAGACTCTGTTGGCTCAGGCCAAAGGCCCATGTAATTGAACATTATCTTCCTGCTTTTGCAGCTAACACCCAGCTAATGGCATGCACAGATCGCAAGCCACTAAGCCAAACACAATGAAACGAAGAGATGTGGCAGGTTCCTGGAAGGGCCCATAGATGTTGTTGTTGTTGTTGTTGTTGTTGTTGTTGTTGTTGTTGTTTTAGGTTTTCTTTTTTTAAAACATACACACAGTTAATCTTAAACACCTCACTGGTTTAGGATTTTATGAGCCAACCTCTGCCAGGCACTACAGGGGAGAAAGCTATGCAGCAGATCCAACTTGATCTTAAAAGAAAACTAATTACATCAACCCCGTGTTCCTTCAAACAGGCTTTTTTAATCGAACAACGCTTACATCGTGTAGGGTGCTTGTGAAAATATAAACAGCTATTCACCTGCTGAAAATCCCATTAGAGCCAAAAGAAAAGAAGGTGAATTGAACTGAATGAAAGCCTGAACTTTCTCAAAATGTATTTGGAGTCTGCTGTTTAGTAAATAATTAATGGGTACAAATCCTGGCTTTGGTTCAAGATTATAAAAGAGCAAGTATTTTAGAGACCAGAGCAAGTATTTCAGATACCAATATTCCCCCGGGGGCATCCAAACTCGCCACTGTTGACAAAACTTAAAATATAAAATATATTTTCATTTCATTTCGTTTTATTAAGTGGCACCATCAGTTCCTAAACTTACCTCCTTCCTTTTCCCATGGACTATGCTTTTCTGGATTCATTGCAGTGTTGAGGGTGCTGGCCCCCCGATTCAAAATATTGAGGGGGCTGGATCCCCTTGGAGCCCATATACCCGGCGCCGGTGGGCACGTCTGTGCAATTGAGAACTGTTGTGGACATTTCATGCAGACCACAACTCTCTCATCCTCAGCTGCAACACATGCCAAAATTCCCCCCCCCCCACACACACACACATGATTGCCACCTGTCCCTAGAAAAACGCGATCATCCTTTTCTGGAGAAAAGTGTCCCCTGTCCTGTTTGGATGCCTTTGAGCAAGAGAGGGGGGGTTTCATGGGCCTGGTTTTGTTGGGATACTGCCAGGGAGACAAAGTCCATCATGACTCCACGTTGTCTCCGGACGTCCATTGATCTCCCGTAGACACGCAGTATCAGCAATTAGCGGCACGAGCTCCAGAAATAGCTTGCCACATTCCAGAGCCAATGCACGCTCTATCAGCAAATAATGCACAGCGAAAGATGCACTCAGGAGAGCATTATTTACAAGTTTATTTCTGCGTTGATCAGAACAAAGAAAAACATGACTGCCTGCTTCAGTGTTCCGGCACCGAGAGAAACGAAAACAAAGACACAACAGAAACATCCTGTGAAACAGGAAATACGCAGGCTGTGAGACAAACATCCTAGAATCATAGAATCATAGAATCCTGCTCCCTTTTAAGGTGGAACGGAAATGTCCTAACAGGTCCAGAGGGGGCGGGATTTGCTTGGGAAGAGGCAGGTGTGTGGGAGGGTGTCGAAAAGTGAGAGGGGGTGTTGCACTTTTGCAGATGCCTTGTGCATCTGGTTCGAGGGAGAGTTTGCATGGGCAGCGAGAAGGAAGGATGGCTGGCCAAAGCGCAACATTGGAAGAAAATAAATCACTGAGTGCAGTGCAGCAGCCAAAACATGAGGGCAATTGCCCCCCCCCCCAACTCCTTCCTTGCAAAGGTATTGGTGAGCCAGCTCAAATTCTTGCTTTCTGATTGTATTTACAGTTGTAAATTAAAGTGCTTTATTATTATTATTATTATTATTAATTATTAAATAAAGTGCTGTAAACCATGTGTGCCATTGCAATGGATTGCTTTGAAGTCATTTCTGCAGCAGCAGCAGAAGAAGAAGAGTTTGGATTTGATATCCTGCTTTATCACTACCCAAAGGAGTCTCAAAGCGGCTAACATTCTCCTTTCCCACGACAAACACTCTGTGAGGTGAGTGAGGCTGAGAGACTTCAGAGAAGTGTGACTAGCCCAAGGTCACCCAGCAGCTGCATGTGGGGGAGCGGAGACGCGAACCCGGTTCACCAGATTATGAGTCCACCGCTCTTAACCACTACACCACACTGGCAGCAGGTAAATTAAGTGGTAGAGTCCCCAATTCACCCTACCGACCTGTCCCATATTTTGCCTGACCAAAGGTGGCAAATCTACCTGCACATCATGGTTAGGCTTCTGCAGGGAGGGGGAGAATTCTTTTGGCTTAGAGGTTGTATTGCAACCAAGCAATAGATAAATCTTGTTAAATAAAAATAAATAAATAAATAAAATTGCACACAGAAATGTAAGCAGAATTTCACTGACACTGATGAATTTCCACAACGAGGTTTTTCTTTTAAGAGAAAAGATCTTTTAAGAAAAAAGACTATATCTGATGTGGAAATTAACTTGAGATTGGGGGAGAGGGGGAGGAGAATGAGAAACTGAGATGGACATATTCACTGATCCCTAATTAAAACAAATTTACAAGTTCTACGACAAAAGCCAATGGAAAGAAACAAATGGTTTACTCTTGAATTATCATTCACATTTATCTTGCCCTGGTATTGTTAAAGGCTCTCATAATTTATCACATGTTTTTAGCATTCAGTTCCATCATTCCTCAATAACTATTGGCCTGTTTGGGTAATTAGCATTAGCTATTGAACATTCCAGCGACTTTGCTATTGATCTACTGTGTAAAAATGCTTGATCTATAGCTGCAAATATTTGACTGATCCATGGATGCTCTGTATTTATTTATCACAGTTGAACAAGAACATGCCCTATACGGCTGACAATAAAATAAGCACAAAAGGAGACGATCACATGAAATATCACAATACAAAATCCGGCATGGCCGATGGTCCATCAATATTTGTAGGGAAATATCTGGAGAGTCTGTTTTCCTTACCCCGGGCTGAGAAACTTAGGTATGAATCAAGTGGTCGTTTTTGGTTCAAACATTGCCTACCCTCCAATACCAGAGTGAGGCAAACCGGGACATGACCTCGACAAAGGCAGCACCCTGTCTTACTCAAACCCGGCCCCTCTCTTGGCTCCCTCCCTCGCACCTTCACTTGCCGCAGCTTGCCGCAGTCACCGCAGTCACCGCATTCACCGCAGCCACCACCACAGTCGCTGCCGCCATACTTACGGAAGCTGGTGTCCACTTCCGGAAGCTGGTACCACTTCCAAAAGTGGGGCCTCGGCTTCCAGAAGTAGGTCAACCAGAAAGCTGTAGTAGAAGGAGGAGGAAGGATGGACAATGTGTGGGAATAAAGTAAGCTGGTGTTGTCTTTTGGTTCCATTTTTTGTTGTTGCTCCACACTCTGGTGTGAGCCAACTAGACTTACTTCACCTATCCAGGCAGGCTATTTGATCCTTCTGGCCAAGAACAAGCCAAAGAGGGCTTCCTGTTCCCATTGAGCCTAAAGGGAGACATTGGACACCTGTGGTGCTTCAGATATGAAGTCTTCATGGCCCAGTGCCTCTCCTCGCGTGCACTTGAGAACTCCTACAAGAGCAATTGTCGAGCACAAGCACACAGGCACATTAGCATTTCTAAGAAAAAAGCACACCAAGAACTCAGGCCAATGTAAGTTTCAATAGTGGGAGTGGTCCCTACTTGCAAATAGTCAGATTCAACATTTTCCACACACAGAAAAGCTCAAGATACATGTTGATCTACTCACACATACCGTAGTTGTTTTCTCTGAGAAATGTAGAAAATAACAGGATATATTTATCTGAAAGTCTTCAAATGTACACGACCCTTTAAAAATTAGCTGATGAAGGTGAATAGATCGAAAGAGGGCCCTGTCCTGGTCTCTGATCCATAACTGACTTCTGCTCAATGATTGAAACTCTTCACGTCAAATCTGACTATGGACTAACATGAACATGAACTATGGACTAACATCTCTACTCATAAACTCTTATTTCTAATTCTGTAACAAATCTTTAGGAGTTTGAGTTTGTAATCTCTGTTAGAGTTTGTAATCTCTATTTGAGTTTGTAATCCTTATCAGAATACATACTTTTGAATGGATTAGTTTTTGTTATTATTGACTGTTGATTTTCTTGGTATATTTAATAACATTAGCATTTCTGACAGGATGTGCAAATGGTATTTTGATCCTTCTGGCGAATCCACACCACGATCAACTCCCGCCAGGAAACCTGTGTCCCCACTGTGGAAGGATGTGTGGATCCAGAATTGGCCTCCACAGTCACTTGCAGACTCACTGTTAAGACCGTGTTCATGGAAGACTATCTTACTCAGCTAAGAGTGATCGCCAAAGGAGAAGAGGAATACCATGTTTTAAAGCAATGGCGTGTGGTGAAATTTTCAGTAGGGGAACAGTTAGGGCCAGAGGCACCAGCTTGAGAGGGTGATGGGAATTCAAACACACAAGATGCGTCTCCCTCCCTATGCATTGCAGCAGCTTCCCAGGCTTTGGGAAGGTGGTGCCAGGGGAACATTTAGGGGACTTATCTAGTAGAGATAGAGAGCTGCAAGCTTTAACTTTATTTATTTTTTTTTGGTCTGGGAGTCTAATTCTCAACCTGATGTCCCTCTCTGCTGCTTTGAAAACATTATCTACTAGCACTGCATTCTTTTGTTTCATTTTGCCTAAGGGACTACGCAAGCCCTCGTTTCTTCTCAAAGGTTTCCTACAGCCACCGTTAAAGGGATTTTGCAAGGCCTGAGCTTGAAGCAAAGCTCTTTGCAAGACCTCAGCTTCTCCGCAAGCTCATTAGCTCGTCATAGGGCTGCTCCGGGGCAGGGGATGTGGTAAAGGTACATCATAAATCATCCTGAACTTTTGGGACTGGGGCGAGAAAGAAATCCAAGCAAGCAATAAAATAAGCCTTAAGGCATTTTGAACGAAAGAAAAGCTTTTTACAAGTTAATTAAAATAGAATTGGCTTAGCCAGCTACACCACCGTTTGATTTTAAGGGATCTCAGTTGTGCCTTTAATGGGGAAGGGTGAGATGTTCCCAAAGCAGAGATGAGGAGATGATGTTAAACTGCAGCTCCTACCTCCCCTAATTACTGGCCATGGTCACTAGGGCTGATTAGAAATGGAGTCCAATAACATTTGGAATGAAACAGGTTCTCATACGAACATAGGCAGCTGCCTTAGTCAGATCATTGGTCTATCTAGCCTGGTGGCAGTGGCTGTCTAGAGTTCCAGGCAAAGAACATTCTCAGACCAACCTGGGGATATTGGACATTGAGCCTGGGAGCTTCTGCCTGATCCATGCTGGTTCAAACCAAAGATCTTTTTATCTAGCTCTGCATTCTGCCTCCAACCTTGGCAAGCTGGACACCTCTAGGAAGCCCACAAGGAAGACCTGAAGGCAGCAATTCTCTCTCACTTCTTGAAATTGGCACCTGACTCTCAAACGGTATCTTTCTGCTGCACGTGGAGGGTCTGTTTAGTGACTGTCACAAATAGCCATTGATAGGCCAGTTCTCTCTGCATTGCACTAATCACTTCAAAAAGCCAACTGAACCATCAGGTATCAAGGACGTTCTTCAGAGTTTCCTTTTAAGAACCCCAAACTAATCATTGCAATAATGGCAACACCTCATTAAATTATGATTGACGGTGATAAAAGAATTAATTCCGCCAGAGTCTGAAGAGTAATTGAATATGCTGCTAGCTTAAATGACTTCTGTCCTTGCAGTCATTCTCACTTAGAAGCTGAAGATGCCATCTGTTGGGGCTTTGAAGTGAGAGCATCATTAATTTCTTGCCATCCAATCACAGCGTATGAAGAGCAATCGACAGCCCTGTTTATTCTTTCTTCTCCAGCTGATGATGGCATTGTCACACATTTTAAACTAGGGAATGACAACCAGAGCTCTAGGGGTTCAGTCTGGGGGTTTCCTTCATACTTCTGGAAAAGTGCCCCCCCCCCAAAAAAAACCCTCCTCCATTTATTATACATCTCAGATGCTCCTTCTTATCCACACTACAGCATTTTTGTTTATATGGAGTAAGGTAAAGGTAAAGGGACCCCTGACCATTAGGTCCAGTCATGACCGACTCTGGGGTTGTGGCACTCATCTGGCTTTATTGGCTGAGGGAGCCAGTGTACAGCTTCCGGGTCATGTGGCCAGCATGACTAAGCCACTCTTGGCGAACCAGAGCAGCGCACGGAAACGCCGTTTACCTTCCCGCCAGAGCGGTACCTATTTATCTACTTGCACTTTGACATGCTTTTGAACTGCTAGGTTGGCAGGAGCAGGGACTGAGCAACGGGAGCTCACCCCGTTGTGGGGATTCGAACCACCGACCTTCTGATCGGCAAGTCCTAGGCTCTGTGGTTTAACCCACAGCGTCACCCACGTCCCTGTTTATATGGAAACATACCTATAATCAAATTGTAAAGTTGGAAGGGATCCTGAGGGTCATCTAATCCAACCCCCTGCAATGCAGGAAAGGCAACTAAAGCACCCATGATAGATAGCCATCCAAGTTCTGCTTTGTCCTAACCATCTAATTCAGCTTCCAGGACTCAGGCAAGTACCTTAATGCAGCCTTCGCCAACTTGGTGCGCGCCAACTGTTTTGGACTCTAGTTCCCATCAGCCCCAGCTAGCATAGCCAATGGTCAGGGGTGACAGGGGTTGTAGTCCAACAACATCTGTATGTATGTATGTATGTATGTATGTATGTATAAATTTGGGTGGCCCTACTTTTCATACCAAGTGGGCCACAAGAGTCCTTCAACACAGAACCCACAGACCACACACTGTCTTGTTGGAGGGGTGAAGCTAAAATCTGAAGCCCCCCTGCCAGCCCTTGCACTACCTTCCCAAAGCTAGCTAAGTGAGGGACCCTGCCAGAGCCCTCACACCACTTCTTTTACAAAATTTCAGGAATTAGTTAGCTTTTTCAAGCTTCTCTTTCTGGCAAATCGCTGTCTGTTGCCCTGACCGCCTCCAGGTTGGACGAAAGTGCTACCTTGCAGCAGTGATCACCAAAAGCCGTGAAGGATCATTGAACCAGCAGATTGCCTGTCTTCTCCTGCTCTGCTGGGAAATATAAATGTATTTCTCTGCTGTAAAGAATCTAGGAAGGGAAAGTGAGATGGAATTTCAACTTTTAAGGGTTCTGAATGTGGCCTCCCCGGAGGACAGTAACTCTTGGTTAGACATCCATGTAAGTGCTGCAAGATACTGTTATGGTTTATTAATGTGCAGTCATTGTGACCTCCAAGGGTTAATTAATAATGCTGGGATCTTTATGCAATTACCTCTCCAAAATATTTGATGAGGAAAATCCTGTTCCTGGGGTGATAGACAGAGTCAGGGACTGATAGAGAGGCATTAACCAATAAAGAGGCAGTGCAAAAGAGGTCTGCCAATTTAGGAAGTCGGTTGCTTACATGATAAGGAATCGTAGAATTGTAGAATTGGAAGGTGTTCCAAACCCCTGCAATGCAGGAATCACTGCTAAATAGTCACTGACAAATGGCCATCCAGCATCTGTTTAAAAGCCACCATGGAAGGAGCATCCATCACCTTCTGAGAGAGTCCATTGAACATTCAAAAATCTCTTACCATCAGAGAGTTCTAATGTTCAGTCGGAATCTCCTTTCTTGTCATTGGAACCCATTAGTTCAAGTCCTATCCTCTAGAGCAGCAGAAAACAAGGTTGCTTTGGCCCAGTATACCTGAAGGAGCGTCTCCACCCCCATTGTTCAGCTGAGGTCCAGCTCCGAGGGCCTTCTGGCGGTTCCCTCCCTGTGAAAAGTGAGGTTACAGGAAACCAGGCAGAGGGCCTTCTTAGTGGTGGTGCCTGCCCTGTGGAATGCCCTCCTATCAGACGTCAAGGAAATAAACAACTACCTGACTTTTAGAAGACATCTGAAGGCAGCCCTGTTTAGGGAAGTTTTTAATGTTTTATGTTTTGTCATGTTTTTAATATTCTGTTGGGAGCCGCCCAGAGTGGCTGGGGAAACCCAGCCAGATGGGCAGGGTGTAAACAATAAATTGTTGTTGTTGTTGTTGTTGTTGTTGTTATATTCCATATGACAGCTCTTCAGATATTTGAAGACAGCTAACATATAATTTGATTTGATTATTTAATTTCTTTACCACTATATAAAACTGCCCACTCACAACTGGCAGATGCAGCGAGTTTATTTTGAACCTAAATAGTACAGTACAGTACTTCAAAAATGTTTTCAGCAGTGTGTCTCTCTGGGTTCCCTGCTCCCCTCTGATCCCAAATGACAGAGCATATGCTTGTAAATTTCAAAGTGCTAATTAAACTAAACGTGCCTAAGTAAGGAACTTTTAATACATTTCTTCCAAAAAGAAAAAAGAAAAAGGAAAGACAAACATGGTCTCCCATTATCAAGAAGGAAAGCAAATACCAGTCTGCTAAAGGAGTTTTAATGGGCTGTGCCATCTGCATTTCAAATGTTGGCTGCCCACATTGAAATCTTTTGACTCCAACATCCACATTTAACCTCTCCCCACAGAAAGTGACACATTGGAGACCCTGCCTGCGCTGCTCCGGCACAACCGCTGTAATGTTTTGTGGTTATTAAAGTCTATGGGGTACAGCCGCCAAAGCACTCGCTGCCAGATTACTCTAATCGAAAATTGCACGATGCAAAATTGAACCATCCTTTAAGAGCTCAGGAAAGGGAGTAATTGGAATGAAATCGAAATCCTTCCCTCTCCCTGCCCCCCACTAAATTAAGGAGTAGCGGCTTGGTTTTAAATCCCTTCTAACATAGAGAGACCCATAGACTGCAGGATCTCTGGAAAGCTGATTGTTGGACTGAATTCTTCACATGAGGGCGGGTGGCGCTGTGGTCCAAACCACTGAGCCTCTTGGGCTTGCCGATCAGAAGTTCAGCAGCTCGAATCCCCGTGACGGGGTGAGATCCCGTTGCTCGGTCCCAGCTCCTGCCAACCTAGCAGTTCGAAAGCATACCAGTGCAAGTGGATAAATAGGTACCACTGCGGTGGGAAGGTAAACAGCATTTCCATGTGCTTAGTCATGCTGGCCACATGACCCGGAAAGCTGTCTGTGGACGAACGCCAGTTCCCTCAACCTGAAAAGCAAGATGAGCGTCGCAACCCCATAGCTGCCTTTGACCCGTCTTAACCGTCCAGGAGGTTCTTTCTCTTTTACCTTTTGCCATACCTTTCAAGTACCCCAGAAAAAGCAAGGCATCCCATATTTTTCTTGCTAATTAAAATCTTGAAAGATAAAATATTCTGGTTAAGTATAATAGTAGTGGCAGGTGTTGAACTTCAGTATACTTTCTTCATCTCCTTTATTTATACCATATGTGCTGCATCAGGAAGATTTTGGACATAAGATGGCAGAACAGAGTCTCAAACAAAGATGTGCTCTTCCAAGTACAGATTCCCAGCATGTTCACACTCCTACCTCAGTGACATCTACGCTGGCTTGGTCATGCTTACAGAATGGAAGATGGCAGGATCCCCTAGGATGTGTTCTAAGGGGAGCTGGGTTCAGGCACCAGGACAGTTGGCAGACCAACTCTGCTTTTCAAAGTTGTCTGCAACCATGACATGAAGGCTGGCAACATTGACCCTGCCATGTGGGAATCCCTTGCAGATTATCACAGTGCCTAGGGACAGGCGGTCTGGTCATGTATCCACAGCAGTGAGCAGAGGAGGAATGACCACTGGGAGGAACACAGAGAGAAGAAACGCCATGGTGCATCTGCAGCAGCACGGCCAGACGCCTTCATCTGCCCCAGCTGCAGCAAAACATGTCTCTCCTGTATCAGTCTCTGCTTCCCCAGCAGGCTCACTCCTCCAATGTCTGCCAAAACAGATGGATGCCTACAACATTTATTTATTCGATTTCCCTTCACTTCTTAGCTGACTAGTTCCCAGAGTGGCTTACAGGAACAAAGTAATCACATTAAAATGCAACAGAGCAGCAATTAAAATGATATTTAAAATCCATCAGTCAAAACAATCAAGGGCAGGCGGAATGACAGATCTGTTGGTTAGGGAACCAAAGTGTAGCAAACCCAACTGAGTTATAATTAATAAATCCTGAAGTGCTGATTCAGGTGGTTGCTTTTGGGGAATGAAGGGAATGTAGCCTTCAAGCTGAAGAACATTCCCTACCCTGCTCTACACCCATTTTTTCTATTAAAAAGAACCTGGACCTGAGCTCAGAAGGTCATTCCACAATAGGGGTGCCCATAAGGATCTGGTAACACCTTGGATCTGGTAGATTATTGTTGTTGTTTAGTCATTTAGTCGTGTCCGACTCTTCATGACCCCATGGACCAGAGCACGCCAGGCACTCCTGTCCTCCACTGCCTCCCACAGTTTGGTCAAACTCATGTTAGTAGCTTCGAGAACACTGTCCAACCATCTCGTCCTCTGTTGTCCCCTTCTCCTTGTGCCCTCCATCTTTCCCAACATCAGGGTCTTAAAGGTAAAGGTAAAGGTACCCCTGCCCGTACGGGCCAGTCTTGACAGACTCTAGGGTTGTGCGCCCATCTCACTCAAAGAGGCCGGGGGCCAACGCTGTCCGAAGACACTTCCGGGTCACGTGGCCAGCGTGACATCGCTGCTCTGGTGAGCCAGAGCCGCACACGGAAACGCCGTTTACCTTCCCACTAGTAAGCGGTCCCTATTTATCTACTTGCACCCAAGAGTGCTTTCGAACTGCTAGGTTGGCAGGCGCTGGGACCGAACAACGGGAGCGCACCCCGCCGTGGGGATTCGAACCGCCAACCTTTCGATCGGCAAGTCCTAGGCATTGAGGCTTTAACCCACTGCGCCACCCGCGTCCCAGGGTCTTACCCACACTTTAAAGTTGTGATGTTGGGGCATCCATAAGAGACACTCGCCCACTGATTTCAAGAATCAGCTCAGGTCAATGAGACAATTTAATGGGAGAAGAAATTCACTATATTTATTTTCCCCCATTAGAACAGTATTTATTTTTCCCCAGTGGTGATTTTCTTGAGTCAAAATGAGAGTATCCCTAAACATTATTTTTTAGAAAAAAGCACTGAATTATACCAGAAAAAATGAGATATACAGATTAAATCGCTGTGTTGGCACTTTGTGATAAATAAGTGGGTTTGGGGTTGCAGTTTGGGCACTCGGTCTCTAAAAGGTTTACCATCACTGCTCTATGATTATGACTATAGTTCTGAAGTAGACAAAATGAAAGTGTAAAGAAGAAAGAATCCAGTGCGTATTCCTACAATAATTTCAGTTGCAGCCAGTACAGCAATTTGAGAAGTGCATTTTAGTGGTCTATCTGAATTATCTTTACTTCCATATTCTGGACCAGTTGTCATTTCTGAACACGTTCCAAAGGCAGGAGATTGCAGCTGTCCAGTCATGTGGTTACCAGGGCTTGAATCAGTGCTTAGGTCTCTGTTCACCAGGAGAGGGTGCAGCTGGCACAGAGTTGGGAAAAGTCACTCTTGACCATCAATCAATCCCACATAAATATGAAACAGCACAGCCTGGTTCAGAATGCCCCCAAACTCTTAGAATCATAGAATAGTAGAGTTGGTACGCCAAGGATCATCTGGTCTACCCCCTGTAATGCAGGAATCTCAACATCGTCAACTGAAGGCGAGACCACACCTCCCGAGGGAGTCTGTTCTTGAACCCTATCACCCAATGGGATTGTTACCATAACCAGAACAGCTGGGATACCTCCTCCTAGTTTAATAGGTTAAAGAGGTGTGTTTTCAGCAGCCCAGCTGGTGCAAAGCATATTGCTCTTTTTTTTTTGTTTAGACCACGTCAGTGAGGACCAGAGGGGGGTCTTGTCATCTGAGCAACCCAGGACCTCCATACATTGCCAGGCTTGTGCCCCAGAGAGGTCGCTTTGTTGTGGCTAACACAGCAAAAACAATGCAGCAGCTACGAGTCTCCAGTCTCCAGTTTGACTTCAACCCTAGGAGTCTCACTCCATTGTCTCTCAAGACAGACGGATGCCAACAACATCAACAACTTCAGCAGTCCCCAAAAGCTATGTAATAGAGGTTTCCTGGGCTGCCACCCTCTGAGTGCCTGAGTTCAGTGAAACAACCAGGAAGGCCTCTTCCACTGATCTTAGCATCTGGGTTGTCTGTACGGAAAATCCAACATGACCTAGGGAAAATATTGGGTAGATTGGTGTACTCCCAGCCCTCTCCCACTCACTAAGAACATAAGAAGTGTCCTGCTGGATCAGCCCAAAGGCCCATCTTGTCCAACACCTTGTTCCCACAGTGGTCAACACCATTGGGAAGCCTGAAGCAAGATATGAGTGCAACAACACTTTGTGTTGCGCACTCCAAGAACTTGTATCCAGACACCAATGAGTGCCTCATTGTATCACAGTGATTGGACCATCCTGGCTGAAGACATCTTGCTGCTTCAAATGGAGCTCAAATATCTCTTGCAAAGATCAGAATGTTAATATGAGGGTATGGGATACACCTGATGAGACAAGGAAGGATGGAAAATGTAGTTTTCTGGGAAAGGTCCTAGTTTTTATGGAGTCAGAGAAATGCCTTTCTATGTATAAAGCAAGCATGGAGAACGTGTGGCCTTCCAAATGACATCGGACTCCAACTTGTATCCATCCTGGGCACCACAGGCAATGTTCAGGGATAGGGAAAGGTTGAGTGTGACATCATCGGGAGGGATACAGGCACTCTATCAAGGCTTTTCAAAAAGGTCCTGCTGCAACATTCAGACACCAGTCATGCCTTCATGGGCTCAGGTGAATTCAGGTTGCTACAGTCTGAGGATGCGGACCAACCCTTTGCAGATTTTTGCACTTCCTGGCTCATTCTGGTGATGAGCCAGGAGGTGAGCTTGTGGTTTCTTCTGCTGGCAACGAGAAAAGCATGGAGGACGTTCCATTCATTTCCTTAAAGCCACACATAGTGATGGAATCTTTTTGCAGTCCTGTGTCAAAACTGTTTGCACTGCATACTCTGTACCCATTAGGGGACCTGCATTCAGAATCCAGCAGCTGTCTGAGTTAAGTGCTAAATATCCACATTGGCAGGTGCTTCACAGTGGAAAATCCATTGCGGGTTTTTTCTCTCCCTCCAAGCCAAAGCAGGTGTTACAAGTGATGGGCTAATTGCTCCATTACTTGTCTTTAGAAACTAAGGAGGATAGTTAACAGTAATTAAGTTGGGAGTAGAAGGGCTTATGGGTTTGGGGGGGCAGAGAAAAGGATAATTTGCCAAGTGCTGCCCAAGTCTAGGTCTTTGGACCTTGGAATCCAGGACTGACTGCATATGCCCCGAGTGCCCCTTTTTTCTAGATCACATCAGCTAGAAATACAGTTAAAATATTACATTTATTCTCATAGATGATACATTGGAGATATTGCTGGCACAAATACACCCCTAATGGCTTTATGGAGTCTCCTTATAGAAACAGAACAGGATTACCAGCCATTGCAGTTTGTTTATCGTTCCAAAATTGTTTGAACCATTTCCAGTGTTGTTCAAATTCCATGCAAGCATACATTTTCGCGGCTTGCTCAAATAGCCCAAGTTAATTTATTTGGGGATGCCATATCCCATCATTTAATACACTGTTCTCTGAGTCCTGGTATCTGATTTGGTTTCCTTTCGCTTGTAAACAGCTCTAACTGCCACAATCATATCTAAGAAAGGAGCCTTTTTATCCTTAGCCACCTGCCCTTTAACGTAAGTTAACAAGAATACTTTAGGGTCAAGAGAGAGGTTATTGGGGGTTTTTTTCATAAAGAATTTTATTTATCGCTGCCAGAAGTCATTTCCAGAATCTCTTGGCTTCTTTGCATTGCTGACAGCAGGGATAAAAATCTTCTCCCTCTTTGTCGCATTTCCAGCAAACATCAAAATAATCCTCCTATATCTTCTATATTTTTTAGCAGAGCCATTAGCACAGCTTTCTTTTAGAGATGTAGCTGCTGTGTATTTATATATCTGGCTCCACATAAATTTTCACGACTCCACTGATGCTGCTCTTTGAAAATCCCTATTCCTGGCTGATCCTTCTTAATGTTTAATAAAATATTATAAATCGGAGATAATGACTTTTGGGGGTTTGTTCACTAAGATCGGTTCAAACTGGGTCAGTGGTCTAAAGCAGACCTCGCAACCTGATACCCTCCAGATCTTCCCATCATCCCTGATCATAGGCCATGCTGGCTGGGAATGATTGGAGAGCATCACATTGGAGATGGTCGGTTAAAGGTCATTACTCCCTTGTCTAATCCTCTGCTGCAAAAAAAAAAAAAAAAAAAAAGCCCTCTTAATATGAAATATGTATAAAGAGGAGTGCATCTCCTTCTGAAATAATATGTATATGATTGAGCATTGAAGATCGTTTCATCTTAAATCTTTATTACATCCAGGCTGATATTTTTGGCCAAGCTGGTCTTGATCATTTGTGGATAGAGAGTCAAAAGAAAAGATAAGACAGATGCATGGAGGAGAAGGCCATCAGTGGATACACGGCATGATCTGTATGTTCTCCTTCCATGTTTGGAGGCAGTGAATACTTCTGAATGCCAGTTGCTAGGGACCATGAGGAGGAGATGCTGTTTTCGGCTTCCCATTGTGGTATCTGATTGGCCACTGTGGAAACAGGATACTGGAGCGCATGGGCATTTAGTCAGACCCAGCAGGGCTCTTCTTGTAATCTTAGGAAAGTGCTTCCTCACAAAATAGAGGGTGGTGGGAAGGGAGACATTTCTAAGAATTTACCGTATTTTTTGCTCCATAAGATGCACTTTTTTCCTCCTAAAAAGTAAGGGGAAATGTCTGTGCATCTTATGCAGCGAATCTGTGGTTGATCACTGGCTCCCTTTCTGGTCCCGGCCTCTTGCCCAGGCCTCCATTGTTGAATGTTCTGCAGACGGAGGCTGTTTGTTTCCCCAGCAACATGTGACTGGCTGATTAGATTATCTGTCTGGAAACGCCTCCCTTTTCTTTCCTAAAGAAGCTGCAGAACTGTGAGTTGAACCCCATAAAAACAGGATTTTTTCCCTTTGCAAAGTAAGCTCAACAACTTTGAGCTGATCCTCAAAAAAGGGGGCTTTTCCCCTTTGCAAAAGAAGCTGCACAACTGTGAGCTGATCCCCCAAAATATGGGGCTTTCCCCCTATCCTCCTCTAAAAACTAGGTGCGTCTTATGGTCAGGTGTGTCTTATGGAGCGAGAAATATTTTACATATGAGGTTGCTTAGGGTGGGTTTTTAATTCTAATTTTCTCCCCCCCCCCCCACTCTCTTGTTTAAAAATGCTGCTCCTGCCCCAAATGCTTTGGGTCCAGGATACCTATAAGTTCATGATGCTGATCGTCCTTTGATATCTGTTAGAGATGCTCTGCCCTTCCCCATCACCATCCAAAGTGTCTTTGCTGGGCATGCAGGGCTTCAGCTGTTGCACCCAAGCTTTGGACCTCTTGGAAGAACCATGTTGACTCTTTCCATGTCTATCAAAATGAAAACTGCCTTGGTTAGATGGGCTGTCAGTTTTGATTCCATTAAAAAAAAAAATCAATACTGCCATTTAGATACCGCCTACCTGTGAGTGCTGAATGGACAGCACCTTTGGGGTGTCTGTTCATGGACCATCAGCTTTGAGCGCTTTGACATCTCCTGTAATGCTGCCGGGAATAATCAGATATTTGCTGTGACCTTCATGACTGAGTGGGAATTTGAACCCTGGTCTCCCAGGCCCTAGTCCAGTAGTCTGACCACCACACTGCCCTTGCCCCTCCCCCTCTCTCTTTTCCCCTCTCACATGACAAAGGGGACCACCTGGGGACCCTCAATAAGCTGCTCTTAGCTCTTTGGAAGCACAGCAGCCTATGAGTGCAGTCAATTAATCCATCAATCACGCTTGAAAAGTATTTAATTAGTTTGTTGAATACTCCTCCACCTGAGCTTTGGGGATGGGCTGTAAGCTCAAATAAATAAATGAAATAACCCAAATATAGAAATGAAAGACTGAAAATGAGGAATGGCCAGCCTTTCTTTTGCTGATGCATGTTTTCCAGCTTGTTCTCTCTCCCTGTTCACTGTCACTCCCTTTCTGTCTGTGTCTCTCTCCATCACACACACCACAATTTCCCCCCTTCTCTTGCAGTTCCTGTAAGCTGAGTGAATACTTCCATCTGAGACCTGCCTGGTATAAATGATTCATTGAGAACTTTTGTCAACCCTATTAGCGGTGCAGGAATCGAGGTAAATGTCAAGCCATCTCTGTTAATCCCGCATCCAGGCAGCTGGGAGTAGTTCTCCACCAAGCAATAATGTGTTTGATCTCCAGGAATGTCTGTGTTGATGGCTCGCTCTGTTTTGATGGGTTAGCAGCAACAAGTCTTGCTATCAGATACACGGCAGCTCATCTTCCAAGCACAGGGAGGTCCCACATGTTTGCGCGGATCAGGGCGGAGGGGTGTTATTATTTTTTCACACACTAGAACAGGTTTAGTCAACATGGTGCCTCCAGATGTTTTTGCACTCCAGCTGTGAAGGCTTCCCATAGATGGATGGTGGGCCATTGTGGGAACAAGATGCTAGACCAGATGGTCCCTTGGCATCCTCAAACAGGACTTTTCTTATGCTCTTGATGTGCCCCTGCATTAGAGACTGTAGGGGGTGGCGGACGATGGGTGATTATAGCACAAATCAACGTGACACTTGGCTTCTACCTATGAACACATTTAAGATGTGCCTTTGACCTTTCTGCATCCATGGTTCACACATCCACCAATATTTATGTATTTACTTAGACAATTTATTTACCACTTGGGCATGGCTTCCAGCAAATGGCTTGGTGGGCCAAATGGCGATCACTGGTGGGCCAAGTTTGGCTCATAGGAGCCAACTCCTAGGGGCTGAGGTCCCTTTGCCCCCCCATAAAATATTTGAGGAGACCAGGGTCCCCCAAAGTTGATGGGCATTGCCATTCAAATGGTATGCATGTACCACATCTTGTGATAGATTATTTGGTGTGGGGCTTACCTGGCCTCCCATATTTTATTCCAGTTGGCACCCTTGTGGGCTCATGAGCCACAGGCTCCCCCCCCCCCCTACTTGACAAGCACTAATGGATGTGTTATTCAAGAAATCCCTATCTCCTAACCATTCATTTCAAATTAAGGAAGCATCAACCAGCCAATCTAGCAAACAAAGGAATGGCCAGCCAGAAGCAGTAAGAATATGGTTGCATCTATAGACTTGCAATAGGGACGCGGGTGGCGCTGTGGGTTAAAGCCTCAGCGCCTAGGGCTTGCCGATCGAAAGGTCGGCGGTTCGAATCCCCGCAGCGGGGTGCGCTCCCGTTGCTCGGTCCCAGCGCCTGCCAACCTAGCAGTTCGAAAGCACCCCCGGGGGCAAGTAGATAAATAGGGACTGCTTACTAGCGGGAAGGTAAACGGCGTTTCCGTGTGCGGCTCTGGCGAGCCAGAGCAGCAATGTCACGCTGGCCACGTGACCCGGAAGTGTGTTCGGACAGCGCTGGCCCCCTGCCTCTTTGAGTGAGATGGGCGCACAACCCTAGAGTCTGTCAAGACTGGCCCGTACGGGCAGGGGTACCTTTACCTTTACCTTTATAAGCTTGCAATAGGGACGCGGGTGGCACTGTGGGTTAAACCACGGAGCCTAGGACTTGCTGATCAGAAGGTCAGCGGTTCAAATCCCCGTGACGGGGTGAGCTCCCATTGCTCGGTCCCAGCTCCTGCCAACCTAGCAGTTCGAAAGCGCATCAAAGTGCAAGTAGATAAATAGGTACTGCTGCTGCGGGAAGGTAAACGACGTTTCCGTGTGCTGCTCTGATTCACCAGAAGTGGCTTAGTCATGCTGGCCACATGACCCGGAAGCTGTACGCCGGCTCCCTTGGCCAATAAAGTGAGATGAGCGCCACAACCCCAGAGTCGGGCACGACTGGACCTAATGCTCAGGGGTCCCTTTACCTTTATATGCTTGCAATATCATTGGGGTGTGGGGAGATCATGGCAGTTCCCCACTGATGAACTGGAGTGGGCTTATAGCTGACTAGCAGAGCACACATTCACTTTATATGTAGGGTATGTTCTTCTCTTGTTTTTCTTCTTCTTTGTACCTTCTGCTTCTGTAAAACAAAGCAATTTTTTTAAAAAAGATTCATTACAAGTTGGGGTTACTGTGTGGAATGGATTGGCAGTTCATAAGTTCAAGATTGACGTAATGAAGTGCTCTCTCAAATGCCCATGTACTGAGCATGCCAGAGGCACTAAGAACTGAGGATGGAAGAGAATCGTGTCCACGTCCCATTTTATTGCAAACCTAGCACATTTGCATTTCCCGAAAAGCTCTCCTTTCTAACCCTCACTTCTCCAAATTTTGTGATGCAGTTCTCCGACTAAAGAATGCATACAAAAATTGTGTGTGCTTATGAAAAATGCACAGAAGAAAGGAGGATACTGGTGAACTGATGGGCAAAAATGAAAGGCAATTCTATTAAGATAAATAGTAGGACTGTGCACAGTCCCCAGTACTCAAAGTTTGGGGCGGGGGACATGCTGGGGGCCCCTCTTTATCTATCTTTCCACCCTGTACATTTCCCCCTGACAGCATTGGATCACTCCAGGTAACCTCACCCTACCCAGGAGGAGACATGTGCAGAAAAAATGCATATGAATTTTCATGCAGGCTTTTTATTTTATTTTATTTTTTCAAAAAAAAAATATGAAAGTATCTGCAGAAATGGGGCAAAGTGAACTTAAAATGACAGGGAGAGATAAACCAAAACTAATGCATTTCCCATCCAAACTGGGGGCTGGAAACGAGGGTCCATTTTTATATGTAGAAAGGCACTTGCCCTCTGTTGCAAGAAACCAGGAGCAATTGTGGCTTATCATAGTATATTTGTGTGCACCTGCAGCAAAAACACAGGTGATCTCATTGCTCAGTTCACCGCAGGTGAAAACTAATTTTTCATTGCAGGCAGCATCCCTTAGAGGTCAGTGTCAAGTAAGGCATGATTTCTTGTATTGCTCAAAACACAGAAGCCCCCTCCGGTCATGTTATCGGATATGACAAATGACATTAGCTGAAAAGTTGAGTCAAGAATGTAAGGTAGGCAGAGGAAGGAACTGAACAAGGTTTGCTTTTTAGATACGTGATTCCATTTCACCTCTTACGTAAATTTTACACTTGGTTTGACCTCTGATTGCTCAGAATTCACCTTGAGAGGGGCATGAACACACGCAATCTTAGATCTTGTTGTGCTGTCTCACATCCTGCAGGTGGATGTCTTGCTGACGCAAGACAGATACTGAAAAGAGCACAGGACGCCGTGACTCACAAACCTTGTCTTCTTTGAGCTTTGATGTATGCCTTATATTGTTAGGTACAATGCTGAAATCTTGTCAATACAGTGGTACCTCTGGTTGTGAACAGGATCTGTTCCGGAGGCCCATTCGCAACACGAGCAGAACGCAACCTGCGTCTGCGCGTCTGTGCACGTGCAGGTCACAATTGGCCACTTCTGCACATGTGCATGATGTCATTTTGCGCATCTGCGCATGCGCAAGTGGCAAAACCCGGAAGTAACCCTTTCTGGTTCTTCCAGGTCACTGCTGGACGCAACCTGAAAAGACGTATCATGAAGCAAATGTAACATGAGGTATGACTGTATGTTGGGGGGGGGGCTCCATATATGATGCATAAAGAAAGAATGCGATGGCAAAGAGAGGGAGGATTTTGTGATTTTGAGTTTTGAGCACTTGTGTAGCATCTGACAGAGTGAAAAGCCAGCATCAGGGCCGGCCCTATCATTAGACACAGTCAAGCAGCAGATGCTGGAGGCATTGGAGGATAGAGCTGTATGTTCCAGGTGGCTTGTCCTGGGTGCCCTAAGCTAGCCTCCTGCCTTTAGGTGCCATGGAGGATGCTACTTTATCTCCAAGTTTAAGAAATATTCAACTGTTTGGCTTTTGTAAGTGGGCAGCATCTTGTCCTTTGCTTCAGGAAGCAAAATGTCCCGTGCTGGCCCTGCTGTCAACCTGCTGCACATGGGTTTAGAGGTGAGCTGAAACCCATTAATTCACATCATCTTCTTCTGCTGAATCATGCCCCACAGTTTTCCACATTCAGCATCCTTGGCCCATGTTGCGGAAGTTGTAGTCCTGTCGGAGAAAACTTAAAAAGGGGTTCCCTCCCCAAAAAAACCCCAAAGAAAAGGATGCAGGTTCCAAGTGAAAAGATAGGCCTCTATTGAAATACAAATGCACCTCCAAAAAAGGAGGAGTCTGCAAAGAACCACATCCAAAACTATGGCTTTTATACACTTCCAGATTACTCATCTTAATAGCTACAACCCAAAGACATCATCCTGAACCAATCAACATCATTTAGTTCTCCAGATCAGCTGTCATCATAATATCATGTGATTACATATAACAATTTTTCAGTCTCTCTTTATTAAGCCTTTGACTAACTTTCCTATTTGTCAAATGTTTCCCAATATCCCTTTTCATATGTCTACAAAACAACTCAAGATTATTCACAATCGCCATGCCTAGCTGATTCTCTTTTCATGAATACACCGGACACCATAAATTATAGCAGTTTATTCTTTTCAGCGTTCTGGACCGGATATTTGCAACATGCAGCACTAGTTCTGTGCTGTTAAAATGGTTGGGCACAGGCCTTTTCAGTTTAGCTAGGCCATGGGCTCAAAAGAAAATGGAATTGTCAAAACGATAGCTTTATTAAATTATTAATTTCTCCAACGGTCCAAAACATTTGGAGCGGGGGCACCAGGTTGGGGAAGGCTGATTTACAGATGCAAGCAAATGAGGCCGGAAACAGTGAGAGAAAAGCAAGAGAACTGAAGTGTGTTGAACACTAACACAGAAATGCAAATGTCTGCTGAGATATCTCGCCGCCACCACCACCACTGCTTCTTTCAGCTGCATCAAATGTGCTCCTTGGAGAGTAAATCTTGAAAATAGAGGATATTCAGTGCAGTCCTACATGTGCCTCTGCTTTGGCAAGTGCTGTGTGTTAAATGTCAGCCTCACAAACACCCCCAGAGTAAGGCGCAAGGGATGCAGAGATTTGTTGGAAGCCAAAAATCTGTGCCCACTCCGATAACGCAGGAGCCCGACCAGCAAAGTTGAAACTGGTTCTGTTGAAGGGGAAAGCGAAGGGAGGGACTTTCCAGCACACGGAAGCCTGTCAGCTGCTAAGTCGCAGATGTTCTTTTATGCGCTGACCTCCTTCTTCTCAACATCCAGAGGAGGAGAGTGAAAAACAAACACCCCGCAAGGAATTTGGTCGCAGGGAGTTAAGCACGCGGCCAAGCTCACTTAAAAGAACAAGCCGAGGAAAGACCGGGTTCATGATGGATTAGACAAGCTCCCCGCTTCAGAGTGAAACTCAAGAGAGTTTGCAAAGCTTGTGTCTGGTCCAGGCCTCTTTTGATAGTCTTGTTTTTGTCTTCAGCTGTCATGGGGCTGCCTGGCTCTTCAGCTGAGAAGGAACACCATATTCTGCTGGGATTTGGCTGGCACGACCGAGCTGGCAAAAGGTGCTTGGAGTCTCTAAGGGGCCTTGATTGGTTGGGCTGGAAATGGAATCACTAGCCACTAGTGGTGTTCGGTGGATGGGTATCAGGCTGCTCCAGCATGACCCTTGGAGATGCAGCCTCAACCACAGCCCCCTGGTAGAAGTGCAGCAGCAGCAGAGATCATTCAGTTTGTAACATAAGGGGTTAATTCTGTTCTCAGTGTTAGACAACTACCTGGGAAGCGGGGAGAGGAGGTGCTTCTTAGCAGCCAGCATGATGTTTACTGAGGCAACTCATGCTCTGATTGGCTGTGTAGTTCTGAGGGAGTTCTCTCCCCGTATGTTTAGTCGAATGTCTTGCTGCTATGTTCGAGACCTGAAGTCAGAAAGACAAGATCTCCCTGTTCCTTTTCTGTCATCTTATGTACTGTTTTGCTCAGTTTTGGTCAACCAAGTGTCATCAAGACTGTTGTCTCTCTGGACTCTGCCTGCACTATTGAAGTGACTTTGCTTCCAGCCTGCTTCTTCACTGAGGGACCGAAGCTTCAGTCCTCTGTTGAACTTCTGTCTCCAAGGTACTTGATCCTTTCTCCAAATGATGTTGAACACCTGTTGAGTTCAACATACCTTGGACAAAGGATCAAATAGAGTTTGAACTCCAAGTGGAAAAAGAGACCTGCATGATCTTGTCGGGTGTGTCCTGCTATGATCTATGAAGGACTATCACTTCTCAGAGAAGAAGAAGAAGAGTTTGGATTTGATATCCCACTTTATCACTACCTGAAGGAGTCTCAAAGCAGCTAACAATCTCCTTTCCCTTCCTCCCCCACAACAAACACTCTGTGAGGTGAGTGGGGCTGAGAGACCTCAGAGAAGTGTGACTGGCCCAAGGTCACCTAGCAGCTGTATGTGGAGGAGCGGAGATGCGAACCTGGTTCACCAGATTATGAATCTACCGCTCTTAACCACTACACCTCACAGAGCCTCAAATCCCCTTTCATTCATGTAGATCATGTGATGATCTTACTTATTCCTGAAACAGGAAGAAGGTCCACCTTGTCCAACACCCTGTTTTCCCAGTGGACGACCAGATGCCCCCAAGGGAAGCCAACGACCAAGACCAGAGTGCAAAAGCCCTCTCCTACTTTTGATTTCCAGGAATTGACAGACAGAGCAGAACAAAGCCATCACAGTGACTTGCAGACAACAATAGCCTCCACTGTATTGTGGCAGTGGGTGGAACCATAGACTGTGTTGGGTGGGGCCAGAGCCAATAGGGGGTGTGGCTACCCATCTCCTTCTTCCTCCCCACCCTGTTCTGAGACATTGCAAGCAGGGATGGAGAGACAATAGAACCTGCCACACACAATATGGTGGATAACGTGCATAGAAAAAAAAATAGTTTCCTTTTTCTAGTAGAATAGGGAAAAGGGGAATCTCAGACATTTCCTCAGCGGGGGTGGGGGGAGGGGGAGAAAAATGTCTTCTGGCAAATTTTGGCTGCTCTCTATTCCTCACTTTATTTCAGAGCCAGACTTCATTAGAGAAGCTGTTCGACTCTTTGATGCCTGCAGTCGGGCATGGAAGCTGCACAGCCATGCCTCAGGATAAACAAGGATGTAGCAAAGAGTGAGGCAGGATGCATTTCATTCTTTAAGCTCCATATATTTGGGCTGCTTTCTTTACAGCTTCCTCTGGTGCAGCTTAAACGGGGCAAGGGGATTCCAGAGGCGTAAGTCAGGAAGGGCACGGCCCACCGTTGGGTTCAATCAGCTTTGTAGGGAAAAGAGAGGTTTGATCCAGACTTAGTCAAGACCCTCCCAATGAGAGAGACAGATGCACTGGTATTAATTCTGGGTTTTTTTGCTCCAAAGCAGCCTGGGCAAGCAATTTATGGCCTCACTAATTTGCCATTGCTGCCAGGGCTTATTGATTTCATTTTTATCTCTACATGGCCTTCAGGCTGTATTCGCGGCGTCTCAAAATGGAACTCGTATATTTGAGAGAGGGAAAATAAGTACCAGCCATAGCTTTTGCAGGTGATGTGGGGATTTTATAACTGAGGAGGGGAGAGGGGAGGTGTTGTGTATTACAAAAACGGCAAAATGGCGTAGCCGGTAATATTATGGGAGAATATTGAGATAAATTTTATGGCAGTCGTACAGAGCAATTTGTATGCAGGGAAAGATAAAACCAGCTGCTGTCCATCGCCCTACGGGCAAGCAGGGTTTAGAAGGAAGATGAGGGCCAAAAGTACTTTTACATCGCCATCTGCAAGAAGAACATCGCTATCTGGAAATTAGAACTCCATTAGTTTTAGTCAGCTGGATCTAACAGACAGAAATCATCAGAAAATGTGTCCCAGAACTGTAATACCTTTCCCCTGCACTTTCATGAACTTTTCTGAAAATCCAAATATCAGAATTAACCAGATATAATCCTTACCTAAAGCTATTTCTCAGGTTGCCACCTCTCTCCCTGACTGAGGATCCTGTGTCTTGCAATGGCCACATAATGGTGGAGAATGCTGCTCCCACCTTGAGTGGGTGTGAATTTGCCACACCCCAGATCCATGGGAAGAAAACCCCAAATGGTTTTGACCTGGGGAGGATTATTATTGTTATTAGTGGGACACGGGTGGCACTGTGGTCTAAACCACTGAGCCTCTTGGGCTTGCTGATCAGAAGGTTGGCAGTTCGAATCCGAGTGACGGGGTGAGCTCCTGTTGCTCTGTCCCAGCTCCTGCAAACCTAGCAGTTCGAAAGCACGCCAGTGTGAGTAGATAAATAGGTACTGCTGTGGCGGGAAGGTAAACAGTGTTTCCATGCGCTCTGGTTTCCATCACGGTGTTCCATTGCACCAGTAGCAGTTTAGTCCTGCTGGCCACATGACCCGGAAAACTGTCTGTGGACAAATGCCGGCTCCCTCGGCTTGAAAGTGAGATGAGTGCCGCAACCCCATAGTCGCCTTTGACTGGATCCAGGGATCCTTTACCTTTTTATCTATTAATATTATTATTATTGGGAAGGGTCAGGTGGGCCATCTGGCCAATAAGCTGGCTCTGCAGCGTCCTCTCCCTCCCTCTGCAGCATGGGCTTTGCTCGTTTCTTGTGGGGAGGCTGTGTAGGCATTTTTGGGGGGAAGCCCTTGATTAGCTTTGGGGCTTGTCTTTTTTGCTGCTCCATACCACTGAAGTGATGTTTTTTGTCTGTCTGTCTGTCTGTCTGTCTGTCTGTCTGTCTGTCTGTCTGTTTGTTTAATTGGTGTTTAGTCCAGGCATGAAAGATAAATTAAAATCTGGTGGGGTAAATGCCTGAGGAATTACTGAGTTAAGGGCACTCTTTGTCACCCTACACTGCCCTAGCATTGGGTCCTTTGTGGTGTCCTTTAGACTTAACAGGCTCTCCAGAGTGACAGCCAGCCTGGTGGGGCTACAGGTCAGCGTCACATAGCAAGGAAGAAGAGTTCCTTCCAGCCCTTTGCTGCAGTGACACACTGCACACAGCTACCCCCAAGTGCTCTGAACCTGAGTTTTATTTTATTAGATAAAGCCACACTTCCTGTTTGGCTATATTGATGGGTTATTCCTGTTGCTTTTACAACCCTGTATTGGACTAGATAAGATATTGTCCCTTTAAGAGAGTAGTTGACGGCTGTTACAGCTCATATAAATGGAGAGATATATCCAGTGTGGAAACAGACATTGTAACATTAACTTAGAAAAGTGCTGATAGACTCTTTCATCCAAACCACCAGGGGTAACCTTCTGTAGTGCAAAAATCCAATAGGGTTCCAGGTGATCTATAATGGTCGTAAATTTATATTAGTATAACATGATACTATCTGGATGCAGTTCCATATTTTTGTTTTCTGGGAGAACTGTTGAGAGACTTTAATATTGTGCACCGTAATATTCGCCACTGCGCTAAAATATAGCACCTATGAGACACGAAGAAGGACAGTAGCTCAGTGGTGGAGCAAGCGTTTTGTGTGCAGAAGGTCCCAGGTTCCATATTCAGCATCTCTATGTAGATTTTGGAATGGCAGGCATTGATGAACTCCTGCCCGCAATACTAGAAGATAAGGCTATGAATGGCTGCTGATACTATGGCTATGCTCTGCCTCAATGATCAGAGGTGGTAACGTTTCTGAATACCTGTCAAGGGGCTGTCAGGAGAATGCAGGTCATCCACAGGTCAAGAAAAGGACTTGAGACATGAAATGCAATTCAATTTTATTCACAAAAATAGAAACACAACGGAGTCCATCTGTCACAGTATGGTTCACGGGCAATCAATGTCCCGGCAGGGGACATCAGGACCAGGGGCAAGATGGCAGGGTAGGAGCAGGAACCAGAAGCCAGGAAGCCAAGAGTCCAAGGGTAAGAGAGCCAAGAGTCAAGAAGCCAAGGGTCCGAAAGTAAGGAGTCACAAAGTCAAGGGTCCAAGGATCAAGAAGCAAGGAGTCACGAAGTCAGGGGTCCAAGGATCAAAGCAAGGAGTCAAAAAGTCAAGGGTCTGAGGATCAAGAAGCAGGGAGTCAAGAAGCCGAGGTTCAAGGATCAGGAAGCAAGAAGCCAAACACAGCAAGGCAGGAAGTGTGTTGCTGTGGCAAAGAGCTGAAGGAAAATGCTGACCTTATAACCCTTCCCAGCTCTTGCCACCACGTGCAGTGAGTTACCAATTGGCCTCACACGTGAGGCCACGCCTTGCCTCTTCAGAACAAACTTAGGAAGGCCCCAGTCCTGCAAAGTCCTCTTGATCACAGGGCCTGGCTCCTGCACACACACACCTGACACCATCTGGGCTAGTCTCCCCTCATTGAAGATGTTGCTGGAACTGTCATGTGGCCCCTCCTCCCCTCTCTAGCCTCCTTAGTCTTGACTCCTCCCAAGTAGCTGTAGACTGCAGCAAGGGAGAGGGTTTCTCCTCTGGGCCTGTCTAGGCTGTTGCTCAGCAATGTGCAGGACTTTTCGGATTCTGGGTGTCAGGGGAGAGTCAGTAGGAATGCTAGTCCAGATGCTGAGCAATAGAACCAGCTTCCTCCTCCTCTGACAGAGAGGAGTCTGCTCACACTCTTGGCACCCAGCCCTGTCCTAGAATGGCTTCCTTCTTCTTTCCCCCCATGTTCACTCAAACCTCCTGCTTCTAGCACCTCCCAGCTCATCCCTTCAGGAGACTGATCCCCTGTGTCCCACCACCACTGTTCTGGGTCCACTGTTCTGGCTTCACCATTCCTCACTGTTGTCAGCAAAAAATTAGGGCAACTATCTTTCAACTCACAAGTGAAGAATGAGCCAGCCCTTTGGATCCTATTGCAATTAAAACAAATCGGGAATATTATCAAGAGGGTTCATTGTCTGGACTTTCTCTGGGCAACTCTCTCTTGTTGTCATGGATATATATTACTAATCATACAACCACAAGCCACTGCTGCAGTGAAAAATTTTGCTTATTTAGAACAGTGAATTCTCAAGGGCCCCAGTGATTTAGATTTCACTTCTTCCTGTTCTGCCCCTTCTCTAATTTTCACTCTTTCTGCGTTTTTTTTTAATGCATCTGATGTTGTTTCATTTTCCCACCACCAAGAGACTGCGGAGAAGACTGAAGCCGTTATCATGTCACCAAACAAATTAGCATCCTGACAAGCTTGCTTGCAAAGGCAAAAGGTGCTAGCAAAATGGGTATCGTTGTGGAAGGCAATTATTTGGTTTTAAATGGGTAAGAGATCCTGTGGGGAACTGATAGTGACTGAGAGTATGCAGGGCAACCGAGTAATAAATCCAAAGGTGGGCTAGGGGAAAGGCTTCGTGTTCCTCGATCCATGGGTGGGTGGGTATTTTCCCTATGCAGACATTATATACGGTATATATAGAAACATACAGAGAGAATTTTGTTGTTGCTGCTGCTGTAAAGTACTATAGACTTTGGTTTCCAGTGCAGGAACATACTCAAATGTTTCTTAGTGCATTCTAAACATAACAAGAGGCTCTGCCTCTCTAGTTAAAGCTCTGTAAAAATATGTTTGCAGTGAAGCAAGAGGTAAATTAAAGCCTTGGTAACATCTGACTGATGTATCATAGCTAGCTCCTCAAAATTTGGAAGAATGCCATTCCCACTCTTCTATGGGAGTGAATTTGCCACGCCTGGTCACTCAAATGATTTCACCCTGGGGAGGAGCTGCATGAATTGTCAACTGACCAATCTGGATTCCACAGTTTTTACAGGTCCATACAATACACTTCTCCATCCTGCCAAGCGAAAAGTGTCAAGGACTCATTCTAGCCAGGACAAGCATTGGGCGAGGCCAGTGAAGTCCATCTGAGGCTTGGGTGGTTCCCCATCTCTGCCTTAAATATTGTAACTGAAATAAAAGATATAGAACTGGTTCAGAATGGTAGGGGCCTGGATGTCAAAGAGCAACTTTGATGAAATGTTAAGTGCAGCCTTCTATTGACCCATATTTCCAGCTGCAAATTCTACTAATGATGAAATAAATGACAGACTACATGATTCCTACAAAGCCTTTAGGAGGTGTTATTCAGTTCTGTCAAAGGAATTGTTAACAAGTCGGTGAACTGACATGGAATGTATTAATATCTGCAAAAAAAGATCTTCCCCATAATTAGAAGAATTGGGCAAAACTTACGCTCCTTCAGTTAGAAAATGTATTTCCTAGGTATGGGATGTGACAGGCATGGATACATTTTTAAACACCACTAATACTTTTCAAAAATAACCCAAGAGCTTTGTGCAACCTTATTATGGCTCAAAATTTGTAGATGACAGTAACTTCATCAGATGCATGGGATGAACTCCCAGGCTGTTACACAAACACACACATGCAAGAGGTTGTAAAGAGGACAAAATTGTGGAGGTTGGAGTTAAATGGCAACTGGATTTGTTTTTTAAAAATCAATTGATGCTTAAATATATGCAAAATGACCCTTCACCTCAGCAAGAACTGGTGAGAACACACTTGCTACAATCACATTTACCCGAGTAAATTGTGTAAAAATAAATTGATTGATAAAATATTGATTGTATAAAAATGCAGGTAAAACTAAGACAGTGGTTGGTGGCGGCAGAATCTTTGTAGCACTGTTGAGTGAATGAGTAACTGCGGCAGGTAAGGAAATCGTTGCTTCTCTTCAGAAGATCCAAATGAATAAAATAAAAACTTTTAAAACTAGCAAGGGGGTTTATCACTTTTACATTTTCCCATCTTAAATTCAGTTCTCCGCATTTCTGCAGCAATTCATGATTGATTTGTTTTCACATCCTCATGAAAATTCTTTTCATTTCAATTTCTTCTAATAAACACATCTTTGTACGTAGTTTTTCCTTACTTTTTTCTTCTTCACATTTTTGCAAGCTATTCCTCCTAATGTTATTTTCACAGATGTATTCATCTTTACATACACTTTCCCCAAATATGTGAATTTTTGTAAATATTATTTGGAGAACCACATCATCAAATTTGGATAAGTGCACGTGTTGAAGGATCGCTGTTTCAGTTCTCATATTGTTCCAAAAAGGGGAAATTTGATCAAGTCATCTTTAAGCATGTATGGGGTCTGTATTAACTGACAAGGTTCAACCCATAAGCCAAACGTACACAAGCCTCCAGCTCATTATATTAACTTTGCTGGAGTTTCTGTAAAAATAACTGTGCATCTTCATCTATAATGTTGGGTCCAAATTTGTTGTTAACATGGAAAATGTGATTTAAGAATGTTACCAAAAGCCCTGAGTAACTGAGAGAGCAGGTTCTGAGCAGAGCTAGCCGAAAATCAACTCATCGCATTGATTTCCCTTCCCAGAACCACTGCCTTAAAATGTAACTCAGCTGAGCACATAAACGTTTAATAGCTGTATATAAAAACATGAATGTATACCTATCTCGGACCACTGGAGCTGAAGTCAGGAGGGATGTGCTTTTGTATTCATTGGCACAAATCTCTCTCTTTGAGTGCTGGGGGGAGCGGTGCAAAACCCTGACCCCTTTGGTTGCTGTTGGAGATCTGACAACTCTGGAATGTGCTGGTTGCAGTGTTGTATTTGCTTTTACCGCTCCAGCCCCGAAAGAATCTGTGCCTTTTGAAAATTTTATGTCCTTCCCTTTGTTTGCACCGTTTCGAGTTTAGTGCCATCAGCACATTGCAGGCGGTGCTGTCTATTCAGCAAAGACACTCTTGGAAAGAGGAAAAGGTCAGCACTCAGGAGATTGAAATATGGGAGTTCTCACTGTCCCTCGGGAGGACCACAGTCCTCTTATCACAGGTGCACACAAACAGAGATTTTCCGGGGGTCCCTTACGCCTTTGGCAAGCAGCTGTATTGGCGCCCCCTCCAGAAAAAATAATCACTTTACTGCCAATGCCCATTAGAAAGTATGACGTTTGACATGACCCATGTACTCAAAGCTTTTGGAGTGAGGGCAAGTTGAAGGATGGGGGGAGGGAAATGCATTCCTTTGCTTTAGCTGAGATTCCTGCATTGCTGGGGGTTGGACTAGATGACCTTGGGGTCCCTTCCAACTCTACAATTCTAGGATTCTAGGATTTGTGCCACGATGCAAGGACAGGAAGCTTCTCCCACGTTTGATCTCATTGCAACACCAGTATTCTTCTTCTTTTTCTTTGGCAATCACTCATTGCTGAGTAAGATTGTCTTCCATAAACACGGTTTTAACAATGTGTCCGTAAGTGACTGTGGAGGCCACTTCTGGATCCACACGTCCTTCCACAGTGGGGACATTGGTTCCCGGGCGGGAGTTGATCATGGTGTGGATTTGCCAAGCATGTCTTCCTCTTAGCACGTTTCTCCCTTCTGTCCTGAGTTTGAGTGTCTTCAAAGCCCATGACACCTTGGTAAAGGCTGTTCTCCAACTGGAGTGCTCACAGGCCAGTGTGACACATCCTCCACACACATACACATCACATAGTCCGATATTTTTGCACATATCCCGTGGCCTGTGCACATGGTGGGAGCCAGTTTTGCCAATCCCCAGGTACATCTCTGCACACAAACCTCTCTTACTCAGAAGCTGGGCAGCCTTTTATTTGAACCTTTCTTCCCTGCTCAGTTTTTATGTTAACATGTTTCGCAAAAGCCTTCCTAAGTATCTCAAAGCCAGCTGGAGCTGTGAAAGATGTTCTCTAATGCTGCTATTTGCTTGGAATGTAGCAGACTGGATGGAGCAGTTCACTGAAATCAATTTCGCCTCACCAAATATGGGGAAGGGATACGGGTCAGTGGTGTAGT
Source organism: Podarcis tiliguerta (assembly GCF_965153285.1). Taxonomy (NCBI): domain Eukaryota; kingdom Metazoa; phylum Chordata; class Lepidosauria; order Squamata; family Lacertidae; genus Podarcis; species Podarcis tiliguerta. Next base: position 6,810,985 of record NC_139542.1, read on the forward strand.
GGCCTGGGGTTGCAGAAGGTCAAAGGCCCATTGCAGTTTCTGCAGTGGTGTCCTAGAGCCAGCTAAACAGCATGTATGCTCCAAAACTAAGCATTTAGGAACACTGAAAACACAAGGTGTCAAGAGAATGCTGTGCAGGCTCGCCATTCTGTGTATTGAGCTAGGTGGACCAAGATTCTTACACAGTGAATGTTCTTTTGTTTTCATTTTTTTAAAACTGGCTTTGACATTTTTCAATCAGCTCTAATTACTATCTTGGCTTCGGAAAACATTGTTCAACACACCATTCTTCATGTGCATCCTGTGTCGATACAGACCTTTTGACAGTTTTCAATCAATGTCACCCTTTCTCTAACTCAATGTTCTCAACAAGAGGAGTTGACATGCCTGATTATTAATGCTTGCTGCAAACCTACCCCCAGTTTCCTAATTATAGCTAAAGTAACGCAGCATGGGTTTGTTCATATGCTTCAGTAGAGCTGTACTTTCTCGGTTGTAACCAGCAGAATATTTCAGGGTGGGTGTTATTTACTTTTAATACTTGCCTCAACAATTCGTTGCCCCAAACAATATGATTCTATCTTTAGCCGTATAAATCAATATCACTTGCATTCCACAAGCTGAGTGACATTTCTGAAACCTCCACCAACTCCTGAGTGTAAAGAATGTGGAAGTGGGAAAGGTCTATCAATGCCCCATTTTCAGTTATCCTGTCCTGCTTGCCACTTTCATATCTCTTGTCACCCAATTGGAAACTGGAACAGAACCCAATATTCCTTCTCCTCTGCTGCAGTGCTATTATGAAATAGAGTCTTCAGGGAAAGAGGTAAATATGTCTTTCTTTCATGACTTTACTGGGAAGGAGCCTGACAATATTGGTTCCACTACGAAGAAGGCCCAGCTATTGATAGAGACAGAAGTCTAAGGACACTTTCAAATTTCATCATATTCCAAATGCTGAACCTAAGAAATTAATGAATGTCAGGCTCTAGCTGATATTTGAAGTATTGAAGGGAAGGTTCCAAGCCAGTGGAAGAATACAGTCTAGACTTCTTTTCCAAACCAGGGTCTCACCTAGGATAGATTTGTTAACATGGCAACAGGTGGTCCATATCAAAGATGAATCCTTTCCTGGCTAGACAGGGGTTGCCAAGGTGACAGGGAGGGGTCAGGCTGTGCTCACATGAAAAACATGCCTCTTAAAAACTAGGTGGGATAGCAGATGCGTGGGGAGGAGTTGCTTAAAGCAGGAGTTGCTGGGAGCAAGAATTGAGAACAAAGGGCAGAATCATCTTGGCTGCTGCTTGGAGAGGCTGCAACCCAGAGATTGGGAGCGTGGCGAGATGATCTGGACTCAAACTGGCTGAAGCTATGAGAGGGGTCTTGAGGGATGTTCTTGGAGTATAATGTTTTGCACCATCTCCATGGAAGACTTGAGGTGCATATAGGTGAACAATAGACTATATAGCAAAAGAAGAATGGATACAAAAACTTGTGGAATATGCAGAAATGACAAAAATTACTCGAAAAAAATAAGAAATCAAGATAACAAACTTTTTATTAAAAAATGGAAATGGTTCATTGAATATTTGCAAATAAACCATAAACAGATAAGAACATTGGCAGGATTGCTGTAATAGCCTGCAGTTTTGTAAGAGTATATATTTAAATAGATGAATAAATGAGTAAAATTAAGTTAATATGGAATATGCAGGAACGATAAAGAATAAATTTAAAGAACCGCAGAAAGAGGGGGAAGGAAGTCGAGTTTTGAAATGTCAAAATGATTGTAAATTTTTTGAAATGTATATAACTGAAAATCATAAATATAATAATTTTATATATATATATATATATATATATATATATATATATACCGTATTTTTCGCCCTATAGGACGCACCGTCCCATAAGGCGCACCTAGTTTTTTGGGGGGGAAATAAAGGAAAAAAATTATTTCCCCCCCAGGCGCGGGGTTGGGGAAGCCCGAGCTTCCCCCGACCCCAGCCCCCAAACAGGCAGCTCTCTGCAAGCTGTGGGAGCCCAGTGCTGGCTCCCGCTGCTAGCGGAGAGGTCCGCGAAGCCTGGACGCGCTGAGCTCAGCGCGCGCAGGCTTCAGCATGCAGGCACCCCTCCGCCAGCAGCGGGAGCGCTCCCGCTGCTGGCGGAGAGGTCCGCGAAGCCTGGACGCGCTGAGCTCAGCGCGCGCAGGCTTCAGCATGCAGGCACCCCTCCGCCAGCAGCGGGAGCGCTCCCGCTGCTGGCGGAGAGGTCCGCGAAGCCTGGACGCGCTGAGCTCAGCGCGCGCAGGCTTCAGCATGCAGGCACCCCTCCGCCAGCAGCGGGAGCGCTCCCGCTGCTGGCGGAGAGGTCCGCGAAGCCTGGACGCGCTGAGCTCAGCGCGCGCAGGCTTCAGCATGCAGGCACCCCTCCGCCAGCAGCGGGAGCGCTCCCGCTGCTGGCGGAGAGGTCCGCGAAGCCTGGACGCGCTGAGCTCAGCGCGCGCAGGCTTCAGCATGCAGGCACCCCTCCGCCAGCAGCGGGAGCGCTCCCGCTGCTGGCGGAGAGGTCCGCGAAGCCTGGACGCGCTGAGCTCAGCGCGCGCAGGCTTCAGCATGCAGGCACCCCTCCGCCAGCAGCGGGAGCGCTCCCGCTCCTGGCGGAGAGGTCCGCGAAGCCTGCATTCGCCCCATAGGACGCACCCAGATTTCCCCTTCATTTTTGGAGGGGAAAAAGTGCGTCTTATAGGGCGAAAAATACGGTATATATATATATATATATATATATATATATATATATATACGCTATAGCCTCTGTCATGCCCTGAATTCACAACAGGCCCTGGGCGAGTGCCTCCCACCCCTGGAATCTTGCAACCGCTTGGCAGAGGCTGGGGTAGCATGTAACAATATTCAGCCATAATGCGATAGGGATGGGGAAAAGGAGTTGCATGAGGGGAAATCGCAAGATGCTTTTTGTCAGTGTGCTTAGTTAAAACCCTATGGGCTAGGAACTTGAAAAATCAAAAGCTACATTTCTCAAAAAGCCTATGCTTGCACACAGATTATTTGAAGTGCAGTGTGCAGATGAGTGGAATGCAAAAAAGAAGAAGTGATGAACAGTTGGACCCATTTGAATTGCAATAGCACATCGCATGATAAATCTTCAGATCTGGCAGAGAGACATCAAGGACTGCTGAAGAGTTCAGTGGAGTTTGAAGATGCATTGAGTTCAGGGGAGCAGAAGGAAGCTCAAATTGGTTTTCTTATGAAAGCCCAGCCGTCTCTTCCAATTCCTACCCTGTGCTTGTGAGGTATTTTCTTTCAGATCAGAGAATCTATGGTGGGGGGGAAATATAGACAAATCTTCTCCAGGTGTTCTGGCCTGTGCTTGAAAAGGTGGTGCAGGCAGCAGCACAACAAATCATTTTATTTCCACTCCAGTGACATTTGCTACATCAAGGGGTTTACCTCTGCAGAAGTGAGCGCTTTCATAAATAGAATCAAAAAGGGGAGAAGAGGCAGATAGCTCTGGCAGAAGCAAACACGGGAAGAAAATCAGGCAGAGTTGTGATCTACTGCAGTTGCAGAAAGAATGAAGACATTCCCTCCATCAGTTACCATTAGTTGCTGTTGTTTCCCCTTCTCTTTCCGTCACTTGCCCTCAGTGTTCAAAAGCAACAGCAGAAGAAACAAGAGGCAACCCCAGCTTCCCTTTACAAAAATATGTTTAGATTCCCCTTGCCTTTTCTTTTCTCTGAGGATATGATCTTAATGGTCTTGCCTGGGTAACTGCTTCTCAGCTACCAAGAAATGTCATAGGAGTGTGCAGGTGCGTAATCACACAGTTCAAAGTTGGAGTTAACTCTTTATTAGGAAAAACATGAGCTCCACAGACTTGGTTGTGTGTCAGGCCTAACGTGCCTTGCAGCTTGTTCCTGGTGGTCTTACATGAAAATCAGTTGCCGAGGCGGAAAGTCCCTGTCTCCTCACAGCTGTCTATGTCTCCTCCTTGCCAGGGCTTTTCCTAAGCAATCAGAGACTGCACCTGCGTGAAGCTAACCTCTCCTTCCTCCTTTTCATGCCTCTTTTGGTTCTGAGAGACAAGAAGAAAGGGGAGCAGGCGTGAAAGACACCTGTAACTCTTCACCAGCCAAACTCATCTCTGCCTCTGGGCCTTCCTCCTCTCCTGCTTCAGCTTCTGCCTCCTGTTCTGGTCTTCTCTCTGCTACAGATTCTCTCTGCTCACCAAGCCCTGTTACACCTTCCACCTCTGACACTTCCTCTACCCAGTCGTCTCCCTCTGACCACTCATTGTGGTTCCACCACCGCTCCTCGGGCTCTGAGCCTTCTTCCCTTGGTTGTTCCCCTGCTGATACTTCCCACCATTGCTCTGCATCCAACCAATCAATGACATCAGAAATTTCTGTATACTGAACTATTTTAATGCTACTTTGGCTGCTTGTTTGGGTGTTTTGCATATTGTTGTTGTTGATGTGCTTTCAGATGATTTTTTATAAACCATTTGGATGTTTTCTTTTAAATAGTTGTCCTTAAGCTACACTCACACCCATGGGCAACCAAGGCTGGTTCTTCACAGAACTCTTACCTGGTAATACCTCTCACTTCTCTGAAAAGCCACCTTTAGCCTAATACCTTTGGCCAAACTGTTCAGCGCTCCCTCCCAAATGAAAGTAAGCCTACAGGTGTGTGGGAGCATTTGATCATTAAAAGACAAAAAAAGGGGGGCAATACAATAGCAGGTGCAGTTCAATGAAAGCACATTGAGGACAAAAGGAAATCCTAATTTCATATATACACTAATGGGGTCTGAACTGGTGGGGACTGATGGTGAAGGAGACATTAGGGTCATGGTGAGTAGCTCAATGTTAAGCCAATGTGTGTGTAGAGGCTGTGAAAAAGCAAAATCTATGCTACGGAACATTAGGAAAGAGATTGAAAATTAAACTGGCAATATCATAAAGCCTATATTATGATGGGGTCTGAGCTCACGGTGCCTGAAAGAAATTGTTGGGTTATGGCGAAGAGCCTCATGAAAAGGTCAACACAGTGTGTGGCTGCTACTGCAGCAATAACAATAAAATCATGGAGGCTATATCTTATGGCATGCCACCCCAATCTCTGAGCAGTACAAGATTCAGGGGATTCCAAGTGCTTACCCCAGGGTTCGTGTTTCCTTATGGAAATAAGGCACAGGGGAGACTGTGGTGCCTTTATGATATATGGTTTTTTTTACACATATATACAACCTGAGCATATGATGGAGGGGTTCACAGCAACAGCATCCCAACATTTCTCCTATAGCCACAGCCTTGGATTCAAACAGAAATCAACCATTGCTTTGCCTTTCTGCCTTTCCAGCCTCTGCTTCTAGGTCACATCACATCCTAACCACTCTACTCTAAACTTTGGATTTATCTGTTGAAGGAGGAGAGCTCCACCCACATGTCATCTCACTTGTGACCCTTGATCCTTTGTTCTCTTGATGGCCCATCACCCGGGAAGCTAGCCTGGCTTGATTAGCTTTTAACATTTACTGGATCCAGGAATTTAGAGGGGTCTGGCAAGTCCAAACTTTTTGTGACGTGAGGTTACGGACAAGATGGCACCCTCCTCCAAGGCACATACAGAAGCCAATTGGACTTGAAACTGGAGAAGGAACAATATCTTCAACTGCAAGTGAGGGCAGCAGGCTAGCATAGGAGGTACAAGGCAAGCCACATGGCATTCGCAGCTCTGTCCACTCCCCGCAGCTTCTGCCACCTGAGGCAGCTGCCTCACTCTGCCTCATTGTAGGGCCGGCCCTGGTATGGGCCCTCAGTCTGAACCAACAGGTCCAGAGGAGGGCAACCAAAATGGTCAAAGGCCTGGAAACGATGCCTTATGAGGAACGGCTAAGGGAGCTGGGCATGTTTAGCCTGAAGAAGAGGAGGTTAAGGGTGATATGATAGCCATGTTCAAATATATAAAAGGATGTCATATAGAGGAGGGAGAAAGGTTGTTTTCTGCTGCTCCAGAGAAGCGGACACGGAGCAATGGATCCAAACTACAAGAAAGAAGATTCCACCTCAACATTAGGAAGAACTTCCTGACAGTAAGAGCTGTTGGACAGTGGAATTTGCTGCCAAGGAGTGTGGTGGAGTCTCCTTCTTTGGAGGTCTTTAAGCAGAGGCTTGACAACCATATGTCAGGAGTGCTCTGATGGTGTTTCCTGCTTGGCAGGGGGTTGGACTCGATGGCCCTTGTGGTCTCTTCCAACTCTATGATTCTATGATTCTATGTGTCAGGGCTGGCTCCAGGTCCCAGCTCACCAAGGACCAACGCTAGCCGGTAGTAAATTATCAAAGTCTTTATTGAAGAATAGATTCCATTTCAAAGCCTCAGCGTCCCAGCCCTACATCTGGACTCTAGACCGGCGAAGCTCCGTCTGAGTCTCCGCCCCCTGCGCACCAGTTTAAGACTCTAATCTTACTCCACCTCTTCCTTCTCTCTCTCTTCCTCTGGGTCCTACTACCCCCCGGGGTCTCCTCCCTCCGGGACTCTTCTGAGGCAGACGTTGACCCCTCTGACTCCTCCCCCTCTCTTCGGCGGGCTTTAGGACCTGGCTCCCTACCCGGGCTGCCCACCTTGCCGCCCTCCTGTACATTTGAACTTGGCGCGCGTGCGCGTTTAACTTTCCTGATGACCGTTTCCTCGCTCCCTGACGAGGGTGTGGTCCCTCCTGCCTCACTTTCTCCCGCTGCCCGCGCGCCCCCTGATCCCGATGCCTGGGACTCCTCCCCCCTACTGCGCTCTGGGGGGGACGCTGGTCCGGATTTCCAGCTGCTACTCTCTGAGTCCCCTCTGGCCCCTTCTTCCCGAGGTGCCACCCTGGGCACTCCCCTTGCCCTGACTATGGGGGCCCCTTTCTGTGAATCTTACGAGTCACTGGAGAGACTCAGAGACCTCGGACTGCTGTCTTCGCTGACATTTCCTTCGGACTCCTCCCCCTCGCTCTCCACTTCCTCCCTCTCCTGTGACTCTGTTCCTGAACCCCTGACACTATGATTCTATGATTCTAGGGCTCTTCTCATGTCCTTTTGTCAATCAACAACCTGCCAACTTGCCATGTCCATCCACAGCACTCTCTGAGTTTGGCAGGGAATTCCCTTCCCACTCCCTGCCCTACATGCCAGGAATAGAATCTCACGGTTTCTCGCTCAATTACTGCAGTGCAAATCAATGCTTGCAAGGCAACAGCTCAAAACCAATCCATAGGTTCAGGCTGTTAGCTAATGACAAACAGAGGCGCCATCTCCGTCAGCCAGTCTGGGAATGGGCTGGTTGAGGGGGGAGCATTGGAGAGAGGGTGGACAGATGCAGCCGCCGCGATGCCGTGCTCCTGTAAAACACAGTGTCAGAGTCTTGCGGTGCGGCAGAATCACTCCCTGCGTCCCAGCTGCTGGCAAAATTGCGTTTCCTGACCTCCCAATTGATAGCTGGAGAACCTTCTGCAGTGACTCTGCTTATTAGCACTCCAGGCATTGGAATAAAAAGGGAGTGCTCCCTTGTAATTATCATCCTGACAATGGTATTTGCACAGGTGTGAGCTTGGGAGGGAACTCTGCAAACCTCAGGGGCTAACTACAAGCTGCACATTAATGCACAAAACACTGCCCTGTTTAAGACATCCCTCTGCCAATCTAACAGTCATGACTTCCCCCAAAGAATCTTGGAAGCTGTGAATCAATACAGGTGCTGAGAGATGTTAGGAGGCCCCAATTCCCTTCCTGGAGCTACAGTTGCCAGAGTTCCCCGAGAAGAGGTTTTGATTTTTTAAACTACTCTGGGAATTGGGGAAAGGGCAATGCCTTTAAATGCATAGTGCCCTAAATATATGGTGCAGAGGTGGCCTAAAGGGAGAAAAAATCACTTTGTGTGAGGGGGTATTTATTGCATTCCTTCCTTCCTTCCTTCCTTCCTTCCTTCCTTCCTTCCTTCCTTCTATTTATATCCCATCTTCCAACTTGTTGAAGGTGGCACGCATGATTGCCCCCTTCTCATTTTATCCTCCGGACAAATCCTGGAAGGAAAGTAGGTAAGTAAGGCTGAGAGATAATTCATTTCATTTATTATATTTCTATGCCGGTTTTCACTCACACAAGTCACAAAGTGGTTTAGAAACAGTAAATGGCAATAACAGAACAGGGCACCACGGCCAGGACACAAATCATATAGAACGATTAAAAGATCCTGAGTAGAACAATTACAGATCATCAGTAAAACAACCGCCTTCTATTTTTTTAAAAAATCTGTTAGCAAAACAACTAATGAAACAAGCTAAACAGTGCAGCCACAACAAAAGGCATGTTATAAGGTTCACATAGCGTTACAGCACTCATAATCCACAAAACAATATTAACATTAACAAACCAAACTAAGCACTGCACTGTTGGGATTCATGCACTCACTCACCCCACCCTCATGACTCAGAATCATAGATTTGTAGAGTTGGAAGGGACCCAGGGGTCATCTAGTCCAACCCCCTGAAATGCAGGAATCTTCCTCTCAGTTCATCAAAAGACTGGAGGGTAGGGCAAGGCAGGAAGGAAAAGCCATTGCCTGATGGTCAGCACAAAGTCACATTCCCCTCACAGATAAGGACTGGCCCAAGGTCACTCTACAAGCTTCATGGCTGTGTGGGTTCCCAGTCCGACACCTTAACCACTACAACATAAAAGGTAAAGGGACCCCTGACCATTAGGTCCAGTCATGGCCGACTCTGGGGTTGTGGTGCTCATCTCACTTTATTGGCTGAGGGAGCCGGCATACAGCTTCTGGGTCATGTGGCCGCATGACTAAGCTGCTTCTGGCGAACCAGAGCAGCGCACGGAAACGCCATTTACCTTCCCACCAGAGCGGTATCTATTTATCTACTTGCACTTTGATGTGCTTTCGAACTGCTAGGTTGGCAGGAGCAGGGACCAAGCAACGGGAGCTCACCCTGTCACGGGGATTCGAACCACCGAGCTTCTGATCAGCAAGTCCTAGGCTCTGTGGTTTAACCCACAGCGCCACCCGTGTCCCTTAACCACTACAACATACAACATACTCCTGGCTATTTAGAGAGAAGGAGAATCAGAAGGTGGAGAAGGAGGAGCAGTGAACCCTCTCCCTGCCTGCCATTTCCCCACCCCAAATCACTCCCTCCGAGTTGATCTCCCCTTGTCCATGAGAGTTTGTGGTACTTATTTCTATTTCACCTCACAAAGATATGTTTTGAACACCACTGTTTGGTGGAGGGTATGATTTGGAGCTGTGGGAGAGGGAAGGGTTAAGCACCCTTTCTCCCCGGGGCCCACGCTCATGTGATGCCTTTACTTTTCGAAAGAAGGACCTGGAGTTTTGTTGCGCTTGTTTTCGTGTCACACATTCTCTCCCCCACCCCCCCACCCCCCACCCCCAATGCATCCCGTTACAATATCTATTGCAGCTGCTCTTGTTTCACTCTTGCTGCTTTGGGCTACCCAGGTAGGTCGTGCCTGAGATCCTTGTAATCATTTAACAGCTCTGAGACATGGGGATTTGCTCTGTCTTCTAGATAACAGAGCCGGGATGTGCATACACAATTCAGCAGACAGGCAGCTTCAGCTATTGCTAATACTTAGAGATCCAAGAGGAGCAGGGGTGATAGGAATCAGGGCTCATTCCACCTGCTCCTCTGGCATGTCAGCTGTATCAGGCATCCCCTCCCAGCCCAGCCAAGTCATGACAAATAGCTGCTATCAAACTTTAAAAATTGACACCCGAGTTTGATTTTCTCCTCTTCCCTCCCAGTTCACTTTCCCTTTCATGTCATGCATTTTACATTGTAAGCTTTTCAGTCAGTGACTGTCTTGATTTAATTGATGACATGTGAGTCACCCTGGGAGCAGTGGCGGAGGAAGAGGAGTGTGGGGGGAGCGCACCGCCCCCAGCAGCGTGATCCCGGTGGGGTGCCATCATGGTTCCACCCCTGCGCATGCCGGGCGCCATGCCCTGCAGGCGGCATGCCATGCCCCTGTGGGCAGTGTGCCATGCCCCCGGGACACGCATCAGTCCTGCCTGCTCTCTGCCCCCGGTGCCAGAGCATGAAGCTCTGCCACTGCCTGGGAGCCTTTTTGGCTGAAGAGTTGAGTATGGTGACTGTGGGTTTGCCTCCAGAAAAAAACCCTTAACATATTCAAAGAATGCACAAAGAGCTCACATGCCCCTGCAATGTGGCCTTGCCTCCCCCTACCTTCCAGTGGCCACACATCTATGCCACCCAGCTTGTGCATTTAACACACATGGGAAGGAACTGTACATGCATGTGCGCAGAGCTCCAGTAGGAGGTATCATGATTGGTCCAGCATTCACCATCTTCTGGAGAAGTTTGATGCATGTACATCAGGCTGATTCCAGAAGCTGGCACGAAGCATAGCTGATGTGCAAAACCTGGCAGGAGGACATGGCTACTGTGTGGTTCTGCACTCCACAATATGTTGCAGGATTAATTGAGTGGTGGTAGCGAGAGGTGGTGATTCTGACACTCACCCACTCAAGTCTTCTGCTGTCTCAGTAGAGCAGCTGCAATAAATACAGCATAACTGATCACAGCCCAGCTGGAATGCAAAGCAAGAACAAAAAGGGCTGATGACCCACTAGGCTAAATGTATATCTGATTTGCAAATGAAAATGTTGCAGTGGAAGAGTCTCAAGAAATGGTCATGGCCCTGGAACAGGTGCAGAGTCTTCCTATAACAGTATCTGCTCCCCAGTACTTCCCAAGCGTTCCCATGCCAACACCAGAGTCTGCATCTCATTCTCTAAAAGCAGAGAAGATGCATCTGTCCCCAGACTCAATGACTCGGTTTCAGACTTCTCAGAGAATCAGGAAAGACCCCACCCCACCCCAGGAAATTCCTCCAAAAGTGTCCCTACATCTTGAAAACTGTGTTGCCTAGAGGAAGCCAATGGCTGTGGAATAAGACCCTGGCTAGCGGTAGTGGCTGCTGCCCATTTGAACTAATAGGGAAGGAGGCAGGGGTCACAAGAAGGAGGTGACTCAAGAGCCAATGACAAGCAGTTTCCTCCCTATCCTAGCACAGATGATTAAGCTCTAACAATGGCTCCAAGACACTGCTAAGCCAACTTGCTTTTTCTCCCTGAGTTGTAGGACTGCTGGCCATGGTACTGAACCAGCCCCTTAATCCCTGTCCAAGGTCCTGACTTTGCCTTCTCTTACGTTACCTCCAAGTCTGTTGCTCTCCATCTTGCTTGAGCCATCACCTTCCCTTGGTGGACATCAAAGACATCACAGTGGATCAGGACAAAAATCACAGCTGTAGCAGAAGCAATGTGGGTCACTGCTTAACGTACTCTCAGGGTTGTTGTGATGGTATAAATACAGAGGAGAACCCTGTATGCCATCTTGAGCTCTTTGAAGGAAAGGGGGGTGGATATAAATAAAACAATAACAACTTGATTAATAAAGCGTGTGCATTTGTATATGGACACCTTCCAAGGAACATTCTCCAAAAAGTTAAGCGCAGTAATTTTAGGGTTTTCTCATTTTTATCTCCACGATAGTCCTCTAAGGCAGGTTAGGCTGAAATAGACTTGATGGCCCAATGCCACCCAATGAGCTGTGTAGGGATTTGAGCCTATGTCTCCCCATTCATCTAGCTATTACAACACCAACAGCTATAAAGCCAAGCATGTACAATGGCTGAACAGCAATGCTTTTGCATACTAGTCGCTGGAGACCACAGGGAAGTGCTCTTGTGTTCTGTTCCTGCTTCAAAGTTCCCCACAGGCATCTGGTAGGCCACTGTGAGAACAGAATGCTGGATTAGAGGCTACTGGTCTGATCCAGCAGGCTTTTCTCGTGATCTTGCATCTATCATACCATACCTCAGAAGGAGGACAATACCTACAAACGATGCAATGCTCTGTCCACTCACCACACTGGTTGCTGTGATGAATTATGTGACTTCACCAGGAAACATGTCACTACTGTTCATTTCAGTGGTGTATGCACAGGGGAACATCTTGGTGCATTATGCCCACGGTTCCATGAATTGCCAGTAGATAGAGAAATGCAGTATGCCTATCATATATGCTACCAGGTTCTCTCATCCATCCTTTAGCATAGATTGGTTTGGGGAAAAGACTAGCCACAGAACGAGAGCTCTGATGCTTCTGTATGTGCATACTCTTAGCATCCCTTTTTAAAACAATAAAAAAGAGACAATAGAATACTTCCTAATCATGGCTAAGTAAGAAACCCAAAATTACTATTTACCCTCTGCTGGGATAGTTACTTACACGCAAAGTGACAAGGTAGCAAACAGCCCACACACACAATTGCTGTGATTATCCGTTCTTTGTTGTTTGAGATATATTTATTTTGGGAAGAGCTGCAATGGGCTTATGCATTTTTACTTGATATGAACACAGCTCAGAAGCTGAATTTTAAGCCTCATCTTGTGCTCAAACTCAGGGGATCTGTGTGCGTTTTCCAAAAAGCCAATCCCCTTTGAACTGCATTATGAAATACAGAATACCTGTATTCTCCATCTCCTTTCTCACCTTGGTTTTCAAGAAGCCATATTAAATGTACAATATCCTCCCTACATTCTGCAGATCCACTGCTTCTATTATGATGCCAGTAAAGGGAATGTGGGCTGCTATATAGAATAGATTATCCACATTGGCTATTGTGCCGGCTTCCCTTGGTAGCAAAATTGGGCACAGAGTCTAGTTTCATTATCTCAGTAAATGAATTTAGCATAAGTGAATTCTCCGCAGTACACGCAAAAAAATCTCTTGCTGCACTTCCCTGAAGCTCAGCATACAATTCTTGACAGCATAATGGGGTCCAGAGGTGGAATTACTTCCCCTCCAGGGCAAGGGATAAGTTGATAGATGTGTCAGAAAGAATCTCTCACCAACATTTGTGATTAGCTGTACATCTGTGCTGGAGAAAAGACTAAGCGGCCAAACACTGAGTTGAGCCACTGGTCCATCGAAGGCCACTGTTGTGTACAGTGACTGGCAGACAACAATTCTCCAGAGTCTCAGGTAAAGAAAGCCTACCCAACCATGCTAGCAGAGATTGTTTTAACTGATGATGCCAGGAACTGAACCTGGGGCTTTGGGCATGCAAAGTATGTGTGCTATCTCTAAACTACAGCCCTTCCCCTCTCACCCATGCCCAGGAGACTTGGCAAGCTGTTTGTGAAGCTGGCAGAGGGTCCAGGATAATGCCCTAGGTGAGAACTGCAGTCACAATAACACCTTCCCAAGTCTGCCTCTGAGAAGTCTGCAAGCAGATTTGAGTGCAGCACCCCACTGTGCTCCTAACATTGCCTAGTCCTTTTTTGAAGGCATCTAGGTTGGCAGCCATCATTGCCTCCTGTTAGAATAGCTATGCAAGTATGTGAAGAAGTTTGCCACTCTGTTTCCTCTTGCTTCCATTCCCCTCCCTTTCCTGTATTGTTTCCTGCGTGGAATTTCAGATTGGAAGATCATCAGGGCAGGGACCTGTACTCTTGTATACAGTTAGGCACTCTTGCTGTGATAGTCATCACCATCACTTGGGTAACTGCTATTTTGACCTCCTTCCCAAATTGAACCATCTCCTGTTAGCTCATCCCCATTTCCCAGGCTAGCATCTTTTCACACTAAGACCGTGTGGGCTTTTCTATGCATACGGCAATGCAATGCCTCAGCGCAGCAACAGGCAAATAAGCATGTGCAATGGACCTGTGTTTCTGCACATTTAACAGGGGCTAGCAAGTAGATAAATAGGTACCACTCCGGCGGGAAGGTAAACAGTGTTTCCGTGCACTGCTCTGGTTTCGGTGTTCTGTTGCACCAGAAGCGGCTTAGTCATGCTGGCCACATGACCTGGAAAAACTGCGGACAAACGCCCGCTCCCTCGGCCTGTAAAGCGAGATGAGCGCCGCAACCCCAGAGTCATCTGTGACTGTACTTAACTCTCAGGGGTCCTTTGCCTTTACCTAGGCAGCTCCCCAGAGTACTGGCCCAGGCAGATAGAAACAGAGCTAGGCTGGGCATGGTTTGGAATGCCAGTACTTGGGCTCTGATCTTCCAATGCAATCCCAGCAGTTATATATGCCACTATGGGCAGCAAAGAAGCATGCAGTAGGGGGCAAGGAGTGGGAAGAGAAAGAGAAAAGGTGAGAGTCCAGAGAGGCCACATTCACAACATTTAAAGCATTATTAAAGCTCTTTAAACAGTCGTGCCTTCCCCCAGAGTTGTTAGCACATCCCTATTTCCCTCATAGAGGTACAGTTTCAGAGTTGCCTGTGAAAAGAGATCGATTGTTACACCCAGTGCTTTTTTTCCTGGGGGGATGCAGGGGTACGCATACCCCTAAATATTTTGTGAATCTAAAGTTTGGTCTCATTGAGGGGCAGTATTTCAATATAAGTAGGAAAATGAGAGTGGCCCTAAGCATTTTTTAAAGAAAAAAAGCACTGGCCACACCACTCTGGCTCCCTGAATGCTCCTGCTAGGATTGCCATATTTCAAAAAGTGAAAATCCAGAGAGAAACCTTGATTAGTTTATGTGGGGTTTTTTTTTTTTTTTTTTCAAAATCTCCAAGATTTTTGAACTTTTTGAGCTATTTTTAGGGGAAATCTACAAAAACAACACAGCCAAAATGGGTTGCCATATGTCCGGATTTCCCCTGACGCTCAGTGATTTCCACCCAGGCACTGTTTTTGACGCCCAGTTGCCTGCTATGTCCAGGAAATTCCGGAGGTATGGCAACCCTATCTGAGTTTTAACCTTTAAGGCTCAGGACCCCAATATCTTCCAGAACACCTCTCCCAAAATGAACCTACCTGGCCCCTCCAATCTTCTGAGGTCCTTCTCCTGGTCTGCCCTTTGAGGGAGGCTCACATGTGATGACAAGGGAAACGGTCTTTTTATTTGTGGCTCACCATCTGTAGAATTCTCTCCCCCCTTGAGATCTGCCTGACATCTTCACCAACATCTTTTTGGCAGTAACGACTTGACTTTTCCCTAGGCTTTTGATGGACTGAAATTACCGTATTTTTCTGTCTATAAGACGCCCCCATGTATAAGACGACCCCTATTTTTTGAGCCCAAAATTAAGAAATAAATATTTTAAACATTCCATGCATAAGACGACCCTCAATTTTAAACTTAATTTTTTTGGGGGGAAAATATAGTTTTATACACTGAAAAATACAGTATGTTGTTTTGCTGTCCGTGGACTGCCCAAGCTTCCTGTTTCTGTTGGGAGGGGCATGTTGTTTGTGCAAGAGAGATGGTATAGTGTATTTATGTTGATGTTTTAAAATGTGTTATAAGGTGCATGTAGACTTTTGGGTAACTAACAAGCCTAATAAATTGACATCCACACTGTCACTGATTTGAATGGGCCAGGATAGCTCAGTCAGTAAGAGCATGACTCTTAATCTCAAGGTTGTGGGTTCGAGCCTCATGCTGGGCAAAGAGATTGCTGCATTGCAGGGGGGGTTGGACTAGATGATCCTCGTGGTCACCTCCAACTCTACAATTCTATGATTCTACGTCCCTCTGAATCAAACAACAAACTATATTAAAAGCAATCAAAGGTCATCAGCTCTTGAATCAGGGAAAAAGAGAGGCAGCAGGAGTTCACAGGTTGTTCAGTGACACTCAAACTCTTCAGCCTCACCTGGTATGCTGTGTGTGTGTGTGTGTGTGTGTGTGTGTGTGTCTTCTGATAACTTAAATATTTGAAAGCAACTAAGCCAGTGTTCCTGATTCAGCTTTTTTCTTTTGACTTTGACTTGACATTAAGGGTCAGAGACCTGAATCATCTAAGACTGCAGTTTGCAAATTATTTAAACCAGATGAAAAATATATGCTGATGGATCTCTTGCAGCCTGTAGGGCATGACCCATTAATTCCCATATGGATGCACTTGCCAACATTTCAAATTACTGACGGTGAAATCGGACTACCCCTGTTCTTTTGACAACAAGACCTTCCCATACACACACACACACACAACACAGCTGTGAATTTTATTCTCCCTATAGAATCACAAAATATGCACATCCCACTATGCAGACACATGGATTGACCATTGAGCTGGGAGATACCAGAAACTCTATTCGCTGCACAGAAGCAGCAATTGTGAGCATCCTGATAGGACAACCACAGGGTTAACCATCTGCCTTAAACATGAGGTTTACATGCTGACAGACTACAATAACTGGCTGGTGGGCCACGTTTGCCTTGGAATCACAGGCTCATAGAATGGTAGAGTTAGAAGGGACTCCAACTCCCATCAGCCACACCCAGCCTGGCCAGCAGTCAGGGGTAATGCGAGTTGTAATCCAACAATATCTGGAGGGCCACCAGTTCCCTACTTTTACCATGTTGCACACAAGAAAGCATAGGCAGCAATTCATGGGGGCCAGCTGTTTTCAGACCCCCAATAATTATTTTTTGGGTGGTAGGCTTCTCCAATGCTCAGACGAGTCATGGGCAAAACAATAACAAACCTCTGGTTACATGAGACATATTCAATAAGCACACAACGGAAAAAGTGTCTATTCCACCTGTCTGTTCATAGAGTCCAACAATCCACATGAAAGGTTGTTACAGTTCCACAGAATCCTTTCACAGAGTCTAAGACAAGGATTTCCGGAATATTAGCCTTGTTTCGCCATCTTGGCCTTCATCAGTAATACAAACTCATATATGGTATCACAGGACAGTGGATCTTATAACATGGTAGTAACTGCTATAGACACTTTCACATATATGGACCTTATGCATAAACTGATTAGAGAATGAACTGACCCACTGGGTCTTCTACTTTTTTCGTTGAACTTTATGAGCTACTTCTGTTGAAATCTACAATTCAATACAATGAATAGTAAAGGTAAAGGGACCCCTGTCCAGTCGTGACCGACTCTGGGGTTGCAGCGCTCATCTCGCTTTATTGGCCGAGGGAGCCGGCATACAGCTTCCAGGTCATGTGGCCAGCATGACTAAGCTGCTTCTGGCGAACCAGAGCAGCACATGGAAACGCCGTTTACCTTCCCACTGGAGCAGTACCTATTTATCTACTTTGCACTTTGATGTGCTTTCGAACTGCTAGGTTGGCAGGAGCAGGGACCGATCAACGGGAGCTCACCCTGTCACGGGGATTCGAACCGCCAACCTTCTGATCGGCAAGTCCTAGGCTCTGTAGTTTAACCCACAGCGCCACCCGCATCATATATACAATGAATAGTATATATTATTTTTTCAAATGTGCAGCTGGTTACGTCTTGCATGTTTATTGCATATTTATTACAGACTAGTCATGGGGCAAAGGAGACCAGGCATGGAACTGAGCATGGCATGGCTTCAGTGACCGGCTGTTCCTCCTCCTGCCATGGAGCGTAAGGAGCAGAGAAGCAGTCGCTGGCCAGTGGCAGAGGCAGGAGGAGGTGGCCAATCATGGAGCCAGGCATGTGACAGCTTGGGGCAGCTTCAGTGACTGGTGGTTCCTTCTTCTCCAGCCATGTAAGGGGAAGACAGGGGAAGCAGCTCCCAACCAGTGGCAGCAGCAGCAAGAGGCCATGTACAAGAGAGGAGGACCTGCCGGCCACTGAAACCGCGCTGCTGCCATGTTCAGCTCTGCCCCTGGCTCTTCCCAACATCCTGATGTCATGCCCGCATCATCGCCCTCCCCCTCCCCCCAATCTTCTGTGCAAGTTGGCACCTCTGCATGAAGGCAAATATCTGTGCATCTTTTTAATCACAAACATCATTCTCTCTCCCTGCCACCCACTTCTAGTTGAGAAGAGTAAATTATTTCTCTTCGCACCGGAATAATTTCCTTTTGCCCGGATTTTTATTCTCTGTAATATTTCTCTTCTAAAGACTCCAGCGCTTCAGACTGCTTTATTTTGCTAATCTGGAACTAAAAGGGTAGCAGGGAGGAAAAAAGGGGAGAGTTGCATACAGAAGGAAATGCATTATCTAAACAAGGGTTGGTTCCCTCCTCCACCCCATAAGGGGCAGGGGAATAATAAATGCATTCAGATAATGTGTTCTGATTGCAACATCCAGATGTTTTCAAAATCTCTCTGCATTGAATTTGGGGGGTGGAGAGGAAACACAGTGTGTGTGTAGACAATACCCAGGGCTCTTTTTTTAGCTGGAGCTCACTCTTCTTCTTCTTCCTAATTGTTTAAACCCATTCATGAACCAAGAATTTATACACTGACCACTAACATATGTTGTAGATATTTTCCCACATTTGTTGTGCTAATTTTGTGATATACAAATGACATGAGATAACTTGGTATACTTATTTGTATAGCATTATTCTTGTGTATAAAACCCATTTAAAAAAGAAAAAAGAAAGGGGAAAAAAGAAAAGATAAATAATACTGACAATAACCCCACCTCCCTGTCTCATAATAGTAAATGTTGAGGTCACCCGGAGAATTTGATTACCAGTAAGTTCAAAACAGCACACCCTTCCCCCAGAAAATGCATAAATAATCTGGAATCTGCAGCCTGCAATTATGGGGGAGGAAGGAATCTGGTGAGCTGCTCTGGATCTAATCCTCCCAGACCAATGTGCACATCTGAACATCTGGAACCTGCACATTGTTGAATTCCCCTCTCACTTATGGATTCTCATATAATGGTGCCCAAGGACTGCATCTTCCTTCTCTTGTATTATATATATATACACATATATTCCAGCAACCTAGACAAGCAGGTAGCTTGAACTCCAGGCTCATGTTGCCCCATGTGTCAAGAAGACTGTAGCAAGTCCCATAAGGCCAGCCTGGGTGCTGGATCAGCCAAAAGACCTTATGGTCCACCATCATGTTTCTCACGAGTCAGAGATGCCTCTGGGAAACCTGCAAGCAGGAACTGAGTGCAACAGCGATCTCCCAGCTTGTGATTCCTTGCAATCTGTTCACAAAGAACTGAGCTATACAATAATTTCATGCATGTGTAGAGACAGATCGTACCTGCGTTCAGCGTAATGTGTAAACAGACCTAATATTCTGCACCCTATTTGTTGACAGAGAAATTGAGCTGGAGCGGAGAACCATTTCAATGAAATTCTTCACAGGAGGAGAAATTCTCTAAGAGTTCCTAAAGGTTTTTAGACAGACCTGCTCTTTATGTCAAAATCAGTAGTTTTAATGCATATTTTACATAAACTGCTTAGAGGTTTTGACAACCCAAATGATATATAGAAACTCTGTTAAATAAAACAAAAATGAATAAAATAGGTTTTGGGCTCACCTTCAGCAATGGGTGATATTCAGCTAGGCTTCACTCAGAGTTAGCCTATGGAAACCAGTGGAGATAACTTAGCTATCTTCATTCTTCTCAATGGGTCTACTCTGGGTGAAATGTAGTTGAACAGTACCCAATGGCAGTAGCATGGTCTGTGGCTTTTTTTTGGTCTCCATTTGTCAGATTTTCTTTCTGGGACGGCTTTGCCCATGGCAGCAGCCTAGCCACCATTTTGCTTCTCCTTCACAGTGTCCTTGACCCAACCTCATTCCCAGACATTGTAGGGAGGTAATTGTGGGCACTGTAAACAATAAAAATAAAAAAAATGGTGGTGAAAATTTGGAGATAATCCTTGAAAGTGGTCTTTTTCGGGGTGGGGGGTGAGAAAAATAATGTTTCTCTTCTGAGAAAATGTTGGCTCAGCACTCAGACAAATTGATGGCAGGCAGGTTAGCTGTTAGTCATAGGAGCCATTAGCTAAATGAGACTTCCATGTAGAGCAGTTTGTCATTGAATGCCAAATGCTGGAGGAAAAGAGGAGAAGGGCCATCACCCTTGTGAGCTCTCATCTGCTTCCAAGAAGCATCTGGCTGAGCACCACTGGAAGCAGAATACTGGGCTAGATGAAAGTTTGACCCAGTCTAGTAGTGTAAAATACATTTGCCTAGCAGTGGAAATATACTGTTTTGAATGGAGACATGGGAGTACGACAGTCAGAATTGCAAAAACAAGGTGAGGGGCTTTGCGGTATCAGTACTTGCAGGTCTAAAGCTTGAAAATAAGGTCCCAAAACTTTGTTCTCAGCCGTTTGGCCAACATGGGACATACACCAGGCCTTCTCTGTAAGGCTTGTTACATGTTACGTTGGACACTATACAAGCTGTCTCTATACATATACAAGTGTATTCTTGTTGATTTGTACACTTCAGCTAACTATGCCAGTGCGGTATAGTGGTTAGAGTGTTGTCAGGGATTGGACTCAAGGGAACAAGAGGGAAGAGGAATGGTGGATCTCTCTCTCTCTCTCTCTCTCTCTCTCTCTCTCTCTCTCTCTCACACACACACACACACACACACACACACACCAGTTCTGATGCTGCAGGAGAAGAGCAGCATTGATTTACAGCAGGGGTTTGAGGAGTCTGAGGAAGGTCACAGCTCAGAGACTGATGAACAGCAGAGTTGGGAAGTGTTAGAAGAAGAGGGAGGGAGACAGAGGCAGGGCAGCCAACTGACACGTTGTCACTGCAGAGTATTTCTGAACCCCCTCCTCCCAGAACTCATCGTTCATTAAGAGTGCAGGAACAAAGGACTCAGAGACACTTGGCCACAAGCAGTGGTGCAGGAAGCCTCTCGGGCACCTGGCACAGAATGCCCAGGGGTGGGGCAAACCACCCATAGGGGCAGGGCATGGTGTCCATAGGGGCAGGGTGCCCGGCGCCAAAAAATAAAATTCTTATTTCTTATTTATACCCTGCCCATCTGTCTGGACATAACAGAACAGGGCGCTCGGTGTCCTGTGCCATACCTACAGGCACCACAGTGTGCCCTGTCCCTATGGGCGCCATGCACTCCATGCCATGCCGCCACATGCCATCCCTATGGGCGCCACAGCGACGCCCATAGGGACGAGAGGCACCGCTTGGCACCCATAGGGACAGAGAGTGCAGCGGGGCCTCAGCCACCCTACAGCTGGGGGGGAGACAGCGGGCGGACAGCGCAGAGCCTGCTGGCACTGAGACACATAGCTCATGTGCACTGCAGGCCCCGCAGTGACAAGTGCCACCCACCATTTTGTCACCCCCCATGAGGGTGGCACACGGGGAAGACTGCACCCCCTGTACCCCCTCCTACGCCCTTGGCCACGAGTAGCCACCATAAGGGGAGATGCTATTGCTAGGAAGGAGGGAGGAGGAGCCCAGTTGGAGCAACGCCATTGTCAGGGCTTGCTGCGTTCTGTTGTCTCTCGATATTATGAATGAACTCACTCATTAAAAAGGACTCTACCTTGATTTCCGTGCTCTTGCTGCAACCAGAGGAGGAATAGCTTTCCTGAAGCCTTGACAAGTGTCAGACTAGGACCTGGGAGATGAGGGATCAAATCCTCACTTGGCCTTTGAAGCTCACCAGGTGATGATGGGCCAGTCACTGCCTCTCAGCCTAACCTACCTCACAGGGTTGTCATGGGATGGGGTGAACCATGAAGGCCACCTTGAGCTCCTTGAGAAAAGGTGGGATATGAATGTGACAGACAAACAAACAAACAGTACACAGAGTGTACACTCATTGAATATAACCTGGGAACATCCCTTTAGCTTTTCACTGTAATTGCAAGATCTCTCAAACTCTGTTTGGCTTCCATCTCTGCTTTAGAAGGTCCTGTATATAGTGTTGCAAGCTTTAAAAGGTACACCAGTCTTTGGAGGTAGAGGATGAGATCAGATTATCCCTCCCATTTAATCATTATGTATTACAAGTTTACTTACACTGAGCGTGGTGGAAGGTAGACTATAAATAAATACTTTCATCAAAATTATTGTTCTTTTCCTCATGTTTTGCATCAGGTAATCTTTTATCTTCTCCATTGTTTCTGTTGCCTGCCTTTTGCAGACTTTTTAAAAAAATGTTAACTATATAATAAATAACCTGTTATTGGGGTGAAAGGATAATGAATGAAAGAGGCAAAGTCAAAATTAGGTAGCTGATAAATCTCAACATTATTATTATTATTATTGGCTGATCTTCACCAGGGGAATCTACAAAAACACATATCCACAAATAGACAATTTAACTATGGCATAAAAATAATCCTCCCAGTAACTGTGAATCTGCCAGCAACATTAAAGTGAAGTCATTAAAGTGAATATATAACCATACATTTATATAATAACCCTAGCAAGATTTGTGGGTCTGTTTCTTTAGATTCTCCTGATGAAGATCAGGAAGCTGAACTGAGGAATGATCTATTAAATAATCAGTGCATCTTATGTTGCCTTGGCTCCCTGCAATCTATCTAGATTTCAGGGGTAGCCCCCTCCTTTTCTTGGGGGAAGGCAGATGGCCTTTGCTTTTTGCAGCAGGTTAATGTTAGAGGAAGGAACGCGGGTGGCGCTGTGGGTAAAAGCCTCAGCACCTAGGACTTGCCGATCAAAAGGTCGGTGGTTTGAATCCCCGCAGTGGGGTGCGCTCCCGTCACTCGGTCCCAGTGCCTGCCAACCTAGCAGTTCGAAAGCACCCCCGGGTGCAAGTAGATAAATAGGGACCACTTACTAGTGGGAAGGTAAACGGCGTTCCGTGTGCTGCGCTGGCTCGCCAGATGCAGCTTGTCACGCTGGCCACGTGACCCGGAAGTGTTTGCGGACAGTGCTGGCTCCCGGCCTCTTGAGCGAGATCAGCGCACAACCCTAGAGTCTGTCAAGACTGGCCTGCACGGGCAGGGGTACCTTTACCTTTTTAATGTTAGAGGAAGCATTTCTCTGAATCCCACGCATTGGAGGACAAACTAAGCAGAAAATTGTCATTTGCCGAACAGCACCCTGGCTGCCTCAGAAACCACTCAGTAAGTCTGCATTCCCATGATCTAAATACTCTGACACTTGTAGCTCAGTAGCTGTATTTTTTTAACAACCATTTTAAAAACCAAACCATTGTAAACCTTCCAGTTGTTTGCATTTTGCTGAGAGGCAAGAAGGTTTCTAGAATGGCTCAGCAATTTGGAAGCAGCAGGCTTGCACACAACCAAGTTGTTGCCATTTGGGAAGACTAGCTGTCCTTACTCTCCCAGGGCTGTGGACCTTCTGAAAGAACATGATCCCAAGCAGAGGTGAAGTGGTGTGGGGTTGTAGGGGTTGAACCCATACTGCTATATCTGTAGCAGGGTCCTATAGCTGCACAATCAGCTTGAAATGAGAGCTTTTTAGCTGTTGAGAAGAAGCTATCTCGCTGACTGGAGCCAATCAGAGTGGAAGGACGTAAGTCAGAGGATTGGCTCCTAGGGTCACTCTGGAGAAGGCACACAGGAGGCACAGTGGAACGGATCAGAGGGCTGGATTGCTCTGTTAGTCAGTCATGGTTGCTGTGCAACTTGACTCAGGAGGAGAGTGGGGTTGCATTCTGCCCAAGGCAGTTGTTTTCCTCAAGCATCAAAATGTATTGGCCAACCGTAAAGACATATTACGCAAATATGATGATAAAATATCTGCTCAGCTCTATATTTGTATTGCCATGCTGACATGGACAGAACTTCCTTTCTTTAAAAAGATGAATAAGCCCAGTTTAAAAGAAAAAAGTTTAAGAAGACACTGTAAATTTGTAATATACTGTACTGTGCGTTTTACTTTCAGTGAATTTACAGTAACTCTGAAAAGAGAATATGCAAGTGAAAATTAGTCGTTTTGTTTAAAATCAGTCTTTAATGTTGCTTGATGTATTGGTCTTTTGTAATTTAAAAAATGCTCAAAGTCATTTTTAGAGTCTTTCTATAGATAAAGGGGAAATGGATGGATCCTCTTCTGAACCAGCAATGTCTCCCTTACATTCTTAGATCTTCAAATTTGTTCATGCACTGAATGCAATAAAAGCGTCACAGTTTCCCTACAGACCATCTACTGTGCGAACAACCTACTTTCTCGGAGAAAATGTTTCCCATTTAAAATAATGATGGGATTTCAGCTGGAAGAGCAAAGTGGGGAAATGAAGTCTGCAGCTCAGAAATCAAAAAATGTGGCTGTGATTCACTTGAGTAAACATGGTTCTGTGTGAAACCCAAGCCAAACGATTAGGCTGCGCAAGTGAAGCGCTTGATACCTCCTTTAATTTTGAGTGCACAAAATCAGACACTCCTGAGAAACACCCTGAGAATTGCCAACATCCTTTCATTGCATGAAGTTGGTGTTTTATCCTCCTTAATGTCAGGCACACAGCACCTGTAAGAGTCTAAATTGCTTACGTGTTGCCCTTGAAGACGTATCAGGGGTGGAAAAGCAGGCTCTTGAGCTACAAGCCAAGAGGCATCATGCTTATTTTCTGGTGGTGGAGCTCCTCTAGGAGAATCCCAAAAGAACATAGGAAGCAGCCTTTATCATGAGTCAGGTTCCTTGTCCATTTAGCTCAGTATGCTCAACACTGACTGGAAGCAGCTGTCCAAGGTTTCAGGCAGGAGACATTCCCATGCCTTGCCTGGAGATGCTGGGGACCTTCTGCGTGGACCCCTGAACCATGGCCCTTGCCCTATAGAATATAATGGTACAACCTCTTCGTTATTGTTATGGATTATTCATATTGCCACAGGGACATGGGTGGTGCTGTGGTGTAAACCACTGAGCTTAGGGCTTGCCCATCGGAAGGCCAGTGGTTCGAATCCTCATGATGGAGTGAGCTCCCGTTGTTCGGTCCCAGTTCCTGCCCACCTAGCAGTTCGAAAGCACGTCAAAGTGCAAGTAAATAAATAGGTACCGCTCTGGTGGGAAGGTATACAGCGTTTCCGTGCGCTGCTCTGGTTCACCAGAAGTGGCTTAGTCATGCTGGCCACAAACCCGGAAGCTGTACGCTGGCTCCCTCGGCCTATAGAGCGAGATGAGCACCGCAACCCCAGAGTCGTCCATGACTGGACCTAACGGTCAGGGGTACCTTTACTTTTTATTCATATTGCAGGAGCTCTGTCTCCCATAAGGAGCAAGTCTATCTTGTGTTGTCATTAGTTATTTCCCCCCTCCAAAAAATAAATTCCTAAAGGTTAATGGCAAATTTTGCATGAGATATAGCTCCGGGCACACTGATAAATTGAATGAATTGATATTTTCACTGCCTACGCAATGCAATCTACAATGCAATATTTATTTTCCTTCTGTATTTAATACTAGCATGATTAAAGCTGCATCGCCTACAATTATACTGCGGCTGTAATTAGCCTCTTGCTGCCCTACCCATATTTCCATGCTGACATGACAAATGCCTAGATTGCCCTGATCTCACTCAGCAAAAGGGCAGTGACCTTAGTGTTTCCCAGTACTTCCCATAGCCAGCTACAGGGCACAGTCCATAGATCCCAAGGAAGAGAACGACTCCAATGTCTCAGCAGCAATCTGTCCTCAAGGAACATAGGAAGCTGCCTTAGAATGGGTTGGTGTAACACTCCATGGAGACCAGTATTGTCTACAGTGACTGATAGTGAGTCTTCCCCAGCCTGGAAATGCTGAGGATTGAACCTGGATAGAGGACAGAGAAGAATGTGTGTGGACAAAGGAGAAATAATAAAACTTACCTCTGTCTGGAAGGAAATGTGACCCTTGGGCTGAAATGTGTTCCCTCCTCCTGCCCACAAAGGTGGCTGCTGCTGCTTCATCTTGTTTTTCTTCTTCATCTTCTTCTTCATCATCATCTTATTGTTGTTCTTCTTCATCATCATCATCATCTTCTTCTTCTTCTTCTTCATCATCATCTTCTTCTTCATCTTCTTCATCAACATCATCATTTTCTTCTCCATCATATTCTTGTTCTTCATCATCATCTTGTTCTTCTTCTTCATCTTCATCATCAGCATCATCTTCTTCTTCATCATCATCTTCTCCTTCTGCTTCTGCTGCTTCTTCTTCTTTTTCCTCATCTTGTTTTTCTTCTCTTCTTCCTCCTCCTCCTCCTCCTCTTCCTTGTCCTCTTCTCAGCATCACCATTAACTTATTACTTACCTTCTGCACAAATAGTCTCAAAAACACAAACAGCAGGTATATTTAAAGCAAAACAGAACGGACACAAAATAGACACTAATGGCAAAGACCTATTCATAAAGCCCATCAGGGGGGAAAAGTTTTCAATTATTTCCAGAAAGTGCAGGTAGTAGGTGCCAGGGGTGCTAGGGAGGGGCCTCAGGACACCCCTGAAATTTTCCAGGGGGGTGGGCTCCCTCCATATCCTGCATGTGATGTGAGCATGTCGCATGACACTGGCCCCCTGAAGTGCAGGGGAAAGTCAAAGTGCCTGTTGGGTGCCTGCCATATTTTGATAGGAAGGGTGCCATACTGAAAGCTCTGCTCTAAGTTAATGCAGAGCAGGCTTCTGGGTACTTGCAAGAGAAGCTCTTCCTGCAGACTGCAGTGATTTGCTGGGTATTTGAGGGGTAAGGCAGCCTCACATGTAACCTGTTCTTGAGCTTTATAGGGCCTTATATGTTCATACCAGTGTTATGAACTTGGCTCAGTAGCAGGCTGGAAACCAGTGCAAATTCCACACAAAAAGGATGTTATGTGCTGGTGGTAGTTTCTCCCCACAAGCAACTTAAACACCACATTCTGCACCAGCTGCAGCCTCCAGAACAACCCTAAGGGCAGCCCACATTGAGCACATTGCATTAATCCAGCCATGAAGTTACGAATGCCATTGTGCTGGTCAATAATGCTGTTATTCGATTGCTTGATGCACTTGTTATTTATATAAAAAATACAGTTTGAATCCATTCTCCCCACCCCTCAAAAAAGCATCCCATGTACAGATGAATGGAGCTATGATTACATTTGCCTAATCTTCTTTCTTCGCTGCCTTTGAAATCTGGCACAGTGTTTGCAGGCCACATATTGACAGCAGTCTCAGAAGGCGTTTCGGAGAGGCAGGTTTGATTGCAGTGACAAACCTCTATTCTTTTCCTAATAAGCACCAGGCAGAACCTGGGCAGTGTTGCATGTGCGCAACCGGCGTCAAGGCCACTGGAGCGTAGGGAACAATTGCCTTAATCTGCACAGGCAGGACTTGATGCAAAAGATGAACACTGTGATCCTATTAAGTCTGCTACACTCAAGCTCTTAACTTGGACTAAGGAAGCCCAGTTTCGCTACCACCTGTCTAATAAGAATGCTAGCGTTTGATCAGCAGTGGTATGTGATGGGGGTCGGAGTGGCAGTGACACCCTAATGCAGTGGCTCTGCCACTCATCACGATGGGGTGAGATGGTTCTGGAGCACAGGCACCGAGTTGTGCCCAACATTGGGAGTGCTGACGACATGCGCATGATGAGCATCATGTATGTGATGTCACATGTGTGGCCTCCTCCCAATGCAACATTTGCATGGCAGGCCAAATTAATTTCATGAATGGGATTGGTTCACTGCTGACTTCCCGCCAGGCCAAGTAGCATCTGGATGCCATGTGGCCTGGGCTGACATCCCACCAGGCCTCCTCTTCCCCCTCCAGATGGGGGGGGGGGCTGGGTCCTGTCCCAACGGATATTGGGGAAACTATAGAGGCCTCCGCCCCATAGAGTTGGCACACCTGTTATGCTGTCAGAAGAGCAGCAGCCTCACAGGTATGTGTGGACCAGCAGGGCTGTCAACCCAGACCTCCTCTGAACTTACCACCGCCGGGAGGCTGCCACTGTTGTGTGTTCAATACAAATAATATAGCATCGTCATTGCATATCAAGATATCAGAAGAGCCCTGGATATGGGCAGGGTAACCTATGTGTAGAATAGTTTGCCCCCATAATCAGGGTGCTTAAAAAGTGCTCACTGGGTAAGATGTTGCACATCCTTTGTTCAATTCATGTTCAAGAGTGAATTTGGGGTGCTAATCCGTGTTTGCAGTATTGAATACAGAAACAGGATGCTACAGCTACTCTATTTCCTCCCGATAACAGTAGAACTCATGGACATCCTATAAAGCTGAATGTCGGGAGATTTGGGACAGACAAATGAAAGTCCTTCATCTCACTGTGCATAGTTAAGCTATGGAATTCACTCCCACAATAGGCAATGAAGGCCAGTGACTTGGATGGCTTTAACAGAGGATTGGACAAATCCATGAATGGCTACCAGCCACAATGGCTATACTCTGCCTCCATGGTCAGAGATGGCATGCCTCCAAATGCCAGTTGCTAGAAACCACAATTGGGGAGAGTGCTTTTGAGCTCAGGTCCTATTTGCAGGCTTCCTGTGGGCATCTGGTCAGCCACTGTAAGAGCAGGATACTGTTGAATTATCTGTTCTAGGACCTTCCCTGGTATTGATGTCAAGCTCACCAGTCGGTAGTTACCTGGGTCTTCCTTTTCCCCCTTTTTGAAGATGGGGACAACATTTGCCCACCTCCAGTCTGTAAAGACCTCACCTGTTCTCCAAGAATTCTCAAAGATAAAGGGCAAAGGCTCTGAAATTACATCCACAAGCTCCTTTAGCACCCTTGGATGCAGCTCATCAGGCCCTGGAGATTTAAATTCATTTAAAGTATCTAAGTGTTCCCTTACCACCTCTTTTCCTATTTTGGGCTGCAGCTCCCTCCTTACATCATTTATTCTGTTGGGCATTCCTTTCCTTTTGGGTGAAGACAGAGGCAAAGTAAGTGTTGAGTAATTCCACCTTCTCTCTGTCACCCAATAGCATTTCTCCATCTTCCCCATGCAGAGGACCTACCACTTGCTTGTTCTTCCTCTTACTTCAGACATAGCCGAAGAAATCTTTTTTATTTTTAACCTCTCTTGCAAACCTGAGCTCATTCTGAACTTTAGCCAGCCTGACTTCCCCCCTGCAACTGTTGGCTACTTGTGTCTTCTCCTCCTTTGTGATTTTCCCTTTCCTCCATTTCTTATGTATGCCCTTCTTAACTCACAGCTCATCTGTAAGCTCGTTATGCAGCTACATCAGTTTCCTTAGATGCCTCCCACTTTTCTTTTTTGTTGGTATTATCTGCATTTGGGCCTTCAATATTTCTCCTTTTAGAAACTCCCATCCTTCTTGGACTCCCTTCTCTTTGAGTATTTCTGACCATGGGATCACACCCAGTAGCTCCTTAAGCTTTTCGAAATTGGCCACCCTAAAGTCCAGAGTGCGTGTCTGACTACACTCAGTTCTCCCTTGCCTCTATATCCTAAAACCCAGGAGAACATGATCACTTCCTCCCAAGTTTCTGAGCACTTCCACTTCATCAATCAGTTCCTCCCTATTGGTGAGGACCAGGTCCAAGATAGATGATCCCCTTGTTGGTTCTTCCACCTGGGAAATGAAATTGTCAGCGATGCAATGGAGGAATTTGTCAGACCTTACACTTTTGGCAGAGTTTGAGTCCCAACAGATATTGGGGAAGTTGAAGTCCTCCTTGATTACTTATTCTCTCCTTTTTGAATGTTTGGTAATCTGCTCTAGTAAGGCACCATCCAAGTCTTCAGTCTAGCTTGGCGGTCTATAGCAGAAACCCACAGTAAGGTCACTGTTGTTTCTCTCTCCTACAGTTTTTACCCATATACTCTCAATCTGCTTTTCATGCTCCAGGTCATGGATTTCTTCAAAAGTGTACACATCCTTTATGTACAATGCTACTCCTCCTGCCTTCCTGTTTGGTCTATTCATGAGCTAAGTTTGATTGCTGCTGGTTGATAACTCCTCCCTCAGCCTGGCTTCCTCTCAGCTGTAACTCCTCCCCCTCAGATCCTGTGTTCCCACAGAGCGATCAGCTACACATACCCTCAGGCCTGCAATGAAAGAAAGGTAATCAGGAAAAGTAATCAAGCCTCTAGCAGAGCACTCAGCCACTCCCTGAGGCTTGCTATCAATCTATCAAATTTTTAAACAGCTCAGAGAGGCAGGCAAGCAAACTCCAAAAGACAAGCTCACTCGCTTCAGTCTCCTCCAGCAATCCTTGTTCCTGGTTGCAAGCTCTGGTCGTGAGCTCCCAGGATCTGCACTGAGCTAAGTTTGACAGCAGCTGGTTGCTGCTGGTTCGCTTCTCTACACAGCAGAAATAAGAGCCAAAAATATGCTGCTCAAGAACTAAATAAAAATGAAGCAAGCTAGAGCAAATATCTCATCATGAGGGCTGAGAAATTTTGCATTAACCGACAAGCGCATAGAGGAGTGATAGCTAAGAAGACCAAAGACACGAGTCAAACATGACACTCCCTGTTCCCTACCCTACTGAGATGAAAGACTATCACATCTAAGCAAAAACTGTAGGAGGCTGCAGCAGCAGAAAAAGATTTTCTAGTGGCGTTCTTTCACTAGGAGAGAAAATGTGAAGCTTTTGGAGAGAAGCCAGACTCTGTGATGGAACAGAATGTGTGTGTTTTTTTTAAAAAGTGACCACTTTTCCCATGGCTCGGGCATTGGCTGGGTTTGCACATCATGCTAAGCCAAACTTTGGCTCGGCATCAATGTGCAAATGCACAGGCTGCTGGAGAGGCGCTTACAGCTGCTTTGTTCCTCCACAGTCCTCAGAGCTGCCTGCCACATCACGTTGCATTAAGCCCAAGTTTGGCTTTACATGTTGTCCAAGCCAGGGCTCATGGTTAGTCTCTCCCGATTAACCTCAAGCTGTAATCAAACTTTAGCGCAGTTCAGCAGGGAAGCAAAAAGGAAAAGAGCAAAGTGGCTGTGAACTCATTTCCGGGAAGCTGCATGGCTGTTTACTGCCTCCAAGATCAAAGGCATAAAAACAGGAGACAAACCTGTTGGATCAGGCCAGTCGCCAACTAATCCAGCAACTTGTCCTCACAGTGATGATCAGATGCCAATGGGAAGCACACAAGCAAAACGTAAGCACAGCAGCACTCTTGTGTATGCTTGTGTATCAGGGACTGGCTGGGTGAGGCAGAGTGGTGGGAGACTCCCACCCAGAAGCCCCCCAAGGAGGACAGGGAAGACAAGGACTTAGAGCCCAGGTCCTGGTGGTGAGGCAACAGGGAGGAAGAGGCTGGGGAAGAGGCAAGCTGGGAGGTGCTGGCAGCCAGGGGTTGGAGTGATCAAGAGGAGTCAGAAGAAGAAGGCCCTTCCAGGACAGGACAGAGGTCAGTTTCCAACATCTCAAGCTGAAGGAGTTGAGTCAGGGAGACCCCGCTGTGTTACTTTTTGTGAATAAAAATCATTTGCATTTCAAGCCTCCAGCCTTGTCCTGACTTGTGGAGACCTGTATTTCCCTGTCAGCCTCGTGACATTGTGATTCACAGCAACCGCCAACCAGAGGCATAATGGCTCTGACAGTAGAGTTGTTGTTGTTGTTTAGTCGTTTAGTTGTGTCCAACTCTTCGTGACCTTGTGGACCAGAGCATGCCAGGCACTCCTGTCTTCCACTGCCTCCCACAGTTTGGTCAAACTCATGCTGGTAGCCTCGAGAACACTGTCCAACCATCCCGTCCTCTGTCGTCCCCTTCTCCTTGCGCCCTCCATCTTTCCCAACAGGGAGTCTTCTCTTCTCATGAGGTGGCCAAAGTATTGGAGCCTCAGCTTCAGGATCTGTCCTTCCAGTGAGCACTCAGGGCTGATTTCCTTCAGAATGGAGAGGTTTGATCTTCTTGCAGTCCATGGGACTCTCAAGAGTCTCCTCCAGCACCATAATTCAAAAGCATCAATTCTTCAGCGATCAGCCTTCTTTATGACAGTAGAGAGTAGTAGCCATTGATAGCCTTGCCCTCCATGAATTTGTCCAATCCTCCTTTAAAGCCATCCAGGCCGGTGGCCATCACTGCCTCCTGTTGGAGCATGTGCCATAGTTTATCTATGCACTGCATCTTCCAATATTCAGCTTCATTGGCATCTTGCT
The DNA here is from genome assembly GCF_965153285.1 of Podarcis tiliguerta. Lineage (NCBI taxonomy): Eukaryota > Metazoa > Chordata > Lepidosauria > Squamata > Lacertidae > Podarcis > Podarcis tiliguerta. The sequence continues at coordinate 6,842,822 of NC_139542.1, forward strand.
TCTCACTGCCAATCAATGGGGCACACCTGGGGCTAATGTGCTCATGACCTTTTGCAGGCTCCCAATAATCATCTGATTGGCCACTGTGACGAACACAATACTGGACTTGATAGGTCTTTGGTTTGATCCAGCAGAGCTCATCTTGAGTTCTCCCACATTTCATTCTGTTTTCTTCTATTTTGTTCTTTTACATGATGCAACATGCAGCAGATAAACAAGATTTTTGCATTTCTCACCTATAAATAGGAATATGGTAGGAGTTGCCTGCGTTTCGGATGCATTTGGAGCTTGAGTTCCTCCCCAGCAGGGGAGATGTATGATAAATCCCATTTTCAAACAGGATGTTTGATGAGAAGCAGAAACTCCTTGCTTAAGTGTTATTATGCTGTACCTTGTCATGAGCAAAACTACTGCAGCACAGGCTAGTCTTTTCATCCTTCACCCCCATCTAATTCTACATAAACCATAGAAAACACAGTTGCTCCACCACCTGTAAAGCCTCACTAGGGGTTCCATTCCTCAGTCACACTCAAGTGTGACCAAGAGATGGAAGGCTGGAACTAACTCACATATCTACACGTCTGCCACCCTGATGGGTGGGCGAGAGAACTTACATAATAGGGGGTTCACATTATTCCATCCCTCCCCTGAAGAATGTTAAAAGCATTGTGAGGTGATCAAGATGTGTGCAGCAGCCACCCTCCCACACCAATGCACACAACAGCTGCTCTCCACCAGACATGTGTTTGGTGCTTGTGAGAAGTGGTCCCATATCTGGACTAACACATGGATGTAAGATTCCGCTATTAGAGGTATGAGGTGAGATCCGGAGTAGCCCACGATCTGCCCTCAATGGAAGAAGAGCCTGCTCACAACCACTGAACACATGGCTGTGGGGAAATTCTTCCACCCTGAGGGCCATTTCCCCCCATGAGCATCTTTCCAGGGGCCACATCCCAGTGGTGGGCAGGACCACACAGTGAGAAACACATTGGATGGGACAATGAGAAGGGCCCCCTCAGAGTGGGCCCAGACTGACTGAGATGAAGAGAGGCAACCCTTCTGAAGGACCACAAATTAGTGGAGGACAAGGTTCTCAGAGGCTACCTGCCATGATGGCTATGTTCTGCGTCAATGGTAAGAGGCAGTGACCTTTCTGAATGCCCATTTCAGGGAACTGCAGGAGGGGAGAAGGCTCTTGTGGTTGGGTCTTGCTTGAGAGTTAACCACAGGCATCTGGTTGGCCACTGTGAGAACATGATGGTGGACTAGATGGGCCATTGGCCTGAATTAGCAGGCTCTTCTTATGCTACGCACCTTAATGACTATTATAAAGTTACGACTGTGAGGATAGGTGGTCCTAAACATAATTGGGGAAAGGAGAATTGACACTGTACGGTGCGTAAGATATTTATCTCATGCGGCAACACAGAATGAGCTTGCGTGGACTCAAATTCAGAGGAAGTCCCAGGGACGTGAATAGGGCTTGCTAGCTTGCTTTGTGGGTGCAAGACTGCACCTTTAATAACAGCTGAATGCGTGGTCTCTCACACACACATATACACACGCGCACACACACATATACAAACACTGCAGTTCTGCATTATCTTGCCCAGCATAACCATGCCATCAGTATTAAATTGCTTCTCTATATCAGTGCTGCATTAGTCACTCACTGTTATCACCAGCTCCTTCTTGTTGAGACAGCTTGATCTCTCCACTGCTTCATTTTACCTCCTTAAGCACTTGCTCTCCTGCACCTGAAGTCCCTGTGAAGACAAATGGAGGGCTGGAGGGCAGGCACAACCCCAAAAAAGAACAACCCTCATTTGTTTTCATGCTCGTATTGGCCAACAACCAAGACCGTGGGCTATTCTCAGCTTTTCTCTCATACACACACCTTCCAGCCCATTCCTGGGTTAATTTAAAACCAGCATACATGACTCAATGGGAAGGTGCATGACATGAAATTCTGATTGCACAATTAATGGAGCTGGCATGTTCCCTGATACCCTGTTATGGCCCATGCAACTAGGCCATGCAACAACATGTCCTATTGGTTGCCCAATATCGAGCCTTAATGGCTGCATAAGAAGAATCTGATGGATCAGGCCAATGGCCCACCTAGTCCAGCACCCTTTTCTCACAGTAGCATCTCATCTTTATCTGGTTCACTTGATACATGAAGGCAGCAGTTGATGAACAGCAGTCAAGCAGAAGGTGTTCTTCTCATAATGTGTCATAAGCTGGCAGAGGTATGAAGGTTGATATCACTCAGTCCTATGTGGGCACCTGGCTGCTGACTAGCTAGCCCTGTCTAATGTGTACAGCAGCTGCCCCATCCACTTGGCCAGGAAATTGACACATGCTCTGCTCCTGGATCTGATCACGGTGGTGGCAGTGGTGAAGAAGAGATCGCCTACCAGGAGACAGCCAGAACCACCACTGATATTGACGAGGTGTTGCTGCTCTTGTGGACATCCAATATCTGAATAGACAGGACCATAGATCTCCATATAGAACCACAGTGTGCTTACTTCCCCCTCTTTCCACCCATTCTGGTTTCCCTGTGTGTTCTGTCTTTTTAGATTGTGAGCTTGAAGACAGAGACAGCCTTAATACTGTTTTCTTGTATGTTGCTCTGAGAGCATTTTGAGGGGAACGAGGAAGAACAAATGCCTTCAATAAAAGGTTTTTTTTCTACTGCAAAGCGGTATGCCCCCTTCCCATTGCACCTGGGCTGGCAAATGAATCTTACTTCCACTCTGTTAACAGAATAGCACCCTCCAATGCAGCAGGAGGGACACAGGTGGCACTGTGGGTTAAACCACAGAGCCTAGGGCTTGCCGATCAGAAGGTCAGTGGTTCAAATCCCTGCAACGGGATGAGCTCCCATTGCTCGGTCCCTGCTCCTGCCCACCTAGCAGTTTGAAAGCACGTCAAAGTATAAGTAGATAAATAGGTACCACTCCGGTGGGAAGGTAAACGGCATTTCCGTGTGCTGCTCTGGTTCGCCAGAAGCAGCTTAGTCATGCTGGCCACATGACCTGGAAGCTCTCTGTGGACAAATGCCGGCTTCCTCAGCCAGTAAAGCGAGATGAGCACCACAACCCGAGTCGTTCGCAGCTGGACTTAACAGTCAGGGGTCCCTTTACCTTTAATGCAGCAGGAAGTGTGTGACAAGCATACATAGCTCTGATCCCCAGCAGAGGGGACACTGCTGTCCCTCCCAGTATGCCACCTGAGATAATTACCTCAATCTGTATCATTGTAGTCCATGGGTCATGATGTCAGTGATGAGTGCTAGGCACTTTGTAGCCATTTGATCACCTGCATGTTGGTAATATAGAAACCCCCAGGTCTCTACCACCACTTCAGAAGGGTGCTGCCTCTTTCTCCTTCCCATGGCCACCACTACACAAGAGCTGGTTTTCCACCTTCGGCAAACGCCTAGCTGCTGAGCTGATTCGCAGCCGTTTTGCTCTGTCCTTTTGCAGATACTGAGGCCCTGGTAGCTTCCCCTCAAATGCCCCCACCTGCTAGTCACGGCTTCACAACTCTCACCCCGAAGGCATCAGACTTCAAGGGGTGAAACAGCCTTTTCTAATTGGCCGTCCCAACTGAACCGACAGAACCCAATTTCCACCTACCCCACCAATGCGGAGCAAATGTTTTGCGAAGCTCACACTGTGATCCCAACGTGCTGTTCCTTTCTAAAGGCAATGGTGATTTCTTTGCATAAGAGGTTGTTTGATGCTTCAAGCAGGGTGGCTGTGCAAGGAAGAATACAGTCACACACACTGGTTGGAAGAAAGAGGTTTAATCTTAACAACAGCATTCAAGCGCATGGTATTCACGATCTATTATACATGATGCTGTCCCAGTTTCTGGGAAGTTAAAAAGACTCCTTTCTGAATTGCCAGCTCCCTCGCTGGGAAGATATGAGTCAGGATTATGTTTGTCTTGCTTATATTATTTCCTGATCCTTGAGATCTGGCCATAGAAAGGAAGGGGCACGTAATTTATGAAATGCAGTAGTGTGCCATTATGTCCAGCAGCGCAGATGGCTTTAAAAGGAGATTAGACAAGTTCTTGGAGCAGAGATGCATCAGTAGCTACTGGTCATCATGGTTACATGGAACCTCCAGTTCAGAGGCACTCTACCTCTAAAAACCAGCTGCTAGGGAGCAGCAGTGAGAGAGGGCTGTTGCTGCATGCCCTGCTTGTGAGTTTCCATGGGGCACCTGTTTGGCCACTGTAGCAAGTAAGATTTGTTTTTTTGTCTAGATCAGGGGTGTAATACCTCTAGAAGCTGCTGAGCTACAAGGCCCATCAGGTTCAGCAAGCATGGCCAGCAACATTCGGAGGGTCAATGGTTCCCCACACCTAGACTAAGATGGACCTTTGTTCAAATACAGGAGAACTCTTCTTGTGGGACACAGTCACAGAACAGATTTTTTAATGGTGCTAAACCAGCTGTAAGGTTCCCTTAGCTGAGATCCAGCGCCAAGGGCCTTATGGCGGTTCCCTCACTGCGAGAAGCCAAGTTACAGGGAACCAGGCAGAGGGCCTTCTTGGTGGTGGCACCTACCCTGTGGAATGCCCTCCCATCCGTTGTCCAGGAAATAAACAACTATCTGAATTTTAGAAGACACCTGAAAGCAGCCCTGTATAGGGAATTTTTTGATATTTGATGTCTTATTGTATTTTAATTTGTTGGGAGCCACCCAGAGTGGCTGAAGGTACCCAGTCAGATGGGTGGCATATAAAATTATTATTATTATTATTATTATTATTATTATTATTATTATTATTAATCTAAAATGCATTTACTTTCTGAAACCTGCATATTTACTTCACATTTCCACCTCCCCACACCTCCTATGTGCTAGACAAATTTCACAGTCATTGGAAACGTTCTCCCACCCACTGGGCAGATGTGACGATTGTCCTGGTTTGCTAATTTCAAGCGCTAGTAAACAGCCACTATTCTGTTGCTGCTTTCATAGCTTGCAGCTATGTTAGAGCTATATCATGGATGGATAACTTGATGAACACATTGACCAAATGTGGTGGGAAAGGCAAATTCCAAGTCCAAGTCCAAGAATGTGCTAACTCCCTTGCTACATCTAGGGCTTCCTTCTGTGCCTAGGCTGCACAACTTGAGAGCACCAGTGAGGGCTCATACACAGGACAAGGCTGTAGCTCAGTGATGGAGCATCTCTGCAAGAGAGCCTCTGCAAGTCAGTGTAGGCAATTCTGAGCTATTATGATCAACTGACCCATTTCCTCTGTTCCTAAAGTTCCTCTCTACCATGCTTGCTTTCTAATTATTTTCTACGGAAGAGCATTCCCAAAGTCAATGGGAACTAAAATCCACTTAAGCAATCCTATTCTCATTCTAAATGTGATAGATATAACTTTAAGTACTGCATGGACTTGCATTCCCAAATAGTGGTGTAGTAACCAGAGCATTGAGATTTGATGGGGGAGACTTGGTTTCAAAACCTTTACAGCCCTGAAAGTCTTGGGAAGATGCTATCTCTCACACTTATCTAGCTTACACTGCCACTCTGAGATCAGACTGGCATAGCCTTTTGTCTGCTGGTGGGGTATGCGTTAATTTTCAGGTGTGCACCAGTGTGCCATTGGTAGCTCCAGCTGTAGGTTACAATAAATCTGCCTGATTGCAGCTGCTCAAGAAACCTCTTTTGCATTGTGTGTCCGGATCCGAGGGTCGAAATGACAGCGTTAATGCCTGGTTATGAAATCCACTGCCGATGTCTCCATTGTTTCACAGATGTTTTGCCTCCCTTTCCCAAAGTTACCCATTGCTTTATGCAACCATCAATTCCATGGCGCCTCAATGCGCAGCATATTTTCATCAGGCGTCAGCCACGAGGCTGCAGCAAACAGGACTGTACAAAAGATCCTCATTTGAAATGACGACATGCAGTCTTTCAGCCCCAGCTGAACTCCTTTCATTTCTAGTTAGCTTTAGAGCAGTATTTTCAGGGACCCAGAAATACATCATTGCCCACTAATAGCAGTGGTGACCTCCGATCCCAGCATCTGGTGCGTGTTTTTTTTCTTTTTCAAAGCTGCTTTATAAAAAAGGCCTGCTAAATAATCCTGCTAAGAGTTTTGGTTATTTGCTTGCTCTTTATATTCCAATTCCTTCTGACCTTTTTATGCTGCTAATTATCAGAGTGCATTTTCGTTTCGGGCTGAAGCGACGCAGCTCCACACTGCTTTAGATTTCAATTGACAGTGACAGCTTATGGGCTCATAATGTTATTAAGACATTCTCCTTGAATTCACGACCTCACCTTGAATTTCTTCATGTCAGTCTCATTTCCCACCCACCCCCTTTTTTGTTTTGTTTTACTAGCATCCCTTTAAAAAACAGATGGCACACATTTATATGGGGGTGATTTCACAGTGTTTCTCATGGAAGTGAGCTCTGCCCGTCACTATGATAGTGAACCTCCATGTTCAGAAGCACTGTATCTCAGAATGTCAGGTGCTGTGTGCAAAATGCAGGGAAGAGCTGTTGCGTTTGTACACTCCTTTTTTAAGGTTCCCAAACCATCCAGCTTGACACTGTTGGAAACCTGAACGCTGGGATAGAAATACGTTTTGGTCCAATCTATCAGGGATGTGGGTGGCACTGTGGGTTAAACCAAAGAGCCTAGGAGGTGCTGATCAGAAGGTCGGCAGTTCGAATCCCCGCAACAGGGTGAGCTCCGGTTGCTCGGTCCCTGCTCCTGCCAACTTAGCAGTTCAAAAGCACGTCAAAGTGCAAGTAGATAAATAGGTACCGCTCTGGCAGGAAGGTAAACGGTGTTTCCGTGTGCTGCTCTGGTTCACCAGAAGCGGCTTAGTCATGCTGGCCACATGACCCAGAAGCTGTGCACCGGCTCCCTCGGCCAGTAAAGCGAGATGAGCACCACAACCCCAGAGTCGGCCACGACTGGACCTAATGGTCAGGGGTCCCTTTACCTTTACCTTACCAGGGCTATTGATATGTCCTTAAAGGCAGGATTCAACAGATGAGTCCTACTAGCAGGAGACAGCACAAGGACTTTCACCTGAGCAATTGGACTTTCCGCCCTCCCACCCCCCCATGTGTTGTCCTTCCTACTCCCGCCCCCAAAGACAGTTGCGGTGGGACATAAGGGGAGGAGAGACATTTCACTAATCAAACTCCTTTCCCCCCTACTGTCAAAAATCTTTGAATTCTCCAACTACTCCTTGAAACTCTGGAGTCTCCTTTAATGCATTTAGCTTATTTCCATTACGATAAAAATCTCACCCCTAAATTAATTTCACAAAGAGGGGCAGAAAGACCTCTTGATTCAACTTGTTTCCTGTTTCCGGCTTCTGTTCTCTTTCAATCGTAATTCCATCAAACCTTTTGAGAAACTTCCTTAGTTTCCACACTTAGTTTTTCACTCCCTCCTCTGACAACCCCTGAGAATTTTTCTGCTGCTCTCATTCTTATTTTACCTGCTTTCAACTCATTTTGAAATAATAGTCAATCTTCCTTGTTCTGTTGAATGCTTGCATCAATTGCATCTTTCTAGCAACTAGGGGTCCCTTTACGATTAAAAAGTATTGCTTCTGATGTATGCAAAACATTGCTATTGGACAGATCTTAGAATAAGCTTTTGCACCAAGCAGTCATTGATTAACACCGCAATAAAAGCTAGCTAATTGCATGACAGGATTCACATTCCTTGATAAAGTGTCCTATAATAATTCGCAAACATTGCTGATCTTTCATAGGATTCTTTAATCCTCTTCATTCACTAATGAGTGTGCATGATATACTCATTATTGCAAATGTTTCAGGAAGAGGGAGCTGGGATGGGCTTTTATTATTAAGAGGAGCGTGCAAAAACCCCTCTGTTCACTAAAGCACAGAAGCAGGAACTAGGGTGGCACAGACAGAGTGGCACTGCTCACCTCACTTCTCAACACAAGCATTGGTGCTGGTTGCTGAGATGTAGAGGGGGAGGGGCAACGTGGTGCGGACATGGTGGTAGGAACATCAGATTAGCTTCGCTGCTGTGCTCATACCACACTGAGCTCCTTGCACCTCCCCTATCTCTCTCGGGAATCAGAAGCAATGCTCAAGGCGTTGGGAAGGCAAATGAGTAGTGCCACCTTAGCTGTGCCATCCCACTGCCCAGGATTGCTGATTTGAGTCTACAGATGAAGGAGAAATTCGGTTCAACTTTAAAGGTGAGCCTGCCTGAATTCACTACTTGTCAGAACAAAATGCGAACCGTAGACGAGTCAACCTTCAAAATTCGCTCTTCTCTGAATTTTGCAGTTCAGTTCTCCAGCCAAGCAATGTGTACAAAGATGCATATATAGCAGTGTAAATGACACACAAACATGCATTATATTGGGCAAATTTGCCTATATCAATGTGTATATCGGAAGTAATTTACCGTGAAAAGCAATTGGATTTTCACAAGGACATTTTTTTAAAAAGGAATTCATAAGCTGAAATGTGGAGCGCTGAATTTAATAATGTAGAAATGATAAACAGAGACAAAGTGAAATGGTGAAATTTGCCCATTCCTACTGGAGACCCGTAAATCTGAAGCATAAAACTGCTTTGAGTTGCCTTTATCTCTGATGGAAAAGGAGTTGCCATGACCTACCTCATAGTTTTATTGCAAAACCTTACCAGGGAACAGTTGTAAGACACATTCCATCCCATCCCGCAAATCCGCAGTCAGTATATGGCTGTCAGCGCAACACATGGGGAAATGATCCATGACTTGACCCTGCTAATAAACTCCCACTGCTACCTTTAAAATAAACACTCCCTCAATTTCATTGCCTTTTACAGCAGCTTGGTTAATGTCGCATAGGTAGCAGGTTGACCTAGAACTGAGACTAGCAAATGCACAACAGAGACAGCTTTAACAGGAATCAAAGTAATTAAAGGGATTAATATATGTCCAAATGGGATTAAAGGTTGATGGAAAATTTAAGTTCTCTTCAGGCATTTAGCCTGATCATGTGACACCCCCCCCCAATAAGCAGGGGGCTGGGGATGTTTACAATATCCCCAAGTATGTAGGGCATGCCCCACTCTGCTCCTGACTAGAGATGGAGGAGAAGTTTAAGTTTGTCCACAGTTAAAGGCAAATCTATGTAAGTCACACATTCTGAAAGAACATGCAAACCGAAGAACCGCACCCCTTCAAGATTCACGTTTCTCTGAATTTTTCAGAGCAGTTTTCCAGCCAAGTAATATGTACAAAAATGCACATACTAAGGCAAAGGATGTGTTAAAATTCGTATATTAGTGAAAATAATATAAAAATGCCTTATATATGGTAAAATATAATTTTTATTTTTATTTTTTCATCTTTATTGCATTAAAATACAAATGCATATACATCCATAAAGATAAAAAAGAAAAGATTAAGACAAGAAAAGGAAAAGGAAAAAAGAAAACATACAAAACAAGAATTTGCATTAGTATGCAATCATTCATTGAATCTCTAAATAAAAGACTTCCAGTTCTTCTCATTGTACTTGTATTGGTTATTTACGTTTAGCACACAGCCTTCTATTACCCTGACTTGTTTTCGTGTACTCTAATAAATTGACATTTGCACATTGTGTTTTACAAGGATCAGTTTAATTCCACAAGGAGATTGTTATTTGGACAATATGTTTTTAGATAATATTTGAATATTTTCCATTCTTTGTATACTTTCTGGTTTGAGAGCCCTCTTACTTTCCCCATCATCTTTGCCAGTTCAAGGTATTCAATCATAAGAGTCTGCCATTCTATTATCGTGGGTGATGTTTCATTTTTCCAATTTCTTGCCACTCATATTCTGGCTGCTGTTGTTCCGTACATAAACAATGGTCTTATATCTTTTCTGATTTCCATTGACATGTCAGCGGTAAAATATAATTTTTAGGGGATATACGTTTTTCAAAAATGTATATTAAAATGCTGGGGGGGGGTCATGAAGATTTCTTTTTAAAAAAATACACAAAATGATGTATGAACATGGGCATAGCCAGGAGGCAGGTGGCAGATACCCCCCATCTAGTAAATTAATAAAAATGCTTAACTAAAAGTAGTTGTGGAAAGATTTTGACAGATTTTTCTGAGTAAGGTAAAGGTAAAGGTACCCCTGCCCGTACGGGCCAGTCTTGCCAGACTCTAGGGTTGTGCGCTCATCTCACTCTAAAGGCTGGGAGCCAGCGCTGTCCGAAGACACTTCCGGATCACGTGGCCAGTGTGACAAGCTGCATCTGGCGAGCCAGCGCAGCACACGGAACGCCGTTTACCTTCCCGCTGGTAAGCGGTCCCTATTTATCTACTTGCACCCGAGGGTGCTTTTGAACTGCTAGGTTGGCAGGTGCTGGGACCGAGCGACGGGAGCGCACCCCGCCGCGGGGATTCGAACCGCCGACCTTTCAATCGGCAAGTCCTAGGTGCTGAGGCTTTTACCCACAGCGCCACCCGGGTCCCTATATTTTTCTGAGTACTCGGGGTCAAAAGAAAGTAAATTAAAATAGTTGTTAAGACATTTTGTTCCAAATCTGCTAGACAGAGGCCATCAGAGGATGGTGATGGGTGGATGCCCCCCTCCCCAACATAAATCCTAGCTACCTGCCCCACCCCCTGCAACATAATTCCTGGCTACACCCATGTGTGCAAATGCGGAGAATTGAATTTAAGATCGGGGGGGGGGGATGAAAAACGGAGAGAACTTAAATTGACCTTCTTGCAATGGTTTGCAAAGGGCTTGTGTGTTCAGCCTCCTTGTAAATGGAGACACTCTTTAACCAGCGTGTTCAGTTGAATAGACTTAAAAGCCGCATCATATCTTTGTGCAAATGTTAGGAGTGGAGAAGGCTGGCTGAGAGCACACAAGGAAGCTGAGTGCAGGGCTGGTGCATAGGTATCTGGTTACTTTCATTTTCCTTTCTGCCAAGTGGTTAGGCTGAATGCCTGAAGAGGGCTATAGGGTTGTAAGTTGCTGCCATGGAATGGCCAAGTTAGGACAATGAGAATGGAGGATTGGTTGATGACCTGGGGGAGGGCTCCAGCAGGACGTGTGTCAGGGACTGTGCTGAGGAGGCCTGCACTGAGGAAGAATGGTGGGAGCCACCCCCTCCCTCGATCCTGAATCTTCCCAGGAGCAGACGGACAGTATAGATTTGGAACAGTGGTTTGCAGAGGCGCTGTGGGTTAAACCACAGAGCCTAGGACTTGCTGATCAGAAGGTCGGCGGTTCGAATCCCCACAACGGGGTGAGTTCCGTTGCTCGGTCCCTGCTCCTACCAACCTAGCAGTTCGAAAGCATGTCAAAGTGCAAGTAGATAAATAGGTACCACTCTGGTGGGAAGGTAAACGGCGTTTCCGTGTGCTGCTCTGCTTCGCCAGAAGCGGCTTAATCATGCTGGCCACATGACCTGGAAGCTGTACGCCGGCTCCCTCGGCCAATAAAGCGAGATGAGCGCTGCAACCCCAGAGTCGGCCACGACTGGACCTAATGGTCAGGGGTCCCTTTACCTTTTATAGTTCAGAAGGCAGAAGCTAGGAAATGCTGGATGGGGAACAGCTAGCAGAAGAAACACTAGAAGAGAGAGAGTGAACAGATTCACAGTATCTGGACAGCATTCACCCCCCTTATCCAAAGACAAGGAGAGATCAGAAAGCGCAGAGACTAGAAGCTCAGATTACAAGACATAGGAGAGACGTACATTAATAGGGATGGGTTGGAGTGAACCTTAATTGGGAGCACCGCCATTTCTAATAGACGTGTTCTTTTCTCTCTCACTGTGATTATTAAAGAATCTAACTAGTAAGACGTTCCTTTCATTTTATCTCTTCTTATTTACTGCCACGGGGGAGAAAGCTGATTCAACGAAGCCTGACAATGTGAGAGCCTCTGCCAGAAGTGGGGCAGTCTGCTAGTGAGGATCCGGGGTTAGGGGGCTCCCTCAACCTGCTGTCTTGTCTCATCCATCCCCGCTACAACAGTCATGAGCCCTTTCTCCATCTCCATCTGACATTCAAGTGTTGCTCCTTGCACTGCCTACCATGACACTTTCAGATACTGGGAGTAGCTCTGACTACTGAGAGAGGGATGTTCCACCACAGTAAGCTGAGCATTAAAGCCTTTGGGGGGGGGGGAATCATTATTTGAGTCTTTCTTCTTCAGAAACTGAGAGCCAAGACAGTTACCATCACAGCTTCCGATAACAAGAGCCCTGCAGGATCAGGCCAATGTCCCCTCTAACCCCTCTAGCCTTCTTTTTTCTCGCAGTGGCCAAGATGTTGTGCCTTATTTAAGCTCGGTATACTTGCTAAAGAATATGAAAGCCCTATCTGTCTAATTAGCTTTGTATTTAAATCCAGAGCCTAATTCCTCTCTTCAAGGCAGACGAAATGAAGTACTTCTGCACACATCACAGAGTTAAACTATTCACTGTAGTGAGTTAATTGTTGTTGGGCACCAATATGGGTGGCTTTAAAAGGAGATTAGACAGATTATTGGGGGATATCAATAGCTGCTAGTCATGATGGCTATACTACTGCAGCTTCAGTAATATATGCCTCTGGGTCCCAGTTGTTGGGAACCACAGGAGGGGGAAACGCTGTGGGCTTCGCACAGTGAGCATTCATGTGCATTCAACTGTGGGTCAGCGTGAACATATGACACCTGTATTATGACCACAGAATGTAGGATTGCCATATTTCAAAAGGTTGTTGAGCTTTTCTTCAAAAAATCTCAGAAAAATTGAAGTTTTTACGTTATTTTTAAGGGAAATTGCCCCAAATGGTACTGCCAACAGGGGTTGCCATACATCCAGATTTTCCTAGACATTTTGTTAATAAAATAATAATAATAATAATAATAATAATAATAATAATAATAATAATAATTTGTTTGTTTGTTTATACCCCGCCCTTCCCGGTTCAAAAACCGGGCTCAGGATGGCTAACAACAAATTTAAAACACTTAATTGTAAAAGCAGCATAAAATACAGTATAAAAACATGAATAACAATAAATTCAAAAATCAACTTAGGAGTAATAAGCATTAGATAATCCCCAGGGCTAGCTGGCTGAATTGGTCCTACTTGGGCCAGCAAGGAGGCCAGGGGAGAATTAGCTGTGGGGTCTCAGAGCAGGTGATCTTCATAAAAGGGGAGGGGGAGGGAAGGGAAATAAAAGATAAGGCTGAATTCAAATTAAAGGCCAGGCGGAATAGCTCTGTCTTACAGGCCAGACGGAATGAGGTTAAATCCTGAAGGGCCCAGTCTCCTGGGACAGAGCATTCCACCAGGTTTCAGTGATTTCCGCCTGGACACTGTTTCCGACGGCCGATTGCCGGCTATGTCTGGGAAATTCTGGACGTCTGTCTGGCAACCCTACAGGGTGGAAGATAGCAGGATTCCCAAGGACATGTTCTCCAGAGAGCTGGCTTCTGGCACCAGGCCAATTGGCAGACCAACTCTGCACCACAAAGATGTCTGCAAGCGTGACATGAGAGAGATAGATGCCAACAACTATGACATCTCCATTAGTTGATGGTTTGCTAGTGGGCACAATTCCAAATACTGGTTTTAACCCTTAAAGCCCCCCATGGCCAAGGCCCTAAGTACCTCACTGAACGAGTGGTAGACTCATAATCTGGTGAACCGGGTTCGCTTCCCCACTCCTCCACATGCAGCTGCTGGGTGACCTTGGGCTAGTCACACTTCTTTGAAGTCTCTCAGCCCCACTCACCTCACAGAGTGTTTGTTGTGGGGGAGGAAGGGAAAGGAGAATGTTAGCCACTTTGAGACTCCTTCGGGTAGTGATAAAGCGGGATATCAAATCCAAACTCTTCTTCACTTGGAGAAAACCAGTTTGGTGGTGGTTCCTGAAGTGTTCTGTGCTCTTCCTTCAGAAATGTGCTTATTTTCCTCTTTGGTCTCTTCCCGGAGGCATGTAAAAACATTTGTATTCTGAACGAGCTAAGTGTCTGTCATTGTTTTCACTGTTCCTCTGAACTTTAAATGTGTTTTAAAGTGTCTTTAGCTGCCTTGCTGTTGACTGATTTTTCCATCCACTGGATATGCGCTTTTTATACACATATAATCAGATAGACACAACACATTCCCTAGCCACATGCCTCCGAGGAACCATTTCTGCTAACTGCCCAGGCTTAAAATCATATTTACCTCTGAAGGCTTTTGCAAATATCCCAGGAATAAGCATATTGGATGTGTATTTGCTTAAGGCTTATACTGGAAGCAGATATAAATGTGCATTTCTCTGTGGGAGATGGCGGTTTTCTGCAGGGATCTGATAAGGATATCAGAACAATGTGATATCAACAGCACACACATATACATTGTGTGTGTGTGTGTGTGTGTGTGTGTGTGTGTGGAAAAATGAAGATTTCTATGGGCACTGTTTCCACCCTCCCACTTCAAAGACTGGTTCCTTAATCTATCTTGAATAAGGAGCAAAAATCTCTGTGCATCTCTTTGTCAATCATTTTCCTCCTCTTGGGGTTTATAGATGTACTTCTTAAGAGAAGCATTGACCTGATAAGAATATGGATAATGTACCTCTGAACTCTTCAAAGCCTCTGTATTACAATGATACCAAATGTAAGCTGTTTCTTTAAAAATCTGAAAGAAAAACCTGAAGCCGTGCCTTTTTTTTACCTATCTACCTTTCAAATTAAAAAAACCCTGACCTTGAACCTTAACTTAGCAGGCAATTTTCTCAGCAGCCAAAGCAATGATTTAACAAGTAGTCACATTTTTCAAGATCATACATAGGAATAATACGTAGTGTTACAAAAGCTGGGCACCACCTCTGCTCTCTGCCAAGCAGTAGCAAGTTCCAAGGAGGTTCCAGGCGCTCACCCTGGGTCTGTGTTCCTTTGAGATTCAAGATGCAGTAGAGACTGCCCTAGCTTTAAGAAATATGATTTATTCACATCTTTACACCTTCTGTCTCCATGGAGGGAGTCCAGATCTTATGGCATGGTCTTCTCAGGAAGGGCTTGTACCCGACAGCAGTTCAGCATTGGAGTCAATGGCATCTCTCCCAGCCAACCTTCAGCCATCCTGCCCAAGATGGATCCCAGTCTTCCCCTCTTTCTTCCCAGCACACCTTGCTAAAGACACTCTTTTCCTCTCACCTCAGACACCCAGTTACCCTGGCAAGATCTCTGTTCACACCTCAGGGCAAGAAGGGAGGACAGTTGACTTGCATTGCCCATGGCCCTGTATTGCTTCCTCATGGCCCTCGCTTGGCCAAGTCACGTTGCATGGACTAGCTCAGGAACTCCTCTGCATTTCTCCCTTCACAAATCAGCCCCCATCACACAGCATACATTTTGATAATGGGGACAGAGCAGAGCTGTTTTGAATGCTTATAAAAGTATAAATGTGAATGCACTTTGAATGTCCTCTCAACTTGTAGAATCTGCAGTGCAGCACCCACTGCCCCATATACACATTTGTCTGTATTGTGACCTGGATCAAGCATGGAAGTAGTGCCACAGTTATATGTGGTTCTTTATAAAGTAACATAAACAACTACAACAGTTCCCTGTTCCAAGGAGCATGCAAGTTAAATTACATCAATGCCTATCATACTCTTTCCTAAATAAGTAAGAGAATTAATTTGATTCAGTGATGGCACTTTTTATTCTGTTTTTTTTATGATTTTATAATCTTATGATGTTTACATTGTTTGGAATGAGGGGTTTAGAAATACTCATAAATAAAAAAGCAAAATGCAAGGTGGCTGCATGCATTCTAGGTAATTTCTGTATTGACGAGGATTTTCATTCCATCAGGTACCAACCCCTGGAGGGACAGAACAGACACATTCAGGTACCAGAGAAAAGGTTTCAGCTGCTCAATCAGTCTAGCTTCAGACATTCCATAACAAACATTAACTGCAGCGCAAAACATGTGGAATGCAATGAGAGAAATCAGGGGTTTTTTTAAGTGGTTACAAAATCATCTTTACAACGGAACTGGAGCAACACTACCTTGTCATAATCATTATCGTTATTAGGCACATCTGTGTTTTGTTCACACAGGTTCATCCTTTACTTTGCAAGGGAGAATAGTTCAAAAACAGGGGATACATTGATGTCATAAGTGCTAGCCAATAGACACATGCAGCAGCCGATCACATGGATTTTCTATTTGATTTGTACACTTTAAGGCAGAAACACAGCTGGTGTGTTAAAAAAACATGGGAAAATAAAGCTACACACGGTAGCTTCATTTATTTTTTGTTTATTTTATTTACTAAATTGGTATACTGCCCTCCATCTGCAGATCTCAGGGTGGCTCACAATATAAAAATACAATATAAAAGCAGAAGACACAAGATAAAAACAAGGAGAAAGCGCACACACCAATAACGCCCCCCTTCCCCAGCTGGGCAGCCTTATCTGCCTTCATGAAAAGGAGAGGTTGGCTTTTCCCTGGTTCAACCTGAAATGAACCGACCCCCTGCAAAACCACTGAAGAGAGAATGACACAGGAAACAGACATCTGTGCTGCTGACAGTGATGACAATATCAAACTGCTCTCACTGCTCATCCCCATTCATTATTTACAGAAGTGTCTACTACATGCTATGCAAAGACAAAGGCGAAGCGATGAGGCCCTGCCTGAAGGCTCGCAATCAAACAACAGCAACACAAAAGGGAAGGGCAGTCGGAAGGGCGATAGTGTTGACCTCCTTAGTATCAAGGACTAGAATATGGCTTGTCAGTCTGGAGGATGCGGTTCCTTCTTAGAACAGGAGAGGACCTGCAATACACCCTGACTTTGAAGCCTAGGAACTTAGGAACTCCTGGTTTGACCACTGGCATCAAGGAGGGAAGGAAGGAAGGAAGGGTCCTGCCAGTGGTATAGCAGGGGGGGCAAGGGGGGACATGGCCCCAGGCACAGAATTCTGAGAGGACGCAAGCTGGCACCCCCAGGGCAGGCTCCCTCGCCTTGGCCATGTGGCTGCCACCTTCCAGAGCCGCAGGGAGGCAAGACGCATCTAGGGTGGGCATTCAGGAGCAGCAGCTGCAGTGACACAGTGGCATTGCATGCCCTGGGTGCTGCCAGAGCATGCTACGCCACCTTCCTCCTTCCATACATAACTACTAAGCCCCTTTCCACCCAGTTATGAAGTCACCATCACCACCTGTTCTACAGCCACTTTTGTACCTCTCCTTTCATCTTCACTCACATTCCATTGCATCCGACTCCCTCCTTTTTTCAAGCCGTTCTTTGCACACACACACACACACACACTCGTTTCCCCTCCCGTCTCCTTCTTCCTTTCACAGCTGGAGGCAGTTGTGCTTCTGAATAGCAGTTGCTGGAAACTGTGCGAAGGGAGAGTTCTCCCTTGCTCACATCCTGCCTGTGGGTCCCAACTGCAGGCATTTAGGTGGCCATTGTGGGAACAGGAAGCTGCAAGCTTCCTTTGTCTGTAAAAGAATGTATGGAGCATCATATGTTCATGTAGATGCATAAGAATGTTAAGAAGAGCCTTGTGGATCAGGTAAATGGTCCATCATACTAAAATCCAGCATCGCCTGAGTTCTGCAAGTGCAGCTTTCTCCCGATTGAAGTACAGAGTGTTTGAGGACCAGGACATTCACAGGGAAACCAAAAGGCTTGTTTACAAAGCTATTGTACTACCAACCTTACTGTATGCTTGTGAAACATGGATCACTTATGAACACCATCTCCAACTCCTCGAAAGATTCCATCAACAGTGTCTCCAAAATTTTTTACACATCACTTGGGAAGACAGGCAGACTAATACCAGTGTACTGGAAGAAGCAAAGAACACCAGTGTTGAAGCAATGGTTCTTCAACATCACCTTCGTTGGACTGGTCATGTTGTGCGAATGCCTGATTATCGACTTCCAAAGCAACTACTCTAGTCCAAACTTAAAAATGGAAATTGTAATGCTGGTGGTCAACAAAAGAGGTTTAAAGACTGTCTTAAGGCAACTATTAAAACATGTAGTATAAACACCAACAATTGGGAAACACTTGCCTCCGAGCACTCCAGTTGGAGAACAGCCTTTACCAAAGGAGTCTTGGGCTTTGAAGACACTCAAACTCATGACGCAAGGGAGAAATGTCCTAAGAGGAAGGCACACTTGGCAAATCCACACCATGATCAACTCCTGCTCAGAAACCTACGTCCCCACTGTGGAAGGACGTGTGGATCCAGAACTGGCCTCCACAGTCTCTTACGGACTCATTGTTAAAACAGTGTTAATGGAAGACAATCTTACTCCGTTACCAGTGGTCGCCAAAGAATTAGATAGACCAGCATCCTGTTCTCACAGTGGCCAACAAGATGCATCTGTGAAGTCCACAAGCAGGACCTGGGCACAAGAGCACTCTCTCCGCTTGTGTTGCCCAGCAACTGGTGTTAGAAGAAGCCACTTCCAACTAGGCTCATGCAGGAACACGCTCAAAACCTGAGATGAGGAAGGAAAACATTTTCATATAAATGCAGCCATAGAACCCTGCCTCTTATAATTTTAGAAATTAACCCCTGGCCTGTGTTGATGCAGAAAGACAACAGAAAGAGCTGAGTAGAGCTGTATATTGAGCATTGCTCAGCTACCCCAAGGAACTGCTATTTTGCTACACACGAACAACAGACTTTAGCCAACAGCTGCTCAGCTTTTCTTCCAGCTTTGGAGAAAAGAAATCCCAAAGCAGTCCCAAGAAGTAAGTTCATTGTTAATAAATGATTCCACTCCCCCCCCCCCACTCTTTTTTTTTAGGTTGCTACAAACTCCAGCAAAATAAAACCCCACTGTGATCCTGAGATGGCTGCATGCACAGAACAGTGTTAAATTTAGCCACCGCTGTGTTTGCGTATTGGAGACAGGGGTATTTACTTAAGTTAATGAGGAATGTGATCGACTCTAATATATGTATGCAAATGAAAGTAATTAGCATGAGTAAATGAGGAATAGGTTCCAGGGGAAGTTTGCTGTTTGCTTTCTAGAAGTTGTGTGTGTCAGTGATCAAAATAAGATTGGTAAATCTCCCTTTCCGTGTGTGTGTGTGTGTGTGTGTGTGTTGTAACAACAAGGATGCTATTATGATTTTCTGGACTTCAAAATATTAGGGTTCACCACAGCAGTTGGCATGTCATTTTGCCTGGGGCCACATTTGGGCCAGGCACTGGCAGAGGAATGGGGATGCAGTGGGTGTGGTCCACCCTGGGTGTTATCCCTGAGGGGGGGTGACATCACTGCCCTGCCCCCCTGGGAGGCTCACCGCTCGCTGTGGACAGCCCCCCCCCGGACACTCGTCGCACCCCCAAGGGCAGCTAGCCCCACCCCCAGGTGCACAACATGTGCACCACTCTGGGTGCTGGAGCAGCTAGCTCCACCTCTGGAGCCAGGCACTCCCAGTTGCTGACATCTACTGCAGAAATTGGGTGCACACACCTCCGTTCCATTTGTATTATCAGTACCTACTGCAGCAAACTCCCTCAATAAAGATGGGAGCGGGGTAATGTGACTGAGTTTGGGGTGTTTAAAAACTTAAACACTCCTGCCCAGTGACAGTTGAGAGGCCTGATATTCTCTTGATGTGGTAGCAGTTACTGATATCCAGCAGCAAGGAACCTAAGCAATTTTATTTATATATTTATACATATATACCGGTATATACATACA
This sequence comes from Podarcis tiliguerta, assembly GCF_965153285.1. Lineage (NCBI taxonomy): Eukaryota > Metazoa > Chordata > Lepidosauria > Squamata > Lacertidae > Podarcis > Podarcis tiliguerta. Next base: position 6,862,558 of record NC_139542.1, read on the forward strand.
TACCCCACCCATCTGGCTGGTTTCCCCAGCTACTCTGGGTGACTCCCAACAGAATATTAAAAACACCATAAAACATCAAACATTAAAAACTTCCCTAAACAGGGCTGCCTTCAGATGTCTTCTAAAAGTCAGATAGCTGTTTATTTCCTTAACATCTGATGAGAGGGCATTCCACAGGGTGGATGCCACTAGCGAGAAGGCCCTATGCCTGGTTCCCTGCAACCTCACTTCTCACAGTGAGGGAACCTCCAGAAAGCCCTCAGAGCTGGACCTCAGTATCTGGGCTGAACGATGGGGGTGGAGATGCTCCTTCAGGTATACTGGGCCGAGGCCATTTAGGGCTTTAAAGGTCAGCGCCAACACTTTGAATTGTGCCCAGAAACGTACAGTGTGAAAGGAAAACCTGTGACCACTTATCCCTCAGCCAGAGGATCAAGGTAAGGATGAGGCACATTGAAAACAAAACTGGAATTTTATCTAAACGTTCTCGATGAGGGTTAGTGCTTAATACAGTCATACCTTGGGTTACAGATGCTTCAGGTTGTGTTTTTTTTGGGTTGCAGACCACCGAAACCCAGAAGTACCAGAACGGGTTACTTCCAGATTTTGGCAGTCACGCCTGTGCAGAAGTACTAAATCACACTTTGGGCATGCACAGACCCACCAAATCTCAACCCACGCATGCACAGATGCGCTGCTGTGGGTTGCAGACACTGTGGGTTGCAAACATGCATCCCACATGGATCACGCTTGCAACCCGGGCATCCACTGTAGTTACTTTGATAAGGCCAATCGCTTTACTTAGAACTTCCACTTTAAGCCTGTTCCTGGTGAAACTCATTCCTCCAAGAAAGGCTATTTGTTCCAGCCCCTCGTTGGATCTTTTCCATCCCCTGACCTGTGGCAGCAGCAGGAGGAGGAGGAGCTGCCAGCCACTGAGGCCGTTGTTTGGGCAAACCACCCTGCCTTAGCATGTATGTTCTGTTCTTTAAAACTGTTAGTTTGTTGTTGTTTTTTCAAATTGTTTTAAGCAAGCATGGAACCAAAGTCAGCCCAAGTAAACTGTGCCTTGGACAGCGGTGGCTGATTTGAAACAGCAAGAACAAAAAAGCCACCTGTAAATGGCTAACGACATTGAATTCATATCAGTAACTAGTATTTTTTACATGAGAAACGCTGCTTAGCAACACACTTCCCAAAGATCATTTGAACAGCCAAGGTTGCTTACACTGGAGTGCACTATCAACACATTTGTGCCGTACTGTACATTAAGGCTGCAGTCCTTTGCAAACCTAAGCATCCTTCACATCAGTGGGGCTCATTTCCAAGTAATCATGCATTGCATATGGTATATCTTTGAAGACTATATCCTATTTGTTGTTGAGGGGAGCAGAATGTACAAATTCAGTACCTATCCATTATTAAATAAAAGTTAATGCTTAAGAATTGATGATAATGCACAGTAGAGGAAAGTTTTGAGATGAATACATCATGAGACAATAGATTCAGGCCCCATCCGCACTGTAAATTTAAAGCAGTATTATACCATGTCAATCAGTCACAGCTTCTCATTCTGAGCTTCACAGCTGATGGAGACTTGAACCTCAGACTTTTGGTCCAAGCATTACACTGGCTGTTGGATGGGTGAGTCCCAGACTTTGTTGTCGTTTAGTCGTGTCCAACTCTTCGTGACCCCATGGAACAGAGCACACCAGGCACTCCTGTCTTCCACTGCATCCTGCAGTTTGGTCAAACTCATGTTGGTAGCTTCGAGAACCATCCCATCTTCTGTCGTCCCCTTCTCCTTGTGCCCTCAATCTTTCCCGACATCAGGGTCTTTTCCAGGGAGTCTTCTCTTTTAATGAGGTGGCCAAAGTATTGGAGCCTCAGCTTCAGGACCTGTCCTTCCGGTGAGCACTCAGGGCTGATTTCCTTCAGAATGGATAGGTTTGATCTTCTTGCAGTCCATGGGACTCTCAGTCCCAGACCAGATGAACCAATAAGTGTATAAACTTCTTTTGCATTATAATAATAATAATAATAATAATACCCTGGCCACTCTGGACGGCTCCCAACAGAACACTAAAAACAGAATAAAACTTCTAACAGGGCTGCCTTCAGATGTCTTCTAAAAGCCAGATAGTTGTTTATTTCATTGACATCTGGTGGGAGGGTGTTCCACAGGGCAGGCGCCACTACTGAGAAGGCCCTCTGCCTGGTTCCCTGTAACCTCACTTGCCACAGTGAGGAAACTGCCAAAAGGCCCTCGGCACTGGACCTCAGTTTCTGGGGTGATCGATGGGGGTGGAAACACTCCTTCAGGTATACTGGGCAGAGGCCATTTAGGGCTTTAAAGGTCAGCACCAACACTTTGAATTGTGCTCAAAAACATACTGAGAGCCACTGTAGGTCTTTCAGGACTGGTGTTATATGGTCTCGGCAGCCACTCTCAGTCATTAGCCTGGCTGCCGCATTCTGGATTAGTTGTAGTTTCCGAGTCACCTTCAAAGGCAGCCCCACATACAGTGCATTGCAGTAGTCCAAGCGGGAGATAACCAGAGCATGCACCACTCTGGCAAGACAGTCCGCAAGCAGGGAGGGTCTCAGCTGCGTACCAGTTGGAGCTGGTAGACAGCTGCCCTGGACACAGAATGGCCTTGTGCTACCATGGACAGCGGTGAGTTTTTAGTTGTATGAATTTGGAGGTGAGTCATGGGCAATTTACACCCACCAGGAATGATGCCTCATTGCCTTCCATATGTTCTGCATCACATGGCAGGACAGAGTCTGAAGCAAATATGTGCTCTCTCAAGCCTGCATCCCCAACAAGTTCACACTCTTGCCCCAGAGATGTCTGCGCTGGTTTGGCTACGTCCACGGAATGGAAGTTGGCAGGATCCCGAAAGACATGCACTATGGGGAGCTGGCTTCTAGCATCAGGCCCATTGGCAGACCGTGCCTGCATTACAAAGATGGTGGCCGCAGTACCTGAATACAGACCGACAGGTTGTACATCTGTCTTACGTCCATTGAGACAAAGGCCTTGAGTGTGGTGGCACCTGCCGTGTGGAATATGCTCCCAATGAACTTCAGATAGGTGCCTGCAGTATTTGCATTGTGGTGCCTGCTTAAAACTCATCCTTTGCATGAAGAGTGACCCAGCTATTGTTGTTGTTGTTTAGTCATGTCCAATTCCTCGTGACCCCCTGGACCAGAGCACGCCAGGCACTCCTGTCTTCCACTGCCTCCCGCAGTTTGGTCAAACACATGCTAGTAGCTTCAAGAACACTGTCCAACCATCTCGTCCTCTGTCTTCCCCTTCTCCTTGTGCCCTCCATTTGTCCCAACATCAGGGTCTTTTCCAGGGAGTCTTCTCTTCTCATGAGGTAGCCAAAGTATTGGAGCCTCAGCTTCAGGATCTGTCCTTCCGGAGAGCACTCAGGGCTGATTTCCTTCAGAATGGATAGGTTTGATCTTTTTGCAGTCCATGGGACTCTCAGTCGCAGACCAGATGAACCAATAAGTGTATAAACTTCTTTTGCATTACAAAGACTGGATACAGACAGTCAGGTTGTACATCTACAGCAGTAACCAGAGGAGGAATGACCGCTGGGAGGAGCACATCTGCAGCAGCACAACCAGACGCCTTCACCTGTCCCTGCTGCAGCAAAACATGTCTCTCCTTTATCAGTCTCTGCAGCCACAGCAAGCTCTGTAACCTTCCATCAGTTTGACTTCACCCTCAAAGGTACGCTCCTCCATTATCTCCCGAGACAGATGGGTGGCAACCTAGTTGTATGAATATATTGTAGTAATGTGCCCTAGGACTTCCTAGGGAAGGGAGAGTAAGAAATCTTGCAAGTGAAACTTTTTTATATGAAAAAAAGAGAGAGTAAAAGAATGTCTCCCAGCATAAGGCAGCTTGACATGCTCAAAGTCCTTCAAAGTTATTTTGAGAGTTGCAAGAGAGTCCAGTAGCCAGGAACAGCTGGAGCCTCTGTGACCTGAGATGATCTCCGCCTAAAACAGCTGGGCTGTTAAAATATCTTTAGTTTCTCTGTTCATGGACTGGCACGGGGGGGGGGGGCAGGGGAGAGGGGAGAGGAAGAAGCACTTCAAAGAGTGAGCCCCTTTGCCCAAAGCATTAAGATCTGAGAGTCCTACTGCTGAACATGGTTACAATTCCCAAGCTAGACCGAGATCAAAAACGGGAGCTTCACGAGCTCTCCCTGACAATAAAGCTAATCACATTAGCCACTTCACAAGTAATAAATCTTTCATTTCCATTTCACTTTGATTCTTCCCTTTCTGGCTTCAGCCGCAATGGGAAGTGGTTTTGCACACAATCACATTCAGGCAAAAGCAATGCGCAGAGTACACATTTGGGACCGCTTTGCGCCAGCTCTTAATAGCAACATTACCTCTACAGCCGTTTCAAACAGCCGCAAAGCCAGGGCAGTGGGATTCTGCAGAAAGCTTTGGTCCTCCAACGCTCAGGTCTCAGGCTTTAGCAATCCCTGGGGGCAAATGCAAGGCTCTCGCCTCTCCTGCCACCTCCACCTGCTGCAGAAATAGCAACTTAGCACAACCTACCAGTGAACCATTTCTCCCTGCAGTCATTTCAATATGTTTCCCGGGTCTCAGATCTCAGCCGTGTGATTCAGGCTTTGGGGCAGGGAAGCTTTTTGGCCCAAAGACCACATTCCCTTCTGGGCAGTCACACATCTGTGGTGAATGGGACAAGAGGCAAAAGCAGGCAAAGCAACAGGTGTGAATTTTACCTTTTGCACAGCAGGATATCCTCCATGCAGGCAAGCGAGAAGAATTTTCAGGCAGGCAAGGACCCTCAAGGTGGATGCAAAGCAGGGCTAGGGAAGGGGTGTGGCCTTGTGAAAGTAACGAGGACCACGTAGAGAGGACTGGAGGGCCACAAGTGTTTTTCTAAGGGCACTGCTAAAAAAGCAGGTGAACGTGGGGAACTTGAGATTCAGAAGAGAAACAAGATTGGGTCTGACTCTCTGCCCAGAGTGCAACTGGTAGCAAGCCTGAAGGAAAATATTAGCTCAGGGCTGAACGAGGTGGGATGTGGGAAATTCCTGACTGACCTCGCAGCATCTTATTCAAAGCTTGCTGGAGGTGGGGCACTCTGTTGCAGGACAGTGGCCCTGGATAAGAGGGTTTACTATTTTCCCTGTGCTGTTTTCCCAACCAAAATCTTGCCCCCTGCAATGCAGGAAAAAGAACCCTGCAATGCAGGAAAATGTAAGATGGTTCAATCCCAGATCTCCTGCCTAGTTAAGAAGAGCCCTTTCTGAATCAGGCCAGGGGCCCACCTAGTCCTTCACCCTATTCCCACAGTGGCCCATCAGATGCTGTGGGAAACCCAGGACCCTCGCGCAAGATTCCCCTCCCCTCCTGTGGTTTCCAGCAGCTGGTATTCAGAAGCATTGCTGCCTGCCAGCTGTGGAGGCAGAGGATAGCCATCATGGCTAGCAGCTGCTGAAAGCCTTCTTGTCCACAGATTGTTCCAAATCTCGTTTAAAGCCTTTGAAAAAACATTCACAAGCTTTTTATTGACAAGAATCAGTTAAATAACTTAAGGATTACAGTGGTACCTCAGGATGCGAACGGGATCCGTTCCGGAACCCTGTTCGCATCCTGAATGGAACGTAAAACACGACGGCGCATCTGCGCATGTGCGGGTCGTGTTTTGCCACTTCTGCGCATGTGTGTGGCGTCATTTTGAGCGTCTGCACATGCGCGAGCGGCAAAACCCAGAAGTAACACGCTCCGTTACTTCCAGGTTGCCATGGAGCGAACCCAAAAGCTCTCAACCTAAAGCACATTCACCCCGAGGTATGACTGTATACAACTTTGTAGCATGCAGAGAACAGCATCCATAGAGAAACCAAAGACTGGAACTGAGGGAAGTTGGGGGGGGTATGAGGGAGGGTGGGGAGAGGGAGGGAAATAGGGGGAAATTAAGGATGGTATGTTTTTGGATAATATGTTTTGTTTAAATCTTTAGTAAAAATTATATATATAAAAAACAAAAAACAAATCTCGTTGAAAGCCGTCCAGTTCAAGCCCAAGCACTGAAGCAGGAGGGATGCAGCGGAAGATAGACGACTTCCCCAGGCAGCAGCAAATGGAGAAGAAGGGGAAACTGCTGTTGGCCTGCCTCTCTATTGCCCAGCAACCCTTTTTTGTTCTGTTCCCAGGGGAACGGTCTCTTCCCGGCAACGCTGGGCACTTTGCTCCACTCCTCAAGTCTCCCAGCCCGCCCCGTCCCCACTTTAGAATGTCAATCTTTGTGCGAATGGAAGAAAACTCATCTGCTGTCTGTGACATCCAGGGATAGAATACACGCGTCTGCACAGAGGGACAGGCAACATTTGCATTTAATTTCCTTGCTTCTTAACATAAAGGAGAGGAAAGAGAAAAGGAAACCCTCCTCCGCCAGCATTTATATTTCCATGAATTGCCTCTGTTTCTTTGGCAGATCTCTAACAGGCTGCACACAAAAAGCTGAGGTGCTTTTCTTCATGCTGCAGTCACTGGCAGGGAAGGCCAGGGACTCGCTTGGCATGGAAAAGAGGGCATCTTCCTGATCCGCTTGCAGCAATGCTGGGGGGATTTCAAAGTGGGACTCCAGAGGTCCAGTCCCAAACAGCGACATTGATAGCAACATTCTCTACCAAGGCCACTAACAGTTAAAGAGCAGCGGCAGAGAGTTTGCTATTTTCACCCAGGGATGGAGTCAGAGGAAGTTTGCTGCAGCCATATCAGCCCAGCCCTTACTGCTGCTGGCAGCCCTGTGCAGATTGGAGAGGCTGGGGCAGAAATCTTCTCTTTTGCAAGCTGGAATCGGCACCACCATCATTGCAGACGCACTCCAGTCTGGAATTCTGCTGCAACTGAGTGATTCCTGACTCAAATATTTCCCTTTGCAGCAGGGGGCGGGGAATCCTTGCCTCTGAAACACAAGAAATCCTTCCCTCTTAGCCCCAAGTGATCACTTCAGTCTAACCATTTATCCTGAGGGCAATTCTTAACTTCAGTCTTCCACAGCAATTACTCCAACACAGCAGCTCTTAAAATGTGGCCAGGGGAGCACCTGGGGCCTCCGACGTGCTTTCAGGGGATCTGGGAGATCATGATAGAAATAATCGAAAGTGCTGAAGACCTCAGGGCGGAGAGTAAGCAGCCGCAATTCTTAGTCATTTCCACTCGGTGCTGAAGGGAAAGCTTGCTTTTCTGTGTACATTTTAAACAGACAACCAAGAACCTTGCCTAGAGCCAAATGGATGCAGAAATTCGGAAGAAAGGGAAGGGAGGGATAGGGAATGGAACCGCAGAGAGAGGGCCAGGTTTCATAGTGGGAAACATATAGGCAATGGACCAGGAAGTGTGCAGGGACATGGGCTTTTTTCAGCTGGAACCCACCGGAACTGAGTTTCGGCACCTCTCAGGTGGGTGCCGTTGCCATTGTAAGAGAACAAGGAGGCATTCATGGTGAGTTCTGGCCCTTCTTTTCCTAGAAAAATAGCATTGGTCAGAACCCTCTGCTCAACACCCGCTTTCTGGATATGTGGCGGTGGTCTCAATTTAAACTGGTGGGGTGGAGACAGGACCTGTCATAGGAACAACTTCTCTCACAGGCGCACATACACATGGTTGCACTTAATGCAGCCACACATACCTCCGACACTGGTGCACAATCCAGACACACACACACAGAGAGGGAGGGAGAGAGAGAGAGAGAGAGAGAGAGGCCCCTTTCTCTCTTCCGTATTATATGAGACTCAGCTCACAGATCCAGCCACCTCTCCACTCTCCAATCTGTGTGTGTTGTTCCTAGCTAAGTTCCTGTCTCTCTCCCCACCACCACCCTTTGCTCTCACCTTCCTTCTCATTCTTCATGAGCAGGCTGATTAGCTATTGAGCTGTTTTCTCACTCCCGCACTAGCTTGCTTGGCATCCAACTGGGCAGCTGTTCCAACAGCGATTTGCAAAACATTAAAGCAAACACAGGAAAAGGAAGAAGAATAGCACAGACAAAGTGAGCCATCGTCTTTAAACAGAAATAGGGAGAGGACCCTCACTGTGGTCCCTAATAACGTGGTGATATATTGTGAGCCTTGTCTAAGGCTTCATGCAGTGCATTGTCAAACTAGGGAACTTGCTCCCCCAGGAGGCACTGATGGCCACCAACTTACATGGCTTTAAAAGAGGATTAGACAGATTCATGGAGGAGAGGGCTATGAATGGCTACTAGCCAGGATGACTATTCTCTTTGGTCGAACCACTGGCACCTCTTAGACTATGTAATTGTCCGAGCTGAAGATCTCCATTATGTGCTCCTTACCAGAGCTATGACCAATGCTGACGAGTGCTGGACAGATCACCGACTAATACGTTCCATGTGCAAAATGAACACTCAAACCCTTCAAGATCCTATTAAGCAGGATTGCTTCCAAGCGACTCTTAAGGACCATCTGCTTTTGGAGTTCTACCATTCCTCCTCTGCCCAGTCCCTGACATAGAGCTGCAGCTTGCTGATGACAACACACTCAGAAGATGACTTCCAAACCATCCTAAATATCTTTGCAGAAGGTTACGAAAAGCTTGGCCTATCGCTCAACATCCAAAAAACCAAAGTGTTCCTCCAACAAACACAAACAACCTCTCTACAAATCGAACTCAATGGTGTAACGTTGGAAAGTGTTATTCACTTCTCCTACCTGGGCAGTTATCTTTCCACAAGGACCAACACTGATGCCGAAATCCAGCATCGCCTGAGCTCTGCAAGTGCAGCTTTCTCCTGATTGAAGTACAGATTGTTTCAGGACCAGGACATTCACAGGGAAAACAGAAATGGTTGTTTACAAAGCTATTGCACTATCAACCTTACTGTATGCCTTTGAAACATGGATCACTTATAAACGCCTTCTCCAACTTCTCGGAAGATTCCATCAACAGTGTCTCCAAAAATTTTACACATCACTTGGGAAGACAGGCAAACTAATGCCAGTGTACTGGAAAAATCAAAGATCCCCAGTGTCAAAGCAATGTCTCTTCAACATCAACTTTGTTGGACTGGTCATGTTATGCGGATGCCTGATTATCATCTTCCAAAGCAACTACTCTATTCCGAACTTAAAAATGGAAAGCGTAATGCTGGCGGTCAACAAAAGAGGTTCAAAGACTCAATGCAAATCTTAAAAAAATGTAGTATAAACACCAACAACTGGGAAACACTGGTCTGCAAACGCTCCAGTTGGAGAAGGGCCTTTACCAAAGGTGTCGTGGACTTTGAAGACACTTGACCTCAGAACGCAAGGGAGAAGCATGCTAAGAGGAAGGCACGCTTGGCAAATCCACACCATGATCAACTCCTGCCCAGAAACCTATGTCCCCACTATGGAAGGACGTGTGGATCCAGAACTGGCCTCCACAGTCTCTTAAGGACTCATTGTTAAAACCGTGTTTATGGAAGACAACCTTACTCAACTACAAGTGATTGCCAAAGAAGAAGATATAAATTGCATGAGTTTTTGTGTGACTGAACATAAAAGCATAAGAAGAGCCTGTTGGACTAGGCCAGTAGCCCAGTGGGCACTTACATGGCTACAAGTGATTGCCAAAGAAGAAGAAGCAGCTCTGGCATTACAGTTAGACGCAGCAAAGCTTTTGAATTCCTGGTGCTGGAAATCATGGGAGGAGTGACAGGAGTGAGTTGGCAGCAAATCCCACAAAGTAAGAAGAGTTAACTCTTTGTTAGAAAAAAACTGGATCTGCACAGGCGTGTCAAGCCTAACGAGCACAACAGAGACTGCCTTCCCACAGCTGTCTGTCCCCTCCTACCCGGGGCTTTTCCCAATCAACCTGAGACTGTGCCTCTGTGCCTGTCTTTGCTCCTCCCTCTTCATGCCTCTTCCAGTTCTGAAAGACCAGAGGAGAGGGGAGTTTGTTGCAGCAGGAGGGGGAGACACCCATGCCTCTTCAGCAGCTGGACTCCGTTGTGCCTTTTATCCTCCCTCCCAATTCCAGTGAGGAGCTATACGTTCATGAAGAGGAGATATTTTTCTGCTTTGGTTACTGCTTTCTTGGGGCGACCTGTGTTGCAAAAATGGGAATTGAAATTAGTAAACAATTAAGAGTCCTAATTCTCTCTTTCTTTTTTTTCTAAATCAATCAGGCTGAATTATCTGACACAAGAGAAATGAATCTTAATGGGAGCTTTTGTTTGTTTGTTTGTCTGCTTGCTTTCTTGCTTGCATTTGGAGAAAGGAAATGCATTGAAAACCGGAAGACTTTAATCCAACAGAAAATGATGTAGAAAATAAATCTAGCAACAGGATGCAATTATAAATATTGATTGCTGCCAAGTAAGATGCCTAGTCTGAAACCAAATGGTTCCTAACCTCTCTCTCTCTCTCTCTCTCTCTCTCTGTGTGTGTGTGTGTGTGTGTTTGTAGATGATAGATAGATAGATGATAGATGATAGATAAACAGACACACAGATGGACAATAGAGTTATTTGAGAGTGTCAATAAGCATACAGAAAGAGGTGACCCACTAGACATTTTGTACATGGCGTTAAAAAGTTTGTGGTAAAGTTCGTCATCAAAGGCTCCTGAAAAATCTTAGTAGACATGGGATGAGAGGAAAGATTCTCCTTTGAATCAGTAACTGGTTTAAGAGCAGAAGGCTAAATGAACAGTTCTCACCATGGGATAGGATGTGAGTCCAACCAAGGATCTGTATTGGGTTCAGCACTTTTTAACTTGTTCATCAGTTACCTGGAGTTAAGAGTTGAGCGGTGAGGTGGCCAGGTTTGCTGACAACACCAAGTTGTTTGGGGTCGTAAAATAAAAAAAAAGGATTGTGGGGAGCTCTGAAAAGGATCTCTCCTAACTGGGTGAATAGGCATTGCATAGGCACCTCCTTCTATCACATTTGCAGTCTGAATAACAAAATCCATGCACGCATTTAACATATCATCCAGTTGGACTCTTGTCCGTTTTGCAGTAGCAGCATGATCTTCATCAACCTGATGACCACAATTCTCACCAGCTCCAGCCATCTTTGACATCTCAATTAAAGGGAAAGGAGTCATTTTACAATATGGTAATCACAATCAGCATACAGAGGAAGAAACACATGCACAATGTTTTGGAGGAAAAACTGAACAGGAGCCTGCAGAAACCAGAAACAGGGAGAAAGAGAATGAGATTTAGATGTAAACAGAGGCAAAGTTGTGTTTGTGTATGTGTTTGTTTATTTGTGTGTGTGTGTGTGCTTGTTACACACACACACACACAAATAAAAAACTACCTGTAAATAAATTTGCTTATAACACTATTTGATCATTAGTGTCCGTACATTCTTTAATTTGACATTAAACAAGAAATACCTTTATTTACACCCACATGGTTTTTTCTGCAGGATAAACACATTTGTTTTTACAAAAATAGATAACCCACTCCAACACCTGATATTCCCCGTCTGCTTATTACATAATCTGTTAACACACTCTATTTAACTAATTTCTCTTTATAATCTTCTCTGTTCCTTAATATCACTGTTAGTTTTTTTAATCAGATATCACTATTCCCAGTTTTTTCTCATTACATATTGTTCGTCTGGTTGAGGAATAATTTTCCCAGCCCTGGCACGTAACACTCAGAAATGCTCAAAACAGCACCTTCGCCTGCAGAATATAACATGGAACACTTTTCATGGTGCGTAGGGAAGAACTTAAGAGTCCTGCTGATCAGGCCAAAGGCCCATCTAGTTTATCATCCTGTTCTCCTGGTGGCCAACCAGAATGGATGCCTGTGTGAAACCCAAAAGCTGAATCAGAGTGCAACAGCCCTCTCCCTACTCTGGTATTCAGAGGCATACGGCCTCCAACTGTGGAGGTACATAGACAGTTACCACCACCACCCATGAACCATCATTCCCAACTTTACTCTCCATGACTTTGTCTAGTCTTCTTTTAAAGCCATCCAAGTTGGTGGCCTTCACTGCCTTCTATGGAAGCAAATTCCATAGTTTAACAGATGCCCCTTCACCAAAACTACACTTCCCAAGGTTCTTTGGAGAAAACAAGGCTATGTATAAATGAGCACAAACCTACATAAATCTGTCATGTCATAAATCTGCCCTGCCCCCACATGCATTTAACTAAAATGATCAGACATTGCAATTTTCAAGGGCCTCCTATTCCTTACTGGCATTTCCAATTAATGTGACACATAGTTTCATTAAACTTATATACAAAAGTTATTTATGTAAAGAGCACACACATTGTGTTCGACAAGGCTCTCGGTTGTGCCAGGCATTTCATAAGTTAAGAAAACTGTGATTAAACCTTGTTAAGATTCAATAAGCGCAGCAGAGGTTAATTAAATCTTTATAGATTTATCCTCCATTCGGGGTTTCCTCTATTGCAACGATCATTGCCAACTTGGTGATGGGAGAAATTGAGAACTCTGAGCTACATCAATCTTTTCCTTAGATTGCCATGGCAGTATGAAATAGAAGGGAAATTGGAGGGGGAAATAGAAAAAAAACATTGCTTTGACACTGTTTGATGGCAAATGGAACACTTTCTCTCTCATACAGACATTAAAGAATGAACTCCAAAATTCTACCCCTTTTCACACATTGAGCAGATGCATTTGTTGAATGGTTTCTTTAAATGTAAAGGTTCATCATTGTTCCACCCAATGTGTATGCCTTTAAGGGGCCAGAGCAAGGGCCAGAGCAAAATAACGAGACCCAGCTTTACAGCTGTGAACTGTAAGGTGCTGCTGAGTTGTATTGATTAAGCTGTGTCAGCAATTGGGTGTAGTATATAAGGAGCAGCACCTAGCTCTCCCATTACCCTGGGGGATGGGTTGGTGGTTGGGTCTGGTTTGTTGTTGATGTATTTAGTGTAAATGGAGTTTTTGTTTTTCTTATTAAAACCTTGTTTAAGTACTTTTTGAGTCCCTTTTTAATGCATGGTCTCCCCAGCAAGCTCTCTGCAGCGCTACTAAACTGCAAATAGCCAACAGCATTTGGGGTGTTGTGTGTGGAATCAGGACCATCAGGACTGGCCCAAGATACTTTGCTGTTTGGTACCCAAGTAGGAGCATCTCCACCCCCACCGTTCTGCCCGGACACTGAGGTCCAGCGCCGAGGGCCTTCTGGCGGTTCCCTCCCTGCGAGAAGCCAAGTTACAGGGAACCAGGCAGAGGGCCTTCTCGGTGGTGGTGCCCGCCCTGTGGAACGCCCTCCCACCAGATGTCAAAGAGAAAAACAACTACCAGACTTTTAGAAGACATCTGAAGACAGCCCTGTTTAGGGAAGCTTTTAATGTTTAATAGACTATTGTATTTTAATATTCTGTTGGAAGCCACCCAGAGTGGCTTGGGAAACCCAGCCAGATGAGCTGGGTATAAATACATTATTATTATTATTATTATTATTATTATTTATTAAGCAAGAAGGCAAAGTTTTCTGTCCCACCTTGTATTTGACAGTTGCAACATTGTTTTCATTCTGCTGCAATTCATCATCCACCAAAAAACTACATTATCCATCTCACTGTCTGCCATGGTGGCATTATGTAACTTACGTAATCAATAATGATGGTGGCAGTGGTAGCAGTAGTAGTTGTAGTTGTTGCTGCTGCTGCTATTTACTTGTACCCCTCCTATCTGACTGGATTGCCCTAGCCACTCTGGGCAAGTTCCAATACAATGTAACAGAATACAGAGAAACATCAGACATTAAAAACTTCCCTAAACAGAGCTGTCTTCAGGTATCTTCTAGAAGTCATTTAGTTGTTTATTTCCTTGACATCTGATGCGATGGCGTTCCACAATGCGGGCACCACTGCTGAGAAGGCCCTCTGCCTGGTTCCCTGTAACTTTACTTCTTGCAGTGAGGGAACTGCCAGAAAGCCCTCAGAGCTGGACCTCAGTGTCCGGGCTGAACAATGGGGGTGGAGACACTCCTTTGGGTATTCAGGGCTGAAGCCTTTTAGGGCTTTAAAGGTCAGCACCAACACTTTGAATTATGCTCATAAATGTACTAAGTATGGAGTGGGGGGGGGTATTTCAGCAGCCATGTATTTTGTGGGGGAGGGATAAAATCAAAATGCTTTGTAATAGCCCATGCTTGAAGGTTTTTTCCACATAGCAGTCATGAATTCCTGTTTAAATATATGTAAACAAGCACAACAAAGTTTGCACTGAAGATTGTGCAATTGTAATGCACTAGTCAGTTGTATAATTTCATACATGTGTCCCCTAATTGCAAATCCAAGCCAATACTCTTAGAGCATTAAGCCACTTGTTATATTGGAAACTAAACAAAATAAATAAAATAAAGTAAAAAAATAAAAAATCCTTCCAGTAGCACCTTAGAGACCAACTAAGAAGAAGAAGAAGAAGAAACTAAGTTAGTTATTGGGATGAGCTTTCGTGTGCTTGCATACTTCTTCAGATACCACATGGAAGAAATTTTTAATTTTTTTACTTTATTTTATTTATTTTGTTTTGTTTCAACTACGGCAGACCAACACAGCTACCTACCTGTAACTTGTTACATTGGAGTTCAAATGTTTGCTTTGTGCTGGCTAATACTACATTTTTTAAACCAAAATTACCAAAAGCCAATGAAGGAAACCAGAACAAATACCTTTTTTCCAAAATGAACTACATTAGTTGCTGCTAAAAACTCATCAGCACTGGAAACGGGCTTCATACTTCAGAAACCCACCGATCACTGACATGGCGTAGGGAATTTTCTTGTTCTTCTAAGCCCCTTTGTTGTGCTTGTTTCCATATTCATGACAATTCAAATAATTTGACATTGTGCACTTCCAGATTAAATTGCTTTATTTCCGCCGAGACATTAGAAGCATGCCGTTTCCTTCACAATCATTTGCGTAGCGCTGGGAATCATTTTCCCTACGTGAGTGCATTGTGCCTGTACATTTCCTGTACCTGAAAGTTCGAGGTAACTGCCTAAAATTAATGCCGAATTGCTCGGCATCTCTCTCAATGGAGCGCTCGTCTCTGAAAACACCCCGTCAAAATCCGAAACAGCACATGCTAAGAAAAGAGAGGCAGGGGCGAAAAAGCAGAAGCATGACGTGAATGAGAAACCAGACTGAGATGCATTCCTCGCAACAGGGGATGTCACCACATAGCCCAATATAAACGAAATGTTTACTAAGAGAAAAGAAAGGCTTGCTGCACAATCCTTGAGCAGGGGTCAGCAAACTTTTTCAACAGGGGGCCAGTCCACTGTCCCTCAGACCTTGTCAGGGGCCAGATTAATTTTTTTGGGGGGGGGGGATGAACGAATTCCTATGCCCCACAAATAACCCAGAGGTGCATTTTAAATAAATGTACATGTTCTACTCATGTAAAAACAGCAGGGAGGCCCCACAAATTACCCAGAGATGCATTTTAAACAAAAGGGCACATTCTACTCATGTAAAAACACGCTGATTCCCGGACAGTCCACGGACCGGATTGAGAAGGTGATTGGGCTGGATCCGGGCCCCAGGCCTTAGTTTGCCTATCCATGCTCTTGAGTCTTCTTGGTGCTAGGACTTATTGTTGTTGCCCAGGAGGGCTGCCTTTCTTAGAAACCGACTCCAGGGACTTCAGGTAAACTCAGCTTTATTTTCATATTAAAAAAAGGTAAAGGACCTCTGACAGTTAAATCCAGTCACAGACAACTCTGGGGTTGCGGCACTCATCTCGCTTTACAGGCCAAGGGAGCCAGCATTTGTCCTCAGACAGTTTTTCCGGGTCATGTCGCCAGTGTGACTAAGCCGCTTCTGGCAAAACCAGAGCAGCGTACGGAAATGCCATTTACCTTCCCGCCAGGTACCTATTTATCTACTTGCACTGGCGTGCTTTCGAACTGCTAGGTTGGCAGGAGCTGGGACTGAGCAACAGCAGCTCACCTCATCATGGGGATTCGAACCACTGACCTTCTGATCGGCAAGCCCAAGAGGCTCAGTGGTTTAGACCACTGCGCCACCCGCGTCCCATTATTTTTATATAGTAGACAGCAAAGCTCCAAGTTCACACTGGCCTGCTCCTCCCTATCACCTCTACAGGAAATTTCTCTTTCAAGTACTTCCTCTTGACCCTGAGACTATCTATATGCACACTCAGATGGCCTCAGGGAGCCAGTGTCATGCCACAGCCACACACGTTTAATGTGGGCAACATTGCTGAGGATCTGCCCGGTTTCCAGCCTCCTGCTCGTCTGCCTGACAACTGGACTTCCTGATGCTTTACTCCAGGTGTTTTGCCTGCCACCAGAGCAATTTGCATGTCATACCAAGCAAAAGTTGCCGAATAGCTTTTCAAATATCAGGGGCTTTTTGTTTGCAATGAGAAAGGCAGAGAGAGGTAGGAAGGAGAAGAGAAAACAGAGACACAATGTAAACACACACACACTTGGGCATTAAGATGTGTCCTGTTTTGCTAATAGGTATAAACTGTGAGAGGCAGTGGAAAACAGGCGTGTCTGGTGTGCTCTGGTCCAGGGGGTCATGAAGAGTCGGACACGACTAAACGACTAAACAGCATAAAGGTGGGTCCTTGATCTAAGAATGGTGAAGCCTGTTCTTTAGCCCACTAGCCTTCAAGTCATAGGTCACAAGCCACGAATGGGTCATAGAATCATAGAACTGTAGAGTTGGAAGGGACCTCAAGGGTTGTCTAGTTGTCTAGTCCAACTCCCTGCAATGCAGGAATCTCAGCTGAAGCATCCATGACAAATGGCCATCTTTTTTTTTTTTTTGTACCCCTGCCCGTTACGGGCCAGTCTTGACAGACTCTAGGGTTGTACGCCCATCTCACTCAAAGAGGCCGGGGTCCAGCGCTGTCCGAAGACACTTCCGGGTCACGTAGCCAGCGTGACATTGCTGCTCTGGCGAGCCAGAGCTGCACTCGGAAACGCCGTTTACCTTCCCGCTAGTAAGTGGTCCCTATTTATCTACTTGCCCCCAGGGGTGCTTTCGAACTGCTAGGTTGGCAGGCGCTGGGACCGAACAGCGGGAGCGCACCCCGCCGCGGGGATTCGAACCGCGACCTTTCGATCGGCAAGCCCTAGGCGCTGAGGCTTTAACCCACAGCGCCACCCACGTCCCTAACCTCTGCTTAAAAACCTCCAAGGAAGGAGAGGGCCTTGTGGGAGATTCCCTTTGGGCATTCAACAGAGGCTCACACCAAGTTCTCAGTTAGCCAGACTTTATTCAGCAGTGCATTACAGTGCAGAGTCCAAAAGTGTCATGCGAGAGCATTTCATTAATACACACCCTATATAGGAAATTTAGGTCATCTTAGCTGTTTATTCTCTAGCCAATCACCTTCTGCCATCCCAGCACCTCACTATCTCTTCGTCCAACCAATGTCCTTGAAAATACTTCTGTGAGTCTCCTTGCACGTTATCCAGAGCTGTTTTTCACTTTTAACAGTCAGTGTTGGGCACTTCCTAAACAGATTCTTACCAGTTTTGTGGTCAGTCCACACAGTCTTAGGTAGTGACATGGGTTTTGCAGAATTTCTACCTCAGTCGCAGTCTGATCTAAATTAGCTTGCAAGAGCAATGGTACCACCAAATAAACATATAGTAAAATAAGGAGGAGGAGGAGGAGGAGGTGTGGTGGATCCCCAAATTTACATTTGGGATAAAGGTAAGTATTGGATCTAATGTTGGTGGAGAACCTATGCTTTTGCCAACCCCAGAATAAGACAATCCCCTCTCCTTCAGCCGAGACTCTTACAGCACCACCAGAAAACCTTCCTCTATCATCCATCAATCATAGACAACACAGACTCTATATCTGGCCACCAAGTCCTCCCCTACATAAACCCCCCAGATAGCAATCAGTCATATGCATGTATAAGCTCCACACCCCCAAAGCCAGCTACCCCACACAGCCTTGTGCATGCCACTCAACCTACCACCACAGGTAATTTCAACATTTCCCATCTTGATCAGGTCAGACCATTTATCAAGAGAATCCTCACATTCTTTGGGAAACGGATCACCACGTTGGGGCATTAATGGCTAGCTAACAAAATGTTCATTTTAATTTTATTGCAGTACTCCATGTCCCAGTCTGTGCTGCACACTGGTGCTATCCAGATGTTGTTCTCAGCAAGCTGAGAGATCCTTTTGATGAAACGTCCTCTCCAGGAATGCTCGGAATTGGCAGGAGCACAGCATAATCCAAAGGGCATGCCTTTTACATTGTCACAGTCCTTGTCTTGCTTTAAAAGCCTGGCTCTCTGTGGATCCTGCCAGCGAGCAATCGTTAGATTCTGGGGAGAGAGAGCCAAATTGACCCTCCTGGAGCATCCAACAAATCATTTATTCATGTCAGATCGTCTTAAACCAGCGAAACCTGGAAGGTTGCCCACACACTCAACTCAACTCATAGACATATAAAAAGATAATGGATAAAATTTGACCTACATAAATAATCAATAAAACACTGTGAGCTTCACCATTTTGGCAGTGCATGGTGTGTGGATGTGGATGTACTGGGGGTGGGGATGTAGCTCTTTTTTTTTTTAATTCCTTAAATTCCTGGATGGAGCAGCAGCCTGGGCTCTGACTCAAGCAAGGAGGGACAGGCCAGATTCATCAGCTTTATGAGAAAAGAAGAATATTGCTGTGGGTTGGGCTGGGTCAGTCTAGATGATGCCCTGAGTCCCTTCCAATTCTCGGGGTCCTGGAGGCTTAGCATCTAATAGAGGGTTCTATTGCCGAACAAGTCAGACAAGTTTCTTTGTAAGACAATGACCTCTCCAGCATCCCTAAAGAATGAGCTATGTTGCAAGAGCTAAAACTATGAGATGTTGTTGCCCTTTAGGACAATGTGTGGGCCTTTCCTCCACTCCACTCACCTAGCTGCTAGGTATGAGAACAATAGCCAGAGTGATGTATAGGAGCTGAGCTGGAAATAGGCTGGAAGCTGAAGACAAAGAGACATGCTTGCTCTGTGCTGGATCCAAAGCTGTCACTAATGGAGAAGCAAGATATTTGGGGGCCTTAATGCTGTAAGCACCTCCATCTCCTGCTCAGCTTGTGTATGTGCGTAAATAAGACCATATATCCTAAAGACACCACAGTCTGATCTGACCTTCATTCCCAGGAACCCAAACTTGGGTAGGACGTGAACCAATGGATTCAAGTTACAACTAAACATCAGGAACCAATGGATTCAAGTTTCCAACTAAACATCAGGAAGAACCTTCCGACTTGACAATGAAATGAACTCTATTGGAAGATTGTGGACTCTCCTTCACTGGAGGTTTTTAAGCAGAGGTTGGATGGTCATCTCTCATGGATGTTTTAGTTGAGATTCCTGCATTGCAAGAGGTTGGACAACATGGCCCTTGGGGTCCCTTCCAACTCTACAATTTTATGATTCTATGAAGAGCCGGAACCCATGAAGTGTCTCCTCAGTAGAAGTTCGGAGTGGTGTGTAGCAATATGTTGGTGCACCTCCCTGGTGCCCCATCCTGTCTCTAGCTCAGAAGATCCAGTCCATCTATCAGAATCAGGGGTCAACTCAGGAGCCAGCACCATAGCCATGCCTGATCCACAGTTGAACCAGGTCATTTTGCGTCTGCACCATCTGAGCCGAGAAATGTTGGAGGGTATGCATTTATACCCCACCTTATTCTCCGAGGAGCTCAAGGTGGTGTACATGGTTCACCCCTTTCTAATTTAATCCCCACAGCAACCCTGCGAGGTAGGCTAGGCTGAGAGTGATTGACACAAGATCACCAACTGGCTGAGTGCGGATTTGAACCCTCATCTCCCAGGTCCTAGTCTGGCACTCGGACCACTACACCACACTGATGCTCAAATAGCCAAACATCTGAAATAGCTCTGAGAAATCCAGAAGGAGAACACCAATTAGGATCAGGCACTGGAAGCAAAGAGGCCTGCACCTGGCATTTGCTCTATTTCCAGACAGAAATAACTCAGGAACTGACTGGTGTAAAAACATGCCCTCAGAGAACCGGGCACTCATCTCCCATCAGCACATTTTCATGACCCATTAATAGTCAATTTGTTGACTGCATGTTCTTTCCTAAGGCATGCAAAAAACAAACAAACAAACTCACTTTATGCTTACTGAGTAGTTACCAAAAAGCCTTAGAGGGCATCTTGTGTCTAATTTTTCTTTTATGTCATCCTCATTATTTGCCCATTCAGTTTGTTCAATGGAATCACAGCATCATAGAACTGTAAAGTTGGAAGGGATGCTGAGAGCCGTCCAGTCCAATCCTAGCAATTATTTCTCCCATTTGCTGCTTGTGCGCAAACACTTGGGATAGTTCCAACTTTGAATTGTGCATCTATTAGTCATTTTGACCCCTTTTAATTTTTTGCCCTAGCAGAGAGGAAACTAGCATGACAAAAGACACAGGTTTGTTAGATCGAAGGGGAAACATTAGCACCCAAAATGCTAAAATCTATTTTTGCTATAGGTCCCAAAGGGTTTCTAGGATTACAATGCCCCTCCACCTCCACTTATTCTGACCTTTAGAGGCTCCATTCTTGTCAATGTATGCTTAATAGACTGTGCAGCAAAATATATTAGTTCCCAGGCAACAGAATTTAAAATCTTATTGTCCTGGCAAACCAAGACAGAATCCATCAGAAATGTACAAAGTTAATTAGCAAAGCCAAAACAGTCCAGAATTTTAAACCTTTAGTTTAAAAGTAATTTATTGGATTAGTTCCACTACTAGTAAGCTCAGAGTTGGTGTGTTTATGAGGACCAGATCTACTGAATATTTATCTGTTTATTATATTTTAATGTACTCTTCCTCTGAAGAGCACAGGGAGGCATTCATTCCCTCTTTTTTAATCTCTGTAACAACCCGGAGAGGTGACTTAGGACAAGACAGAATGTGACTGTCTCAAGATCACTGTATTAGCTACAGAGCTGAGTGGAGTTTTGACTGTCTGCAATATACATGTTAAAGAGTATCATACCACCTTAAACAGCCATGGCTTCCCCCTAAACAATCCTTGGAACTGCAGTTTGTTCAGGGTGCTGAGAATTGTTAGGAGACTAGGGTTGCCATATGTTCGGGATTTCCTGGACATTTTGGGGAATTGGATGTCGTCAACAGTGCTCGGGTGGAATGTACGGCAAGGAGGTGTGGATTTTCCATTTTTAAAAAACCCATCAACTTTTTTTTGAGAGAGAGGTCTCCCCCCCCCCCAAAAAAAAAAAGCTGAACAGCTTTGGGCAAAACTAAAAAAAACCAACAATTTTTGTGTCCAGATTTTCCCTTTTGGAAATATGGCTGCCCTACTATTGACCTCACAGAAGTACAATTCTTTGAGTGACTTAATCATCAACTCCTCTTCCCAGAGAACTCTGGGAATTGTTCTTTGTGGATAATAGGGGCCCCTGGCAATTCTCTGCACCATTAACGACCTACAGTTCCCATGATTCTTTGGGTGAAGACTGTTTAAAATGGTGTCATAGTACTTTAAATGTATAGGGTAGATGGGGCCAGGGTCTCTCTAGGTATAGCTACGAATTGTAAACACTAAACCATACCATTCTTGGTTCACGAATACATGCACCTGTATTGTCCAAACATAAGCAGTATCATCTGGGAGCTGTAGTTTGGGAAGGGCGCTGAGAGTTGTTAGGAGACACACACCCGTTCCCTTCCCAGCGCTAAAATTCTCAGAGTTCCATGTGAAGAAGGACTGAATGTTAAACCACTCTGAGAATTGTAGCTCTGGGGTAGGAGGAATACACAAGTCTCCTAACAACTCTCAGCACCCTTCGCAAACTACAGCTCCCAGAATCCTGTGGGGGAAGCCATGACTGTTTAAAGTGGCATCGAAGTGTTTTAAATGCATGGTGTGAATGCGAACATAGCCATCATTACTCCCAGGAGGCGATTGCCATCGATACAGGGTCAAAGCAAGGTGCAAAACACTCTTTGTGTTCATTTTGGCGCTTTCTTTTTTAGCGTTGGGTGTCTGGTGGGGAATATGTACAGTTGGTAAATCTGCTTAACACCCACCCACCTTTGCAGAGTGGGTATGGCTTGTGAAGACTCTCAAGGGCCTGACAGAGGCATCTGAAGGCCACATTCAGAAAGTAGACTTGAGGCTTCCCACCCGAGCTAGAACATTCCATCGCCGTGCCACAGATCAAAACTGCTCCGACTGAAAGGAGTACACCCTGGTTATATTATTTGCATTTGAGGAAATTAGGCATTCTCACGCCAAGGAGAGCAGGCAGTTCAGATTACGCTGTGTGTTTTGTGTGGAAACAATGGCTTTCTGCTGGAATTAATCAAAGGTTCCATACATATGTTAGACGCTGCTGTTTTCCAAGCAGACAGAGCAGCAAAGCAGAAAAATTACCAGCGTTAGCGACTAATTAATTGCATGTGCCAATGGTACTTATGAAAGGATAATGCTTGGTATCAATAGTATGTGAAATATTAGGAAGCATTCTCTATTGTGGGGATAAAAGATGAAAACAATATGCAGATTTTTTCCCACAACTGAAAATGATTCCTCGAGCACTGTTGAAAACACATTGCTTCTTCTTTTTTAAGTGAACGAAAAACTAAAAAGATACAAGTTGTATTGTGCCCATAGTTGCATCAGGGCAGGAGCTGATGAAAGAGCAATACTGGATTTTGTCATCTTTTAGACCTGATACTTTATTTAGAGTATAATTTCCCACAAAGATCTCTGTATTTAGATATACTCTCCAAAATGTTGAGTCCCTAAACGGGGATGCTGCCTTCCTGTCCATGCTCCTGTGTGGGTCATTTGACCCATGCAAGATAATGGAGCCCAAAAGATGCACTGATTGGGGGGGCATGCTCTCATGGTGCCCCCAAAAATGTGTGTGTCAACTGACAGGCCCTCTGCTGGTTTTACAAAGTGCTCTCATGCTCTTAATAATGTATGGGTTGCCCATACATTGCATGAATTCAATCTATAACACTCATCTGTGTCAAGCTGCAAAAATACTTAAATCTTCCTAGTTTATTCTTGGATGGAGGAACCGCCAGTTCAACAAAAGCGTGGCAGATGTTAGTTGCAGCCACCATAATATTCAGAACAATATTTCAAAACCTTTGGAGCCATGGGATTCAGCTTGAATTTTGCTTTGGACTAATTTCAGTGGTAGCTCTGGAAACAGCCGCTTAATGTGGGCATGTCTAGGCTTATTAATTCCACCAGCAAAGCCAAGGATGTAGCAAGAAGGCTTCTATTTAAAGCACTAGAGTAAACAGGCACATTTAGCAGCAGCCCAGGAAGCATTGTAATAAATTCGCATGGAAGCTCTTTGGGCTTCAAAGTAAACAACAGAAACATCTGCCAACTCCAGGGAGGGCAGCCGTCATCTAATCCGAAAGGACAGATTCCAGAAGAGGAGCCCAGCTAGTCTGTAGCGACAAAAAGGCAAAAGGCACCAAAGAAACTTAAGAGCCGCTTCGCACATGCATAATCATTGCTCAGAATCTCATTGATCACCCATTGCTGCTCAGCTAAATGCATGGCTTGCCCCCACTGAAAAATGTACGAGACAATGTCAGGTGCCATGAAAACTCTGCCTGTGGTGTTTGCCCCACGCTGTCCATTTCACACATACAAGTTGCCACACAATAAATAGGTAGGTGAGAACTCAGCCTAACTGGAAGAGGTTAATAACAAGGCCGGCTCTACCACTAGGCAGTGTGTGAGAAGCACCTGAGGTTGCAAAACCTGAGGGCATTGGAGTGAACACAGCTGTGTGTACTATGCATTTTGCCCTGCACCCCCTAAACTAGGCTACTGCCCTCAGGTGCAGGTGAGGATGCTGTCCCATTGCCAGTGCTGAAATGCGATTCATGTGCCAGTCCAGTTGTGCTAGGAATGGGGAGAAGGCACCGTCTTTGCCTCAGACAGCAAAATGTCTTGGGGTAGTGAACAGGGGTTCTGGGTTTATAGATGAGAGCCTACAGGATCTGGAGAAATTTGGAGTAGGATTCATAAGAACATAAGAAGAGCCTGCAGGACCAGGCTAATGGCTCAACCACTCCAGCATCCTGTTCTTACAGTGGTCAACTACCCAAAAGCAGGACCAGAGCACAAGAGCACTGTCGCCTCCTGTGGCTTCTAGCAACTGGTTTATGGAAGCGTTACTGCCTCCAAAATTCAGGAAATGCAGGAGCCCAGAATGTGGGGAAAGATGTCCCCAATGAAGAATGCTAACTGGCAAGAGTGACCATTGGGAAGAATGGTCCACACCACACATGCCCTCTTGGCAGCAGAGTCACTGCTGCCCCCTAGGAGAGAGAAGGCAAGAGTGGGGATTAAAACCCAGGTCATAGTCCAACACTCTAACCATTACATCACACTGGTTGTCCAGGGAGAACTGGATACAAGCCAACATTCATATTTCAACTTCTGCTTCCCATTAGAAGACCACCTCAAGACACATCTGTACATGAAGTCTTTTCCACCACTGCCTGTGTTGAGTTCTATCCTTAGTTCCTTGCAAATTTATCACTCTCCAAGATCGAGAGTGTTGGAATTAAAAGGGCAAATAAATTCGCAGCACCCAATTAAACCACCATTTAATGATTCCAGAGCTGAAGCACACTTATATTCTGAGAAGTAGCTCTTCTGGAAAACAGAGGGAGAGTTGACAGCTGGGCCCATCATTAAACATTAGAGGTTTAACGGGCCAAAGGCCTGTGATTCCATACACAGTGCAAGTGCAGTTGAGGCAGAGAATAGGCCTGAGCTTGTTGAAAGGTGCAAGTTCCACACAAGCATTTTCAATGTGTTTATGCCAGAAATTCTATTTTAAAGGCATGAAGCAAAAAAGAGGTCACACCCTTATTTCCATGCATAAACTGAAGATGTTGTAGGTGACTTCTAGCTAAATCACTTCAACCTTCTTCAACCTTCAAATAGGCTTCTCAGTGGCTTCTCCCAGACTTTGGAACTCCCGCCCTAGAGAAGTTAGGCTGGCTCCCTCCTTGATGCCCTTCTGCTGGTAGGTGAGGACTGTCTTCTGCCAACAGGCATTTGGGAACTGACTAGGTTTAAAAAAAAAAAGGAAAAAGGAAAGGGCTTTAATCGTGCAGTACTATGTTTATTATCTGTATTTTAATTGGTTTGTCTTATATTTTGTTTTAATTATATTAATTACTTTTTCATGATGATCTTTTGTATGTTTTTACCTTTTTGTATTTTATCTACATTGTTTTAAGTTGTGTAGCCTAACTTGTGTCCCAGTCTGAGGAAGATGCAGGATATTATTATTATTATTATTATTATTATCAGCCAGCTTTCTGATCAATCATTGCTAACCTACCTCACAGGATTATTGTGAGGATAAGAAGTGGAGGGGGAGAAGCATGCATGCCACTTTGAGTTTACTGGAGGAAAGACAGGATTTAAATATAATGATATATTAATTTATTTAATGGATTAATGCCTGGTACTAAATATTGTGCGCTATCAGCACAGATTCTGTCAGCACAAGTATTTATAATTGCACAATGGAACTTCTTCCCTCCTTTCTCTGTGCTTGCCCCATGGCCACCACCAACCCACTCCAGAAAGTTGAGGGCAACCCCAGAACAAATTTAAGGGGTGCACAGATGGAGGGAAGTTCAATTGCACAAGAAGAAATGGTTGCACAGACAGAAAAAGTTAGTTGCTCTTTTCATTAAACTCTGTCCCCTAATTTTAGCCCTCAGCAGAACAAAGTTTTATTGTCACCAAGGGCATAGCAAATCTGCATATTTCCCCATAAATCCACCAGATGCAGCTCACTCACATTTGATGCAGCAATAATAAATAGAACAAAATACCCAAAATAGTAATAATAATTTTGCAAAGGCTCCTTGATCTCCCACAGGGACAATCAAAGCCAAACCGAGAGGCATGATTTTGTCCAAAGAACCTCCAGAGTTCCTGCTGACTTTGCTCCTTGAAGATCCTCAAGTTGTTTATTTCACTTTCTTGCCTTTCATCCCTCCGCTGGTGTTGTTGCTGGGCTCCGCAAGGACTTCTCTGCGTTCCAAAAGAGCAGAGATTTGTTGCCTCATTTCTCCTGTCTCGAGTTCCCTGTTCCAGCTCTCATCTCAAGTGAGCTTTCCGCCACACTGAAAAACCTACAACGCTTACCAACAGTCCTGGCAGCTACGGTCTTCCTTACCTCCATGCCTTCTGCCACAATGGCATGCTGCTGAAACGTGATTTCTGAACAGCATTTGGAATGCTGCTTCCAAGTCTGAATCTCTATGTCTGATTCAAATCCTTCCCTGCACCTCATGTACGTCAGGGCTCATAACTACAGCTGCCTCCACAGGTCCACTCCCCACACTGAGTAGTAGAAGAATATTCCAGTTCTGGGACCACAGTTTAAGGAAGATATATCGGTGCCAGCTGCCTGGGGCCTTGGGTGCCCAAGCACCCACAAAATTCCCCATGAAGGGCCCAGGAACCTACAAATTATGGCGCCAGGGCACTCTTGAAGGAAGATATTCTCAAGCTGGAAGGTGTGCAGAGGAGGGTGATCAAAACGATCAAGGTTCTGGAAACCAAGCCTTAGGAGGAACTGTTGAGGGAGTTGAGTACAATTCTATGATTATTTGAGAGAAGTAACATTCAGTTGGCAGTGGATCTGACTATTATGGGCTAGTCAAGCTTGTACAGTGGTAACCTGGGATAAGAACTTAATTTGTTCTAGAGGTCCGTTCTTAACCTGAAACTGGTCTTAACCTGAGGTACCACTTTAGCTAATGGGGCCTCCCACTGCCGCCGCACTGCCGCTGTGTGATTTCTGTTCTCATCCTGAAGCAAAGTTCTTAACCCGAGGTACTATTTCTGGGTTAGTGGAGTCTGTAACCTGAAGCGTCTGTAACCTGAAGCGTCTGTAACCTGAGGTACCACTGTATTCTAATCAGAGATGGGCAAATAAGTCTTTCAAGGCAGTGTGTGCATCCCATTTCTTCATTATTCTGCATTTTAAAAATTAAATATAGTGTTTCCAAACACGTTCTCTCAAAGTACACTTTTCTAAACACACATTGATACGCGTTTCGACGACATCGTGGGGAAATTTGAAATCTGGTGGGTAGTTATTAATGTCCAATCCATATGTTACCCCACTAGGTGTGAAACGTGTCTGCCCATATTGGAATTAAACAAGAAACCCAATCCCTCAGTCAACCTGAATTCCGGGGAGAGGGGAGTATTTGGTTCAGCGGCAGCACTTCGTCCATTCGCCAGCTGAACCGCATGCCAGAGAAAAGGAGGGGGCTTACTGCCGACACATTGAGTCCTGCTCTGAATTTGTCAAGGACCTATTTCTAACGAGTTGGTAGCAAAGCCTTGCAAATCCCAGGTGTCGTCATCAGTCTTTTCCAATCCTTCCTGTAGAGCCACAGGGCTCTGCTTTCAAAGGGATAACGGTATTCATGAGGCCATCTCCACTCATTCAAGCATAGCAGGGTCATATTTTCCAATCTTGCAGTAGCTGTAGGTTTCCTCTTGCCTCCAGTTTCACAGTGTCCCACGTGATTATTGAATTTACAGTAGCTGCATGGTGAGTAGCGATCCATTTCCTTGTTTACTTTGGGCTCAGCCGGCCAAAGCCATCTCCTCCATATTCTTCTGCATGGTGGGGGGAGGAATATAGCTAAACAATCCATTACAGCAAATCAATTCTTCTTTGCTTCTTGGGTGCATTTAATTGCCTTTGTAAACTAATTACATGTTATTTGAACAAAGATGGGCTGAAAAGGAGACTTAGAGCCCTGTTGCCAAACACAGCTGGGATTTCACCACGTTGATCAGAGTGTTAGATGAGAATCTGAGCACCAGCTTGTCTAAATTGATACATGGCAGTTTTTTGACAACCTAGCACCCTCTAGATGCTTTGAACTACAACTCCCATCAGCTGGAACCAGTACAGCCTTCAGTCACAAACGGTATGGCTGCTTTAGACTGCAACCCACATCAATCACAGTCACCACAGCTGTTTTGGATAACAACTCACATCACTCATATAACAAAAACACTGGGGACTTCCAGACTGCCTGTATTTAGTGGGAGCACTGAGAGATTTGGGCTTGCACCATTAAAGTGGTTTAAAGTCCTCTGTCACCCTATTGCAATAAATCAGCTTTAAAAAAGAAATGGACTATTTGCAGATAAGAAAGTGATGGGGAAATGCATTGACCAATATGGAATGAACAGGTGATTAATGGGAAGATGTATTAAACACCTTACAAGCAAATCAGGATGATTGCAGGATTGTCATATAACCTCCCTGCAAACCAATCAGAACAAATGTTCAATCTCCACATAAGCTTTGCACAAGCAAATCAGAATCAATGCAATGAATGTGTGAAGAGGAGCTGCTCTATTGCAAAGACATAAGAACATAGGAATCTACCTTTTAGTGAGTCAGACCATTGGTCCTTTTAGCACAGTAATTTCTACACTGACTGGAAGCAGTCTCCTTGGACCTTCGGCATGCAAAGCAGAAGTTCTATCAAGACCAAAAATGTGAAGGAAACCATGGTTGAAGACTGAGCAGTCAAAAAATGTCCATGGGTTATGAGGCATATTTTGGCTCTGGCTGAAACATCAAAAGATTGACTGATGTTGTTCATGGACCAAGAATGTTCTAATATGACAATTATTAGTCTAACTTTCTACATCACATCTTGCTTTCTCTGTATTTTTGAAGATACCCTTGTGAGGCAAGAAAAGGTGTGGTAGCTCTCTGTTAGGGACCTAACAGGGAAACAAGCAGCAGATTTTACCTGCTGTTTTTATCCCAATTAATTTCACTACAGGACTGAGGAATCCGCTTCCAAACATATGACAGTTGTATTTTAGGAACATATACAGGGAAGCCTCTCCAGTTTTAAAAAGACAGGTCAATCCAGGGGGCTTATGAAAAGCATAGTCCTTTGAGAAAGTTGACTACAGCTTCCAGTAAAGTGGAATACTTTGAAAGGTCTATCATTATTTCCATATGCTATTGTGGTTGCATGATGTTTGATGACAATTATGTGCAATTTTTCAATTTTCTGGAAATGCATTTTTTAAGGATGCAGGGTTGCCAAGAAGAACTGGCATAAGGGGGAACAAATATAAAAGTGGATTTGGGAATAATAAATGGCCACAGCTAAATGGATAGCTGAAAATTTGCCAGCTGAAGCCTTGGCTCCTTGCAAGACCTATCAATGGGGCCGTAAAGACCAAGTGCTGCATGGCAAGGAAAGCTTTTGAACACATGAAACTGCTTCATATGTGATTCAGATCATCTATCCCAATATATCGACAATAGCTCTCTCTCCAGTTTTGGGTAGCCAGGGGGTCTTATTCAGCCCTTCTACTCCCAAGTCTGTTTACACAGGGAGGTGATACAGTGGCTGTTATTATATACTGCAAAGTTACTGACTCACACTTGAGTGCATGGAAGGGTTAATCTGAGCCCTGAGCAAAAGTTGCCAGTGGGTGAAGCATAGCTGGCTCCCAGCAGCCTTTGCTCTCCCCTCTTTCTGTCTCTGCCTGCTTCCTCAAGGAAGAAATAAGTCAATTAGAATGGCTCCCACATAAATGCAATCTCTCTAAAGGGGTTTTTACAGGCTGCATCTTTGCTAATCCAAATACTGCATGATTCCTTTTGTAAGGAAACCAAGTTCTTTTTTCAAAAAAAGTTTTTGGGAACCTTTTTCTTCTTTTTACTGCCAACACATGGAGATTTGCTTGCTGTAACTCCTGAAACTCTGAGTACAATTTTCAATTACTTACAAAGCTAAATATCTGTGATTTATTCTAGCCTAGGTACTTTCATGGGGAACATTTATTTAAAAGTGGATGAGGGCAGATGTAATTCTAACCAAGTTTAATGTGCTTGGACCAATCACCATTTTGCTCACTCTGCTATGAGAGAGTAAGGAATCTCTTCCAAACCTTTCATCTCCAACAAAGACAGCACACCTTTGAATACCCGGTGCTGCAAATCACAAGTGGGGAGAATGCTGTTGTCCTCAGGTCCTGTTTGGAGGTTCCCATAATGGGCATCTGGTTGGCCACTGTAAGAACAGGATGCTGGACTAGATAGGTCACTTGCGTGATCCAGCAGGCTCTTCCTGTGTTCTTAAGACACTTTGTTGAGAGCCCTCAACCCTGGAACTGACCCCACTACAGGTGGCAACCATTTTGCATAGGGGTTCTGTTCCTGGTCCCCATACGCATTGGCAGAGCGTGCATAAGCCTGCCCCACCCTGCTTCACCCCATTCCTCCCTCTTCTGGGTCCAAAAGGACCCACATGTTGGCAGTCATGTGTCAACTGAATATGCCTAAAATCGTACCACCTGTGGTTCTACAAACACAATCACACACCATATTGTAGCTCAGTCTTCCCCAACCTGTTGCCCTCCAGAGACTCCAGCACCCATCAACAGCCCATCATCCCATGAATGGCCAATGGTCAGGGATGGAGTTGGAATCCAATAGCACTAGGGCATTGGGAAGACAGCCCTACTTTGCCGCCCCATGTAACTCTATGTGTCATTGTAATAATGGAGAGGGCACTTGGTCTTTTTCCTCCCTCTTGTCCTTTGGAGAGTCCCCATTGGATTGAAGAAGGGCAAATGAGGCCACTAATTAAGGCAAGCCTGAAAGAAAAGAGAAGCATAAAATAGGTCATAGCTGGGTTCTGAGTGAGTAAGGACAAGGACACTTGCATTTGGCTCTTTTGTGGGAGTGGGAGTCAATTAATTTAAAGCAAGCCTCTTAATAGCAGCCCACCTTTTTATCTTGTTGACCAGCATTAGTGGCCTTGGACAGACAAAGGGAAGTCTTTCTTCATGCAAAACCATCATTCTGTTGTGGTGAAGGCTAAGATGGCTTTAAAAAGACTCTGAGACAAAGAAAGCAGATCTGTTCTTTCATGAGATTTTATGCTGTTCATCGCTGATATATTTTTTTTTTATTTAGCTGGATACATAGTTGTATAATAAATAAACATCCATGACTATGAGTCAAGATGGCTATATGCAACCTCCTTGTTTAGAAGCAATATACCATGGTTTTTTTTTGGGGGGGGGGCATAGATTGGAAGAGGGCCATTGTCTTCAAGCCTTTCTTCTACTTAGGATAGCTGCCTCCAGGATCAGAGCCACCAGGTCTCTGAATACTGGTTGTGGAGAACCATGAGTTGGAGAATGCTGTTGTATTCATGCCCTGCTTTTGAGCTTCCTGTAGTAGCAGACTTTGGTACTATGGCACTCTGAGCTAGACCAAAATTTTGCACACACCATCGCCAGCCTTCGCACTGTGCCGGGCTTTGGGAAGAAGGCAGAAGGGCTCCAGCAGGGCCTAGGACCTTCCCACTTCCTTCCGAAAGCAGGGCAAGCCCTAATTAGGCTTTGGGGAGGAGGTGGGAGGACTCTAGGACCCTATCAGAGCTCTCACTTGTAGCTGGACAAATGCTTACTGGGTGCACTCTGTTAGGATATTGATGTTCCATTCCACCCTAAGAGGAACAGATATGTGGATTGTTGTAAGTCACATGTCTGTTTACATTCCAGCACAGCTTCCTGGGAACTTCCATTTGTGTATAGCTTTTGCCTTATGCTTCTTGCTCTTGGACATGAAGGAGCAGACATGTTTTTCTTTGTCCTGATTAATGCTGAATAAACTGCTTGTAAATATGCTTTACATATGCCTCTGTCTGCCCTTCCGTCGCGAAGAGTTTGTTATCTCTGCTGGCTTGCGTGCTCAGCTTCTGAAAGCCTTCTGAAGCTCTGAGTCACAGTTTTGATGCTGAACCAAGGATTGGAGTTTGACCGGCTGCCGGCTGGTGGGCTGGACCAGCTGGGGGCCTGCCAATTGCCCCCAGTTCCCTTGGATGCATCGCAACACACTCCACCTGGAGCCCAGTGTAGAGGAATCGGTCACACAGCCCTAAAACCATCTCTGCTTCCTGTAGGCATCTGCTGTAGTTGTCTACTGTTAAAAACAGAGTGTTGGACTAAACGGACCTTTGGTCTGATCCAGCAGGGCTCTCCTTATGTTTGTAAGATCTGAAGTGGTTCCTCTGTGCCATGGTGGGGAAACACTAGAAAAATAACAATCCTTGGCAGCCTCCTGGAACAACTTTTGCCTAGACTCCTGCTTAGAAAGCCATGCTGGTTTCGCAACTGCCTTATGCACTGGTACATCTAGCCCAGAATTAACTCCTTTGTCAGGGGATCTCAGGCAAAAGAGGTCTTTCCCATCATCTGCTACCTGACTTATTTGGCTGGAGATGCTGGGGACTGAACTGCTTGTCTGATTGTCGAACTGCTCTTGTCTGTTGGCTTGGTTGTAAGTCACTGAGGGCTGCCCTCAGCAACATAAAGTGACTGACAAATTGAATGAATAGAAATCTGGGTCTTTCTGCATGTAAGACAGCCACTGAGCTATAACCCTGGCCCAGTTAAAGTAGCTTAAAGACAGTCTTGGACTTTGTTGGGTCCAAAGCAGGTGTCGACCTCCAGGTGTTGCTCCCATCATCCCTGGCCATTGGCTATGCTGATGGGAGTTGTAGTCCAGCAGCAACTGGAATCTTGTTTAGCTCAGTTGGCAGAGCAGGAGACTCTTAATCTCAGGGTCATGGGTTTGAGCCCCACATTGGGCAAAAGATTACTGCATTGCAGGGGGTTGGACTAGATGATCCTTGTGGTCCCTTCCAACTCTATGATGAATTTCAATGAGCCCAAGGTTCCCCACATCTGTACAATGAATATGGATGCAATTTCATATACAGTTATCGGACTAGGAGTGAGTCTGACTGAGCTCAGTAAGATTTACTTCTGAAAAGAGGCATGTAGCTCTGCACTGCACAGAACTATCATTGCTTTGTAAGTGCAGGTGAATGTTCAGAAAGAAAAGAATGGCGGCACAATAATTAATTGGGCAAACGAGGCATTTGGCGCCAATTGGGTAGCTGCAGCTGAGTCTTCTGAAATGTTGGTTCGAAAAGTGTAATCGCATCATGAAAATCAGCTGCTCTGCATTCTGATCATCAGGCGCTGATGATATAATTGTGTGATAATGAAAAGTGTTCTGTTGATTATTCCACAGAGACCTTCTTTACAGATAATATTCAAATTTACTTTAATTTGGCATCATTTCAAAGAAAATGCAAATACAATGAGAACAGCTGGGCTGTGAGATTCAAAGCGTATGAAGTGCATCCCTTATTTTCACCCGCTGTCTCCGCAAAGTCCTCTTTGAAAAGTTTCTTCACATAAATAATACTAACCCCAGTGTGTGTTTCCCTCTGTGTGTGCTAAATGCCAGCTTTTTATGCAATTTGGAATTTATGGCCAAAATATGAAGATGCAGCTTCATTCAGCCAGAATACAGAAATAGAATACTACTAAACATTCCAATTCTACAGCAGAAGCTCCAATACAATATTCTTTCATGGAGTCTCTCTTGGAAGGGAAACATCTTCATCTGATGTCTTAACCATCAAGGATGGGAAAACCATTCCACAGGGAGTGAGTTGCACCAATGGAGGCCACCACAAAGAAGGCACTGTCCCACATCCTCATATGGTTAGCCCTCAAGAGGGTCTACGAGGTTAGCCATTAGGCCACTGGGTTCAGCCTAGCTGAGAGCAGCACTCCATCAAGTATCTGAATCCTAAGTCATTTAGGGTTTTGTTGCTCATCAGACATCATTGTAATCTATTAGGATGTTTCTCAATTGTTAAAATTGGGGAGAATCAAGAGCACCCTTGTTGTCGTTTTACATACTGGTGTCCATAGGCCTTTGGCTATTTAAGCAATCTATGGCCCTTAAAACTGTGTTTGTGGTGGTGGAGTCTATTGTTTTTGTTACTACGTTAAGTATTTTTGTGTTTTATATTGTAAACCGCACTATTCTCCTTGGATGAAGGGCAGTATAGAAATTAAATAGATAAATTAATAAATATAAACAGTAGCCATTTGAGTCATTTCTGTTCAGATGGGATTGCAATGCAAGCAATCGTTGTCTCCTAAAGCTAGGAATCTGTTCTGGTGCTTTGTTTTCTTTACTCCATACAATGACAAGCCCAGTGGGTTTGCTGAAAAACAGCAGTATGCTCCCACATTTTAGGAAGTACATTTGGTGATTATGTTTTAACCATCAGCACATCATTTATTGCTCTTAACGGGGCACAGGTGAAGCCATCCGGCGGTCTTTACCCACCATGTAATCACACATTAGGAGCAACCACTTAGAGGGACAGCTATTTTCTCAAAGAAAATTGTCCGCACTTTGTATGCTGTGCATTACAGATTGACCCATTCCCCAGATCTCTGCCCTCTGTGTCTGCACGGTTTATTTTTGTCCAGTGTATTTTAGGCTTCTCTCAGATCTTTCTCAAAGTCCTCTAAGGCTTAGTTTCCTCTGATGCTCAAGTTCTCTACTGTTTCGTTCAATCTGTTATGGCAAGGGTGGTGAATGAACCCTTTTCAGCCTAAGGGCCATGTTCCTCTCCGGGCAACCTTCCAAGGGCCACATTCCATTGATGGGTGGAAAAAAAGAGGCAAAAATGGGCAGTGGACCTCATGCAAATTTTAACTTTGTACAGTAAGCTACTTCTGCAACTGCACAACGTGAATTCGGCAGTATGTGACAGAACTTCACCCCAAATAATGGCAGCCTTGAAGCACCCTTATTCCAGTATCATATTGGAATGGCCACAGTGGACACTCAGATACCTATGGGAAGTCCACAAACAGGGCATGAGCACAGCAGCCCTCTTCCTTCCTAGAGTTTCCAGCAACTGGTATTGATAAACATGCCACTTCTGACAGTGCCTAACCCAATACTGTAGCCACAATGGCCACATGAAAAGTTACCACCCTGTCTTTTTCCTGCATTTTAATTTCCCCCTTATTGGGTCTCATATTTGCAACTCTATCAGTATTCCGGTGATCTCTCCCCCTCCCCACATCATCCTCTTGTATCATTTTGAGACCTCATCTGGTTCAGATATTTTCCTGGAGTGCTTATCCTATTCCCAATGGCGAAGGAGGCAAGTAGACACTTACAGTATATCTCTGCTGAACTCCCAGCATAACCACGTGCGGTTATGCACAAGTTCTGTTGCACCCATCTATTTGGCATTCATTACTTGGGAACGTCTCAGGGTACGGGTGGCGCTGTGGTCTAAACCACTGCCAATCAGAAGGTCAGTGGCTCGAATCCCTGTGATGGGGTGAGCTCCCATTGTTCGGTCCCAGCTCCTGCCCACCTAGCAGTTCGAAAGCACGTCAAAGTGCAAGTAGATAAATAGGTACTGCTCCGGCAGGAAGGTAAATGGTGCTGCTCTGTTTCACCAGAAGCGGCTTAGTCATGCTGGCCACAATGACCTGGAAGCTGTCTGCAGACAAACACCGGCTCCCTCGGCCTATACAGCGAGATGAGCACCAAAACCCCAGAGTCATCCGCGACTGGACCTAACAGTCAGGGGTACCTTTACCTTTATTTGGGAGTCTAGGGTGGAAGATACAAAACCCAGTGACCTTGAATTGACCTTGCCCTGTAAGTCTAGACCCCGTGACAGAGGAGAAGGTCCTCTCTGCCCAATGGAGGATTCCCTCCCCTTAAGTTCTGCAGGAACCCTGAAGCAGGACCAACTCAAGAGCAGGCAGACTTTGCATCCTAATGTGGACTCCCTGAAACAGCAGCCAAATTTCATCTCTCCCAATGCCCTTTGTGTTTTGCTTGCACAGGATTGTGGCACATAACGTGCGTTAGCCCCAATGCTCCCTAAATCCACCCCCACCCCACCCCTGATGCACACACTCCAGCGCCAAGATGCCTTAGCTCATTCCACAGTCTGTTGAAGCTAATTGGAAAAGATGCTGCAACTCATCTATATTCAAAGGCACAGCAGGTGTCTGCCATTTGGCTGGCCCTCGCAATATTCTGTACCCTTCAGAAGATAGAGGCGTTTCGATTGCCTTAATTGAAAGCCAAACTGTGACATGAGTTTCTGCTTTTGAAGAAGTTGGACACAATCTGGATAACATGAGGCATGCCATGGATCTCATTGGACTGCCTTTTTTTTTTAAGGGTGGGGGCTTGAGGAACACACTTAACTTCTGACATGCTGATTGCAGGGAGGAAACGTCGAATCAAGGTTGTCCATCCATAGCTGTTCCTTTCTTTCCCAGATCCAGTCTGGGGTCTGTGAATGGAGCTGTAATGGCAGGTTGATGTAATGACAGAGTAAAGTTAGCGAGCGCTGGTTTGACAGCTCTGATTTGCCAGCTATTACGATTTCATAGAAAGTTGGCTTTTTCGCACTGGTGTAATGTGAGTAGGTCATTCTTTGATGACAACTGGGACCCAGTTCTTCTCTGCAGAAACCAAGCAGATCCACATTTTTTGTGCTTTTATACTTCACAGGGTAGAGCAGGGGTGGGGAATGTGTGGCTCTCCAAATGTGGTTGGACTCCAATTCCTGGGCTGCCCAGAGTGGGGGGGGGGGTTCATGAGGATGCAAATTTCACTGCTGTTGGTAGCACTTTGGGAATGCTGCGGAAACAAGAGGGCATATTTTCTATCTGGGTTTCTGTGCATATATTAGAGAGGACAAGTTCTAGTATCACTGAGGTCAATAGCACATGTTGCACATATTAAGAAGGTAAAGGTTATGGCCTAGAGGACAGAAAAATTATTTCCACTTCATACTGCATGCATATTTCAAGTATTAAAATGAATGTCTTATTGGAAAGTTTGCAATGGGGGAAATCAAGGAAGTGGTTTATTAATTGTCACTTCTCCAGGCCACACTGTTCAGAGCCAACATCCTGTCCCTGCTGTATGGAGACGTAACAGAATTCATAGAAGCTGGACTTAAATTCCCAAAGGCAATAAGGAAGTTACTGCAAACACAGAAGACAAGGACAATCTCATTATAAGAACAATTAGTGTGAAATTACAAAAAGCTTTGTTCATCTCACTATAATTAAAGACCTTTCTGTGCTTCCAATTTAAGCACCTCCATTGAATTAGCTGCAAAAGTTCACTTTGGGCTAAGTTGCAAGGTTTCAGTCTTAGAAACCATTACAACCAGGAGGGTTTTTTCCCCTTTCCCAATTTGACTTACGAGTGTGATTTGCTAATTAAAATTGACTGCATGTTTAAACGGAAGCGAGGTGGAAAGTTATTCTATTATATAAAATAATTGCTTCGTTATTTCTCTCCTTGTTTAAACTGCCAATTTGTACAGCCAGTTCTCAACAGTGATCATTCATAAGGGGTTGTAATTACATGGACATTATGCTGATACGTATAACGAAAGCTTCATAGAAGCTACACGTGTCATTTATTGGAAAAGGCATCTTTAAGCTTCTAAAAAGGCCGCAATTGGTTGTTCTGGGATCAGAATCCTTGCACTTGAGGATTGATTTGATTGGTATGCTAGATTCTCAAGGACTGAATCAGAGGTTGAAGTCTCGCAAACATGACTCAGCATTCACTTGTCAAGATCAGGGATAGCGGACTCATTTTCCTCCCCACCCTGGTTGTGATCAAGTAAACAACTGCAGGATTCCCTTCAGTAAATCAAGTCCATAGATCTATGGGGCAGGTTAGATGTTTGGTGGTTGGCATGGCATTGCCATGGAAGAAAGGTAATCTCTTTTTTGTATGCTGCCTGGGTAAGTTAGAGCCAACTGTCGGAGTCGATCCCAAGGCAAATATTTTAAAATTACTCTGTTTGAATATTAATGTAAGTAACAATTACAAGAATGCAGATGGCTTCCAGGGTCTCCTTTAAACATTCAGAAACAGCAATGCAAGGTACAGTTTTATCTGCACTATTTAAAGTTCAACACTTGAATCAATCTTCCCTTAAAGTCGAATTAGACATGCGTGAACACAATCAATGTGTACCTAGAAAAAAAAGAATTATCAGCCCAGCAATTACACTTTTCCACTCAAAAGTTCTTCCTGGTGATGGAAAAGACTCCTTTATTGCTGAAATGGTTTTCCCAGTAGTGATGTATGGAAGTGAGAGCTGGACCATAAAGAAGGCTGATCGCCGAAGAATTGATGCTTTTGAAATCTAGTGCTGGAGGAGACTCTTGAGAGTCCCATGGACTGCAAGAAAATCGAACCTATCCATTCTGAAGGAAATCAGCCCTGAGTGCTCACTGGAAGGACAGGTCCAGAAGCTGAGGCTCCAATACTTTGGAGAAGACTCCCTGGAAAAGTCCCTGATGCTGGGAAAGAAGCTACCAGCATGAGTTTGACCAAACTGCGGGAGGCAGTGGAAGACAGGAGTGCCTGGTGTGCTCTGGTCTATGGGGTCACGAAGAGTCGGACACGACTAAACAACTAAACAACAACAACAACAAATTGCTGAAATGATTATGCCATTACAGTTTAACTTGTTCAACTAGTGCTGAGTAGGGCTGGGTGATATGCCGTCCAAAACGGTTTCATAATTTTTGGCCTGGCAATATTTCACGAATCTCTGTGTGTGTGTGTGTGTGTGCGCGCGCGCATTGCATTAATCCTTTGGGCCAGCTATGGGTCTGTTTCCTAATATCAGTAAAAAATGGACACCATTATTTCGTTCCTTTCTTAAAATCTCTGCTGACACCTATCAGGACCTCAGATTGTACCAGGCTGCTGTGATGGGGGTGGGGCTGATTGGGTTCTTTTTGTTTTTGTTTCAGTTATGTATTTTGTGGTTTTATATTCTGATTTTATCCTGCCCTGAGACCTGCGGGTAGAGGGCAGTATACAAGTGTAATAAATAAAATGACCCAGTCGAAGTCCTTTAACTGGGAGGAAGATTCAGCTACTCTTACTGAGCTGAAGTTTCACTGTGGGAGTCTTTCTCTTTCCTGATGGCTTTTTTTTTCTAGGCCACAAACGTTTTGCTTTAACACAGCAGGCCTTGGTGGGATGAGAACATCGCAGCTAAGCTATTTTTAAAAAAGAAAGAAAGAGAAACAAAAGTGATAACCTAATAGCATTGCTGCACATTGATCAGCAGTAGCTGGTGGAGCTGAACCGTGATATCATAATCCTGTTATCCAAGCATAGTGTGCTGAGTTTTTGCTGTTGCAAGGCAAGGACATATACTGGAAAGCTATAATTACAACAACAATTCTTGTTCCTCTGTCTATTGAGTTTATAAGCGAATGCAGTTATGGGACTGGTGTGGGTAACTGGAAGTTTGCAGAATCCCCCATTATGTTTTGCTCGATAGATCTGTAACTGAAAGAATAAGTGACCTCTTTTGCAAGTGGAGTGGATCCTTCAGCGGTGTGTAATATCGGAGGCGGAGATTTGCTTGGCAATTCACGGGACAAAAATAGAGCTGTTTATATGGTTAATTCAAATGGGCCCTTTTCACTGACATGCATAGGGTCACTTTCTTACATTTATATCCCATCTTTCCTCCAAGGAGCTCAAGGACATAGAATAGAATAGAATTGTAGAGTTGGAAGGGACCACAAGAATCATCTAGTCCAACACCCCTCAATATTTCATTCACTGTGGGGTTCAAACCCATGACCCTGGGATTAAGAGTCTAACGCTCTGTTGACGGACCTATTCCTCTTAAGACGTGTCTTGTGCTCCAGGTGTTTCTCACCCACTTTCCATTGTATCACAACAGCTGTCTTGATGGACTTTCAGTGGCCCAAGGTCACCCAATGAGCTTCATGGCTGAGTGGGGATTTGAATCTTGGTCTCACAGATCCTCAACTGACACTTTAACCACTGTACCACGTTGCTTGAAGACATTCCAGGAGAACTTCACATTTCTATAACCTCTGCTGCAGTTTTTTTAAAAAAATAAATAAAAAATAAATATTGAAATGAATGTTACAATGAATTTACAAATGGCTCATCTTTAATAAATCTCTCCAGTCCTCCATTATTACACCATCATCATAAATAGCCATAACTGTCTAAAGGTTGCACCAAGAGCATTTTTGTAATAATTCATTCTGAGTCATGGGCCTATTTATGGAAACATGTAGCAACCCCAAGCTTTTTGTCAGCAAGGTTAACAGTAGCCTTCATTCTCCATTCTTCTTTTGGTCCCACAGGTAAGACCTGAACCATCCTTCCTCAACCTGGTGCCCTCCAAATACTTTGGACTATAATTCCCATTATCCCCAGCTAGCATGGTCAATGGTCAGACATGATGGGGCCAATAATTTTAAATGTCTGGAGGGAACCAGTTTACATTCCCCAGCAATTTTCAGATCTGTCTGTCAGACCATTTCCCCATCTAACTCACCGAGGGCCCATCTTCATTATATATGTAAATATATATATTTTGAATCCCCGTGCAGGCTGAGCTCCTGTTGCTCTATCCCAGCTCCTGCCAACCTAGCAGTTCGAAAGCACACCAGTGCAAGTAGATAAATAGGTACCGTTGCGGCTGGAAGGTAACGGCGTTTCCGTGCACTCTGGTTTCCGTCACAATGTTCCTTTGCACCAGAAGCTATTTAGTTATGCTGGCCACATGACCCAGAAAGCTGTCTGTGGACAAATGTCCTGAAAGTGAGATGAGCGCTGCAACCCCATAGTCACCTTTGACTGGACATAACTGTCCAGGGGTCCTTTACCTTTTTTTTTTTACCTTATATGTAAAGCTGCATCTTACCTCTTTAAACTGATACGGCTTCCCCAAAAAAACCCTGGGAACTGTAGTTTGGTACAAATCCTCAAAGTTGTTAGGAGACTTCTATTCCACTTACAGAACTCCAGTTTCCAGCATGGTTTAACAATCAATCCATCTGCTTTGGGAAATGAGGGATGTTCTGCTGCCTTCAGGAGGGAAAATCATTGTATTTTTCATTTCATTTTTATTTATTACATTTATACAGTGGTACTTTGGGTTACATACGCTTCAGGTTACAGACACTTCAGGTTACAGACTCCGCTAAGCCAGAAATAGTAGAATCATAGAATCATAGAATCATAGAGTTGGAAGAGACCACAAGGGCCATCGAGTCCAACCCCCTGCCAAGCAGGAAACACCATCAGAGCACTCCTGACATATGGTTGTCAAGCCTCTGCTTAAAGACCTCCAAAGAAGGAGACTCCACCACACTCCTTGGCAGCAAATTCCACTGCCAAACAGCTCTTACTGTCAGGAAGTTCTTCCTGATGTTTAGGTGGAATCTTCTTTCTTGTAGTTTGGATCCATTGCTCCGTGTCCGCTTCTCTGGAGCAGCAGAAAACAACCTTTCTCCCTCCTCTATATGACATCCTTTTATATATTTGAACATGGCTATCATATCACCCCTTAACCTCCTCTT
Source organism: Podarcis tiliguerta (assembly GCF_965153285.1). NCBI lineage: Eukaryota > Metazoa > Chordata > Lepidosauria > Squamata > Lacertidae > Podarcis > Podarcis tiliguerta. Next base: position 6,903,964 of record NC_139542.1, read on the forward strand.
CTCGGAGGTTAAGTACCTCGGAGGTTAAGTACCTTGTGTTAAGAACTTTGCTTCAGGATGAGAACAGAAATCGTGCTCCGGCGGTGCGGCAGCAGCAAGAGGCCCCATTAGCTAAAGGGGTGCTTCATATTAAGAACAGTTTCAGGTTAAGAACAGACCTCCGGAACGAATTAAGTACTTAACCCAAGGTACCACTGTATACCACCTTTATCTTCCGAAGATCTCAAGGTGGTGTGTATGGTTTTCCTCCTTCTCATTTAATACTTACAACAACCCTGTGAGGTAGGTTAGGCTAAGAGGTGGTTACACTCTGGTGAAACCAGAGGAAAACATATTATAACAGAGAAAGTCGCATCCAAAGCTCCACCTACTTTTGCCTCTGGGTCTGCCCACCTCTGGCATCTTGTCATTGGTCCTCAAAAAGGAATGTGCTTCTTGGCTGAGAAAACATCCTCCAATTCCTTCTTCATTTCCTGCTTCTGGACTTTCCAGATGTACCTTGCTGACTAGGGTTATTTTTTTTATAACAAGCCATCTTTTCTATCAATAGAAACCCTGCATAGGAAGATACTGTGTGGTGTAGTGGTTAAGAGTGGTGGACTCGTAATCTGGTGAACTGGGTTCGCTTCCCCGCTCCTCCACATGCAGCTGCTGGGTGACCTTGGGCTAGTCACACTTCTCTGAAGTCTCTCAGCCCCACTCACCTCACAGAGTGTTTGTTGTGGGGGAAGAAAGGAAAGGAGAATGTTAGCCGCTTTGAGACTCCTTTGGGTAGTGATAAAGTGGGATATCAAATCCAAACTCTTCTCTTCTTCTTCTACTGTCCTTTTGTGTTTGAGTTTCATATAGTGCTTTGCAACTAGGGAGACACCACATCTACCTGTTTCAAATTCACGGCACTGTGAAGAGCTCAACATCAGGCCTCCTTTCATATCTTTCCAAACCGACACAAATTGCTTGTGAGAGCCAAACTCAAAGCACTTACCATCAATCCTGGGTCATATCATTGTATCACTTGTACTTATCTTAGGGAAAGTGTCACCTTCAAACGCGGAAAGATTGGGAAGACCAATTACATTAAACATCAGGATCGTCCACCAAGTCTGAGAATGCAATACATTTTATAGACTACAAATGTCCTGAACACCACATAGAGCAGGTTGGGAAGATGACAACAGACCAATGTAATCATTTCAGAAATCACACGTCTACAATCACAATGAAGAAAGCTTGAGCCAATTGCAAGTCATTTTGATTTAGACGAACACAAAATGTGGAAATATTCCCAATAGAAAATAGATTCAATCCAGGGGTGTTAGAAGGAAATGAGTTTGTATCTGTATTGGATTTGAAATTGTTTGACATTGGTTTTTTACATATGAAAATATTCTAATTGTTTACATATGACAATAGTTTGTGTGTGAAGCCTTGTAACTGATTTATATTTCTGATGTTTTTTTGTGATATCTCTTTGAGATGTTTTATGGGAAGTGATTCATAAATGGAAATAAATAAGAGAGAACTTTTGAATATCAAGAGCGAACATACCCTAATACCCCATGGACTCAACTTGGATTTAAACCCATAAACCTTTACCTATGCCTTTAAATCTTTGGAGAGCAGCTCCCACAAATCTGCCCACAACTTGGGTTTGTGGATGAAAAACTGATGACTTTTCCCTTATTGGATTATCCATGGAACAGGAAAATTGTAATAAACTGGAAAACAGGGCAGGCTGGCTTTTGGATGAGACAAGATGCTATCCATGCATGCATGGTTTTCCTCAGATCCACATTAAACTGCCTTGTGTACAAGCTCTCAGTTTCTTTCCCGACCCATCGCCCTCCAAATGTTTTGAACTACAACTCCCATGATTCCTGACTGCTGACCATGCTAGCTGGGGGTCAGTGGGAGTTGTGGTACAAAAACTCAGGAGGGCACAAGGTTGGGGGAGGCTGTGCTATAGCATCTTTCCTGTGTATTTGGGGTTCCTGAATCCTAAAGAAAGCTATAAAAGAAACTAGTAGTACAATCTTCCTCGTGCTGTTCCAAAAAAAATGACCTTGCAACTTTATCAATAAATAAGATAAAAAAATCAATTGTATTTGAAAATTATCAAGTAGGGGATATAGGTGAAAGTTTCATGAGTGGTTTTGTTGTTGCTGTTGCTGCTGCTGTGCTTACTTTGATTTTGAGACAAAATTAAAAAATTCCTTCCAGTTGCACCTTAGAGACCAACTGAGTTTGTTATTGGTATGGGCTTTAGTGTGCATGAACACTTCTTCAGATCCAGGTTCTTGCATTTTAGTCAGAAAGAAGGTGTCAGTCTGTACCTGTGCAAGTTTCTTGGTGAGGTTGATGGATTTGCATTTCATGCAGCTCGATGTGGTGTAGCTCATAGTTCTAGTTACAGGTAGGTAGCTGTGTTGGTCTGCCGTAGTCGAAACCAAATTAAAAAATTCCTTCCAGTAGCACCTTAGAGACCAGCTAAGTTTGTTATTGAGGAATTTCATCAATTGAGGAATTCAGATTCTGCAAATCTCTCTGGTAGGCTGCACTATGCATCTTTCTCAGGTGCTCATGCTTACAGGAAAGTTGTGAGAAAGCATGACAGGTGAGAAGGCTGCAGAACTCCAAGAGATGGTTATGCTATTCAATAGGGCACTCATTCCCACACATACCTCAGCCACCTTATAAGTAAGCTCAAGCTTTGCTACAATGAAAATATAAAATTATTTCTCAAGCATCCTGAGACGTTGGTGGGATGGGGGGGGGGAATCAGCTACTTTTGCAGGGGGCAAAGATTAACTATAATAAAAATATAATAATCTATTATTTATACCCTGCCCATCTGAGAGAGAGCAGAATACAGCACAGGAAGGCAGGAAGCTGCCTTATACTGCCTCAGATTATAGGTCCATCTAGCTGAATATTGTCAACACTGGCTGGCAGCAGCTCTCCATCATTTCAGACTGGGAATCTTTCCCAGCCCCAGCAGGGATCGAACTTGGGACCTTCTGCATGCAAAGCAGATGCTGTACCGCTAAGCTACAGCCCTTCCCCAATCTCCCATAGTAAACAAATAAGCAGAACATCCCACTGGCGGGGATTTTATTTGAAGCCAGTGAAGCTAAAATGCCATATTGAGAGCATTTGCTGATTGCTTAACTCAGACACCATCCACGCTCCTACCAGAATGGGAAAGAGCACTGAGCATAAACATTGGCCAAGAATAGCAGAGTGATAGAGATTACTTCCTCTTTAAAGGATTCATCTGTCTCTATTAGGCAGTTCCAACCACAGTTTAAGCCATTAGGAAGAATACACCCGGCAAATGAGCTGAAGGTTTCAGTCCAAAACTCAAATAGGCTGCAGAAGCTGCAGGCAGAAATACGCATCTCTTCCAGGACTCAGAGAAATGAGTGTTCTCTCCTAGTCAGTTCTATGCTGAGCAGTCATAACAATATCAAGGATGTTCAGCTTTATTCGCAGCCGTGAAGTATGGCCAAGAGACAGGGTGGCACCTTCTCCTCCTGCAAGAATGCTGTCCAGTGGCTGCAGTTTAACAGCTCCTGAAGTTTCAGAGCAGAAGCTCCCCTGTCGTAAGTGTTGGTCCCATGAGTGGCTCCGCAATAATCCAAATTGGTTGTGATGATAAATATAGAGCTCTTCATGGAGGAGAGGGCTTGTGATAGCTACTAGCCACAATGGCTCGACTCTGCTTCCATAGTTGGTCCTCCTTGTGGATTTCCCAAGGGCATCTGATCAGCCATGGTGAGAACAGGGTGATGAACTAGATGAACTAGCAAGCTCTTCTTAAGTTCAGTTGTTCCTCCCTCACACTAGTTGCCTCACCTTGCCTCATGGGTGGGCCGGTCCTGGATGGGGTGGACCTCCTGGTCACACCTCCTGTGTCACATGATTACAACCAGCCTCCTCCTCCTCCATACATTGGGGTTTGAACTTCTGTAGTGGGGAGCCAATTCTGATCACAAAGGCTCCTAGCACAATGCTGGTCTGGAAACCAAGCCTTATGAGGAATGGTTGAAGGAGCTGAGTATGTTTAGCCTGGAAAAGGCGAGGCTAAGAGGAGATATGATAGCCACCTTAGAATATCTGAAGATGGAGCAAGCTTGTTTTTTCCTGCTCCGGAGGGTAGGACTCGAACCAATGGATTTAAGTTACAATAAAGGAGATTCCGACTAAACATCAGGAAGAACTTTCTGACAGTAAGAGTTGTTAGACAGTGGAGTGGATTCCCTTTGGAGATTGTGGACTCTCCTTCTTTGAGGGTTTTTAACCAGAGGTAAGATGGCCCACTGTCATGGATGCTATAGCATAAACAAATGTGGGGTGGGGAGGATGAGCATATCCATAGACCCATAGAATCGTGGAGTTGAAAGGGACCATGAAAGTCACCTAGTCCTGAAATGCAGGAATCTTTTTCCCAATATGGGGCTCAAACCCACAACCCTGAGATTGAGTCACATGCAATATCACAATGCTTTTGGATCTCAGCCCACACTGATATTTCTTTTTTTCTTTGCTTTTTCAATTTTAAGTAAGTTCCTGTGACTATGTTCTTTGGTGCTTATGCCAAAAAATGGGGGGGGGGGGAAATTGTCATTTTGCTTTAGGCCCTTTTCAGACCATTGTTTGATTGTTGCATAATTTTGTAGACACCAACTTTAAAGCAGTTAACTTTTTGTTTTTTAAACATTGTTTTCCCCATCATCACCACCCACCAGGTAATTGCAGAACACATATTTTTAGTATATATGTGGTTTTTATGTGTGGTTTTTTACATTTTCTCACTATGTACTCTCTCACTTTTGTGGTGTGGGGAAACACTGCTTCCAAGACCTATAAACCGAAGATCTGCTTGGAAGCAATGCTTCTTCTCTTGGACTTTCAGCTTTGAACACCATAAACCTCAAGCCCTGCTGCCGCCACTGCCAAATGGTAGTACGGGAATAAAAAATATGGCAACATAGGAAGCCACCTTATATCTTCACCAGTCTTTGTCCTCCGAATGTTTCGGACCACAGTTCCTTGCATCCCCATGATGATGGAGCTGCTGGGAGTTGTAGTCCGAGTTATCTGTACAGTACCAGGTTGAGAAAGAGTCAACAAATTGATTACAAAGTGTATTCAAACCTTTTTTAAAAAAACAACCCCAAAGGCCAGTGATCAACTAAGAGAGATCCTACACAACCTTACATTTTAGTATGATTATATCATTGCCAATTTTAATGGGACATTTCTGCATCCAATGCTAAAAGATCTTCTGGATTAACTAAAACAGAATACATAAGTTTTCATACTGCATTTGTCACCATTATCCTTTGACACATCTAAAGATAAATTTTGGATGCAGAGCATACCTTGAGGCTAATTTCAGGGCTTTAAGTACTACTACTGTCTTATTCGTGAGCCAGTTCTCCTAGTCTGTGTCATTATCATTGCTGATGCTAGGGATCAAGTTTATCTCATTAAACTGATGTTCTTTCTTCTTTAGAGATAAGCCATTTTTAATGGTCATGTTATGTAATGCACAGCCAGGAAGGAAGGTCTTAGATCATGCTCATCAAAGACAGTCCAGTTGACATTTATTGGATGTGTCTGATCTACACAACTCACTTAAAGCATATCCAATGCACATGACTTCCCCCAAAGAATCCTGGGAGCTGTAGTTTGTTATGGGCACTGTTATTTGTAGCTCTTAAAATCACCCCCAGGTAGGAGGTGAGGTAACTGTCAGTGTGATGTAACAATTAGAGCAGGGGCTCCCAAATTGTGGTCCACAAGCTTCATTTAGTTGCCCCATGGTGTGACTCTCAAAATGCAATTAAAAATCCTACAGCACGTGACAATTGATACAATGGTCGGAAGAAAATATTCAAGTGGTCTTCCAAGACCCTCAACAATTTTCAAGCGGTCCAGGGGGTGGTCAGCTTTTTGGAATGGAAAAATACAAAACCAGGACTGGAGAGCTGCAGTTTCAATTTTCCATCTATCCATGAAGTTCACTAGATGACCCTGGGCCAGTCACCATTTCTCAGCCTGGCCTACCTCACAGTAGGATAAAATGCAAGGATGAAATAGAGAAGGGGACTGAACCATGGGCCCTGTCCTGAACTCCCTTGTGGGAGGGCTGGATAGGAATGTCTTAGATGAATTAGATCAAAACAGATCCCGGGGAAAATCTTCACTTGTATGCTGCCCACCCCTCTCCGAGCAGCTACTTTTAAGTCTTGTTTTAAAATGTCAGTCTGATCAAAGGGCTTTCACCATTCTGTATTCGCTTGGCCCTTCCTTCTGAACAAACATGCACAGATTCAGGCTGTGTATCTCACTTTTAGGACACCAACTGTTCTTTCAATTATCATTCTGGTCACTCCTGGAATCTCATTATAATTTATAATGATACAGATTTCAGAGGGAGTCTGGAGATAAAAGAGTGGAGAAATTAGACTTTTTCCCTTCATTTTGTTGTTTTTCAAAGGCTATCGGCGGCGGCTGAAGTCTCTTTTTTCTTCCTTTTTTTATACGAATATATACATTGCTGGAATAAATTTCTAATATCCTGGGATGGGATGTTTAAGGGGTCGTCCGTTCTCAATCTGGCTTCCCGGTGAATTGCTACTTGCAAACAAAACGAAGGAAAATACACAGAAGTGTGGATGTGTTAGCAATTAGCATGCAAAATGCTTTCGACCCTGCTTTCAGTCATCTTAACAAGAAACCTGTGAGGTTAAATTCTGCTGAGGGATTGTGTGTGGAAGACTGAATTAGAGGGGATTCTCTCAAGGTCGTCAAGGCAGAGAGGGATTCCACAAAGGGAAGAAGTGAACCCAGACTGCCTAGCTGTTCTCTGAAGCCTGCATGCTCTTAGATTTTCTACTGTAGTAGCCAACATGGTGCCATCGAGATGTTGTGGACCACAACTCCCATCAGCCCCGGGCAGTGTTACCAACAGTCAGTGATGGTGGGAACTGTAGTCCACAACACCTGTATTGCATCATACTGGCGACTGAATGGACCCCTCTGGTTTATGAATATGTCTTTCCAAAGCCTTTGGGAAGCCTCACAGGGACAGGCCTAATAATGCCCAGAGTGTTCAGCGCCTCTGCGAATTTAGATGCAATAGCAATGAGTGTGATTTGTCCAGTATTGTATTAACATACCCTCCAACACAACGAGGAATAGGATAGAATACTTAGCTCCAGCTAAGTATTGGCAATGGTTTTCCTGGGTAAAAAGTTAAATGAGTAATCCACTCGAAATTGCTCAGTTTTCTAACTGCTACCATTTCATTAGTAGTCAAAATTGGTGAATTTACCAGCTGCCTATCAAAAGTGGTCATTTTGGACATGGAAGAGGCAAGATGCAGCGGGTTGCTGAGAATGAAAGGTGTGGGGGTTGTAGGTGTTTTGCTTGTTGTTCAGGGATGTTCTGACACTTGTAGGGTATGGTATTAACCAGTTGCTATTCTGCCTCAGGCAGCAAAATATCTTGGGTGGCTTTGACTGCAAGGAGAGGCTGCATACAAGGAAAAGGCATAAATCAGATACCAGGCTAGTTTTTCTTTGTACCTTTTTTAATCCCTCTCCCAAGCGTGGACAACAATGAGAGATTGGGGTCGCATCGCTACTAATCCTGAAACTCAGCAGCTCAAGAAAATCCACCTATGGCCATATGAGTGGACAGGGAGGCAGCTGGCCCTATACCCAAAGACCATGGTCATTGGTTATTTTGCCTAAATCACATTCCTCACAATGCGGGATCATTAGGACAATTTTGCAGGGTTCAAATACTCTCTGGGTGAAGGCCAATGCTCTGTCCATCCAATGAGGGGATAATATTATATTTCACCACACACACACATGCACCTCTCTCCCATCTGGAGCCTGGAAGATGGAGATCTCTGGGGAAAGGCTGGGAAGGACTTGGCAGGCTAAATGGGGCCGAATGGGCTGCCACGATGATAGCAGGTTTGCAAACGTACATGGGATGGAAGGAGGGCATATGATGCACTTCAGTCAAACGGCTGTCCTGCAGCATATTTCGCCATTTAATCTCCAGATCAGCATGTTGACAAGAACGACCTTGATAACAGCGCAATTCACAATCTGTTGGAGCTGGCACGTTGCTTGCTGCTGGGTACGGGCCAGGTGGCTTCAGAAGGGCTAAGCCAGCACAGAATTTGTAAAACGAGAGGTTGCGGGGTGGGGGGAGGCCTGAATGCCCTAAACCTAAAACTGAGGGATGGTCCCAGTTACTCAATGGAAAGGAAAAGTGCGTGCAGAGAATGGCTACCAATGGCTCCAAGCCATGATGATCATGTTCTCCCTACACAGGCAGAGGGCACTAAAAGCCTCTGAATACCAGTTGCTAAATGGGCCTTTGCCCTGATCCAGCAGAGCTATTCTTATGTTCTTAACACACATGTTCCTTACAGGACTCAGTGCTGTTTCTGACTCCTGCACTAAACCAAGTAAGTAAGTAGCTAAGTAAGTAAGTAAGGTAAAGGTAAAGGTACCCCTGACCATTAGGTCCAGTCGCGGACGACTCTGGGGTTGCACGCTCATCTCGCTCTATAGGCCGAGGGAGCTGGCGTTTGTCCGCAGACAGATTCCGGGTCATGTGGCCAGCATGACTAAGCCGCTTCTGGCGAACCAGAGCAGCACACTGAAACGCCATTTACCTTCCTGCCAGAGCAGTACCTATTTATCTACTTGCACTTTGACGCACTTTCAAACTGCTAGGTTGGCAGGAGCTGGGACCGAGCAACGGGAGCTAACCCCGTCACAGGGATTCGAACCGCCAACCTTCTGATCGGCAAGCCCTAGGCTCAGTGGTTTAGAACACAGTGCCACCCACATCCCTAGTAAGTAAGTAAGATTAAAGCTTGTCACAGTCTAACTTTTCAAATGCAATTGTTAGTTTTCTTATACCCCGCCCATCTGGCTGGGTTTCCCCAGCCACTCTGGGCAGCTTCCAACCAAATATTAAAAACAATACAGCACCAAACATTAAAAACTTCCCTAAACAGGGCCACCTTCAGTTGTCTTTTAAAAGTAATATAGTTGCTTTTTGCCTTGACATCTGCTGGGAGGCGCCACTAACAAGAAGGCCCTCTGCCTGGTTCCCTGTAACCTCACTTCTCGCAGCGAGGGAACCGCCAGAAGGCCCTTGGCGCTGGACCTCAGTGTATGGACTGGATGATGGGGGTGGAGATGCCCCTTCACACATTATATTGGCTTGCTCAATATAGACATTACTAGGGGCTGCCATCCCTGTTCACTCTGGTTGCCAGCCCCACAAACCACTTCGCCAACTGCACTTCCCCACATTTGACCAACCGTCTTTCCTTCACATCTCACCTCACCTCCCATAGTTCACCCAAACCCATTTTAAAGGAAGAGGAGGCACTTGTTGTGGAACAAGCTGCTCCACCCCCATTAAATAGCTCACCTGGGCAACCTGTTACCTGCGTCCTTGCTCATTTGCTTGCCTGCTGCTTGTACGCTGGAGTTGGCATGGCCACCTATTGGGAGCCATACAAAGTGCAGAGCGACGATAGTCTTACATTTTTATGTACAGTATATAGGAAGATATGCGTATATAAGGGATGGAGAATCTGTGGCCCTCCAAGGCTGAATTCACACTATGGGTGACATTCAACTATGTTTTGCTCAAAGGAGACCTATTGAAATTAACAAACGTGACTAAGGTAAGACCATTAATTTCAAGGGGCCTACTCTGATGAAATACCACCCCATGCCTTTAAAGCACCTCACCAGAATGCTGGGAACTGTTGCTTGCACCTTTCAGACCTCTGATTTCCAGCACCATTAACAAACTAAAATTCCCAGTATTTGGGAGTGTGCTTTAAATGTTTGGTTTGTACACAGCCTAAAGGTCATGAGACTCCGATTCTAATCATCTTTGACTATTGGCTGTGCTGGCTGTGGCTGATAGGTGTTGGAGGTCGACAGGTACTCCCTGTTCCTTGTGTGTACCTTCAAAATAGAAAATGTGGGGGCAAATGAAATGTTACAGGCAAATGTGTGTAATGAAGTTCCAGGGGCTATGGTTTAAAAATAAACTAAAATGAAAGCAGCCTCAGAAGACTGACTATTGCTAAAATGCTTCCCTACTGGCTCTTTTTCCACTTAAAGCCCACCCAAGTGGCTTCCTTTCTCTCTCTCTCTCCCCCCCCCCCCGACTTGAAGTTCCAGATGGATATATAGAAAGGAAAATGCTTGCAAGTCATTTGGGGGCTGTACTGTTTAGCTTTCAGCATGTTGTGGCTGAAAACTAACTGCACAGGCTTGCTATTATGCAGGCCGTGTCCTGTCACTTGCTTTCATGACATTTCGAGTTAGCCTTGTTTGCTTTTCCTTGTACAAGTGGCTGCAAATACATTTATGAGACCCGCGAAGCATCCGAACTACTTGAATGGCACAATGAGACATTTTGAGTCCTCAGGAATGCCAGTCAGAATGGTTAGCTCTGGGACCTCCTCACTCCTCTCTGGGAGCTAGTTCAAATGTAGATGATGATGAAGAAGAAGAGTTTGGATTTGATATCCCGCCTTTCACTCCCTTTAAGGAGTCTCAAAGCGGCAGGTGTTACAGGTGTTTTGTCCAACCTATCCAGTTTTGTGTGCTCTGATGGGGGCTGTGCACCAGATTGGATGCTCCCCATAGTTCTCCAATTTGGGCTCTGAAATCTTGGGGACTGCAGTGCTCCTGACCTGTCAACCCTTGACGGCAGCGAAATTTCTGGCAATAGGCCAAGTGCTTTCCTCTTCTCACTGAATGGCAGCTCTTACACGTTAGCAGATAGAGTTTACAGGTTAAAAACACGATTCTAGGGTGGGACGGACCCCCCAGCATGTTTTTTAAATCAAGGGCAGCAATCATGCACACCTTGCAATAAACTAAGTGTCATACAATATCTCCCAAAGTATCTCATAAAAGCACCTTGTATGTGACTTAACTTTCAGTCCTATATTTACTGTTCCATGTCTTATCACCAGTATGATCTTTGACGATATATTCAAAGGGCTGAAGTGGACGCTGTATCCAAGCAATTGAAGCAGCCTTTCTGTCGAGATGTCTGTGGAAAAAGGACTGATAGAGAACACCTGTGCCCTTTACGTGGCAGATATTGAGCCACACACTGCCCTTGAATAAGCAAGAACTAAGTGGCAAATTAATATTTTCCTCCTTTCGTTTGGCTGGCTGTTTGTTCTTTGGACTTGTATAATGCATTGTGCAAGGCACCTCTAAACTCCTCCACGGTCTCCTGGAACAGACGGATGCCAACAACAACAACATGTGATGTTCTATTACAGGGATGTCCAACCAGTAGATCGCGATCTACTGGTAGATCCCCAGCTGATCCTGGTAGATATTGGGATCCTTATCATGTAGAAAAAGTTACCGGGGGGCGGGGGGGGAGGAATGAATCCAAACTGCAGTGTCTAAAATCCCTGGTAGAGGACAAGGATCCTGAGATCACGTTAAGGGTAGCCAAATTCCGTGTGATTGCCATAAAACTTAGGGAACAAGCTGTGCTATCATAATGATTAAGGTTTTAAATGATAATTTTAGGTTATATGTTAGTGACTAAGTTTTAATTTATATATTTTTTTAACTGTTGCTATATCTGTATTGTCCCTGTTATACCTAATTGCAAATTCAAATGTATCCCTATCGTGTTTTATGGCTTCCTTGATATTGTATGTGGGCTGGAACTGGGCTGTGATGTGACCTAATAATAAAATTCATTCATTCGTTACAGGGGAAAGGCTAAAAACCTCTGTGCAATCCTCCCCCCATAAAGCTCAACAACTCTAGGCAATCCACCTACCCAACCCACGCATGCTCCTCCTTCCTCCAATGACAATGGGTAGATCACTGCCAGTTTTTTTATACAGTGGTACCTCGGGTTAAGTACTTAATTCGTTCCGGAGGTCTGTACTTAACCTGAAACTGTTCTTAACCTGAAGCACCACTTTAGCTAATGGGGTCTCCTGCTGCTGCCGTGCTGCCAGAGCACGATTTCTGTTCTCATCCTGAAGCAAAGTTCTTAACCTGAAGCACTATTTCTGAGTTAGCGGAGTCTGTAACCTGAAGTGTATGTAACCTGAGGTACCACTGTACTGGGAATAGATCACAGTCTCTTGGGAGTTGGATATGCCTGTTCTATTATGTTCTAGTTATTTATTGTTTTGAGATGCATTTGAATGAAAAGTGGCATGGAAATGCAAGAAATCAAATCACTTGCGCTGCGGACAAGCCGTAAAAATTAAACAGGAAAACAAACATTTTAACACTGAAGAGGGGGAGTTCAAAGACGTCAGGGCAACTACATTAAATTGGTCCAGAGATGATAGAACACTCCATTAGGGGAGCAGCAAGCCTTGCAAGCACTCTTTTGGGGGGTGGCTGCGTGAATGAGAGGAAGACACAGGTTCTGTTTATTTGTAAATTACATACAGCAAACATACAGCTTACAAAGTTCATGGATGAGAATGTTCTGTGCTTACTATTTTGGGCACTAGCCAATAGGTGCAAGTGTGACGCATTCCATATCGCACGCAATGCAGTGCATTAGACACAGTCGTGGTAAGAAAATTGTATTTTCCCAGTGGTGAAAAAAATATTATGATTTTTCTGCCACGAAGGTGCTACCTTGGAGAAAGGAATCTGAGTTCCCCTCTAAAGATTCGGTAATCGCTGCACAACACGATTGCCTGGAAAGACTCAGTGAGTCACCTCAGCCAAAGGTATGAATCCACCTGGAAATGATCACAGCTGTGAGACTAAAACCTATTCAATGAATATGTGAATGCTTAGCCGGTTACCTGAAATGGAAAATAATGATAATAATAAAAGACTGAGCTCTCTCAGAAATAATAACAACAATTTTAAAAGGTGGTGTAAAAGAAATCAACTCGTAAACACTTTACTGCACAACTTTGCAAGCTGATATTTTGTTTTCTCCTTTGGATAGATTGCAACCAGATTTCCTCTGGGTGGAAAAAGGGTATTTCAGTTACACATTATCAAAAAGCTGCTCTGGATGACCTGTTTGTTTATTCACCATTCATCCTGATTTGCATGAATGTGGTGGTTAGCCTATGTCTTGTCTTTACTGAGCATTCAATCTCATTTGCATATGGGGCTGTTATATGACAATGTGCATTCATCTTCCTTAGCTAGCAGGATGTTTATATGTCTTTCCTTTAATCATTCATTCATCTTTTCAGTGTGTTTCCCCATCACTTTCCTAACTGCAAAAGGACCATTTAAAAACGGGAAGAAGAAGAAGAAGAAGAAGAAGAAGAAGAAGAAGAAGAAGAAGAAGAAGAAGAAGTTGAATTATTGTGCTAGGGTGCTTTAATCAACTTCAGATGAGCAAACCCAAAATTTCAGTATGCACTTGAATCCCTATTGCAAAATAATGACAGTCTGGATGCACTCAAAATTCGTGCCACAGGATCCTAAGCATGTTTAATTAGAAGTATCAGTAAATGCCTTGGGACTTGTGCTTATCCATGCAGCTGCTGTTATATGTGCTTACTCAGAAGCCAAACATGGTTAGTGGTTCGAGCCCACCCGGGGATGGCTGTGGGCGGGATTCCTGCAAACGAAATTAAACTATTTCATATGAAACAAAACACGCTTCACTTGTTCCCTGAAATGCAAGAGGCAGAGGATGGTGGCAATCTCCTCCCATTCCCACATGAGCTGATTACTTCCTGTTTCATTTGGGCATATGTTAACATCCAAGAGGCATCTGCAATCATTTCTTGAAAAGAGTGGGAAACACTAGCACATTTTTACTGCTGCATTACAGGGAGTATTCCCGCATTGCAGGGGGTTGGACTGGATGATCCTTAGATTCCCTTCCAACTCTGCAATTCTATGATTCTATATTTTAACTATGCTTCATGTGAAAACATTGTGTTGTTTTATGAACATTAGGCAAGGCCTGCTAGATCAAAGGACCATGCAGTCCAGCATCTTTTTCTTACAGTAGCCAAACAGATAGCTATGGGAGGCCCATGGGCTGGACCAGAGTTCAACAAACGTCTCCTAAGTTGTGATTCCCAATAACTGGTATTTGGAGGCCGATGGTCAGTTGTAGTGCAAGCACAACTTATCCATATTGGCTATGGAAAAGGGTTATGGAGAGAAGACCAATTGTACTCAATGGTGATTTATTTTCAAATAAATATTATTATTTATTGAATTTATATACTACACTATACCTGGAGTTTCTTCCAAAAGCACCTGGATCTGGTCTGCGACCACTCGCTCCAGAACCTTGCTCAGGAAAGAGAGATTAGCAACTGGCTGGTAGTTAGTTAGGTTTTCCGAATCCAGGGGAGGTTTCCTAAGGAGTGGTTTTACCACTGTCTCCTTCAAACAGGCAGGGACCACCCCCTCTCGTAAAGAGGCATAAATCACCTCCCTGGCCCAGTCAGCTGTTCCCTCTGTTAGAATTCTTGCTCCATGATTGCAGTCATGGGATAGTTGTCCTTCACATGACAGTGTACGTTTTGACTCCACAGAGTGGGAAGTGAGGGAGTCAGGATGTTTCTGTTACTGTGTCTGTGAAGTGGGACTATTGTCCTTTGTTCTTTCCCTTTGCTGTCTGATGCTAGAGAGGGAGCCATGTTGCAGTGCTCCATGTGTATTTATATGTAAATAAAGTAGATTAGCCAAAATGCTGAGTTGCTGAGGTCTTCGCAACTGCGAAGACTCTGCGGATCCCTAAGTGTGCCGATGTCTGTTGGCATTGGTCGCTGTGATGTTCGGGCTGATGAAAGCTTTTGAAGCTCCCAAACGATTGACCAGGAGGGAGAGAACATGCCAGTTGGGCATGTGTCTTTGCTAGGGTCCTACTCGAGTGTAGGACGAGTTCCTGATACCCTCCCTGCTGGTTTTTATCAGCCAAGAGGGGCAAGGGTCTAGAGCGCAAGTGGTTGCCTTGACTGATCAAGCACCTTGTCCACATCCTTAAGCCTTACCAACTGAAACTCATCCAACACAACAGGACTAGACTGTGCTCTGGACACCCCATGAGATTCATCTGCTACAACAGCAGAGTCAAGGTCTTGGTGGATGCAAGCGATTTTAACCTCAAAATTCTACCCACAGAATTGGGCTGCGCAGTTGTGATCTTAAACACAATCCCCTGAAATCCACACAGTATATGTTACAGTAAGACCAGGATTTCAAAAATGTTCACAATTGCCACCAAGTGTGTTTCTAAAAGCTGGATCTGCTATAGAGCAAGACTTTTGAATATATTCCAGGTTTCCAAACCGCATTCCTAATAGCAAACAAAGGGTGGATCTTTCATGTGCTGCTCACGTCTGAAAACTACAGGAAGGACCACACAGCAAAGGGGGAAGCTAGGAAAGAAAGAAAGAAAGAAAGAAAGAAAGAAAGAAAGAAATTATTCCTAGGACTCTGAAGAAAAAGCATTAATAAAAGGGTGGTTTTTAATATATTTAACAACAGAAGAGTTTTTATTTTGCAGGGTCCTTTGTAGAGAATTGATGATATGCACATGTGAGGCTCTATCCTATGCATGTTTACTTGGAAGCAAGTCCCACTATGTTCAATGAGTCTTACGCTCAGGTGAGCATGAAGAGGACTCTAGTCCCGGCGGTTCTAAATCCAGCTTTAATAAAAAGGGAGATGCAGGGAGATGTTACCCCATCGTCTTTGAAATGTAAACAAGGGTAGAGGGCTCCCCTGGGGTTTTTCCAAAATAAACTACATCTGCTGCTTCCCCTTCTAGCTATTGCATACACAAGCTAGGATAAGTCCTTGGCTGCTTTGAGTGACAGGTTGTTCTGAGCCAGATGAGGAGGAACAGAATGACTGAGGGCATGGCGAGTGACCAAGAGTGCCAGACCTCAGCTTGTTGATGACTATGCATACAATGCCTACTTTAAACGACTTGTGAGATTTGATAGCTTTACTGCCACACACTGGGCTGCTAATACTAATACCTGTCAGTCTGAGGGCTTTAGACATCAGGAGTGGCAAATGGAACAAGAAAGGACTTGATTAGGTATCTGGCATCAAGGGCCTAGTACTCTGAGGAGGTAAACTTGCATCTGTGCGCTACTATTTCGGAATGCAGACAGGATCACAGGATTGAACACTCCTCCATACAAATATATTCCTACCAAGTTCATAAAAATAGATGGCACAGAGAGAAGCTAGCTTTATGTACGCAAGGATTATTATTATTTGCACAGAGCAGCGTTCAGCCATGAAAGCCAGCAGCACACAACTGAGACTTTAGTTTTCCACCTCAGAAAGGGCAGGGACTTTCAAAGATAGGATGCACTGGCAGGGCCGGCCCACACATGAGGCAGGTGGTAGGGACAACCTTCTCTTGGTTCCCTGATGGCATACATTTCTTCCTTTGCAGTCTTGCTTGAATTCAAGTCACAGCTGCAAAGGTCCCTGCTAAAACCAAGGTGGCAAGGATTGTCTCCATTCAGTAGTTCTTGAGTGAAGCCAATTCCGGAAGGCTTTGCATTTAGCGCCGATCTCGCCTATAGGAACAGAGGTTCTGCATCTGTGGTGTATACTTTGCAGGAAACACTGACACTGCCCCAGTTCTGTGATGTGACTTGGCCCAAAATGAAAAGGAGCAGTGTGCTGCTTTCTCTTCTGCCTCCTCTTCAGTATCCAGTGGTATAAAGATGAAACAAGAAAGAACAAAGCGAAAGGAGAACAGGTCAGCCTGTACGCAAGAGAATGGACACAAATGTGACATTAAAAATTGCAGTGTTCAGAAATTAGTGGGAGAACATTTCACTTTCCCAGGACACACTGCTGCTGACCTCAGTCACCAGACTTCAAGAAAAATAAACTTCAAAAGGACTCTTCAATATGAAACTGCTGAAGTAGAATTTATTAGCAAATGCAGTTCTGTAGAATAGAATTCAGGCTCAGGTGAGGTTGGGGGGTTTCTGCCCCACTAGACAAACTATTCTGCTTATGGTGATCGTTTAGTATAGAAAGCAGGAGCTTATTTCAACCCAAGACTGCAGTTGTGAAAGGTCATTTTGTTCTTAACTTGTATATATTTGGATCTTTATGGTCATTTCTACACACAAACATGCTTGTTGCTGGCATCCATCTATCTCAAAAGACAGTGGATTGCGTCTCTGGGTGAAATCAAACCACTGCGTTAACATCACCAAAGTGACCTCCCTGGGCAGTTTGTATGAAGGTCCTGGGCTGCCCATGTGACAAGATCCCCCTCTCGGCCACACTGATGTTCAAAGGAAAGCAGGGCAATACGATTTGCACCTGCTTGGCTGCAGGAGTTGCCGGAAAGAGGAGTACAAGTTGCCATCCAACTGCCTTAGGGACTCCTCTCCGGATTTGTGTAGGGTTTACTCCTGTGCCTTTCCTTCTTCTGAAGATACCCCACAAGGCAGCGGAGGTGTAGGATCCTAGATAAGCTACCTTCCCAGCCCCATCTGCCCCTCACTTCCCTCTACAGCACATGCAGAAATCGCCTTCTTGACCGTTGGACCCACTATTAGTCTTGTCTGCCCAGAGCCTGTCTTTGCATGCAGAGGAAGTTCTATCTCAGTGAGGGTTTGAGGCCCATCGGCTACCCTCATCCAGTTTAGATGGCCAGTTGTAGCTGTTCCCGAGATGTGGTCACTTTTGCATGCTGGCAGCTTCTAGGAGCCGCAGGTGAGAGCTGAGTGCAGCATCAGGACCAAAGGTGGACCAACTACCCCAGAAGGAGAATGATGTGTCTGCACCAGAGGTACTACTCCTCCCCTGCAGACACGTACAACAAACATCCGTAAGCCACAATAAATGTGTTAGCCTTTAAAGGTGCCAGAAATTTAGTGATTCTAGCCACCATGTTCACATTACATAACAGCACATAATAGAACTATGACTTTTTTTTATCACTGCATTCATGCAACCATGGAATTTGACATCAAATGCACAATTCAGTACATTGAACATCTCAGCTTTCACAGACTTTTTATCTAAAAAAACAACAAGTTTCTAGCCCACGTAACTGCAAAGTTTGAAAGCATGTAGGGCCATTTAGTTATGACACGTGCTGTTGATAATCTGAAAATATCAAAGTGTGGTTCAATGGGTAAAATTATACAGCAAATAATAATCATGAAACACTGAAGTAAAGTACAGCATTATAGTTCTAATCTGTAAATGATTGATAAATGCATTCTTATTGGAGAGAAAGTCCCCCACTGAGATCAGTGAAATTTGCTTTCAAGTAAACATGCTGAAGACCGCACTGCAAGATGAATTGCTATTTGTCAGGGCATGTAAGTGCATTACTAGTCTGCACAGAATCTCTTTATCACAGACAGAAGCAGAATTGTTCATGCAAATAAGCCAATATGTGCACATTCAACTTCTCTGCATAACCAGGATGTAGAAAATCGTGGTTTTAAGAACAAAATTCAGGATACCTTGAAAAAGATTTTCAATATTTTTATTCTGTTCAGCATAACATAGCATTTGCAGTCCTGCGGCAACCCATTAATGAATACATAAAAAACTCTCCTTTGCATTCCATATGGCATCTAGACTAAAGTTACCAGATTCTTTTCAATGAATCCAGGGACACTTTTCAACTTCATTGGATTTTGTATGGGGACTGATGTGTAAATCCGGGGACTGTCCCCAGGAAATGGGGACGTCTGGTAACCTTAATCTAGACCACCAGCAACTTTGTCATGAAATGTTGAGTCCCACCTTTTGGACTAAAGCGATTATGGATGCATATCTAACATGTCTATCACGAAATCAAAATCAAATCAAAAGGCTATTGTGAGAGTTTGTGAAAATTAACATTTTCGTATTGCAATTCTTTTGTGGCTCTAGCTAACGTCTAGGACGTCTTTCTGATGGCTGCAAAGCTTTACTGCATCCCAAAGTCAACTCAGGGATGTCACAGGAGTGCACATCCCTCTACACACCCAAGTAATTCTCACCCACCTGGCAGTGCAAACTTGAGTGCCGCAACTTGTGTTTTGCTCAACAAAGGCACAATTTGCTAATTTGTGGTCTAACAGCATTTCTGGAAATTTCCTGGAAGCTTTGTTTCAGCTTTATTGATGAGAGTTATTGATGAGACTGGGTTTCAAAATCTAGAAATACTTCCCTGTATTGAAGGGTGTTTTTTCCTCCCTAAATAACCAGACAAAATTAACATCACAGGCAGAATACTTTCTACAGAAAATGGTAATGTAATTGCCTCACCGTGTTTTGTGAGAATTGGAAAAGACTGTCCTTTGGTTTCTCCAACCTGATAAATGTTGCCTTCTCAAGCTAAGAGGAACAAGCATTTTGCTTCAGTTTCACTTGAGGCAGTTAACAGTAATCAAAGAACATCAAGGCTTGTTTCTAACTAGCTGTTACCATAACATAGATAAACACAATTTTGTACCGCACATTCCTCCCCTCGCTTCATCTTCCAGAGCGCATGACTGCCTGAGAACCAAGGGGGGGGGGGAATACATTTTAAAAACTGCTTCTGGTATTCAGCTGTACAGATCATTAGACTGAAGCTTCTCAAATCCTGACATCATGCCTTCAGAAAGGGGGCGGGGGGAAGTAATCAGCCATAAATAACTAGGGAGAATGACACAGTGTGAAGGTATATAAGCATGGCCCATAAAAGTCACCTGCGGCTGAAATTACAGTAAATGTTTCCAGGAAAGAAAAATACTGTACCGTAATCTTCCTCTTCATAGCTTCATCTGCTGATTGTGATTCCTTTATTAACGCTGTGGGGTGAAAGGGGTCTTAGGGGAGGGGTAGTACCTCTGGTGGGGGACACACCGTGCTCCTTCTGGGGTACTTTGTCCACCTTTGGTCTCCACCCTGCACCCCATTGTCTCTCGAGACAGATGGATGCTAACAACACAAAGTCCTTGAGACATTATTATTATTATTATTATTATTATTATTATTATTAAAACTGAGATTTCCATTATGGCAATTTCTAATCCTATTTTACAGTAGCATGGTTGACTCATCCTCATTTCATTTTCTTGCCCACTTTTCACCATAAGGTCCCAAAGCAGGTTACAGTAATTTAAAATTACAATATTAAAATCTGTTTTCTTTTGTTTTGTAAAAAATTACAGTCAAGGATATAGGGTGAGCCTTTGGTGTTACCCATCAGTGATGAGCAAGTAAGATGTATCTCTCATGGGCCTCTTATCTCACAGTCCACACAACTCCCTTCTTCAATAAATCATCCACAGACTTCCTGTGAATTTTATTAGTCGCCATCCCTTCCTGCTCTAGAGTTTAATTTTTATTTTATTATTTGGCCTCTAATGGTGCAACTCATGATCGGGGACTGGCTTTGCATTTTTATTTATTTAAGAAGATTTATACACAACTCAATAAAAAAAACACCAAGCTGTTTATATATATATATAAAATACCAAAAATCAACAGACTTTAAAAACATGTATAAAATTATTAAAATCTTTATAAAATCAGCCTGAGTAGGCTTGCTATACATTTATAGTTTTCCTCTCTTGATGTAAGTTAACAGTTGGACTATGACATTAGAATGCTAAAAGAAAGTTCAGAAAAAGGTCAATTTCATATGTGTTACTTATGTGTTAATATAGTTGATTGTGAAATTAGAAAGAATCGGATTATTTCAAATCATTATACTAATACAATATGTATACACTGGTGCCTTGGTTGTTGAACATAATCTGTTTCAGGAGTCTGTTCGACTCCCGGAATGGTTTGAGAATCAAGGCACGGCTTCTGATTGGCTGCAGGAGCTTCTTGCACTCAATCGGAAAATGCATCGGATATTCGGCTTCCCATTCGCAAACTGGAACACTCGCTTCCAGGCGTCCGGGAGCTGATCTGTTCGACATCAAAGGCGTTCAACTACCAAAGTACCACAGTATTTAGTGATGGTACATTTTTGCAATGATGTGAATGATTGGTTGAAACTGAGGTGTATTTATTGATGAGCAGGGTATGGTGTTAAGCATTAGTGTAGATTAATGACTTTTATTAAGCATTAGTAAACATTGGTGAGCATGCTACTCTTTCTGTACTGATTTACCTTTGACCATTTAATTTTTTTAAAAAAATGACAACAAATTGTGGAGACTTTCCCCCATAGAGTAGATTACAGAATGCAAGAGATGACGGATACAAAGAAAGGAACAGAAATGGTCAGAAATAAAGGCAAAGGACACAAGATAGGAAATGAAGCAAAAGATGGAATGAAGGATGAAAAGGGAGGCATATATATATGTGTGTGTGTTTGTGTGTGTGTGTGTATATATATGTATGCATGTATATATTGTCAGGAGCCTGTTATGTTAGATAAACATATATAACACAAACAACAACATCCAAATAGTCAGAAATTATGCCTTTGTTGTAGCTTTTGACACCCACTAATTTTTTTTTTTTGTCTTTACACTTTTAACATGTCATTTTATTTTCAGCATATGCTGGTTTTGCATATATATATATATATATATATATATATAACCCATAACTTGCTTTTATAGTTTAATTTTTATTTTAAAAATGGGCATTTAAAATTTTCTATACAAACAGCTGGTGGTAAAGGAAAGCAGGATATAAATCCTGTAAATATACATAACCACAAGTAGGGGAAAGGATCAGATGCAGACAAATTTGTGGAAACTTGCTTTTGTTCTATTGATTACACATCTAACAAAGGCAATAATTTTATGCCACTTGAAACGCATGTAAATCTTTGGAGTATCCACTTTGGATAATAATGTGAAAGACTGTGCACCAGTATTGATGACATATCTCTAAAAGATAACTTATTCTCATGTATTTGTTTCCACCCCCTCAAAGACGTAAGCATACAGTAACAGTTCTGCTATGTTCAGAGGTTTGCCTGCCCGTCAAAATAAATATTTTCCTAAAACTAGCAGGTATAGGAAGAAGGGGACAAAGGGGACATATGGAAGGAGAATGTGCATGGATATAAATTGGTAGGGCCTTGGCACAGGTATGTAGGCTCCAAGCTTTTGCACACATGCGCTTGCGCGCGCACACACACACACCTGCCTCAGCTGTAAGACAGAGTATACACCTGCTTAGGTCACCAGCAAAGATACCGCACCCCCCCCCCAAAATATGATTTTAAAAAGAAAAGAATTTAACACTTTCTGTTTTACTTAGTATGGTTTTTATTTTGAAATGCACATTGGGAGGGTGGGGTGCCCAACACAGTCTCTTCGGTGCTTGGGGACTTAATGCTGCCCAGTCCCCCCATCCCGACCCTACTTGCCCTCCCTCATACCCCTAACCCTCCTCCATCCACCTGTTCTTCCTCACACCCCTCCCCTTCGCATCTCTAACATTTCCCCTCCCCCCTTACAACCCTAACCCTCCCCCATCCACTTGCTCTCCCTCACACCCTCCCCTCTCCCTTTACACCCCACCCTCCCCACCCACTTGCTCTCCCTCACACCCCTCCCCCCTTACACCCCTAACCCTCCCCCTTTACACCCCACCCTCCCCCACCAACTTGCTCTCCCTCACACCCCTCCCCCCTTACACCCCTAACCCTCCCCCTTTACACCCCACCCTCCCCCACCAACTTGCTCTCCCTCACACCCCTCCCCCCTTACACCCCTAACCCTCCCCCTTTACACCCCACCCACTTGCTCTCCCTCACACCCCTCCCCCCTTACACCCCTAACCCTCCCCCTTTACAGCCCACCCTCCCCACCCACTTGCTCTCCCTCACACCCCTCCCCCCTTACACCCCTAACCCTCCCCCACCCACTTGCCCTTCCTCACACCCTTATCCCTCTCTCTCTTCCTGAAGCCCCACAGGCCGCCCCTCCGCCTCACGCCCCCCCCTCCCCGCCCTTTGTAACGGGCGGCGCGTGGCAGCCACGGGCGCTTAGCAACGCCGTTGCCATCCCCACAGGCGGCGGCGGCACCTGCGCACTGGCCTCTGGCCGGGCCCCGCTCGCCCGTTCTCTCAGGTAACAAGCACCCCCCCCCCACGCTCGCGAGCCGGCAGTGCGAGTGCCTCCCCCCACTGCACGCCCTCCCCCCCCCCCGCAACGTCTCCTCAGCGGGCGCCACCTGCCGTTATTCCCCCGGCGGCGCAGGCGCGCTCGCGGAACCTTCGGCTGCTGCGCGTCGTCGGCCCTTCCCTCACCGCCGCCGCCGCCGCCGCCGCTTGCCAGGAGGAGGGAGGCGGAGGCGGGCCCGAGCGGGAGAGAAAGGCCGGGCGGAGGACGGGGAGGGAGGAGGACGAGGAGGAGGTAGGCGGGGACCGCCTTGGCCGCCGCCAGTCGCGCTCTCTGGCGTGCGTGAGGAGAGCCAGGGGAGCCCTCGCGAGGCAGCGCAGCCCGCTCGCTCGTTGGGCGCCACAAGCCCGGCGTGAGGAGGCGAACGAGGCGGCTCTCCCACCACGCACCGAGCGGAGGTGAGGCCGGGGCTCAGCAGCCTCCCCTGCATCCCTCCCTCCTCCTCTCCTGCTGCTGCTGCTGCCTTTCATCCTCCCGTCTGTCTCGCCTCCTCCCTGGCACCTTCCTCCCATCCCTCCTTCTCCCGTCTCTCTCTCTCTCTCCCTCTTTTCCTTCCCGCCCCCCCCTCGACTCCCTCCTTCCCCCCCCCGCCTTCCATCTGCTGCCACCTTTCACCCCCTCCCCATCCTTACCTTAGCATCCCTTCCTGCATCCCTGCCTCCATCCCTCCATCCATCCTCCCTCCTTTGTGTTCACGCTCTTTCTCTCTTGCCAGCCAGGCTGTCACAGCGCTCACTTACCAACCCCCCCCCCCCATCAAAATGCATGTCTATGTGCAGGATTTAAAATTCCTGCCTCTGAGAGAGGGAACCACATACATGCACATTGTGTGTGTGTGTGTGTGTGTGTGTGTTTATTCCCCCCTTCCACCGCCTCTTTCCCTCCTTTCCCTTTCTTCTTCTTCTTTCTCACATGCGTCTCTCTGTGTGCGCGCTTGGGAGAGAAATCAGGCAGAGAATCCATCCCTCCTGCCCCCCTCCCCCTGTTCTGAATAAGTGGTCATTTTTCTGCAGTGTGTGTACTGTATATGTGTGGGTATAAAAGGAGAAGGGAGGACCAGAGGAGCTTTTGGGGGTTTGTGTGTGTGTGTTTCTGAAATAGAGAGAGAAAGAGAGAAATATCTCCTTTCCTCCTATTCCTAGGGAAGGGATGCTTGCTTGTGCCCCTTTCATGTTAGCCGGTCCTTTATTCAATACAACATTTTCTTTTCTCTGGGCATCGGTTTTATGGTTCAGTGTATGCGTTTAAACTCGTCGCTGGGCGGCCTCTAAATTACAAAGTCTCCTCCTGCTTTTAATTGTCTCAGTAAGATGCCACTGGGAAAAAGGAAATAGAGAGAGTATAGTTGAAAAAGATAAGCCAGCCGTTTGCTGCCTCTAGGCCTCTTTAAGCTTCTGAGCAACTTCAGGCAACCTGCTTTGTATCTGAGCCTGAGAAGGTCTCTGGTCCCGCCAAGGCATTTGTTGAAAATGATGAAATAACATGAATTTATAACTTAGTATAGTTATTACGGTATAGAGTTATTTATACCCAATTGGTTTGAGTATCTTCCTCTCCAAGCAATCTAATAAACAGAGGTTTTGGGATGGGAAGTAATTGTGTTTATTTGTGAGCATTATGTTGGTAGAGTATTATCTGAACTGTGTTAGACTTTGCGTGCTGAGTTTTTGTTGACTTCTGTGCAAAATGACAGTGTTGAGGAGTGGGCATAAAAGAGATGCTTGATTTTAAAACCTCTACAATTAGTAGGCAGCTGCTTCTCTGATGGTTCAGTGTACCTTTGACTTATCACAGCTGGAAAAGGGTGATGGCATTAAACTTGCAGTTCATATTTTAGCTGCTGGGTTATGTGTCTTCTAATATGTATCATGGGAGTGTTGCCATTTCGCCCTTCCCGTAGCAAATATAATGTCAGCAGTACTGTGACATTTTCAACTGTGTTGTTAGATAATATATTACACGTAAATTTCCATTCTGAGTTTGCCTATTGAATGAAGAAGTTTATTACGTACTTTGTCAACCTGAGCCTGTACTCTGGAACTTTGACATTTCCAAAATACTACAATCAGCATTGTGTGGGTTTGTGTGTAACCGCTGGCACATATTTCCTTAGAGATGTTATATTCTGTTAACTTGTCAAAATTATTGGCAGGGTTCTTAATTGTGTATTCTGAATAGGTCGTATTCATTACACTATTTTTAAAAACTGCTTTATAAAAATCATGTTTATTTCCTTAGTTGGAAGAGCATAAAATGGGCATTTCGTCATTGATAAAAACAAAATTCTATAAATAATATAATAATTAACAACTAAATAAGTATATAATCATGGCTACTTGTCCAAGTGTTTAATTTAAAATGGTTTGTCTAATGTTGCAACTATATTTAAACTATATTTAAACAGAGCAAGTTATATCTTTGTAAAACACGGTGAGCAACTGTTAGTAAAGGCATCTCAAGATGTACAAATTAAAACCCTAAATTAAAACTTAATTGACATGTTCAGTTTGGTAAGAACCTATTACACATGTGAGTGGTTTTAGAATTGAGACTTTTTCATCTGCATTTATGGGGTCTGTTGGTGGCCATGTGAATGAAATTTCAATGTTCTTTCAGGGCCAGAACTCTTAAGGCAGAGTTATGACTCTTATTTTGAGTGTCCTTGCAGAGGGGGAATATTGTTAAATGAGAAATATGACATCAGTAGTGTCACTGATGTGGTTGAGTCAAGTTTGTTACAAATCCCTGAAATATATATGCAATTTTGTGAGAAACTGTAGGACAAAGTGGATTGATGTCAATATACTCTGGATAGCTAAGTTGATCGAGCATGATGAGGCTTTTGATCTCAGGGTTGTGGGTTCAAGCC
This sequence comes from Podarcis tiliguerta, assembly GCF_965153285.1. NCBI lineage: Eukaryota > Metazoa > Chordata > Lepidosauria > Squamata > Lacertidae > Podarcis > Podarcis tiliguerta. The sequence continues at coordinate 6,929,961 of NC_139542.1, forward strand.
TCATGTTGGGCAAAAGAGTCCTGCATTGCAGCTGGTTGGACTAGATGACCCCCATGGTACCTTCCAACTCTGCAAGTTTATGATTCTATGATCTTACAAGGTTGAAATAGGAAGACTATTAGCTGTACACATGCATGTCCTTAAGCTAGTAAGGCAATATTGATGTATAGTGTCTTCAAACATAATGTGGAACTTGTAATGTGAAACTCACTGTGGCAGTGTACAACCAATGCATTGGTTTTCATTGCATTCACTTAAAAGATATCTCTCTGTGTTGGAGTTACTACTCTATAAAATACTATCTATAGCACTTCTATGCAGTAGGTCAGTTTTGGATATATGTGATTAATGGGGTACAATGAGTTGCATCTGGGGCAGGGCTAGATTTGATGGGATCCTCAGTAGTAGGAGAACCCTCCCCTTATCTTGGTAGTGTCAGGTGGGTATAGCAGCAGGTTTTTGTTTGTTTGTTTTTTAAAACTCATCTAGCTGGCCAGCACCGCTTCTGTTCCTGCCAATTAAATTCCCCCAAAAGGTTTTTGTACACCTGGTAGTGTGTCCTAGAGCGACACTGTCAGGGACCCAGCTGCATTGTGGGGAGATTAATATGACAGGTGATTGCCTCCAAGGAGTGCTGAACCTGGATAACTACAGCTGGTGTTCTTGGTGATGACTAGGTAGGCAGCTGTCCTTCTTGCGGATTTGGGCTGTTGACCACTGTACAGTGGCCTGATCTGTAGCCCAAGCCTGCCCCCAATGATGTTGAAATTCCCATAAGTCCCCTGTTTTGGTTAGAATGGCTGTGTTAATAGTGTAATCATATACATCTTTACTCGTATGTTCATCTCACCAAGATGTGTTGAGGACTGTGGGATTTAATTTTCTAATCTTGATGGTGCCTTGATAATCACATTAAATGTACATTTCAGACACTTAGAATTCTGTTGGAGTTGATTAGCCAGAATCATAAGCACAGACACAGCTTCCTTTGTGCCCAAACAGAAACAAGCTGGGGATGAATTTTGTCCTGTTTTTGTTTCTCTCTTTGTAGAAGAATTGCATGTGTGTCCTGCTCCGCTGCAAACAAGCTGTTATTTTCTCCACTGATTCAGAAGGGTTTGCTAGCTGGTTGTGCATCACCCATTTGAACTTGCTGTCTGCTACCATTAGCATGCTTTTTCAACTGTTACTAGGAAGTTTTCACAGTTTCAAATAGAAATATTTGACTCTTAGTGTTAACTGTGTTCATCTCCCAATGAAAGTGCCTTGTAAATAATGTGAATATGAAATTAGGTTAATCACTGCAACCCCAAATTAAATCCTTATTCCTCCCATTGTTGTATGAAATGTTCAAGAGGTCTACATCTAGGCAAATTGTTGGAATGAGGTCCACTGGCTCTAGCTGGGGAATCCTTGAGCCAAAAAAAAGAAAAAAAGAAAAGAAAAGAAAAAGAAAAAAGAAACAAGAAACGAAAGAAAGAGAAATAAATAAATAAATTAAATGGAAAAATAGAGGAGAAAGAGCTAAAGAAAAATCTACTCCCTGTGAACCTTGTCTTGAAAGAAGAAAATGGGCTAAAATTCAAGAAAATGGGCTAAAAGCAAAATGCAAAAAGCTTACACTCCATCTCCTCAAAACCCCATGCCAGTATACCTTGAGCATTTAGGAAAGATTTTGTTGGGCAAGGGCGGAGGGACAGTGCACAGAGTAAAGGAAGAGAAATAAGGAAAGAAAGCTAAGTAAGGTAAGGGGTAGGTAACTCTTCTTTGTGTGTTTCTCAGTATAAAGACCTCTCTCATTTAAAATCTTTCCCCAAACTCTGATTACTTCTCTCTCTTGTTATACTCCTGAATAACTTTCTCCTCATTAAAAACTACTCCATTAATTTATGACTTTCACCAAGATCCTGTGCCTTCTTTGTTTCTCTTCCCTCCCTTTCATCCTTTAATCTTTCAGCTTTCCTTATCAAAAGTAAGTTGCAAAGTCTGTCCAGGCCTGGACAAAAAAGCCTTCAAACCACCTCGTTTCTAACTGTCTCTAACTAATTGCCCCAAACAAAGGTTTTTATTTCTAAACTGGAATGAAAATTTCGGGTAAAATAAAAACAATATACTATAAAGGCAAACACCTGGGCAATTACCAGATGACAGGGAAAGATGTCTCTCACCATAATACTGAGTGCCCAGTTCATATCTTGAACCCTCTGTTCACCCCAGAGCTTATAATAGGAGATTCCCACCCCCTTGAATAGCTGCTTCCTAGATTAATCAAACAGACACAGATAATTCCTAAACTCTGATGAGGAAACATGTAAAATCAAAAGGTACCCAAATATAAAATTGAATAAAAGTAATATTTCATTCCCAATTAAACAAAAAAATCTGTGTTGTTCCAGCATAAGCTCCAGTTGGCCACAGAGATAATTTTTCTCCCTTTTCTTGCTGTTAATTAGAACAGGGAATAACCAGAGTGTCCTCGTCTAGGGGTCCCTTGGGTGCTGCGGTCAGAGAACTGTCAACCATCCAGACACCCATCTTCAAAGGATGATATAGGGCCCATTGCTGTGCTTGTCTCAAACTTTGCATGGTAGGAAAAATGATACAGTACATGCATTCAGGAATGATTCAACTGTATCTTTTCTGCTTCTCCAGGCTTCAGCTTAGGCATAATGATCATCACTGCTTTCTGAAACTAAACTTTAGCTCATACAATATGTGGATCTGATCCTTCCATTTAGTTCCCCAGAGCTCAGAAAATAAGTTCAAAGAGGACATAACTAACAAAGGGATGCCCTATTGGCTCCCCAAATGGGTTCAAACACCCACTGACCCTTACTTATGGCTGATGGGTTGAGAGAGAACAACATCATAGAAGCATAGCTGTCAGCTTTCAGATTTGAAAATAAGGGATCAGCAGCCTCGAAAATAAGGGATCTGCAGCTTCACCTATCCCAGGGACAGTCTACAGGATATTTAGCAATCCGGGATAGCAGCGGGAAGCAGTGGGAAACGGTGCTGGAATAAGGGAATTTCCCGCAAAATGGGAAGGTTGACCGCTATGCATAGAAGTGGTGTTTCCAGCTACCCATCCCTTGCTCTTGGAAGCCTTGCAAGTGTTTGCAGGAGAGAGACTGTGAGCAACATTATGGGAGGTGTGTTTCTAGGACTAAGTTGAAACAGTGAAGCACTCTTGTTACTTTTGCTGTCGGATGCTGCATGGTGTTTAAGTAAACTTGCTAAATTTATAGTATTGAAATGTTGCTTTTTGTATATTATTATAATTGCTTTTGTTTTGCAATGTTATTATGAAATTGTTTCCATAGTGTTTGTTTGAAACATATTCCTGTTTTCTTCGTGGTAAGCATTATTTTGTGTATGGAAAAGTGGAATACAAATAAAATGAATGAATGAATCTAGGAGCAGGTGCAAACCATGCTCTGGAGCTATAGTCCTAAATAGCTTCGGCTCTGTCTACCTGAAGGTTCTTCTCCACCCATCGTTCAGCCCGGACACTGAGCTCCTGCTCTGAGGGCCTTCTTGGCGGTTCCCTCATTGCGGGAAGTGAAGTTACAGGGAACCAGGCAGAGGGCCTTCTGGGTCGAGGTGCCCACCCTGTGGAGCGCCCTCCCGTCAGATGTCAAGGAAATAAACAACTACCTGACTTTTAGGCAGTCCTGTATTGGGAAGCTTTTAATTTCTGATGTATTGTGTGTTCTTTATATTCTTTTGGAAGCTGCCCAGAGTGGCTGGGGCAACCCAGTCAGATAGGTGGGGTACAAATAATAAATTATTATTATTATTATTATTATGATCCACAACATCTGAAGTGTACCATATTGGCTACCTCTGATCTATAGTGTGTGTGTGTGTGTGTGTGTGTGTGTGTGTAATATTAGATATAGCTATTGTCTCTCCTTTTTAAAGGTGAAAAGATTTCAATGACTTACGGTATATACTGTGTCAAATCAGTGTGGTGTTGTGAATAGAATGTGGGTGTAGACATTAGAGGGTTCAACTCATTAAACACTTATTTATTCTTTGGGCTACAATCTTGTATACACTTACCTGAGAGTGAGTTCCATTGAACTCAGTGGGGTTTAGACATGCATAGGATTGCACTTATTAAGAACTCATTGAAGAGGGAAGGATGATTTGCTGACTGAGCTCCACATTGGCCACACCAGGCCAACTTGATTCCTAAAGTTTTCTGAACAGGCTCTTCCTTCTGACCTTACCTGTCCCTAAGGGCTTCTCAACTTGTAGAGAACAATTGGGCTTGTGATAATTAGTTACTGATTGTAGCTGGAGGGAATTATTTAACCCAGTGATGTTCCATATTAAAGTACCACAAATTTGAGAATGGGTGGAGTTAGTAGTTTATTTAGGCTGCATACACACTATACATTTAAAGCACATTTGAAGCACATTTTTATCCCCTCAAAGAATTCTGGATGCTGTAGTTTGTTAACTCTGTGAAAGTTAAACTACATTGCCCAGAATTCTTTGAGAGAGGAAAGTGTGCTTTGAATGTGTTTAAAAGCTTAGAGTGTACATGGCCTTAGATTCATTACCCTGCTCACGCCTGCAGGACATTAAGGACCACCTCTCACCATATGAACCGACTCAGACTCTGCGCTTGCCATCTGAGGCCCTTCTCTATGTCCCCTCCCTGAGCAGTTTGGAGGGTGATAGCATGAGAACAGGCCTTTTGCCATGGCTACTCATCTGTGGAATGCTTTCCTCAGAGAGTCTTGTCTGGTACCATCATTACATGCCTTTAGGCACCAAGCAAAAACATTTCTATTTACTCAGGCCTTTGGCCATTAAATAATCTATGGCCTGTTAAATGTGTTTTTTGGGGGGAGCAGTTATTATTATTTTATTATTATGCTGTGTAGTATTAGGCTCTGTATTATGTTTTTATTATTATACTGTATTAATTATGTTCTTAATGTTGTACACCACCCTGGAATCTTTGGATAAAAGTTGGTATATAAATCACATAAATAAGAATAATAAGTGAAATAAAGGTCCTTGCTGTAAACTAAAGTATGTTTATGCTTTGTTATGCCCACATGTTTCCCTATTTTTTGTGAACATTAAAACTTGTGTTTAATAGTGTGTGTGTATGTCATGGGGGTTGCATTCCCACGTTTTGGTGCTCTAGAAACAGTCTGAGCTCATTTGCATTGTCTACTATTTTCAGGCAATTCCAGCCTGGATTTTTCCAGACCCCAAGTATTCATGCAAGAATACAGGCTACCTCCAGCCTAATAATTCTCCTCAGTCCACCAAATCACGAAATGACATTGAAGTGTAATGGTGGTGGAAGCATGCCCAGGTATTCTCCTGACAGCTTAAATGCACAAAGCTTGTTCTTTGGTTGGCTGACAATCAGTCAGCTAGGCAAGAAATTGTTAAAGGATTACATGTCCCAAAGAAATTTTCCTCACTGAGATCTTCTAAGTACTTAATCTGTAGTTGAGGTGGAAGAAATCAATTGGGCAGCGATTTTTTTAAAATTCCAGTTTTTCTAATCTTAAACTGTGAGTAATTAAGGATAGTGTTTGCAGTTTTTATTATAAGCTTTACTGTTGCTAAAGCCACATTGAAAGAGGAAAAGGTTGCCAGGTTCTATGTGGGCCAGAAAAACACTATTGTGAAAGAAGAGTCATCTTTCTTTTTCCTTCAGTGTACAGAGGTTGCAAGGACATTGCCCTGTACTAAATCTCTAATTTCTAAAAGAGATTTGAGATACATTGGTGGCAAAATTTCCTTAGATTTTGAAGGATATGCTTTGTAACACATCTGTTTTCTGCATTTCTTTGGGCTGCGATTGAAAACAGCAGTGGGTGAGGCCAGAGCCACTATCTCCCAGCTCTCTGTTTTACATCATTGTGACCATACTACTACTTTCTTGAGAAAGACAACCAGAGGGAGGCATGATCTAGTGAGAGATCATCACATGCTCTCTCATATCCCATTTCCCTGGCCATCCTGCTTGTTGTCTCTCTCCCTGTCACCCTGTTCTCTGCTAACTGTCCATCAGTTTTCCCTGTCTATCTCTGTTGTCTCATTTTGTTCAGCTTTTGGCTCCACAATTTGCATATTTCACTGCCGTTTCCTTTCTTGACAGAAGAATGAGGGGCAAGGGAAGCTTTAGGAGCTGCTGATTTAAGGTGCATGAGGTGCCTTGAAGAAGTAGCTCCTGACAAAGCACACCTTTTCAGGAATGGCAAGGGATGGGAAAGCAGTGGCTCTTGAAAGGGAAGTGTGGTACTGCCCATGGAGGAGAGACTGTGGGCTGTGGTGTACACAGCAGACTGCATTTGTCCATGAGGCCAACATTTCCTCCTTCCTGCTTTTGGTCTTAGTCTCCTTTTTCAGAACCTGTCAAATTGGTACATAGCCAGTTTTGGAGGCACAGAGTACCAAGTGCTAAGAATCACAAGTGGGGATAGTGCTGTTGCAGTCATGTCCTTCTTGTGGGCCTTCCATAGACATCTGGTACAATGTTGTACTAGGGGGCCTTTGGCCTGATTTAGCAGAGCTCTTGTATGCTAAAAATTGCAAGTCTGGTAATGTACATTTGAGATGCTCTTCTCAAAATTCGTTTGAATGTGCTTTTTTTTACCTCCTGCTGAGTTTTTTTTAGTTCTTTGACTTGAGCTTATAGACTTTTCCACAATAATTGTACAGCTTAACAAAACAGTAGTCTGAAAAACTGGTTCGTCTGAAATATTATGTATATAAAGATGGCTTGAGTGTATAACTAAATACATCAATACTTGCTGATGTGCACAACAAATTAATGTGACTCTTAAAAATGGATGAAACTAACTGTTTCCACAACTGTCTTGCTCTGATTTCTGCAGGAAAAAAGGCATGCCTTTGGGTTGGGATGATTTGCCATACATTTTCAGTCCATGGGGCAGGAATCTTTTCTGGATTATCCAGTGTGTCTGTGAATTGATACAATGTTGTACACTGCTTCCAAGTATTGTGCATGTTATTCTAACTTTGAAATTTAAGTTTTAACATTTCAGTTTCATAGGATTCCAAACTTAGTTGCCTAGCATTAAAATGTTAATAAGTATGGACATGTATAATGAAGATGCTTTGAAGCCTGGCATTATGACATGGCCCCCAAATTGCTCCAGCATTCACATTTGTGTATGGGGAAGGGTATTTCCACCAGCTTCTATTGATTGTTATGAATCATCTTACCATTTCTATTTCTGTTTCTTATACCTATATAATCTGATTTATGTCTGCTGTTTTTGATAGGTTCTGTATGACTAGGAGGACACAAATGTGGTATATCCAGAAATACTTTTATTATTTTATACTAATCGATACTCTACTCCAGAGAAAGATAATGTATTGGAAGAACTGCTTTTCAGAACTGTATAGTGTTTTGAAAACCCAATATATTTTGTATGCAGTGATTAAAACATCTACTGTTATGAAGATATGATAGCATTTTAAAAACAAAAATCAAATATAAGTGATATATTCCTTTTTTTCCCACTGACATTTTTTATTTAACCTTGAAGCAAAAATAACCCGTTGGTTATAGGAACAAAATGTCAGCACTGTTGCCAGCATATTCCAGTGCTATATTTCTTGTACAGTACAAAGTGTGAGATATTTAAGTAAAACAGCAGTTAAATTTATCTTTTGAATATGCCGTAAATCTTTTCACAATCAGTTTCTTCAACACTTGTTTTACTGAATGTCGTTTGCCTCCTTTCTACACATAAGAGAGGCAGGTGGGTTTTTCCCTTACCCCCAGCTTAGAGGTATCCTCCAATCCACTGCATTGCCTTTATTGCTGCTGTCCTCTTGTCCTTTCCTTACCAGGTGGTGGAACAGAAAGGGGTTCTTCCCCTGTCCCATATTTTGCATTTCAGGGGAGTGGCTTCCAGTCGACTGTAGCCATTTCTGCCACCATTTGACCAAAGTGGTTCTCGGCCCACCTAAAGCTATTCTTGACAAATATAGTGCGCATGGCTGGAGTCAGGCCTGGTGGCAGTTGCACAGATCAGGCTGGCGAAGTGGACATAGAGCACTCTGCTTCACCAGCCCTGGCAGCTTCTGTACTGATTGTGGAGAAAGTGAAGCCACTTTTTGTAACCACTGAGGAAACCAATTGGGACAATGAAGCAGAGTGTTCTATTCCATGCTTTGCCCACGATTTAAAGCTCCATGTCTGAGCACCCCCTTTCACCCCCTCCAGAGTGTTCTCCACGAAAACCCTCTCTTTAAATCTCAATTGGGGCATATATCAAACTGCCGAAAACCTGAATTTACATTTGCTCCAACTGAGCACTAAAAAGCGGATTTTTTGAGGGGGAAGATTGGCGGGGAGGGAGAAAACTGCTTGAAGAACAAGCGTTAAAGTGCAAACCTGTGCATGGAAAGAGCAGGGCTAAAGGTTAAGTGTGGATAAGCCTTAACTTACATGGAATACCTGGTTACCAGTGGTGGCCAGGTAAGTGCTTAAAATGTAAGAGTGTATTAGAGAACAATCACTACAGTGGAACCTATAGTTACGGACTTAATGCGTTCCGGAGGTTTGTCCGCTTGTCGAAACGGGATGCTAGAAGAGGCGTCTTGTGAGTGTGTGCATTCGGCAGTAGCACGCTTCTGCATATGCGCATTCCGTGGCTGTCGTTTCTGTGCACATGCAGATTGCAGAAGCTGCTTCCGCGCATGTTTACTTCCGGGTTTGCTGTGGACGCAACATCTGCGAGACGAGGCGTACATAAGTCGAGGTTCCACTGTATTTCTTTTTCTTTCCAAATGCTGAATAGATAGTGATGGAAATAATATTTTCCATATCAGAGTCCTGACATTTCGATTTTATGAAGCTTGAGAATGGAAGCCAAATTAAAACTACTAGTGTAAATAGTTAAAACTTACCCTAATGTGGCAGTTTCTATCGATAGCACACTTTGGAAGTGAAACCTGAATTGCGTTGCCAGCTAAATATACTGGAGTTATTGCTTTCATTCCTGGTTATGGTACTTTTGGATTGTGATGGTGATTGAAAAGGCTATCTTAGTTTTTTCTGCTTCTTATTCAACAGTGGAGAGTGCCTTTTGTAACATCTTGGTGAAGTTGCTGACTGTTTTCTTTCTGGGGAAAGCATGTATCACAGATTGTGGAAGTAGATTTTGTTCTGTGCAGATAGTTCCTCACTTTCAACTCAGTTCTATTCTGCGTGAGAATTTATTACTGTTAATAGCAAAAACACATTGTGTTTATATCTCACCTTTCCTTCAAGGAGTTCAAGGCAGTATTTCTGATTCTTTCCCACCTTTCTTTATTCTCATAACAATTCTCTGAAGTAGATTAGGCAGAGAGATAAGTGACTGAATGAAAATCACCCAGTAAACCTCATTCCTGGCGCTGTTTTCATGAGCTTCTATTTTCCATATTAATGCTACATTCATTAATATTTGTTTGTGAGAAAAAAAGTATACTGTTCTTTTGTAAGTGAAGAAGATAACAGCATGTAAGGGCATTAATAAATGTAAGGGAAGAACTTGCTGTTGCTGAAGAAAACATAAAAATAACAATTAAAGATAAATTAAGTTCCTAAGCCAACAGATATAAAATAGATGTAAAATTTTGTTTTCTTTTAAACACACAGGATAGCTATAAGTCAAATTGAAATCAGCATGGGGTAGACTTACTGCATGTCATAACAATATGCAAATCATTATAGAGCAGATGCATCATTATTGGTGGACATAAGTAGAAAGAATGTGAGCATGTACTTTTAAGCCTTTTCACACACTGAACTAAATTGTGGGAGGGGTGTGAATCCTAGAAAACATAATTTAAATCTGTAGCATCTTACTGGCTGAAGGTGTTGATCCTCTCTGTGTACACAGAGCACTCATGAGCACATATTAATGTGCACACGGGCAAATATTAAACTTATGCCTGCAGCATGGCTAATAAGTGCTTATGTTAATACTATATCTGGTGAAGGGAGGAGCTGCAGGGTAATATATTTGGATGAAGGATGGTATAGAAATTTAATAAATAATAATGATAATATAACCCATTTTGTAAAGATGCTCTTTAGTGCTTTATGAGGAAAGCCAAGCAGCTGTGGTGTGGAATTGCAGTTGCTTTGTAAGTACTGATTTTGGAGTGTGTAAAGTACTGAAGGCAGGTGTGGGGAATGTTCGGCCCTCCGCGTGTTGCTAGACTACAGCTCCTATCACCTCCGACCACTGACTATGCTGGCTGGGGTTGATATTTTTAAAGAAAAAAAGCACTGATTAGCATCATAGTTAATGTAGCCTCTATTGAGCAGTATTTTATGGACAGCAGATTTTAAAAGACACCTATTTTATTTTGTTAACACACACCAACACGTTCTGTCAGGTTACACAAAGAAAGGGATATTATTATTGTGACAATGCACTTCACTCCCTCACCCCAGAGGACAGGATCACACTTCAAAACGACCTTGACAGATTAGAGAACTGGGCCAAAACAAACAAGATGAATTTTAACAGGGAGAAATGTAAAGTATTGCACTTGGGCAAAAAAAATGAGAGGCACAAATACAAGATGGTTGACACCTGGCTTGAGAGCAGTACATGTGAAAAGGATCTAGGAGTCTTGGTTGACCACAAACTTGACATGAGCCAACAGTGTGATGCGGCAGCTAAAAAAGCCAATGCAATTCTGGGCTGCATCAATAGGAGTATAGCATCTAGATCAAGAGAAGTAATAGTGCCACTGTATTCTGCTCTGGTCAGACCTCACCTGGAGTACTGTGTCCAGTTCTGGGCACCACAGTTCAAGAAGGACACTGACAAACTGGAACGTGTCTAGAGGAGGGCAACCAAAATGGTCAAAGGCCTGGAAACGATGCCTTATGAGGAACGGCTAAGGGAGCTGGGCATGTTTAGCCTGGAGAAGAGGAGGTTAAGGGGTGATATGATAGCCATGTTCAAATATATAAAAGGATGTCACTTAGAGGAGGGAAAAAGGTTGTTTTCTGCTGCTCCAGAGAAGCGGACACGGAGCAATGGATCCAAACTATAAGAAAGAAGATTCCACCTAAACATTAGGAAGAACTTCCTGACAGCAAGAGCTGTTCGACAGTGGAATTTGCTGCCAAGGAGTGTGGTGGAGTCTCCTTCTTTGGAGGTCTTTAAGCAGAGGCTTGACAACCATATGTCAGGAGTGCTCTGATGGTGTTTCCTGCTTGGCAGGGGGTTGGACTCAATGGCCCTTGTGGTCTCTTCCAACTCTATGATTCTATGATTCATACGACTCTATGATTCTACCCAAGTTGTCCTGAAGGAGCATTGTAAAATATTGGTAGAAAGAGAAGAAAGATACCATCAAAATTGCCAGGAAACAAACAAACAAACAGGTGAACTTTAAACTTGTGCTTGGACCAAAATGTATTCAAATACATTATTGTCAGCAAAATGTCTTCTTTCGGGGGCAATAGTCACATATTATTCTGCTTCGAAAAGGTCCTTTTGGTGTTCTCATTCACACAGGATATTTATCATAATGCAGTTTCTCTTACTGTACATTCTCTAACAAACATCCAGAATAAACTAGAACTCTGGAAAAGTGAATTTGTGAATATAATAGCATGTAACAATTACTCTTGAGGAAGACATATTGTTGTCATGTTGGGCAGAGGAAATAAATGATCCTTCACCTTTTTGAGACTCACTTCTTTCTTTGTTTTTCTGTTCTGGGAAAATAAGCATCTAAAAACTTCCTATAAAGGGGCTGGGGGTGGCAGAAACTTTCTTTTGTTTTTTTGTGGCTGCAGTTACTGCAGAATGCAGCTGATAGATTGGTAGGATAGGGAGAACCTTGGAATAGTGGCATTTTACAGGAAAATTTCTGAACCCTTTGCACCGAAGGATCAGCTCTAAAAATAAAAGGTTCCCCAAAAGCACATACACATAATAGGTTACCAAGTTCAGGCAATGGAGTAGATTTGGGACAGCAGTGACTGGTTCTCCAGATGCTTGAACTAAAGGTGTTAATTATCCTCAAGTTGCAAACCTTTGGTCAAGCTCTAGTGCTGACTGAGCTGCTTCTTACCCTCCAAGGATTTTATGGTGTTGATGTGAAAAGTGGGAACTTTTAAAAACCTTAGCAGTTTTTAATGTGTTAACTACAGCTCTGTTAATTTTACCTCCCCTCACACTCTAGCAATTCTAATAAAAGTACCATTGACTATTGTTGTGCATTTATCTATTATCCATTGCTGCTTTCCTATTCATGCCTTCATAGATGTTACCTGAACAGAGTGGACATTGAAACCTTTAGGTTTACCCCATACTGGACCATTTGTGAAACAAAGCTGAGAGTAGCTTAGTTTTGGAAGCAACTTAGTTGCTTTAACAACACGGGGGGGGGGGGGGGATAAAGTGAAGATGCCTTAGAAGTTGAATCTTGTACCAAATACCTGATTATACAAGGTGTACAGGGCTGTTGATTCCATAGCTTTATTTAGGTTCAAATTTCATACATGTGTATATACAGTTACATGCCACCCCAATCTCTGAGCAGTGCAAAATTCCAGGGGTTCTGGTGTGCTTTACCCAGAGACCATGCTTCTGTTTGGAAAATGAGGCACAGCAGAGCCTGTGGTGTCTTGATGATATATGGTTTATTTACACATATATACAACCTAAGCCTGCAGTGGAGGGGTTCCCAGCATTATACTCCAAGAGGAACTTGCCTTTTTGATAGGTGCAGCTAGTGATGTGAGGTGAGAATATTCTCTGGAGAATATTGTTGAGATTGAGAATATTCTTGTGAATATTCTTTGCTAGAAAATTCTCCGGAGAATATTCTCCACAAACTGTAAATTCTAATGTAAGAACCAATTTTACAACCCACATTTAAAAAATCTATTAAATAATAAGTCAAGCTGTGATATTGCCAGTGTAGGTAATGAATAATAATAATTTTTTTTGATCCAGTTACATTACTGGGCTTTGTGTCATTCACCATTGGCAGTTCTGAAATGTGAGCTACAGAAAACATATCTTATTATTTTTTTAGTTTTAAAAATGCTATTCATTTAATTTGATGAACATTTGAATTCGTATGTATTTCAACTACAGTGGCACCTCAGGGATGATGGGAATTGTAGGCCAAAAACATCTGGAGGGCTGAGTTTGCCTATGCCTGGTCTAAAGGCTCGCCCACCCTTTTCTTTACAGTGGTACCTCAGGTTAAGTGCTTAATTCATTCCGGAGGTCTGTACATAACCTGAAACTGTTCTTAACCTGAAGCACCACTTTAGCTAATGGGGCCTCCTGCTGCTGCCGTGCCTCCGGAGCCCGATTTCTGTTTAACCTGAAGCACTATTTCTGGGTTAGTGGAGTCTTTAACCTGAAGCGTATGTAACCTGAAGCGTATGTAACCTGAGGTACCACTATATATGTAATAGCCTCCCTTCACCTATTTTGGTGTGACTTTATTCTTAGCAGTTCTGTACCCTTGGCCATATAGTGAATGTGAAGCAAAGAATGTGAATTCGTTGCATTGCCCCATTGAATAAAAGTATCTGTACAGTTTTTGGTTGCCATCTGAACATGTTTACCCATGAATAAACATGTGTATTAACTAATTATATCATTTTCAATGCATTAAAATGAATATTCTCCTATTTTAAATGAAAATTCTCTAATATTCTCATTAATCAAGAATATTCTCGATAATATTTTCCAAAAGATTATTCTTGAGAATTTCACATCACTAGGTGCAGCTCTGGGTCCTAACAGACAACAGCCACCATCTTCTCTCTCCACCCTGCTACTTACTTCTACATTGTACCACTCCAAACTGATCTATTCAACATTCAGCCTAACTTAATTAGCTCTTAACACATGCCTATTCTAGGAGATTAACATTGTCTAGCACACAGTTTGATATACATGGCTCTGGTTTAATACACATTGGGTCTGCATACCCAGTTTTAACACTCCAAGCACTGACTAACACCTTTTAGACCCAGGAATTTAGGGTGTCTGGCACCCACAAACTCATTCATTTATAGCTTTCAAACTTGGAAGTATAGTAGTGTATATCACATAGACAAGTAAGAAAGGAGAGTTTGGATTTATTTCCAACCACAGTGATCAAGTAAAGAAACTACATAAGCGTTATCATTATTTTGTTCTTTCTCTTTCAAACTCCTTTAACATAAACACCCAATAAATATGTGTTGAAAACATGTACAGCTTCTTTTTGGGGCTGATACTTGCAGGCCAAGTTTCTGCCCGAAGCAAATTTTTACAACTCTGCTTCAGACTTGAGTTTATAGCAGAATTGCTGACATGTTATTACTGTGGCAGCCCTAATATTTCCCCATAGAGGTTGTGGGGGAGGGGGGCCTATTGTGAGTGGCCTGAGGTATAGAAATCATGATGAGACACTTTGGAGTTTCTAGAATATGATTCAAGCAGTGCAGAATATAATCTTTTTCAGGACAAGGAAATATTGCTATGCAGTGCATTTTAGGAGTGAATCATTGACACTACTGGGATCTGTGTTTGACCTGGGCAAAACGTGATTGGTGTCTAAATGATCATAGTCAATGTGATAACTAATCATTTGTACGATTTTTGACAGCTTAGTGTATGAGAAATGTAGTCTAAAAGTGTCTACAACTGTGGCTCCAAAGCTAGAGAAATCACTCTCTGCATTAGTCTTTGTGCTTTCTCTATATATGCATGAAGTTTCTAATCTTTATACTCACAGATCTTTCCTCACCAGTGACAGCTTAGCTTCTTATTGCTCTTACCACAGTCGTCTTCTTGCTGTCCTTTACTTCTCTCTTCTATTCCTATTTTATATTCTGCTGTGTGACTCCTTTGCCAGGAATAGCCTTTTCATCAAGTCAACTTTCTCCCCTTTAATTACTCTAAAATCTGACAAAATTGACCTTAGTTACTATTGTTTCTTTCTCCTCTGCTGTCTGCTGCCACATAAACGTCCTCTGCTATAAATTTAAGATCTTACAACTTTGATCAGTCTCTAATAGACTGTAAGACACCCACCTCCAACCCCAGAAAGAAGCATAATACAGAATCTAGCACACTGGGGAGAACTGTTATGTTGTGGCAGGTAGTTGCGAAATGTGCCTGTACAAAAAATAATAATAAAAGAGATACACACAGGAAATAAGAACCAATCAGCTAGTATAAAATCCCAACAAAATATGACAATGGATTGCCTTTAAGAAAATAAATAGACCCCCGTGTTGCAATATAGACATGCTGAACAAAATAACACAACACGATGGCCAGTAACAATGGCACTAAACACTATTTATAGACGAACAAAATGATCAGAAATTATAACTAAATCTTTAAATCTCTAAATCTTTTTCACCAGTTGCGGTAGAATAAGACTAGGTTAGCTTTCCCAAGTGAAGATGAGTGTTTAATGAAGCATATGCCATCTCTAGTATGATGTATGTTGCAAATTTGAATCAAATAATTGTCTATCCGGGAGCTATTTTTACACTGATAGGACACAGTTTTGTTTGGCATTTGCTTTCTGAACAAGCCCTGAAACCCTTAAAATTGTTCTCTGTCTGATATAAAATGTGTGATTTGGTGTTGGCTTTGCATGTTCGTGTAGGGAGCATGTTCAGTCTACATAAACTCTGAATGTACCTAATGGGAAAGCTAACCTAGTCTTTTATTGCATAATTGAAAGAGTGATACAGTATTGAGGTTGTTTGCATTTAATGGCTGCCCTCAGGTAAACCATCAAAATCCTCACTACATAGTGATTTTTATTAAATATATTTACATCTAACATTTCCCACTCTGCCCCCTCAAGTCTTGATGACACATATTGTTAGGAGCCCATTTTAAAGCAGAAAGGGACTGTTTGGTTTTTCAGATCTAGGAGTATGTACATTTCTTTATAGTTTTTTTGTGCTCTCCTTTTATACATCAATGATTTCCTACTGGGTAAAAAGGTAAAGGACCCCTGGACGGTTAAGTCCAGTCAAAGGTGACTGTGGGGTTGTGGAGCTCATCTCGCTTTTAGGCCAATTATTTTATAGAATAATTCAAAAGTTCAATATCGCCGGAACAGAGTTTCCGGATAACCAATCTGTTTCGTTCAATGCTTCATCAGCCAATCTTGATCAATGCTTCATCAGCCAGACTTGTAAGAATTAATATGAGAGGGATGCGGTTCAATTTCTTAACCAGCTGAAATTACAATATACATGCGATGAAACCTGCATCTGTATAAAATAAAATGCATAATACAATATATACAACTAAAATACATAACCAATCTTACATGTAAGTAAATATATATAAACACTGTAGAAAATGTGCTCTGGATCAGTACTGTCAGGGGTTCAGGAGCAGAGTCACAGGAGAGGGAAGAAACGGAGAGCGAGGGGGAGGAGTCGGAAGGAAATGTCAGCGGCGACAGTAGTCCGAGGTCTCTGAGTCTCTCCAGTGACTCGGAGGATTCACAGAAAGGGGCCCCCATGGTCAGGGCAAGGGGGACACCTCGGGAAGAAGGGGCCAGAGGGGACTCAGAGAGTAACAGCTGGAAATCCGGACCAGCTTCCCCCCCAGAGTGCAGTAGGGGGGAGGAGTCCAAGGCATCGGGATCAGGGAGCGCGCAGGCAGAGGGAGAGCGTGAAGCAGGAGTGGCCACACCCTCGTCAGGGAGCGAGGAAACGGTCATCAGGAAAGTTAAACGCGCGCGCGCGCCAAGTTCAAATGTACAGGAGGGCGGCAAGGTGGGCAGCCCGGGTAGGGAGCCAGGTCCTAAAGCACGCCGAAGAGAGGGGGAGGAGTCAGAGGGGTCCAGCTCTGCGTCAGAAGAGTCCAGGAGGGAAGAGACCCCGGGGGGTAGTAAGACCCAGAGGAAGAGAGAGAGAAGGAGGAGGTGGAGTAAGATTAGAGTTTTAAGCTGGTGCACAGGGGGCGGAGATCCAGATAGAGCTTCGCCGGTCTAAAGCTCAGACGTAGAGCTGGGACGCTGAGATTTGTAAATGGAGACTATTCTTCAATAAAGACTTTGATACTGTACTACCGGCTAGCGTTGGTCCTTGGTGAGCTGGGACCCGGAGCCAGCTCTGACAGTAAGCTCTATCTCCATTCTTAAAGTTTTGGCACCAAGAACCTCGCCACGTGAGTTGACGCAGCGAGGGCAGAGGAGGGGTGCTTCAAGAGCTCACAGAACTCAGGCAAGATGACGACGGAAGAGCAGATATCCGCCCTGCAAGAAGCTGTGACACGACTCAGCACGGAGGTAATTGCATCCAGAAAAAGAGAGGAGGAAATGAGTAGCGCCTACCGGGATCTCCAAGTAAGATTGGACGTGATTTCCAAACAGGGGCCACCTGGATCCAAAGCAGAGGGCATTGGATTGGGAAAGAGGGGAGGCAGCCTTGTATCCCATTTTGACGGGAGTTTACAGCAGTACCCCAACTTTAGAGCAGACCTGTTGTTTGCGCTGGATCTGCTTGACAAAGACTTTAGAGATGAAAGAGAGAAAGTGGGGTTTATCCTATCCCATTTGCATGGTGAAGCCAAAACGTGGCTGAGAAATTTATGGAGGGACAATGATCCGGCGCTCCAAGACGCGAAGGCTTTCATTAAAGCTATGGACTCGTGTTTTTTATCAAAGATAGACGTTGATATTGCCAGGAGAGACATACATGGACTTAAGCAAGGCAAAGCCAGCGTGCGTCAGTACCATACGCGTTTCTTCGCACTGGTTCATGCACTGGGATGGGACAAAGCTTCTGCGCCAGTGAGAGATCTCTTTTGGGAGGGCTTGAATACAGAAGTAAAAGCCGAGATTGGAAGGGGGGAGAGGCCAAGGAGCACCCAGGAAGTGGTCCAGAGGGCTCTGGAGATCGGGGTGCATCTGGAGGAACGTCCTTGCAACAGAGAAGAAGGACGTTGGGGAAGGGCACCAGCCAGAGCACCTCCCTTCTATCCCAAAGAAGCAGCGCGTGCGCAGTCCACGCCCTCGCAGGGAGGGGGAGAGGAACCGATGGAGCTCGGAGGTGCCAGGGCTCAGTCAGCTACCAGAGCCCTGACGCCGGGAGCAGTCAAGACGAAGCCTCCTAGAGGGAACAGGAAGTGCTACATCTGCGACAGTGCTCAACACATGGCGAAAGAGTGTCCCCAGAGGCTCCACAAGCACACTGCAGCATCAGCAACAGTGACAGAAGCAACGCAGCAGGGAAACGACAGAGTCTGGCTGGAGGAAGAGGTACTGGGGTCCAGCCAGACAAATCAATGAAACAATCCCCAGGGATTTTGCAGCCCACAGACCCCCTCCCACCCAAACCAGTGGTGCAGCTTACAGCGTCTCTCCAACTGCCCAACGGAAGCACTCTGGAAGTGCCGATCACCATTGACTCCGGCAGCAACGCCGACTTTATAGGACTGGATTTTATTCAGCAGCACAATATACCACTGCTGCCAGCCACACTGCCCCTGAAGGTTGTCACAGTGGATGGCAGGGACTTGCTAGGGGGGCAAGTGGTGCAACAAACGCAACCAATGGTGATGCGGATTGGAAATCACCAAGAGGTCATCAGCTTCAACGTCACCAAACTGTCAGGCACGCCGGTAGTCTTGGGCATGAGTTGGCTGCACAGGCACAGTCCAGCATTGGCGTGGTACCAACGCCAATTGACCTTCGGTTCCTCCTATTGCGCGGAACATTGCATTCTTCGTAGCCAAGAAGAAGGAGGGGAAGACACGCAGCTACAATTGAGCACGCTGCAAGCAGTGCCACGCAAGTACGCAGCGTTTTTGGAGGTTTTCTGCGAGAAGGAAGCAGACAAGCTGCCTCCCCACAGGCCCTATGACTGCCAGATTGACCTCCTGCCAGGGGCGACGCTGCCAGCCGGGAAACTGTATTCCATGTCTGAAGACGAGCTGCAGGAGCTCAAGGAGTTCATAGACCTCAACTTAAAGCGCGGTTTCATCCGGGAGTCGAAAGCAGCAGGGGGCAGTCCTGTATTCTTTGTGAAGAAAAAGGACACGCCCCAAAAAAGACTTGTAGTGGATTTCAGGCTCTTAAATTCAAAGACCAAGCCCACAGCCTTTCCAATGCCCAAAATAGATGACCTGCTTGCAACGGTGAGGAAAGGACGCGTTTTTACAAAGTTGGATCTGAGAGGGGCGTACAACCTGATCCGCATACGGGAGGGGGACGAGTGGAAGACTGCCATGTTCACGCCCCTGGGCACATATGAATATAGAGTTATGCCCTTCGGTTTACAAAATGGCGCCCACTGTTTTCAAGCGTTCATGCATCACGTCCTGGCGGGTCTTCTCTACAAGAAATGCGTCTGCTTCTTGGACGACATCCTGATATTCTCAGAATCTGAGGAGACCCACGAGGGGGACGTCAAGGAGGTTCTGCAGCGACTGCAGGAGCATCGGCTGTACGCAAAGCTGGAGAAGTGCCAGTTCGACAGGAAGGAGGTGGATTTCCTGGGCTACAAGCTGTCGGACAAGGGGCTCGCCATGGACAGCGCCAAGGTTCGCGCGGTGTTGGATTGGAAGAGCCCGCGCAATCGGAAGGGGGTCCAGCGGTTTGTGGGGTTCGCCAACTTTTACCGCAAATTCATCAAGGGGTTCGCGATGCAGACAGCGGCCATTACCGACACGCTCAGCTCCAAGAAGAAGAAGTTCATCTGGACGGAGCAAGCGGAGCAGTCCTTCCTGAACCTCAAGCGTCTCTTCTCGTCCGAAGGGCAGCTACTGCATGTGAATCCCAGCAAACCGCTGAGGGTTGAGACGGACGCCTCAGACAGAGCCGTGGGCGCCGTACTGTTGCAGGAGGACCCGCATGGGGACTGGAGACCGTGTGCCTTCTACTCTAGGAAGCTCAGCAAGTCAGAGCAGAACTACACCATCTGGGACAGGGAGTTGCTGGCCATTCATGCAGCATTCAAGGCGTGGCGGCACTTCCTCATCGGGGCCAAACACACTGTGCAGGTTCGCACGGATCATAAGAACTTGGAGTACTGGCGCACGGCAAGGTTCCTGAACCAGCGGCACATCAGATGGGCGGAGTTCTTTGCGGATTTCGACTTCAGGATAGAATACATCCCAGGCGACAACAACATCATGGCAGATGCACTGTCCAGAAAGCCGCAATACCTCGAAGAAGCGGCGCCAGCAGCGGCCAAGCACATTTTCGCCCAGAAAGCGTGGGCGTGCGCTTCCGCAACCGTGGACCTGGAAGCGGTCCGTCGAGCACTGCAGGAGGACTCCTTCGCTCTAGCCAAGATGGAGGAGGTGCACAAGGGCACGGTGAAAAACGACGAGTTCCAAATAAGGGACGGATTGCTCATCCGCAGAGGAGCACTCTATGTACCGGGAGATGAGCTCCGCGCGAAAGTACTGCAGCAGTTGCACGACGCGCCAACCGCCGGGCACTTCGGCAAGGAGAAGACGGCGGAACTCGTTGCCAGAGATTTCTGGTGGCCCAAGATGAGGGGGGAAGTCGCGGAGTACGTCTCGAGGTGCGACACTTGCCAAAGGGCCAAGTCAGTGCACAAACCTCCGGCAGGACTGCTCGAACCGCTGCAGACCCCGAGCGAACCGTGGGAGAGGGTGGCACTGGACTTTGTCACGGATTTACCCAGCTCGAGGGGTAAAACGGCAGTGCTAGTGGTGGTGGACATGTTCACTAAAATGGCCCACTTCATTCCGTGCGCGAAGGTGGCCACGGCAGAACAGACCGCCAAACTGTTCATAGACCACGTCTTCAGGGTGCACGGACTGCCACGGTCTATCTTGTCCGACAGGGGGCGCCAGTTCATTTCGAGCTTCTGGCAGAAGCTGATGGGTTTCCTGAACGTCAAGATCAACCTAGCGTCGGCGAGACACCCGCAGACCAACGGACAAGCGGAGCGCGTCAACGCCATCATGCAGCAGTACCTGAGATGCTATGCAAATCAACAGCCGACGACATGGGTGGACTACCTGCCACTCGCTGAGTTCGCTTACAACAACACGAAGCACGTGTCCACAGGGGTGACGCCGTTCTTCGCCAACAACGGGAGGCATCCCAGAACCTTCCCGGGATTAGAGAAACTGGGGGAGGGGGAGCCACAGGCAGCGGAAGTCTTGGCGGCGGAATTGCAGGAAGTCCACGATCAGCTTAGGAGGCAATTAGAGCTTGCAAAGCACGCATACAAACTGCAGGCTGACAAGCACAGGAGGGTTGGTGAAGACATACAGGTGGGAGACTGGGTGTGGTTAGCGGCCCACGCAGTGCCGACCAGATCTTTAGCTAAGAAGAAACTCGGACATAAGCAGCTAGGACCTTACCTAGTTGAGGCACAGATCAATCCGGTGGCCTTCCGGTTGACACTTCCGGAGGGATCCAGAATGCACCCAGTGTTCCATAGGTCGGTGCTCACGCCCTACAAAGCACCTCACCGATTTCAGGCGCAGGGCACGGCACCAGACCCGTATAGGGAGGCCCCCCCAAGGAGGGAGTCGCCAAGAAGAGAACCCATCAACCAGGTCACAGAGATTTTGGACTCGAGATGGGGGGAGGAGGGAGTAGAATATTTTCTCGCAAGGGAAGGTACCCCGGCCAGCGCCAACAGTTGGGTGCCGGACTATGCCCTGGACGAGCCTCTCCTCAAAGAGGAGTTTCATGCCTTGTTCCCACACAGGCCCATGCCAGCCGAGTATTTCGACGACTGGCTTTTCACACCCACGCTTTCTACCAGCACGTTCCAGGGATTCACATCGGACGAAGAACCAGCATTAGAAACACGTTCACCGGAGGGCTCGCCCTCGGGGTTTGCCTCAGACCGCTCGTTTTGGTGGGACAATCGAGGAGAGGAGAGGTGGCTGAGGGGCCCTTGGCAGGGAACGGACCCAGAGGGGAACGAGGGTGAGAGGGACATGGACGTGATGGGGGAGGACGTGGGGTTCGAGCATGGCGGCACGGAGATGGAAGCAGAGGAGAACGAGGTCGGCGAAGACATGGAGGACGAGCCGGATTTCTCTAACTGGATGCACGCCACGGGGGACGAACTGTATCCACCATTCACCCCCACAACGACGGAGCACCCAGCACCCCCGCCGGAGGAAGGGGAGGGGGGAAGGGGGGGCTTCGAGGGGGGGATGGATGTCAGGGGTTCAGGAGCAGAGTCACAGGAGAGGGAAGAAACGGAGAGCGAGGGGGAGGAGTCGGAAGGAAATGTCAGCGGCGACAGTAGTCCGAGGTCTCTGAGTCTCTCCAGTGACTCGGAGGATTCACAGAAAGGGGCCCCCATGGTCAGGGCAAGGGGGACACCTCGGGAAGAAGGGGCCAGAGGGGACTCAGAGAGTAACAGCTGGAAATCCGGACCAGCTTCCCCCCCAGAGTGCAGTAGGGGGGAGGAGTCCAAGGCATCGGGATCAGGGAGCGCGCAGGCAGAGGGAGAGCGTGAAGCAGGAGTGGCCACACCCTCGTCAGGGAGCGAGGAAACGGTCATCAGGAAAGTTAAACGCGCGCGCGCGCCAAGTTCAAATGTACAGGAGGGCGGCAAGGTGGGCAGCCCGGGTAGGGAGCCAGGTCCTAAAGCACGCCGAAGAGAGGGGGAGGAGTCAGAGGGGTCCAGCTCTGCGTCAGAAGAGTCCAGGAGGGAAGAGACCCCGGGGGGTAGTAAGACCCAGAGGAAGAGAGAGAGAAGGAGGAGGTGGAGTAAGATTAGAGTTTTAAGCTGGTGCACAGGGGGCGGAGATCCAGATAGAGCTTCGCCGGTCTAAAGCTCAGACGTAGAGCTGGGACGCTGAGATTTGTAAATGGAGACTATTCTTCAATAAAGACTTTGATACTGTACTACCGGCTAGCGTTGGTCCTTGGTGAGCTGGGACCCGGAGCCAGCTCTGACAAGTACTCATATGATACTGTAGTCACTGATGCTGTTAACAAATTGTAAAGAACATAATATACTTAGCCACAGATGAAACTAATACGGTATACTGTAAGGGAAATTACCGCGACTGGTGAAGAAGATTTAGAGAATGCATAGAAATGCTGTTTACCTTCCTGTCGCAGTGGTACCTATTTATCTACTTGCACTTCCTTGATTTCAAACTGCTAGGTTGGCAGGAGCTGGGAGAGGCAGGTATATACAGTACTTCGTATATACCAGCATCCAAACATCCTTTTTCTGTACCCAATACAAACTTGTAACATGTCCACTCCACATTATATAATTTACTCATTAGTATGGTGATTGATTACCTTGATAGAATCTTCTGTCTGAGCAAAGGAACCACCAGCAGGAGTGAAGAAATTCAAACAGGGTGTCATACTGTCTCTTATATTATACTCTAGTGCAGTGTTTCCCAATCTTGGGTCTTCAACTGTTTTCAGACTCCAATTCCCATCATCCCTGACCACTAGTCTTGCTAGCTAGTCCAGAAACAGCTGGAAGCACAAAGCTGGGAAACACTGCATAGTTTCTCAGTTTTAGAGATGGGCTTAGGTCAGCAACTCACTCTTAGTTTTTTTGTTTGACTCCAGCAATTTTCACAAGTTCTCAGATCCTATAAAGATGCATGACAATAAGATTGCATAAATCTCCTCAACTGTAATACAGTGGTACCTTGGTTCTCAAACTTAATCCGTTTTAGAACTTCATTCCAAAACCAAAGCGTTCCAAAACCAAGGTGCACTTTCCCATAGAAAGTAATGCAAAATGGATAAATCTGTGCCAGGCTTTTAAAAACAACCCCTAAAACAGCAAATTAACATGAATTTTACTATCTAACAAGAGCATTGATCCATAAAATGAAAGTAATAAACAATGTACTGCAATCACACAATCAATCAAACAATCAATCAAACAATCAGTACCTGAACTGGGTTCCACACAATCACAAAAAAGAGCCACAAAAACGCAAATAAATAGCAAAAACAGACCAACCTCAGCATAACACTCAAAACGGAAGTGTGGCACTCAAATTGGAAGTGTAACACTCAAAATGGAGTACGTTTAGCTTCCGGAAAAG
This sequence comes from Podarcis tiliguerta, assembly GCF_965153285.1. Classification (NCBI taxonomy): domain Eukaryota; kingdom Metazoa; phylum Chordata; class Lepidosauria; order Squamata; family Lacertidae; genus Podarcis; species Podarcis tiliguerta. The sequence goes on from NC_139542.1 coordinate 6,954,011, forward strand.
GTTCACAAAGCGGAACACTTACGTCCAGGTTTGTAGTGTTTCGGTTACAAGTTGTTTGAGTACCAAGATGTTAGAGAACCAAGGTACCACTGCATATGAATAATTTTGTCCTCAGTTCCTCCCCTAGCCCATTGTAATGGATATTTAGCTCAGATTTGAGAATCTGTTAATCTGAATAGTGCCATAGACACATTTGAGCCTCACAGTAGACAGCTATGCATGTTGGCCTGAAAAAAAGATAATGGTTGGTAGTGGGTGACAGTGGAACTCTCTTAGTGCTAATGCCTGGCTTGCTGATTATTAGCTGAGTTTGGTTTTTTGACAGTCTTTGAACAATGACTTAAGCTCACTACACCATAGTCATGTCTTTTTACAGTAAAAAATTAACTAAAATGATCTACTCAACTTCACTGCCATAAAACATGAAGGCTTAACTGGTGACCCTAACTGCTGCTTGGTTATTCAGTGGCATGCCATTAGAGCCATATTACACCTAATCGGTCACTTACACTTACCAACAGTTCATTTCAGAGTCCAAGGTGCTGATGTTGGTTTGCTGCCCAAATACTTAATGGAGTGCCTCTCCGGGTTATGTGCCAACCTGGCTGTTAAGATCCTTGGAGGAAGCCAGTGGACAATTCCAAATTTCTTATCCAAGAAGAAAGTTAGAGTTAAATGCAACAAATAATAGAATTACCTGCTTGTCTACTGATGCACACTATCAGAGTTTGTTTCTTTGCTGCTTAAAAATACCACAGCAGCACTGCTAACTCCTCTTTATCAGGAAGGGCAAACGTTTTGGGGAGAATTGTGTACTTACAGTTGTTAGTTTGTTCCTGTTAATATTTCTCCAGTTAAATAGTTAAAATACAAAATATAATGAATACATTTTAAGTTTTACTTATTATTTGAATTTTTAAAATCTTCTCATTTGATTAAGCTCCTCTGGTTAAGCAAATCAGTGGTCAGTCCACTCTGTATATGTCTTTGTGTATTTTTTTCCCTTTGTATTTACAGTGGTACCTCGGGTTAAGTACTTAATTCGTTCCGGAGGTCCATTCTTAACCTGAAACTGTTCTTAACCTGAAGCACCACTTTAGCTAATGGGGCCTCCTAATGCTGCTGCGCCGCCAGAGCATGATTTCTGTTCTCATCCGGAAGCAGAGTTCTTAACCCGAGGTACTATTTCTGGGTTAGCAGAGTCTGTAACCTGAAGCGTATGTAACCTGAAGCATATGTAACCCGAGGTACCACTGTAGTAGGTTTTTATACCCATTGCCTTGTAGGACATCTTCAAGAGAAGAAAAGGCTAAGGAGTAAGCCCTACGCAAATCTTGAGTGGAGTCCCTAAGGCGGTTGGATGGTGTCTTGCATGCCTCCTTCCAGCAGCTCCTGCAGCCAAACTGGTGCCAAACATACTGCTCTGCTTTCATTTGGATCACATTAGCCCAGGACCTCCATACATACTGCCCAGGCTTGTGCCCTGGAGAGGTCACTTCAAAGATTCGGGGAGTTGTAATCCAAAGCACTTAGATAATGGAGAAAATTTGTTTATCTCAATTGGTTTTAGTACTTCCCTGCTGCTTGTTGAGTTTATTGTTTCCCTGTTTGCAAATGTTGGAGACAGAAGCGATGGAAACCTTCACCTTTCCTATCCAGCCATTATAATAATAAGACATATGATGATTTGAACCTCCTGTGGTGTTCACGTCTGTTACAGTACTTGAAAAATTTGATGTTCTTTACATTTTGTTATGCACCCTCTCTTACATAAAATGTTTTGTAGGTAGGTGTTTGTTGAAAGCTGCACTTCTACACAGGGTTTTTTATGTCCAGGAAGCAAGCACTTTGTATATAATACCGTTGGTTTATTTATATAGCACCATCTTTTCATGGCACTTTGTTAGTCCCTAGTGAAAGGGACCTGCAACCTTAAAAATAGGCACAAGGGAAGCGACAGAGGCAGTGGTAAAATATGCAATTACTTCAATTACATATACTTGTTACAGTAAGGCATGGAGACTAGAGAGTTGTTCCAAAGTATTCAGGGAACCAGTATGTGCAGGAAGTAAGGGGATGAGGTATCACAGTGGTGTTCTGGGTGCAAAGATAAGAGGCAGCAAGGGTGGAATAATTTGAAGGACAAATGAGGATGGTAGGGCTGTATGAGCAAAGATCTCTGGTGGGAATGTATCAGGATATAAAAGCATAGAGATAGGGGAGGCAAGGCTTAGGGGTTTTAAAGGAGGTAATGTGATCAGAGTGATGAAATAAATTATCATGGCAGCAAAATCAGACAAACGCAAACATGATGAGGGCATGGATCAAAAAAAGGTGGGGTTACGAGGAAATGCTGTATTTTTCTTCTAATGTTAAAGAAGCAGCAATATGATTTTGTGATGGATTGAATATGAGGAAGAAATATGAGAGAGGAGTCAAAACAGAAATTGCTAGACAACAGTGTGAATAGCAAGGTTGTCAATACATAAGTGTGAAAAAGGAGAAGAGGGCTTGGGAAGAAAAGTAAGATTAGTGCTGTATCAAACTTCATCCCCTTCGGATGAATCTGTGTATGTAGTAAACTCACACAGGCATTTAAACCTCTGCACCCCCCCCCCAACACCACACTGGCTATGAAATCATGCCATTCCTGGTTGACACTTTCCCAGTGGCAGCAGTGCTCCTGCTGAAACCTTGGATCAGTGGCTGTCAGGCAACTTAGGTCAGGAAAGCTTGGTGGACTGCATCAGGTTCTCTGCCTTAGGTGCTTCCTCTTGTATCCATTTTAGAGACAGATAAAGTCTATGAAAACTGTTTCAAGGTAAATTTAGTATGTAAAAGGTAAAGGTACCCCTGCCCGTACGGGCCAGTCGTGTCCGACTCTAGGGTTGTGCGCCCATCTCACTTAAGAGGTCGGGGGTCAGCGCTGTCCGCAGACACTTCCGGGTCACGTGGCCAGCGTGACAAAGCTGCATCTGGCGAGCCAGCGCAGCACACGGAACGCCGTTTACCTTCCCGCTAGTAAGCGGTCCCTATTTATCTACTTGCACCCGGGGGTGCTTTCGAACTGCTAGGTTGGCAGGCGCTGGGACCGAGCAACGGGAGCGCACCCCGCCACGGGGATTCGAACCGCCGACCTGACGATCGGCAAGTCCTAGGAGCTGAGGTTTTACCCACAGTGCCACCCGCGTCCCGGTAATTTAGTATGTAAGGTGCTACAAAAACCAAGGCTTTTCTTTTTAAATAAATAATAACAAGCTCCCACTGCTCTGCACTTGAATTTTACCAACAAATATAGCATACTTTGCAAATTGACATTTCATGTTCAAGACCCAGATGAACATACATACATACACACACAAATAAATAAATAATGACCATTGGCTGGCTATTTGGCTGGCTAATGCTTTAAATGATTTCATTTAGCTTAGTTGCATACCAATTCCCACTCCAGTTCTGAGCAGTTTAAAATCATAGTTATGCTCTTTACTGTTCCCAGCTGGCTCTGTTCACAGTTGATGGGGATTCAAAAGACTCTTTCTTCTTCTACTTGCCAATGCAGAAGGTCTCTCCCATCACCCTTATTGCCACCACCTTGCTTGTGCTTGTCAGAGTTAATAGAGCCTTCTATAAATAGGTAGCAAGCTTTGCAGATTGGCCATTTCTATTAATCTTAGAAATGTTAGTAGTTTATGAAAGGTGTTTTTAGAACTTTGGCTCATTTAAATAAATAGTAAGATATTTAATTCCTCAGGCACTTAAAATGTAAGAGGCCTCAACTGATTTGTTTGTATTTGGGTGCTAAATTACTGTAAGGATTATTGTTGTATAGCCTGCTTTCAATTAAGTTCATTGGCTTTTGCCTCCCATATCAACAGTGAAAAAATAGCAGATACATTCATGCACACACACATACATACATAGATGTGTGTGCTTTAAATGGGAGGGTGTTTGAAGATTGAATGTAACAAGGTTTGTGATTGAAAAGTTGAATCAACTGTAAGAAAGGAGCAGAGAATATAGGCACAATAAACTTCTTGATATCTGTAATTTTGCCTATGATTCACTTCATTGACGATATTAGTTCATTGTTTTGTATCTGTTCTCTAGAACAAAGATATGACGGTGTACCACGTCTAAGGCACTCTTTTCCCTTCCCATTATTCTTAAGTGTTTCTCTCATGATTTTAACAGCTTAGAAGGATATAACAATTTCTCACCAAGTCCTTGTGAAAGTCAGTTGTTGAACGTCTGCTGACTGAATGGAACTTTTGTTGTAAATTTACTAACTTGAGATTTTTAGCCCACTCTCCCTTTGTGAGTAGCAATAATTTGTACTATAAGTTTCATTGTATATTAAAATTTGGCAAGTGGCATGACTGCTATCTACCACTCTCTTTTTGTTCAAGGATTAATCATATCTGTTGCAGTGCTGGCAGTTGAAATGGAAAGAAAGTTCGCCAGATGCATCCTTGCCAAGTAGGATGCGCATGTAGGCATTTGCGTATTGGCGGAAAGTTGTTTCTTCCTTGGTGTTAATGCTTTCCCAAAGTATGTGTTTGCTGAAAAACTTAAGATAAAATTTTTACATGATTTCAGATATAGGTTGGTATGGAAGAGACTTCACCGTACACAAGTATAATTGATGAGCATAATAGTCTGCCAACAGGTTATCCACACCATCAAAAAAATAGTATTTGAGAATTTATGGGGAGGGCAGGTGGGATACATTTAAGAAAACCTTATGTGGTGTTTTTCTGAACCAGTTGTAGGTATTAACATTTCTGTTTCATATTTGCATATGTAGTCAGAGATGGGAGTGACAAATGAGTGAGGGCGTGTCCTTAAAATGTAAGACACATCTTGTTTTCTGTCCGTACCTTTTCTTAGTGACAACTTTGTCCATGGACATGCTACTTTATTACTCTGTGGGTGCCATCGTTCCAAGTATATTGGACAGACCATTATTTCTTGATACTGCACAACCTTTCAGATATAGGGAGGATGCAGCAGTACCTAAACATGACTTTGGACAAACTATACTGGAAATGCTAGAAACCAGCCAACAAAAGTAATACTTCTCTTCCCAGTTTCTGTGCCAAAGCCCCACTGGGCAAGGCCTTGGAAGTGCTGGCTTGTTGACAAAGTTACCATTCTGCCAAATCAGTCTGGACTAATACTGCTGGCACTGCAGTTGGCAATCTGGCACTGTTACTAGATTTGAGAAGATATTGCCAACATTTAAAATCATCTTGGCCCCTTTATCATTGTCTCATTCAGTTTTGTTCATGCATCCTCATTGAGTTGCTTCCACCAAATCTGGCAATTTGTTGAAGCAGGCTGCAGTGCTGAAAATGTGATAAGAGTATATATCCCAGTCAATAATATTACTAAGTGGTTGCTTTGAGGTTTTAGAATGCAATGTTTTAGGGCTACCAAACTTAATTCTATAGTAGAATAAGTCATTCACATCATTTCTGGAGTACTGACTTCTCAGGCAGGTTAAAGTTAACTTTTGGTAGTGCCAGAGAGACATAATAGTATTCTGCAGCAAGAATTTTCCCTGCTTCATGGATTCTGATTGTTTTGGACTTTAGCATTGTAACAGAATCTCATTATATATTTGCGCATTTGCTTACCACATGTTCAGATGTATCTGGGTGGTAGTTAGCTTTCCCCCCTCTAAAGGTAAAGGGTAAGGGGACCCCAGACCATTAGGTCCAGTCGGGGACAACTCTGGAGTTACTGCGCTCATCTTGCTTTACTGGCCAAGGGAGCCGGCATACAGCTTCCGGGTCATGTGGCCAGCATGACTAAGCCGCTTCTGGCAAACCAGAGCAGTGCACGGAAATGCCGTTTACCTTCCCGCCGGAGCGGTACCTATTTATCTACTTGCACTTTGACGTGCTTTCAAACTGCTAGGTTGGCAGGAGCTGGGACCGAACAACAGGAGCTCACCCTGTCACAGGGATTCGAACCACAACCTTCTGGTCGGCAAGCCCTAGGCTGTGTGGTTTAACCCATAGCACCACCCGTGTTTCCCCTTTCCCCCCTCTATAACTCTGTAAATATAATTCATATGCAAATTACTAAAGTTAAATAACAATAGAAAATATAGTAATTCCCATGTTGTAGGCTTTTGTTTTTAACAGCTTTTTTATAAGTATGAAAATTATATGTAATAAAATATAATTACATTTACTTTTTATATTGTTTTCTGTTCAGTCATATTGCGTACAATGCTGGGATTTATTACCTCCCTCCACCCCATAGATTGGTGTATTTTGGTTTCTCTGTGAATGTTTCAGTCCTCAAGCACTCTGCTATTGTACTACCAGCTTTACTGTGAAACATGGACCACTTATAAAACCATCGCCAACTCCTTGAAAGAATCTATCAATGGTATCTCTGAAAAAAATCTACACATCACTTGGGAAAACAGATCAGTGTACTGGAAGAAGCGGTGGGGGGGGGGACAGTATCAAAGCAATGATTCTTCAACATCAACAGTTGGACTGGTCTTGTTGTTCGGATGCCTGATTATCGTCTTCCAAAGCAACTACTCTATTCCTAACTTTAAAATGGAAAGCATAATGTTGGTGGACAACAAAAGAGGTTTAAAGACTCTTTCAAGGCAAATATAAAAAAATGTAGTATAAACACAACAACTGGGAACACTGGCCTATGAGTGCTCCAATTGGAGAACAGCCTTTACCAAAGGTGTCGTGGACTATGAAAAAGCACAAACTCATGATGAAAAGGAGAGATGCACTAAGAGGAAGGGACGTTTGGCAATCCCCCACTGTGATCAACTTCCTCCTGGAAACCGATGTCCCCACTGTGGAAGGGTGTGTGGATCCAGAATTGGCCTCCCTAGTCACTTATGGACACACCATTAAGATTGTTTTCATGGAAGACAATCTTACTCGGCTTCAAGTGATCACCAAAGTAGAAGAAGATTAGTGTATAGAGATTCAGTATGTGAGGACTGTTACAGTATCTGTCTTCCTGCATTAATCCTTAGGAGGCTTTTTCTTTATTAATAACACGGATGGTTGTGAATCTGAAAAAGTCATAGAATATTATTAAAGTTATTAACATGTATTCGTATTTGACAACCACACCAAACATTTTTCTGCCTTGCATCAGGAGAACATAGGATCAAACTTCAAATTAAAGAAAGAAGCAAATTAATTCCTTGCTAATAACTTTTGCTTGACATGTGATCTGCTTATCTTCTGTTAAATCAGCCAGTTGTAATTAGATCACATTTCAGAGCAGCAGCATGAACTGGAACAGTGCATGTCAGCCTAATTACCAAGGAGTGAAACTTGTAGAACTGTATATGTATACCAGTGTGTCTGTTTGAATTTGACTTGAAGTTATTCCTTTTCCATGGTGCATTTAGAACAACAAATCATTGAAGCGTTGAACACCAAGGATTATTGTCTCATCTGCTGTTAGTTTATTTAGTAATTTGTAATGGAGATAATAGAAAAGAGCAAATGGGTAATAGAAAAGAGCAGAATCAAATCCTTGAAGATTAGTTGTTGTTCAAAAAATAAGTGTATGTTTGTTGTTATAATTTGCCATTTTGTGTTTTTTGATATAAATATAAACAGTGGGCAAAATGCTCAGGCAACCCTTGTAAGGTCCAGGTTTGCTTCCTGCCATATAATAATGGTAGTAGTGCCTTGGAGGAAAAATTACTGGATTGGTCTCCCCACCTAGATCCCTTGATGAGTATCGGGGTGTTCCAGATAGGGATTCCCCACTCCACAGTCACAACTGCATTTGAGTATGATGGTACTACATACCCTTCAACTTCCCTCAGATGAATATAAGGACATTTTTCACTCCCCGCCCAAAAAACCCCCCTGACTCTCTTTGACTCCACAATTCCCCCGCCCCGCCAAGCATTTCCTATCATAAGAAGGGCAGGTGCCACTACTCCTACCCCAATGAGACACAGCACACATGCACTTCACCATCTTGAATAAATCCCTTAATCCCAATTTTATTTCATTCCTTGGTAGTTTTACAAAAAGAAAACCCACGCCAGTAATTAGGCGTGGACATACAAAGCATTTTGTTTAAAAATTGAGATTCCTTGCGGTCCACTCTGCTCCCCCATTCTTTCTGCCCAGGGTAGCCCTGTCCTCTGCCAGCCCCTCCAAGCCAGCACACCACATGGGTTGCCGCAGCAACCATAGAGAGACCCTGGGATGCTCCCTTGCCACCACTCAAGACAGGCACCAGCTCATCCTCCTTCCCAAGTTTGGCAGCAGTAGCACCAGCAAGGAAAATAGGGACATTTCATATCAGAAGCCAGGATGGCTTTTGTAATTCCAGGACTATGCCTGGAAAACCGGGACACTTGGAGGGTATGGTACCAGCAGCTTCTATGAGAAACCAACTCTTGTCAAATTTCAATTGATTTGAGCTTGCAGAATGCATATGAATTAAATCTGACTTTATAAAGAAAGAAAGAACTCTTCTCCCTACCCCTCTCCCATTCATATTTTATTTCCTTTAAGTTTTAGATAAAAAAAAATGAAGTCAGAAATGCTTTGAAATACTTTCCTATGCAAAATGCCAGTCTTTTATGTTAATCTTTGAATGAAATCTTTTGTACTAAAGAAGAGGCGAAAAGTTATGGAAAAACATCTTCAAAGCTGATGCACATAGAACCCAATAGGTAGAATAAGTTATAGTTATAGTTCTCATTCGATGTCATTTTTTGAATAAAACATCCTTCTGAGCATTATAATACTAAACATCCTTTAGTATTATAATTTCTCTTTTAATTGGAGTAATACCATTCTTGCAAATGAGTGAGAGGGACCTGACTGATATTTAATATAAATGTAACAAAAATCAAAGTAATTGCTTCAGAAGGAATATAGGTGATATACAGGTGATGAGATTTTTTATCTACTTTAGTGCCTAATAACACAATCATGTACATTCTACTCAGAAGTTGGTCCCACTAAATTCAATGAGACTTATTTACAGGTAACCTAGTATAAAAGGTAAAGGTAAAGGGACCCCTGACCATTAGGTCCAGTCGTGACCGACTCTGGGGTTACGGCACTCATCTCACTTTATTGGCCGAAGGAGCCGGCGTACAGCTTCCAGGTCATGTGGCCAGCATGACTAAGCCCCTTCTAGCGAACCAGAGCAGCACACAGAAACGCCGTTTACCTTCCCGCTGGAGCAGTACCTATTTATCTACTTGCACTTTGACGTGCTTTCAAACTGCTAGGTTGGCAGGAGCAGGGACTGAGCAATGAGAGCTCACCCCGTCACGGCGATTCGAACCGCAACCTTCTGATCGGCAAGTCCTAGGCTCTGTGGTTTAACCTACAGCGCCATCCACGTCCCAAACCTAGTATAGGATTGTAAAATTACTGATTTTGCTGGGAATGGGGCTTAAAGTTAAAAATGTACAAAAGATACACCAATAATATTTAGACATGCAAGGATGTAACCTGCTTTGTCTGTTCTGTGCCTATGTTCTTTAGACTTTGGAGTTTTCTGTGTGTATGTATGAACATGTTTGTAGATGTTCTAGCTAGTCATTAAATAATCCTGATCACTTGGAATAATGTTTTAACCCCATCCCCTTCTTCAGTATTATTGGTGGCCTGTTACCAATAATAGTGGAAGTGTTCCTCACAAACATTTCCATTGATATATAATTTTATGGTATTACTCCCAAAAAAGTGATGTTATGAGCCATTAAACCTCGGAAATACACTTTTCCCAAAAGATTTCCACAATTTTGGCCGCTGGTATAAATGCACATTGCTATCTTTTAATATCCACTTTATTACTTTTGTGTGCAGAATCCTAATGCTGGAGTTCTGAACTAAAAGATGCTGAGAACCTGTCTAATCCATTAAAGCACTTCAGAAGGTGCTTATGCTTGAGAAATTCCACTGGAGTCAAGACTAATCATGTGCAAAGAGATGTTTATGCCTTGCTGCTCCATCAGATGAAACCACCGTATTTAGCAGTTTGTTTCAGGAAAGAGACTTTGATTCCTGCTTCTTCACTTTTTATATTGTATACTTAATTCACCCATATTTATCCTCTGATTACCAATACTGTAAAGGCAGGTATTCACAAGCAATGAGTGGTCGGGTTGATGTTTCTCTCATAGAGCTATAGACAAAAGCAGTCATATTTTGGGCCTGCTAGTGGTAACACCCTTGATTTAGAACTCTCTCCTCAGTGAGGTATACTTAGCTGGGTCCCAGATTAGTTTCCTCAGACTAAGAAATACCTTCTTTAAAAAAGAGGTCTTCCATCACTCATTCGGGATGGTTTGTTTTAAAATCTTAATGTTGATATATAGCTCTCACATCATAGATCTGTGGGAGGAGAGTAAAGGAGGGGTATTTTAATTAGTATTTTATTAGCATTATTTATTAATACTGTTTTTAGGATTTTTTTTAAATGTACGAATGCTTTATATTTTGTAAGACACTGTAGGTATCCTTTGTGGACTGAGTGTCGCGTGGTAAAAGCAAATAACAGAAAAGTCAGTGGAGGTGGATCTACTAGGAGTTTGCAGATAGTGGGAGCAGTTCAGGAGATTTTTGAAGCTGTGTTCCTAGAAAGTTTATCAGAGATTCAGTGATGGGAATCAGCTTTCCTGAAAGGGAGCTTGGCCAGTGTCCACTGTTGTTGATTTCCTCTACATTGCACAGCCTCAGGTGTGTTTTGGCTGCGTTCTAGGCTGTTTTAATTTGCCTGCTGTAAACCCTTCACAAAGCCTAGCAGGATGGCCCCGTGCCCAGGACAAACTGTTTGCCTTAGAATGCATTTTAGGGGGCTTGGCAGCACAAAGGGAATTGTTTCTTTGGAAAATGGTTAGCCTTAGGGGAGTCTTTGGAAGACAAATCATTGCCAAAAATAGGAAGTGAGCATCTCTGAAAAGGAGATAGATTGGCTAACAATACAGCAGTGGGGAAAAACAGGTAAAGCAGTCAAAACAACTTTTTAACTCTAATGCATGGAAGTGTGAAATGTAATACAATTGGAATAAAATCCCTACCTCCCAGCTAGTCCCCCTCCCCATTTTTTTCCTTACTAAGACAAGACTTAGTTGCTATGGTAGCCTATGGCAATTTTGCAGTGATAGAGAGGAATTGCGTGTGATTAGCCTAGCTACAGAAAATCCACATAATCCACAATATGGCTTCCTATATGAAAGAAAGCAACACAAGCTGTAAATTTATAGGTTTGCAAATTGAACTTGTTGACAGAATAAACTTTCCTTTTCATTGAAGTTAATGAAAAACAACAAACAGAAATTCATCCAGAAAGAAAACAGTAATAAATGTTACATCAAATCACAACAAATTATTACAACTATAACAACTTCCCCTCAATCCATCATGCATCTACCACTTATTTTTTCTAACGCACTATCCATTAAAGACTTATTCTCCTATAAGTATCCACATCACATAAGTCATTCAAGGCCTGCCATTGACATCATATTATTACAATGTTCCTTAAGGTATTTTTTGTACATGTCCCATTCTTTAATAAATGTCTGTTCACTATGACCTCTCAGTTTCCCTGTCATTTTTGCCAACTTGGTGTATTCTAACAGTTTGCCACTCCAGTTTAGTCGGGGGAGTTTCCCCTTTCCAATTTGTGGCGATTAATATTCTTGCAGCTACCAGAGCATACAAGAATATTCCCCTCACTTTTTTTATGTACGTATATCTGTGTCTAGTATCCCCAGGAGGAAGGCTTCCAGTTTTTTTTTAATATAAGGGAGATCTTGAACATCCTTTTGAGCTCGTTATAAATTAAACCCCAAAATTCCTTAATTTTGTTATGGGTCCACCACATATGTAGCACTGACACTTCCACTTCCCCACATCTCCAACATTTACTTGAATTGTTTTTATACATCTTAGATAATTTTAATGGTGTTAGGGACCAGCGGAATCACATCTTCATAAAATTTTCTTTCAAGGCATAACATGCGGTGAACTTCATATCTACCTTCCATTGCTTTTCACAAGCATCCATGGGGGGATGTAACCAAAATCTTGAACCCATTTAACCATTACTGATTTTACCGTAACGGTTGTCATGCCCTTCCAGATCGAAGAGGTCTGTATTTTGTAGTATACACCATTCCCTGATCCAGGATAGGCAGGCCGCCTCGTAGTAGAGTTTCAGATCTGGCAGGGGAAATCCCCCTCTTTCTTTAAGATCAATTAATAATTTATGCTTAATCCTGGGCTTTCCCCCCTGCCAGATATATGTTGTTGCCAATCTTTGAGGCAATTGTCTGAAATAGGAAAAGTATTTATGGTAAAACATTCATTTTGATGGTGGATATCCCCTCCCAAAAAAAACAACAACATAGTTTTAATCTGCTCCAGATTTTTTTAATCTCCATAATTATCTTGAAATAGGTTGATATTTTTAACCGAGATCCATATTCCCAAATATTTTGCCTTTTTACAAATCATCAAGTTTGAAGCTCTTTCTGAATCAGCTCTCTCCTGTGCTGTTAGATTCTTAACCAGGAGCTTTGTTTTAGAACAGTTTAGCTTGAACCCCACCACCTGCCCCAAATAAACTTTTGGGTTCTCTGTCATAATGATGAGATCATCGGCGAACGCCTTTAGTTTGAATGCTTTCTCTCCTAATGTTATTCATTTTATATTTTTGTCCTCTCTTATTCTCCCCCCCCCAGCACTTCTATTACCAGAATGAATATTAGCGGGGATAGCGGTCACCCTTGCCTTGTCCCTTTTCTTATTACAGTCTTCTGTAATGTTACCATTAATAATGATCTTAGCCCATTGGCTGCCTCTTCGATGTTCCACTTGAGAATGTGAAGTTGGAATCTTGCATTCACCCATGATATAGTGCATCCACTTCACATTCTCTTTCAGAATGGTAAACTTTATTTATTAATTTTAGCCATGCTCATAAATTCTTGTAGCTTTCATGAATTTAAGAACATTTAGGAGCTTGGGCATTACCTAAACTCTCCTTTTTCACAACTTGGTTACTTCCTTCTCCCTCCCTTGATATGTAAAATAGTTGAGTAGTTCTTGCTCACTGGATTATACACACTAACTTTTGTGAGGCCAGTTAGGCTTTGTCTAGTTATTTTATGTTTTAGTGCAGAGATTTATTGTGTGTTTCTGTGAGCTTTCCTTGTATCTGTAGAATGTTGTCAGAACTTTTGAGTGTCCACTCAAAAGGGCTTGTGCAAGTATGGGTTTTCTGTTCGTTTGCATTAATTGTCTGGGAATAGAAATAAACCAGAAAATGATTTTAATTACTTAGGGTTGCCATATTTCGAGAAGTGAAAATCCGGAGTTGTTGAGTTTTTTTAAAGGAAATTCACCAAAATGGGTTGCCACACATCCAGATTTCCACCCGGACACTGTTTACAATGGCTGAATCCCAGCAATATCCGGGAAATTCCAGGCGTATGGCAACCCTAAATTACTTACCTTCTGTTTTGTTTCATATAAAAAAGCAAATTAATACCAAGAGGGATTTACGCAACCCAAGAATGTACAACATTCTTTTAAAGATCTATATGTTGTATACCTTTCATTAAGTAATTCTAAGAAGTATTGACAATTTCATATTCATCTAATAAGACAAGTGTGTTTGTGTCTAGGATGGAATTGTTGCTCAGAAAGCTAAAATCAGGGATTAACTTAATATTCGTTTTATCTACTCCTACATTTTGTGATCTAGTACTTAATCTTGTTTTTAGTCATTTGGGACATTGAGCTAATGTTACAAAGGGGAATGTAGCTGTATCTTTAACCTGAGCAAAGATAAAATGCAATAGCAAAATACAGGTCATTTCAAAACAGCAGAGTCTGCTAACCAATGAGATTATTTAGTAAACCATGCATGACAGTGTTCTTAGAGTCATAGCTTTCTGTTGGGTTCCAGGATTGTGTAAGCAGCTGAAACTAACACATCTGATAGGTTCAGCTTTTCCTGTTCAAGTTGTGCAGTACTGGTAGCTGCCTCAATCTCTTCAGTTGGGATATTTTCATGCCCTGCCTGTACAGTGCCTGATGAAGTATCTGCAGTATCTGGGGCTCAATATCTGTCTTCTGCTTTTTGAAGTAGTTGCAGATATCTATAGCTAGACAAATAAAACCAGTCTCTCTAGCAACCTATATGGAAAACCTTCATGCCTTTCTGTCAACCTTCAAACCAATCAAAATGATAAGTTTCTGTTTCCTAAGAAAATGATTTTTGCTACGATTTTCTGAGAGCCTTGCAAGCACTTTCAGTTTTTACTCTTCTGGGCTAGTTTTATTCTTGGCCACAGCTTCTCCTTGCTCCTCAGAAAGCATGATCGGGTCCAGCTGCAGCTCCAAATGCCTCATCTGATCACAAGAAGGCATAACTCATTTGCTTATATTATCATTGTTAAGGGTTTTCAAATTTTGCAACATTTGCAGAAGCATCATCATTAGAGCAGAACAAGCAGCATTCATCTGAACTGCCTACTGGCTCCCAGAAAAGTGCAGTGTCTGGCAACCAGCCTCAACAGGGGTTGTCTCAGAGATCATTTTAAACCTCTTGTTGACTGGCTGGATGTGTGTGTATCTGTGTACATTAAAACAAATGCATTTAGGACTCCTGGGGCGTGGGGTAAGACTAGCTGATTATTTCTGTGATGGTTCCCTGATTGTTTCACTTGGCATTTATTTGTTTGTGGTTTATGGATTGTATGTTTGTGGGAGATTTTCTGTTGTCTAGTTGTTTTGCTCTTATGTTTGTGAGCAGTTCCCCCGCACGGGGCACTGAGCGGAAGGGATGCAAAATCAAGAAGATATATAATTGAGAAGATTCATTTGGGGGTGCCAATATTTGGCCTTTGTCAGGGCGCCATATTACCAAAGATTACCAAAGTCTCAACCCCTGGCATAGGTGTAGATATTCAGAGTTCTTAATGTTTCTTTGCTTATTTTTCTTTGGTAGGGAAAAAAAATCTGTCTATCTATTAGTGCATAAACCTGTAATGTCTCTAATCTCTATTTTTGTGTGCCCTGTAATTTCTGTTTGCCAGTGATATGTGTATTGCTGATCTGTTCATCTGCCTGTATTAATTTGGCTGTGACTATAGGATTAGCCTCACTGTAGTGAAATCTGCTGCTGTTGTCCTGCAAATTCTGCCAACTGGACCCTCATTATACTAAACTTGTCCCGTATTTATTGCGGTCAGCACATTTTCCATAGCGCTTGAAGCCGAGAGCTTAGCAACTATTTGTTTACTTATTTCAAAGAACATTGTTACAGTCTAGACAGCATTACTGGAATGAAGTAATGCTGCCTTGATTATGCCATGTGAATGACAAGCAGAAAACAAAATATGAGGGGAAAAATTGAAAATTAGTTTCTGTGCATTTAGTGCAATTTACTTGCAGGAAAAAATTGCTAGCTTCTTATTAATACTCCTAATTAATACTCCTAAAAATAAATAATAAATTCCAGAAGAATAGTTCGGTAGTGTGCAGTTGAGTGGTTTGCTTCCTTGGAAACTAACATACTGTTCTGACTTTTGGCTGTGAAATCTCAGGCCATAGAGTATCAGTGGCCAACTACTATTGGGACAAGTGTGGCATAAGTCAATTTTTAAAAAGATATTAAGACTAATGTGTGCTGTGCTACACATGGCGCTCACACTGTATATGTGCTCTATGCTTTGGAGGGTTCTGCATTTTGTCTATTGAGTCAGGATTTAGGGAAAAGTGCAGTCCTGACTATATCTATAGGTCCTCCTGTTCCTGCTCCAGCAAACCCCTACTGCCTGTAGGATCTGTGCCATGATGGTCCATGCTAAAGTATATTTCATCACATACATACAGTGGGCCTGTGCATTTAATAATGTTGGCTGATTCTTCCTGCAAAAGCATGTGTCTAGGATTTAAATGAAGCCTGGGCTCGGTGCCAGGGCTTTCACAATGATGTAATAGTTGGGACATTTTTTCCTGTACTTCCATACTGTTTTGAGAGGACAGTCTGGGCATGTGCTGATTTGTTCCCACATAATGAATAATCATGGTTGGTTGTCACATATATGAGTTTAGGAGCAGGGTTTTCAGGTCAGTTTTCAAAATAATGCTTGGTGCCAAAGAATGCTTCTATGTTACGGAAAATAGTAGTATTGTCCTAGGCTTTTATGTTAGTTTTAGAACTTGCAAACCAGCACAGAATGGAAATCTACTATAAGCAAGTTAAAGAATGGATTAAAGAACATAATGTGAAGATACATGGACTACAGAGTATAGCTCTGCTTTAACTGTTGCTATGGAAATGATTGTTGCAGGTTTTTGGGATACGTGCAAGGAATTGGAGGCCGAGGAAAGGAAGGGAGGAGAAGAATTTCAAATGTATAGAATGGAGTGAGGCCTCTGTGCAAGTTGGCTGATCCTTATTCAATTGGATTTGGAGCAGGGGGAGGCAGTGGGGGGAAGCTTGGGGTAATTAATGTGTCAATTTCTATAAGTGAAACCACTGCAGCAAACAATATTTCCTCCTTGGCACTTACATGGGAACTTATTTAGTGAAGGAGTACTTTTGTAGTATGGTTGCCAGTTAAGATATTCAGAAAATAACCAGGATGGGAACCTCAGGTTTGAGGATAAAATGTGGCTGCCTAGGCTTCTCTTTCTAACCATAAAGATTGCCCTGAGAACTCTGGACCTTAATGCTGGGAACAAAAACAAGCAGCTTTTTTGAGGAGCGGGGTGGGTGGGTGCAGGATGTCAATTTAATAAGCTTTTAAATTCAGGCGCTTTTATCTCCTTCTTATTCTTTTCTACACATGTCTCCCTTGTAAGGCAGTTATCTTTGTAATATCACATTGGACATGGTAGTTCAATATTTACAGTAGTTTACAGATGTGAAAGTCAAGTGCAGTGATCAAGTGTCTTATCAGATGATACACAGGGAAATGACAAGATGGCAAGGAACTGAACAGAAACCCATAAGTTCTTGTAATAGGGCTAGACTGCCTTGACTGACAGAAGAAGAGAATATTTGCTTTGCTTTTGTTAATTTCATTGAACTTTAACAAAATGCAAAACTAGACTGCAGTATTGAATTGAAAAGGCTCAGATATGAAAATGAAATATTGAGATCGCCCCAGGCAAGAGAACCACACAGCAGACTGTATTCCAGCACTTCACAGAACTCTTAATTCATATATGGGTATGTTTACAAAACTCCACATACATAAGCTTGGCTGTCACAGAGTTAACTGGGAATGCAAAAGTTCAGATTCTCAGGGACTTTTGGGCTAGCAGACCTTCATCACCTTGGATGTGTTTTGGCACAATGTTGCATAGCCTGGGCTTGTAGCAGTGATTCTTGTAGCCTGAAATTATGAGTGCAGTAAATGTACAAGGACACCAAAATCAATCTGAAGTTCAGTTCCTATTAAAAAGAGGAACAGTTGCTATGTTGACATTTCTGGCATCTACACTGGAGTAAATAATATGTGGGAATGATAAAACACTGTAATGCAAGGCTGATTTAGTTGTAAACAGAGTGTTAGACGTTTCAGCAATAGCAGGTCACTGTTGGTGTAAATTTGCTTTTTCAACTCTTTTGTGTAACTAAGGAGGGGAGACAACTTATTTAGAATATTTTTTGTTGGTGTAACAGGGTTTAAGTCTTAAGAATATATTGCCTGGTATGGCTGTTTTCTCTCTGCATATTTCCAGTAAAACTCATCTGTTGCTCTGGTCAAGTTTTTTTGCGTTTTTAAAAATCTCTGGTTAGTTTTTTAGAAGCAAAGTTTTTGGCCTGCACTAAAAGAAAGCTGCTTTTACTCTATCTCATAATATCTTTGATGGTTCTGTTAACATGCATATGTCTCCTCCAGAAGTTTTAGAATTTGCAGAACATTGTTTGAAGCCTGTAGTCACAGTGGGAGTCTATATAGTCAAGCACTAATTAAATCTGGGAAACATTTGCCTAAGCAAGCTGACTTTATACCATTAACATTTTTGCTGTCATTCACAACTCAGAATCTGCCAGTTTTGACACGAAATGGTTGCTTTACAGCCTGAGAGTCTAATCTTCTGAATTGGCTTCCAATAGTGCTCTGCACTAGCTTTGCAGGTGGTAGAGAGTTAAGAGAGCTGAACCAGATCAGTGACAATTTTTAAAATGTTACGTCCAAGAGGCTTATGTAGAATAGGCAAGAAGCTACAACCAATAACATTTTCTGTTTTGGTTTACTGTGCTTGCCATTTGGCAAGCCAGTTTGCTGAATATTTTGCCACAAGGGCCAGAGGTCTTGGCAAAGTGCAAGTTCATCCTTATACTCTACATTCTTTCCTAGCACTGGGACAGAGATAATTGACATGTTGTGGAATAGATGATATGGCACTGACTCTAATTCCCTGTCATTGCCAAACCTTTGATCCTTAAAAAGTTGTGCTGGCCTAGGTCCCATTTAAGAAGGGTATGACCTTCAGCTTGTGGAGTTTGTTATCGCCTGGGTTGTAAATTGGTTTATAGATAATTATTGCACTGTGAAATTAAGTCCTCAATTTGCTCCATAAAACAAGAATTGCAGGAAAGTAGCAGTAAACTTCCTCATTCTCTCCTGCCAGTTCCTCCTACCAAGCTTAGTAGACCAACTGTGCAGTGACAGTGATTGTCTCCCCATGGCCACTTTAAAGACATTAAGTGAATGGCTCTAGGTTGGATGTTAACCATTAGCATGCAATGTCTGCTGCCCCCAGCAAGTGTTCTGGTTTCTAGCTGCAGCAATTTCAAAATGCTAGTGATACTCTTGTCTTCTCTGTCTCCCTACCCTCTCAAAAAAACATGGACTGTGATTTATGGCCAAAGTTAGAGATAGGGAATTAAGTCCGCACTTAATTTTGAAAGTGGGAATATGGTGTGTATTCAACTAAGTTTTACTCAGAGTAGCCCCATTGAAATTTATGAACATGACTAAGTTAGGTCCATTCATTTCAGTGGGTCTGAGTGAAGCTGTTGAATACAACCCATTTTTTTTTTTTTTTTTTAGAAGCTCAGTGGCAAAGGAACAGTATTATTAGAGTGAGACAGGTTTTCCCCTCTATCCTACCTGCCTGTGAGGCAAAAAAGAACAAACTTCAGTGCATCCACTTCCAGGCCACTCACAACTCGTAACAGCATAGGTTCATTATTACTCTTGAGATATTTGGTCACCTTTGGATTTTACTTTTGCAGGCCTCCTGACAAGATCGATATGAAAAATCGACTGAAAACACTGGTTCTCTTGTAAACAGAGTTTGAAAGAGTGAGATCCTCAAAAATTTCACTGCTAACAGTATACAGTGGAGAGGTCGTGTCCTGTGTGGGGTAACATGCCTAGGACAACATTCACCTAAGCAGAAGAATTAACATGTATGTGCAATATAGAAAAGCGGAAGCTACAACTGATGATAGGATTTGCTAAATGGTTAGAAATTCAGGCCAAATGCTGTGCATTTGTTTTCTAACCTGTGAATGTAGATCCTCTGATAGACCTGAGTCCCATTTTGTTTTTTCATCTGTCACTGTTTCCCACTTCTATATACTATTAATCTAGTTATCATTGCCTTCTAATAATAGAAAGCACTCCTGGTGACCATTCACAGGGATTAGGTTTTGATCTTGGAATCTCTTTAATAGGACTGGGTTGTTTTTTGTTTTTGTTGTTGTTTTTTGGTTCAAGGGTGGTAGTGAGGGAGATATGAAAGATTCAACTATCATGGAAAAATTGGGGAAGGTAGCTTTTAAAAATGTTTTCACATTAAGCAGCCAGCCCATTAAGACATTTCTGCATCAGTTGAGTGCCCCCATTGTGATTGGATCATATTTTCACTTCTACATTTCTTTCAGGGGGTGAAGGACATTCATTAGTTTATCCCATTTTATTCTCACAACAACCCTCTGAAATAAGTTAGACTGAGAGTGAGTGACTGGTCCAACGTTACCTAAGAAGCTAACTGATGAGGAAAAAATTGAATACAGTGGTACCTTGGGTTACAAGCACCTCAGGTTACAAACACTTCGGGTTACAGACTCCCCTAACCCGGAAGTACTACCCTGGGTTAAGAACTTTACTTCAGGATGAGAACAGAAATTGCATGGCGGCGGTGCGGCGGAAGCGGGAGGCCCCATTAGCTAAAGTGGTACCTCAGGTAAAGAATGGTTTCAGGTTAAGAATGGACCTCCGGAATGAATTAAGTACGTAACCAGAGGTACCACTGTGTAGGTTTTCTCAGTCTGAACACTGGTTTAAAAGAAAGAAGGCTGTTTCTGTTTAAGATATTTGTTTGCTGCTTTCTCATCAATAGCATGGCTGCCTATGCAGCGAAGTGTTCATTAAATCATGAGTACCTGTTTACTCATAAATTTTGTAAAATTCTAATTAATGTCAAGTTATCTTGTTCTTTGAGGAAATTAAAGGATTAATTGCAATCTAAATGGGAAGGTTAGCTGCAGTCAAAGGAGATTATTTTTTTCAATTTAGTAGTAATGACTGTCCAGAATTGTTTCACATGATCTAACAGAGGTGGGTAACACACCCCATGCATTCTTGATTTCATGTTTTGAACTCCAAAGTCCTCTGAGAGAATCAGATGAGGCATTGCTCCCTTTTCCTCTAGGGCTCATACTTGCCATTAGCTCTTCCCTTCGATAACAGTATTTCCCATCTTCAGGTAGGTAGCCGTGTTGGTCTACCGCTGTCGAAAATAATAATAATAATAATAATAATAATAATAATAATAATAATAATAATGTCAAGTAGCACCTTAGAGACCAACTAAGTTTGTTCTGGGTATAAACTTTCGTGTGCATGCACACTTCTTCAGATACCAGATACTTCTTCAGATGCTTCAAAGCATTTTATTTATTTAACCAACATGGTTTGCTCATTAGGTCATGTATGTCATCATAATTGTCTGTACCTGGAAATACTGAGGGTTCAAGATCATTTGTGGGACGAGGGCAATTGCTGTAAAAGTAATGAATCTCTTCATGATTTTCTTTTCCCTGTGTTCGTCACATATATTATTCTGTTAATTCACAAAACTAAAAATTTATTACTTCATCCTGGAGCTGCTCAGTTAAATATTGTATTGATATTATAAATTCTTTACAGTGACAGTGACTATATTAGCACTGGGATAGAGTCCAGCAGAGGAAGGTGAGGTGGATCTACACCATTTTCTGCATTTGAATGAAGATTAGATGCCTTTCTGAATGAGAGGCAGTGGCCAAATTCAAGTTAATGGGGCCTGATACTGTAATTACTGGAGGAAATTCAATCTTCTATTGGAATCCATTCTGCTAGCTATGCTTGAACTGCAGAGCCAATATTGCTGGTTGTGATATGCATTCCTTTTACTCTCAGGGATTATGGAGAGCGCATTTGGAGAAGTGTAATAGACCCCTTCTATATCAAATGGATTGCATGAAGAACTTCACAGGCGATTTCTTCAAAAGCGTTTGAGTACTTTTCTGACACCACTAGGGAGAAAGCTTTAGGCATTTATTCAAAAGTGTTGTCCTCTGGATTGTGAAGTAGTTCAGTTGGTTGAACAGTATTATGAAAATGACTGAATGAAGAATAAGCTATTAGAAAATCAGGGATATAATATCCCCCCCCCCCTTTGTGGTAAGTAAATGCACAATTACAGTACTCAAGTTCCTTTTCCATCTCTTGCCAGATTTCCCAATATTAAGTCTCCCCCTGTTTATTTATTTATTTATTTATCTATCTATCTATTTTACATAGCTTAATACATTGATTATACAGTCCAATATTAGTGTGTGTGTGTGTGTGTGTTTTGTTTGTTTTCTCTACAGGCAAAGGCCTTTGTTATATATTTTAGGACACCTGATGCAGCTAGCTAACATGATTGTTGCAGTCTCTCACTAGTTTTTTCTACTGAAAACATATGACATGCATGCATACATATGTAAGCAGTTTTCAGTGTGTTTTGGGCTGCCTAGCCCAAGCAAGACTGGTAATTGCTTCCTCCACCATGTTGTACGAATCATTCTTGATGGAAGACAAGAAATCCTGGATTTCCTTTTTTTTCAGGGCAAATGTTTCAAGTCCATATGCTTAATCTGCAGTTTAGAGTCCCCCCCCCCCCTTTGTTCCGGGTAGTGGAAAAAAGACAACTACAAATCTTAACTATGACTGCACAGGCATTGATTTAATAATTTTTATATTTAAGAATAGTTTGTAGTCCGAGCTGTAGAAGTAAAATGCTAGCAAAGTCAGTGTGAGTTATGTGTGACACATATGCCATTTGTAGACGTCATTCCTGCCCAGGGCTAGTGTACTGCAGCTTTGCCCTTTTTTATTTTATTCCTAAACTGTGATTATGTTGCTAGGTTTTATCTCTTGTGCAATCTCAAATTATCTATTTTCTACATAACCTTTATGGTAACATCTGAAAAACACTATTGTTAAGTCCGTCTGTTTTCAGGTTGACCAAAACTGGTCCTTGGTTGCCAGTGATCCCACCCCCGCCCCCGTGTATGTGTGTCATGTGTGTTTATTATTTAAAGCTAAAGTGTGGCAGTCACTTGTTTCTTGGCATGTGCCTGCACCAAAGTAAGTCTTCAGGTCAGTGTTATTTCTGTTCTTCTATTAACATTACAGTGGTACCTCGGGGTACAGACGCTTCAGGTTACAGATGCTTCAGGTTACAGATTCCGCTAACCCAGAAATAGTACCTCGGGTTAAGAACTTTGCTTCAGGATGAGAACAGAAATCACGCGGCGGCGGTGCGGCGGCAGCGGGAGGCCCCATTAGCTAAAGTGGTACCTCAGGTTAAGAACAGTTTCAGGTTAAGAACAGACCTCCAGAACGAATTAAGTTCTTAACCCGAGGTACCACTCTATAGAAATCATTTGAAAGGTTATAAAACTTAAAAGTATGTAAAAAAGTATGTCAAAACCATGAAGTTTAGTGGTGCAATACATCCATTGGAAATATCTGCCAGAGTTGCACCAATTTTTTTCTGTGGCTAAAAGACAGCTTGGGCCCCCTCTGTCATCTCCTGGGGGGGTTGCACTGCTTGTCAGTGAATAATGAGAGGTGCTTACAAGCAATGTGTGTTTTCTTGATATGTTTCTTGAAGCTTGCTGCCTTTCTTTTCTCTAAATTTCTACCTTCATTTCTGTTACCTCTGCTTGTCTCTTCAACAATCCCACAATCCCCCCCATATATCTTTGTTTCCTTCTTTCCCCATCATTCTCTCTGCCCCCCCCATCTCCTTCCTATTTGTAACTGAGTTCTAATTGTATCTGTTTCCATACATCACTGTGATATCCATAATAGGATTCATTATTTGGTTGAATACAAATTGATTAACCTCTTTAGTTGTTTGTCTTTAGGTTAGACAGCACACCCCTGGGGTATGCAAAGTTGTTTTCTAATATTTATAATCCTTTATATGAGGTAGCTATGTAGCATTTTATAGTACTTAGAAAGGATTTTGTGCTAGGTAAAAGACTGCAGAGAACTGGCAGAATTTTTTTGGTCCTATCTATTATTATTATTTATGGGATGCGAGTGGCGCTGTGGGTTAAACCACAGAGCCTAGGGCTTGCTGATTGGAAGGTCGGCAGTTTGAATCCCCGCAACGGGGTGAGCTCCCGTTGCTTGGTCCCTGCTCCTACCAACCTATCAATTCGAAAACACACAGTGCAAGTAGATAAATAGGTGGGAAGGTAAATGGCGTTTCCGTGCGCTGCTCTGGTTCGCCAGAAGCAGCTTAGTCATACTGGCCACATGACCCGGAAGCTGTCTGCGGACAAACTCCGGCTCCCTCGGCCTGTAGAGCGAGATGAGCGCCGCAACCCCAGAGTCATCCACGACTGGACCTAACAGTCAGGGGTCCCTCTAACTTTATTATTATTATTTATTAAATTTATATACCAACCTTCATCTGAGGATCACAAAGCGGTTTACAGGATATGTCTGTTCAGACATAAGAAACCATGACTGTTGTTACAAAAATGAAGCTGCATAAGCCTTCGTCTTGCTCTCCTCCCCTCCCCTTCTGTGTATATGAGTAGAAGGGCAAAAGCACCCAGCCTACAGCTCTGTTGGTAGAGCACGAGACCCTTAATCGCAGGCTTATGGGTTTCACCCCCAACATTGGGCAAAAGATTCCTGTGTTGCAAGGAGTTGGACTAGATGACCCTTGTGGTCCCTTCCAACCCTGAAATTCTATGATCTATTTTTGAACCAACTGCAGTTTCCCATTATGTCTTAATTCAGGGAACTGTGCTTGCTTTTAAAAGCGGATAGTTAGAAAACCTAAGTATCAAACCACAGCACTTGTGCAGACTTATTTTCATAATAACAAATCATGGATTATTGTTAAACATCTGAACAAGACCTTTTCTTTGGATGGGTTTATCTGAACCAGTGTGGTCTAGATGGGTCAAATTGTACTTAAGTCAAGAATTTAATGGTAAAACTAAGCTACATACTTCTGACTAGGTCTATCATCTTCACTGATACAAATGGAAAAAGTGGCGTACATAAAAAGGCTTGCCAAGGGACTCTGGATATTAAACTATGAACTTTGTGGCCTAGATAGGAGACCTAGCCTGATGTAGTTGCCATAGATCTTCTATGCTGAATCTTCTTCATACACAGATAGAAACAGGCATATGCAATAGCATGATGCTTCTGGACTGGTCAAACTTTGTATAGGGACTTGACCTTCAGCTGGATGCATAGTTCACTTAGCACCAGATTTCTGCTTCTATTTGGACACCCTCTGGCCTCTAGGCTAGATTTGGATACAGCCACTCAAGACTCCAACAGAGTACAGTAATCAAAATGGCTGCAAAGATGACCCAAAGAAAGAAAGTAGAATATATTGTAAACTGAAAGAGCAGTTGAAATTACTATTTTTTTATTCAACACATATTTACTATGCTACACATCAACTTCAAAAATGCTTCCTTAAATGTAAATTTTTGATGTATTTTTTTCACAAAAAGTTTGTTAATTATAGCTATGGAATGGAAAATGAGTTCGTATTCACTGGAACCAGCCCTAAGTCAACAATAATTTAAGTTGCTATCATTGTCATCAGACTTTTAGGAAACTAGGAGACACCATCTTCTCAGTGTCTTACGGGATTTTTATTTTATTTTTAAAAAAGAATCTGGCTAAAAAGACCCCAACAACACATTTGTAGAAATGTTGTCTTACTGATTCAAATCAGAAATAACTCTTATGGGGAATGTAAACCATCTCGGTTGTTGTTGTTGTTCCTATACATAATTAGTAAATGTAACCCCTTTCTAGCTTGAGTCTTGATTTAAGTTCTTAGTGATATGCAACTATATACACAGGTTTAGAATCATAATTGACTGATTTATTGTTTTCTTGCTCTAGGGAGCATGACTTCTGCAACTTCACCTATCATATTAAAATGGGATCCCAAAAGTTTGGAAATCAGGACCCTTACTGTGGAGAGACTGTTGGAGCCACTAGTTACACAGGTAAGCACAGCATTAGCTGCTATTCTGTTTGTTTAGTCATACTTTACATAATTTTCAGTATTTATAGTATGGTGGCAGCATTGTTAACTCATGAATGCAAGACAGAAAGACAAGGTAGGTTAAATATCTTTAGCTGAAATAGTTGTACAGTATTGCACATTTTTCAGGCTTCACCAACATTTTGATTCTGAGGGAGAGGGTGAGCAAAATTTCAAGTCAGATAGAATAATGTTCTGAATTATGATGGGTGGCCTTCATTTGTCAGGTTTTCTTTGTCACAACTAATCATATCATATACTAAAATGTGGATAGTAATTTAGCATTAAGAAGATGAAGAAAACCTTCAGTACATGATATGAATGTTAATGATGGTTGCATGTCTAAATAGTTCAATATCATCCATAGTTGTTTGCTTGCTGCCATAGTTATCAGAAGTGTTCAATTGACAAAAACCTTTTGTTTAAACATGTTGTGATAAGGCTTTTCCATGTTCATTCAAGTTACAAAATGGTGGGAGATTGCATCTGTCAATGGCCACACTTTTAACAGACGTCTGCTGAAAACCTTTATATTCTGACAGGCTTATTCAGGCAATTAAAAATACATTTTTCTATAATAGTTAAACGATTTTTTTATCGAATGCTTTTATGTATAACTATTGCAATCTACTCTGATATTTTTTATGACTAGCGATATATATTTTTTTAAATAAAAAAATAGAATGAATTATAAATGAGTATTATATAGTAGCCTAACTTGTGGTTTAACTTTGCCAGTACTTAGGAACTAGCTTGCTGTCAGAAGCAGAGCAGTCCCAGATCTGTATGTTCACTGGAAGCTACCATTCCACATTACAAGTACCCACCTGGCAACCAGGGCCATCCCTGTGAAAGGATACAGTTTGGATGGCCCTTGAGAGACTGCTGCCTCTTGAGGACTTTGTCCCCTTGCCTCCACATCTGTGAAAACTTAAGCTGCAAGCTCTTTGAGGTTCAAGCCTATGTTTTGTGCATTGTTCGCATGTGAAGTCCCATGTATATTGTAGTTCTATATAAATAATAATATTGCTATTAATTTTCCTAGGTTTTTTGTGGCTTACTAACATATGGCTACCAGATTTTTTTCAATGAAGCTGGGGACACTTTTTTAAAAAAAGTTACATGCTTTATTATCCCTAATTACATCTATACTTCAGCTGTTTTGCTGTCTTGAGAAGTCCGGAGAAGAGAGAAACCTGGGGGGTGGAGTTGGAAGCAGAGTTTGAGAATACGACTGTTGGATGTTCATGGAATCACAGATTTGGAAAGGACCTCTGAGGGGCATCTAGGCCAACCCCCTGCAATGGAGGTACCTCAACTCAAGCAGCCTCAACTTAAAATAACTTAAGGCTTCCCTGCTCCAATTTGATTTCTGCAGTTACCGGCCGTCAGGGACATGGTCTCGTTCACGCTCTCTCAGCTGCTCAGCTCTGCCACCGCTCCAGCTGGCCAAGGGGATCAAAGTCATCTCACCCCTCCGCACCTTGCCCAGCAGAGAAACCATGCCACTTGTGCCCCTCCTGGGCAACTGCGCACCACCCACCCATGACTCCCGAGCCTCCCCCAATCTCCTGCCCCCTTCCCCCTTTGTTTTGAGAGTTTCACAGTGTTCGAAAGAAGAGCTTTGCACATTGCCCAGCAGAGAAACCGTGTACCTTGCACCCCTCCTGGGCAACGGCCGTCCACCTGCAATCTCTCAAAACGAAGGGGGAAGGGGGCAGGAGATTGGGGGAGGCTCAGGAGTCACAGGTGGGTGGTGCGCCGTTGCCCAGGAGGGGCGCATGGCACGTGGTTTCTCTGCTGGGCAAGGTGCAAAGCCCTTCTTTTGCACTCTTCGATTCTCCACCCACCTCTGCCTGCGCAAAAACTATCTTCCCACCCCTCCAGCTGCCTATTACTCCAGGAGAGCAGGGTGTCACATTTCCCGGGGACAATTAATGAAATCCGGGGACATTCCAGGGACTGAATTTGTCTGGGGACAGATTTGCAAATCCGGGGACTGTCCCTGAGAAACAGGGACATCTGGTAACCCTATACTAACACTATTGCAGCAAAATATTAAGGAAAACACTTCCCCTTTTTGATATCATTAGAATAAATGCCTGCTGCCAATTTGTTTCACAGTTGCTTATACCAAAGTTAAGATGTCCCCACTCCCCTTCTTCACAGTCATGCTCTAAACACTTTGATTAGTAGTTGCAGAAGCACTAGTACTGCCTATTATGTAATTTCGAAATAAATGAGTGCTCTAGTACCTATTGCTCCTATGTGAAGAGATACTTATTTTTTATCTCTCATGCATTTGTGTTTTGTAGACCATTTTGTCATTTGTACAAGATAGATATGGAAATATAATCATAATCCAAATTATAGAAGCACAGAGTATTTGCTGCAGAAGAGACTAAGGCATGCCCAGAATATGAAAGGGTGAGAAAGAAGGTCAAATGCAATTTTGTAGGATATTCAGATATAATTACAAGGAAACATTTCTGCAAATAATCATGAAGCAGGGAATTATTAAGAAAAATAATGATAGTAATAGGAGCAATATCAATGAACATTAAAATATATGCTGTTCACCAGATAAAGATGAGAAATTGTAACCAGTTTTCCTGAAATCTTGCACAGTACAGTGGTACCTTGGTTTAAGAACAGCTTAGTTTATGAACAACTTGGATTAAGAATGCTGCAAACCCAGAAGTAGGTGTTTTGGTTTGTGAACTTTGCCTTGGAAGCAGAACATGTTCCCCTTCCTGTTGAGTGTGTTTCATTGGTAAATTGAGTCCCCCGCTATGGGAAAGCATGCCTTGGTTTAAGAACGCTTTGGTTTAAAAACAGACTTCTGGAACGGATGAAGTTCATAAACCAAGGTACCACTGTACAAATAAAAAAAGTAAGATGCATAAAAAGGCTAGAAAACTACTTTCCAGTACGAAATAACTCTCTCTATTTATTTGATTTGATTTATATACTGCCCTTCATCACAAGATGTTAGGGCAGTTCATAAAATAAAATACAAAGTAAAAGCACAAATAAATTGTTAGAACACAAACAACAAACCAATATCCCCCACAAACATATTTTAAAGTCTGTGGACTATTAATCAACCAAAGCCTGCCTGAAGAGGAATGTTTTCTCCTGGCACCTAAAGGTATATAATGAAGGTGCCAGACAAACTTCCCTGGGGAGAGCATTCCACAAATGGGGAGCCACTGCAGAAAAGACCCACTCTCCTGTTGCCACCCTCCGGACCTCATGAGGATGAGGCACGTGAAGAAGGTCCTCAGAGGATGAACGCACGAGTCTGGGTTAGTTTATGTGGAGAGAGGTGACCATTGAGGTCCTGAGCTATTTAAGGCTTTGTAGGTCAAAACCACACTTTGAATTGGGCCCAGAAGCTAATTGGCAGCCAGTTCAATCAGGGCAGGATGGATGTAAGATGCTCAAACCGTCTTGCCCCAGTGAGCAACCTGGCTGCAGAATTCTGCACCAGCTGAAGCTTTTAAACCATCTTCAGAGGCAGCCTTACGTATAACATATTACAATAATCCAACCTAGAGTTACCAGAACATAAACAACAGAAGTTAGACTCCTTCTTTTCTTCTTTGGTGATCACTCATAGCCAAGTAAGATTGTCTTCCATGAACAAGGTCTTAGCGGTGTGTCTTTGGGTGACTGTGGAGGCCAATTTTGGATCCACACACCCTTCCACAGTGGGGACATAGGTTTCTGGGTGGGAGTTGATCATGGTGAGGGTTTGCCAAATGTGCCTTCCTCTTAGCTCGTTTCTCCTTTTCGTTCTGAGTTTGAGTGTCTTCAGAGTCCATGACACCTTTGGTAAAGGCTGTTCTCCAACTGGAACACTTGCAGGCCAGTATTTACCAGTTGTCGGTGTTTACACTACATTTTTTAATATATGCCTTGAGAGTCTTTAAACCTCTTTTGTTGACCAACAGCAATACACTTTCCATTTTTAAGTTCGAAATAGAGTATTTGCTTTGGAAGATGATAATGAGGCATCCGCACAACATGACCAGTCCAACAAAGTTGATGTTGAAGAATCATTGCTTTGACACTGGTGATCTTTGCTTCTTCTAGTACAGACATTAGTTCGCCTGTCTTCCCAAGTGATATGTAAAATTTTTCAGAGACACTGTTGATGGAATCTTTCGGGGAGTTGGAGATGGTGTTTATAAGTGGTCCACATTTCGCAAGTAAAGTTGGTAGTACAGTGGCTTTGTAAACAAGCATTTTGGTTTCCCTGTGAATGTCCCGATCCTCAAACACTCTGTACTTCAGTTGGGAGAAAGCTTCACTTGCAGAGCTCAGCTGATGCTGGATTTCAGCATCAGTGTTGTCCCTTGTGGAAAGATGACTGCCCAGGTAAGAAAAGTGATCAACATTTTCCAGTGTTACACCATTAAATTGGATTTGTGGCTCTGCAGAGGGTTTGTTTTGTGCTTGTTGCTACAGCACTTTGGTTTTTTGGATGTTGAGCTTTTCGTAAGCTTCTGCAAAGATATTTAGGATGGTTTGAAGGATATCCTCTGAGTGCTCAGACACTATGTCATCAGCATATTAAAGCTCTATGATGGAGGTTATGGTCACCTTACTCTTGCTTTCAGCCTACTCAAGTTAAAGAGCTTTTCATCTGTTCGATATATGATTTCTTGGATATAGTTAGGAGACAGTTTGCTAAAATCCTGGCAAGAATTTTGCTGGCTGCAGCTAATAAAGAAATGCCTTGATAGTTTTTGCAATTTGTTCTATCACCTTTTTTAAAGAGATTGATAATTTACCTTTAGGGATGCGGGTGGTGCTGTGGTCTAAACCACTGAGCCTCTTGGGCTTTCTGATCAGAAGGTTGGCGGTTTGAATCCCCGCGACTGAGTGAGCTCCTGTTGCTTGGTCCTAGCTCCTGCCAACCAAGCAATTCGAAAGCACGCCAAAAGTGCAAGTAGAAAAATAAGTATCACTCTGGCAGGAAGGTAAACGGCGTTTCCATGTGCTGCTCTGGTTTCACCAGAAGCGGCTTAGTCATGCTGGCCACATGACCCGGAAAAACTGTCTGCGGACAAATCCCGGCACCCTTGGCCTGTAAAGCGAGATGAGCGCTGCAACCCCAGAGTCGTCTGCGACTGGACTTAACTGTGAGGGGTCCTTTACCTTTTAACATCTGCTGGGATCTCATCTCCCAGATTTTTTTGATGAGCTTGTGAAGTTGTGTAAGTTCAATTCCGCTCACTTTGAAGACTTCGGCAGGTATCCCATTAGGTCCACTGGCTTTGTTGTTTTTCATTTGGTTATTAGCTGTACACAACTCTCCCAGATTTGGAGAGACTGCAAGCTCATCTCTAATTTGTTTTTGCGGAATTTATGAGAGGACCTCAGCAGCTATGAGGGAGTTGCGGTTATGAAGATGCTGGTAAAGTTAGGCTATCCTTGTCCAGATAGGGCAAAGCTGGGCCACCAGCCAAAGCTGATAGAAGGCACTCCAAGCCACCAATGCCACCTGAGCCTCAAGTGACAGCAGCGGATCCAGGAGTATCCCCAAGCTATGTACCTGCTCCTTCAAAGGGAGTGTAACCCTATACAGATCAGGCAACCTCCCAGCCATCCGATCTGAGGAACTTACCGCTAGCAGTGCCTCAGTCTTACCTGGATTGAGCTTCAGTTTGTTGGCTCTTATCCAGTCCATTACCGAGGCAAGACATTGGTCCAGCACATCCATTGCCTCACTTGCAGATGTAAAGGAAAAATAAAGTTGTGTGTCATCAGCATATTGCTAACAGTATACTCCAAAACTCTGGATGACCCCACCCAGTGGTTTCATGTAGATTTTAAATAGCACAGGGTATAAAATAGAGGCCTGGAGAACTCTACATTGAAGGCTTCACAGGATTTAAAACCACTCCCCAAGCATCACCCTCTGGGAACTAAGTGCTCCCCAAAAAATACATTTTATGGAATTGAATTATCCTTCTTCCATATAGTATGATGGGACCAGTGCAGATTGCAGCTGTGGATTGGAATTCGAATGTCTTCTTGAAATGGAGGGGTTGTTATTCTGAACTTCAATTATTTAATTTTGTCTAATAGTTATGAATGTTTGCTCACTGACAGTGCCTTTCTGCAACTCTTGAATTAGATTTATATTCATCTTAAGAAAGCCATTAGGAAAGAATAACAAAATAGGATTGGTAAATGTTCATTAAGAAGATGGAAATGCAAAGTCTTTCTCTGCCCTTGGCAGGGTGGGGAATGAAAATTTCCAATCTAAATAAATACGGTTGGCAGCTCATTTTGCTTCCTTGCTGGCAGCAAGGTCAAGGACAGAAATAATCTTCCACCTCTCAATCATACCTCACCTGTACTGCCCAGATGTCATGATTCAGCTTGTTGCAATGGTTACTCATACAGGAAAATGGTTATGTAGAAAAATGTCCAAAATTGTCCAGTGATTAGGGTGCTTTTTAGCCCACAGATCAAGAGGTTGGTGACAGGTTTATTGGAGTAAGTGAACCTTTTTTTTGGACAGAATCACTATCTTCCTCAAGAATCAGGTCAGCTAGTTGGCAGTACTTCTGGAAGCGCAGTTGGCATATATGGATGAGAATCCTTTTTCCTAGCTTTGGCTGGAAAACTTCCTGCAATTCTCCTAGGAAATGCTGGACACTAGTCACTGTTTTCTGTGCTCTGTTCATTTCAGATTGGATCACTGTAGTGTTCTTTGCTGTGTTACCACTGAAGAGCAGAGATTTCAAGCTGTTTTAGAATTTGGTTGCACAGTTATTTACTGGTGCAGGTCACAGAGCCTGTATTTATACTTGCTTTAAAGGAGCTTCATTAATTCCCAGTTAGTTTCTGGATGAAATCTATGATATCATTTACCTTTTTAAAAAAATCTAAAGTGACTGGGGCCACAATCTGACATTGTTTAAAATTCATGCTGAATTCTATAGAGTATGCAAAGCTTGTTGAATATTTATATTAGCTTGTTATATATTAGTTTGTTGAAATCTTAATGAATTTGCAAAGCAGGTCAGTATTATCACCCCTATATTGCAGATGGTGGGACAGTCTGAGAGAAAGAGTGGTATTTTCTAAGGTTAACTACTGAATTTATGATGGTGGTATAATTCAAACTGGGATCCTACTTATCCATAAGTAAATCAAACATTATGCTCTCTGAGCACATGCTCCCAGTTTCTCAATCATCTGAAGTTTGACTGGTTAGTATGGCACTCTCTGTGGTCCTTTCCTCATTGTAGAGTGTTTTTCTTGTGATGTTTAAACTCTGGAAGCTTTTGGGAAGACCTTAAAAGTGTTTCTGTTCCACTGAGCCTTTTGTCTGCTCTCTGAGTCTTTTATTATGATCCTGGCAACTGGTTTCAAATCTGGTTAGCTTTTGAAATTGTGTTTATTCATTTACTTCTTTGTTTTAAATTTGATTTGTTGTGCAGTTTTGCATTGTATTTTACTTCGTGAGCTGCTTTGTGGCCAAAATATATAAAAGGTGTGTGTGTGTGTGTGTGTGTGTGTGTGTGTGTGTGTGTTTGTGTGTGTTTGTGTGTGTATTCCACATCACTGTGTAGTGCTTTGATTAAATATTCTGGTTTTAGATTAAGGAAAATAAAGTTTAATCTATAGATGGGACAATTTGCGAGTGGTTGTGAGTACGGGTGAAATTGTACAATTATTTTGTAAATTTAATCCTCTAAAACCGACTTCCACTAGGATTATATTGGAAGTCAGTTAAAAATTATCTCAATAGCCTTGCAAATATATCTACAAAAGTTACTGGAATTTGTCTCAAACCATAAATTAGTGTTATGCTGATTACATTTCGAACACCTTTGTTTGTATTAGTAAGTACATAATTTAGCCCTCATAAACTGTGTTTGGCATAGGCATTAAAGAGAACCTCAAGCATCATCTTCATTACCTTTCTTGGCATATGTTTTCATTGTGCATAGAAGGCCAACTGACCAAAGAGCCAAACAGTCTGGCTTAGTCTTTTCTTGCCAGCTCCCTGGGAGAATTGACAAGATTCCCAGTTGCCCCCTCAGCAAGGCTCATATGTGCAGAGTTTTGAAAACCCCATAGGAATGAGGACTGGTGCCAAAGCACAGTGAACAGTTGTGGCATCGAAGAAGCCAAAATGCCCCCAGCTGAAAATCAGTGTAGTATAGTTTAGTGTATTGGGTTCAGTCTTGCAGATTTAAACATGCCTCTACCAAAGGCTCAGTGTTTGGGTTTCAGCTGAAACAGGATGACTTGCATATATTGCAATAAATAACTAATTTGTTGCTGATGTACATGTAATTAAGACTGGCACATTCTGTGAAAGTTGAAAATACGTGTGCAACAAAAGGAATTGTGATGCTGGGCAAATCAAATTAGAGGCAGAAAAACCAGAGCAATTTTGGAAGTTGCTAGTCAGAATGCCTTTTGACAGCTAAGCTGGCAAGGAAAGAGTATCGTAGTCCTTGGACCCTAATCAGAAATGACTTCTAGATTTGGAAGCTTTGGACAGTATGAGTCGCTAGCTTAGCGCCAAAGCAGGCTCTTTGGACAGCGCCCTGGTGCTGAAACATGCAGGGCTCTAGCTGCAGGCCTTAGCAATTAAGAGGCTGAAGCAGTAGGAAGGCCATAAAACGAACACTGGAATCAGAAGTATATTTAAGTAGGTTTGGTGCAGAGAAGATACCAAGAGCACAGCAAGTTGAGCAAACACTTAAGGCTTTTCCTTCGTCACCCAGTTATTTTTTAAATTAACCTATAGATTCCTATTAGAATCTTTAAATCTTATTGTTTTTAGCATAATATACATTAGTAGTTTTGTTTTGAATTTTTGCTGCCCTTTTGCAGATGAGCAGAAATTGGGAAGGAAGAACTCCAAGTTACTAAATGGTTTGGGAATGTAAAGAAGCAAGTAGATATTAAATTCACCCCCCCCCCACCCTACTCAAGATTTCTAAGATCATCTATCTCACTGGCTCTCTCACACTTAACCTTTGAAAGTATCAGTTACATAATAAGAATGTGGCAGAGCTGGTGGTATCTGTCAACTCATTTTAATTTCTTACAGGTTCATGAAAATGCTGTCCATAATATGTTAATAACATGCAATTAAAATATGCAAATTTAGTGTGGCTCATGATCTACTTCCTACTTAGCCTTTGGTGCTGAACAAATTGTCCATTCCTAATTTAGCACAGGAGTCTGCATCTTCACTTCTATGATTCACCAAGATTCATGGAGTAATAGGATTTGACCCTGAAAGGGAATTTAATTTGTATCATTCAGAGCCTGACACCTTAATTATGCTTCTGAGCCAAGGGGAACAAGCAGTAAATGGAATGTAGGACAGATACAATATTTGGCAGGGCAATTCTATAATCAATATATAGGTTTGGTAAGAAGTGAGCTGGCTACATATTTGCCTCTTTCAGTGTTCAGGTCATGAATAGCATCACTTTTACAATAACTTTTGTGTATATTTGCCTGCACTTCTTTAAGTGAAACAATATATACACATTTTCCTCAACTAGTTCTATAATATTCCAGTTGCAGAATATTCCACTACAGTGGTACCTCAGGTTACATACACTTCAGGTTACTTACTCCGCTAACCCAGAAATAGTATTTCAGGTTAAGAACTTTGCTTCAGATTGAGAACAGAAATCGTGCTCCGGCGGTGTGGCAGCAGCAGGAGGCCCCATTAGGTAAGTGGTGCTTCAGGTTAAGAACAGTTTCAGGTTAAGTACAGACCTCCAGAACGAATTAAATACTTAACCCGAGGTACCACTGTATTCATGTTACAGTTAAGCATGTTAATTTTTACATTCTGTGATGGTGCCATACTGGAACAACAGTTCCTTAGTTATTCAGATGTGTTTTCACCTTAATAGTCTGAAATTTGATACTGGGTGATAGAGCTTGATTATACTGAGAAATAACAAAATTTGAAAATGTGTAGTCGAAACTGTGGGACCCTTGGATCTCTTATCCAACTGTAGCGGAGCTTGGTACTACTGTAGAAGTGTTCTTGGGATCCCTGATACATGATGCTTGGTCAAATTGTGCTTGATGCATCCTCTCCTGATAGTGTTTGATGGAAGGCAGATAAAGGAAAATAAGGGCTATTTGAGTCTATAATATGCTTATGAGACCCTCCCTACAGGAGGTATCCTGCAGAAGGTAAAAGAAGCCTCACAAAAATATTAACCACCGAGCACACTTCTTAAACGGGGAAGTCACTTAGGTTATGTATAAATTTGGGGGACATTTGCATTCTTTCTCTTGGAGCAATACAGTCACACACCCAGTCACCAGAAATCATACAGACAGTCTCTGATTACAGTTTCATAGGCAGGTCCCCCCTGCACCTTGAGAACCCAGCCTATGTATTACCGTATTTTTCGCCCCATAGGGCGCACCACCCCATAGGACGCACCTAGTTTTTTTTTGGGGGGGGGGGAGTAAAGAAAAAAATTATTTCCCCCCAGGCACGGGGCTGGCGCGGGGGAAGCCCGAGCTTCTCCTGACCCCAGCCCCCAGAACAGCCTGCTATCCGCAAGCCTAGGGAGCCACGCTGGTCTTCAGAATGCCCGCAGCTCATCACAACCTTTGGGAGCCCGGCGCGACTTCGCGCCGGGCTCCCTAGGGTTGCACAGAGCTGCGCGAAGCCTGGGAGTGCAGGCAGCTTTGCGCAAGCCTTAGTTGCAACCCACAGAGCTTCCTGAAGCCTGCATTCGCCCCATAGGATGCGCACACATTTCCCCTCATTTTTGGAGGGGAAAAAGTGCGTCCTATAGGGCGAAAAATATGGTATATTCTTTCTTCATTTGCTGATGGATTATATTTGGTTTATACTTTTCCTCCAAGGTTGGCAGATAGGCACAATTGCTGCACAATTCTGTGATACTTACATGGTGTTCAATGAGACTTACTCCCAGTCTCAGGTAAACTCAGGGTGAGTACCTGACAGATTGATGGATGCAAAGCACAGAAATGTGGGAGATTCTGGGATTGGTGTGTGCGTGTGTGTTTGTGTGTGTGAGTGAGAGAGAATCTGACCCCTGAAATCCCACCTGGAAAAGATCCAAGCACACGGAACAGGAGTCAAAGTGACCCCCCAAACTGTTGCCACCCCACCCTACCCCATCCCTCCCATGCAGTTCGGACTATCTCTCTACCTGTCCATCCTGGAGGGGGTGTGGGGAAGAGGCAGATAAGAGGTCTCCGTTCCTTACTGGTGTGTGTGTGTGTGTGTGTGTGTGTGTGTGTGTTGGATGAGGTGGGGATTTTTAAAATCTCCCCCTCACCAATCTAAAATTAGGAGCCCAAATTTCCTCTTCCCTGCCAAGCAGGTTTCTTTTGCACTTCCTAGATCCACTACTCTGCTGCTCCTCCCCATCCCACCGATTCCCCTTCTCCAGCCCCCAGCCAGGCCCTTGATCTGCATGCACAGGAGAGAATGAGGATTTCCCCTAACTGAGCAGCAGCAGCATTGCCATGTCTCTGCCGATTTGGGGACTTTGGGGCGGCTATCACCTAGACCCCTCCACTCCCTCCTTCCTGGCAGTGGTGTAACAATTTCCCTTGGCATTTTTTCTCAGTCTGGCAAGCACTTCCCTGGCTTTGGGGAAGGAGGTGTGAGAGCTCTGACAGTGTCTTAGAGTCCTCCTGCCTCCTTTCCAAAGCTGGGAAAGAACTAACAAGGCTTTGGGAAGGAGATGAGAGGGCTCTAGGACCCCATCAGAGTCCTCACGCCTCCTTCCCAGTGCTGCCATCACTGCTACCCCAGGAGCTGCTTCCTGTTCCCTGCCCTGGGGCTTCCAAATGTGACCCACTTGCCATGTTTTGGATCACCCTGGGTTGGTCTGAGAGATTGAGACATGCCCAAAGTCAACCAGCTTAGAATAAATATGCAACTTGTGTTTCACACATCAAAGCCCAATATACTAAAACCTGGTTGTGGCTTGCCTCTGTATCTGTCTTTTGTATGTTTCTGCTATGGATGTAGCCTGTATAAGTAGTTTTGTTTGACTCCAACATTGAAGCCTTGTATTCTGACACTGTCTTCTATTTTATTTTTTGTAAGAGGGATAATACAGCTCTCCCAAGCCTTCTAAATATATTACTCCCTAGAGGCAAACTAATAAGATAGTAGTACAAGGACCTGATAATGTAAACAGAAGTAACACACATTAAATAGTTATGCATTTCACACTACATAAAGAGCTCCTAGAATATCATTTAGAATATGGATTAGTTTGAAAGCTACACCAAGCAATAAATAACCATGTATTTTAATAGCAAATATGCTAATACATAAGTGCATGCACCTCCCACCAATTTGGATCCTTAAATCCTCTTATTTGAAAAACTTTCATAGAGAAATTGGTACAGATTGTGGTTTCAAGATAAGGTCATGTGAAGAAATAAATCAGATAGCTGTTTAGTAAGTTTCTAGAAGTGTAAACTTAAAAAAAAAGTCTCTTAAGTCACCAGTTGCAACAATGATTTGCTCTTGTCATCTCAATGCAATTATTTCATCAAAAGATTATTTGTATCTATGTCTGCTTTATTTCTCTCAACCCCCTACTCCCCTCGCCCCAACACAACTTACAGTGTTTGAGGATAGCTTTATCATGCCTTCTTGGCTGGGTGACTTTCCATATGACAAATTTCCCCTAGCTCACCTCCGATGCTTTCCAGGAGCAGAACACAAAGTGAGGATCATTAATAATTAATAGAAAGGTTTTAGCTGAGAAAAATAGGAAAAGGGTATGAAAGCTCTTCCTAAAAACAATATTTATCTCTAATGTAGAATAATAGAATTGTAGAGTTGGAAGGGACCCTGAAGGTCATTACTCCAAACTCCTGCAATGCAGGAATTGCAACTAGATCATACATGATAGATGACCATCCAGTCTCTGCTTAAAAACCTCCAATGAAGGACAATCCACTACCTTCCAAGGGAGTTTGTTCCACTGTCAAACAGCTCTTACCACCTGAAAATTCTTCCTAATGTTTAATCAGAATTGCTTGAATCCATTGATTCAGGCCCTTTTTCAACAAGCCTTTTAAGCTGAGATATTTCCTTGTCTGCACCTGTATTGGAATTGTTTTTATGATAATTTTACTGTTTTAAAATTTGTTGTTTGCCACTGTGAATGGGATATAAATATAATAGATAGGTAGATAGATAGATTCTCTGTCTAGCATCTTAGGAAGAGATTACAAAACATCCTTAGCATGTTAGTTATTTGCTGAAATGTTCTGTTTTATTTCTGTTCATTTGCTTAATGACATACATTGTTTAGCATTAGAGCTAGAAAAGCTACCCAGTCATCTCTGCTATTGAAGGTTATTAGCCAATTATGAGCTCTTGCTTCCCAGCTTAATTGTATAAATATGCTTGTGTGTGGCCATTTGGAAGGAAATGCTGTTATTTTTCTACTCCAACATCTGAGAGCAGAGTTTCTCCCAATATTCTAAGATAAACTGAACACCCTTTTATCTAATCAATGCTTCACACTTTAAGAACTTAAAGTGGATCTTAAGAATGTGAGGAGAGCCTGCTGGATCAGGCCAATGGTCCATCTAATAATTCTAAAATAATAATCCTGTTTTCACAGTGGCCAACCAGATGCTTGTGGAAACCTGCAAGCAGGATTGGAGCACAAAGGCACTCTCTGCTCCTGATATCAAACAGAAATTCTTACGGTCATTTTCTGTTACCTGGGTTTCCTGGAGGCCATTATCATAGGGTCATGATGTTTGGTAGTTGCTTCTGCCAGCGCCATATATATGGGGTCGTAGACAGAGTCTGGGATTATTCTCTCCCTCTGAATTTCTGTATGTTCATGTGTTCTCATTCAGTTATAGTTAGCCAGTGTAGCTCTTAGAATTGCTCATAGGCACTTCTCTAGCATGTTGATTGAGTTGATTATAACCACAAGGGATTTCATTCCTCTACAGTCAGTGTCCTGTGCAATTTGTTTGCCATTGGGATACTGGAAGGTGTTATGCTGTGGTATGTTTGTGGCATTTTTTATTCCTTACTAGACTTCTTTAAGGACTTTTGTATCTGTTTCTGCATTTAAAAGTCTGACTATACTTTGCCTTCTATTGCTATTTTAATCCGCTCATGTGGAATCATAATCAGTCAAGCATTCTGAACCATTGCTGAATATTGAGCTATTTCTAGAGGACATATATTCATCTATTGAAGTTTTCACAGCAAATTAAGCATATGTGTGCATTGCAGAACAGAGTGATTAAGCTTTAATTCATGGTTTGAAATGCTTTAATTAACGACACATTGCTACAAAAGTTTATACCGAGCGAAGTGCAAAATAGTAAAGGTTAAGGCATTTAAGACATGTATTTAATGTTTAAAAAAGTTAGACCTGAAACAAATTGTACACTTTGTAGATTTCATGACTTACACAATTTTGAATTCAAAGGAAATTTTCAGTGTTGAGCATTCCATCAGTAGTTGAATGATATATTGATCACTATTGATCAAATTTTGAACAACCATGGGCCCGGGATAGAACTCTGTGGCACCCCATTTGTCACTTTTTACCATGATGATGAGGAACCTGCCAGGAAGCTAGAGTAGCAGCTCTACACCACCCCGCAATCCACTTCTGATAAGTAGCCCTTCTTCTTTCCTGGCTGGAATGGTGAATGGTGTTTCTTAAATAGTGTTGTCAATCTGTGATGTTTATGTTTGGGTGTTAATATTTTCTCTTTGCCAAAATACATGCCAAACATAACAATATTGAATTATACAACATTCGTAATAAACAGATATTATATATTTGTATACATTGCCTTCTTTACACCACATATAGCAGTCTATTAGTAACTGTAACAAGTAATTTAAGAACAGTTGTATGCATAGAAGCATTTGGGTGCAGTTTCTATATGAAACAGATATTCTTAGAGGCATGTGAAGTACCAGTGAAAACATGGGCAGCCTACTCGTATTCTCATGTGCATTGAGCTATCAACCATGACTTCAAGATTTCTCTCCTGGTCAGTCACTGTCACTTCAGATCCCATTAATGTATATATGAAGTTTGGCTTTTTTTGCCCCAATGTGCATCAGTTCACACTTGCTTACGCTGAGTAACATTTGCCATTTCAATACCCATTCATGCAGGGATGTTTTTGGAGAACAAATCCTTTTTGTTTTTATCACCCTGAATGCTTTGGTGCTATCAGCAAGTTTAGAACCTCACTGGTTACTGCTAACTCCAGAAAAGTTATGGACTTGCTTGAAAACTTATGGACTTACTTAAAAATTATGAACAAGTTCAAAAGCACCAACCCAGAGGCGCCAGCTTGCAAGGGTAATGGGGGGGGGGCGCCAGTGTTGCACATAATTTCCTAACGTTGCATGCTTGATGTCAGGACGTTGAGAGGAGCTGGGGTGGAGCCAAATGCTGTGGTCACATGGCTTCAATGGCCAACGACTCAACCCTACCGCCTCCTGGCACTGCCACTGGCGGGAGGCTGTTTCCACCCTCCTTCCCCTCCACAGAAAGAGAAGGAGCTGCTTACTGTAGCTGTGCCACACTCCACTCTGCACTACCCCATCCCTTCAACATTGGGTACTGAGGGGATTCAAAACAGCTCAGACCCTCAGGAGCTGGTGCTCCTCCTATTCCCCAGACTTGATGAAATCACACACACATATGTAACACCCAGTGGAGTTCCAAGAGTTAGCAAATGCCTCATTGCTCCAAAATTTTGATTGGCATGCAGAAGGCATTGCCACCACTGTCTTTTTAAAGTTACACCACAGTTCTGAAATGGTGAAGCTTTGTTTGATTTGTGTATTACCTATTTTAACCAGGAGATGCTTTAAGTAGAGGAGCTTGTTCTTCGGCTTCTATTTGCAGATGTCTATCAAGATAGAGATGTCAAACACTTTGAACCTTTTTTCCTCACTGTTTGAAATGTTAGTAAAAAATCTTTAAACAAAAACTAAACATTGATTCCATTTTCTTAGTGGGTTTTTTTTTTTTGTTGTTGTCTTGCAAAAAGAGTTGCAAAATGTCAATAGCTGTGTGAATCAAATCCTGAGG
Source organism: Podarcis tiliguerta (assembly GCF_965153285.1). Classification (NCBI taxonomy): domain Eukaryota; kingdom Metazoa; phylum Chordata; class Lepidosauria; order Squamata; family Lacertidae; genus Podarcis; species Podarcis tiliguerta. The sequence continues at coordinate 6,995,718 of NC_139542.1, forward strand.
AAGCAAGTTCCCCCATATAACGGAAAAATCAATTACATTATAATGCCTGCAAAACTGGCAGTTTAGAAAGTACTATTATGGTTGAGGAAAGTGGGCTGCAGACCAGGTGTTCTCTTCACCTGTTTACTTTGGTTCTCCGCACAAATGCTGCTGCTGTTGGGGCTGAGGGGGATATTGTATTACGCAGGATTGTGGGATCCAAAATTCAAGTTGAGGCTGAATTGCCCATCAGTTTGGAAATAATTTCAGTTTAAAGTTATGGGCTCCAAATAAATGCGTTCAGAATTGGAGTATAAGGTTTTGAAATCAGAAATTACAGTTGAGACCAGGTTGGGACCATTCATTGTTGATCTGTTGTCAAACATAATATATATGAGAAAATGGGCAGCATATAAATAATTAAAAATGTTATTATTATAAAGTAAGATACTGTGGTATCATCGGCTGGCTGAGTCATAGAATTGTAGAATTGGAAGGGACTCCAAGGATCATCAAGTCCAAACCACTGCAATGCAGAAATCTCAACCAAAACGTCCATGTCACATGGCCATCCAATCTCTGCTTAAAGACCTTAAATGAAGGACAGTCAGCCACATTCTGAGGGAATCTGTTCCGCTGATAAACAGTTCTTACCATCAGAAAGTTCTTTCTGATGTTTAGTTGGAATGGCCTTTGTTGTAACTTGAAGCCGTTAGTTTGGGTCCTACACTCCAGAGCAGGAGAAAACAAGCTTACTCCATCTTCCATGGGACAGCCCTTTATATACTGGAAGATGGCTGTCATATCTCCTCTCAGTCTCCTCTTGTCTGGGCTAACTGCCTCAACCATTCCTCATAAGGCTTGATTTCCAGACCCCGCATCATCTCGGTCACTCCCCTCTACACACTTTCCAGCTTGTCAGTATCCTTTTTAAATTGTGGTGTCCAGTGGACATTATTCCAGGTTGGGTCTGACCAAGGCAGAATAGAGCACTATTACTTCCCTTGATCTGGACACTATACTTCTGTTGATTCAGCCTAGAATAATTTGAGTTCCTTGGGCTTCAGCTACTGGGAGCTAGGGCATGCGGCAACTCCCTACACAATGGACTACACATCCCTGACCGCTGGTCTTGCTAGCTAGGGATAATGGGAATTGTAATTCAAAAACAGCTGGACACCTAAGTTTGAGAAACTCTGCGTTAGAGGTTAGAGCTTATGAGGGTCCCTCATTGCTGCAATGGAGTAGTACTTGAGCAAGTTTCCATATTTTTACTTCAGGGAACTCAAGTTCAAGGCCAGGTTTGTAAGTGGGCAGACATCGACAAGTAAGCATATTAAGTTGGCACTCCAAACTGATTTTGTTTTTAGCCTGTAATATTGTCTTTTTAAAATACATTTTGGCTGTATTAGTCACAAATACTGGTGATAAAATGCATCCGTTAGCATTGCTGAGGCTGCTACTAGGAATAGGACTGTGCATTTTGGGTTTCTGAGTGTTACTATATCTCATCAGTCATTTCCTATTCCATGCAGAAATCTTAAAACAATTCTCTTTTTTTGGCCTAGAGTTCTTAGACCATCGCCAGGCGTGGCTCAACACACTTAGAGAGATAGCAACAGCCTGCTGGACTGTCCAGCTTACCAGCTTGTTTCCATCTGTCTCAATAAACCCTGTTCCTGACAGGGTTATTACTGTAGTATTACTATGCCCACCAACCCGTGCCATCATGTTTTGTGCCCAGTAGACCCATTGTTGCTACTAGGAATAGTTTTTGCATATTGCATGCCGTTTCCTTCCATATAGAGAAGCAAAAGTTTTGTTCTCCCACTCTTTTTCTCCCCCCACCGTTGAATAGCTGGAATATGGGAAGAGAAAAGCTTTGTTTCCTTACATTCAACAAAGTGCTGCCTTGTAAATGGAAAGGGCCACATAAGCAATGTCTGTTCTGCAGTGTTCCTATGTGGGAATCTGTAATGTATTTAAATAAAGGTAAAGGACCCCTGATAGTTAAGTCCAGTCTCAGACGACTCTGGGATTGCGGTGCTCATCTAACTTTACTGGCTGAGGGAGCCAATGTTTGTCCGCAGACAGTTTTTCCGGGTCATGTGGCCAACGTGACTAAGCTGCTTCTGGCGAAACCAGAGGAGTGCACAGAAACGCCATTTACCTTCCCGCCAGAGCGGTACCTATTTATTTAGTTTTTGGTGTGCTTTCAAACTGCTAGGTTGGCAGGAGCTGGTACTGAACAACGGGAGCTCACTCCGTCACTGGGATTCAAACTGCCAAACTTCTGATCGGCATGCTCAAGGCTCAGTTTACACCACAGCGCCACCCACGTCCCTCTGTAATGTATTAAGAGGTCCTTAATGAGTATTTTTTGGTTAGTCATTGCCTCTCTGCTTTATTTTCTTCTCTTTAAGCATGTTGAAGCATGTGGAAAGCAGTGTTCATCATTTATATAACACTACCTAAAGCATTAGGGAAGCAAATGGCGCTGTGGGTTAAACCACAGAGCCTAGGGCTTGCCGATCAGAAGGTCGGCGGTTCGAATCCCTGCGACCAGGTGAACTCCTGTTGCTTGGTCCCTGCTCCTGCCAACCTAGCAGTTCGAAAGCACGTCAAAGTGCCACTCCAGCGGGAAGGTAAACGGCGTTTCCGTGCGCTGCTCTGGTTCGCCAGAAGCGGCTTAGTCATGCTGGCCACATGACCCGGAAGCTGTACGCCGGCTCCCTCAGCCTGTAAAGCAAGATGAGCGCCACAACCCCAGAGTCATCCACGACTGGACCTAATGGTCAGGGATCCCTTTACCTTTACTCAAAGCATTATCTCAGTAACAGTAGGTAGCCCAATGTTATTACCCCAATATTGCCATGTGGGGTGAGCTTAGGGAGAGGCTGTGCCTTATTTGGGAGCTGAGTGAAATAAGGATTCTATATCAGAATGTGTAGTAGTTTTATTAATTAACAATGATTAACAATAATAAATGATTAAGTAAATTGGATATTACATCTTTTTCCTCTTCTGCAGCTGTACACAGATAGGTCTGAAAATTCTGCCTGAAATGAAAATGAAATAACAGTGAGGCAAGAAGGAATAAAGCAAAAGACTCGAGGTTTTTTATTTTATGATTTCCTCTGGTATCTCTAGGGACTCTTTGAAATCAAGTAAACGAACTGTTCTGTGGATGGTAGATGTGAAAAAAGGAAAAGAAAAGAGGCATTACAAAAAGGAAATACATTTCAGTGCCAACTCATTTTAAGGAAGTTTTATTGCTTAAAGAATGCATTGAAATGCCTTTTAAATTAGGATATGTGTTTATTTGAACAGATGCTGTCTTTTTTATATATTTTTTTTAAAAACGAGCTTATTTGGTGGGGTAAAAGAAAAATGCTCTCACTGCATGAGTAAATGTAAAGCCGAGATTACCCAAAAGTTTTATTTAAATCTGTTGCCAGATTTATTTTTTTGTTTTTGCTGATGCACTCTTAACACTAAAACATTCAAGCTAAAGGCCTTACATTATTCATTCAGTTACCTCAATGAATCTTGGGCAGCCTCAATAATGCAGACCAATACATGCAGGCAGGCTTTGGCAGTTTGACAGCATCTCAGTGGATCTGAACAACCCAGCTGGTTTGCATCCTACAATACTGATTTTTTGAAAGGGTCTCAGATATAGTTGTTGTTGTTGTTGTTTATTAAATTTCTATACTGCCTTTCATACTAAGATCAATTTTTACAATATAAAAACAAAAAAAATACATATCATAATACATATACAAGTAGACATATTTAGTCAGAATCAGGTGTGTGTGTGTTACAAAACAGACACCCACACCTGCAACATACTGTTAGTCATGCAAATGTGTTATAAAATGCATTGGGTCACATTTTAGCTGCTGCTACATTGTGAAGGAACCTTTGATCTTGGGATTCCTATACAGAATGTGTGCAGCGAGAGTGCAGTCCTTCACGAGCCTTTCTCCAGATCTATGAAAGCTAGTTCTGCCATGAGTCAGAGAGGGCATTGAGTCTAGCAAACTAGAAATCCTCCAAGGGGCAGACTCCTCCATTAAATTGTTGTGGGTGGTAATACCGGATTAAGAATGAAATCAAGGAAACATCCAGAAGAGGAAATGTTATAGTAATGCATGACTTCAATTATTTTCACATAATCTGGCTATACATGGACATTTCTCATAGTATTTATCACATTTCCTTAAAGGCAGAACCCTGAAATTCAAATTTTGCTTCAGTGGAGATTTTGGTAGCAACTTTAGGTGAGATAGTGAGCCTGGCAACTTGTTGTTGTTGTTTAGTCGTTCAGTCGTGTCCGACTCTTCGTGACACCATGGACCAGAGCACGCCAGGCACTCCTGTCTTCCACTGCCACCCGCAGTTTGGTCAGATTCATGTTTGTAGCTTCGAGAACACTGTCTAACCATCTCGTCCTCTGTCGTCCCCTTCTCCTTGTGCCCTCCATCTTTTCCAACATCAGGGTCTTTTCCAGTGAGTCTTCTCTTCTCATGAGGTGGCCAAAGTATTGGAGCCTCAGCTTCACGATCTGTCCTTCCAGTGAGCACTCAGGGCTGATTTCCTTAAGAATGGATGTGTTTGATCTTCTTGCAGTCCATGGGACTCTCAAGAGTCTCCTCCAGCACCATAATTCAAAAGCGTCAATTCTTCGGCGATCAGCCTTCTTTATGGTCCAGCTCTCACTTCCATACATCACTACTGGGAAACTAACACCTGTCAATTACTTTGCTAGCTTGCAAATACTGAAAATAAGGGGCTGTAGTTGATTAACTTTCTCAGTGTGCATTGAGTCAATCTCAACATTTACCAGAACATTTATGTGACAAAATAAATAGCATATGATGATTACTTTTAACATCTGGCTACCATATCCACATGGGCCAGTCATTATTTGAAATGGTAAGGCTGCTTTTGATTAGCCATTTTCCTTGTATGGTCCAGCTTAAAACAAGGCCCAGTTTAAAAACAAATAAAGAGTAGCATATCCACAGCTTATATTTTTTAATAAGACACAGGAATTGCTATGTGCTGCTAATTTCTTCAACATTTCTGGTCTTCTGAATATTGTAATAGGTTAAAAGGAAAGTGATAAGAAAACTTTGTTCCTGGGGCTTAATTAGAATAAAGGATGATAAATAAAATGAATTTATACTGTTATGACAAGTAACTCAATATAGCCTTTCCCCATCTCAATAGAGTTCTACTGCTTCTGACAACAGTGACTAGATATTTCAGAATGTGCAACTTGCACACTTTTATAATTGACCGTATGTGCCGTGCAGTGTTTTTGCCTTGTAACTTGTAGTATCTCTGCTAAATATCTTGTCATGCAGATACTGACTCTGTATTGTTCCATTTCTGTTATTCAAAACCCTTGCCAATTATTCTTACCATCTGTTGGCTAATAGATTTTCAGTGATAGATTTTCTCAGCTCAATTAACATAGTACTAAATATATTCTGCTAGTTCCTGGATAATGTAATGAAATTGACTGATCAATATATTATACTTTTATTTGCACGTCTCAGTTCCCTAGGGATGTGTTGGCTGGGGCTGTAGGGAGTGTTGGTTCAAAACATTTGAAAGGTGCCAGGTTGGTGGAGACCGCCCTGTATGATATCGCCTACATATCTATTTTGCTATTCCTATAAACTGTAGTATAGAAATGCTGCTAGTAATCAAATCAAATAACATAAATTGAACATTTTTCTTGATGCAATACAGAACCTTTTATTCTTGGGGCTCCCTGTGTCTCTTGTTTATTTCAGCTATAGGTTTTTTTGTTTCTGCATCTGTTATTTATTATTCTTATTTGTTTGATTTATATACCACCCTTTATCCAACGATCCCAGCTCTCTACTCTCTTTTCTTACAATGGTACTCTGCACTTACCTGTCTGTGTTTTATCGCAAATATTCAGATAACCAGCTTTATCATTTCTCCTTGTGAATGTAACATCCCATGCCAGCCTTGGTTTGGTTTGGTTTTTCAGTGTTTGTCTCATGAAGTTCTGTTTCATTGTTTGGTTTACATGGAAAAAATTCAATAAAAATACTTTTTTAAAAAAAAACAAACGTATTTATATATTTATTAATTAAAAGATTTCAACACTACTTTCCATTTACAGAAAGAAATGCCAAAGTGATTTACAGTAATAAAACAGAACAAATTTGGAATACATTCATTGGGGAATGAAGGAACAGAATATTAAATAGTGGGAAAGGACATTAATTAAAAAGGAGGGATGTTGTAACATGTTTGTATTGTATGTTACATATGGGATGGTTGCGTTTTTCATGTGCCAATTCAGAAGAACTTTTTGAAAGCTATGGATAATTTATTTTCTGAAATATCAACTGGTGGACATTGTCTTCTATAATAATAAGCAGCTGTTTCTTAATGAAACATTTTGTGTGTGCCTCTTCCCACTCCATATTCAACCCCAAACTGACATATTAATCAGCATAGACAATATGGACCTATCTTATATATTCTGCCTTCACGATACATCCACATCTTCTAAATTTGATTTGCAAAAGCTTGCATAACTATGCTTCTAGAATGAAATATTATCATTTTGTTTACTTGAAGGGCTGCGGAAATAATTACATGTGATAAACCTTTTTGATTGAAAGAAGCAACCAGTGAAGATTTGTTGATGCAGTGCAAATGTTACTTCTGGTTTTAGGAAAGTTAGCATATTAAATCCCTATGTGTGGAGAGCCTTGTTTCCCTCACCTGATGTTGATTTAAAGTCTGAATGGCTCTTTACCGATTTAGAATGATGCACAAGAGGATTTTGTGAATTGACTTTTTAGGCTGATCTGAATGCTGCCTTGAATTTTAGTTCTGCCTTTCCACTTGAGAATTAATTAAATCTCCTTATTGTTTAAACTGTGAAAAGAAGTCTTCATTATTGGAACAAATCTCACAGTTAATAATATTTAAGCTTATCTTTTAGGTGCAATACCCAAGTGCACAGTAAATGTAAATTTTACTTTTGCTGTTTTACTGAGCTATGTTGACCTTTTGCTGTTCTTGCTTATTGAAAAAAGAGAGTCTCTAAACTGTATCAGAAAGTTTCACATAGCAACGGCTCAAACTGAGTTGGAAAGTCAATCTTGCATTGTTATCCATTGAGTACAAACCATTTCCCTTATTCAGAATTGTTGGTTAGAGACAACAACAAGAACAACAATTTTATTTATGCCCCACCCTAACCTGGGAAGACCTAACCTGGGGAGAAAACAGTAAAGACCTGATGAAGAGAGCACAGCAGAGGTTATATTTTCTGAGAATCCTTTGGAAAAATAATATCTCAAAGTACCCGTTGATGGCATTTTACCATTTTACTGTAGAGAGTGTATTAACTTATGGTCTGTGTGTGTGGTTTGGGAGCTGCACGGTCAGGGAAAAAACCAATGTTGTCCAGGGTTGTAAAGACTGCGGAGAGAATAATTGGGTGCACTCTTCCCACCTTGGATCAAATCTATGTTTCCAGGTGTCATAAGAAAGCTGCAGGATAGTGTGCACCCCAGAAATGATCTCTTTCAGCTTCTGCCTTCCGGAAGAAGGTACAGGGTTATAAAGACTGGGACTAGCCGCCTGAGAAACAGTTTCTATCCAAATGCGATTTTGGTTTTAAACACAGTGTAAGGTAGTCTCTATGGGAGTACCGTATTTTTTGCTCTATAAGACTCACTTTTTCCCTCCTAAAAAGTAAGGGGAAACGTGTGTGCGTCTTATGGAGCGAATGCAGGCCGCGCAGCTATCCCAGAAGCCAGAACAGCAAGAGGGATTGCTGCTTTCACTGCGCAGCGATCCCTCTTGCTGTTCTGGCTTCTGAGATTCAGATTTTTTTTTCTTGTTTTCCTCCTCCAAAAACTAGGTGCGTCTTGTGGTCTGGTGCGTCTTATAGAGCGAAAAATACGGTATATTGTATTTAATTATGGGCTATCAGTGTTTTTAGGAGGTTAACCAGTCTGGGATAGCAGGCTTGTTGGTTTTTGAATGTCTGGTGTAGATTTTTTCAATTTCGTTGTTCTGTATGGGACAATGACAATAAAGATTATCATATCGTATCGTACCCATCTGGCTGGGTCTCTCCAGCCTCTCTAGAATTTGGCCCTACTCCTTTCCCACTGAGTGCTCCACCACCTTCTCCCCTGCCACCCTAATCCCTCTGCTCTCCTCCCTTAGCTTAGTGTCCAGCAGCAGGAAGGGGCTGTTTTCCCTTTTATTCACTTTTAGTTGGGTCTATGTGTTGTGTGGTGCCATCACTATCTGATTCTCAGCACTCTTGGAAGATGAGAATGGCAGGCCCAGATGGAATCTCAACACTGGGTTCTTTGCTATGCAGTGCTCCTACTTAAATATGAAAGGAAAGGAAAGAGTGGGAGCCCATCAACCCTAGTCACTCTCCTAGTCAACATCAAGTGGTGGAAATAGAAGGAGGGGGTCCTTTAGCACCATTTAGTCTTCCAAATGTATCTTGGAAAGGTAGCGTTCATGGGCAGGGCTTCATCAGGCACTTTGCTGTGCAGTCTGCCTGCCTAACTAAAAGTTAAAGGGGGGGGGAGGGTGCAGAAAAACATGCACTGACTGGCAGGAGCCCTGGGATAGAGCTGCCCTTGGCAGTTGCTAATGTTGTGCCTGTTTCTTCCTGTGCCACCTGCAGTTTCTGCTTTTGTCAATCTGCCATTGCTTTCTGTTCAGCAGCTTCAGATTTTGTAGCTGGAGTCAGTTAGGGACCTGCCCTCTCAAGCCAGGTGGAAAAGGCATGCTAGGCAGGTCTCCAAGAACTCACAGCCAAGATTTAAATTTAAATGGCAAATTTGAGAAGGCTTAAGTATGTGGTGAACTGAGAATAGGAATTATTCTGTAAGTAGGTCAGAGCTGGCAACAGAATCCAGAAGCAGAGCAGGGTCTCCTGAATTAGCCCCCCGCCCCCCAAATTGGACCTTTCTTTCTGATGAAGGTAGAAGAAATAACTTTAGAGATATTAGTGTGAGGGAGGGAAGCTTCTTTTCAAAATCTAAAGTTATGTGGTAATCTGAGGGCTGCCTTTTAAAAAATGTCTTTTTTTTTAAGGTAAGAGCCACTCTGTGTGGCTAGAAAGCCTTGCTGTCACCATGCATGCTCAAAATCGGCAAACAAATGCCCTTGGGAGCAACAGGGCTGCCCTAGCCTGGAAGGAAAGAGAGTAACCAATTAGAGATCAGATTACATTTAATCAAAAATTGCTATGCAGAAGCTGATGCATTGTGAGTTCAGCATTACGATCCCCATATGGCAGCTGGGGCATAGAGAATAGTGGTTTTTCTATAGTAACCTAGCAGAGGACAAATTCGAGCTAGGAACTCCTTCACCAGGTAAATATACCTGTTTTCTCTTGGCTTTTCCCTGGCCATTAATACCAGTTCCTGGACTTCCTGGTTACTGTGATTTATATTTTAATTTTGTTTTATTGTGATATTTTGCTGTGGTTTTATTTGTTTGTGAACTGTCTTGGTGTTTGAAATAGAAGGCAGTATATTAATTGTTTATATAAAACAATAAATAAATAATAGCTCTACCAACTGTTGGCAACCATTTTTAGGTAGCATCCAAACATTTGTGAAAATAGTGCAGCGTTCTAAACTCCTGCAGAAGTATCTAATGCTTTTTTTTTTTTTTTTGCTGCTTCTCCCTGTGAATTTGAAATGTAACAGGACAGGGATGAAATGTTACATGTGTTTCATTTCCCCCTTCTGAAATTGTACTTTACAAAAATGAAGTAGGTTTTATAGAATCATAGAATCATAGAATCATAGAGTTGGAAGAGACCACAAGGGCCATCGAGTCCAACCCCCTGCCAAGCAGGAAACACCATCAGAGCACTCCTGACATATGGTTGTCAAGCCTCTGCTTAAAGACCTCCAAAGAAGGAGACTCCACCACACTCCTTGGCAGCAAATTCCATAAAGGTGATCAATTTGAGAAAGTTGACCAAATGTGAAAAAATAAACTGCATTCCTTCTCAACTGTAATTACTTACAATGAAATGTTGAACAGATAACTTAAAAAGGACAGTTAAGTATTCAGCTTTCCTGATAATCTGTCTTCACAGAGAGCAAATGGCAAACAGGAAAAAGAGACATTATGTTTAATTAGCTAAATTAAATACCTGTCCAATTATTTCTAGTTTGGCAGAAAACATCTTGTAATATTATAAACAAGACGCTAAAATATGACACGTTAAAAATACCTGTAATGATCTGAGGTAAAAGGGTATCTTAATCTTTTTAAAGATATTTGAGACTAAACTTAACTTTAGTTAAGCATTGCTGTTTGTATCAGCGAAGTTTAGGCTTTGCACAATTTATCAGCTAAGAATGTGAACTTCAGATGCAAAATGATTCAGCTAATTTACACTGTTGCTATCAATAGTAGTAGTAGTAATAATAATAATAATAATAATAATATTAATATATTTATACCCCTCCCATCTGGCTGGGCTTCCCCAGCCACTCTGGGCGGCTTCCAACAAAATATTAAAATACCGTAATACATCAAGCATCATAGGAAATCTGAATCAGTATGGAACAGTTGTCTGTTTCCAAAGGATGGGTTTTTAGCCACCAGAGTAAGGAGATCCACAGGTGCTGTCACAGCCATCCCACCTGGCGTGCCCTCCTCTGAGAAAGCAACAGAGGAGATGGAGATCCAACTGCAGAGGCAATGGGTGAACCTAGTGGATGAGGAGGAGATCGTGCCCAAGCGGGATGGAACTCTGTGACCATCAGCTTCTGCATGGGGAAATTCAATACAGTGGTACCTCCGGTTACGAACTCAATGCATTCCGGAGGTCCATTTTTAACCCGAAATCGTTCTTAACATGAGGCACGCTTTTGCTAATGGGGCCTCCTGCTGCCGCCACACCACTGGCACATGACTTCCACTCACATCCCAGGGCAAAGTTCGCTACTAGGAGCATCTACTTACAGGTTAGCGGAGCTCGTTACCCGAAGCGTTCGTAAGGAGGACGGTACGTAACCCGAGGTTCCACTGTAGTGCAACCCAGTTTCCATGGAAAACTCACTGGTGTGCCCAACCAGGTAGGATTGAACTCTGTGGGTAAAGTCTGAGGGAGTTAAGAGGACACTTAATGTCAAGTAAGGAGAGGGAAAGGCCATAGATACACATCCATGTGGATAAACTGGATAAAGTAGACTATAAATTGCTCTGGCCAGGAGCAGTGTAGCTAAGTTCATTGAGAAATTAGAGATGTGGAAAGACAGAAGAGGAGGAGAAGGAAAAAAAGAACCAGTGAACAACAGATGATTTCCTATCCTAGCTTGAAGGTCAGAAACTTTATCAGCTTCATTATTGGTGTTCAGTTCCTTTGTCCTAAGGAGATAATGCAATATTATTAAACAGGGTGGTTAGGGTCACTTTAATATTTAAAGTGTTGCTTTAAAATATTAGGCCATTGCATATGTAGTTAAATAACACTATGCTATCTAATTGGAGTACAATGAAGTACAGACACAGCAACAAGGCCCCAAGTTGACAGCTTTACTGTCTAATAGGCTGATGTTGGAAACAAAGAGGCCCTTTGGGGCCAAGTGATAGAAAATGAGTGTGTTGCTTTCAGCTCTGGAAAATGTTGAGAATGTTTTGCATGTGAGCATTTGTACTGTGTAATAGATAGACTTCATTAATTTCATAGCCAGTACCCTGTACTCACGTTAATTAAAAATGAAGCATCATTTGGAAAAACTATAGCATGAACTGTATGGATTGGAGTGGTGGCATTCTGATTATGAGAAGCTTCTGTAGAAGCTTCATGGCTGGGCATGCTGAAGGATTCTTGCCCCATCCAAACTTGTCTGTGCATTTGTGTGTATGAGAACATTGTGCATGTATCTATGGGCATGCAGTTCCTCCCTGCAACTCATCTGGATTTGACACTCCTGCTTTAAAAGCATATTTTTATAGATAAAGTAAAGGTAAAGGGACCCCTGACAGTTAAGTCCAGTCACGGACGACTCTGGGGTTGCTGCGCTCATCTCGCTTTACTGACTGAGGGAACCGGCGTTTATCCGCAGACAGCTTCTGGGTCATGTGGCCAGCATGACTAAGCCACTTCTGGCAAACCAGAGCAGTGCACGGAAACACCATTTACCTTTTCGCCAGAGCGGTACCTATTTATCTACTTGCACTTTGATGTGCTTTCGAGCTGCTAGGTTGGCAGGAGCTGTGACCGAGCAATGGGAGCTCACCCCGTAGTGGGAATTTGAACCGCCAACCTTCTGATCAGCAAGCCCAAGGCTCAGTGGTTTAGACCACAGCGCCACCCGCTTTCCTTATTATTTTATTATTTTTAAATGAATGCATTTCAAGAGGATTTGATCCTTTTCTGTAATACCTCATAGTTACAGTATTGTTATCAGGCAAATTTTGGTAAGGAAAAGCATTTGTGCCTTTTGCATGCACTTTTGTTTTTGTTGGTTAGGACATTTAATTGCATGTAAAAGTGCACATAAATTTCATAACATTGTATAGAATCCATCACTTGGCCAAGACAACTTTGCTTCCTTTCCTATCAACTTCTTCCGCAGTGCTTCCTTCAATTTTACTTTTATATTTGAGTTGAGAAGAAGTGCAAAGCTCACATATTTGATTGTTATCCAAGGGCCAGGGTGTCTGATCCTCAATAATTTTTAAGGAGCCACTTGAGTGAGCTCCCGTGTCCTGATCCTTAGGACAGCCTCCTGATTTATTGCAACCCACTGAAGAAGAGCTTCTTCCAACTTCCTTCCACCATGGAATAAGCAATATTTACTCTGACAGGGAAGGTGTCCCATCCCCTGTCCCCCCCGTGGCATAGAACCCCACAACTCACTGGTCTCTTCCCTGTGGTTATCCTCCTCCTTATTCCATCTCACCACTGGCAGAGCCTTAGTTTCACTCTTTATCCCATCTCCTCTCTCCAGGGCCCCTTCATCACCCTGCTAGTCCCTGGCATTTACTTTGAAATATATCTTTTGAGATAATGTAATTGAAATGTCATTGAAATGTTAGTGGTATTTGTTGATTTATGAAAGTACAGTGGTACCTCGGGTTACAGATGCTTCAGTTTACAGACGCTTCAGGTTACAGACTCCGCTAACCCAGAAATAGTACCTCGGGTTAAGAACTTTGCTTCAGGATGAGAACAGAAATCGTGTTCTGGCGATGCGGCGGCAGCGGGATTTCCCATTAGCTAAAGTGGTACCTCAGGTTAAGAACAGTTTCAGGTTAAGAATGGACCTCCAAAATGAATTAAGTTCTTAACCTGAGGTACCACTGTATGGATATGGGTAATGTTTATAGCTAAAATACTACTCAGTATAGTAGTGACAAAAAAATGGATTCGGCCAGAACAGCTCACACAGTTTCCTATAGGCAGCATGAGATAAAGAAGGGTGCTAGAAAAATGAGACAAAGAAGCTAATTCAGAGTTCTGGTTTGTTTGCTTTGAAGGTGACCAGGTGCTTTTCAGTGACCAGGTGCAATTGGCCACTGATGCTGTCTGGGATGAAATATCATCCCAGGCCAATGGAGTTGCCTGTCTATCCTCCTGACAGCTACCAGTACTTGGAAAATAAACCATTTGAAGAATGGACTCAGAAGTCCTAAATACAACTTGCATGCTTTTCCATATTTTATCCCTGCCCCTCACCAAAATATGAGGGTTCTGAAAAGCTGTGCTTTGAGGGATGCTACTAGTAAAATCAGTCAGGCAACAAGATAGTGCATTCAAGTGGAATGCTAGCATTACATCTAAAAGGGATAAAGTCTTTATACTAAAATGTCAAGGCTGCCTTTTATTCAGGTCATTGACTGTTTCCAGCAGCTCAATGATATATAAGAATTTTAAGAAGAGTGAGAAGAATACACAGTCATTTATGGTTTGTTGTAAATGGCACTATGTCTGTGTGTGGTGGTGGGGATATTTATATCAATGCTGTGTAGTGTTGCTGCATACTAAAACTATTGCAGAAATTCTATTTTTACGTAATAGCTGATTTCCTTTTAGTTATCTTTCTCTCTCCTACTTTTAACTGTGGGCTGATTCATACAACCAGGTGTACTAGTTATAAGCTCCCTTTCCATTCCTGCAACTTATGGCAACGTAATGTGCATTGTGTCTCTGTGTGGGAGGAAGCACTTGCATAACTGCACCAGAGATTCAGAAATGAGTATGGAAGTTCCAGTTTTATGTAACTATAAAACAGTTTCTTTCATTTTTCAATGTTGGGTGTTCTTTCATTTATTTATTTTTTTGCTTCAGTGCTCTTTTCAAAAATGTTTTAGTCAGTTGACTGAATCCTGTGATTCTTCAATGGCATCATGTGTCATAAAATAATAACATTTGATGTACTAAAGAGTAACAATTTTGTTCTACTTGCTATTTTGTTACACAGTTCTGCTTTGCTTCCACTTGTTATTTTTAACAAAAAATCTGGATATCTCTTTTTGTTGCTTAAAACTCTGTTTCAAAACACACATACCCCCACCCCATACCAATGGAAGCCCAACATAAGTTATCTTTCAGGGTTTTTGAAAACAGTTTGAAGAGAGGTCTGATAAAACTGACTTTCTGAATTGGCTTCTGTGGGATAGTGTGGTCACTGCTTAGAAAATGCCTTGGCTTATCTCAGTTATTTTTGATATGATATTATTTGCTATTGATTTTGGTCAGGATACAATCCTCTTATGTACAGGGTAGAATGAGAAGGACAATTTCCCCTTCTGGATGCATCTTCCCCACCCAACTGAATTTCCTATAGAGGTTCCCTGAAGGTCAGGGGTAGCTTTTCAGGTTGCATTAGGGAATGAATATGGAAAACCCTGGGTGCCTGCACTGTGTAGGCTTTTCAGGCTTGGCCTTTTGAAAGAAGAGGGATTATGCCATGAAAGAGCAAGTTGCTGAATGTCGGTTTATTATTGCATTTCATAATGTGAATTATAACCTTTGCAAACCATCTCTGTGTTTTAACTTGTATTTATAATAATTTATAATATAATATGTACCATCTTGTACATATTCAGTGTGACCTTTTTGGAAATTCCTATTAATGAATATATTTACTACAAAACTATTTCACCATTTACTACAAAAGTCAGGGTAATTTCTGGATTTCTCCATTGAACTACACTCCCATGTGTGTGTAGTGACAGTCATACATTGTTATCGAGGATATACAATAATATGGCTGCGATCCTGTACATACTTGTCATACATAGCAGGAAGTAAACCCAATTGCACACATGCATACAGTTATATTTCAGTGCCCAGAATCCCAAAGAAATACTTGAAGCCAGCCCAAGCCATCGGGTTATGACTTTTTCCTTTTGAAAAACAAATGCTTGCCATCTATGCATATTACAACTTGTTTCTAAAAATCCTATTAAGTTCGGAAAAAGTTTGACATGTGGCTTTATGTGTTGCTACCCCAGAAGTACCAGTTTTAAAACTCTCTGGGACATAGTCCCATTTTTTTGTCTTGTTTTTAATCTAGTCAAGGCTAATGCCTGTAGGTCAATGATTTCATATATGGCATATTGAATTCTATAATTTTCTAACAGCAGAACATCGTAGCACATTGTCGAAGAAAATGTAATTAAAATAACTGTTTTCTTTAAAAGGTCAGATTCAAATGGCATGACCAGGCATTCAACATAGAAGCTAATATTGTAAAGTGCATGTGCAGCAGAAAGAAGGCATGTGTGAGTGTGTGTGCATGCCTGTGTTTGTGTGTAGGTTTGACACATCTGTGCAACAACAACAACAAAAACAACAATAATTTATTTGTAATTTATTTAAATAATAATTTATTTATTTATAACCCACCCTACGGCGCGGCAGCAGCAGGAGGCCCCATTAGCTAAAGTGGTGCTTCAGGTTAAGAACAGTTTCAGGTTAAGAATGGACCTCTGGAACGAATTACGTACTTAACCCGAGGTACCACTGTATTTCAATACAGTCCTACCTTGGTTCTCAAACAGAATCCCTTCCAAAAGTCCGTTGACTTCCGAAAACGTTCAGAAACCAAGGCACGACTTCCGATTGGCTGCAGGAGCTCCCTGCACTCAATCAGAAGCCACGAAAGCCGTGTTGGACATTCGGCTTCCAAAAAAAGTTTGCAAACCGGAACACTCCGGAACACTCACTTTTGGGTTTGCATCGTTCAGAAGCCAAAACGTTAGAGTTACAGGGAGTTCGAAAACCAAGGTTTTCAATGGTTTGGTGATTTATTGCACAGCCCTAGGTGTCTAGTTGAGAAACATTCTTTCCAGTTAGTTATGGTGGTCTTATACTTGACTATATCTTTTAGTTCTAATGTGCACTAGTAAAACGGGTTCTGGAGACTGCATGTAAAGCTGAAATCAAGGAATAGCCAGAACAATCCTGTTCTGGCTGTGACCATTTCTACCTTTCCAGAGCTGGTGCACCAAGCAGACCTTGTCCTCCATGTAAAGCAGAGAGCTTTTAAGCCTAGCTTCCCAGGCTCTGGGAAGGTCTCACATGGGCTCTTCAGCCCTTCATGAGATCTCACATAGCCCTGTAAGATCTTGCAAGACCTTCCCAGAACTCTGAAGGCAAGTCTGTGAGAGCTTAAAAGCTATGATGCATAAAGTGCATTTTATGTATCATAGCTTTTAAGCTCTCTGCCTTGCATGTGTTCAATTTGTGCAATTGCGTGAGGCTGGCTGCCAAGCGCACAAATTGCAAGGTGACTGTATACAAATGAATAAGGATTTTGCAGGGACAGTTACTTGGACTTGTAGCAAAGTCACAGATGCGAGAAATAAATTAGTTGAGGGCTCAGCAAGTAGCTGAGAGAATCAATCTCTTCCTTGAGAAAATTCTGAGCTGTATATAGAACTTCCAGGAAAGTAGTCTCTTCAGCAGAATGTATTTGAGCTGTTGACAGTTATTTGCACTAACCTGTCTCCGCTCTCACTTTACGTGCCCTTCCTGGCCTTTATGTCTCTCCAGACTCCCCCAGGTGCACTGGAATTGTACTTCAAACTGCAGGTCTTAGCATTTGAGCTGTGTCAATCTGAGGTTGCTTACACGGGTCTTTCCGTGTTGTGAATCTACAAAGCTACCCATATTTAAAATTACAGTGGTACCTCGGGTTACATACACTTCAGGTTACAGACGCTTCAGGTTACAGACTCTCCTAACCCAGAAATAGTGCTTCAGGTTAAGAACTTTGCTTCAGGATGAGAACAGAAATCGTGCTCCGGTGGCGCAGTGGCAGCGGGAGGCCCCATTAGCTAAAGCGATGCTTCAGGTTAAGAACAGTTTCAGGTTAAGTACGGACCTCTGGAACGAATTAAGTACTTAACCTGAGGTACCACTGTAATGCGGTTATGTCTCTGGCTGCTTCTCTTGTTAACATTAATATGTCTGTTCATCCAAGACTGGAACTTGTATCATTATCCATTCATCACATAGCTTTAAACATTATCCTTTGTTCAAGGTAATGTCATGAAATATATTATTCAAGACTAAAAAACAGCTGCAGATTTCCCTTTTCCTTCTTGAGACATATTTTTCACTGCCCAACAGGGTTTAGCAGAAGCTAAGGAAGGTCAGCCCTCCTCAAAAGCAGCTGATTAATTCCAGAGTACTTTCTAATTACTGCTTCTTTTGAAACAACCATTGTCTTGTAAGCATGCTTATTGTCATGCTTAGAGGTCTTGGGAGGGAGGGAAGGAAGGAAGGAAGGAAGGAAGGAAGGAAGGAAGGAAGGAAATGACCATTATCCAACAAGCTGGGCATGTCTAAAGTTTTGCACAATGTAAGACACTCATACCATGTCTTAAGTGCCCTTTCAACATTCAGATCTATACGTTTCTAAAAAAAATATGTGCCATATCTGTTTAAACTCAGATTCACAGCTCAGTGTGTGATATACTGGTGCCTTCAACTGTTCCACTGAATTTCAGCATGCTGACTTTTTTGTTTAAAACAAGCTGGCCTAGATAATGATATTTTTTAATCCCCTTACAGAGCAGCATAAAAACTGTTTAAGCCTTGTTAGCGTGACAACTTTTTAGCACTTTTCAGATTTGGAAAGCAGCCTGAATTAACAACATTTCTTTTTAGATTTAAATTGAAAAGGAGGGGTGGACTTTGAGATGTTTTGCATGTTGAGATGTTTTGCATGTTTTGTACCAATGAACCCACATGCTACTGCAAGAGAGGGATTTCCCTTTTGGACTGCTTGTGTATGATTTATGACTCATTTGTGCTTGTGTATGATTTATGACATACTCTAGTAGTATGCTCACATAGTAAAATAAAATTAATTTTCTTAATTTTAAGTAAAGTACAAACTGATATGTGGTAAAATATGTTTATATGTTTCAACCTAAATACATTTTGGGGTGGAAAGAACTGTATGATACAGCTTTATCTTCTCTTTTAAATCTATTTATTGAATATATATATTTAAAAAGCAAACACAAAACACTCTCAAATGGATCTAGCAACACAAGCAATGCATGTTTGCCTGAAAGTACTGGTAAATCCCATTATAAGAAGTAGGGCTCACTGCTTAATAAGTGCGCCCAGTATTGCTCGAAATCATCATGTTCAGAATAAGAAATTGATTGCTCTGCATAAACAAAGTAAACTGCCCTTCAGAACTCTATTACAGAGTGGTATTCTGTGTAGATGACTTCTGATAAATTATTTATTTAGGCTTAAAGTCTGGAAAAAGGTTTACCCCTCTTAAGTTTGCTCCATTCTTGTTTAACATTTGGCAAATGTCAGTATGGCTGCTGTCAACACATATATATGAGAAGCTTGAGAGTTAATGGGTGAAAACACTTTTTCATAGGCCAGGATCCATAGAAAGGTGATTTGTCATGCTGTATAGTATAAGGGGACACTTCATACAAAATGAAAGTCCAAGCTTCCATTGGATACAATGAAAAGAAGTTGTCTGGTTCCTTAGATCCATACCTTATTTAAGAAAACTTACTAGAGGATCTATCTAACATTAACTGTATCTTCAGAATCTCTTGAAAAATAGTCATAACCATAATTAAATACTCTCTCCAGCTCCTTTTGCATAACCACCACATCACATAACTACATTTCGCTATCATCTGCTTAATATCAGCATCAGTTATTATTTGCTCTTGACCAAATACAAAGTGGCAGATGGCAGACCACTATTCTCATACCATTTTAGAAAATCAAATTTGCCAAACCTCCTTTGTGTTTAATTTTCACCCCATTTTATACTTAATATTTATGCTTACTCTAATTCATCTTCCAAGAAGATGCAACAACTTTTTGATCATTGTATTGGTTCTGTTAGTATTAATTTATTCTAATACTTAGGGCCATGGTGGGTATGTTTTACTTGGTTGTTGTTGCAAAGATAATAGAAAATGCTTTATGTAGTGACAGAGATTCAGTAGATACCACATTCCAATATAATCAAATATGTTTGTCAAAAGAAAGAGTCTTATAAAGAAAGTTTAATATCAGTCAAATCTGTACACTTAATGCATCCTAAAATCATCTAGGTATATAATAAAAGTCTGTGAAATATCACTAAACCAGCAGGCAGAGATGATGTACTGGGATTTTTATTCCACCTTGTAGACCAGGAGATGGAGTGTTCCAGCTTGTATTTAGCCTCTCTCAAACCATGATATGTGCAAAGAAAGAATGACTGGAGAAGGAAACTTGGGTATATGAATTCCCAGTTCAACACCACAGGACTCAGGCATGACTGCCTTATTAGAAGAGCTTCTGAGGATTAAGCAAAATCGAGCTGGATACTGTACACAAGGTTCCAATTAGCCCTCTCAAGCTTTATTTATTCATTCATTTTTAAAAAGACATATCTATACCTCATTTCAGACTAAAATTTTCCCCCGGATGGGTCACATAAAACATAACAATAAAATACAATAGACATTGAAAAATATCAACAAAACAATGTCATATTATTTAAACTAGCAGTCTAATATCAAAAGTATACCATAATAGATTCGCCACGATCGGACCACAAAGTCAGATCCCTCACAGCAATTAGTTTCTGTAAGTCAAGTTAAAAAGTATTGTCTTACCCTTATTGATGATTTAGTGATTTTACTCTTTCTTAAATGGTCCATGGGACTGCTTTAATCCCATGACACTGGCATTGAACTACTTGAATATGAGTTTGTTATACACAACTGAATGTTGCCAGTATTGAATCTTGTATATCTATTCTAATGGGGAAAATATTGAGAAAGGAGTTGTTTGGTAGTCCATAACTAGAATGATTTTTTATGCTTCTACATATTTGGCAATTTCTTTTGCATTGCTTCCATTAATTCATCAACATTGAGTCATGCTGCTCCAAGGTAGGAGGCAGCAGAAAGAGAGGACCTGAAGTTCCTTATGCTGCTCTGGGTCTGATGCAGACATTAGTGACATCTATCCATCAGTCCTCATGTGGTGTATATATTTCCCTGCTCCACTTTGTGTTGGCTTTGAATCAGTACATAATCAGATGCAGGTCACATGGTGTCTTCAAATATTGAGGCATGGTTGATGTTCAACATCATCTTTGGATTTGTGTAGAACTCATCACAGCCTTGGGTATATCTTCCAAACTAGCACATAAACAGTAAATCTAATTTACTTGCCTTGCCTTTAGTGTCTTGATTTTTCTTTTGTCCAGAAGTTCACTATATGTTGAACGGACTCAAATTGCACTTATGATTTATAACACAGCATAATAGGACTACAGTTTAGTGTCTTTGGAGATAATCTTTTTACAGAATCTCAGTTGTCATTTCAGTAACTGATCCAAGCTTGCATGTGTCTGTCTGTATGTGTGTCAGCTATACAGCTGAGTTGAATAAAGCATTCCTGAAGCTGGAAATTACTCGGTTCATCTTTCTTTCCATGATCTTTTGCTCTCAGTATAGCATGGTAGGCTGCTTTCAGTTCATTGTGTGAAAGCTGCCAAAAACCACTTTTCTTTGTTTCAGATGCTACTAGTTTGTGCTAAGCAAGCTGTCTATTGTTAAAAAACAACAACAGCAAGCCATCTGTAACTTTCAATCACTGAGTATCTATTATTGGTGACATTATACCTTTAGCACTGTTTAGTGCCCATTCCCCTGCGTCCTTTAGCTCTAACTGTGTGTGGCATGTTGTCACTGTGGGAATAACATTTTAGCACTGTGCCAAATACCTACAAGATCGGCTGTAGTTTTATTTTGTATGGTAATAGAGGCAGCACATAAGCAATGAGAGTTTAGTACAGAAGCAAGGATTTGTATAATTATTCCATAAACTGTATTGAGGCATTGCACTTATACGGGATAATACTTTAGACTACAGGATTCCACTTCTTTCATTTAAAAATACACTTCTGTAAAATATCTATAAAGCAACTTTGCTGAACATACCTAATTTTCAGTGCACCTTCTCTCATCTGGTTGCTTGTGATAATAAATAACCATATTGGGATACAAGGCAGGGAACTTTGTTTGGTTTTCGACCACAAATTAATTTAATTGTTCTGTGTGATCCATGTAGGTTAGGAAAAAAATATATGTGAACTAGTAACTTCTGTGAACTCACATTCAAGAGTGCAGATATATAGTCCAGGAGCCAACCAAAATCCAGGGGCCAATGTAAACCCTCTGGAAGCGGCTGGAGGGAGAAGACATGTCCTTCATTCATTGGATCTCTGCAGCAACCCTCACAGAGAGTTTATGGCCAAACTGCATGGTGTGTGCACGAAGGACAGCTTTCCCATTACCTTAATGATAGGGCTAATGCTGTGCTTGCAATGGGGAACCTGGGTGTCCTTTGAGTGGACAGGCTGGTCAGGTTTGCTTGCATGGCATGCCACATTGGGTTTAAAAGGGTATGGGGCAGGTTGAGAAGTAGAGAAACTCAGTGTTTTGTGGTAGAAAAGCAATTCTAGACAGAAGGAGCTAGACAGTCAGAAGCAACTCTTACCCTTTTGTGTCTGAGGCTTTGGGGGAGCTCTATCGTACATTCTGCGAGTGTTGCTGGTGTCAGCAGCGAGTTGAATGCTATGACACAGCTTTAGCCAGTAGTCATTGGCATATTGTCTGGCAATCCACTGGGCATCACTCCTTGCCTTTCTCAGTGTAGCAAGTGTCTTTTCACAGGGCACACACTTGTAGTTCACAAGAACCTTGTGCTTTGCAGTGATAACAGGCTTCATTTCCTTTATGCCAGATTCAAACCAGTTGGGGATCTGTTGCTCTCTTTTGCCAAAGCAGGACATGGCTGTGTTGTAGATTGTCTCTTTGATGTGGTTCCACCTTGCTCTGGGGCTTTCTCTAGGGCAGTTCAGTATAGCTTGTTCAATGGAATCAGAGAAGTGTTCACAAAGCTCAGATATGACTGATAAAAGTAGTGTGGAAGTTTTCCTCCCCTCCTGACTTCAAATGCTCTGACAACATTGGTTCTCTGTTTGCTCTCAGAAAGAAGGGTAGATGGATAAAGTTGGTGACATCTCTAATCAAATTAGCATGAGTTTTAGACTATCACTCTGTATGTTGAGTGTCATTTTCAATTTTGATATAATAATAATAATAATAATAATAATAATAATAATAATAATAATAATAATAATATTAATAGATCACTGACTGTGCATGACCATTAGTGTGCATGTTGTCTTGGAATTATATGGACAAAGACTAAGCTGTCTAATATAGATAACAGAGAAAACAGAGAAGGAAAGAAGGAAGAGGTGAGAGTAGAATTCTGTTTTTTTTTTTTTTTTTTTTTTTGTTTCCTGCTGTTCTTGAAGTCAGTACAATGGTATCCTTGAAGTTGGATTGTAGTTGGAGCTGTTTTGATGTATTTATTAATATTATAATAAATGTGTTTAAGGTGCCACAAGACTTTGCTGCTTTAAAAAAAAAAAAATTAGAAAATGTTGAGTCATGTATCTTATGTCTGCTGAGAACAATTGTAAAACAAATTAAAGCTGTGGTCATTAAACTTTTTTTTAAAAAAATCTTCTTTAAAGGTGACAACCCTTGTAAATACAAGTAACAAAGGACCATCTGGTAAAAAGAAAGGTCGATCTAAGAAGGCTCATGTGCTGGCTGCTTCAGTTGAACAAGCTACTCAAAACTTTTTGGAAAAAGGAGAACAGATTGCAAAGGAGAGCCAGGACCTAAAAGATGAACTGGTGGCTGCTGTGGAGGATGTGCGGAAGCAAGGTATGTATCTCTCTCTCTCTCTCTCCATCTCTCTCCCTGTCTCCCACACCTCCCACCTCTTTGTTAACATCAGATTACAGATGTTTCCTTGATCATGACAATTTCATTAAAACTGCTTATATTGAATGGTGGGTTTATGTATTGTGGAGGTACCATTTAATTTTCACATATATGTGCAAGTACAATTTGATTCAAAATGGCTTTAAGATGGCACTACCTCTTCATGCAAGGTTGTACACTGAAAAATGAACAATTTGAAATGCTCTTGGTAAGAGTGCCTCTTGAAATCATTATTGCAGAAATTTGTTTCATGTGATTCCTCTTCAAAAATTCAACTTTATCATGGGGAAAACCAAAACACTCATTGTACAAGGTGAATTTTCCCCTTGAGTCCATCCTCACAGTTATTTCATGTGACTAATAAGCGAAACAATGCTTGTATGGTGTGATCAGACTTTTTAACTGTTTGACTTAAATGCAGTCGAAGTACCACGTTTAATGGCAAAATTTGGTTGCAAACTTTAAAATAATACAACTATTTTGCTGCATTTTTTGGGGGTAGACTCTTTGTAATAAAAACAAATTTTTCAAAGTGTCTAACATTGTGTAGGCTACAATGATATCTGTTATATTCTATATGCTGTTGGGTGGGTCCCATGATGGCTGGTGGGGGTGCTGCTGCCATGGTCGCTCTGTCACTCAGCTCCCAGCTGCTGCCCCTGGAATGGCTCCCAGATGCTGACACTGCCTCTGCACTGCCATGGCCAAGGATGAGAGTGAGAGCCTGGAGTCTCCCAGCAAAGGGTTAGGATGGCTATCCAGTTGGCTGCCTGCTTGGTGTCCTATATCACTGGTATGTCTTAAGGATGCTGAAGAGCAAATACTGAAATGTATCACAAGTACATACAGTAAACAATATGTCTTCCTATCCAATGAAAATAAAATATGGGCACTAATGTTCTCTCACAGCCTCTTGCAGAAAACTCCACTTGTTCTTCTCCATGGGTTTGGAGGAGGTGTTGGACTTTGGGCACTGAACTGTGAAGATCATTGCGAAAACAGGACTGTGTATGCATTTGATCTCTTGGGAATTGGAGGCAGTAGTAGGTCACACTTTGACACAGATGCAGAAGTAGCAGAAAATCAATTTGTAGAAGAATGGAGGAGGGAAATGGGATTGGACAGAATGATTTTACTTGGACACAACCTGAGTGGATTCCTGGCAGCTGCTTACTCACAGTAAAACATCTTATATTAGTGGAGCCACGGGGTTTCCCGGGGAGGCCCTCCTGGGCTGAACATGAAAGGCACATTCCAATATGGATCAAAGCATTTGGAGCAGTTTTGAGTCCATTTAATCCATTGTCTGATCTCAGAATAGTGGGGCCCTTTGGACTAAGCCTTGTACAGTGCATTAGGCCTGACTTCAAGAGAAAGTAGATGATGACATGGTCACTGAATATATCTACCACTGTAATGAGCAATAATCAAGTTTTGAAATGGCTTTCAAAAACGTGGCAGTTATATATGGATGGGCAAAAAGACCTGTGCTTCAGCAGATTGTCCATATGCACCAATGCATTCCTATCACTGTGATTTACGGAGCATGATCATACATAGATGACAATTCTGGGACCACCGTCCAGCCTCTGTGACCAAATTTGTATGTGAAAACAATAGCTATCCTTGGTGCAGGTTATTATGTGTATGCTAATCAACCTTCAACTAGACTTCAACCAGAAAATAAAAGAGACCTGCAGTTCTGTGGACTGACATGAGTTCTGTTCTTTGGAAAAACCAGTCACAAATGCAATTCAAAGCAATACTTTGCTGTATATGATAAAAAATTAAGGGAAACAGAGGTTTAACAAGCAAACACAAATTCATTTGCACCACTTATTTCAAAATGTTTGCACACTTTCAACCTTGCAATGTCTTTTTCTGGAATTTTTCAGGGATGGGGAGAGAAAACTTCGTACATTTTAGCTGGATGCTGTTCTTTATATATTTAGATAAGGTGTTTGTCTCTCTCTATACTATATTAAACACAACATTTTAAACTGGATTTTTAAAATTTTGCTTTGAAGAATGTAGAGCTTTTAAAATTGTGCTCTACACACACAGCAAGTTTCAACATTCTTAATAAAATACACTATACAGTATACGATATCTAGCTGTCTGTCTCTGTGTTAGTTGTTAAATATATTACATAGAATAGTCAAAGCGGCACCTTTTAGAGAACTACTTCTCCGTTGTCATAAATATATGCAAATTATGCAGACCTGTTCTTCAGGCAGAATATAAAATTATTTTTATCAGACAACTAATTGTGTGGAATTTCAGTCTAAAGTGAGATGCACAAAGGTTTTTCATGAATCTTTTTCAATTTGTCAAAAGCACCTCCAGTGGAGATAGTGAAAGTGTGTGCCCATTAAGTTTGTGTGGGTTGTATAAGGAAATGTTTGTTCTTCTTCATCTATACCAATTTTGATTAGGTTGGTGGAATCATTAATATTTGGGGGAGTAATTCCTTTGTTGTCAGTTTCTGGAGAGAGTTGCGAGAAAAGAGATAAATAATGGCAGCTTGGTACATAAGGTTGCTAGTGACTTTCCATGGGAAACATCTTGCATTCATTGACTTTGATTATGGGTATCTTGTCTGGTGGAGGCATCATTAACCACTTGTCAGTTTCCACTATTGCAAATCCCATTAACTAAAGATACTGTCTCCTAGGCTTGAGTTGGGAGGGGGGGGGGTGATGCTCTGGCAGCATGATACTCCTGCTAAAAACAGTGCCTCCTTTCTTCCCTAGTATCATGTAATGCCCTTTATGGCGTGGCCATGTTTTCAGTCAACATTATGTAGTCTTTTGGTCACCACAACTTGGAAATTAAAGATGTGTAATAATTAAGAGGTTGCATCTAGCCAACAAGCAAAAGGTAGGAAACATACATAAATTTCACAAACCTCTCTCATATCCTCCCCAGTTGTCTTTTTCTATGAACAAAAACTTTATAGGTTTGCAAAATTTATGTATGATGGGAAAAGAGAACTCTCTCTCCCCATATTACTAGAACCGAATTTCAGCCAACAGAAAGTATATGCGGTATCCAGCGAAGTAGTACCATGAGTGCAAGGATTTCTGTTTGTGCAGTGGAACTTCTTTCTCCTCTCCCCATGCACCTCACATCCTCCTCACATCTGCTCTGGGTGGTTGGTGGGGGGGGGGGACCATAAAGAGCAGATCTGGGGCATGGGTGCAATAAGGAGAGAGCTGGGAAGTTGGGTTGCACAGCTTGAAATCAATGTGTTTATGGAACTACTTTGTTGGATTCCAACCTGTGTCTTCATAAAATGCATAATTCAATGAAATTTGCTACCAAAATGTGCTTGCCAGAGTGGCACCCACAGGTGCCAATGTGCTTGCTGCTACCTCCTACGGCACCCAAATATCTCTTCCTGACTAGCCTCCTTTAAGTTGGTTCATTTGGACCAGTATAAAATCCTAAATAAGACGCCTTATTAAACTTGGCTGCATCATCATTAAGACCAGTGTTGATGTATCCATAACCATTCATCATATTTTATTGTGGGAAATATTCATAACCTGTTCTAAGTATTTGCCATCAGTTCCAATTGTTATTCAGGTTTGCCAGTTCTCGTTCTGTGAAATATTGTGCACTAAATGTCACTCTATGCAAATATTCTATTGTTAGTCCTCTCAGACTCTCTCTAAATCCATTAATTATCTTTCAGCTCTCAGAAAATGGAGATTGTGAAAGGCATTACATTACCTGTTCCAGGATGATACAAAGCACTTGTGATAAATGAATAGACATTGTGTGGGATCTTAGAGGTGAGGGAGATATGTTCAATTTACCTTTCTCAAGAACACAGGACTGTTTTCCATTTGATAAACAGACTTTAAAAGTTTGTTGTCTAATGAGGGGAGAGCAAAAGCCAAAGCTGCCTTTTCTCAATTCATCATCTACTGCTTTAAATTAAAGTAATCAGTCTGTTTGAGTGCAAATTTTTGTGCTAACTAAATTCTGAAACATTCCACAGTGATTTACTTCCTTGTGTGATTCACTGTAGTTCAAGGTACTTCTTGCCTTTTTGCTGAATTTCTTCATGGGCACATGCCATAAAAGGTAAAGGTAAAGGGACCCCTGACCATTAGGTCCAGTCGTGACCGACTCTGGGGTTGCGGTGCTCATCTCGCGTTATTGGCTGAGGGAGTCGGTGTACAGCTTCCAGGTCATGTGGCCAGCATGACTAAGCCACTTCTGGCGAACCAGAGCAGCGCACGGAAACGCCGGAGCGGTACCTTCCCGCTGGAGCGGTACCTATTTATCTACTTGCACTTTGACATGCTTTCGAACTGCTAGGTTGGCAGGAGCAGGGACCGAACAATGGGAGCTCACCCCATCGCGGGGATTCGAACTGCTAACCTTCTGATCGGCAAGTCCTAAGCTCTGTGGTTTAACCCACGGCACCACCCAGTAATTTCTAATCTAATGGGTGGAATATCTCCTTCCCAAGAACTGCATTCCTTTGGGGAGCAAGGCTTTTTTCAGCCAGAGCTCAGCTCCAGCACCTCTCAGGTGGGCACCATTGTCGTTCTAAGAGAACAAGGGAGAAGTTCATGATGAGTTCCAGCACCTCTTTTTCTAGAAAAATAGCACTGATGGGGGCAATGAGTTTTGGGGGCACATCAGTCTGCAACCCCCATGCGTCCTCACCCACATAAGAACAGTCTCTAATCTCATAGCTGTCCATGGAGCTGCAGGTTAATTCTGTGTCCAGGGCAGCTGTCTACCACCTCCATCTGGTATTCAGGCTGAGACCCTACTTGCCCGCATACTGTCTGGCCAGAGTGGTGCATGCTCTGGTTATCTCCTGCTTGGACTACTGCAATGTGCTCTACGTGGGGCTACCTTTGAAGGTGACCCAGAAACTACAACTAATCCAGAATACAGCAACGAGACTGGTGACAGGGAGTGGTCTCCAAGACCATATAATACCAGTCCTGAAAGACCTACATTGTCTCCAAGGATGTTTCCGGGCACAGTTCAAAGTGTTGGTGCTGATCTATAAAGCCTCAAACGGCCTTGGCCCAGTATACCTGAAGGAGTGTCTCTACCCCCATCGTTCAGCCCGGACACTGAGATCCAGCACTGAGGGCCTTCTGGCAGTTCCCACCTGAGAGAAGTGAGGTTACAGGAAACCAGGCAGAGGGCCTTCTTGGTAGCGGCACCTGCCCTGGGGAATGCCCTCCCATCAGATGTCAAGGAAGTAAACAACTATCTGACTTTTAAAAGACATCTGAAGGCAGCCCTGTTTAGGGAAGTTTTTCCCTAAACCAAAAACCAAAAAGTTTTTGGTTCCTCTTCATCCTGGAGAAGAGTGACTAGTGGGGTGCCACAGGGTTCTGTCTTGGGCCCGGTCTTATTCAACATCTTTATCAACGACTTGGATGATGGACTCAAGGGCATCCTGATCAAATTTGCAGATGACACCAAACTGGGAGGGGTGGCTAACACCCCAGAGGACAGGATCACACTTCAAAACGACCTTGACAGATTAGAGAACTGGGCAAAAACAAACAAGATGAATTTTAACAGGGAGAAATGTAAAGTATTGCCCTTGGGCAAAAAAAATGAGAGGCACAAATACAAGATGGGTGACACCTGGCTTGAGAGCAGTACATGTGAAAAGGATTTAGGAGTCTTGGTTGACCACAAATTTGACATGAGCCAACAGTGTGACGCGGCAGCTAAAAAAGCCAATGCAATTCTGGGCTGCATCAATAGGAGTATAGCATCTAGATCAAGGGAAGTAATAGTGCCACTGTATTCTGCTCTGGTCAGACCTCACCTGGAGTACTGTGTCCAGTTCTGGGCACCACAGTTCAAGAAGGACACTGATAAACTGGAACATGTCCAGAGGAGGGCAACCAAAATGGTCAAAGGCCTGGAAACGATGCCTTATGAGGAACGGCTAAGGGAGCTGGGCATGTTTAGCCTGGAGAAGAGGAGGTTAAGGGGTGATATGATAGCCATGTTCAAATATATAAAAGGATGTCACATAAAGGAGGGAGAAAGGTTGTTTTCTGCTGCTCCAGAGAAGCGGACACGGAGCAATGGATCCAAACTACAAGAAAGAAGATTCCACCTAAACATTAGGAAGAACTTCCTGACAGTAAGAGCTGTTCGACAGTGGAATTTGCTGCCAAGGAGTGTGGTGGAGTCTCCTTCTTTGGAGGTCTTTAAGCAGAGGCTTGACAACCATATGTCAGGAGTGCTCTGATGGTGTTTCCTGCTTGGCAGGGGGTTGAACTCGATGGCCCTTGTGGTCTCTTCCAACTCTATGATTCTATGATTCTAATGTTTGATTCTATTTTTAATATTTTGTTGGGAGCCACCCAGAGTGGCTGGGGAAACCCAGCCAGATGGGCAGGGTATAAATGATAAATTATTATTATTATAGCCTGTCTGTCTCCATTCGTTTTCTTTCTCACTCACTGTCACTTTTATCCAGCCTAGGGTGGCTCTCGCCTTCAGCCCTACCCCCTCTTCCCTTCCCTTCCCCTCCAAATTGTAGGTGCAGGTGGCCTGAACCTGATCAGGACCCTTGTGTGCGGGCAGAGAAGCTTTAATTCTTTGCCTTAGTCAGGTGAACCATTTTCTGCCCAGTGCTGCACAAGTCCCATTGATCAGTTGATTGTTGGGACTTGCAAAGTGCTGTGAAGGAGGCTATGCAGGTGGGGCTTTCAAACACCCTTTTGGCTCTTCAATATCTTTACCTGCTTCATACCCAATGTCAGATATAGGACAGTTGGCTGTGGCTTGACCAATATGACCTCATGGGCCAAATGGGGGAGGTCTGGTGGATCTAATCAGGCACACGTGCTGGTGGTTCTAAACCTTGACCCACAAAATTTACATGCTTAAATGCTAGTAATGAGATGTATTCCAAACATTGTCAATTTTAAGTTAAGTTATTAAGTATTTATGATATACATTAGCACTTGATTATGTCTGAGTGTCTAAGTGTTAATGCTTATATAATTAACATTGGCTGGGTCTGTATCAGGCAGTGCTGAGGAGCTCGTACTAATGACTCACTGATTATGGGATGGTATTTATATTGAAATGTACTGTGTCAAGAATTCCTGGCCTTTAGAGAGGGGATGGTAAAATGTATGTACAACTTTGCCTCTAGTGCACTGGCATTTTATATTTGTTCATATGAATAGTTTAAATCAGGGGTGGGTAAATGTTGATATACTCCAATTTCCATCCGTCCCAGCCAGCATAGGATGATGGGACTTGTAGTCCAACAACATCTGAAGGGCACCAGCTGACCTACCCCTGGTTTAAGTCTTAGCCATTCATTGAATATCTCATTTATTTCACTGGCACTACTCTGAAGTTTTCTCTTTTTCTCATAAGAAAATTTTGGCACGTGGGAAGAAAATATTGAATAACAGGAAATTTGTTGTTTAGTTATAATTGGAATTCTAATTAGACAGTACAGAGTGGAATAAGGATTGGGGCGAACAATGTAAGATTTGTATGCCCAAATCATGTCTTTTCCATATCATTTTCTTACTGGTATTAGTGGGATTTGCAGTGCACAATCCTAAACTAAGCATATTAATTCAAAAAGAAAATCATTCAGATTTAAATGGATTTTATTCTGTATTAATTATGTATTTGATTGCTGCCTTAAACACAACTGTGCATTTGTCCTTTGGATTAAAATAGGGCTGGTAGATTTGTTTTTCTCTTTCTCTTTCTACTGCCTTTTTTCCCTTCATCTAAAAAAACCCCACATTTCTCTCCTCACAATGTTAACTTTACTTTGAGGAAGCAGAAGGGACATAACTCTATTAGTTTACACAGTATTATTCCCTTTATGCCTCTGGACCATCTTAGATTGCGTTATAAGTGACATTGATTTATTGATTGTGGACTACATGTGCTGGGTTTTCCCTCCAGAATAACTGACCTATGTGCTCTATCCAACCTAGCTCTCTAGGGACACTTTGCTTTCATTCATATTCTGCAAGGAAATACCATGGGTTGTTTCCGTCTCATTCAAGTGAGAACATGTCGAACATTATCGCTTTATGATCCCATAAGTTCTTCCTCATTTTCAGATGTGCTTTCCTTCTAAAGCTTTCAAACATAGCACAAATAGAACAGACAGGACCCCCTGCCTGCCTTTAGGAGGTGATAACATTTTTATAGCTATTGCGCTAGGAAGCTATCAAATCTCCACACTATTAAAAAAAATGTTTTGTCATTGAGAGCAAATAATGAGCTTGGGCTGGAAAGTTTGTTCTTTAGTTTAATATAACATCTATGGATTTTCTTCTTGTCTAGTAGAGGTATTATCCTTTATCTTAGTTTTTCCACTGTGCTACAGAATTAGGTAGACAGTTTAAGGTGTCTTCCCTGCCAACCTTTGTTTGGAAGCCATGTCTTCCTCCCAGTTTCTTCAAGGAGTAATGGCATATGTAAAAATAATAATGAGTATAAAGTGTTCCGTTATCACTATTTTGGTAGCGTTCTATTCTTCAAGCATTTATGCATTATGCATCTCTTGATAAGAGAAGGTTATCCATTTTGCATTAACATAAGCTGTCACAGAATTCTGATTTTTATCAGTAGCAAAATGTCAAATATTAAAATTTTACTAGAAATCAAGACTAGGTCAGTGCTTGTTACAGCTCATTGTGTTTTCATTTAATCTAACACCCCCTGTTTTTTGCCTTGATAAACAAGAAAATGGATGTACCTTTCTTACAAGCTGACAGGTATGCTTGTTCATTTTTTAACAAATGATTATTTCTTTGTAGCGAGACTCCAAAACGTGGACCTTGGCTTTCTTGAAGTTTCCATCTCCTTCTGTCTCAACAACCCCATTTGTTTCTTTTCCTTTGAAATATTCCAAATTTTATTTCTTGAAGTAGGCTCTACCTAGGGACGTGGGTGGCACTGTGGTCTAAACCACTGAGCCTAGGGCTTGCCGATCAGAAGGTCAGCAGTTCGAATCCCCGCGACGGGGTGAGCGTCCGTTGTTTGGTCCCAGCTCCTGCTCACCTAGCAGTCCGAAAGCACATCAAGTGCAAGTAGATAAATAGGTACCATTTTGGCAGGAAGGTAAACAGCATTTCCGTGCATTGCTCTGGTTTGCCAGAAGCAGCTTAGTCATGCTGGCCACATGACCCGAAAGCTGTCTGTAGACAAACGCCGGCTCCCTTAGCCTATAGAGCAAGATGAGCGTGCAACCCCAGAGTCGTCTGCAACTGGACCTAACAGTCAGGGGTACCTTTACCTTTACCTTTACCTTTAGGCTCTACCTGCAAATGCTACCTCCCAAACTGCAGATGCATGAAACATTCAACCCCCCCCCCCCCGAGGGTAAATCCACCTGTGCTGGTCCCGGGGGTAAGGTACCTTGGGTGTAGCAAAGTCCACACGAAGAGGGGCAAGGTCCGAGGCAGAGTGGCGGGCGGTGAACAGGAACGCTGGAACAGGAGGCTGAGCAGGGAACAGGAACACCGGATGGTCGGGAACAGGAGGCCGAGCAGGGAACAGGAGTACCGGATAGTCAGGAACAGGAGGCCGAGCAGGGATCAAGAACGCAGGAAGGTCCGAAGCCAACAACGACGTTGCTCCCGCAACCTGGGGCCGGGCTGACTGGGCTTTTATCCTCTTCTAAGGCCAGGGGCGGTCCCGGCCCCCAGGAGCCCCGCCTCCTCTGGCCTTAAGGCGAGCACTCCTCCTGGGGGCAACCAGTTCCCTTCGCCTCTCTGCTCTAAACCTCTGCAGATCAGGAGAGGCCGAAGGGTTACTGGGCCCTGGAGGAGGCTCACCTGTGGCCACTGAGTCGTCAAGCCTCTCTGGGGCCAGAAGGGCTTCACCTGGGGCCAGCTCCTGATGCACTGCCACAGGTGCAGGCTCTTCAGCATCTAGGCCTGGCCCCAGTTCAGCCGGCCCTGGAGGCGGGGACTCCTGTGCAGGCCGGGATTCCTCTGTTTCATCCTCCGAATCGGAATCCCAGGCCATCACACCATCCCCCCTCCCAGGCCCCCCCCTCAACCGAGGGTCCGGACCCGGCTTGCCGGGGTACGTCGCATGGAACTCTCGGAGGCAGGCAGGTGCGTGGACGTTGGCCGCTGGTTCCCAGGAACGGTCCTCCGGTCCGTACCCCTTCCAGTCAATGAGATACTGCAGCTTCCCCCTGCGGTATCGGGAGTCCAGGATGCGTTCCACCTCGTACTCAGGCTCTCCCCGAACCAACACTGGCTGCGGTCGGGGACGGTTCGGGTGGAACTCGTCGGGTGGGGCCACCGGACTCAAAAGGGACCTGTGGAAGACCGGGTGAACCTTCAGGGTTGCGGGTAACCGGAGACGAAATGCCACAGGAGAGACTTGGTCTACGATAGGGAACGGGCCGGTGAAGCGGGCGTCCAACTTCCGCGAAGGTCGAGAGGGGTGGAGGTGGCGAGTGGAGAGCCAAACCAGGTCACCGACGCGAAGTTCCGGCCCCACCTGGCGGTGGCGGTCGGCCTGGGCCTTTAACAAGCTAATCAAAAAGTGCACCTTGGTACGGTCGTCAGGAAAGTTCCGGGCTCGCCCCTGAATATACAGTTTGGCCTGGGCCAGGAACATGGGAAAGCTGGCCGGGGCTCCATCAAATTTCTCAGGCAAAGCCACTGGGTACTTGCCCGGAGCCGGGGCGTCGGCCCCAGAAGCCGGTAGGGCTTCCAAGCGTTGCTGAAGTGCCTCAACCGCGTCTCTGAGCTGCTGCACGGTGTGAGACAAGGCCTGGTTCTCCTGGGCCAAAGCCACCAGTGCAGCCGCCTGTTCAGCCATGGCCTCTGGCTCTTCCCGAACGCACCCCGACGAAGGGGGAGTGCGGGAGGTGGCGGGAGCAAACTGTGCTGGTCCCGGGGGTAAGGTACCTTGGGTGTAGCAAAGTCCACACGAAGAGGGGCAAGGTCCGAGGCAGAGTGGCGGGCGGTGAACAGGAACGCTGGAACAGGAGGCTGAGCAGGGAACAGGAACACCGGATGGTCGGGAACAGGAGGCCGAGCAGGGAACAGGAGTACCGGATAGTCAGGAACAGGAGGCCGAGCAGGGATCAAGAACG
Organism: Podarcis tiliguerta; assembly: GCF_965153285.1. NCBI lineage: Eukaryota > Metazoa > Chordata > Lepidosauria > Squamata > Lacertidae > Podarcis > Podarcis tiliguerta. The sequence goes on from NC_139542.1 coordinate 7,030,171, forward strand.
CAGGAAGGTCCGAAGCCAACAACGACGTTGCTCCCGCAACCTGGGGCCGGGCTGACTGGGCTTTTATCCTCTTCTAAGGCCAGGGGCGGTCCCGGCCCCCAGGAGCCCCGCCTCCTCTGGCCTTAAGGCGAGCACTCCTCCTGGGGGCAACCAGTTCCCTTCGCCTCTCTGCTCTAAACCTCTGCAGATCAGGAGAGGCCGAAGGGTTACTGGGCCCTGGAGGAGGCTCACCTGTGGCCACTGAGTCGTCAAGCCTCTCTGGGGCCAGAAGGGCTTCACCTGGGGCCAGCTCCTGATGCACTGCCACAGGTGCAGGCTCTTCAGCATCTAGGCCTGGCCCCAGTTCAGCCGGCCCTGGAGGCGGGGACTCCTGTGCAGGCCGGGATTCCTCTGTTTCATCCTCCGAATCGGAATCCCAGGCCATCACACCACCTCACCAAACACTTGCTCCACACTGGGGACAATTTTGAGGTCTATCCAACTTTTGGCATTATTGTTCTCTTTTCAGAGCATGGGTTGGATATGATGTACAGTGAGCCCGCCACTTATGCAACGGTTCGGTTCTAGGGATCCATGCACAAGGGCAAACTTGCTTAAGGCCAGGAACCCCGAAACTGCCCCCATCCCATGACTATCCCTAACTGTCTGTAGCAGACTTTGCCCTCTGCTTCGCTTACCGGACTCTGGGATAGTCATGTGAGGGCCTTGGGGTACATCCTTTCCAAAGGCTGGTAAGCAAGGCGGAGGGCTCAAAAAGCTATTTCCATGGCGGGCAACCTGGTGGGAAGCTAAAAAGGGTAAATAGGACCTTAGAAAAAAAGCTTTATTCAAAAGTAAAGGCAATGCCTTCCTTACCAGCCTCTGGGAAGGAGGTGTGAAAGCTTTGCGAGCTTTCCAGAGCTGGGTAAGTCAGGCAGAGGCCTTAAAAAGCTCTTTCTGTGACCCACCAGGCCATATTGGGTGAATCTTAATTTGCAGTCACAGCTTAAAGTTTCAATCACCTGATGCCATATGACATCATGTCACATGACATCAGGTGATTGACAGGTAGACAACCCCACCAGCCTAACCAAGCGCCCTGCACAGAGTTGGCCACTTCGGGTCTAGGTAGTTGTGAATTATGGGGTAGCGGCGGCTGCTGGCCGTGTGAAAAGTATGTAATTGAGATTTTGGCACATGACTATTGTTGCCCAATAGCCAAAGAAGTGCTGCACCGAGACAGGAACACAATCTCTGGTTCTGACCTAGGAAGTGATTACTGCTCCTCTGTAGAGGTTGCTAACAGGTGCTCTGGCAAATCTAGATAGCGAAACTGCATATTGAACTGCAGCCAGGATGAAAGAGCAATTGCTATTGTGCCTAGGATACAGGTGTGGCATATTATATTCCTCTACAAAATGGGATCTATAATCTGCCTTAAGTAGCAGTGTAAAAGCAATACTCTAAGCAGTATAATAAGAATCTGCCTTGTACAGGATGTTCAAGTGTGTGTACTTCTTTTTGCTATTATGAAAAAGCTCCCATTATATGCATGTCACATTTAAGGTTAGCACATTTATGTATCCATTTCAATCTTAGTACATGAAGTCAATACACTTGATTCAACTTCATTACGCAGCAGTTCGTCTCTCTCTCTCTCTCTCTCTCTCTCTCCCCCCCCCCCCCCAATTTTGCAAACACCCTTACAGGATTGCATTCCATTAGTGCCTCAAGCTATTTTATTATAAGATTTGCCAATAAACAACATATTTTTAAAATTTAATTTCCTTTCCAGGCATTGGATTTTGGTGTGAGAATTGTTCTAATGCTGCTTCTTTATTTAGTAAGAAAAAAATACAGTTTGTGGAAGGACTGGTAAAGATTGTATTGGAAGTGCATGCCTGGATAATGAAGGATAATAAAATGCCACACCTCAAGCCTGTATTAGTCTTTAATTTTTTTAAAAAAAAAATCAGATAAGTTTCTTTGTCTCAGGCCAAGCTGCCAGCATTTTTTTATACTGTTACTGTTGACAATCTTTATGGGATATTGTACCGCACCACTGGTTTTATCATCCACAGCTCTGCAGTACTAAGATTCCTTTGAAGGACATGTGGGGGAGGATGAGAACATCTGTTCAGATAACTGGTATTAGACCTTTTGGGTGGTGTTTTGTCCATCTTTCCCCTTTTTGATTCAATAGGGTCAAAAGGTCTTCCTCTGCCAGTCTGTTCCTGAGAGGACAGGGCTTCTCCTTCTCCTGGAGAAGCACACAAGTTTGGTCCTGTCTGCAGACGCCAGAAGGAGATAGGTGGCAAAAGGAGACTTGGAGAACAGAAATTCATGCTAAATAATTCCATTTTGTCATACTTGGGAGATGGGAAGTATTTTCTTGAGTGGTTCCTCCCATTGTTCCCAGAGGGGCTAGGGAAACCCAGCCAGATGTGTGGGGTATAAATAAGCCACTGAGCCTAGGGCTTGCCGATTGGAAGGATGGCGGTTCTAATCCCCACGATGGAGTGAGCTCCCGTTGCTTGGTCCCAGCTCCTGCCAACCTAGCAGTTCGAAAGCATGTGAAAGTGCAAATAGATAAATAGGTACTGCTCTGGCGGGAAGGCAAACGGTATTTCTGTGAGCTGCTCTGGTTTCTCCAGAAGCGACTTAGTCATACTGGCCACATGACCCAGAAAAACTGTCTGTGGACAAACGTCGGCTCCCTTGGCCAGTAAAGCGAGAGGAGCTCTGCAACCCCAGATTCGTTCGTGACTGTCAGGGGTCCGTTACCTTTTTTTTATTTACAGCTCAGTCTGATGTGCTGAAGTTTAGAGCTACGGTCTGCTGGTATATGTATTTTAGAATTTATACTTTGTGTGAGCTGGAGAGGTGTGGCGACAGCTAGAATGTTTTAACTTGGAACTGGGACAGAATGGCTTTGAGCACTGACCCTCAGTTCTCATATAAACAGAATCTAAGTGAAATAATGTGTTTGTCCTAGGATACAGTCTTTGAATAAATGTTGGTGTTTGTACATTTATTAAGTTTAAAACTCTTCCTGTCATCTGGACACTGTCTTCTAGCAATTGGTTGTGATCAGATGATAAACTGATTTATTATGATTTATTCTGAGGAGGAAGAAGTGAGAAAACAAAGCAGAAGATGGGATGATAAAGGAGACAGACCAAAAATATATGGTCATGATTTTTTTTATTTATTTTTTATATTTTTCTTGTAACTATGTCTGCTGTTTCAGGCTGAGGCTAATCCTGTTTATTTTGTTCAATATATGGGCTTCCGGGTTGGCGCGCCTGGCAATGGCGGACCTCCTTCGTCTCGGAGGAGACCGCTCTCCGAAAAGAAGGGTCTGACCGCCTACGGCGAGGCGGAGACCCGTTAAAAACCACGGTCGGAGGAAGACCGTGGACCTGGGATCCGGCTGGTGCCAGTAGCGCCTCCCTTACTCGCGGGGAGACCCGGTTACGGGCTCCGGAGCGACGTGGGGTGAGTGGCACGGCACTTTGGATCGATCGCTGTTTTCGGGGAGTGAAGCCGCACAGCTGCTGTCAGGAAGCGCTAACTTTTCCTGTGGACATTTGGACTAAAGAAACTCTCGTAAGTAAATGGAAATTGGATTACAAATTACTGAAATTCGGCATCAGATGGAAGGTTAAAACAGGAAGCCCACCTTCCACTTTGTAGAAAGATCAAGGCAAAAGTGTGAGAACTGGAGCCTTTAAAAAGTACTTTACAAGGAAACAAATCTGCCACCTAAGCCCTTTAAACCCCCCCCCCCTCGGAAGCAGGGAAGAGGGGGAGATTGTTTCAACAGTTTATAGTCCTGCAGAGCAGTGTACTTTGAACTTATTTTTTACCATCTCGAGCCCGGGACCGGGCGGCCAAAACAAGAAAAAGAATCTTTATAACAAGAAATAATTATTAAGAATTATTAAGAAGAAAAGGATTAAGAGAGAACTGAATCTTTTGCTTACTGTTTGTTGGAAAGGAAAAAAGAAGTTAAATGACAACTGTTTTTGAAAGGTGGATGAAAAATAACTAAAGGAAACTGTAATCAGGCGGCTGTGGAAAGTTACAGAAACTTATGTTGGATTGTTACAATTGTTACACTTTTGGATAGAAACTTTCACACAGGCTGCAACTTTACAGACTAAATATAAGCATCTGACCTTGACAGTAAGATAACATTGAAAGAACAGACTTGGGAACATGGAGGGAAAAATAGCAGCTCTGTTTGAACAATTTCAAAAAAAACTGTCTATTTTGGAATTTGGCATCTCTGATCTGAAGGAAAATGTGCACAGCCTGGCTCAAGAAGGAAAACAATTATTAAACTCGGCCCAAGGACTGGAATTAAACCAACAAGGAAGGACAACTGAGAAGAATATGGATCAAACAGAACAGGTTTCGTCTTTACAAGAGGAATCTCTGGTGGAAAATACAGTAATAGAGCCTCAAGTTGATGGACAAAAAGTGGACTATGAGAGTAAAGAGTTTAAAGGACAGATCTGGAAAAGGAGTGCCATGTATGGACTAAGAGATACAGGTTTGATAAGATATATTTTGGAAATTGGCACTCTGAGAAAGTTTGAAGAAGTGAAATTTAGCAACCTTAAAGAGAGTGTGGAGCAAGCTTTGGACAATTCTTTGGTCTACAAGAGGAATTACAGAGTTCGGGCAAGCTTGTTCACAAAGGTTAAAGGAGATGTTGAGGGGAATGTGGTTTGGGACATAATTTTAGGCTCGAAAAAGACTCTCCAGACAGGCCAGAAAGATGATTTAAAGGCCTCGGACACCAGACAACCTGGCTGATGGATTGAATTTATGGATTGGAAAGACTTTAAAAATTTGTAAAAAGGATTGGCAGCACCCGAAACCGGGGGGGATGAGATGGGGGGGAAAATTGGAGATTATTAAGTAAAATTTGACAAAATATGGTTTTAATAAGCATTTTGAGGGGATGACGGAAGGAATTTAACTGGTTCCAGGGAGCAAGATAAGGAAAATGAAAAACTAAGATATAAGGGTATATAACTATAGAATTTAAGATTAGAAGTTTTAAGATAAATTCTCTTTTTCTATTATTATCGTTCTTTTTAAAAGGGGTAAAGGTAAATAAGTGAAAAAGCACTAAAAGTTGGATGGAATTTGCCGATTAGATTAAAATCAGGAATATAAAGAGGGAGGTGGGAGGAAGTCATGGAAACAAGTTAAAGGAAAAAAGGGAATGTGAGACTTTGTGTTGTGTGGGGTATTTTTGTGTTTTGTTTTTGGGATTTTTGTGTTGGGGGATGGGGAAGAGGGTTCTTTGTTTTTTCCTTTTTTTTCCTCTTCTTTTTTCTCTCTCTTTTTTATTTAATGTCTTTTTTTTCTCTGTTTTTTGTGGATATGTTTTGTTTTGATGTTATGCTGTTGGAAAATCTCAATAAATATTATTTTAAAAAAAATATTTTGTTCAATATATGGTTTTTAAAATAAAACAAAGGGAACAGTACATACCAGTATCATGTAAATTGTAACATAGCTAAATATAGGCCTGGTACATAGGCATAATGAAGAATGGGATTGATGTAATGGCTAAGGCTTAACCGAACAAAATTGTGCTGTTAACGGCAAGGTGACATTTGTGAGGTGCTGTACATCAGGTTGATAGTTTTGTGGCCTGAAAGACCGTCAAGTTCTGCATTCTCCTCCAGCTTCCCCTGGGAAAGACTGTAGTTACGATAATTAAAATCTATACATTTAATGGCCTGTGCATTATGTGAAGCTGTGGGTGATTGGATCTAAAAATGTTTCACAGCCTTAGGAAAATCCAATATGCTATATAATCTTTAACTGACATTGATGTTGATTTTGTGATCCTAACGCAACTCAGTCATTACTAGCTTTTTAATACATAACGGTACATCAGCCATTGTGAAAAGGAAAAGCAAAAAAATGATATGGCTCTAAAGAGTTGCCTGGGACAAATAGATGGAAGCTATTTAAAGTAAGTTAATGATGCAGCTTAGCATTTAGAAAGTTAGAGTGGGAGTGTGAATCATTGTCAGAAGAATTGCTAATCACTGTTATTTAAAGTAGTGGTGCACCTTGAGCTTCATTAAATATAAAGTGTTGGTAACGTTTGGAGCTATTATACCTGACAATCGTGGGTGGATGTCTTTTCTCTCTCCCCTGTCCCCAATCCTGCAGTCTTTTCTGTTGTAAGGCAGGAATACTGTCAGCATACGGGCATCCCTCAGTATAGGAAACAAATTATTGTGCTCCCTAAGGCTACCAGCATGAGTTTGACAGGAGGCAGTGGAAGACAGGAGTGCCTGGCGTGCTCTGGTCCAGGGGGTCACGAAGAGTCGGACACGACTAAATGACTAAACAACAAAAAAGGCATCCTGGCAGCAAATATTTATGTCCTTAGCAGAAAGGCATGGGGTTGGGTGTGTGTGTGTGAACAAGTAAAGAGAACAGAAAAATACCACATTGGATCCCAGCTTGCATTGGGCTCCATGGGAAAGCAAAGTGATGTAGAGAATAGAGAAGACTGTCCCATTCCTGTTCAAACTAACTTGGAGTACCTAGGATCCACTTTGTGTTGCTTAAGATAGGGTGAGAGGTAATTGTTTCTTGTCCGGTCAGCCTGCACAACTGGGAAGACATATGGTAAAATTGCCCTGCCTTCAGAATAGAGAATAAGGAGGCTCACATCACTCTTGGAGATGCGGGAAGAGAGAGAAAAATAAGGATGAATAAACTCATCCAGTAGCTACTGCATACGGCTCATAATTAATCAAGCTCCCCTGTGTCCTTTAGGGGTTTTCTTGCAGATCCCTGCAGATTTTTTCATTGATTGGTTCTATAGCATAAAATATTGGATGCTGAGTGGTCTAAAGTTGCAGACTCAAGCCAAAGCCAACCCTTATGCCACCATGTGTTCCCCTTAAAATGCAAATGACGTAGCGGGTTTTGCTCCTTGTGTCAGTCACTTAGCATTCTGCTACTCAGAGTAGAATCATAGTATTGTAGAATTGCAAAGGATCATTTAGTCCACCCCCAGCAATGCAGGAATCTCAGCTAAAGCATTCATGACAGATGGCCATCCAACCTCTTAAAAACCTTCAAGGAAGTAGAGTCTACAACCTCCTAAGGAAGACCTTTCCACTGCCAAAGTTTCTCAGAAGAAGCTTTGCTGTTGCCAGTGATAAGGCCCACCCTGAGAAACTGTTGAAAATCTTTTCCTTTTCCTGGATAAATCAAATGAAATAGCCTTCTAGTTTCCCCCTACAAACAGGGTGGAGAATTTAAAGAGGCCATATACAGTGTGTCTAGCTCTAGAAAACACAGTTTTCTTAGCAGCTCACTAAAATACTCATTAGTTTAGATTAATTTTTAAATCACTGTATACATGTAGGCTCTTGTGTGCTGTGGATTTTCCAGTAAAAAAATAGTTTTTGTTTTTCTAACCAGACCCTTCAACCTCTTCTGCAACATTAGATGTTTTCTAATGTCTCATACTACCAATGTGCCAAGAGATAATGTGGAAAGATGGCTGAGAACTGCAGATTTCTTTTTCAAAAATATATATATTCTTCACCTGTGCTAAGCTTTGCCCTATTTTTTCTTAAGTAGGTTTATTTCTGTTTATTTCCAAAGGCAGAATTGCTGAGGTGTGGAGCTTGTACCATTTTATTAATGTTTTTCCCCTCTCTCACTAGATTTTCAAAATGCTCTAGGACTACTTGATATGCATCCTGCCTCTATAATAAAGCCACATCACCTAGTTTATTTTAAAATCTACAAGAAAATCAGTTGACTCATTTCTCCCCTACTTGAATGTCATTCATTTTTTAATTTACATATGTGTTAAATTAAATTTTCTGTTGAGCTTGGCTGAGTGCTATGCTTAAAACGAAGTGTTTGGCATGTGTCACAAATTACTTTTATTATGCACATACACCTCTGTGTTACAGGCTTAGTCTTCAATATAAAAGTAGAAAGAATGCAATATATTTATTGATTGCATTTCTAGCGCATTCATCATGGTTCACACAATCCCAGAGTGAAAAACCCTAAAGTACATACATACATACATACATACTGTGTACGCTGCCTTTACATAGTTAAAACCATGCTGAAGGCAGCTTTCAACATGAAAAAAATTTTAATTACAAACATAACAAAAGTAGTTATAAACAATAAAAACATCAAAAAGTACACAACCAAATTGAAACAATTTTCACATAAACCATAATATCTAAAATAAAGCTACAAAACATTAATATCAATAACAGCAACAACTCCCATCCAACATACAGAAAAACAACATTTCATTTAAATACAACATATAAAAACAAATATACTAATAGCTGAACCAGTGCCAGATTTACGTATAAGCTAAACATGCTTATACGTAAGTGGGCTTAGGGTCCCACTCTCTTGGAAGCCCCCCAAAAGTTAAAGGGGGAAAAAACCCCTGGATGTACATTTCCAAAATATAAGATAACCTACATACAGCAACAGTGTTTTGTGTTGTGTAGGCTCCTATGATGTAAGTAATTGGGCCCCACCTGCTATATAAAGGCCAGCCATTAGGGCCTCATCAAACCTAAATCCGGCCCTGAGCTGAACCACACCAGCCACTGTAGTAAGATGCTTGGGTAAATCGCCACATTTTTACCTGGCATCGATTCTTCATTAGTCGCAGCTGAGAAAGGAGGGCATTCCAGAGTTGTGGGGCCACATACTGTATCTCAGAGACCTGTGGCATCATGAGAAGCACACCCCACTACGACCTCAAAATCCAGGCAGCTGTAAAAGGGAGCAGGTGATCTTTCAGATACCTGAGTCCCGAGCCATCGAGGGCTTTAGTCAAAACAAGCACTTTAAATCCAGCTTGGCAACCTGGCAGCAGTCAGTGCTGAGCTTTCTGCACCAGTGTTATATGTTAGTGGTAAGCTGCCCCTGCAAGCAGTCTTGCTGCAGCATTCTGCTTTAACTGCAGGCAAGATAATTTTGCAGGCCTGCTTAGATCTAGTTGAGGCCAAGACAGAGGCACTATCATTGGATCAAAGCAAGGCCAATCCAGGGCAGAGACTCTGGCTTCTTGCTTCTATTATTTTGAGTTAGCTTCACATTTGTATCTCAGCCTTCCTCTAATGAGCTTGGTCTGGCAATTACTGGCCCAAGGTCACCACCTGTTCTTCATGGCTGCATTTCGATTCCAGTATGCATCATACAATTTCTTTTTAATATTATTAATGGAGTGGGTGGTCCTAATTTGCCTCATTCTTAAAATGACAATAGCTTTCCTCTACTGATGGCATTCACTATGCCAAAACTTCTGATTAAGTTATCAGACAATTCTGTGTACAGCAAGTTAGTATCATTTTTGTTTTCATTTTCTGTACAGCTATATTGTAAAAGGTAAAGGGACTCCTGACCATTAGGTCCAGTCATGACCGACTCTGGGGTTGTGGCGCTCATCTCGCTTTAGTGGCCGAGGGAGCTGGCGTACAGCTTCCGGGTCATGTGGCCAGCATGACTGAGCCACTTCTGGCAAAACCAGAGCAGCGCATGGAAACGCCGTTTACCTTCCCGCCAGAGCGGTACCTATTTATCTACTCACACTTTGATGTGCTTTTGAACTGCTAGGTTGGCAGGAGCAGGGACCAACGGGAGCTCACCCCATCGCGGGGATTCGAACCACCGACCTTCTGATCAGGAAGCCCTAGGCTCTGTGGTTTAACCCCCACAGCGCTGCCCACGTCCCCTAAGGAAAGTCAGCTATATTGAATCTCCCCATGATTTTGACAAGCGAGCTTATATAATTTCTAATACATACTTTTGTTAGGGTGGAAGGTGGTGAAAGTGAAACATATCCAAGCAATATGTTTCTTGGAATAGGCTTGAGAGAGTGTAGCCCAACCTTTGCCATCCAGGTGCCCTCTAGAGGTTTTGAGCTACAACCCCCAGTAGCCCTAGCCAGCATGGGTTCTGGTGTAGTCTCAAAAATGTACCATGCAATCCCACCCAGTACAGCCCTGGTTCCAAGAATGTAGAAGGTCTTGATTGTGTTTGATTAAGTATTCTCAGCAACTCCTGGTTGTATAATTCAGTTTTGGTGCTCATTATTTCACGTAAATTTAAGTTGTTTCTGTCTGTAGAGATCTGCACCAATCTGACAGCTTCCAAAAGTATAAAATCAATCGTACATATTTAAATTATGATGTCAGCTCTTCAACAAGAATAAACTTCTGCAGTTCATAATTTGCTTTCAATCTTTACGGCTCCAAAGAATGTATTAGCGAGTGCAGTTCAGGAACTGGAGGCCCTGCCCTTTAGCTGTTTCTGCTATAGCATATTAACTACTGGAACTTTGGGCACTATGTATAACAGAGTGTATTCTGGCAAAGTTCCTGCTAAACAGGATCAACAGTAGGCACCAGAAAGAACACCAAAAGGGCAATAATCATTGTCCATTCGTTCCAGTGATTGTAGACTTTTAGTTACACAAACAAGGAATTGGTGTTTGTGGCAGCCAAGCACTCCAAAAAACATGATGGAAACCCTACGATCACCTCACCTTCTAGATATGATTCCCTTTATTTTCATGTGTGGGTGCTGATGTATATGTAGCCAAAATATCACCATCAGTGCACAAGAGATGAGTTATCAGTTGCCCCGGGTGTGTTTTGTAGAAGTACCCCCAAAATGGGAGGGGATCAAAGGAGGGGCCACCACCCAAAAAAAGGACTGAGCATGCACAGTGGCAAAGAAATGCTGACTGATTGATGAATGGGTGGGACAGAAAACTGGGTGGAAGATCGCATGGAACAGAATGCAGTATTCTGGAGGAGAGCATGGCTGGCTGCAACACTAAACAGGAGCATTGCTACACTTCCTCATTTTGTTACAGGCCCTACCTGTCTATATTTTTCTCACCTTTTCTCACCTTTTGTCAGAGAAATGACTGTACAGTGGTACCTCGGGTTACATACGCTTCAGGTTACATACGCTTCAGGTTACAGACTCCGCTAACCCAGAAATAGTATCTTGGGTTAAGAACTTTGCTTCAGGATGAGAAATCGTGCTCCGGCGGTGCGGCAGCAGCAGGAGGCCCCATTAGCTAAAGTGGTGCTTCAGGTTAAGAACAGCTTCAGGTTAAGAACGGACCTCCATAACGAATTAAGCACTTAACCCGAGGTACCACTGTATTGTATTGTTTCATCCTTGGCTGCTTATTGTATTCACAATAGTATTTCAACCCTCTTCCTATGGGACCGCATCTCCTGGTATGCCCCACGGAGGACCTTAAGGTCCACAAATGACAACACTTTGGAGGTCCCAAGCTGCAAGGTGGTTAGATTGGTCTCAACTAAGGCCAGGGCCTTTTCAGTACTGGCCCCGACTTGGTGGAATGCTCTGTCACAAGAGACTAGGGCCCTGCGGGACTTGACATCTTTCCGCAGGGCCTGCAAGACAGAGCTGTTCCGCCTGGCCTTTGATTTGGACTCAGTCTGATCCTTATGTTTCCCTCATGGTTTTGATCTATGGCCTACTTTTAAAATGAGGATGCATTTTAAATTGTATTTTAACCTGTATTTTAAATTGGTCCCCGCCCCCCATTATATTTTAATTGCAATTTTACTGGTGTTAGCCGCCCTGAGCCCGGCTCTGGCCGGGGAGGGTGGGGTATAAATAAAATTTTTTATTATTATTCCTCTTAAAAACTCTTTGTGTCTGGCTGGGGGAACAAAATATGAAGTTTGTTAGATATAATTCTGATGTTGAGGAAGGTGAAAGCCACTTCTTTGTGAGAGATTAGATGGCCACGTATCAGGGATGCTATCATGGTGGATTTCCTGAATTGGCAGGGGATGGGCACTGTGATCCACATCCTGTTTGGAAAATGATCACTGAAATTAAGACTCAAGTTGGACATCAAAGGCAGCAGTCTTTTTATATTAATATTTGTGTTTGTTTCATTTGTTCCTCTCTAGATGCAGTGTGCATTGTCAGTGCTGCCATGACATTGCCACATACTGTGTCTCACAATGTTGTCCAGTATTGTGCCATCAACTGCGAGACCATATGGATCGGAGCGGGTGATCCTTGGTATATGGGAGGCCACAGTAATGGCGATGACAGCTATAGCAGCCATGGACTGAGCAGCAGAAAATAATTGGCAAGGGATAGTGACAAAAGTGCTAGGGGAATTGTAGGTTCTTTTAAAAAAAAGGCCTCTGAAGGAAATGTCAGTATGTCTGTTTCAAGAAAGGTGTCAGAAGCCTGGGGAACTCTGCAATTCTTCTGTGAGAAAATTCTTTAAATCTCCCTAGTTTTTAGACAAAAGAAAAATGATTTACTTATTTTTAGGACAGACCTAGCCTGGTCCATTTGCTCTTGTTTCTAGAATTCTATCAGCTTTTCTTTAGAGACAAGGACAGATTGTGTGTGTGCTTCCACAATGACAGTAATTTTCTTTATTCAGAATATTTCCCCACTGCTTAACTGCAAATTAATGTTTGTTAATATTTTATAATGTTTAATATTTAATCAAGAATTTTATTCCCTCCTACCCTGAAAGATATGTTGAGACAACACACATTTTTATCAAGCTGATTTGTACATATGGGTGCTGAAAATATAATGGATTCAGTTTACTTCTTTTGAAGCGCAGTTTCAAGAATGAAAAGTGAGAAAAGTAACATCTTGGTACCCGTATGTATTGATTCAAATTGTACTCAAGGCTACACAAAATATAGCAATAATTAAACTTAAAATTGAGTACCAAGGGAAAGAATCATTTATCGGATGTAGTTCTCAGTTTCAAATGCCTGTGTCTGTCCTAAGGGCTATTTGTACTGCTTTCTGTGTAATATTTTATTTAAATGCACTTTTAATGCCTGTATAAACTACCAAGATAAAATTGGATTGTAGAGAAAAGAATGCTGTTCTACTAAACCTCTGTGTGATGCAGAGAAATAAATTTACAATTTTACAAAAGACCACTTTCCATCCCTAATGACACTCTTGGGTGTTAAGATGAGCAGAGAAGACTGTCTTGGTAGAAGTTCAGGGTAGAGATCAGGAAAGGACATTATCTGTGATAGCCTGTAAGATGTAGAATTCCCTTGCCAAAGAGGTGTGCCTGTCACTTTCATTATATAATTTGTGTCCTATACTCTGGGTTTTGACATTTGAGATTTATTTTTTTTAAGGACCCAGACTATTCTTGTGACTGTAATTTGTTTTAAACTATATTAGTTACTGGTTTGTTTTTTTTACATTTCTGTAACCTACCCTGAGACCTTGTGGTGAAGGGTGGCTATGAAATTGAAGTAGTAGTCGTAATAATAATGTCTGCTATTAGATTCTACTAATTAAATGGTACATAGGGAAATGTTGGTTTTCCTGGGATTTGTGGTATTTGGTACTAATTTGCAAACTTACAGTATACAAATAATATTCTCATTGGATCATCACTTTTGGTTCACAGTTTATGTAATAACAGAGCGAAATGTAACACAGTATCTACCAGATATTAATTCGAGATTTTGGCAAGAGTTCTTCTGAGCTCGGCTAAAAAGATGAACTTCAGAGACTCATTAAAAACTGTGTCAGAGAAGAGGCATACTTTACAAACAAGCTTGGGGGACACACAATTTCGACTGGAGAAACGAATTGCGGAGAAAGAAAATCATTCCTCCTTCACTGCTCTGATGAGATTCACCATCCCCTGTGGCTGATTTTTAATTATTATTTTTTAAAAGTCTTTGAGAAACTGATCTTAACCCTCTGTTTGGGCCCTAAAATGACACTTTGTAAGGAAAGAAAACAGTTGAAAGTTTCTGTGTCATCAGAGTCGGACTAACATCATGCGAAGAAGAAGGAACCTTGTTTGTCTTCTGAAGAAAAGCTCTTCTCCTGTTCAGTCCTAAGACTCCCTGCCCCCAACCCCCAGTTGCTTTGGAAAGGATGTGTCACCTACCTTTCTGAAACCCAGGGGTATTGGGCAGGCTTTAGAGTGGTGTGTAAATGTTTTAAGGTCGTGATTTAAGAATTACACATGTATTAATTATGGGGTGCAACTGATAAAACTGGTTGCATGGCTCCCAGAGGCAGCGAAGGAGCCAGCCTTCAAACTGATACTAGGATAAGTGTATTCCAAAGTCTGGCAAGTGTTGCCGTACTTTTCGCTGCCCTTGTGGCTTCTCGTAGATGTTTACTAGTCCAAGAGCAAATAACAGTAACCCAATCCTGTTTGTCTTTGTTTGCAAAGATTAAGCGGCTTTTATGACAGAGTGGCACAGCAGAACAAACCATTACCATCATCAAAATATAGGATTTTGTTTGAACTGCCTCCTTGCAAATAATTCAGAGTGCAGCCGCTGTGGCTAGTTCTTGAGAGCAGGATGCTATTGTTATACTGGCGCCTTCGCTATACACCTTTAAGCACCAGGCAAAAACATTCCTTTTTAACCAGGCCTTTGCCTGACTTGATCTACATCCTATACCCTTTTAAAAATGCTGGCTCTTTGGGGGATTTTTTTTATAATTGGCTTGTTGTTTTTATTTTGATTTTATGTATTTGATATTTTATGTGAACTGCCCTGAGACCTTTGGGTATAGGGTGGTATATAAGTTAATTAAATAAATAAAATAATAAAACAACTTGAAATTATAATTAATAGTGCTTCTGGAAGAAATTCATTTTCGTTATTGTCTTGTACATTTTTCAAGAAGCAAGGAGTAAGAAGTGGCTTTTGTCATCAGCTTTTAAAACATGCTTGTTTCTAATTGCCCTCCAGGTGAAACGATGAGAATTGCTTCGTCAGAGTTTGCCGATGATCCCTGTTCCTCTGTCAAGCGAGGCACCATGGTCCGGGCAGCACGGGCTCTGCTCTCAGCTGTCACTCGCCTGCTCATCCTGGCTGACATGGCAGATGTCATGAGGCTTTTGTCCCACTTGAAAATCGTAAGACTTCTTCAATACGTTATGCTCTTGTATGCGCTGTGGTGAGCAAGTAGTGGAAGGGATATGGTATGCTACATACAAAGGAAGGACAACCAGGTTTATATGGGGCTTGTATTTTGTAGTTGCAAATATTTTGGGGAAGTATCATCATCAAAACCAAATATCCCACCAGTATTACTTCCTAGGCGTAACTCTGGCTTGCTTCTGTTTGGTAGTGGGGGAAATTCTGGATGGCCGCTGCTGGATCTATTCCTTGGGGTTCGGCTTGGCAGCTGAGTACTGTATTTACTTGTTTGAATGCAGAAGTGCATCACAGATAGGAACTGGTAGTAAGAGTTGTAGGGAGCGGGAATTTAAGTGTGAGCCCATTGGGATGTATTCAGATGCTCCATCAGACACACCTATTCAACATTGCTGTGTATTCTCTGAAAAGCCATTGCTTTTTTAACCAAGCCATGCTTGGTTAAAGTTTCAAACTGAGAATGGATTTTGTTATGCACATTTAATGTCTACGTAAAACAATAACGACAGCTATTTTTTTGCTTTGTTACACTGGCCATATCATGAATTAATACAGACATTCACACATATTATTGCATGACTAATCCATGTGTGCTATGTGTAATGCATCACTAGGCTATGCAGGCTCTTTTCC
The DNA here is from genome assembly GCF_965153285.1 of Podarcis tiliguerta. NCBI lineage: Eukaryota > Metazoa > Chordata > Lepidosauria > Squamata > Lacertidae > Podarcis > Podarcis tiliguerta. The sequence continues at coordinate 7,045,788 of NC_139542.1, forward strand.
AGTAGTGTGTTGTCATTGCCTTGTGGACATTATCACATTTAAAAAATAGCCTCATGTGCACAATAAATCACAGACAAATTAATGTAGAGTCACAATAGCTTTATGCTACCCCTAGAATTGAAGGCAGCATCCTTGTATACCAGTTGCTGAGGACCATGAACAGGAGAGAGGACAGTCCTCACTTCCTGCTTTGTGGACTGTTCAGAGGCAGGTTGTAGGTCCTGTGGAAAAACAAGATGCCGGACTAGCCAGGGGTTTGCTCTGATCCAGCAGGGCTCATCTTCCTTTTCTTATTGGGGTGTAGGGTTTAGCTGTAACAGGTGCACACTGTCTGTGCTTCTTTGAGAGCTGCTTTTCAGACTGTCCTGTAACATAAGGAAGCTGTAGCCTTACCACCCTCTTGTGGTAAAATTAAAGCACAGCAGTGTGCTTTTGCCTGTGAGCCACAGTATGAAATTAATTACATCCAAATGTCAGAACTCTTTTGATTGGAGATGGAAACAGCGAGTGCTTAATGAATCATCAAAGATGGGGGAAAAATATGAAAACCGCAGAGGAATTGCAGAGCGGCAAATGATTTACTGTGGGTTTGTATTTGGTTTGCCACTGTCTGCCTTCCTGCCTACAGAGACATGTAACAAAATGCTTTGTAATTGGAGCTAACCAGTGTAATGATTGATTTTCCCATTCCTCTCTTCATAACTGAGCATTGCTAATTGTGCTGCTGGTGGAAGATTTGTTGTGTAAACTGGACTGAGCAGAATGTTTATAATCTTTTATTTTCTTGATCAGACCCCCCCCCCCTTTTCTGCCCCCTTCCTTTTCCCCTTCAAATGGCAGTAGAATGTTGTTTCCGAGGCAATGATGCGTTGCAACCTTTAGCTTGGAATGAGAGCTAGGCAGACTCTTCTTGAATTCCCCAGAACTAGGGTTTGCAATGGAAAATGCCAAATCCTCTCCTGCAGGAAGGTGACAGTCCATGCTTTAATGAACACAGTGCTTTTTCACTCAAAAATCAACCACATTACCCTATAAATATTTGCACAGCTAGCAATGCGTGTGTGACCATATTTTTCATTTCCTAATGAAGACTGGTCCAACTCACACAATCTCTTGATGCTGCAGACTTTCAAAGTCTGTGTTTGGCCTCAATCCCCTTTCATACAAATACTTGAAGAACATGGTTGTGATTACAGAACTCAGTTTTTATAGCTTATCTACAGCCCTCATATTGCTAGACTTGATTGATTAATTTGTGGGCATCATGACACATTAATATTTGGGAACACTTAGTGGGAGGGTAGGAAAGGAAAATATGTAATCACTTTTTTTTTTTGCTTTCAAGAATCTCTGTAAATCATCATTATCCACTTAATTATATTTTGTTTACACTATTTAAAATTTGGATTACTTTAACTAACTTTTAAACATTAATTTGTTATTACAGCTGTTTCAAGTTAGTTTTGGATATTTCAGCAATAGTCATTTATTTAACACATTTATAATGCCAACCTTTACATACTCATATACGTTGTATATGTACAATGGAGCTTCCACTCTCACTCCTGCCCCCTCCAGCTTCCACCCCCTAGAATTGGGGGACATTAGATTTGGTTGGTATGCAGGGCTAGGAGAGGAAACACAAGTTTCACTGCAGTAGTAGAACTAAGCTTATGGGACACTGAAGACAGCCCAATATTAAGATACAACTTTCTATACAGACCACCCAGCTGAGACACTAACATAATTTTGGATCCTACCTTGGATCCTACCAAAGGAGATGTTCATAAACTATTATACATTAAAATGGGATAGCATGGGATAGTCATAGCTAGCTTTAAAAGATATTACATGCAAAAATATTAAAAAGTATGATATGAAGAGTTAAAACATATTCTGGGCAGGCTTTCCCCCCTCTTGTTTAGTTTCAGAATAAGTCTTCCTGAATAATTTGTCCTTCCAAAAGAGCCAGAATCATCTTGCCACCCATTCCACAATCTCTTTTCCCACCCACCCACCCACCTTCCATCTCATCTCACTCTTGTGCTATTATCCAAGTTTTGGTGCTGAAGCAAGGCCACTTAGCTCCTGTTTTGGTTCCTATCAATCATGTCTCCTCCTGGCTTCCTGCAAAACCCTTAGGAAACGGTTGGCCCAGTTTGAGGAGAAACGGCTTTAAAAAGCTTGTGATGCATTCCCCTGCAGGTGTTCCACGCTGTCAGCTCCCACTGGAGCAGATGGGACCTAGGTAATTCTGTTCACCTTTGGAAATCAGGCTGCTCCAGAGAAATTTCTAATTAATTATGTAGAAGTGTTGCTTGGTAGCAAGCTGGCTGAGCTAACAAAAGACTTTGACCCTAAAAATAAGTCACTTTTTTCCCTGGCACTCATGTCCGGAACAAGCCACTGTTTCAGACATTCTGATGAAATATTTACACCTACACAAATCAAGCAGTGTTACAGAAATGACACTTTGTCCCTTAAATATAGTTTGCTGACATGAACGTAAATTTGCAGTGTTCTGCTGCAAGCAGACTTTCTATTTGTACCTCTACATATATTTCCCTGAAAAGTTTCAGAAGTCATGAGGCAGTTATTCTAAGACAATTGCCTAATTCAACTGACATTTTCACAAATATGCAATAGAAACATCTAATGGCCTCACAACCTGTTGTTCTATGCTCTCTTTTTCTCTTACACCAACCCACCCACCCCTGGCTGAAGACATTGACATTAATTGAAAAAGGAGGGAAGCTGGTCTGTAAGAGAATTTGTCAGCAACTTCATTTGCATAAGAATGGAAGTGATAGTGGTCCTCTTTATCCCAGGATTGTAGCAATTTTCCACGTCACAAAATTAGTATTTTTAGTGGTGGTGAAAAAGCAACTGGAACAAATTGCATGATGATGAGATTCTGGTTTTCACAGTAATTTCCTTAACTGTCATGGCAATCAGGAAGGTTTTGTACCTGCACTTCTTTTAACAGGAATGGAATGAGTTGATTCTATGATTGCTCAGTTATAAGCTGAATACTGTTTACCCGAATACTGAATATTATCTACAGGCACCTACTCAGTTATGCATGTTTTACTGTAGAGCTTGCAGTAGTAGTGGCTTTCCTGTCTCCATCCAGGTAAAGTCTCAAGTGGTGAAGCTGATAAATGGCACTTTAAGGTGTAGAAGCTGCCTGGCCTCTACTGAGAGTGCTGAATGAATAAACTTCCCCAGACTGTAATCCTGATCCCCATTTAGAACAGAAGTGTAACTTCCTCTAAAACAAATTGACCTGCAGCTACCTATCTGGATGAACTTCCGTAGCAAAGAGTACCACCTTATCTGGGTAGAATCGTTTGTTTTCCCTCTTCCAGTCCATTGGCATACCCAAATATTGGTTCAGGACAGCTACAGCCTCACCTCTATCTAATTAATCAGATTTCCACCATTTTTTTCTTCATCTATGCACTAGTCATCTGCGCCTTGTCCTCACGGGGTCTCTGCCATGGGAGCATATTCACCCAGTGCTTTTCAAGCTGCACTGGCTCCCGGTAGAGTACAGGGTCAGATTTAAGGTGCTGCTTTTGACCTTTAAAGCCCTTCGCGGCCTAGGACCCTCGTACCTACGGGACCGCCTCTCCTGGTATGCCCCACGGAGAGCCTCAAGGTCCATAAATAACAACACCCTAGTAGTCCCAGGCCCTAAGGAAGTTAGATTGGCTTCAACCAGAGCCAGGGCCTTTTCAACTCTGGCTCCGGCCTGGTGGAACGCTCTGCCTCATGAGACCAGGGCCCTGCAGGATCTGATTTCTTTCCGCAGGGCCTGTAAGACAGAGTTGTTCCGCCTGGCCTTTGGCTTGGAGCCAATTTGATTCCCTCCCTCTCTTTCTTTTTTCTTTTCCTTCCCCTCCTCCGATGAGGCTACATTTTAATATTTTATTGTTCCATTATTTTAATGTTGTACTTTACTTTTGTTTTAAGTTGTAATCATTCATCTTGTTTTTATTATTGCTTGTAAGCTGCTCTGAGCCGGGCCTTGGCTGGGGAGGGCGGGGTATAAATAAAAAATTATTATTATTATTATTATTATTATTATTATTATTATTATTATTATTATTAATTCTTTCAGATCAGGCCAAAGGTCCATCTAGTCAGCATCCTGTTGTTGCAATGGCCAACCAGATGCCTCTTTCCAGAACTGGTAACTGATATTGGGTGTCCCTGAGTTAGGAGAGAAAAATAAAGCTTTTCTTTATCCACTCTATCAACTCCATGCATAATCTTATATCATGTTGCCTTTATTCACCCTTTCTCTAAAGTAAAAAGCCCCATATGCTTTAACCTTTCATCATAGGGCTTTTGCTTGCCCGTTTCTGAACCTTTTCTAACTGTAGAAAACTGTACATAAGTGTTTCAAAAGTGGTCACACCATAAATTTGTATATTGACCTTATGATATCAGCAGTTTTATTTTTAAGTTCTTTCTAGATGATCCTTAGCCTTTTACACAGCTGCCATGTCATGCTAGCTGTACTTCAGCAAAGCTTATTCTTCTATATGCTTCTTTATTTTATCTTTAAAAATACTTTCCACCAGTTTTCAAGGGACAGACATTAAGCTATCTGGCCTGTAATTTCCAATATCTCCCTTTGATCTCTCTCTCTTTCTCCCTCTCCCTCATTACAATGGTTATTTTCCCATTGTCAGGTATCGAGGGTGATCTGAGGGACAAGTTGCATATTTTTGTTAGAAGGTCAACAATTTCACATTTGAGTTCTCTGACAGCTCTTGGGTGGCTGCCATCTGGACCTTTGCCAGTTTTTCTTTTGTCCAGGAGGCCTCAAACTTCATCTCTCATCATCACTATCTACCTCATCTCCTCAGACTCCTTTCCAACAGAAGTTAGTTCAGCCACTGGGATCTGTCATATACCTTCTGCTGTGGAGACAGATACCAAGTATTCATTCTCTGCAGTCTCCTCACTCTCCTTCAGCATACTTCAACTCCCTTGTAATCCAAAGGTCTGACAGTCTCCCTAGCCAGTCTTCTATGAACGTATTTTGCTGTTGCTGGTCATTATGGGATTATTATTTTTTTGCAATGTGCTTCTTTCTTTCTTTCTTTCTTTCTTTCTTTCTTTCTTTCTTTCTTTTTTTCTTTCTTTCTTTCTGCATCTCTCACTGTCTGATCATATTTGTTTGGTCAAAGTTTGGGTTCCTTTTTGTTTCCCTCATTTGAAAGAAGCCTTTTTGCCTCTAACAGCTTCTTTTACTTGGCTTGTTAACCAAACTGGTGGTATACACCAATATTTCTCAACATTTTTCCGACCATGGCTCCCTTGCGACCTTGTTTCCTTCCTGTGTCCCCCTCCCGTCGTACTGGTAGGAAGGCAGCTATTTAAATGTTTTGTTTGTAACAGCAACCCCCCCAACACTTCACAATTCTTTGATATTTGCTCGCTGTTCAAAAAAACACGACTTTTTGCATCTTTCAGCTACTACCACAGGAGTAATGATACAGGACTAATGACCAGGCACACTAGCCAGTCTTGGCTTTCAACATTGCTATTAGGAAGTCTCAGAAAAGAATGTTCCTTTTTTTTCTATCATAATTAAATAAGTCATGCCCGTAGTTCTGCTGATTAGATCATGTACTCAAAATTTCGGAGCAAAGCTACCGGTATTTGATGCTGGAATTCCTAGATCACACGCCCCCTTCCACTGCTTGAATTAATTAAAATACCTCTAGCTACCTTGTTGCTGAGTGACCAACCCAATAACTTCCTTCTAACTGAATCCATAAATATTAAAATTATTCAGTTGCTCAATATTAACCCCATTGGTTTTCCATTTGTAAACTGCTAGTCATTTTTCAAATACTACAGTTTTCATTTTACTGTAATTTAACATTTTTCTCTTTAACAAAACTCTCACAACTATCCAAGTAGTCCCTTATCTGTATTATATAAATGAGGACTACTGATGCACAATAAGTCTGAAAGCTTGGAATCATCTCTGCTAGCTGGGAAATATTGATGGCCTTTGCAATCTTCTATATTGTTGACATAAAAAATTGAGAGTGTCCCAAAAGACATCCCTGTGGGGAATATACTCTGAGAAACTCACTCTAAATGTCTGTTCTGTTCCTGTATAGAGTTTTCTTCAGGACTGATGCTTATCTATGTTGGTATTTAAAAGTTTAAACTAGAGCTGTTCTTTATTGACCTGGTCAAAGGCCAATGCTAAATCAATAAAAGCTACATATAGCTCTTGTCTTGTTCTTTCAACGTATTCTTAAATCAAATGATCTAAAACAAAGCATTGATTGATGGTACTTTTCCATGTGCCGAATCCTTCTTGCCTTCTGCTATAATTTGTCCAATTTTCAAAATGAGGTAGTTGATTACCAATGATTATGTTCACATGGCATGGTAAGCCAGACTATAATTTACCTTGACCAATTTTAGGAGCAATCCCAGTTAAAAAATAAGCGGGCAGATTTTGAAATAGTTTTAACTTCCTTTTTAAAGGAATGACATAGCAATGCTAGATTCCCATCCCTTTGAGGCTGTACTTATGTTGTTAATAAATATAACTGGGTTGGATTTTGGTTCAAAGATTTCTGCTGGAATCACAACTTCATGCTTTCCTGGCAACCTCTGGCACTGGCTTTTGTATAGAGGAAGCTGCAGACCTCCTGTTAGTCTCAGGCTGTCATCAGTGCCACCTGCTAAAGAAAATTCTGGGTTGAGAGACTGCTCAACAGCCCAGCTCGTCGGGGTACAAGTCCCCCACAGGTCCATGCGGTCAGTAAAAGAAGGAAATTCCAGCCAAGCAATTTGGAGCAAAACAGAAGTCAGTAGACTTAGATCCTTTATTGTTGCGCAACGGGTTCCACAGCAGCGAGTGAACCCAGAGCATGGGGCAACATTGACTTTTAAAACTCTCCCACCATATCCCAGAATACAGTTCACATAGCATCATCAATACATCATTGCTACATCACTAACATCACTAACACAATAGGGGAGGGTTACACTACAATAGACAGATATGTCAGGGCAACACCCAAGTATAAGATTAGAATAGGCAAACATGTCTTAAGTACCCACCACCCGAAAGTACAATAGAACTTCCTTTGCATGTTTGGAGCCTGAGGCAAGTCTGGTGATGAGATTTGGCTTCCCTTGGAGAACAATGAGCCCAGTAATTGTCACCTCTGGGCATTTCCTGGGGTAGGAGGTGTGTATACATGTCTTCAAGCTTGGGGAGGTGGCAGGGGAAAGAGTCCCTTTTCCAAGGGCAAAATGGTGTTGGAATGGAGAAACTTGGCAAAGGGGTTGATTTTCTGATGTAAAGGACCCATGACAGTAAAGTCCAGTCGCAGATGACTCTGGGGTTGCGGCGCTCATCCAGCATGACTAAGCCGCTTCTAGAGAAACCAGAGCAGCTCACAGAAACGCCGTTTACCTTCCCGCTGGAGCGGTACCTAAAGGCCGGCTCAAGCAGGTGGGTGGCACCCGCCCAAGTGAGCCCCGCTCAGTGCCACAAACCCTGCCCACCTGTGGGGAAGGGAGGGCGGATATTATCTACTTGCACTTTTTGGCATGCTTTCAAACTGCTAGGTTGGCAGCAGCTGGGACTGAGCAACGGGAGCTCATGCCGTCGCGGAGATTCAAACCGCCAACCTTCTGATCGGCAAGCCCAAGAGGCTCAGTGGTTTAGACCAGAGCGCCATCTGCTTCCCTTCTTTCTGATGTAGCTAACTCTAAATATAGAAATACATTTTTTATTATATAGATTTCATAATTTTATAAATAAATATTTTAATAATTCTATAGAAACTGGGCTGGGGTATTGTTTGGGTTTTTTGTTGTGGGTTGTTGCATATGCAATTTTATTATGATTTATGTGGAAATTGTTCAGTTTGGTTCAATTTGGTTGTGTATTTTTTGAGGTTTTATTTATGTTATTTTTATGTTATTTTATTTATTTTATTTATTTATTGTTTATGACTACTTTTGTTATGTTGTAAGTTTTTTCATGATGTAAGCTGCTTTGATCATGGTTTGAACTATGGAAAGGCAACATACAAATATTAATTTCATTTTATTTATTAAATTTCTAGATGGTGCAGTAACCTAACCTAGAGGTTGCCAGAGCATAGACAACAGAGGTCCAGATAGGGGCATAGCTGGGCCACTAGCCAAAGTTGATGGAAGGCAGTCTGTGCCACTGAGCCAACCTGAGCCTTAAGTGACAGCAAAGGATCCAGGAGTACCCTCAAGCTATGTGCCCACTCTTTCAAGAGCAGGCAGTCTCCCATCCATCTGGTCTAGGGAACCACTAACAGTGCTTTAGCCTTATCTGGAATTAGTTTCAGTTTGTTGGCTTTCATCCAGTCCATCACCAAAGCAAGACACTGGTCCATCACTTCCACTGCCATTCCTGCATATGTAAAGGAGAAATAGAGCTGTGTGTCGTCAGCATATTGCTGACAATGCACTTCAAAACTCCGGATAACCCTACTCAGCAATTTCATGTAGATATTAAATAGCATAGGAGACTAAATTGAACCCTGAGATACCCTACACTAAAGGCTCCATGGGACCAAAGAATACTCCCTAAGCATCACTCTTTGGAAACAACCAAATAGGACCAGAACCACTGCAATCAGTGCCACCTACCCCTAACTTGGACAGCTTGTTATTCTGCCCTTTGACCTGAAGATACTAAATAAATCAGAAATTCTGAGAAACCCTCAGCAATCAGTCTTTCACATTGGCCTAATCTATTACCATGCCTCTGTTGCTCATTTAAGGCACAAGATGGCAGGTAACAAGGCAGGCAGTCCTTCAGATACTTGGACCCTAGGACTTCTAGTGCCTTCTAGTGCTTTATATAAGGCAGTGCCTTAAATATGGCTGTGTAGATCCTTAAAAACAAATCTCATTTTTCAGCACAGATCCATGACCCGGCTGCCACATTCTGCACCACAGTGTGAAAATATATTTTTATAAAAGCACAAATCACACTCTCTCCTTGCACATAAATGAAAGCAAAATTCCCAAGTGAATCATCACTTCCTCCACTATTACAGATATTCATATGGTGTTTATATGCCAGTTTGAGTTGAAAGTAGCTAAACCCCATTAAAAAGGCTGTACCTGGATGTTCTTTGTGACTGCTCAGTTACATCTACTATGATGCTTGCATTTTCACAAATGGCTTAATTCCAGGTTACCAGCCAATAAGTTAGAAAATCTGATCTAATGCCGTTTGTTTTCCTTAACACATTGTCCAGTTCTTCCCATGTCTCCCTCTTCCTACTATTATTATTTCAATTATATCCCATCCTTTGGCTCAAATGAACCCAGGGCAGGAAACACATGAATAACAATATCATTAAAAATATTCTGAAACCAAAAACATTATAAAAACAGTTAAGAAATACATTCTTTCGGCCAATGATTTCAAGATTGCCAGGAACAGCCATCAAATGTAGTAGATGGTCTCTCCAATATATCCAGCTTTCTCTATCCAAAACCTTGAGATTTTCTGCTTGATAGGTAGATACTGCAATTGAGTAGACTCATGGAATCATAGAATTGTAGAATTGGAAACAAGTAAAATATGGCTAAGGACTGATAGGAATTGGTTGGTTTCCCCAATCATCTAACCATTGTGCTTTTTGAAAACTCTTGGAAGAAAGGTTTAAGCACCACAGGTCATATTCCAATATTCTTTTCTCCTGATGCTGCTTTTGTATGGCAGAGTATATTTTCTAAATCCCACCTCACCATTCTAGCTATTCAGGGAGTAATAGTAACTTAACATAAATGATATTTCACAGAGGGAATTGAAAATTATTATTTTGACCTTATTTGCGTGTATATGTGTTCATGCTGTTACATGCCACTGTTTAGGCGTATAACCTCCCAAAGCAGTTTTCTAATTGTTTTAAACAAGGAAGCATTAATAAAAGTCATTGCAATACAACAGAAGAAGAGAGGGGCAGAAAAACCTTTAAAAAGCCAGAATAACACACACACACACACAACCATTCTGAAAAGTCAGGGCAAGAAATAAAAATAAATAAACTTCGGCTGGCACAAAAAATATATCAAATGAGACTTCCTGGGGAGTGAATTTCAAAGGCAGGGTATTCACATTCAGGGCTCTCACTTTTATTACTCATATCCCAAAGGTGAGATGTTTGGTGTGGTCTTCCCTTTTTACCAATGGTACTTTATTCTGTGTATGGAACCTCAGGCCAGTAATGCTATTTTACAGCCTTTTGTATCCATACATATGGTCTAAATAGGCACTTTGACCCTAGAATGGATATATATGGTGTTTTTCAGCTCTTAAAGGTGAAATGTTCACCTTTTGATTTGCCCAAATTATCATTTGTAATCACTCCATAGTCATCCATGGGCAGAACCATTTTTTCAAGCAGACTGAATACATATTTTGATATGCTTTTTCATAATCACCACGATGACAAATTTTTACATGAACCATCCTGAAGTAGTAATTTAGTATGGCAATTTAGGGTTCTTTTTGATGGGTTGGGGATTTGGGATTGGCAATGTGATGAAAACTTCAGAGTTGCTCTTTTTGTATAGCAACGAAGAACAACTATGGGTGTATGTTCTTTTCTGCCAATAGTTTTGCAACAGATTGAGAGGAAGCACACATGTTAAAAATGGAAGGTTCAAAATCATCCTGATTGCACTGCTGCCATTCTTTATTTTCAGCTGTTCTTTTGTTACTGCAAATGGGTGGATTATACAGCATATGGCATATCATAAATAGTTTCAGCACTGCATGTTTCCCTGTAGTCTGCTTTCCCAACTGTTTGAAGTGTACATGTGAAACACACAGAGATATCTGCTTCATACATTATGACAGACACCTGCAATCTGGTCCCTGGCTGTTGATTTGAAGTCCTACTCCCATCAGCCCCAGGTAGCATGGCCAATAGCCCGGGATGAGAGGAGTTGTATTCCCAAAAGCCTAAAGGTCACCTGGTTATGGATGTCTGTGTTACGGGTTACAAGCAGGTGCATAAAAAGGTAAAGTTAAAGGTACCCCTGCCCGTACGGGCCAGTCTTGACAGACTCTAGGGTTGTGCACTCATCTCACTCTAGAGGCCGGGAGCCAGCGCTGTCCGCAGACACTTCCGGGTCACGTAGCCAGTGTGACGATGCTGCTCCGGCGAACCGGCACCAGAGCAGCACACGGAAACGCCGTTTACCTTCCCGCTATAAAGCGGTACCTATTTATCTACTTGCACTTAAGGGTGCTTTCGAACTGCTAGGTGGGCAGGAGCTGGGACCGAACGGCGGGAGGTCACCCCGCCGCAGGGATTCGAACCGCCAACCATGTGATCAGCAAGTCCTAGGCGCTGAGGTTTTACCCACAGCGCCACCCGCATCCCTAAGCAGATGCATTCTAATGCATAAATCCAAAAAACCATGCAATATTTTTCACATGAAATCCACACTGTATCTATGTTTGCAGGTATTTAACCTTTAATCAAATTTTACGTGAAAATCTATTTGCTTCTAGTGATACAGGATATAGGCAGATACGTGCCAAATCTGTAATGTGTGAAACAGCTACTAGGCTATAAATAATATCTGAAAATCAGCTGGCAGGAATTTAACCCTCTCTCGTCTTTTTCTCCCTTATAGGTAGAAGAAGCATTAGAAGCTGTGAAGAATGCCACAAATGAGCAAGACCTTGCAAACCGCTTCAAAGAATTTGGGAAAGAGATGGTGAAGCTTAACTATGTAGCTGCTAGAAGACAACAGGTGGATATAATTAAAAACAGTAAATGAAGAAAAGAAAACAGTACTATTTCAACATAGTATGCAAAGATTCTAGATCTTTTATCAGTTTCAGAGACCGGGAAAGGGGGTGAGGCTCCAAAGAGCCCCTGCATTCTGGGGTTCCTGATGTTATCCTTTCCCATTGCAGCCTCTTCAGCCCCCTGAAAAGCAACTCCAAAAATAACCATATATGCCACCTTGAGCTCATGGGAGGAAAAGTGGGATATAAATGCAACAGTAAATCTTGTAGAACAGCACAGCATGAGGAGCTGTACTCATAGGAAACTTCCTTGTATCATATGATGGGTCTACCTTGAGCCTAATTCCAGATTCAGAAATCCCATTGCATTTCCAGTTAGGTCACTGGAGGGATGGTGGGCTCACCAATCCTAAGGCACCTTTGGGGAAGTGCCATAGCTCAGTGGTAGAGAAGCTGTGGTGAATGCAAGAACTCCCCTGTTCAATCCCCAACATCTGCAGATAGGACTAAGGAGAGGCCCTTGCCTGAAACCCTGGAGTTCTACTGCCATTGTAGACAGTACTGAGCTAAATGGGCCACAGGTCTGATTCAGTAGAAGACAGCATCCTTATATGCCGTCACACACAAATTGAACACCTGTAAGTGGGGAGATGCTTGTACTACTTCTGAGCCTGGGATTAGGAACTTCAGTCAGAACTTTAGTTAAAAATCCTGCTGTGATTGTGGATATGCTTCTGTGCCTTCTCTCTTCACCTTCTATTTGGAGTCATCTTTATCCTAATTTCTGGAAGAGGTCAGGGTACCAGCGACCCCCTATAGATAACCAAACTACCTTGAGATGAGTCATAACTTCCTGTGCAGTAGTAATGAGGATTTTATTATGCTTTACATGCAGATGTGTGATAAACCCCTAATTGGTTATCTTGTTATACTGGTTTTCAGCTGAAAATTTTCATCCAAAGCGGATTCACACTAGACAGAATGAATCAGGCTGCTACCAGGGGAGGGGGCGTGGAAGTCTGTGTATTTTTTTAAATGCAATGCAGCACTTTGAATGCCCTCCTTTTAAGAACCCTAATCATGATGTGCTTCCTTCCCAAATGGGCCATGCAGTGCTTCAGTGGGAACAGAGGGCTTTCACTTCTGAAAATTAGGCCAGAGGATTATATAAGTTTAACCCATATTTTCAAGGCTTGGGTACAGAAAATCTTTTTTTTCTTTTTCTTTTTTTGTACAAAAGGCACTATGTAGGAGGCAAGACAACTAAAGATACTTCCTTTTAATGAGAACAGTAATGCCTTGTGTGAGCCAAAACATTGTTAATCTTGGGGTGGTTTAAAAAGATGACTCTTTGGCTCATTCTTCCCATTAATGAAGGCAAAAAAGAGAGTGGTTCAAAAGTAATAATATAATATGATCTGCAGTTATATTCCCATTGTTCCTAAAGAGCCTCTGGGTATAAAAATAAGTAGCCTATCTAGTCAATTTTGCTTGTCACGTAGCCCAAGATTTTAGATGTGCACGCAATTAATTCTGAAGCCTTGCTTCAACCTCCACATCACTTGCCTTTTCGATTCCACCAAAAGTCTATTATATCTTTCATAGAGCACACATTTATCCAAATCATAGCCTTGGTTCATATGTTCAAAAGTCCCTAATGATGACCTGTTGGAGCTTGCAGGATAGGAATTGTGTGGAGACCTGGTATCTACCCCCCCCTTCTTTTGCTGCTGCCATCTGCATGATCAAGACTGTCCTTTTTTGAGTAGCTGCAATTGCGTGGACCTTGTCAGCAGTCCTGTTATGGAGGTGTTGGCTCATACAGTTGATGCAGCTACAGTTCCTGTTAGGATGTAAGACTGCCAGGAGCCCCTCATATGTCCATAGAAGATGGTTTTAGGGCTCTTGAAGAAAAGAAACGAGGTGTTATATTCTGGGTTCTGAATTAATTTGGTTTCCCCCTTGAAGATCCATAGATGTATTTTTTCCCTATGAAGCTGCCATTCCCCTTATCTATAACTCTTGACTATCAGGCAGCAGAGAGCCAGTTTGGGCAAACAGTTTGACATGGACAACTGAGGTTCTTAACAGCTATTCACCCATTTTGCTGAGTGATCATGGGTAAATCACAGTCTCTCAGCCGAGCACATCTCATGGGATAGTTGCAAAAATAAAATGAGAGCATCACCAATGTCTGCTCCCTGAGCTCCTTGGAGAAAGCAGAGGGTCCAAACCAGACTTTTAACATTTCCTCCAAGCCATTGGTTAGGGGGGGAAATCCCATGCTTATATATGTATGTTTGTATATTTTGCAACAGGAACTCAAGGATCCCCACTGTCGGGATGAAATGGCTGCTGCTCGTGGTGCCCTGAAGAAGAATGCCACCATGCTGTATACTGCTTCTCAAGCTTTCCTCCGTCACCCTGACGTAGCAGCAACCAGAGCTAACCGGGATTACGTCTTTAAGCAAGTCCAAGAAGCTATTGCTGGCATCTCAAATGCTGCTCAGGCCACCTCACCAACTGATGAAAACAAGGGGCACACTGGCATTGGGGAACTTGCTGCAGCGCTGAATGAGTTTGATGTAAGTGTGTGTTTTTTCCCCAGCTTGCATGAAATGAAAGAGGGGGTGCTTACTTTCACATGATCACAATGATTTCCGGGTGTCTAGGAATGAAGGCTAAAGTTGGAATTAATACTACACAGTGAAAAACAGTATGCAGGGCTGGCCTCAAACATTCTGCGCCTTATGGCACAGAATAAGAAGATGTCTTCTCTTCTTTCCATATACCTAACCAACCAGCAGTTGAATCGTCCTTTAGCACTGCATCTTTATCACATCTAAGTGTAGCACATTAGCTGAGGAGGGGCAGAACGGACCACTTGGTATATACAGCCGTGTCCTCGAATAACTTGCTGCCAGTGTGGTGTAGTGGTTGAGAGTGGTAGTCTTGTAATCTGGGGAACCGGGTTCACGTCTCCGTTCCTCCACATGCAGCTGCTGGGTGACCTTGGGCCAGTCACACTTCTCTGAAGTCTCTCAGCCCCACTCACCTCACAGAGTGTTTGTTGTGGGGGAGGAAGGGAAAGGAGAATGTTAGCCGCTTTGAGACTCCTTAAAGGGAGTGAAAGGCGGGATATCAAATCCAAACTCTTCTTCTTCTTCTGCCACTTTGTGCCTCCAGCATCTACCACCTGAGGCAGGTTCCTCACTCAGCCTAATATTAGGTCTGACCCTGATACAATGCACTAAACTATTGGGCTCATGTTATCTGAAAGATCTCCTATAAGCCTACCTGGTACTAAGATTTTCCTTGTAGGCACACACCTTCACAATTAAGTTTCTGTGCATGAGAGATACATTTTTTCCTTTAGTGGTCCCCAGATTGTGGATCTCCCTCTCCATGGAAGTGCAGACGGTTTTAAAAACGTATTTAGTTTGTCCCGCTTTTTTGTTAATTTAGGTCCTACTGTATGATTTTAATTTGTAGAGGTGCTTTAGTGTGTATTATTTTTTATCTGCCAGGATTTATTTTCATTACAATTAAATTTGTAATTACGTAAATAAATCGTTAGCTTTTTGGTTTGGTTTTGTATTGCATTGCAATGAATTGTGTCTTTTACTTTTACTTGTGTTGCCTCCTGTGGGCTATTCTCAAAAAGGCAGCCTATAAATTAGTGTAAACCGAGATAAGTAGTATGAAACGCTTTCTGGCTTTTCCTGCCAGTGTATCATCAGCCTTGACCAACTGAGGGTTCCTGCAGCAAATGTGTGAGGAATTTACTTGGCATCAATGATGGCTTTACATAAAATAATTAGAAACCAACACCAGAGCAGGTAGAGACTGTAACACACGATCCTATAGTCTTTATGTTTAGGCTAGTATACACATTATACAAAATGCCTACAGCGATGAGAGGAATTTCCCAAATATATGCTACTTTAGTCTGATCATGTTCTGGAACTGGCATAAAATCCCCTCCTTCCCCATTTCCCACATGGTAATATGCACTGCACATTTTAAGCTCACTAAAATCACCTGATGCTTGGCAGCTTCAAGCTAATGCTAGTCAATGCCATCCAGAAAGGACTGCACTGAACACCAACAGGGGACATTGTGTTGCATCATAATAAACACAATAACAAATAGGATGGAGGACACTATGCAGAGCTTCCAGCAGATACTCTACACTGCTGTACTTTACTTGCATCCTTTTAACTACAGGTAATTTTTTCACACTTTTTGATGGGCTTGAGAAATGTCATTTTATCTCTCTAGTATAATTTGTAAGTTGTTTAAAAAGGGGAAGTGATTTTGCATTATTAATATGACAGTATTCCTAATTTATGTATGAGTGACTTGCTTCCTTTGGACTTTTTTGTTCTTCAGGTGCATGAGATATTTCGTGAGCTTACTATGTATGCCCTTCAAAAATAAGTTTTGTATTTCCCTTGAAACATAAACATATAGCTTCAGCTGCTGCCTACATTTCTAAAATTGCTCTTGGTTCTTGCATGTATGTGTTAAAGCTATCAAACAGACCTGTATAATGTGAACTTTCATTACAAAGATTTCAGATAAAGGTCAAAATAAATCTTCTAGAATAAAGTGATGAGAACAACTTTCTCTTTCAATAAGACAGGACTGGAACTTCTGATGACAGGGAAAATATTAGAAAGCAGCAGGCCATCCTGGAAAGTAGGCTTTTAAAGAACTGAATCGTCAATTACACTTTACAAAATGAGGTCTGGCAAGTATTTTAATTTTGGTTGTTTGCATCTCAGAAACCCCAAAACTCCTATCTGGATATTTCTGCAGAGTAATTGTTGTTTTGTGTAGCAGCCAGAAATGTAATTTATTGGTCTGGAAGGATCATTTGTGCAGATTCCAAAACTTAGAAATCAATTATGTGAAACTTTGTATTTTCAATCTTTTTTAAAACTTATATACCTCTTTCCTTTTATCCTGCGTTCAGTATTTAACATATCACTACTTAAAGTGCACCTTAAAAGTTGAGATTAGATTATGGCAGTTACTGTACTTCTTCTAGAGTAATGCATCTTCTGCTAGCTACTTTATTCTAGGACACCAAAATGTAGAAGATGCATTTAATGATTTGAATATATAGGTACTAGGGAACAAGTTCCATGCTACCTAAAAAAAGAAACACTTTAATGAGATACAGTGGGTTTAGCAGCTAGCTAATTTATTTTTATTTCACATAATTTGAATACTGCTTCAGTGTAGACCTCTAAGCAGTTTACAGATAATATAAAATATACCTTGCAATTGTCAAAAGAAGTTTTTTAAAAAGGGCAAAGTTAAAAATCACTTTTAAAAAATCAGAATATAAATAAAACCAGCAGTTCTCTCAAGCCATTAGAACAATCCAACTCCCCTTCCCCTAAAATTATGACTTTGATTGCACTTGAAAACAAAGTGAGTTTTGACACATGTGTGCTGTTTTGCACCTGTGCTTTTTAGTATTCCTCAGACTAGGTGGCTGGTTTTGGCAGGAGCTCAAAAGCTGATTACTTTAAATCCTTTATTTGGTCTCAGTGGAACTGTCTTAATTACTGTAATTGATTGAGTAGTTTCTGAGTTAGACAAGAAGCAGAAAGCAAGGATCACACATCTCCACTTGCTCTCCCCAGCTGGGCCAGGGGATGGTGAAATGGATACATCCCATCATCCATGAAACACTTTGTCAATCACTTGAGGTCAGGTCAAGGAAATTCAGAAGCACACCCTGCATGCTCTGTTATTCTATTCTTCCTTTAAGCACAGTTGTTGTTGTTGTTTAGTCATTTAGTCGTGTCCGACTCTTCGTGACCCCATGGACCAGAGCATGACAGGCACTCCTGTCTTCCACTGACTTCCGCAGTTTGGTCAAACTCATGCTGGTTGCTTCGAGAACACTGTCCAACCATCTCATCCTCTGTCATCCCCTTCTCCTTGTGCCCTCCATCTTTCCCAACATCAGGGTCTTTTCCAGGGAGTCTTCTCTTCTCATGAGGTGGCAGGTATTGGAGCCTCAGCTTCAGGATCTGTCCTTCCAGTGAGCACTCAGGGCTGATTTCCTTAAGAATGGGTAGGTTTGATCTTCTTGCAGTCCATGGGACTCTCAAGAGTCTCCCCCAGCACCGTAATTCAAAAGCATCAATTCTTCAGTGATCAGCCTTCTTTATGGTCCAGCTCTCACTTCCATACATCACTCCTGGGAAAACCATAGCTTTAACTATATGGGCCTTTAAGCACAGTGCCAACTTGCAAACACTGCTTTGGGCAGATATTGGTTTCACGCAGGAGCTCTGATCAGGAGGCCCTGAGTGGACCTGATTTGAGTGGGCCTTGCACTCAGTGCTTAACTTGAATTTAGTGTCAACCTGCAATCTGCTTTCAGCAGGGATGAGGTCCACTCAGGAGTTCCTGAGTCGAAGCAGTCCTAGTAGGGCTTGCGTTTGGCACCAAATTTTAAAGGGAGCCAAATACGAGCTCTGCTTGCCAACAAACAATTAGGAACATACTTTAAATATTCCACTTCTCTTGCAGCTGCACCTTTATCTGCTCCATAACTGATATCATAGGTGGCTTGGGGAGAACTGTCTCACTGGCCAAATTTTGGCAGCTTGTGAACCTTGTGGGCTGGAGGTATCCTGTACATGCTGTGTGGCAGGGGTGGGTTAAGCTGTGATCATCCAAAGGTTGTTGTGACTACACGTCCTATCATCCTTGACCATTGGCCATGTTGTTCAGGGCTGATGGGAGATGGAGTTCATAGAATCATAGAATAGAATCATAGAATCATAGAGTTGGAAGAGACCACAAGGGCCATCGAGTCCAACCCCCTGCCAAGCAGGAAACACCATCAGAGCACTCCTGACATATGGCTGTCAAGCCTCTGCTTAAAGACCTCCAAAGAAGGAGACTCCACCACACTCCTTGGCAGCAAATTCCACTGTCGAACAGCTCTTACTGTCAGGAAGTTCTTCCTAATGTTTAGGTGGAATCTTCTTTCTTGTAGTTTGGATCCATTGCTCCGTGTCCGCTTTCTCTCTCCTCTATGTGACATCTTTTTATATATTTGAACATGGCTATCATATCACCCCTTAACCTCCTCTTCTCCAGGCTAAACATGCCCAGCTCCCTTAGCCGTTCCTCATAAGGCATCGTTTCCAGGCCCTTGACCATTTTGGTTGCCCTCCTCTGGACACGTTCCAGTTTGTCAGTGTCCTTCTTGAACTGTGGTGCCCAGAACTGGACACAGTACTCCAGGTGAGGTCTGACCAGAGCAGAACACAGTGGCACTATTACTTCCCTTGATCTAGATGCTATACTCCTATTGATGCAGCCCAGAATTGCATTGGCTTTTTTAGCTGCCGCGTCACACTGTTGGCTCATGTCAAGTTTGTGGTCAACCAAGACTCCTAGATCCTTTTCACATGTACTGCTCTCAAGCCAGGTGTCACCCATCTTGTATTTGTGCCTCTCATTTTTTTTGCCCAAGTGCAATACTTTACATTTCTCCCTGTTAAAATTCATCTTGTTCAACAGCATAAGAAGAGGCACAGGAGGCACAGGTTCTCCACCCCTGCTGAAAGGCCAACAACTCTGATTGCCTTTTAGTAACTTCCAGGAGGGTTGGGTTATCATGTTTTCCCCCACTTCAGGGGTTACCGTTTGTTTTTAAATTGTGAACATTCCATTTCCAGACAAGCTGGTCATATGTAAGAACCTCAGAAGGTTAAGGGAAACATTAAGATTTTGGTGCCTGAGTTTGCTTTCCTTCTCTCCTCTACCCTCACCCTATATTTCATTTTCTGTCATGTATTTTTAGATTGCAAGCCTGAGGGTAGGAACTGACTTGGTTTTTATTGATTGATAAGCCACTGTGGGAGTTTTCCTGCTCAAGAGTAGGGTGTAAATGCCTTTAATGACTGAGTGAATAAAGTTGCAGTGCAAATTACAGAAGATAATAGAATATCCTGACTCTTGAAACTAGGAGAGTGAAGTATACCTAAAGGGTATGCACATTGATCATGTAAATGTGACCTTTACATAATGTAAATGTAACCTTTTTTTTTTTTTGTTCTGTGGGAGAAGAAAAAAATCAAGTGGCATTTCAAGAATGCACATTCACAAAAACAAAACCATGCATGCTTGAAACAAAGCAAGCTGATCATTTTTGATCAATTGATGTTGCCTCTCATAACAGGCACTGCAAGAAGCTTTCTGTTCACTAGTGAACCACATAAACTTTCTCTTCCTTAACCCCATAAAACTCCTCTTTTATATATATTTGTAAACTTAATCCAGAACAGGAGACCAGCCAGATGCCTGCAGGAAATCAGCCAAGCTGTCTTTGGTCCTGCATGACTCTGTGGTTTAAGGACTTGCCGATCAGAAGGTCGGCATTTTGAATCCCTGCGATGGGGTCAGCTCCCGTTGCTCGGCCCCTGCTCGTGCCAACCTAGCAGTTTGAAAGCACATCAAAGTGCAAGTAGATAAATAGGTACTGCTCTGGCGGGAAGGTAAACGACGTTTCCGTGCACTGCTCTGGTTCGCTAGAAGTGGCTTAGTCATGCTGGCCACATGACCCAGAAGTTGTAGGCCAGCTCCCTCGGCCAGTAAAGCAAGATGAGTGCTGCAACACCAGAGTTGGCTCCGACTGGACCTAATGGTCAGGGGTCCCTTTACCTTTACTTTTACCCTGGCATTCAGAGATCAACTATCAACTACCTCTAAAGCTGGAAGTTCCATTTACCCTAACTTATTTCGTTTGACAGGACGTAGAAAGGAGACTATTGCAATATGAAGTCTTAGCATCATGATTAAAAGAAGTCAGCTGGATGGCAACTCTGAACATGGAGGTGTCACATGGACGGTTGGATATCAAATGACTTCCAGCATAACTGATAAACAGATCTATTGTGTTTGCATTTTAAAATGCAAACTGAGGCATGAAAGTTAAAATGGTAAACACAGGGAAAAGTCTAGTAAAGAAGCAACAACAACGGAAAATCATGGGAACCTCTTTGCTAATGTGATTCTAGAATTACTCAGTGACAGAGGAAGCAACAGAATAAAAGCAACTGTTTTCAACAATGCTGTGTTGACAGTGCCAATGGCAAAGAAATGGATACAGGAACAAAGAGCGGGCGTAAGCCTGGAGGCAAAGCTGTGGTGATGCAGAAAAAGAACCCTTTTTGTTGCGTCCTTTTGCAAAGTACACTCGTACACACGCGCAGACACACAGAGAGGGGAGGGGAGGAGAGATGCAGACAGAAAAGGGGTAAATAGCCTTTGCCCCTCTATTCCTCCAGTGAAATTCTCAACTTCTGTTTTCTTTAAAAATAAAACAAATCAAAAATCTGATAATAGCTACTATGTTTAATTTATAGCTTGTGTGTGTGACACTCTTTGCCCTTTCTCTTTCACCGATTTAGCAATGGGAATTTGCTACCTGTTATATTTTTGTTGTTGTGTGATAGAGACATCTAGTGGGCATTGCATGGAACATTCCCCCAAGTTAAAAGTTAAAATTCATGAAATGCTCCGTGCAGTAAGCTTTTTGTGGTAATTGTACTTCACATTAGAAGACAAATGCTTTCATGTATAGTTCGTGATATGGCCAAGCTTAAGGAATCAGTCCCTTTCTGGCAAATGACTCAGGCCATTCACTCAATAGGTTTAGTTAACATTCTGGCTAACTCCTTTAAAGCAAGACAGTAAGAACTGAATATAATCAATTCTTAGGATACAAAGGAATGGAAAGAATTCACAGCCCTATTATTTTGGTAGAACTTTGAAACAGAGATAGGGGTGGGTGGTGTGTTATAATTATTATTTTCCTGGATTCATTTCCAGCCGGATCTTTCTCTGGAGGTGGAATAACCATTTTGGTTCCTTTTTTTTTTTTTTTTGCACTACAGTTCCCATCAGACCCAGCCTGTGTTGGCAGCGGTCAGGGCTGTTTGGAGTTGTAGTCCACAAATGGATACCCCCAGCCTAGTGAGTCTTGCCCAACCCCGATGTGTAAGTTGCCCCAGTTGCTGCTGTGGCATTGCTGGGACTCCCAAATGCTGCCACCTCTCCCACCCTCAGTTTTTGACACTGACAGCAGAAAGGGGAAGATGGCTGTAGAAACTCTATGGCAGGAGCGGAGAGGTCTTGGATACAGTTGCATTCCAGTAATCAATCTTGCCACATACCCAGCTTTTTAAACTGTGGAACCCACTCTCCCAGGAGGCAGTGATGGTCACTAACTTGTGCGTCTTTAAAAGAGGACTGGACAGATTCATGGAGGAAAAGGCTATCAATGTATCAGGATTACAGATGTCCCTCTTACACCAAGAAGCTGGCGGTTTAATTGCGCTTAGATTTATTAGTATTTACACAGTAGTTTCAGTCTGAGCTCACAGCTCAATCATCTGCCGAGGACGACATTGAGCTCACTAAAGGGCAGGTCCTCCGCCAACAGGATATCCTCCATCGGCCGCTCCTCCTCCTCTTGGACTTACGCCAGGCATGGACTCTTCTCCTTCGTCAAGTCCATGGGAACTCGAGGACAGTTTGCTAATTCCCCTCTGGAGCTGTCTCTAAAGGCTACAGTTCCTCTGAACCTGCCTCTGTCTGACCTACACTATCTTGGGAATTTACAGCCGGCACTCCAGGACAGGAAGGTGTTTGCATCACTCTCAATATGGAAAGGAAGGAAGCCTCTGTTTTCCCCCAGCCTGCCACCCCTCCTCTTCGGAGTCCTCATCGCTCTGGGAAGCGACGTTCCTGACACAATGGCTACTAGCCACAATGACTATGTGCCACCTCTGTTTCAGAGGCATTGTGCCTCTGAATGTCAATTTCTGGGAATTGCAAGTGGACACAGTGCTCTTGTGTGCACGTCTTGCTTGCCAATTTCCCACCTGGTTGGTAACAGTGAGAAGATGTTGCTGAACTAGATGTTCCATTGGACTGATCCAGCCTGCTGCTCTTGTGTTTTTGGGTTGCTCAATCCCTTCCCCCCAGCTTCTGGGGTATTTTTAGTGTTTTTTTAAATGGTCATTGATCTGAGATATATGGAAAGGATACAGAGCCATCAGTGAGCCTTGTTTTATCACTTTCTGACAGCTTCCTAATCTACACTAGTTTTTTGTGACAGCTGAATTAAAACCACAAATTGTTATTCTTGGATCTCAGTGTTGCGACTCCAGTCATTACAACGCCTTTCATTATCACAGAGAAATTGTCATCTTCAGAAATATTATGATCAGGAAAAGACTTCATCAAACAGTATATTACCTGCAGATCTGTCAGTGTTATATCATGCAGCTACCCGAGATGCCATGGATGGTATGCTGGGGGAAAATGGAACAAAACTATAGATATTTATACCAGTTTCAAGAACTACAATTACCTATTACCAAACAAACAGTGTGTTGTCAGACTTGTCAATGTGAGGTGATTTAAAGGTCCATTTTTTTCTACATATTTAAGGAACACTGTCTATTTCAAAATTTAATATCTGCAAATTAATGCCAAAGACACTGCATTTAAGTAAAAATGATTTAATTTCATGTTTATTTGTCTTTTTCTATTGCTCCTTCACTTAGGCATTTTTTTGACTGACTGCATCCGCCCATGGATGCAGCATTTCATGAAATCCTAAGTGTTGAGGCCAATTCAGCTTTCAGATCAATATTTTTTCCCCTACAGGCCTTGCTTACTACATTCCATCTGTGCACATTCTGTAAAGAATAAAGAATATTGTAATCTCCTCTGCCTTATTATTGTTGTTATTTCAATTTATTAGTCCCTTTCTAAGCAACTTAAAGGTAAAGGGACCCCTGACCATTAGAGGTCATTTGCAACCCGCAGCGTTCGCAACCCATGTCTGCACACGCACAGGTTGCGATTTGGTGCTTCTGCGCATGCACAAAGCACAATTTAGCACTTATGCGCATGCGTGACGCCAAAACCAGTAACCTGTTCCAGTACTTCCGGGTTTTGGCAGTCCACAACCTGAAAAAATGCAAGCTGAAGCGGCTGTAACCCGAGGTTTGACTGTATGGCTAAATCAAGAGAATGATCCAAGAAGGTAAAAGAAGAGATTATCACCCTTCACAAACAAGGAGCAGGATACAAGAAAATAGTGAAGGCACTGAGTGTTCCCAGAGACACTGTTGGAAGCATAGTTCGCAAGTTCCAAGTGAAAGGAACAGCAGCTACACTACCTGGACAGGGCAGAAAAAGCAAGCTATCAGTGGCAGCAAGCAGATGGGGAAAACCCTTGAGTGACTGCAAAGGAGTTGCAGCAAGTCTTGGTGGCAGCAGGCACTGAGATTTCAGTGAGCACAGTAAAGCACACTAAAACGCAGAAGGTTTCCATGCCAGGACTCCAAGACGTACACCACTACTGACCCACAAGCACAATAAAAGTCAGCTCCAGTATGCTCAAAATCATATAAATAAGCCACAGAAGTTTTGGGATTCTGTTCCGTGGAGCGATGAAACCAAACGGGAGCTTTTCGACCCCATGGATCAGCGCTATGTCTGAAGGAAGCAGAATGCTGCATACACTGAAAAGAACACACTGCCTACAGTGAAGCATGGTGGTGGCTCATTGATGCTCTGGGGCTGCTTTGCATCCTCTGGCACTGGAAACCTGCAGCGTGTGGAAGGCAGGATGGATTCATTGAAGTATCGGGAAATCGTGGGAGGAAACGTCATGCCAAGGATACCTCCAATTCCACTAAGGCTTGGTTGCAGAAGTAGTCCTGGAACGTTCTGCAGTGGCTATCACAGTCACCGGACTTGAACCCCATAAAAAACCTCTAGTGGGAGGAATGGGCTCAGATTCCCAAGGAATGCTGCCGGAAGCTGCTGTCTGGCTATGCATCCCGTTTGCAGAATGTCATAGCAGCAAAAGGCTGTTCTACTAAGTACTAAAGATGCCATTACTATTTGACATTCTCATGCTTCCACACAGACAGCATAACATTTGGAAGCTGCTTGTTTTGTGCATCAGTCTGGGAGTCACTACAGTGGTACCTTGCTTCTCAAACGCCTTGGTATGCAAACAACTTGGAACCCAAACACTGCCAACCTGGAAGTCAGTGTTCCAGTTTGCAAACGTTTTTCGGAAGCCGAACATGCTCCGTTTTGAGTGTTACGCTTCTGATTTGAGTGCCACACTTCCATTTTGAGTGTTACTCCGAGGTCTGTCTGTTTTTGCTATTTATTTTGTGTTTTCGCAGCTCTTTCTTGTGTGTGTGACTGTGTGGATCCCAGTTCAGCTACTGATTGATTGTGTAACTGCAGTACATTGTTTATTGCTTTCATTTTATGGATCAACGGTCTCGTTGGATAGTAAAATTCATGTTAAATTGCTATTTAAGGGGTTGTTTTTAAAAGTCTGGAACGGCTTCATCCGTTTTGCATTACTTTCTATGGGAAAGTGTGCTTTGGTTTTGGAACGCTTTGGTTTTGGAACGGACTTCCGGAACAGATTAAGTTTGAGAACCAAGGTATCACTGTATTCTTATATATTTATATTAAATACGTACACCACCCTTCATTTCAAGATTAGTTCATAAAAATACAAAGTAACACAAAATACATTAAAAA
This sequence comes from Podarcis tiliguerta, assembly GCF_965153285.1. Lineage (NCBI taxonomy): Eukaryota > Metazoa > Chordata > Lepidosauria > Squamata > Lacertidae > Podarcis > Podarcis tiliguerta. The sequence goes on from NC_139542.1 coordinate 7,071,223, forward strand.
AACAACCTCTTCCACAAATTGTGGATGCTGCATATTTAAGCAGGTTTCAGGCGACTCCTCTCCCTCCACATGTGTGTAATGTTTCCATACCCTATTTTACTTCCAGATGCCTGGAAGCTGTGGCTGGATGGTTACGTGGGAGCCGGTTGAAGTTAAATCCTTCGAAGACAGAGGTCCTCTGGCTGGGACGGGGCGATATGGGATTGAGGGGGCAACTCCCATCTCTTGCGGGGGTGCAACTAGTGCCAGCATCGTCCGTTAAGAGTTTGAGTGTAATCTTCGATACCTCCCTCTCTATGGAGGTGCAGATTACAGCTATAACAAAGGCGGCATTTTTTCATCTCCGCCAAGCTAAGCAGTTGGCTCCTTATCTCTCTCGCCCTGACCTAGCCACTGTGATCCATGCGACGGTCACCTCCAGACTGGATTATTGTAACTCGCTCTACGTGGGGCTGCCCTTGAGACTGACCCAGAAACTCCAGCGGGTGCAGAATGCCACGGCGAGACTCCTTATGGGGTCGTCGCTGCGAGATCACATTCATCCAGTACTATACCAGCTGCACTGGCTCCCGGTGGAGTACAGGATTAGGTTTAAGGTGCTGGTTTTAACCTTTAAAGCCCTATATGGCCTAGGACCCTCGTACCTACGGGACCGCCTCTCCTGGTATGCCCCACAGAGAAACCTACGGTCTGCAAATAAAAACATCCTGAAGGTCCCAGGCCTCAGAGAGGTTAGGCTGGCCTCAACTAGAGCCAGAGCTTTCTCGGCTGTGGCACCAATCTGGTGGAACGCTCTGTCACAAGAGACTAGGGCCCTGTGGGACTTGACATCTTTCCGCAGGGCCTGTAAGACAGAGCTGTTCCACCAGGCCTTTGGTCAGGGCGCAGCCTGACCCCCTCCTCTGGCAATCTGCACAGGGTCTTGCCTGCTGGTTGCCATCAATTTGTTTTTGATTGATTTTATGGTGAAAAGTTGTTAGAATGTTGGATTGTTTTGATTGTTGTTAGCCGCCCTGAGCCCAGCTTTGGCTGGGGAGGGCGGGGTATAAATAAAATTTATTATTATTATTATTATTATTATTATTATTATTATTATTATTATTTTAGATGCATGTGTGCCCATCTGGAATCTGAGATGGGGTAGCAGCTCATGGCTGTGAGTTTCCATCAAGGGCCTCAGAGACAAATTCTGATGTGTTACTTTGCATCTGTTGTTGGGATCTGTTTGCCCTGGCGTCCAGTAAAGACAGTTTTGGAAAGACCCCCAAATTTTTATAATTGGTACCTGAATTAGGACTTTGAGTCACTTAAAAACTCAGCTGTTGTGGAATCTCATTGTTGAACCCTGAGGGGACATGGAACACGCGTTTATCTTTGATCATGGAAATAAAATCATGTTTTGTTTTTTAAAAATTAATTTATGGTTTCCAATTATATACATTTCAATAGTTTTATAATCATTCTAACATTTCAAAACTCAACTTCCTTCCTCCTCTTTCTGTGGTTCTTTAGTTTTTTGTTTTTGTTTTTACATTTCCTGCATATTATAACTTATCCATTTATCCATCTACTTTAGATATATGCTCCTATTAAACTGAAGGTTATTACAATAATCCTGCCAATGTCCTTATCTGTTTACAGTTTGTTTGTAAATATTCAATACATCATTTCCATTGTTTTATAAAACGTTTGTTATCTTGATTTCTTATTTCTGGTAAGTTCCATAACTTGATTTCTTATTTCTGCATGTTCCATAACTTTTGTCTCTACAGTGGTACCTCGGGTTACATACGCTTCCAGTTACAGACTCCACTAACCCAGAAATAGTACCTCGGGTTAAAAACTTTGCTTCAGGATGAGAACAGAAATAGTGCTCCGGCGGCGCAGCGGCAGTGGGAGGCCCCATTAGCTAACATGGTACTTCAGCTTAAGAACAGTTTCAGGTTAAGAACGGACCTCCGGAACGAATTAAGTATTTAACCCGAGGTACCACTGTATTCTTCTTTCATCGGAACTTCTTCTTTCCACTTTTGGACAAATAGCATTCTTGCCGCTGTAGTTGAATGTATGAATAAATTTCTATAGGTAGTTTTACCCCTATGATTCCCAAAAGGAAAGCTTCTGGTTTTTTTTACAAATGTTATTTTAAACATCTTTTTCAATTCCTTATATATCATTTCCGAGTAAGCTTTAACCTTACTATAAGACCACCACATATGATAAAAAATACATTCTTTCTCTTTTCATTTCCAACAATTGGCAATACATTTTTGCCAATTTACTCTGTGTTAGATACCATCTAGATAACATTTTCATATAGTTTTCTCTTAAACCTTAGCATGCTGTAAATTTTATATCCATATTCCACAATCATTCTCATGCTTCCATATCTGTCTTTTAACCAATCTATTGCCCAATGTATCATTGAAGATTTTACTTGCTCATCCTTTGTCTCCCATTCCAATAATATCCTATACATTTTAGACAGCACTTTAACATTACATCCCAACAGATCTCTCTCCAGTTGTGATATCTGTTCCCCAAACCCTCGTATCCTATCTTTCTTAAATACTTCATTCAAATGATGATATTGTATCCATGTTGTTAGCTTTCCTGATAAATCCTTAAATTCTTTTAATTTATACTCTCCTCCCTCTTGTTTTAATAAATTTCTATAAGTTGTCCAACTTTCGCTCATTTTTTTTTCTTTACCACTATAGCTTCCACTGGTGAGAGCCAAAGTGGTGTTTTGCCTGCAATATTTTTTTGTATTTATTCCATACTTTATGCAGGTTTCCCCCCCTAATTATGGGATTTGTTAATCCTTTATGTACTTTCACTTTTTCATGCCACAAATAGGCGTGCCAACCAAAAATATTATCATGACCTTCTAAATCTAAAATATGTGGATTATCCAATGTCATCCATCCTTCAGCCAACAAGGACAAGATACTTCATAATATAATTTCATATCCGGCAGAGAGAAACCTCCTCTCTCTTTTGCATCTATCAATATTTGATATTTTATTATCAGTTTATTCCTTGCCACCAGATATATTCAGCAATATCTTTTTGCCATACATTGAAACAATCTGTCTTGCTGAGAACCGAAATTGATTGAAACAAAAATACCATTCTTGGTAATACAGTCATACCTCGGGATAAAGACGCTTCAGGTTGAGCGCTTTCGGGTTGCGCTCCGCAGTGACCCAGAAGTAACGGAGCGCGTTACCTCCGGGTTTCGCTGCTCGCGCATGCGCAGATGGTCAAAATGTCACACACATGCGCGGAAGCAGCAAAACGCAACCTGCGCACACGCAGACGTGCTGCCACGTCTTACGTTCTGTTCGGGATGTGAACGGGGCTACGGAACGGATCCTGTTCGCATCCCGAGGTACCAGTGTACATTCATTTTTATAGTTTACATTCTACCAAACAGTGAAAGTTTTATTCTGTTCCAAATTTGCAAATTTCTTTTAATGTTTTTAAATAATTATCTTTATTTATATATATTTACTGTTAGCCATACACCTAGATCAGTGGTAGCGAACCTATGGCATGCATGCCAGAGGCAGCACTCAGAGCCGTCTCTGTGGGTACGCATGCTGTCGCCCCAGCACTGAGCGAAATGTTGATCCCAGCCCCTGCGCTATCTTGAAATGGAGCTGTAGGAGGCTGCTGGAAGAGCCCTTGCGCCTGTGCACACTGCAAGTGTGTGTGTGTGGAGGGGGGCACTGACTGGCCGAGCAGAAGCCCAACCTTCCCGCCATCTTGGCAACCTGACAGGGATGGGTAGTTGAGATTTTGCACCACGTGTAACGTGAGGGGGTGTGAGAGGGTGGCTCGATATGTGTGCATGTGAGAGGGAGGAAGGGAGTGTGCGAGTCCGTGTGTTCGAAGTGGAGAGTTTGTAAGTCCCTTTCTTAAAATGATTGTGTTGTTGCCGCTGCTGCGTGCCTGCTTGTCAGCCACTCTCTGTGTGTGTGTGTGGTGGAGTGTATGTGAGATCCAGGCCAGCCGGGCATTGGCACCCAAAAAAAGCTCAATAACTCAGGGCAATCCTCCCCACATTATCTTAATTAGTAGTCCCCACAAACAGGGAGTGTGTTATGCCCGGAAAAATACGGTAAATTGCGGTGTTGGCACTTTGCGATTAGTAAGTGGGTTTTGCATTGCAGTTTGGCACTCTGTCTCTAACGGTTCAGCACCACTGACCTAGATACTTGACCTTCCTTTGAATCTTTGGCCTGACACATCTTGTAATTTATTTTTGCTTTCATCATTCTTTTTTTTTTTTTACCAAGAGTTTGGTTTTGTCTTTATTAATCTTAAGACCTGCTACACTCCCCTCCCCCTTTTTATCTCTTGTAATACTTTCAGAATTGACTCTACAGTGGTACCTTGGTTTGCGAACAGGCTAGTTTGCATATGTTTTGGATTACGTACAAACACGTCAAACCCGGAAGTACGTGTCCCGGTTTGTGAACTTTTTTTGGATGATAACCCATTTTTTCTTGGAATTACGAACAAATTATTTTTTGAGGCCCCATTGGCGAATGCGTGCCTTGGGTTACAACCTGTTTTGGTTTATGAACAGACCTCCGAAATGGATTATCGTTGTAAACCAAGGTACCACTGTATTGGTTCTTCTAGAGATATCACCATGTTGTCTGTGAATGCTTTTAGTTTATATTGTCTCTGTCTCTCTCTTATACCTTTAATTTCTTGGTTACATCTTATTATTTGTGCCAATACTTCTAAAACTAATATGAACAACAATGGACAATCTTGTCTTGTTCCTTAGATATTATTTACTATCAATTTGACCGACTGTTTAGTATATATTGCCCTGACTACTTTTATAAGTGTCTCTGCTTTTACAAAAGTGTGTAAAATCATGTGTTGACCATCCCACCACAGACACATTTTCTATTACTTTGTCGTTGGCAGCTAGGAACCTCAGAACAATTAATCATAATCTGAATTACGTTGTCAAGCTTTGATTTATGACTTCAATGATTTTGATTAATTACAAATGTAAATGAACTGGAACACTTTACATTAGTCATTCACTAACTGACTGTCAGTAGCTATGGGAAGTTTAAGGCTGCCATTGTTATAACTTTTGAGTTACCAAAAGTAAGACCTTCATTTATTTATTTATGTTTGTATCAAAACTTATTTTTCCTGTTAAAAATGTAAGTATTGAAACAAGGCTTTTTTTTTTAAGTGTTAGAAATGATTCTCACATGGGTCAAACTTGAATTCAGGAGTTTCGTTTATAGCTCATTTTATCAGAATCAATTCAAATTGTCAAACAGGGAAATACTTTTTATTGAAGTGTGTGTGCGAGAGGGAAAGAAGGAGAAAGGGAGAGAGAGAATGAACGTGGTCAGCTCTAGTCAGAACCTCAGCTTAGCATGTCATGGAACAGAACTGCAAATAAAAAAACCATTTCCCCTCTACCTCTTTCATACTATATGATTTTGAACGACTGAATAGGGCTCATTGGGTGCAAAAATAAATTCCATGTGCATTTTTATTCTTCTAATTGACTAGGAGTTCTGGACGTGCACGAATTTCCCTTTTACGTTGCTTTCCAAATTCTGTGTAGGCAGTGCCAAGGCTCGTCCTTTGTTATCAGGGGAAGCCATTATGCAGTCTTATTAGTCTATCTCTTCGTAGCACAATAGTTAAATATTTATATTAATGTAGGGGATTTTGCCAGCCTGTTCTGTTTCATGGCTTTCTTGGTCTTCCTACTTGGTTTTATTTCCTTCTTTTTCTGAAGTGCCTTTCGCTTATCGTTTGTGCTCTGGCTGCAGAGAAGAAGGCAACTTTCTGCTTCCGCAGACAGATTTCTCTTATGCCAGTTCTTTTGCAGCCTGTTTTATTGAGCAGCTGGCAGTGTGGGTAAAGTGCCGCAAGACAGGAGCACAAAATGACACTATTTTTTGCAGCTGCCATCTTGAACCATAAAGAGACTACTATGAGTTAGAAAACAACCCAAGGGTGACCTAAAGCCCCTTATCATTGGGATGAAGGATTCTTCAAAGGGGGGAAGGGATGTGCCACCTGGGATTCTGTCCTGCTGCCTGCACTGGAAATCAAATTGCAGGTGGCTGCAGAAAGCATTAGTGTGGCGATAAAATGTCCTTAACGTAGTAAGACCAGAAAATCAAGGAAATTGTATCCACCAAAATAAATATAGCTTTGAATTGGTGTAAAATGGATCACTTTGTGGCTTTACACTCCAAAAATGGAAGAACAAGTGTGATTAGGAGCTCACCGCTCAGGGTATAATCTATTTGTAAGAACCATTCAATTCAGTAATCTGCTTTTGTGAGCATTTTTTTTTTTCTGGCTCAAAATCGTTCGGGTTAATCCAATCTCTGCTTTGCTAGATGGTTTGAATGGAAATTTTCAATTCACCTCCTTCTCCTTCTCCAGAATCTGAGTAATTGCTCCCTGCAGTTGCCTTACCTTTGTCTGCATGGGAGGTGCAAAGGTCATGGGGTTGGTACATTAGAGGAAATAAGGGTAGAAAGATCACGTGGGGGCAGTGACTGCTTCGTGTCACTTTATAGGTAAGGAAAACAGTCTAAGGATATGAAGAGGGGTGGCATGAAATACTGGAGATGTGAGAGGTGAATTGTTTTTACAGTGGGGTTTTGAGATGCAAGAACAGAGAAGGATAGAATCACAGAGTTGGAAGGGACCCCAAGGCTTATCTTGTTCAACCCTCTGCAATGCAGGGAAGTCAACTAAAACATCCATGACAGATGACCATCCAACTTCTGCTTGAAAACCTCCAATGAAGGTTGCAGTAATCAGGAGATTACCATAGCACGAAACTTTCTTTCTTTCTTTCTTTCTTTCTTTCTTTCTTTCTTTCTTTCTTTCTTTCTTTTTCTTGACACTGAACTGGGAGATCTGAGAGGAAAGGGTGGACATTTGCAATTTTGTGTAGACAAAAGTGATTTGGTGACAGATTGAATAAAGGGCAAAACATGAAAAGGACCTGAAGAACGAAGGCAAAGTTTCATATCTGATCAGTAGTGTGGGTGGGGATGTGAATGTAACATTATCTGTTCCTGTTGCATAACTTAATAGTGGCATCATTTGCATGCAATATTAAGTCAGGAATCCTACCGTGTTTTTGGTACACAACTGCAGCCAGGCAGCATCTCTACTGCTTTGCTCCCAGCTTCAAAGAAGCAGCAACAAGTCAGGATTTAGTATTTAACCATGGTTTCCTCAAAACGATGCCAAATGTATTCCAAACAAGCCACAATATGAAGGCAACTTTAAACTATGTCATTATATTGTGGCTTATTTTGAAGCAATTAACCATGGTTTCCTGATTGGCATGTAACGGGAAACAGTGCTTAAGGAATGAACCCTGCCTTGTTTTGGTGTTTCAGCAAAGAGGAACAAAGCAGCCGCTTTGTTTGACCTGCATATGCATATCGTGACTTAACAAATGCAGATGCAGCCAATGTTTGCTACATTTCAAAAAGGACGATTTAGGGGGAAAATACACTTCTAATCACTTGTTTTCCTTTGAAGGTTACATTTTTATGCTTTAAGCATTTGCAATGCTTTCCTTCACCAGATATATGTTGAACTTTAATTTTGAAATGTGAAACAATTATATACATTCTTTCAGGACCAGCTGTTTTGGCATGAGTTCCTCAAATAATTGCTGGTGGGTTTTTTTATTTTCAGAACAAGATCATTTTAGACCCCATGACGTTCAGTGAAGCCCGATTTCGACCATCTCTCGAAGAGAGGTTGGAGAGCATTATCAGCGGTGCAGCGCTCATGGCAGACTCCTCCTGTACTCGTGATGACCGCCGGGAGAGAATTGTAGCTGAGTGCAATGCTGTACGACAAGCCCTCCAGGACTTGCTTAGTGAATACATGAATAATGTAAGTGACATTCTGCTTTTTGATTTCTTCTTCCTCTCTGATTGTTAAATGGTTCCATAGACATGGTTAAAGGTGTATATGCTGTGCTAGATCCTAAGAGTCCTGACCACTCACAACCAAGGCAGTCAGTTTAAGTAACGGAAAGAATTTCGCATTTTGAAGTCTTGCGAGACCATCCTTCGAGGAATGATGTAAAGGCACACAAGGTTCATCTGTGGTGGTTCAACCCGAAATAATGCTTGGATTACTGCAATATTAGAGGTTACCTCCAACACACTTCCGCTGCGCTACTCTGCATGTGTGGTGGCACTTCGGTATAACCACTTCTTATTGTTTGTAGTAGAGTTTTCCCCAGAGGCAGAGGACAAGAACAGGAGTCATACTCAAATTCACAGTCAAGAGATTCTTTATGGCTTGAATGGTTGCACAAGCATTTCTGTTACTATTATATACAAACTATTTACATTCCTTCTTTATCTCTCCAGCACGGTATAATCTCAGTCCAGTAATTAACAATCCTGACACAGCAAAACTCATAGTATCAGCAGCACACATTGTCTTACTTCCAACCTTGTTGTCAGTGTATATGCTGATAGTTTGTGTGTGTGTGTGTGTATGCTTTCCTCGTGTGGAAATTGCAGCCTGCAAGTTCCTCCCTTTATTTGTACCTCCAGCCAACACCAATCAAGCCTAGGGTCCCACTCCTACACACTAAAGAAAATTCTGGAACCCTCTTTAAAGCTTCCAGGAACTTTTATCTGTTTCTTAAATAATGTTTTCCTAACATGGAAATCGGTGGGATGTGGGTGGCGCTCCAGAGAGCCTAGGACTTGCCGATCTGAAGGTTGGTGGTTCTAATCCCCGCGATGGGGTGAGCTCCAGTTGCTCGGTCCCTGCTCCTGCCAACCTAGCAGTTCGAAAGCACATCAAAGTGCAAGTAGATAAAGAGGTACTGCTCCAGCGGGAAGGTAAACGGCGTTTCCGTGCGCTGCTCTGGTTCGCCAGAAGCAGCTTAGTCATGCTGGCCACATGACCCGGAAGCTGTACGCCGGCTCTCTCGGCCAATAAAGCGAGATGAGCACCGCAACCCCAGAGTTGGTCACGACTGTACCTAATGGTCAGGGGCCCCTTTACCTTTACCTTTTAACATGCAAATCATGTATAAAGCTCTGAGAACCTCAGAATAAGAGTCAGTTAAGAGCTTAAGAAGGATTTTCTTTTCTTTTTCTTTTTTTAAAAAAATAGCCTATGTTTTGGCCTGTTATTAAATATCTTCTTCTGTGCCTGAAAAGAAGACAATGCATTAGGTGATTATTCAGCAAACAAATTGAACTGATTATATACAAATTGCATATGTGCCTATGCATACTTACTCAAAATGGGGGGGAAATGCCTGCACCGATCTCTGTTAATTGTTTTACTTATCCACATTAACAGATGACTGAAATTACCATCTCAAAGCACCTGCTTATGTATGATGTATTATCTTTTAAACAGCCCCTAAGGAACACCTTTAGTCACAGCAGGCCAAAACATGTTCAAGCTGTTTCTAAATAATAAAACCCACATTTCATAAGCATCTTAAGTTATCCCCTTTGTTTTGGATGCTCACCGTCTTTTTGCATTTTTAAAAATAAGTTTAAGAAACAATTTACCATAGCAATACATTTGTTTTCTAACATTTTATCATCTCGTGAAAGGGGACTGGGTATATTCTCATGACAACACACAATTCTGACAAAATATCTGCAAATGTTTTTGAACTTGCACTTTTTATATTTTTAAGAAGCTCAAATTCTGCCACAAAATTCTGCTAGATATGTACTCAGCAGGAAAATGTGCAAGTCAGGTGGAGCTATATGCTTCTTACACACACACACACACACACACACACCAGTTCCATTTATTAGTTAGAAGCATAATTTCCTCCATTATTAACTGTTATGACAAATGTGGGAATGTGTGTGGGAGGAAGTGAAACCGTAAAGGAAGGATAGCTGTTTGCTAACAGTCTAATTGGAGCTATTAAATGAGTGTGACTTGCGTGAGTTCCCTGGAGGTGCTGAGTAATCTCTATCATTATGGCAAGTGCACTCAGTAAAATATTTGAAATCTATTAAATACAGTGATTTGAATTTCCAGGCATATGAACCACAATCTTTCCTAGCAAAATTCACAATACTTTATATTATTCAGGGACTGCTGCACTTTGCAATATTGGGGGTAGTCTTTCCATTAAATGGTACATCACAGCAATATATTTCTGGATTTGAACCATTCATGGCTGTTTGGCAAATGGTTTGCTCTACTATTTCTGTTTCTGAAATGTACAACATAAAAAACCACCACCAGTCATTTAGCATTTGGTATGTTGCAGAATAACTTCTTTGTTTGTTGTCAAGAGTTGTATATTTCTGAATATCAGAGCATTTTATACTTTAAGTAAATCATGGGTAATACTATAGAATATCTTTTCAGAAGGCTGCATAGGCATCAATGTTCCAAAGCCTGTTTTCTTGACTATTTCATGTACCGGTAATTTGCCATTGCATGTCCTAAACTGGGGTGTCGGTGTGGGTGAGAACCTATGCTTTTCATTTGTGGACTGTGCTTATCAACATGAATTGTTTAGTCCAGCAGTAATAAAGTGCCCTGCAAATTGAGCATTATCTATTCTTCACCCTACCTCCTTTGAGATGTAAAGGTTCAAGAAATATCGAGTTATTTATTGTATCCCTCTTAAGAAAATCCATAAATGTGCAGCATAAAAACAAAATCCCCATTGCTTTATTTTATGTGTAGCAAAGGCAACTTTGTTTTAATGCATCAGATCACTTTTACCATTCAGTCAGATGGCACTGACTTCAAAGAATCTCTCCTTCCCAGATAGAAATGGCTTGCTGTATTTTATCAGGTGACAGTTAAGATGTTTGAGTACAATTGACAATAAAAGGTGGATGCAGGTTTATCTTGAGGTGAGAGCTATAAAGTGAGAGAGTTAAAGAACAGGTGATTATGATGATGTGAAATATACTGCTTTGGTATTGCAGAATATAAAGTCTTGTCTTATGGAATTACTGCTTTTTGGTGGAAGCTCTAAAGGTCTTTCCCTTAGATGGTTCATGGCTGATGGATGGTTGTCTTCCCTTACTAGCAGTGCCTGTTTTTTTAAAATGTGAAAACTTCTTTGTGATAGCAGAATACATTTATTATGAAACTTTGCTTTTATTTTCTGAAGCAGCACTTGGAGAAATTGTTAAAGTTTCTTTCCCCCCCTGTATACATCTACATGTGCATGTTCTATAGCCATATTAAAACTGTGCCTTAAAGATGTAAGGTGTTATGGAGGGGGGCTGTGGGTTTCCCCCCCACAGTTGTGATATTATCCACACTGAGTTGAACTAGCAACAATGAGCCACAGAGCAACTGGCCCTGTAGATCTGCTTTATTTGTGAAGACCAATAAACCATGTCCAATAGTTAGAAATGTTCTGTAATATGTTGTTTCATGAGGCACAGATATTTAACAAAGCTGGTGCGCTTGGCTGTCAATATAATCATGTCAATCTTTTTCATCAATATTTTGGATTGCTTTTTAAAAACCACTTAGAGTTCTTTTGTTCAGATAAGCGGCATATAAATTTTATTAAATAAACAAATAAATGTGGTCAAGAACCTTTCAGTTCAGTTTTGCTACAAAGAATGTAGAACAGACAACCATAGTGGTTAATTTAATATTTCTGCTCACCAGTGAAAACAGAACATTCTGTGGGATGAACAAAAAATGTGACCCAATCGGCACTTGTGCTTGTGCTATATTTGTAGACTGAACAATTTATACAAACAGTGGGGCCAATCCTCCGCCACTTTGCCATCATAGACACATTGTGATTCATTGAATCACATAGGTTTCTAAAATGTGCCCAACACTGAAGGAGAATGAAAATATATATCAGGCATAGGCAAACTCAGCCCTCCAGATGTTTTGGGACTACAACTCCCATCATCCCTAGCTAACAGGACCAGTGGTCAGGGATGATGGAAGTTGTAGTTCCAAAACATCTGGAGGGCCGAGTTTGCCTATGCCTGATATATATCTTTCAGATTATATTCCAAGAATTGAAATATAGTATTTGTACCTGTCTTTTTAAACCAAGGAGCCATTTTTAGGATTGCTAACAGTGTCAAATCCTGCTATGCAGAAACACCAGTTATCTCCAACTCAGTGTCTAAATTAGCAACTGATATCCTGTCATTCACAGTACCTCCTTCTGGAAACTTTCTGAGATGATTCATGATCTTTCTTCTCAGTTATACTGTCAGCTGACCAAACCTGCCAATCTGTCCAGTGAATTGTCAGAGAGAAAGAAGTTCTTAGCAGAACTCTCATAGCAGTGGAATGGAGAGTCAGACCCCTAAGCGATGTCGAAATGGGGCTAAACAGATTTGGGATTATTTAAAGTCAGTTGGTTCAATCTAATCACATAGCACATCAATGGTTATTTATTTTCTTGGTTTAAACGAGTGGTTGGTTCAAGCATTAGCCTCAAGGAATCCTTGGGATAGGGTGGCATCATTCTCAATGTGTTTTAAAAAGTGAGCAAGATAGCTGGCAGCTGTTGTAAGCAGTTAGCATAATTACAAGCTGTACTTAGTGCAGTGAAAGGCTGTGGAGAATGATAACCAAACCAGAAAGACTGAAGTTGAAAACCCAAAGAGATCCGTATACAGTGGAAAAAAACAGCAGAAATGTCCCATACGGATTTTCTATGATAGGAAGCATCAGGTCAGGAGAGAAAGTTGGATTCAGACAAGGAAGAGTCCACTTCAGCAAGATGGTCTATCCATCTGATTCTGTTTGAAAGATCTTATATTTCTAAGGTAAAGAAATCATAAAGCATGGGTGGTTTTGCTCCATGAAGTACAATAAATAGTTTTCATGGACCCCAAAATAAGACTATGTCAAGTAGGCTTGACGGTAAATGAAAGATGAAATATTTTATTGAACACTTAGAGGCAGCTGTTCTAGAAAGCAGAACGAAACTATAATGAAAAAGGTTGCAGGGAAATGAAAATCTATGAACTCACAAGATACTACCCAAGCCCATATTTAACATCTCTGGCTGAGCCTCATGCTTGAAAGGAAAGGAGAATAATTTTTGTACTCCTTCAAATGGTGACTTGGAACTGCACAAGGTTAATCTGGGAGATAGTGAGCAGTAAATTACATTCATGAGACAGCAAAATATCCATAGCCGTCTCCAACTCACTCATCAGTGATTGGTGCTAGCTGAGTCATCAGGATTGCCTAATTTAGTTATGGTAGCCTAGAAAGGGCTATATATCAATTGATCACAGTTTTGTATTTCTGGCTTTTCAGGGAATACTGAGAAAATCCAGGCTTTTAAATGTACATGCTAACAATCTGAACATTATTAACTTACCTAGTTTTGATAAGTTCAAGGAAGTTTTGTCCCTGAGTTTGGATCAGAGATGTGAATTGCAAGCACCATTTTCTTAAGACAGTAGACTTTATTGCTTGGAAGAAAAGGATTTGGTGATAAAATCTCATCTTCATCTCAAATGTCAAAGCAACTGAATCCTTAGAAGAAGTGTGTCAAACTAAATTTTGTTTGAAGAGGTAATTGAAATTCTGAAATGGATTGTTTCAAAGCCATTGATCACACTTTCTAGTTTGTCCTCCCTGTACATTGAGGGCATTCATATCCTGGCTGCAGAAAGAATTAACCTTGCCTCCTGATTGCTTGTGATCAAACTCATTTATATTTATTTAGCAAAAAATGTCTCCGGCTTAATTGTAAATAAAATCTGTAAGTGATTAGCAAAGAATATAAAAAGTATAAAATACACAATAAACTACATCAATAAAAATCAGAGTTAGAAGCAAGTTTTGTAAAAATAAATAAATCAAAATATTAGAAACTTCAAATACATATTAAAATACATGTCAACTTTGCATGTCAGTTTAGGCTTCCCTAAACAGAAATTTGTTAGTCAGCACTAAAATAATGCATTTAAAAAAACCCTGCTTAATGTGAATGAGTAGGATGTTCTGGAGTATAGGAGTATAGGAGTCACCATATTAAAAAAATGATTCCTTGCAGGTGTGAAACAAATGTTATAAAAAGTAAAAGTTGTAAAAGTGCCAGTTTCACAGATTGAAGTGGTCAAGTGGGCATATATAGGGCAAAGCCATCTGTTTTGTAAACTAGTCCCAAGCCTTTAAGGGCAATATATATACTATGTATACTAATAGTAACACCTTGAGCTTGGCCCAGTAACAAATCAGGGGCCAATACACATCAGGGGTCTTACAGGCAGACAGGATCTCAGTCTTATCAGCAATCACAGTGAAGTATTCAGCACTAACTGCAGTTTCTGGACCAGGCACAAGGAAATCCATGCATAGAGTGTACTGCAGTCATTCAGTCTTGAAGTTATGACTGCACTACTGTGGTCAAGCTGCCCCTGTCCAGGAATGGAAACAGCTGCTATTGTTCAGCCCGGACACTGGGGTCCAGCTCTGAGGGCCTTCTGGTGGTTCCCTCCCTGTGAGAAGTGAGGTTACAGGGAAACAGGCAGAGGGCCTTCTTGGTAGTGGCACCCACACTGTGGAACACCCTATGTCAAGGAAGTAAACAACTATCTGGCTTTTAGAAGACATCTGAATGAAGGCAGCCCTGTTTAGGGAAGTTTTTAATGTTTAATGTTTTATGGTGTTTTTAATATTCTGTTGGGAGCCTCCCAGAGTGGCTGGGGAAACCCAGCCAGATGGGCAGGGTATGTATGTATGCATGTATAAACAAACAAATAAATAAATAAATATGTCATACCAGCTGGAGCTTCTAAAAGACACTTCTAGCCACTGAAGCTACCTAGGCAGTCAGTGATAAAACTGGATCTAGAAGCAGCTCCAAACTAGATACCTGCTCCTTCAGGGGAGAAGTAAAACCATATGCAGGGCAGGTAACTGGCCAGCTTCTTGGACACAGGAACTGCAGTGCCTCCGTCTTGCCAGAATTCAGATTCAGCATATTCTCCCTTATCCATCCCAGCACTGTGCCCAGGCCCCACACAGCGTCTTGTGACTTAGATGTTACGGAGAAATAGAGCTGAGTGTCATCTTTTGGAAACTGCTTTGAGGTTTCTCAATCAAGCAGTGTATAAATTTTATGAGATAAATAAAACAAATCCGTTTACTAAAAGCACCTTACCTCAAACCTCCTAATGACTATTTGTCTGTTACTGAGGATAAGAAACTGCTTTTGTTAGGGTTGCCATTGGTCCGGAGTTTCCCGGACATACCCAGGATTTGGCCCTCGGGAACTGGGTCTGTGCAGAAATCCCTGAGATTTCCGGGAAAATCTGGATGTATGGCAACCCATATCGGAAGTGGTTATTTTGGCAATTTCTAAAACCTCCTTTTTTTGCCATTTTTTCAAATAAAAGCTCACTTTCTGAAATATGGCATCCCTAGCTATTGTGGATAGTGTACACACACACACACACACACACACACACACACACACACACTACAAAAGTAGTTTTTCAAACACAAACTACAAAAGTAGTTCAAGACTTGTTTTGCTTCACTTTTCCTTGGTAATCAGATCTTGGCCTTACAAGCAGCTCTGACTGCTCAAAAACTCGTACAGGCGGAAGCCTCCAAGCAATCTCTGGATTCCATTATTTAATGGGAATTGCTTGCACTCTGACTATCCTGCTCTTGGCATGTCTTCATTTTTCAGGTCCAGAATACTAGGTTGCAGTCGTCCAATAAGCACAAGTCAAAACAGAGTAGCAGTGTGGAACCCCTAGGATTGCCAATAAGGCATCTAAACAATTTGTTGCAATTTTTTGCTTCAATGGTCTCATTCCCTCTAGCATGCTGTTGAAATGCTCAACTAGATCTTCCATTCACAGAGGATAGACTGATGCTTTCTCTAAGTTAATATTCGAACAGGCAGCATATTTCTTTCAACAGAGAGACATTCTATGTTTTGGTTTTTGGCGGCAGCAGCAGCAGCAGCAACAACAGCCGTGGTTCCTAAAGGTGCCTATCCTGGGCTTTAGTTCTCAGCTTTTTGAGAACTGTGTATTTCCAGGACTGGAACTTTTCAAATCTCAGAATAATACACTTAAGCTAGACCAAGGTCCCAGCCTTCCTTAGCTGACCATAACTTCAGCAGCAGATAATTTACTGACCAATCACAATCCTGTGCAAACATGTGTGGGGAAGGAGATTATTGAAGGTTAAAAGTTTGACACAACATTGATCTTAGATTTAGGCAGTAACTAGACTAGATTAATAATAATAATAATAATAATAATAGCAGTAACAACTCTTGACTACTAGTTCATCCTGAGTTACAATTTGTTCACGCGTAATCTTACTCTGCTTCATTGCCATTGTTTCTAATGTATGTACATTTCAGCCCAGTAGAAATACTGTGGGAAACACAATCAGCTTTTGTCCTTCCAAATCCCTCCCTACAGGGCAATCAGTGAATCAGATTTATAAGCTGAAAACCACTGGCCATCACAAGACTGCGAGCGATTGATACATTTTTAAGTATATGATCCTCAGCACAGGGGCAGAGGAAGGGCGGGTATGGTGGGTGTGGGCCGCCCCGGATGTCACCACTAAGGAGGGTGACTAAATGCCGGGCGGCACTCACTGTGGGGTCTGCAGTGCACCTGAGCCATGCATCTCTCCTGGCTTGGGCACGTGCAGGGTCCACACTGCCCAAACAATCTGCCTGTTGCCTCCCCCCAGCTGTAGGGTGGCTGAATGGGAGGAGGCAAGCAGACTCCGGAGGCCCCACGGTGTGCCACACCCCTATGGGTGGCTCACCTCGCCTCGCCCCACCCCTGGGCACACTGCCCCAGGCGCCCAAGCGGCTTCCTCTGCTGCCGCCTCAGCAGATCGTATCCTGTTTTGTGCGTGGTTACAAATGCTTTAAACAGCAGTTTACAGGTATCTCCCCTCTAACCATATTGTGGGCATATTTTGGAATCTCATAGCAATACATGCTTTTCTCATTGCACCAACGGACAATGCCAAAAAGTAACCTGGAGGACCACAACCAGTTTTAACAAAATGGTAAAACGATTACAGCCACACAGTGTAAGGATGACATTGTTTTACAGCTCTTTCACTAGTTACTATAAGGATGTTGGGAATTCGCCCATACTTAATCATACAAGGATTTCATATTTATTGGCTCCGCTATTACAAATTCACCCTGGATAACATTTTTTTTGGGAAGCTGCTTGTATCTGGCTTAGGGTGTGATTTCCACAAGTAATTGTTCCCTCTCCAGGGGCAGGCAGTCTTAGTAATATAAGTCAGGTATAATTGGCATATTTTTTTTACCAGTGAATTCAAAGGAAAACATTGCAAATATAGTAGAGACCACTTGCTTGAACTTCGTATAGTGGCTTAGTCTAAGTCAAGTTTTCCTTTGAACAAAACCTAAGGGTAAATTTAACTTTATAATAATTTATTAGAAATGGCATTCTTATTGTATTTTTTAAAAATAGGTTTTTATGGTCTGTATTTGTGAGTAGTCTTGAACTTGTATAAAGGTGAAATATAAATATTACACTCTATAGAGCTGTTTTTGTTTGCAAGTGTCAGGCATAAAGTACCAGTGCAAAGGAAATGCAGTTTTTCTGAGCTGCTGAGATAATCTCTGCATCCCGATGAAAAACAGACACTTAATATTGCAAAGTGTGTCTGTGTGTGCTCATGTAGAGACCCCTGAGAGCGCTTGTGCAAACTACCTTATTGTCAGAGCTTGAGTGTGCATCATATTGCAATAAAACAGCTGAAGCCAATACATAAAACGGCTTTAGTGTGCATCTTCTTATTGCAAATGCAGAATAGTAAGATAATTTGTGGCTTCCAGTTTCTGATACTTCCACTAGGTGCCACTGCAACCTGTACATTATATAATATAATGCAGTTAGAATTCAGTGCCCTCTATTCTCTGCAGGTAGCAAACACTGTGTGGCATCCTGAATGTCTCATATGGCTTTCTGTTTTACTCTTGAGACCTCCTCTTTCCATTTTGGGGCCAGATTAACAACATTTGGATAGTGTACTCAGTATATAAATAATACTCTAGTTTGCCCCGTTTGGTCATGTGAGATGAATACAGCTGGTTTTTTGTACCACTCAGGATCTTACATTTCAGCTCTTGGGTACTTGTCTGTCATACTGTGAAACTGACTTACCCTCCATGTTATACATCCTGCTGGATGGGTCCTCTTATGAATTAGTAACTAGTTAAAGAACAGGATGCATAATGGAAGCATATATGCAGAGTTTTCATAATGTGGTGAGAAACAGACAATGGGATCCTCTATTTAAGGTCTGGTACTAGTGTTATCCCTAAATTATCTGGATAGGTGACAGTGAGATACAAAGTTGGCTAAATTATTAATCAACGTTAACGACATCAGAACTGACTATGACTAATTAGGAAGGAGATATTGGTGTCACTGTAGTTTGCTCCATGAAAATGTAAATGCCATGTTACAGATTATTGGGGGTTGGGTTTGGGAATGAAAATAAGACTCGGTTTTACATCAATTGTGGTGTACAGTCCCAGTTTCCTCATCCCAGTTGCCTCAAAAAGAGAGCTGGTAAAGCTGCAGGAAACAATAGCTGACAAATTTCAAGGTCTTAGGGCATCTTCCACATGAGGAAGCATCTACAGCGTTTGAGGCTTTTTAGTTCAGAAAAAAAAGACACTGGACGTGATAGAGGTAAAAAAAAAAAAGTTGAAGAAAAAAATCCAAGTGATATCTGCAGCAAAATGTAACAGTATATCCCCCTGCCCCTTGGAATGCTGCTGTTCATCGTACCAGCTGGTTATGCCCTCCAGGATACTCTGGGGTGAAATCAGGTAAATTCACTCCACATTCTATAGCTCCTAAGAGACCCTGAACATATTGTGGTGCGAGATTCTTGGGGTTCTAGGAAATAAGGCACAGGGGAAACTGTTGTGTCTTTAGTATATATGGTTTCTTTGCAAATATATATAACCTGAGCCTAAAATGGAGGGGTTCCCAGCATCAAATCCATAGCCACAGCCTTGGGTTCAAGCAGAGATCCTGCCCGGCTCTCTCTCTTTGCTTGCTGCTTTGCTTCTAGCTCACGTCCCTGCCCAAAACTCACAGCTCTCAACTCTGGCTTGCCATCTCCCACAGAGCCCCTTCCTTGGTTCTCCTTACAGCTCTCCAGGAGGCTAGCCTGGCTATTCCAAGAATTAGAAGCCTTGATTAGATTTTAACACTTGCTGGATCCAGGGATTAAAAGTGTCTCCGCATACAGTCTACTTCAACACCCCTCCCCACAAACTCATAACAACATGTAGTCCTTGCTGGGTTGTCTCCTCTCCCCTTGTGCAATTATAACACCTTTGTTTCTTAGTTTCCTCCTTGTTGGTTCCAATCATGGTGTGAGCACTAAGTTGCTTGACTTATGGGGTGGGGGCCAGTCTGTAACAAAATATTGCAGGGCGTATCCTTGGCATCTTACAGAAGTATTCCTATTGATGGCTCCAGTCAGCATGGGACAGAAGTCTTATGCTGCAGTTCAGGCCTCTTTTTGGGGTGGGGAGCAGAATTTAAACAGCACTAGGGAGCTGCTAGTTGAAACTCAAGTATACATATTGCGGTTGAAGGCACACAGTTCTGCAAAATAGAAAGTCAATTGCCTAATCTAAAGCTTCTACTCTAGCTACTTACTTTCAGCTATCAGCAGCTTGAGCATGCCCTTTCCTCTCATTCTCTACCTTCCATTTTCTTCTCCTCTTTCAACTCACAAACAAACATTCTGTCTCTCAAACTGTTCTTGGACATTGACTTTATTAGTAAGACTCCCACAGACTTCTGGTCCCCTTGCACATTTCCACTGGTGTTGAAAGAACTTCCCTTAGAATTCTTCCTAAATGTCTTGCCTTCTCTTTTGACTCTGCTCTTGGGAGAGCTTACTCCTTGCCACTTTTCAGACTTCAATTCAGAAAAGTTCTTGAACATTAACTTAAAATTCAGTAGATGCTTGGCTTCTTTGCTGGTTTGGGGTCACTGTAAATCATCCTTGGCTTTCTGCTTTTGACTGCAGGCACTGCTTTAGAAGAGACCTGTAAAAGCAGAGTAAAATAAGATAGATGTGTCCCTGTTGATAATTTTTGGCTGTGTAATTTCTGTAAGAAGATGTTAGTTATATATACACACACACAATTATATTATCAACTTTGCAAAGTGAGCCTTTTTATGTTATAGTGTTAGGCTGAAGAAATTAAGGGATCAGTTATACTGAATGACTGAGCAGATTTACCCCCCCCCCCATGACTTAACCAGGGAACGGAGGATCAATAAAGGATTGTACTCTAGAGCTGTGCAGGGTTTGAGAATATGCCTCAGGAATTTGCTTTAACCCCTCTATTTTCTGGGTATAACAGGATCTAGGAGGGACCCTATTAAGCTGAAACCTATTTCTTGAGGAAATCTTCCTGGCTTAATCACATAACCCACAAATTTCCTGGAAAAATCAGGACATCTCATTTTCCCTTGTGAGAGCATGGCAGCCATGATCTTGCACAATTTCACATCAACATTTCACCCTGAAAAGTGCTTATTTGGGGCCATGATCTCATTTGGCAGCTCAAAATGCATGTTTTTGGGGTGCCGTAAGAGCACAGCCCTGAAGAAAGTGCATCTTTTGGGCTCCATGATCTCGCGCAGGAGCACTGATGGGAAGATGAGCATCCCAGTTATGGGACTCAACTTGTTGGAAGGTATGCAATCGTCAACTCTGATTTCTTGGTAGTCCTACTGGGCCCCACAATGTGTAAAGGCTTCCACAACCTTCTCTTCTTGTTCAAAGACTTGGCTAAAATGTGCCAAGATCTAGCAGCCTTACACAACATGTTTCTTGCTTTTCTTCATTCTAAAGTTCAGCTACATTTTCCATTTCTGGGTTGTCAGGTTTCCAAGGAAGTGCCTTGTACCCAAGCTTACCCTGAGATATCCTCCGATGGAAGGGAGTTGACAGTCCTGTGCTTTGCAGAGATATTTATTTCCCAATGGAAACTCAAGGCAGCTTGTTCCCTGTATGTTGTTTCTTTCCCTGGTGATGTCTGTGAATGAGCCTGAGGCATGTAAAGGCCAAACTAGAGCTTTAATAAATATCCTGACTCTCTGTCTCTCTTTCTCTCTGTGTTTTTAGAGTGGAAAGTCTGTGTGAAGGAACTTTGGGGATGAGGGGCAGTTTATACATTTCAAGTATTTGACAAAGTCAGCCCTGATATTTCAGTTAGCGAACTGGCTAAGCACAGGCTATGTGTTAATACCACCTGGTGGGGAATTGTACTCAGAGGGGTGGAGAGAATTCCTATGAAATTTGTGGATGCTGCAATTGTGAGAGGGATAAGCTAACATCCAAAGATAGGAATCAACTCAAAACAATTTTGATAGAATGGGAAACTGGGCCAGAATGAACAAAGCATGATAGTAGGCTACATGAAGGAGACCCTAGTTTCTAATCACAAGAAACCATAGTGTCACTATTTTCTTCACTAATCTGCTGTTACCTGTAGCACTGTATCTGGCTCTGACTGCCACACTTTAGGACTAAATAGACTAAATGGAACATGTTCAGAGGAGGGCAACGAAGATGGTAAGAGAACTGTTAAACAAGCGCCATGAGGAAAGATTGTAGGAACTGAATACATTTAGTCTAGGGAAGAGAAGACCCCGCTGCCCCAGAGGGCAGGGCAAGAACAAATGGGCTTAAGTGACAGGAGGGTAGATTTAGGTTGAGCATTAAGAGAAATGTCTTAACAAGCAGTTCAACAATGGAAGCAGATACTCAGATGACTTCAAGCTGAAGCTGGGTTGATGTCCTGTGTCAAGCAAGCGATTGCACTAAATGGCCTACAAGGCATCCTCCAACTCTATGGTTGCTTTGAGAGCACGGGCAGTAAAGGACTTGTCCTCTATCTCTTTGTTGCTTTTGACATGCGAAAGCTTAATATTCCTGAATTTCATTGCTTTGCGAATCTAGGCGCAGGATTGTTAAGCTGCAGAGATTCTGGACAGGTCTGCACATTATAACAGCTGCAGTGAAACACCTTTTCCCAAAGCAGATGTTGACGTTTGGATATCATACAAGCATGCCTGTGCACAAATATATGGCATGGGAGCCTATTGTGTTTGCACAGGTTGGTGTTGCCAATGCATTGCAACGATGGTGAACTGCAGCATGAAGGGTTCCTTCCACTTCCCACCCCCCATCAGTCTTCAGTATGGAATATAAACATTCCCTTGCTATACATACGTTTTTGAATGTACAAGTTTTCTATATTTTGGGTGGTCTTGAGTGTGTGATCCCCTCCCCATCTGCAATTGTTGCCTTGCTTTTGTGAACCTATCACCTTTCTTACATGAATGTAAAGATGAAGGCATATATGTATATTTGATATACATATATCTTTGCTGTAATCAGTATTGTAATTGTGGGTTGTTCGGTTTTTTGCAGTGGTTGTAATGTGAGAGCTTTACAACCCTTATAGCAGATTGTAAAAACACTATATAAAGTGCTTTCTTGGCCAGCCAGAAGATGGCATACTTGCACACTACAATACTTTTCTGCATAATTGAAAGATCTGTATTCTGCTGTGGTACAGCTATAATAAAAATGAAATTTAATAATAATAAACAAAATGCAGAGCTTATTTTTATGAGGTACAGGATCTTTAACAAGGCGCTGTATTCTGACGGTTTCTCCAGCATGTAATAACGATGTAAATGGTCCTACAAAAGGTCAGAAGGAAGCCCCACTTCTGGTATTTTAACATAAAAGTATTAAAAGATTTGGGGACTTACTGGTGGTTGAGGCAGGGCATCTGTTGGCAGCAAGCTGCTTCTTTCGGAAGGTGATGGGTATATATGAGCAGGAGTTGAGGTAAAATGCTCATCACTGTGTACTGCATGCAGTCCTTAACCAATATATAAATTTTATAGCGACAAAGCTTCCTGTTGCCTTTGTTTAGAGTATAAAAACAGAATCACTTTGTGAATGAACTCCAGTTCTGTATTTCTTGCTCCCAGTTAACACCTAACGTCATCACATTCTGAATTCCAGTATATTAAATCCCACAGCTGGATATCCTAAAATTAGGGGTGCAGAGAGGATTGCATTTCATTTACTTTGAATGTGCTTTTACCATGCAGGTAAAACAAGCAGACATCATAGGAGAGACACCTAGTTAGCTGACAATATAGTCACAACATGATTGCAGTGTGAGATGTGTTTGGTTATAATAGTTCCATGTAATCAGTAAATTACAAAATAAGACAGCAAGCCAGTCATTAAGTGCTGACTTGAATATGGTGGTGTGCTTGGGCGTTTCATTTTTTGTCCACAGAGTTTATTGACTAGCAATGCTTATAATAAGCTAGTTTGTATTATTGCTGGGAGAAACGTCTCCCCCCTATGAAATAGAACAGAAAAAGAAGATAAGAATAGCTGCCCTTAAGTATGTTACACCAATAGGTCTTGAGATGAAATCAGTCCCAGATAAGTTTTACCCAGATGTTACTGTATATTTTCTCACTTGAAAAAGCTAGCGCCTCGCACATTCATGCTATAGCCTTTTCTAAACTTTCTAACCTGAGTCCATTAATCAACTTCAGCATCATCCACAGAGACAGAGATCAAGGAACCAAGCCATGTACTATTAACAGTACATAACGTCATACGTATTATTTCATTTGCTGGGACACTAGGTAACAAAGTGTTTCTGCTTAGAGCTTTCATTACAATCAAGCAGTTTATAAAAGTTGTGAAATAAATAAAAATATGCATTTGTTCCACTTTCATGCTATATTTGGTTCCTCCCTAAGACTACTTATGAGGGACAATGGGTGTCCCTTGCTGGAAATACATGACTACATTGTAAGATGGCCTCACAAGGGAGTCAATCACAGTTGCCAGTCTATGCAAAATCCAAGCACAGTTGAGATGTAGAGAGCTAAGGACTTTATCTTTTAATAGCATTAATTTTATTACAGTGGTACCTCGGGTTACATATGCTTCAGGTTACATACGCTTCAGGTTACAGACTCTGCTAACCCAGAAATAGTACCTCGAGTTAAGAACTTTGCTTCAGGATGAGAACAGAAATCGTGCTCCGGCGGTGCAGCAGCAGCAGGAGGCCCCATTAGCTAAAGTGGTGCTTCAGGTTAAGGACAGTTTCAGGTTAAGAACGGACCTCCGGAACGAATTAAGTACTTAACCCAAGATACCACTGTATTGTTATTATTTTGGTACTACGATCAAGCAAATTATTCTGCAATGTGAGAACAAAGAGCCTCAGCTATATATTTCTTTGTCTTTTAAAATGGACATTGATTGGATTTTTTAAACACTATCCAAAATACCTTAGGGTACAGTGTGTAGTAATGCAGTTACTGCAAGGCTGTCAGATTCATTGTCAAATAGTGTTCTGAATCCAGGGATCAGATAAATTAGGTTTTAATTGGGTTTTAAGGCTAAGCGGAATAAGTAGATAAGGTTGAATTAGACAGAGAGACATTAATGCAATGAAACCCCTGGTTACTTTTAGTCTATTGTATTAAAGACCATGCCATATATCATTGATAGGAGATGTCATGCTAGGGCTGAGAGAGATTGGCATTGATAGGTAGAAACAAACAGTGGTTCTAATGTAATCATGTTACCTTGAACACTGGAAATCCCAGGAAATGGGCAAGCCCATGTTGGTTACTCTATAGTATTTCAAAACCAAAACCAAATTAAGTTTCACAATGCCGGTAGGGGACCATTTGAGCAGAGAATTAAGGTTTTCTTTTCTTTCTTGAAAGAAGGCAAAATAAATTACTGCTTACTCTGAGAGGATAGTAACATTAGCCTATTTATCTCACTTATTAACAAGCTTATGATGTTTTTTTAACAGTGCCAAATGTAATTTTCATTGCAGACATGACCTTTTTCCTAATAACCTCATTTTGTCTTTCATTTAGCTTTTACGTAGACATGTTCAAATGACTGAAATTTAAATAAGGCTGTAAAACTCAAAGCACTGAATTAACTCCGTATTCCATTAGTCAAGTTAAAATATCTATCTGTTAAGAATTGCAACTAAGCAGTGCTTTACATGCAGAAGGGGTTGGTGCTGGCCAGCATTTGTATCTGTATATCATCTCTTTAAATGGATTATTTGGCAAAATGTCTGTCTGGGCAGTAAACATTTGTTGTTTTCCACTTGGAAAAAAAGAAAGGGGGGGGGGAATGCATATATTCGGAAGAATCCAGTTAGTAAATGAGTGTTCATAGAGTGGCACATGTACAGAAAGGATGCCTCTCTGCAATCTCCACACTCACATCATGGTACTTGAGCTGGCTGTATGTTTGGTGATCCATACTTAATAAGGGTTGTATGTACCCTTGTCTACCAGATGGTCTTTGTCCTCAACTTTGATAGTACCCATCAGCTGTTGTGAAAGGGCTGAATCTACGCTCTTCACCCCACTGGTGATCAGTGCACCTGACTTGACTGCACCAAGTCAAGTGACATGCAGTATAATAAGGACCCAGGCTGCTGCTTTAAAATTTGCCCATGTCTTAATATCATTAGTTTCTGATGTGCTGGGAAAGCTGATGGGGCCAGGAACATAGGAAGCTGTGTTATACTGTATCAGACCACTGGACCATCTAGCTGTTATCATCTACACCAGCTGGTAGCAACTCTCTCTTTAGTTGAGATTCCTGCATTGCAGGGGGTTGGACTAGATGACCCTTGGGGTCCCTTCCAACTCTACAGTTCTATGATTCTCTCAGACGTGGGACACTCCCAACCCTAACTGGAGGTGCTAGGGATTCAGCCTGGGACTTTCTGCATGCCAAGCAAATGCTCTGCCAGTGAGCTGCAGCCATCCACTGTTCATCTTGCCATTTTCATGGCTTAAAGAAGCAGCGACTTCCATGTTCATTCATGCTGTGCTCAAAAGGAAGTGAACTTCCTCTTCCCTTGAGACAGTGGTTCTCAAAGGGTGTAGCAGGAGAGAATGGCAAGTGTGGTGGAAAGATTTAAGGATGATCAAAGAAACATTTGAACATTCCAGCATAGCATCAAAATAATTGTTTTATACTTTCTGGATGTCCCATGATCATCTTATGAAGTAGTTGTGTTACATGTTATAAATAAAGCACTGCTATGAATTATTTCTTTTTGTTTTCCAATGTATTTCTTATCGAGAGAAAAAAATCAGTGTGGCACAAGAAAATTTTTATTCTGAAAATGAGGTCCAGAGAAAAAACTTTGAGAACCACTGCTTTAGGAGTAGTGATGATGAGAACCATCAGCCTCATACCTTGATTAAGCAACCAGTGAAGTATCATACAGTGGAGTTAGCCATTAGGTCTGAACAAATAGGATCTGCAACAGAAGTTCACAATGTATAATCATATGCTCCTATTCAGGTTTCAGAACTGGTCAGTCACATGTTGTCTGCTAGGATACAATAAGCATGACTTCACCTTCTCCCCCAAAAGAAAGTTTTCCAGTTTACTTTTCTGACATTCAGCATTCTGGGGCTCCTGAACAAGCTCAGTCCTCATTCTCCTGTTTTGAAGTGTTCCTGTTTTGATACTTTGGATCTTAAAATAATAATCATGCAACACGCCCTGCCCCCCCCCTCCGATTCTGATAAACCTGTATAGTTTCTCAGTGGCATTGTTTTGCCTCCATTTTTAATTTCTGTTTGCTATTACAGGAAGTAATGCATGCCTGTAATGAAGATCAGACACATTTTGCCAGAGACTGAGAATAATTAAGGATGGGGAAAAGTATTTATTGAAGAGAGTTCAGATTACATGCAAAACGACCTTCAAAATACTGCTTTGATATTATGGCATAAAGAGGAATTAGTGTGTATGTGTGTGGAAAGTGTCATCTAATCCAGTTTTTTATTTTGTATCTCCAAGGTACCCCAAGCAGATGGTTGCTTGATCTCTTCTTGGAAATCTCTGAATCATGGAGACTCTGTAGCCTTCTTATGTATTCTGTGGGTAATGCTAAATAGCCTTGGCATAACTTGGATCAAATTCTGATCCAAGAAAATCTCAAGCGTGCTTCCCCTTCTTAAACCTTGAGTGTATACCATGGAATTGTTTGTACTTAATAATTTAAGAGATAAGGCTGCCATATTACTAGGGCTCAAGGTGAGTGGTTAAGCTGTGTTAAAGTTATGCAAGCGAAAATGCTAATTGTCCACTATTCTTAATATTCAGTCAGTAAAATCCATGACCCGCTATAGGTATGTGATAACAGTAGACTTTATCTGAGCGATCCACACACATCCATTCTAGAGGTAGCAGACAATAAAACTTGAAGGCTCATTAACTTGGAATGACCCAGCTGTGTTTTATGCATAGGGGTCATTTCTTTACTAATGAGCCACTAAACCAGATGGCTAACCCCACAGTAGTCTAACTGCATTAGTTTGATTTAGCTCTTTAGGCAAATTACTTCGGGGAACAAAAGTACTCAGCCTTTGAAAGCCTCATAGGTAGATGTGAGATGGCTGTTACCTTATTTATACAAACCATCCACTCATTTGGGTAGAAATACATAGCATAATGATGATAGTACCTTGTAGCTATAATGGTCCATAGGCTGCCTGTGAGTTGCTTTTTGAATAATGCCATTCTACAGCTGGTTCCTGGGTGGTAAGATGGAAAGTTAATCCACGCATTATGCTTATCACATGGCCTGTGTTACTGCTTCTTATGTCTCACAGAGTGATTTGGTGGTGGTAGTCGTAATGTGCTAATATTGGCCCACTAGGGCCCTTTCAGATTTGTATAGAATCGTGCAGAATATAGGATATTGACTCTATCAAAGCTAGGCAAGAAAAATTTGGATTTTTTTGAAGTTTCATTACTTCACTATGCAGTCGAAGTAAAAACATCAGTGTGAATGAGTGATACATACTTCCTCTTACTCAGTTGTTCAGACACTTTTTCCTTCAGGACACTGTTGCCTTGGCGGTTCAGATAACCATTTTCACCTTCTCGTGGTTGATTGGTTTGATTATGACTTTGCCACATCATTGTCATCAGGATCAGCCATTGCCACCTTCAGATTTATGTGAATATTGCACTCTGTTGGCCAGAATGAGTCATTATTATGCTTCTTATTCACACACACACACACACACCTTCCAGATGAGTTGTGTACAACTGGTAGGAGAGTAATATGTGTAGATATGCTTGTTTTTCACCAGTGTCTATTTAGCGCTCTGAATACACGTTAAAAGATTGTGCATATTGGCCAGAGAATGTACTCTAAATATGTACATGTTCCCCAAGTCCTGTTGAATATTATTTATATTGACTGGGAAATGTGCACAGTTCCCTCTTTGTAGACAGATATGTACACATCTACCATGAAGTATGGTGAATATCCACAATGGCTGGTTGTTAATGTACATTTATCTAGCATATGTATAGTGAAAAAGTTGGTATTTTACTGCTGCCTTAAATGGAATTGCACTATCCAGCTATATGATGTGCTAAGCATTGGCATGTCTGTCTGTCTGTCTGTCTGTCTGTCTGTCTGTCTGCTAGCTAGCTTAACAAATATCAAACTGGAAATAGATTTCTGTTTCTGAAAACCATATGGTACTCAGCAAAGGCAGATTGTAATTTTGATCTAAAGAGGGTAAATTCAAGGCAGAGTTCTTCTCCTTTGACTTCCAGATCTGAACTGTTTTAAAACTTTCAGATTCATATTAGATATGATGGCAATGAAAATGTTCAAGGCCATTTCTGTTTATAAACAACACATATCTGATTTTACAGCTTGGCTTATCTAAGGAACAACAAATGCAGAATTTTGTTCAGATTCACTCATTGCTTAACCAAGTGCTGCTTCTTATAGGATATTTTGTGTTCAGGTAGAGATATACACAAAGAGTGCTGGTTATGAAGAGTGCACTCACATATAAATTATTTTCCTACCAATTAAAATTCATTAAGTCCCCACTCCCCCAATGATTGATTAGTTCAAGATTTAGTTGATTGATTGGCTGGTTAAACAGATGAAAGCTTGCAGCTATGGAT
Source organism: Podarcis tiliguerta (assembly GCF_965153285.1). Taxonomy (NCBI): domain Eukaryota; kingdom Metazoa; phylum Chordata; class Lepidosauria; order Squamata; family Lacertidae; genus Podarcis; species Podarcis tiliguerta. The sequence goes on from NC_139542.1 coordinate 7,100,335, forward strand.
AATACATATTTATGGGAAGGCTAATACTTTGCTAAAGAAAAATCAGAATGTTTACTTACCAAACAAAAGATGTGTTCAAGCCACTTAATTTATTTTCCTGACAAATGGATTAATATTGCAGAAAGAAGAGTGAGGACTGCATCCATATGGTTAAAAAGGTGCATTTCAAGAACAATTGATTCATAAGTTGATACTCCTACCAGTTCAGTGGCAATAAAGCAATATACTTTGCCCATAATAATAGGATTGACGATGGGTGAACCCTGCAGTTGATTGTTGATCATATAAATAGTTGTGTGATTCAGCATAGACAAGGGAAATTGCAGTCTCCTCCCTCAAAAGAATTATGAATGGGTTTTGAAATAGAGCGGTGGTGGTGGTGGTGGTGGTGGTGGTGTGTGTGTGTGTAATGCAGGGGTAGGTAATGTAGATAATGTTGGACTCTGGAAGTCATTAGCCCTAGCCAACCTGGACCAGTGATCAAGAAGGGTGGATGTTTTGGTCCAGCAACTTCTGGAAGAGGGCACCACATTGGCTACCCCTGATGTAAAGGATGTAATTTTGCGGTCTACTTCCTCTCACTTTTTTTTAAAAAAAATATAACACTAAGCTGAGAAAGAAGTTCTAGTACCAGTATTGCACAATGGGAAAATGCATTGATTCCCACTAACAGGCCTCATCAACTATATATAGTAGGTGCTCTAAGTGGTTGGTGTCACGGTCCGGTTCATGGGCAATCGAAGTCCTGGCTGGGGACGTCAGGACCAGGGGCAAGATGGTGGGGTGGTAGCAGGAATGGGAGTCCAGAAGCCAGGAGTTGGGAAGCCAAGAGTCTGAGGGTCAAAGAGCCAGGAGGCAAGAAGTCAAGGGTCCGAGGATCAAGAAGCAAGGAGTCACAAGGTCAGGGGTCCGAGGATCAAGAAGCAAGGAGTCAAACGCAGCAAGGCAGGGAACGTGTTGCTGTGGCAAAGAGCAGAAGGGAAAATGCTGACTTTATACCCCTCCCGGCTCTTGCCATCAGGTGCTGTGAGTTACCAATCAGCCTCACCTGTGTGGCCGCGCCTTGCCTCGTCAGAATGAATTTAGGAATGCCCCAGTCCTGCTGAGTCCTATTGGTCACAGGACCTGGCTCCTGCACGCATACCTGACAGTTGGAGAAGCTGCATCCATGTGCTGTTGCCCTAGAATAGACAAGGCTACACTATCTGGGGACTGGAGGAGGAAATGCTGAGATGAGGGTGAGAGTGCCCATCTTTTTAGGTGAATCTAAAGGATGTGTAAAGAGATCCAAATGGGATTTGAGAAAGAAACCAATACTCAGAAACAGAACACATACTTTGCATGCAAAAAGCCCTGGCCTTAGTCCCCATGCCTATCCCATTGAAATAATCCAGTTACAGGTGATTGAAAAAACTTCTGCCTGAGATGCTGAAGATCTGCTGCTAGGCAAGAATAGATAATATTGGGCTTGTTGGGCAAATAATCTGAACTGCTCTATGGTAGCTTCCTGCATTCCTGCATTCCTGAGAGATGAAGAGAATGGTCCAGATGAGAGTTGGATGGTGGCCTGCTATGAGTGAGAGATGTGGCTTCCATTCAAGGTAGGTTTGTGATTTGTGACTCACCTTGTTGCCTTCAAAACTGCTAACTCTGCATGCAATACACTTGGTATGTTTCAGAGTTTTCTTCCTGCTGACTGGTATGATTGCACTTTTTGGAAATTTATATTTGTTGATTTAATAAACTGTTTCTGAAATTATTTTTGTGTTTCTTGATAAGCAGTTCTTCATTACTTGCCATACTGATACTGTTATGTTGGTTGAAATGTTATTTCATGTTCACATTTTTAGATGGAATTGTTACTGTTGTTGAGATTATGAGGTGTAGCATAGCTGTTGAAAAAACGTGCTAATATCAAATCAAAATCCTGTGAGTCTCAGAATGGAACATATTGAGTGATGGAGATATATGAAACCCTTATAATGCTCACAAAATATTGAGGGCAGGAGGCCCAGATCTGTTTAATATAATCTCTCCATCCAAACAAATACTACTGTAATAGTTGTTTTTCTCCCTCAAAGTTCTAATGCTCTGCATCCACAATATATTTAAAATTAGGTGGGCTGAGTGCCTTAGATCTTCCATTAGAAAATGGCCACAAGAACATATATCTTACCACAAGTATAGTGTTATAAATTCTTTTAAGAGACTATAATGTAATTGACTTCAAACGAAGAAGGGCAGAACTGCTGATGTTTGCATGTAATTTTTAATTTCCGTGTTCTTTTTTATTATGTGAGAGAAGCTAAAGTTGGGCTTTCTAGTGACCTGTGGAAAGAACTATTAACAATTCAAAACGGTTCCCAACTGTTCTTGCTTTGACGACGTCTCTATTTTTCTTTATGGGGTCATTTTCATTTCTCTGACTCCTTTCAAGACTTCATGACACTCAACTGACAAAGCCCACCTGGAACATAATGCATGAAGGCTCCAGTGAAGGTGTTGGCAGAAGCAAGATGACACTTGGATATTAAATGCAACCTTTCCCTGTCACTTTGTTCTATATTAGAATCATGAATGGCAGCACCAAGCAACATACCTTTTTTCATCTGCCACAAAAAGAGATATTGGTCAACTAAAGTGAGGAGAATCTCTAGAAGTCTTTCTCCCATCTTTTGTTTTATGGTACTTGGAGATTTATTGCATTTTGTTCCATCATTTTCTTTTAATTCTCTTTAAGAGCATAGGAAGAGTCTACTGGATCAGGCCAATGGTCGGTCTAGTTCAGCATCCTGTTCTCACATCAGCCAACCAGTTGCCTGTAGAAGACAGGCAAGTAGAACATGCTCCCCTCTTGTGGCTTCCAGCAATGGGTATTCCAGCTGTGAAGGTAGAGCCATTATGGCAAGTAGCCCTCTCCTCCATGAATTTGCCTAATCCTCTTTTAAAGCCATCAAGGTTGAGGGCCATTAATGTCTCCAATGGGAATGAGTTGCATCATAGCTTAATAATATGTTGCATGAATAAATGCTTTTATCTGTCCTGAATCTTCCAGCATTCAGCTTCATTGGATGTCTACAAGTTCTAGTGTTACAAGAGAGGAAGGAAAACTTCATGTTTCCTTTAGTTTCAGCCCTACTTTATTCATCTACACTTTCTTCATCTTTATCTTCACAGCGTAATTGTAAAGATTTCTGAGAAAATATGCTTGCCTAATAAATGCTTACTACTAGGGATGTGGGTGGCGCTGTGGGTTAAACCACAGAGCCTAGGACTTGCCGATCAGAAGGTCAGCGGTTCGAATCCCCACAACGGGGTGAGCTTCCATTGCTCAGTCTCTGCTCCTGCTAACCTAGCAGTTTGAAAGCACGTCAAAGTGCAAATAGATAAATAGGTACCGCTCCGGCAGGAAGGTAAACGGTGTTTCTGTGTACTGCTCTGGTTCGCCAGAAACGGCTTAGTCATGCTGGCCACGTGACCCGGAAGCTGTAAGCCGGCTCCCTCGGCCAATAAAGTGAGATGAGCGCCGCAACCCCAGAGTCAGTCACGACTGGACCTAATGGTCAGGGGTCCCTTTACCTTTACCTTTACCTTTTACTACTACTACTACTACTACTACTACTACTACTAAGCTGCTTGAAGTCCAGCTTGCTTAATAGCTGATGCTAGTGAATACTATCCCCTGGTCTTAAAAGCAGCAAGTAACTTTGATACTCTTTGTTCATTGCTTACCTAGTTCTGCAAAACAGGAAGATACCTACCACCAATGCTATTTTATTTTATTTTATTTTATTGAGGTTCAGTTTTCAACATGAAAACTGGACTTCTGAGATACAGAAATAAACCATCTTAGAAGTCTCTCACCGTTTGTGTACTCTTGCTTGCAGTCCAGATATAATACTGCTTCAATGTCGCTATCCTTTTCCACTGCATGGTCCCTGTCCAGTTGGGAATCACTTAGTTAACATTCTGGTGCTACAAAGATGAGTCTTCCTATTATGCTTACTCTGAATGAGATCATGGAGAGGAAATATGTCTCACAGTCTCTCTTGTCCAGGCAGCTGGCGTTACCATGTGTCCTTGTCCTCACATGCAGGTTGCATAGGCACAGAACATTTGTTTTCAGGCCTTTAGCTCAGAGTCAGAGTGCATCATGGGGAGGGTATACTTAGTGGATTTTTTTCTTTAAAAAATGTTTTCCTACTCATATTGAAATACTTCCCTTCAGTGAGGCCAAACTTAGATTCACAAAATGTTTAGGGGTATGCGTAACCCTGCGTACCACCCAGGAAAAAAAACACCACTGCTTATACTAGTGGTATCAAAGGGAATTAACAACCACACAACAAAGTTTAGAATTAACTGGCAACTTTGGAGTTAGCTCTAAGAGACTGTGTTGGCAGAAGGGATCTAGTGCCAATTACTGAGAGAAGAGGCAAGCAGGTGCCAGACTGGCATGTTTAAAGGTTAGACAGAGAAGTTAGGATGTGAATACACATTGTGCTTGAGTGACAGCTAGGATGTCAAAGAGAGACTCATCCCCAGGAATTGCACTGAATCAGAAGGTTGTCCTCATCATTTGGAGACCATGGATTCCCTGGGCTCCTCCTTGCAAATTCTTAAGACAATAAAATACCCTGTATAATCTAGGACTATCTTCCATGAGAAAAGCAGTGATGGGATACTTAGACCTGTATTGTCTGGAACTACTCTTTCAGTGAAGGGAGATACAGTGGGCTCATTCAGACTTCCTTTTGTGCCGCATTTCTAGGCAGAGGTCCGTATTCTATTGCTCTATGTCCAAACACTATTTTTTGTTTGTCCTGGAGCTTTCAGAAAACCCAAATTGCTGTTTGTTCCAGTGCAGCAGTAAAGAGCAGGTTTTCCAGGGGAAAACAGTGGGGGAGGGTTGCTTGGACACAGAGCTTTAAAGCATGGATCTGTGCCTAGAAAGTGTGGGGCAAAATGTAAGTGTGGATGAGTCTATAGTTGTGCATCTAGGCACTACATTGGTGTACATTATCATATATTTGAATAAAGTGATCCAATGCTGATGTCAAGGCAGTTTCAATGAGAAGCAGAGGTGGCAATACAATTTCTCTTTCCTCCAATCATTTTAAAGACATATAGCACCCCCCTCCCAAAAACCTTCCACAACTATTTGTCTAGCATCTGACTACCAAGAAAAAACTAACAAATCAGCAAATTTCATTATATTCTGCTTAAAAAGTTAGAGTGGTTTGTTGTTGTTGTTGTTGTTGTTGTTGTTGCTGCTGCTGATTTTCCCATTAGCAACAATTTTAGAAGTCACCCAAGATTTTTGAAAACAACCAAAATAGGACTCTGTTTCAGGTCTGAATCAAGGTGACTCACTATCTGAAGCAATGAAGTGGGTTCCAGTTTGAATGTTACTGATCTTTTTTTTTTGCACAGACCCAATAAGGATACAACAGAGAGTCTTTAAATATTGTCGACAATCCTACCACACTGAAATCCCACTCTTTGGAACAGAATTTTGCAATGATACTCCTGGGAGCGGATGATAGGTGGAAGTCATAATGTTTTCATGAGCCCGGTTTGTAACATTTCATGTGGAGGCATAGTCATGGTGGTATCTATTCATAACATTTTTAGAAAAGTATTAATACCAATTAGGTGTATAATGAGTTCAGTCTACTGAACTTCCACTGTGTATAGGAAGCTGGCAGGAGCTGCTAATGGTGTAAGAGGACAACTTATCAAAAATAATAATGCCAGCTATAACTGTGCCTGCCCTGTGCAATTAATTCTTAGGGGGCAAGGTTGTGTTCTTTCTGTGGTTTGTTGTGAGGTGTTTTTTGAGCTTATCTCCTAAAGATTTTAGCTTGTTTGCACTGGGCTTTAACTTGATAGCAGTTTCTGGGGGCTGATATGACTCATTTATCAGCCAAGCATGGAGAGATTCAGAGTGATACTTCTGTCATTTACTACTGTCAAAATGATCTATTTTCTTACATCCTAGGTACTGCAAAATAGCTCAAGTTTCACATATTGTGCAGGGCAAACTTGTAGGTAGAAATGCCATGAGGAAAACAAACACGGATGGCAGATGTGGTACACCTTAGGGCACAAAAAGGTGGGAAGCTTCTTCTTCGCTCAAAACATTGGATTTGTGGATAAATAGTGAGGTAGAATGACAGGAGTTGTTTTAGTTTGTTGTTCTGAAGCATAGAGTAGGGAGGTGGAGGAGGATAAGAACATAAAATGAGCCTTCTGGATCAGGCCAATGGTTCATCTTGTCCACTGTCTTGTCTCTCAGATACCTGTGGAAAACCTGCAAGTGGAACCTGTGCACAAAAGCACTCTCCCCTCCTGTGTTTTCCAACAACTGCTGTTTAGAAGCATTACTGCCTCTGACTGACAGTCCCTACTTTACAGAGGCAGAAAATACACCAGGTGGGTCCCATGTTTGCCAGTATTCTGCCACGGACCTAGTTTACCTTGATTTCAGCAAAGCATTTGACAAGGTCTTCCATGATGTTCTTGTTCACTAGATAGTAAAATAGGAACTGGATATTACTGCTTTGGATCCACAGCTGGTTCGACAATTGTACCCAACAAATTCTTGTTAAGGGCTCTGGAGCTCTGTTAAACTAAGCTCAAGGGGCTGTGTCAAACTGGAGAGAAGTCTTGAGTGGAGTGGCTCAGGGCCCTGTTCCAAGCTCTGTACTCTTCAGCATTTTTTTATTATTCACTTGGATGCAGGCATAGGGAGGATGCTTATCATATTTGCCGATGACGCAAAGCTGGGATAGATAGCCAATGCTATATAAAGTATCAAGGTTCCAAACAATGTTGACAGGCTGAAACACTGGGCTGAAACCAAAAGATGAAATTCAGTGGAAATATATTTAAGTACAACAACAACAAAATCAAATCAAACGGACAAGTAGATGGGGTAGACCTGGCTTGGCAGAAGTACATGTGAAAATGATCCTAGCATCCTAACAGTTCACAAGCTGAACATGACCCAACAGTGTAATGCATCCACTGAACAAGATAATGCAACCTTAGATTGAATATACAAAGTATCCAAATTACAGGAAGTTATAGTTCTACTAATGCTGCACTAGTCAGATCACATTTAGAGGAGGGTAAATGAAATGATTTAGTGTCTGAAAACCATATGTTACAAGGATTGGCGGAAAGAGCTGGAGAAGAGAAGAGGAAGGGGAGACATGGTAGTTAATACAGTTAACACAGAAAATGGAGCAGACTTGTTCTCTGTTGTTCCAGAAAACAGGAGAAGAATAGACTCATAGAATTGTAGACTTGGAAGGAATCCCAAGGGTCATCTAGTTCAACTCCCTGCAGTGTAGGAATCTCAACTAAAGTATCTATGACAGATGGCCATCCAACCTATGCTTTAAAACCTCAAGTGAAGGAGAGTCCACCTCCTTCCAAGGAAATCCGTTCCACAGTCAAACAGGTTATACCATCAGAAAATTATTCTTGATGTTTAGTCAACTTCACTTTACAAGAAAGGAGATTCCATTGGTTCGAGTCCTACCCTCTGAAACAGGAGAAAACAAGCTTGACCCATCTTCCATGTATCAGCCCTTTAGATATTTGAAGATGGCTAGCATATCTCTTCTCAGTCTCCTTCAACCGTTCCTCATAATACTTGGTCATCTTGGTTGCTCTCCTCTGCACATGTTCCAGCTTGTCAACATCCTTCTTAATTTGTGGTGCCCAGAACTGACTAATAGGTGGAAATTGCAGGGAAGCAGATTTCATCTTAACAGTTGGAGGAGCTGTTCGGCAGTGGAACAGATTGCCTTGCACAGGAGTGGGTTCTCCTTCACTGGAGGTATTTGAGCAGAAGCTGGAGTGCCATATGTCAGGGATGCTGTAATTGCATCCTGCATTGTAGATCTTCCATTGAGCAAGCAGTTGGATTAGATGCCATGTAAGGTTACTTCACTTTCTTTTGTCCAAAATTCCATGTGTAGCATGGTTGAACTCTCATGAGATCACATATTGGAACATGCTTGGCATATTGACTTGGTTATATAGCACTTGAAATTAATGAAATACAGGGAGGGAGGGAGGGAGGAAGGGGAAATAATTGCTGTGGGCATACCTTGGTTCATGTGTATCATCTAATATCATTTTGTACAATATACCATGATCATGTTACTTCTCACCTTTCGTTGTGGTCATGACGTTCTGAGTGAGGGCTGCTGAAGGTCAAGCAACTTTAAATAGCTTTGTTAGGCTAATGCAGGCATAGGCTAACTCGGCCGTCCAGTGTTTTGGGACTACAACTCCCATCATCCTTAGCTAACAGGACAAGTGGTCAGGGGTGATGGGAGTTGTAGTCCCAAAACATCTGGAGGGCTGAGTTTGCCTATGCCTGAGGTAATCAAACTATTATATTATAGAATTCAAGATCTCCAGAATTTTTCATCAGAGTAGATGTTAACCAAAGCAGTGTGGGGTTGGGGTGAAGCCATGGAGTCATCATCTGGCCACAGTCTTAAGGGAGGAGCAGCTAGCAGACATTCAGATTAGGGTATTTTAAGTTTTATGCAGGTTCGAGCCCTGCACCAAGATATTCTGGGAACAAGAAGCATAGAAATGGCTAGTTTTTCATCTTGGAAAACAAAACAACACAAAAGGCTGTTATTCACATCTGATACCCAGATGGAGGCACGGTTGAATAACAGACAGTTCCTCTTCTCTCTCTCTCTCTCTCTCTCTCTCTCTCTCTCTCTCTCTCACACACACACACACACACACACACACACACACACTGAGGGAGAGGGAGGGAAAGATGGACTATGGAGACCTACTCCTCTGTCTCTCTCTTTCTCACACAGATCACATATCTACTTGCCTCCTGTTTCTGTCTCTCTCTAACCCCAACCTGCCTGCTTGCCTCCCTCCCTCCCTCTCTCACATACACTTCCTACTCTTCAGTGGCAGATTTATGGTTTGTTGGACTTGCATGCAGCCAGGAATGGGGGGTCGGCTTTATTAATTCATGTAAATAAACATGAACAGCTTTTGTGTGTGTGACAGAACTAGATAGAACTGATGGCTGCTCTGCTGCCGCTCATTTGGGCTTTTCAAGTGGATGAAGAGGGAGGGGGCCATTACTCTCAGGCTTCAGAAGAAGGTGTGCAAGGTAGGGAGGGCAGCTCAGAGGCCTTTGTGAAATTGCCCTTTGATTCCCACAGTGGTGATGAGGAAGCCTGTCACTGTAAATGAGATTGGGGTGGGGGTAAGGATTCTGGCTCTAGGCAGAGGGCTAACCCCAGTCAGTGGCAGTAGTAGATTTATAGGTATGCAGTAAGGGTGTGCTGAGGGACCCCCCTCAGTCACTTGTGGTCCTCCTTCTTTGCATATTGCGTGTGCCTATAAATCTGTTGCTGCCTCTCTGTCACACACTCAAACAATGGATCTCTTCCTTCTCTCTCTCTCTCTGACATTAGGGATCTCTATTGTGTGTGTCCAAACAGAGAGAACACAGAGTGACACCTCCTCCCAGGGCCATCTTTAGCATATGCAGTGCCGGGGTACAAAGATTTGCCCAGCGCTCTCATTTTTTTTCCGGGGGTGGGGGGATGTATCTCAAAGTTGTTGAGCTTTTTTAGAGGAGCTCCTATAACTCCGTTTTTCAGCGGCGGGCACTCCCCAGAATTCGGCACCCCGGTACACCACACCCCTTGCACCCCTGGGTAAAGACGGCCCTGCCTTCTCCCATCAGGAAAGCTCCTTTACGGACAACAAACAGCCAAGAACAGAGCCCACTGTGGTTTATTCCTCCTTTAAGAATTAACAATGCCCCTTCAGAGGGCAGAGGATGTGGCTGGCATCAAACATCCCAGTTGCTTCTTGTCTTCATGCTCCTCTTTGGATGAAGCAAGCAAACAGGTGCCAGCAGCACATTGATCCCCCCCCCCAAAAAAGCCCTCCTGCTCTCCCCACAGCTCATGTCTGTGTGTCCTGCTGGGGAGGAGGGCATCTGGTGAGTGCTGATGGACTGGTACCTAGAGGTCATGGGACCTCAGCCAGACCCCTGCCAGGCCTCAGTGCTACTGCCAGCCATGTATTTTTACCATCCCTACTTCTTTCCTGTTTGCTGCTTTGTTAATGCTGAGCTTTGAAATTTCGATCCACTTTCACCTTTTCTTCAGCTGTGCAGAATTGCCACCCACACTCACACTTTTCTTTCTCATGATATTTAACTTTGTCTTCTGCCATCTGCGTTTTTGAATTGGCAGTTGCAGTGTAATATTTGGAATCAAACTGAGTTGAGAGCTATAAAATACTTTGTTTTGATTTAATCCTGTGCTTCAGAGCTAAGCTGGTTTTAGAGCGTGCACCTTTTAATACCCATTAATGTTTACTAAAGCTGTAAAACATTTCCATCTGCATTTGCTAAGCTATGTGCTATATCACTTTATCTGCAGAAAGACTACTTTTAGTGGTGGTGGAGATGCAAGGCTGGTTGCTTCTTAACCATGATTAGGTCATTGAGAGCAGCCCTCAGGGTTGTTTGTGCTATTTCCCCAGTACTGTCCTTTCATGTGCAAATTTCCAAGGTTGTCCCTTCTGCTGCCCTCAATCATCCATCAACATTATATCTCCACTGTCAGGTGCTGTTAGCCCTATCTGGGGTTTTCCTCAACCAAGCACCTGAAAGCTTCTGCTCAGAGCAATCTGAATAATATTAAATATTACTTATAGAAAAACTCAACAATAACCCCTCCCTCCCCACCCATCCCAGGGTGCAAAAAATGGCAGCCAGGGACATGTCCTAGGCTCATAAGGGACGCAGGTGGCACTGTGGTCTAAACCACTGAACCTCTTCGGCTTGCTGATCAGAAAGTCAGGTGGGCTCCTGTTGCTTTGTCCTGGCTTCTGCCAACCTAGCAATTTGAAAGCACGCCAGTGCAAGTAGATAAATAGGTACCCATGTGGTAGGAAGGTAAATGGCGTTTCTGTGCACTCTGGTTTATGTCATGGTGTCCTGTTTGCCCCAGAAGCAGTTTAGTTATGGTGGCCACATGACCCAGAAAGCTGTCTGTGGACAAACGCTGGCTCCCTCTGCCTGAAGTGAGATGAGCGCCACATCCCATAGTTGCCTTTGACTGGACTTAACTGTCCAGGGGTCCTTTACCTTTTTTTTTAACTACAAATGCAATCTCAGCAGGCCCATGGAAGGGAAATTGTAAAATACAACACAAGGGGCACAACAAGGAAGGGTATTGGAATTCTCTACTACCATCTGGGAACTGCGCGGGTGGCACTGTGGGTAAAACCTCAGTGCCTAGGACTTGCTGATCGTAAGGTCGGTGGTTCGAATCCCCACGGCGGGGTGAGCTCCCAGCTCCTGCCCACCTAGCAGTTCGAAAGCACCTCTAAGTGCAAGTATATAAATAGGTACCGCTTTATAGCGGGAAGGTAAAACGGCATTTCCGTGTGCAGCGCTGGTGCTGGCTCGCCAGTGCAGCCTCGTCACGCTGGCCACGTGACCTGGAAGTGTCTTCGGACGGCGCTGGCTCCTGGCCTCTTGAGTGAGATGAGCGCACAACCCTAGAGTCGGTCACGACTGGCCCGTACGGGCAGGGGTACCTTTACCTTTACTACCATCTTTGGTCTACAACTGTCCTCTAATATAAAAAAGTAGTGGTAATCTGTTTTGCATCTGACCATATCCCACAGAGGACAATGTCTCACAGCCATTGTGTGTGGCCCTTTCTTTAGTACCACAGCTGTACTTCACCCTTTCCTTTGATTTTGGGACAATTTATCTCTTCTCAAAACCAAACTCAAACCATGCTGCCTTGCAGCCTTGACCCTTCCCTCTAGAGTTTGAACTGAACCAAGGTGCTGAGAAATGCTTATGCTCATGGGAAGCCTAGAAGTGGTGCTGGTTAGGAGGAAAACTTGCTGCTTCCCTTCCACTCTCCTGTGTGGGAGGCAAGGAACAGTATCCTAAACCCATTTCAATGATCAGTTGGTAGAGAGACTAGCTGTATTGTAAGCAGGCCAGGTGATTAATGGTCCAAAGGCTTTCTAAGGATACCTACCACCTATTTGAAAGCAGCCTGCTGATGTTGTCAGCTTCTACCAGTTGAGAAGTATAGAAAATGAAATGTTCCATTTGGCATTCTTATACTTGTTTTCTTCTTTTAGAGAAACTTTCCATGACAGAGTTTGAGAATCTCAGCAGTAAACAAAATTTAGTAATTAGTCTCTGAACTGAAGGAGAATTTCAGATCCATAAATCCAAACCGACCCGCCTTCCTTTTCAATGTGTTAAGTTCAATAGATAAGAACTAGGAAATGGATCATTCTGAATTATGGCTCACCTCCCCCACCTAATAATTTTCCCTTGTGAGATTATAGAAATATCAATATATCCAGGATAGTTTATTTTACATATTCATCTTTCTAAGATATTTGTCAGAGGAATGGCATGTGAAAATCTCATAAATCTTTTGTGGTGTGTCATTCTTGCAATAAGCTGCTATGGTAATAGCTACTGCTTCTACAGGTTCATAGTTAATATAATTCTTTGTTACAGTGCTGCTCATTGGCCTGATGGATGCTCAGTTGCAGGTGAGGACCTCTTTCAGAAGAAACATTTTCACTTGGGTCAAGATCACCCTAAAGGCTCTGGCACGAGGTGTCCAGCTACCTATGCCTTAAGCACAACTTTATGTCACTATCTGCTGCGTTCTAGCCCTTCATCTTCTAGGCTTTCTTCAGCCTGTGAGCTACCTTCTCAGACACTGTTTCTGCCACTTTTCCTGACTTCTCTAGCCTTCTGTCTTCCCCTCTTCCTTAGGTTCTTCTCTGCCCAACTCCAGATTCAACTGAACTCCCAATAGGGCTTTGTCAGGTCTTTTATTCTCTGTTGGCCACAGCCAATGACATGAACTGCTCATAGAAGCAAAGACAAATAGAGTTTTTAGATTGACTCTCTCAGCAGCAATTGGATTAGACCTTTCTGATGCTCCTAGTCATCAGTTTACATACTAGGGACATTCACTTTCTGCACTGCTAAGTGTCAAAAGTGCTTCTCTCCTTTGGCATCTGTTGGCAGGCCCACTTAAATGAATTTCAGGACCTTGTTCTTGATTGACTGATGATTGTGGCTTTGTTTACAGAGCACCACAAATCCTCTTGCCATCATGGTTAAAGGGGATTGCCCCACCACTAACCTTCCATGAATTACAAATATGCAGAGTAGGGATCAAACTTTTTGTTCACTCTCTATTCATTGTGCTCAGCTGCCAGGTGTCACTAGCAAAAACTAACAGAAATGGTGAGTTGCTATGGGGTGAGTGGGTAGGGTTGCTGTAGTAAAATAGTCTAAAATCTAGTATAATAGTATTGCCCAATATTTTTTCTAATATTGTGATATGTGTGTGTGTGTGTGTAGAGAGAGAGTGTGAGTTTTGAGGCCATACTTCCTGTTGCTGATTAAGTTCCCAGTGACCAAGGCAAATATCCCATTGCTTGCAAATACTGCATGCACAGAGTATGTGAGTGAGGGGGAGGGGACTCTGCTGCCCTTTGCACTGACTTGTTAGAAAGGGTGCAAGAGATCCTGCATTTTCTTCTGCAAAAGCCCCCCGCCCCATATCTCTCCATATATGTAGTGTTCTCAGGGTGACTACAAACAGGGACTGGTCAATGCTAAGCCAGCATTTGTGGACCCCTGATTAAAGCAAATGCAGATACAGACTTTGGCTATGTACTTTTGACAGCTCTTATTATATTGGGATGTTTTACTTTAAATGAATGTCACGGTTAAATCTTTCTTGTTTCTTTTGTTCTATAAATGGCTTTGTCTTCAATCTCTATGGCACTGACAGGTATTGATGTACTTTGTCAAGAAAGAAATATCTTCTGCAACTAGGACTAAAAATTCAATGATTTTCAGCAGACTTTCTGAAGATAATAAAGTAATTTGTCTTCACGTGGGGATTACAGTCAAACCTTGAAGGTGGGGAGAAAAGAGAAAGAAAATAACTCCAAATTAAAGGGAACATCTCTGAAAAGACAGCTTTTATAGAAACTTGCATTAATTCTTCCCTTGAGTCCTTTCCAGCCATAATAATTCCTCAATAAGATGGTCTTTAAATTAGGAATGTTTACATGTCTGCACATGTATTACATTTGTGATATTGGGCTTGGTTTGTAAGGCAGTTACACATTTTCAGGGTGTGAAGTGAAGGTGCACTCCATAGCTCTGTAGCCACACCCCCAAAACACACATATCATAGCAGCCGTTCAATGAAACTTGCAATTACAGTATCCCCAGCCAATAGTGACAAGCCTATGGCTCCCGTCTTCTCCAGCAGCTTACATAACTCCATGGATTTGCAGTGGTGCATTAAAATTCGCTGCACAGAAACTAAACTGTGAAGTTTTGCTGGGGTTCAGCTCCCTCCAGCGGATGCTGTGGAGCAAGGGGGGTGGTGTGGGGAGAGGGGACACACCAGAAAAGTGGGGCACTTTTGTGGACAGCTTCCTTTCTTGTTCCCATTTACTGCTTTCAGAAAGAACACCTTAGCTGCAGTGTATAGTATCTTAACAAAAGATCTGTTCAACAATCTTTCTTTCTTTACTTATGCTGTGCTATGTTGTAGTTCAATTTCTCTCCTTTTAATCAGGCAATGAATTATTTAATGAATAATACAGATACAATAAGGAAGAGACATTAATGCATGTTCTGGGATTAATCTACAAAGCACCATTTTTTCCCCTTTCTCTCTCTCTCTCAAACAAAAACACACAGACAAAACAATGCTGAGGATGCAACAGGTTCCAATTTTGTGATCCCAGTCTATCTACGCTTTCTAGGGGCATTTCCTGACTCACTATTTTCAAGTGGGATTTAATCACATCCCGGTGAATTCAGGTTGCATAATTAAAGCTGATTTGGAAGGCTGGCAAAACAAACCTGTTCCCCAAAACGATTAGACTTTTTACAATAAGGAAAGTCAAAGCAAAATGCACTATAATTTCTGGGATAATATTTGTTTGAAGCAATGTTGTCTAATCACCCCACAAACAAATCAGGATGAATACTCATTAAATAGCTGATGTTGTCTAATCTCTTGACAAACAAATCAGGCAAAATGTTCATTAAGCAGGTTGTTTGGAAGCAACCTAGTAAACATGGGTGTGGCATGCAGAAACATACTTGAACTCAAAGTTATACATTGAAAATCATCAGGAGATTCATGTAGGCAATACTACCTGGGTATATTTTACATGACCAACAGTATATAAGATAACAATATATGTTCTATTAAATATATACAAATCTGCAATATTCACAATATGAAGGGGAGTATCAGTTAGGTGAGAGATATCTGAAGCAGAAGAGGAAAATGTAGTATTTATCTTGCTACCATTTTTCTTTTTAATCATGTCATTTTGATAGTTATGTCATGTGGACTTAAAGAAGCAAATACGGCAAAGGTCTGGAGTCCCATTGGATGCCAAACAACCAGACTTAGCTGATTTTCTGTAAGAGGGGTGTGCATAATTTTGATACAGTAAAACTAGAAATATTTTAGAAATTCATGCAGGCCTTGAAAGTCATCTTCATTGTTCTGGTTGTTCAAGTCCCTGCTCTCTATGAAAGAAAAATCAAAATCCAACTCAAGTGAGTCTTCTTAACTATCAGGATTAGAAGACATCCTATATGGTTAGTACAGTGGTGGCCAAAATTTTTGCTTTCCCAACCCCACATTCCCAGCTTGTTTGCACTCCTGTTGCAGTGATATCTACACTGGCTTGGTCATGTCCACAGAATGGAAGATGGTAACATCAAGACCTTTCAGATGACTGCAGTGTCTACAGACAGACAGACAGGTTGTGGTGGTGCTGTGGTCTAAACCACTGAGCCTCTTGGGCTTGCTGATTGGAAGGTCGGTGGTTCAAATCCATGCAACAGGGTGAGTTCTTGTTGCTCTCTCCCAGTTCCTGCCAACCTAGCAGTTCAAAATCATACCAGTGTGAGTAGATAATTAGGTACCGCTGTGACGGGAAGGTAAATGGTATTTCTGTGCGCTCTGGCATGCATCAGGGTGTCCCATTGCACCAGAAGCGGTTTAGTCATGCTGACCACATGAACCAGAAAAGCTGTCCGTGGACAAACACTGGCTCCCTCGGCCTGAAGTGAGATGAGTGCTGCACCCCATAGTCACCTTTGATTGGATTTAACTGTCCAGGGGTCCTTTACCTTTACCTTTTTAGCATAGGATTGGCCAGAGGAAGAATGGCTGCTGGGAGGATCACATAGAGAAACAACAACATGGTGCATCTGCAGTAGCAGAAGTGGACACCTTCATTTGCCCCTGCTGCATCAAAGCATGTTTCTCTCGCATTGATCTCCACAGCTACAGCAGCTGTTGCAACCTTCTTACAGTTTTACTTCATCCTCAAAGGCACACTCCTCCATTGTCTCCAGAGACTGACAGATGCCAACAAAAATGATAGCCTATGGGGTATTGAGCCATTAGCCCAACAAAGGGTTAAAGGAATGGTGCCTCTCCTTCAGTTAGAAAAAAGCCAGAGTTCAGGGATTGCAGTTAGATGTTATGCAAGGGAGCTAGTAAGCAGTGGGCTAGAGAGTCAGAGAGAAACATTTGCGATCAAATGGTTGGGGTCTGTTTAAGTCCAAGACTGCTGAGGCTATGGAAGAAGCCAGAGCCTCTTGGGGTGTGAAAGTTGTGTACCCCTCCATCACAGGCTCAGATTGTATATACTGTATGTGGAAATAGACCATATATCATAATGGCACCAAAGTCTTCACTGTGCTGTAACAGTATAAAATGAATAACAGTTAACTTCCTTCTGTGGTGTTGATAGTAGGGAGAAAATGTTCCACTAAAAACAGGATGATCTGAATAAGCTAACTAAAGTCTTTTGTTAATGCTGAATCTTAAGTGAAAGATTATTGTGCTTACAGTGGCAGAAAGAGTTCTTGCAGTTCTTTTGTCTGATTACATCATTTGCTACATTAAGTTCATTAGGAATATTAAGTAGAAAATAAAGGGCAAGGGAAATGAACCATTTTTTTATTATTATAAATGAGTGATGGATATTGCTGAGACCATTTATTGAGTCAGGATGAATAGCTAATAAAACCACAACTTAGTTTCCTTGACAATCTATTAACATGTGGGGTGCTAAGTGTTTTCATTCAAGCACATGAATACATTTATGAAGAATCAGGCTGTAAGATAAATGCCAAAAACATTTGGAACCCTAATATTTATTTTATTTATTTTATATGCTTCAATCAGTTTTCTTGAAGTACCCAAAACTTTTGCAAAATATCCTGGTAGAACTGCCTTATTTGGTTCAAGGTGATGAAATGTATAAATAATTATATCATATGTACTGGTTATTGTTTTGCAGTCATTTAAAATGTAGTCTCTTCCCATCTCAGAGAAAGTTTAGCCGGTACTTCAGGTCAGAATTACTACCCTCATCCTCTAGTGTCTGATGAAGAAAGGTGGGATAGAACGTAAGAAAATTAATAAATCAGTTGGTATATAAACTAGCTAAAATGTTAAAAAAAGCAAACCAGAGCTGCTACCCGTGATGAATGTGTTCTGTGAATTCTAGTTGCCGATATTCACGATGTGCCTCCAACCATAGATATACCCTTCCCTTAACATCCCATACAACCTGTGTGTGCCATTTATTAATATACGGAATGATTCACCATATTTCCTGTTTTCCTAACAATAGGATTATATTTTGCTGTCACCCATCCATGTTGTGTTATTGGATGGATAATATTGCCTCTGTAGTTTAATTCAACAGGCAGCAGACATGCTATATACATATTTTAGTCCTTTTTAAGGTATGGTTGCGGGGGGGGGGGAGAGGGAATTGAAATAAACTCAGCTGAGAGTGGGTAGGAAGGCAATCTTAACACACTAGTAGCTATATATAGATTGAAGTATGTGTCTGCACTACCAATTACCTTCCTTTGTTTTGGTGTGATGGTGCTTTGCATTGCTCAGAGCAAAATTGTGTCTAAATATCTAATACTATGATTTGAAGTAATCCAAAGGTCATCTAGATCAGCACTTATAATCAACACGCCAGCCCTCCTTCATACCATCCCATTAAATTTTCAGCGCAGTATGTAAAAAACAGAACATGCAGAGCTTTGAGTAACTCACAATCTTCTTAATCTAGCCAGGAAAACATTGGTATTGGCATTAGTCAAATTGCTGATGAATGTGTATGTGGTTTTCAGTTTCTGTCTATCTACCTGTCTGTCTGTCTATCACCGTGGTTAGGGGAGAGATGCAAAATAGCAAGGGGGAAAGCAGAACCTTTGTGACATCAGCAATCATAGCTCAACAACTTTGACATGAACCCCAATATAATGGGGGTAGATCACTGCCAGTTTTTAATTCTGTAGATCACAGTGTCTTGGAAGTTGGCCACCCTGGCTCTAGAGGAAGAGAGGTCCATAGAAATGGGACCATCATTGAGAAAGCCTGGTCCTCTGTGCCCACCATCCTAGCTCACCCCACTGGTGGGCTTATGAAGAGGAAGTGTGTAGCTGATTTCAGTGCACATACAGACTCATATGGGTGTGGGTGATCCTTTAAGCAATTTGGCTACATTCTGTGCTAGCTAGAGCTTCCTAACTGTTTTCAAATGCATCCTCATGCAAAATACATTATTAGCCTGGAAACACTAACTGGAAACAACTAACTGTGGAAAGATCTTTGCTGCTTCTGTTGAGTCTGAACAGAGGATGAAGATTGCACATTCATTGCAGATGTCACAAAGCTGCTGCATCCCAACTCCAGGCAAATCAAATGTGTGCTATTCCCCCATAATATTTCTTAGGGAGTAAGTGTTCAGGGGGGATAGGCCTTTTCTTGAGTGAAAATCTGCAGATAATGGTTTAGCATCTTTCCCTCCTCTTAGTAAAAGGAAGCAATTACTTTCAAGCATTTATCCCCCACCTGCATTTTCTTGATAATATTGCTGGGAGAATATATGTGAAGTGCTTTGAACACTTAATATGCTATATTAATGCTAAGTTGTTGCTAATTATCGCCTCCCTGAGATGGTGAAATTTAGGAAGGTTATTGCTGGCATCGGTCTATCGGTGCGGTCATATTGGTGGAGAACCACAGCACCAGCTGTGGCTGCAGATAGTGGTAACTCATTACGGCTGCCTCCCACATTATTTTTGCTGCATTGGCAGGACTGAAGTGAGTGACCTCTCTGCGGTAAAAGCCTGGGCAGTGTGTATGGAGGTCCTGGGCTGCCCAGATGATGACCTCTCTCTCAGCCTCACTAATGTGGTCCAAAGCAACACATTTGGCACCAGCTGGGCTGCAAGAGTTGCTGCAAGACACCATCCAACCACCTTAGGGACTCCACTCCGGATTTGTGTAGGGTTTACTGCTTAGCAATTTCTTCTCCCAAAGATATCCTGCAAGTCAGCAGAGGTTTAAGACCAGAGTTTTCCTTCTCCTAGATGGGATACTTCCCCAAGTTCACGAGTGCCATCTGCCCCTCATTTCCCACTACACCACATGCAGTAACCACCTTCTTGATTGTTGGACCCACTGTTGCTCTTGTCTGCTCAATCCACCGGAGCCTGTCTTTGTATGCGGGGGAAGTCCCTAACTCACTGAAGGTAGGAGAAAAAACATGGCACATTCTCCACCAGAGGTACTACCCCTCCCCTAACACCTTCCCTCTGGGAAGGTAGGCTCTAAGTGATTTGATAACAAAAAGGAAAGAAGCCAAAGTTGTATTGGAGCCCACTTACTTCTTCCTCAAATGTAACTGAATATATGTAGGGGTTCAAGCACTTAATCATCCTGAAGCATCCTGGGGCATTTGTTCCTTATTCTTAAGAGAAAAGGAGACAAGTGCTGAAATGAAACATCAGCTGTCGCATACCAGTGGCTTGGCATAGTTTAAGAAGCTAATGCAGCCCTGACAAGGAATTTGATTTTCTGCTGTTCCTTTCATTTCAAGGTGAAGAAACAACTCTGAAAGGCAGTGTTATTTAATCTAAGCCTAAGGAATGATGCAGCAAACGGGGAAAGCAGGCGGAAGGAGACACTATGTTTAGGGGGCAAGATTGCTGGGATGACTAAATTAGAAATTGGCAGTTCACCCAGCTCAGACAAATATATGTCAGGGTAACTTGCTTAACGTGGCTCGGATGGCTGAGCGGAAACTGGTATAAGCACCCCCAAATGGCTGTGGCAGGGGTGGGACCAGGTAGGGGTGACTAGCTGGACTTTAAGAGTCCCCTGAAAAGAGGAATTGCTTGTCAAACCACTTTGGGAATTGTAGAGGGGCATTGGGGTCTCCCTAGAACTCTTGGCAACCTTGACAAACTACAGTTCTCAGGATTGTTTTTAAAGGGGCAGCTGTGACTTGTTAAAAGTGATATGATATTGCTTTAAATGTACAATGAAGATGGAGCCTTGGAAGCAGGTCACTTGAGTAAGATCCTTGTTCAGTTCAAGCAGAGTGCTTTATATGTTCCATGCTACTCCCACGAGTGTTTTTTCTTTGTTTTCAACAATTGGATCATCAAAACAGACTTTTCCTTCCCCTTGCTCTCGGGCCTCTCCTTCTTTCTCCTGCTGCTTTATTGTTGATAGGGCCAAATGAAGTGCTTCACTGTGACCATTGAGTGAAAGCAAGGACTTCCATTCTGCAGCAGCTAAACATGGACAAGTTACATTGATTTCACTGGGAATTTACTTGTGCTTATCTGTCACATTGTCGCCAAAAGCTACAAATGAGTAGGTTCAAGCATGCTAAGAGCCAGATTTTAAATTATTTCCCATTAGGAGACAAGTCAGTGGTATTTTGTGGCAGCTTAATTGGCCTATTTAGAATAAACATCATCTGTTTCCTATTTCCCCTGAATGTTATACTCCTACTCTTGGACATTAAATGCTCATTGGATGGGCAATCAGAACAATTCCAGCATCAGATAGCAAAAATGAAGAGGTGCATTGCTTTCAAATGTACTCTTATACATTTTCCCTAAACATTAGTCAAAATTTTGGGGAGGGGGAATCTTGATTCATGCAATGTTCCTAAACAAACTACTCCCCTAATATCTTCATGTGGTTGTGTATTTCCCCAGATAACAACATTAGGTGTTTTCATTCATCGCTTAGTGATTAATTTAACTTATTTCAGCAAAGAGTTTTGAGAGGGGATAATTCAAGTTGATTTAGAAGTGTTTCTGGTTGATTAAGCATGCTTAGGATTGCAACCTAACTCTCTTGTTTCTAGTGTGAGACGTTGTAAGATTATGTCAGGTGCTTTAACTATAAATTCCTCTATGGCCTGCTCCCAACGACTTCTTCTAAAAGACACTTACTTTCTTAGTGATCTTTCATGTGTTGGGGGTTAGGTAATGAAGCCTTGTTCCACACACTTGTAAGCATTTTTGATCTAGATTTATACACTGCCTTTGGGCAGAGCTTCCAGGATGGTTTACAGAAACAAGATAAAATCCATAAATATAAACAACTTGTTAAAAATGCACTTTAAAAGTATTTTTTACCACTTAGGCATTTTAGTTATTGTGGCTTGAAGGCTTTCATTTGGAAACCAAATAAAAATTAAGTCTTAACAGTGTAAATAAGATGTAATTCCTCATATTCAGCTTTGTTATACTCCCCACCTCTTCCAAATAGTGAAACGACATTATTGAAAGCTGTCAAGATAAAAAATATAATTAAACAAACAAAAATGCTAAGGCACTCTATTATCTTCTCTCCTCCTGTAGCATCACCTCATTTTTACTTGGCATATTTAATACATGTGCATGTGGAGGTGGGAGAGAGATTCCTACCCCCCTCCCTTAATTATATTTTAGGAACTGTGAACTTGTTTGCAGAAATAGCCATGGTAGAAGCTGAAATCACTGGGCTTATTGGGAGTGTTGACAGCTTCTGGTGAAAATCCCCCATGCTTGTGTCTGATAAATTAGTCTACTCACAAAATCTGAACCAGTTTATTTGAAAGTCACTCTGATTCTAGTGGAACTTATTTCTCAGCAAGTGCTTACCCACATTACCCTCCTATTTTGATGAAATTGTGTGAACCAGTCCCCTGTTCTAGTTCAATCTAGCCAAGTCCCATTTGTTTGTTTGTTTTTCTTGTCTGGGGTGAGTACAGATGTTACACCATTATTTCTTTAAACGTGTTTCAGAGATTGGAAAGGGGCTATAGGAATATGCTATTTCATTTTCTCACACACAAACTCCTTGCCTCCTCCTCTCAGTGGCATTAATTATAGCTCAAGTCTTCAACAATCTGGCTAATGCTAACCAGCTAGATTTGAAAACATGCTTAAGTTCATGGTTAGCATTAACCACTGTTCAGGCCATCAAGGAAGGATGTGGGAAAGGACATGGAGTGCAAGGTAAATGTTCTAAAACAGGATATAGTTTGCAATGAATTGTTTATTGTATCTAGACAATTGGAAGAACAACTTACAAATGTTTTTCATATTGGTTAGACATATTGGGTGATATCCAACTAACTCACAATCTAAATAGTCCCACTGAGATAAATGGACATAAGTAACTTAATCCCATTTATTTCAGTGGATCTAAACTGATTATGGCTGACACTGGATAACATCTATTGCTCATAACACACTAAGATAATCATAGAAAGCTGTCTTACACTGAGTTGAACCACTGTTGCATCTAGCTCAACACTGACTGGCAAGTGGTCATCCAGGATTTCTAGCCCTATCAAGAGATTCTAGGAAATGAACTTGGGACCTATGCAAAGCAGAAGCTGAGCAACTATATCTCTTTGGTATATGTCATGACTACTTCAAGGTCCAACTAAGTGACATGCTAAATATGTGGCTCACTGTATTTTGAATAATTGCTGACCATCAGTAGCGATAGAGCCAACCCACCACTTACCAACTCAAAAAGTAGACTGAAGAGTCTTTTCATGTACTATTTAGGACTGCAACCTCCATGATGTGTTTAGGAATTGGCAGAAGTCATAAAACATATAAGCTACATCTCAGAGCCTGCAGTCTATTTTACTTCATTTCTTTATATTTTACACTATCAAATACTTTGTTTTTGAGCTCTTTAAGTTTTTCTTTGAAATATAGATAGAAGCACTTGTTCCAAAATTGCTATCCTGCACTCTATAATCAAGACCTTGTCTGTCATGCTTGCTCACTACAAAGTTTTATTAACCCTGGAGTGAATTTAGTGTTCAGCTCTGACTGTGAGCTACCTGACATGCTGTATATAACAGAAATGAAAACCGCTTGATATATGGTTGGAGGGTAATAGACTTCTCTCACCCAGACTGATAAGTCATTACTAGCACTTGCATTCAATAAATCAGAATTTGTTCCTAGACCGCAGTCTTGGGTGGGTGTTGGAGGGAGAGTTCATCTTGTTTCTTTTAATACTTGTCAGTCTTGCATTATCATACGTGAGAGATGGGTCGTGGTGGGGAGAGATTAAGAATAACTGTGAACTTGGTAGCAAAGTGAGCAATGGAGCCAGAAGATGTTGAATCTGTATTCTGCCTAGTCGAACTCTCACATTTCCTCATGCTTGCATTCATATATGGTGCATTCTTGTTAACACAGGGTGAAATGGCATTCTTTGAAGCAAGGATGGCCCTCCATATATGAAGTACAGCTAAGTGACTATTTGTCATGCTCTCTGGGACTGATGGGTGTTGGAGTCCAACGACATCTGTGGAACCACAGTATAGCTATACCCACTTTAAATTTTAAAGAAATAAAATGAATTCATATTCTAGTGACCATGGATGCTGAGGAGGAATGAGAATGTGATTAGAAGCACGCAACAGTGTCATAAACCAATGTACCTGTTATTGGTAGTAAGCTGTTGGAATTGGATTATCTGGCCCATTTGGTTCATACAGGATCTAGCTATGGCAGCAGATAGTATGCCAAGGCAATATTTCTTCTGAGTTTTTCCAGTTCACAACTGGTGGAGTGAAGCTTGAATAGTAACTCAAGTACTTAAGGACTTAAGGCAGATGTGACACACATTTAAAGCATATGACACCCACCCCCCAAATATTCTTGGGCACCCTAGTTTGTTAAGGGTGATAGAAATTGTAGATATGTGAGGGGGAAACTCCACTTTCCAGGATTCCTTGGGGAAAGCCCTATTCCTTGAATGTATGTTGCATATGCTTTAAATGTACAATGCATATCTAATTTCTGTTAATTCCTGATCCTTGTGGAAGCAACCAATGTCTGTTCTCCCTGGAAGTTTTCCCACAATCTTACTTTGGTTTCCTGCAATAACCCTTTGCTTCTAGCTTACTGCTTGCTGTTACTATCTCCACCCCATTCCAGGGTGTTTTGTAATTCTTCCATGGTTAATCATCATAGAAATGCACTGCCACAGCATAAAACTATATCAGAGGGGTTTTTTGTGTTTTTTAGGGGGAGGATTGATTGAATAAGGTGTTTATAGCCTGGTTTTGCCACAGGACCATGCACTTATATATAACCAAAATAAGCATTACAGAGCCCTCAAATCTCACCCAGCTCCGGCGGTGGGGTGTGTGTGTGTGTGTGTGTGGAGTGTAAAGTTGCCTTGTCAGGCTTCTACAGCTTTATTATTCTAAGTCAGACAGGGACAATTGCTCTGTTATCTTCACAGAATGGAGGAGAGCAAGGTCAACGCCAAATCTATACCCAGCTGGTACTTGGCCAATTGTTTCTGCAAAGTTTTGCTTGGATTGATTCTGCTGTTCATGATAAAATAGTGTTCCACCAATAGACAAGCAAGTAGCCAGAAAGAAAAGTTTTAAAATATTCACCTAGGTTAACTGCAGCACTAGACATATGATATGACAAGTTAATGCTGATTCTACAGACAGTGTTATCTATGGGCGACCTTTAGATGACAGTTAGCTACAGTTGAATGAAATTGACAAATCAGGGCGGATCAACTTAATTTGTTTTGAATACATTTCACTAATTGTTCTTTAAATTAGATTGTAAGAGAGTTCAGCTATAAGCACTTGGAGGAGCATATCAGAGAAGAAACTGAAAACTTGCTGTTGTAAGAGAAAAGACTTAATTTCAGGGCCATTTGTACATAAAGTTTCACCCTAACTGATAGTGTTTGAAACATATGGCTGTGCAAGCAGCAGCAATGAAGGCAAGCTTAGATATTTAAGTGGTTGTGATGTAGACAACCAGAATCCAGTCTACACTTTGAGATGTACTAGGTCTATAGGTTATAGAGTGTTCAACATTGCATTAGAAATGCTTTTTAAAATAAGTGTTTTGCATTTAAAAAAACGGTTGAAAATAGACAGAAAATATCACTGAATGTGGATTATGTGAAATTTCACCCAGTGCATCATTGTGTCTTACTTTGTTAGTTGATAACTAAACCAGTGCACTGACTTCCTATCGTCTTCTATATTTATCACACACAGTTCTTTTAAAGCTCCCAATGTCCTTGCCCCACCCTATCTTTCAGCTCTTATTTCTTAAAGCATCAGTTCTTGCTATCTTTCTTTCTTCAGTGCTACGTTCTCAGTCACCAAATAGTTCCTTGCACCCATAACATCTGTTTTCCCATTTCTCTTCCTTCCCCAGTTTGAAAACCCTAGTACTCCCTATTGTCCAAATGTAAAGCGCAAACTTATAGGGTGCAGATCTGAGGTTTTTGGGAGCTATGTTAGTTAATGAGGCATGTGCAGTAATGGTGCTAAAAGAAAGAATGATTGAATAACATTATCTGTTAAGCGGATAGGAACCAACCTGTCATTTAATGATGTATTGACTTCCACCCTTTCCTTTTCCAAAGGTAGCAAGGAAACTATAGCAATGAATTCAGTTGTTTAACCATTAAAAATACTTTTCATGCACATACACAAATCTGTATAAAGATATCGGCCTGGAGCAAAATAGAATAGGCTGCAATATGCTGAAATGAACATTGTGATAAAATCACCAGTATGTTTCAAAGAGGCAGAGAGCATCTGAGAGTAGCAATAGCAATGCAAGTGAAATGAAAAGACTCAAATAATAATCTATGTAAGAATCAACATTAAATATGCAGCTATTCATCATCACAGAAGCTGAAGTTACTGTTGTATTTTCATTGTTCTTATTGATAGGAAATCTTCTACTTATTTTGTTCAAAGTATGCAACTGCAGTTGGTCCAGGATGTAGCGACCAGATTATTACTTAAAATTTGACTGTAAGGTCCATATAACACTGCTCAGAGAACAGGTTGTGTTTACCTTTGGGTCAAGTTTAAAGTATTGATACTCAGTCAATCTTCTACATCCCGAAAAAGTCTGGGTCTGGGATGCTCAAAGGATAACTTCATCCAAAATGTGCCACTACTCCCCAACTGTGAATTAGTCTCGGCTTCTGGTCCTGCCTGCCTTAATGGAGGCAGCCCACACAACAGCGGGGGCTCATCAGTGAATGAAAAACAATGAAAAATGACAGAGGGTAAATCATCCTTGCAAATTCCCCCCAGGGACGGAGGGAATGAGCTTCACTCACAATTCGTCTCAGTACCTGGCCCTCACTCCGGTATAGAATGTGTGAGGCAGGGAGGCACAGAATGGGATCTCAGGTAGCAATTTCTGTCTGAGAGCCCATGGTTGGTCAGAGTAAACAGCAGTGGGCTAGATGAACCAGTGATCTGAGAGCAGGAAACTCCTGTGTGCCACTTGGAGGCTGCCATTTCATATTTGGAGATCTGTTGGTCTTTGTTACCAGGGTTAGATGACAACCTGTATCAATATGATTCTGCAGTGGTGCATCACCATGCACTCAAACCTTGATCTATTTTTAATTTGTTCTGCCTCTTTGCCTTCTCTCCCCTCCCTCCCTCCCTCTTGATTTTGAAAGTTGTCATGCTTATTTTACTCAGTACCCCCCTTTCTGGATGCACAGATACTCTTGCTTCAACAAGCACACAGTTAATTTCATTGGCATCAGAAACGTGGAAGCCAATTCCCAGAGGATGTATATCACAGCTAGCCAAAGGCATTAGTAGAAATTCACCTGCAATTCTTCACAATCCCCCATAGATTTTAATCAAGGAAATTTGCAAATCTCACCGTGTGTAGAATTGCCACCTGGCTTATTCTACAATGAACCTGTCTCCACCCCTTCCAAACACTCATCCCTCCATTGTTTAGGTCTGCCTCAGTGCTAGCATTGGGCAGTTTTAACTTGGCATGCATTTAAATGACTTTATATATGCAAATACAAAGTGGATGAAATGTCTTTGCCCAGTACCTCCAATGGTTTTGATGACTATCACAATAGTCTCTTGTCTTTACCATTCATTCATTAATTCATTTGCAACATATTTATTTATTTGCACCAACTGGTCAAAGGGCAGTGTGCATATGTAAAACAATAGAAAGCATTTAAGTAAATAATTAAAGTAACTTTAAAAAAGAACAACAACAATCAGTTGAAAGAAGTAGCTACTTTCAAAGCAACACATACCCTGTTCCCCTCCCTCTTATTTGCCTGCATGTTGTTGTTGTTTAGTCGTTTAGTCGTGTCCGACTCTTCATGACCCCATGGACCAGAGCACGCCTGGTACTCCTGTCTTCCACTGACTCCCGCAGTTTGGTCAAACTCATGTTAGTAGCTTCGAGAACACTGTCCAACCATCCGTTCTCTGTCGTCCCCTTCTCCTTGTGCCCTCCATCTTTCCCAACATCAGGGTCTTTTCCAGGGAGTCTTCTCTTCTCATGCAGTGGCCAAAGTATTGGAACCTCAGCTTCACGATCTGTCCTTCCAGTGAGCACTCTGGGCTGATTTCCTTCAGAATGGATAGGTTTGATCTTCTTGCAGTCCATGGGACTCTCATGAGTCTCCTCCAGCATCATAATTCAAAAGCATCAATTCTTCGGTTATCAGCCTTCTTTATGGTCCAGCTCTCAGCTCTCACTTCCATACATATTGCCTGCATAGGCCTGGACAAACAGATATCTTTACCTACTGATGTGAATGCCTGCTGAAAACCTGTCTGTTCTGCCAGGCCTATGTAGGCAATTAAAGAGTACATCCTGCACAATATTCTATTGATGTCTGTTTTTATTTTTAACTTTTTTTGATATTATTGTCTGATTCTATGTTTTTATATTAATACGAACTGCTGTGATAAATAGCTGCATAAATTAATTAAATAAAAGGATGGAATGTTGGTGTGAGGACATTCCACAGACCAGGGGCCACCACCGAGAAGGTCCTCTCAAGCAACACTGCTCCCTGACCACTGCATCCATGGCAAATGGTTTATTATAAATCACCATACCACCACATGCCTAGCAACCTGCTTTATAGTGATGATCAGATGAAGAGTATTTCTTGCCACATGTATTTGTACCGGTGATGTATTGACGCAGCCGTATGGCTGCCATGGAGGTGTTGAAGTCCCAAGCAGGCATTCTGTGTGCTGCCTCGACATGTATGCTGAAGTCTCCCAACTCCACCTCTGAGGCAACCTCTGCCGCTCTAACAAGGGAGGCAGTGGGTGGCCCATTGGCAGCATTCTTGCTTTGTCTCTCAAGCCCAAGGCTAAGAAGAAGCCATCAAGGCTGGTCCCAGAGTAGATCGGCCTCCTGGAGACAACTACTTATGACTTGCTGCTTTTAAAAAACAACACCTTAGCTTCTGTACATTTGTCAAATCATTAAGAGGTTTGACAGTACTTTCAGGGTACAAGTAGTTTTACACGTCTTACCTCATTTACCTTGACAACAAGCTTTCAAGTCACATTAGGATGAGGATACTAACTTTTCCTGTAAGATGACTATGTTACTGAGATAATTAATGGACCAGAAGATTATTCTGAAGGCTATTCAGCCCGACCATCTGCATCTAGGGAAGTTTTGCCATGGGGATTAGACTCACTCAAGTAACAGCCTTTAAAAAGCGGGGGCGAGGAAAGGTATCAGCTTGCCATATGATGTTACCACTTCAGCTATGTGCATTTCCCTGGCTCTTTTCAGGATCTCGCACAGAGGGATCCTGAATTCTTTCACAGGAAACAGAGGTAGGATCTCTTGCCTGGATTTTCTGGGACCAGGTTCATGAAAGCCATGTTGATTATTACTGAGCTAATAGACCTTTCCCATTTGCTTAGCAAAGTAATACCCTGGTACAAACTACTAATTGTGATTTTAAAATAAATGCTTTCACTTTGCATCGCGTCACTTGTTACAGCAGTGATAAAGCTGAAATGCTGCTGCAATTTGCGTGCCAAAAGAAAAGTCCACTTTTCTTTGTCTCTGCCTCTTTAGCTGATGAGTTTCTGCAGGCGCTGCTTCTCCGGGGTGTGCACACCAGACAGCCACAGTTGAATGGCAGGACAAATCTAATCTAATCTAAGCAGAAGGCAAAAGCAATGTTGAAAGTAACTTCAAAGATGTGATTAAACATATTTATAACAATTAGTTTCAAAGGATCCACATTTTAGTAGTGTTTGAGGAACACAGCCTTTAATGAAGCAAAATAAATTACACGCCGGCTCCATTCAGCAAATGAGCACTTTTCTTTCTCTAACTACCATTTATCTTCAGCTCCATTCAGTGTAAAACATCTCAGCATTTCTTTAAATATAGGTATTCACTCCAAATTTACTTTTCATCTTCGCTTCCCACACAGCCACATAATGAAATTGATTATAACATTTCCATTAGATTATCCTACAGAAGAATAAAAAAAGAATTACTTATTCCTTAATTAGATTTTCATCAAGAAAAAGTGATGCAAGACGAGTGTTCCATATCTGAAGTGAGCTCTCGCTATTATATTTTTACTTTTTTTAAAGGAACACACATTTGCCAGTGTTACACTGTTTAAAAAGGTCTAGATAGACACATCTTCTTAATTAAATTTCAATATTAAAAACAACAACAAAAAACTTCGGGCTGAAGTAGCTGAGCCATATAAGTACCTGTGGTATTCAGCTTCTGTTTCTCCACTGATAGAAGTACCCACCAACAGAACAGGAGAGCCCCTGTCTTTCCCAGCCCCAGAGAAGCAGGAAAAGACCTGTATTTGCCACAAAAAATCAAGTTCCAACGACTTCCATTCTCCTTACATTTACCTCAAGGATAAACTCTTTCTCTCCTAAGAGGGAAAGGGAAACACTTCGAAACAGTCAGCTAATTGTATTTATTTATTTAAAATACTTATGTACTCCCATTAACTCAAAGTTCTCAGGGTTGTTAACAATAAAATGCAACAAAATAGACATATATAATAACACCAGAACATAAACTCACACCTTATATCAAACCCTTTTAGCTGTACAACAGTGATACCCCAGTGTTGGGTTCTGAAGGCATGAGTAAACAAGCACATTTTAATCTGGCATCCAAATATCATCAGAGAAGGTGTCAGGTGGATTTAAGCTGGTAGGGAATTTCAAAACTGAGGTGCCGCAGCTGAGAAGGCCCACCTTCAAGACTCCAGTGTATGGAACAGGTGACACATAATACCCATTTCACATTGGTAAGAACTCCTTGCCTATTGAGATCAAGCAGGCACCTTCACCGTACTCTTTCTGGGTCCTGCCAAAAACATTCTTGTTTAGACAAGCCTACCCAGATGCTTAAAAAGTTGAGGTAATTTTAGTGTTTTAATTTCTGTGTGTTTTAAACAAAGGTGGCAACTTTTTCTTGATTTTTGATGGATCCCGAATGAAGGTGACAATTTCTCTTAAAATACCCGAAGTTCAGATTAACCAAAAAATAACACAATTAACATCAGAAAATCAGCCTGCTTAAACCAACAGCCAAATCAAATTTGTGAAGCAAACAAATGCTAGTTTATAAATGTAATGGGTGAGATTTGTCTTTCTAAGATGCCTCAGTAAAGTCACTTTTATTAGTGAAGCCCTGGATATTACTGGAATCAGTTGACGCTGGGTCTCTCTCTCCCCCCCCCCCCCTTTTTAGGGCTGCATTTATAATGTTCACAGTTCATAAGGCCAGTAGAAATCATGCAGCTATAGACATGTAGGCAATAAACAACTAAGGGAAGGCCAGAGAATTATGTCAAGGGAGATTTGATTCCACCTTTGGTGTGCCTGGGTAAGCTGAAACATTTGGAAACAAGCCGATAAGGGGAAGGTTAAAGCAATGATACTTCACTTTGCTGTTAATAAATGGATATTTTTATTAGTGAACATCGTTATGCATTAATAAACATCCCATGTGTGCTGACTTGGTTGATGTGAAGGGAGAAGGCAAATGATAAAATGAGATCTTGATAATGTGACCAAAATAAAAATAAAAATCAATCTATGGTTATACAAATTGCACTGTCCTTTTATTCCAGGCTTGCTACATGGTTTTAATCCCTTTTAATAACCAAATCAGTTTGTTAACTAGGAATCTGAAAGTTTAAAGCAGCCTTTACAATTTGTTTAGCCTCTGAAAGAGAGAGAGAGGGGGAAGAGATTTTAAAGTACTAACAAAGGTCCGTATAGTTAAAGCTATGGTTTCCCCAGTAGTGATGTATGGAAGGGAGAGCTGGACCACAAAGAAGGCTCATCACCAAAAAATGGATGCTTTTGAATTATGGTGCTGGAGGAGACTCTTGAGAGTCCCATGGACTGCAAGAAGATCAAACCTATCCGTTTTGAAGGAGATCAGCCCTGAGTGCTCACTGGAAGGACAGATCGTGAAGATGAGGCTCCAATACTTTGGCCACCTCATGAGAAGAGAAGACTCCCTGGAAAAGACCCTGGTGTTGGGAAAGATGGAGGGCACAAGGAGAAGGGGATGACAGAGGACGAGATGGTTGGACAGTGTTCTTGAAGCTACCAGCATGAGTTTGTCCAAACCGCGGGAGGCAGTGGAAGACAGGAGTGCCTGGCGTGCTCTGGTCCATAGGGTCACGAAGAGTCGAACACGACTAAATGACTAAACGACAACAATTAAGAAATAAAATACTCTGACCCATTTTGGAATGCTTCGCTTTTTGGTCAGATGAATGTGCTGTTTTACTCACCCCTTACTGATCCCTTACTGAGCAGCGGAGGGGAAGGAAGGGGGCTGGTTTGCAGAGCCCCACTGGTAGGAAAAGTGCCTTCCTCAGCAAAGCAGCTGCCAGCAGGTAAGCGATGGTGACCAGCAGGGGAGGCCTCTTCAAAAGGGGGAAATTGCCCCAGTAGGTGGGTGGGCAAGGGAGCATCAAACTGCTAACCCACCCCCACCACCCAGCCTTGGGGGCAGGCCACACCCTTTCCCCTGCCTGCTGGTGAGTAGTGACACTGTAAACAATATATAAATAGATTTCAAAGTGATATGAAATGAAAACACTGCAGCTGTGTTGTGGCCAATTAAAAGGAAACTGGTGCAGTTCAGGTTCATCAGTATACGTGTCAGTTTTGGTTTTATTTCAGACATTAATTGGTTTGAAGTAAACAATTTCCTCAACATTATAGGCATGACCGAATTGTTCTTCTCCTTGTCTCAAAAGGGGTCAAAGCTTTTGGGCAGGCATTAGAAGTGAATGTGCACTTTACAGGTGTTGAAAATATCCTGCTGCCACAAACCACTCCCCTGCAGTAAGATAACAGAATTTCCTTTGGGTTGACGGAATGCAGAGTGCTCACAGGCCCCAGCAAAGCATGTTTCCTTTCTGGGATGATAAAGTTCAGAATCACTGGTAGGAAACTGACACTCTGCATGTCATTCCCACAAAAAATGGAAAAGGCATTCCCCTATCAGGCTCATGTTTGCTTAGACTAGATCCACAATGATAAATGAAGGCAGAAGGGTTAGATACATTAATGGAGCTTGCTTTGATCAAGCATTTTTACCTTGGAGGAGTAGCTCAAAATAATAATTTGAAAAAAATAATCAGCCACATTCAGTGGCAAAGCTGCATGGTCTAGCACTGAAGGTGGATAGCAGGCAGGAACATGGCTGGCATGTGCTCCAGAGGGCATTACGTGCATCCTGGGGGCATAGCATGTCACCCTCGGGGGCGTGGTGTGCCACCCCTTGGGGTGGGGCGTGCGTTCCAGGGGCATGGCGCATCGCCCACAGGGGCGTGGCGTGCGTCCTGTGGGTGTGGTGAGCCACCTGTGGGGGTGTGGCTCCCGACACGGTGGTGTGGGGGGGCACATGTCCGGGGGGGCGACTGTGATGGTACCCCCCCTCCTTGATGGTGCCGGGGGTGATGCGCTCCCCCTCCCCCCATTCCTCCACCAGTGGCCACATTCACTTAATTATTTGGAATATTCATCTTTAGAAACTCCTAAAGTTTAGATTTGTGTTTTTCTTTCTTGGAGTGATGCTCATCTCACTTCTGAGAAAAACTGTTTGTACTTGGAGTTCAAGGTAAATGTAGGTAAAATTTGAGTCACTAAAACTTTGCCTCCAACTCTCTTCCTTTGGTTTCCTGGGGGGGGGGTCACTTCATCTCTCTACGGTTGGTGGCTCTTGTTAGCAGTGGCGTAGCGTGGGTTGTCAGCACCTGGGGCAAGGCAAGTAATTTGCACCCCCTAACCCGTGGATTTGCGCCCCCTAACCCTACCCCCCAGATGTTGCGCCCGGTGCGGCCGGCCCCCCCTGCACCCCCCACGCTACACCACTGCTTGTTAGTCCCCAGATAAGTTCCTGAGTATGGAACCTCTTTCTTTGCAAAAAAGGATCCCAGTTCTAGTGTTTAGAGGCTCATTTCTGGTTTCAACTGACTCAGAAATGTTGTGTTCAATTTTGTTTCAGTTCCCTGGCTGTATTACTACAGTTTTGAATTTTGAGCTCCATATCAATTTGCTCAATAAAATATTCTTTTTTATTCTCATTATTTAGAAAATTCTTAACTGTCCAAGGGGGTTAATGCCTGTCCTGATTAATTGGAAATCTGAAAAGCCGTGCCAATTAAAACTTTAATTGAATAATCAGTATAATTAAAGCTTGCTGCTCTATATTTTTCAAAACACTCTAGAATAGTACAATAGTAACTGGTTGATACTTTAACATAATAAATTTTGGACTTAATTAAAGTTTCGTTTGTATGTCTTCTGTGATATATCATACTGTGTGTCATTTTGAGTGTCTTTGGGGAACATAGCTAATAAATGTCATAAATGATAACTTGAAAAATTTCTGGTTGGAGTCACCTTGGGTGCCCATGACTTTATGGAAAAAATACCACACAAACCTCATCACTAATGATATCTCTCACAATTCTCTTTTGCTGAAGCATCAATGACTGCCATATGTGGTCTGGGATGTTGCCAGGAGGGATGTTTACCAGAAAAAATAAAATGAATTTTCATAGAGGTTAAAAAGGGGTGGGGGAGTTAGGAAAGAAGGAAAGTTTCCCCCTTCAGTGTAGCGTAGGGTAGTTCTCAGTTGTTTGAACCATCTTGTAGGTGAAGTGTATTTCAGAAGAAAAGAAAACTTCAAGTACCTTTGGTATAAGTCCCCTTATCAGCACTGCCTATGACTTATGGTCACGATAAGATTCAATTTAAATGGCTTGGGCCCAGGATACCGAAGGGACTGTCTTTTCCTATACCAACTGCCCCAGTCCTTAAGATTTGTTGGGGGAGGCTTTCTCTGCATCCTGATGGCAGCACATGTGAGAGGGATTTTTCTGTGGCTGAGTTTAGACTGTGGACTCCCACCCTGCATTTCCCAAACCTGCTTTCCCCTCCTCTCCTTACCATCTGTCATCTAGCTAGTTTTTATTTCTACTCCAGGCCTAGGAGTTTTAATGATGACCTATTCTTAAACTAGTTTGCCTATCAAAGCTGTTTCTTTTTTGCTCTTTTACACTTTTATATTGTAGTATTAAACCTAAGAACAAATCTTAACCAATTACACAATCTGTCCCATTTCCCCATGCCCCCATTTCATTCCTCTCTGATTTTCTGTGTGCTGTAAGAGCAGAGACCTATTGTCTTTTCCTTTGCGAAGCACCATGGACGGAAAGGAGAAGATTTGTACTGTTGCAAGCTTCCCTGAGTGCTGTAAATATTGTAGAATGAATGGAATATGTGCTTTGTGAAATAAATTACCAAAAAGGATCCTACCGGTAGGTAGGTTTATTTTTTCTGGGGTGGGGTAGGAGAAGTCTAGAATGAATGGTCTTTGAAACTTCGCTGTGTGAAACTCCACCTCACAAATTCAGTCATTATTTGTGGGCACAGAGGGTCAAGTGAACATTCAGAGAGACAATCATTCATTTCAGTAAAGGTGGTAAGCACAGGTGCTCAGTGAGCCGTATGCATATGCAATAGTTCGCCTACATTGAAATGGACAGAGAAGCCTGTTTTTGTAGGAGTTGTGCATGTTCAGAGAAGTCCATGAGAAGCTGAGGATCAGGCCATTCTTCCCTTTCCCTTTCCTCCCTCCCCATCACAGAATCTGGAATTTGTATGCTGCCACTCACTCATGGAGAATATCTTTAGCAAGTCACAGTTCATTTGCTTTGAATCCTAAGTTTCTGTAAGTTGCATCTTGCCTAGGGAAATATAATTTAAATGACTGTGTTACACTGCATAAGGCAGTATGCTGAGATGCTATAATAACATCCCTAATGATAAAAACATTGAAAAATGAATTTAGTAGTGATAATTCTGAGAAACAAAATGTCTTATTTATCACTAGGAACTGCTGCATTTAAAAATGAGTTCTACACTCACCTTTTTTTTAAGAAACCTTGGAGTCAATTTTTAAACAAGTTTCCTCATTAATTTTCAATTTGTAATGTACATTGTGAAGAGGCATTTTAAATCATCTAGGGATGGTTCATAATAGATTTATCTCCTGAGCCCTAATATTCATTTCATTATGATAAAATGAATAGACAAAGAAGTAGGGGAAAACTATACACATAAATAAACAGTTAATTATAAGATTTTTAAGCTGCTGGCTTTAAACAGGAGTGAGTGTGAGAGAGAAAATGTATTGTAGTCAACACATAGGATGTGTCGGGAAGTAACCCAATATATATATATGTGACAATGTGTTATATTTTCTGTTAAAGACATTTCAGTTTATTGAGTTGATTGTCTGTAAGGAAAGCACAATTAGTTGCAACTTGATATTCAGTTTAGGCTTATTAAAATGGAAAGCAATTGAAAGTAGGAAAATGAAGGAAATCAAAATCATTCATTAAATTGCTATACCACCCTTCATTCAAGGATCACAGGGTGGTTAACAATATAAAAATGAAATAAAGAAAGAAATACATATCAGAAAACACTGGCTGGCCTGCAATCTTTCTTTGAGGGTTGCTCCTCATTTTCTCTCCCCATTACTGCTTTCTCATCAGCCCACAGAAGGTTGAAAACCAGCAGCTTGAAAATCTGACAAGCTGTGTTTAACAAATGCATTATTAAGTTGTCTTCCCCTCTGCTTCTCCCGACATTATCTCTTAATTGCTTAATCATTCTTGTTTTATATATCAAAAAAGCTAAAATGGCACTGAAGGAAGGAAATGTCACTGTGAAGATGAAGGTACAGCCAGGGGAGGTGAAGTGAAGAAGCAAAATACCGTAATTTGGCTCAGCTTCCATAACCATCACCATGCTCATGGTGAAAGAGCTCAACCTCCACAGCAGCACCATGTGGAGGAATAGCAGGGAACATGTGAGGCTCCCCCCACCCCAATAATTCTGTTGAGCGAATGCCTTGTAAAAAAGTGAGTGAACAAAGTGTGACAGTTTGAGACTAAACAACTGGTATGGAAGCAGACATCATTATTCAATTGCTCTTTAATAATGTCCCTGCTTTTCACAGCGATCACCTACTATGATAATAAACTCATCTCTCTTTTTTCTTCCAGTTGTTGATGATTTTCTTCTTTCCAAAAAATGTTGTTTCTGTGAGTGGGAAAATAATCAACCCCAATCATACGGATTTTTGAACTGCTAGGCTAGATTTTATTGTGAAATAACTAAGACAGGTAGCACATGAAATCAGTGTCCTTGATTCATTAACATGTCCTTGGTTAAGTTATCACCAGCTCTGGAGCGCCCTGTTTTGCTTGTTTGCTTTTGTCTTTTTCTAGCTTGTTCACCCAGCTTGAGTCTTCAGTTCCTTTGAATACAAATAGTGTAAGGATTTGGAATTCTTCAGCAACAATGGCCCATAATTGATATGAGAACAATAATTTTGGCAGCAATCTGAAGCCAATATATAGGCGTTTAAACCCACTGACTTTCTTAGGACTACATGTGCATCATTTGGCATTGGTTTACAGTCTGAAATTGTTATTTGCCTAAAACAGCAGTCAGGGGTAGAGATTATCCAGTACAGCAATCCTTAATGAGATATTCCATGGGCCATAGGAACCAATGAATTTCCACATTCCACCGTTTGTGCTAAAGATGGTTAAAATGGCCACAATACTATATTTTAATGTGGTATCAAGAAATTAAACCCTCAAGCTCTACATAAAACATAATTCCTTAACTCCTGAATGCCGTGCCCATTAATGCTGAAGGTTTTATTTAATCATAGAGCAATAGCGAAATATGTGTGCCTGTAATTGCTCACAGCAGAGGTTTCATGGAGGTTGTAACTATTTGTAATTCTGCAGCTGCATCTTCCTGTAGCAAAGAGACAAAGTTTCTTCATGCTTTGAAATAGTTTGTATAATCTGCTCCATTATTATCACTTCATTTATTTAATTGGCTGCTAAATATACTAATTAGGGTTGTGAGCGGTGCCTGGTGTGCAGTGCAGTAAAAGGGGGGGGGGACAGAGTTAGTATATTTGCTTCCTTAAACATTTGCAAATAATTAGCTATATAGTGTGTTGACTCTTATATCCTTTGTTCTAGTATTGAGTTCTGTTAATCCAACTGGTGATTAGGATTTTGCTGACACCAAGTAGAATGTTTTTAGGTTTTGCTGAAGTGTCTTCACACTGTGGGTTTGTGGGAGGTTACAGCATATAAATCATTTTAGGAATACTCCGAATTGTGTAAAATTCCTTATCAAGCAAAATAAAGCATGATTATTGGTGAAAGAAACCCAGCAGCCATAAATCTCCTAATAAGGTGACATATTCAGATATGTTAATTCATAGCTTTCATGGTACCCTAAAAACAGACATTGCATTCAGGCAAGCAAGCATGCTACATTGTTGTTACAAGACTGTGTTTACTAATAATCCCGCGAACCTGCAGGATATCTTTAAACTAAATTCTGATGGGGACAGAGCCAATATTACAGATGACGGGAAAACTGAGTCCTGGTGCTACAGAAACCTATTGAAGGGCAGGAAACTACAAGAAGGAAGCAGCTAGAGGGAATAACCTGTGGATTCAACTGCCTCTATACTGATGCACAGACTATGGGAAACAAGCAAGATGAATTTCAGCTCTTAATAAAGGATGGCAAATACTACCTAATAAGCATTACTGACATCTAAATGATTGTTCCTATATTGACCAGCTGGCATAGTTTAAAGGCAGGAAGTGCCTGATGGAGTTGGCCCTCCAGCAAATTGGATGCAATGAGCTCTGCTTCCTATTTCTCCCACTGAGCCAGCCTGATGAAATTCCTGCCCCCAGATGACAGTTGAGGGGAGAGAAGGCCTGATAGAGCTGGCCTATCACAGGAAAGCCGATGATGGAGTGAACTCTGTAGGTTATGTAAGGGTTTCTGTGTGTGTGTGTGTGTGTGTGTGTGTGTGTGTTTGTGTTTGTGTTTTGAGAAGTTTAGCAGTTGTACCATAACTTTCACTAGAATTAGTCACCATAGCACACTTGCCAACCCTTGGATTCTCTGTTGTTGCTAGACTTCAAATCCATGAACCCCAGCCATAATGGCCAATGGCCAGGGCTATGACTAGTTGCAGCCCAACAGATTCTGTGGATTCAGAGTTGAGGAAGGCTGTTATAGAGGTGGTCTGCCTCCCGACTGACCACCTTGGCAGTTTTCAAAACAGGCAGATCTGTAGCAAAAGTGCTGATTAGGTTCCAGGAAAATCCGACACACATTACTGTGTCTAAATCTTGCTATGGGAATTCAGTGAGTGTTTTCAGAGAGGGGTCCAGAGTACTTTTAAAAGGTACATAATTATATTTCTGCATCTAATCACACATTTGTTTAGGGCTTTTAAAAATAAATAAATCAGGAATTCTCCTTGAATGCCAAAAAGCTATTTCCCCCCAAAAAGGTTTAGTGCATAATTGGCTGCTTCTCATAAAAGTGGATGTCAAGGATCATAAACAAGAGGGCAGGACCATATTGCCTGGTGCCACAGGTAGGTTTGAATCCAATTGTGGAGCTGTCTTTCTTAATAACAGCTTGCCTTGTTATGGCCACCAGAGAATGTGTGCAAGTAGTGACTTAGTACATTTCCTGTGGAAAACCATGAAATTTGTGACGAGAATGCAACACATAATTTCAGGTGTGAGTCAAAAGAAATTGAACTGCCTGGTGCAGTGGCAGCTAAGATGATGGGCTGAGGTCTGCTATTGGTTGGGAAGTGAATTAATTCCTGCCTGTCCTTCTTTTTCACTTCTGCATATTATAGACAGTCCATATCGCTTCAGTGAAATTTATGCTACAAGCACACTTTTCTTTAAAATGATAAACATTTAAGAAAGCCACACAAAATCTTTGTGCACACCTTTATTGGGAGAATAATTCCTCCCAATTATTCTGGACTCTTGCAGTTATGCTTGGCTGTATTGCATAGAAAAGAATTTTACTGGAAGCGGGGTACATCTAGAAAGACAGAGCTGTGTGTGGTGTGTTCCTTTTTTCTTCCCCTTCAACCCCAGAAAGGATGAAGTGCAAGTGGATAAGAAGACGTTTTAAGTGGTAGCGTATAGTAAGAGCTGGAAACCGTATTCTGTCCCATGAAAAGAAATATGCTACTCAGTTACTTTATGGAAATTAATACTAAGCTATGCATTTTTAACCCCCCTCCCATTCTGCATTGAGTGAACATCGTTTAGCTGTTTCTACAAAGCTAAAGTTATAGCTTTTAAAATCATGTTTAAAACATTATGCTTAAATATACAGACTATTAAGATTAAGGCTGGATACATTTTAATTTATTTTGTGGGAGAAGGCACATGCTTAAAATATTTTTTTTTCCCTTTCCCTTTCTTTTCCTTTGCAGAAGTCACCTGCATGGTTTTCTAACAGCTTTATACAAACTATTGCTTATCTCTGTTGATCATCGGTAGGCAAGTCATCTTCTTCTTCGCCACAGCCCAGAAGTAATCTGTCCTTCCTTTCTGAAGGATTGCTCCAACTTGCTGGCACACAAATACCCCAATTTGCTCCACTGCTAGTGCCCATCTAGTCACCCTGTTACCACCTGACAACCTTTTTCGGGGGGTGGAGACGGCTGCCATGGCCTGCTGTGCCGTAGTCTTAATCCGCTGCTGCTCCCTTCCAGGGCCTCCTCTTCTTATTCACCCAAAATTTCCAATAGGTATCTATATGAAAACTGCTTTGAGATCCCTCAGTAATGGCATATATTTATGCAGCCATGACTGGGGTGGCTGGCACGGACTATTTGGTACCAATAATCAATTGGGACAAACACAGTTAACAGGAGTGGAGAGAAGAGGCATGGTGACCCTGCAGGACACAGAGACCCAGAGCTGCTGCCCTCAGACTAGATGCTCCCACTCCTGAATAAGTCAGACCTCATCCTATTGAGGCACTAAGGGCTTGTAGAGGGACTACCTATGGTGCCAAGGGAGCATGTCATCCACCCTACAACAACCCTTCCTCCTTCCCCTGATCAAACCTCTGGCCCTGGGAGGGCCCTTGCCTCCTGTTCCTTTTCTGTTGGCCTCATGGCCAAACATCTTGCCTTCCTTCTTTTTTGAGTCACAGCTCTTCCGTTTGGCTTTCTGTCCAATTGTGAGACTGCTTCACACAATATATCTACCGTGAATTCCACATTAGGGCCAAAATATGGGACCCCACAATACTTTTTGGCTTCACTTAGTTTCACGATAACCATAAGTCATGGTCTTTGGGAGGCTACAAGAGGAAGAAGGGGTGATGTGTCCCTCAATAGCCACAATCACCCACCTTTCCCGATGGGAAGCTCGATGGAAGGGTGAGGGTTATGTGATTAGGTCCATATTCTTTTACCCAGTACAGTAGATTCCATAAGATCTCTCTCCCCACCCCCCACCTGGCCGCTTCACCAAATAAAAGTTGCCAGTTAGGTTTTTATTTAGGATTTACTATGAGGTTTTTCCCATCCTTTCATGTTTATGATGGCTTCTTCCTCTCAGTTTCCACTGCCATGACATTCACCTAGAACGCTCTTGATGTTTCACTCTTGCAAACATTTTTGAAGCTAACCAATTAAAAACTGACTTGGGAAAATAATTATGTGGGGTGGTTGGAGCTGAGAGATAAAATGGGATTTGAAACTCACATTAGCTAATGCTTATTTTGTTACTACTATCAGCTACTTTCTGAGTGTTGTGTTTGCAGCTTCAGCTCCTCTACTTGTCATCCTAATTAAACCCAGCAGCATAAATAAAAAAAGATGTAAAAATGCAATGTGAACACACATCCAGAACGTTTGTAACATTTCATTGCTGTAATTTAATTGTTACTGAGGGTGCCCTGCCTATAAACAAAGAGACCTTGATTTCCTTGAATATAGGAGTCTTCAACCATTAAAACTGTTGGAATCTCATGCATGTGCAGAGGAAGAAAGATAGACAGACAGATATATATATATATATATATTTAAACACATACAAGGTGTGTCAATGATACCTCCCATTACATTGCTGAAAATAGAAATATGCTGCTTTTTTTAATTAAAAAAAAGATGCTTATGTCTAATTGACTGACCCATGCACTAAAAATTGTCTCAGAACCCAACTACTTGTACACTATAGAAAACTGAAATTAGTTGTCGTGGTCTAACAGATGATAAATGCAAGCAAGTCTTCAAAACAAGATTTTAATGTTTTTTAAAAAATCTCTGTCATTTAAAACATGGGATACACCTCTTAAAAGCACCCAGCAGCATTCATGCGTGAAACGAGGCAAGGCATAGATGAGATTGGGCTGTTCAAATCACCCTTTGCACATTCGAAGCAGTATCTGATTGAGGGGAGGAGGGACAATTTGCTGTAGACCTCCCCATTTGAGAGTCCATTGTATTCTCTTTTGTGTGTGTTGGGAGAGCAGTTCTGTGGTAGTGATTTATCATTATTGGGAAAGAAAACAGTACAGGCACTGGATGTGAGTGAGTTTTAATGCCACTACTTGCTTATGACAGAGGTGTTGAAAAGGAACCCATCACTTTGGCTGCGTGAACATTACCATTTATTCTGGCTCCGATGTGCTCCCACCAGTGTTGTTTGAAGAGGAGCACACAAAACATTAGCCACAATCCATATCTTTCTTGAGAAATACTGCTGTTTGATGCATTTCCTTGCTGTATTTGAAGAGTGCGTACATGCCCTTGGTCTCTTGCTTGGGTCTGTCAAACCTGCCATTTCCAGTTTCTGCATATTATTAATATTCATTTGTACTGTACAGTGGTGCCTCGCAAGACGAAAAGAATCCGTTCCGTGAGTCTCTTCATCTAGCGGTTTTTTCGTCTTTCGAAGCAAGCCCATTAGCGGATTAGCGCTATTAGCGGTTTAGCTGCTATTAGCGGCTATTAAAGGTTTAAGGGATTAGCGGATTAGCTGCTAAAAGGCTATTAGCAGTTTAGTGCCTTAGAAAAAGGGGGTGGGGAGCGGAAAAAAAACCCCAGGAATCGCAAGACATTTTCTTCTTGCGAAGCAAGCCCATAGAGAAATTTGTCCTGCAAAGCACCTCCAAAACAGAAAACCCTTTCGTCTAGCGGGTTTTCCGTCTTGCGAGGCATTCGTCTTGCGGGGCACCACTGTATTGGGTTTTGTGTATTTCTGAGAGGTGTGGGTGGTAATATCTCAGTGGCCCCTTGTGTGTTTGTGGTGGTTTTATGCGTGCTTCATCAATGAGAATTCAAAGGTATCATATGATCACATTAGCTAGTTTCAAGTCACACCTTTTCTGCTTAACACAAAGCAAAGTATCCTTGCACTAAGTGAGTCAAGCAAAAAAATCAGTCCCTTCTTTGGCCCCAGAACTCTTCAGCTTGTGGCTTTGGCTAAATGAACAACCAATGCAATATTTTATTGACACTTTCCTAGCTAGTTAGAGATAGGGATATGTCTCTCTCTTTCTTTCATAAAACTTTATAATGCTGTGAAAGCGAGAGTGCAGTACCCTGATTTTCAAGTGCATTTTTAAGGATTAGGCAGGGATTCAACCAAAAACCCTCAGCTCTGTTTGCAAATGCCCCTGCTCAGATGGTTCCGAGAGGAACTGAGGGGGGATAGCCTGCTTTGAGCAGCCCTTTCAACTCATGATCACGACTCTTCCTCAAAGTGATAGGGAGGAAATGAAGGAGGGCGAGCAGCTCCACCCTCTCAACATTAAGATGAATGTCTGGAAAGATTCACTGATGCCCTGGGGCAAGAAATAATACAAAGGAGTTACCGATATATGGTGAGGGAAGCCCTTCCCTTTTTTGAACACTAAGATCTTCATATATATATATATATATATATATATATATATATATATATATTTACACGGGAAGACACCCGAGGACACCAAAACCTGCATTCCTGTACCCGTGAAAATCTACGAAAGCAAATATATATATATATATATATATATATATATATAATTGTTCAGTAGCACCTTAGAGACCAACTAAGTTCGTTCTGGTTATAAGCT
The DNA here is from genome assembly GCF_965153285.1 of Podarcis tiliguerta. NCBI lineage: Eukaryota > Metazoa > Chordata > Lepidosauria > Squamata > Lacertidae > Podarcis > Podarcis tiliguerta. Next base: position 7,144,153 of record NC_139542.1, read on the forward strand.
TTCGTGTGCATGCACACTTCTTCAGAATGCACCTGAAAGCTTATACCCAGAACAATCTTAGTTGGTCTCTAAGGTGCTACTGGACAATTTTATTTTTTTTTTATATTTATTTTGACTGTGTCAGACCAACAGAGCAACCTACCTGAAACTAAGATCTTTGGTTAGCCAGCCATGTTTCTTGGTGTTAATGTCCAGAGAAAGAAGCCCTCCATGCCTACCCTGGACTCAGCATAGGACACACACCAGTGTCCTGTGCTGGCAACATTTCTAGCAGCTATCGATCCTGAAACTAATGGAGTGACCAATGCCATCTGCCATATGAGACTACAGCATCCAAGGATTGTGAACTGCTGTGAAACATTTTAGAGTTAAGATGTTTCGATGTTTGAATTTTCCCTTTTTACTATGAAGACTTCGTGTTGGCAGGCTCTGTATAAATACTGTAAGTAAGCAAGTATCTCCAGAGTCTAAAAGCTGCCTAAGCTTGACATTGCACATCTAGTTTGTGCAGCTCCTGGCAAGGTGATGAAATTCAACAGACACACTTCTGGGCTTATTCAGACCTCCCCGCTGTGCTCTTTCCAGGCAAAGGTCCACACTTTAAAGCTCTGTGTCCAAGAGGTTTTCCCCCTGTACTGGAGCTATGCCCACAAAACCCCGCTCTTTAGTGCTCAGTCGGAACAAACGTCAGTTCAGATTTTCCGTGAATTGCTGTTTCCTCTCATTCAACTTTACAGAGCGGGTTTTCACAGGAAAAGGAAAGAACAGAGGAAAGGTAGGTGTAGATATGCCCCATGCTGGCTTTCTACCAGATTTTTCCTCTGCTGGTTCTTTCCTGTCCTCTTTACCATGACTTTAGATACTGTGGCCATGGCTATGGTGCTTAACATTATGAGGCTATATTACTTTCCCATTTCCAAAAGTGAATTGTTTCATCAAATTAATCAGTGCCACTAATGAAGAGATGCAATACCAGTAAAATTGGGCAATTTCTAAATTGCAATTAACTTTCCCTGGTGACTGCACATCTCAGGGATAAGTAACCTGTCACCCACAACCTATATACTTAATTAAAGCACAGTTCGTTGATCCTGCTACATTAGTAGTTTTCAGTAGTTTTATTTAATTGACCACATCAGGAGTGCATGCTAATTGAGCCATCACATTTTAAAATATTTACAAGTATTCTAATAAAAAATAATTTGAAAATCCGATAGTTCCAAGGACCAGGCTCCAGCCTCTTTCTCTGCCCAGTGCAGTTGAGCATAAGGTGACTCAAAGCCCTGATCTGCCTTCACTCTTCTTCCCCCGCAGCCCTGATATTTCTCTAAGCCCTGCTCAGTTGTAACTGAATATAATGTCTGTTTGAGGGACAGAACAGTGATTGCACTGAATGGAGGCTGGAGAGTTAGGGAAACAGCACTGAGAAGCAGGTGCCACTGGCAGAATTTGACAGTTCCATCAATTTGGTTCAGTACAGGTAAAACAGGTTACATGGAGAAAATCCACTCTATGGTGCAGAGAACACTTTATTTAAATTTCAACTTGTACTTTCCTTATTCCAGAGTTGCTATGGAAATGTAAAAGGAGCTCCACCTCAGGGACCTTCTCTTTATTTCTTCTTTAAGCTACAACATGCAAAAACATATCAGGGAAATCTTCTAAAGGTTCACACCTTTATGACAGCTTTGAAACAGTTGCAACAATATTTCTTTACTCCTCCAGCACCAGCAAGCCAAACAGGATCTCTTATTGAACAATACATATGGATTTAAAATCCTTCTACAAAGTGCATTTTGAAGCAACACTATTAACAGTTAATATACTACATTTTAATATACATAAATATAAAATTCCATATGAACTAGTGTCTTTCACCAACAGCGGCTTCCAAAGCAGGATTGGATTTACTGGTCAGTGGGTGTGGGGAAGTCATATGCCTTAAAAAGTTGTGGGGAAGTAGCAAACTGGAACAGATTTCACGAGGCAGAATTACAGTGCAGTCCATACCATGTATTACCTACCTCCCAGGTAAGTGAGGTTCGGATCACATCCTTAGCCCCATTTCTGTTGAGTAGAAAGAATTCAATTCTAACCCCACGAAAGCCGAATCAGCAGAACATAATTTCCCAGGTGAAGGCTGGTTTTTTATGTGACAGACTGTGTAACACAACCCAATTTGCTATTTTTATGTGACAGAACAAACTGTGAAATATGTTGCTGTTTTATGGATTTGTACAACTTCAGTAGCAGCGTAGAAGGAATGTCAAACTTAAAATAAAAGCAGCAGTAATGGTCTTGCGTTCTGTAACACTCCCACCTTTTTCTTCTTGTTTTGCAGAGTAACAGAGCGCAGTATTCTTTAAAATAACTTGTAATGTATAGCATGGAGGAGAGTATCTGCCCTAGCTTCTCATAGCTAGTTATCTACTGCTTGTGGCCACATCATGTTCTTCCCACATAGAACATCTAAGTATATTTTCTGTGCAAGCTTTTTTACTTAACACTTATCATGTCTGCACCACCCTTAAAACACTTATTAAAAATCAAGTTAAATGGGCCTAATTCTTTCAGATAGTGGCATTATTTCTTTGCTTTGGGAGGGTTGTTAATGTGATGCAGAACCAGATTGTCGCATTCTACATAGCTTGTATCATAGCAACCTTGCACAGAAGCTACATGACAGGATCATGTTAAAAGATTTACAAGGAACTTTTCTTTTTTCATTATGAACCGGGGGGAACCATCCATCTTTTGACAGTTAGGCTTAAAGGAGAAGTGACTCTGCTTCTATTAATAATACATCTCATTATTTCCAGTAGAACTGGGGGAATTTGCCATTGGGAATGATCCTGATAGCATCTTTCCATGTCTTGAGAAGCAGCCTTCCTTTTCAGATGGGGTCCTTCAATTTTGTAATGTTGCCTTTGCCGGTGTGGTGTAGTGGTTAGAATGAGCTGGCTGAGGTTATATTGGGCATGTTGTGTTGGAGGAACCCAGAATAGTGGTTATGGGTGACTTCAACATCCACATTGAAGATGCTTCAGGTCCAGCTTAGGAGTTCATGGTCTCCATTGCAACCATGAGCCTGTCTCAAATAATCATCAGTCCAACCCACAGACCAGGACATACCCTTCATTTAGCCCTTGATCTAACAACTACCTTGGCTTGAGTGGCAGTCTACCATTGCCATTTTAAAGATCTTTCACACTGTCCTCTCGCTCAGAAAGGTTACGGTTCCAGGAGCATTTTGGGGGCTGCAGTTCTGAGTTGAGCAGAACTTCTATGTAAATATTGCTAGAATTGGGCACTGTGGCTTATATTGCTTTTCTTTGCGGGTCTGCGACTAGAAGTATTTCTAACCTGCATGTAATATATCAACACAATACTATGCCTCAATCCATTTCTAATGTATGTTTAGGCGGTACTGCTATGCTGTAGCTGTGAGGTACAATGCAAGCAGTAGGGAGGTGAGAGAATTATCTACCAGAAACACAGAGCTGAAGAGAGTTACTTTTAGCCTGCTGGAAGGTCCATGGGGGATCCTGTCTAATGTACAAAAGGCAAGAATTCAATATGAAAAGTGATGTGAGGAAAATGCAGCTGCAAATTGCTGTGGTAGCATTTGTCCTTTCCCTTTCCCTCTTTCCCCTGTTATCTTGCATATGGCAGCTGTGTAAAATATGCAAGGAGAGGTAATGTGTTATTGATTCAGTGCATACACACACACACATACACATTATTGACATGCATCCTTTGCTATAAAGCAAGCAGTGGGAGAATTCACATGGAAGAAGCACTGTATTCTATCCTCCCCTCCAAAAATGCCCTTCAAATGTGGGTTTATTCGGTAAAGTCAAAATTAGTTAAGTGATCATGCATAAAAACAAAAATTTTGTGTTTTTGTTCAGCTCTTTCCTGTAAAGGGGTGGAGCAGCTTAGGAAAATTGTTTGCTCTATATTTATTGCAGAACTTATGAACAGTAATGCAATCATCAAAGGCCCCTGTCTTGCGAGGGAGACAACTAGCTGAAGCATCTCAAACAGATAACGCTCAGCTTTTTGGGGGGAAAACTTCAAAGAAAGAAGCTCCATAAGCATCATGGGCAGAGGTTCGCATTACCAAATTTTATGAAGAATTTGACTCACATTTGAATGCCTGTAGTTAAGCACACAAACTGTCACTATTTTGTAGGTGAGAATCAGACACGTACCAGAACTTCAGGTTTGTGGAAATAATAATAATAATAATAATAATAATAATAATAATAATAATAATAATAATAATAATATCTTTATTGTCATTGCCCCCTTCGGGGACAACGAAATTACTTGACTGCTCCATAGAAACACTAATTAAACAATACAGTATAATACAGCAAGGGAGATTAGATGACTTTCAAAGTCCGGGCTTCCCATTCAGGGCCGAGATCGCTCTGGAGAAGAAGCTGTTCTTAAGACGGCTCATTCTTGTCTTCATCGTCCTGTATCTCCGTCCCGACGGCAAAAGCTCAAAGAGACAGTGACCAGGATGCGATGGATCTTTTACTATTTCCAGTGCCTTCCTATGGCACCTTGTGGCATAAATCTGCTCTAAGGTGGAGAGTGGACAGCCAACAATGCTCTCTGCTGCCTTAACAACCCTGCACAACCCCATCCTGTCCTGGGTAGTACAGCTTCCGTACCACACACATAAGCCATAAGTGAGCACACTCTCAATGGCAATTAAAATGAATTAAAGCGCTCTGTACAAGAAATGTGCTTCTTTCTTTCTTTCTTTCTTTCTTTCTTTCTTTCTTTCTTTTTTAAAAAGATGACTCTTTGTTGTTCCAATTAGCAGAGAAACTGTCTGGAAAATAGCTTGAAAAGTATGGGATAAACTAATGATTCATGGGAGCTGTGTAAATACCCTGCAAAAAATTCAGGATGAATGCTGGTTGTCACATAACCACCCCATAACAAAATCAGAATGAATGCTCAATAGCAACTGGATATAGTCTTTGTGACTTAATATGGACACTGGTACCAGAGCCTGTAAGAAACCCAGATGCCAACTATGATGCCACATACACCCAGCCAGCACCATCACTGGACCCAGTAACATCAAACATACCATCTCAGGACTATTTAATTGCTCATCTTCTAACATTGTGTTTGCGATCAAATGCCAACAGTGCCCTTTAGCTCTCTATATTGGACAAACAAGCCAAACCCTACGCTAAAGGATAAATGGACATAAATCTGACATCAGGAATCACAAGACAGAGAAACCAGTAGGAGAACACTTCAGTCTCAGGACATTCTATACAAGATCTCAAAGTAGCTGTCATATTATAAAAGAATTTCAGAAATAGACTGGAAAGAGAAGTTGCTGAATTACAACTTATTACCAAACTTTAAACCATGGTGAGACCTGGATTCTTATCTCATTATACATGATAAAGCTATTTTTGGCCATCTCATCCCTTGGTTTTTCCTGTAAGACCAATTGCAGTCATTAACAGTCGTCAACAGGTCTACCACACCTATCAGCCAATCACCCATTCCCACCACCCTTCTGAGTAATACCCCTCCTCACCCTCTCACTATATATAAGGTTCTGGTGACTTCTGTTTCAGTGTCTCTGAAGAAATGTGCATGCACATGAAAGCTCGTACCAAGAACAAACTTAGTTGGTCTCTATGGTGCTACTGTACATTATATATATATATATATTTCTACTGTGAAAAAAACAGATCATCTGGAGGAGTTGGCTGGTGCTTTGCCACTGTGAGAACAGGCTGGGATAGTTGTGGCCTGTTGCAGAGTAGGTTTTGTCTCAGCGTGTTGAAGGCGGTCATGGCTATAAACTTAAAACTGGATTTAGTAACAGTACAGGTAACTCACAACTTACACACTTGTTACTTCTACAATTTCAACTTTACATCCTAATTGTGTCCAACAGTTAGTTTTCCATCTCAAGGCCAGAATGTTATGCTGTCAGTGCTATAAATTTTTTGTCAAACTCATTCAGAACTTCCACATTGATCAACGTGTTCAAGTGGCAACAATCATCCACATCCAGGTGTTCTTGTAATTGAATGAAATGCTAATGAACAAAATTAGTCTCCCTGCATACACATTTACTTGTAATATTTCCCCAAATGTAGGGTCCCCCCCCCCCCCCACAATCCATGTGGTGATCACCTATAATAAGTCCTGCAGTATGAAAGGGAATACAATTGATATGCCATCAAATTGTTCCTGACAGAGAGATTTTAAAAGCTTTTAGAGTGGCTATAAAAAAGGAAGTTTTTTCTTCATAGAGTCCACTTAGCTCATCTATCTGCATTAAATATCAAACAGTTACACTGAGCAGATATGACATTTTAAATAAGAGTAAGTGCTGCTTAACTTTATAATTCCATGAACATCTTCTTGTTTCATCATTCTGAGCTATTTTTTGAAAAAGAAGTTTGGTGATTGGTTTGATTTTCTTTTTTCCTTCTTTCACTTTTTTTGTGAGTTGCCATATTGGCAAATCCGAGCCATCTATTTTCACTTAATTCTTTTGATATAATATTTATCAAGGACAAAGACTCCTTCGTGCAAACTCAACTCAACCTTTAGTATTGAATGGATTTCAGTTTTAGGGATGGGTCAACCCAGTACTATTTTTCTAGAAAAATTGGTGCCAGAACTCACCATGAACACCTCCCTTGTTCTCTTAGAATGACAATGGCGCCCACCAGAGAGTTGCCAGAACTAAGTTCTGGCCAAGTTCTAGCTGAAAAAAAGCCCTGGATCAACCTGGAAATAAATTAAGGAGACTTCAGATGGATCAAATGAACATCAACATCATTTCAAGAGAGGCTTGTGCTTGAATGGGCTGCTTTAAAGGCGACTTAGGTGCCACCCATCCAACTACAGGGTTCCGCCAGTCCCTGGTGGTGGTGAGGAGAGAAGAAGGTTACCTTGGGGGGCATGGAGACTAGCAAGGAGAAGCAGCCCTGGTGGCTCATCCAACCCCCATTTGTTATGTTCCGATCTAAAGGAGATGCTTGCAGTGTCCTGATACTAAAGCTTTTCCTTCCACCTGGGATTATGGGGGTTGAACTATAACTCCATTCATAGCTGAAAATTCCTGTGGCTGGCGAAGATAGGTGTTGTATTCCAGATCCCATGTGGAATGTGACACCTGAAATATCAAAACATAGGAAGTACCTTCTCTTGGTTTAAAACAGCAACAACTCACTAAGGAATTGCAGATGTCCAATTGGCTTTTAATCATTGAAAGAAGAGCCATCGTGCTGATAGAGTTTCCACTTTCTACTCTGTATTCATCTCTGGGGAACTTTATCATCATCATCATCATCATCATCATCATTATTATTATTATTAACATTTGTATACTACCCTTCATCTGCAAATCTAAGAGCAGTTCACAACATTAAAAAAATGACAGCTGGAGGATGCACAAGCAAATTAAGAGTGAGTTGCCTGCCCATTCAAGATGAGCTATGGTGTCTGGTCTGATTCTGTTCCCAGAAATCTAGCAGGAATGCACTGCTTTGATGTGGATGTGCCTACACGTAAGTGGGTACCTACACTTCTCTTGGCAGATTCTTCTGCTCTGAAGATCTTCAAACCACAGCAATTTTTTCTTGTCTTCCAAAGGATGGTGTCCCCAGGTAGTTGCTAATTGTTGGTATAATTCACACTGAACACTTTTCAAAATGCACAAGCTGCTTGAAGGCACACATGCCACATTTACATGATGGAGCAATTCAATGCAATCATCCGGTCAAATGTCCCTGCGTAAACCAGCTAGCTGTAAGTCTGCAATGGTCCACGCATATTTATGGGGAAGCAAGGAACACTATCCCAGCACAGTTTTTGCACCAGCTAACCTTAATAATTGTTTCATGGATAACATTGTTCAGATGGTCTTTATAGTCCATCTGAGAAGTCATTCTGTGATCTCCCTCAGACAGAGGAAGGGGTGAAAGGTAGCGCATATACGTAAGACAAAAACAGCAACTTAGAGGTAGGGTCACGTATGGCTGAGCACTATCCTGAGCCATTTGGGATGGGTCGGCTATAAATATAATCAGAATGCATTTGCTTAGCTTACTGGGTAGATTTCCCTAACACGTTCAGATGTTTCCAGTAATGCTTCCTTTTGTTTTCTTAGCAGCTGAGGTTGGACAGAGGAATTAGGGAGATATTCTCGAGCTTAAAGTTCTAATCAACCAGAAAACCTCTTTATCCTCTATTCCTCTTTCCCCTTTTATCTTTGCAATCATTGAGAAAACACAGTCCTGAATAATAATTTATATTGATTTGTCTTATGTTTCTCTTTTCAACATTTCCCAGAAATTGAACATGATATTCCTTTGTGTACCAGAAGATGAAAAGATACTCTCTTTGCATTTATCCATTTAAAGGTTAACAGGCTAATCCATTAAACCATTGAAAATAACACCCTTGCGTGTATTAGTTTACAAAATAAAATAAAATGAGACTCAAGGTATTGTGGGAAATGGCTCTTCCACTTCCTCCAACTAGAGAATAAGTTACAGAGACAAAAAAAATAATAATCTTCCAATGAATAGAGTTTCTGTGGACATGTTTTAATACACTTAAACACTGATGGGCTGAGATTAGTGAGTCTGTTGTCATCTTTTTCCTACCATTCAGAATCTAGTTGTATGAAGGAAAGTCATGTTTAAGTGCAAAACTAGTTTCAAAAGTTGCAAGGAAGAGGTCATTTCAGTGACCCGTTGCACTTAGAAGGGGTATGTGTGTGAAAAATGATCATTGACCACTCAAAGCATGAGGTTTGTTCTCCTGTGCAATGCCTCAGCTGGAAAGATTCCTTTAAGGGAAGAAAAGAAGTAGTGGTAAACATTTTGTTCTCTTTTGATTTGCCAGACACCCTGGTGATTCTCTCACTTTTTGCGAAACCACACATACTTTTCCGCTTCACCCAATGTAGCACTTATCAGAATGTTTCATTTTCTTCATCCAAGGTAATGCAAAGTATAAATGTGTGACTTGCATATGCTAAAATTCTTACAGGTCACCTGCCAGCCTTCCTTAATATCTTCCTGAAACCCAGGTACCTCTCTCATTTGGGTTATGCTGGGCCCTTTGATAAATATATCAAAACAAAGAAATGGACCTTTATTTCTTTCCTGCTGTGCTGAATGTCTTTTGAAGAAATCAGGATTCTCCACTACATTTAAAGAAGCCCACATATCTATAAAATAGTGTTCTTTGCTTTGTTCCCTTTGAGGAACATCGCTGGCACAGGTCTTGGGTGAAAGGGATTCACATAACCCTTGGTTCTTTGATGTGGCTTGGAGATGTTATAAAAACCCTAGTTTTTATTATTAAGTTTTAGTCTACAGACTGTAAACATCACACATGGTCAGAACAGATTCTAACAACTGGTAACACAGCTTGAGCTATCAAGGCAAAAAAAGACACTTCCCCAAAACCACAAGAGCAGAAGAATATGTGATAAAGCAAACAATGGAACTCATTGGAAGAACGACAGACAGACTTGTTTCAGCTCAGTACCTCCAACCTGAAGAAGCCTGTGTTGCTCCTTAAATCATTTTCTTCCTTGTATCCAATTGCAATGGCAGCTACCAGCTGCAAAAATCTATCACTTATCATTTTTATCATTTATTGAATTTGTTAGTTGCTTTAACTTCCCCAGAGCAACCCAAAGTGACCAACCAAACAGATGGATACCCCCCCCATAAATACATTAAAACCAAGAGTTGAAATGTGTGTGTATATAACACATCACTTTTCTAAGGCCACACATAGTTAAATGCCAAAGGCTTAGTTACCAAGGCATGTTTTTGCCTGACGCCTTAAGATATATAATGATGGTGCAAGGCAAGCCACCACAAAAAATGCCCTTTCTTAGGTTGGTACCCTCCAGACCTCTTGTAGAGGGTGGCACACAAAGAAGGGCCTCAGGTGATGACTACAGGGTCTGGGTTTGTTCCTATGGCTCTATGTCAGGGGTAGGCAACCTAAGGCCCGGGGGCTGGATGCGGCCCAAGCACCTTCTCAATCCAGCCTGTGGACAGTCCGGGAACCAGCATGTTTTTACATGAGTAGAATGTGTCCTTTTATTTAAAATGCATCGCTGGGTTATTTGTGGGGCCTGCCTGGTGTTTTTTACATGAGTAGAATGTGTGCTTTTATTTACAATGCATCTCTGGGTTATTTGTGGGGCATAGGAATTTGTTCATATTTTCCCCAAAAAATATAGTCTGGCCCCCCCACGTGGTCTGAGGGACAGTGGACAGGCCCACGGCTGAAAAAGGTTGCTGACCCCTGCTTTATGTGACCAGTTTATGCAACAGAAGAAAAGAGTTTATAGTGCCCATGCTATATGTTTGACTGGTCTCTAATCAGAGGAAAGCTGGCAGGAATTTGTATGATAAGTTAAGTGTGATGTGAGTGAATATTTAAAATTTACTCTTTCCCACACCCCCACTTGAACAACCCAGAATGTACTAAATGAATGAATGCTCGAGCAACTGCGTTGCTAATGAATGATCACAGGGAGTTGCTGCATGAGGATTGACTGCTTTCTGCACCGCTCCTTGCATAATACTTTATGTGAATGAGGCTAAATGACAGCCGTGGTGCAGCACCACCAGCAGCCACTGTGGTTCTTTTATGTGAGGCTAGGAAAGCTCAACTCAGGCTGTGGTCAAGTCTATTTTTGGATGAAATTTCCAGAGCAACTAGACAGCTCTGTTGAATTTAATTAGCAATCGCAGGATTTTAGATGTCAGCGTGCTCCGCTATCTTTAAACTAAGTGCACGCTCTATCAGGCTCTCTCCTTGTTCATTATAAATGGGCCGCTCATCCTTTTAAAAAGCATACATGATCTTCCTCTTAATTTTTAAACAGTGAAAGATTGGAGGGGGCAGGGGAGAGACCCAGAGGGGACAACATTTTCTGTAAGTGACAAGCCTTTACCAAGCTTCTTGGCTCATCCTCTTTCTCCACTAAAACTGCAGTTTTCCTGATGCAGGCTGGCAGTTCCAGTGGGATCTCTGCATCCTTTCTTAAGTATAGCCTGAGATTTGGGGATTGCAGAAGTGTGGAAGTGACTTGCATTCCTGATTCTCCGCTTCTCTTTAACATCAGAAGCAGGGCTCAACAGAGCTCACCAACAGGGAGATACCTGAACTGCAGTAAACATCAATTTCACACATCTCCCTGCTTCTGCTTCTTTCCTTTCCTCCCCCTAGTAAGGTGGCATGTGTATGTCCTTGAGAAAGGAGCCTTTCGTGTATGCTGATGGTGTGTGAGGGAAGAGACTTTAAAGATCACGGTTTCCCAGGTTTTGTTAGGCAAGCTTCCAGGCTACCTGTCTGAGCCATTGGCTGTGTTCACACCATACATTTAAAGCAACAGGAGGAAAAGATCCCTGGATTGGACTAGATGACCCTTGTTCCTTCCAACTCTACAATTCCATGATTCTAAATGTGTGATGTGTTGGCAGCCTAAGACTTAGTGACTGTTTTCTGGGAAATCCTTAAGCCAAGTTAGTTGAGTGAAGAAGAAGTGGAGGAGGAGGAGTTTGGACTTGATATCCTGCCTTTCACTCCCCTTACGGTGTCTCAAAGTGGCTAACAATCTCCTTTTCTTCCCTCCCCCACAACAAACACTCTGTGAGGTGAGTGAGGCTGAGAGACTTCAGAGAAGTGTGACTGGCCCAAGGTCACCAAGCAGCTGCATGTGGAGGAGCGGGGAAGCAAACCCGGTTCACCAGATTATGAGTCCATTGCTCTTAAGCACTACACCATGCTGGCTCTCTGTGAACACATGCAAATCAGCCGCCTTCTTTGTATTTGGAGTTCTTAAGGAGAAAACAAGCATCTTCTGTTCCACAGACAGCAAAGGGGATGGATGTCCATACATTAGCTTGTTCGGCTGAGATGTTCCCGAACCTTCTGTTCATTCGTAATGCCATTTCCTATGGCTCCCTTGAAATATTGGCTGGAAAGGAGGAACTGAACATCTCTCCATACTATCAATATTGTTTTAGAATTTTACGGGAGCAAAAGTTGAACCAATAGAAGCAATTCAGATTCTAATATTTAACTTTTTTAAAACAAACAAACAACATGGGAACAAACTGCATTCTAGTGTAGGATCTGTAGTAGGCACTAATTTGGAGTGAAAGATAAAAAATAAAATTGAAGTGGAAAATCCACATCACGCTCACCCCCACAACCCATATTTTTATGGAAAAAATGATTTGTGCTTTATCTCTGGAAGTAATTATATGCTGGAAATTCAGAACACTGCAGGGCAGAGGAGGGTTGGGCTCCTTACCGGGGGGGGGGGGGGGAGATACCATGGGGAAATTTATCGCTAAATTTCTGCTCATTGCAAGGTTTTAAAAAGCTGTTAGTGTTTGCATGTGTGTGAAATGTGGAGGGGGATTGAGAGAGAGAAGATAATTGCTATGTCATTTGACTTGCTTTTAATGTTTATAGAATTCATTCAAATTACTTCAGCCAACATAACCAAATATCTGAATTACTTATCCACTTGGGAAAGTTTAAAAAACAACAACAACAAACAGACAGACAAACAAATGTGTAAATTGCCAGACCTGAGAACTGTTTTCATGAGAACTACAACTGAATTGTAAATGCTATGAGGAATAAAATTTCTGCTAGATTGAACAATGAGTTGAAAGAGAAAGGGGTTTGTTTAAGGTTAGTGTGAAAAAAGAATATGTGCTGGTGGGGAGAACCGATGTGATATTTTCGGAGGGAAGATCAATTTCCCTAAATTGTTAACTAGCACTTATCACATTTAGTTTATTGGCATTTTTTAAAGCATATCATATTAGTGTTACATGCTTTTAATAAAAATCGGTTGTTTTTTCCAACCCTTCTAATAGCCAAAAGTAGTTGAACTTAACTATTTGATTGGGAGGGGGGTTCAATAAAGAGCACTTAAATTTGATTTGTCTTATTCAAACAAATCCAAAGCGTTAGTTAGTTGGACGTTCATTTTTTATTGGAATACTTAGAAATACTTTAAGACGTGCCGACTCAATAGCATATTGTTACCCACCATCCCTATCTCCAAGCAGTGTGAAATGCTTATGTAGGGTTTGTGTTTCCTTTGAAAATTAGGCACAGCAGAGATTGTTGTGTCTTTAAGATATATGGTTTCATATACACATATATACAACCTGAGCCTACAGTGGAAGGATTTCCAGCATTCACATCTCAATATGAACCCTGCCCCCACTCTCTTAGGAGCGGTAAGCTTAGATCTACAAACAGAGGAACCAACCATGCTGCCTGTCTCTTTCTTACAACCTGCTCCAGCAAGTCCATATGGCTTCTGCCCCCCTTGTTCTTCTTCCCAGAAAACCTTTACCAAACCGTAATTCCCCTTCCGCTTACATCATCGCCCACTGTAACCCTGACAACCTCTCCCTCTGTGCCTGGCAGAGTCTTCTGACTTGTGGACGGATTCTAGTGATGGGTTACTGATAGGTCATTCCTGTCTTTCTTAATGGCTTATCCTGAACCAGCTATCAAGCTGGGCTGACTTGTTATCCTAAACTCAACCCAGCAGTGTTTGGCATAGTTTTAATCAAACCTTGATTCATCTTAACTTTTACTAATTCCAGGAATTGTGGGTGCACCCGCAACTCTGGGGCCCAAACACATAACAACATTCTTCCCATTTAGATTTTAACACCCTGATCATTAATATTAACTCACCGAATCCACTGAGCTGAATTTTGCTTATTTCCAATAAGTGGGTTTGGGTTTGCAGGGCAAGGAGTGACTCTGATCTTCTGTTGCTCCCTTTTTCACTTGTGCATAATGACTTGCTACCATAGCTTCCAGTTTTTGTTTTTGTCTTGTTTTTGGGCAAACCATGGTTTACATGTGAATATTACAAACCAGTTTGGCAAGAGACTAGAAGTCATTTAGGAGAGGGGACACATGAGCCTGCGACTTGTTTCGCCCTGTTCACGTTGCATTAAATTATAATTTGGCAATACATGTGAATACAGCCTAAGCCTCGTAGAATGGGCCGTGGCAAATATTTCACCCAAAGAAATATAACACAAACAACTCTGGGAAAACAAGTAGTGACAATGTAAAGTCCCAAATACAATGAAAAAATCTAATACTGCTTTAAGGCTGTTGTTTAATACTTTAGAAATTAAGGTTAGCTTCTGCTATGTCTAAAAGCAGATGATTAATGGACTAGTTTATTTGTTTTATTTTTGTTTGAAGTTAAGGTGACATAACTGTCAGCATGAGTAGACAAGCAAATGCTTGTCTCATGTAGTGATACATCATGTCAATCAATAGCATTATATTTAGCAGAGCTGCTGCTACTCTTTCTTCCCTTCAGCCAACATTTTGGTTGAAAGTTGAGAGCTTTAACTTTTTTTAAAAACCAGACTATATCAGAAACCATTTTACCCATTTGGTCCAGCATCCTGTCCTCACAGGGACAACCATATCCCCACCAGAAGCCCACAAGAAGGACATTAGCACAACAGTACTTGACGCACTTGTGGTTTCCAACAAGTCATACTGAGAGGCATATGTCAGTGGAGGAAGAACATAGTTGTTGTGGCTAGTCTTCATTGATAGCCATATTCTTTGTGAAGTTCTATAATTCTCCCTTAAAATTAACTGAGTTAGTGGCCCTTACTAATTCTTGTGGGAGTGATTTCTCATCTCTACCTCTTGTAAGAATAGCCCTGCTAGATTAGGCCAAAGACTTATCGGTTCCAGCATTGTGTTCTCATGGTGGCCAACCTATGGGAATCCCACGAGCAGGACCTGAGGGCAACAGCACTCCTTTTCTATTAATTTAGTCTCATGGTTTTTCATTTTCTCTTCTGTGAATCAAACAACACAGTCCCTTGAGTTTGTACAGCTCATGGAAACTATGTGAGGTGCTGTGATGTGAGGAGCAGGCTTGCCCTCAAGCACTGAATTTTGCCCAGTTTGCCAGCTTTTACTCAGATTCCATTATTCATCTAAATTTTATTAAGGAATATATATAGCTAACAGAGGTAACAATGGGTGTATATAACAATCAAAAGTAACAAAATTGTTCTCATTCTTATTTCAAACTATGACATGAAAATGCTGACCTGCTAATGCTATGCCCATGGATTATAACTCCTCTGGGATATCACTGATTCTTGCTAAGGGTGCTGTGCAAAGAAGCTCTCTAATTATTATCCAGCAGATGTCTGGCACTAGTATGTGCTTTGGTATATGTAATAAAGTTCTCCTTAGAAGGACTCCAGTGATGTTTGCCTCGTACTAACTGTAGTTGGTATCTCAGTTTTTCAACTGCTGCAGTATACCATAGATTCCTATACTAGTTATTCACATTTAAGCTTAGAAGAATTTCCCAAATTTTGTGCAATAGCCAGATGGGTTGCTGCAGCCATGTTAATGCCAGATCTTTTAAGCACTATACCAGTATTTTCCTTTTAAACGTTATGGGACGTTTGCATATATTCTGCTCCTTAACGTCTATCATTTCTGCTAATGCACCATCTCAAAAAGATGTTACCACTGGACAGTTCCACCAAAGGTGGAGATAAGATCCTTTTTGTTTACAGCCCCTCCGGCATTTCTGTCACTGACTACTTGCTGTGTGCACAAGTTTAATTGGTGTGTAGTGCCATCTATCAACTATCTTAAAAGAATTTTATCTTGTGTGTGAAGAGATGGATTTATGCTGGCATATAACATTCCATCGCATGTCACCATGTTGACTTAAGTCTCATTTGTGTTCTTGTAGATTTTGTGATTAATAATATATACCTACAGAGGGACACACGTATTTCAAACCAGGTCTTTTAAGTTCCCACTTTGCTTCCAACATTACCAAATCAAATATTGTAACAGGTGCCTAGCATGGCTTCTCAGCTAGCATGAATGATGATGATGATGATGATGATGATGATGATGATGATTTCAAAAGCTACTCTATAGAGTTTGTAGAACCAGATATGAGATAAATATGAGAAATGAGCCCATTCCTGCCTTTCATATTTTTAGGCAATGAAGGACATAACAACTACAACTGAAAATAAGAGTGGTAGCCATAGAGGCAAAAAGAGTCATATTCTTTCTTCTACTTGAAAATTGTTGATCTCTATGCCACTACCCTATGAACCCCACCCCCACTTCCACCACCCAAATAAATCTCAGAGATACATTTTCTTTTACTCAGCAATTTACATGGATATCAAATTAATATGCTGTGGTAGGCAACATGTGAGTCTTTTGCAGCTTTAAGAAGAGATATTTCTCATGTAATTTCCTTGATGTTCCTCATCTCACAAATTCTCATCTGGAGGGAAAGCACTATACAAGCCCCAGAACCATTACTCTGTTTGATTTGTTCAGCCAAGTACTGGTTCTATGCTTTCAGCTTGAAAATAAGGACCGAAGAACAAATTTCACACTTAAAATGAATGTATTAATGATGGTGAAAGTGAAGAGCATGAGAGGTTCTTAGACTAACATGAATCAATGGGGAGGGGGGAGTGTACTGAGATAATATAAAATGTAAATTGCTGAATATTGCAATTATCAGGGTCAAAGTAGCTATAGATTAGCATTTAAATAATATTCTGAATTAATGTTTACTTAGCATTTTGCTGACTTAAATAAGTGAGTGGGTGGCTATTAATACTGGAGGGCATGAAACTTGCTGAAGAACAAGATATGCTCAGCTTCTAATGCTTTCCCACAATATCAGAAAGGCTGGTAGCATGATGTTTTTCTCCCCTGTAAAGCTCCAGAAAATTCCTCTAATTTATAACTTAAATGTAGGGACTCTGAAAATAAAAGGAATATGATGCTGAAAAATTGTTCTTAGATTGCAATAAGACTGACCAAATAACAATTTATTATATTAACCTCCCTCTCTAACAAACTGCTGTGCGTGTGTTCAAAATGTGGTTCACAAATCAACTTCCTTCTGCACATGTCCATATTTAATACAAGAAATTGATTGGGGGAAAATGATTTTCTTTTTAAAATTAACTGATGCAAGATTACAGCTATGTGCTGTGTAAAAATCAAATGCCTCTCATTTATGCAATCAATACAGGCACTTGTGTCCCACCTTGATAGCTGGGAACCCTGCAGGCACCCTGTGGAGAGAGAGCAAATGCAGAGTATTTGAAGTCCACTCATATTCCTTCTGGAGCCTCCGAGTCTCTGCCTCCCGGAAAAAAAAAAAAAAGTATTAGTGAGGAAATGTAGAACATAATACATTGATATATGGAACATGGCAAGCACAGATGTGTTTAAATACTTTTAAGTGCATTTCAATATACCTTCCCCGCCCCTCAGAAAATAAGCAGGGAGTCAATGTCCCCAGTCATTTAACACAGCTGACTTTTTAGCGTTTAGAATTGTTAAAAAATTATGCCTCTTAGTTTTGCAGGTCTTTCTCAGTTGTCTGGAATTGTATTTGCTTTTCTAAACTTAGCATAATTGTAGCTGTTCTGTGCCCCTCTCCTGTGTAAAACACAACTGGATATATGAACCTCACTTTTGAATGCTCTAATCCAGTGACTCCCTCTCCCGCCCCAGACCACTTGAAAATTGTTGAGGGTCTTGCCAGACCCCATAATGATCCCCCCACTTGCCTGTTGTAGCAATTGCAATGTGTTGTGATAGATGCTGAATGATTTTTAATCACATTTTTATTGTCAAATAAAAAATATCGCAAATTGTTTTAAAGAAAACAAACAAAAATACAATTAAAGCACAATCTTATTGTGCTGTGTCCTATTCATGGTGGCTGCTCTTGCTGTTCTTCACGGAAACACCTCAGATCACCTGACTGAAGTGTGTGGACCATTAGTGGCCCACAGACCACAGGTTGGGAACCCCTGCCTATTTCTCATCTATCTGATTTGAAGACCTCCCACCACCACCCTAAGCGGCGTCATCACCCACAAACTTTTCCTGAAGAAAAATGTTCAGCACAAATTGGCTGGGACTTGAGGGCTCAATGCATGCGTAAAATCGCTTGCTTTTTCCCATTTTTTACCCCATTGCTGCCCAGAGATAGTGGCAACAATCCTCTTGGTGGCTGTAGGCTGGTAGACATATTCCCCACTCCTCCGTCTGTGCAATGTTAGCAGGATGGGGGCAGGGGTGTGTGCTTTTGGAAGGTAAGAGTGGATCCTGAGAAGATTGCTGCTGCACCCACCACAAGGGAAAGCTCAACCCAGCCTGAGATGAGAAATCACACACATACACGCTCCCAGAAAATTACTGAATGATGGCGAGCATTTCAGTTCTGCAATAGATCCAATACCAGAAATGAGATAAAAGTACTCTGAGAGAGCAGCTGAAGAGAGGGTTCAACTTACTTGCCGATGGGCTTCTTAAGCTTTAAATTTGACCTCCCCCGTCCCCTCACTGGGCCCTATTGGTAATGGTAGGATTAGCAAATGAGAGACTAAAACCGATCTATTTGAGTAACCTAGAATGATTTATTATTATTATTTGAAACTGTTGTGCTCCTTGGCTCCAGTACAGCTAAAATTAGCTTTTGGGAGTGATCACTGGGTTTGCACAACACAGGAAGGAAGATCCCACTGGCATACCCACAAAGGAAATGGCTTATTTTGTGCTGTCAAAAGGGTGCCATTAGAATGCTGAAATTAATAAGGCAACTTTGACTAGTTTATTATTTTGTATTTTTGACACCCTGTTCCAAAGGCTCAAGGCAGCTGGGAATAGTCTCATATCCACAAAAGTACTGCTAGAACAATCTCCTTGATTATCTTCTGGCCAGCAAATGTCTGCCTGAATGATGCTCAAACCTTGGTTTAGCTCAGTGTGGTAAGGCAGTAAAAAGAAAAGGACTGGGGAGGAGCAAGGTGGCTGCGAGCTTGAGCTTCTCTCCAGGAGTCAACATGTTCTTGTGGCACCAGTAAGTGTGACCAGCAGCAACATCCTTCCAGATCAAAAGGAAGTTGGCAGACGTCTCTGCTAGAGGCTGGCTGCAACATTGCCCCCTCTCCACCATTCTCAAGACGGGGGAAATTGATAACATTCCTCTGCTCTCTGTGCCCCAGCAACTTTGCCCTGACAATAACCCTTATCCAGTGCCAGATTTATGTATAAGCTGTAGCTTAGGGCCCCACTCTCTTGGGCCCCCCAAAAAAAGTTAAAGAAAAAAAAAACCCTAGGTGTAATACCTTCATACAGTAACAGTGTTTTGTGTTGTGTAGGCTCCTATGATGTTAGTGATGGGCCATGCCTGCTAGCGCTAGCCTGCTCCCTAAAATATCACTGGTTTGCTCATTTCCAAATATAGGGTGCCTACATTCTGCATGTGCAAATGGCTTTAGATACCTATTAGGTCCACAAATTACCATATAGCAAATATTCAACACAAAAAATAGTGACAATTTGTTGTTGACAAAGGACAGTTGGACACATAAAGAGCCCCATTACCTTCAGTAGCTTAGGGCCTCATCACACCTAAATCCGGCCCTGCCCTTATCCACAGTGGGATATTTATCCAGGATATTATTCCGCAGAAAACCTGAATTGTCATTTGTTCTGACTCAGTGGGTTTTCATGGGGAAAGGACTGTGTCAAACAAACAAAGAAACAAACCATGGACATGACTCTTTAAAGCACAGACCACTGCCCAGAAAGCACAAGGGCTGTGTTAATCCAATCTGATAGTCTTCAAGGTTCAGCAAGTAATTTTTCTTCCTTGCCGAAACATCAGAATACCAAATGTCAAGGGGAGGGGGCACGTGCTTTTTCTGTGCATGTATCTCTTAAGTTCTACACCACAATCGTATGTAAGCCCTGATGAGTTCAATGGGACTCACTGCCAGGCAGGTGTGTTGAAGTTACCTTTAACTGATACTGGTGACAGCAAAACTGAAAACAACTAGTGAAATAGTGAAATTCGAGTTTTTCCTTTGGCAATAGAGCATCTCCTGATTGGTAAAATTTGTTTTTGTTTAAATGGGTGGGGTCCAGAGGGGAGGGTTATGGTTTGAGGAGATAAGGAAGGGGTCCAGGGGCCCACTGATACCCTGTGGCCAGGATCCTGGCAATAATCCATAGTTTGGACTACCATGTTGTGCGAAGGAGGTCACCCTGAGTGGACTTCTTCTACTGGTTTCAGAGGAATGTAGTCATGATGAACTTAAGCTGGATAGAGGGACCCCATCACTATCAGTGCAGTGTGCCCAAAGCAGCCTTTGCAGGACATCCCCTGGGTATGTCTGAACCAAACTGAACCAAGCACATCGTCCATCTCCGTTTGGAACAGCAATTAATTTATATTCCATTAAGAGCTTTCCCCTGGAGGCATTTTCTTGAACATCATTCAGGCAGACATTTGCTGGCCAGAAGATAATCAAGGGGATTGTTCTAGCAGTAGGGTCTGCGGATATGAGACTATTCTAAGCTGCCTTGAGCCTCCAGAGAAGGTTGCTGAATAAATGTAAAATAATAAACTAGTCAAAATTGCCTTATTAATTTCAGCATTCTAATGACACCCCTTTGACAGCACAAATAAGTCATTTCCTTTGTGGGCATGCTAGTGGGATCTTTCTGTTAGAGCTGGAGAAGGTGCTGCAGAGATGAGTTACTGAATTAGAATTCGACTGAACTGCAAGCTCCAAGATATTCCTTTTTATCTTTGGTAAACACACATTCTCAGGCACAACCTCATGAGTGTTTTCTTCCAGCCAGAGCTTTCTAAGGGCTACCCAAATAGTAAATGTGTTGATATAAATTAAAGTGGGTGTTATTCTCCTTCCTCCTGCTTCTCCCCACCCCCTTTTTACTGGTCTTTCCTTTGTAAGTCAAGCAATGTGATGTGATAGGAGCCGTCGCTCTACTTAGTCTCCCATGAGATTTGATATGCTAACTTCAGAAGAACTTTGATGCTTCAGGTGTCTTGGTCATGTGTGGGATTGAGAAAACTGATGAGTCTCCCCTCCCCATTCTCCTGAACACCCCGGCTACATAATATAGTTGTAAAGTGTTAGAATTGGCCCTGATTGCGAGCACTTTATTGCTTATATAGCCTAAGAAAGAAAGAATAACGTGAGCTTGGAAAGGACATTTTTATTTTCATTTTTTTAAAAAAACAACTTTTTGGCAGGTGTTCCCCTGATCCTAGTGCTCACATACTTGCAAGACTGTGTACGCTAGTCAACACTGTATACATAAATATTATATTACGAGAAAATCTACACTAAAATGCTGGTGGATTTTCAAGAAGGGTTTTTTTAAAAAATGAAAATTACTGCAGAATTGTGAGGGCTCATCCACACTTCCTCTTGTCCTATGCCTAGAAAGCATGGGTCTAATCGGTTTTCCACTTGTCTTGTGCTTTCTGTGCTTGGGTTCAAGTGGGTTTTCCTTTGTCCTGCCAATTTCCCTGGGAAAACCTACTGTTCACCACTGAATCAGAAAGAAATGTCAATCCACAGAAGTCAGTGGTAAACAACAGGTTTTCACAGGGGAAAGCGGTGGACATGCCCTTAATCTATGATCAGAAAAATGTGAAACTGAGAGAAAACAGTATTTACTGATTTGTCTATCCCCACCTAAATTATACTATGTGCTGTTTGGGACTTAAGCACGCCAGTCTCCCTCGTCCTTCTCAGCTAGCACTTTCAAAATTCCACAGTACAAATTGGTCTCAATTGCTAGACTACCACAAATTCAGACTTTTGTCTGATGTCAGGGGGGCACCAATTCATGCGGAGGTTCCCAAATGTGAATGTGCTTAGGATTTCAATGCAGACGTTAATGGGCCCTACCTTTTGACCAGTCTCAAAATACACACCCAAACATTTGGTTTCATAGGAGAATGGAGAGCAGGCAAAACTCCAATAAATGTTTAAAGGAAACAAAAAGTTTCAGGCATTTGTGTTGCGTGTCCATTCAGTTTGATGTATAAGTCCTCCTATCTCCTCTTACAAAATGATTCCAATCAGAAGAGCTACCAGTGGCTTTCCCTTTAATTATGAAGTCTTTATTCCTATCAAATAATTGGATTTTTATGATGCAGATATGCAGTTCCTAAGACTTGCAGTGGGTAGTGGTCCCCCCCCGTACAAGGAAACTGCAAAACAAAAGAAAGAGTGAAGGGGAGATCATTGAGATATTCAGTTTTCATTTTCCACTTTAAGAGAAAATGAAAGACTCATGGGTGTATTCATTAATTTGTGTCTCCCCCTGAGCAAAGCACTCCCACACTCTTGTGTCTGCTGTCAAAGGAACAATAAAGGCACTGGGTTGAGTAAATGACAGCAAAACCAAATCAGTTTGCCATCCCAGACAAGTGTGAGTGACACTCTGCATACTATCAATCAGCAGTTAAGCTGTCCAAGAAGGTTCAAGGGGGGAACTTGAGTTCCTTTTAAGGATTGCTTTCAGCAGTCATGCTGACACAGTCAGGGACAGTTGCCAGATCTTGGGGTGGGAGGCTTGAATGCCAAACAAATGGACTTTGTTTAATGAGTATCTGGGAGGTATTCTTTGTGTGTGTGTGAACTTGACTCCACTTCTCAGATTGATGGGTTCAGATTCTCTTTAGAACCTGATGGTGTGTCTTTTGCACTTTGATTTGAAGATGTTTGTCTGTAGAAGACTGCCGGAAGCTCCTGTTTCCTCCCTCACTTAGCGGGTAGGGCATGCAGTTGGGCTGTGTGATGCTGTGGCTACTTCTGTGAAATCCTGGCGTTTATTAATTGCAGTGCTGACTTTTTTGAATTGCTGCCCTGTTCTCCAGTTGCATCACACTTCCCAGTTCTCAGGTATATGAACACTTTCATGGAAGACTATGATGCAATACTACATTATCAATGGGGTGGTCCTTGTAACCCACCCTGGGACCTTAGGGTGAAAGGTGGGTAAATAATGATGATGATGATGATGATGATGATGCTTTGGGAGACATAGCTGACTCGCTGTCAGACGTATCTCATGGGGAGGCTCTTACATGACAGGGGACTACACCAGAGCCACCCCACAATTGTTGGCATACTTCTTGGGGTGTCTGATATCACAGAAGTAGGCTGCTGCCCTGAAATGCCACTATGTCATTAACCTGAATCCAGATCTCAAGTTCTCATCCCACAATCTGCTAGGACCTTTCCTTAGCTTGGCCTCCTATATTTCCCAAATGCCTCCTATGGCGGGGAGGAGGGTTATTGGTTTTTGTTTGTTTGTTTTGTTCTTGCTTTTGTTACGTATTTTGTGTTTTTGTCTTGTACAGTGGTACCTTGGGTTAAGAACTTAATTCATTCTGGAGGTCCGTTCTTAACCTGAGGTACCACTTTAGCTAATGGGACCTCCCGCTGCCACCGCGTGATTTCTGTTCTCATCCTGAAGCAAAGTTCTTAACCCAAGGTATTATTTCTGGGTTAGTGGAGTCTGTAACCTGAAGTGTCTGTAACCTGAAGTGTCTGTAACCTGAAGTGTCTGTAACCTGAGGTACCACTGTATTTTATTCTGTGGGCCACCCTGAGGTCTATGCATGAAGGGCAGTATACAAATTTAATAAATAATAATATTAAAAATAATGTATCTTCTGGTCATCTGACCATCCTCTGTGCACCATCTCCACAGAACTCACAACACATCCCAGTCTACTAAAGCATTTGCTGATTTATCTGGGAAAGGGCTGTATGTCAATGGTAGTGCATGTGCTTTGAATGCAGAAGGATTCATGTTCAATCCCCAGCATCTGGGCTGGGAGAGACACTTGTCTGAAACCCTTTAGACTTGTGATCTGTTAGTGTAGACAATACAGCTCTGACTCAATACAAGGCAGCTTCCTTCACTCCTAGTCACAAAAAGCATGTAGTCTTAATAAAGATTTTTTTGAAGTGTCTAGCAGGGGAAAGAAATCCAGTATAGGACTGAATGTGATGTATGTTTGCTTGATTCATTTTGATTTATTGACTTCTTTAATGGATAATTATAATCAAGCATTCCCCACTGACAAGAGCAGCTGCTACCTTGACCAAAAAAATCAAAACAGAAAAACTCTGAGATGCAAACTTACAAGAACCTACCAGGCAATTTATGTTTTATTTTGGGGGTGACACTTTAGGAGAATGACTCTGCCCTCCTAATCTGGATGGGCAAGTCACTAGAAGCAAGAAGTACCCAAAGGCCATTAGAGAGGCTCTCTTGGATGCTGCAAGACAAAGGCTTAGCAAGCCTTATTAGCATCAAGCTACCTGGCTTCTCTCTAGATGCGGCTGCTTGGAAAAAGAGAGGCTGAAAGCAAAACAACATTGATTCCCCCTTGCATCACTCTCTACCAACAAAACAAAAACCCATTCTGAGTGGACAGGCATGAATAAGTCACTTATTGTAGCCTCTTCTGACTTGGTGTTCTGTAGCCTCTTCTGACTTGGTGTTCTGTAAAAAGGTGAGAACTTATTACTGTATTTTTCGCTCTATAGGACACACCCGACCATAGGACACACATTGTTTTAGAGGGGGAGAACAAGAAAGAACCCCCCCCCTCTGCTCAGCGCCCCTTCAGCGAAGAGGCAGGAGAAACGGAGCCCCTTCCATTTCTCCTCCCGCTTTGCTGAAGGGGCGCTGCGCAGCTCTCCCTCTCTGCTGAAGCCAGGAGAGTCTTACTCTCCTGGCTTCAGCAAAAGGAACCCAAAGCCTCCTGAGTGCAGCGGGACTTCAGGCGGCTATCGCTGAAACCTTTGCAGCGCAGCACAAGTTCCCGCTGTGCTCCAGAGGCTTCAGGTTCCTTTCACTGAAGCCAGGAGAGTCTTGCTTTCCCGGCTTCAGCAAAAGGAACCCAAAGCCTCCAGAGCGCAGCGGGACCTCCCGCTGTGCTCTGGAGGCTTCAGGCGGCTATCCCTGAAGCCTTCGGAGCACAGTGCGAGTTCCTGCGAGTTCAGTGCGATTTTTGATGCGCATTGACCCCTCTCACTCTCCAGGCTTCAGCGAAAGCAACGCAAAGCCTCTGGAGCGCGGAGGGAGCTCTCCCTCTGCACTTCGGAGGCTTCACGTTGCTATCACTGAAGCCAAGGAACCTGCATTCGCTCCATAGGACGCACACACATTTCCCCTTAATTTTTGGAGGGGAAAAACTGCGCCCTATAGAGCGAAAAATACGGTAGATTCTTGGCTGCTCTGGTGAGTGTCCTCATCACACTTCAGCAGGGTGACTGTCTTAAGCAGGGAATCTTCTTGCATATCTGGAGGTCCTTTGTGTGTTTTAGAGGGCTTTGTGCCTTTTTCTGTGGGTTTAAAGAAGCAGGGCCAGCCCAGGGCAGTTTGCTGCATGGGGCGAAGGACTAGATACTCCCCTCCATTCCACATACAGAACTGGCTGGATTGGAAGCTGGACTAGATTGGAAGTTACTTCAGCCTGGCAATGAGACAGTTTCTGCCACTGCACCTAAGGGTAACACAGGCTAGCTTAAGGTGTGCAAAGAAAACTGTGTGGCACACAAGAGCTTTGTCCTCCAATAGACAGTCTGGGGAGCTCAGGATGAATGGCAGGGGGCCTGATGCTTCTCCTCCTCTCTAGAATCTACTGCCTGAGATGGTCACCTCACTATTCCTAATGGTAGAGCCATCCCTGCTAGAGTGGTGGCACAAGAGTCAGCTGGTGTGAAGGTTGTCATGAAGAGGTATGTGCCTTTTATTTCAGGCTTGCCAATGCTGAGTTTGTGCCAAAGGCACCAAATTAATGAGGCAAATCACAGTCAAATATAACTAACAAACATAGGTCAACTTAATGCATGAAAGGTAAAGAGCGTTTCAATGCATTCCTAGACTCAGCTAGGTCACACCCCTCACTTGGAAGGAAGGAAGTTTAGTTTCCTTCTTTGTTCATTCTCTTTCACCATGTGAATTCACTGAGGTAGGAGATGCCGGAGCTTGTCTGCTACAAGCTCAGACTGTGTGCTTAGAGTCGTTTCTGTATTTTGTAAAGCCAATACTTTCTACCTGTATTCTACATGCTGCTGCATGGAATAAACATGAACCTGACCTTTGGAGTTTGTAAGTAAAGCATTTAAAATTACGGATGGAGTGGTCTGTTCTTTGCAAGAGGGATAGAAATGGAGAGCAGCATAAGCAACTCAGGATGAGATATTTAAAAGGTGTAACAGCCTGTATTCCTCACGCTTAATACACTTCATGTGCTGCATGATTCTGTGTTTTAAAACTCTGCTAGAGGCTCTCTTTTGCTGGAGAGTGTGTTTAGCCCTGCACTTTGGGTCTAGGGATCCAGCCAATTCTTTTGTTAATTACCCCACATGGGTGATCTATATGTATTCCCCCCATAATTAAATTGCCAGCCAAAGATTTTCATTGTAACAATGACACTTCAGGAGTTGCATAAGGGGAAGGTCCAGTTTTCTTTCTGACAGATGAACTGACAGCATCATGCCCTCGTTTCTCCTCCATTTCGTCCCTGCAGTCACTCATTCCTCAAATGGACGTTTATGAGCTCTGGAATGATGAGTGCCCAAATGGCAGCTGCAAATGCCAGTATTTTACATCCCAGCCTTTGCACAGAACATCTGATGTGCTGCTGAAAAACAGGATTTTGGCCTCAGATTTGATAGCGGCTTTGGGTTCTGCTGTTGTAAAGCTATGTTTAGGGAATTGTGTTTTGTAGGATGATAGTGATTTGGAAGAGGTTGTGTTGTACACACACATACACAAACACACTTGCCTGTGAATTTTTTAATCATGAAATCTTTAAGAATTATTGAAGTAACACATAATGGAAATAAACAATCTGGAAACACAGGGTGCAGGGCAAGGAGAAGAAAGGGAAATAGCCCTGTAATTTACTTACCCACACACATAAGCATACATTTAGATTTGTACCCTATAGTAATATTTGAAAGTTGTGGGTCTCCCTATGTTGTGGAATTGCTGTTATTTGTCCTGGGATCTTAAGATAAAGGGCAGGTTGAATAATGATAATGATGCTGCTTCTGATCATCATCATCATCATCTCCATTTCCAGCACAATCAGTATGGATTTTAGTTCAATAAAACACAACTGTTTTGTGGAGCTCCTGTTTGTTTCTGCGGGGCTTGTTAAAGCAAACTTTCCCACAAGTTTTCTTTAAAAAGAACTTGTTATTGCTAAAGAGAAGAGAAGGTGGCCCATGCAGAAGGCCCTAAGTTTCAATTTCCAGCAAATCCAGAAAGGGCTGGGAGAGACTTCTGTCCAAGATGCTGCCAGTCAGTCTTTGCAAAGCTAAGCTAGATGGATCAATTCTCTGAATTGGTATAAGGCTTTTCCCTATGTTTCTGTTTTCCTAATTTTATCTGTGCCTCATATATCACAGCTCGTTGCCTCCCATAGTGTTAATGTGCCCCAAGTTTGCCATTTGCTACAGCTGCTTAACACTGTCCCACTGCAGAGCCAGCACAAAATATGATAACCATTTTTAAAAAGAATGAATTATTCCATACAGTATAAGACCAAAGGAAACAGGGTTCTGAAGCTTGAAAAGTGGGATTTATTTATGTGCATGTAATATGTGTGCTTTTTTTATTGAAAAAATATATATGGTTGTAATCATATCTCCATGCATCTCCTTGGGAAAAGGCTGGTTTTGTTTGTCATGAAAATATTGCCATCTTTTCAAGCAGATCTTTTAAAACTCAGATATAAATCTGTGCTTATAAAGCCTCCCCCATCCCTTAGCGAAGAACATTTTATGAGAATTTCCATTTGCATTGCTTCTACATACAAGTCACAAAATCATATCCTGTACACAAATAAACTATTTTGATAGATGAGAGAACGACAGACATTTTACATAGCCTCCCTTCTCATACGCCATTAATAATTTTTATTTGTGATTCTGTGTGTATGTGCCTTTTATTTAGAATGTCCATTAAAAAAAATGTCAGTTGCTTTGAGACAGCCTAAATTATGGGGGGTTTATGGCACAAGTTGAAGGAACAGGTTCGTAGCTTTATGTTCCCTGTAAATGTCATTCAGCATTTATCAGTGCCATTTGGGCCATTAGTAGATCACATTTCAAAGTTTTGTTTTTAAAGCTCAATGGTGTTGCTTATGGTAATCCATTGCCGACTTGGGAATTTAATTCTAGTCAGGCTAACATATCTGAACACTGGTTTTCTGTCCCTTTATAATATCTGAACACTGATTTTCTGTCCCTTTCTGATATAAAGAATCACCATTGACAAGGTTAACTGATCAGATATGTGACCTGGTCTAAGGTAACTTGATCAGGACAGTCACAGTTTTCTTTAAAAATTATGAATGCATATGTTACTAGCATATGTTGCTAGAGGCAAATAGTAGTTTATTTTTAAGTCATTTGTAGGCAGTTTGCAAGAGGGATTGTAGCTTTCATTTTATAGACACACTTTTGTTTCTGATTAGCAGGTTTTGTATCATTTCAAAAACATGCAAAACTTGTTTGATCAGGGCAACAGTCCTCCTCTAGAGCTGGCCCTGTGATGAGGCAGAATGAGGCAGGGTGAGGCAACTGCCTCAGGTGGCAGGTGCTGAGGGGCAGGGAGGGGACAGAGCTGTCTTGTGGTCTGCCCTGTACCCCCCCCCCAGCAGCCTACTGCCCTCAAGTGCCATGGAAGATACTGTCCTTTCATCAGGATTGCAGTAAGATTCAACTACCAATCAAATTGTCTTCTGTATGTACCATTGGGGAGGGTGCCATCTTGTCTTTCGCTTCGGGCAGCAAAATGTGTTGTGCTGACCCTGTCACCCTCGACCTGAAAACCACCCACACCATGTGTTATTACACCCTGGCAAATGAATCCTCAACACCTTCAGCTCTCTCAAGAACCATTGTCTTCATCCTAAGTGGAAACACGTAGCTGGGCTCAGCTTATGGAAATAAGGATGAGAGATGTGCTTGGCACTGTAAAGACTTTGCCGTAGAGACTTTCAGAAAGTGCTGGCATGTCTTTCCTGGCTGCCCCTGCTCACCCTGCTCTCCATTTGACACTGTTTTGAGTTAAGAGATACCTGAGTTGCTACTGTGGTCTGATTCTTTGGCCTGATCTGGCTGGGAGCACAAGTCCTTATGAGGCTTCAGTTGCCTGTTTTGCATGTACATACTATCAATCTGGGCATACTTTTATTGCAATTATTGGATAGATGAGCAAGAGACCAATGGATCATGAATATAATTGCAGCCAAATAGCTGTACTGCTTTGAATCCTCGCACATTTCCCCCCAAATCCCCACACTGAGTTTCTCTCCGTGCAAGGCAAAATGCTGTGTGTGAATTAGCCCATTAATAGTAGGGGTGGGAGGTTGTATTTCTAATAGCTCAAAGGTGTGCTGATAACATCTCCCTCAGTCCATTATCTGACGAATTTTAATTCATTTCCAAAGCAGCTACCTAACTGAAACATGCCTCCTGTATACCAGGCGCCAGAAATGTTTCTAGATCTGGTTTGATCACAGACTTGAATGAAGGGCTCTTGACCAGGCTTGCCTTGCAGGCTAACTCACTTTTGCTTTGCCACTCAGTGAGCTTCACAGATGAAAGAGGAATTGACCTTGAGTTTCCTTCTAACAATCTCGGGGTTGTAACCATCACATCACACCACAGCATCTCTTGTAACTTACTATGGATATTTACATTAATAAGAACAGAAATGCTGAGACTCTACTTGTCCCCACACCTGATGTCATGTGATATGAGGCAGGTGGGTGTTGGTGGAGAAAACAGCCTTTGCAAATCCTTGCGGGCCTATATTGGCCCAAGCCTTTGAAGAAGAAGAATCTGGATTTTTCCAGGGTAGTGTGATGGATAGTGTTGAGGCTGGACAAGGTGAGCCTGTGTTTTTCAGTCCCTGCCCCACCAGGAAGTTGCCTGGCTGACCTTGGGCAAGTTACAATCTCTCAACCTCAATTACCTCATAGGATTGTTTGGAGGATAAAATCAGACAACGGCTTGTCCAGTTTCCTGAGCTCCTTGAGAGACGTACGTTCACGGTCACTTGGACAGTTCATGAAGCACATCACTGGACATTGTGATCTGAGCTCCTGTATTCCAATTTTGCAGCCTTAAGAGGTACCTACTGGATGGATTGATGCAGAACCTGAACATTAAATGTGTGCCTGCATTTGGGGTCAGAGAGAGTGCTTGAGCTGCTCTTGGTAAATTAAAGAAGCAATGAGAAGAAACCAACTGAAGCAGGAAAGAGGGGCTGGCTATATCATAAAGTCAGGGGCAAAGAGAGGTCATTTGAGCCGGACTGCGAGCACCTACTCATATATGATGCTAAATGTCAAGAGGTTTGTTTATTTAATACAGGTTTTCTCAAAAGAGCAGGCTGGGATTCATCAGTGGGCCTTGGGCCACTTTTGGTTGGACCCCAGTACTGTCCTGCAATTTCTCACTTGCCTTCCTGCCTTCAAGCCAAGCTTTAGACTTTTGGTGGGACCAATGCCAACACCAGCAACTCTTTGCATGCTGAGTAAAGGTGGCCGGGAGACAGCAAAAATCAAGGTGGGGCTGGGGTGAGGGTGAGGGTGGAGAAGGGACAGTCTATCCCCTCTGAGGGGAAAATGGACAGAGGAGGTATTGAGGGAAATTAGAAAGTGAAATAAAGGGTTTAAATATCTGTTAATATTAACTATAATACGATATAAAAACAAATGTCGCAGGAATGGAAAGGAAGCAAATGAGAACAGAAGGCTATCACAGGAGGAAGAAGTAAAAAATGTAAAAGGACCAGGGAGGAGGGATGAAAGAATCTGGTAGTTTGGGGTGGGGTGAGGGTAAAATACAAGTCAAATGTGAAAGCAGATTGGGAGAAGAGATTACAGAAGATTGGTAAAATTACTTTGAGATACATGTGGACTTGAGCTCCTGGAGCATCACCATCTGCCTAAAATGGGAAGGGTGAGTCACTATACCACTAGAACAAATTCTTTGCTTGTGGAAATTTGAGCTATGGAACTCCTTGACACAAGGAAAATGTTGTAGCAAAGAATTTAGGAATTTCTAAAGGTAGATTAGATATCAGTAGAATTATGCCAAAATCCACCTGCCTCTGCCACCATTTTGT
Source organism: Podarcis tiliguerta (assembly GCF_965153285.1). NCBI lineage: Eukaryota > Metazoa > Chordata > Lepidosauria > Squamata > Lacertidae > Podarcis > Podarcis tiliguerta. The sequence continues at coordinate 7,175,287 of NC_139542.1, forward strand.
GGCTGTGTGTGTATGTGTGTGCTGTAAGTATCAGTCATCTCTAGTGGACCCTGGAAATAAAACATTTGAGAAACCACAATTTAATGTAGAGGTAGCCAAGATAGTACTCTCCAGATGTTAGACTTCCAATTTCTCTCAACCCCAGCCTGCATGGTGAATGGTCATAGATGCTGGGAGTTGTAGTCCAGGAAAAACCAGATAGCACCATTTTGGCTTTAAATAAGTGCAAGAGGGTGGTTGTTATTTTGACACTGCATCACATAGGGAAAAGTGGCTTTTCCCCCTCTCCCCACTTGTGCTTTCTGAATTTTTTTAAAAAAGTTTTCATTGTTGCCAACATTTCCCATTCACAATGACATTTAGCAGCATTAGGTAGGATCTGTAGATAGGGTGTCCAGTTATGCATTGCCAAAAAGGAGGAACCACATTACCAGAAAAGAGCACTTATCTGCATAACATTTGCACATTATTGTCAAATTATTTAGATTATTATTATAATGTAAAATAGGCATGGAAACCTCTCATAATTGTTCCATTTGGACAACATCATTGCAATGAAATTTAATTTTGGTCAAAATAAATATCTTAAAAAAAATAAAAACAAAGGTGGTTATTGAATGTTATTTCCTAGAGTCCAATGTAAAACGTTTTGCTTTGGGTCTTCTAATGGTATAACCTTTTTCCTGAGTTGTTATTTGGTCTTACCTACAATTGAATGCAGGAAATTGGAAGGCGAAAAAAATCAATATTTTGGCCTGCCTAAATCTTGTGTGTATTAAAGGGTCTTTGTATGTATTTTGGGGTGGGTGGGTGTGGGGACACATGCAGGAAATTGAGTTTATTATTGTTTCCATCTTTTTTATTTTGTTAGTCAGTAGTGTGGGTGCAGCCTCTTTGAAGACAGTGAGGTTGGGGGTGGAAATACTTTTGCAAATAACCTCTGACATCTTTTGTACTAATGGAAGTAGGAAAGGCGGCATTACAAGCTCTGTCTTTCTGACCACCAGCCATTATACATTGTGGGTGTCTGCCTGTGACCAGAGCCTGAACATTAGAAATGGTGATAAATCTTTCCAGACTGCCATCAAAGAATCCCATTCTTAATATGATTAGGGCCTTGTTCTGACCTCTCATCCCACACAGGTTGTCGCCCACCCTTCCAGTTTGATCATATGAACTTGGCATTGGGTCTTTGTGAGTCTATCTCATTAGCGAGACAACGTGACTCTGGATTCACTTATTGCTGCTTTCCCAGCCTTAGGGAGTTCCTCGTTAAAGTGCTGCTGCCTCTGTTTAGGAATTGCAAGCAGCGCTTACAATGGATGGTGTTTGGTTCAGGATCAGAGGTCTACTGTGAAAACAATGTCTGCAAATGAACACCCATCTTTTCTTTTTTTAAAAAGAGAAGAAATAAAGTCAAAAATTTCCGTGTGTGTAGGTATAACCTTGAAATACATTATAGCACCATGCTATGTGTTGCATAGAGTTCAAAGGAACTGCGTGAGCCCTGCCAATTTTTAGGAGATTGCAGACCCTTGGAAATGCATGCTTCCCCACTTCCCAGCCAGTAATGCCAAGAGTGGGAAAGCAAAGTCAATATAAGAAAAGACTTGCTTGGTCAGACCAAGAGACCACCTAGTTTACCTCCCTGGCTCCAATAGCTACCACCCAGATGTTTCTGGATAAGACCACAAACAAGGCATGAAATCAACACTTACTCCCCATTGTTTGTCCCGCAGCAATTGCACTGCTTCTGAACATGGAGGCTCTATTTAGCTTCATTGTATGTATTAGGTGGGGTAGTGTCACAGAGTGGCTGGACACAGAGGAGTGGTGGGAGGTATCAGCTGGGGAACCCCTAAGGGAAGAAGGCTCAGAGACAGGGGATTGCTGGGGGGGATGACAATGAGTGGTAAGAGGGAGTAGACTGGGAGGAGGAAGTGTTGGAAGCTGGAGAAGTAACAGGGTTTCATGAGCAAGAGGAGGCTGTGGTAGAGAGCAGTCCAGAATCAGAGTCAGAGGCTGGAAAGGTGGGGGAGGGGGCAAGAGGCAGAGATGAGACAGGCTGACGAAGAAGCCAGAGAGTCTCTCCCTCCTTCTGCGACCAGCTCTTCTTTCTCTTGGTCTCCCAAAATATGGAGCGGAATGAAGAGGGTGAAGCAAAGACAGACACTGCAATGGAGTCTCAGATTGCTTGGGAAAGATGCAGTGGAGGAGACTTAAGGAATTGTGGCTAGGCAGGGACCTTCAGTCCCCCATAACTGCCTTATAGGGACAAGATCTACTGGGATGAGCGCTCACTAGGCCTGACCTCCTGAGCAGACCTTGCTTCCTTGAATAAAGAGTTAACACCCAACTCTATCTGTTGATGGATGGCCATCCTGACTCGGGCCCAGACACACTGACCAGATGTTTGGAAGCTGTGGCTGGATGGTTACGTGGAAGCCGGTTGAAGTTAAATCCTTCGAAGACAGAGGTCCTCTGGCTGGGACGGGACGATATGGGATTGGGGGGGGGGGGCAACTCCTATCTCTTGTGGGGGTGCAATTAGTGCCAGCACCGTCCGTTAAGAGTTTGGGTGTAATCTTCGATACCTCCCTCTCTATGGAGGCGCAGATTACAGCTATAACAAAGGCGGCATTTTTTCATCTCCACCAAGCTAAGCAGTTGGCCCCTTATCTCTCTCGCCCTGACCTAGCCACTGTGATCCACGCAACGGTCACCTCCAGACTGGATTATTGTAACTCGCTCTACGTGGGGCTGCCCTTGAGACTGACCCAGAAACTCCAGCGGGTGCAGAATGCCACAGCGAGACTCCTTATGGGGTCTTCGCTGCGAGATCACATTCACCCGGTACTATACCAGCTGCACTGGCTCCCGGTGGAGTACAGGATCAGGTTTAAGGTGCTGGTTTTAACCTTTAAAGCCCTATACGGCCTAGGACCCTCGTACCTACGGGACCGCCTCTCCTGGTATGCCCCACAGAGAAACCTACGGTCTGCAAATAAAAACATTCTGAAGGTCCCAGGCCTCAGAGAGGTTAGGCTGGCCTCAACTAGAGCCAGGGCTTTCTCGTCCGCGGCTCCAATCTGGCGGAACGCTCTGTTACAAGAGACTTGGGCCCTGCAGGACCTGACATCTTTCCGCAGGGCCTGCAAGACAGAGTTGTTCCACCAGGCCTTTGGTCAGGGCCCAGCCTGACTCCCTCCTCTGGCAACCTGCACAGAATTTTGCTTAACGGTTGCCATTAATTTGATTTTAATTAATTTTTATAATGAAATGTTTTTTAGAATGTTGGATTGTTTGATTGTTTGATTATTTGATTGTTGTTAGCCGCCCTGAGCCTGGCTTCGGCTGGGGAGGGCGGGATATAAATAAAATCTATTATTATTATTATTATTATTATTATTATTATTATTATTACTTCACTGATACTGTGTGATTTATTGCTTACCTGCTCCTGACTCTTGCTCCTGACAGATGATTATTTTTATGCTGTCAGTCCCCCCCCACCCCGCCGATGGATACTTTTAGTATATTTGTATTGTTCTAATGAATTTTAATTGTGTACATCTTGAAGATCAGGGGTGGGACCTTTTTTCAGCCTGAGAGCCACATTCCTTTATGGACAAACTTCTGGGGGTCATATGGCAGTGGTGGGAGGAGGCAGTAGGTGGAGCAACAAATCTTAATGTTAACCGTGTGTAGTAGGGTAGTTTCTACCCACACCCTCTCTAGCCTGCACCCATGGACGCAAAATGTATCATCGGAGTTCAAGGACACATTTCAGCCAGGCAAGAAACACTCACAGAGGTCCAAAACAGGGCCAGAGAGAGCTGTGGCTTAGGGAGAGTCTTAAGGTCTTGAAAGAGAGCCCTAGGGGGCTGCATTTGGCTCCCAAGACTGAGGTTACCAGTGCTTTTTTATGGGGGGATTCAGAGGTACGCATACCCCTAAACATTTTGTGAATCTAAGTTTGGCCTCATTGAGGGGCCAAATATGAGTAGGAAAATGAGAGTATCCCTAAACGTTTTTTTCAAAAGAAAAAAAAAAACACTGGAGGTTACCTACTGTCTCTCTGTTGTAGGTTGTTGATGAAACAATTTAGGAATTGAATTGGATTAAAGTTTTTTATTATTATCATTATCCAACTTTGGAATGCAATTCAGTTTGTTCCAACTGAAAAAGAATTTTTGTAGGGCTGGAAAGATGAAAAAAAAGAGGGCAGCTCAAACAAACAAGGGCAGTTCAAATACCCTCCCGGGAAGCAAAAGCTACGATGACTGGAACTTACTGCTTTAGGGCCGGGGGAATACTGTGGGGGTAATGACAGAGGTTTGTAAAATGGTTGATTATGTGGAGAAATTCCTTAGTTTCTGAGGGTTTTTTCTGAGAGCCGGTGTGGTGTAGTGGTTGAGAGCGGTAGTCTTGTAATCTGGGGAACTGGGTTCAATTCCCCGCTCCTCCACATGCAGCTGCTGGGTGACCTTGGGCCAGTCACACTTCTCTGAAGTCTCTCAGCCTCACTCACCTCACAGAGTGTTTGTTGTGGGGGAGGAAGGGAAAGGAGAATGTTAGCCGCTTTGAGACTCCTTAAAGGGAGTGAAAGGCAGGATATCAAATCCAAACTCTTCTTCTTCTTCTATGTCTGGATCAAGGGAAATGAAATCCGTTCAACAAGATGTCCCTTACAATGGGGTGGAGAACCTTTAGCCCTTCAGATGTTGTCCCAGCAGCCCAAGCAGCCATCATGACCTACGGTCAGGGATGATGGGAGTTGGAGTCTAGCAATTTCTGGAGGACCAGAGGTTTTCCATCCATGGCTTAAGGAGTCCATTTGAAAAGTTGCTTCTGCATGATATCCTCAACCCCCCCCCCACTCCCTCCCCCTCACTTATTGGCTAAGGAAATGGAAAAATCTGCATAGGGTGGTCATGCTAAGTGTAAATTTTAAACACCAAACAAACAAATGCATGCAGTAAACTAAAAACTTGTTGACGCATGGTCCTCAAGGGGAGTTGAAAAGTCAGCTTGGCATAGCAGTGGGCAGAGTGTGTGGGCAGAAGAGGTTCCTTTTAGCTGGGTATGAATGAGCAAACCAGCATAGTTTCCCAGTGCAGCGTCGCTGTAATTTATTCCAGTGGTCAAGCCCTGAATGCCTCTTGCTCAGTCATCCTCCTTTGGACAGGCTGCATCAGATGGCTGAATCTCATCACAGCAGGATTGACGGCAAAGTTCAACGTTACTTAACCACCCTTTTCATTCCTCGGCCATCTCCCTCTCAGGCTTCCCATAGAGATCCTTTTTCATACTGACAATCTGCTTTCCAGGGACAGGAGAGATAGTGAATCCTTCTCTTCAGCCTGGCTGGGATCAGTTGCCATTTGCCTCCTCTCCTTCCACAGCTCTGTCATGAGGTGGCCTTGGATTTTCTGGTTCCCCTCCTCTTCTGCCTGTCCCTCTGCTCTTTAGAATTGCCTGTATACTAAATTGCCCTTTTAGAAACCTGAATTGCCTGGAGTGCATTGGCAGAAATGCAGCAGCTTGCTTGTTGAGCTGGGACATCCCGCCAACGGCTTCAGCCACCTCTTCTGAAGGAGATGTGCTGGCTGCCAATAGGGTACTAGATGAAGAACAAGGTATTGCTTTTAGAGTTTAGAGCCCTAAACAGCTTGGGGCCAGGTTAGCTAAGGTTACCTAATCAAGCCATCCCATACATTGCAATCAGCCAGGAGGAAAAAATAGAACCCTCTTACCTGCAGGCAAGCAGCAATCACACCTAGAAAGGCAAACTCTCAGGCTGATGCAAGCAAAACAGACACACTCCTGCTGGCTAGGAGAGAAAATTGGGCAGGGGCCAGGATGATGCTAACCAGCCACTCCCTGCTTTCTTCTCCTGTACACCTGCTCCCTTGTATACCCCCTGTGCACCTCAGTGGATTTCTGGCAGGAGAACCTTCTTTTCCCAGCAATCCTCCCCCCCCCTCCCACCAGTGTTACTTTTATATATTTATATATTTATTGCATTTATATCCTGGAGGTGCACTTCATTGTCTCACAAGACAGATGGATTCCAGCACTATACCACCTTTTCATCCCCAGGAGCTCAAGGTGTCATGCATGGTCCCCCCCCCCCCCCTGGTTTAATCTCCACAAGAACCCCGTGAGTTAGGTTTGGCTGAGAGGCAGCGAGTGGCCCCAGGTCACACACAGTGAGCTTCAGGGGGATTCAAAGCCAGGTCTCCCGAGTCCTGGTCCGACACTCTAGCCCAGCCTCTCTCAATTACGGGTTCACATACGTTGTTGGACAATGACTCTGATCATCCATAGCCAGCAGGAGCAGCAGTCAGGGATGAAGGGAGTGGTAGTCCAACAACATCAGGGAACCCTAGGTTGAGAAAGGCTGCTTTGACCACTGCACGGCACTGCCTCGAGCGCCAACCTACCTGACAAACATAGTAAATAAAATAAAGCATTTATTTCCACCAAGTTGCTTAACTTTTTCCACCCTGCACAACAACAACAATTTGAACATGGTGCATTTTTTCTTTTCTAGCATTCTGTCAATGTAAGTATTTGAAAGGGTGTGCGTATATTTCTGTGACTGTGAACTTTGGGGAGACAAAAACACTGATAAGCAAAAGTGGGAGTTCTTAAAGTAACTGGAGGGGAACGCAATGAAAAGTTGGCCAGGAGACTCTGAAAGGAAAGGCCTTTGCCACAATTCATGTAATAAGAAATAAATAAATGTAGCTGTAGGTGCCACCTAGTGGCTTCGAATCTAAACTGCAAGTCAGAGAGTCACTGAAGAAAACTGAAGGTTTCGGAGATCATCATCAATTTCCCCTGCTGCCTGCCAGTTACTTTAACTGGGGCTGCAGAGTAATATTCAAGCCCATTTTCAATCCATCCCATTCTAGTTGTTTCATTTGCAATAGGGATATCCTTGATATCCCATATTCCCGCTGATGAGGAGGGAACATGCAACCTCTGTTCTGCATAACGTCTTTTCTCTGCAAGCCCTCCTATTAACCTGTTTCAGGATATGTGAAACCTTGCTCAGTGGCACAATTGGTTATCTAATGTTGAAGCATTGCTTGCATTGGGGCTTGTTGGGGATAGGGGTGAAGATCAGAGTTTTCTCTTCACAATTGGGACATGTAGCTGGCAAACTTGCTGTTTGCTAAAAGGCCAGGTAAGGCTGAATGGAGGTTGAATTAGATAACACCACCACAGCTAATTAAGTGAATGAATGCTTGCAGAAGATGGGGTAGCACCAGTAAATATTCCACTTTAGGGACAGAAACACTCATATGGCTTTTGCTCTGGGCACAGGCCTTGCAGAGACAATTAAGCAGTTTAATTTGAATGTGTAGGAAAAAGTATCCCCCAGAAAATGGCAGAATTTAATGTGCTGGCACCACTTCTTTGTAATCCCAAAGTCCAGCCCCACAGTCTCCTATCATGCAAGAGAACACTGAGGAAATCATTAAGGTATCCTATAATGCAGAGAAACAAACGAGATAAAAAGATTGCTGAGTTGGTGTAACTTCCAAGTTGAAGCCCGAGGCCACACATTTGTTCCCTAGGGGAAGGAGATGAGGGCAGGTCTTTGAGAACCATCTCCTCCTATTCTGTTGTTACACCCGTAATGATCAAAGTTGAATTTAGATTATAGCATTAAGCACTGATGCCTTTTTCCTTCCTCCTTTTTCAAGTTCCATCACCAAGAGACATGAGGGTTTAGCCCGCTGTGAATATTTATAAGACTTGCTGCAATGGTTGAGTGTTTTGTCTTGTACAACCACATCTAAAAGCCTTGTTTTGAGAATAATACCCTGAGCAGTAGAATTCAGGCAGGACACAGTCTGATGCCTGGAGTTAAAATAAAATTAAAGACCTTGTTACTCTATGAAAGACTTTCAAAAATTAATCTGCAACACCCCACACAGCACCAGGGGGCTTAAATACTTTATTGACCAAATGAGCATTTGCAGTCTCTGTTGCCGGAGTTAGGAGGACCCAGCAGCCATTTATCTTCCCCCACACAATCCTCTCGCAGCCATAAATCTTTTGCCTGACTCTCTGAGCATTAAGAGTAGGCTGTCATGACTGCCTTTACTTGTGTTCTCTACAAACCAAACCAGAGGTTTCAGTGTTTCATGAAAAATCATACACAGTTGGAAATGTAATCTCTCCAGGTGCATGCATATGGATGCATTTTCTGTTAACAGCTTGTAAGATAAAATTAATGGGACACTGGTGGCGCTGTGGTCTAAACCACTGAGCCTTGGGCTTGCCGATCAAAAGATCGGTGGTTTGAATCCCCGCGACAGGGGGAGCTCCCGTTGCTTGGTCCTAGCTCCTGCCAACCTAGCAGTTGGAAAGCACGCCAAAAGTGCAAGTAGATAAATAGCTACCACTCCAGTGGAAAGGTAAACGTTTTTCCATGTGCTGTTCTGGTTTCGGTGTCCCGTTGCACCAGAAGCAGCTTAGTCATGCTGGACACATGACCCAGAAAAACTGTCTGAGGACAAATGCTGGCTCCCTCAGCCTATAAAGAGATGAGTGCCGCAACCCGAGTCATCTGCGACTGAGCTTAACTATCAGGGGTCCTTTACCATTTTTAAAAAAGAGAAAATTAGGAATATTTTGCCTGGAACCAGCAGTCTTGAGATGATCTCTGGAGTTTGGCTATTTAATAACAGTCGTTGACTTTACTTGCATCCTGTTCTGCTGCTTCTTTCTTGTTCCAGTAACATTATTTTTCTGTTTGAAGTACTGTATATTCTACAGGAATCCCACTAGATGGAGCAGGACAGCAGATTTGTAATATAGAGTGGTGTGTGATGGTCAATGCAGTTGTTTAGTTGGAAAGGAGTGTGTCTGGGAAGAGAGGGGTGAGGATCATGTGAAGGCATACAAACCCCACTGTGGGAGATGTGTTTTAGGCTTCTGACATAGAAGGAAGGAAAGAGAAAAGCTCAGATAAGGTGTAAAAAAACACATTGAAAGAACATAGCAGGAACATAGCAGGAACATAGCATCATAGAATGGCAGAGTTGGAAAGGAACCCAAGCGTAATCTAGTCCAACCCCTGCAATTCAGGAAACTCAGTGAAGCATCCATGACAGATGGCCATCCAACCTCTGCTTGTGTGCACAATGTCTACATTTGGCCATGTTTACCAGAATGGGAATGAGCTTGAGTGGTCCTCAAGTTCACGTGTCTCTTCTAACCCAGCTGCAAGGAGATCAAAAGTTTTCATGTCCATTTTGGATTAACCAATATTGAGTCTTACATCTGAACCATAAACTGTGGTTGATCTTAATTATGATTTGTTGGAAACAAGCCAGATTTGTAACCTGGGGTTGGAAGTTGATGTTTGAAACAAACCATGGTTGAAATTAACCACACTTTGTAAGATTTGGACAACATAAGGGAGCATGGTTAGTTAAAAAGAACAAAAGCAAAAACTTCCAATACATTTTGGTCATTTAGGGGCGAAGAGGCCATGGGAAGTATGTGAGAGGTGAAGGCTTGTACATGTTCATTTGTTTCCTAATAAATCATGACTTATTATGATACCTGAATGCAGGCATTGTGTCAATGTGCTCGTGATTCGATGCCTATTAGTGTTATTAATATATAAAGCCTCTATTTTGTTCTTAGTGCTTATGCAGAGACAACACGGTCCCTGCCAGCAGACTTGTGGTCCAATAGACAGAATACTATAGGCAGAGTTCAAAAGGGGGAAAGGAACAGGGAGAACAACAAAAAATGGGAAAATCAAGGTGCCAATTCTTAGAGCATTATACATGGTTCCCACCAACCATGTTTAACTGAAAGTGGGGCAACTTAGATGGCCTGTGCTTTGCAGGGAAATCTCCTCATGAGGAGCTTCATCCCACATTTATCCATCCTTATAAATGCCCTCTCATGTGCTGAAAATGCTTGTACGGTGGTGCGAAATTCAGCTACTGAACATGAATATTAGATTTTCTGGGGCTGTATTTAAAGGTTGCAATTTTGTGATGAGTGAATAAGTGGAACTGGGGAGCCTTCAGAAGAAAGTCCTCCCTGCTAACACCACAGGGATGGATTCAACAACCCCGCTCTGCTAGCAGAAGCCAATGCAAGGACTCCCACTAGTGAAATGGGCTCCTACCTCTCCTCTCCTGGCATCTCCCTGAAATTTACTATGGGGTGGTTGGGAGAATCCCCCAGAACAGCCCGGGGGGGGGGCAGAAATTTGTTTCATCGGGTAGCAGAAATGCTTGCACTGGTGGAACAATCTCCTTACTGTAAAGCTGAATTCCTGCTAAAGCATGCCTTGCTGGGGGTTGAACTATATGACTCTAGGGGTCCCTTGCAACTCTGCAATTCTATGATTCTATGTAGCTAACATTTACTTATCCTCTTGCTTGCTTGCTTGTTTCTTTATTTAGTGGTTTATAGGCCACCCACCACTGTGACTGTTCCCAAGGTGATTCACAAGATAGTTTGAAGTGTATAATTCAAAAAGAAAACAGCATGTAAAGAGCACACTCTCTCCTGACAAGTCTAATAATAAATAATAATAATGATGATAATATTTATTTATTTATACATACATACATACATACATACCCTACCCATCTGACTGGGTTTCCCCAGCCACTCGGGGCTGCTTCCAACACAATATTAAAAATACAATAAAACATCAAACATTAAAAACTTCCCTAAACAGGGCTGCCTTCAGATGTCTTCTAAAAGTCAGATAGTTGTTTATTTCTTTGACATCTGATGTGAGGGCGTTCCACAGGGTGGGTGCCACCACCGAGAAGGCCCTCTGCCTGGTTCCCTGTAACTTTGTTTCTCTCAGTGAGGGAACTGCCAGAAGGCTCTCAGAGCTGGACGATGGGGTGGAGATGCTCCTTCAGGTATACTGGGCCGAGGCTGTTTAGGGCTTTAAAGGTCAGCACCAACACTTTGAATTGTGCTTGGAAACATACTGGGACAATGGAAAAGCCTTTCTTTGCTGACCACCAGAAGACATCAGACAAGTTGGGGCTGACAAGAATCCTTGGGAGACCTCTTCCAATCAATAACATTGTCATTTGGGGGGGGGTTTCCTTTTTTCTGTCGAAATCATGGTCACTTTTTGCACCCAAACATCTATATACAATTAGAAGAAGTCAAATAAGACCTCAATTTTTCTACACAATTAGAACTGTCTGACTAATTATTTAGTTCAACTAAAAATAGGAATTACTTGAAGCTAAATGAATCACATCAATTGTAATTAGATTCTATAGCAAAAACCAGACTCAAGTCAAGATTATTATTGAGCTGCTAATATGTCAGAAGAGGTAATGGGGCATAGACCAAATTAGGGGTGTATGTGTGTCAGGCAACACATCCGAGGCCCAGGCTCAGAATCCCTCCTGGATCTATGATGTTATAAAATAGATTTTTGGCCCCCGCCAACAGGCTTTCTCCTCTTTCTCACATGTACCAAGGTGGAAGGAAGGTGAACTAAATATTTCATGTTTTTTTAGTAGCCCTGACACTTGCTGCATGTGCTTACAGAAATATTCAGTGCCTGAAGCATGAGCCACGATAGGAAATGGATGCCTTAGTGGGAAAGGATGTGTGTGTCTTGGGGATGCAGCCCTTCAACGCAGAATTGACCGTGCTTGAAATGTGATTACTTTTTAACATCTTGCAGCCGGTGTTCTCCAACTGAGACTCATTCTGAATCACATGTGGGTTGTGGTGCTTGGAAGGGGCGTGGGTTGTGCTGTGGTCTAAACCACTGAGCCTCTTGAGATTACAGATCGGAAGGTGGGAAGTTCGAATCCCCGCAATGGGGTGAGCTTCCGTTGCTCTGTCCAAGCTCCTGCCAACCTAGCAGTTCAAAAGCAGGGCAGTACAGTGGTACCTCGGGATGCGAACGGGATCCGTTCCAGAGTCCTGTTCGCATCCCAAACGGAACATAAGATGTGACAGCACGTCTGCGGGTTGCGTTTCCATGCATGCATGTGATGTCATTTTGACCGTCTGCGCATCTGCGAGCAGCAAAACCCGGGAGTAACACGCTCCGTTACTTCCGGGTCGCCGCGGTGCGCAACCCGAAAGCGCTCTACCTGAAGCATATTTATCCCGAGCTATGACTGTATAAGTAGATTAATAGGTACCACTGTGACAGGAAGGTATATAGTGTTTCTGTGCGCTCTGGCTTCCATCACAGTGTTCCATTGCACCAGAAGCGGTTTAGTTATGCTGGCCACATGTCCCGGAAAGCTGTCTGTGGGCAAACGCCAGCTCCCTCGGCTTGAAAGTGAGATGAGCATCACAACCCCATAGTTGCCCTTGACTGGATGTAACCGTCCAGGGGTCCTTTTACCTTTTTACCTTTTTGTGGTGTTTGCCCATCAGTGGTCATAAAATGGGAGCTCCCAAGCTGGGCTTATGTAGGTTTATGTTCAATAGCAGATGTTGTAGAAGCACACAAATTTGCCCTGTAATGAAAGCAGGTTTCCCAATAATAAGCATGCCAGTTGCACAGTGGAGGGTGGTCATAGGCCTAGAGGGTTCTCTCTTGCATCAATGGTTTGAAGATCTGGAAGTGTGGGACAGACTGCAGACTTTGCCACACCTTCATATTCGCAAGGGGCAAAATGTGGTGGCGACAGTTTGGTATGAAGATCACAAGTGACCACCGATTATGTGGCTGCCTTTGTTAATGTGGAGCAGCTCCTTTACTGCCTGCTTGTAAACAAATTCTCTTCCTAGTAAGGATGCTCTACCCTGCCAATTAGGATGCATAAATCCAATTGACTTTGTCAATAAGATTTAAGACGTCTGTCTGCAGCATTGCAGCATTGTGGCTCAAAAGAACTGGCCCATCTGGACCCTCCTTCTCATTTTGTACCTAAAATATGCAAAACAAAAACAGCTCTCAGCAACTCCCTCTCCTTGCTCTTCTGCACTGTAGGAGCAGATGAGCAGCATCTAGCAGCAGAGGAAGTCGCCTGGAACTGCCTGACAAATAGAATATACAGCAGATGTATTGCAACTGTCCGCTTTTCCATCTGGGAAACCTGGACACATGACATTCTCCTTCAGACTCTGCACGGACCTAAAACAAATAGAAAATTAAAGGAGGAACAGAAAATATTTTCCACACTGCTGAACCTTGAAAAATACATTGAATACTTAACTTCCTGTTGTGAATGCATTACCTAAGGAAATAGGTTTTGGTTTGGGAGAACGCTTGGGGGGATTAGCCCTCCCCCCACATCCATTATTTTGTTAGATGTGCTAGGCAGGTTTTGCAAGGTGATGCTTTGCTCTGAGTTAACTGCATTGCTGGCAGCATTTAACTTCCTTCACTTAATTTATATTTGATAGGTATCACTGCAGACAATGGCTTGTCTCCAGCTAAGTTATACTTAAGAGCAGACCCATTGAAATTGATGGACCTAAGTCAGTTATGGACCTATGCCAGGGTCTACTCTGAGTAAGAGTAATTGTGTGTGTGTGTCCACATTACACACTAGCTGAGCTGAGTTGTTCTACTGCATTAGTATTATTATTGTTATGAAAGTTATATCCTTCCTCCCAAAGAAGCCCAGGGTGGCAAACAGCAAACAATAAAAAAATTAAAACATCTAAAAGCAGGTCCAATACAGATGTGAACTGGGAAAGATCTGTACTTAAAAGGCTTATTGGATGTGAAAGGCACTGAAAAAACCACAGATATAGTGCCCATCTAACAGTGAATGGAAGGAAATTCCAAAGAGTAGATGCCAAAACACTAAAGGCCTGATTCTTCTATGGTGCAGAATAGAGCTCCTGTTAAGGTGGTACTTGGAGGAGTCTCACACTGCAATTATTTCAGCAGCAGCATAACATGGTGGTGATATCCTGCCCCAGGGAGCAGTTGAGTTGTCACATTTTGCACCAGTTCCAGTTTTTGGAGGAACTTCTCGGGCAGCCCCACTTGGAGGACTTGGTCTGAAATTACATGCATTCTCTAATGATGGGAAGGGGAAGGGATCCCAGAATGTTTGGCTGGCTCAGATCACTTATGTTCTGCAGTACTAAGTAATTACTAGTATGGATTGAATTCACCTCAGGTGTAACTTATCACCCAACAGACGTTGGGCTGAGAGTCATCAGTTAATGATCTATTGAGTAAAGTTACTTCCATGGCTGGATCAGTCTGTAGAGCAGAGCTAGAGGACTTTTTCAGCCCAAGGGCGACATCGCCCTCTGAGTAATCTCCCAGGGGCCACATGCCAATGGTGGGTGGGGCCAGAGGCAAAAGTGAGCAGAGCATGTAAATTTGACCCTTATACAGTAGGCTAATTTCTACACAAATTCACACACCCATTCAGACAAGCATGAGGCTTTATCAAAGTTCAAGGACACATTCCAGCCAAGCAAAAAACCCTTAGGGGGCGAAGCAGGACTAGTGAGGCATGTGGCCTAAAAAGAGTTCCCAGGGCCAGATAGAGAAGTATGGAGGGCTACATTTAAGCCCCATGCCTGTGGTTTCACACTCCTGCTATAGAAGGACTAAGGAGCACCACTTCTTTTCTTGCACTGATTATGCAACACGATTGCACAAATTCTTCTAGAGACATTTTGGTGCCCTTCTTTCTGGCAACACCAAGGCACTTGCTTAGGGCACAGGTCAAATAGCCTGTTTTGCCTGACTCCTGCCCATTGCTCTCTGGAAGTAAAACAAGAAAACAAAGCTGCCACTGAGAACTCTGGGCCTTACATATGCATTGGGGCAAAGGAAAGAAAAGAAAAATATGCATTTGGAGTATGACATTGTCTGAAAGAAAGGGCCCTGCAAGAAACGTGGCAGGCATGACTGGGGAAGAAGAGACAACCAGAATTATTCCCCACCCACTCCTTTGAAATTCTGCCCAAATGATTTACTAGAAATAAAAATGATGTGTTAAACCACAGAGCCCATCTTTGATTTCAAGCCCTGATGCACCAGTTCCCCAGTGGGAAATGATCCTGATGGCGGTGTGCACTTTTCCAGTCTATCCTGCCATGGCAAGATGGTTGTAAATACCCATAGCTGATGCTTATTGCCATTTGTGACTGGATTTCTAAGGTGTGTTTTAAATGTGCATTTGTATTATATCGATTGGGATTCTGTCTGAAGGTCACTGGAGAGATAGAAACTGAGTTCACCATAGGGATTCAGAAGAGATTCTAGTTTTGTGAAAAGTGAAACCTTTCTATCCAGTCTCTTAACATTTGTCTTATATGCATTAGTAATGTAAGGCAGTGTTCTCCCATCCCCCTTCATTCTTTTAAAGACATTTTTCCCCCAGTAAGAAAATTATGTATTGACTGAAGTTAATGGTATGTAGCTTGTGGACATTTCTCCCCTTGTGCCTCGTTGGACTTTAAACTCCTAACGGTTTATGAGAAGTTAAGGTCACACCATCAGTCTTTCAACAGGCATTTTCCCTTCTTTCTAGTGAGAGTTTCAGATTTGATATGAGATTACTGCACACCATCAGGCTTCAGTTATCTCTCATTTGTGAAATCCATGAGCTGAGACAAGTTGATCTGCCTTGGCTTTCTGTCTAAAGCTGTGTTTGTAGGGGCCAAGGCAGAGTCTGCTGAAACTAATCTAAGGCAGAAAATTCTGGACTGATGTTGATGCTTGTCACATAATAAGTTGTGTTATGCTGCTCTGAGAACAAGTGCAGTTAAAGTGCATGGACAGTGGGACCAGCCCAATACATTTTGGCAAACCACAAAATAGCACCTCCGTCCCTGCCAGGCAGTGGCGTAGCAAGGTCAGGTGGTACCCGGTGTGGAAAATTTCTTGTCCCCCCCCCCTGCCACATTGAAATCTAGTTGGACTCCCAAGAGACTGTGATCTACCCACACTATAAAAAAGACTGGCTGTGATCTACCCATTGTCATTGCCGGGAGTTATACAGCTTTTTTAAGGGAAGGATTGACCAAAGTTGTTGAGCTTTTTGGGGGTTACAGGATTTGGGTCCAGAGTTGAGGGAGCTTCTGCTCATGGTAGGTGGGAGTCATGGTCGGCCAGTGCACAGAATGTCACCCCCAGGTGATGACACCTGGGGCTGTCTGCCCCCACCTTGCTCTGCACCTGCTGCCAGTGAATAAGGGGTGAGTGAAGACCTGCATCAGGATCTGCTGCCCTGTGGATCCTGCCACCTAAGGTGGTCACCTTCCCTTGCCCCGTGGATGGGCCAGCCCTGATGGACAGGTGTTTGGATGTAAGAGACCTGACTTCAAGTTTTGTTTACTTGGGAGTCATGGGAGACTCTCCTAGCTTCAGCTTCCTGTATTTAAAATGGGAACATCAGGAAAACCCCACATCTTGCTCCTGCCAGATAGCGACAGATAGTTAAATGAGACTGGGAAGGAGCACAGTGGCACATATTTCAAGATGAGGTATGAGTGAGCTGTGGATCATTGTGAATTTCCTAGTACAAAGGTGAACCTTGGACCAGGGAAGAGGTAGTGTGGTCCTCCAGGCCTCTCTACCTGACCCTCAATATTCTTTCTATTGACTGGCTCTGCTCTGAGCTCTCCCCAAGCCTGAGCAGTGTGTCTGGAGGTCCTGGGCTGCCCAGGTGACAAGACACCCCCCTTGACCTTTCTGATGTGGTCCAAAGGACAGCAGAGCGATACATTTGGCAGCAGCTTGGCTGCAGGAGTTGTTGGAAGGAGGCATACAAGACACTATCCATCCAACCATCTTATGAACAGCACTCCATATTTGATTAGTGTTTACTCCTTAGCGTTTTCGTCTCCTAAAGTTTAAGTATGCTTAAATCATTCAGCGAGGCTACTCCCAGGTAGGGGTGAATGAATGTGTCTCAGTTTTTCAGCTTCCCAAATTCCCTCCCACGTTTCCACATCAGTATTTCAGTGTAAATTTATCCCAATATACATGTGTCTATTTTTTTATTTTTATTTTTGCAAAGCAATTTTCACTATTGTAATCCATTTCTGCATAAAGTGGTACCTCGGTTTACGGACTTAATCCGTTCCGGAAGTCCGTTCTTAAACCAAAGCTGTTCTTAAACCGAGGCGTGCTTTCCCTAATGAGACCTCCCACTGCCGGTGCCCTTCCACCATTTGGCTTCCATTCTTAGACCAAGGTAAAGTTCACTAACCGGAACACTACTTCGGTTTTGCGGAGTTTGTATACTGAATAGTTCATAAACAGGGCTGTTCTTAAACCGAGGTACCACTGTATTATTTCCATAATATATGCATTTATAGGCACATTTTACCAAAGTATATGCATTTTTGTATGTGTTGCAAGGGTAGTGATCTTACAGTTCACCCTCTCTTTTCTTCTTAAAAATTTGAGGCTGTTTTGAAATAATGGAGATTTGGTGGTAGAGTAAGGCTCAACTGGAACAGAATGGGCACGTAATGTCTGGCCCACCCATTCATTCTCCCTGTTAGAAATAATCATTAACAGGTTTTCTACTTAATTTCTGGCTTCATAACTCTTTTTGAGAAAGCAATAATGTTTCCAGATTAATTATTTGCTAAATAATTGCTTAAAATTCCTTTTAAGCAATGGACCTCTGAGCCACCTAAAACTAGCTACCTCTCCTTACGTTAAATACTTACCTTTTTCTAGTATGTGTAGACATTTAATTATTATTTTTAATGCACATCCTTCATGTTGGTAGGTCCAGGGATTGTGTAAGCTTCACCAGGAGTCATCATGAGTTGAAGTCTGCTTGGAAGATTTTAGATTGATTGAATCAATTACCTTTTTGGCTGATGTGCAAGAAACACATTTAATGTGAAGTGTTTATTTCCAGAGATGAAAAGTCGGCTCCCTCCGCCCCAATGAATCGTGTGCCCTTTGAGTATTCCACTGAAAGGCTCTGGGGGGTTTTGAGTGTTCTATAAAAGAATTATGGAAGAGTCCTGTTTCGCTTTGCCTGCCTGTCTTGATCCCCAAGGGAAGGGGGAACCGTTCACTGAGGGCAGAGAGAGATTGTGGGAACAGGTGACCAAAGTGTCTTCCTCATAGATGGGAGAAGCTAGCCTGGCTTCTCCTTCCCTCCTAACAATTTATATAGATGCAGCCAGTATAGTGATGATGTTTGCATGTTTTTCTGCCAAGGAAGTTGAACTGCAACCTCCCATTACCCCGGTGCAAAACCCACCTGCTTAGGGCAGATTGCACCCATTTTAAACCAAGGATGGCAGATGACTCATTTACTCTGAAAATCACACTTTCTCTCTTTTTTTTAATGACTTGAAAAGTTTTTGAGTAGCCTGGGAACACAGGCTAGGACAATACTAAGTCTTAGATTTACAAGTAGATTTACATTGTGATGCTTTATATTTGTATGTTTTCATAGAATTGTAGAGTTGGAATGGGTCCCAAGGGTGATCTAGTCCAACCCCCTGCAATGGAGGTATCATGGCTAAAGAATCCCTGGCAGATTGCCATCTGACCTCAGTTCAAAACCTCTGGTGAATAAACGTCTACCACCTTCTGATATAGCCTGATCATTTATTCAATAGTCCTTTAAAAGCCAAAAATATATAAACAAGACAAATCTCAGAAGCCCACAAAATGTATCCTGTGAATTGTCTCTTTATTAAATGACTCATCACAGGCAAGATGTAGGGAAATGTCTCTTCAGCTTACAAAAAGTGGCCCACAGTAGGCAACATGAGCACATTATATTGCCATGTCTTTTTAAAATCAAAGGAAGTAGTTTGTACCTCTCAAAGTAGGAAATACTTTTTCTGATGAAAGGTGTAGGTAACAGATGTGATGTTGATATTCAGAAACAGGTAATAAAATATTAGAAGGACAAACCCATATCCCTGCAGACTTGCTCAGTGCTGCTCAAGTCAGAGGAGCTTTCCTTTACATGAGATTAACATCCAAAAAGTTTTAAATGGACGCTCAGCTGTTTTTATAGGAGCACAGAATGATACAGATTTTAGTGGAGCTTCGTTTACTGCTGCTCTCCAAGGTCCTGACCTTCCATGCCTGATTTCATTTATACCTGTTTGGTGTTAATTCAGTGGCAGCACTGTCAATAGAGTTGCTGGATTTCTCCTCTTTAGGGTTTTGAAATTGCATTTTCATTCTCTGGAGCTGCCTTGCATTTTATAGATGTTCTAAATTTGATGACCATCAAGGGTTGTTAAACAATATTCAGTGGTTTTAAAAACCCCACAATAGTTCCCTTTGCTGATACTAGGTGTTTTCTAAAACTGTCTCAATAAATCTGATGAGCAAAAGCCATTTACACTTTTAAGATTCACGCCTTTCAGGCAACCATGCTAATGCATGTCCCTTGAGTCATGAGGAGAGAACACAAGGATGTCATAGAAGGCATCCTGCTGGATCCAGCCAAGCATTTATGTGGTCCAATATGCTGCTCACCCCTTTGATCACCAGACAGATGCTTGCGAGAAACGTGGAGCTATCTGGATCTGATTATCCCCAGTATGCCAGCGATGGGCAACCTCCAGATGCTGTTGAACTCCTACTTCCATCAGCTCCAGCCAGGATGATGAAGAATGATGGGAGTTGTTGTGCAGCAACATCTGGTGGGGCAAAGGCTCCTTGTACCTGGCAAAAAATATGCAATATTTGGCACCTTCATTTTCTAATAGCCAAGTAAGGAAAGTCAAGTGCTCTGAAAAAGTGCATCTGATCCCTAATAAAATCCCAGTAATTATACACCCTGGGTTCACCTGGTGCATTCTTAGCTGGAGCTGTTATTTGCAACCTGCTTCTTTTAGAAGTTCACAGCCTCACAGGAAATAACCAAGAAGTCACAGGTTCAGATGTCCCACCCTCATGATTTTAAGATGTATTAAGAAAAACTTGTTTTTCACCAGGTGGTCTGTGCCAACCATCTACTTAACACCCCCCCCCCAATGTTATATTTAATGTACTGACTCCTGTCTTAATGGCTTAGTATTTTTTCTCCTGTCCGCATATTTTTATTTTATTTTATTGGGTGTGTACTTTTAAGGGGCAAAGGTTTGGGAATGCTTGTGTTTGTGTGTGTGCAGAGACAAATGTCTCTGTGTTACAGAGACAAATGGCTACAAAATTCAGAGGTGGGTTGTTGTTGTTTTCTTTAATATATTAAGTAGGAGGTGTCTTGCTATTCCCCAAGTTCAGTTAGCTTCGGAAGGACATTATCCATCTGTTGATGGCAGAAGGAGATCCAGAAATTCAGCATCAGGCCGCCAGACTTATTGGGGGGAGGGGGGGAAGAGAGACACAGAGGCAGAAAGAAGTACCTTGCCTATGTTGTGTGAATAGGAATTTTGCATTTCATTACCTTGACCAAATTGTTCAAGGAGCAAGATAAGAACGAGTCCTTTGGGTGATGCTGAAAAGTTTCAGTTGGGTGGAAAAGAAGAGAAAGGAAATCCTCTAGAGCCAGGGAAGCCAGTACAATGGAGTTACTAACAAGGGCAGCATGGGAGAAAACTAACAATTATGGCAAGAAAGGTCACCCAGAGGAACAATGACTTGATTATGCAGCTAATCAAAGAAATCAGAAAGACATTCCCTTTTTTTGGCAGCTTTATCTGCTATTGTTTCCTCCAAACCCCTCTGAAGAATGCAGCCTTGAGAGGATGATAATTACACGAAGGTGTGAAAAGCCTCCCTCCCTTATCTTGGAATTTGTCTGTATTTGTCAGGTTAAAGGACAGTTCATTTTTTACATGTCCACACTTCACAAGAGATGAAAGCTGTGAATTCTAAGAGGTAATGAGTTGTTTCTAGTGATGTATAAAAGAGTGGAGGACTATTAAGGATCTTAAATGTAGCAAATCACATTTGCAACAAGATTATGTGGGCTCTTTAATGAAGCCTAAGAAAATGAGGTATTCATATTCCATTGAATAGGCAACAAATAGCTGAAGACCTTGAAAATTGCTACTTGTTGAGGTGGCCCACAATGACAAAATTTAAGGCCTTTCTTTATTTAGTACCTACAACATGTTACACAATGAAAAGGGGCTATCAGTCTTGATTATGATCTAAAGCAACAGCAGTGGCTGGCACTCACTGATACTGGGAGGGTGGAAATCAGGGAGTTCAACAGTAGGTGGAGCCAGAGCCAGTGACAGGCAGAGTCAACCATTTGTAGGTGTGCCCCCATCCTCCTCCCTGTTGAGTTATAGAATAGTAACACCTGAGACTAAGGAAGAGGAAACAGTCACCCAAGGGCTATGCCCTAGACTGGTTGTAATTAAGAAGATGGAGCAGTTGAGGGTAGACTGAGGTCGGTGGGACAAAGTCACATTTGCTGTAATGGGTCACGCTCCATAAGTGGGCAGTCTTCAGCTTTAGTCCCATGCAGCCTGCTGGTTGCCTCATCCCATTGCTGCATTAGGAATTTGGTTCTAAAGGCACAGAAATGGAAGGAAGGAAGGAAGGAAGGAAGGAAGGAAGGAAGGAAGGAAGGAAGGAAGGGGAAATAAATATGAAAGTGGCATATTAGTATGTTGGACTTGAAGAAAATCTTCAAAATGCCGTATCTGAAGTACAATATGGATATTTTTCTCTGAAAGCAGCTCTACATGTTGCATGTCTGTGCTCAGAAATAGTTGGGATATTGCCATTCAGACATATTTCTTTGGCATGGGTTTGACCAGTGTAAGAGTGCATCTGCACCGTTCAAAGAAAAAGTTGACCAACATCTTAATATATAGATAATATACTGGACTTATATCTGGAAGCTTGGAACAAGTTATTTTAGGTGGGGAGAGAGAGATGGAGACTATAATTTGCCTAGGATCATCCTGCGAGGGCAGACATAATTTGTATCCTTTTTTGATAATTTATCTGCAGCAGGTGGTTCAGAGAGAAAGGTGGGGGTGGGGAGTGCCTCTTGAAGATGCTATGTGGTGTTTTCACTGGAAATTAGTGTAATCCACCGTAATGGCTTCATTACAAATCTGTTTGTGTGCTGTCAAGTGCTACAGGAGGTACACTTTAAATTATAGCTCATAACAGGTTGTGACTGCTCATAGGTAGCAGTAGATCTTGGGGCTAATGCAAACTGGTTAATCCAAACTGGCAGGATGAAACATAATTGAAATGAATCTAAATCTTTCTCTTGAGTGTACACTGTGACCACGAGGAGTATAAGTAAGTCTATGATTGTGCATGCTCATTAGAAAACTTCAAAATCCAGCATATTTATAGTGCAATAGTGGTCTTTTTAAATGGTTCTTTGTATATTAATTGGAAACCTTATTTGTGCATGTTTTTTATTTTGCACAAAGGGCCAACAAAATGGCCAACCAGATGCTTGCAGAGGTTTGCCAAGGAGATCCTGAAAGCCACAGCACTCTGCTCAACTGTTATTCCTAGCAATTGGTACTGCTGCTGACAATGGATATTAGCTAATAAGCTGATGGTCTGGGCAACAGCTGAAATGACAGTTGAACAAGATTACATGTGTGAGCAGTAGCAACCCTGTTTCATACCACGACTTCAAGAAATATCAGACTTGTCTTTGTGTGTAGAGATGCTAGCCCACCTTGCAGACTCAGGCTGCTGTATGATCTCTGAAGGTTATGAATGCTGGTCTCATTGCAAGCCCCATAATTCTTCTGGCTGGCTGGAGCTGGAGAGACACACAGGGATGGTGCTTAAGGCGCCTCTGAATCCAGTGCTGCGCTGCTGGGAAGGACAAGCCCCACTTGAGATATAAATGCTGTGAACTCTCTCTCCATAAAACTCAGGTGTAAATATGTGTGAATAAAACATATTTCATAAAGACACTTGTCTCTGCTGTGCCTCAATCCAAAAGAACATCAGCCCTGGTTGAGTGCCAAGACCTCTGGAATCCTGCTACTGCCTGGCAAAGATTGGGGTGGGTTGTCGCATTATTTACTCTCTCTGGCATTATTAATGTCCATTACATGACTGTCAATGCCACAACAATAGCAGCAATACCTGCCTGTTGTTACAGCTGTGCCTTAAGCCTTGTGGAGTTTTTGATGCAAGGAGAGCATCATAATCCCATCATAGCAGATCATGCTCTTATTTTTCAGAGCAAGCTGTAGAGCTGACCTCTCAAGTTATGATGCAGTCTAGATAATGGGAATGGGGGTGCTTTGTAGCTGACTTCGCTGGGAATCAGCATTTGCCAATTCTCTCTTGCTTCTTTCTCTTTGTGTGAGTGGATGTGCATGCCTGGTTGCCTCATTTGGGGGGAGGCATTTAAAATGAAACGTTTGAGGAATAACTCACAAAGCCGTTGGTATGGGTTTATTGTCGTCTTTGAAGCTGAGCAAAACTACTGCAGAAGGTAGAAGCATGCAACTATTCTTTCGAGAATTTGTAAACATACCATTTTCATTAGTGTTCTGATAACTCTGCAGATGTGGAAATTAGGAGATAAAAATTAAATTAACTCAGATGATTGCTTTAAACTTTTGTCTGGCATTTTGCAGGCTAGCAGATGTATGAATACCACCTCTTCATTTGTGTTCTATTAAGATTTAGAAAACCCTCTAAGCAACCCTTTTGTTTGAACAATGAAATTTAGAGGCTAATGGATGCTTATTGTTCCATGAAGATGGGCTAATTTCTTTTTTAATCAAAGGAATAAGACATAACTAGCCACCATTACCACTCCTTCACCTCCTTCAGTTATTTCACGCTGAATCTGGACTTAAAAGCACACAAGAGATGAAGCTATCCATATTCATACCATTTCTACATCTGGGGGTGCATTTTCCTCTCTTGGGTATAGTTAGTATGTGGGTCATTTTAGGAATCTCCCCGTGACACAGATTTTGATTGAAGTCAATTTGCATATCACCTTTTTTGAAAATGCAGTATATCCCCTTTCCTGAGTCTGCAAATATGGAACAACTTATAACACACAGGCGGACTGACATACAAACTGATTTGTGTAGGATTTCCTGTGTGCTACACATTCACACACTCCATGTATTAATAACGGTAGGCATGGAAGGCTGCTCAAATGTTGCATTTCCTCCCCAAATGCAATAATAGCATTAGCTCTCATGAGTCCCATCAGGATGGTCCGATCCTGCGGAGGAGAGTGGGAGGAGCTGGATAAGGGAGTTAGAGCTAGAGTACCTAGGCCCTAGCAGAATGTGGAAGGTGAAACCAAGGACCCAAGAAATGCCTGAACCAGAGGAGGGGGCCAATGATCAAGGGAGTCATGAGCTGGATCCGAGGGAGGCTGTGAGCTGGTTTATAGAGAGGTACCCCACACTTGTGTTCTTGGAACAGGTGGAAGTCTAAGTGTAAAGGCCACAAAGAAAACAACACACAGGCAGCTTTTTAGCTTAGTAGTAAATTCTGTGCCTCCCACAGAGCCTGTGTGATGTCGTGGTTAAAGGGTTGGAATAGGGTCTTGGAGACCTGGGTTCAAATTCCCCTACTCAGCCATGATGCTCCCTGGGTGACCTTGAGCCAGGGACTGTCTCTCATCCTAACCTACCTTACAGGGTTGCTGTGAGGATAAAATGGGGAGGGGGCATATTGTACTACCTTGAGCTCCTTGGAGGAAGGGTGGAATATAAATGTAACAACAACAGTTGGCAATGGTTGTAATCTCTTCCTCCCTTCCAACCACTACACTGCTGCTTTTGCCTTTTCCTATTCCCTCGCCCTCTTGCACTGGGCCTCATTGCTGCTGATTTTGTCCCAAAGTCTGCTATGCTGTTTGCCTGACTGAAGACAGATCTTGCTGCTTCTCAACCCCTTCACTGCACCCCCACAGCTCCTCTCCTTGGCATGGCTTCCTTCCAAACCAGGTTCAACTCACCCATCGGATAGTTTCTGTGAAATATGTTCTCTAGCTCCTCCTTTCCTGCTTTGACTTCCAAGGTTGGTTGGAATATCCATCTCTCGCTCTCTCTGTCTCTATATATCCAACTCTTTCTCTCTCTTTCTCTCTGTATATAACGTGAGAAAAGGAAGGTCTTTTTTCTATCAAGATATCCATTAATGTTTCCGTATTGGCGTAATAAAGCGAATAAAGGAACTTCATTCCACTGCAGATCAAGATAGTTTCCTAAGAATTGTAAATTATACACTGCCTGGAGATATGCAGAGGCTATCTGTTGGCCTTTTAAGGCAGTCTAAATTCAAAGGACTGAAGTAATTCACATAGGGCTGGTTAATATTCCCGTGGCAGAACATCTGATAAACAGAGCAATATCACACAGAACCCATTCTCTCTCTTTTGTAATCTTAGGTGCAGTCATTTCCCCCTCCATAAGGTAGTGAGTTAATTAGCAAATCCAAGCGTGTTCTCTGGTAGAAGCCGTTCTTCTCCTTTCTTTCCTCTTCTTTTTGCAAGGAGAGCTGCATAACTCACATGGCTATTCAGGCAAAAACCGGACAAAAAAGATTGCTGCCTGAGTCCTGTGAGCAAAGTTGGACTTAGTAGCTCTGGAGCTGGGATGGGGAACCTCTGGCCCTCCAGGTGTTGCTGCACTGCAACTCCCATTATCCCTGACATGCTGGTTGGATGGATGGGAGCCGGGGCCCAACAGCATCTGAAGGGCCACAGCTTCCTCATCGCTGAAAATACAGCACCTGATGCTCACAGACCATCTTACCTAGCCAGCAATTTGATCTGTTTATCAAATGTCTATCCTGCTCTTCCTTCAGAAATCCCATATGGTTGATACCTTCTTAGAAGTTGCTGCTCTAATTGCCTTGGACCGTTTGCATAATAACTAGTGCATTTCACCCCACTCTGTGCATTAAAACTAGAATTGAGCTGAAATAGAAGATAAAGCCAAGAGAGATTCCTGCATTACAGGGGGTGGGACCAGATAACCCTTCTGTGATTCAGAGTGAAAGACAGGGAGATAGAAAGAAAGAGAGAGGAGTTGGGGGGGGGAACTTATTCCCAATTCAAAAGTACCTCACTTTCTGTCAATTTTTCAGGGGATACACCATAGGAAAAATGCAAATCCAAGAATTGTTGCCCTTCTAAAGTGTGTGGCATGTAGGTCATGGCAAGGGAGACTCAATCTGTCTGCAGACTTGGGCTGTGTACACACTGTCACTTGCTCTGTACACAGTGTGCTCCCGCTGCTGGTTTGGGAAGCATTATGCACTCAACATTATCCCCAGTCCTTATCTCTCCAGTTGTCTCTTATGAAATACCATGTTTTGGTGTGTTCCCCTCTAAACTAATGTGAATCTGAGTTGAGAAAAAGAACACCTTGTGTTTTATCCAGAACAGTCATACCTTGGATCTCAAATGCCTTGGCTCCCGAACAAATTGGCTCCCAAAGGATCAAAACTCGGAAGTGAGTGTTCCAGTTTTCGAACGATTTTCGGAAGTCGAACATCCACCGCAGCTTCCACAGCTTCCAGTTGGCTGCAGGATGCTCATGAAGCCAATCGGAAGCCGTGCCTTGCTTTTTGAATGGTTCCGGGAGTCAAATGGACTCCCGGAACACATTCTGTTTGAGAACCAAGGTATGACTGTAGTGTGTACACAGCTCCAATCAGCTGCTGTTTCCACACCATTTCTGTATCCAAATGGGCCATTGTATTCCTAGGAATCATTAACCCAAATCTGTCAATTTTACTGTTGGGGGGGGGATACAAATTTTAAATGGGACAGTTAACAGGCATGAATAAGCTACTGTAAACAGGGTTTCTTATGAGCAGGAATGGGGATAACTTTTCACTTTCCTACTCAGTGGCGTAGCGTGGGTTGTCAGCACCCGGGGCAAGGCAAGTAATTTGCGCCCCCTAACCTGTGGATTTGCGCCCCCTAACCCTAACCCCCAGATGTTGCGCCCAGTGCGGCCGGCCCCCCCTGCACCCCCCACACTACGCCACTGGATGCTCCCACTGGTGCAACCACCCTACCCCAACCTCGCTACTATCACCCTGTCCCAATGCTGTCCAAATATGGAGCAGTGACAGAGGTGGATTAAGGGACGCGCAACTGGTTATCACACTAGTGAGAGGGCACTGCAGGGGGGCTGCAACAATGACTTATAATGAAAGTCGAGAGATGTGGATGGGGGTGCCAATTTTTGTTGTGTTGTGCAGGGCGCCGTTGAAATTTGAAAGTCTGCCTCTAGCAGACTGCGTTGTAAGGAGGTTGGCTGTGTCTCACCACACATGCCTTAAGAATAATGAGTCTTTTTCAGTGTGGACTAAGTAATTATAAACCAGGTCTTACCTTTCGGCAGGACCACTGTACCCAACCTTCTCGGCGCTGCAGGTGAGGGTTTCTGGGGGCAGAGGAGGTGCCTTGCCAGGCAACCCTAAGCCCCAGCACCTCTCCTTTCCTCGACCCTTTGCCGCCTGCAGTCTAGAAAAGGACTCCATGCCTCTCGCTTGCTCCCGCCCGCCCCCTTCCCACAGACAGCCGCGTTTCCTTCCCGGCTCCCCGTGGGAACAAACGGCCCCTTCTCCGCCCTCCCGGCAAGGCCAGCGCTTCCTTCTCTTAGCCCCCGCCCCATCTGCGGGAGGCCCTCCACCCTCCTGGCCACCCTCCCCGCCCCGCGCCCCTTCATAGGCACGGCTCGTTCGGCCGCGCCGCCCCACACGCGTCCCGCCCTGCCCACCCCGTCGAGGCGCACGCTCTCGCCCGCCGCCGGCTCCATGGACGGCGGCGGCGCTTACCGCTGCCGCGCCAACCGGCACCTGGAGGGCGGCCAGTCGGCGCTGCCGGGCTCGCTGCTCTTCGCGGCCGGCCTGCTGGGCAACGTGTTGGCGCTGGGAATCCTGTGGCAGCACCAACTCCGCGCGCGGCTGCAGCGCGCCCGCGGCTGGGGGCGCCCAAGGGCGTCCGCCTTCTACCTCCTTCCCTCTGGACTTGCGCCCCCCCAAATGTTGCGCCCGGTGCGGCTCGCACCCCTGGCACCCCCCACGCTACGCCACTGTTCCTACTGAAAGTGTACAGTGAACATCCAGCGTAATGAAAACTGCTGCTAAAATGGAAAGAAAAAAAGTTTTACCACTATTAATATTTTGGCATCACATGCCAAAGGCATAGGGAGGCCTTTGTCAGAAAAACAAAAGAAAGCATTATATTTTACACACAATTCCAGGGTAGAGGAAATTAAAAATAGCATTGCAAAGTTGGAAAGCAGCTGAATATTTAATGTAAGGTTTTATGAGAAATACAAAGATCACATTTTGAATGTGACTCAGCAGAAAATGTCTCCTATCTATATTTTTTATCCCTCACATGAAAAACGCTGTAGAACTACTGCCTTTAAATCAGATGTGTTGATAGCACTGCCTGTTTTGTATCAGTGATAATTAATAAGAAGCTCTTCCAGCTAAATATTTTTTTCCTTGGTGTTACCCCCCCCCCCACCATCCCCGGTTAAATCAAGGAGAAATAATTACTGTGATCATTAAATTGACCAGGAATGAACTGTTAGGTTGAGAATGTAGGTACATCAGGGCACTAATAAGGGCAACAAGGAATCAGGAGAAGAGATAATGGGCATCCAGAGTGGCTGGGGAAACCCAGCCAGATGGGTGTGGTATAAATTGTTGTTGTTGTGCTGGAATAGGAGCTGCTGAAACAGTGACAGACAATTAAAACCCCATAGTTCCTGGCACTGTGAGTTGACCTGATCCAGATCATTTATGGAACCATTTTGACCAATGAGGTCTAAGCTAAATGCCAGGCAGTACTCAACAAGCCATCTGGCTTTGGGGATAAACTCTCAGCAAAGAAAGAGAGTTGCATATTTAGGGAGGAGACTAAAAGTATGAAACTATTCTGACCAGTGATGTAGAGAAATAGCAAAAGAAGCTGAAAACCAAGACCAAATAAACCAAATGAAGACAACCTAGGAGATATATGACCCTTTCCCTCAAGTTTGCCTTTTAGTCAGCTCTCCATTTAATTCGCTTCTATGGTTATTCTCCTCTTTTGAATCCCTTATTTCATTTCTGTCAAATAAAGTATTTTTCTTTCTTCCCTGCACTGCCCATTACCCTTTTCCTGATTTTACCCTATCACTATTTTTTATATTTGTATCCAAGTAATATATATATGTAATGGTATCCAAGTATTTCCTTGTAATTGTATCCAGGTAATTTTAAATTGTATCCAGGTATTTTTCTTGTAATTGTGTCTTTACTACTTGTAAATTGTCAGCATCGCCCCCGAGCCAGTGTCACCAACTGGACTCGTCCACCTCAGCCCCGACTGGGCTAGGCGAGCTGGATGGCACTTCCAGAGACCACCTTCCTCTGTAGAACAGGTCCAAGTGCCGTGGACTCACAACTCAGAGCTGTGAGCACCGCAAACCACTTCTCCAAGTAAACAGTCGTTGTGCAGCAGAGTTCAGCAGAGCACAAATACTCGGACGACAGTGCTGAAGAATATCTTATTTTATTCTCTAACAGCTACTGTAATATACACTATATACAAATGGAGATTCTCAGTCTTTTCTACACACTGACTTGCTGACTCACTCACTCACTGGCTGACTCTCTCTCTCTGAGTCTCTCTCTCACACTGAGTCACACTATCTCAGACTATCTGAGTCTGGAGTGGAACATGCAGATATAAGAACACGCCTCCTCCTCTCCTCAGAGTCAGGAGACTGATGAGGTGATTCTTGAGTATGGGAGGGGTGAAATCTCCTCATAAATATGAATTCCTAAGGTGATCTTTATGCAATTGTTACATATGGCAACTTTGCAATGGAATTGACCCCCTTGTATCCTTGTTTCTTCAACTTCTCAATTATTGTAACTACTTTCAGGAAAGTAAGAATTGGAACCCATGTATTCTAATTGCATCACTGTATTATAGCCATGAAAGTATAAATGTTATTTTTAGTCTCAACCTAATCACTTCCACTCAGCTCCCCTTCCTTCTTCTATAAAGTGCCAGACTACCAGATCCATTTCCTTTGACCCTGTGGAGAGGAATTCAGCTGTTAGATAAAACTCTCATCCCTATTATTATTCTAGAAAAGCAACAACCCAATTACCATATCATTTGCCATCTCTCCCTAGATTTCTAGGTATTAATTACTCATGTAGATAGGATTTGCACCCCACTTTGTATCTTGCACCCGAACCTCCCTTTTGCGCCCTGCACCCCTTATCTTGTAAACTGACAAATAAGGCCACCCACAATTGTGATTGTATAAATTTCTGAACTTACCTTTGGACGGGATTCCTCATACCTTTTGTCACCATTGCATAGGGAACTCAGTTGCAACGGAATAAAGGATCTTTGCTTTTTAAAAGCCGCTTGCTTCTTTCTCTTCTTGGTTGGACATCACCCCTTTGGGGCTCCAAACCAAATTCTCTGTGTTTTACATCTCCAACATGATAAATATTCTTAATACTGCTTTGTTGGTTTGCTTGATACCCCAGTCTTCCTCTCAACGGAACCCCAAGTGGCAAAATGTGATAAACCAATAAAAACTTCTTTAAAAGGTTTGTTACCTCTGAGAAGAAGCCAGGAGGGTTCTCTGTAATCCACTAGCTACAGTGGTACCTCTGGTTATGAACTGAATCTGTTCCGGAGGTCTGTTCATAACTGGAAACCATTCTTATCCTGAGGTGAGCTTTCACTAATGGCGCCTCCTGTGCACAATTTCCACTTGCATCCCGGGGCAAAGCTTGCTACTGGGAGCAGCTACTTCCAGGTTAGCGGAGCTTGTAATGCGAAGCATGTGTAACCAGAAACGTTCGTAACCAGAGGTACCACTGTACCCGCCCCCCCGCGTTGAAACAGCTCAAAATAATAGTTCTATAGCACTTCTTCATTGGCCATCTAATATGACTTACATGCCTGAAACATGTATACTTCTGTTCAGCCTGAGCGTTGACACTTGTCCTGCTTTCCATTTGATGCCATTGCTCCATTCCAGGAAATTATGTGTTTCGCTTCAGTGACAAGATGGCCTCCTATATAGACACGTATTCAGAGTAGATCTGGGAAACCTTCTCCATATGCTGTTGGACTACCTAGTTGTTGCTACCTTGTCATTTAGTCTCTTGTTTGCCCTTTGGCTGCTTCTGTCTTGCATTCTTACACTTTATCCGGATCTCACTACTCTTCCTGCTTTGTCATCACTGACCCCTGCTCTGGCTGCAGCTTGGATTCCCAATTAATTGTTTGCACCTAGTTCTGTCCCCGCTGTGCTTTGCAATTTAGTTCTTGAGCTTGCCCTCTTTTTCTTCTTGTTTGCCCATTATACCATGACTCCACAAAGCAAAGTATATATCTCTTCTCTTATATCTGAACATGAGATATTTGAACCTATCGTGCTTGTTGATGCTTCTGGCAACTAGAAACCATATTTTGAATGTGGTCATTTCCCAGGGACTTTCAATGCAACCTTGCACTGCCCTTGTGTTGTGATAAAATTCTTTTGGCTTTGTATTAGTACTGTTATGGTGGTGGTGTCTTAATTAAGTTTGCTTCTTCCATGCATTGCTGTGCACTTATCTGTAATAATTTATTATCAATGAGAAAGTGCTGAAGAAATGAGAGATCGTCTCCTGTAATAACAACAAGCTTTTCGGAGAAGTTCAAATCCCTTGACAGATGTAGGCAAGGAATTATTTTCTTCAAAGTTTAACTAAAATAGTGTCAGGCTTATTTTTACTACGTAAAGATACTGAAGGCAAAGGTTAGAGCAAAATGATTTATGAATGATCATTCAATAATCACATTTCATAGCTTATCTGTTTCTGTAAATGATATCAACCTGTTGTTAAGCACAACAGCACTGGATGTGTATTATAACAGGTGAGGCAAAATATGACTTTCCGTTCTTCTGTTCCAATCTACTTCCTCCTCCTCCTCCTCCTCCTCCTCCTCCTCCTGTGATCACTTGTACTGAGTAAGATTGT
The DNA here is from genome assembly GCF_965153285.1 of Podarcis tiliguerta. Lineage (NCBI taxonomy): Eukaryota > Metazoa > Chordata > Lepidosauria > Squamata > Lacertidae > Podarcis > Podarcis tiliguerta. The sequence continues at coordinate 7,207,175 of NC_139542.1, forward strand.
CTTCCATGAACATGGTCTTAACAATGAGTCCGTAAGTGACTGTGGAGGCCAGTTCTGGATCCACACGTCATTCCACAGTGGGGACATAGGTTTCCTGGTGGGAGTTGATCATGATGAGGATTTGCCAAGCGTGCCTTCCTCTTAGCACATTTCTCCCTTTCATCCTGAGTTCAAACGTCTTCAAAGCCCATGACACCTTTGGTAAAGGTTGTTCTCCAACTGGAGTGCTCACAGGCCAGTGTTTCCCAATTGTCGGTGTTTATACTACTTTTTTTTAAAAAAAAAATGCCCTGAGAGAGTCTTTAAACCTCTTTTGTTGACCACCAGCATTACACTTTCCATTTTTAAGTTTGGAATACAGTTGTAAGAGGCCACAAGAAATAATGAAGCACTAGCCAATTGCTGCTTCACTTGGACACTGTCACAGCCTGCCTCCCTTCAATACACTAAATGGTTGTGTGAAATGGGTGCAATTAGGTTTCACAAGTTTAATCCTATAGTATAAAGGTCCATGTCTCAGTTTGCACCTTGCAATGGAGAGCTGGAAATGGTGCATTTGTCTCAAATGCCTGATACTCTAATATACTCCAGTATTATTTTAATGTGTACATTGAAGTCTCTGGCACAGATTCTCCCAGTGCTGGCAACTAATGGGCCCTCTAACATTTGCCAAGTTGGAAAACAATGTCCATCTATCTGTTGCATTTTCACCATAGTGGGTTATGAAGCTTGTATTCATAGACTGTTAAATTGTCAACCAAAACTGATGTGATGCCTATGCATAATGCAAAGGTATTTTCTTCACAGTGCTTTAGCTTAAGGGCTTGGATGTGCTTTCCATTTTTCTGATATTTATCCTAGGGCAATTTTTATGCACCCCACACCATCTTTTATACCAGAAGCCAGGTCTGATGAGCTGCCAGGGCTGGACTTTGGTGGGGCATTTGCCAAGAGAGTGTCAGCAAGCAGTGTTGATGACCAGGGGAAAAAACAACAACCCTAAGCTTGGCTTATAACACTTTTTGTTGCTTCCAAGTCAAAAGGAGGCAATTGCTGATATGGGTGGGCGGTGGGTGGGTGCAATCGTTCTGAAGCCTAGATGTATATCACAGCTCAGGGAAGCCTTTAACAATATGGAGAAGTTCCACATGGCTCCATAGGTTTCCACTGTAGCCCTAGCAGTTCCTGTTGTACACAATGGATGTGTATGTTCAGTTTGCTTGGTTTCATTTTCAACAGCTACATTTTCCTTTGGCAGAGTCAGCCCTATAGTGTAGAAGTGGCTTAACACAAAAGATAGTGTGCTCTGTATCGGGCAGGTGCCAGCTATTAGACCAAGACAGACTGTCTGCATGATGCCATCTTTAATCATGCTGTAAATGTCCTGACATTTGTTGTAAGGTGGCAGTGCCAAAGACACATGTCTTGCCAGGAGGCTAAGGAAAATTAATCTGGAGGTAGACTGGAAGGAAATTCTTTTGAGCCACTGCAACTATTTGATTCATTTTTCCTTTTCTTTTTTTAACCTTGTATGTGAAACATGGGATGGAAAATCCAAATAGCTTATGCAGTTATTGAATACATGATTAGGTTTCCTGTGCTTGTTGCAATGAAAATGCAGATGATAGATGAGCTTTCTTTAATTTTAATAGGACCCCAAAGGTATTCCTGGATGCACTCTGAAATATCAAACATATACAAATACTTAGTAACTCTTTACTGTGAATTTAGATGTCTACTGAGTTGCTAATTTGTTTTTAAGAGCTCTTGGAATATTGCACATATGAAAGGTGAATAGTGTTGAGATAGCATCAAGATGTAACAATATTTCCCCCCATTTTTAAGCAAACCAATTATTCACGTTTTCCAAATGTTATAGTCATAGACAGTTAAATTGTGACCAGGTGTAATTCAAACATTTTGTATATTAGTTTTTGGTCATGGTTTGAATGATTCCTTTAACATGACTACTCAGGCTAATCAAATTACACAACTAATGAGTTGTTGATTGGTCTTACTAATTTAGAAAGTCACTCATTCATGTCCACAAACATCTGCAGGCAGTCCACTTCCTCTTGATCCAGGTTGCAACTCAGCAGCATGGACCCGAAGAGAAGCAATTATATAGCTGACCCCAATGTCATCTTCCATGGTCATGGTTGATGTGAGAGAGACTTTTTTGGCCGTTGGCCCAGCACTCCACAACACTAGACTGAACTGCTGCCCCAATCTAGATGAGCCAATGTGTGTATGTTTTTAAGTTATCTTTGAAAGTGTACTAAGCTCCTCATGACCTAATGATAAGAAACAAAATAATAAAAATAATGGCTATGAACCCTGTTCCAATATCCAACTTAGACCACAGCAGGAGTAGCTAGTGTGGTGCCTCTCATTTTGTTATTGGGCTCCCAACTTGCACCATCCCTGACCATTGGTCGGTTTGGGATGGGGTCATTGTGAGTGGGAGTCCAACAGCTTCTTGGGCACCATGTTGGCCACCTGGATCACAGCATAGAAGGCAAACATAGAAGCAAATGGGAGTACCCAACCAATGTGTTCTGTCAATATAAGGATTCCCATTTCCCCTCCGAACACTCCTAAAGCTCTTCTGTGAGTCTCCCCAGTCCCCCCCAAGTTGATTTAGGGGGGGGTGCAGGTGAGGAGGGAGGGAAAGTCCCGCTGCACAAATGGAAATCCTTGCACTGACATAATGTATTAGTTGGATACTGTCCAACATTTTTAAAGTATAGTTCAACTTCCCGCGTAGCCTTGTATGCAATCTTGGGCTTCTTGGAGGGAGGGATATAAATGTCATGAATAATAACAGCAGCAAGAATAAACTTAAAACCTTGTGGTGAAATATGACAAAATCAGTGCAAAGCCATCTTCTTTTAACAGAACTTGTTCTTGTCCTCACAACGCCAGCTTTGTCTCATGCCAAGGGTCTCTAATTCAAATTCTCAATAGCAAAATTAGAGCTCTTCAAATAATAAAATCAAATACCCTCCCCTCCTCCCTTCTGATCCCAGATGATACATTTGGTTTCCTCTTACAGATACTGATTCCTCAAACTATACACATCTTAATATATCTGGCCTAGAATCTCTTGCATGGCTGCTTCGATCCTATTTGGTTGTTTGTATTTTTAATCATTGTCGTGTCCTTCTAATAACTGATATAAGGGATTTAGGAATGGAGGAGAGTTCACTAGCAGTTCAAGATAGCTACTGCTCAGCAGGTTTTCTTAGAATGCAGGTATTTTGGAAATGAAGAATCAACCTGGCATTGACTGGAAGCACTCATGTCCTGTGTGCAGACTTCCTATAGGATTTGGTGGGCCACTGTGAAACCAACAAGCTGTACTGGATGGGCCATTGACCTGAGGCTGTTCTTATGTTCAAAGACTGCAGGATAGTGGGAACCAAATTGAAACTTCATATCAAATCCACAAATACACTTTGTAATACAAAATCATCATCATCAACACCATCTATTTTTAGTTCCATCACTACAGGGCTGAGGGACCTTTGGCCCATGAGTTGTTGCTGGTTCCAGCTCCCGTCTGCCCCAACTAGAAAGGCAAATGATGAGGTTTGACGGGAGCTGGAGTCCTACAACATCTGGAGGCCACTGGTTTCCCACCCCTGTTTTAATAGAAGTAGTTTTTGGTGGACATATGGGTCAGAGGCAGGTAGCAATGTGCCTCTTTATTCAGACGTGCGTAGCAGCTATACACATCTGAAAGTTGAAACAAATATCTATGCGTGGTTGAGGTCAGGGACAGATATCCTGTCAGTTTTGTGTTTGCTTTTGAATGCACAGTATTGTTCATAGGTGGAAGTGGTGCAGTGCATATGACCGTTGCTAGCTCTGTGGGACAGGCTGTTTTCCACCTGCAATGGGATATCACATTGGGTTAAATATGAAAAGTAATAATAATAGGTAAATGGTACCACCGTTTTCTCCAAGCACATGGCATGAGCCAGATGAGTCTGTGTGCATAGATCAGTTGTTCCAGGCATGGAATGGGAGTGTCTCAGGAGCTCTTGCGTGCGCTACAGTGTATTTCTGCAAGTGGGAAAAGGTGCACATTTTAGATTTTGTTTCTATTAACATCGTGAAAGATCTTAGGATCAAGAAGCTGCTGAGCTTTCTAATAGCTATTTATTCATGTGCAAGAAATATCTGTCTAGTGTAGGCTGTTTTGTAAGAGCTTTTTCCCCCATCTGGCAATGCCAAGATGTTAAACGTTGTAGGTTTTAGAGGGGGGGAACATCTTTCATTTTCATTCTTTGCATGACTAAAGTCATTCAATTATCATTCCATTTAATTAAAGAGCTTTTTTATGATTTTATTCTAGTGAAGGGAAAAATGATCAGCCATTAAAATTGTGATTAAATAGTGGGTTTTTTATTTTTTTTATTTTTTTAAAAAATGGGGTAGATTACAGGAAAGAGCCTTGGGATAAAGTTAGCAGGGTGGGGCAAGGAGTCCTTCTGATAGTGTGGGAAATGTACTATCAGCAATAAAAATGGTTAGTAAATTCATTTACTAATGAATGCGGGACGCGGGTGGCGCTGTGGGTTAAACCACAGAGCCTAGGGCTTGCCGATCAGAAGGTCGGCGGTTCGAATCCCCGTGACGGGGTGAGCTCCCGTTGCTCGGCCCCTGCTCCTGCCAACCTAGCAGTTCAAAAGCACGTCCAAGTGCAAGTAGATAAATAGGTACCGCTCCGGTGGGAAGGTAAACAGCATCTCTGTGCGCTGCTCTGGTTCGCCAGAAGTGGCATAGTCACGCTGGCCACCAGACCCAGAAGCTGTACGCCGGTTCCCTCGGCCAATAAAGTGAGATGAGCACCGCAACCCCAGAGTCGGTCATGACTGGACCTAATGGTCAGGGGTCCCTTTACCTTTACCTTTACTAATGAATGATTAACTTACCTGCCTCTTATTTTACTCCAGTAATTTTTTTCCACCTACTTATTTTACTCCTTTGAAATAAATCCACTGGTCATAATGGAATGGGGGGGGGGGGAGAGGAAAGGGCTGCATCACACAATAAGATATGTGTGCAAGTGTGTGTGCGTGTGTATGTGTGTGTGCGGAATAACAATTCAGAAGTGGTCAAGTTATTACACTTTTCTCAAAACTTCAGTAAAACTGCTTTTTGTTTTGCATCATTGAGTTCTTCCCTCTCAATTTGAATAATAAGCCACATTTTAAAAAACCAATGACATCTAAAATATATGTGATTCTGAGATGACATCAGGACATCTGTAGGAGGTGATGACAAATTAACCAATTTGGTATTTGCCTGAGTTGCACTAACAGTGGAATTCTAAGCTTACTCAGAAATAAGTCTCATGAGTTCAGCATGGGTCAGCAAACTAAGGTCCGCGGGCCAAATCAGGCCCAACTGCCTTCTAGATCCAGCCTGCAGATGGTCCAGGAATCCAGACAGCTGGCATAGTGCGTGCGCGTGGTGGTATTTGTGACTCAGCCGTGCTTGGGGGTCAAAAGTGAGGGGGGCAGCTGCTTGAGACAAGCCCCTCCTCTGTCCATAGCACATACGTGCAGCGATCTTTTTTTCCAGGGTGGGGGGTGGGGAAGAGGGAAAAGGAGCCACAGTTCGGATTTCCACCATGGAGCTGCTGGCGACTGACCTCAGGAAGGGCAGTTGCGGCAGCAGGGGCTCGGAGGCGCCTCGGGAGCGATGCCCGCCGGTGTCTGTGGCGGTGGTGCTCCCTGCCAGAGGAAGCAGTTCTGTGCTCTGCTGGGGAGGCCGCTCGTTAGCTACATGGTGCGAGCCATGGAAATAGCCGTTGCCTCGTCTTCCCTCACTCGGGGAAAAGAATGTTTTTGCTTGAGCGGTGCTGGCCTGACTTAGCATCACCAACAGCTTTTCCCTTCACCCACGCATGCTCTCCAGGGCTGACATTATGGCACACTTACCAGCCCCCCACTCCGCCTTATGAGAGAAATAATAACTGTCAACGTGTAAAATGCAAAGGAAGCGGTGTGGGTGTATGAGGGAACATCCCCCCCCAAAAAATCATATTTGGGCAATGTTGGGGTTGGTCCCAATAAAGGTTTTTGCCAAAAATGCAGGTCATAATCATGGCAACATATAGTCCAGGCCCCACAAGGTCCGAGGGGCAGTGGACCAGCCCCTTGCTGAAAAAGTTTGCTGACCTCTGGTTCAGTGGATCTTGCTTCCAGGTATCTGGGGCTGCAGTCTAGACCACTTGATACCAAGAAACACCAAATCAGGTTTTTTTTTCCTTCTTCACCCTTTCCCCCCTCCATTACTTTTAATGTTATGGTCCATCCTGCTGCCTTCAATATCTGTATCCATTGACTGAGTCGTTATAGCTCATACATTTTCATTTGTCTGGAAAGGAACAGAAATTCATTTTTATTGCAAAGGAAGGATTATGGGGTTTTTTGGTTTTTTGGGGGGGTTGGTTTTTTTTTTTTTGCAATGCAGAGAGGAAAGTAAGATGTGCACAGCTTGTTGCAGTACTGGCCAAAATACTTGCAGTAACTGCTATTGCTCAATCCAAGGGCTATTGGGAAACAGAGCATATTACAGTAGTGTATGTCTGGAGTGGAGGATAAGTACAATATAAATACATTTCTAGCCTGGGACAGGCACTGCAAATGGGCTTTAGGACTTTGGCACTTCCTTCTATGCTGGAGTGGTCTGCTGGCCACATTATGAGGTGGTGAAAATTCAGCTGTCTTGGATTTATTTGTGTGCTGTTTGTGATGCCAATTGGTTCTCTCAGGCTTGGGCTGTGACCTGGTGTACCGACACATGACATTTTCGATGTAGATCTTCACTCACCCCTTCATCCCTGGTGAGGGGAAGGCACCATTTTGTGTTTCACCTCAGGTGCCTAAATGTTTTGGTCCGGCCCTATGCTTTACATAATTGTATCTACTTGATTTTTTGGGGGTGTTAGTCCAGAATGTGGCACCTTGGCTGTGGTCCTGGGGCTGACTGCTTGGCATGCATTATATCAATTTTAAAAGCATTTCTAGTGATTTTCGAAGATAAATTCAAGGTGCTGTTAACTTTTCAAGTTCCTGTAATCTATATTAATAGAATTGCAGTTTTATTCCCCTTATCCCATCTCACTCAGGATCAGAGGGGTTATTATATGTGAACTTTATGCCACTTATTGGTGGATTAAATAATGTCCTTTCTGATTTTCCAAAATTTACTATGAGGCAGTTCTGATAGTAATACTGCAGGTAAGAACCTTCATGTAACTTGTTGATTTTCCTGCTTTCTATAGATTCCTTCTTGGCCCTACCTTAATGTTGTGTGGGTGTGGTGTTATTTATAGCTGTAATGTTTTATTTTTCTTCTTCCTTTTCTCTGCATTTTTCTTTTCTTCTGAGATCTGCCACTAGAGGGAGAGTAGTTACACATTTTGCAACAGCATAGTTTAGTGCCGGTCTTTCTTCAGAGGGACGTTTTTCCTATATCCATAAAATAACACACCATATAATCAAATGAACAAACCCCAACTGTCTCATTCTGCTGCCATATCCCTCTTTTCTTAATAGGGTGACCCAAATAAATGCCTTTCATGGATGCAATTGGAAGGGCTATATTATTTACAGCATGGCCATCAATCCCTGTATGTCTTGTATTGCTTTGTATCTTCACTATTGTTGTCCATTGACTAGTGGTCATCAAAAGTCTTCGAGTGGTGGTTAGGGAGCCATAACTGTGTTGCATCCCTATCTAAGGTTGGTTGAAGCAGTGACAACACCATAATTATATTTCTTGGTGTAATAACTCCTATGGTGATATTGAGATGCTTTTTCACTGTTTTACTAGTGGTCAGAACCATGTGTGCACCTAAGTGAAACTCCATCTAAAGATGATCAGTTGAATCAGATCAAGATTGTTCTTTCTTATTATTGTTTGATCCGTGCACATGTCACAGAAGTTTATGCTTCCCGTTTTAGAATTGTCCTAGTTAAAATGGGCTTTAGAAGAAGTGAGATGCAGGGCAGAGGGAACCCTTAAAGAATAAAGAAATGCAGTGGGGAAACCCGCTCATGTCATAAAAAAGGAATAAAAGTGCTTGAATCCATTCATGCTTGGACTCAATATTAAGGACACAGTCTGCAGCAGAAGTGTGCAGAATCATGTCAACTGGCATTGTCATATGAGTTTGTTGCTAACCATACCAGCTTGATCATCTTTCATCTTGGCTCTTGAGGAAAGCTGTTGAATTCAACCCTACTCATCATTGAAATGTCATTGCAGGGAGGAGGGATATTGTCTGTTCTCAAAGAAGTGATTATAAGGCCTTTACTGAAGAAAACATCTCTCTCCTCTCTTTATTGTGGAAATGGAAGACCAGTTTTGCACCTGCCATTCCTGGCCAATGTAAACAAGTGGGGACGGGAATACCCTCCGGGAGCTTATAGATGAAATCTGTTTTCTGGACTTGTTTTAGGCTGGCTTCAGGGTAGTCTTCAGGAGGGAACTGACTTGTTCACTCTGACAGAAAAATTGCAGAAGGGAACACATCGTGGAGGTTTATCCGTTTGCTCATTGTGGATCTCTCAGTAGCTCTGGATATTACTGATCATTGTCAGTGGTAGTAGAGCTACTGTCCACAAAAATAAGGTTGTTATTGTTCTTTGCTACTTTCTGGAACTCCCTCTGTTGCATTGAACTGAGCCACCTATTGCACCAGTCTTTAAACAACCTTCCAATAGCTTTTAAAGATTTCTGTTTGACTTTTACTATTTTGTGGGCGTTATTTCAATGAAGGTTTTTCAATGAAGGCACTTTAACTGAATATTTTAACGTGTAGTATTTTTTAAAACAAACAAACAAACACGTTAACGGTTTTATTCTAAGACACTTCAAGGGTTTAATGGCAGAAAACCATTAAACCATTTTTATATCTAAATATCTTTTAAAAGTCTTTTAAAATAGTTTATTTTGGCCCTATATCTGGGTCCCAGGACTGAAAAGACTGAAAATTGTAGATTGTCATTCTTACACCTTTACTTAATTTATAATTAGTTCAGTGATTGAATTAAAACCAGTAAATAATTCAACTTATTGGACAGGATTCACCTAATTTGCCCCGTCAGCAGAAATCCTATGCAAGGACTTCTGCTTGTGCAGTGGATCTTCCCTTTTCCCTCCCTGTGTGCCCTGCCCCCATAAAATTAGCTCTGTGGGGCTTGAGAGAATGCCCAGAACAGCACATGGAGGGAGGAAAGGGGTGATTGTTCCATCTGGCAAGCTGCAATGCTTGCACAGAGGGAACTTTTGTAATAAGGTAATGTTGAATTCCACCCATTATGTGCTAAATGCACTGATAGATTCCTTAGCACTCTTATTTTGCCACCAGTTTGGACCTATCTTTATCACTTTTCAGAGACGTATCTTTGGCCTCTCTCTTCTGACGTGTTGGAGGTCAGGAAGAAGGTCCCACTTTAAAAGTCAGCTGTTCTGTCATTAAAACACAAAGTTGACTTTTCGGCCTTCCACACTTAACCTTATAGGCTGCCTTCTCACAGACATTTTAACTCTCTGTCATCACCACTCATCATTACTGTGACTCTTTCTACTGTTTCGAAAGCTCATTTTGAGGGATTCCTTCATGGGTAGCCCAAATATATAGGTCCTTTATATGTTCTTCGTGTTCATCCATAGTGTCCAAAGCAGAACAATGCTGTCATGGGCACTGCAAATAAAACTGAATTAAAACAAAGGGAACACTGATGGGTTGTGATGAAAGGACTGCTATCCTGATGCTGCTAAGGAGCACAGGGAGAGCAATTGAGGCAGCATCAGGATTGCTGAGGGTGGGTGCACCAAGTCCCCCTGCTTCCCAGTGGTTCTGATTCAGCTAAGATATGTGCTGCTAACATGTGCTGCCAGTGTGGTGTAGTGGTTAAGAGCGGTAGTCTCGTAATCTGGGGAACCGGGTTCGCGTCTCCACTCCTCCACATGCAGCTGCTGGGTGACCTTGGGCCAGCCCCACTCACCTCACAGAGTGTTTGTTGTGGGGGAGGAAGGGAAAGGAGAATGTTAGCCGCTTTGAGACTCCTTAAGGGGAGTGAAAGGCGGGATATCAAATCCAAACTCTTCTTCTAAGAGCATTGTGTTTTGAACATCAGGATTGCTGGGGAGTGGAAGCCTTAACCTCCCCCACTGCAATCCCAATGCAACCTAAACATGTTCAAGTGTGTGCATGTATTAATGTGTGCCCATATGCCAATGGCCATGCCCATCACCATCATTGCACACACTCAACATGGGCATGTGGCCCGTGAGCAACCACACACAACTGCATGAAGCTCTGGAGGCGAAAAGGTTGCTGATCCAACTTATAGTCTTAGGATACTTAATTGAGATGCTAGGGATAGTATAAAATCATCAGGAGGTTCATACTATGAAGGCTTAGGTAGTTATTTACCCCCCTATTCTTGTGTTACTGGAATAGCATGATTCCTTTTACCTTCACAAACACATGGCATAAACATCCAAAATAAAAATAAAATAAACTATATCGATTATGGTCTAGTTTTATGGGTTTCCCCCCTTTCTTCTGTTGTGGTGATAAAGTTTATTAGACGGTAGTATTGCTCCATGGGAGAGTAGCTTATTTTTAGAAGAAGAATAAATGTACTGCAGTTTCATCCATGTCGTTCAGAATTTCTGTATTTCATCTGATAACTTGTTGACACTTAATATATCTCCCCGCACTGCTCTCCTGGATGACTGTGTCCCTGACAACACTAGGCGTTATGATTCTATATAAAAGAAAACTACCCACCCACATTCAGAACTTAATCGTCACAGTTAATTATCTGGGAGGGGATTTAGCCGGGCTGTTGTAACAGGGAAACTCGTAAAACGAAACCTGTGGCTTTCCAGATGTTACTGCAGTGCATTCCCCATCATCTTTGACTATTGGCATGCTGGCTGATGGGAGTTGTTGGAGACTGACAACATCTGGAGGTCTACAGTTTCCCTACCCCTATAGCAGACCCACAGGATGGTTAGGGTCACTGCTGTAATGTATTTATCCAAAATGCCTTGATTGAAGATGGAGTATCATCTTATACCAGGCTTCCTTATCACTCCCCACAGCTGCGGGAATGGAGCGATGCTTCTGATCTGAATTACAGAAAGTTCAACATGATTTTGGCCTGTTCATTGTGAGGAGAAGAATGGTGTGCTTGCTATTAATGTGATCAAACTCATTATGGGAGCAGATGAAAGGCTGTGGAAAACAATGCAACTTGCTTCATGGAAATGGTGGTCATGGTCAGGATGAGACATGACAGACATTTTAGAATTCAGATCCTATTGGAAAAGGTTGAGACAGGAGGGCAGCATGTTGACACTTTACAGCAAGAGTGACCAATGTGGTGCCCTCCAGATGTTGTGGAACTCTAACTCACATCTGGGTCAGAGATGATGAAAGTTGTAGTTCAGTAACATCTGGAGGGGGCACCACATTGACTGGCCCAGATTTACACATATTTGCAAAGATTTAAGAGTATTTTCCCTGTCCACAGGGAAAATATTGGCCATAGCTCACTGACTGAGCACATGATTTGAATGTCAAAGTTTCCAGCACCTCTGGTCCTTGTATCTCCAGGTAGGGATGGAAAAGACCCACCTGAGATTCTGGAGAGCCACTGCAGGTCAGTATAGGAGGCTGATTTGTATATAGTGTCAGCTTCCTACATTTCTATTTTCCTCTGAACTGCATTTGGTTTACATGATAGAAAGACCTTTTTTATTATTATTTTAAGAGGAGTTCAGCTACTTGTGGAGTACGAGAGAATGTATTTCTCTGGAGGTTCTCAAGAAATAATTGGACAAGAGTTTTAGAATGTTCCAGGTGCAGGATATCCTGCTTCAGGGCAAGGGGTTGGTTAGGATTTTCCATTGGGTCCTTTTAAATCATACAGTTCTGTCTATACATAAATCTCTAGATATGTCTATGTTAGAAACTTAAAAGTACACCTTATTACCATCTCCACATACATTCACATTCATCCACCAAGGAATCATACTTCTGTGAGGAAGTGTTCACAAAACTACCATTCCCAGTATCATTTTGGTTTATATTTATTGCCTATTTATGGCCAATTTTACTTCAGGCAAAGGACCATGTGCTGTGCAGAAACAAAGATGAAGAAAATTCTCTCTGTGTATGTGTGTGTTTACACACACATGCAGACACTCCTCATTCTTTGCTTAAACAAATTAATGACAGATTGGGCTTAACATATACAAAGCATTAAAAGGGAAAGTGTTCATATAACCTGCAATGGGAGTTCATTGCGTGTGTGTGTGTGCCTTGCATAGTATGTGAGGTGTATATTGAGAGGAATGTCCAAGCAAAACATCAGCAGGGATTGCAAAGGAAGCAGAAATAATTTTCAGAGGATTAGGAGCATTGCTCTTGTGTTTATGTGCATACACACACATCTCCAGACCATCGCTGAGTTTTACCTAAACTAAAATTGATGGTGAACATACTTGGAGGATCTTGCTCATACACCACTGTTGATTGGGCTCTAGATGACATGCCCTGTTTATTTTTGCAATCCAATTCCTAATTGGCATTCTGGCTGAGACCTGCCAGTCAGCCAGAATTTACTCTTTTAAATGTTTACTTTAGTGATTGTGTTTGTATGCTTTGTATGTCACGGCGTGAGTTAAATCCTTTATATACTTGCGTCTGTCACAGGAAGACACTGGATAAATGTTGGTGTTTATAATAACTCCCCGAAGATTCAATATTGGAACCTTGGATGGTAAAATAGTGAAGCTAATCAACGTGATAATGCAAATGTTTAGCTAAGTGGAAGGTCCATATAGAAGCAGTATACATCTGAATACCAGGTGTTGGGGTTCAATAACCCACGGTAGCTATCACCATCATGCTCTGCAGGCAGGTTCCCCAAAGACATTTAGCAGGTGGTCATTTGAAATGGAACACCTGAATAGGTGAGTCATCGGTCTGATCCATCAAAGCAGCCCTTATGGTATTTTTAAATAGGAATCAGATATTATTCAGGTTCCTCCAGACAACCTGCTTATTGAACTTTCAATCTTAATTTGTTTGCACAAATCTTACACAGCTTATGCCTGGTCTTTATTGAGCATAGAATGTTCAGTCAGCCAAACGGCTGGTTATAGTGATTTATTATTTATTTATTTGCCTGGCACCTAAAGATATGCAAGGAAGACACTAGGTGAGCCTTCCTACATCCCTAGCAGAAACAGAACTTCATAATCTTGACGTGGAGATGCTCTACCAGAGATTTAGACTTGTAGCTGGTCTTTTGAGAAGCGGGCACACATTTGGAATAACAGCTAGTTTCCGCCTGTGGCTTCCATACGTTTCAGGTGCCTGCCAAAGTCTCATGTAGTTAATTGGGTTATCACCACTTGTTAATGAGAGCACTGTTGGCAACATAACATTGTAGAATTTGAACTGGTGAAATCTCCCTTTTGGTTGTAACTGTTGATTTAAAGGCTGGAGTTAAAAAGGCTTCCGCCTTGTAGCTTAAGACTGCACAGAGACAACTGAGGCAGAAAAGCCAAGGGAAATGGCATCCAAAGCTGCTATAACATTTACATGAAAGTGGAGCAAACATTTAGTATTCAGTGACCTCTTTAGCACAGGGGACTGAAACCCCCTTGGCAGCGGCCACAAATGTATGTTTGCTGTTGGAAAATTGCTTTGGGAAATGGTCTGGACTGGGGAAGCACATTTTCCATCAGGATAAACTTTCATAGTAAGCTGAGTTTAGTCTTTAAAAAATAATAATCTTCAAGTGTAAAAACATTGTTATTAAATTCTTTTTAAAATGCTGCTTTCTTAGCAAGCCAGACTGTCAGTTAAAGTGCTGAAGCCCAGACACAATCAGGTTTCCTCCAGAGAGGACAATTTAGCTCTGGTTCTGCACAAACACGAGCTGTTGATGTGAATCATAGAAATGACAGTGGCTGAAATGATTTTTTTATGCACACACACACATAGAACATTTCGTCTAGCATTTCTTGAGGCTCTGTGTTCTAATCTATGTTCCGGTGAGGTCTCAGCAGGCAGCCTTCTGTAAATAATTATCTCTTAACCTCAGGTAGCTGGTGGAGAAATGCATTTAAATTCCTGCTTGGCCATGAAACAAATTTTGTGATCTAAAGAGAATGCCCTTATTGATCAGACCAAAGATTGATGTCATAGAGGAGTGAGCAACCTTTCCTGAGGCCAAGGGGGTGCATTTTTATGCTGCTCTAGACTACTTTCTCCTATATCAGTAGTTGCCCCTTCCTTCTCTCTCTTTTCTCTTCTCTGTCTCTGCCCTCCTCTTCTCTCCATTCATATTTCATTCAGCCTTCAATTGCTACCAGACTTTTGTTCTCCTTCCATCTTCTCCTCCTTAGATGACACAGGCAGGCAGCTTGCAAAGGTGTCCCCTCATTCATTTCCAGCTTTCTCAATATGGACCTGATCCTCAGCCTAGGAAAAAGTCCATAGAGGTGAGGGAAGAAGTTGGGAACCATGAATTTTGGGTGCAGCCTGGTCATAACTCCCTCGGTGTCTTCAGGCTCGGCTCTTGGGTGGCGGATTCTGGAGGAAGACGAGGAGGATCAGAAGGCTGGAATACAGAGAAGGCCCTTCTTCTATCTGTTCCCATAAAGTTCTAGTGTGGAAGCATGACTTCTGTCTCCCTCCCTTCCTGATAGTAACAGAGAGTTGCCGGAATCTAGGAAGGGCTCTGATGGGATGGCCGAGCAGGTCCTGAACAGTAGGGAAGCAGGTCTGACACTCTCTCCCAGAATCACGTGCCGCCTTCAGAGAAGGAAGGAAGAAGTGTCCATGCAGACAAAGTGCCCCTTTTTTTCAGGCCAGCCACTCATGCAGAAATAGAGATTCTCATTTGGAAAATCTGCACCTACCTTTACTTCAAAGCTTGATGGATGTGGGCCTATTGCTGGAGCGACTTCTCTGCTCTTGTGCCATCTTGAATGTCTTGTTCTCGGATCCCCAACTCATGAACCTTGGCTTCACCACTAGACTAGCCTCCCTTCGCCCTCCCAATCATTTGTGGGAGTTCTGGCACTGTAATAACTGCTGCTGAGACTGATCTGTTATTCTGCTTTAATAAAGATCTTGCTCTTACTTGGACATAAGAGCAGCTACTGTCTTTGGGGAAGCGAGTTGAGACACAGACCACAGGCTATGGTTTTTTAAATGTTTTCCAACTGCAACATTTAGATAATTAAAATGTTCTAACTATAACTTTTAGATAATTGTAGCTACAACTCCTCCCATCACTGTATTTGGGAGGAACCATATTCCTTCTGACCAGTGTCACATGACTGTTTTATGTAGGAGAAATGATTAGACATCAATTCTACTCGAGTTTCATGGGCGATGCATCTTTTAAAAGTATTAAACCTTGGTCTCCCAGTCGCTACACAACTATTGGTTGATCTGTGTAAAAAATTGGGTAGACTGTTAGAAACACTAATTTGAAGATTGCGGAGAGGATGGGAAAACTATATAAATGGATAAAGCTTAACACCAATTTTCCCCATTGCCTTTTTTTTTTTAATGTGCCCAATCAAAGCTCTATATCTACTAAGCAGCTTCTTAGACTCCTTCCCCCCTCCACTGCCTCCCTTAGTAACCATTAGAGCAGAAGGAGAGCAGAATTGTTCCAATGAGGCTGAAGAGCTTAATTGGATAAGTCCTTTCTCTACCAGCTTAATACACACATGTATATTTCTTGTCAGGGACTTTATTGAGAAAACAATTTGAGGTCTTCTGTCATTAAACTCTGCAGTTACACAGCTTGCCTGTTTGCAGGAGGGGGATGAGAAAGAACAGAACAGCACGTCTTGAAAATGAGCACAGAAGGGCAAAATATGTAAACAAGGGGGACTGTGTGCTTACCCAGTAATGACATCAGTCAAGCATAATTTAATACTGTGCCATCTTCATTAAGAGGGGAAGGGGGAAGGTTAGATAACACACTCAGCCGGTTACCAACCTGTTGCACCTGACATTGTATTTTGCTTCAGATCTCTGTAATGTTCCCCACTTTCATTGGGGAGAAGTTTGCATGGCTGGAGGGGTGGGACTTTGCACAACCCTGTATGCGACATATATGCTGGAAGAATGCAGACTCTGAGGCAGTGCCTTATGCAAAACATGAAATCTATGAAAAAATAATTGATTAGTTGATTGACTAAAACTCTTAGGACTCAGCTAGACTGGTAAAGAAAAAGGGATTTATATGTGTTGCATGTGCGATATAACGTTGTGCCACCAGATGGCGACGTGGAGTCCGGTTTTCCTCTACCTATTTTAAATTTACAACTCTTTAAACTGAAACGCTTCTCTGATGGGTCTAGATCCAGCCTTAATTAGCCAAGAGGTGTGGCAGCAGTCCTGCAGTTGACTGTATGCCAGCATTACTATCCCCATTCTGCAGACATAGGAGAGGTGTCGAGGCAGAGAGAGAATAGCTTGTACTGCATGAAGGCCACCAAACGTGTTTATGATGGAGATGTTATTTGAATTAAAAACTCCCTGTGTCACAACTTACTGGCTTAACTGTGGCAGTGCTGATTTTTTTAGGAAAAGAAGGGAAGGTCTGGAGGAGTACAAAATATCATTGGGGGGGGGGAGACACTTTTTCACACACCTTTTTGAAGATTTTAATTAATTAATTAATTAATTAATTAATTAATAGACAAAGTGTGCCACTTCTCTGTGCCTCACCTGATTCCCTTTTGTCTTGGCCCGCACTGTATAGTCAGGGCTCACGTAATGAGATGATGTCACACCACCGTCCAGCCAGCCGTGTATGTGCTGCGCTGTGAGGGCAAGCACTGCCATTGCCGCAGAACAGGAAGGGTAAGCGTGGAACCAGGTGCGAGTTTCCCCACTTCCAGTGCAGTTCCATTGCCACCTCCAGAGGGCAGCGTGGCGAGAGGGAAGCAGCACCGATCAGTTCCCTGGGCAAGACAGTGATGCCTTCCTTTTCCTCTACACAATGCCAAATGCTTGGGCCCCTGTTTGCAAGCTCCCTGAAGCAGCATTGAAAGGGGGGGGGGGGAGAGAGAGAGGCACCTTCTTGAAAGCTCCCAAAATAGAACTGTGAATTCAGTGGCCAATCTTGCTTCAGTCCAAGTTCCAAGCACTGGAATACTCTGGCTCTCTTAAGACGTTAATTATGCTATTATAGTACTATTAATAGCACATTTCGGGGGGGGGGGTGCATTTTCCTACCCACCTTAGCTAATGACCATGCACACATCGTAAGGGGTGTAATCTACCCCATCTCAAGCTCTTATATTCCTTTTTGGTTTTGTAGAGAGGGAATTTAAGGACATAGCTCTTCTCATTAGGATCAGTGGTTCTTAAGGGCACTAGGGCGGGCTGGAGTTCTTTCTTTCTTTCTTTCTTTCTTTCTTTCTTTCTTTCTTTCTTTCTTTTGTCCTCCTGCATCGGATCACATTCAGCTAATTCATACCCTACCTCTCGTTTCTCTTTTTGATACTTCGCCTTTCATTATTTATCAAAAAGAAATTAAAGGGAGAGAAAAGAAAATCACATCTCCTCTTTCCTTTTCCCTCCCCTTGAAAATTAGAGTGTTATGGATGATCAATACTAGAGAACAAGAGCGGGGAGGTGGGGGAAGTGGCTTAACTGCGAGGAAAGGGAGCGTGTGTGTTCTTGAATACCAAAAATGGCATGATGTTCTTAATAAAAGAGAGAGGAAGAAATTGCATGCAGCTTGGAGATGCTCACCAGGTTTCACAACAAATGCATTCATTATAAAGCCAGACACAGTCCCATTTAAAAATAAAATAAAATCACAGTGTTCTTCTGCGTTCATGTGGGTTTCTCTCACCCACCCACCAAATTGCATTCCCCCCCTTTTGCCTTGCCAGAATATTATATAGTTTAATTTTCCTCTTTTCCAGGCTATTTTTCTGACCACGAGGCATTGTCTCCTCTCCTTCCCACCACCAGGTACCTATGCTGCAGCAAATGTACCTTTGGGCAGATTTTGATTTATTTTCTATTTTATTTTATTAGTATTAGTATTTTTTTAAAAAACAACAACAACCAAACCAGTCACTCCAAATACTTGTCTGGAATAAGGAGATGCTCCAGCTACACACCAGCTACACACGGGGGAATTAACTGAAATATTAACCTTTAGATTGCTGGCTTTCTCCAAACCACCAGCAAAAGAGAACTGACAAAATGAAGCAATGAATTAATGCAGGCTCAAGAAAAACGAGCGTGTATATATAGCTCTTTCAGGCCGGAGCCTTGGGCATCTTCTCACCAGACTGGTATATGCATATGGTCAGGACGAGAATGTGTAATAAGAAATCTTGTGGCTTGTTGACCAATCATACATGAGAGGGAAATGAAAAAGAAACCCAATGGGTATGTGGTTGCCATTGCAATGGCTTAAGAAAGCTGGTCCTAAGCCATGGGTAGGAAAACTAAGGTCCAGGGGCCAGATTCAGCCCAATCGCCTTCTAAATCCGGCCCGTGGACGGTCCGGGAATCAGTGTGTTTTTACATGAGTATAATGTGTCCTTTTATTTAAAATGCATCTCTGGGTTATTTGTGGGGCATAGGAATCCATTCTCCCCCCCCCCCAAAAAAAAATAGTCTGGCCCCCCACAAGGTCTGAGGCACAGTGGACCCGCCCCCTGCTGAAAATGTTTGCTGACCCCTGTCCTAAGCAGTGGCATGCAGTGAATTTTTTCATAGGGGAACAGTTAAAGCCAGAGACGCCAGCTTGTGAGGGCAATTTTTTGGGAGGAGGGGGCGATATGCACATTACATGCCTCTGTCCCTAAGCCAACCAGAAGCTTCCTGGACATTGGGAAGGAGATGCCAGACCTCTGACAGGATGCTGGGGTCTGGCAGGGTTTGGGGAGGTGGTGGAAGGGCTTTAGGACTACCTAATCCCCCTAGTCCACTGACCACATGCCACTGGTACTTAGAGTGTGCCTGAGTCCAGGGCCTGATGATACAATGGGAGATCTGTTATTCTGCAGCCTGAGTCTCAATATATTTTGAGTGATTCCCTCAGCCATCCATAGAAATAGCTGGTTTTCAACAACGACTAAATAATAAATAACAAGCCTGGTACTCTACAGAGAGAAGGGATAGAGGATAGAGATAGAAAAAGATTTCCTATTATGGCTGGTAACAACAACAACAACAACAACAACAAGCCATGCCTGTCACAATAATTTCCTTAATATGCTGATATTTTTATGGTTTCCATTTGCTCCTTGGTTCTTTTCTTTAAGCGTCCCTAGTTTAGAGCTGTCATATTTTAGAACTGTTAGGAACACTTCTTTGTTATCTGTACCAAGCTCTCTAGAAACTCATTGTGGAGCGGGACCCTGCAGCTGGTTCAAACTAAGTGCACCATGGCTGGTTTTGCTGGCAAGAGCAGGGGGAGAGAATGTACTCTGGGAAGTAAGTCTGCAGACATCTTGAGGAGGAAGAGAGTTTTGTCTCTTCCCCTCCTTGCAGGAAATGTGGGGGTGGGCAGGCAATGTAGCCATTTATTTTTTTTAATGTCAGAGTTTCCCCTTGGTGACGCCCTGATAATTGCTGCTTAGCGTGGTGGTCTGGTGGTGGTGATATTCCAAAGGAGAAACTCCAGTGGCCACAACTGCTGGAGTTCTGCGGAAGAAGCTGAGACAGTTTGATTGATTGATTTTTGTACTGTTACACTAGCTGTGTACCTGTAACTCTCCCTACTCCTTTTCTACTACACTTCCATACTGCCAAGAACAAACATACTCTGAAAAAGATAACAAAATACCCTTTCAAAGCATCCCCAGCCTCATTACATCCTAATGCCTTCTAATCTTTCTTGCAAAAGACATGTGCAATTTTTGTATTGTGTTGCCCTTTCATCTTTACTTACACTTTCTGCAAACCTTTTCTCCTCTGCCACTTGCCTAAGACATATCCTCTCCCCCCCAAAAAAACACCACACACCCTGTCAAGAAGGTGTCAACCCATACTCTTCAGATTCAGCACCTCAGTGTTGTTTACTATGTACCTCTATACTTTGGGGGGGGGGTGAGAGAGAGAGGGAGAGGGAGAGGGAGAGGGAGAGAGAGAGAGAGAGAGAGAGAGAAACACACACACACACACACACACACACACACACACACGTACTCATACTCACTCAGCTTCACTTATTTCTTCCTTCCTTTTTTCCCATTGAATACATTTCTGTCCCAGCTATGCACCCTCTAAGTCATGTTGCTCCCAGTTCTGACAATCTAGGCATTTGGTATAAGTGGGGCTTTGTTCAGCATCCCTTTCCTCTCAGGGTCAGGCAGGCAGTGAAGGAGCACGTTCCATGTGTCCCTCTCCGAAGCAACCTCTGTTTCCCTCTCCGAGCTGGTGGGATTGCTTGCCCTCCTTCCCTGAGCAGGATCTCGCAATCTGGGGAATATATTTATAGGTTTCTGCCTTTCAGCTGGCAGTTGAGCTCCCCTCCTTCATCCCCTCAATGGGGATGGTAGAGATTGCTGCACATACAATGCACAGCAGGCTTCCCACCGAGACCCCTGCAAGCACTCAAGTCAGTGGCTCACAGGTCCTCCACATTTTCTAGATGCAAAACATATACGGAAAGTGGCACCTTGGCACTGATTTTGCAAATTCTTCCCCTTTCATACTACAGAAGAGGGAGACCTGGAGGAAGATAAATCATTCCGAATGCGCATTCAAAACTCTGCACTGTCGGGGTGCCCAAAATCATGACTGTATGCGCTTGTGTAGGTGTGTATGTGTGTAGAAAAGACACATGCCAACAGGATTGATGCTTGTACCAGAAAACCTCCTGTGAGGCAGGGTTTAAATTTTGGGGGGTGCCTGCTTGTCTGCCTGTCTCATCGCCAGTTTAATTGGTGAAAGCAAACAGATGCTTTTGATACTGTGGTCAGTTAGTTCAGTGTGGGAATTAGAAAGAGCTCCGGTCAGAGCTCTCTCTCCTGTTGCTGCTGTTACACATGCACTTTAAATGCAGTGGTGTTTAATCAGATCTCTGACAGCTGCCTGGAAAGGTGGGAATGACTGCAATCTGATTTGGATTGCAGGAAATCAATGTTTGCCCTTTGGGCCTGCAATTATTAATTCATTTCTTGTGATAACTTTTCATTGTCTTGAAAGTAGCCCATGGAGTACCAGGGTGTGGATTGGTTGTTGTTTTTTGGGCGGGGGTTTGTTACTGGGTTACTTCTTCATTTGCCCCATGTGTTGGGATTTCCCATGTGTCCTGTTCTGCTTATTCTCCTTCTTTCACTTTACCCATTTCCCACCACTTTTGGTGAAACATCTAAAAGCAATTGACACTGCAATGGTTTTTTTTATGCAAAATTTTGACAACAGCATGCACTTTGCCTTTCAGAACTAGATTGCTAATACATTATGGTATTGGCTCATGCTGGTAAAGTAGCAGCAAAGGGAATGGACTTCCAAAGCATGACTCTGAAATCAAATAAAATCTTGCAGTACCTGGTTTAAAATTGCAACCATAGGAAGGGGCCAGACATCTTTGCTCATTTCTGCCCATTGGTGCTGCTACTAGTTCTTCTCCCCTGCCTGTCTGCCAGCTTTTCTGTCTGCCCATCCTCTGCACAACTGGAAACACAGCCAATTCCTGATCAAGTTCTTTCAGAGTCTCTAAGTGCCATCTTGCACACCCTGTAACCTTAAAGCAAAGTCATGCAATTCTAAACAACCATACAGATCCATGAAAATTCATGCATATGTCTTGCCACCCCCAACAATCTATCCATTTAGCAACAGGAGTCAAGGAGAGCTGCCCATCATTGGCAAGGATTGTATTGCTATCACTTATATATAGCAGTTCCATTCGAGTATTTCTCGTCATACCTCTTTGAATAAAGCATCTAAATATATATTTACACAAAAAGGCACTGCTGATAGCATTGTACAGATTTATGGGACTTTTGAAAGCTACATTCTCCAGATATTCACCAAGCAAAGTGCCCGAAAAGGATATCATGATTGAGAGGAATCTGCATGATTTCCTCTTAACTCAGCATTGCACAAAATATGTGTTGTTCTTAACTATGCCACCTTTGCTCCAGTAGGAGGCTGCCTCTAGCCATTCTGCAAATGCCAGAACCTTTAACTGAAGTCTAACAGGGTTTGGGACATGTACATTCAGTGTGGCATTAGGCTTTGCAGGGAAGAATGTGCCCTCTCCTAACTTAAAGCAGCCCTATTTATCGCTTTGGGCTCTGTAATTCAATTTAGGTTGTGCTTTATCGGTGGTTCAGGAGTTGGCCAGATAGAGTAAACATTGTCTATTTCCCTGCCAGGAGAAGGAACTGCTATGTTGGGAGGGGTTTAGGGGGTTGGGAGGGGGAGTCTAGCTGAACTCACACCTTGTATGCATTTTATGGACCTCTAGCCCCCTCCTCCACCCCACACTTTTATTTATTTATTGCATTTTCAAGCAGGTGTTAGCTATCTCCTTCCTACATCTATTTGCTTCAAAGCAGTGACATTTTGAGATAATTAAATGTAAGATACCACTGTGGCATTTGCTTCTGTCTCTGCTACTCATGAAAAATAGGCAAAGCATGTGTTGTTTGTGGGGGTGGGGGGAACCCACTCATCCTTTCTTCATTTCAACGATAAACTATCTGATTATGATGAGAGAAATATGCACTTGCCTGATTTTGCATTTTACGGAGGGGGAAATTCCACAGGTATGGTGTGTAGGCCTGCATACTGTTCTAAAAGTGCACTTGGTAGATTTGGCCATAGCTTAGGGGGTGACAGGTTTTTAAAAAACATAAGGAAGGGGGCTAACATAATGCAGCCATTTTTTTAGAGGAGCACTGAAAGAAAGCCACCAAGTGGCTTTGATGGCAAGTTTTGCTGATTGTACTTAATGACATCCACTCAAGCAATGAGCCAGAGATGCAAAATGTGTGATTTCTCTCTCTCTCTCTCTCACACACACACACACACAAATTGACTAATGAGGCCACCTAGGGATGGGCTACCTCCCCCTGCCCCCACTTTTTCTTCTTCTATGGTCTCGCTGTTGCAACCAGAGGCATTTTCTAACCATTCTGTATGCAAAGATACCTTTGGTGCGTTATTCTGAGGATTTTACTCCTGAGCCACATGCACAGAGCTTTTGCCACTACAAATGAATCCCCCCCCCCTCTTTTTCTCTCACCTTGCTCTGTGGAGCATGGATGGAATAGTTCCCCTTACTTTGGGGGGGCTACCACATAAAACAGTGAATTTTGAGGGAGATAGTGGGAGACCTGATATAAGTCTTTGAGTCCTCAGAGGAAGAGGTCAAAATGGCAAGTTGGAGCAGGCTTTCTGTTGCTGTTTTGCCCAACCCTATCCCACCAATTGGAATATTGTGATGGGGTCCATTTTGATCCCCAATGAGAAAGAAAGACAGAGAAGGACAGAGAGGCTGCATTTTTTTGTGTGAGGCTCTTAAAGCAAATTACAAGGAAGGTGTGTTTTTAAGCCCTCTGCAGTGTTGACAGAGTGACACAGCAGCTACTGGAACATCCACTTTTCCATTCAGACCAGCCCCTTGGAGACTATATATAGGTTTTACAGGTAGCATAATAAGGAGGAGAAAATAATTTTCAGTGCCCTGTATTCAGATTCACAAACCACATCATGGTACAACCAGCCACAAGTACCCAATAATTTTCGCACCACGAACCCATCAAATTAATTCAAATGTGTGTTTCTTTTTGGCTTACTTTAAACAGCTACATGGGCAAGAGAGATAAAATTCATGCTCCCTCCCTCCCTCCTCTCTCTCTTTCTCTCTTTCAATCTCTTTCAGCCTCCCCCCCCCCAATATATTTCCATATACACAATCCAGGTAACGTACACCAGTCTGTAAAAACTGTAAATGCTATTTTGCTTTTATTTTAAACATATTTTTGTTGTAGTTTTACAAAAAAAATCAATAATTGGTACTTTTTTACACTCTGATTTTTTTTTCTGAATATTGACAGATCTGTAAAGAGAGCTGTTAATGTGAAATATCTTATTTCTTTTTGAAAGTTGAATGTCTTGAAGGTTTTAAGCCACAATAAAGCTAAAATATCAAGTCTCTCTTTTTTTGGGACAGCTCCTCTTTTTATTTTTTTAAACAATTTCAGCAAAGAAGGGCATTGGTAAGCAAACGTCAACCCTCCAACTGTCCTTTAATTTGCCCACTGCTATTTGGTTGCACACACCGTGTTAAATCCCCCACTGGAAAAGAATTAAATCACACCTCACATTCCCTTGCTGGCTGCTGGTGGCAAGTACAGGATCCATACTCATTAATGATCACCAGAGCACCTTCAATATGGTTGGGTTTGTAATCAACGTAATACTCCTGGGCTGACATAGCAGCCATTTGATGCATGGTTTGTTTTTGTTTTTGCTTCCTGCGCTGTGTCACAAAACACTGTCTCAGTTGCCTAAGGCTGGCAGGGAAACACTTCCATGAAACGTACAACACCAAAACTACTATGAGGAACGAGAAGATGAGGGCCATGGTCCCTGTAACCACCTTGTGGATCTGAACAGCATTCTCGGTGTTCTCGTTGGGCATAGTTACCGTGATGGCATTTGTCGTTCTATCCCCTTCGATATCCTGCACATCGTAGTTCATTGTGGCAGGGCTGTAGCTGAACGTTTGGTCACTGTTGTTTGCTACAGCAGACAGGAGGTTAATGTCCATCGTTGGGTCCGTTGCATCTTCGCATAAGTGAAAAGCATATACTGCATCTAAGACATCCTCACCCTGTGTGTATTCAGGGGTGGCACAGAGGAGGTTGCTGTCATAGCGGCCTTTGAAGTTGCTCAGCCAAGAGGCCAAGGCGCAAATGTTACGTCCACAATCCCAGACATTTGCAGAAAGGCTGATGCTCACGAGGGACTTCCAGGAGTTTAGGATCCTCGGGTGGATGTAGGTGAGCCGGTTGGAATCCAGCTGCAGGGACTGGAGTTGAGGTACACTTTCAAAAACGTGAGGCTCCATGTATTCAATCTCGTTGCCCGAGAGGTCCAGTTTCTCTAGTTTCCATGTCCAGTCCAAGGAATTCACCACGATAGTGACTTTATTCCTGCGTAAGCAGAGGGAGTGCAAGGAGATGAGCCTGGGGAAATGGGCCAAGTTCACTTTCACCAAGTCATTGTGCTCCAGGTGCAACTCGGTGAGTTTGAACAAGCCTGCAAAAGAGTTTCGAGCCAGGCTTTTCAACTGATTGTATCCTATGTCCAGAAACTTCAGGCTGCGGCAGTCTTGGAATATTCGGACAGGCACAAACTTGATGGCGTTGGACCGCATGTGCAACGTCGTCAGCTTCCGCAAGCCGTGAAAGAGGTTCGGCTCCAGAGCCTGCAGGTTGTTGTAGGATAAATCCACACTGCGCAAGTTGGGCATGGGCCGAAAGGTGGTGTTGGGCAGTTGTGTGATTTTGTTGGAACTCAGGGTGAGCTCCTTAACTCGCCGCAGCTTTTCAAAGGCATTTTCCTCCACTGAGCAAATGTGATTGTGATCCAGATAGAGCCACGTGAGTTGCATTAACCCTGTGAACTGTCCGTCAGGAAGCTCGGAAAGGCTGTTGTACCGCAACGACAAGCCCATCACGCCCGACAGGTTGTGCGGCATCTCTGTGAGATTCAGGGACTCGCAGTAGAAGAGCCTCCCCTCGCACCGGCAGAGCTGCGGACACCCACTATTCACGGCTGGAAGCATTTTGAAAAAGAGACCCAGTGTGCACAGGATCAACCCTGGGGGCTTCCTCAGCAGCCAGTTTAAACAGACACCAATAAGAAGGAAATCCATTAGCGAGAATATCCCCAAATGCGCTCAAGAATGTCCATTGAATCTTTTGTCCGACAGTTCCCTTTACGAATTCTGCATCATATTGTATGTAAAACAGGGGGCGAGGGGGTGGGGGCGAGGCAAAAACAAGAGAACCATGGGGGCCAAAGATCTCACTTTCGGGGCTTTTGCCCTGTTTTTAAAAAAGAACAAAACAAAACAGCATGCAAAAATCTGTACAGCATTAAAGTTCAGAGAGGCATTCAAAAGGTACAAGGGGTCTTGTCCATTTTAGCTGCCGCGGCATAGAAAAGAACAATTCTTTTAGAAAGAAAAAAGAAAAAAAGATCTCTCTCTTCACGAAAGAATGAAATTAAAAAGTGCCTTACCCACCCTTTTCCAGAGAGTGACAACCTCCATTCAGCGGCTTCCTTTGTGTTTGGACTTAATTATATGCAAGGCTCCAAAAGAGCTCTCTGTTGCTACAAATTCTGTCTCTTTCAGCGTTCTGTGAGGCTGGCAGGCTCACAATGTCTCACTTTGCTCCGTCTCAAAGGGCGAGAGGCAAGTCCAGCTAGCTGCTCTCCCCTCCTCGCCACTCTCCTCCCTGATTTTTAAGCTGACTCCCAGGACCTTCAAGTTTCAGAAGTATGGGCATAAGGCTTGATCTTCCTTCCTTCCTTCCTTGCCTTTTCCCCCCTCTCCCTTCTCTCCCCCTCTGTTCTTTTTTTTTTCTTCCCTCCCTTCCTCTGCGGTTAATACTGTGACGTGGGGAGGGAGAGAGAGGAGGGGGAGGGCAAGGAGAAAAAAACGAAAGGGGGGAAAAAAGAGAGAGAAACCCCTTCCAAAAAAACCCAAAAAAACGAAACCTCTTTACTTAACGGCTTCCCAGGATTTGACATTCCCTTTCATGTCCATCCTTGCAGACGCGGGCGGCGGCAAGCACCAAATTTTTTTGTTTTTGTTTTGTTTTTTATTGACTCCTCTGATGCAGCTTTACCATTCCTTCCCTGACCGGACCGGCGGCATAAAGATGGCTTTATTCCCCATTGCTGGTTCGCCTTGCTGGTTCGGAGATGCTTAAGAGCAGAGAGCGAGAGCGGCAGCCCAGGATCCCTTCCTTCCAGCAGAAGCAGTATGTAGCTACAGCACGCAGAGGCACCGAGCGCTCACTGAGCGTCGTGAGCTCTCGGCGATTGTATGCCTGCGCCGCGCTTCGCAGCAGACAGGGGCGAATGGGAAAAGGGGTGGGCATTAAAAAAAAAAAAAAAAAAAAAGCCAACATTTTAGTGAACCAGTAAAGGGATATATGTTCTCTGATGAAATGGAAAATACTTTAAGCTCCGCTCGCCTTTGCTCAAACACACACACACGTATGCACACGCGCGCGCGCGCGCAATCGACAGCTGCAGCGGCGAGGCATTTCTTAAGGAGGCGACCAAAACAGGGACCCCTTTCCATCTCCCCACCAGCCGCTCCTCTTTGTTTAAAGGGTCCCAGCGCATACGAGTCAGGCTGGGGGGGGGAGGGGGGCTTTCAGGAGAGATGTGCCCAAATTACGACATTTGGAGGATATTTGGTTGCTCGAGATGAGGCACAGACTTTCCCCCCTTTTTCTTTTCTCGTTTTGTTCCTGCGGGCGAGAAACGTGCGTGGCGCACACCCCGTTCCTTTTTCGCCTTCTTCTTGCATTTTGACGCCTGTTTTGGAGCAACGTTTCTTTCTTTTTGCGAAAGGGGGGGGAGGGGTAGGAGGCTCATGCAACCATCACTGGGTTCATGTGGGAACGGAATACTATTTGGGCTTCGTACCCTACTGCATCTAGGTGTTTAGCATATGCTCTTGCTAATGACATCTTTGTGACAAAACAAAATTGCAGCGCTATACGCTATAGCATTCGTAAACGTGATGCGTGCGTTTTGGATGCAAGCATTTGAGAATCTAACTACCATGCAGTTTACTTCGTGTGTGTGTCTGTGTGTGAAGGGGGTAAAGCTGGAAGGATTAGACTCCCAGCCCTCAATGACTCTGCTGTTGTTTTGTTCGATAGACTAAGAATTGCCTGCCTGCTAATTTTCGACCTTCATTGGATTTGGAAAAGGCCATTGTTGACAGGCGTTTTCTGCATCCTTTAGTGACTTGGGGAACAAGTACTGCTCTGTTGCCAGGGAAATACTCTCCAATCTTTCCCCTATTCCCCCCTCTTTTCAACATACCCCAAAGTCTGCTGGTTGCCAGTACTTTCAGAGCAGGTGGTTCACGCCTCAATATTTTGATACTTGATTTCTCGATCCTGGCACAGTTGACGTGTTTATCGAGGTGTTGCATAAAATAGGCATGCCAGGTAATAAAAGGGATACTCATTTGAAAGCTGCTCCGTTGAGGAGGGTTTTGAGATGGTGGGCTTCTTCTTGTCCTTTGGCTAGTTTTGACTGAAATCTTGATTTCTCCTGAATTTGCACTTGCTGTAATGCATCATTGAACAGAAAAGAAAGAAAGAAGATGAGTTAGAATTGCCATTTCGGGGAAATCCTCCCAAACATCACCTATGAAAAATAATGTCAAAAATGTAGAGAGAAGAAGCATTCAGGCACAGTGTATTCAACGCTTGCCTTTATTATTTGCAAAGTTCGGTCTGCACTTTTCAACATTTCTCATTTATTTTAATATGCATACCTTGGCTCTTAAGCAAATTCAAAGCCTGACTCCCAGGTGTATCTCCTTTTGGGGAGGTGAGGAAGACTCAGACTCCTCCTCCTGTTTCTTTATTCCCTGCTCAGGTGGACCATTGCTGCCGATCCTGCCCAGCGGAAGCAATGTATACAAAACCAGCATGGAAGTTGGTAGAGAGCAAGGCAGGCAGGCAGACAAAAGGATGTAAAATTGATTGCCAAAGGCTGCACAGATGCCCTGGGTGGCAACTTTCTGTATCCTAGGAGTGAGTCATGGTAAACATGGAAGGTTGCTTAAGGCACAGTGGATGTGAAAGGCATTGGCAATGCATATCTTCAATGGGTCAAGTGGTCAACCTGAGTTCCTGCTCAAAGATTTTGACTGTCCTCTGCAAATGGAGATGCTGCAAATCTGTCTGCAAGTTTCAGAACTGGTGGTAGCAGTGTGTGGTGGTGATCAGTAATACTATTTCAAAAAGCTCTTTAGCACATTTCAGTACCTGATTGCTTTAAAGATATGGAATGCTCAGATGAGCTGAAAAAGACACAGGCTCTCTAAGGCTAAAATCTTAGGAGTATTAAAAAAATGCCTTATACTGAGTCAGACAAATTGGTCTATCTAGCTTAGCATTGGTCATCCTGACTGGCAGTGGCTCACCATAGTTTCAGGCAGGGAGTCTCTCCCAGCCCTGCCTAGAAGTGCCAGGGAGACCAATGAAAGCACATGTGCTGCCCTAAACCATCGGAGTCCATGTGGTGGTAAACAGCAGAAAGATGTTAAAGCATCTGATGGCAGGGCGTTCCGCAGGGTGGGCGCCACTACAGAGAAGGCCCTCTGCCTGGTTCCCTGTAACCTCACTTCTTGCAGTGAGGGAACCACCAGAAGGACCTCGACACTGGACCTCAGTCTGAACGATGGGGGTGGACCTCAGAGGCTGAACGATGGGGGTGGAGATGCTCCTTCAGGTATTCTGGGCCAGTGTTGCCCTTCAAGAATGCAACAGGGAAGGATGGGGGCAAAACTAGAATTAGTTGCCTCTGCCGGTCAGTGGCTCTGGCTCCCTCTACTGTTGGCCTCCCTACCTTCCACCCAGCTAGTCCTAACATTCAACAGGCACCATTGCTTCCAAGGGAGCCAACAGTCTCAAGTTTCCATGTTAATATTCTTATTTTATTTTTTAATAGCCAATTTAACTAACAAGAAAAAGTAAGTGGAAGAGGAAAAACAACAATGACCTGTGTGTGTATTCTTTAAACCATTTTGATACATCATTAAAATGCTGGAAATATGCAATGCCTAGAGTGTTGGGTTCCATAGAATCATAGAGTTGGGAAGGACCCCAAGGATTATCTAGTCCAACCCCCTGCAGTGCATCACAACTAAAGCATCCATGACAAAGAGATCTGGTTTCCAAATTCCTGTTAAACCATGAATTCATGGGATATTTTTAACAGAACATTACTCCCTGGTCTTAGTTTCCTATCTGCACAAGAATACTCATGGGTGACCTGGATTTTTGCTTCCCTTGGGATGACTTGTGAACAAGAGAAGAACCATGCAAAGGACTCTTTGTAGAAGTGGTCTCTACAAAGTATAATTCACTTGTGCTAGTTGTGGGACATAGAAGATCAATCCTTTAACAGACATGGAAGAAATGTATCTCAGGACTTGCACAGAACAGGATGTGCTGTAGAACTCCCCCCACTCCCGATTTTTTTTTTGGGGGGGGGAGAAGCAACCACTGGAAACTGTAACTAGGAACTGATGGAAGGGAGACTGGCGGCCATGTGTTAGATACTAGACCTGCAACTTTTCTAGAAAAAGTTGCTGAGAACTAGAATAGAAAAAATCAATGGTATTTGAGAAGGCTGTAGAGGAAGAGTTTGCATCCCTTCCTTCTCCTACCTTTGCTGGTTCCAATTTAAAGCCTCCAGTACCACTATCTTAGAAAGCAGCAGCATGTAACTTTGGGATAAATTTTACAGAATTCCATGGATATCTATCTAGACAGGCTGTTCTCTCCCCAGCATTCCAAGTAGTAATGAATCAGCAATGTTCTGTGTCATCTTTCCTCCAGAAACCATTCCTGGGCTGCAGTCCTTTGCATACCTGGTAGCAAGCCTGATGGGATTCAGTAGAGCTTAGTTCTTAACAAATGGGGATAGGATTGCACCACACTGCTACTTTATGGTAGCACTTACAGTAAACAGATTCTGCTACATGTAGTTTGCAGCAGTTGCATCCTACCTCCTAGGTGTTGGACCCAGTTTGATGACAGAATGGGACACTGGTGGTGTATAGTAAGTAAGACCGGTGAGATGACTTCATGACCTGAGCACACCTAGCCCAAGAGGACAAAGAGACTGTGGTTTAATTCTCTATTGAGAAAGCACACACTTGCAGGTGCACTGAGCACACACACCATTTTGGCAACTAAGTAGCTGGTATCTCCTCCCCAGGCTTCTGCCTGAGTTGGACTACTGGAGCAATGGTGGGACCATGCCTCCATCCAAACTTAAGTACCCTCGCCTGTTGGGGCTTTCATAAACAACCTGTGATTTCTTCTACATGGAAGTTGCTGCTCTGCCTGCCTCTTGAAGCCCCTCCTGATCCTTGGAGACAGTGGGGAAGGGGGTGGAGGGGAGTCTTATCATCCTGTTCCTCTCCAGAACAGTCTCTTCCTCCATTCCTGCCATGTTCTGCACCTCCTCCTTCCATCACTGACTGCTTAGATTTCCCCCCTTCTATTAGCCCCTTCCCTTAGATTAGCTTCAGGGGCCTCTGACTCTGCCACACACTCCTCAGAGACCTGCCAGTCCCTTACATTTGACCCGGAAGCTTTTCGGGAGGATTCTGGGAGTTCCAGCTTATTACTGCAAGGAAGATGTTTGCTCCCTACAATACCTTCCTTTGCCCATCTGATTCCACACCTGATGTCCTATTGCAGTCTTGAAGATGACACAAGTAATTGCACAACTCAGAGGAAGATGAGATCAATTAAATCCAATCCTACCTCATAGCAAGGTCCTTCAGTGACTAAACACACATTAATTCCATCAGTACCACACATTAATCCCATGTGGATAAATTTATTAAATTGCTATGTTATTGTTTGCCTTCCTGCAACATTGAACGGGGTGTGCCATACAGGAATTCTTTAGGCGAGGAATACAGGTCACCCAAGTTGGCTAGACTTTTCTCGTGCAGAAAAAAGGCCATTCCCTCCCTTAATTAGGAATTCTTATTAAACCAACCAATCCAAACATTACTTCCTCAGTCTCTCTTTGCTATATCAATACCAATATCAATATTTACCTATATCTATATGCAGTGAAACATGTTTCTGATCAAATTATTCTGGAAGTGTCCTCATTCTTTCCCTCACTTTAGGCTTTCATCGGTGCTAAAACACTACACTCCCACACTCCCCCATTCTTCCCCCCAAAATTTAAATCTACCCAGTGGCAGATTTGTATAAATTAACAGATTTAAATGAGCTTTTATTAAAACTTAGCTGTTAGATGGTAAGCAGCATACATGTATTTAGAGGAGAGTGACTAAATATATGCAAAATTAGGCAGCAAAAGACCCATTTAAGTAAACTTGTGGGAAAGGAATAAGCCAAAAATATTCATAGTGGTAACACTGGTTTAACTGATATCAATTTTTTTTAAAAAACACTATTCTCTGAATTATCTTACACTAATATATTGCTCCCTCCATCATATTTGTGATATCCTGTTTTGTTGACACAATGTTACCTTCACATTCATGTTCTCTAGCTTCAAGTCAACAATGGGAGCTGCCTACAACATGGGACCCACTGCTGATTAGTTAAAAGGTGTTTGCCTGTTTCTCCTCTTTGCAGGATGACCAGATGCAAAATAGGACAGGGCTTATCCAGTTCTAATGATCATGTAAAAGAGGAGAGTGTTGTTGTTTTTTTACAGGTGTGGCTTGTTCCGTAGGAGTTTTATCTGTGTGTTTGTTTTAGAACCAACTCAACAGTTTTTTTAGCAGAAAGATGCATTGCTGCCGATGAAACTCAGACGTTCCATATTTATTTATTTTAACAAGATTTATGTACCAGAGTAAAAAAAAAAAAAAAAGCTAAGTGGTTTGCATAAAATGGTGTAAAAAATTCATAAAAAATAGCAATAAGGACACTTTAAAACAGCCACCCTAATAAAATTATCAAGATATAGATAAATATCAACAGAATTTAATAAATGTATATAATTAAGTTATATGCTAAAGTCGAGATATATATGGTCAAAAACAATGCAAAAAAAGTGCCTGCCTAATACCAATCTCTTTAAAACTCCCCTCCTTCATTCTTAAGGGTACAATCATAGCTCAATGCTGGAACACTCATTTTCCATGGAGAAGGTGTATCATTCAGACTGTGGTGTCTCCAAAGGGTATATCATATATTAAGGATGGGAGGGACCTGTAGCCCTCCTAGACATTGCTGAACCCCAAAGCACATCAGTTCCAGCCCAAGATGATGATATGATGGGATTTGTAGTTAAGTAGCATTTGGAGGGCCACAGGTTTCATACTCCTGCCACAGAGCAAGGCTGGGTAAGCCACCTGCTGAGGACCTGGGGGCCATTGCTGGGCAAGGTATGCTATACTTGGCTTGACAGATCAGTGCACTAATTCAGTATGGCAAGTATTTCTTCTTCTCCTTTTTCATTTAAAACCGTGTTTCAGCTACCCTTCAGTTAAATTTTCACGGCAATATAGAATAAGGATGATAAAGGACTGGAATAAAAACAAACAACAGAGAGCAGAGCAATGGTTAAAACAATCAGGATGAATCTTTACCAAAGCAGTAAATTCATAGTGATAGTTCAAACCATGGGCAGTAAATAAGGTATTTTCTAGACACTGGGGCGACTTCAAGGATGAGCTTCCCTGGGGAGGACATTCCATAAATGGGGTGCAACAACCAAAAAGACCTTGCCTCCTCTCACCACCAGCTAACCATATGGAGGAGAGCGTCAGTTGCTGAACACAGTGTTTGAATAGACTTATGTGATAAAAAGGCAGTTTTTAGACACCTTTGTCCCAAGCTGTGTAGTGCTTCCTAGGCACTATTGAATTGTGCCCAGAAACATACCTGTAGCTGATTAAGAACTGACAAAATCTGTTACATGTAACCAACTCCAGTTAGCAACCCTTGTTGACATGAAGTTGCAGAATCCCAACAAAGGCTGCCCTGGCAACCCATGTGCATTCCTTGTGTGAATATTAAATAGAATGTATAGCCTGATCACAGTTTTAAAAACATGTAGGCATATGGATAAAATGGACCTGTGTGCAGTTGTTTCATGTGTTGGCTTACACACATTTAGCACATGGCTTCCTTCTGCAAAATACTTCCAAGGAGGAGTTCTGTAATGGGCAAAAGGGCCTTGAGATCACCCAAGAGTGCCTTCTTAGCAATATAAATCAGTTTGCCACATTTAAACAGCAAAGCACATGGAGATATGTTTGCTGGCAGTGTGCCAAGGCTCCAGCATCTTCGAGGAATAAAGGCGTGCTTATACATGCATATATCTAGGCAGCCTACCAGGGTTTAAGAAACTATAAAATATGTGCTATTTTTACACTGCTGGATGAAGTTATTTTCCTTTCCTGTATACTTAATATTTATATATTACTCATGTCTTTATCCACCCTCAGGCTTAGGGATGCAATATGATATAAAGATAAATTAATAATATGTCTCACCCTATTAGGGAAACAAAACTATGTTTAGGCCAGGCAAACAAGCACATAGAACCTGTCACAATCCACAGATTGGTTGCCCTGTAGATATTTCAATGGTGTTGCATTAATCCGAGCGATTGCTCCAGAGTAAATGGATGGTAGATTGTGTGGCACTTTGAGTTGTTCTGTTTACTGTGGTGGGGAATGTGGGAATGTTGTGGATAGCAGGAGAGGATATACTGATTAAATATTATCCTTCTTCATTCACACTAGTGAGCTAGTAGCAGAGCATATTCCCTTGCACATTGCTGGAAGCAAGTTGATGGTTTGTTAGAATCATTTGAGTTAAGCAATCCAGTCTGGCTTGT
Organism: Podarcis tiliguerta; assembly: GCF_965153285.1. Lineage (NCBI taxonomy): Eukaryota > Metazoa > Chordata > Lepidosauria > Squamata > Lacertidae > Podarcis > Podarcis tiliguerta. The sequence goes on from NC_139542.1 coordinate 7,241,859, forward strand.
CCAGATTGGATTGTTCCTAGCAAATTTCCCCTTTAGTTCCCTCTTAAGAACAATAATGACACGACAGTCTTCTTTTAAAAGTAATGGTAAAGTTTATTTACATTCAGTTCACAGTATTGTCCTGAAGGCAACATTTATCTTGTAGTTACAGGTACATGTGTAGAGAAAAGAAGTCTGAGCTAGGCCTCAGACTTTTCACCTTGTGGCTTCCATCCTCTGTAAAGTTGAGCCATGTGCTGCTGGCTAAGAGCCAGCAGAAGGAAGATGGCAAAAGAGCAGTTGCAAGTGCCAAAGGGCCAAAAGAGCAAGAGAGGGAGATGGTTGCATGACTAGCGCCTTTATAGGGTCTGCTAGGGTCACGCACTTCTACTTGGTCACACACCGGGGAAGGATGCTCCAGAGCATGTGTGACAGGAAGTCTTCCCCATCTGGAGCTACATTCTCCTTTGTGTGTCCACTCTAGGAAACAGGAAATGTTGTATTTGACTGCTTCAGTGAATGATACATACCACAGGGAGTGTATCCTTTAAGTGCTGCAGTGGTTGAATTCATTTAAGGAAGGGATGTGAAAACTTTGCCTGCCCTCCCAGGCAATATTCAGCCCATCTGTCTTAGGAGTCTCTCCTACCTGACCCATCTCCCTGAGTTTCATGCTGGCTGTAGGAGGGAGGGGAAATGCAGCAAATGACAGGCTGGTGCAACCTAAACTTGGGTGGGGCCTAGGAGGTCCCTGACCTCCTACCCCCTTGAAAAAGAAACAATGGACCCTTTAGCAGTACAACAGCACAAATACTTGGCATCTATAGTGTTGTGCCTTGGTTCAGAAGAGGTCTCTGTTGTCATCCTTGCTTCTTCTCCGGGGAGAAAAGTTGTGTGGCCCCCACCTGCTCTGGCTCTCTTATTTGGAAGGGTATGAACTACACAGACACACAGATTCAGAAACAGCAACACCCATACAAAGAATGCCTGGCTTTGATTGGCTTAAAGTGGGCAGTCATATGCTTGTCCTTCCCCCTGCTTTTTTTTTGGGTGTGCTTTTGAGGCTTGCCCTGCTTTAGCTATTGAGAGAGAGAGAAAGGACAGGGAAGGGGTCATCACCACTCTTGCCCTACCCAAACCCTTTTCTATGTGAGATAGTTTCATATTTATTTATCAGACTAAGTGTTTTCCCTCACTGGAGATTGATTTGAAGATTAAAACAGGTCTGGAACTGCCTCCTTAAATACAGCCATTTAACCACCCCTTGAGCAGTGGCACTGTCGCAACGGGGTGAGCTTCCCATTGCTCAGTCCCAGCTCCTGCTAACCTAGCAGTTTGAAAGCACGCCAAAGTGCAAGTAGATAAATAGGTACCGCTTCGGCGGGAAGGTAAATGGCATTTCCGTGCACTGCTCTGGTTCACCGGAACTGGCTTAGTCATGCTGGCCACAAGACCCGGAAGCTGTCTGCGGACAAATACCAGCTCCCTCGGCCTATAGAATGAGATGAGCATGCAACCCCAGAGTAATCCACGACTGGACCTAATGGTCAGGGATACCTTTACCTTGAGCAGCTATGTGCCCCCATGTGAGGATGGAAGTGTTTCAATCTCACATGGCCTTAATGCTGGTCAGGCTGGGATGGTGACAGATCTAGTCCCCGCCCCTGTAAAAAAACAATCCATCATAACAGCATTGGACTAATCATCCTGAAAATGATTATGTTTGATGTTATCCTTATATTTGAATAATTGTTGTTCTGAAATCTGCCACAAACGGGGGGTACCCAGTGGCGGAGCTTCATGCTGGAGGGGGCCGGAGAGCAAGTGGGGGTGGGGCTGGTGTGCATCCTGGGGGTGGGGCAAGCTGCCCGCAGGGGTGGGGCGTGCATCCTGGGGGCGAGGACAGTCATGATGGCACCCTGCCAGGATCGCGCTGTTGGAGGCAGGACGCTCCCTCCTCTTCCTCCGCCAGTGGGGGTACCACTTAGTTATCTTCTTAAATGACCATGTTTTCTTTGCTCATCTTAATGATCAGCAGCAGTCAAAAGTTTAGAGCTTACTCTTCAGGGTACAAGAGTGGGCTTTCTGATGCTTATATTTTTCTAAGCTTATATCCATCAGCAAGCTGCAAAAATGGAATTTGAGTAGTGATTTTAATTTCCCTTTGTGGCTGGCAGTGGGCAAACTCAAACTTTGATCTTTACTCTGTCGTCTTTAATTTCCAAGTGCAGTGAACCATGGTGCTTCTTATAAAGGGAACATTTAAAGAGAAAATCAGGGAGGGAAAGATGACTTCAAGAGTAGTAAGTTAAATGAGTTATTTCTCTGATATTTACATCCGGAGTGCTGCTGACATTTGGTACACGGACCCTGCTAAATGGGTTTTTTAAAAGAATTTCAGTTGAATAAGGAGCCAATAAGTTAGATTAATGTGGCATTTGACCTGCATCTCCTCCCTCACCAAAATGTCACTAGTTTTCAGCCCAAGAAAACTTCAAGGTGCTGAGGTAAGTGTTGTTAATTTTCAAGCTGTTGCTTCATTAGCACATGCAATGTGTTATCCTCTGTGAGGATTGGATCTGCTTATTCAGATCACCCTATTTATTTTGACAATGTGCTAAATGCACATCCATTCACTGTAGATACACTTGCTGTTATCACCAGCAGCTTCCCAGATAGCAGGTACAAGTGTGTAACTATAAAGTCTGTTAATGAGGTGACCTACATGCATATTTATTAGTAGTAGTAGTAGCAATTCTAGAATACTTGGATGCAATAGCTTCTTGGGTCTTTTCGCAGGACTGTTCGCATGTATTATGTCACAAAACCCAGACCAAATGTGTACTATTATTATTTGGATTTCTTACCTGCCCTTCACCATTAGGTTCCACATGGGTTACAACAATTTAAAGAAAGAGTATTAAAATTGGGTAAAACAGATTACAATCATATTGGAATGGATTCTACAATTTGAAATTTCAAAGCAAGCAAATGGTATTTGTAGTTTGAAATAAATGGATGAGGACAGCCTGGCCTCAGCTGTCCGTGATTTGGACTTCCTGTATGGGCTATTGCAATGTGGGGCTTCCCTTGAAAGATGACCCAGAATCTGCATCTAGTACATAATGCAGCTGCTAGGATTGTAAGTTGAGCAGTCCAATGGGACCATGTGTTGCTGGTCCTGAAAGTGCTGCACAGGCTGCCAGGGAGCTACTTGGTGCAAGTCAAGGTGGCTTGGGACCCAAGTACCTAAAAGTGCACCTTCCCTAAATCGGGCACCTCAGACCATACAGTAGGCAGGTGAGGACAGGTTATGTGGCCATCAGCAGGGCTGCCTGACTGGCATAACAGGGCCTTTACAGTGATCGCTCCCCACTTGTGGAATGCCCTCCCTGGTGAGGTGTATCTACATCCCTCATTATTGACTTTCAAGAGGAATTTCAAAACATTCCTGTTTACCCAGGCCTTTGATAGCTGAAAAACACTGTTCCAGAGATCCCTGAGATCCTTGTTTTTTTTTGGAATTGTTTTAACTGCTTTTAGGGTTGTTGTTGTTTTAATTTAAGTTTTAGTATTTGTTTGTTGGGACTCAATGTAGTTTAAAGATAACAACAAGAGCCTCAAAAACAGCAACAACAATAAAAAAACAATTTAACATTGATAGAATTACGATAGAGCGAGTGAATACTAAAACTATTAAAAACATACAAATAATTACAATAAAAGCAGTACAGCACTGGCCTTTTCATTAAAAGCAGTCAGTTCCCCAAAGCCTGTCAAAGCAAGAAGGTTGTCACCTGCCGGCAGAATGACAACAAGGAGGGAGCCAGCCTGTGTTGAAACCCCCTTCCACAGCAAAATCAGACAGCACAGGTTCTATAGCTAACCCCAAAGTATAGCTGTGGATCTGGACGTTCATCTGCACTCTTATGAGATGGTCACAGTGTATGCCAAAATTACCAAAATGCCAAATGTGTCCAACACTCCATTGAGTTGGGTGGGTGGAATGCAGGGCCCTGTGAATTGACCCTGCTTTTGAGGCTTAACTCAATTTCAGGACATTGCATCATGCATTTCATAGTGTGCAAAGCAGGCAATATTAATGCCCCTTTTCTTTCCATCCAGTTCGGAGATGTAAACCGTTTCCTGTTTTGCTGCCTGCTTGGTGCCTGCTACTTAATGGCTCTGTGTAATGTTGTATTCAGAATTGAATTAAAGACCTTTGTGGTTTACTTGTTGCTGGAAAAGGTTATGCGTGTAAATAAATGAACCAGGCAGCACGATATCTAGAAGGATGGTCACCAGATACCTCTGCATTAGCCTTCTCTAGCCTAGTGCCCTCCAGATGTTTTTGACTACAACTCCCATCCATTGTGGATCAGGGGAGTTATATTCCAACACATGGGGGGGGCATCATGATGGGAAAGGCTATTCTATGTATGTCATAATGTTTTGAAATATTCAGAGGCATGGACCCTGGGACCCTCACAATCTAAAAACAAGAATTGTTCAAGCTATATAGGCATATATGCCACAGTTAGGCTAAACCTAAGCTGCTTTCTTTTCTTCTATTAAAACGGCCACCTCTCTGCAATACCCACACACCTTTTTATTTTTCTAGCTATGGCCTGTTTATTTAGCTGGCTATTTATTTATTTAGCTGTGGCCCGTTTATTTATCTTTCCATTCAGTCATTCTGCCATATTGCAATAAAGGCAGAACTTGTAATTAGGAAGTAGAGCACACAGGGCCTAAACTGGATCCCAAACTGGGACTGCTTGCTTCAAAATCTTTCCGGGAAAAATTCTTTTAAGGTCAACAATCCAGGAAAGAGATGGAACAGGCAGTGCCTCTGCAACATGAAAACTTACGTTTATCCAACAGGTTTTATTCTGCTGTTGCATATATCTCTGATGTAAGTGTCATGACAACCAGATTGAGAAACTTGAGAAGAAGAAAATCCTCAGGCTGCTTATGTCAGCAGTCACTTTGAAACACAGCCCCAAATGTGCCTACAGACTTCCCTGTGAGATGGGTTCCTCTCCATGTGCACCAAGCCTGCATGGAAAGCTCCCTGGTTCAACATGGATGGAGGGAGCCCTTATCTAGAGGGAAGCAATGGGTGCACTTGGGAACCCTGTTTCCACAGCAGATTGCTGGCTCTGAGTGAATCACTTCAGAATGAAAAGACTTTGCATCACAAAGATGTCCCACTTCACAATTTGTAGCACAAGATTAGTCCAACATGGGAAACAGAGAGAAAGAAACAGGAATCTGCACTTGTCTTTTCATCCTGTCTCACTGCCCTTCCCAATCACTGAGGATCACTTCCTACTTTGTAAAATATTTTCCAGCCATTATCTTACCTGTTCTCACAATAACCATGTGAAAGTGACGCAGTTCAGTGTTACCTTCTTTCACAATTTTGGAATATAAGTTGGAAGGAGATAGCAACTTCTCCAAGGGATTTTATTTGATCTCTCTCTCTCTCTCTCTGTCTCTCTCTGTCTCCTAGATGCCAATGCATGACAAAATATATCCAAACATGCAGTAGAATATGCTGTGCCTTCCTTTCTTTATTATGTTTCCCACCCCCATTCCATCCCAGTATTGATGTTCATTTGAGATGCACTGATCAAAAACTTAGATGTAGTGAAAGTGTCAGGTAATAATTGATTTCCCCCCCTCCCTCCTAGGCATTTCTGGGCCGTGCTGGGGAGACTTGCTTTAGTCTCATCAGAATTGTATGCACCAGAAGAGTACAGCTGTTGGTGTTTATAAATAAACAAAAAGCAAAAGAAAACCCCAAGCTGTTAATTGCATTTCCTCACCTGTTACAAGGGGTCCTTCCATTTCATTCCCTGTGTTTTGCCCTCCCAGCAGATGTCAAATAGTTAAACAACTATATAATTTTTCATAGACATATGAAGGCAGCCCAGTTTCAGGAAGCTTTTAATGTTTTTTTGCTGCTGCTGCTGTTGTTTCTGTATTTTTGTTGGAAGCCCCCTGGAGTGGCTGGGGCAACCCAATCAGATGGATAGGGTATAAGAAATAATAATAATAATAATAATAATAATAATAATAATAATAATGATGATGTTCCTTGAGCATCCATGCTGATTTGCCTGCAGGGAGGCTAGACAACATAAGCTGTTTAACAAACATTCATTCTCATTTGTTTGTGAGGGAGGTTAGATGATGTTGTGCCCAAGCAAAGGCTGTCCCACACTTTCCAGTGACTTTTCCCCATCCGTCATAACAAACAGCCTGATCTTCTGGGAGAGTACAGAAGGGCTCCCAGCAGGCCCAGCCCACCCATAAGGTGAGGTGAGGTGACTGCCTCAGGCAGCAGGATTCACATGGTCAGCAGAAGCCAATGTAGATCTTCATTCCACCCGGTGTTCTACATCCGGATCTTTGCTCACTCCTTCATTTCTGGTGGCAAAGCGGGTGCCATTTTGTGGCTCACCTCATGTACAAAATGTTTTCAGATGGCCCTGGCTCCGCTCCCAGTCAAGCATAAATGGGCAACCTGAATTTTCCTGTATGTGACTGAAGCTCATCTGAAAACGGTGACAGTCTGGAAGTACTCAAGGACGGGGTGGAAAACATATTATGAGCAGCAGTTCATGTTTGAGCAGAAATACATGTGCAGTTCTTTCCAGTGAAAAGCTTAGACAGGAAGGAAATTGACACTACCCGTGTTTCATTCCCCGTTTGTTCTATGCTTTGATATTCATTGGAATTCATTGGAATCAATAAAACTTCCATATTCGTGTAGAAACAAATTTTACATCTGATAGGGAACTTTCCTTATTTATATTGCACCTTTCTGGATGAACCAAATGGCTCAGTTCCGGCAGTCACAATCCTGCTTTTCAAATAGTGAACCCTAGGAACGTATTGCCTTCTACTGAGTGTGACATCTGGTCCATTCTAGGTCACTACTGCCTGCTACATTGCCTGGCAGTTGTGCTCCAAGGTTTCAGACAGCGGTCTCCTCCAGCCCTGCTAGATCATGCCAGGGGTTGAACCTGAAACCCTTTGCATTCAACCCTAGACATATAGCCCTTCTGGTTCTTCTTTACAGCATTTGGCATAAGGAGGAGGAAAGGAAAACTCAAAATTTAATGGAGCTCAGTTATTTCCTGTGCCCCCAACCCCGTTCAATCAAAACAGCTTATAATAAAAGTATAAAATACACCAGACAGAGTAAAAGCAATTGGAAAAAGTCCATCCATCACAACCATAAAAACGGTGGCAGCCAAAACATCAAAAAGCAGTGCAGAAAAATCTTAGAAACTCCAACAACTGGCAGAATTAAAAGTGTAAGCAGCAAATCTCATATGTCAAATGTCAGCTGAAATATATACATACTTAAAAAGGCTTTGCTAGCCATCTGAAAGATGGGGAAAGTGAAATAGATAAGGTGTGCTCACGAGGAATTAAGGTCTACTGTTGCAAAAGATCCTGGACAAAGACGTGTAAGGGAAGGCTGATGTAACTTTCAAAGATTTCCCCGGGAAATTGTATTTCTCTCCAAAGGTTTGGTAGTCTTTGCAAATGCTCTAGGCATGCCGCCCACCCGCTTGCAGGATTTTAAGCTATTATGCCAGTTGTCATTCTTTGCACATTCCAGCAGATGGCAACTCCAGTCTTCTTGACATCAGATGACTACAGAAAGTAGAAATATTTCTCTCCCCCCACCCCCACCACTGCCTCAATCTTTCATCTATATACATAGATAAGGCATAGATAGACACATGACTCAGTTCTATTTTTACTGGAATCACCCAGTAGAATCTGATTTTAGACCAACCAGAGAGAAATGGCTTGCCACCTCAAAAGCAATAGAATTGCATGTGTGTGTGTATATATATATATATATATATATGAATGATTTAGAGATTGTGTTATAGGATTAGTGATTAGATGTTCTGTAAGTTGAAACAAGGTTGAAAACATGGCAAGGCCAAACTGTTCTTTACAACATGTGAGCCTTTTGCTTATGCTCTTGAAACCAATGGTGCATCGATGTTCAAGTCAGATTGTTCTGTGCACAAGAATTCATTGATCAGACCTTTGTAAAAATTCTGAAGAATGATTGACTTGCCTTCAGAGAGGAAGAAAATGCGTCAACTGGATGTGTTTGGAATGAAAGGAATTCAATCATTTGAACTGAAACAATTACAGTGGTTTGGGTGATGTAGCTGCACATTTGAAATGATGTAAGCAAGCTCGAATTCTCTGTTCCTCTCCTCTTGAGACCACTGCTAAGCACTGCCTTTTTTGTTTTGTGCTTTATTTATTCCACCCTATTTTTCCTTCAGCTCTTGTCTTCTTAACCTTTCCGCACAGAATCTGTGTCTGGTGGATACTTGCCTGCAGAACTTCTAGCAGCAAAGGTCAACATCTTCCCTTGAACAAACACCAGCCATAGGCTACAAATAGGTATCAAATATGCAAGTTCCTTGTCTGCTCATTGTAGAAACTAATGCTCTATATTAGGCAGACTGCCCCTGTCTCTATACAGACTATAGCCTATTTTTCCAAAGGTTTCCCTTTTTCTGGAAGGGCCTTAATTTGTAAACATCTCAATGGTGAATAGGGGCTAGAGAGGAGCACTGATTTTTGTCACCTTGTGTGAAATATACTGCTAAGTTCTTGGGGATGCAGTATGCTCCTTTTTTATTCATTTGGTCCATTTGGCATCTGCCTAAGATGATTTCACACCACCAGCCCAATCATAGGGTGGGCTGAATAATAATGGTCTCGATGGTGACTATATTAACGACACTTAACATTTATGCAGATCTTTGAGTATTTTAAGTACTTCACATAAATCCTATCAGTGATCCCTGGGATAAGGCTGAGGCTGAGGCTGAGAGAATAGTGCCTCTCCTAAAGCCCACCTATTGTGTCCATTTCAAAGGTGAGAGCTGAACCTCCTCCTTGACTTCTCAGTCTTTGAGCTTCTACACTTGCCCTCAGGTAGGAAACTTGGATTGTCATTGAGGGATCCCAAAATTTGGACAAATTTAAAATAACCCTTGGACAAATTTGAAATAAGTCTCCCTATCTCAGCGGTGGATTGGTGAAGCCCCTCCAAAATGGTGCTACCCCAGAGCAGTTGACATTAAAACACAATGCCTATCTTGGAGGTACTCCCTAGCTAACACACCAAAGGAGGAGGCAACCCCAACCACATGGTCATGGGTAGATTACTGATGCTTGGCAGACTTAGATCTTTCATTTCAGGCAGCCATTGTGGTAAGGTTGCTTCTGAATATTTCAAATTTAGAAGCCCAGGCACGAGGAGGTGGCACATTGCAGTCAGAAAGGGCCCACGTGGTTTAGGGTGCATTGTAGCAAGTTACTACTTGGTAACGAAATTGTCACCTACAGGGTTTAGCATTTTCTTTTGTTCTGGAAATGTTCTCTGAATATGTCAGCACAGTGAGCTTGACTGAGTTATATGTAACAAATTAGTGAGCAAGGTAATTAAAACTCTTTTTGGATGTTAGCTTCATCTCTGGAAGGAATCCCCAAGAAACTGACTTTTCAGGTTATATACAGGTCCTGGGTCTATCGCTGCTAAGTGGTTTGTTTCTCATTATCGCATTTAGTGCTACAGCAACGACTGCACCAGAGTCTTCATTAAAACTTGCTTAAGGCTAGCATTTTCCCCCGGGTCAATAATGAGTTTAGAGGAATGGATGTTGAAGCGCCATCTCTTCTAGCGAGTGGAGTGAATTATGTCTCATTGGGGGCCCCAGGCCAGCATTTCAAATTTGCCACAAGGTGCTTCATCAAAAATTCTATTTCTGTGTTGAAAATACACCATGCATCTATTAGCAAATGCAGAGCACACAGGAAGGTTTTATGGGCGAGCGCTTAAGATCTTGATCTCTCCTCTTCTTTTGGGTGCAGTACGCACTAATGCATGGTGTTTCCACGCACACTTGTGCAGAATGCATTTCCGAATTAAGCCACCTGTATCGCTGAGAAGGCTGGCAGCTCTTTTATTTGAAAGGAAGAAAGTGCATTACAAACAGATTACTAGTCTGAGCATCCTCCTTTGGGTCATAAAAGAAACTATACATTAGGGAGGGATGAATCTATCTACTTCCAGAATATATATATTCTTTCTTTCAAAATATTTATTCCTAAAATACACATTAAGAAATGTACATTGAGATGCAGTTTTAGAGCCAGGCACTGTGCTTGGTAAATGCAATAGCCAGTGAATGACCGTATTCAGATTCACATATCGATCTGAAAAGTGTGAATCAGGTCATGAACTGAATCAGAATTTTCGAAGACTGAATACATCAAGCACAATGTCACAACATTCAGGAGTGGGCCAGGATTTGAATGCAGCACTTGGTGCAGAGTCCCATGAGAAGTAGGTGGATCATCTCAGAAACTGCTACTCAAAACTCGTCCAATGCGACTTGTTTGCGTTAGTATTTCATCAGACAACCTGTTCCTAAAGGTGCTATATCATGTTGGTTAATTAGGGTTAATAATATCAATCTCGATTCTTTCTGTGGTTTTTGTAGAAGACCATGGACTTCTACAAAATGAGCCTATAGACAGAACCAGAATGAGCCTATAGACAGAAACTATCTGCATCATAGTCATCCTAATCTTAGTATAACCAATCCTTGGCTGCAGTCACTAGAAGTGGGAGAGTGTCCTATTGTGTCCATCAGCGTACAGAATGGACACAAGGATCCTAGGATTTACACTTTGTCCAGTCAATCCAGAACCAACAGACTGCTTTGCGAGTCTTTAGGGAGCCCTATTCTATGCCTGAGCAGGATTCTGAACAGTGGTGTGTGGCCAGTGGACTAGGGAGACTAGGCTAGTCCCCTAAATTTTCACCTGGCGCCTCCTTTGCCAAACCAGGGAAACTTCTGCCCAGCTTTGCGAGGGAGGTGTGATGCTCACATGCATGACATCACATGCATGTCATGTGCACGCCCCCCACCAATCGCTTATGCAAGCTGGCGCTTCTGACCCTAACTGTTCCTCTACAAGATGATTTCACTGAATGCCACTGATTCTGAAACATGAGTACTTGAAGGCCCAGGTATCTCCCTAAGCAAGTGCCAAGCCCTAAAACGTTAGGCTCCTGGTTCTGGTTCAAAGGCCCTTCCAGATGTCCCTTTTATTGTGCATTCATGATTATTCATGCTGCTGGTGATATTGGGTCTAGTTATAAGTGGACTTGCTTCCAATTCTGTTTGTAGCTGCAAAAGTACTGCTTTGCTTCCCTTCAGTGCAAGTCCCATAATTTCCTGCAGAAATCTGGCAACTTTTTATACCAAAGATATTCCAGTTTAATTTTTGTTCCATTTTTGTTGCCCCCAGATGGCAATCATCACAGAACAACTGTTGAAGTGGAATGATGTGAGGCTGGTTCAGCATAAATCTACCACTAGTGCATGATTATTGCATCAAGTGATACGTTGCAGAGTATACCCATGCACAAAGACACAGAACACCACTCTGGGGAGCCCATAGATTAGATCCAATGCAAAAAAAAAAAAAAAAAAAAGCAAGCATATATTTCAAGTCCTGTGCTGTCTTGGCTAGGTAGGGTATATACTGGTTTGTAAGGCTAGTGAACGGTGGCTCTGTAGTGGTTAAAAATATGGCTGGCAGAGTTGGCAGCTTGCAAGGGCAATTGGTGGGTCAGCATTGTGCACATGATGTCACAATGTCAGGCGGAGCCAAAAGTGGCAGCCGTGTGATTTCAATAGCTGGTGGCTCCATCTCTCCCTCCTCCTGGCACTGCCACTGGTGGTTGTTTTATTTTATTTATTATTATTGTTGTTGTTGTTGTTGTTGTTTTCCTTTTTTATCTTTTTTTGTGAAATAATTTTTATTGATTTTACAAATACAAAGTGTAACTAAACACAAACTAATGATAGCATATCTATATAAAAAGATTATCTGAATCTCAGGACTTCCTCCCATCCCCTCCTTTGGAGCATCTACAATTGCATATTCATCCATACTCCAGATTTTACATCAAACCATATTGTCCCATAATGATTTTTACACTTCAAGTGAATCAAAATCCTGCTCTTGTTTCCATCTGCTTACTGGTCCCCTAAGTAACTTATATCCCCCCCCCATTCTTTAATAAAGTTTTTGTGCTCATCTCAGCATAGTCCCATCAGCTTGGTTTGCCATTCTACTCTGGTAGAGACTTTATCTTCTTCCCAGTTCTGGGCTAGTAGCAGAATGTGGCCGCTGTTCCATACATGAAGAGTCTCTTCTGCTTCTGTCGGTGCCTTGTAATTCCTAGTAAAAAAGCTTATGGTTTCTTAACAAAAGTTATTTTAAGCATTTTCTTCATTTCATTATATATCATCTCTCAGATAGCTTTTATTATCTTGCAAGACCACCACATATGATAAAAGGTACCTTCTTTTTCTTTACATTTCCAGCAGGTACATCATTTTCCTGTAGTTTTCTTTCAATGTACAACTTGCCGTAAATTTCAAATCTGTTTTCTATAACCTTTCCCAATTTGCTATCCGAATATTATGTCCCAAATCCTATACCCCATATATATTAGTTTTCTAATATACCCCCAATAATGGCCAAATTATTAAAAAATAACAATTATTTCTCAAATTATACATTTATCAAAATGCCAATCAACTTCTGATTAATACATTTTAGTTAAAGTGGCTTCCCGCATGCTGGTTTGGGTGTTGTCGCTGGTGGTTGTTGCAACCCTTCTTCCCCTCCATGGCAGGAGGATGAAGAGAAGGAGACAGCCACTGGAACCACAATGTGCTCAACCTCTGCACTTTTTGGAAATTGAGGACCCTGGCCCCCTCCCCCAAAATATTGGGGCCCCAAAAAAGGCTTGGCCCCCAGGAGCTAGCCCCCCTGATGGCTGACAAGCAGCCACTCCAGATTTCAGATCAGGAGCTGCCCTCAGGCATGCTAATATCCATCAGCACCCTAACTTTAATGTCACACCACCAAACTACCTTACAGGACAGTTGTAAAGACCATTAAAATACTGTGTATGTGTGAACAACTCACTAAAAAGATCTGTATGCATCACTTGTATTGAGCAAAATCAATAAAAGCTTAACTAACAAATACGGTTGAGGCATTATGAATATATGGAGGAACCAGTCATTACCCCCCCCCCCCCATACACACATACACACATACAATCAATACTTATTACATTGGGTTTGCATGCATTTTCTTGTCATTTCTCCCCAGCTCTTCAGATTTGGCAGTCTAATGGAGAAAAGCAATATAATAAAGTGGTTAATATACTTCAGACTTGTCAGTTGCCAAGACACAAACAGGAAGGTGGGGAGACGTGAGCTTGCGTCAATTGAGCAAAAGACAATAAAGCCCAGCCGCCATTTTCTCATGCAGTTTCTTCAGAACTGAGGATCTTGGCTGACTGTAGCAAATCAAGGGGGCTTAGGTCTGAAGAAACAGGCTTGGGGTTGAGACATCCTTCTCTGAGGTTGTGCAACAAAAGCAGCAAGCCCATGGGACACATTAGTCTCACAAAACCAGAAATCAATGGCAACATTGGTGGTGTCTTTTCCTCTGGTGAAAGTGCCTCTCCTTATTCCTGCACACAATCAGTCCTATGAGGTTTTATTACTCAGAAAACTTTAAAGACAATTCAGCAACTTTTTGAGGTACAGGCAGTGCTTTTCCCTAGGGAAAAAAAAGGTGCCGGTATTCACCATGTGTAGGAAAATGGTTGCTTATGCATGTAGGAAAATGGTTGCTTATGCATGCAGGAAAATGGTTGCTTATGCATGTAGGAAAATGGTTGCTTATGCATACTGGCATGGAAAGAAAGTTTATTACAGGGGAAAGCAAGACACTGCTTAAGAGCATGGACAACGCGTGAACAGCTCATGCCCTTCAGTGATTGGTCCACGTAACATGGTCTGAGGTGGTGTGATGTACTGTACTTTCTTAGTTTCCGATACATTGTTGTATGTTTCTGCTGAACTCTACAATAAAGGCGGGCAGCAGCTCTTGAGGCAGAGAGAGAGCCCTTCAAAAATCCATCTTGCTGTGTGAGATCTTTTCAAGCTAACCTGGTGTGAGAGACTGTCTCATCCCAAAAAAGACGAGCAGGCCTCGTCAACCATGAAGTTGTTGCAGCAAGTGCCACACTTTTTAACAACAACTAAAAGAGGTGCTGGTACTTTGTGTCCTTGAGTACTCCCTGAAAAAAAGCACTGGGTATAGGGATGAGTCAGTTCATTGGTCCATCTAGCTCAGTATTGTTTACACTGTCTATCAGGAGTTCTCCTTGTTCAGAAGAGGCCTGCCAGGGAGCAATCCTGGGACCTTCTGTACTCAAAGAAAATGTGTTAGGTGGGTATGGCTTGGGGAAACTGCTTCACAGGCCAAATTACACCAGACCCCTCAAGTGTCCCAAATTATTCAGGACATCCTGAAATGGCAGAAGATGTTCCTGCTTCTTCCAACCTGAATGTCCCAGTTTTGCTCCCCAGAGCTGGTCACACCAGAGGGAGGGAGCAAAAGACGGGTGTTTTTTTAGTTCAGCTGTGGTGCCAGTCCAGAAACAGGACCAAAAAATAGAAGAAAAACTTACCTTGATATCCTCTTCTGGAAGTTTGTCTGCGGTGACAGAGGCAGGTCCAGTCTGTGCCACACTGGGAGGTTTCATGTGGCAGATATTCCTGACTACTGATGTAACTAACACCTGTTCCCAAAGAGTGTCTGTTCCCTCAGACCAGTGTTCATAGAAGCCTCTGCACCTGAATAATAATAATAATAATAATAATAATAATAATTTATTTATTTATACCCTGCCCATCTATTAAACATTATTTTAGTACTACTACTACTACTACTACTATTATTATTATCATTATTATTATTATTATTAATACCCTGCCCAACCTATTAAACATTAAAAGCTTCCCTAAACAGGGCTGCCTTCAGATGTCTTCTAAAAGTTTGGTAGTTATTTTTCTCTTTGACATCTGGTGGGAGGGCATTCCACAGGGCAGGTGCCACTACTGAGAAGGCCCTCTTCCTGGGTCCCTGTAACCTCACTTCTCGCAGTGAGGGAACCACCAGAAGGCCCTTGGCGCTGGACCTCAGTGTCTGGGCAGAATGATGGGGGTGGAGACGCTCCTTCAGGTATACTGGACCAAGGCCATTTAGGGCTTTAAAGGTCAGCACCAACACTTTGAATTGTGCTCAGAAATGTACTGGGAGCCAGTGTAGGTCTTTCAAGACCGGTGTTATATGGTCTCGGCAGCCGCTTCCAGTCCTTTCTAGGTCCTTGGCATCTCATGGTTGCGAGGGATTCAGTCTGGCCATTTCTCTGACCTTGACCCATCTCAGCTTGCCTCAACCTCTGGGTCTTTCCTCTGCTTCAGCTATCGGGTCACTCTGCATGGAGATATGTCTGTGGCTGCTCCTTCCTGTTCATGTGCATTTGGTCTTACGCAGCCTGTGAGGTATCAGTACTTTCAGAACTTAGATATGCTCTGAAATTCTTCATTCCCAAATATGGAGTGGCAGTTGTTGTTGTTGTTTAGTCGTTCAGTCGTGTCCGACTCTTCATGACCCCATGAACCAGAGCACGCCAGGCACTTCTGTCTTCCACTGCCTCCCGCAGTTTGGTCAGATTCATGTTTGTAGCTTCGAGAACACTGTCTAACCATCTTGTCCTCTGTCGTCCTCTTCTCCTTGTGCCCTCCATCTTTCCCAACATCAGGGTCTTTTCCAGTGAGTCTTCTCTTCTCATGAGGTGGCCAAAGTATTGGAGCCTCAGCTTCACGATCTGTCCTTCCAGTGAGCACTCAGGGGTGATTTCCTTAAGAATGGATGCGTTTGATCTTCTTGCAGTCCATGGGACTCTCAAGAGTCTCCTCCAGCACCATAATTCAAAAGTGTCAATTCTTCAGAGTTATCCATATTTGCAGATACTGCCTTTGTTTTTCTGCTGTGGCATACAAATTTAATAAATATCAACAATAAATAATAACACAGATAAAATGATTCAGGTGGACAGAGATTTTTGGGCAAGGCTTTGTTTTAGAATGGATCAAAATGTTACAGGAAATTTGAGGCACTTAGAAGTGCTACGTAGTGGAATGACAAGGTAAAACACCTCTTAGAAATCCTGCAGACTGAAAATGGCAGCTTGACGTCAACATAAATGGGGGTTAACTCTGGTTTGTGATGCACAAAATAATTGATATTTGACGTTTCCCTTCCCAAAGAGGTAAAACTCTTGGGGGGGGGGGAATGTACCCACCATAAATGAGCACATTTACCACTCTTGAGTCAGCATTTTGCCAAAACTGCTGCATCATCCCTAATGTCTAATAAAGATGAGAGGCTCTGAATGGGTTAGGCCACTCCCCATCTTATGGTGGCATTTAAGGGAAGGAGGTTGGTTATTTAATGTGCAAAATGTGGACACCGGTTATTTAATATGCAGAAAATTACAAAGTGAGCTAGGTTAGCACTGCAGACTTGGCATGTTGCCTAATGATTTGGGAGAAGAGTGAGTGAGATTAAAAATTAGAAACTCTGGGCAAAACCCCCCACCTGATTCAGTTGGACAAGAGAAATGGAAAACAGTACAAAAAAAAAAATCCAACAACAACAAGCGAGGAAAGTAAAAGAATGAAATTGCAATTGTATTTAAATTAATCCTTTCTATTCTGTTGCTGCCAGGAGGGGTTTAAAACCACTGTGATTCATGAGCTGCCTTTTCATTAGGAGAGACTGGATTCTAACTAGTGATAGACAACTGTCTCTTTCCATTCCTTGACAGTTTTACATGTGTTCGCATTTAAGCCCATTCAGTCCCATAAAACAAATTAACCTGTATTCTTAAAAAATAAAAACCTGCATGAAAATTTGTGTTAAATATGCATTTATGTATGTTGCACACTGCTTTGATATTATTTTAACAATACCTTTTGCTTCATATACACATAGACAGGAAGGCAAGAAAGTATGGAAATGGTTTATTGTAGGACATGCATAGCTTAGCAATAAAAGTTTCTAGTTCTAGTCTAAACAACCTATTCCAGAGGAGAACAAAGCAATAATGCTCTCTTCTTCCTGCTCTCAGAGAATATTAAAGATGGCCTTTCATCCTGAGTATGAGAGATAAGTGTGGGAAAGAGGAAGGAGCTGTAAGCAGGATGCAACCTGAGAATATCAGTCTAACACCAACGAGATAGTGTCAGCTAAAGAGGTTAAAGAAACAGGACTAGTCAGAGAATTTGGAGGTCCCTAACTGTATTTGTCTTAACCCATACAAAAGCACTCTTCCACAAGTTGAGTTGCATCCAAACATCCAACACCAAAACCGCACCAGAACTTTTGGGATTTCCAATTTGCACATTAGTCCAGGAGCCACAGACCAAGTCAGTTCATATCCAGATTAGCAAATACTGAACTCCTTAAGCACCCTAAATTTAACCAATTAGGTCTATCCAATTAGGTTCCTGTTGGTGGGGGCAGAGACCCTGCAGTGTATAGAAGCAAACAAGTAAGTTTCTTAGAAATAGATATAGCTCTTTTGCTTATAAAATAATATGATAAAAGCTGGATTTCATTTGGTTAATTGGTGGTGAAATTATGTTGAACCCGCTTTCCCCATTGCAACTTCATTGCTGTCAGAGCTGGCTCCGGGTCCCAGCTCACCAAGGACCAACGCCAGCCGGTAGTACAGTATCAAAGTCTTTATTGCAGAATAGTCTCCATTTCCAAGTTTCAGCGTCCCAGCTCTACGTCTGGACTTTAGACCGGCGAAGCTCTGTCTGAGTCCCCACCCCCTGTGCACCAGTTTAAGACTCTAATCTTACTCCACCTCTTCCTTCTCTCTCTCTTCCTCTGGGTCTTACTACCCCCCGGGGTCTCTTCTCTCCTGGACTCTTCTGACGCAGACGTTGACCCGTCTGACTCCTCCCCCTCTCTTCGGCGGGCTTTAGGACCTGGCTCCCTACCCGGGCTGCCCACCTTGCCGCCCTCCTGTACATTTGAACTTGGCGCGCGCGCGCGTTTAACTTTCCTGATGACCGTTTCCTCGCTCCCTGACGAGGGTGTGGTCACTCCTGCCTCACGTTCTCCCTCTGCCTGCGCGCTCCCTGATCCCGATGCCTTGGGCTCCTCCCCCCTACTGCTCTCTGGGGGGGACGCTGGTCCGGATTTCCAGCTGCTACTCTCTGAGTCCCCTCTGGCCCCTTCTTCCCGAGGTGTCCCCCTGGGCACTCCCCTTGCCCTGACCATGGGGGCCCCTTTCTGTGAATCCTCCGAGTCACTGGAGAGACTCAGAGACCTCGGACTACTGTCGTCGCTGACATTTCCTTCAGACTCCTCCCCCTCGCTCTCCGTTTCCTCCCTCTCCTGTGACTCTTCTCCTGAACCCCTGACATCCGCGATTCCAGAACTCAAGAGAATTGAGTCCCCAGGATAATGTTACAATTATAGAGGTGGGGTAACGAACAGAAACTCTTTTATTTTCCCTTCCTATGACACACACACACACACACACACACACACACACACACCTTTTCATTTGGAAACAAATATTAGCTGGAATAAGGACAGCATTTTTAGCAAAGGTTTCACTGCTGTGATCTGCATTGTAATTTCAGATTAAAACAAAATATGTTACCAGCATATAATATTGTTTTCCGCTACAACGCATTGCCAAGCTATATTATTGACTCAAAACAACCTGTTTTTTAAAGGCATGCCAAAAAACCTTAATATTAAGCTCTCCATCTTTCGTCAAACTAGTTATTAATCATTGTTTCATATTTCATCTTTCTCAAGCTGTGCTGGATTTCTTTGTGACTTATTTGAAACAAGGCCAGGCTTTAGACATTCCTGAATTACAGAGGAAAACTTGGATTGGGGCCCTGATATTGCATCATGATACTGTACTGAGTAACATGCAAGGGAAAGCCATCTTTTACAACTATATTCTCAATTTCTGTGTAGTATGTGAACAACACATTAGGCTCTAAATTATTTTCCTTCTGTTGGTTTGCTTGTGTTGCCCGTGAGGCTATTCATTAATTGGCTGGACTGCTATGGTGTCACTGAATGTTCACATTCCAAGTGCTGAAAGGGAGAAGTCAGACACAAGATACTGACAACTATTGCTAGACTTAAGCTGGTCTGATCATTGCATTTATTTATTTTTATGCACAACTCCCCCTTGAGTTTCGTTGCGCTTATTCTCAGGGTGAATGTGCACAGTTGACTGATTCCTACGAGGGGCTGTCTTAGGCCTGTAGCCACATAGGATGGGGAATTGTAGAAAGCAGAGTGATCTCCTTCAATTTTATTATTGATTATTGCTATTATTATTTTAGTTTTCCTGTTATGAAAGGTGAAACAGGCTAACTCTTGCAGAAAATGCTTAGAAGGTTTCCTGTCCATTATGTGTCATAACTTCCTTTCTATAATAGCTAGAGACTTTAAAAAAAAGAGAGAGAGGAAAAGCTCAGAGTCTACCCTTTCTGGCAAGCATGGTCCTTGGTGCAATTATTCCAATTGCACCATCATAAATCTGGCCCGATGGGATGGGGTGGGGTGGGAACCTGTTCCATGATCACCAGCTCTATCAGATTCTTCCCTTCTTCATGTAGTACAAAGCTCTCTCTATGTGTGTGGTGTGCATTTAAATCACTGATACTGCACTGTTGGTGAATGCTTTGTTTCGTGGGCACCCCCGCCTAGTGAACTACAACATTCCATTGTTGGCAGCTCCCCCTGAACAGTTTAAGTGTTTGTGGACATTATATGTCATTATAATTCACAAGAAAGGAGGGCTTTTTCACTGGCTAGGTTCAAGTCTAATCCTTCTAACCTCCTTTGGGGTAGGTTTGCGGGTTTGGCAGAAGGAGATAGGATCTGTCCATGCGATGCCCACCTGCTGGAAACTCTAGCTCACATGGCCCTTAAATGCAAAATGTATGATGATCTCCGCCAACAGTTTCTAGACCATCTATGTATTCCAACATGGAAACCAGAGAAGGAGGTCATGCGCTTCTTATTACAAGGGAGAGACTAGGAGCTCACCAAGACAGTAGCTAAGTTCCTCTATCTGATTTTTTTGTCGCCAAAGTATGCTACAGGATCCTGCCCTTGCTGGAAACCAACAGAGATGAGGTGGATTGCTCGCCTCTTCTGCCCTTTGGCGGGTGACTGTGCCGTTGGGGTGGCAACGAGATCGCACTGGCCTATCTATTCTGAATGTATTCTGAATGTTCTTATGTGATGCCAATAAAGGTTACTTGACATTATATGGCATCACATAAAACGGTCTCCCTCTCCCCCCACCCCCCGCCTAGGTTTTGTCCCCCCCTTTTTCCCCTTTTGGTCTCATATGGTTAAATGAAAATAGTGTAATACAGGTGAAGGAAGAAGGGTCTAAACTTTTCTTTGTCAATGTTTTCCTTCCCCAGAAGTAAAATAAAATAACCACTTAAAAGTGCCTTATCGCAAAATAGATCCCATCCTTCGCGGTGGCATTGTTCTTTCTGTTTGACAAAACCCAGGACTATATAAAATGATAAATAGCTCTCTGTGGCAGTTTCTCCCTTTTGCATGTCATTGCAATTTGTTTCTGATGTCAAAAGTGTACATTTCTGAGAACAGAATGGTATTTGGCGAAGAGGACTTTGCTCTGGGAAGCATTTGTCACATTATCCTGCCCCAGGTCTCATCTTTCACTGGGGATGCCACCCTCGTCAGTCATTCTGCCGTCCATATTTTCAGAAGTGGGGGGAAGGAAAGTCACAGATACCCACCTGCAATTTGCACTTCTTAACTAAATCACTGCATGAAAAGTGCTCACAATTCTCCTTGATTTACTGGGTTACCCTGAAAGTGACATTTTTATCCTTGAATATTTAAGCATGTGCCATAGCGGGAAGTCACAAGTAGCTCTGCTTTTCCTTGCCCCCTCCCCCAAGAAAAACTTTTCTATGCTAAACTTTTTTAAAGATAAGGAGAAACACCCAAATGTTTGCTTCATATCTAGCCAACATGGAAAACGCTTGAAAACAGGCTTCATTGCTCACTAGTTCAGATGACATTAACATTCATCTTGTAATTTTGAAAATTCCTCTCTTAGCCCTTCTCATCCACTTTTACTCTCACTTATCTTCTTGATTTGGTAAAAATGACTATTCAGCACTATAATATTTGCTGTGTGTTTAAGTATATAGCATACTGGGGAAAGGTTGCAGCTGGAGTACATGTTTTGCAAGAAGGAAGTTCAAACACTAGTCATTTAAAGGAACTCAAGTAGCAAGACTGTAGAAGACCTACCACCTGAAGTCTTGGGGTGGGGAACCTGTGACCCTATTGGATGTTGATGGATTACAACTCCCATAATTTCTCACTGACTATTGATCATGCTGGATGGGGCTGATGGGAATTCATTCATCTGTTTATTTGTAAGCCATCTTTGCACAAGAAGGTTGTGCCCAAAGAGGCTCACAAGAAATGAACAACAATACCAGTTCAACAGTTGATATCCAATAGTACCCGTCTCCTAATGGTACATAATTTTGTTTGCTCAATGAGATTTTCCCTTCTCCCCACAAACATATTCCCCAAATCTGCCTCAGAGGGTTAGGGGACTAATCTCTTATCATAAACACCAGGCTCTTCCATACTGTCGTTTAATATGAATAATAAGCTTCCTGTACCTCTGTCAATTCTTGCTTATTCTCCTCCAAATCACTACCTTACCGTACTTCCCCTGCCTCAATCTGGATCTTCTCATAGCAGGGGCACTCAAAAACAAAAGGTGCATGAGAAAATCTGTCTTCAGCAAGGGAAAAGTGATTTGGCAAAGAATTTAAGGCAGTACAGTAAGCTTGCTATTCACCTTAAAGGGCAGTATAGATGAGCCCTGTATACCATTTTACAAACCTGGAATTGAAGAGCAGAAGCCGGGGGTGGGGGGAGGCACACTTAGCTCAGATTTTAGTCCCCAGATTTAATCCAACTGTCTCATCTTTTATCATTAAAGAGACAAAAATAATAATAATCATTTTTTTTTCTAGTTGATTTGGAGGCCTAAACCCTCAACATATTGCCATGTTAAATGTGTCTCAGAGAAAATGTAGGGAAGACAGATCCTTTGCATGTTAGCCTTTTTGTTGCCCCTCCCCCCAAGGTAGAGAAGCATGACCTCAATTACCTCGAAGCTCTTTCAAGATCAAACCATAAAACCACTTTTCCCTTCATCTCTAGGATAGCAGCCGTGTGTTTATTTAGATGAATGCCAGCATTGCTTCATAGGTAGTTTGTTGTCAATTCTAAAGGCGCCTTTTGATTTCTTCTTCTTCTCTGCATCCCCTCCTGCAACTGAATAGACCAAGCAGAATCTTGCTTGGAGTTAGTTCTCATTTGTCATCTCAGCAGGGATTATCTGTTACCACTTTGATTTTTAATTTGAGAAAATAGCTCCCCTTTATCTCTTTGGAATGAGCATCCCATGTAACAACTTAGAAGACCTGCAGTTTGTGTTGGTCATTTACACAGATGAACAGGGCCATTAGCCTAAAACTGTGTGTGTTTCAAGTTGTGGCTTAGACTGGCACTGTATTAGCACATTTTCTAAAGCCTAATTTTGGATAAATATTTAAAGTGTGGGCATCTAAATGGCTTCAGAACTTTTTTAATAAGGTTTTTACCTACAGCTATATTATTTAAATCCTTGCTTTGTAGCACTTGTACTCTGCCCCGTAACATGAAGTCATCTGGGCAGTTTACAATACATAATGCACATCAAGTTATCCTCAGGAAACCTATGGGTTGTGGCCAACATGATGTGTACCAGTGGGAGTGCTCTGGAGAATAGATGTTCTCTTTGCAAAGGATGAGAGGTTCCTGTGTCTGTTTGTAGCCAGCCTGTAGGATCAGGGTTTGATTTCCCAAAGCCATTCCACCTTCTGTCCTGTACACATTGTGGTAGCAGGTGCAAATGCCTGCTTCTTGCATTTCTCCATGGTGTGTCTTGCTCCTTTTTGAGCAGCTACATGACACAAGCAACACTGGAAGGGGCGGATGAGGTTTTTTTAGGGCCCCTGGTGAAATGAAGGAGGCCTGTTTGGTCATCAGGATAAATCAGCTGCACTGTTTTGCCGCAAGGCAAAGGAAAACAGAAGCCACGCAAATCAGTCAGTTCAGGACAGGACATTGTGCTGAGATATATATCTCGGCACATCCCTGCCAACTTTTGTTACTATAATTGAAACTCAAGGTAGAAACCAATACGCCTGCTAGTCTCGGAGGAGCAGGAGAGAGATGAATAGGCAAATGACAGTCAACCTAATGCTCTATGCTTGGAATAACAGTAATAATAACAGCCAAGTGGGCCCCTGCCCCAAATGAATGCCTGGTGTGTATGTGTTACCTGAGCCACTGAGGGAGGGAGGTAGTAAATTTAGCAGCAAATATAGGAACCCCTTCTCTAATTTGAGTCTTACTTACTTAATTTTAATTTAATTATTTTGAAGATTTGAAGTGCAAGCTGTCTACGTCAGTGGAAGTCAGCCGGTTGGGTTAAATGGGGCATTGTCCCACTTGGCTTCCAAGTCCACCTGCCTTCTTAGTCCAGAGGGTGGCCCTGGCTGTCTGCTTCCTCTTGTTGGTCTCAGCGTTGCCCCTTGTAGACCTCAACAGGGAGGTGGGTGGAGACAAAACTAGAATTCATTGACTCTACTTCTAATTGGCTCTGGCTCCTCCTACTGGGGGGCTCCTTGCCTTCTACCCTACCATTGCCAAAGAGCAGCAGCCATCCCTGGTCTACATGCAGGTCAGTGGAGCATGCAGGTCCCAGGTTCACTTTGGATCATCTCCGGTTAGGGCTGATAACCTGATGGTTACTGGTAGTCGGGGTAGACAGTGAGCCTCCTCACATAAATTAGCCTCATCCTCTTTTGAAGCCATCTAAATGGGAGGTCATCACCATATCTTGTGGTAGCAAACTCCACAGTGTAACTATATACTGTGTGAAACACTTTAAAAAAAAATACATTTATTTAGCTCTCTTCATCTGAGGATCGCAGGGCAGTTAACAAAATAAAAATACAAAAATACATACCATAGTAACAAACAATAATCCCCCCACTCATGGTTTAAAAGGCCACAGATTGTTTAATTAGCCTGAGATAAGAGGAATGTTTTCCCCGAAGCCTAAAGATGTGTAACGAAGTTGCCAGGCGAGTCTCCCTGTGGACAGCATTTGACAAGCAGGAAGCGACTGCAGATAAGGCCTGTTCTCATATAGCCTCTCACGGAGGATGCACACAAAGAAGGTTCTCAAGTGATGGGTCCAGCATCCAGATGGAGCTATGGAACTTGCTTCCACAGTAGCAGAGATGGCCACCTCATTGGATGGCTTTAAAAGAGGACTAGTCAAATTCATGGAAGAGAAGGATCTCTGTGGCTACCAGCCATGATGACTATGTTCTGCCTCCATGGTCAGAGACAGTATGCTGCTGAATGCCAGTTGCTGGAAACAACAGAAAGGGAGAGGGCTGTTATGCATGGGTCAAGCTTGTGGGCTTCCCACAGGCATCTGGTTGGCCACTGTGAGAACAGGATGCTGGACTAGGTGGGCCATTGGCCTGATCCAGCAGGCTCCTTTGATTAAGTACTTCCTTCTTTTTCTTTCTGCCCCCTCTCTCCTCTCCCTCTCCCTTTTCCACTGAGCAGGGTGGTACGGGAGGAGTACATTTGTCCTACCAGAGCTCTCAAATGATTGCTTCTGGAGAGGGGTGTTGACACTAGCCCAGCGGGTGCCTAGGGGTGCAGGTTCCCTACCTGTGTTCTGTGCGCTGGATAACTTTATCTTTAAATAAAACTTTCATCAATATACCCAGGACAGATGTTAAGCTAACTGCCCTTTAATTTCCTGGATCCCATTTTTTGAAAAATATTGCTACAGTGGCCACTTTCCAGAATTCAGGTATGGAGTCTGATCATATCAACTGACAAGTGGCATATTTTCCGTTAGAAGATCAGCAATTTCACATTTGAATTCTTTAAGAACTGTTGGGTGGATACCAGCTGAACCTGATGAGTTATGTTTTTAAATTGTCAATTGGGCCTTGAACTTCATATTTTGTCATCAGTTTTTGCCACAGTTCAGTCACAGGTGTCTGCCCTTCATCTTCAGCTATGAAGATGGAAAGTAAGAATTCAAAATGCAGGTTTTCCCCCGCTGCAATTGCCTTATCCAGCTTAAGCATACCTTTGTGTCCTTGTTGCCCAACAGCTGGCTTCCTGCTTTTGATGTATGTTTTAGTATATATTAGGCTTTAATGGGTGTTTAGTGTTCTTTTTCTGCTAGCACAAGAGACTTCTCATAGAATGGAACTTCTCCCTCCTCTCCCCTGCAGCCCCAACCCCACACACCTTCAAAATGAGAATAGAAGGTGGGGTGCACCAGGCTCATGGAATCATAGAATTTTTGAGTTGGGAGGGACCACGAGGGTCATCTAGTCCAAACCCCTGCAATGCAGAAATATTTTCCCCAATATAGGGCTCAAACTCATGACCCTGAGATTAAGAGTGCTATGGTTGTATCTACTGTTCCATGTGCAGAACTCTACCTGTACAATGGCACTTATCTGCATGGATTTTGAGGGGCATGGCTGTGTTCCTTTCGTTCTTCTCAGCTGGGTAATATTTCCATTTGTAAAAAAGAAGAAACCTTCATGTTCCCGATAACTTTCTTTACCCTGCTCACTGACCACCTGGCATCCTCTTGGACTTTACGGGACCTCTCCTGTTCTAAGTGAAATATTCCAGCCAAGCTTTTCTTATTGTGGTTTTGAATTACCCTACCAAGCATTCTGGAGACATCTGACTCCCCCTTTCAACTTCCTTTTTTTACCATCTCATTTATGAGGGACTTCTTCATTGGAAGTCATATGGGACTGTGTTGGACTTCCTTGACAGCTGTCCACTTGCATATATTTTGAATTTGATTAGCACTGTGGTCACCAATCCCAATTGGTTCAACTACATTTAGTCCCATGCCATTTCCTGGTGCCAGTTAGGATTAAGCCTAGGGCTGCCTCCCCTCCTGTATATTCCAGGGCACAGTCATTTAGGGTACCTAGAAATGTTACCCTCTGTGTCGTGAGAGCATCCCCTCTTTCAATTCCCTCTTGATTTTATTCCCCATCTCAAGATCTCCCTGAGCGTTTTTGCACGTTTCCTGTTACTCAGTACTAAATCATGACAATTCTATGGAGGAGTCTGTCCCTTTTAGGATTTCTAGCTTGTTGGACTTTTTGACTTCCTTGGCATACAGAGAAGCATCACTCCCAGGGCTCTCATCCCTGCTCTAGGGGTAGCAGTATCCCGCTGGTTCTTGTCATTCTGCTGGGTTTCCTTTATTCCTTCTAAGTTCTGCCTTTGAGCCAAATGCCCCAACTCCCCCATCTTGGCTGGGAGGCTTCTAGCGTTGGCATTTGCTCTCCAAATGTCTCCAGCCATGTGGATCTTTCCTTATTGCCCTCTGCTGTTGCTTTATTTTCCCGCTCTCCCCCCAATGTGAAGCCTTCACCGTGCCTTAGCTTGAAGGGAGGATTATGGGAACAGAAAGATTTCCCTTTAAAATGTGGCTGGTTTATTTCATGCTCCTTGTGCCAAACGACAGCTAAGGAAATGCCAAAAAACCTCCTCCAAAATAAATATATGAGCTTTAATTAGTGCATAGATGAAAACAGTGTTCATTATTAGTGGCACTTGCTATATTCCCCCCCTCGGGTAATGCTTTTAATTAAGATTTTTGATGGAAAATGTCATGTCAGTTGGTTTCTCCAGCTGCAAGTATCCCAAATGGACCTTTTGCACTGGCTTTGCACTAATGCCCTGTAATTGTGTTTCACTTTCCCTAATTAAACTGACAAGCAAACTTGAATTGCTATCACTTAGAACATTGATCTGAAGAGGTGGCAGGAATATATGGCTGGGTGTTCCTGGCCGGTGTGTCGTATGCAAGATTTGTTGCGGAGGTGCCTGGAATGGTGAGGAACCAAGGATGATTCCTTCCCAGCTGTCACCCTTTGTGTTTCTCTTCCCAGGTCCACTTAATTTAGAATATATATTATGCGTTTCCGACTCTGTCAAGCTTCATGACAGGGTCCTAGAGGGAAATTCTTAAGACTCAAAGAGCAGAGCTAATGCTCAGCAGTGCTTCATTATTTACACTAATGAGAATCTCGTCATCTTCTTAGCCAGCCAGCCATTAATTCAGAGTGATAGGGGGAAGTTATGCTACATGATCAAATTAATCCTTGTACTATTTTTTTTTAATTTTTAATTTTTAATTTTTATTTTTGCAGTGCAGGTGGGGTTCTGCTGGGGGATGGCCAGCTGGACAAGGCTATAGCTCCCAGGCATGCAGGTCACTGCTCTCACTAAACTTGACATGTTCATTAGAGGATGTGTGGTATATGGTTGCTACCTCTCTCTGTGTATGTGTGTGTTTCAATGAAACACTAATAATGACACCAGCAGTGGGGTACCTCTAACCCAGGGGCCTAACAAGACCCACCAAGCCTTCCCATTTGGCACACAACTCCCTGGGACACAAGCTTGGGCAGTGTGTATGGAGATCCTGGGCTTCCCAGACGACAAGACCCCGTTCTCAGAATCAGTTATGTGGTCCAAGGGAAAGCAGAGCAATACCTTTGGCACCAGCCTGGCTGCATGAGTTGCTGGAAGGAGGCATACAAGGTGTCATCTAACCATCTTAGGGACTCCACTTCAAATTTGTGTAGGGTTTACTCCTTAGCCTTTTCTTCTCCTGAAGATGACCCTCAAGGCAGCAGAGGTTTAGGATCAGAGATTTCCTTCTTCTAGATGAGCTCCCTTCCCAGGCATCTGCCCCTCACTTCCCTCTACAGCACATACAGAAACTGCCTTCTTGACCGTTGGACCCGCTATTAGTCTTGTCCGCTCAATCCACCGGAGCCTGTCTTTACATGCAGAGGAAATCCCTAACTCACTGAAGGTTTAAGACCCATTGACTACCATCACCTGATTTACCTGGGCAGTCAAAGCCATTTCCCGGGGTGTGGCCGCTCTTGCATACTGACAGCTTCTAGGAGCCACAGGTGAGAGCTGAGTGCAGGGTGGGGACCAAAGGTGGGCAAACTACCTTAGAAGAAGCATGATGTGTCCTCTACCAGAGGCACTACCCCATCTCATATACCCCATACACCCCAAAGAGGCAAAAGCCTATGACAGTCAGTATTCCTATTCAGTATTATGGCTATGTACATTTTGTATGTCAGGTGTGGGGCAGATAAAGATGTGGATCAGCCAAAAGAAGGTTTGCTATGTCCTCTGTAAAGCCCCTCACAAAGCACTTTGCAAATACCAATGATCATCACTCCTTGCAAGTACAGAACTGTGCCTTTGCCTGCACAGTTTGCTTTCAAACCCTGTGGGCAAAATAATAATAATAAATTTTATTTATATCCCTCCCTCCCCAGCCGAAGCCGGGCTCAGGGCGGCTAACAACAATAAAACAGTACAACAGTACAACACAACACAACACTCTAAAATCATTCATTATAAAATTAATTCAAATCAAACCAATGGCAACCATTGGGCCAGAGCTCCACGAAGATTGCCAAAGGAGGGAGTCAGGCTGTGCCCTGGCCAAAGGCCTGGTGGAACAACTCTGTCTTGCAGGCCCTGCGGAAAGATGTCAAGTCCCGCAGGGCCCTAGTCTCTTGTGACAGAGTGTTCCACCAGATCGGAGCCACAGCCGAAAAAGCCCTGGCTCTAGTTGAGGCCAGCCTAACCTCTCTATGAATAACCTGACTTAGTTGTGACATCAGATGTGCAGCCTTATTCACTGACATCATTGACAGATGTGCAGCCTCATTCACTGCCAAACTTGGCCCTCAGGTGGGTGAGATAAGAATCTAACCCACTGGTGTGATCCAGTTCCCCACCCCTGAATTGGGCCTTTAAAACCAAGCAAGGACATATCCAAGCATCCACTGTAGTGTAAGGCCAACAGTGGAGATTATCAGTTCCAGTGGGAAGTTGCCTATGCCTGCACGGCATATGGGGGGGGTGTGTGTGGATATCTTCTCATAGTCAGCAAGACCTGAAAACCTAGAGCATCATGAAGGTTGGTGCAGAGAACGGTGTAAATGTTAAGTATAATTGTTCAATTGCATACTGAAATGGAGAATGCCTATATTGCTGGAAGGGTTTAAGATTGGAAAATTCAGTTGAAGCATACTGAAGCTCTCTGAGCTCTAGCAGGTTGTTGAATAACTGTTTATGTTCTCTGCTCTTACAAGTGAGTGTGTAACCTTAGGTATTTAATTGCAAATCTCCATTATGAGAGGGAGTTGCCTCTTGGGTCTTTTGTTCCCAGGCACAGTCAGAGAAGGATGTGATAATGAACCCTCTCCAGGAGCTGCAGAGGTTTAGGCTGGATGCAGGCTAATGCAGGCTATGGGAGAGACAGAGCTTTGATATTTGCTCTGATCATAATTATGTTATATATTTAAGAAGAAAAACCTATCCTCCGATAAGCATATGCTTTATACAACTATTTAGATGTTCCATTGATTGTTTTTGTGCCTGTTTTGAATAAGTTGTGATTAGTAAAGCTTTTAATCATAATTGTGGGTCCGGACAATTTTTTATTCTTTTTTATTCTAAACGGGTTCAGTTTGTATGCATCCAATTGCTTCAAGCTGTGCAACATTGATCTCTGAAATAATAAATTTATGTCTCCCTTATCTATAAGAAATAGATAGCATGATGTGTTACATTAATATTCCACCTTATATGGGCATCCAGCAAGAGCCATAAAGCTAACAGGACGGAGCCATGAATGGGAGATTTCCCACAAACTGTTATGCTTTGGAAGGATTATTATAGATAATTAAGTAGGTGGTTCTCCTACCTTGGGGCTATCTCTCTGCCAGAGAGTTAATATTCTCCCATCAATGTACTAGGAGCCCCCCTAACAAGTGACTACACTTGAAAACCTGTTATCTGAATGACAGTTACCTGGAATTCCTCATTATTCAGATTCACAATCTTCCCCCATGTGAGTATAACACTATAAATAGTACTCACTTCTAATTATTAGATTGGATAGAGATGGCAGACATCTAACGTTGCAAATTAGTATAATGGACTCTACATTGATAGAAGCTGATAAGGTTCTAGAGGAGGGCAGGCTTACGGTGCCTGTAGTGGATATCAAAATGCCAGTAGGCAAGATTTAGGACCCATTGCCATGCTTAATAAGGAGTTGGGTTGGTTCCCAGGAATATTAAGGAAATGGTTATATGTACTTATTCCCCCATCCCCACCAGTATGTAAGCTGTCTTACATACTGTCGGGGTAGCCAATGTGGTACCCTCCAAATGTTGTTATATTGCACCTCTCACCATCCCTGACCATTGGCCATGCTGGCTGGGGTTGATGGAACAGCAACTGGGAAGGTACCACATTGGTTTGGACCAGGCACAGGGAAGGTTTTCCCCTAGCCATGGAAAATCCAGAGTTTCTCTCAGACAAAAGCCCCCAAGGTGAGCACAGGTTAATGAAGGAGAGTCTTGGGAGTCATACAGAGAAGCTTATAGAGCAAAATCTATTTCTGCCCCTGTACAATGTTCCTCATTCATGCCTTGATCCTCTGTGGTTCATCTGTCCAGTACTTCTCTTGCTTTTTGCAGTACCATACCTAAAGAGGGATGCTGATGGCTTTTAGGAGCGATTAGTGAAAGGAGTAGGTTGGAAGACTATAAAATAACACTTTGAGGAAGTCCATAGTTTTCCTGTTGTGGACTAGAAGTGTATGGGATTCAAGGAGTAACTGTAAGAACAGTTGGAGGAAAGTTTGTTTTGGTATTGATGCCTTTGGTAATATGATCCTCTGTGAAACGGAGGCTGCAGTAACAATGATAATCATTGATAATTAATCAATCAAATGAAATGACTTTTCTTATTTTGCTTGTGATTTGATTGTTCCAATTTAGGCCAGTGCCCTTTCCTCCTCTGTTGCAGATTACTGAGTATACAGTATTAAGAACATGTGCTTCCTGTGCATTACCTTTGCACAAGCATCATTTGCGACTGGGAAGCAGAGCAAATGAAGTGAAAATGGAATCAATACAGATTGCAGTTTGCAGCTGGCAAACTGTGGGCCCTTAAATTATGAGTTTGTTGTGGGTGCTACGGTGGATGGTAATTAGAAGATTAGCTCTTTCAATGAAATGTTGGCTGCCATCTAAGCAAAGACATTTGCAGGCTTCCCTCTCAAAGGCTAGTTGCATATATATATATATATATATATATATATATATATCCGACTTAAATGGACAGTTAACTAATTAAGAAAAGCATGTTCTTACCTGATCAAAAGGCTGTGCCTTTAAAAAGAAAAAGAAAAAAAAGATGAAAGGAAAGGCAGGGGAACTGCTCAGATCACTAGTTTTCAGCATCTTGTTGATGATCAGGCCTATGATGGAGGGCTTGACAACATCAACACCCTAAGGTGGCCTTGCTTCTCCCATAGCCACAGCCTTGGATTCAAACAGACATCAAGCATGGCGCTCTAACATTGCTCCGCACCTCTCCTAACCCCTCTACTCTAAACTTTATCTGTTGAGGGAGGGGGGCTCCACCCAGTTGTGTAGCACCAAGCCCTCTGATCCTTTATTTTCTGAATGGCCCTTCACCCAGGCCTGGCTTGATTAGCTTTTGGCACTTGCTGGATCCAGGGATTAGAGAGGTCTGGCACCCACAGACTTCTAACGCTTGAATAATATTAATTATGTTGCATATTTGCTTTGGTTTTAGTGACTGCAATTTATTGTTATTTGTTTTGAAATGAATGGTGGTATTTATTTTAGAAAAATGGCTTTATTTCAAGTTGTTCTTTAGTCATTTAGTCATGTCTGACTCTTTGTGACCCCATGGACCAGAGCACGCCAAGCACTCCTGTCTTCCACTGCCTCCCGCAGTTTGGTCAAACTCATGCTGGTAGCTTCGAGAACACTGCCCAACCATCTTTTCCTCAATCGTCCCCTTCTCCTTGGGCCCTCAAACTTTCCCAACATCTGGGTCTTTTCCAGTGAGTCTTCTCTTCTCATGAGGTGGCCAAAGTATTGGAGCCCCAGCTTCACGATCTGTCCTTCCAGTGAGCACTCAGGGCTGATTTCCTTAAGAATGGATAGGTTTGATTTTCTTGCAGTCCATGGGACCCTCAAGAGTCTCCTCCAGCACCATAATTCAAAAGCATCAATTCTTCTGCGATCAGCCTTCTTTATTTCAAGCAACAGTATACAATTCCCCAACTCCCCCCCCCCCAAACCAGCCACATTGATCACAGTTCTTTTATTACGTGATAAAGTAACTCTGTTTTCCTACCAATGTTGCTCGCATATTCAATCTGTTATTATTATTAGTCACTTTCCTCACAAGTGACCCAAAGCAACTTACAAGCAGTATAAACCCTACAACTATATACAACCAATATAAACATCGAACCCAGCTATACAACTGAAAATATAGGTCTTACAGATCCTGCCCCACTAAAAGAGGACTCAAGTACTTAAATACCTTGAAATGAAGCCCAGGTAAAAAGGAACATTTTTGTCTGGCATCTAAAACTAGGCAAAGATTGTGCCAGGTGAGTGTCCCTTGGGAGAGCATTCCACAAGTAGGGAGCCACCACTAAAAAGGTTTGTTCTCATGTTTCCACCCTCCAGATCTCCCCTGAAATGTTGATTGCAGGGACTGGGTTGGTTCACATGGGGAGAGGCAGTCCTTGAGATATTGGGTTCCTGAGCCACACAAGGCTTTACAGGTCAAAACCATCACTTTGAATCGAGACCTTTTACAGGTTGATTTTGCCAACATCAGAACCCCCAATGTCCTAATTATGGTACTTGTTCTTTAATTGTTTTGAAGTTTGCTTTTCTCACTGTCTTTTTAAAATGGCCAAATAATATAGACTTCTTAGAGGAAAACTTCAAAGCCAAACTTTAAATTATCCTTAAGATGATGTGCAAATGGCCTAGGTAAGAGAACACTGCCTTCATTAACATACCAGGTATCTTCAACCCAGGATGCAGTGCAGGTGTGCTAATGCAGAAGAGACACCAGTGGGCATTCCCAGTTTCTTCATGTTGGACCCCTTCACAGAGAAGGAGATTGGTACCCAGCCACGTCTGCCACAAGCAAATAAATGTGTTTTTAACAGCCAAGTCTATCAGGAGCAAATTAAAATGGTCCCCAGTAATAATTTGAAGCATTTGTAGAAAATATGTGGCTTTTCTTTGGCACGCTTGTCCATAGAAGGGAGCAGAAAGCCCAACTAGAAAAATTTCCTTCCGCTATTGAAAGTTTTTTTTCTTGCAGTCAGGAAGGAGTGGGAGGACAAGCTGTGTGCGATTGGGAAAACAGAAGTTTGAAGGTAGTTAGTTCTGATGCATTTGAAATAATTCTGAAAGCATTAGAAAGCATTTCCAAAATTGGCTTTGAGTCTTATCTTATTTCACCAGTATGGGAATACTTTCAGATGTCTCATCTATCCATCAGTACATGTGTGCCCATTTCCAAACTTGTCCCATTCTCTTGATGTCATCATTGGCTCCAAGATCATTTCTATTTATTTAAATCTCCCCCTCTCTATCTGTATTTCTCTTGCTTGGGTGTGTGCGCGCGCGCTCTCATGTTAATTTTTAAGTGCGCTGTAGGAGGATGAGTCTACTACCTCCTGATAAATTCTCCTCCTTGCACAAAAACATATGCCTGTGTTAAATTGGAGGCACCTGTTTTCTTTGGATGTAATAAAGTGGGTGTATTTTTTCTCATTTAGAATTGTGCATCATTTCCTGAAGTAAAAGTGAAAATCACTGATAGATCTTTGGAATGTGGGTTATTCTAAGAGTTTTGGTGCAAATTTAAATAGCCCTTTGGCTACAATCTAAAGTGTCATTGAGATTTCTCTTGTTTCCTCCCTCCCCCGCACCCCAAAACATAATGATTCATGGCCTCTAAGCCACCTGTTTGAGCTGCACTGTGAATGCACTCTAGTGTATGAAAGCAAAGGATATGTGTATTTATTAAATCTAACTATTGTTGCCATCACAAGTTAATAGATGGTAAAATATTAGTTTAATTGATGAGATTTTATTCACCCCCCCCTTTCCTGTTTTGTTCTGCAAACATGACTATATCTGACTATAGTATATTGGCAGAGGATATGCTGTGAATGAGATGAGCTTATATCCTCTCCAGATTGCAAGGCTAAGAAAGAGCTTCAGTTGAGATCTTGGAGAGTAATTACTACTTCAAGTATCTAATACTGTAGTAGATTGACCAAACTCCACATGTATATATGCTTCTGTGTCACCCACCCAGTTGTTCTTTTCATGCATACTTTCCAGACAGCTCAAAAAATATCAGAAAATGCGGACCTGAATATCCCATATTTTGACCTATGTCAGCACAGTGCTCTGACCTTGAATCAGTTGTTGTGTTGCATGGTGGTTCTTTTGGGTGGATGGTCAGCTCCAGAAGGTGGTGTTTGAAGGACAGAGGATACAGTGTTCAGCAGTGTATTGTTGTCAGTATGATGATGACACACAGCTTTGAGACTCCTTTTCACCTTCTGCAAATGAGGTGGGGGTTGTGCCCAACAGGCGCCTGGTCACAATGATGGATGGGATTGATGGAAGGGGTAAGGGCTAGTATACTGAGGCTTAATCCAGACCAAACTGACATGCTGTTAATGTGTGGCTCTTCTGACCAGATGAGTGGAGTGCAGTCTGCTCCAGATGGGTCCCTCTGAAAGGGCAGATCCCTAGTTTGGGGGTTCTCCTGGATCCATTGCTGTCACTTGAAGCAGGGATAGTGTCAATGGCATGGAGTGCCTTCTACCAACTTTAGGTGGTGCCTCAGTTACAACCCTATATGGACAGGGATAACCTGGCTGCAGTAACCTATATTCTGGTAATATTAGATCACTGCAATGTGTTTTATGTGAAGGCAGTTCAGATACTACCACTAGTGCAGAATGCAGCCACCTGAGTGTTGACAGTCGAGGAGACTCAGTCTTATAGCAAATATCTTGGCACTGCTGCACTGGCTGTACATTTCTGGGCCCAATTCGAAATGCCGATTTAAATAGTTAAACTCCTTTACAGCTCAGGACCTCAATACCTACTGAGCACTCCTCCCAATATGAACCTGCCCAGACCTTTTTCTGGGTGCCCCCTCTGAGAGAGGCTCATGATAAGGGAGGGAGCCATTTAAAGTTAATGTTTTCCCCAGTTAGGTCTGCCTGGCTCTACCATTGATATCCATTTGGTGCTAGGCTAAACCTCTTTTCTCAAGCATTTGATGGATTGTGACAAATTGGCTGATGGCCTTTAGGATGAAATATCCTTTCTATTGATTTTGTTTGTTTTGTTTTCAGCCAGGTTTCTTTATGGGCTATTGGAATGATGTCACTGAAATGTATTCTAGATTCAGATAGGTAGCCGTGCTGGTCTGATGCAGTCGAAATAAATTAAAAAATTGTCCAGTAGCTCCTTAGAGACCATTTTAAAAAATAAACTTATTTTGATTGAAATGTATTTTTTTATATGTTATGCTGTCTTGGCTTTTAACCTTTCTGCAAGTTTCTTAGAAACTTCTTTGTAGTCAGCAACTGAAAAGTCAAATGAATCATCACCTTCTAGTTATGTTATATGTGTGTGGCTTGCTACTGAAAATAAGTGTGCTGGCATAGTTTTGTATCAGGGATGCTTTATAGCCACAGTTGAAGTGAGTCATCCCTTAGGAACGCTTCTCACAACCCAGTCAGCATGTGACATTCAGTGCTTTAGATCAGCCAAAGACCTGCTCCAGCCATGCATGTATGCCTCTTGATGTCACTGCATTTCATTTCATTATTTAGAATCATAGAATTATTGAGTTGGAAGGGACAAGGAGGGTCATCTAGTCCAACCCCCTGCAGTGCAGGAATCTTTTGCCCAATGTGGGGCTTGAACTCACGACCCCAAGATTAAGAGCATCATGCTGTATTGACTGAGCACTTTTGACCATTTATACACTGCATAATTGCAATTATCTGTGTATGGTGTACAATAAACTTGATATAATGCAAATAAAGATCAGTTAAAGATATAAAATCATACTTCAGTTATAATGCTAGTTGGGATAATAAAAAGTCTTCAGTAGCTGCTGGAAATTGAACAGGGAAGGGGCCTATCCGATCTCAACTGGAAGGGAAGTCCATAAAATTAAGTCTACAGTACTGAATGCATGGCCCCTGGTAGATACAAGCCATGCATCTGCTGAGGACGACTGGCTGTGACTCCACAGAAGAACTCAGTGACTGAGCAGGGATATAAGGGATCAGGTGGTCCCTGAGGTATTCCAGGCCCAAGTTGTTAAGGGCCTCATTAATTGATACAACAACCTAAACCTGATCCAGTAGCATATGAGAAGTCAGTATAAGCTGTTGAGCACTGGAATTATGTGCTGGTGATAGTCTGTCCCCATCAGCAGTCTAGCTGCAGAATTTTGGTTATCTCTCAATGATCACCAGTTGTTTGTGTGAATTGACTTCATTGAATGTTATTTCCTGAGAGACAGTGTAAGAAGGTGTGAAAGTATGACATGTGGAACTCTATTTGTGATCACTCATACACATACACACACACACACACACACACACACACACCCAAACAAACAAACATCATTACTGGATGCTGAAAGTGGATATGGGTCACATGAACCAGTCTTGACTTACAGTGAGTGTGTTGGCCCAGCAAAACCAATTACAGGTCTCTTAATTTGTGGACAAGGTTGTCCCATCGCACATTCTCTATCAAAATAATAATAATAATAATAATAATAATAATAATAATAATAATAATAATTTTTATTTATATCCCGCCCTCCCCAGCCGAAGCCGGGCTCAGGACGGCTAACAACACTAAAATAGTGCAACATTATAAAACATTATAAAAATTAATTAAGATCAAATTGAAAATTGATGGCAACCATAACTAAAGTTTTGTAAAGATTGCCAAAGGAGGGAGTCAGGCTGCACCCTGACCAAAGGCCTGGTGGAACAGCTCTGTCTTGCAGGCCCTGCGGAAAGATGTCAAATCTTGCAGGGCCCTAGTCTCTTGTGACAGAGCATTCCACCAGGTTGGAGCCGCAGCTGAAAAAGCCTTGGCTCTAGTTGAGGCCAGCCTAACCTCTCTGAGGCCTGGGACCTTCAAGATGTTTTTATTTGAAGACCGTAAGTTCCTCTGTGGGGCATACCAGGAGAGGCGGTCCCGTAGGTACGAGGGTCCTAGGCCGTATAGGGCTTTGAAGGTTAAAACCAGCACCTTAAACCTGATCCTGTACTCCACCGGGAGCCAGTGCAGCTGGTATAGCACCGGATGAATGTGATCTCGCAGCGAAGACCCCGTAAGGAGTCTCGCTGCGGCATTCTGCACCTGCTGGAGTTTTTGGGTCAGTCTCAAGGGCAGCCCCACGTAGAGCGAGTTACAATAATCCAGTCTGGAGGTGACCGTCGCGTGGATCACAGTGGCTAGGTCAGGGCGAGAGAGGTAAGGAGCCAACTGCTTAGCTTGGCGGAGATGAAAAAATGCCGCCTTTGTTGTAGCTGCAATCTGCGCCTCCATGGAGAGGGAGGTATCGAAGATTACACCCAAACTCTTAACGGATGGTGCTGGCACTAATTGCACCCCCGCTAGAGATGGGAGTTGCCCCCTCAATCCCATATTGTCCCACATTCACCCCTTCACCCCAAGAGCTCTCTCTGGTAATCCTTGTTGATGTGACCGCCTGCTACCATATGGCTGCTAGAACACATAGTGCCCATCCATCCTTGGGTCATTTGGGAGGGAGGGAGGAAGCAGATGGGGTAAGAGAAGTCAAAAGGAGGAGGAATGTGGTGGCACATGTAATTAATGGTCCTTC
Source organism: Podarcis tiliguerta (assembly GCF_965153285.1). Classification (NCBI taxonomy): domain Eukaryota; kingdom Metazoa; phylum Chordata; class Lepidosauria; order Squamata; family Lacertidae; genus Podarcis; species Podarcis tiliguerta. The sequence continues at coordinate 7,279,896 of NC_139542.1, forward strand.
CTGGAGAAATAAAATCGCCATGTCTACCAAATGTTCCTGTGACTGGGTTTTACTTCCTCTTACTATTACATTCCTGCCTACCAGTTCTGAGATATTAAGGAGAATTTCTTTAAAAGAATAATGATGTTTTCTAGTAGGACGGAAATACTGGGAATCATTTGAGGGTCATCATCCCCGAATAGTAATGCATGCCTTAATAAAAGAGTGTGATATTGAAGTTCTGAATGAGCTGTGAATAACGGTGTCATCTTCCTTGCTGATGATCTGACCATGGGTGGGAGGGAGTGAAGAGAGAAAGAGAGAGATGGAAGAAATGTACATTAAGGCACTATAGCTGTTAGATCGATAGATAATCTGTCTGGCTGTCTCTTCCTGGATAAATTACTGGGTAAATCGCACCGGGATGTTTTGGACATACAATGGGTAATAATATGTTAGTAGGTGAGCTGCCGGAGTGGTTTTAGCTTTCACTTGTATATCAGTTGCACAGGCTCCACAAGGGAGCATTCCATTGTTGGAAAACAATAGCCCTTGTTTTCTAACTTTTTTTTTTGCAGAACTATTTGAAAAGCAGGAATATGTCTGTGTTATGAATTGATGCATTGAAAAATGCCTTGCATTTGCAGCCGGTGCTTCTTGTACAGGAAAAGGAGGGCCTTGTTTCTTTAAAACCCCTTAATTCTAAGGCTCCCTTTATCTTGCTTTCCTTACTAGAAGCACGATGGTACTTTGGTACAGCAGTAAACTTGCCACCATTATTTTAGCTAGTACATGGTGCTCTTGCAAAGATTGCATTTCTGAATGCAATTGTTGCAGATTCCAATAAAATCAGGACTGGATTCATGTCTGACTGATGCCCCGTGTGTGTGTCTGTGTGTGTGTGTGTGTGTGTGTGTGTGTGTGTATGCCACACATACACAGAGAGAATGACTAGCATTTGTTCTCTAGTTTATGGAGCCAAATAATTTATGTGAGTTTCTTAGATCAGTGTATGCTTTTGACTGCAGTTTTCGGGAGTGTAATACATGTGTGTTTGTAATGGCCTCTAGGAATTTCATTCCAAATTCACAGTTTTGATACGTAGGAATTTCTCAGACATAGATGGGATTTGGTTGTCGGAAACAGTGTCCAGGTGGAAATTGTTAAAAGTCTAGGAAAATCCGGACATACGGAAGTGTAGATTTTCGCTAATGGCCTTAAAAATAGCTTAAAAGCTTTGCTCTCTTTTTTTTTTTAGATTTTGCAAAAAAAAAAAAAGGTCAATAATTTTGGGCAAAACTAAGATACAACATCAACAACCTTGGCCAAAAAGGAAAAAGAAAAGAAGCTCAACAACTTCCCAAAAAAACCTCAGAATTGTCACTTTTTAAAATATGGCAACCCTATGATAATGAAATGTTAAAGATACTATGTATACTTTAATAAACACATATATTTCCAGCATACAACAGATGGCATACAAAAAAAGCTGCCAACAGCTATGATCCATCACCTGTCCTTTTTTTCCTTATAAACTATTTAAACTATATGTATCCTAGTTCTCTGTCTTCCTTTTCGGATACCTGGATCATAGGTTCAAGTAGAGGGGTTTCTTTCCCACACCAAACTGTCTCACACATTTAATTTCCCTACATATTAAGAAAGAGCAACTTGAGTGCCAGGTTATACACTGGGGGCAATTTGATCTATTAATAGTTATACAATATGGTTGCCCTTCTGTGATTCTGTGTGTCTGTGTGTGTGTTGATTGTACCCATTACCAGATGAAAGAGAACGTCATGTTAGTGTTAAAAGACCTTTAATGATATGATGAACATATCATTAAAATAAACATTAAAAAGCCAAAAAAACCAAAAAACCCACCAGCTTATAATGTTGTTTGTTCACATTATATCAATACCCAGCTCTAATTTTTGTGTCTAGATGGGGAGCATACACATAAATACTGAGTGCCCAGTTTCCTTCTTCCACCCTTGTGCGAAGATGGCTTTTCCAATCTCTCAAGCCAACCTGTCATAACACCCTCATGTTTGGGTGTGGGGGAAGATCCTGTTGAGAGTTTCTGGAGGGTGCAGTTGTTTTGCCCTGGTTATCTCCCACTTGGACTACTGTGCAATATGCTCTATGTGGGGCTACAACTAATCCAAAATGCTGCTGCCAGACTGGTGACTGGGAATATCCACCAGGGCCATGTAACACTGGTTCTAAAAGATCTGCATTGGTTCCCAGTACGTTTCTGAGTGCAATTCAAAGTGTGGGTGCTGACTTTTCAAGACCTACATGGCTTCGGACCTGTATACCTGAAGGAGAGTCTCCACCTCCATCGTTCAGTCTGGACACTGAGACCCAGCTCCTAGGACCTTCTGGCAGTTCCCCCATTGAGAGAAGTGAGATTACAGGGTACCTGGCAGAGGGTCTTCTTGGTAGTGGTGCCCACCCTGTGGAGCACCCTCCGGTCAGACGTCAAGGAAATAAACAACTATCTGACTTTTAGAAGACAGGCATCCCTATATAGAGAAGTTTTTAATGGTTCATGTTTTACTGTGTTTAATTTGTTGTGAGCAGGGCTGTTTTTCATTTAAAAAGGTGCTGGAACTCTCCATCCTCTCCTCCTCCCTGCTGTGGGGCTCACAATGGCGCCCACCTGAAAGGTGCTGGAACTGTGTTCCAGTGTGTTCCTGCTGAAAAAAAGCTCTGGTTGTGAGCCATCCAGAATGGCTGGGGCACCCCAAGCAGATGGGCAGAATAATAATAATAATGATGATGATGATGATGATAGATTGGATTATACTAGCAGTATATGTGAGCACATGGTAATTCTGAAGAGAGGGGAGGGGTTGTAGCTCAGTTTTCTACTGCGAATGCAGAAGTTACTCAGTTGAGTCCCTGGCATCCCCAGAAGAGGACGGGGAAAAACCCATGTCTGAAACCCTAAAAAGCCATTGATGCAACAATAGTCTTCATATATTCACATGCTCTTCTGTTGTCTGAAGTGTTGCACAATACCAGCTGCTATAGTGTATCCATTGTTTTATTTTCAAACACTTCTGCAAGTATATGTGTTGTTAATGAGGTCTGGGTGTTGGAGTTGTCTGCAACAGTTTGCTCAGATCTTCTGATGTCGCCTTGTGCTCATTGCACAAAGTCAGACTTTGTCTCTTGCAATTTCCAAGTGCTGCCAGCCACTCATGGCTGTTTCCTGCACTATTAGAAAATACAGGTAACGGATTCATTTTTTGTGGAGTTCATAGTAACCTCTGACTATTCTAGTTTTCAGAGAATAGAAGGCAGCACTAAGATTCAAAATGTGCTGTTCTTGGTTGTTGTTGTTTTTAAAAAATGTGATAAGAGATTAAGTAATCTTTAAAGAGACAACCTTCTTCTAAAAAGCAAGATAGTACATACCCTGAAGTCATTTAAAGCTTTCCCTCCCTTAGACCTTTAATGCTATCCTCTTGGCTGTTTTTTTTTTATTTGACCGTGAACTATAAAATACAGTCCCCACCCCGACTTCCTTAAAAAAAACCAAAAAGCCAAACTTGAATTGAGGATTTTTTTGTGTTGATACTTCCTCCAAGGGGGAAAAATGTTTTAAGTGGAAGTTGCCTTTATCCTGCACCTAATGTCTGCCAATGTGAGCCTTGTTACCGTCGTAAGGAACATTTTCCTTCTGTCCTCAAGCTGTTTTGCTGCTTATTATCATGTTTTAACATCCCTGCTGCCTGGCAGGATGGAGATTAGAAGCTCTTAATATTCGTTTTATAGTGAGGAGTATTGCCAGATTTTTTTTTCCTAGAGCAAAGGCTACAGTACAGGGATATAATGCATTAGCACAAAACTTCGGTGCGATCTACTGAGTCACCTTAATCTCCCCTCTTCATCCTTTTATGATTTGTTTTAAAGTAATCTGCTGCACTCAGCAGTTATCCCCTTAATATTGGAGTTGAAAAACTTAATATAGGAAATAACTCCCGATTGGCGATGAGACAGAAGCAAGCAGTGTAAGGGGGAGGGCACAATCCTACAGGCCAGGATGTTTTCACAGGAAGCAAAATGGGGGCTATGCAAGGCACAGCAAGAACACATCTAAGCAGACTTATCAGCCAGGTAGCTGGAGGTTGGATGGAGGGTGGGAAGGTCTGAGATCAGGTGATGTGCTATCTGCTGTAAGGTAAAGGTAAAGGGACCCCTGACCATCAGGTCCAGTTGTGACCGACTCTGGGGTTGTGGTGCTCATCTCGCTTTATTGGCCGAGGGAGCCGGCATACAGCTTCTGGGTCATGTGACCAGTATGACTAAGCTGCTTCTGGCGAACCAGAGCAGTGCACGGAAATGCCGTTTACCTTCCCGCTGGAGCGGTACCTATTTATCTACTTGCACTTTGATGTGCTTTCGAACTGCTAGGTTGGCAGGAGCAGGGACTGAGCAACAGGAGCTCAGCCCATCACGGGGATTTGAACCTCCGACCTTCTGATCAGCAAGTCCTAGGCTCTGTGGTTTAACCCACAGCGCCACCCGCGTCCCGCTATCTGCTGTAGGTGATGGGGGATTTGATTAGGCCACCTATGTAGAGTGCAAGAGAGAGAGAGAGAGAGAGAGAGAGAGAGAAGAATGGAGGTGAAATGAAGGAGCTGAAAAGAAAAAGGATGTTATATGTGTACAAATGATCTGATGTGTAGGAGAAGAACCAGCTGAAAGTGGAGTCATGAGCATCTATAGAATGAAGGATCTGGCAAGAAAGTACAGGCAGAGTTTGATCAAATGTTGTGGGAGGATGCCTTGGAGACCTTTGGGTTTTGCAGTTGGAAGGTCACTCTTGATTTTATCAAGGGCTGTCCCAAAGGAGTGCAGGCAGTTAAGATAGGTGTTGGAATAAAGTCCCCCAACAGATCACAGCTCTAAAGTCCCAAACTTGTTTTGCTGCTAAATACATGGCATATGTTCATATATCTGGTACTAATGAGAACCAATCAAAAAGCTGAACACTCGCGTTCCTGGACTGTGTTTCCTACAATCTAGGACACCACATTCATTCTGATTCATTTGTGTGCTCCTGGGTAGACAGATTTCCACTTTGGTGGAGGGCAGAGATGGCTCCTAGCTGTGATGGCTATGTTCTCCCTCCACCATCAAAGTAGTCTGAATACGTGCAGCTGGGAAATGCAGTTGGGGAGAATGCTGTTTCACTTGAATGCTGCTTGCAGACTTCCAATGGGCATCTTGTTGACCACTGTGGGAGCAGGAGGCTAGGCTAGATGGATCTTTAGCCAGATCCAGGTGGGCTCCCACATGTGATCAAATCTTTTTGTGTATACTGGAGTGGCTGCAGCTGGAAGGGAGTGAAGTTGTACATATTTTATGCAAGCTGATATTCCTAATGTATTTTTTTCCATTGTGTTTTACCTAATTAATTTTTTAATTGTACTTTATCTTTTGAACAGACTGGAAGGAAGGAGAAAGGAGACCCACTTAACATAGCAATTGACAAGATGACCAAGAAAACAAGAGATCTACGAAGACAGGTACTTCTTGTTCACTGAGCTTTTTTATTATTTAATTTAAAGAAAGCTTCCATGCTGGATAGCCAGCTGCTGAGCCAATAATAGACCTAGAGAGATGTGTCCTATTTTGGCAAGCATCTTCTCGCACATCTCAGTGTGGACTCTTTGCTTCTGAAACTGCAGGCTTCCAAAGTAGGCGCTAAGGAGTCTGGCAGAAGCATGGATTTACAAAGGTCTCTTGCTTATTATCTGATTCCCGTCCCCCATTTATTTTTATTTTAAAAATATTACTATTGTCCCCTTCGGCTTAGCAATTTTTGATGCGGATCACAAAGCCACGCAAGCAACCAACAACAATAAAATAAAATTAGCAATGGTGATATGAAGCTGAAAAAGTCAAAATGCTGTTTAGAGCAGAGACATTGCGGTCATCCTTGGGTGAAATTACATTTCTCAGGGGCTAGCAGAGCCTTTTGCCTGGGTGCCAGAGAGGGAAAGAAGAGACCTCATTCCCTTCCTTATGGTGACTTAGCTCTGCCAGCCAGGTAAGCAAAGATTATGGAAAGTAAGGTTTGTTTGTTTTTAGAATGGAAAGGATTGGGTAGCAGGTGGGTACCCACTGAGAGAGGCAGGGCCTTGTGCTCATAGAGGTAAAGTTAGCTCAAATTTGCATTGATCCAAATTTCATTCTTTCTTTCCTTTTTTTAAAAAAACAACAACTCTGTTCCAAAGCAGTCTGATATCAACCAGAGAAGGGAGGATCACCCACTTTTAACAGAGTAACAGCATCAGATTAGCTGTAATGTTAACAGATCTAAACTTTAGGGAGCCTAGAGTTAGGCTGGATATATTCTGAGCCATCCTCCCCCTCCCCTTATTAATTTTATTTTTAAAATGTATATCCTGTAACATTGCCATTTCAAAAGACAGCAGCTGAAGGCAGCAGCTGAAGTTGAACACAAGTGATAGGAACCAGCAGATCAGCCCATTACTTGAAAAACCCTCAGAAATAAAACATTTGGAAAATGAGACCCACTGACTCTAATTTGAATAAATTATAAAACAATGAATATGTTGCCTTGTTCTGCATAATTTATTCTACTTTGTTTGAAGAATTTGAACTGGGGGGGGGGTGGATTTTGCATAATTTGAGGCATTGCAAGGATAACTGAAAGTGGCTTGACTTTTGTCTCCCATCTTAGTACTGAATTTTTTTTGCCGATGAAGCTGTGTGACTCAAAAGCTCACTTCTAACCTTTAGCAAACCGTCTCATCCAAATGGCGGAATCATAGAATCATAGAGTTGGAATAGACCACAAGGGCCATCGAGTCCAACCCCCTGCCAAGCAGGAAGCACCATCAGAGCACTCCTGATATATGGTTGTCAAGCCTCTGCTTAAAGACCTCCAAAGAAGGAGACTCCACCACACTCCTTGGCAGCAAATTCCACTGTCGAACAGCTCTTACTGTCAGGAAGTTCTTCCTAATGTTTAGGTGAAATCTTCTTTCTTGTAGTTTGGATCCATTGCTCCGTGTCCGCTTCTCTGGAGCAGCAGAAAACAACCTTTCTCCCTCCTCTATGTGACATCCTTTTATATATTTGAACATGGCTATCATATCACCCCTTAACCTCCTCTTCTCCAGGCTAAACATGCCCAGCTCCCTTAGCCGTTCCTCATAAGGCATTGTTTCCAGGCCTTTGACCATTTTGGTTGCCCTCCTCTGGACACGTTCCAGTTTGTTAGTGTCCTTCTTGAACTGTGGTGCCCAGAACTGGACACAGTACTCCAGGTGAGGTCTGACCAGAGCAATCCCCCCCCCCCACTTGCTCTGTGTTTCTAAATATTATACAAATATTATTGGTTGGGTGCTAAAAGTGATTTGTCAACTAAGCATGATAAATGCACCATGGCCTCTTGCCTGCTCCTTTTAGTTCAGGAGGGGGAACCTTCAGGTCTAGGGGCCAAATATTGCCCCCAAGACTTTCTATTGGACCCTCAAGACTTTCCCCACAACATATTCTCTCCCCAGATTCCCCCTGCTTCTCAGGCCATGTCCATCATTGGCCCTGGTTCAAACCTTCCTTGAGTGTTTTTGCCTGGCTAGAATGTGGCCTCAAATTCTAATAATGTCCTTTGCTTGCCTGGATAAAGGATTAAAAGGTGTGTGTCAATTTGTGTAGAAACTAGTTTACTATACAAAGGCCAAATTTGCATTTCTTGCTCTGACCCCTTTCCCCTCTGACCCCACCCATCACTGTCATGTGGCCCTTGGAAGATTTCCCAGAATGGGATGTGGCCCTTGGGGTGAAAAGGGGACTCATATCTGCTTTAGCTAATGCTACCAATTTTGCCCTTGTAGAGAGTTTCATAGCTGAGCCAGCAGCAGGTATGAAATTATATTCCAATAACATAAATGCAGGGAAGCTAATAGCAGTGTTGCTGCTAGGTGCTGTTTTTCAGTATTAAGGCACCCGGCTTGATTTGGCGGAGCTGCTTGCGGCCCAAATGTGTGATCTTGCTAGGAGATGTGATGGTGATTGGTTTGAGGTGCCGGATTAGCTCAAAAAGCTTCTGCATTCAAGATGCCTGGCAAAGTTTATCTGCAATTTGTCATGCAGCTATCTAATACTCTTTCCAGTTTGAGAGGAGTAAACACTGGGCTGTTCTCACTTAACATTCTTCCTTGGTTATGCTAAACATATACACCTCCATGCATCCCTTTCAAACATCACTCAACCAGAAAAGCAAGGAACAAAACCCGGCTGCGAACAAAGTGCTTAGGAGCGAGCAGTCATGTCAGAGGCAGCAGCACACAGCTCTGGCTGCCTCTCCTTCTGCTGCATGGAAAAGATGGGGAGTTTGAAGTCTGAACGGAAGTTGTGCCAACTGGCAGGACTCTTTGCTCTTCTCCTGCAGAGAAGCTTGTCAGACAGAACAAAACAAGCCTCTTTCATTGCAGGCTAGGGCAGACAGACACATTCACAGCAGCAGGGTGATTCCCTCCTGCCGGTTATTTTGGGTTCTTTAATGTTTGATATCTTCTGGGGGAGAGGGGGAGTAGAGACAAAAGGAAATCACTAAGTTGATAATTTCTTAATGCTACAAGTTGTCCTACAACAGCAGAGAGCACATGGTTCCTCAGAGACTCTACTTCTGCAGTGGTGTTGCATTGAGTGAGGAGGGCAGACTGAGGGAGACCGCAAGCCTGCCAAGGCCCAGCATCATTTCGTATACATCTCACTGCCTGCTGGTTGCCTGACTGTCACAACCCCAGCATCCCACGTGTTCCAACTTTTCCCTCCAGCCGTTGCAACCTCACCCCTTTTGGATGGTTTCTTAGCTGACTGGGCAACTGGTCGTCTTCTTCTCTAGCTTTTTAGGCTTTATTCCCATTCGTTGTCTTAGCTGGGCAAAGTACCTTCAGAGAGCCAGATCTGCAGTGCCGGAAAGGACAATGAGGTCAGCTGCCCTTCATCTAGAGAAGGCACTGCTACCATCCTTGTGTTCCACCTCCGCTTCTGCCATGTTGCAGCAATCACGAGTTGCTGCAGTCAAAGGCTGCTTAAATAAGGGTGGATATGTTGTTTTCAGCCTGGGGGCCACGTTCCCTTCTAAGCAACCTTCCAGGGGCCACATGCTGGTGTTGGGTTGGGCCAGAGGGGAAAGGAAGCAAAGCAATAAATATGAATTTTGCTTTTGTACAGTAGACTAGCTTCTACTCACATAATCCTTCCAGGCTAGCAAGAGTCATTATAAGAATCCAAGGGACCATTCCAGGCAATAAAATGTACTCAATGAAGGGTCTGGCCTCAGGATAGGGGTCTGGGGGTCCCAAAGGCCATATAGAGAGGCCTGGGGCCCACATACTGCCACCCCTGTATTGAAGCAAGCAGGGTCTCCTTTAAGGGTTACCTGAAGGAAGTCAAACCCCCATTTTAGGCTGGCTGTTGAAGGAACGTTCAAGTACCATTAGGAGCTCTCCATGATACTAATTTCCCACTCTGTTTATTGGAGATCTGACCCTGCTTTTTAAAACACATACATAGGAATAAGGGGGGATAACGGGCAGTGGAGCTCACATATCTATTAAGCATAGTTTGCTGTGACGTTCCTATCATTGTCAATAAACAGTGGTTGGATTTCCCAACTAACAGTAATTCACATTCTTTCCAGTGAGTGCTGCCTCTGTGCTCAGTCCCTGGAGTTAGCTCAGTTGGTTAGAGCGTGGTGCTGATAATGCCAAGGTTGCGAGTTCAGGCTACCTGCATAGTCCTGCATTGTAGGGGGTTAGATGACCATCAGGGTCTCTTCCAACTCTACAATTCTATGTTGCTGAGCTTTGGGGGGGGGGCAGGATCATGTTGTACTATAGAATTCACCATCCCTTTTCTCTGGGAATTTATCTATATAAGAACCACAAATTCATTATGCTGTATGCTAGCAGTGGGGAACCTCTGGACCATGTGCCCAGGGAGAGTCCAGGTTAGGGACAGTCCAAACTGCACCCACCTGCCCACCTGTAACTTCAGGTGTAGGGCACATAAATATGTGTCTGGGATCAGCTGCAAGCAGACTCCAAAGGGTCCATGTTCATCAGCTGAGCGGCATCGAAAGTGAACTCATTGGAAGAACCACTGTCATTGCCAGTCACCTGAGTGGGGACCCCCTTTGAAGTTAAACAGGTGATTGGCACTGACAGTGGACTTTCTTCTCAGTGGCTATGAACTGAAGAGTGCTGAGATAAGTTCCCCTGAAGATGATGCAACACCTGATTTGCGCTGATGGCACAGGAACACAGTGCAGGACAACTTGCATTGAGAGGAAGCCCCCTGTTGTTGACAGATGGAGGGCCCAATCCACTTGCCTGTGGGGTTGGGGGGTGTAAGGTTCCAGCCAGATCCAGTTCCCTACTCCCTTCTATAAGCAAATGATCATCTGAGACTCTACCTACATCAAGCATTTAGAGCTAACATTTTGATACAATGGGAGGCATTGGGTGGCACCCCAGTCATTGTGCAGCTGCAAAATCATGCTTATTGGATTTATCTCTACATAACAAAGATTTGTTATTGGAGTCAACAAGGTCTCTGTCCTTGAAATCTGGTTTTATGGAAGCAGTAACAGCAAGCTATTTTTCCATCTGCCAATCTCCCCAGTGACCTTTAAGAAATTAATTATTTGTTATCCTGTTCCTCACAAAGAGATATTATTAAACAAGCAGCAAATTGCCATCAGAAAGATGGGATCTCTGTTTTGTTTAGCAGCTTCAGTGCTGAAGTCAAGGATCAGAAACACATACAGTAATGACGACTTGGGGCTGTATTGTCAATATCTATTTTTTTCATCTGACACTGTAAACACATATGGCAGCAAATGCCTCTTCTTCCTGGGTAGCATTGCCTGAAAAGAATAGGGACATTTGTTCATAATCCTTCAGAAAATACCCTCTGATAATTCTACCACAAAGTACTGTACCCGAAGATACTATGTTAATTTTTTCTAGAACGGTGACTAAGGCAACCCTCCAGGCTTCTCTCAGTGGCCCCAGGTACTCTCCCAAGCCATGTCCACTCTCCAGCAAAACCTCTTCTCCTCTTATAATCCTTTGTCAAGTGATTTCGCCTGGCAGGAATGTGCCCTTGAGCACTGATACTGCCACTGGCTGGTCTGGGTGGAGGGCATGTGCATGTGTGCAAGCAATATGTCAAAAGTAGCTTATTGTTCAAAGGCAATTTTACAATGGTTGCATTTGGTCCTCTCCACCCCTGACCTGTGGCCTTCAGAAGGGAATGTGGCCATTGACCTGAACAGGGCTTCCCCTCCCCTGATCTGTAGCCTGCTTCAAACATGAGGCTTAAAGATGCTCTACAGGGTAAGGTTGTAGCAGCTGTTGGTTCTTTCAGGTACTAACTAAAAGACTGCTACTCAGGCTATTTCCTGCACCAATACTGGAGCCTTTACAGTGCTAGAAGAATAAGAAGGACCTGCTACCTTCTTTCTCTCGGTTGCTGCATTCATGAAGGATCTGTGTGGTGATGGAGAAGGAGCAGCAGTATAGAGAGAGGCTCTCCAGCTGACTTTTGTTCCTGCCAGATTCAACAATACTTCCATTCGGAGACACTTGTAAGACACCTATGCAATCTGGACCCTTTGATGTACATTAATGCAAAACCTGATATCAAAGTATCTAATGCAAAGTTGGGCTGTCTATTTAATTTCCCCTATGCCCACCTAAAAAATAATTTGAAATCGTAGAGTTGAAAGGGACCCCAAGGGTCATCTAGTCTGATCCCTTGCTTTGCAGGAATGTTTTCACCTGGGATATGCACTGTTCTTCAGATAATGATACAGCTTAATAAGAGAACATTCCACTGACAGAAACTGCTCTTTGCCATTGCAGAATGTTAAGAACTTAAGAGAATACACCTTCCATGGAAAAAGGCAGTAGTGTGACTCTTTCCACATTCTGTGTACAATATGTCTGGCACTGGCGAGACAATGTTGTTATTTTCTCCCCCTTCCCACTGTGCTGGCATCCTGGTTGAGTTCATTATTCAGTCTATTTCATTTCCTCAGTGTGTTTTTGTTAAGACCCTGACCCAATTTCAGCCTCATTAGAAGCATGCTTTGGGGGTTGTGTACACATACACACACACTAAAAAAATATACAAAACTGAATTTTAAATTTAGATTGGGCTGAGCTTATTCCTAGGGATGATTTGTTTTGTTTTGTGGATGGGGATGTTGAGTTATTGCAATATTGAGCTGCACTCATCTTGCACATGAACACATTAGCCATTGTGGCCATCTCTTCCTAAGGCTGCATGGCGTGCCAAGAGATGAGAGATCTGTTGTCCTCCAAGAAAATATGCTGCGTATGATTGTTCATGTAGCTTCATCTCAGTGTTATGGCACTTTTGAGAGTGAAGCTGCATGGAATCAATATCCAGCACAGCTTTGAGCCCCAAAGCACGGATGGAAATTGCACCAGTCTTTGCTTATCTCTGAAATCCCTCCATGCCAAGTCTTAAAAGTCCAAGAGGTAGGACTTGGTGAACATTTTCATGACTGCAGGAAGGGGCCCCTTTTAAAATACTTTCCCACAGTGTCCTGGAAATGATATTACAATGTTCATGTGAGGCAGAGAATGCACAGCAAAATATGGAATTAATTTAAAATATTCTAAAAACAAACACATACCCTCTCAGTTAATAGTTTCAAGGTTGGCAGGAGCAGCACCTTCCAGCCATCAAATGTCTGGGAAAGTTTCAAAGCCCTCCTGAATATTTATAATGAGGGAGATGGATGAAATTCACCAGGAAAAGATTTCCACACATGAGAAGCTGCCACTGAGAAGGCCCTGTTGCAGGTCTGTGATCTGGGCAGGGGCAGTTGTTGTTTCAAACATGCCTCTTCCTTCTTTATTGAAGCAGCAGCAATGGCAGGAGCAGATTCCACAAATCATTGCATCATAGATGTGTAAGTTAGCAGAGTCCCAATGTCTTCCCCTGAGTTTGTGGAAGTCCCACAGTTTTCCAGCACTGGTTGTGTTATATTTTGTAGTTGGGAAAATGTGACTACCCCTTCCTCTTCATTTAGCTTATTCCCTTGTTGATTTTAATGGACAAGTGGAATATAGTTTTGCAGTTGACATTAGTGCTATTTATTGGACATTGTCTGTGACATGATGTAATGAGTGGTGATGAATTCATACAATGCTAAGTTTTGGGGCTGTCTATATTTAAGGTTTAAACTTTACCTGGTCATTGCAGGAACTTTGATTTGTATATGTTGCTTTGGGGTTGTTGTTTAATTGTTGTTGCCACTGTGCTCCCCTCCTGTGCAAAGCCAGCACTAGAGTGGGTGTTCAGCCCCCATTATTTTAAAATTAATATTGCAAACAACCATTTGGTTATTGCTGCACAACAAGCATGCCTACATAGATTACATTGGGGGGTAGGGGGTAGGGAGGTGGATATTTCACTACCAGATCCAGATGGAGCTTGAGACCATTATGCGCATAAAACAAACTATAAAACATGGCTGATTCTCGCTGTGTGGAGGGGCTCCAGATTTCAGCACCATGGAGAATGGTGGTTTGGTTGGTTCCTTGCTTTCCCTTCAAATTACTCATTCTGCTACCCCCCTCGCCCAACCGAATGTCTTTCCTGAGGTGTTTATCACTGTGACATGGTGTGTGTGTGTTTTATGGCACTCTAAATCACTTCAGAGCAAATGGAGAGTGTGTTAATGTTGCTGATTTATTTTGCCAGGTCTGCCGTAATTTCCTTGCTACCTAATTATAGGGTTCAGATTCATTTACTCTACACATAATGTTTACTGAAGCCATATGTTCCCATGTTATGGAAGACTATATGCCACTTCCTTGAGTTTTAACCATGGATGGCTTTCACAAAGGGTTGTTAGTTTGTTTGTTTGTCCACCACAGGCCATGTCTCTTGTTCCTATGTACACCTTGAGACAGCACTCTGGGTCTCCCCATCAAAGCAAGCTCGCAAATGCCTCTGCTCACATGTTCTGCTCATGAGCTCCCAGAGGCTGGAATCAGCTGAATAGAACTGCTGCTGGCTGCTAACTCCTCCTGCAACCCACTTCTTTACTCAGCCATATATTTGTATGGAAGTAGTGCTGCTGTTGTGGCCCACCTTACATCAGGCCATGGCCCCGAAGCAAGTACCAACACACCAGTTGAAGATCATTGGCTTAGACCACTCAGAGCACTGTGGGATCCATTGCTAGAAGCAGCCAGAATCACTTTTGTGGAGGATGAGCTTGGCCAAGATGGAACCTTGTCTGGGTTGTTCTACCTCCTTGCTACTGCTAATCCTGCCCAGTCACTAACCCTCATCCTCTGGGCTTCTTCTGCCAGAAGGAGAAAGCAAGGCAAACAGAAGCCTCTGCTCCCTCTTCTTACCCTCTGCCATCAGCAGCAACAAGGAGGAGGAGCAAGGCCACGGGTCTCTGGGAGTCAGCAGTTTATCCTGACTAGGAAGCAGGCGTGTCAAATGCCCGACAATGCCATGCTGATGGCAGCAGGATGAAAGATCCATTGTTTGAAGTGAAAACTGATCCCCCAAAATAAAATAAACGGGTAAATTTAGCGCTCCCTGAAACTGACACTTTCCCCTTCAAAAGCTGAAATTTCAGTTTAGCAAAGCCCAAGTTATTTGTTTGGAAATTCTAAGGGTCTCTTGCATGTGTGCCAATGTACTGCATGATTCTAGATTCAGGTAGGTAGCCGTGTTGGTCTGACACAGTCAAAATATAAATAAATTTTAAAAATTGTCCAGTAGCACTTTAGAGACCAACTAAGTTTGGCCTGGATATAAGCTTCCGTGTGCATGCACACTTCTTCAGATACTACATGGGCATTCTACAGTAAATGGGTAGTGTCCACATGGGGATCTGGGGCCAAAATCATGCCTGCTAGCGCTGTCCATTCCTAAGGTCCATCCGTGCAGGAGCCTTTGTGAGTATCCCTAGCATGTGAGCTATATCCATGGACATCCACAGAAAAGTTTGGTAAAGGTTCACCCCTCCCACCAGATGATTATTTTTTTCTTCTGGTTCTCAGAATTTTGTTTCCTTTCAATGAAACTTCCTGACATTGATAAAATGTACAAACACTATTTTTTTCTCAATTTTGGGGCAGTGGGTGTGCAGAAATTAATTTGCCCCCTCTTTCAGTGTATTCTTCCCCCACCAGAAATATTCCAGTGGGTGTATGTAATGGTTCTAGGGATTGCTTGTGCGTACGTTGCCTTTACTCATGGCTAGGTTGCATGGCTGAACCCTTTCTGACAGGACAGCCTCTATTCCGTGGCTGCCTCAGTCACTGGCAGAATCCGTCAGTGGGCGTTTCTTAAACCGCTTCCAACATAAAAGCTGCTTGACGCCCAGTCTCCTCCCCTGTTGCCTGCGTGAAATCTTTCTGCGCAGGGTGGGTGTGGGCAAAGGAGCACTTGTCCCCTCTCCACTGGTCTCCTGCGAAGAGTCTTGGAGCCACCTCTCCGCTTCCTCTATCTCCTCCCCTTCTCCACTGGTGTTACGCTGATTACCTTCCCCAGCGGATGGGCCATCCCTCCCCCTACTAGGGCCCTCTCCACCATCGTCCGTGAGCCCCATCACCGCCTCCCGCTCCGATGGCAGTTCCCTGACATCCACCTCCCCCCCAGGACCCCCTTCACCCCCGGCCCGACCTTCTGACCTACTCTCGTCCCTATCCTCGGCCGACGATGCAGGGAATCCCCTGAAGGAGCTGTCGTCATCCTCCGAGGATTCAAAACCTGCTTCCCACCTGCCCCGACACCTTTCTGTGGGGTGGGTCTCCCAGTTTGCTTCCTCTTCCTTGGACACCTCCCCTCCCTCCTCTTCGGAGTCAGGGAAACCGACGAAGTCCTCTTCGTCGTCTGTGGTGCCAAACTCCTCCTCCCAGAATCTCACTGGTGGTTTGGGTTTCCTTGGGAACAGGTTGTGGAACTGTTCCACGAGGTACCCGTCCTCGACCGCCTCAGCCGGGACCCACGTGTTCTCTGACTCGGGTTCCCCTTCCCAAGCTACTAAGTACTCCACCTGGCGCCCCCGCCACCTTGAATCGAGTATTTCCGTGGCTTGGATCTGGTGTTCCCTCTCCTCTACCTGCGGGTGGGTGGTGACTCTTCCCTCCTGCTCTGGAAACTCCCGCCCCTCCCGGTACGGTGAAAGTAGGGACCTATGGAACACCGGATGTATCTTCATGCTGTTAGGCAGTTTGAGCTTGAATGCCACTGGGTTCACCTGCTGTGTTACCTCAAAAGGTCCCAGCCTCCTTGGTTGCAATTTCTTGCACCCTCCCTTTAGGGGTAACCCTTGGGTTGACAACCACACCTGGTCTCCCACCCGTATGGCTTCCTCCTCCCGACGGTGCTTGTCGGCCTGTCTCTTGTAAACTTCCTTGGCCCGCTCCAAATTCCACCTGAGTTGTTGGTGCAAGGCCTCCATTTCTTCCACAAACTGCTCTGTCGCAGGTACACTCCATCCTTCCTCCCCCCTCCCCGGGAAGGCCCTGGGGTGACACGCATAATTGGCCATGAACGGGCTCATTCCCGTGGATACATGTTCAGCGTTGTTATACGCAAACTCAGCCAGCGCCAACTTCTCTACCCAATCGTTCTCCCTCTGTGCTGGTCCCGGGGGTAAGGTACCTTGGGTGTAGCAAAGTCCACACGAAGAGGGGCAAGGTCCGAGGCAGAGTGCCGGGCGGTGAACAGGAACGCTGGAACAGGAGGCTGTGCAGGGAACAGGAACACCGGATGGTCGGGAACAGGAGGCCGAGCAGGGATCAAGAACGCAGGAAGGTCCGAAGCCAACAACGACGTTGCTCCCGCAACCTGGGGCCGGGCTGACTGGGCTTTTATCCTCTTCTAAGGCCAGGGGCGGTCCCGGCCCCCAGGAGCCCCGCCTCCTCTGGCCTTAAGGCGAGCACTCCTCCTGGGGGCAACCAGTTCCCTTCGCCTCTCTGCTCTAAACCTCTGCAGATCAGGAGAGGCCGAAGGGTTACTGGGCCCTGGAGGAGGCTCACCTGTGGCCACTGAGTCGTCAAGCCTCTCTGGGGCCAGAAGGGCTTCACCTGGGGCCAGCTCCTGATGCACTGCCACAGGTGCAGGCTCTTCAGCATCTAGGCCTGGCCCCAGTTCAGCCGGCCCTGGAGGCGGGGACTCCTGTGCAGGCCGGGATTCCTCTGTTTCATCCTCCGAATCGGAATCCCAGGCCATCACACCCTCTCACCTACGTAGCAGCGTAGGTATTGCTGGAGTATCCCGTTTGCTCTTTCCGCTTGCCCGTTGGTTTCCGGGTGTCGCGCCGTCGAGAACCCCACCTCGACCTTCAACAAGCTCATGAGCTTCCTCCAGAACCGGGAAGTAAATTGATTCCCTTGCGCTTCTCCTGAGCGCGCGCTTCCTGTCGTACTCCAATAGCAAGCACAGCCTTGGTTAGCTGATCCATGGACTGGGGGTGGGGAGCCCTTGACAGTTCATCCTTCACAGCCGGAGACAGCCCTTCCTCGAATAGCATTTGTACTGGTTCAGAGTCCAAATCCCATCCGAGCCGGTGGATCAGCATGGCAAAACGTGACCAGTATTCTCTAACTGATTGGCTCCCCTGCTTGCACCCCATCAGCTCCCGCCTAGTCACATTCTGTGCCAGTTCGCTTGAATACATCGCATCCATGGCCTGGAAGAATTTCTTAAGGTCCTTCAGGGCCGCATTCTGCGTTGCCATGAGGGGCCTAATCCAATCCCGAGCCCCCCCCCCCGGAGATGCCCCACCACGTAGGCTACTGCTTCTGCATCGTCTGCAAAGTCATTATGCTGCAGTTCCAAGGCATACTCTATTTCTGTTCGGAACGCATTATAGTCTTGGGGGTCCCCCCCAAACTTCTGTACCAACCCCGGTACTTTCCTGGCGATGGGGGTGGGTCTGACCTGTGCATCCAGTGCTCGCCTTTCATCCAGCCTCGCCGTTAGAAGAGCCACATGCTGTTCCAAGTCTCGGTTTCTCTCAACCAGACTCTCCCCTCCAGCTGCTTACTCCTGACCTCCGGATCCCCTGGTGACGCTCATGCTGTCTCTCCTCCGAAGCTGCGCACAAGCAATGTAAGGGACTGACAGATTGCTGTAATGGTTCTAGGGATTGCTTGTGCGTAAGTTGCCTTTACTCATGGCTAGGTTGCATGCTTGAACCCTTTCTGACAGGACAGCCTCTATTCCGTGGCTGCCTCAGTCTCTGGCAGAATCCGTCAGTGGGCGTTTCTTAAACCGCTTCCAACATAAAAGCTGCTTGACGCCCAGTCTCCTCCCCTGTTGCCTCCGCGAAAGCTTTCTGCGCAGGGTGGGTGTGGGCAAAGGAGCACTTGTCCCCTCTCTGCTGGTCTCCTGCGAAGAGTCTTGGAGCCACCTCTCCGCTTCCTCTATCTCCTCCCCTTCTCCACTGGTGTTACGCTGATTACCTTCCCCAGCGGATGGGCTATCCCTCCTCCTACTAGGGCCCTCTCCACCATCATCCGTGAGCCCCCTCACCGCCTCCCGCTCCGATGGCAGTTCCCTGACAGTGTACCTCCTTGCCATTGTCACCACCGCTCATTCTTCTGGGTCTAATCTGCCTACAAGGGGAAAAGCGAGATGAGAAGGTTCCGTGGCTCCCTCATCTTTAGAACATTTGTTGTGGCTGCCAGTGTCTGTGTCCTGCAAAAACTGAGGGTACCAAGCCTATGCCTGTTGGGCTACACATCCATAGGCAGGGCTTTAGAATGTGTAAAGGTTGGGTGGTATTGGGGACTAGGGTCAACAGATATGATGAGGATGATTTTATTATTTGTATGCCACCCATCTGACTTGGTTGCCCTAGCCACCCGACAAAATATTTTAAACACAGTAGAACATCAGCCATTCGGGGCCTTCAGATGTCTTCTAAAAGTCAGATAGTTGTTTATTTCCTTGACATCTGATGGAAGGGCATTCCACATGGGGGGCACCACTATTGAGAAGGCCCTCTACCTGGTTCCCTGTAACCTCACATCTTGCAAGGAGTGAACCACCAGAAGACCCTCGGAGGAGGACCTCAGTCCACCTCAAAACACACAATTGTCCATTCTATCAGTTTAGGGAAGGTTCAAGTGCTCTGCCACTGAAGCTATTTCCTTTCCCCAAAGACATCAGTCAGTTCTCATAATGAGAAACGTTCGTTCCCATGGAATAAAAAAGTGAGACTGTGAAAGTGGAAATTTCCCGCTTGTCTCCTAGGGGCTGGCAAGTGTTTTTTTGGAACCTTTTGATGTACGGTGCTCCCTTAACCTTCCCAGCGCTTACCACAGTCAATACCTTGATTAACGCTAATGCTTAGCTTGGCTAACTGCAGGCGCCGGCCGCCATTTGGAGCAATTAGTAAATATTTAATAAATTCCCTTAGTTTCAATATCTTTTTATGGGGCTGCATCAGCCATAAAGCACACCCAGAGCTGTTTGGTGCTGGATCCCTGGCCGTGTTGCATCATTTTGTGGTGACAGTTATAGCAGTACTCAGCTTGTGGACTCTGCTGAACAGTGGTGGCCGGGGCAGGGGGTGGTTTCAAGAATGAAATCTGTGTGTGCCACTTAAACATGGAAAGTTCTGCAACCCCAGTTCTTTGTGCCAATATGCCCAGCTACTCTCCTTAAAATAATTTGTTATAGATTAGTCATTTTTGAAGAAGTGTACATGTTTGGAAACCAGCTGCCTGTGTAGCAAGAGAAACAAGCACAAAAATGAAGTTCCGACCAAGAAGCCCTGCTTGTGTAGAAACCCTAAATCATTTCAGGTAGGATTCAGGCAGCTAGATTATCTTCCCACCCCTCCATTGTGAGTTAATTTGTTGGTCACAAAACCATTAAATTCCAAATTCTGAAACAATTGGAATTAGGTTATCTGAAGGACTCTATCAGTAATGGACATTGCAACCAATGCTCCCGGCATTTAACCAGTGCTGGATTTACGTATAAGCTAAACAAGCAATAGTTAAGGGTCCTAAGTGGGGCCGGCCAATAAATGTAAAGGGGGGAAAAACGGGATGTACATTTCCAAAATGTAATCTAAAAAACAAATAAAATAAAACCTACATAAGCAACAGTGTTTTGTTTTGTTTTGTTTTGTGTTGTGTAGGCTCCTATGATGTAAGTAATGGACCCCACCTGCTAGCCTGCTCCCTAAAATATCACTGGTTTGCTCATTTCTATATCAATTACTTTGTTATGTGCAAATGGCTTTAGATACCTATTAGGTCCATAAATTACCATATAGCATATATTCAACACAAAAAAGCGACAGTTTGTTGTTGACAAAGGACAGCTGGACATATAAAGGGCTCCATTCCCTTCAGTACCTTAGGGCCTCATCAAACCTAAATTCAGCCCTGCATTTAACCTTAAATGTAAAGGTAAAGGGACCCCTGACCATTAAGTCCAGCCACAAACGACTCTGGGGTTGTAGCGCTCATCTCGCTTTACTGGCCGAGGGAGCTGGCGTTTGTCCGCAGACAGCTTCCAGGTCATGTAGCCAGCATGACTAAGCCACTTCTGGCGAAACCAGAGCAGTGCACGGAAACATCGTTTACCTTCCTGCTGGAGTGGTACCTATTTATCTACTTGCACTTTGACGTGCTTTCAAACTCCTAGGTTGGCAGGAGCAGGGACCGAGCAACGGGAGCTCACCCCATCACGGGGATTCGAACCATCTACCTTCTGATCGGCAAGCCCTAGGCTCAGTGGTTTTTAGACCACAGCGCCACCCGCTTCCCTTGTATTTAACCTTAGGAACATCGAAAGCTGCCCTGACACTGACTCAGACTATTAGTCCATGTAGCTTGGTATTGCCTATGCTGGCAGTGACTCTCAAGGGTTTCAGGCAGGAGACTTCACCAGCCCTAGCCGGAGATGCTAGGGATTGAAACTGGGACCTTCTGCATGCAAAGAGGCTGCCCTACCATTGAGGCTTAGCCCTTCCCGATGGATAATTGTGGGAGCCCACCATTTCTTGATGATTAACTTCTAGCAGCCCAATAAGTGCTTTGGCTCAAAGTCCCACTTCTTGCATACCCTCCAACATTTCTCTGATAAAAATAGGGACATCCCATTCCATAATGATAATGTTACTATTTATACCCCACACATCTGACTGGGTTGCCCCAGCCACTTTGTGCTGCTTCCAACATATATAAAAGCATAATAAAACTTTAAACATTAAAAAAACCCCACTTCCGTATACTGGATTGCCTTCAGACACCTTGGGGGTCGGATAACTCCATACCCTCCAACATTTCTCTGATGAAAATAGGGTCATCCTACCATACCCGCCAACATTTTTATCCAATGAAAATGGGGGCATCCTAAGTAAAAGTGGGACATTCTGGGATTAGACAGAAACTGGGATGTCTTCTCTAAACCAGGAACATCCCTGGAAAATAGGGACACTTGGAGGGTCTATTCTTGGTCAATGTTGGGGGTGGAGCCAGTCAGCTATATGTCTTTTTTGTGCTATGTTTCAGTTAAAATTCGCCTTTGCATTCATTAAATCGCAGCACAAAAGAAATCCTGATGTAATAGTGCGACCGCCCCAACACAGGTGCTTTTTTATGAGTTCCAATCAATTTTGGGGAAGGTCTGTAACACAGTGGCAGAGCATTTGCATGCAGCAGGTCTCAGGGTCAAGTCCTGGCATCTCCAGGTAGGGCTAGGAATGCCCTCCCTGCAGTCACAACCAGTCAGTGAAAACATCACTGAGCTAGATTGTGTATGCTGACATAGTATATGATTGCTGGAAAATGCAGGAGGGGAAAGAGCTATTGTGCCTGGGTCCTGCTGGCGGGTTTCCCACAGATATCTAGTTGGCCACTTTGGGAACAGGATGTTCAATGTGATGAGTCAGTGGCATCTTGGACTGATTATAAGACAATGTATAAATCTATAAAATAAAACCTGTAAGTCAAGAGGAAATTATTCCTATTAATCAAATTTCTTTAGCTTCCCTTGAAATGCTTGCAAATGTCCCACTGAATCTGGGATCTTCCAAATTTGCCTATCAGTATTACCCACCTCATTCTGTCATTAAGGAGTGCACTTGACGTACGACATGTCCGTTTTGTGCCTCTTCATGATCCACAGCTTTCTTTTTCAGTTCCTCGGCAAAAAAAATTAAATAAATATTTGTGTTATTTTATGAGCACAATTCCCAGATCTCCCCCGCACCTTCCAGCAATACAGCCTTTGACTCGAAGGTACGGTTTCTGTCTCCAGATGTGATTAAGTTGCAGTGGAAAGGCTTGCTTCTGTTTGTACCAATCAATATTTGATTGCGCCCACACAATAGCCAACACAAGTCATAGGGTTGTCAGTGGGTTCTTGAGACACCGCACACTAAACGGGTAAACATTGAAAGCAAAGCTGTTTGCAGCAGTTGCAAAGAAAGGTTTGGCAGACTTTTGTTAGTGGTGATCTCTGCAGCCCTGGGCACTTGATGGAAATATGACAATCAGTGACAGCCATAAGTCTTCTATTAAGTTATTAACTCTCCATAACAGAAATTCACAATTTATTTCCCTTCATGACAGTATGCAGCGAACAGGTAACCTGCAAGTAGTAGTAGTAGTAGTAGTAATAATAATAATAATAATAATAATAATAATAATAATATTCATTCATTCATTCCCCACCCATCTGGCTGGGTTTCCCCAGCCACTTCAAAAATAGAATCAAACATTAAAAACTTTCCCAAACAGGGCAGCCTTCAGAAGTCTTCTAAAAGTCAGATAGTTGTTTATCTCCTTGAAATCTGATGGGAGGGAGTTCTACAGGGCAGGCGCCACCACCGAGAAGGCCCTCTGCCTGGTTCCCTGTAACCTCACTTCTCACAGAGAGGGAACAACCAGAAGGCCCTCGGAGGAGGACCTCAGTATCCCGGCTGAACGATGGGGGTGGAGACGATCTTTCAGGTATACAAGACCGAGGCCATTTAAGGTTTTCAAGGTCAGCACCAACACTTTGAATTGTGCTTAGAAATGTACTGTTTGTGTGCATCTGTGCAGGGTAAAATCATTATAGAACAATAAAAAGTGGTGTTCTGAAGGTCAGTTTAACTTCTGAATGCAGTTAGAACTGGGGCTGGTAAGGGCAGCAGCTCAGTGGCGGAGCACCTGATTTTCATGACCTCAGGTTCAGTCTCTGGCATCTCCAGGTAGGGATGAGAGTTACCACATGTGCAGCTTTCTACATTCTTGCAACTGGAAAGCCTACTATATAAAATTTCCATTGCACCTCATCTTGTGTATTGTGGCCAATTTGCAAAATCACTTTATAACAGGTTCGGTTGCACTGGGTGTGGAGCCTTAGGGGTGCTGCAGAGGGTGCCACAACTATGATTTAGAATGGAACATGAGAGGCAGTGGGTGCCAAACTTTGGTGTCACACAGGGCTCAGCTGAAATTTGAGGTCCTAAGGTCCGCCATGGAGCGAGCTAGATGGACCAATGGTCTGATTCAGTATAAGGCAGCTTCCTCTATTTTTGATGACAAAGTAGCCCAGAATGGGGCAGAGGGAAAAAGAGAAGATTTCCCCACCAGTTCCCCTCTGCCTAAACAGGACACAGAAACCTGCCCTCGTAATATGCCAGTAATTGCTTTATGTTAAAAGTATGGATATGTTATGTTGTTGTATAATGTGATATGGTGTTTGGGGAAATCCTGAGCACCTTCCTGGTCACTTGGACACCTGGGAAAAAAAATAAAGTTGGTTGCTCAAGTTTATGTAATACAGAGTGTTTCTGCCCATTCACCACCACGACTGCTGCAGGCAAACTCCAGCAAATGTTTTCCACGGGGGAAGCTGAATAATGAATTGGAGTACACCTGACTTGAATCAGTATTGCATGTCATTTGTACTTAATAGAAGACGTGGTAATAATATTTAGCATTTATATAAGGGATTTCAAGGGTTTTCTGTCATACATCAGCTGAGTAATCCTTTCAAAGCTCTTGCAAGGCAGGTCAATATTGATTATCCTCATATTACAAATGGGGGTGGGGAGGTGGGGCTCAGGCTGTGCAAATAGCTGCTTGCTTACACCCCCCTCAAGAGTCAGCGGCTGCCGCACAACCTGATTATGTATTTTTCCGTGAGATTTCTTGCCTACACCATGAGGTCCCAGGGCAGGTTACAACAATACCATCAGGCGCTGATAGAATCAAGGGAAGGGGGTTGTAAAATTATTAGAACAAGTAAGGACTTCCTAGGTCATACTCTTAGCCACTATGAACACTGCATGGTATTTTGTATACTGCCCACTTCTTTATGGAGCTGGTGATAGCACCTGCTGGTCATGGTTCCAGCAGGAGATATGAGTGTGGGTGGACCATTACCACCAGATAGATGCCTTTGTGCTTCCTGGAAGATGACACTGGGCACACAATAGCAGAGGTGGTAAGGAGAACAAGTGGTCTAGAGATGGACATTGTTCCTGTGTGGAGTTCTCTGTGGAACTCTGTATTTCCCCTCAAAACAACTGTGCTCCTCCAAACACATTCCCCATGCTCACTTGTTGGAGCAGACCTGTGGATGCTGATGCCAAAATGAATTAGTAGGCCTCCAAGGTGTCACATGTCTCCTTGGCTCGCTCTTTCTTTCTTTCTTTCTCTGCCAGTGACTAGCTTTGCTGGCCTTAAGGAAGAATTGCAAGAGGAACCTGGTCTTTGTTGCAATGCATGGGTGGGTGGGTGAATAAGATTAGCTTTCGAACAGTTATTTACATTGATGAATGGCCCTAATTGGATAGAATAGACTGGTTCTGCTGAGCTAATACCTTTGAATATCTTGTCTGGGGCAATTAATATTCCCTTGTCACGCATCCGTTCAAGCTATTAGAAGAACGCCTTATGTTCACACTCCTGTCACATTTAACAAATGATTTTGTCAAGACATTCCTTATAGGCTATTGTTGATAGATTGCTAAATTTTTGGTATCCCATTACATATGTAAAAGCTGTTAACTGTACCTTTCAACATGCATACAAGGGCACTTCAAAAGCTCAATTCACAAAGACATGACACTTGTTTGCATGAGAGTGCAAATCAAATTTTCTTTTGATAGAAATTGGGTTAATCTAGTGTAGAGAAGTGAAAAGAAGATGTGCTGATGTATATTTTTTCGTAAAGAAATTATACAAAGTAGCCTCTCTCTCTCTCTCTTTAGAACAAAACCTATGGGTGATATGCAACTATGTTTTACTTAGAGTAGACCCATTAAAATTAATGGACTTCATTTAGTTATGTAACAGAATTCCCATGGGTCTACTCTAAGTAGACAAAGGTTAAGGACCCCTGGACGGTTAAGTCCACTCAAAGGTGACTATGGGGTTGCAGTGCTCATCTCACTTTCAGGCTGAGGGAGCCGGTGTTTGCCCACAGACAGCTTTCCGGTTCATGTGGCCAGCATGACTAAACTGTTACTGGTGCAACGGGACACTGTGATGAGTGCCAGAGCACATGGAAACACTGTTTACCTTCCCGCTACAGTGGTACCTATTTATCTACTCATGCTGGTATGCTTTCGAACTGCTAGGTTGGCAGGAGCTGGGACAGAACAACAGGAGCTCATCCCATCACACAGATTTGAACTGCCGACCTTTTGATCAGCAAGCCCAAGAGGCTCAGTGGTTTAGACCACAGCACCACCTGTTCACTTTACCTCTACTCTAAGTAAAACATAGTAGACTGAAGTTGAGTGATTCCAATAGCATGCTGGAAATGTGACCCAATGGTCATCCTAACTTGCATATTATAGTGTCACCTGCATAATGAGCCACAGTTTGTTTTTTGCTGCTGCATCACACTGCTGACTCACATCAAGCTTGTGGTCTAGTAAGACCCCTAGATTCTTTTCACATGGCAATCCAGGTGTCCCTTGTTCCTGCCTAAGTGCAGAACCTTCCATTTGTCCCTATTGAAAATGATTTTGCTAGTTTTGACCCAGTTCTTCAATCTACTTAGGTCATCACGAATCCTGATTCTATCTTCTGCGGCATTGGCTACTCCTCCCAGTTTGGTGTCATCTGAAAATCTGATGAACATCCCCTCAATATCTTCATCCAAATCATTTATAAAAATGTTGAACAACAATGGGCCCAGCTAAAATTGTTGACATCAAACTTCTTATCCAGCAAATCATCACTATCTACCAAATGCCTGTGAATATAAGCGTTTTCTTGGTGTAGAAAATATGTTAATGATGGTGCCAGGTGGAGCTCACTGAGGAGAGTATTCCACAAATGGGGAGCCACAAATGAAAATGTTCCCCCCTTTGTTTCCATCCTCTAAACCTGCCTCAGAGAGGACAACCAGACAATTGCCTCAGATGAAGATCTAAAGATCCAGCTAGGTTCATATGAAAAGAGGTGGTGTTTTATTCTATTTTTGAATAAAAACTTTTTATCACTTTGATGTGATAATGGTCCTTGATAGAGGATCAGATTAATAAGTGTAGACTAGCATGTTGATTTCATTTGAAATCAAATTTTTAAAAAGAAACGATTAGCATTGAATTTAACAGGTTGGGTTTTTTTAATCATCTGGTTTTATTGATGGAACCTCTGTAGAAGGGGAGGGAAGTACTGTATATGTAGCAAAAAACACACCCCTACATGTCTTTGAAAGCAAACTAAGAGGTTAAATGTGTGTGTGTGTGTGTGTGTGTGTGTGTGTGCGCGCGCGCTAAAAAATAACAGCACCATTTTCTCTTGTATCACTCTAGAAACTACACATTAGTCATACTTTGTCCCATTTTTTGTAAGGTAAGGAAAGATGATTGAATCCTTGGGACTGCTATAGTTCGGTGATCATGTAACACTCATTGCTTAGTGCATTTCCTTAAGGTTTGGGGATATAATTCTTATTAAACATGAAAAGCTGTGCACTCAAAGCCAACAGGCTTGGAGCCATGTAGCCTGAGGGTCTAACAAGAAATTAGTCTCATTTAATCATATATCTCTTGGGTGGACTGGAGGTCAATTAAGGCAATTGCTCTGGTTTGTAATCCACCACAGAATGTTTTAGCTAGGCAAGGTACACAGATTGCACTGGTGATTCCTATGGGGTTAACCACAATATATACCTAGTGAGATTCAGCTAGGTAGAAATCTGGCTGATGTTGTTCTCATTTAAACCTTCTAGTCCTCAACATAGAAAGCCTCTCTGCCATTGACTGATCCCCCCCTCCCTTATTCCTCTTCTCGTGCTTTCCACTTTGTGCAACCTAATCTGCTTCCTCCCAGCGTTTTCTTCTATTCTGACTCACATAAAATAGTTGAAGTAGAAGGTAACTTGATGGATCATCTACCTCCATTAGCTGACCTCCATCCCCTGTTATCCTTTCCTCTCCCATTTTTCAGTGTCTCACTGTGGTTCTTAGGACAGAGACACACATGCTTTCTACTAATTCTGTCTTGCTGCAAAGCAGAGCCTACACTTTCTGTAAAACAAACATCCCCACAATCATTTAGTTCAATGGCTTCCAAACTTACTTTCTTCTTGAGAGTTTTGGTGGACCACTTAAACATCCCCCCCCCTCGCCCGTTGTAGCTATTGTAATGTTCTATGCTAGATGCTTTGTGGTTTTTAATTTTACTTTTATTGTTTCTATTTCTTATACACTGTGTGTTATTGCACTGGAATTCAAATTGTAATGCAACAAAATGCAATGTAAGAAATAAAAGAAGCAATAAAATATAACTAAAAATCGATATAGATGTTTTATTCAATGGGTGCTCCATCACCCATCTTCAACTACCAATCCACAGACATGTTGTGGACCACCTGAGCAAACCTCAGACCGCTGGTGGCCCACAGACTATGGATGGGGAGCCCCTAATTTATTCAACTCACCTGTACATACCCTGGGTCTCCTTATACAGTCGTACTTTGGATCATGAACACCCTGGAACTCGAATGTTTTGGCTCCTGAACGCCGCAAACCCAGAAGTGATTGTTCCAGTTTGTAAATGTTCTTTTTAGAATTTGATCATCCAATGGGGCTTCCGTGGCTTCTGATTGGCTACAGGAGCTTCCTGCAGCCAATCAGGAGCCGCAATTTGGTTTTCAAATGTTTTGGAAGTCGAACCAACTTCTGGAACAGATTCCGTTCGACTTCCAAGATACGACTGTACATGTCAAATAGGGTCTCTAAGGGGATTCCAGCCCCCTCTCTCCAGGCTGTGGGTGAGAGCTTGTGTTACATAATACCATCATAAGATTTCCTTTCTTAGACACCAAAATGTCTTGGGTTGTATTAAGGTCTGTAGCAGTGAGGATCGACTTTCCCTACAGGTTCCGTGTTAAGAATTTCCTTTATTTTATCTTGACATCTTATACATTACACTCTCTTGATAACTACCCTGAACATTTTGGGACTGAGTGCCCCAAACTGAATGAATTTAATGAATAAGGCTTCAAGGGGATTTTTTTTTTTTTTTTAGTTGAAAGAAATCTGTGACCTGTCCCTGCCCTGGTCAGTGCTATCTACTTAATCAGCAACTTGGATTTTTTATTTTGTTTTTTACATTCAAGTTGGTTCCATTTGTTCTTAATGCAAAAAAATGAAGGGAAAGGCTAAAGACCTATTCTTACAATACCTTGGTAAGGGACGGCGAATGTATTTATAATGGCAAATGGCAGATCGATGTCGTCGGCACCATGTACAGATGAATGTTCAGCCGCTTACTGCTCTCTGCTTTCTTTTATCACAGCTCCGGAAAGCAGTGATGGATCATATATCTGATTCTTTCCTCGAGACCAACGTTCCATTACTGGTTCTCATCGAGGCAGCCAAGAGTGGTAATGAGAAAGAAGTGAAGGAATATGCTCAAGTGTTCCGCGAACACGCCAACAAGTTAGTGGAGGTAAGAGGACAGTGCTCTAACACCTTGCCTTGGCAGGAATGTGGCAAAACAGCAAAATGGTGTGTAAAAAAAGTAACTTGTGCAGCAAACATATATATAATACACTTACCCTGGAGCAATGCACTCAGTGGAACTTGCATCAAAATAGTTGCATACGCATTGCAGCTGCAAACTTTTAGGTTTATCCTGAGCCACTATGTACTGTGAAGATAGTGGGGTTGTCATCAATAGTGGCAATGTTTGCACCTATGTTTGCATCTGTTTTAGTCACGGTTTGTTCAACAAACCACGTGCATCCCATAGATGAGCAAACAAGCCACAGTTCTTGCTTCATTTCCCTGTAAACAGCAAGACTGCTTTGATTGGACATAATGCCAAAACAGAGTTTAAAAGCTATGGTTTGTAAGGCAACCACAAACCACAGCTTCACATCATGATTTGTTTCTAGAAAACAAGCCATATTTAGTCTACTGGATGTTCCAACAAGCCACACTTTGCCGAAACAAAACATGATTTAGCATTATATAGAAACCAGGACACAGTGTGTGTGTTTGATCTTTTTTTTTTTTTACTTCAGGAGAGGAGATGTCTTAGGTTTCGCTTAGTTGAAATCTATTTACTTCCTCAGCTTAGCCCTATGGGGCCTTATATTTCACCACAAGCTTAAACTGCACCCAGTCGATTGAGGGCTAGCTCATATTTCCTGTGTCTTGTCAATAAATGCCTCCAATATCCACCAGTAGATTTCACTTAAATCTTTGCCAGCCAAGCAGTACAGCAGGGAGGCTGTCTGTACCAGGCACAGGGCCAAATAGATGTTCCAGTGCACTGTAGCTGACACAAATGGATTAGAAAGCACATTGGGTAATTATTAGATTGTCTCTCCAAAATAGTTAATGCAGTATTAAAAAGAGGATGCAGGGTGGCTTTCTAGTGAACAGTCCTTATATGCCTAAACTCAACATAAGATAACCAGAAATGTAGTTGTGTTTCTTTTAGACTTAAAGGTTTACATCCTTGGAGAGTGAAGTGGTTTCAGGATCTCCACCTGAAGATTTGTGCATGCATTGAGTTTCCTATAACACACCTGCATAAATCTCCTTGTTTGGCATATTCTCACTGAAGCTGGAACTGCACAAACCTCCAGGCTCCTACAGAGGAGTTCACTGCCCTTTTGCTCCACCTAGTTAGCTACGAGAGAGTTTAACCACAAACCCATGTTCAGGTGTCACGCTGAGACAAATCTTGGAATAGCTCAGGGCTTCTTCACACTTCCACTCCTCCCCCCCCCCCCGGGGAAAACCGCTCTTCAGTGCTCAATTGGAGTAAACAGCAACTGGGGTTTTGCCTGGATTGCCATTTGTTCCGATTGATCACTAAAGAGTGGGTTTTCCCATGGAAAGGAGCAGGGCGAGGGGGAAAGTGCTGTGAGTCGGACCCATCCTTTCTAGGCATGGCCAGTGTAGCATGCTTTTTTTTCAGAGAGTACTCAAGGGTATGCAGTCCTGGCACCGCTTTTGTTGTTGTTAAAAAGTCTGGCACTTACTGTAACAGCTTCATGGTGAATACTGACACCTGTTTTTCTAGGGGAAAAGCACAGGGAACAACACAAGTGGAAGTGTGGACAAACTCTCAGTCAAAAAAGACTTGGGAGGAACAAAAAGGCCGCCAGCTCCTTTCCAGGAGTCCCCATCTTTGCATGGTCCCAGTAAGCCATAATGTGGCTTGCCATGATTTGTCAATGAGGTTGCTGTGGCATGGGAAACCCTCTCACTGATATCTTCTCTGGGGTTCTGTGGCCACTGCAGATAGCACCAATCTCACTGTCATATTTTCTGCCATGTTGGAGGAACACTGTAAACTTCAAGGGCTTGAGGGTGGGGTGGGCCAGGGTTGAATACAAACCAACATGGGGGAATGGACAGGTCCAGCTCCCACTCCCAAGGCTCTGGGTGGGTACTTTATGGCTATGGAAACTATCCATGGCTCTCAGTCATGCAGACTTTTCTTTCCTGCTTTCTGAAAGTGGCAGCCAAGTGCTCCAAATGGTCATCCGCAAGAATGAGAAGGCTGATAGAGCCTGAGCCTATAGAGGAAACAAGTGATCAAACATAGGGAGCCTTTTTTCCTATGAATGATCTTCACATAGCAGGGTGGGGAGTTTTTCCCTTTCCTTTTTGCTTTCAAGCATCTAGCAAGGCTCAATAAAAAAGAAAAGAAAAGCTCGCCAGGATTATATGGTTGCTGGGCTACCGAATGGGTTGCTAGTTCCATGGGGAGTTCAAGACTGAGATGACTGGTTTGTGGCAGGAGAGACTTGCTCACTCTCTTCGATTAACAGCAATTGAAAGTATATTTGTTTCTCAAGAGCACAACTATAGTTCCGTTTTTGTTTTTATGTTCGCTATTGTTGCATGGAGTTACTGACCATTTGTTATTGACCTCCTTTCTCGGTTGAGTTGGCAGATCCTCAGTTGTATAGCATTGCTTCTCATGCTACATTTATTTCAACTGAAATTAAAACATAAATGGGATCTCCCCAAAAATGCAGTTAAGACCCACCCTTTCTGCAGTCTCTATACTTTCTGATGCTATTAAGAGAATGGAGCCCTGTGGTCTGTCTTGACCAGAACTCCCTCAGGTAGAACTGTTGCTTCAACAGCCTGTGGAAGCCTTATGAAGGATGTCCAGCCACAACCTTCATATTTCCCTCACCCCCCCTCCAAGAAGTGTCTGCTCTTTTAAAGGGCAATTGCCCCACTTTGTAACCACAGTCTCCTAAGATGTGGAGGCACGGAGGGCTCTTGCAGTTGGCAGCTTTTAAACGGATTGTTTTCCCCCAAAGGCAGGGAGGGGAAATAAAATGGCAGCCCCCCCCCCCGTCAGTGTCCTCCTCTCTGAAAGCAGCAGCCGCTGTTTGCCACCTGCAAATGGGGGGGGGGGTGAACTGGGACAGCTGCTTTGGTTTGGCCCTAAAAGGTTCCAGAGTCTCACTTACAAACCTGTACAGGAGGAAGCAGTTCCTAAGTGCTGCTATTACTCTTAAAATAATTACTTTGCCCTCCCCCCACTGCAAATTTGCCAGTCTCAGCAGAGCAAGGAAGTTCTTGCCTCCCTTTGGTCCCCGCCTGTTTGGGCTTGCTCTCCTTCAGAGCCTTGTTCCCAAAGACAGTCACTTTGCATTAATAAACTGCAAAGGAGGATGTTGTGAAGCCTAACTCTGTACCAATCACTTTCCCCTCTTACAGGTTTCTAGGGATGTCCAAAATAATCAGCTGTCTGCAAAGAGCACTTGTTGGTGGCAAAGCTGTATAAGCCTATATTTTATGGTGATTAAAATTTGATATAGTGCAGGCAAATCAATAGACTTGCAGGGCAAGTCATTTGCAACAGATGGAACTAAAGAACAGCGCTTCTATTTCTGCTTTATAGTCTCTTTGTCTATTAGGCTCACAGGAGCTGTTCATTAATATCCCCTTGACCATACGGATGTCATTTGGGAAAAGATTTCTTTTGGTTTTGCAAAGTCAGGAAACGGTGTCTTCCCTTCGGTCTCTCCCTTGTGGAATTGTGGCACCTTGTTCTAGACAAGACTTTGTTCTATTTTCCCTGCTATGCCCTCATTGGATTCCCCAGCTTGCATTGAACCCCTTTCTCTGCATGTACTTACTGTAAGGTCCAACTATGTCACCCATTTTGCTGGGTGCGTTGTATTTCCCTTTTCTTTTTGATTGTGCTCCATAAACCAGGGGTGGGGAACCTCAAGCCCAGAGCCAAAATGTGCCCATCCAAGACCCTTTCTCTGGCCCTTGGGACTCTCTCCCCTGGCCTCACTCCTCACTGCTCCATGCCCTCCTAAACTGATTTTGTCCAGCCGGAACGTGTCTTGGAGTTTATATACTTTATCTTGT
The DNA here is from genome assembly GCF_965153285.1 of Podarcis tiliguerta. NCBI lineage: Eukaryota > Metazoa > Chordata > Lepidosauria > Squamata > Lacertidae > Podarcis > Podarcis tiliguerta. The sequence continues at coordinate 7,312,783 of NC_139542.1, forward strand.
TTGCTTGGGTGGAGAACCCTGTGGGTGTGTAGAAACCTCAGACGTTTTTGTGGACGAAATGTAAAGAGACACATCCACTGCTTCTCTGCCCACCACTGCCATATGGCCCCCTGAAGGCTGCACAAGGGGACATGTTGCCCTTAGGCTGAAAATGTTTCCCCACCCTTGCTGTTGTGTGAGAAGAGAAGGAATGAATGGAACTTGAGCGTCTCCTGTGGTATGAAAGAGAGTGAACCTCCTTTTGCAAACTGAGTGTCTGAACAGGGCAACCAAGCAGCCATTAGTATCATGTGTGTTGGGCTGGAACCACCCTCCCAACACTGCTGCTTACCTGGAGTGCACAGGGCAATGGTGAGATCAGGCAGGGGTGCTGAGGTGAGTGCCAGGTTGGGCGTGTCGCTCCCCCTGGTGATCCTGCATATCACAGACCTCATAGCACCAGCCAAGTGTCTGGAGGACACTCTCCACTACTGGAAGGGGCCAGACCTTAAAACTTACATGTCACATAAAATCAGGTTGTGAATAGTTTCCTAGTGTTAGGCTTTTCAAAGCAATCTACATTGTTTTGTCATGATCCTTACAGCTGGTACAATTGTACTTTTGAGTGGGGATTGCAGAGACTAAGTGATGGCTTGCCTTTGGCCACCTAGAAGGTGCATGGCAAAGGTAGGATTCAGGTAGGTGATTCCTGGCTCAATGGTTATGCCACCGTGCCACATGCTACAGGCGGCACTAGGCTCCTTATGAGCATGAAAAGCATCCCAGCACACCAAACCAGCAAAACCAAACAGCTGTTTATTGTGCATCTGCTTCAAGAAGTAGTACAATTCACCCACATTTTAGTGGAACTTTATTTCTGAACTGGCATCATTGTGAGAATGGAATGCATCCATGGAATTTGTCTCCAAGTGTGGCAGGAGGTGCTTGATATGTCGGCTGCTTATCTATTTAAGCCTTTCTTATTCCCACCTCTCAATAAACACACACTGACTGCCAGACAGGTGGAATGACAGGCATGGGCACATATGTTGATCCTCCAATTCCCTAACCACCCTCCCCCCAAATGAGCAAGGTAATAGCTTGATGTTCTTCTAAAATGGTTTGTGCTGTTTAGCCGCCACGTGCCTGAGGAGCAAGTATGGCTTGTGCCAGCCTTAGGTCTTGGCGTAAGACCCCAGGAGCTGGGGATTCTGGCAAGGAGACGATGCAATTGCAGATCCTGGCTGCAAAACTCCCCCTGTGGCAAGCTGGCTTTGCAGAAATGGGTCGAACGGGCTGCAGATGGAACGAGGGGACAGCCCAGACAGCTGGTGTTTTGCCGGTTTCAATGCATCCCTTGACAACCTTTACTGGCAGAGTTTGTATTCAGCAAGGGGAGTCCAGGGAGGTGACATGATCAGGACTAATTTGGGTGATAATAGCCCTTTGAATTTTTTAAGCAGTGCCTTGGAAGCCATAGATTACCCACTACCATTGTAACATCTCCCCAGGGGTTGGAGGAGGGTGTGTGTGTGGCTTGAGCAGGTGTAGTCATGGGCTCCAAAACTTGAATTCACCCTGCATGAAGCTGCCTTTTAATAGCTGTCTAGGAAGTTTATACCAGTGGAGGCTGCAATAGACAACAAAAGCCGGCCTTATTAAGAGGATGCATATCTGAAACCCCATTCATAAGGAGGGCAGGCCTGTGAGGGTGTTTCAGGAGGTGTGACCTTTCTCTCCCTCCCATGATGAGCAATGTCTGCCAAAATACCCCTCCCCCAATGCGCCCATTGTGCCCAAGATCAGTTAATTAATATTTGTTCAGTACTCTGCACACTAAGTGGTACCACTTGATTTATTCCTTGAAAGTATTTTCACCCCACTTTTCAGCTTACAAAAAACCAGTAGTAAAACAATCCCTGTCCTCAAGCTTACAGTCTAAAAGACATGTGCAGCAAGGAAAAGGGATGGGTTTGGAGGAGGGGGAGAAGCAAACACAAAAACCAGATCTTAAAATTAAAGGTTTTAGGCTCATGCAGGAGGGAGGATCTGTATAAATGTTTCACTGTGAGACAACCCCCTGCACATATAGAAAACTAGCACTTCAGTTTAGGAAGAGATCTTCCCCATGACATTGTACTTTATATTAGTCGGATGCAGGAAGCTTTGCAAGTTTAAAAACATCCCTCTGAAAGAGGATGCAGTGAAAGACTTTCATTCTCTAGTCTTCCTTTTTGGCTCATACATTCTAACATGCCAGTCCTAACTATTTTTATTTGAGATAAATGGGAAATATTTCTCTCTCTGTTTCTGTCTGCATGTTTTGGATTGTAGTCTGAGTTGTTTATCTGGTGCAGTTGAACCCTACCCACCCTCTGCAACATCCTTGGGAATCCTGTGGTCCTACAAATGTTGTTGGATTCCAATGGAAGCATTTTGGAGAGCCATCATTCCCCCATCCTTTACTCTTAAGGACAGTGTTTTGGGGAGTTCCACAGTAATTTTATCTTCTCAGTATAGGTTAGGCTGATGGACTCATTTATCTGAAGCCATCCAATGAGATTTATAATTGAGCATTTGAACCCTGGTCTCCTTTCCAACACACACACACACACACACACACTCCACGGCATTGCTTCTAGTGCTGGCCTTTAGCCATGCAGTTATTTATTCAAAACCCATCAGCTCTTTCCTTGCCTTTTCCCTGTTAGTCACTGAATTTTGTGTCCCGTTATATACTCAAAATATTGTGTTAACACAAACACCTCCCCTCCTCATTTGCTAAGTCTCATGCTGTGAATAGCTGAAAGGGGGTGTGATATGTCTGAAGACAAGGAAAGTTGCTTCCTGCCCATTGGCCTCTTTTGGAAGAAAGCCAGATGTCCTTGTTTGTCTAACTAAAATGCCTGGCAAGTTCCAAAGGACATGGCAGAGATGGATGTTGGGATGTGTGGGCAGGAGTGTGGGGAGAGGGGTGGGCAGAAATATATTGAATCCAGAGAGGGTAGCCCTGCTAGCCCGTTGTTAATAAGGACATCAGAAGAGCCTTACTGGATCAGGTGAAGGGCCCCTCTGGTCCAGCATCCTGTTTTCACAGCAGTCAACCAGATGCCTATGAAAAGCCCAAAAGCCTATTGTCATAACTCATGTTCAGGCTTATTGTGTTGGGTCCCCTGTACACCTCATAGAGGATGCTGTGGTTAAGTGGTATGCAAATAGTTGAAATAAATAAAACAAGCATTTGAGTGCAACATTTGTGCTCCTCAGCAACTGGGATTCAGAGATATATTGCCTCCTATTGTGGAAGTAGAACAAAGACATTGTGGCTCATAGCCATTGATAACCTTATTCTCCATAAATTTGCATAGTCTTTCAAAGTGATCCAGATTGGTGGCCATCACTGCATCCTGTGGCAGTGAATAATAATAATAATAATAATAATAATAATAATAGCTATTGTTATTTGTTGAAGTACAACTCTGCTTTAAAAAATAAAAAATAAACCATAGCTTGTTTCCTGTAGCAAAACCAAACAAGAGCCCCGTGGCACTTGATGTTAAGCATGAACTAGGCCTCCTTTGGATCAGGTGTGAGCTCCCTTCTGCACCAGAGATGCAGGTCAGTCATAAAAGAAACCATTACCTTTCTGGCCTAGGAAGTCAGGTGGCACCAGAGGGCCAGCATGGTGCCAGCAGCTGCTATAATGCTCTTAGTGATACTGCCTCCTCTCAGCCTGGTAATATATTTCAGAGAAAGTCCTCAACCTGAGCACTTGATAGCCATAAGAATTTTGTTAACCATGAAGCAACACAAGACTCTTTGTTTGTTTGTGTGTGTGTGTGTGTGTGTGTGTGTGTGTGTAAAAGTGTAAGTGTAAGCAAGAGAGAGAAAGAGAGAGAGAGAGGGAGGGAGAGAGAGAGAAAATCTAATTGTGGTAGTTTGGTTTCTGTTCCTGGAACAGGTACCATTATCTGAAATTTGCTATGAGTGCTTAATTAGACATAACATGGACACATTTGAAGCACTGATTCACAAAGCATTTTTGCTCATTTTTATTGGAGGGAGGGTTTTTTTTTTCTTTTTAAGCTCTATCTGTCTATTTCTGTTTGTCTACCTCTGAATGACCAAGGTTGCAACCATGTGCTCGTTTGCTTGGGAATAAGCTCCGTAAAACACAATAGGGCTTCCATCTGAATCAACATGCATAGGTTTGGGCTATAAGAAATGGAAATCCAGCCCTTGCCTTCCTGCCATTTTCAGCAAATAGTTATTTGTTTCTTAATAAAACCGCTTGCCTCTTGATTTGGAACATCCACTGCTTCTGATACTGTGTTCTGTGATCTTCTCTCAGTAAACTCACTTACTAATACCTGCCTAGGATTATCTCTAACCTTCTTTCTAAATGGCTAATCCCTTTTCGCGTACCAAAGTTTGGAATGGAGAAAAGAGGAACAAACATATTCCATTGGATTGAACAAATGGAGAGGGCTGGATTAAAGACTCCTGCCAGTGGAGACTTGGGGCTCTTTCACTTTCAGGTACATTAGCTTTGCAAACGGATGCACAGGCTCCTGTGCTGTCCAAGCTCATTTTGCTGTCTGTCCCTCTCCCCCCTCATTTTGCAGGGCATTAACATGGTGTTGCTGCACTGTATTTTCATGCTGGAAGTTGGAAATGTGAGGCTATTCCTTCCATCAGTCCCAGTTCTGAATAGTCTGTGTTGGATTGGACACCCTGCAGAAATGCACATGTGTCACAAAAATAACACACACAACCCCATATCCCACTGTGCAATGGGCAGTCCTCTGGCTGCAGGGCTGTCTGGTCCAAGCCCAATGGAAAAATGGGAAGGGGGAACCAAGGGAATTTTAGCCCATCAATGGTGAGCACCTGGAGAGAAGATTGAGCCTGGTCACAGTCTTTCTCATTCTTCTATTTAAATTGCAACTATTTCTAAATTTCCATCTGTAACATAAGTTAGTTAGCACATTGACTTTTTATGGCAAATCAACAACCTCTTTTGTCCCCTCTTCTTGGAGGCATTCCTAACTGGCTACCCCAAACATTCATGGGCCGCATTCACACCATACACTTAAACCAGTATGGTCTCTAAAATTCTCCTCTCCTACCTCTTGCAGTCTGTTGGACTTCAGATGTGAGGTGCAAGCACAAACTTACTTACTTTTACTTTTTACTTGCTATAATGTTGTGGCTTTGTGATTTAAAGAGGCTCGTGAGAACAAGTTTTGAGCTTCCACACTTCAGAATGAAGGATGATCCATGTTTTATTAGACTTTTCCAAATACACAATTAGTGCTCCTCTGATAGTTACATTGTATCCTGTCCAGGATACACTTAAATGTCTTGCTTGGTCATTTTTAAAGTTATCAATGGCAGCAGCAGCTGACATGTGGGGAAAGTTAAGGTTCCTATTGCTGAGAAATGTGCTCTTGGGTTTATGCAGGCAGGCAGCAAAGACCTCTTGGCTTGAAAGATTGCCTTTTTCCAATCCACCTGGCTGCTCTCATCCATTATAGTGGTGCAAAATATATTTGCCTAGACTTTCTGATGGACAATTAAGTTAGTAAAAAGCAAAAAGGGAAAGTTAGCAAGAAACTCAGTGGTGCTGGAACTTGCAGTGTGAAGACCAACTGGACTGCGATGTTCAGTGAATATTGGGGTTATGGGAGAATCCAGAGCATAGGGAGAAACAAACAGAAGTCAACATAGCATGAAATGTCTGCTCAGGAGGTGGCTTCTACAGGTTCATTAAGGGTAGTAGAGCAGATGCCAGATAAAGCCATCTTACTGGGAATATCTTTTTTAGTTCTTGTGGAGGAGCCCATGGAGCAAAGCAGAGTAGTTTTCACAGGACCATGGACAGCTCCTAGTGAACAACCTGCTCTGAAAATGATGGAAGTAAATGAGGCCTTTGGAGCAGCTGCCCCCCTTCCCTCTCCTATGTTGCATCCTTCTCTGGCAAAGTAGAGTCTCATAGAAAGTCCAACCATCTAGGTTGAGAATATCTCCTGCATTACGATCCTCTTTGCAGTGGTGAGGTAGTGTAGGAGGCACTTTGTGGCTCAGGAAAGGTATCCATGAAGGTCCTGGTCCTGGTGGCCCAGGTCATAGGAGCTGGTTCAGTGGGCATCCGCCTTGCCCGCCCTAGGTTCAATGGGCCACTGATCACCAGCATCAGGCTCAGAGCCAGGAATTCACCTGGCTTTTCAGCCAGTGTTTCTATAGTCAGCGGCTTGAACACTGCTGGAGCCTGGAGTCAGGACAGGAAAGCCCAAATGAAATGGAATGGAGTTGTGCAACTCCCGTTCATTTCAACCAGGCTTGAGTGGGAGAACTGCCTGATGTTTTTTACAGCCCTGTAATTATATTGTGTGTGTTTGGAGGGTCCCCATTTTGATTTTCAATTAGTCTTGGTCCACCTTTGGAAACCCTGGAGAATAGACAGATGACAAGCGTCCCATTTCTTGACACTGTAATGTACACATCGAGTCCTGGATCTCAGAAAGCTCCTTTGTGACCATATCAGGCATTGTAGTATGGAGGAGGAGGAGAAGGAAGTCTCAGTTTCTCTGTGTGAATAATTACTATTTTCTCATGCTCAAACACCTTAAAGAAATGGTTGAATGGATTTTCTTCAAAGCCCCAGCAAGATTTCACCCACGGGCTCAGAAGCAAGCATGAGAAATTTTCAGCCTCAGGGCAACGGCTCGAGAAAGTTTATACGAGATGGAGAATAAGGGCTTAAGTATGAGTGTGCCATTTCAACCTTAAGAGCCGTGTCATGGTGGATCGGCTGCAGCGTGCTTAAGAAAAAATATGTGTTTTTCTGATCCAGTGTTGACTTTAAAGACTTCTGAAGTTCAGAGGACTGCAGTGGTAGAAGAAATCCTGAAAGCAAGTGTGCCTTCACAGTAGTTTATTGTAGAATTATTATTATTTTTTAAAAAGAAAATACAAGGAGAGATCATAGGAATCAAGTGATGCTTATCAAAAGAAGCAAGCACTCTGCATCTCTGGGAAATTGTGTAGACTTAGAAACATAGGGGTGCTGCCTCATTCTGAATTGGACCCTTGTTCCATCTAGCTCAGTATTAGCTACACTGACTGGCAGGGACTCTCCAGGGTTTGTGGAGATGTTGGGAACTGAACCCTGATGCTCTACTGCTGAGCTATGGCCTTCCCAGCGTATCATATCAACCCTCCCCCTTTATATATGCACCTGGTAGTGCAGAGCCCAAATGCTCAAATATATAAAAGGATGTTCAAAATATATAAAAGGTTCAAATATATAAAAGGATGTCATATAGAGGAGGGAGAAAGGTTGTTTTCTGCTGCTCCAGAGAAGCGGACACGGAGCAATGGATCCAAACTACGAGAAAGAAGATTCCACGTAAACATTAGGAAGAACTTCCTGACAGTAAGAGCTGTTCGACAGTGGAATTTGCTGCCAAGGAGTGTGGTGGAGTCTCCTTCTTTGGAGGTCTTTAAGCAGAGGCTTGACAACCACATGTCAGGAGTGCTCTGATGGTGTTTCCTGCTTGGCAGGGGTTGGACTCAATGGCCCTTGTGGTCTCTTCCAACTCTATGATTCTATGCTCTCCAGTGTCATTTTTGTGTCAAAATTGTTGTGGTGGAGGGGGGTATCCCCTGGAAAACCAACTTTCCAGTGACTAGTTTCCCACTCTCTCTGTTTCAGTGTGTGTGTGTGTGTGTGTGTGTGTGTGTGTTTCCCTGCTCTGTGGGGTTTTGTGCTACTAACCTATCAGGCTTACCTATTTGATGATGTCACAAAGAGCAAGTGAAAGCTCATTAGAGTTTCAACAATGCTCCCTGTGCTGGTCACATGGATGATCTCAGAGAAGACTGAGAGGTTGTATGATAGGTAAAGGTAAAGGTACCCCTGACCGTACGGGCCAGTCTTGACAGACTCTAGGGTTGTGCGCCCATCTCACTCAAGAGGCCGGGGGCCAGCGCTGTCTGGAGACACTTCCGGGTCACGTGGCCAGCGTGACATCGCTGCTCTGGCGAGCCAGAGCCGCACACGGAAACGCCATTTACCTTCCCGCTAGTAAGCGGTCCCTATTTATCTACTTGCACCCGGGAGTGCTTTCGAACTGCTAGGTTGGCAGGCGCTGGGACCAAACAACAGGAGTGCACCCCGCCGCGGGGATTCGAACCGCCAACCTTTCGATCGGCAAGCCCTAGGCACTGAGGCTTTTACCCACAGCGCCACCCGCGTCCCCAGGTTGTATGATAGCCATCTTCAAATATCTATAAAGGGCTGTCACGAAAGACGGTGCAAGCTTGTTTTCTCCTATTCCAGAGGGTAGGGCCCAAATCAATGAATTCAAATTGCAATTCATTAGATTCTGACTAAACGTTAGGAAGAACTTTCTGGCACTAAGAGCTGTTTGACAGTGGAATGGACACCTCAGAAGGTGGTGGACTCTCCCTCATTTATAAGCAGAGGTTGGATGGCCATCTGTCAAGGATGCTTTAGCTGTGATCCCTGCATTGCAGGGAACTGGAAGAAACTATGGGGTCCCGTTCAGTGCTACAATGATATCATTCTATGAATAAGGGAAGCGACAGTAACATGCAATAGAAAGTGTGAGAGCCTTCCTGCAAGGTACATTCTGTCCCCCCCCCAAAAAAAAACCCAGACAAAAAGGGTGGGTTGCCTTCCACGTTCTCTGACAACCCCCTGCTCAATTTCCCAAGTCTGTTGGCCCTTACAAACCTCTCACTTATTGCCCTTTACTCTGGGACAGGCCTAACTCTGTCCCTCTTCACATCCAGTGCCTGAATACCAACCCAATGTCTGCTAATGGTTGCCTTACTCATTTCCTTTACTTCTCTGGTTTTTATGCCTTCGGATCTGAGGCAAATATGCATCCACACTGTGCTGTCCATTGCAGGCATACCCTTCTGGAACAGCCCACCCCACAACATTCCTCTTTCCACACCGAGTTTTAGCTGCTTCTCTTTCAGCTTAGGAACACAGGAAATTGCAGGATACTGGAGAGCACCATGTTGGCTGCCTCTAACCTGCTCTGACCGGCAGCAGCTCTTCATTCTTTTAAGAAGGAAATGCTTCCCTGCCTTAGCTGAAGATGCTGGGGATTCAGCCAGATCCCTTTTGCATGCAGAGCATGTGCTCTACCGGCTTCTCCACAATACAGAATTTAATCTCTTGTTTCCTTCCTTAAATTTTTAATATCAATTGCTGCTTTGATTTAATACCCGGTTTCCTCTTTTTAACTACGAGTACTTTTTGTTCATAAATGGGAGGAAAAACTGCTGCATTACTGTTTATGTGGTTTCTCCTTTTATGATTCAAAGCAGGCGTTGCTGTTATTTCTGTTAAAAACAAGGCGGACCTGCCATGCATGCAGACACATTTCATCAGGTTGCACTTTCATCTAAAAGAGCCAGGTGCCCATTTCTCTCTGTAGGCAAGACAATAAGCTAGGCAGCCTCCCAGTTCAGAGTGTAGGCATTTTAAGCCCTGGGAGGGTGTATTTTGAGTAGAGGAGTTGCAGGACAAAAGAGGGAGCTTAGCTATTTCTGCTCTTTCCACATTCAGAATCTTCCAAGGTGCCCCCAACCACTCTCTGTACAGTTAGGGTTCCAGATATATGTTTACAGAGTTGCAAATCTACCTAGAACCTGAAGGAACGTCTCCACCCCCATCGTTCTGCCCGGACACTGAGGTCCAGCGCTGAGGGCCTTCTGGCGGTTCCCTCGCTGCGAGAAGCCATGTTACAGGGAACAAGGCAGAGGACCTTCCCTCTGGAACGCCCTCCCACCAAATGTCAAAGAGAAAAACAACTACCAGGCTTCTGGAAGACATCTGAAGGCAGCCCTGCTTAGGGAAGCTTTTAATGTTTAACAGATTATTGTATTTTAATATTTTGTTGGAAGCCACCCAGAGTGGCTGGTGAAACCCAGCCAGATGGGTGGGGTATAAATAAAAAAATATTATTATTATTATTATTATTATTATTATTATTATTATTATTATTATTGAAAAAGTAGCCAGAGAGCAATTCTGGGGAAATGGATGGCAAGGGAGATACATCCCTTTCCCCCCTGAAGCTTCTCTTCTCAAAACCGCAGCAACCCTTGGCTTTTTTTTTTTTTTTTTTTTTTTTTTTTTTTGCTTTCTTTTCTTACAATTTTTGCTTGGGGTTTTCATTATATGCATGCATATGGAAAGCAGACCATGGGTACAATATGGAGAAGTTCAGTAATGAAAGAAGAAGAGAAAGCAGAAGCTGCATGAGTTCCAGTGTGGCCAGTATGAAGGCAGTTGACTCCAGTTCATAAGGGTTTTAACTAAACCTTCAACAGAAAGGTTGTATGCCTACATTAGATCCCTCCCCCTTGGCTATCAGGAATTTCATATTGGGGGAATAGCATTGCATTGGGTGGGCAATGTTGGTCCTCACATAATACAGCACTCGCACTCCACCTGGGATGTTACCAAGAAGCTCAGTTCAGCTGGATCTCTGAATGTGGTCCGAAACATTGCACTTGTTTTGGCTTCACTCTGAGGAAGAGTCTGATGCTAGCACAAGTAATTACAGGGAGCTCAAGCCAAATATAAATTAAGCTTAATCCCAGTATCATTTATTCAGAGGAAACCCCAGTGGCTCCTGCCAAAGATCTTCCCCAGAGTCACTGCTGAACAGGGCAATTTCTCCTACAATATGCAATCTATGCAGTGGGATCCCTTAAGTATAAGCCTAATCAGTCACCAGAACCTAAGCCATGTTGAATGCAGGTATAGTCCCTTGTTTAGCACCAATCAAGTATAACATAGTAGTTGAAAAACATATTCATTCCAGTGAGCATTTCCCCCAAGTAATCTGATTGCATACATTTACATTTCCTGGGATAGTGAATACCTCTTTTAAAATAAACAATATATATATATATATATATATATATATATATATATATATATATATTTAAAAAACATGATTTTCCACAAGTTAAAAACACAACACAGAAATTTCTCCATTTCCACCCTGCTCCCTCCCAGAAGAGATGGTCAGTTTATTGAGTCCTGCCATAGTGTTATTTGTGAACGCAATGGGTGCCTGTGTTAGTTAGAATTTTTTTTAAAAGGGTACCACATTTGAATAAAGTCATCCACATCACATGTGCTGTTCAAAACATGCACCCTTTCTGTCATTTTGGTAGGCAGAAACAAACACTGAACACAGGATTCCATCACCAGATCATAACCCAAGATCAGCAGATCAGAGTAAGAATGTGTATACACCTACCATCTCAGCCATTCCCATGAGACAGTCGGTTTCAGTCTTCAAGTATAGAGGTTAACATTAGGAACAGCAATCACTCTAAATCCAAAAGGAAGAATTTTAGTAAGGAAGAATTAATTCTGTTTGCCATGCTTCAAGCAAGAGCTCCCCAGTTCTTGGGGGTCAGGGAATGTAACCTTTGCAATGTGTTTGGGTGCTTTCCTGCTTGCCCTTTTCCTTCCAAATGCAATTAATAAGAGGCAAGTCCACACGTGCCCTATATTGTAATTATGACATTTTGTGTTATGTGCTAGTTGCATTGATTTGAGAACTCTTGGTCTGGGGAGTTATTTAGAATTGATGGGAGTTGTTTAAGGGGGGGACAGAAATGAATGGGAAATCAGAAGCATTAGCTTTCTTGCATTCAAACAATGCTGAAAAAATATTGGTGTAAACTTGAACATTTCAGTATCGCAGTCTTCAAGCAAGATAGAGCATCATGGTCTATTTTACATTGTTACTCCTTTGCTGAATAAATGCGTGTGAGAGAGAGAGTGTTGACACAGGGCTTGGCATTCTGTTGGAGAATTACATCATCATAAATGCACATTAGCATATTTCCGTGCGGTATCTCAGCACTAAAAGGTATTTGTGTGTTATATCTTTACTTACCATCTTGATCACTAGTGCAGAGGTGAAGCTGGCAATGGAACCTGAATTGCAGAATTGTGTCTTGAACATGTGCCCCAAATTTATTTCCAGTGATTCAAGGAAGAAGAAGGCAAAGTATCCCTCCATGTTCATCATTAGTATAATAGATGCTGCACTGCATGCCATCTGTCACGCGTTTCATAAGAGCCAAGCGGTCTCCTTTAGCATTTCTGTCATGCTAGACTCTGTGGCTCCTTCTGCTAAGTATTACTAAGCAGTGCAGTAGTGCTATATTTTATGATAGCAGCAACATGCAGAATGGGGGGGGGGAGGTGCTTTAATATGTCTGGAAATGCTCAAACTGTCACGGAGCTGATGATGATTGTGTGATAAATACACTTGTATCTAGCAGTGAGAGACTGACATAAAACTGGGGAAAGTGGCAGTGCAGCAGACGAGTGTCAGCTAAATGAGAGATAGGTAGACATTTTCGATAAAAAGGGCCCTCTGTTCAGATATTAGACAGTTTGTTGAATTCTGTTGGCAACAGCGAGACACTAATCTAAGCACGAAGGCAATATTCCCGCGAGTAAAGGATGAAGACGATGGGTGACAGTTAAAAGCAACCACGCTATCCCTGCCGCGCTGTCAAGATGCAGGACTTGTTATGAAGTAAATGAGCAGGAACTTGGCTTGAGGTTCAAAGGCTTGTAAGTTTCAGAAGAGGCCTCAGCTGCCATCCAGCCCAACCCAGTTCTCTGCATTACAGCAGGATTCCCACCTACAGTTAAATTATTCATTATGAGCCTCTATCCCAAAATTCCCTGAAACTGTACGCTGTTCAGACACACGTATATCAGTATAATGCATTTGTCAGCAGGATGGTGCAGTTTTATCAACAACCTAGGGAGATCAAGGAGCCAGGATGACTAACTTTCCTTTTGGTTAAAATCAGCTGTCCGCTTTGGTTAGTAGTTTCTGGAAGAGAAAACAAGAGTCTTCAATATTGGAGGCTAAAACTTGAATGTCACTTCTATAACCCACCAGAAGAGTAGGCTGAACAGCTGTCATGTTTGGGAAGGTTTCTGGACATTCTAACAGTGAAAGGGAAGCATTAGTCTTAGCGTTAAGAGCCTGTGCTGCTACTGCAGGAAAAATGGGCAGGTGATTACAGCTGAGAGACTGAACAGAGTAAAATGATGCTTATTTTTTCTTTTGGAGTGTAAGTGTATACAGTCTTAAAATACTACAGCTCAGGACTGTCCAATTTATCATTTATTAGCCAATGAAATTGATGGGCCACAGGTGTAAGAACAGGAAGTGCTTGTGCAGAAAAATTATAAAATTAATTGTCACAATATGTGCTGGATGGCTTTTACGATAAATGACACAAATTGACGGAGGGCAGCTTAGTCAGTGATTGCTAGCAGTTGTACTTCTGATTACAAAATTCAGGGGCAAATGGAAGACTTTCTTCCCATCATGCCTTGCTTATGAGCTTTCCAGGTCACCCAGCTGGCCCCTGTTAGCAGGTTGAGCTAGATGGAATCTTGGTGTGTTCCACTTGGAGTTACTGCTATTCTTATGAAAGAACATTCTTATACAATATATAGGGCAAGATATAGGGTTACTCTGGGTTGCAATGGGGAGAGAGGCAAGGAGGTTAAGAGGCAGGGGGGCTTTTGGTCAGGAAGTTGGGAAAACCAAGCAAACATGGGGAAGGGGATGTCTGAATTGATCCTGTTGGCTGCAATTAATCAGCAGTAGATCTACGCAGAAACAAAATAGAACAGGTGTCCACCTAATTATGCACTTAGAGGTCAGCAAAGCATAAAGTAATAGCATTTCCTGAGACACTCCTTGAGATAACCTTAAAACCTCATTGCTGATATATGTTGAGATTTACTCAAATCAAGAGGGCTATGCATGGGAGCTGTTTCTTTGGCTTCCTTTGTTTTGAATTTTGGATATTGCTGAAAGACAAAGGAAATAGCAAAACATTTTAACAAAAGGGAGTCATCAACTGTTAAGAATCTCATGGGGACTCCTGAAGAATGGGATGTGGGGTTGTTTTTTTATCTGTCTAGAAAGCAAATGAGTTCCTTTTAACATGCAGAAGTAAGATTAAAAACGTCTGTGTTGGAAAGGAAATTATTTGCCACCTTTTTCATTCAAGCAAATCCACTCTTTTCGCCCCTACTGCGTCCTGAGCCTGCATTTGTGATGCTGTGTTCCAGGCTTCTGAGGCTGAATTTAAAACATCCCCTTACCTAGAGAGTTTGGTGTTGGTTATGATTTTCAGGGTGTCGCCTGAGCTAAGGAGAAACTTATGAGAAGATCTCTACCTCTGTTCTTATTGTTTGCATGTGGTACAGGAGTGGTCTGTTGGAAAAGGTTAGCTGATCTTAGAAATTGCAGTAGGTGAAGGCAGTTCATGGTGTAGGCCAGAAGTTGCAGTACATCGGAGAGCTCCAAGTGAGCCTCTTGCTCTGACAAAAGTTGAAAGCAAAACAAGACTTTTTAAAGGCTCTGTCTCCAGACTATCTCTCGCAGACTCTGCCTCCTTGTGGATAACTTAGGTTCTTAAAGGGACATCCCTCTGGCCTGAAGATTAGCACTTCTCTGGCTTTTCATAGCCTTTTTCCTGGTGTGTTCCTAGCACTACCGGACTACTAAGGTATTCTGCATGGTATCTGAGGGAAAGATACCTGTGAAGTACTTGAGTCTACAGCCCTTGGTGCTAGGGAGATTGTTCTGTGGACTCCCATCTGTCAGCCAGGGAAATACGCTTTTCTCACGGTGCATGAATGTCAAGTCACCTGGGAAAATAACAGTTCCCAGAGTTCCTGGTGCCAGGAAGACTACAGGTGTAGGAGGAGGAGATGAGAAGAGACAGAAAGTCTCCTGCTTCCTGGGATGTGACCTGTGGACTGGATAGATTTAAGTCTATTTTGTATCTATGATTCTAGCATGTTATTTTTGTCTGTCAGCAGCTTCATTATTGCTAGTTATTAATATTTTTGACCTAAAGTACAAATCCCTCCATGGTAGAGATTTGAAACAGCATTGTTGCATCAACTTAGCCTCCCCCACCTCCCCTGGAGAAAAAAATATTAGACCGTTTAATTATATGACATCCTCCTTGTTAGGATGGGCTTGGGATGGGGCTCATTAAAGAACAAAATTGCTTGATAACAGCAGACGTGGTGCCCGTGCTTATTACAGAGAGATGATTATCTTAGTTAATTTGAAAATGGCCTCGGTGCCAGCAGGTGAACACGAAGGGAAGGGAAGCCTGTAGCCCTCTCAAATCTCTACAAATTGTTCTCGGCTTTGATAGAATAATTATGAGTTAGGCTGTGCCAAAGTGGGGCTTCAAAACTGAGCTGTCTGTGGGATAGCGTGTAAATGAATAAGTCCCTCGTATACGGAACTGAAGAACCAGACATTTGTATTATGGATTTCAGTCTCCACTGAATTTCCCCCCAACCATACCTGCTCCGTGGTGATGGACAGTTCCACTTCTCTCTTCCTATCCTCTACTGTTGGAGGCAGTTGCCAGGGGTCAGAAGCTTGTGGGCTTCCCATGAGCATCTTGTTGACCACTTGTAAGTACAGGGTACTGGACTAAATGGGTCCTTGGCCCCATCCACAGGGATCTTCTTCTGCTCTTATTTTGATGTTCTTCCTTTTGCTGCAAAAGCACACAGCCTAGATGAGGGTCTGGGTCTCAAATTCAGGTTCACGCCACATCTCTGTGCTGTGTCACATTGCTGCCACTCCTTCCTCCTCCATTTACCTAGCCACAGAAGTCTTTTCTTGAGGAAAGTGGTAGCAGGCTATGGAAGGCTGCCTCAGGACAGGAAATGGGCCTCTCCCCAGGGGCAGTTGACTTCTGAAGCATCTTTTTTCCTGCCAGAGATCATGAGGCTTAGCTATCAGCACCACATTCCTGGCATAAAACACTTCAATGTAAATTGCTACCAATGTGAATGCCCCATGGTGCCTGGTGACTTGAATGAGATCTCACTGCTTGCTGGCCCCATGCCCAAGGAAAGACCTTCTAGGCTGTGGGAGGGACAGCTGAGACGGTGGTATGGTGGCAACAATTTGAAATGTTCTGGTACATGTCAAATCAGTCACTTGAAAGAGCCCTTCAAGGCTTTTTGAGTGATCAACATACACATACTAAAAATACTGGTGATGGATTAATCAGTTGATTGAAATGCAGTGATTGGATTCAAGAAACATAAGAGCATAAGAATAGCCAGCTGATCAGGCCCATCTAGTCCAGTATCCTGTTTACACACTGGCCATTGACAGTCCTCTCTTCCATGAATTTGTCTAACCTTTTAGAGCCATCTGTACTAGGGAAGAGATAGTTATATATCACAAAACTCACAGAGACCTTGTATAAGGAAAAGCGAAGGTGAAATCCCAGTGGGTGGACCTTACGCTCAAGCTCATCTACCCACATGCAGATGCTCCAGAATTTGCAGAGAGAGCACAAATCCATTCACATCAAGACCTAATATGGTGCTCCATCCGCTATCCACTTTGAGCATAGAATTCCCCTTGGAATAGAAGTGAATGGAGAATGCTGTCCCCTGAAGCCATTAGAGCTACAGAATGTTGGCTGAGAAATGTCCAGATAAAACCATTCCAAATTACAAGAAAGTCAATCAGCTTCAAAAAGTGCAGAACTTGAGTTCTGGGCTGCCACAATTGTGGCTGGCTTCTGTACCACTACCCTCACTGTTTTTTCCCCTTTTTTTAAAGAATTCAGAATATGAGCATCTCTGAGCCTGCAGGTTCATTTGTAAATTATGCATGTTTGTAAGGATTTATACATTCATTTAGTTTAATTTATATTCCGCCCCATCCTCATGGCTCAAGATAGGTAATGATGCTGTTAAAAACCACATAAAATACACTAAGTTGAAAATTAAACACAGACTTGCTTGCTTCACCTCCATCACCAAATGCTGAACCAGCAGAGAAAAGTCTCACATACATGTTCACTTGGATCAAAGCCTTAGTTTGCTCAGTTGGACTTATGTCTTGAAAAGAGGACGTTGGGTTGCAGTTCATGATTACTTCTGAAAGCTGCTCAGATATAGTTCAGGTGAATCATCCAAAGGGGAAGGAAGTACTGCAGATAACAAATCTGCTACCTGTGAACACCTAACCACTGTAGTTCATTCACTGGTAACCTCAGACTGGATTTCTGGAAGGTATTCAATGTGGGGCTCACCTTGAGTCTGGTCCAGAAGCTTCCTTCTAGTGCAGAATCCTGTGGCTAGACTGGTGATGAGACCAGATTACCATGAACACATGACAGCAGTGTTAAAAGAGTTGCTCTGGCTTCCTATCTGCTACTGGGTCAGGTTCATGGTTCTTCTGTTAGTATGCAAAGCCCTGGACACCTTAAGGATCCCCTTATCCTATATGCCCCAACTGTATCATAGAAATAAAACTAAGCATTGTACAAAACAGGGCATGAAAAATATGCTAAAAGCCTAGGTTAGGGCTAGAAAGCATGCCTCTGCCCCAAGGTTGGGACTTTCAACTCCTATCAGCCCCAGGCACCATAGCCAATGCTAATGAATGATGAGAGTTTTAGTACAATTTCTGGAGAGTCCCACATTGACTGACCTTGGTTTAGGTAATAATAATAATAATAATAATAATAATAATAATAATAAGCACTAAAACATTGTTTTCCTGAGGCAGGGGGTGGTGTCTATGAGATGGCCTGGGGTCTATTGGATCCACATCCTGCTCGGCTGCTGTTGCATGACTGCATCAGACCCAAACCAAGCCCAGTTGCTGAGCCAGTTCCAGGTTAGCGGACCTCCCTGCCTGCTCCCCTCACTTTCTCCGGCACTTGCTTTCCTTGGTGGGGCTGAATATGTGGCAGTGACCCCACCACTTCATAACCCTCTATTGAACTATCCTTGTACCTGGTCCAGAAGTTCCAGCTGGTGCAAAATGCTGCGGCCGGACTGTTGATGGGAATGTTTGCCAGTGCATAACTTCACTGCTTAATATGGCTACCCATAGACTACAGGGTCAGGTTCAAGGTTCTTGTATTCATTTACAGGGCTCTTCACAACATGGGACCAAGATACCTCAAGGACCACTTGATCCCATGCATCATGGCCCGATCATTGTGCTCTTCGGTGGAGTTGGCAGTCCTCCATAAAGCACAATATTACAAACAGTGTAGAACAACATATCAGGCTAGCCCTTTCCTTGCTAAACCTCAGGCACAAGGCTGAGACTTTCTTGTTCAAGCAGGCATTTAAAGGTAGCATTTGGTTTTATGATTATGATTATGTATTGCCCCATTTTCTGTGCTTTGTTCTTATATACACTACTGAGAAATGTGAATTGGCAAATAAATGTCATTAAATAATACAAATAAAATAATACAAATAAATAATACAAATAAAAAGGCTCTGTCCTTCCCAGCACCATGTTTATTTGAAAGGTGAGTGTTGGAGGGGACAAGATGGAAAGCAAGAGTCTGAATATCCCAAAAGGCCAACAGACCCATTTTTGTTTTGTCTGCAGCTGATTGCACTGACTTGGGAATACCCTTCTGTGGGGCAAAACCCCGTCATCAGACTAGTTCAGCCATGCCAGCTAATTGTCCTCCGAATGGCTTCCATTGGGAGGCTGGAGAGTGGTTAAAAAAAAAAAAATCTAGAGAAGGAAAAAAAGAAAGACAAACAAATGAGCTTCGCTTCTTGCACACAACAAAACTCCGGCACGTCGACCCCAGAAATAAAGCCAAACCTTCTCTTGTCACTGACTGCTTATTATTCAGGTATCATTCGAATGCAGTTTTCTCCCTGTTCAATATCACTTTATAAACCACGTTGCATGTGCACTGACCCTCGATAACTAAATAAATCCCGGTTGTAGCTAGACAAATAAGCAACAGTGCAAATATACGAGGAGGAGAGAGACCAGGAATTAAAATCAATCAATCGTTAAATCCATGCTCCTCAGAGGAAATGAGGAGGATGAAGGGAGAGTGGATACACAGCACATTTGTTGGGCAGAGGGCTTTAGTCTTTATCTTCTGAGTTGGTGTCCCGTCCCCCCTGCAAGTTTGCAGATGAGGAGCTGTACTTTGGAGGGGAGAAAGGAGAAGCAGAATTGTCCATCTCTGACCCATTTTCTTCGCAGATTACCGTGGTATACCTTAGTACATTTCTTTTTTCCTGTTCTAGGGGTTCAGAACCAACCTCACTATGGAGGCTGCTGCAGTTAGGTGGCAAACCACATGTCTTGCATTTATAACCTCCCAGTTTCAGGCTCCAACAACTCCAGTTGTTTTCAGTTGTGACTCCACCAACTGGGGATATTTTTTTCCTAAATATGCTGTCAAAGCTTCCTGTGGCTGTTATGTGAGTGGTTTGGAGAGCAGCATAATCAGGGCCAGCCCACCTATGAGGCAAGATGAAGAGACCTCCTTTGGTGGCAGGATCCGCAGGGACAACAAATTCAGCCTCCAAAGAACACATCACATGTAGATCTTCACTCTTCCCCCTTGTTGCTGTTGTAGATCCCCAACTCACTTCTTCCCTGTTTTTTTTTTTTTTTTTTTTTTTTGGGGGGGGGGAGCATTTTTTTATTTGTCTCAGGCACCAAAATGACTTGGGCCAGCCCTGGACACAATATTGCTTGACTTGCGGTGATAAATGTATGTGTGCATAAGAAGAGTCCTGTTGCTCATTCAATGGATTGAAGACCTGTTTACGCTTGCCACCTGTGAGCCAATTGCTTATTGATGTAGACTGCATGAACAAGTATAATGAAATTCTGATATTAAGGGCTGTTCAATATTGGAGCGGTCTCCTTTGGGAGGTTGTGGACTCTCCTTCATTGGAAGTTTTTAAGCAGAGGTTGGACAGCCATCTGTCATGGATGCTTTAGTTGAGATTCCTGCATTGCAGGGGGTTGGAATAGATGACCCTTGGGATCCCTTCCAACTCCACACTTCTATGATTCTGTGAAATTTGGAATTTGTTTAAACAAATACAGTAGGTTAAAAATTCTAATTGTTAGCTTAGCAATTGTTTCTATTGATATACTTTACTTTTTTTTTTTTACTTGGTTTCCTCTTCACCTTTTAAAAAAAGCACTTTTATGTGTTGTATTTAAATTGAAAATGAACAAATAAACAAATAAAAGAAGAGTCCTGTTGGATCAGGCCAAAGGCCCATCTAGTCCAGCATCCTGATCTCATTGTGGCCAAACAGATCCCCCAATGATGAGAACAAGAAGTATAGGGAGAGAACAAGAAGTATAACAATACAATAACATAGTATTATATACAAACAGCAGAATGTGTCATTTGATGTAATAAACCAGAAATGGAAGCTGAGGAAAGTCAACAGGGAGGGGGGGAAATTGGAAAATGAATGTTTCATAATGATATTGGATATTTGTTATGAGAAAAGAAAATCAATAAAAAATATGTTTTTAAAAAAACAAACAGATCCCCCTTCTCCCCTCCCGAGGAGGACAGTATAGATTTACAGCGGTGGTTTGCAGAGGGTCACAGCTCAGAGATAAAAGAGGCTCAAAGCTGGGAAATAATGGGGAAAGCAGAGCAGGAACAGCTGGCTGACACGTTATCACTAGAGAGCATTCCAGAACCCGGCGAGCAATGAAAGTAGGAGAACAGAGAACCCAGAGACAATTGTCCCTAAGCAGACACCATAAGGGAGGTGGGGCTGTTGATGACTGAGAAGGTAAGGGGGGAGGAGATTACTCGGAGCAACGCCATTATCCTAGAGACAGCATGCAGTGTCTCTCTCTATGGATATTGAATAAAATACCTTGGCAAGAGCTTCTTGTCTTTCCAATTACTAGCTGTGAGGGAGGGGGATCAGATTCCTTGAAGCCTGACAGTACTAGAGGTACAACCACATCATAATGGCTAGTAGCCATTGACAGCCATTGACAGTGCGCATACACACACCCAAGCAACATGTATGCACACAAGTGTGCACACACCCAAAAAAACCTATAAAAAGTTATGTTAGTTAGAAAGCAGGTTCTTAGTTAAATTTCCTTTGCTATTTAATGCCGAGGCTTTCCGAATACATCATTAGTTGTCACCGGAATAAATGCTTAGGTTTGTTTAACCATTCACATTTTAAGGTTCAAATTACAGCCCTTTCTTGTTTTCCTCAGCAGAAGGAAAATATCACCACTTAGTCTTAATCATTCAGTGTTATATTAACGCAAGAACCATTGTGTCTAAAAATAAAGATATTAACATTTTGTTTAAATATATGTTGCTCTTAGATATCACACTGCATTTAACAATCTGCTTAGCGGAAAAGTCAAGATAAATTAGAAATGCAACTTGCAGAAATATATAGGTGGGAGAAGATTGTAGGTGGCTTTTAACAGAGAGGGAACCAAGGAAGGCATACACTGTGGATATCAATTACTTTGGTTTTTGAAAGCGAAAGTTGCATATTTGTAGGTGCTGATGAAGTGTCTGTAGCAACAAGATTCTAAACATTGTTGCAGTGAGGGACATTCCTGTTCAAAGTTCCATCCAGATAGCCACGGCCTTCTCCAGGATAAATCCATTGCATTCTTCCTTTCCTGGTTTTCCATCTTTATCCCACCAACAGACTGTCAGCATTTAATGACCACTGAACATGCTCAGTTAACATTGGGCTGGCTTTTTATTTTGCCAATGGGCGGGGAGAGTTCCTCCTTAGTTTTCCCGCCTGGATGACCATGGCTTCTTTGCAATGTATTGTCCCTCCTGGCTTGCCATACTAGAAAGTCCTCTGAGGCAATGTGCCTTCAATTTCAGTTCAGTGTTGCAAGCAGCAATCTGATGTGTGGCCTTTTCTCTCTAGGCCTCTTGTTGGTAAAAGTCCTTGTTGACTGTGTGTCCTCTGTGTGCCCTCTTCTTTATTTTTTGACCGGCAACAAAGGTGGGAAACGTCTGAGTCACACAAACTGTTTCCTTTTGGATGACACACACACACACACACACACACACAGGGAGAGAGAGAGAGAGAGAGAGAGAGAGAGAGAGAGAGAGAGAGACGACAGTGCTATCAGAGGTCATAACCACCTACTTGGCTCCAGAACCTATTAGGTCAGATGCCTTCAAATATCAGAGGCTATGAAAAGCTCCCTTTTCAAGTAAACACACTCTGTACAGTGCATTTGTTCAGACAATTTGAGAGCAGAGTACATCCTCCTTATTCTAGCCGCAAAGTTTCAGATACATTAATAAAGCACATCAAAAGGTTAAAGTCCATGCAAATATAGTTCATTAAATCATTACTAAGTCCCAATGCCTACTTTTCATAGACATAAGGCCTCTTCCCCTTTCCAGTCTGTTATTTTTCTCTTTCTCCTTTAGATCCAGAACCTTAGTGTTACCATTGTCCAAGGATTCAAGTGTTCTAATATGCTCAAATTTTGCCAGATGTGTTTTACATCAGGCTCCAAGGTAACACCACCAGACTGAGAAATCTCTAAGACACAATTTCCCTGAAATTTAAGCACTACTTACAAAGGGGTACTAAAATGGAGACTTTGGTTCTCTGTTAAATGACTAAGTATGGTATGACCAGGACTCAATAATCCAGAATCTGCCATTGTCGCCCTTAAAACTGTGTTTGAGCAATTGCCTTGAGCATTGTGAAATTCACCAAAAAGTCCCCCAAGAGATGCATTTCTTGTGGGAAATGGCTTCCCGAGAGCTTACACTCCACAAAGACTCTTGTGCATTTGGGTTGCCGTTTTGGTTGCAATAAGAAAACCACCCACTTCCCCCATCACAGATAAAATGATGGCCTCCTTACCATGAAGAAAATTACACATTCCCTTTTGCAGATGAGAAAGTTTGGGTTTGCTGTGTCACTTTTCTTTGCAAGGAAGCAAATACAAGATAGAGAGTAATGGAAAACAGGGAAAGGATATTTTTGAAATCCTCATTAAAATCGCAGCTGTTGTGTTAGGAATGCAAGAGCAAATAGTTATGTGTAAGCTTCAGTCCAAGGTGTTCCATCCCTGCTGGAATTAAAATTGAGGATTAGACTGAAGAGTTGGGCCTTCGTTCCCCAGCGGTTTGGCAAGAAAATGCAAGCCAGAGCCCGCTCTTGCACTCACAAACAGCAAACCTTTAGCTAGCCAAAACGGAATGGAAATCTTCCATCTGCTCTTGCCTGCTATAGAGGGCAGCAAGTGCCATTTTTTCAGATTTAAATAGAATGCAGCCGCAGTGTAGTTCTCATTTAATGCAATGAAGAAATGACCTGGTATTCTTCCACAAATAGGAACTTAGTGAACTGCCTTATACGGAGTCAGACAACTGATCCATTTAGCTTAGTATTGTCTCCACCGGGGCAGAGAACATTTGGCCCTAGCAAGCATGGTCAATGGCCAGGGATGATGGGAGCTGCAATTCAACAACATCTGGAGGACCACAGGTGCTACATACTTGGTCTACATTGATTGGCAGCAACTCTCTAGGGTTTCAGGCAGGGGACATTTCCAGCTGTTCCTGGGATAATAGGTATTGAACCATAGACCTTCTGCACTCAAGACAGATGCTAAACCACTGAGCTTTGGCGCTTCAGAGATATTCTTCTCTGAAGGAGGAATGCTAGGTTGGGATTAGCTCTTGTAGTAAAATTATCAAGAGCATTCAGACATCAACAGCTAAATTCATGTTTTAGCAGATCATCTTTTTCTTTAATCTAGAGCCCCATTTGGAAACTTATGCATTTTTTAATAATAATAAAAAACCAATTAGTGTTTTCTTTCCTGTTTTGTGCTGCACAAGAGTGGGTTGCTGAAAATATTTCTTTTAAGTTATGCTTATTAGAAAATCATTACGAAAATTGCGTTTAGTCGGCCTGAAATATTTTTAATTTTTTGTTTGCTTGTTTAAGCACTGCAAGAGAAGCCATCTAATCAGAGGGCTTTGAAATGGAGAGAAAGGCAGCACAATTATGCGCAAACGGTCTTATGTATTTACGAGCTAATAATGCTTCTTTGGAAAAGGTAATCTGCTTTCATGAGTTAAACTGCAAATCTCTGAGGACTGGGATAATATGTGAGGCCTAATCAGGGATATTATCCCCGTAGCAGTCCTTAATCAGATAGGCCATATGGTTTGGTTTACTGCTCAGCTGAAAATTTGTACAGTTCCGTTAGCTCTCTAATAAAGATTAAACTGTAGCCAAAACCCAGAAAAATGCAGACTTTAATTTAGACATCCCATAATTTAGAGATATGTATTCAGTGCATTCAGTGATTAATGTTGCAATAGCCAAAGTCTACAACAAATTGTTCTATTCCCACCCACCCACCCTGTGTTGTAGATTTGTCTGTCTCCCCTCCCCTGCCTGCACCTTTAAAAAATAAAAAAGCAACATTTTTTTCATGGTGGTGGTGTTGCTGATGTATTAGAGGAATAAATAAATAAAAACTCTTATTTCAAGCTTACATGGTGAGTCTTAACTCTAAGAAGAATCTTTAAGAGGGAAGCTGAATCTGTTGGCTGTGTGCTCCAGAATCTTCCTATACCACTATCAGATCTCAGCTGGATAGCTGGGATTCCCCCCCCCCCCCCCGGTTTCTGTATTCAATGATGCAGAACTTGTGAAGTTACAGCAATAATTCTGTTTGCATCATGCCATTTGGAAAAATAAACAAGCAAAGGTTGGTCTGAGCAACACTCACTTTGCCGTTCCTTATCTACAAGAGGGAAAACAAATAATCCTTCATTGGACCCTGGGGTATACCTTTCATCCTGTGGTTTGGAAAGTCAAATAGCAAACCCAAAGTAGCTCTTAGGCCTGGATCAGAAATGTGGAGCCATGTGTGTGCCGGTTGGTGGGGCTTGCATCGTGATGAAGACCGCATGGGCTATGTGGACCTTCACAAAGGCAGCCATTCTCATTTCTGCAATCTTGTTTGTTTAGTTGTTTAGTCGTGTCCAACTCTTCGTGACCCCATGGACCAGAGCACGCCAGGCACTCCTGTCTTCCACTGCCTCCCGCAGTTTAGTCAAACTCATGCTGATAGCTTCGAGAACACTGTCCAACCATCTCGTCCTCTGTCGTCCCCTTCTCCTTGTGCCCTCCATCTTCCCCAACATCAGGGTCTTTTCCAGAGAGTCTTCTCTTCTCATGAGGTGGCCAGAGTATTGGAGCCTCAGCTTCAGGATCTGTCCTTCCAGTGAGCACTCCGGGCTGATTTCCTTCAGAATGGATAGGTTTGATCTTCTTGCAGTCCATGGGACTCTCAAGAGTCTCCTCCAGCACCTTAATTCAAAAGCATCAATTCTTCGGTGATCAGCCTTCTTTATGGCAGCACCCAAAATGGCTCTGCAGCTGGGCTCCTCGTTTTAAGTGCATTTATGGACCTCATGTAAGTTGCATCTATTCAAGTCAACGGTGTGTGTGTTCAATTCCCAGTTATGGTGGTGGTGCTTCTTCATCCCACCGGCAATCACGTAGGGCAGGGCTCACCAATGTTCTACTTTTGAGATGTGGTGGACTCCCATCATGTCTGACCATACTTGATGGGGCTTACTGGAACTGTAGTCTAATGTTGTCTTCCCCTCATGCAAAAGGGTCAATCAAGCCTGCCCAGTGACTCCGTAGCACTGGATCCAGTAACTCTGAACATCTTCCTGCAGTGTAGGGTGTATATCATGTACACCAGGGATATAGAAACCTCAGACCTGGGGGCTAAATGCACCCCTCCAGATCTCTCTGTCTGGCCCTTAGGATTCCCCATAGGTCAGACACACCACTAGCCCTGTTCATCGCTAAAACAAGTGATTTTACCTGACCATAGTATGCCCTTGAACCAGGGTCAACCCAGTATGCTTTGCCACCTGAGGCAAAATGGAAAATGATGGCCGCTGCTACTGCCTGAGGCAATTGGAGATTGCCCAGGGAAGCCCTGGCATGCTGAAGGCAGTGGCAGACCATCCAACTGTCCCTATTTTCCAGGGACAGTCCTGGATTTACAGAAGTCATTCCAGTTTTTGATTTGATCCCGATTGTCCCACTTTCCCTTATGATATCCCTATTTTCATTGGAGAAATGTTGGCAGGTATGGAGTTATGTGACTTCTAAGTCAAGTTGACAAGTAACTATACAACCATATATATATATATATATATATATATAATTGTCCAGTGGCACCTTAGAGACCAAGTAAGTTTGTTCTGGGTATAAGTTTTTGTGTGCATTCTAAAGAAGTGTGCATGCACACGAAAGCTTATACCCAGAACAAACTTACTTGGTCTCGAAGGTGCCACTGGACAATTTTTTTATTTATTTTGACTGTGTCAAACCAACACGGCTACCTACCTGAATATACAACCTTTAGAAGGCAGCCCATATAGGAAAGTTTTTAATGTCTAATGTTTTGTTATGTTTTTATATATGTTGGAAGCCACCCATATTGGCTGTGGCAGCCCAGTCAGATGGGCTGGGTATAAATTATTATTATTATTATTATTATTATTATTATTATTATTAAAAATTAGGTGTCTCTATTTTCATCAAAGAAATGGGCAACAAGTGCAGGAGGCAGTGAGCAGGTCATTTCTCAGGGCCTAGATGTCCCCAGCTTGCCGCCTGAGGCGATTGCCTCACTCTGCCTCATAGGTGAGCCAACCCTGCCTTGAACTATGATAGTATCTCTTGCTTGCCTGGAGGTATGTGAGTATGTAAATGTCTAGTAGTAGGACAGTCGGAAAAAATGCCGATATGTGCTTTATATTTAGGCATTCAATTACCTCCCTCTGTGCCTAGTGTGCATTCCTGTCTACTCACTGGGAAGCATGCAGACATATCTCAGGCCATGGACCCTCCAATCCAGTCCAAGAGAACCCACAGGTTGCCCCAGCCCCCAGCCCCAGCACTCTGTCTAGTGTATCGCAGTGGCTGTAAATGGAAATAAACAGATTGATTAAATAACGCCAATCATGCAATGATTCAAATCATCTCCCATCCATTGAAAAGAACAACAACACAGAAGCTGTGTTATTAAAATCTTGCCTCTGTTTGGCACGGAGTTAATCTTTGCTTTGTCCTGTCACAGTGTGCGCTGCAGATAATTGGTCATGACTTCATAGGAAAGTGGAAGGCACATCAACATATCTGGGAAGATTTTGTGCCTATTCGCAAGCACTGTGTTCTTTGCGTGGGAGGTGGGTTTGCAGATTTGCCCCCTTCAACGTCGGGGACAGTTAAACATCTCTTGTTCTTTGCTTATTTCTCATTGCACTGTTTGTTCAGTGCTTTCTTTCCAATATGGAAAATAAATAAACAGGTAGAACTGGTGGTGGAGTGGAGGTAAAAAACAAAACAAAACCAGCACCCCCCTTTACTCCACTCTCAGATTGAACATTGAAAAAGAACCCTCAATTTGGGGGAAGACAGGTAAAAGGAGATGGATGTGCACATTTATCTCTGACCTTCGCAGAAGGAATTCTGTCAGATAGGCGTAATAAATTTTTCTTCTGCGAATGGAAGGAGCATAAATGTGCACCATCAGGAAGTAAAAAGTGTTTATCCGTGTGCCTTAGAAAATAAATCAATCACCTTAATTTCTCCCTGTCGCTTCCAACACTATTTCCCCATCTGTCCCTGTTGGCAGGGGCAGGTTCTGTGTATAATGTTGGGGTGGCATTTGGCAGGCAAGAGAGGGGTGTTCCTTAGTCCACTCAAAACCCTTAATATGTTTGTAGGAGGAAAGATGCCAGTGGAACTTTCTGGCCTTTGGCTCAGATAAAAGCTTTGGGATCTCATAATGCACACCTCAAATAAGATGCAAAGATCATAAGGCTTGCAGGCTGGTGGGTAGTTAACACTCACCTTTCCACTGAGGATTCTGGGGGCAAGAGAGTCCTTTGCATTGGGATGGATTCTGCCACAACAGGTTTTTTTGCTCATACAGTTATTCTACCTACAGCACAATATGATCCTATTAAGTTCAACGAGACATTTTGCCAGATAAATGTGTACTTGTGCATGTAACCTGAATTTGATGGAGTGATCTTCTTCTTTGGTGATCACTCATAGCTGAGTAAGATTGTCTTTCATGAACACAGTCTTAACAGTGAGTCTGTAAGTGACTTTGGAGGCTAATTCTGGATCCACATGTGCTTCCACAGTTGGGACATAGGTTTCCAGGTGTGAGTTGATCACAGTGAGAGAGTTTGCCAAATGTGCCTTCCCCTTAGCTTGTTTCTCCTTTTCACCCTGAGTTCATGCTTATTCTAAGTCCTCAACACCTTTGGTAAAGGCTGTTCTCTAAACACTTGCAGGCCAGTGTTTCCCAGTTATCAGCGCTTATACCACTATACTATATTTGTTTAGATTTGCCT
This sequence comes from Podarcis tiliguerta, assembly GCF_965153285.1. Classification (NCBI taxonomy): domain Eukaryota; kingdom Metazoa; phylum Chordata; class Lepidosauria; order Squamata; family Lacertidae; genus Podarcis; species Podarcis tiliguerta. The sequence goes on from NC_139542.1 coordinate 7,341,115, forward strand.
TTAGAACACCTTTAAACCTCTTTTGTTGTCTCCTGGTATTTCAATGGAGTGATAAGTGATCCCTGACTCTCAAATGGTGCCTAGTGGCATCTATTTCAGACTGTTTCAGAAATAAAACAGGGCCATGTTCCATTTTGGGGGGAAATGGTTTGACTTATTTATGAGTCATTCCGAAATGAGCTATGGTTAACTCGTCCATCTGTTGCTTTCATATAAATTGGAATCTCCAATTATAGGTGCTACAGATCACCATGTGGAGAAGTGGAGCAGGATACAGTGGTACCTCGGGTTAAGTACTTAATTCGTTCTGGAGGTCCATTCTTAACCTGAACCTGTTCTTAACCTGAAGCACCACTTTAGCTAATGGGCCCTCCCACTGCCGCCACGCCATTGGAGCACAATTTCTGTTCTCATCCTGAAGCAAAGTTCTTAACCCGAGGTACTATTTCTGGGTTAGCAGAGTCTGTAACCTGAAACATATGTAACCTGAAGCGTATGTAACCCGAGCTACCACTGTATTGAATTTCTAAAATGAGATAAGCAAATCCCAAACCTGCTCGAAATCTGTACCTAAGTGGCTATGGACTAGTTGTGTATTCAACTGCACTCATCTAGAATGAGGACAGCAGACACAGTGAATGGGTTGCACTATGGGACATGCTTTCCTATAATAGTAATGTTTAAGGGTGCATGCCCACCCTGAAGCAGTCCAAATGGAACACCAAGATTAGCAAAAGGAAGGGAGGGAGGGAGGGAGGGAGGGAGGAAGGAAGGAAGGAAGGAAGGAATAGCAAAGAGGGCAGTTTCTCTCCAAACTCTTAAAAAGCACTATGCATGCATCACTTGCATAAATAACCCAGGTCTCTTGTCACATGAATCCACTTGTCACATGAATCCACAGCAGACTGCACAAAGCCACTATCTGCATTTGATCAGAGGAGGAAGCAGGAAGTACCAGAAAATATAAGGGAAATAGGGGAAGGGAAGAGATGGAGGGGATGGAGCACAGGCAGCTGAGAGGAGGAAGGAGGCGGGATGAAGACAGGATAAAACAGAGTAGGAGGCGAGGGGGCAGGGAAGGGGTGAATGAGAGCGATGAGGGCAGAACCAGATGCAGCTGGTAGGAGGAACTGAGAAGTCAGAGCGAGGGAGGTGGGGTCGACAGAGACAGGGATGACAATAGACAAGGGGGAAGAGGTGAACAAGCACATGAGTGTGGGAGGGCTGTAAAGGAGCAGAGCGATAGAAAGCAGGAAATGTCAGGAGAAGCATGCAAGCAAAGAGGAAGAGAAAGCAGCAAAATGAGGAAAACAGCAGAGAAGTGGCATGGAAGATGGACCGGTATGGGGAAGGGGAGCAAGAGAGTGAAAGGCTTGTGTGACACACTCAGTTCTTTTACAATTCCACAAGAGGCAGATTTAAGTGAGTGTGAATGGTTCACCCACACTGGACTGGTTGCAGAGCTGAGAGGGTGCCACAGGGGGCACCAAAATAAGGATTTAGAACGGAGTGTGGGAGGCAGGGTGTGTGTCAAATTTTGGCATCGCATAAGGGGCCGCTGAAATTTAAAAGCCCACAGTCCGCCTCTAATCACCACCCCACCCCTTTTGTTGTGGGCCCAACATTTTAAAAGTAGAATGAACCGGTCTCCCCAAACTCAATGCAGAATTACTTGCTGCCAAATTGAGAAGTAGGAGATGGTGTGTCCAGCTGTGCTCACCTGGAGAATCATCAAAGGCTAAACTTCTCCAAAATGAGGCAAGTCCCTGTTCTCACCAGACACCATTTACATGTTCAACAGTCTTGCTCGCTGGGCTGAGCAAGAAGGAGAATTTATTCTGGATTGTTCCCTCCCAGTTTTGCCTTGCCCTCCACTCAAGATGAAACCCAAAATAAGCCTGGTTTAGCCTGCACCCTGCCTCCCCAATTCACTTTGTGCTTTTGATGAATTTGGCTTGAAAGTTCACAGTGCAAGAAACCAACTTACCTGCATGGTGCTAAATGGCTTATTTTTCTTTTATACCTGTTTGTGGAATTAACCATCATTGGTTGTAATAGTAATAGTAATAGTAATAGTAATAGTAATAGTAATAGTAATGCCCTCCATGGACTTTGTTTTCCTAGCTCAGTCAGCTGTCCAGTTGCAGAGCTAATCTCTGTGACCTTCTAAGAAAAAGGCCTTTCTTCTTCTACTTCTGTTGAATCAGCCTTACAAAAAGCACACATTTAGCAGCTTGAGCCACTTAATGAATACTAATTTAGAAACCAATTTAGCCAGGTACTTTGGCATGCATATATATTTTATGGGCCACTTGCGTTGGCAAGAACCTACTTCTCCTTAAATGTATGGATGCTCCCCCAGTGACAAATGGACTTAGATCAGTTCCTGAAGGCCGAAGTAGATATGATGAAGATGCACACATGCTGTGTGGATGCGTGTAGAGTCTGGATCAACAGTGTGAGTGTGCGTTCAACTTCTAAAACAACGTACCCCATACAACAGTATCCTCCATCCAGGCAAACATGGGGTATTATTACAGTTCATAGAATCATAGAATTGTAGATTTGGAAGGGAACCTGAGGTTCATCTATTCCAACCCACTGTATTGCAGGAATCTCAGCTACATCATCCATGGCAGATGTAACCTTTGCTTAAGCATGGGGTTTTCCAGAGTTTTGGAGTACATTGACAGCCATATGCTAAGGACACACAGTTCTACCTCTCCTTTACATCTGCAGGCAAGGCAGTAGATGTGCAGGACTGATGTCTTGCCTCTGTAAAGGACTGGATGAGAGACAACAAAGTGAAGCTTGGGTTACACTGCCTCTGAAGGAGCGGCTACATAGCTTGGGAGTACTTCTGGATCGAGACATGGGTGGCGCTGTGGTCTGAGCCACTGAGCCTCTTGAGCTTGCTGATCGGAAGGTCAGAGGTTCGAATCCATGCGACGGGGTGAGCTCCTGCTGCTCTGTCCCAGCTCCTGCCAACCTAGCAGTTCGAAAGCACACCAGTGCAAGTAGATAAATAGGTACCGCTGTGGCGGGAAGGTAAATGGCGTTTCTGTGCACTCTGGCTTCAGTCACAGTATTCCGTTGCACCAGAAGTGGTTTATTCATGCTGGCCACATGACTCAGAAAGCTGTCTGTGGACAAACGCCGGCTCCCTCCTCCACAAATGTGAGATGAATGCCACACCCCATAGTCATCTTTGACTGGACTTAACTTTACCTTACCCTTACCCTGTCAGTGTTTGTAAAAAGCAAAAAAAAGAAGGAAAGGGTTCTGACCTCCCTTTATCTCCTTAGTCTCCTTGTCAGCACAAAAAGAGTCCACGAGAATATCCTTGCAGAGTTTTATTCTTGAAAGTCCTTGTGCAAAACACGACTGAATAACTATACACACCAGCACTAACCAACCAACCCAAACACCAGCCTCAACACAAACTAACATTTCTCACTCTATATATATTCAACCTACTGCAAGCCGCTGAGTCATGCTGACCCAGCTTTATTCGCATTAAAGAAACAGCGGCCATTTTAGCCGTGACATACCCTACCTTTACTTCTGGATCCTTTGCTTTCACTTGAGGCTCAGGTGGCCTCAGTGGCCCAGAGTGCCTTCCATCAGTTTCGGCTGGTGGCCCAGCTGCACCCCTGTCTGGACAAGGATAGCCTAACTTCTGCCACCTATGCTCTGGTAATCTGTAGGTTAGATTACTGCAATGTATTATGCATAGGGCTTCCTCTGAAGACGGTTTGGAAACTTCAGCTGGTGCAGAATTCAGCAAAATGGGGCAAAATGGTTTGAGCACAGCACAATGATCCTGGCCAGACTGCACTTGCTGCTGATTAGTTTCTATGCCCAACTCAAAGTGCTGGTTTTGAACTACAAAAGCTTAAATGGCTCAGGACCACCATACCTCAAGGACCACCTCTTTCCATATGAACCAGCCTAGACCCTGTGATCGTCATCTAAGGCTCTTCTTTGTGTGCCTCCTCCATGAGAGATCTGGAAAGTAGTAACACAAGAATGTGCCTTTTCTGAGGTGACTACCCCTAAGTGCAAGGGACGTGGGTGGCGCTGTGGGTTAAACCACAGAGCCTAGGACTTGCCAACCAGGAGGTTGGCGGTTCGAATCCCCATGACGGGGTGAGCTGTTACTCGGTCCCTGCTCCTGCCAACCTAGCAGTTTGAAAGCACGTCAAAGTGCAAGTAGATAAATAGGTACCGCTCTGGCGGGAATGTAAACGGCGTTTCCGTGTGCTGCTCTGGTTCACCAGAGAAGCAGCTTAGTCATGCTGGCCACATGACCCAGAAGCTGTACGCCGGCTCCCTCGGTCTATAAAATGAGATGAGCACCGCAACCCCAGAGTCGGTCACAACTGGACCTAATGGTCAGGAGTCCCTTTACCTTTACCTTACCCCTAAGGGCAGAACCTGACATTTGTCCCTATTGAAATCATTTCTCTTAGTTTGGAGCCAGTTCTCCAATCTGTTAAGGTAATCTTGAATCAAATTCTGTCTTTTGAGGCGTTAGCTAGCCCTCCCAGTTTGATGTCATCTACTTTTTTGATGATGATGAGCATCCCCTCAATTCCTTCATCTAAGTTTCGTCCATTTCTTTTATTGCAAGCTCTTTCAAAGCATTGTGACACTCACTTGATAGAATGAAGTATATTTGTGGGACTCCCATTAAGAAGCGGTAAACACCCTCCAAGCAGGATTCTCCATCATTACACCCCATGATGATGACATTGAAGAAGAAGAGTATCGATTTGATATCCTGCTTTATCACTACCCTAAGGAGTCTCAAAGCAGCTAACAATCTCCTTTCCCTTCCTCCCCCACAACAAACTCTCTGTGAGGTGAGTGAAGCTGAGAGACTTCAGAGAAGAGTGACTAGCCCAAGGTCACCCAGCAGCTGCATGTGGAGGAGCAGGCAATCGAACCCGATTCACCAGATTACGAGTCCACTGCTATAAACCATTACACCACACTGGCGTATCATGAGTGTGATAAACAGTTATCAGTGTGCCTTGCCTCACAGCCATTCTCCCCGCCGCCTGCATTTTAATATCTTAAAACAGCCTTACCCAACCTGGTGCCCTCCAGCTGCTTTGGACTATAGCTTCCAACAGGCTGGGGCCAACTGTAGCTGCAGTTGAAAACAACTAGAGAACACAAGGTTGGGGAAAGCTCTCTTGACTCAATCTGCAGCCTAGCTTGGTGAAAATTGATGAATTGTTGCTTCTAAAAAGCAGGACAGCACTTAAAGTCAGACCTAAGCATTACTGTACTCAGCATGTGATTCCCCCCCCCCATACAAAGAAAGAGTCCAAGATGACCCACTAGTGATGCATTGAAAAGGCTTCTCTTTTCTTAGCCTGCCACCAGCTTGATGGTTCTGTTGCCATTTCAAGGTACCCTATTATGGTGCCATTAAAGTGGCTTTCAGGTGATATTCAGTGGACTAGAGAACAGGTTAGATATATAGTGCTTTTGGAGCCCTAGGACAGTGCTTTCATCTTGATGATCATAAAAGGGGAAAGGAAGCTTGAAAGATGGCTTATTTTGTAATAGGAGAAGCACATGTCTCTCTCTCGCCCGCCCATCTGAACTTTAATGTTCCTTGCTAGTGTTTAAGGCCCCTAATCCCGCACTATGTCTTTTAAGTTGAAGGATCTGAATCCCTAGCCCTGCCTTTGCATCCTAATTACTGTTTGCTGTAGCTTTTGGGGGCTTTTTAATGAAGATTAGGGGTATCGTTTGATGTATGCAAAGCAGCAGCTGACGAGCAAACACAGCAAATCAGCTGGAGCCTGTCATCTTAACGGAGCATTTCTGACGTGGGCGCTGCAGGGCTGTTAGTGAAAAGGCCAATTCATTTGTCTCCCTTTGAAATAAAAACAAGATCCCTCACGTTTCAATCAAGAGCTGGGCCGGGATGTGTCTGGAAGGCTTTTCTTGGCGCCTAGAATGGCTGTTGCTTCCATAGGTCTTGACACGGCAATGCATGCAAGTTGCGTCCTTGATAACAGTGGAGTGAAATTGGGAGAGCTGGAGGGGGGGATGCTACTTGAACAGATGGATCCGGGCTTATATGGTGCTGTGCGTTGGAAATGGGAACAGATTAATGCCACGAGGGGAGACCAAAGGAATGGCAAAAGAGGAACAGAGGCATTTGAACTCATTCATGAATCATTTCCAACTGGTAGCTTTGCCTCTGGGCACAATAAATAATACCCAAGCAGAATATTTATTAAACACATTTTTGGGTTTTAATAGAGAATTAGAATTTGGAGTCGATAAGCTTTTCAGATACCCAAGCCAGATCTAGCTTCATTTTTCACATCTGCCACTCAACTTGCTTTGCTTATTTGTTTGATTAACATTAAAAAGTTTTCAGGCCAGGAGTTCCTCTTCTAAACTTCTTAAAGCTTAAGTGTAGTACATATTTTATTTTACTTTATTGAGGGGGGGAATGCTATCTGGAGGGAGAGAAGTTCTTGCTTCTGTAGATGTTGACAGAGTGTTTCTTGAAAACCACAGCCTTAATAACAGTGGATAACAAAATCATGAAGGATAAGGCTGCCAGTGGCTACTAGCTATGATGGCTGTGCTCTACCTCATCGGTCAGAGACAATACCTTCTGAAAACCAGTTTCTGGGAACCTGCTGTTGTGATTGGGTGCTGTTTGCAAGTTTTCCACAGGTCTGCCCCAGTGAGAACAGGATACTGGATTGAATGGACCATTGGCTTGATCCACATCATTTGCCATGATTCTGTGTGACACAGTTCTCTATCCAAAATTAGCATTAGAGATTAGCAACATGGGGTATTTATGGGATCTGAACCAGGGCCAGATAACATGTTTGCATTTATTATAAAAGCGTAGGAGAGGCAGAGGGAGTTCAAGCATGAATAATTCTTCTGATAAATAGACAATCTCCTGAGAAAATTTTTCAGAGAGCTATTCACAAGCTACAGGTCAAGAGGCAGTCTATAAAGCAGCTTCAGAGGTCTTAACGTTGGAAATAGCCAGAGTTTAGTTTGCCAAAGAGGAAGTGATTCGTGGATGTCTTTTCTTGACAGTACAAAAACACCAAGTAACCATTTCCAATGCACCAGAACTTCCCATTCTTTTTCAGTGCAAAGCTCCCTGTGCTTAGGACAGGGATGGGGGAGAAATTTGATTCAGTTCACATTTAAAGTTGAATCTACCTAATTCACCCTTTTGGGAACAATATGTTAGTAGAAACACAGCCATCCTTCAAAATGCACACTTCTCCAAATTTTGCAGAGCAGTTCTCCAGCCACGCAATGTTTACGGAAATGTTCATGCTAGTGTAGAGTGGATTTTTTTTAAAAAAGAAAATAGTATGCAAAGATGAATTATATCAGGAGAACATGCTTTGCAAAAATGTCTCTAGGGGGATGAATTTGCACTTACGGAGGAAATTTCATGAGAACTTTTTTTAAAAAGTCAAAAGTGATACATAAATGTGGAGAACTAAAGATAAGGTTGAGAAAATGAGAAACCTGAAATTGACAGATTCGGCCGTTCCTACCTACCTAAGGAACCTCAAGGCACAGGGGATCTTTCTGGTTATATTTACTGCATCATGTCCATTCAGCAGTTTGTCCTTTCAGCCAGGAACAAAGATAGATTTGGTAAGGTGAACTTTCTGCCCCCTTTTAGGACTTACTTTCACTTTGGGAGGTTTCTGACCAAGATTGATGAAGGCTCACAAGAAGCTAATACCCTTAACATGCAATTTCTTTGTTCCTAGGCATTTTTCCATACAAATAAAAAAAGAGAGAGGGGAGAATTCTCCATATTGCCAGCAAACCCATTTTTTATTTTTATTTTTGCTGGCTTTTATTGCAGGTTGCCAATTTGGCCTGTTCAATTTCCAATAACGAAGAAGGTGTAAAATTAGTCCGCATGGCAGCAACCCAGATTGATAGTCTGTGTCCACAGGTAAGCCATATTTGTGCATGAAAAATATGTCTGTGCGTGTATATACTTGGAAGCCTTCTGCAGTATTAAAGAGCATAAGGTGCTTGACATAGAAAAACACCCGGTACGAAGATTAGAGTCTTGTGCCTTCCATTATATTGTTGATTGCCTTGCCCAAATAGCGAAAAATGCATTTGTATACTGAGCCTCGCTTAATGAACGGAGCGATCAAAGCACACAGCTGGGCTTTTAATGTAGTCTTTAATCAAATTGTTCTTTTTATCCCTTGAGAAGGGTCTCTCTCTCTCTCTCTCTCTCTTTCTCTTTGTCATTGCTCACAAGAACCAATTTTGACTCATAGGTGATAAACGCAGCCCTGACATTGGCTGCCAGGCCCCAGAGCAAAGTGGCCCAGGACAACATGGACGTCTTCAAAGACCAGTGGGAGAAGCAAGTGCGGGTTCTCACCGAGGCCGTTGACGACATCACTTCTGTGGATGATTTCCTCTCCGTCTCAGGTAACACCATTCAAACAACATCCATTAAATGAACAGGTGGAATTGTTCCAGGATGAGTCTTCATAAGCCAAGCCAAGCTTTATCAAAGCATGAATCACTTCCCTTAGGGCATCTCTAAGTGATTTTTCAATACAATGAAACTATGAAAAACCTAAAAAGGAACAATTGCATATATAAGAACAATAAAACACACACACACACAAAGAGAGAGCGATTGAAACAGCAGCATGTGTATAAAATCAATTCAAATCCAATACAGATACCAACATGGATATAAATCTCAACTTATAGGCTTGTTTAAAAAGGATTATATTCAACAGGGCAATAGAGACGGCACCTTCTTGATATATAACAGGAGGCGGTTCCAAAGGGCAGGTGCTGCCATCTAAGTATGTGAATCAGCCCATCAAGAACAAGGCCATGTTTTATAATGGTGATGCAAAGCATGAACCATTAAAATGAAAATTGGCTTTCATAAGTATATAATATAAGAAGAGCCCTGCTGGAATCCAGCCAGATGCACATCTGGTCTCATAGTGGCTGGCAAGATGCCCTAACGGGAAGTGCACAAGCAGGATCTGAGTGCGAAATCACTCTCCCTTCCTGTGGTTTCTAGTGACTGGTATTCAGAAGCAAGCTGCCTCTGGAGGTAAAGCATAGCCACTGCAGCTAGTACACATGGATCCATTGATGGATCCCACACATGTCCAACCTAGTGCTTTTTATATGAATTATTATTATTATTATTATTATTATTATTATTATTATTATTATTATTATTATTATTAATTTCATATTGTTAATATTATAAGTTTCATCAGTTTTATACTCCACTTGATTGTCAAAAGCATCAAAGCGGTTTACAAAAAGATAAAACAAGAACCAGAAAAATGCACAACAATACTGTAAAATTTGCAAAAGCTAAAATACCAAAACAGATTAAGAGCACCTCAACTTTCTAAGCATCTGGGTAGGCTTGTCTGAACAGGAATGGTTTTTAGCAGGTGGCGAAAAGAGTACAGCGAAAGTGCCTGCTTGATCGCAATAAGCAAGGAGTTCCAAATTGTAGCCACCGCCACACTAAACAATCAAGTTCTTACAGGTGTGTTGTGGGTATTGTGCCAATTGCGCCGGTCGAAGTGGTCAAGTGGGCACATGTGGAGTAAGGCAGTTTTGTAGGTGAACTGGTCCCAAGTTGTTATGGACTTGATAAACTAATAGTAACACCTTGAACCTGGCCTGGTAGCAAATCAGCAACCCGTGCAGATCTCTGAGTACAGGAGTTAGTTCTCATCCTCCCTGACCACTGGTCCTGTTAGCCAGGGATGATGGGTGTTGTAGTCCCAAAACATCTGGAGGGCCGAGTTTGGGGGTGCCTGAGTTAGATGCTGACAAAGCCTCACTCTTGGCAGTAGTCATGCCGCAGTATTCTGCACTAACAGCAGCTTCCAGATCCAGAATGAGGGAAGCCCCACGAAGAGCGCATTACGGTAATCCAGCCTTGCACTGCAACACATAATATTACACGGGATAAGTACTTGTACCTATGGGACCGCCTCTCCTGGTATGCCCCGCGGAGGACCTTAAGGTCCATAAATAGCAACACTCAAGAGGTCCCGGGCCCTAAGGAAGTCAGATTAGCCTCAACAAGAGCCAGGGCCTTTTCAGCACTGGCTGCAGCCTGGTGGAACGCTCTGTCTCATGAGACCAGGGCCCTGTGGGATCTGATTTCTTTCTGCAGGGCCTGTAAGACAGAGTTCTTCCACCTGGCCTTTGGCTTGGAATCAGCCTGATCCCCTCCCCCTCTTTCCTTTTCCTTCTGTGATGGATCTTCTATTTGAGGACTTCCCTGGCTTTTTTCTGGCCCATGTAGGACCAGTCTGGATAGCTGGCCTTGGTGAAGATTTGACGTTTTCTCCCCCCAGTTTTTGATCTGGGCTTCCACTGAAATGAGGCTGCATTTTAAGTTGTGTTTTAATCCTGTTTTTAAGTTGTATTTTAATCAATTGTTTTTAAACCTGACGTTAGCCACCCTGAGCCCGGTCTTGGCCGGGGAGGGCAGGGTATAAAGAAAATTTATTATTATTATTTAAAATTTATTATTATTATTACTCTTATTGCCATCCCTAATCTTTATTCAGACCAAGAGAGAGGGAGCCTGTCAATGTTGCAATGAGCTCCAGCAGCCACATGTTCAAGCCTCGCCTTAAACATTTCTAATTTCCCCCCCATAACTCTTTTGGCTGTGCATTGCTATGGAAAGCACAAGAATCACATTGCAAACTAGCAGAACGGTTTGCAGAGGAAGTTGCCCGGCAACTAACGCTGTAAGACAAATGGTAAATTCTGTGCACAAATGACAACTGTGGACCAAGCAGGCATTTTGGAATTGCTTCAGCTGTTGGCACACGCCTCCCAAAATCAGCAAGGTCAGGGACAGAGACTCACCTTCTCAGGGACCATCTGTTCTCCTTGAACCTTGTTTTTTACTCCAGTGGTTACAAGCATATAGCTGCCATTTGGCAGTCTCAAGCACTCTTTGCTGATAGGAACTATGCCAGTTACTGCATTATCTAGCCAGTTCATCTCCTATGGAATTTTGGGTGCACTCTGCTAAAAAGAAAATGAGAAACTTCTAAGCTTCCCAGTGGTTTATAATGGAAGGGTACCATCTGCAACGTCCCCCAATAGTCAAGCATCTCAACTTCTGTGCCCTGTTTGGTTTCTTGCCTCTCTGTCCTTGTGGTTAATGATGATTTTAGAGTTGTTTGTACTGTACTTTTGTACTGTTTTATTGTTGTTAGCCGCCCTGAGCCTGGCTTCGGCTGGGGAGGGCGGGATATAAATAAAATTTATTATTATTATTATTATTATTATTATTATTATTATTATTATTACCTAAGTCAGAGGCTGGAGGGGCTGGAGGAGGTTCCATCAGCTGTTCAGCAAGGTTTGGTTTATAGAGGAAAGAGCTTTGTGGTTATGCAAAATGAACAATTGCCACTTCTTCCTCTGGGAGATGTACTGCAAGAAGATCAAAGGAAAGGAGGAAATGTCTTAGCAGGTTTTGTTCCTTGAAAATACATAAAAAGTATTCCATGTACTTTGCAACTGCATGCCTGCAATCTCCAGGATGTAGATGCATTTTGTCAATTGAGGTTTCAAATAGCTGTAAGACAGGGCTTGCAGCTTAGCTGTGCATCTACTTCATTTTGCATTCTTCCACTAGAATTACTAGGTTATTTTTTGTTTGTTTGTTTTTTTGCCTTTTTCACAATTAGGCCAGATGCAGAGAAAGGATGGTGGAGACCTTCCCACCCCCAGTTAGTTTTTTTCATGTCTTTTTTTAAAAAGTCTATGGGGGGGGGAAACTTGAGTGGAGTTAAAAAATGTGTGTGTGTGTGTACACACACATACACATACATACCTTTGTTTCAATGGGAAATAGCTTTGTGTCAGCATCTTTATTTTTTTTAAATTAAATTTATATACCGCCCTTTATCTGCAGATCTCAGGTCCTTAAAGATACAAGATTAAAAACACCAAATGCATAATAAAAACAAGAACAACAACAAAGCAATAACCCCCGCCTCCCCACACCCCCTCCCGCAAACACATTTAAAAGAATATAGGGTGTTAGTCTGAAGGTTTGTGATAGTCCATCCACAACTGGAATCTAGCCGTTGACAGCTATTTATTTATTTATTTCTATATACCACCCTATACCCAGAGGTCTCAGGGTGGTTCACAGAAAAGATCACAATATATAAAATCAAAATAAGAACAATAACCCAATAGCACCCCCCAAAACAGAGCCACATTTTAAAAGGGTATAGGATGTCAACCAAAGGCCTGGTTAAAAAGGAACGCTTTTGCCTGGCACCTAAAGGTGTATAATGAAGGCGCCAGGTGAACTTCCCTGGGGAGAGCATTCCACAGATGGGGAGCCACTGTAGAGAAGGCCCTGTTCTTGTATTGCCAGCCTCCGGACCTCTCAAGGAGGAGACACACGAAGGAGGGCCTCAGAAGATGATCTCAGGGTCTGGGTAGGTTCCTATGCAAAGAGGTGGTCCTTGAGGTATTGCGGTCCTGAACAGTTTAAAGCTTTATAGGTCAAAACCAGCACTATCTACTGTGGTTATGTGGAACTCATACGTTGTCCTAGGTAAATAAATCTTAAGAGTGGGATAAAATGTGTCACGTAAATAAGGCATGCTGTTGGCCAGCCTGCTTAGCTTCAACACTCAACCGAAATGACTCCTACATGCATGACACTACCTTGACTCTCATTGTTCAGCCTGTCAATGAAAAAGGTGTGGAATGAATGAATGAATGAATGAATGAATGAATGAAAACTACCTCTCCCTCCTCTCTGTTGAATCTTCCTTTCCTCTATTGTCTTGGTTATTGCTGACATTTATATTGTATGCTCTTTGGGGGCAGGGATCTGGCAACATTATTATTGTTGCTGTTGTTAATATTCTTATTTCTGTCCTACAAGTTTGCCATTCTTTGCCAACAATGGAGAGGGAAAAACACCCTGAATTTTTATGAAAGCTCAAATATCCAGTTGAGTATTCGAACTGAACAAGCTTATGCAAAATAAGTAAATTGAAATGCATAATTTCCCCTGAGAACAGGATTTGGTTTTCTTTAAGGAGGATTTGCAGAGTTTTTTTTTTTCCTCCCGTTCATCTCTCCTGGTATGAACAGTGCTGATTATAATAATGAAGTCTAGGCCAGTGCTTAGGGAGGGAGTCATGGTGACCAGCACTGCTAGTTTGACTCCTAGCAAATTTCCTTTACACTAGCTATGAACCAGTGGATTGAGGCATCTGCCTTGTGGAGAGATCCACATTTGTCTCATATGACAGAAATCTGTCATATGCCATTCTTTTATTTAATTTTGGCTCTGCTAGCCCAGCTCCAAGCTTCTTAGCGAAATATTGAGCTTTAGGCTACCTGGACTTTAACCTTGTTCACCAAAGGATTCTCTGGGTGGCACTGGACCTGTCTCAGTCATCTTATTCCATCCCCACCTACCCTAGATGTTTCCGTAAATTAGGATTTTGTTTGTGATCCATCTTACAGCCTTGCTGCACAGACAGATCATACCGTTCTTTGAAAGGAGCCACGCAGCAAACATTCTGTCTTGTGTGTCTGTGTGCATGCAGAAAACCACATTCTGGAGGACGTCAACAAATGTGTGATAGCACTGCAAGAGGGAGATGTTGACACGCTGGACAGGACCGCGGGGGCAATCCGAGGCCGTGCAGCCAGGGTCATCCATATCATTAACGCCGAGATGGAAAACTACGAAGCTGGGGTTTACACAGAGAAGGTGCTAGAAGCGACAAAGCTGCTTTCCGAAACAGGTGAGTGCGGACATCAAATGGCTCTTTTCTTTTTGTTTCCATTTAAGGTCAATCAACAATCGGTTCAGTGACCTGTGGCAAAGCTTGCATAGTGCTGCTTCCGACCCAGTCACCGCCACTACATGTTGAAGCCCATTTGATAGGTCTGAACCATGGGCAATCGGGCCTGGTGCCAGTGTTCAACCAAGCTGGGCACTCACTATGACTCCAGGGGCTCAGAAAGGCCCATTACCAGCCAAACCTGGCTGTGCAAAGTTTCCTCACCAGGCCCCAGATGGCTGTTTGGGCAGTGGGTAGGTGCTGCTGCTGCTGCTGCTGCTTTTGAAGGGGAGCCAAGCTCAGCACCCATCGCCTTAATTTACCCAGAATGCAATGCCTTAGGGGCCTTTAGATTTATGAAGTTTATAAAATTGTAGAGCTTTTAGGTCAGGACAATACATTTTGGGTAAATTAAGCTGGCGAGCAGTCACCGTTGATGAAAGTCCATCTTAGCTCGTATTAAAAAGCTTTACCCCCTGCCTACTCACCTTGAAGATGTTTCTCTAGGGACCCTGTATGGTGGACAGTGAGTGGTATTGCTGTCATTGCTGTGGCGGCAGGAGCAGAAAAAAAGAATTGTGTGGGGTAGGTTTGTGTATTGTGGGGCTGGGCACCATCAGCATCAATAAGCCCCCGGAAGTCTGGTACTAATCCTGTGTGCTATGTTCTCCATGGGTTTGGTATCTTGTTATGGAAACGGTTTGGAGAAGGTTAATGCCACCCTTACTGATGAAGCCGTACCTTTCTTCCTTGAATGCAGCCTTAAAGCACTCTCTTTATCTACAATTCATGTTTCTTTCAGAGCAGCACGTGTGAAATCATGAAATCAATATTTAGTGGATTCTTGGTTGAGTTGTGAGTTGCTGCTCTCAGGAAACAACAGTTTCATGCACCTCATACATTTAGAGCCTATGTCTCCACTGGTGGAGGAAGGGATGGGGTGCCATCACGGCTGCCCCCCCCCCCCGTGCTGGGCGCACACCCCCGCAGGCAGCGCACCACGCCCCCAGGAGAAGCGCCACGCCACTGCGGGCAGCACGGCACAACACCAGGACGTGTTCCACGCCCCTGCAGGGCAGCACACCATGCCCCCAGGACACGTGCCAGCCACGCCCACACCTGATTTCCGCCACTGTATGCCACCCCCCCAATACCCATGGAACTGTAGTTTATCTCCCACAGAGCAACAGTACCAAGTACCCTTAACAAACTCTGGCTCCCCTGGTTTTCTGAGGGAAGCTGTGTGTTTTATATAGTTGAAAACCACGGCTGTAAGATATCCTGATTGCACCTCTTTAATTAGCTGGTGCAACTATGGGGAGCAGAGAACTATCCAACATAGTGCCTTCCCGGGGTTCTGGAAAACAACTCACAGCACCCCTGACCAGTTCCAGAGTTACTTATAAGCTAAACAAGCTAGAGTTTAGGGCCCCACTCTCTTGGGGGCCCCCCAAAAAAATAAAGGAAAAAATCCTGGGTGTACATTTCCAAAATATAAGATAAAAAAAACCCTACAGATAGCAACAGTGTTTTGTGTTGTGTAGGCTCGCTGGCTTGCTCATTTCTATATATAGGATGCCTACATTCTGTATGGACTAGTTGTAACAATTACTTTGATAAAATACATACTTCGTTATGTGCAAATGGCTTTAGATACCTATTAGGTCCTTGACCATATTACCATATAACATTTATTGAACACAAAAAACAGTGACAATTTCTTGTTGACAAAGGACAGCTGGACGTATAAAGGGCCCCATTACCTTCAGTAGCTTAGGGCCTTATCAAAACTAAATCTGGCCCTGCTCCTGACCATTGACCATGCTGGTTGGTATTGATGGGAGTTGTAGTCCAATAGCATCAGGAGGGCTTCATATTGTCCAGCTGTATCAATATCTATCTCATTCATGTCAGGGGAAGGAGGCAGTCCCATAAGCACACAGAGGTGTGAGCATGGAGTCTCCTTTTCCATTGGAGGGAGCAAGGAATCTTGCTTTTGCAGAAGATCTGCATATGCACCAAGATATTCATAAAGCTGTGGATTAGAACATTATAATTGCCTGTTAATAGCCACTTAGCCCATACAATGAAACCAGCTAGAGGTGCGGACTGGTTTAAATTTATTTATTTATTTAAGAAAACACCACGCAAACTGATGAAATGTACAGCAGGTGTAGGTCTAAAGTTCTCCAATGCAAATCCATTTGGTGATCACCAGCTAAGTATTTTCTCCATTTCCATTAGACCCTTCATTAATAAAAGGTGAGTGTTTGCTTAAAAAAAAAAAAATCATTTTGTATTCTGGCATGCTCAGTGTTCGGTAAAAAAAAAAAAGACATCTATAATTGCTAAAATTTCAGGTCCAGCATTATGCAAAATTTTGCCTATTTGCTTTTCATAAAACTAATTCACAATGATAAAAACACAATAAACCAAATCTGCAGCAGACACATTAAATGGTTCCATGGCATATTTAATGTGCTCTTTAATAAAGCGTGAATTATAATAAAGTACTAACAGCCCTGTAGTAAATGCGTATTTGGCCAAGCCCCCCTTTCAGGGTTTTTATGCAAAAAGAAAAAGGAAAAAGTTTAAAAGATCTAATTGCTGTGCTGTGCTGACATAGAGTGCCTAATTGCAGATGCCTGGTTTCCCCCCCAAAAGTGCACGCTGTATTACATTGTTCATTTGCAAGACGACACAAGAGGGCTCTTTCCAGTATACTTCGAGAAGTTCTTTTCATACAATTGCATCAAGATCCCTTTGGCATGATAATTTCCCCTGCGTGCGGAAGCGGGTGTGCACAGAATGAATCCTGATGGAGCCACATACATGGTTGTTATCAGTGATGTTCTCGTTGTTTTGTAGTGTAGGTGGGACGAGGGAAGAGGCCAAAGGAGTGGAAGCTTCCTAGAACTTTGGCCAAATCTGCATACTCTAGATTCTGGGAATGATTTTAGCAGATCTCCTGTTTAAACTGGAATTTGGGAGCAGGGGAATGCAAAGCAGAGGAACCATAAAGAGGGGAATTATCTCATTCCCAGTACAGAGGAGAGCAAGGAGCACAGTGACAGAGAATCCACAGTGAAGGTAGAAGGTTCCAAAGTCAATCCCTTGCATCTCCATGTAGGACAGGCCATTCTACAATGCTGGAGACCTGCTGCCAGTCAGTGTAGCCAATACTGAGCTTAATGGAGCAATGGTTTGACCCAGTGGAAGGCAGATTCCTAGGCTCCGTACTAAATCAGTTGAAGTGAGTCTATTTGTATCTATATCGCCTATATCTATATCATCTAAATCCATACCTATATCTATTTCAACACCTCCTGTATCGAGAAGCTTTAAACATTTGACTTTTGATGATGTTTTTATATTTTGTTGGGAGCTGCCCAGAGTGGCTGGGGAAACCCATCCAGAGTATTAATAATAAAATTATTACTATTATTATTATTATTATTATTATTATTATTATTATTATTTTCCCCTGCCCTCCCTTCTCTCTTTGCAACACTACAGCTGTGTCTGAGCCTTTCGCAATTTGTAACCTCTCTATTTGTTCCATAATTACTTTCTTCTCTGGCCTAGCTCTCATGAACAGCATATTAGGAGGCAAAAATGGTTATAGGTGCACTCTGTTAGGTGGGAGCTCCTATGCTGGATTTCATTGTTAATTGTCTTCCTGTGGATGAGCACTCAACTGTGTGAATCCCCACTTGCAACCTGAAATGGTACAGTCTGGAAGCAAATTCACTTCCTCATCCGCTGTCCGTGAGGATGATCCCAGGTCTCTCTCGCTGCACCACTGTCTCACAAGTACCCACTCCTTATTCACTCTGTGTTTCCTTTCCTTTATTTGTAAGCCTCCCCTCCCTGGTCTCTGTACTCCATTACTGAGCATTATGAGCAATTGACTATTCATTTCCTACAGTCTTCCATTATGGGACTCCTAAGAACATAGGAAGAGCCTGCTAATTCAGGCCAATGACCCATCATGTCCCACATCCTTTTCTCACAGTGGCCAACCAGGTCCCTGAGGAGAACCTGTGGGCAAGATTCGAGCACAAGAGTACTCCCCCCTCCTGTAGTTTCCAGCAACTGGTATTCAGAAGCATTGCTGCCTCCAACCATGGAGGCAGAGCTTAGCCATTGTGGCTAGTAGCCAGCAAGAGCCTTCACAGCAGAGTGCATGGGGTTCCCAGGCAGTGCCCCATCCAGGCATTGACCGGATCCCAGAGCTGCTTAGTTTCAGCAAGGTTGGTACATCTGTCTCCATACCACATCCTTGAGACCACACCATTGAAGGACCCTGAGAGGTAAGACGGTCATCCAGCATGGCTGATTGGAAGGCTGGCTGCAAGGGGCTGGAAAACCAGGAAGGTATATGACTCTGCCTAATGGTAGGGCCAGCTGTCTTCTCCACCCCAGTTGCTCCTCGGCAAGCAAGCTATCCCTGTCAACCTTCCCGCTTTAATACGTAGTAAGACATGTCTGTAGTTAAATAACTCTGATATAACTCTAGCTTTCTATGAAGGAAATTTACCATAAATCAAATCACATTTCCGTAATTTGTGCATTCTTATCGCTAATATTCACGTTGCCATATATATATTCATGGTAAACTAATGACTCTTGATGCTGGGAGAATGCAGATAAATAAGTTGTTGCTGTTGCACAAGGCCAGATTCTGCTCTAGATGCTTAAACATCCTATTGTATTTGACCCGCATGTGGGTGAGACCATTTTGTACTCCATTTGCTTCCCCACTTTTTCTTTAATTGAACATTTATTCATTTTCAAATGAGGAGCTTTGGAAGATCTAGAGGGGAACAAATTTGAATGATAATAGAAAAGGGGAAACTGGGCACAGCCCTCTCTCATAATTATTATTTACACTTTCGCAGATCTCTTCAAGGAAAGCATCTGGATGTTGAGCTGGAAAAATCCACACAGCCTTGCAAAGTGCTATTTTTCCCCAGCTGTTTTTCTGGGGTTAGGCTAGGGTGTATTTTCTTCTCCTTCTCATTTGTGGAGGCATCCATGCTAAGGATATATATATAGGAAAATAAATTCCTACCGCAGGGCAGGATAGCCTGAGTTCAAAGAACTCCAGATTTAACTAAAACCCTGAAATGAGAGCTGGGCTACATGCTACCGGTACACTGATCACATCAAAAGCGGCCACAAGTAAACAGGCTGTCATTTCACAAGAGGAGATTGACAGCCAGTAAACTGGGGCCGATGGTCCCCTTTCCCTGCCCAGTGTTTATCTCGGCTTATCCCAGGTCTCCTTTAGCAACTAATTTCCCTGCTCCTCCCCTCCACCCCACCCCACCTAGGGACACTTAGCAGCTAAAGGAGAGATGAGATCACTGAAGATAACAGAATGGGCAAGAAGCCAAACAGTTCTGTGATCCCTGCCATCCTGGTATTGTCAGAATTTCCAGTAGCCTGAGTCTGGCTTACTCACCACCGTCATTTTATTATTTGTACCCGCTCATCTGACTGGGTTGCCCCAGCCCCTCTGGGGGGCTTCCAACATATACAAAAACAACTCCTGAACTGCCTCTCCTGATTCGAATGGAACAGAGAAGCAGATCTACCGTATTTTTCGCCCTATAGGACGCACTTCCCCCCCTCCAAAAATGAAGGGGAAATCTGTGTGCGTCCTATGGGGCCAAAGCAGGCTTTCGCTGAAGCTTGGCCACAAGCTCGGGGGACAGCGGGGAGGCGGAGCGCTGCCATCCTGCTGTTTCCCGACCTGCTTTGGATTCCCCGACCTGGTTTTTTTTTTGGGGGGGGGGAATAAAGGGGAAAAACATCCTTTATCCCCCCCCCCCAAAAAAAACTAGGTGTGTCCTATGGGCCGGTGCGTCCTATGGGACGAAAAATACAGTAGGTGTCATCAGCATGCAGACCCTCGTGCCAAACCCTGATGACCTCTCCTCACAATTTCATATAGTTGTTGAAGAGCATAGGGAACAAGAATGATCCTGCAGCACACCACACATGAGTTCCCACAGTTTTGAGCAGAAGTCCCCCATTGATGGGGGACGCGGGTGGTGCTGTGGGTTAAAGCCTCAGCGCCTAGGGCTTGCCGATCGCAAGGTCGGCGGTTCGAATCCCCGCGGCGGGGTGCGCTCCCGTTGTTCGGTCCCAGCGCCTGCCAACCTAGCAGTTCGAAAGCACTCTCGGGTGCAAGTAGATAAATAGGGACCGCTTACTAGCGGGAAGGTAAACGGCGTTTCCGTGTGCAGCTCTGGCTCGCCAGAGCAGCGATGTCACGCTGGCCACGTGACCCGGAAGTGTCTCCGGACAGCGCTGGCCCCCGGCCTCTTTGAGTGAGATGGGCGCACAACCCTAGAGTCTGTCAAGAGTGGCCCGTATGGGCAGGGGTACCTTTACCTTTACCTTACCCCCATTGCTACCCTCTGGAAACAACCTCGGAGGTAGAAGCAGAACCAGGGCATGGCAATGACTCCCATTCTTACCCTCAGTGCCACTCAGTGCCACGGTCAGTGATGCTGAATGCCACAGAGATGTCAAGGAGACTCAATGGAGCTGCAGTCCCTCCATCCCTTTCCTAACGAAAATAATCAACCAGGGCATCTAAGGATCATAAACTGGATTGAAATAGCACCAGGAGAGTTCTTATCTGAATTCGCAAAGATTGATTTCCCTAGTCAAGAGAGACATATCAAGGAAAAGCCAGGGGTACTCAAGACGTTCCAGACAAGTTTCAGACAAGTGACTTATGCTCAAGATTGCACCAGCAGGGTAGGGCCACAGGAATATGCTCCTGGCAGCAGTGGTGATGTCAGTTACCTGGAGGAGCAAAGTTGGGGCTTCACAAGAACACTAGTAGTAGCAATGGATTGACTCCACTAGTACATGTCCACCCCCTCCAGCCTCCCCACTGCCTTGTTCTTCTCCCTCCTTGTAAATGACAATGACTTTGCAGCTGAGAGGCTATTGCTGTAGCTGCTGCTTACCAGGAGAGCCATTCCTGACCGTATCAGCCAAAATCTCAAAAAAGATTAAAATTTATATATCACCAATTGTCAAAAGGCCACAGGGCAGTTAAAGTAACATAACTACATAACATGAGATCAACTCAATGCAAAAAAGCAATACGGTTATATAAAGCATAATACTTCCTTCTGAATAATAAGGGAGGGGGGAGCCAAAAGAGTGTCTCTCTTCTCGCCTCTCTGCTTGCTTGAAATGTCTGAAGCACCTCTGGGGTTCCCTTTATGGGGCAGGGGAGGGCCATACCATAGCTCCTCCCCTCAAGACGTCACCCCCTCTGATGAAGAAAGGGAAAGGGTTGTGTGACTGCTAGGCAGAAAAGGGGCTGCATAGGAATGGAACTGTAAGATGAAAAGGATGCAAATGTGTAACTGAATACTATTTAGGAGGCTTTTTTGTTTTTAAGATTAGGAAAACATCACTAGATTGGGGAGATGTGTAGTCGGAGGAAGAAAGCAGAGGTAAATAGAATCAAGACAGTTAAAACATGCCTCTTGAAAAGTGCATTTTCTTTTCATCTTCAAAATTTGTGGGTTCCCTCCCTCCCCATAATGTGTTTATATCCTTTCTGTGTTTAGTGGAATATTTGGGATTTCTCCCTCTCCGATCCCTGCCCAATAACATAATGGAAGCCACCGCATGTGTTCTTGGACTGTCTATAGCCTCAGCTGATCCCATCCCTGTTCCCCAGTGTCTCTGGCATCAACATTAGTGACTGTTCACATGCTGCAGATAAAACTTCCTTAAAGTGCTCTTGTCTCATTACAGTCCCCCTTTAAAAAAATAATGCACGGCACTTGATTACCGCTTTATGCCAGCCATGAAACCGCAAAGATGCATAAACTCAAATATTTGTGCATTTCAGTGAGACTAAATTGCATCCTCTTAATGAGACAGAATAGAACTCTTAAGATATTCTGACATCTCTTGAATTTCCCCTCCTGTAATTATACACAATGCCAGTTTTCTTTCAACCCCAGCTTAAATGATTAGAATTGCAGGCTACATGTTAGGTGGACCTGGCTTTGTGCTCTTAAATTTCCATTTATTCAGATGTATGCCACTCATATTAATAGTGAATGGTTCCGCCTGTCAATTTTTGTCATGGTCTGCTGGGCAATAAAGCAGCTAATTTGCTACTGTGTTCCCCCTTCCCCAAAAGTCAGCCACTTCTATTTAACATACAGCAACGTGTAGCATCACTGTTATAATTTCTATAGCTGTAAAACAGAGTTGATATATCTTGGACTTTACAAATCCTAAATGTGCTTCACTAGCCAACATTCAGAGAGGCTCGTGAAACTAAGGCCCTATGTCTTTATGCTACTGCTGTAGCGGAAGAGGAAGGGAAAACTGGGGAAAATTAGCCTCATAAGAGATAGCAATGAAGGTTGGGGTGAACCAGGCAACGTCTTCAACTTCCTGTATAACTCAGCTGAGAGGGAAAGTGCAAGGAATGATTCAAACCCCTTAAACTTTCCTTTCTTGTTGGGGCTGCCTGTGGGATGGAGTCTTAAGGATTCTGATCCAGTTGAATCAGGCTACAAATATGATCAGGCTAATGGATAGCTGGGCTCCAAGATCTCAACTGATTGGATGTGTCACAATCAAAAGGGGTGGAAAGGCCTTCAAAAAATCATCTGTGCAAATCGTCGATGCCCACCCCATCAGTTTTGCAACACATTGAACATGCGCTAACAAGCAAATGGAACATTTTTTGAGATGCAGCTGCAAAAAAAGGCTAATGCTGTTCTAGGCTGCATCAACAGAAGTCTAGTGTCCAGGTCAAGGGAAGTAATAGTCCCATTCTATTCTGCCTTGGTCAGACCACACATGGAATACCGTGTCCATTTCTGGGCCCCACAATTTAAGAAGGATGTTGACAAGCTGGAATGTGGGCAGAGGAGGGCAACCAAGATGATCAAGGGTCTGGAAACCAAGCCTGATGAGGAACGGTTGAGGGAAGTGAAGAG
Organism: Podarcis tiliguerta; assembly: GCF_965153285.1. Lineage (NCBI taxonomy): Eukaryota > Metazoa > Chordata > Lepidosauria > Squamata > Lacertidae > Podarcis > Podarcis tiliguerta. The sequence goes on from NC_139542.1 coordinate 7,364,006, forward strand.
AAGCTGCAGCAGAGAGATCACACAGGGCTCTGCAAGCTCTTGTGAGAGATCTCTGTAACACTCATGTTTCCACTTCTCCTCGCTTCTCCAGTATTGGCAGTGGCAGTAGACAGGCAAATTAGTGGGATCTGGCACCTTAGGATCCCAGCAGGATCCCACTGCCAGAGGCAAGTGCCTCAGTTGGCCTAGTGCTAAGGCTGGCTCTGCTTATCTTTTTTTTTTTCATATGTGATTTATTAATTTGATGAATTCCAACCTAAAAAATCACCCAGCCTAGCAACTTCCTACGTCATTTAATGCCTCATTGTGGAAGACCATTGTGTTAGTGAATGTAGTTATTCAATAGGCCCCTAGTGCAATCCAAAGACACACGTAGCTGAGAGACTTAATTCTGTGCAAGGTGGAATGACAATGGCAAAATCCCCATTCAAAATGGCGTTGATTATCTTAAGAGAGGGATAAATCAGCATGCATTCTGAAAGGTTAAATCATGCTTCTCTTAACAGCCAGAATTGTTGTAATGAAAGTGTGCTTTGCAAAGGAAGAAGAAAAAAATAACAGTACAGTGCCATACAAAGTAGGAATGTGTGGGCATAATTGAATATGTTTCAAAAGATTTTCCACATAGTCTGTCACGAGTTTATTTTTGGAAAACCTCTGATGAAAGGTAAAATATATAAATACAAAAACACCTTTGATGGATTAAGTCCTGGTTAAAGAGATAGGGAACCAAATATAAATCAAGCAGGAGAGGATTTATCCTGCAAGAGCCTAGAGATTGGTAATACGGCTAGCATTGTGTGCAGCAATTAATTAACAGGCACAGAGCAAAGAAGACGAATTCATCAAAAGACAATACATCCTGGGATACAATTAACAGAAATGGCTTTTAGAATGGTTGCAATACAAGGTCAAAGAGCAGTTACTCGCCTACCCTGTTTTAATAGCAGTGCTTTGTATCTGCTTTGTCTCATATGCCAGCTTCAGCCATATCCAGATAATCACCAGTTGGCCAATGTATTATTATTATTATAAATTTTTTATTGGTTTTACATATATTCACATTACGTAACATCATATCCTCTTATTTTATCTCTTTGGCTCAACTGAGCCTAACGGCTTCCCTCCCTCCCGTCTAATGGTTTACAAAATTAAACTTTGCATCTTTACATTTCGCTTCGTTTCCTATCCTGGTTATATCATTACCTAAAATATTATATTACTCAACCCGAATAGGTAGCAATTTCACCTTACAAATCTTCAGATAACCCTGCTAATTATGTTAATTGCTTTCAGTTGTCTTTCAAATATAATATAAATTTGTTCCAGTCCTTTTGGAATGCTTGGTCTCGCTGGTTCTGGATTCTTCCTGTCAGTTTCGCCAGTTCTGCAAAGTCCAACAGCTTCACCTGCCACTCTTCTTTTGTTGGTAACCCCTGTTGTTTCCATCTTTGGGCTACCAAAATTCCTGCCGCAGTTGTTGCGTATAAGAACAATTTTTTATCTAGTCTCGGTATCTCTCTACCCACTATCCCCAGTAAAAAAGCTGCTGGTGTTTTTTTTAACAAAAGTGTTTTTAAACATTTTCTTTAGCTCATTATGTATCATTTCCCAGAAAGCTTTCCTCAGCATGGGTCCTTCGTTTCTTTGTTAACGGCATATTGTATGACATTTTACTCATCATTATCTATAATCTTTGTAGCATATGGCATTGCAGAAGTTAATCAAAGCGTGTCAGAGATTTTGTATGGGAACAGTGTTCTTTTAAATATAATATGTATATATCCCATTCTTTGTTAAACTTTTGGTTTGTCTGGTTCCTAATTTTTCCTGTCAATTTTACATGGTCAAATAATTTCACCTTGCCATTCCATTTTAGTTGGTATTTTATCTCCCTTCCACCATTTGGCTATCAGCATTCTCGCGGCAGTTGGCCAATGTAGTCCATGCAGCGCTAACCTCGAGACCAGTTGCTGCAGTGCACTTTATGTGGTCCTGCCTTTGAGCCTGGTCCAAAAGTGCCAGCTGTTTCAGGATGCAGGGGCTAGACTGCTGATGGGAGCAGACAGAAAACAGCATATGACAGCATTGTCTTCACTGGCCGCCCATGCAGCATACCTTAAGGGCAGCCGGACTCCTTGTATCCCAGATTAAGCATCATGAGTTGCCTCATGTTTCCGAGGCCCAAATCCCTTCAGTTAGAAGTTGAGCATTTTTTGTCTCTGGCCCCACCCTGTGGAACCCTCTTCCAGCAGAAATTCAGTAGACATTCTCACTTTTGACTTTTAGGCATCTCTTGAAGACCCTTTTACTGTGGCAGGCCTTTTCCACTGCTTATTTTTGATTAGCCATTCAAGTTTATCTGCATTTTTTTGGACTATATAATAGGATTTTCAGATTGCTGTCATGCTGCAGTTGGCTTATCACTATGTAAAGAAACGCTGCATGCATTTACAACTTAAATTATAATATTTATTTATTTATAGAGATTTATCTATCAGAGTATTTAGAAAGCACCAGTTCATATCATATCTCTATCATCTATCTATCTATCTATCTATCTATCTATCTATCATCCATCATCTATCATCTATCATATAATAAAATCATTAAAACACCATAAAATCATAAAATACAAATGACACACATCAAATCAAATTAATTCTCTAAAACAACAAAGATATTTTCAGCAGGCGACATATCAGAATTTGTAGGTGCCTGTCTGATTTCAGTAGAAACAGTGTCCCATATTACTGGTGCCACCATGCTAAAAGCTTTGGTGCATTATTTTATTTATAAGAATATGTATAAATAATATAGTTAAAAATGAACAGTTTTTCAGCTCAAAATAAAGCACATAAAACAGAGACGGGGGAGGGGGAGATATAATGAGGGAGAGGAAAAGGGCACAGGAAAGTTAGATCTCTCAGGCTCATTCCTGCAGGATCAGGCCAGATGTACATTTTGCAGAGTCAGGATTAAGAGTGAAGAGCCAGTGACAAAGTGTGAGCAGGAAAAAGACTTGCTGTTAAGGCTTATGCTCCAGTGTAAGAGCCGTCAGGTCTGACAAGCTGTATCTAGTGCAAGACGAAAACTTGGTCTGTGGCCAAAGTGCTTGCTCTGTCAGCCAGTGAGTCAAGGAAGAAGCATGGATACTGGCACAATACATGAACCACATCAGATCTGGAGGTGGGGACTGTCTTACAAGGTGTTTCTGTTGACAAATCACTCCGTTTCTGCCCTTGTCCCTATACAGTGCTACCTTGGTTCTCAGACAACTCGGAACCCAAACACTACAAACCCAGAAGTAAGTGTTTCGGTTTGCAAACTCTTTTCGGAAGCCGAGCATGCTCCATTTTGAGTGTTACGCTTCCGATTTGAGTATTACACTGAGGTCTGTCTGTTTTTGCTATTTATTTTGCATTTTTGTCTTTGCGACTCTCGTTTTTTGTTTTTGTGACTGTGTGGAAGAACCCAGTTCAGCTACTGATTGATTGATTGTGTGACTGCAGTACATTGTTTATTGCTTTCATTTTATGGATCAGTGGTCTTGTTAGATAGTAAAATTCATGTTAAATTGCTGTTTTAGGGATTTTTTAAAAAATCCATTTTGCATGACTTTTTATGGGAAAGTGCACCTTGGTTTTGGAATGCTTTGGTTTTGGAACGGACTTCCAGAATGGATTAAGTTTGAGAACCAAGGTACCTCTGTACAGTATAACTCAGGGATGGGGAACGTCAGACTTCTGGCTCAAATGTGGCCCTCCGAGCTTCTCCATTCAGCCTTGGCACTCTCCCCATACCATACCTCCTCCCTAGCTACACATCTCCCCAGGCCACACCCATTTCTGGCTCTGCTTTGCATCCTCTTTGAGTGCTTCTGCCTGGATGGAATGTGTCCTTGAACTTTGATAATGCTTCTCATTGGCCATAATGGAGGAAAACATATGCACGTGTTTGCAACTGGCAACAAAAATAATATTTGGGTTTGTTGCTCTGCCCCCATCTGTCTCTGGCCCTACTGACCATGGAGGGTTATCCAGAATGGAATGTGGCCTTTGTGGAACCTCAAAATTATTATTATTATTATTATTATTACCCCACTCATCTGGCTTGGTTTCCCTATCCCTGGTGCTACATTTTTCCACCGTTTTGAAAACTCATGCAAATTATTATCAAAATGGCGAGCACCTTTTACATGGCATAATTGTTTTTTTGTGAAGTGCACCCTCTTCCCTGTTTCAGATCAGCCCTAATGCGGTTGATAATTCCATAGCTAATAAAATATAAACTGGGAACAAAAATTTGCTCTGAGATCCCTTATGAGCTTCATTGTGGATCAGCGATTTGAACCTGGACCTTGCAGTGTGAGGCTTAGCAGGAGTTTCCAGCATGGTTTGGCTTTAGGATGCTTTCAGGACTTATTTTGAAGTGAGATTTGATATTTGCAAAGATTGCTTTTTGAAATAATCCTGCGGGCACATGTCCTTGGAGGAAATATGAACTTGTAGGCTTGTATGTAAGTTTTCTGGTGATATTCTCATGAGCTGGAGAGTGGAGGAGTAAGGATTATAAGTGGAGTGGATGGGGAAGAGATTCTGAACAAGGAGAGGTGTAACAAACTGAGGCTATTTATTCTGGGAAAAGGCGAATAAGAAGAAAACCCGGGAGAGGCACACAGGGGCACAACATGTGTGAACATTTGCATATGCCTTTGTTATTGTTCAGATTCTCCCTGAAAACTCTGAAGGTCTAAACTGGCTCTTCAAAACAAGGAGCAAACAAGGAATTTGTCTCCAGATGCTTCAGCACTAAGTTTGAAAAGTGCACTGAAAGTTGATGACATTCACAACGCATCTCTCAATCACTGCCTTTTAAGTGTGTGTGTAATTTATATACTACACACACACACAAAATCTTTTTACAGAAGCATGCAAACACAGAGAAACAATTTGCCGTGCAGATCGGTGATACTCCATTTTGAAGGCCAAGCTAGGAATGTAAAGTTCTTGGATGCCACACAGAAGTATATCAGTTTGCCCATCTCCTACTAAGGCATTTCCACAGGAGTTCAAGCAGATGATTCAAAATGTACCTGGTTTAGAGCAGTGGCGTAGCGTGGGTTGTCAGCACCCGGGGCAAGGCAAGTAATTTGCGCCCCCTAACCCGTGGATTTGCGCCCCCTAACCTGTGGATTTGCGCCCCCTAACCCTAACCCCCAGATGTTGTGCCCGGTGCTGCCGCCCCCCCCCCTGCACCCCCCACGCTACGCCACAGGTTTAGAGTATGACAGGACTTGTATACAGTCCAACAAAATCTGGAGAGCACTAGGTTATCCATCCCAGTTCTAGGCATTCTTAATCTAAACCCTGCATATTGTCAAACTAGTCAAAAGTGCACTCTCGATTCTTCCTTTGCATCCCCAACTTGAATTCAAGTAAGGGATCTTTTCCCTTTGCAACCACGATGCAAAGGACAAAATGTTCCTTTGCAGCCATGGCTTGAATTCAATCTGAACTGCAAAGGAAGGATTCGGTGTGCATTTAAGAATGTTCTCCTAACCCTTTCCTTTGAGGCTGGCTCACTTAGAATCATAGAATCATAGAATCATAGAGTTGGAAGAGACCACAAGGGTCATCGAGTCCAACCCCCTGCCAAGCAGGAAACACCATCAGAGCACTCCTGACATATGGTTGTCAAGCCTCTGCTTAAAGACCTCCAAAGAAGGAGACTCCACCACACTCCTTGGCAGCAAATTCCACTGTCGAACAGCTCTTACTGTCAGGAAGTTCTTCCTAATGTTTAGGTGGAATCTTCTTTCTTGTAGTTTGGATCCATTGCTCCGTGTCCGCTTCTCTGGAGCAGCAGAAAACAACCTTTCTCCCTCCTCTATGTGACATCCTTTTATATATTTGAACATGGCTATCATATCACCCCTTAACCTCCTCTTCTCCAGGCTAAACATGCCCAGCTCCCTTAGCCGATCCTCATAAGGCATTGTTTCCAGGCCTTTGACCATTTTGGTTGCCCTCCTCTGTACACGTTCCAGTTTGTCAGTGTCCTTCTTGAACTGTGGTGCCCAGAACTGGACACAGTACTCCAGGTGAGGTCTGACCAGAGCAGAATACAGTGGCACTATAACTTCCCTTGATCTAGATGCTATACTCCTATTGATGCAGCCCAGAATTGCATTGGCTTTTTTAGCTGCCGCGTCACACTGTTGGCTCATGTTAAGTTTGTGGTCAACCAAGACTCCTAGATCCTTTTCACATGTACTGCTCTCAAGCCAGGTGTCACCCATCTTGTATTTGTGCCTCTCATTTTTTTTGCCCAAGTGCAATACTTTACATTTCTCCCTGTTAAAATTCATCTTGTTTGTTTTGGCCCAGTTCTCTAATCTGTCAAGGTCGTTTTGAAGTGTGATCCTGTCTTCTGGGGTGTTAGCCACCCCTCCCAGTTTGGTGTCATCTGCAAATTTGATCAGGATGCCCTTGAGTCCATCATCCAAGTCGTTGATAAAGATGTTGAATAAGACCGGGCCCTGATGTCAGGTGATTGACAGATGAGCAGCCCCAACCTCACTGCTGCTACACCCATCCCCCCATCACCGCCCCAGCATGCCTCCCTCTAGTGGCTGCTAACTATCCTGGATGAATTTCTATAATCCTCTTTCAAAGCCATCTAGGATAATGAACAGCACCATGTCCTACAGCAGTAAATTCTGCAATTCACAGTTAATTGCAGTTAATTATGCCCTGTGCGCAGAAGTGTTTTATTTTCTTTATCCTGAATCAATTGACGGTGAATGTTTCTAGGTGATCCTCAGTTAATTGACAAGAGAGGCAGAAAAAATGAAACATAAACATAGTATCTGGTCCAACGTACCTGTTGGAGGATTACAGAAACCGCTGGAATTTCTGGCAAAGCACTGTTGCCCAAATCTAACCAGGACGTATCTACCAAATCACTAATGTGAAAACTGCTGAAATAGCTAACTCTCTCTCATGGGACTGTATTTATAGTGAAATTTGTTGAATCCCAGAAGGACTTGTATATCAATTTCCAATTGGCAACCTTTGGAATATTTGTGATATATATGTGGATGTTGAATACATACTAGATTAATTGCCAGTGCCAAATCGTGTAATACTGTTATGTCACTACTGTTAAAAGCATGCTTTCTTTTAATTATGCCCATAACAATCAGGCTCAAAATGTTGGAAATTAGCCACACAAAGCCTTTTATATCAGATTTAAATGTAATAAAACTTGCATGAAATATTTAAAATCCTCTGGCATGGAATTTACCGTCCTCATAGAATGAGACTTTGCCAAACACTCCAAGCTAAATAAAATGTTGTGTTTAATTCTTCATTTTTCCCATTATAATTCAGAAACGAAGTCATCCCGCCCCCATAAAAGAACTCTGTGGTCTTGATAACCAGTTGGGTCATTTTCAGTTTCAAATAATTACATTTCCATGTAGGCAGTGTTGTGTTGCCAGAGATGATTTTTTTCCTCTTTGGAAAGTGCCAGTATGAGCAGAAAAAAATTCATTCTGAATTGATACAAATAGCTCTGAAATCTGTTGTTGCTTGTATGCTAGTTTCCCTTCAACATGATTTGTATTGTCTTGGATTTGGGTTTTTCCATTTACCTTTGGGTGTTTCTTTGGATCATATCTATATTATTGCCATTAATAATTATATTTATCAATTGCCTCATGCTGTAACAAGCCTCTGGATGATGTACAATGACATAAAAAGCAAAAGCTAACAATTTAAAAACACAGCAAAATACAAACTGTTCAGAATAAAACTAACCAACAGCAACAAATGGTCTGCCACCTTGGCTGCCTTTGCAGAAAGGACAAGTAGAATGATTAATTCAATCATCACAGTCATATAAAATCCATGGTTGAATCCGACTAAGGCCTGCTACAGTCCATAGAAGATTGCAATGGGTCTCCTTTGAGTAGAGCTTAAGACAAATGCAACTCTAAAAACTCCACTGTGAAGGCTCAAACTCACCCAGCTGGTGAAAAAGACTAAAATTAGACAGTATTAAAATATCATTAAAGTGTTCTAAGAGGTGTTAAAAAGCCTGGCAGAAAAAGGAGGTTTTTCTTTTGGCACCCAAAAAACACTGTGGTAGGCGAGCCTCTTTTTAGGGTCCTCATTCCACTGGCTGGTAGTTAAGAGGGGGCATGAGATAAATAGCAATATGATGGAGCACTTTCCTCGGGCTTGTAGCCCATAATAGTCCTACTCAGAGTGGACCCATTATAAGGACTGACTGTTGGTGACTGGTTTCAATGAGTCTTCTCTGCACTTAGTTGGCTACAACCCCATATCTTTTATGGTCACTTTTAATTTGTGGTGTAAAAAGTTCCAAATTATGTATATTGTCTCTTTTAAACATTGTGTACTTAAATGTCAGATCAATTTATGCATATGCATATATATATATATATATATATATATATATATATGGTGCCAAACAGAATAAATTGGCCACATCACTGTGATTACCTGTGAGCTCCTGTTGTTTGGTCCCTGCTCCTGCCCACCTAGCAGTTCAAAAGCACATCAGGTGCAAGCAGAGAAATAGGTACCACTCCGGTGAGAAGGTAAACTGCTCTGGTTTGCCAGAAGCAGCTTAGTCATGCTCGCCACATGACCCGGAAGTGTCTGTGGACAAACGCCGGCTCCCTCGGCCTATAGAGCGAGGTGAGCACGCCAGAGTCGTCCGCGACTGGACCTAATGGTCAGGGGAACCTTTACCTTTTAAGGCTTGTAGGGTAGTGGCACCAGTGACTCAAGTCTCGGTCATTTTCCTATTTGTTTATTTTTCTTTAAATGAATTGGTAGAACACTCAGTCGCAAAGTACCCTTCTATATTATCATAAAACCAAATATACAATTTGTTCTGTGTTTTATGGCTTTAATAATTTCATTGTACACGGCCGTTGCATGTTGATGAAAGTGCCATTTGTAAATACTCAAATAAAGAAATGAAGGAGGGGAATATATTCAGATTAAACCCTTTTTGGAGGGGGAGGGCGGGTGTTTCAAATGCTGGTTTTCATGCCGTGCATTGTTTCAAGTTGTTGCACTGCATAGAACGTAGAAGCATTTAAAGTGCACATTTTCCCATGCATATTTCCAGGGTGCCAGCAGAGCTCTCACGCTGCATCAAGTAAATAATCCCTTTAAAATATTCAGTGCTTTAGTCTCTTATTGCTGTGCCTTGGGCTGCAATTTCCTTGGTCTTCTGCATATGGCCAAACTAGAAGGCCATAAAGCACATGGGGCCATAAAACATGTGGAACTTGCCCCTCCCCAACCAGTTTCTGCTCTGCTCTTTGATTTCCGTGAATCTTCAGTGCTTGGATCAAAGCTGATGTTAGACCAAAAGTGCCTGTTGTGGCTAGTTGCTGTGTCTGGAGAACAGAACGTTAATGGGGCCACGAGGGAAGAGAAATGATACGTGGTCCACAGTTACTATACATACTAAAATAAAACAAAAATGGAAGGGGGTATTACCCAGAATGTGAACTTACAAGATAGTTAGTTGCTTTGCTGTTTAGTGGTTGTACACCAGTCTGATACATGCATTGAAAAACAAAGTAGGGTAAGTCTAGAATGGCCCCACCCCACACTGAGAAAGGCAGTCCCCCACATTTGGGGGTGTAAAAAATGTGGGTGGGTGAGTTCAGGACCATAAGGTTGAAAACAGCACAACTCTCGCATTAAGCTGGAACTCCGGTTACATGTATTCCTTGATGTGCTTTCTGCAAATCTCTTGCCAAAGTTTTGTGCCAGTGTGAAGTGAATTGGACGACGTTGGGTGTTGGGGTGACCCTTTGATCCCTGGTTTTGAGGGTGTATTGCCCAGTTTGTGGAGCGCTGCAAAATGAGGGGTTTCCGCTGCAAAACTTTTGCCACAGTTTTGTGCCAGCTTGGATGGAACCAGACAATGTTGGGTTTGGGGGTCATATCCATGACCCCCATTTTGAGTGTAAATCGCTCCATTTGCAGAGTGCTACAAAATGTGGGGTTTTGCTACAAAACGGTTGCAAAACTTTGGCACTAGTTTCAAGGAGATCAGACAACGTTGGGTGTTAACTACGAACCCCGGGTTGAATGTTCAATTACTCTGTTTGTGGGGTGCTACAAAATGCGGGGGTTTTGCTACAAAATGATTACAAAACTTTGGCACCAGTTTCAAGGGGATTCCAGATACTGTATTGGGGTTTGTAGTTAATAAAGCTTATAGGCCCTATGGATTTAGGCTGTCGAGCAAAAGCATGTCATTTAAGCTAGGCAGCTGCTGTCCACCCCTTCTGCCCCATTAGCCAGTTTGGCCTCATCTCTCATCCCTCCATCTCTGTGTCACAGTGCAGGCCCCGTTCCCCCATGCTGCACTCAGCAAGCATTCCCCATTCTTCCTCCACCGCTTTAGTGCAGCAATTTAAAATCAACAAGAAAATTGGGAGGCATCTAAGGAAACAGGTGTGGATGCATAAGGAGCTTACAGATGAGCTGAGATTTAAGAAGGCTGTGTATAAGAGATGGAAGAAAGGGGAAATCACAAAGGGGGAGTAGACACAAGCAGTCAACATTTTAGGGGGTTGGGCTATATCAACATGGTCTGTGTGTGCGGTTTGGGAGTTGCACGGTCAAGGGAAAAACAATGCTCTCCAAGGTTGTAAAGACTGCGGAGAGAATAATTTGGTGCACTCTTCCCACCTTGGATCAAATCTATGCTTCCAGCTGACATAAGAAAGCTGCAGAGATATAGTGCAGGATAGTGCATACCCCAGAAATTATCTCTTTCAGCTTCAGCCTTCTGGAAGAAGGTAGAGGGTTATAAAGACTAGGACTAGCCGCCTGAGAGACAGTTTCTATCCAAATGCGATTTTGGTTTTAAATGCAGTGTAAGGAGTCTCTATGGGAGTATATTGTATTTTAAAAATGGGCTTTCAGAGTTTTTAGGGGGCTAACCAGGTTGGAATAGCTGGGATAGCAGGCGTGTTGGTTTTGAATGTCTTATGTAGTGGGGTTTTTTCTTCAAGGTAGTTGTTCTGTATGGGACAATGACAATAAAGATTATCGTATCATATTGTATCGTATCGCATCGTAGATGACCCTTGGGGTTTCTTCCACCTCTACATTTCCTTGATTCTGTTAAAACTGTGCCAGCTGCAGGTAAGTACAGGAATTTGTAAAAGTGTGCCAGTCTCTCCCCGCCTCTCTTTTAGGTAGCCCCTTTCCAAAATGGCAGGTGTCGACACGCTGAGCACACAGACTAAGAAGGCAGCGCTGGGAAAGATGTGCCCACTGAGGCATTATAAAGTATGTCAGCAGAGAGAGGAAGGCTGGCAAAATTAATTTCATTTTGGATAGATTAAGTCCTGTAGCAGGCTTTACTCCAGTGAGTCATGTTCGGAGCATAACATTTAATGTAAGAGCTGCTCCTGCCAAACTGTGCACAAAGCAAGTGTCTCGAATCATGCAAAGAGCTCAGTAATGTGAAAGGAGGGGGTTCAAAGTTGCTGCCACTTCGTTCTTCCAAACATAAAGGAACAGCACCCTGCCCCCAAACAACCGTATTGTCTTTTAAAGAATGCAAAGTGTGCTTTGGGGGTATTTTTTCACTCCAAAAAACAATAACTGAATGCACATTATCGTCACTTCTAAATATGTTAGCACCATAACCTGATCATTAAGATAATGCAACTTTTGAAAAGCATTTATTAAAGAGCATATCAAGGGAGGTGGAAGAGGTTCATTACGTAGGCCTCTCAGCTGCCAGCTTGGCCTGTAAAGTCTTTATACCAGCATCATTCTCATCATGGTTTTCAGGATTTTTTAAATCCCCTTTTATTGCATCCTGCACAACTTAAGTTTCCGGGGGGAAGGGGAAGTGGGCAAAAGAAGTTGGACAAATTAAGAAAGAGGAGAATGTAGAGGGAACCTGGGTGCATCTCGGAAAAAGAAGGGCCATGGTTTAGTGGTAGAGCATCTGCTTTGCATGCAGAAAGATTCAGGTTCAATCCCCAATGGAATCTCCAGACAGAGTTGGAAGAGAACCTGCCAGGAGCCCCAGAGAGTCTCTGCGCAGTCAGTGTAGACAACACTGGCCTGCATTGGTTCCCCCACACAGAATATACTAATGCTGGACATCAGCCCTGTGTGCAAACAAGTTCCTGTCCTTACGATCCCCATTTTCACAGGATTGTTCATTGCTATTAGCATTTCTGTGCAAGTCAGCAGAGAAGTCTTCTAAGATTTGTGTGTGTGTGTTTTCCAGCTATGAAAAAGCCAGAGCAAGGGTATATATTGCTGAAATAAATATTGAATGTGACCATTATGCATATATTCATAAACTATGTATGCACGTCCCAACCATTAATATTGGGAACTGCTCACGGATAACCATTAGCATCTTTCATGCTCTACACACTGCTGGGAATAAGAAACTGGTGGGTCTTCCATGTACTTCTCGTACATCAGGGTTCATTGTTGTAAGGAACAACCGTCGTCCTTGTTCATGGCGAGCTACGCTGTGGTTTGTTAGTTAAAATGACAGTGGGCAGAAGGTTTCTTGGCTCATTTTTTCACAAATTAAGACTTCTGTGTTCTGTAAGTTCAAATTGTCATTTTACAGACATGATATGGAGTAGCCAAGATGACTATTGTTCAGTTCAATAAAAACAGCCTCTGGCCTGCCTACCTCCAGTTTTCGCTTGGCATGGTTTGTGACGGTGTACAGTAAATTGCTTTTCTTTTTTTACATGGCATGGACGTTGACAAACAGAAAACTAGCAGAGGTAGCAATATTACTATTACGATTATCCACCACCACATTATGTACATTTTAATTTAACTTAATTTTAGATAATAAAATTATGAACTACTGGCTGTACTGATCCAATCTAAACTAAAACAGCCACCCCCACAACAGCCCCGTGAGGTAGTTTAGGCTGAGAGGTCACCCAGGGAACTTCAGGACCGAGTGGAGATTTGAACCTTGGTCTGCCAGGTCCTAGTCTGACACTCTAACCACTACACTTCACTGTCTCCCTGAGTCAAGCCCTTCTACTTACTTGGCATGTCTTTGTCATTTTAAGGTTCTCAAAACACTTTGCATACATTATGTCAACACACGTGACAATACTCTTGACAGGGATATCGGGATTAGCACCCCCATATTACAGATTGGAGTAGTGAGGCTGAGAGAACCGTCTCACTTGACATAGGAGTTGTAGCTGTTTGGGACCAATTTTTCTTTTCCTGACTTGAAGCCACGCCATCATAAGTTTGCAAGTTCTTTGTCATGTAGACTCTGTGTTGATAGAACAAGAGGTTGTTTCATTCCCCTCAGAGAACCGCACACCTCTCCCCTGTTGGTGTGAAACTCTTCGGCAAAGTTCCCTGTTTCCTGATTTCTGCGGCAGCCACTAATTCCGGGCCTGCTGGAAAGTATTGAAGCCCAAGGGCAAGGAAGGGAGGGAGTGCGGAATACATGAAAGGCAGCCTGTGTTCTCACAGCTTTTCTTTTGGTTTAATCTAGTTATGCCACGTTTTGCCGAACAAGTTGAAGTCGCCATTGAAGCCCTGAGTGCGAACGTCCCACAGCCGTTTGAAGAGAACGAGTTCATAGACGCCTCCCGCTTGGTTTATGATGGAGTTCGCGACATAAGGAAAGCTGTTCTGATGATAAGGGTACGTAAAGCGCCGGGGGAAATGAAGTGGCTTGGACCTAGAGGGGACATATCATGGCAGGCGGAAGGGATAGGAGAACAATTTGGCATTCGCATGGTGCTGTCATCCGCGAGGTTCGTTGGGCGCCAGAATAAACGTGGAGCAGAGACGGCAGATTAAGTTTGTGTGTGAAATCTCTCTCACTAAAGAAAGAAAGAAAAAGGTTTAATTCGTTTGATTCTGGCATTTGTGTTTCTTCTTCCATCACAGCTGTGTTTTGTCTTACAACAACCCTGTGAGGAAGATCGAGATGAGAGGGAATATCTTAAACCAGGAGCCTCATGATGAGATGCTCTCTTTTGTGGACTATTTGGCTCATCCAGACTTCCCTTTGCACTGTGCTTTCCAGACCTAGGTCTTTACTTTAAAGCTCAATGTCCAAGCATTGGGGTATTTTTTTGTCCCAGAGCTTTCCCTGGGAAAGCCTGTGTTTTATCACTGAATTGGAGCAAACAGTAATCCATGGTAAACCTAATTGCCATTTGCTCTGATTCAACGGTGAATGGCAGGTTTTCCCGGGGAAAACGACAGGACAAAAACAATAAGGCTTAGACATACAGCTTTAAAGTCCAGGCCTGTGCTGAGTTATGGGAGCTGGCAATGAAAGATTCTTCCTGGGTGAATGTAGCTGTAGTTGACAGCTTTCTGGGTTCTTTCGAACCATATTGTCTTAGAAATGATACTCACGGCCATGCAATTGTATTTTACCAGATTTGCTCAAACACATCAGGCCCATTCTAAATGTTGGTCGTGATTGCGACCCTCTTATTTACTCGTGGACAAAATTATACCAGAAAAGTAGATAAGAGGAGAGAGATTTAAGGGAGGTCTGGAAATGGTGAATCTACAATTTAGCCATGATCAGATTTATTATTTATTTGTTTGCTTGCTTGTTCATTTATATCCTGCCTTTCCCCCTGACTGGGACTCAAGGTGGCTTACACAAATTAAAACAACACAAATAAAATGCAAAAAGCTAAAAGCATATCATAGAATCAGAGGAGAGCCAGTCTAGTCTAAATACTGATCAGCATTTGAAAGCCAAACATGTGCAACACCCCCCCCCCCTTTTATGCACACACCCTTCTTTGGCGTAGAAATTGCACATTTCAGTATCTGGTTTTACTATAGTTCAATTGTGTAATGAAGATTAGAACCAATTGTGTCTGTTTGATGTACGTATGCAGCTCAGGGTATGAGATAGGTGTTCTTAATATCTAAATGAATAAATAAATTAACTTGCTGCTCCACTGAACCTCCACAGGGATGGTTTTCAGCGCCTATTCAAGTAAGGAAACTGTCATTTCAACGTTGACTAACCAGTTGATTTGATTTTATCAGGCATTCCTTTCCCCTCTCCTTAATAAACGATAAACAGCGTAATAAGTGAGGGAAGGGTTTTGCATGTGGCTTTCTAATGTTGGCCTTACCAGCTTGATAAAAATCCTGAACGCTCCTTCAAAGCCAAAGCAAGTTGTGTCATCTTAGAGCAGTAGTGGGGAACTGGTCCCAGTGGGTGGGATCCTTATCCCTGCAGGTCATATTTGAAGGTGGGTAGGGTTGCTGTCAATCCCCTGATGTCACAATGTCAGGAGCCCCATTTTCACCCTTCCGGTGCTTTGAGACCCCGACTATGAGCTCAGAGCAGGGGGAGACAACCTGCTGCTCTCCAGATGTTGTCAGACTTAACAACTCCCATCATTCCTGACCACTGGCCAGGCTGCCTGGGGCTTATGGGAGTTACAGTCCAACAACCTCTGGATGGCCCCATGTTGACTATCCCTCACAGGTAATATGGTTGTGTGTGCCTCTTATACTTCTAAATCCCATGGTCCAATGTTTCAGAGAATGGGGCATACACAATCTGAAGTCACTAAACTGGCCCTCAGATCTAATATGAAGATATAGAGACATAAAGGTAAAGGGACCCCTGACCATTAGGTCCAGTCGTGGCCAACTGGGGTTGCAGCACTCATCTCACTTTATTGGCCGAGGGAGCTGGTCCAGGTCATGTGACCAGCATGACTAGGCCGCTTCTGGCGAACCAGAGCAGTGCACGGAAACGCTGTTTACCTTCCCGCCAGAGCGGTACCTATTTATCTACTTGCACTTTGATGTGCTTTCGAACTGCTAGGTTGGCAGGAGCTGGGACTGAGCAATGGGACCTCACCCCATTGCAGGGATTTGAACTGCTGACCTTCTGATCGGCAAGTCCTGGGCTCTGTGGTTTAACCCACAGCGGCGCCTGCATCCCTTATATAGAGACATAGATATAGATAAAGACACATGACACTTCCTCTCATGAGGAAGATGAGGTGACCGCTTCAGGCAGCAGGCTCCACAAGGGCAGCAGATGAATGAATCACATTGTCCACTACTGCTGCAGTGGCACCAACAGCTGTGGCTCACTCTTTGTGGCTCACCTCCTTGGCAACTCCTGGCCGCATGCTACTGGTACAGTGGCCTCTTGGCTAATAATGGCACTGCTGGTATTCTCCCACCCTGGTTTCCAATGTAGATCTTTATTCCCCCTTTGTTCCCGATGAAGATCTTCACTTGCCCCTTCTTCCCAGGTGGGGAGAGCACCATTTTGCGATTCACCTAAGGTGCCAAAATGTCTTGGGCAGCTCTTTACATACATATAGATACTTAAATAGGCACAAATTCTTAGATAGGAACATAGATATATTCTGAGCTATTCATTCAGGCTCTCGAAGTCTCATGTTTCCCTCTCGTTGTGCCTCTTTAGACTTTTTCTGAAAACCTGCGCATTGAAATGATTTGTAATCTCATCAGGCTGTCTGTCAGAGGCATTCATTGTCCCACAGTAATTGTTCAGGGTACACATCACGGAACAAAGAAAATTATCTGAGATCTTTGTCTCATGGCACGTAGGAAATAAAGCCTCTTTTTAAAAAACTAGATGAAGGGTTCTCCCTCCCCACAACTTTAATAAATGGTGGTGGGGGGGAACCTTGCCTCTGTTTTGCTACATTTCAGTGATCTGTGGAAGTGAATCGGAAGAGTAAAGAAATAATAATATTCTCTTATGGGGCTTGGGAATCCATTCCCTACTGAACATTGCAGGGTGGAATACTTCCAATGTCATACATTTAGTTGGTAGATTTCAGCTGTTGAATTTGAAATGGAAAGTAATAGGCTAACTGCAAGGCTTCTTCCGTCACTCCATAGGCATCCTGGTACATATTCTTTTGTCACACTAACTCGTGGTGTTTCCCCTGGATGTTGTTATAATGAAACCCGCTGGGGAAAAGCTCAAGACTACACACACGCACAGAGAGAGAGAGAGAGAGAGAGAGAGAGAGAGAGAGAGAGAATTTTCTCCACTCCTTTGTCTCATTTTTCAATTGTCCGAAAGTCAAGCGATTGTGCTGGATGACACTCCTGCTGTCCCCCGGCAATGCTTTTCTGTTTCTTAGATTTGATCACTGAAACTCAGGGAGCACAATCCATTTGAACAGTGACATGGACTCCGAACGATGTGTGTGTGTTTTAGCACACCCTTCATCATGCTTCCTTTATTGAGCAGAATCCTGCAGTTTTTTAATAGCATGCAGTCAAGATGGCTGGAGACTTTTCACCTTAGTCCACTGGAGCAGGCTGCTTTCTACTGAATCTGATCTCTGCTCCTTCCAGCTCAGTATTCTATGCACAGATTGTCAGTGGCTCCCTGGGGTTCCCGGCAGGGGTATCTCACAGCCCTACCTGAAGATGCTGGAGGTTGAACTTGAGAGCTTCTGCATGCAAGGCAGAGGCGCTACTACTGAGCTATGGCCCTTCTCTACTGCTTCCCACTCCACTCCAGTAAAGCCAGAATGGACGGAGAACCAAGAACATGCAGAAAGAGCTACTCTAGCATCAGCCTCACGTCGCTTTTTCGATGCTCGTCACATGATGCTGCTCATGTAAATTGGTCTCTCCTAAATGCTTCCTTCATTCCTAATGAGACCGCAACTGGTTCACTTATAGGTCCACTGAAGCACCATCAAAGAACACATTGTAGCTTCAGATGCTGCAGCCAAAGGCTGCAGATGGGATTCTGGCAGTAGTGCGAGTGACAACATGCCCACTTGATCCCTGCCCATCCCAGCTGACAAAATCTGTTAGGAGATGACTGACTTGGTGGGTCCAGGAGGTGGTTAATGCCCCAATAGGGGATGGAGTTATGCTCACCACCATGTAAGAGGCGATGGTGTGGCTCCTCTTGAAGAAGCCCTCCCTGGATCCAAAGGTTTTAGAAAACTCTTGTCCAGTCTCTCATATTCCATTCCAAGGTGATTAAGAGAATGGAGCAAGCGAGCTGCAGGTAAGCTTGGAGGAAGCAGACTATCTAAATCCATTCTAGTCTAGTTACAGGACTGGATTTTGCACCAAAACAGTCTTGGCGGCCTTGATGGATGTCCTTTATTGGGAGAGAGACAGCGGGAGTCTGACCCTGTTGGTTCTCCTGGACCTCTCAGTGTCTGTCAACCATAGTCTCCTACTAGGAGCTACTTATTGAAATGGGAGTTGGGGGTACAGTATTACAGTGGTTCTCTTCCTGTCTGCAGGAACACTATCAGTAAGCAATGCTAGGATACAGGCGCTTGCCCCTTCATTTTTTTAGTTGTGGGGTCCCACAACTGTCCATTCTGTCTCCTAAACTATTCAACATTATATGGGACCATTGGGAGCTGTTGCTCAAGGATTTGGAGAACAGCACACGGGACACGGGTGGCGCTGTGGGTAAAAGCCTCAGTGCCTAGGACTTGCCGATCGAAAGGTCGGCGGTTCGAATCCCCGCGGCGGGGTGCGCTCCTGTTGCTCGGTCCCAGCGCCTGCCAACCTAGCAGTTCGAAAGCACCCCCGGGTGCAAGTAGATAAATAGGTACCGCTCCGGCGGGAAGGTAAACGGCGTTTCCGTGTGCGGCTCTGGCTCGCCAGAGCAGCGATGTCACGCTGGCCACGTGACCCGGAAGTGTCTCCGGACAGCGCTGGCCCCCGGGCTCTTGAGTGAGATGGGCGCACAACCCTAGAGTCTGTCAAGACTGGCCCGTACGGGCAGGGGTACCTTTACCTTTTTACCATCACTATGCTAATGACAACCACTTCAGTATCTCCATTCCATCTCAATCAGGAGATGATATGCAAGTGGAAGGAATTATGGGTTGGATGTGGGTGAAAAAACTGAGCTGAATCCTGATAAAACAGAGATGCTGTGGGTGAGTTCTCTTCAGGTCTAGGAATTAGGTGTACAACCTGTTCTCAGAGGGGTTACACTTCCCCTGAAGGAACAGGTTCGTCGTCTGGGAGTGCTCCTGGCTTCCAACTTGTCTCTGGAGTCTCAGGTGGCTTCTGCAGCCAGGAGTGATTATGGCATTCATCTCAAAGCAGCATCAGGCCAGGCTTCCCCAGTCCAAATTGGCCTGAACCCAGGCAAGCAACAGTTTTGAAGAAAGCAACTCTTGTAGTAGCTTTCAGTAGGCAAATGGTGTTTTACTTATAGGCTGAACCAAGAACTTGTTGATGCCTGTGAAAAGGAAAGTAGGAAGTGCAAAAAGATCAGCCAGATGTATAAAAAGATTAAGTCCTTAATAGGCCAGGGAAAGGCCTAATCCTTACAGTAGCTTCCATGTCAGACTTGCCTCCTAATATAAATATCATTGCTAATGACCAGATGCTTAGTTGCTAGTTAACATTCTACATCTATCCATCGTGAAATGCTCACTCTGGCTCCCCATCTTAGTAAACTCTGCAGAAACGGTTGGTGCAAATTAAATACTCAAATCAACATGGTATTTCAGCGGAGGATCATTTTTTTGATATTCAACCCCCCTCCCCATAAATGAGTCCACAGAATGCCAATGAAAATGTGCCATAAGCGGAACATAGGAGTCCGTTAAGGCGTACTGTTCCAGGATTGCACCAGATGACTGTAGCAAGAGAGCCTATCCATATTCGCGTTGGCATTATCAGGGTGCAAAAAAGAAAGTTTATCCCCTCCTGCAAAAAAAAATTACCCATTCACCCCAATATTTCTTGTTTCATTCCTGTTCGTGGTCCTTCTGAGTATCAGATTTGGCTACAAGACAAAAGGTAGCCCCATCAGAGTGAGGGCAACCCTTCCTTCCCTCGCTCTGAATGGGAGAACATTTTTGTTGAAGTCATCACTGAAACAGGGTGTGTATTAGGTCTATCCAGCAGATTTGGCTGAACCCCAAAGTGATTCAGGCATATCTAGGCTCTGGCTGACTTGGGTGGAGACAGCCCTGGATAACGGCAAGCCCTGGATAACTGGAGACAGCCCTGGATAACAGAGTAATCAGGGGCTGTCGGGATGGGGCAACAGGCGTGAAAAAGGAGACTTAGCTATGCACAGTTTTCCCAAGCAGAGGAACACACACGCACACAGTAAAAGTGAGCAGGATCAAACCTTCTGCTCACCAGCCGGGTGCAATCCTGTGGGTTCCGGGAGTCTGCTTCACCAGTGTGTTTCTCATGCTGAACATGCTGGGGAAGCAAACCCCAGCAGGGCTGGATCCTTCTCTCACCAGCTGGTGGGCAGAAAATTCAATCTTGCTGGCTGTGGGGGTCCCTTAGTCCCTACACAATCTCTGCAGGCAGCTGGATTGTGGCGGGTCGGGGCTGCTGATTCTTCTAGATTCTTCTAGACCTGTCAGCAGCCTTTGACATGGTCGATCACGAACTCCTGGACCACCGCCTTGCCGACGTGGGGATTCGGGGCACAGTCCTTCAATGGCTGCGCTCGTTTCTCTCTGGTCGGGGACAGAGGGTGGTGCTTGGGGGGGGAATTGTCATTGCGCCACTCCTTGGTGTGTGGAGTGCCCCAGGGTGTGATACTCTCCCCGATGCTTTTTAACATCTTTATGCGCCCCCTCGCCCAGCTTGTCCGGAGTTTTGGGCTGGGCTGCCATCAGTATGCTGATGACACCCAACTCTATCTGTTGATGGATGGCCATCCTGACTCGGCCCCAGACACACTGACCAGATGCCTGGAAGCTGTGGCTGGATGGTTTCGTGGGAGCCGGTTGAAGTTAAATCCTTCGAAGACAGAGGTCCTCTGGCTGGGACGGGGCGATATGGGATTGAGGGGGCAACTCCCATCTCTTGCGGGGGTGCAACTAGTGCCAGCATCGTCCGTTAAGAGTTTGGGTGTAATCTTTGATACCTCCCTCTCTATGGAGGCACAGCTTACAGCTATAACAAAGGAGGCATTTTTTCATCTCCGCCAAGCTAAGCAGTTGGCCCCTTATCTCTCTCGCCCTTACCTAGCCACTGTGATCCATGCGACGGTCACCTCCAGACTGGATTATTGTAACTCGCTCTACGTGAGGCTGCCCTTGAGACTGACCCAGAAACTCCAGTGGGTACAGAATGCCGTGGTGAGACTCCTTATGGGGTCTTCGCTGCGAGATCACATTCACTATACCAGCTGCACTGGCTCCCGGTGGAGTACAGGATCAGGTTTATAGTGCTGGTTTTAACCTTTAAAGCCCTATATGGCCTAGGACCCTTGTACCTACGGGACCGCCTCTCCTGGTATGTCCCACAGAGGAACTTACGGTCTGCAAATAAAAACATCCTGAAGGTCCCAGGCCACAGAGAGGTTAGGCTGGCCTCAACTAGAGCCAGGGCTTTCTCGGCTGAGGCTCCAATCTGGTGGAACTCTATGTCACAAGAGACTAGGGCCCTGCGGGACCTGACATCTTTCCGCAGGGCCTGCAAGACAGAGCTGTTCCACCAGGCCTTTGGTCAGGGCGCAGCCTGACTCCCTTCTCTGGCAATCTGCACAGAATTTTGCTTAACGGTTGCCATCAATTTGATTTTAATTAATTTTTATAATGAAATGATTTTAGAATGTTGGATTATTTGATTGTTGTTAGCTGCCCTAAGCCTGGCTTCGGCTGGGGAGGGCGGGATATAAATAAAAATTTTTATTATTATTATTATTATTATTATTACAACACAAGTTCATCCCATGAATTTCCAACAAGACAGAATCCTATGAATTTGTGACCTGGCAGAGGCCTGAGGGAGGGTGTCTGTCATTGTTAATTGTTGTTTGGTTGCAACAGGGGTGACAAACAGAGGCTTCTCCCCGCTGTCCCTGTACTACAGGCAATCGATGTTGCTTGTTCCTGCAGAAGACAACCATGGAAAAGTGAGGGAGCATTGCAGCAGTGTCAGGGATTCACCATTTGTTTGAATCATGCAGGCCTTTGGTCTCCAGCAGTCACTGTTGGACCCCCTCAGATACTGGGGCGCAGCCTGCCTCCATAGGGGGAGGGATCAATGAGTATGTTTCAGATAAGAGAGAATGACTCTCCTCTCCCCTTCTTGCTAGGATAAGGTTACCTTGACTGTTTTCTTCTTATGTGTGCAGAACTCCTGCTGATTTCATGTGGGAGTTAAAGGGAGAACGGCAAGAATAGCAGAGCACAGTCTTGCATTGGGGGAAAGGGGTGTTTGTCCTCTCGTGCACTTTGAAAACAGCATAAAGCTATCTTAGCAATCGAGAGAGCTTTCTGGCTTTTATTTTTGGCCCCGATATCCTGTGGCTTGACATGCCTTGACACAGCATACACACACCCCATGCACCATGAAAGAAATGCCATTGCCTTATTCCATCTTGCTGGGGCCCTTTTTAAGGCAGAGGGCATCTGCAGCCCTGAAACCCTAAAAATGTTCTAGGATGCGTGGAGGAGGGAAAACTTGACAAGAACATCGACTTGACATCGTTCAACCTGGACACTGAGGTCCAGCTCCGAGAGCCTTCTGGCAGTTCCCTCACTACAAAAAGTGAGGTTACAGGAAACCAGGCAGAGGGTCTTCTCGGTGGTGGCGCCCACCCTGTGAAATGCCCTCCCATCAGATGTCAAGGAAATAAACAACTATCTGACTTTTAGAAGACATCTGAAAGCAGTTCTGTTTAGGGAAGTTTTTAATGACTGGTGTTTTAATGTATTTTTAATCTTTTGTTGAAAGCTGCCCAGAGTGGCTGGTGAAACCCAGCCAGTAGGGCAAGGAATGAATGAATAAATAAATAAATAAATAATCCAAGGAGGATTCCCATTTCCTTCACCTGTACTGACCTGGGGGTGTTGCACATCTTGTCTGCCACCTCCTGCTGCAAAGTCCCTTGCATCACCATAGAATAATAGAATTGTAGAGTTGGAAGGGACATCTAGTTCAACCTCTGCTTAAAAACCTCCAATGAAGTCCACAATCTCCCGGGGGAGTCTGTTCCACTGTCGAACAGCTCTTGATCTGCCTAGTAAAATAAATGAACAAATTACACTTCAGAATGCGTCCAGTTTAAATTTCTCATTTCTTTTCAAGTTCCTAGCTCAAGGTGCCTCCCTAATCTCTTGAAAGATTTTTGCAATCAGTTTGGTGTGATAATATTATTGGGTCTTCCTTTTCCAGAGACCAAAAACAATAATTTTGAAATATTATGCTCGGGGGGGGGGGGGGGCGATGGGACACAGGTCCAGTGGGTGTTAGTTTGCAAAATGTATGTTCAGCCCATTAAGAGAAAATCACAGCAAGGTGACGAGGAATGCCAGTTGTAAAAAAACAGGGTTGGAACAGCTTCTCTTTCTTTCTTTCTTTCTTTCTTTCTTTCTTTCTTTCTTTCTTTCTTTCTTTCTTTCTTTCTTTCTTTGACAATTCAATTTGGGGTTCTGCCTGCCTTTGCAGACAAGTTAATTTAAAGTAAGGGGAGGACAGTGTTCTTTGGGCAGGTAGTTGATGAGATAGCGTTTTCGTTGGTTGGGGTTTGTTGGTATCCTTTGTAAGCCTGCCACCTCTTCTTGTCTCTTTCTTGCTCTATTTTTAAATCCAGACTCCCGAAGAGCTAGAGGATGATTCTGACTTTGAGCAGGAAGATTACGATGTTCGCAGCCGGACGAGTGTTCAGACTGAAGACGATCAGCTTATCGCCGGCCAGAGTGCAAGGGTGAGTGTAAAATCTGTGCAACACATTAACACAGCTTCAGATTCCTCAGGGAACATGTGCTCTCTCGCAAGCTGAAAAGTCTGAACGTGACTGCAGACAGCAGAGTATCAGTTTGGGTCCCCTAGCATCTGAAATTATTTATGACACAGGCGTTCAGTTGACTCAAGAAGTTTATTGGAAAAGAAAAGTTTCACAGAGCTTACGCGATGCTTGCTTCCCCCATGATGAAGGTTTACACCAGGAACGAAGGAATCTCGCTTCCAGCACTGAATGAAGTGCAGCTGTTCAGAGGGCCAAGATTTCCTATAGCCTTAGAGCAAGATTCTAGATCTCATGGAGAAAAAAAGTCACAGAGCTGTCATATGTTTGCTCTCTATCGTGACCATCCCAGATTTGGGCTTCTTGGGCTATATTTGGCACATTTCAATGTTTTATTTGTTTTCAGGGGCAAATGTGTGTGTGGTGGGGGAGAGCTTTACAGTGATAGTGTGTCACTACTTCACATCCTTTATACTGCTGGAAGGTTGCAGTTGATCACAGGTTCCCATTGCATGTTGCATATATAAGATCAGAAGAAAAACCCTGCTACCCGGGTGAGTCAAAAGCTCCATCTAGTCCTGTTCTCATAGCAGCCAATCAGATGCCTGTAGGGAAGCCCACAAACAGGAACAAAGCACAATATCTCTCTCCCCAGTCATGATCCCCAGGGCACACTGCCTCCAACACTTGCAAACATGTTGTCATAGGAGGATGACTTTGGAAGGGGGGGATGCCAGAGGCTGGGCTGAGGAGGAGGAATGGTGGAGACCACCTCCCCATCCTGACCCTTCCAGGGAGGAGGAAGAGGAAGACAGTATAGATTTACAACAGGGGTTTGCAAGAGGTCACAGCTCAGAGGCAGATGAGGAGGGAAAGTTGGGAAATCATGGGAGAGGAGGAGCAGGAAGAGTCAGAGCAGCAGTTGGCTGACACGTTGTCACTAGAAAATATTCCAGACCCTACATCTCCCAGAATCTGGCGGGCCTTGAAAGTAGGAGAGCAAAGAGCTCAAAGACAGAGGGCATGTAGCCGCACCTGTAGAGGAGTTGATTATGGTGATGAATGAGGAAGTGGGAGAGACTTGTGTGTGTGTGTGTGTGTGTGTGTGTGTGTGTGTGTGTGTAGCACTCAGGACAATGCCATTATCCAAGAGGCTGGGTTCTATGACCTCTCTCTGTAAAGTCTGAAATGAAAAAGGCCTGTAAGAAGCTTTTACTTATCTTTATACTTTCCTGGGCAACCAACCAGGAGTCGCTGACAGCATCCTGACACATTTTCACATGTCCTACACAGTGAAGTATGTGTGTTTTTTCTTACCTAGAGGTAGAAGATCAGCAGTTGAAATGAGATGCCCTGATTCTGCCCTTCACTGTGTTTCTTCGGAATGTGCTCCAGCTGTGAGCAGGCAGAAAATGAAAAAAATTTAAACCACTGAGGGCGCACAGTGTGTGCCACACTCCACGAAGTTGTCCATTAGTCATGGTTTCCAGTCTGTTAATTTGTCTTGGAGAACTGTTGCACATTGCTGAGTCATCTCTGCAAATCTAATTGCAGCGGAAGACGCTCGTTACTGAATCAGGGCAATTCTACCAGGGTAATTGTTTCATGATAAAGCGAAGATGCTGTCCCAGGTGACCTTAACTTATGCAAGGAGACTGCCGATTAAGTTGACAAGTGACCCCGGCAGACGGAGATGCTTGAAAAGTGAGGCTTGTTGAACCCTCGGGGTATTTCCACTCTTGGATTAATGGTTTACCTTTTGCTAAGTAGCCTGCAACAGCTGAGATAAGGAACTGTGTTATTCTAGGCCAGAATCCAGAGCCAGACGCTATCCAGAAGTATGAAAATGCAGCTCTGTTGATGAGTTTTTCCACCGTTAGTTCTGCTTACTGCTTCCAGAAGAGAAAATTAGGAGAGATATAATATCAAGACAAAGGGTTAATGCCAGGCAAGATATTTGATTGTGTCTGCTGTGCTAATCCCCTTGCTTGCCAACCAAAAAACCACTTGCTGATTATTTGAATCGCTGAAGATTTCTTAAAAAGCAGAATATGGCTCCACATTTTGATTTTTGGTTGGTCACTAAGGCTGCGCGCACATACACAGCATTTAAAGTATGCTTCTTCCACAAAGGATGCTGGGAGCTGCAACTGACCTCCCACAGAGCTACAGTTCCTAGCACCCTTAACAACTTCAGCTCCCAGGATTCTTTGGGGGAAGTCACGTGCTTTAAATGTGCTTCAAATGGGTGGTGTGTATGCAACCCCAGCGCTGTGAAACCAATGTGTTCTAAAGGACTTCCCTTGATGCACCAAGCACCAAGACTTTCAGCTGAGCTGATGGGTCTAATCTCTGTGGATCAGGCCCTGGTCTGTATGGCCTTAGGCTAGCCTTTGCCAACTTAGGGCCTTCCAGATGTTTTGGACTACAGCTCCTATCAGCTGTCTTGGCTGGGGCTAATAGGAGTTGTAGTCCAAAACATCTGGAGCATTCCAGATCAGTGAAGACTGCCTTAACGTAAAGGCAAAAGACCCCTGACAGTTAAGTCCAGTAGCGAATGAATCTGGGGTTGC
Source organism: Podarcis tiliguerta (assembly GCF_965153285.1). Taxonomy (NCBI): domain Eukaryota; kingdom Metazoa; phylum Chordata; class Lepidosauria; order Squamata; family Lacertidae; genus Podarcis; species Podarcis tiliguerta. The sequence goes on from NC_139542.1 coordinate 7,390,366, forward strand.
AGTGCTCATCTCGCTTCACTGGCCGAGGGAGCCGATGTTTGTCCGCAGACAGTTTTTCCACGTCATGTGGCCAGTATGACTGAGCCGCTTCTGGCAAAACCAGAGCAGTGCACGGAAATGCCATTTATCTTCCCACCGGAGCGGTACCTATTTATCTGCTTGAACTTTGATGTGCTTTCGAACTGCTAGGTTGGCAGGAGCAGGGACCGAACAACAGGAGCTCACCCCGTTGAGGGGATTCGAACCGCCGACCTTCCGATTGGCAAGCCCAAGGCTCAGTGGTTTACACCACAGTGCCACCGGTGTGCATTCCAGATCAGTGAAGACTGCCTCAGACACTCCTGAATATGCCAGTGCATTTTGCATTGCCGTAGCCCCCAACAACTGCTAACAGAAAAGGGTTGCACATGAGGGGGCCTAGTATTGTCAAAAGCCAGTAGACACATGAATGGCTAAAAAGATGGTCCAGACGTGATTGCTTCTCCTCCGCTCTTCTGCCTCCAGAGTCTAGTACTGAAATGATGGAAGGAGAATCCTAATTCATCTAATTTATTTATTTTAAATGTCTCTATTTCACCCTGGGTCTAATCTCTGGTGGGCAGCACAATCTCAGGAATCCTCAACAGTCCTACTATCAGTCCAATGTTACAGATGGGGAACTGAATTATGAATGCCAGAGCCAGTGTAAGGGCTCTTGCAATATTTGTGCCATTGAAAAATTTACATTGCAGAAACTCCCTTTCCGGCATATGTGTGTTGGAAAATGGGTGGCAGCATTCAGCTGGTGCACAAAGTGGATATTGAACTATTTGTAGTTAATTCTTTGTCCTTGACACCTATAGGATGGAGGGGCTAAGCCTGTCTTCTGACTCTCATCACCCTAGACATCCCAACCATTGAGAATCAAGCCTGATCCTATTTACAGAGTTCTCTCAGTTTGAGCTCTCTCTTTTTGGGTTACAGTAAAGTATGACAGAAAGTATTGAAATAACAGTTGCATTTCGCTGTGAGAGCATCAGAAATTGACACAAAGGCTTTTGCAGCATTCCCATATATAGAGTTTATTCATAATCCCAGTCCCATTTGCCATTAGCAAAGTAATTGCATCAGATAACATATTCCGTGTTAATAGAATTGCTAACCATGACCTCCAAGTAACTGCCAATAATGCTGCCTTCACAATGCTATGCAGGTGCTGCTGCAAACAGACTCAACTTCTGTGCCAAAAAGCTAGATTTTGATAAAACTACATGTTAGGCAGTATTTGCACATATTTCTTCATTTTATACCCCCCGGCTTTATTTTCCATAATTGCATCTACACATCAAGAACGTATCATTACTGTTATCTGTAAATACCACTCATCAAAACAAAAATCCAATTAAAGGATACAAGTCTTCTAACAATAAATTTTGTACATAAACTTTGACTTCCTGTCCTTTCCCCCCAAAATTCCACTAGATCAGAATGGTTATTGAAGATGGTATAATATGCTGAATTAGACAATCTTTCGGAAAAGATCAAAGATAGGCCCAAGCAGGAGTTCATTTCAAATTGGGAATCTCTTAAGAGACATTTAAAGGAAAATTGGTGCAATTTTAACTCAGTTGCAGCTTTTGAATAGTCTCTGTAAACTGTGTGTGTGTGTGTGTGTGTATATATATATATATATATATATATATATATATATACATATATGAGCACAGTGGTACCTCTGGTTACATACGCTTCAGGTTACAGACTCCCCAACCCAGAAATAGTACCTCGGGTTAAGAACTTTGCTTCAGAATGAGAACAGAAATTGTGCTCTGGCGGCGTGGCGGCAGCAGCTAAAGTGGTGCTTCAGGTTAAGAACAGTTTCAGGTTAAGAATGGACCTCCAGAACGAATTAAGTACTTAACCCGAGGTACCACTGTATTAACTTTTATTATCAAATATGCTGATAAGTTGTGCAATAGGTTTATTTATGGTAAGTATTTTTCATTTTCAATAATCTACTTTTACTATTCAAGGGGGAAGACAAGGAAAACCCTACACTATCAAAACTTCCTTCCAAGCCTCATGTTCATTTTCTTATTTATTTGTTTTAAAAAATAAAAATAAAAGAAATGAAAAGGGAGACTCCCGAGCTGCAGGACTCTTCACCCCAAACTAATACCTTCATGTTTGTGCTGAGCTGTTGTAGAGCGCATGCAAAAGTGTCCTTGGCTGTGTAAAGCTGGAGGCTACTTGTGGCTATAATACCACTCCACAGAAGCTGTTAGCCTTTTAATAGCTCAGTGTTTTATCTTTGATTAGAAATATATAAAACAGAATATACATGCCTTGCTGCAGCTCCTACAGAAAAAAAGCACTTTTCTTTTTCCTTCTAAGGAAAAAGCGCTTTTTAAAAAGGCACAGGGGTGTCAAGGTTAGTGTGTCAGCTAAGTTGGGAACAACGCCACATATCAGTAACAGAGAAGGGGTTCTGCCAGTCTCTACATGTACACACATCCAGGTATTTATCATCTTGCAGTACGGAACAGCATCACACACATAAAAGAAGCTCTTTTTTTTCCCTTTCAGATACAGAGTGCGGGCTCAATTTCTTTACCGTTTTTTCTTTTAATGGTAGAAGCTTTTGCACGCTAACATTTCAGACTGCTGAGTTACATTGATAAGGCCTAATTAAAACTCAGGCATTGAATTCTAATTTGATTAACTTGCCAATTTTCTCCATATTTTTTTTTTATCTCCTGCTTCTAGATAACCTTTTTTAATCCTGGTTTCGGAAAAGGTCAATTATGAATTTTTTAAAAGCCGAGAGCACTTTAAGAATATGTAGAGGGAGACTACAGCTGATTGGAAGTGACATAAACAAGAAAAACTGTAATGACACTTAAATATATGTCACACCCCATTAAATGTGCAACGCAACTTGGTAGAACCCCTGGAGCCAAACAGTATCTCAGCCTGGAAATCATTGCTGAAAGTGCCTATTTGATCTTCAAAAGCAATTATTATAATTCTACTGTTCTGTGTTGCAACTTAGTTGCTGGTTTCTTTGGGAAGTTGGAGTAAGCTAGAATCCACCAGTCCAGCAGCAGCATCATCCCAGAGGCGATATATTTATTTATTCGTTTCATAAAAATTATACACCACTTGATTGTTTTTTTAAAAATAAAAAACCCTTAAAGCTGTTTACAAATGATAAAAAGCAAAATCAAGAAGAAGACAAAATACATACAAATGTTAAAATACATATTAAAATCACCTCAGGTTTCTAAGCATCTGGGTAGGCTTTTCTAAACAGGAATGTTTTTAGGTAAAGGTAAAGGGGCCCCTGACCATTAGGTCCAGTCACAGACAACTCTGGGGTTGCGGCGCTCATCTCGCTTTGCTTGCCGAGGTAGCTTCCAGGTCATGTGGCCAGCATGACTAAGCCGCTTCTGGCGAACAAGAGCAGCGCACAGAAATGCCATTTACCTTCCTGCCAGAACGGTACCGATTTATCTACTTGCACTTCATGCTTTCAAACTGGTAGGTTGACAGGAGCAGGGACCGAGCAACGGGAGCTCCCCCATCGAGGGGATTCGAACCACTGACCTTCTGATTGGCAAGCCCTGGGCTCTATGGTTTAACCCACAGCACCACCTGCGTCCCATAAGTTTTTAGCAGACACCAAAAAGAGTACAGTGGTACCTTGGTTTAAAAACAGCTTAGTTTATGAAGAAATTGGATTAAGAATGCTGCAAACCCGGAAGTAGGTGTTTCGGTTTGTGAACTTTGCCTTGGGTGCAGAACATGTTTCGCTTCCTGTTGGGTGTGTTCCATTTGGAAATTGAGTCCCCTGCTGCTATGGGAAGGCACGCCTTGGTTTAAGAACGCTTTGGTTTAAGAACGGACTTCTGGAACGGATTAAGTTTGTAAACCAAGGTACCGCTGTACAGCGAAGGCACTTGCTTGATTTCAAAAGGCGTTTCAAAGGGTTGGCACTACTACACTAAATGACCGAGTTCTTACAAATGTGGAACAGGTATTATGTGGCACCTGTCGCAGTGCCAGTTCTGCTGATCAAAGCAGTTGAGTGGGAACATGCAGAGTAAGACGATCTCGTAGGTAAACTGGTCCCAAGCTGCTTGCCAGAGCCTGTTGCCTCTTCAGCATCTAACCATTCTTCTCCTCTTCTGACCTGTCCTCAATGCCCCACCACCACTCCCCTGGCTCTGAGCCTTCCTCCTCCAGGGCTTCCCTTGGGGCTTCTCTAGAGGATTGGAGAACAATTCAAAGTGTTTGTGCTGACTTTTAAAGCCCTAAACGGCCTCGGTCCAGTATACCTGAAGGAGCATCTCCACCCCAATTGTTTTGCCCAGACACTGAGGTCCAGCGCCGAGGGCCTTCTGGCGGTTCCCTCACTGCGAGAAGCCAAGTTACAGGGAACCAGGCAGAGGGCCTTCTCGGTAGTGGCACCCGCCCTGTGGAACACCCTCCCACCAGATGTCAAAGAGAACAACAACTACCAGACTTTTAGAAGACATCTGAAGCCAGCCCTGTTTAGGGAAGCTTTTAATGTTTAACAGACCACTGTATTTTAATACTTTGTTGGAAGCCGCCCAGAGTGGCTGGGGAAACCCAGCCAGATGGGCGGGGTATAAATAAATTATTATTATTATTATTATTATTATTATTATTATTATTACTCCCACCACTCCTCATCATCCAGCCGGTCCCTGACAATGGCTGGCAAGCAGAAAATGAAATAGCTTCCTCCCGCCCTTGAATCTTCTGCTCCCTCCACAGCACACACACAGTGTATATGCATTGCTCGGGCACACATACGAAGGAGCATCTCACAGGGTGGGGTAGAGCCATGTTGGGGAAATATCAGGGTTCAAGCCCAATGCCCTGAGCTGGCTGGAATGGAATCTAGAATCAGTAAAACTGGGCATTTGTTTAAGTATTGCAACATAACCTCAACCAGCAAGTAGTCAAGGGTTGGCACACCAAATATGAAAACAGCAGAAAGATTTATATACTTAAAAGGAGCTAGGTTTATGCTGCTTACAGAGAAAGGAGGAGGCCGTTGGGAGGTTGGTAAGAGCACTTGATTGGCTCTGCCACTGAATTAGTGCCACCGTATCGTCCCCTTCGCTAAGCCTTGATGATCCAGGAAGTTAGCACAGTGACCTCACCTGACAAGCCATCTCTGCGCAGGCACGTGTTAACAAACTGTCTATCTCAGTACGAAACAACATCCGGCAATTTTGGGGCCAATCATATTTACTACTCTGCTGATGTTTCTGGAGCCAAATTTTTTAAGCCCAGAAGGTGAAACGCACAACCTGTAGGGTGTCTGAAACCATTGATTTACTCCTGGAAATAATACGAATTGCAGAAGCAGACTATCCCAGCCAGTCCTATGGAATTTACAAAATCGAGCTCTTATGAACTGGTTCCTCCAGTTATGTGCAAGTGACTGGAAGCATTTGTTCTTACGACGACTTCAGCTGTTCTTTTTCTTTTAATTGTTCTGTTTTTGTTTCAATCCAGGCTATCATGGCCCAGCTTCCCCAGGAGGAGAAGGCTAAAATCGCAGAGCAAGTAGAGATATTCCACCAAGAAAAGAGCAAACTGGATGCCGAAGTGGCCAAGTGGGACGACAGCGGCAACGATATCATTGTGCTGGCCAAGCAGATGTGTATGATCATGATGGAGATGACAGACTTCACTAGGTATGTACCATGACTCAAACATGATGTCCTCCTTGTCTGCAGAAGGCATCAGGTTCAATCCCTGACAGCAGGGAAAGTCTCCTGGCCTGAAAGCCTGAAGAGCTGCTGTTGGTCAGTGTAGACAACAATGGATTAGATGGACCAATGACCTGACTCTGTATAAGGCAGCTTCCTATGTGGGTAATTGACGAGGAGTTTAGGGGAGCAGGACTGGTTCACCTGCACCTCATTTCTAGCCAAGCTGGTGCCGCAGGAGGCACTGCAACAAAGGCTTAAAATGGAAAACGTGTGGTGGGACGGGCACTCAATTTTGGCACTGAACAAAAGCCCAAGTCCTCCACTGATTTCAGGTGAGGGATTTCTCTCACTTGAATACAGTGGTACCTCGGTTTAAGAACAGTCCTGTTTAAGAACGATTTGGTTTACAAACTCCGCAAAACCGGAAATAGTGTCCCGGTTTGAGAACTTTACCTCGTTCTAAGAACGGAATCCGAACGGTGGAAGGGCACCGGCGACGGAAGGCCTCATTTGGGAAAGCGCTCCTTGGTTTAAGAATGGTTTTGGTTTAAGAACGGACTTCCAGACGGATTAAGTTCATAAACTGAGGTACCACTGTACTTCTTTGAAACAAAAAATAATAATTAGATAGGCTTTTGTTCTGATTCAGCCTTTCTTGTCATAGAGAAACAATATATCCTTGCCTTCTCCCTTTAAAACTAGTTGTTCATTGTTCAGGAAATATTATTTGCATGGGTGAGTGTTCAGTCATGTGGGGCCTCAGCTTTTGCTTGAAGTAGTACAGGCCATACAGAGATTTGTCACCTTAGAGAGTCTACCACCAGACCACCTTGTGATGCCTTGAATGCTTCAAATAGAAAATGCGCAGGCAAAGGCGCACAGGGGAGATTGTCTTATACTGAATCAGACCATTTGGTCCATCTAGTTCAGCGCTGTCAACTTCGATGGGCAGCAGCTCTTCAAGGTTTCATGCAGGGGGACATTCCCAGCCCTAGATGGAAGATGGAACCTGGAGCCTCCTGTATTCAGGAGCGTAGGAAGGGGGTGCAGTCCGCCCTGGGTGCCACCCCTGAGGGGGTGACAAAATGGCACACTGTGGGGGGTGACACTTATTGCAGGGCCTGGCCTGCAGCACACCTCTCCTGGGAGTGACACGGTGGCTCAGGGCCCTGCACTGCCCAAAGTGGCATAGTGGTGCTTGCATCCGCCAGGCAGTCTGCATGGGCAGCTCGTGGCAGTGCCCTCAAGCAGTGCCCCCCAGGTGGATCACCACGGCGCCCCTGTGCATGGATCGCCCCACCCACATGCGTGACTCGCCCCCCCCACCACCACTCCAGGTGCCAGAGCAGCTAGCCAGGGGTCAGCAAACTTTTTCAGCAGGGGGCTGGTCCACTGTCCCTCAGACCTTGTGGCAGGGGGGCGTACTATATATTTAACAAATTCCTATGCCCCATAAATAACCCAGAGATCCATTTTAAATAAAAGCACATATTCTACTCATGTAAAAACACCAGGCAAGCCCCACAAATAACTCAGAGATGCATTTTAAATAAAAGGACACATTCTCCTCATATAAAAACACCAGGCAGTCCCCACAAATAACTCAGAGATGCATTTTAAATAAAAGGACACATTCTACTCATGTAAAAACACACTGATTCCCGGACCGTCCACGGGCCGGATTGAGAAGGCGATTGGGCCGGATCTGGCGCCCAGGCCTTAGTTTGCCTACCCATGAGCTAACTGCTCTCCTGCCTGTATCCAAAGCAGATAGTCCACTACTGAGCTAGGACACCCTTCCCCCAAATGCGTGGAGCTGCGTGGGGCAAGGCACAGCTTGTGCATGAAAGGAGAGCTTTTCTTGTCTTTCAGGCATGTGTCTTTCAGGAGGCTGATTTTTCCTACCAATGTCCTGACTCTTCAGGAACACCTGGATTTTTGCACTCATTACTGTGATGAAGAATTCAACGAGCCCCAAGGCGGTGGGGTTATTCTCTGACCTCTACTTGCTATGAAGCAATTCCAGTTGTTGTGAAGTAGAAGGAGGAACTGCAAAAAAAAAAGTGACTCTAGAAACAAAGCTGCTTTTTTCCCACTGCTTAATCTTAAATATATGCATTAGTGGGTCATTCACGCTTGCTGCAAATGTTGCTTCCCACCCCACAGAAACCTGCGTGCCCCATTTCTGCATTTTGAGTTTGCATTAAGCATAGCTCGGGGAATAACAGAGGGGTTCTATTTTTTCCCCTCTCTCATGAAAAAGCCTTGCATTCCACCAGGGACACTGTCTTAATGAGCACTTAAAAATGCACATGCTATTAAACATAGTTCATGAGCTTAGAGGCAAAATCAAAGAAAAGTGCTGCCAAAGCATTTTGGAGCATATGAGGGAATCCAGAAGGCTTTTCCTCAATTTTTTTCCTGCTTCTTTTCCTAATCAAGCTATGCTATAATAAGTAGTTGAAAGGTGATGTCGTACTAAATTGGGAAGACGTTCATACTACAGCTCTCCCCCCCCCCTTTTGAAGGTTTTTTTTAAAACCTCTTATCCAGGATATTAACTCTATTTATTTCCATAATTTAATTAGATGGCACTGTAATTACCTTGTATTTTCCAGGGGTAAGGGACCATTAAAGAATACATCTGATGTCATTAATGCTGCCAAGAAGATTGCAGAAGCTGGCTCAAGAATGGACAAATTGGCCCGTGCTGTGGCTGATCAGGTAATTTCAATGGGAACAAATCCTCTTACAAATAAGTTTTTGAAAATGTATGAGGAGAGCTCTCATGCTCAGGTGCTGCAGGCATCTGGTTGGCAACTGTGAGAACAGGATGCTGGACCACTGGCCTGATCCTGCAGGCTCCTTATTAGACTGTTACCGTGATGCCCATGCTAGCGTGCCCCTGGTGTCGGCACGACCAAAGGATTGTATTGGAGTATCAAAGAATCATAGAATTGTAGAGTTGGAAGGGACCATGAGGATCATCTAGTCCAATGCAGGAATATGCTTCTGTCCCATACGGGGTTCGAACCTGCAACCTTGGCATTATCAGCACCTCGCTCTAACCAACTGAGCTATCCAGGCTCTCCGTGATTTTCTCTTCTCCGACCTTCTGCCTTACCTGTTGGGCAGGCAGGACAGGAATCACTGTGAAAACTGGATTGTAATAATGATAATAATGAAACTAAGCAGCTGCTTGAGGATTTCCCAAAGTCATCTGGTAGGTCACTGTGAGAACAGAATGCTGGACTAGATGGACAACTGGCCTAATCCAGCCAGGCTCTTGTTAACGTTCTTATGATCAGCAGAGCCAACCCCACCAAACATTTTGCCTTGCCTTCATTGTATGCATCTGGAGTTGTGATAAATGTGTTAAGCTTCACACAGAGCTACTTCCTCCTGCCTTATACCTTCCAGATGCTATAGTCCAACACCCATCATCCCTGGCCATTGGTGTTGTTGGCTAAGACTCATGAGAGTTGCAGTCCAGAAACACCTGGCAGGCCACAGGTTCCCCATCCCCAAAATGCCTATTAACTGGCATTCTTCAACCCTGCTGCCCTCCAGATGTTCTTGGTCCTTGCAATCCCCATTCTCCTGGAAACTGGCCGTGCGAACAGGAATATCTGGAGGGCACCACATTGGGAAAGGCTGATGTATATAATGGGCTGCTTTATTCAGGGCTCCTGCCATCAGCTCTTTCCATGTCTCCTTCTCCCATTCCCGTAGCCATGGCAATGTTTTATATTTATTTTTAACCATGTTTTGAGAGACAGGGTTTTTTTTAATAATAAAAAAATACATAGCCTGGTTGTCTGGAAGAAGCTACTTCAATTTACATCTGACCACTTAAGCACACTTTCATAAAGAGCCTTCACCTGGGGAGAACAACTGTGCCAACAAGAGCCTCAGAAGAAGAGTCCCTCATGTACTCAGAAGGAAAGTGCTCTGCGTGTTTCAAGGACAGCTTTTTATGGGGTGGTCAAAGTCCATAGAATACTATTCAACAGTGAACAACAGAGCGTTATGTAATTACATCTTGTTGTGTTGTGCAATGTACTGTGTTCTATATACACATGATGTGTATAGATCTTGGCCTTGATGAAGAGTGGCTCTTGTAATCGGTTGGGGCAAATAAATATTTTGCAGTTATTCTTTCTTTCTCATATGGGGACAACCCTTCTTTGTTTTCTCAGAGCTGATCACCGACTCTATCTCCTCTGCTCGCACAAAAAGGCATTTTGTTTGCTTACTTCCAGAATGACTTAAAACAGCCTTTCTCAACCTGTGGGTCCCCAGATGTTGTTGAACTACAACTCCCATCAGCCCTAGCTAGCAAGGCCAGAGCTCAGGGATGATGGGAGTTGTAGTCCAACAACATCTGGGGACCCACAGGTTGAGAACCACTGAGATAAAATAATGTGAGACAAGCCAGTCTCTTTGCTAAAAAGGTAAAGGTACCCCTGCCCGTACGGGCCAGTCTTGACAGACTCTAGGGTTGTGTGCCCATCTCACTCAAGAGGCCGGGGGCCAGCGCTGTCCGGAGACACTTCCGGGTCACGTGGCCAGTATGACATTGCTGCTCCGGCGAGCCAGAGCCGCACACGGAAACGCCGTTTACCTTCCCGCTAGTAAGCGGACCCTATTTATCTACTTGCACCCGGGAGTGCTTTCGAACTGCTAGGTTGGCAGGCGCTGGGACCGAACAACGGGAGCGCACCCCGCCGCGGGGATTCGAACCGCCGACCTTTCGATCGGCAAGCCCTAGGTGCTGAGGCTTTTACCCACAGCGCCACCCGCGTCCCCTAGTCTCTTTGCTAGGTAATGCCAGTTTCCCCCACTCCTGCTGCAAGAGAGTGTCATCCATTTCTGAAAATGCAAAGCCATTAAGTGCTGAACTCAAACCATTCCCAAAGTTTGAACCTGGCTGCTGCTGCAGATGATGGTGGTGATGATTAACCAAGAATGGGGAAGTATTAAAAAGACAGGTTAGCCACTTAAAAACAACTCTGGGGTTTTTTTTAAATACCCAATTATATATAACGTGAATTTTCCACCTCCAAAACTTTGGAGCCCCTTAATGATCAAACTGTATTGTAGAAGTTGGTGTACTTTAAAAATTTGTGTGTGATGGCTGATATGCCAAAACATGGGATTTACCAGAATTTCTGACATCCAAGTAATAGATTTTGAACAGGCACATTTATTGTGTTCTAAACAACCCTTCACCAAAATGTCCCAGGGTCACAGCATATAAAAAGGCAATTATAATGGTAAAAAATATCCCCACCCATTACCCCAAAGTCAGAATACAAGGAGGGCACCAAAATCACTTCCTTGATTTTCAAAGAACAGGGTAAAGAGATACATCTTTAGCAACTAATGGAAGCGGTCAAGAAATGGTGCCAGATGCAACTCTGTGGGGAGTGAGTTCCACATCCCTGGGGCCATCACTGAGAAGGTCCCCTCAGAAGCTGCAGCCACCATATTTTCCAGATTGATGGAACCATCAGGAGGGCCTGGCAAGATATTTGGGGCCCAAATCTGGGCTCACCCTAGTGCCAGCACTCTGCACTGATATTGTGAAGTAAGTGAGCTGGGAGAGCTTGCAACAGCAATGGAGGTCTCATCATCAATGCCAGGATGCTCCTATAGGGCATCTATCACCATCCAGAGCTTCTTGCTACAATCAGACCAGTCCTCCAAGATGATGCCTCTGCCTCCTGATCCGCAATTGCAATTGTAAGTTTTAGGATATAGGGAATCTCCAGGCAAGACTTACAGAGACTTCTCCTTGTTGCCCCAACATAAAATAAAAACTTGATAGCTGGGGCTTGCATGGTTCCACTCATCAGCTGATCAGCACTTTTGCAGAGTGATATGCAAAAATGGATCGTCTGATGTCACTGTGATGTCAGGTGATAGACAGGTGGGCAGTCCCTCCCACCCACCCAGGCGGCTTGGTCTGCAGGGGCTGAGGGAGATAAGAATTTAGCCTGCTAGATGAACCCATTTCCCTTCCCCAAGAGTTCTCTGAGAAAGCTCAGAGAAACTGACCTAGTTATATAGAATCATGGAATTATACAGTTGGAAGGGACCAAAAGGATCATCTAGCCCAACCCCCTACAATGCAGGAATAACAGGTAAAGAATCCCTGACAGATAGCCATCTAGACCTCTGAACTCTCCCACTCCTAATTGTGAGTGATTTACAAAGATTTACAAAGAAATTAGAGCAGCTATTGGGCAGGAACAGGGGCAGCAGAAAACACTATTGGAAGCATAACTCCTATTTAAAACCATCCAGGGTTGCTTGTCCTTCTTTAGAGTCTGAGATATGTAGACGTTTTATGGAAGTTTTGAGACCTCTGTGCAATGTAAACTTTTTATGGACTGTTGCATTTTTAATTACTGTTCTAAAGAGGGAGAGAGATCGAGATATCGTAAGTTTTAATTTGCCGCAATGTGCTTCTGTTGAAACCCTTTCTCAGCTCTCCAGAGAGTTTGTTTTAAAGTTTCTTTCAGATACAAGGGCCTCCAGAGTGGAATAAATATGAGTGTGTTAAATTGTTACTAAGTGGGAAAAGGCTCTCTTTGGGATTCACACTTGAAAGTTATGTTAAGTGTGTGTGCGAAAAAGAGAGAGGGTTGCGTCCAGCTAAATCACGGCGCACCCACACAATGAGAGAAATGTTTCATGGCATTATCATATACGGAATTCATAAGAGATTAGGCTTCATTACCCCAGAGAATTTTCACAGCATTGTTTTTTATTTATTCATTTGGGAGATGGAAAAATAAAACAGGGCCGCTGCTGTTAGATTGCTCCTCTATATTCTCTTTTCCTGCCAAGTCTTTATCTTGATGGGAGACCTGCTTCCTCCTCCGCCTTGCCAAGTTCCAGATTGCAATGCAGCTCCCCAGGACTTTCCTGATGCTTCAGTGCTGCTCAGTGGCAGCGCATCTGCTTTGCATGCAGAAAACCTCAGGTTCAATCCCTGACAGCTCCAGGTGAAGCCCCCCTGGCCAAAGCCCTGAAGAGCTGTGGCCTTTCACGCCACAGTTGACAGAACCAGTGACGGATGGCAGGACCAAATCATCTGCTGCACAAGGATTAGGAAACCTGAGGCCCAGGGGCCAAATGCAGCCCCAAGTCTCTCTATCCGGCCCTTGGCTCTCTCCTCAGGCCACACCCCTCTCCCAGACTACATCTGCAGCCAAATCAGACATCTCCAGGAATTATCTGTATGTTTTTAATAGATCTTTTATATTTATATATAGGTTTAATTCTACAGTGGTACCTCTGGATGCGAATGAGATCCGTTCCAGAGCCCCGTTCGCATCCTGAAGTGAACGTAATACGTGACTGCGCATCTGTGCGTGTGCGGGTCGCGTTTCTCCGCTTCCGCGCATGCGCGTGATGTCATTTTGAGCGTCTACGCATGCGCGAGCGACGAAACCCGGCGAAACACATTCTGTTACTTCTGGGTTACCACAGAGCGCAACTCGAAAACGCTCAACCTGAAGCGTATTCAACCTGAGGTATGACTGTATTACTTAAAAAACGTTTTAAAATCAGCAGTGGAGCATATGCCTGCACTGCCCAGGGCGGGTGCACTCCCAAGGGCGGCATGGCATGGAGGATGCCCTCCCAGGCACAGGATAGCCGCTTGGATGCCTGGAGTGTCATGCACACCTTGCAGCGGGGGGTGTGTGTGTGTGTGGAGCGAGCCGCCCATCTGTGACTCCCAAGCCTCCCCCAAGCTGTCAAAATGAAGGGGGAAGGGGGGGAATGCAAAGCAGCACAGGTCCCCACCTTACCCCAGCGACTCGAGGTAGGCTTGGGAGTCACAGGCGTGCGGCGTGCCGAATGTCACCCCCCTCAGTGAGGGCACCCGGGGTGCACTGCCCCCTTCCTACGTCCCTGTTTTTAATGACCCCATATTTTTAGCTGTTCCTATTTTACCTGTGGGGACGCGGGTGGCGCTGTGGGTTAAAGCCTCAGCACCTAGGGCTTGCCGATCGAAAGGTCGGCGGTTCGAATCCCCGCGGCGGGGTGCGCTCCCGTGTTCGGTCCCAGCGTCTGCCAACCTAGCAGTTCGAAAGCACTCCTGGGTGCAAGTAGATAAATAGGGACCGCTTACTAGCGGGAAGGTAAACGGTGTTTCTGTGTGCGGCTCTGGCTCACCAGAGCAGTGATGTCACGCTGGCCCCATGACCCGGAAGTGTCTTCGGACAGCACTGGCCCCCGGCCTCTTTGAGTGAGATGGGCGCACAACCCTAGAGTCTGTCAAGACTGGCCCGTACGGGCAGGGGTACCTTTACCTTTATTTTACCTGTAAGGTGCCTTGAGTCGCTGCCAAGGGAGAAGGTGGGGAATAAATAAATATAACAAGAACTCCATTCTTCACATGGGTGTTAATATCCTGTTGTCCCTCTTGCCTCTCTACTTTAACCACAGATCTGCCAGTCCAGTTTGAATTTTGGGTGTTTAATTAGTATTTCAGTTCTTGTAATCATCTGCATATTACTCTCCTGTAATAAATTGTTTTTGTTTTGTTTTGTTTTGTTTTGTTTTGTTTGTTCTAAGCCTGTGTAATGGTTAATTCCCACTCGGATAATTGTCATTTGTCCTGTGGTGCACTATGGCTGTCAGCTCAGGTCCCAAACCTACCTTCTTCATGGACAGGTTCTTAGGTTGCTCTTGCAATTCGGAACATAACCCCTCCCCATACCCCACCATTGGAAGCGAGACATAGAAAGGTATCATTTCACTAATTTATAGAAAATTTGTTGGGACCCAGATAAGTGCACGTTGTTCTTACTGTTGCAGCTGCCATATCTTCTATTGCTATGAAACAGTCGCCGGCCTGCATCTCCCTTCTGGAGCTGTCACATAAATTGTCTTAAGTTTTTGAACCGATTTTAAAACTTTCCCAGCACTTGCTTGGTTTGACCAACTTTAGTTGTGCCCGGTCTAGTTTTGATTTGTACGTTATATCACAAACAGCGCCACAGGTGGCATTCTACCATTGGAGCAAAATGACCCGTTGCCAGTTGTGATGTGACAAAATGGCTTTGCTTCTGTCCTTATGAAAGGTTTGCGGGCCCGAAAGCACCTCTTTTCAACGTAGTCCTTACTGCACCATTTTTTTTTAAAAAAAAAGTGAATTATGCATCAGTAAAACCTTATTTTCAGTGCAAATGGAGCCATGTCCTCAGGAAAAGGCTACAGAAATTACTCTACTTTACAGCTCATCAGGTAACTGACAAACAGTTCTGGTGGTGTTTCCTTCCCTTCTCTCTGCTGCTTGTGGGTCCCTTTGCACTTTAAATCACTGTCTTGAGCTATGCGAGAGAACCATCCCTTGTTAAATATGTAGCCAAGGGGTTAAGCAGAACAAATGTCTCCAATATGGTGTTGGCAAACCTGCCCATTCTTCCCTGTATATTAGGCGTATAAACCAAAGCCAATCAAATACATGCTTTTTTATCTCTTTTCTTTATCTACAGTGTCCCGATTCAGCCTGTAAGCAAGATCTCTTAGCGTACCTGCAACGCATCGCCCTGTACTGTCACCAGCTTAATATCTGTAGCAAGGTGAAGGCGGAAGTTCAGAACCTGGGAGGAGAACTGATCGTCTCGGGGGTAAGCCGGTTTCTGAATCTTGTCCCTGGCATGACCTGCTTGCAAGTGAATTTCCAACCCTTCCCCTGCCACCTCCCCAGTTTGGGGGTGGGGCATGCTTTGAAGAAGCAAAATACGTCAGCTGATCATATGCAAGTTTCTTGCTATTCTTTTTATTTTTTTAAAAAACACGTTATCACCCTTTTATTTAGTTATTTGATTTATTTAGAGCATTTGTACCCTGCTCTTAAGCCAAAAAGGCTCCCGGAGCAGCTTGCATGAAGTCAAAGCTAGACGCTCCCCGCCCGCAGGCTGACATTCTAATAAATGAATGAAAAGACAACACACAAGGAAAAAGGAAGGAAGAGGAAAATAAAACTCAGGCGCCAATTTCTAGATAATTGATCCTATATTGACCAGCCGGCATAGTTCAGTGGCAGGAAGTACCTGATGGAGCTGGCCCTTCAGCTTAGCATATGCAATGAACCCTGCATCCCATCTCTCCCACTGAGGCAGCCTGATGAAATTTCTGCCCCCAGATGACAGCCGAGGGAAGGGTGGTGTTGGTGGAGCTGGCCTGTTGCAGCAAAGCTGATGGAGCAAGTTCTGCTTCTCAGCTCTCCCAGTGCTGGAATTAGTTGTCCCCAAATGATAACCATTGTTATTCAAGACTTTATAGCTTTGGTCTGCTATCAATAACACCCCCCTCCTTTTTGTATTTGGCAAAGGCAGGTGGCCCAAGAGAGGGAGAGTCCTGTTCTTGTTATGCACCCTTAGATAATCTGAGATGGGGAGCACAGGTGCCTTTAACCCTATGCATGCCAGTCTGAACTTCAGCAAAGGCCTTGTGAGTCATTTAATGCTCCACAGTTACTCACCATTGACCTGTGCTCAGTGTGCAGGAGTGAGCAACCGAGGCGCATAAGCAATGGGCATGTACACTGTTCTGGAGGCCAAAGGAGCTTGAAGACTGGCAGCTGCCAACCCCTGCTCTATGGTTCCTTGCAGAACTGCTTGATCCCCTCCCTTCTACTTCACCTGTTAAAAATTAGCCACCTTTCCAGAAGAAACGTAATTTAGGAAGCCCTTGAATATTATAATTAATTGGATCTTTTTTATATTGGCTCCTTGGAAATCCATTTCCTTTTGTGAGCCATAGTAATTTCCCTCCTCTGTTCTGCTCTGTGTCAAGGGCAAATTTATTGTTAATGTAGGAAGAGGGTGGGTCATAGGTTTGCACTCACTCAGGCCCCAGTGCATATCTGGGCTGAGCAAATAAAAGCCACCCATACAAAATATGCTTTTAAATTTAAAAACCAGCTTTAGAACATTCACAAAAGATACTCTTTTGGGACCCCTGTGTAGCTTCATACAAGAGTTTCTTGGCAAGAAAAACCCTCTCCCCTCCAAGGAAAGCCACAAACTTTTAATCCTTTGGGTGACCTGAAAAGTGTGTAGAAACCCCTTTTCTTTAAATAAAATAAAATAAAATAAAAAAGTTCCCATGTGACCAGAATAATGTTTAACCGATTCAGCCATATAGGCAGGCCCAGTCATGTTAGGACAAAGCACTAATATGTGCTTGATTAGTATTTTTAATTTATTTCTTAAAGTACTTATATACTGCCAATGCATACGATATCACATGATCGCATGCAGCAACATATACAATAAAAACAGCATAAGATGCTAAAAATGACTGGCTGATCAAAACCCCCAACCTTTGCATAGGCCTGTCTACCTAAATAGGTCTTCAAGAGATGCCTGGAAAGTCAAAAGTGAGGATGTCTGCCCCATCACTTATGGAAGAGAGTTCCACAGCATAGGAGCCATGATACCAAATGCCCAAGGCCTCCGTGATGCAGGGAAAACTAGCAGCAGCCCTCCAGATGGTCTCAGGGATCGAGCTGAGATATAAAAACTTAGGTGGTCCTTTAGCTATTCTGGACCGCAGCTGTTTAGGGCTTTTGTGTATTAATGCCAGCCTTTCCCCATAAGAGAAATAATCTCCCCAGCTTAGTCAACAAAGATGAATCCATTACACAGCTGTAAGAAGACAGGGACTCATTAGCTACTGGGATCACGAGGGGATCACATTTAGCCCCTGCAGGCCCCCTGAAATGTTTGCAATGCTATTGCACAGAGTGCCCAGAACACTCTCAGCCAGCTCCCTGCAATATAGAAGCCCTCTGTTCAAATGTGTGTATGCACTCACACGTATGAAACAAGATATATTTTGCTAGTAAGCACTACGTCTTGGGTTTGCAAAGGCAGAGTAAGGATTTTATTGTTTTGTTTCTTTATTTTTGCTGGGTGCCCCCACCCCTGCCAGAATAATTGTGGCGAAAACTCCTGCAATAGGAGCTACTGGAAATGTCCTGCTTTTCTTCCTCTCCTCCAAATTGGCGCTGTCTCTTGATACACATGCAGCGTGTTGTAAATTTTTTTTAAGTCTTGATGTTCTTAACAGCTGTGGGAACACCCCCCTCCCTTCCTCCTTTCTATCTCTCTCATTGCAACAGGCTTAGATCTTCCTCCTTTCTACCCGCTGGCATAACAGGATTCTGCTTCCCATCCTCATTAATTATTATCACTTCCACCCGCCTCTTACCAGGCTCCCAACTCAGCACGTGCATCAGCTTGGCTGTTGTGCTTTTTTTCGTTTCTGTCTTCTTCGCTCTCGTTATCTCCGGCGGAAGCTGGCGTTGGGCCGCAGCTCAGATAGTAGCCTTTGCGTTCGTTGTTGTTGGCATACCATCACATGCTGTGAAACCAAAGCAGCCAAACTGCTTGAATTCTCCATTCCCAGTTTGGTAGTCTTTAGCATCTGTTGCTTCTGAACTTTCATCACCACTGTCTTTATATATTTTATTTTCTCTTTCTCTCTCTCTTCCATTCAGCCATAATCCTTGGCAATGCTAGCACCATTATCCTTGTGAATAGTTTGCCTTTGGCATTGCCATTTAACAATTTGTGTTGGAAGCCAAACACCAAACCCAGAGATCACTGGTATTGACTTCACTTGATCTTTCCACTGTGAAATTTGTACTGGAAGATTTGCCTGCTTTTTTGTCCCTTTTTTTTTAGGTGGGAGGTATCATTATGTATCTATCTCCATTTATGTTTGAAAAACATGAGCACGATACCTTTCTGGCAGATGCTTCAAAGTGCTGGGTACTGTATGCTAAAAGACTATCCAGAGATCTGGATTCCAGCTTCACTTCATCTGTAGTCTCCTTGCCCACTTCCTGCTTCCTGCTTCCATCTTGTTCTTCATTCTCTCTTGGATAGCCAATTGCAAATAAACTGCATTTTATTTGCATAACATGGAAACAAAAAATTGCTCTGGAATCTGCATACAGTACAGTGCTCATGACACCTCCCAAATGATGGTTGAAAAAAGCCATTTTATGTTTTGACATGTGTGACCCAGTCCCTTACGGCCTCGGGTTGGAAAAACAGTTACCTAGAAGAAGACGAATATGCATGTATTGTTGTCAGATGGTGATCATGCTGAGATCTGAGTTGCTTGGTGTTTGCAGTGCCTTTGAGGCCAGAGAACTGTAGAAATACTTAACATGGTTTGTGCAAAGTCAGTCCCCCCCCCCCTAGTGTTTTCTTTATCCTTTAGGATCTTCGTTAAGGATCCAGTACGAGTGAGATGGGAATATGACCTCTCCAGGAATTTTCATTAAGCAACAAATAATAGAAATGAAACGTGACTTAATATTGTTATTGGGGAAATTGTTATAATGATAAATGAGAGCTTAAATGGAGTCGTCCCCCGTCCCCCGCAATTGGAGCCCTTTTCATACATTTGGTTGGGTACAAACAAATGCATAGAAAGGCGCTATTGGAATCATGCCTTGCCTCCAAGCTCCACATATTCAAAGGTAGAAACTGCACATTAGACTAATATGTATAGCTTACTATATATGTACCCATATCCTGGAATGTAAGCATCTTCAATATTACAAAGGCATTCAGGCATATGCACCCAGACGTCATGTAAATGGTTCACTCGAACATCCCCTTGGTGCTTTCATTTTTATAACAAAATGAACATTTGAGAAAGAGCTGCAGATGAGCGGACGCACTTGGGTCTGGCATTGCTAACGATGTCACTCAACGTAGGAAATCTCAGTATATTAATTTTGTGAGTTTTTCCTAATTGATTGGATAGCTAAATTTGTGTCTGTTTTCATAGCAATAATGCAATAGTTCTGAAGGGGTGGGGGGAGTAAACTTTTGTTGTTTTTCGATGATGCACACGTACACAGCAGCAGACATCAACTTTAAAAGAGATTTTCTCCTCTGCTTGTTCTAAGAGAGTGCCTGTCAACCACCACTGTTTTGTAAGTTCTGATTAATTGAGCAAACTTGCAACCTTATTTGCGATGGGAGGGGGAATAAACTTTTTGGGTGGTTTGCGATGACAAGCTGTTAATGAAATACTTGTGGGAAACAGTTTGGGTTTCTAAAAGTTGACCTTGCTCCAGTGAGTAGGAGGAGGAGGAGTGGAAGCCTGATTACAAAACGTAGGGGACAAAGGAAAGGGCCAGGTCACATTGATACCTGGATTGTGAGCTTCCAGAGGCATCTGGCCAGACATTTTGAGACATGGGATGCTGGACTGGATGAACTTCGTTCCAGCAAGACAATTATTTCGCTTTTAGGCTATAACTGTGTTCTGGTATCTGAACTCATGAAGGCATAAAACAAGGATGCTGGCAGATGTACACGTGCAAACCCCAACCTCAACATCCATGACTAGGGGTTGGCAAGGTTTTCCTTGCCTGGGCTGGTTCACTCCAGCGGACATCCCTCTGTGGGCCGGATTGTGCCAATTTCCGGCACCTGCGTCTGTGCAGATGCGATTTCCGGTGCCGCGGAAGCGAGTCCCCTCATCGCGCTGTGCCGGTTTAGCGCAGGGCGCAGGGACTCAGCAAACAGGGGGCTTCATTTGGGAGCAGCTCATGGGACAGTTAAATGACCCCCATGGGCTGCTTTTGGCCCATGGGCTTTAGGTTGCCGACCTCTGTCCATGACATTCCAGAAATTCAGATTTTTAATGAAATTTGTGCACCACTCTCAAAATAAAAAATGTTCAACTGAATGCATGTTGGATAGTAAACAGGAACTCTGACTAAACAGGGTTTCTGGTTATGGTGCCATTTTCTAAACACATCGAATCACACATCCTTTTAAAGCCCCTTTAGACCTTTGTGCAATTGTATTAGGAACTGCTATAGATCGTATACAGAGCATGATCATATCTTGCATGATTTCTACCACCCACAATTGAAGGCTCCTGGTTGAAATCCTGCATGTTAACTGTAAGTAAGGCAGAGAACTTAAAAACTATTTCCCCCCCAGCACAGAAGAGCTTTTAAGCTCTGCCCTGCTTGGGAACAAGGCAACCTCCCTGTGCCTGCTCCAGAAACCCTGGGATGCTTGTGGGA
The DNA here is from genome assembly GCF_965153285.1 of Podarcis tiliguerta. Lineage (NCBI taxonomy): Eukaryota > Metazoa > Chordata > Lepidosauria > Squamata > Lacertidae > Podarcis > Podarcis tiliguerta. The sequence goes on from NC_139542.1 coordinate 7,411,186, forward strand.
GGATGGTTCCAGGGGTTTGAGTACACATGCTTTTGCGTATATGCGGAACCCTTGGAACCGACCTCTGTGTAAGATGTGATCATACTGTATATAGTGTGATTTATTAAAATCTTAATAAATGGGAGTGGTGACCCAGTTGTACTCACCTAGAGTCAAGATTGAGCTAAAAATGATGAACTGACAAGAGCATCACAACATTATAAATCAGATTGTCAACAAGCTCAGCCTTCTTTTATTGTTTGTTTATGTATTTATTTCAGGATTTATAAACCACTTCTACACTCAGAGACTATCTGAGTGGTGTACAAACTGGAATATAAACATAATACAGATCATTAAATGGTATTAAACAAATAAATACCCGCAAGAATTAAGGACCTACAAAAATTGCTGAATTTGGGGAATAATATATAAAATATAGGCGTGGAAGAAAAGAATTTGGTTTTATTGAAATCTTAGGGGCTGGACTGGATCAGCAAGAGTATTGCATATAAGTTGTTGAAGAAAATCTGCCTTGGAGAACATTATGGTTTCTCTTGTAAAAACAATATATCAGTATTTATCCTCCTCCCTGCTATGTTTGACAGAAGCAACACTGAGACTAAGGAGGAGGAAGCTGGCAGCCAAGACTCCCTTCTAGATGGGTTGTAGGTAAGAAGGCAAGCAGCTGAGAATCAAGGCAGAGGTTAGTTGGGCCTTAGTGGACCATCTTCCACTGGCAAACCCTCTCTAGCACATGTCAACATGGCTCCCTGAAAGTGGGCTTCCACTTATCTTCAAGGCTGGAGAAGGACAATAGTGGTTGGGCCAGATGCTCAGTATGAGCATCTTTTGAGCCTTTTGCAAGTGTTGCAGACTTGATCCTTTTCAAGCTGAACTACAGGATCCTTAGTTCAATGGGCCTGTGGTCTACCGAGTGAGAGCTACATTGCACTGATTTTTTAATATTAGGCAATCCACAAAGGTGAAGAGAAAAGGCAATGAAGAGGGTAGAGAAGGGGGAGCACATCACACCAACATGCACTTTTCAAGTCAGTTCAGGCACATTTCATCGGTCAGACGGGGGATTGTTTCTTCACGTAGTTCCATCTCCGTGTTCAGGATCATGAGGAGTAGGTAGGGATGGAAGGAGCTGTCAATTTGAGTTGCTCATTTTCTCATTTTTCCAATCTTAGATTCAGTTCTCCACATTTCTGCAGCATTTTTTCCTCAAATCATCCTGAATATTCACCAGCATTTTCATGTGAATTTCTCCCAGTAAGCCAATTTATGTATGCAGGTTTAACTGATGTACACAATTTGGAAGCAGTTTATCCTAGCATAATTCATATATTTTGTTGTTATTTTTACCAGTGCATTTCTTTTTATGCAACTTTCCCCTAATGTAATGCATTTTTATAAACATTGGTTGGAGAACTGCACTGCAAAATTCAGAGAAGTTCAGATTTCAAAGGATGGCTGTGTTTCTGTTCCCATGTTGTTTCAGGAAGTGTGGATTTGATGGACTCCCCCTTAAATGCAAACTGAATCCAAAATCTCCCCATCCCTAATGAGGAGAAACATACTGAGCAAACTGGCAGAATGATCCATTCTGTAGCAATTCCTGTGATTGGAAACATCCCCAAAGCATTGTTGCATTTTGCAGAAATTGCCATGGAACAAACGACATATGGGAAATGAGCACTAACTATCCACGTTGGTCGCTTAAGCCCTTGGATAAAAAGGCCTCTGCAGTTTAGGTGGTGTCTTGTGTTATCAGTTTATGGCAGATGTGAAAGTAATCTTGCTGAAATGAGCACAGAAGGACCTGGGGGATACTACTGCTGCACATGAGATGGTGTTGAATGTTGTTAAAAGAGGAACTAATTATTACCACCCTGTATGCTATGCAAATATGCTGATCTGTCATTGGAAGTGATGGGAGACAGTGGTGTATTTAAGCTACCTGCTCAGAGCCCACCAAAATCCAGAGGTATGGTGCGAATTCCCAGCCCAGATCTTTGCATTATGAAAAAGAGGAACAACAAAGCCTAATCTTCTGGAAAGAGAAAGGGGGAAAGAAACCCTTTTCAGTGGAAAGGAAACCATCTGTGTCCTGAATTTTGTCACTTGTCTTCCGTAGGTTATGATGCTTATTCACTTTCCTTAAGTGGGACACACCATCTTTTTCCTTTGCTTAAATGCAACTGTACAATAGTTACTCTTTTCAAGTCAATGGTATCTGCCTATTTCTTACGTTCTTCGAAGAATTGCCATACATTCTATATGCCTTACATTCTGTGAGTCCTTATTCACTGGCCTGTCTACTTCCATCCCTCCAAAACCTGCCCATTCTTATGTTATGTTAAAAAGTTATTCCGTGTGCAATCAGCACAGAACAAATTGATTACCTGTTACTCATTTAGATTCAATGCACCAAAATACACATGGATCTAAGATTACTGCAGCCTTCCTACGAAGTGCATCTCTTCATCCGTTTCCCTTAATAGTTTTCCATTTAAAATTGCGTGCACACAGAGGGATGTATCTATTTCCATCCTATGTCTACTTACTATCTGATAAAACTTTCCTGTCGCTTGTAAATTTGATTACTCATTGATATAACCCTGTGCGCTGTTCCCTATCTTTCGAAATTTATGATGTCTTCCAAATATTCTAGTTATTTTGTTTCACATTTGACTTGTCAGGCAGCCAAACATTTCCTTTCTCTTTCTCTCTCTTCATTAAATCCTACCCTCTAGCCTTCCTACGATGTTTAAAATCTATCTTGTGTCTCAACAAATCATGTTTCCAGTATTGAGGAACCCAAGGCAGATTGTCAACTCTAGCCTTATCAGTACTAACCGGTACTGAAGCATCTTCAGATCGTCTCCAATCAGTTTACAGTACTGTATCAAACTCTTATTCATTATAATCTAAGAAGGATCCTGTTGCCAGAGTTAGTCAAATTGTCTTTAACATCAATAGAATGCCAGCCATCAAAGCAAAGAAGTGAGCAAAGCAGAGGTAGAAGCAGAGGCAAGGGCTTGATAAAAATTCTATTTTTGGTGAGGGGAGGGGGGGGCCAAATTAGTGGTGCCACCAAAATTGCTATTTCCCAGCTCAGAAATATGAATCTCACCAACTCATAATGAAGGTGAGCATTAAATTAGTACAACTCTAGTATAAATGTTTTGTGCATGCCCAACGCGTCCCGCATCTAATTTTAGCCTAAGTTTGGGACATTAGTTAGTGCTAACTTAGAGCTAAGAAGATGCTCCTAAGAGGGATTTTTTAAAACTAGTGTGCATCTGCAGAATTTGTCTGACCAAATTCTAGGAAACTTCCTAAGTAAAGACTAAGTAAAGGCTTTTAGTATAGTTTCTGCTAGATATCCCTCTAGCCCAGGCATAGGCAAACTCCGGCCCTTCAGATGTTTGACATACAATTCCCATCATCCCTGACCACTGGTCCTGTTAGCTAGGGATGATGGGAATTGTAGTCCCAAACTTCTGGAGGGCCAGAGTTTGCCTATGCCTGCTCTGGCCAATCTGGTGCCCTTCAGGGGTGGTGGGAGTCCAGCTCCCATTGCCAGAACCAGGCTGTCCGGTAGTTTGAGATGATGTGAACTGCAGACCAACAATATCTGGAAGTTCCCACATTGTCTGTTCTTGCGGTGGCCTATGTTTTAATGGCCTCTTCAGTACGTAGCATTAAGACAGTAGACCACAAAGGTCTTGCTTCTCAGGTGCCTTGATACAATGCTGAACATGAATGTTCCAAGAATGGAAATCACACCACTGAAGTGGGAGGAAGACCAAATTGTTTCAGTAAGAGCAAAACTAGCATTTGACCCCTTTTAATTTAAGATGGCATCACTATACCCCATAATATACAGTGACTTTCCCCCTCCCCCTCCCTACCTTTTAGGACTAGGCAATTTAGATTAATTATGCAAATGGCGAAGTTCAACCTCTCCCCTCCCTGTACCTCCATTCTCCCCTTAATATTAGATACAGTTTGTAAACACCTTTTACTGATTAATAATCAATTGCACAAATCTGAATATATGGCCTCTCCTTCGTTTGGCACTGAGTCTTTGCAGCCTCAGTTCCCTTCCAAGACTCAATATGACTGTTTCAGTAATCCTGCAGAATCTGCAGGGATTAATGCCTGGTCAAGGCTCCAGTCCAGGTACTTTTGCAATGCATATATGATCTATGCAGCCCATTACATTTCTGTGTTTTGGTATTTGAAGATCTATTACTATGCAAGCTAAGTCAAATAGGTTTTTTTAAAAAACAACAACAACAACAACAACACAGCCCTAGGCAATAAGAATACTAAATTTAGTTTGGATGAAGATAACAAAATAATTAAACTACTGGGAAAATATAAATAGGGATGTATTAACAGGATGCATTAAAAAGAAAAATCAATCCAACAGTCACTCTCGGAGGTTGGCTAATTTTCTGAAGATTCTACATTCATTTATTGGCCTTCCCTGGATAGCTACAGATTGCAAGCCTCAAGACTGAATGCTCATTTATTTAGTTGTTAATAATAATAATAATAATAATAATAATAATAATAATAATAATACTGCCCTTCATGAAATACATCCCAGACCAGTTCACAATGTATGGAAGTAGTCCTAAAGCCAGCCAAGGTCAAGCTAAGGGGCTGTTGGATGCAGCAGAAATGCTGCACCATTGAAGAAGAGGGAGAATTGCCAGCAGAAACGCATTTACATTGCCAGAAGCCCCCTAGTACATTTCTTGGAGGTAAAGGCTATCAGTGCCTGCTTCCCACAATGGTTATGTTCCTCCTCCACTGTCCGAGGCGTTATGCCTTTGAATAATACCTGTTGCTGGAAACCACAAATAGGAAGAATGTTCTTGCACTCAGACCCTGTTTGCAGGGTCATCTGATTGGCCACTGCGAGAACATGGCACTGGGGTAGATAGGCCCTTGGCCAGATCCACCATAGCTTCTCTTATGTCGCAGATGTCCAACCATCATTGTAGGGGGAAGCAAGGCATTGTGGTGATAACCAAGGAACCAGAAATCCCTAAGCTCCTCACTTCCCCAACTAGTTCCCTAAGGAGTCATCAACTGCCATTCAACTGGCATCATCAATCCCCTCCCATTGACAGCGAGGGGAGAGGGGAGAAAGAACTGTGAAGGAAAAGACCAGGAAAAGCCACTTCCACATCCTATCCTGGGGCAGTGAGCTGGCAGGGCTTTGGAAGTGGCAGTAGCTGCCACGGAAGTCCTTTCACCTCTACAATGGGCTTGTCCTACAAATTAAGCATTGCAACTGAAACAAAGCATTCACCAGCGCAGCAGGCAAAGCAGTGATACCATTATAGTTTTAAACACCATTCCTTCCTAACCCAGTGCCTGATCTCTTAAGTGCAGGGACAGCGAGTGTGGTGCCCTCTGCGTTTTGCTTAGCTCCCATCTGTCCCAGTCAAGCATGGCCAGTGCTCAGGGATGATGGGACCTGCGGTGCAGCAATATCTGAAAGGCACCATGTTGGCTGCCCCTGCCTTAGTGGAGATTTGATCATTGGTGCTGTGCTGGGCAAGTCAAAGAAAGCATAAAAATGTGGTAGGGACCAGGATTCAAGTGATATTGCCAAATTAAATACCATAGATAGCATAAATAAAAAAGCTGACATAATAGGAGGCTGCAGGGCTCCAGGAATTTAGCAGAATTGGCTATTTTTATTTTTTGAAATGAAACTCGGTGCTGGCCATGTTCTGCTGTCACGATAAACAGTGTTTTATTGTGATGTGTACTTGCTGAAGCAAACCTTAAGCCTGCATGCACCCCCATCGCCTCCTTCTGTGCAGTCAGGAGGAGGACTTTGGAAGCTGTTATTTATTTATTTTAACCAACCACAGCTTCCTGTTTCATCCACATTAGTTGCGAAACAGAGTCTTGCGACTGTCGGCCCAAACCCCTCCCTACCCTGGTAATGTCACAGTTATTTAGACACTGCGCTTGGATGCTACTCATAGCATAGATGGAGAAACTTGCTTCACGCATGTGTTCTAGTTTCTCTTGAAGGCCGTCAAAAACAAAATGTTTTCAAATCTCCCTTGCTTCACGCATGTGTTCTAGTTTCTCTTGAAGGCCGTCAAAAACAAAATGTTTTCAAATCTCCCTTCTGTCTGTCAGGAACTGCATATTTCTTGGGGGAGATGCGTTTTCCTTTTAGTAAGGTGTCACTGGGCCTAACTGCTAGACTGAAAAGAGTGATCACCTTTGTATCATTTTGCTGACACCTCCTGGACATTTCAAGTGTGCTTTGTAAATTCAGTGTCTACCATTCACTTACTCCCTCAGCACAGACTATCAGCATTCACACCTCAGTTTTAGAAAAACGCCCGGCAACTATGATAGGGGAGGTTGTAAATAGCACAGAGAATAAAAATCTTCTGTCACTTGCAGTTAAAGTTCTGCAATGGAAGATATGGCTCCTTTGGCCTGATCCTGCAGGTCTCTTCTTACCTTCCCAGGTTTTAGAGAAGGCCATTTCATGCCCCTTATCCCTCACCTACAGAATGTATTCTGCTCTGATACACAGACATATAAGGCTCAGGAAAACCAGTCCATTCCTTATTTAAGTTCAGGATAGAAACCATGCCAATAAAATACTTTTTTAAAAACAACACCACCACCTTTTTAGTACAAGGTTAGCAACCTTGAGATCATTATGCCACAAGTGGTCTAGAAACTGTTCACATATCGCATTCCTAAATAGTAGGAAAACCTGGCTCCTGCCTGCCTCTTCGATGTTATGCTGGTTTAACTTTCTCTTTGTTAAACAGACCAAACCCAAGGCATGAAGGGATTGCATAAAGTGCAGCATTCTTCAACCTTGCTCCCCCTGATGCTGTTGGACTACAACTGCCATCATTTACAGGTCATTGGGGTCAATGGGATTTGTAGTCCAATGACATTTAGGGACCCAGGATGTTGGGGAATCCTGCTACAGTATGTGCCAGAGGGACACCATCTCCTGTGCCCTGAACAGTTGACTTCTGCTGTTCTGGGATGTTCTCTTGGCCAGCCACACAGAACCAGCCTTTAACTCAGCAGCCGGTTCATCCCCAATCGCTTTTAGGCAAGGCCCTAGATTTCGCCCTGTCTGCAAACCTATACTGTTGTTTGGCTTTACCTGTGCTGAGGGAGCAAGTGAGAGGGATAACAAATCAGGGTTCCTCGTCGCCGAAGAGTCCTTGGCTACTTTGTCGAGCCTAGCTCTTTCAGCATACATCCCCCTCTCCCTCTCACATCCCCAGCCCCAGCCCCACTTCTCCCCCTCACCCCCCTACTCTGCAATAGGGCACAATATTTCTCTTGCTCTCTCTCTCACTCTCTCTTTTCTGTATCTCTCGGAAATCAGACTGGAGTTCAAAGCACTTTCACTACCTTTTATGAGGTAGAGTGTGATGTCATAGATGGGGGCAGGGCTAGTCAACTTTCTACCCACCTACCCACCTGTGCTGAGGGAGCTACGCTTGCAAACGGAGGCGGTGACTCTTCCATGGTGAGTAACCTCGTTTCTAATCTCTATGCTTTTCCATGTGAGCTTAAGTGGTTTTGATTGTGGGAGACTCTGCCCCTTTAAGTGGGATTGGTACAGTCATGTCACTTTTTGCGCTCAACAGGAATAGGTAGGAAGCTTTAGACTGCTCATTTCCCAGTGTTCCCAACCTAAAAACTGCAAGAGGAAATAATCCAAAACTTGGCTAGGGGTGGCAGGATCAGACAATTTCGGTTTTCTCTGTTTCTCATTTTTCCCATCTTAAATTCAGTTCTCCATTTTTCTGCAGCAATTTGAGTTATTTTTTAAAAATGCTCATGAAAATTCTTCAGCATTTTAGTGCAAATTTCTCCTGAAAAAAATGCATATTTGTATGCAGTCTCGACTACTGTACACATTTCTGCAAGCAATTTCCCTTAATTGAATGCACTTTTCCATGTTATGTTCACTAATACTGTCATTCTTATGCACACTTTCCCTTAATATACACATTGTTTGCTTATAGAACTGTGTAAGTGCAGATTTTGAAGAACAGTTGCATTTCGGTTTGTATGACGTGTGAATTTCATAAATTCCCCTTGAAACCGGAACTGAATTGAATTCTTCTCCCATCTCTCATCTTGGCTATGGAAAAGCAAAGATTCTTTGCAATTTTAATTCTTTGCCTTTCTGTGGGAGAGGACCAAAATTCTGTGCACTCGTTTTTGCTATTATTCACAGCCAGTGGCTGAAGTACTGCTTATATCTGTTTGGTTGCCCTATGGCTAGATCCAGAAAGCAGCTTGCCCCAGAAACTATATGAAGAGATGAGAAATTGTGAGGGACAGGAACAGATACATTGAGCTGCCACAGCTGACCAGCTGACTGTACTTGATTGTAAGCCATTTCTAGACATATAGTTGCCAGCAAATTTTACTAAAGCAAAAATTTGGCACAGGTGTGGAGGGTGCTGCTTTAGCAGTTTTTAACAGATGTTTTGCTAAGACCTGAAATGTGTCATGGGTCTGATTGGGTCTGTCATCCTTAGGCCACAGGCAAGTTTCACCTAAAGATTCTTGCTCAGCCAAAACATTGGAAGAATTTTGAGGGAAGCAAAACATTTCAATAAGAGCTGCAAACTTTCTCTATTTGTGTGTGTGTGCATCTGCAGATTCCTAGTATCCATGGTGATGATAGTGGACTGGGGTGGGCAAGGGAGTGAGACAACACCGCAGTCCATGAATTGGACTGCGCCACCTCTGCCAGCTCATTTGGGTTGGCAGCAAGATGCGCAAAGCTGGCATTTGGTGGGTGTGCTGTGCACTGATTGAGAACCTTTGACATGACATTTGAAACCCAACATATCCTGAAGCACCTTGTTCGATTTGTAGTGGCACGCTCCTGTTGAAATTTATAGTTAATCACAATGTTCAAATGTGTTTTTATTAATAGGTATGATTAATTACCACAATTATGATGAAGATAACCAAAGATGTATTTACCTTTCCAGGAAATAATGTATTTCTGTTGCATTTAGACTGCACATGTAAGGACGCTGTGTGACCCCTTCACAGGGGTGCCGACCTCACACAATTCTTGCATGTGCTGAAATGTCCCTCCCATACCATTCCACAGAAGGCAGCTATGTCAGGCAACTGAGGGGTAAGACGCTCCCATACTGAGTCAAGCTGTTGACCCATCTGGCTCAGTATTGTCTACAGGCAGCAGCTCTCCAGATATCAGACAGGAGTCTCTGTGAGGGGATCATGGGTCTCCTTGCAACTCTCAGCACCCTTAAAAGAATGCAGTTCCCAAAATTCTTTGGGGGAACCATAACTGCTTACAATGGCACTATGCTGCTTTAAATATATGGTACAGCTGAGACTAGAGATTGGATAAGGCACCCACCCATCCCTAAATCTCCATAAATATTCATTTATTTAGAAGCATTTACACCCCCACACTAGGCAGGATTCTGGAGGCGGCTTAAAATATATGTGGAAAACAGTAACATAGACAGTGATACAATAGACCCTGCAGCGGGGCAAAGGGATAGAGTTCTCCAGTGTTCCAGCAAACGCCATTCTGGAGCCAAATCTCCTGGTCTAGAGCTGACTGCTGAAGCAGCTAGATGTTATTCACAGACAGGCCAGTCTTCCTGACTGAGTGGCTCCTGCTGATGACTCTCACAGCCCCGGCCCTGGTAACAGTCATAGGAGATGCTGGGGGAGCAAAGAGGTTGCAAACCTCCTCCCAGTTCTCCACATTTTGAACATAGATATGAGTCTTATTGAAGCCCAATATTGAAACACCATCACATCTTCCTAGCAGCGTAGCCAATGTGGCGTCTTCCAGATGTTGAACTAGAGTCCCCATCATAACTTATGGTTGGCCATACTGGCTGGGGCTGATGAGAGTTGGGAGTCCAACATCTGGGCACCACTGTGTTGGCTACACTTTACAGGATCACTGTACTTCTGATGACCGACTCCTAAATATATGATTCCACTGGAAATACCTGGTGTGTGAGAGGGATGAAATGTGGTTTGCATATGAACAGCAGTCGGTCATTGCAAAATCAGCCTTCCAGCTTCCCATATTGAGAAAAAACAGCTGTTCCATCTCTAGAAGCTAGCTCAATATTTGGTCACTTTGGGGGATCAATGGGGCTGAAAATGAAAATCAGGGATGGGATGTCCTTAAAAGAAAAGAATAAAAATCCAGAATCAATACATTATAAAGGTAATTGTGGTTTTGATATATAACTGGTTTGGATCAGTGAGTCTAAGCCTCCATCCTGCACTCTGTTAAGGCTGCCATTGTGGTTCTGGTTATCTAACCTTTTCAGCTTTTAGCTGCAGGCAAAAATCTTATTTCAAAATCTTGTTTCTGAACAACATGTGGTTTTTCTTCTTCTTTACGGGTCCTCCAGCTGCCACTTGACTCTTCTTTTTAACCCTCAGCATTTGAATAAAGAGAAGGGAGAAGAGATTTCTCTCTCTCCTTCTCTTCCCTCCCTCCCCCCTTCTATACTCTTGTTCTGCCTCTTGGGTACCTATTAAAGCTGTCAAGATGTCAAAGCTCATGCGTGGAAAAGCCAGGAGATGCGTCATGTGAGAATGTCTGCCTACAGGGTCTGTAAAGTCCCCCCCCCCCGGTTATTTAATTCTTCGTTGCCAGCTCTGCTTGGGGTCCAGTCTTAGGTTAACTGGGGAGGTGCTAAACAGCAGCTGTGCCTATTCTTTGTATCAAAGCAGAAGGAGGTCAGTCCATCGTCATGGGCTTTTTACTGTCGTGACTGATGAAAGATTAAGAAAATTAGAAGAAGCAATGAAAAGAGTCACATGGGACTGCTATCCATTGAGTACCATCCTGCAGGCACCAGTCTTAACTAGGTTATCACCCTTTTATTCTACTTTTATATTCGTATAACAGGAATGGTCAAATCTTTCAATTCTGGTTTCGCTTAGTACCCCTTTTTCAGTTCCAAGTTCAGTTCTCCACTTAAATCAGCATTTTAGTCTAAATGTCTCCTAACACACATACTTTGGTGCATAGTCTTCCCTAACAGGTACGTTTTTGCAAATCCATTTCCCCCAGTATAATATATTAATATAATGTAGTGTAATCATAGTATAATACACACTGTGATGTATGCTATTTTCACACTTTATCCATGTTTGTGCATTTTTGTACATACTGCTTGGCATTGCAAAATTCAGAGATGTGCAAATTTCAAAGGATGGGTGTGTTTCAGTTTGCATGTTGTTGCATGTTGTTTCTGAAAGTGCAAATGAAATAGATCAGCCTTTAAATGCGAACTGAGTCTAACTTCTCTGCCCTCTCTAATGGCCAGACAGTTATACTTCTCTAATGAGCTGTCTCAGTACAAAAAGCCAAGAAAACTGTCATTGACGGCACTGCTTCCAGAGAGCTTCCGATGGCTATTAGTGACCATGGATACCAGATATTACCCATAGCCATTAATTTGATCATTAGTTTTTCTAGAAAGTGGATTGTATTCGGGGGGGTGGGGGTGTGATCATTCCATTGGACCTTCTGAAAGGCAAATTCTAAAACCCAGCCAGATGGGCAGGGTATAAATAATAAAATTATTATTATTATAGATTATGGAAGTGGCAGATTCACAAGTGTTTGGTTAGCAGAAAGGAAGAACCTCTGGGTTCTCAGGGGTTCATAAGAACCTACAAAGTAGGGCTACTTACACTTCCTCCTATTTAAGATGGATTAGACCAGGTGTGGCTAACCTTAACTCTCCAGTTGCTGCTGCATGGCAGCTCCCATTAGTCCCAGCCAGTATGGTCATTAGTCAACGATGACAAGAACTGGCCACTGTTTAGCCACCCAACTGGAGATAGTCTGTAGTTGCCCCTTCTCTCCAGTTTTGCTTCTACCTGATGTATTCTCAGAAACATTTAGGATTCCAGTGCAGTCTGAAGCTTTCGAAGGGTGAGCTAGCCTGGGGTATGTCTTTAAGCAATTGTACTCTTTGTTTGTTTGTTTGTTTGTTTATGAGGTTTCTCGTCTGCCCTTCACCATAAAGTCCCAGGGAGGTTTACAACAGTACAGTATAAAATTATAAAAGCAGATAAAACCTTTACACATACAAATCAAGTAAAACCATCCAGAATGGAACAGAACAGAAAATCAACAAAAGAGCTGCGGACTCATAAAATATGTTAACGGTCAAAGGCCAGGGTAAAACATATGGCAGGGACTATACAATGAAGGTGCCAGATACTCTATGGGTAGGGGATTCCACAACATAGGGGCTGCTACAAGGAAAGTCCTCTCCTGGGCTGCTATTCCTCACATGCCTGAGGCTAGTGGAACTGCCAAGAGAGTACTTTCTGCAGATTTTGACACCCAAAGTCAGTGGGGATGGAGACAGTATTTCATATAGGCTGCCTAAGTCATATAGGGCTTTCAGCACCAACAGGAGGACCTTGGAATGCAGGTGCTGAGTGCACATAGACCTGACAATAATCCACCCAATGCTTACTCTGTTGGACTATATTTATCCCATTGGGGACCACTCTGAGCAAAGATTTTGGGTACCACAGCTTATGGAACCCGATGATAGAACCAGCTGGCATTGAGCGGATCAAATGATAACAACCTGGTTTTTTTTGTGGGGGAGTGGGTGGGATGCACACTTAGACTTCAATATGTTTGGTAGCAAGTCAGTAGTTGAAATTCATCCCCAGTCTACTTATTTTGTTGATCTCGTTTAATGTATAGTACAAGCACTATAAACACATTGAGCCGAACAGTTTGTTCCAAAGAGGTGCTTTGAACTACTTAATCCCTACTCCAAGCATCTTGGTTTTCAGAAGCAAAAGTTACATTGCAACATATTTTGATACGTCAAAGTGGGAAGTGCAGCTGTTGCCTTACATTAGAATGCATTGTTGTGTGTTTCTGCCACTTTTCATAACAAAAGAATGTCGATTGGAGGAAGTAATGGAAAAAGTGGAAGTACTGGGAACCTTGGGAGGAAATGATCTTGGGTTTCATGATACAAAGGCAAGGGAAGACTGAGTGTAGTCAAACATGCCCTTTGGGCTTTAAGAAGGCCAACATCAAAAAGCTGAAGGAACTGCTGGATCAGGTCCCATGGTCGAAAATACTAAAAGAGGAGTCTAAGATGGATGGGAGCTTCTTAAAGATGAAATATTGCAGGCACAGATGCAGACAATTCCAACGAGAAAGAAAAGTGGGAGGCATCAAATGAAACCGCTGTGGTTGCATAAGAAGCTTACAGATAATTTGAGATTTAAGAAATATAAGAAATGAAAGAAAGGAGAAATATAAAAAAGTATATACAAGTAGCCAACAGTTGTGGGGTGAATCCGAGGGGGCTAAAGCTCAGAATGAGCCCAGACTTGCAAGAGAGGCTTAAAAAAGTGCTCACGGATGGTTCTTCATCATCCTGGAAAAAAGTGATAAGTGGGACACCATTGGTGTTGTCCTGTGCCCATTGTTGTGTCCAGTTTTAAGCAAAACAATATAAGAAGGGCATTGACAAGCTGAAGTGTGTGCAGAAGCGGGCAATCCAAACAATCAAGGGTCTGGAAGCCAAGCCCTACGAGGAGTAGTTGAGGGAGTTGGGCATGTCTAGCCTGGAAAAGCAGAGATTGAGAGAAGATATGAGAGCCATCTTCAAATATCTCAATGGATATCACATGGAAGATGGAGCAAGCTTGTTTTCCCTGCTCTGGAAGGTAGGACTTGAACCGACGACTTCATGTTACAAGAAAGGAGATTCTGACAGCAAGAACTGTTTGTGACAGTGGAATAGACTCCCTTGGGAGATGGTGGACTCACCTTCCTTGGAGGTTTTTAAGCAAAGGTTGGATGCCTACCTGCCATGTATGATTCAGTTGAGATACCTGCATTGCAGGGGTTTGGAGATCCCACCCAACTCTGCAATTCTATGATTCTGTGAGTAAATCCATACATCTCCATACAAAGTGAAAGTAACCACAGAATCCCTTACGCTTCCTCCTTTCCAGGACCCTTCATTTCAATGCTTCAGCTTGAGTAGATTGCATTATGCACAACGGCTATGATTAGACATGGATTTAGCATTTCCTTTCCTCTTACTTCTACTTGGAAAGAAGGAGTCTCTAGATGTTCGATCTTTGGAATATCTGGCCATTGTGCAGTGTGGCCTCTTGTCAGGATGATAACATGCAATAATGAAACTTTCAGGGAACTCATCTTGTAAACATCCCCTTTAAAAGCATTTCCTTGTAGCAGTTCCAAATTTCCTCTGCTGAGGCTTGAACCCATTGCTCTTGACATTTCCATCATAGGCTTTGGCCAGTCATCAATCACTCTAAAACAACATTTAAAAAGTGCACATTACATTCTCCCTTTGTTAGTCTGTGGACGTCATCAGGCTTGCACCTGGAGCAGGAATTGTAAAAGCCTTGGGTTTCATATTCCTTCATCTCTTCTAAAATGCAACTTCTGCAGCCCCCCCCCCCCATGGTAAAGCATACACTCTGATAAATGTGTATCTCCTTGCTTTGGGCACAGGTTTTGTGGAATATTTTTTGTGGCAGATTTTGGGGAGTGGGTGGTGCTGTGGTCTAAACCACGGAGCCTCTTGGCTTGCTGATCGGAAGGCCGGCGGTTCGAATCTGCACAATGGGGTGAGCTCCTGTTGTTTTGTCCCAGCTCCTGCCAACTAGCAGTTCGAAAGCACGCCAGTGCAAGTAGATAAATAGGTACCACTGTGGTGGGAAGGTAAAAGGTGCTTCCATACGCTCTGGCACTCGTCACAGTGTCCCTGTGATGGCCTGGGATTCCGATTCGGAGGATGAAACAGAGGAATCCCGGCCTGCACAGGAGTCCCCGCCTCCAGGGCCGGCTGAACTGGGGCCAGGCCTAGATGCTGAAGAGCCTGCACCTGTGGCAGTGCATCAGGAGCTGGCCCCAGGTGAAGCCCTTCTGGCCCCAGAGAGGCTTGACGACTCAGTGGCCACAGGTGAGCCTCCTCCAGGGCCCAGTAACCCTTCGGCCTCTCCTGATCTGCAGAGGTTTAGAGCAGAGAGGCGAAGGGAACTGGTTGCCCCCAGGAGGAGTGCTCGCCTTAAGGCCAGAGGAGGCGGGGCTCCTGGGGGTCGGGACCGCCCCTGGCCTTAGAAGAGGATAAAAGCCCAGTCAGCCCGGCCCCAGGTTGCGGGAGCAACGTCGTTGTTGGCTTCGGACCTTCCTGCGTTCTTGATCCCTGCTCGGCCTCCTGTTCCTGACTATCCGGTACTCCTGTTCCCTGCTCGGCCTCCTGTTCCCGACCATCCGGTGTTCCTGTTCCCTGCACAGCCTCCTGTTCCAGCGTTCCTGTTCACCGCCCGGCACTCTGCCTCGGACCTTGCCCCTCTTCGTGTGGACTTTGCTACACCCAAGGTACCTTACCCCCGGGACCAGCACAGTTTGCTCCCGCCACCTCCCGCACTCCCCCTTCGTCGGGGTGCGTTCGGGAAGAGCCAGAGGCCATGGCTGAACAGGCGGCTGCACTGGTGGCTTTGGCCCAGGAGAACCAGGCCTTGTCTCACACCGTGCAGCAGCTCAGTGACGCGGTTGAGGCACTTCAGCAACGCTTGGAAGCCCTACCGGCTTCTGGGGCCGACGCCCCGGCTCCGGGCAAGTACCCAGTGGCTTTGCCTGAGAAATTTGATGGAGCCCCGGCCAGCTTTCCCATGTTCCTGGCCCAGGCCAAACTGTATATTCAGGGGCGAGCCCGGAACTTTCCTGACGACCGTACCAAGGTGCACTTTTTGATTAGCTTGTTAAAGGACCAGGCGGCCAAGTGGGCGTTGCCGCTACTCAGGCAAGACTCCCCCTTGCTGGCAGACTATACGGGGTTTTGCAATCGTTTGGAGGCCGCGTTCGGCAACCCCCAGAAAGAGAGTCAAGCCAACCGGGCGATTCGGCATTTGAAACAGGGCAAGTCCACGGTGGCCACATATACCACGGAGTTCCGGCTGTTGGCACAGGACTTGACCTGGAATGACTCGGCACTGCGGGACCAGTATCTCGAAGGGCTTTCGGACGAGGTACTGGACCAGTTGGCCACAATGGAACGCCCCACCACGCTGGACACTCTCGTTCAACGGAGTCTACAAATAGGCGACCGGTTGGAGGATCGTCGTCAGGCCCGGGGTCGCCGACACTTCCAGTTCACGGCACCAGCTTTTTCCGGCAGCCCCACGGTCACAACTGATTTAACGGAGGAGCCTATGCAGCTCGGGGCAGTGCGGCCACGCCTTTCCCCCGCAGAGAAGGCGCGGCGTCGGGATGGAAATCTCTGTCTTTACTGTGGCGGAAGTGGACACTTCGCTCGGTCCTGCCCTGAGAAACGCCAGCCGCAGGGAAACCGCCAACCCCAGTAGCTGATGGCCCTAGCTACCGGGGGTCCCAAACCGTACAGAATGGGCCCGCACCAATGGACTTGCAACATCTTATGGTTTCGGTACGTTTATACCCTCCAGGTGGGCCCTGGATCCTCACCCATGCTTTGGTAGATTCAGGGGCAACCCGCTCCTATATGGATGCTGCTTTTGCCGCCCATCATCAGGTGCCACTTCGGAACAAGCCAGTACCGGTCCAGGTGGAAGCGATTGACGGACGACTTCTGCGTTCAGGTGCCGTTACTCAGGAGACCCAGCCTCTGGTCCTGTGTCTCCAGCAGCACCGGGAGTTGCGAACTTTGGACATTGCCTCTATGCCCCGCTTCCCCCTGGTGCTCGGGATGGACTGGCTGGAGGCCCACAACGTTCAGATTGACTGGGTCAAACGGACCGTGCACTTCCCAGACCCATGTTCCCATGCTCAATCCGGAACGCTGGCGGCCGCGCCCTCAGAGGAGGCAGCACCCACGCTCCCGGCCGTGTACCAGGACTACCAGGACGTGTTCGAGGAACGGGGGGCAGACCAGCTGCCGCCGCATCGGCCTTTTGACTGCGGCATAGACCTCCAACCCGGAGCGCCTTTACCAGTGAGTCGCTTATATTCCCTAACAGAGCCAGAGCGCGAGGCTTTGCAGGACTTCTTGCGCAAGAACCTGGAGCGTGGGTTCATTAGGCCTTCCAC
This sequence comes from Podarcis tiliguerta, assembly GCF_965153285.1. Lineage (NCBI taxonomy): Eukaryota > Metazoa > Chordata > Lepidosauria > Squamata > Lacertidae > Podarcis > Podarcis tiliguerta. Next base: position 7,428,323 of record NC_139542.1, read on the forward strand.
CTCGCCCACCGCGGCGCCGGTGCTTTTTGTTAAGAAGAAATGTGGGGAACTCCGCCCTTGCCATGATTACCGAGCCCTGAACAAAATTACCGTCCCAGACCGGTACCCCTTGCCCCTTATCTCGGAGCTGCTGGAGCGGGTGCAAGGGGCACAGGTGTTCACCAAGCTGGACCTCCGGGGGGCCTACAACTTGATTCGGATCCGAGCCGGGGATGAGTGGAAGACAGCGTTTGGGACCCGGTACGGGCAGTTCGAATATTTGGTTATGCCTTTCGGTTTGTGCAACGCGCCTGCTGTGTTTCAACGCTACATCAACCACGTGTTTCAGGACCTGTTAGACAAGTACGTGGTGGTGTATTTGGATGACATACTGATTTACTCCCGTGACCCGGCACGCCATGAGGGACATGTCCGGACCGTGCTGCAGCGCTTGCGTGAGCACCGTTTGTACGCAAAGCTCAGCAAGTGCGAGTTCCATCAGCGGACTGTGGACTTCCTTGGTCACCGGCTCTCTCCAGATGGGGTGCAAATGGACCCGGGGAAGGTGACAGCGGTTCAAGAATGGGCGGCACCCCGGAACCGCAAGGACCTACAGCGTTTCCTGGGGTTCGCCAATTACTACCGGACCTTCATCGCTGGTTATGCTCATCGCACCACCCCGTTGACCCGGCTACTGCGCCCAAAGACGCCGTTTTCCTGGGACAAGGAGGCAGAGGAGGCGTTTCAGGGGTTGAAGGCCTGTTTCCAGAGGGCACCAATCTTACAACATCCTGACCCCTCTCGACCCTTTGTGGTGGAGACCGACGCTTCCAGTACGGCTCTCGGTGCCGTCTTGTCTCAACAGATTGGTCCTGAAGCGCCACTCTTACCCTGTGCCTTCTATTCCCGCCAGCTCCTACCAGCGGAGCGTAACTATACTGTGTGGGAGCGGGAACTACTGGCCATCAAGGTAGCCTTTGAGGTCTGGCGCCACCATCTTGAGGGGGCACGACATCCGGTGGAGGTGAGAACCGACCACCGGAACCTGGAGTACCTCCAGACCACCCGCAAGCTGAACCAAAGACAGATCCGGTGGGCGTTGTTCTTTTCCCGGTTCCAGTTCCGGATCCGCTACATCCCTAGCTCTCAGAATCAGAAGGCGGATGCCCTGTCCCGGAAACCTGACGACAACGCAGACACGGTACAGCAAGCAGAACCCACCACGATCCTACCTCCGGCTGCATTCCTGGCCACCCAGGAGGCGCAGCCACTGCAGGTTCGGGTGCGGGAACAGCAGCGGGTCGACGCTTGGGCCCAGGAACGACTCCGGGAGCTGGCTGAAGGGTCCAGCCCACAGTATCCGGGGCTGGTCCTGCATCAGGGCCTTCTGCTGCACCACGGTCGTTTGTACATCCCGCCAGGGCCACTACGGCTGGAGGTTCTCCGGATGGCCCATGATGCCCCAGCAGCGGGGCACTTTGGACGGTATCGGACCACCCATCTGGTCAGTCGAGAGTTTTGGTGGCCCCGCCTGAAGGCTGACGTGGCTCGCTACGTTGCTGGTTGTGATGTCTGCCGGCGCGCCAAGGGACCTACCGGGCGACCCCCCGGCCTACTTCAGCCATTGCCAGTTCCACCGCACCCTTGGCACACGGTTTCGTTGGACTTTGTAGTGGACTTACCCTCGTCTCGTGGCTGTACCTGCCTTCTGGTTTTCTCCGACCATTTCACCAAGATGGTGCACTGCGCTCCCTGTCCATCTGTACCCACAGCCAAGGAAACTGCTCAGCTGTACCTTCAGCATGTCTTCCGCCTGCATGGCCTACCTGAGCGCGTGGTGTCCGACCGGGGCGTTCAGTTCACATCCCGGTTCTGGCAAGCACTACACCAGACCCTCGGGACGGAGGTCTGCCTCTCGTCAGCCTACCACCCACAGACCGATGGCCAGACGGAACGGGCGAACGCGGTGCTGGAGCAGTACCTCCGGTGTTACTGCAGCTACCAGCAGGATGACTGGGTCGACCACCTGGCATTGGCGGAGTTCGCCTACAATAACGCGGTGAATGCGTCCACCCAGCAGACCCCGTTCCAGGCCAGTTATGGTTATCATCCACGGCTGTTTCCAGAGGTGCTGCCGACATCCGCAGTCCCGGCGGTGACGGAGTGGCTTCAAGAGCTCCAGTCCCAGCAACAGCTTTTGGTGGAGCAACTGCACCAGGCCAAGGAAGCGTACAAGGCCCAGGCCGACCGCCACCGCCAGGTGGGGCCGGAACTTCGCGTCGGTGACCTGGTTTGGCTCTCCACTCGCCACCTCCACCCCTCTCGACCTTCGCGGAAGTTGGACGCCCGCTTCACCGGCCCGTTCCCTATCGTAGACCAAGTCTCTCCTGTGGCATTTCGTCTCCGGTTACCCGCAACCCTGAAGGTTCACCCGGTCTTCCACAGGTCCCTTTTGAGTCCGGTGGCCCCACCCGACGAGTTCCACCCGAACCGTCCCCGACCGCAGCCAGTGTTGGTTCGGGGAGAGCCTGAGTACGAGGTGGAACGCATCCTGGACTCCCGATACCGCAGGGGGAAGCTGCAGTATCTCATTGACTGGAAGGGGTACGGACCGGAGGACCGTTCCTGGGAACCAGCGGCCAACGTCCACGCACCTGCCTGCCTCCGAGAGTTCCATGCGACGTACCCCGGCAAGCCGGGTCCGGACCCTCGGTTGAGGGGGGGGCCTGGGAGGGGGGATGGTGTGATGGCCTGGGATTCCGATTCGGAGGATGAAACAGAGGAATCCCGGCCTGCACAGGAGTCCCCGCCTCCAGGGCCGGCTGAACTGGGGCCAGGCCTAGATGCTGAAGAGCCTGCACCTGTGGCAGTGCATCAGGAGCTGGCCCCAGGTGAAGCCCTTCTGGCCCCAGAGAGGCTTGACGACTCAGTGGCCACAGGTGAGCCTCCTCCAGGGCCCAGTAACCCTTCGGCCTCTCCTGATCTGCAGAGGTTTAGAGCAGAGAGGCGAAGGGAACTGGTTGCCCCCAGGAGGAGTGCTCGCCTTAAGGCCAGAGGAGGCGGGGCTCCTGGGGGTCGGGACCGCCCCTGGCCTTAGAAGAGGATAAAAGCCCAGTCAGCCCGGCCCCAGGTTGCGGGAGCAACGTCGTTGTTGGCTTCGGACCTTCCTGCGTTCTTGATCCCTGCTCGGCCTCCTGTTCCTGACTATCCGGTACTCCTGTTCCCTGCTCGGCCTCCTGTTCCCGACCATCCGGTGTTCCTGTTCCCTGCACAGCCTCCTGTTCCAGCGTTCCTGTTCACCGCCCGGCACTCTGCCTCGGACCTTGCCCCTCTTCGTGTGGACTTTGCTACACCCAAGGTACCTTACCCCCGGGACCAGCACAGTCCCATTGCACCAGAAGCAATTTAGTCATGCTGGCCACTTGACCCAGAAAGCTGTCTGTGGACAAACGCTGGCTTCCTTGGCCTGAAAAGCAAGATGAGCGTCGCAACCCCATAGTCGCCTTTGACTGGACTTAACTGACCAGGGGTCCTTTACCTTTTGTGGAATTTTCTGTATCAGATGAGATGGAAATACAGGGGAGCAGTTTTTGCTGTTTTGACAAAGAGAAAATGTCGCTCACTTCCTCGATCCCTGAAAACGAGTCACAAGCTAGGGAAAGGAATTTTAAAGTTATGTCTCTCATGTAGTTAGCACTGTCTAAAATAATATTGCCTTCCTTCTTCCACACTTGCAGCTTTCTTGCTGGCTTTCAAAAGCAGGAACTATTTTATTTTTGTCAACTGGCCATCTTCTGGAATCCTTCCCACTGAATACAAAGCAAAGGGACCAGCAATTGTCAGGATCCTTTTGCCTTGCAGAGTTTGTGACAGATGCAGGGAGGAAAAGGCAGGATTTAAGTGTTTCTACCAAGCTGGGAGGCAGCCAGTCATAACAGGAATACTTGCCATAGGAATAGTTGGGCTGCATTGCTGCATCTTTGCTCACATTGCACATTCCCTCTCAAAGTGTTAGGGTGTTTGCTCTTACTGCAGCATATTCAGGGAATAAAAGCCGACCTGGGATATAGGCCAGTTACATATTAGTGACATTATGAGCTTGCCAGTTACACCTGGAGTCTGATTACTACAAATGGATTACTTCTAATTCACATGTATCCATTTATTTATTTTTTAACCCAGAATGGTGGCATAGTCCATCTCTATGCCCTTTGGCGCAACAAAACCTCAGAATGCAGCACCTAGGAAGGACACAGGATGACTCATCAGCCTGTGTCACAGACAGCTGATGAAAACTGGTTGAGCTTCATGGAGATCCATGCGACAGATAGGGGTGGGCGATATATCAATAAATCGCCTGGAAGCGATGTGAAGCTCAGAATGCGATAGCGGTTTCAGAATGGCAATATATTGCCAGAGGGAGCTTTAAAACAGAGTATTCATGTCCAGCCACTGGGAAGGGGGCAATTGCAGGGAAGGACATGCTGGAGCGTTCACTGGGAACCGGTTCTAGGGGCTATTGCTGCTCCTGCCCACTCCCTCCCTCGCTGGGAAGGACATGACAGAGCGATAGCTGAGTGCACCAGGGCAGATAGCTCAGCAAGGAGATCACTCCTTTCCTACTCCCTCCCTCCACAGCCCAGGACCTCGGCATCATGATATATTGGTATATTGTGATGGTTGGCTTATGGTATATTATGATATTGCCCAGTCCTCGTGACTGATGGGATTGCCGCAGTACCGTATGTCTTCTCCCTGTTCAGATGCTACAGACCAGCTTGTTCTGAGTCTGGTGGCATCAGAAGCGATCTGGTGGCATATATTCTGAATCTATCTATCATCTATCTATCATCTATCTATCTATCTATCTATCTATCTATCTATTAAGTTTCCATTTTGTACTATTAAAATACATTCATATTTTTCACATTGTTCAAATATCCTATCAACCTCCCTCCCTCCCATCTCATGGTTACCTTAATACTTTTAAATATCGTGGCATTATATACTTCTTCCTTTTTACGTTTATGTCCTTTCCATTGTCAAAAAATTTAACCAGTGTGTATAAAGATCTGAATCTGAAATTTAGCATAGTATGAAAGTGTGTGTGTGTGTGAGAGAGAGAGAGAGAGAGAGAGAGCGCTTTGTGAAAATTCCAGAATATCGAAGCAAATGGGTTGTGTTGAGGGGCCACTCCAGTTTCACGCTGCACCAACTGGACTCAAGGTCAGTCTACACATGCACCTGAATTAGATGATAAAACATTAAGGTAGTAGAATGTACTGCACATTTTCTGATGCAGTCCCCACAGACAAACTCCCTTCAGAAAGTATATTAGCAATCGGGAAGAAAGCTGGTGGTTTTCCAGCTACAGGGATTTACTTATTATTTTTTAAGACAGGAGAGCTGCCTGTGTAGATCTAGCTTTTGAGCAACCTCAGAAATGCTGCATAATTGCCTTGTGGGTTCTCCTGTTCAAATGAGCCACAGTTCAGGTGGAATCCTCCTGCCAGGTGGAGCAAATTATTGCAAGGTTGCCATGATAGATCTGGTAAAAACACAAGCAGTTTGAGTTGAGAGCTTTCTGGTAGAATATTTGGGATTTCGGGATTATGGGTCCAGATCTGTAGCCTTGTTGGGAACCACCCAGAGTGGCGGAGAATGAATGAATGAATGAATAAATAAATAAATAAATAAAATAATTAATAATAATATGTCTATTTCACCAAGCAGGGCAGGCTCCAGGTTTCATGGGTGGGTGTGTCTTGGGCCAGCTGTCAAAATCCCTTGTGCTGGCTGTTAGGCATTCTGCATGCAAGAAGTGCCAGAAGATATGCAAAAGTCTTTCTTGTAGATCTGTTGTTGAGAGGGATTCATAAACATTGCCTATATCATGCAGGAAATAAGGCTAGAAGGGCAGCTAAGCATTGCCTCCAACGTGCTTGTGTGACTCCAGAGGGAAAGACAAAAGGAGTGTAAGCAGGCAGGGGGCAGGCTCTCCTTATTCCTGTGTTTCAGAGTGAGAGGAGGAAAGGGGTTGATATGCTCAGCTGCAGGCAGTTCTCCCCCTGCTCTGCTTTTACACATCTGCTGTGAGAGGAGAGGGGGCTGCCAGGCTGCAACCCTAGCAGGGTGGAGACTGCTCTGCAGCAGAAGGAAAACAAGGAAGCTAGTGCCTGCTGCTGTGCAAATCACCCAGAAGAAGCCTGCACACCCAATGCACCCTCCCCCACAAGCTGCTAGTAGGGTCAACTGTAACCAGTGAGTAACCTGTAACCTGGGTGTTAGCAGACCTTGCAGCTTGGGTGAATTAGATTGGAATAGTCATTTACAGTTTCTGGAGTTTAAAGGTTTTATTCATGCAGGAACTATTTACAAGATAAATGAAGATGAGAGAGAGAAAATAACAAATATTATCTCAACAAGTTGTAAGAGAACAACCAACAAAAGGGCTCAGCTTTAAGTGAGGTAGTTAATTTAGATACAGAGACTAGAAGCCAGTGGTGGCTAGATTATTAGATAAAACAGTGCCCTTGTTTGGTTTCAAGTAACCCAAGTGTTTACAAACTCAAGAGAAGGAAATGTATTTGCTTTTCTCCAACATTGGGTCCTTATTCCTCGTCACCTTGACCACCCTTTAAAGCAGGGCCTGCCAGTGTGCATCTGAAAATAAAAATATTCTCTTCTAAAACTCAAGTGGGTGCCATATGCTACAGTGAATATCCTCGAAAGAGGCATGCAACACTTTGTTTCAGGCCCTATTTGTACACTGAATATTTCTTCGTATGATATCCACTAGCCCCTCCCAATCTGATACACTCCAGAAATCTTGCACTACAACTGGCACTGATGGGAGTTTTAGTGCAAAATATCTGGAAGACACCAGCTTCGGACAGGCAGATGGACACATTCATTTTACTTTACTGGTACCTGCTCCCATCTTCCAGGATGAGGTGGAATGGGATTTTTAAAATGCAGGTTCCCAAAGGAGAGGTCACAACTGATTCAATCTATATTCCCCAAGCTCTAAGGCTGCATTCTTTCATTTCAGCCTAGTTTGGAAAGTAAGGATATTTTAATGCCATTATTTAGGGTAGTTCACACCGCCTTGTTTTAAGTGAGCAGATTTATGTATCAACCATTCTGATTTAAAATTAATATAATTAGAATTAGCTGTTAGGAGCAATTATTATATATTGCAAACTTAGGTGGAACAATATCTATTACTTCTTCAAGGACTCTTTCTTCAGTTAGATCATTCATGGGACTGAACTGGAATTTTAAGGCATATTTAATTATCTTTTATGATTGCATTTGTGCCTCGTTTCCCCCCTCCCCAGTTATCATAAATTAAATATCTACTTATATTAAAAAGAGAGTTTCATGCATGCAAAATGAGATGCAATTTCATTTTTTAATTTTATTGTTTAAAAATTACGTTGGCTAAAGCAATTAAATCATTCTGTTGAAGAAATGTATCTTTTTGAATGCAAATGCGCGTACGATATGTGCTTGCTCAGGAACACCCTGTATATTTTGGGATTGTCTTTGATATTTGTCATTTATTTAGTTCCCTTGCACAGTGAAGCTGACAGCCAAGCCGTTTTAAGGCATCAATCTATGCTTTCAGAGTCACAAGTATTTCTGGTTCACAGCTGTCTACAGCTTTTGCAATGTCTGTTGGATGTTATCTGGAGAAAGATAGCATTTGTAGGCCACATTAAAATTCAGAATTTGTTAAATATACAAGTAATTTTGTTTGGGGGTCCCAGTGGTTTTCTTACTAATAATTGAAAAAATGCAAATGAGTGCAACTAATCAGTGGATTGGCCAGCAGTACTACCCAGCTATCTGCCGTAATGAATTAAAAATGCATCACGTCCAGATAAGTAAATTACTTTAAATGGGATGAGGTGGAAAAATGAAGGAATGGAGAAAATAGATTCTTCCTCCCCGCCCTTTCTAAACTTAAAACATGCCTTTGAGTCATGGCTACATACCAAGAGGAGTGATTTTATTATGCTTCCTTGCAAAACGCTCTAGTAATTTGATTTTACCAATATAAGTTTCTCTTCTAGTACACTGTTAATGACTCAGGCTTGGTTTAAACATACACTGAGATGAGATGAGAATTAACTGGTAGAACCCTTAAGTGCCAGAAAAGCCTGTAGCACATTTTTGTGTTTTTATTTTTTCTGCTTGGAGGAATTTTTTAAAATCGCATTAAGGAACAGGCTGAATATCACCCTGACGGACTAGTTTTCATACTTGCAGGGGGTTGGGGGGGGGGGTTAAATGTAGAGCACTTAAATGAGACACTCCCTGCCAGGTGGTGGCATAGTTCAGTCAACTATTTCAGGATCAATTCATTCTACAGCATGGGTGGATTCAGTCAGAAAGAGGGATGGATGCAAATGAATCCCCCAGTTTGAATTTCACCTCTGACAATGAATTCTGGAGGGGGCCTTAGGTAAGCCATTGTTAACTCTGCCTGAGCACCTGAACTGCAGCATGGGAAGAATAAATACCAGCCTGTCTTATATAAGGCACTTCAGGTTGTACAAAAAGCTGCATTTCATTTGCTGTAAGCTGTGATTCTCAATCCTAGACATGGCTGCAGGTTTGATTGTTGCAGGGAACTCATATGTGGCCTACGGACGGTGTCTATAGTCCACTTCAGGAATTGCATATAACGGACTGCACGGCCATCCCTTTGATTCCATTTTATGACTCTTTCCGGATTTCCCTTGCTCTGGTATAGAACATCTTTAGGATAGTGGGGATGTTTGGAATTTCAAGAAAGTTCCGTGGGCGCCCATCACAAAATGGCTGCCACGCAGGGCACTACAGAGCACACCATGGCTTCCGCATCTAAAAGAGACAGGACCCCAAAATACTTTTTGGAATTATCAGGAGAGTAGGAGTGGTGTTCAGCTATCTTTCCCCATGAACACGAGGTTCAGTACTAGCTCCAGAGCCTTTCCCCTCTCTCTTACCCCTGGGCAACCTCTGTGCCATCTGCAAATCTGCTTCCAAGGAACCCAAAATAGATTTAGGGTGTGTGGATGGAGGAGATAATGGTGTTCATTCCATTGTGCAAGGAGAAATCTTTGTGCTGATAAACGTTCACCTTCACGCCGTGTTGAATACAACCTGAGATCTCCCACTTGAGAGACTCTCTGTTCCTTCCCAGGTCTGATGGTAGCTGTTTGCATATAACATAATCTCCTTTTCAAATGCAAGCCATTGTTTCTTTGCTATTATAGCTGTCATAACAATGTAACAAAACTCTTTATTCCTTGTTGCCGTCTGCAGCTTCCCCCACCCGCACTTGCCCAGGAGTTGCGACGCTCGCTCATGTAAATGCAGGGCCTCTTCCTCTGCTGCAAGCTCCAGTCACGTTCACACTCCCAGTAGTCAGTGCAGTGCATAAAATCAAATCCCTTAAAAGGTCTGAAGAGCAATACACGTGCACAACAAAAAGGGGTGTGCTACTGGGGCTAATTCAGAAGTTTCAGGCGTGTTGGCCCGACACGAGCATTGCAATGTTGCACAAAACCTGCTGAAATTTTGCAAGTCTCATCCGAACCTTTTTTAAAAATCATATTGGAAGCGTTTCCCCAAGTCTAGTTCAGCACTGTTCACACTGACTGGTAGCAGCTCTCCAACATTTCATGCAGGGGATAAGTGAAGGGCTATTAGCTCCAAGTTGTGGGGCCACCAGCCTTACTGGAGCTAAGCAGTTCTGGGTCTGTTTGGCAGCTGGATGTAAGGTTACTGCCTGGGAACCACATGTACTTTGCCTTTGGTTCCATGATGAAGGAAAGGCAGGATAGAATATGTAAGTCCGGGGAATAGTAATGATGGCTGCCCAACTCCATTTGGTACACCAGCTGAGACCCTAGCTTCCCATGCGCTGTCTTGCCGGTGCTGCATGCCCTGGTTATCTCCCGCTTGGACTACTGCAATGTGCTATATGTAGGGCTACCCTTGAAGGTGACCCGAAAACTACAACTATTCCAGAATGAGGCAGCCAGACTGGTGACTGGGAGTGCCTGTCGGGACCCCTAAAGGATCTGCACTGGCTCCCATTATGTTTCCAAGCACAATTCAAATGTTGGTGCTGACCTTTAAAGCCCTAAATGGTCTCAGCCTTGTATACCTGAAGGAGCATCTCCACCCCCATCATCCAGCCCGGACCCTGAGGTCCAGCTCTGAGGGCCTTCTGGTGGTTCCCTCACTGTGAGAAGTGAGTTTATAGGGAACCAGGCACAGGGCCTTCTTGGCAGTGGCTCCTGCCTTGTGGAATGCCCCCCCCCATCAGATGTCAAGGAAATAAACAACTATATGACTTTTAGAAGACATCTGAAGGCTTCAGGGAAGTCTTAAAAGTTGAATGTTTCACTGTGTTTGATGTTTCAGTTTGTTGGAAGCTGCCCAGAGTGGCTGGGGCAACACAGCCAGATGGGTGGGGTATAAAAAATAATAATTATTATTCTCATCATCATCAGAGTCACCATGCACCTGAATATTAGCCATAGGGGAACAACATCAGGAAACGGCCTGCTTGTAGTCTTCATAGAAGCATCTGATTGGGCATTGTGGGAAACAGGACACGAGATCAAATATGCCATTAGCCTGACCCAGCAAGTCTGTGTGAAGCGGGATCGCAGCCTGTGCATTCCATGTGGGTCCTTATCTCACATTGCCCAAACACATCAATTACTATACTACATGGGTTGTTAGTCATGCTGGCCACATGACCCAGAAAGCTATCTGCGGACAAATGCCAGCTCCCTCAGCCTGAAGTGAGTTGAGCGCCACATCCCATAGTCAAGTTTGACTGGACGTAACCATCCAGGGGTCCTTTACCCTTTCTTACCTTCATACAGATTCCCATTTCAAGGCGAGAGGTTTTCATGGAAGATCCTTAGCATATGCATATTGCCTTTGTTCAGTCTAGGCTTTTCATGGCCCACCCTTACAGGGTTTCTTCTGCATCAGCCCTCTTTGACCCCTGTTATCCCCTCCACAGGGCAAAATTTCTTTAGCAGGAGGGCTAGGTAGAGTCAGGGATGGGGCGAGGGCTCCCAGTTTGAGGCATGCCCAGCTTGAAGCCCCATTCAAGGCCTCCTATCATGTCTGTTTCTTTTTTTCTTTTCCAATTAATATACCATCATTTTGGGACCACTCCTTGCTTGGCTGTCAAGTCAAGCCAGTTGCCTTCAGCAAATGTACCAGGCCTCAGAAGAATGTTTAAAGGTACAAGTCTCGCTGCCCGTCTGCTCCCTCTCTGCTCTGACACCCAGCGCTTGTTGCGAACGAGCCATTCAACAGCCTGCAATGTTTGATGGCAGATCTCAGTGGTAATTTAAAATATCCTAATTTAATAGCGTATGATCGGCTATTTGCCAACAAACACGCAAGTTGCGTCGTAAATCACGCCGCGGAATGGTACAAGACCATTATACCGGGCGATATATCACGGCTCTCTGTTGAGTTGGCATGTTGTTGCCATTATAATGTTACTATCCATCTTAAAACTTGTTTTTCTTTCCGAAAGGGAAAGATGGAAAATAAGCGTCTGTTTGTGTGGGAAGGGGGGGAAATGTTCTTGAATCTGGAGATTAAAAATTAATTACCAATCTGAGGGATGCATGACGATGAATCATTTTAACCAATTAAATAATTCTTGGTACTGTAGGTAGGTTAGTTTTTCTCTCTTTCTCTGCCCCCCTCAGTATATCTATATAGCTGTGAGGAACTCTGGAACTATATGGACTTTAAAAAAAATGTTTTTATAGCTTGGCAGCAGGACTTTACAGCAGGAATATGGGAACCCAAGGTCCAGGGGCCAAATGAAACCCTCCAGACCTATGTAAATGGCCCTCAGGACTCTGCCCAGGCATAGAGCCATGCCTTGAGCCAACCCAACTTTACACACTCCCTGAAGTTTTGTGACTGCCTGGCAGTGGCGTATCGTGTGTTGCCAGTGTCTGGGGTGACATGGAGGGGATGGGGTGGGAGGGAGGGAAATAACAGAGTACACATGCGCATTCAACAGCCTAACGGCATCTGTGTCACCCAGGAGATCGCAGCTGCAGAGGTAAGAAAAGAAGAGTTGTTCCGTTGTCTGGTGAGGTCACTTCCTGGAGAGGCCGTTTTCAATAGAGCCCAGCAACAAAAGTGTGTAGCTGTATTGAGGCAGCACCAGGTGTTGACATTTTGCACCCCTAGCAAGTACTCCTGTTGTACCCCCCACACTACAGCACTGCTGCCTGAGGTGTGTCCTTCAACTCTGAGAATGCCTCTTGCTTCCCTGTTCGTTAAGAATGCTGAGACGACTTTGGAGATCCCTGCTCCCCTCACACAGCTGCAGGTTTTCAGAGTGGTTAAACAATTTGTCTTCCCAGGGAACTCTAGGAATTGCAGCTTTGTGGGGAAAATAGGGGCCTCCCCGCTGCTCTCAGCAGCCTTAACGTAACTACAATGCCCAAGAGTCTTTGGGGGAAGAGGCCATGACCATTCAGAGTAAAACCATACTGTATTCAGTGCATGGGGCCTTTGGCAGTTCTGCTCAGCCTCGTGATGTGCAGGAGGGAGCAGAAAATTATTTGGTCTGTGAACAGAACTAATGATCATGTGGCAAAGTCAAGAATCTAAAAATATGGGGAAGCAGAGCTAACTGGTATTGCCACCTCTAGTTTGGTCAGAGGTACCTCAAGACCTTCCATGTGCATATTTGCTAAGTTTGCATCCTGCATTAAGTGTGCACAGTTATGTTGTGACATGAACCTCCTGTTTCAATTCCTGTTTTAACTGCTGCAAGTGCTTTACTGCATATTTTTAATGTGGGTGGTTTTTTTTGTCTTTTTTTATAAATTGCATACTGCATATTTTAATTATGTGTGGTTATATTTTTTCATGACTGGTTTTATACCTGGAACCTGCTTAGAAGCTGTCTTGGCAATTCAGTGGTATATAAATGTAATCCTCATCATCTCAACTGGGTGGGATATTTTCTGGTTTTAATACAAATATGTGCAGGGGGGTGTCAATAAGTCATTTTGTGAATTGCTTTGAATTGCCCCCACCCCCAAAAAGAGTGACTAATAAATTTAGTAAAATAAAATCCCCATCAACTTGGGGGGGGGGCAGCCCCTTCAAACATTTTTTTGGGGGGGGCAAAAGAACCTCGTCACCCAGGAGTTGATGCCTATGCTGCTTACTGCTGAATCCAAACAAATACCAATTAGGTTTTCTGTGGACTGACATTTGTTCCAATTCAGCAGTAGAATAATAAAATCACAGTGTGGGAAGGGAGCCTGAGAATATTCAGCTGTCCCTTATGGGGGTCGAACCAACTGAGCCGTGGATTTTCCTGGTGGAAGTAGCAGGTCAAAATTAAAACCTCTCGGAACGATGACTGCAAATCATGGGACAAATCACAACCACATCCTTTCAGCCAGCGATTTCAGGGTGGCTGGGAACAATTCCTTTCAACCATCAAACGTTTGAGTAGACAAGAATGTTTTTAAATTCCTCCTGAAAGTCCATAATGAGGGAGACAGACACATCTCACTAGTGGGCCATCTTCTGAGAAATGTTGTTATGTGCATTTGCCAGAATTGTGTCTGACTGTTCTAATATTACACATTTTAGCCATAAATGTTGTGAGTCAGGAACAGCGTCTTAATATTCCAGGTTAATAACAGTCTGGGCATTGCATCGGCGCGTGGTTTGCTTTTTGCTTTAGAGCAAGCAAGATCAGGTTTTTGGTGGGCACATGCAAAACTCTTCTTTACTGATCCAATTAACCTGGGAGAACTTCCACTCTCTTGCTCTGCACTGAAAATCACTAATGTATAATGAAATCATCAATCCATTGGCAATGGTGCATAAAAACGTTGGGAAACATCCATTATTCACGCTGTGCGGAGGCAGCTCCATGTGTATGGCAGAATGGCATATATCAGTCTGTATGTCTTTTGTACAGAGGTTGTTTATGCACAATACCCTCTTCAGCAAAACAACCAGCTCCGCTCCGTGAGCATTACGTTCCTCCAACCCAGGCTGGCAATAACCCTCCTATTGCTTCCTTTCCTTTTCCCTAGCTCGACAGTGCAACCTCCCTCATCCAAGCAGCTAAAAACCTGATGAATGCCGTGGTCCTTACTGTGAAAGCTTCCTATGTGGCTTCGACCAAATATCAGAAGGTCTACGGCACGGCCGCCGTCAACTCGCCTGTCGTGTCTTGGAAGATGAAGGCGCCGGAAAAGAAACCTCTAGTCAAGAGAGAAAAGCCGGAGGAATATCAGACGAGAGTGAGGAGAGGTTCTCAGAAGAAACACATTTCTCCGGTACAGGCTCTAAGTGAATTTAAAGCGATGGATTCCTTCTAATTCACTAGGCTTCAACCTTCGAGGGGTTTTCTATTTCCTTCCTTGTTTCTTTTTGTATGCGTACCTGCCGACTTGTATTCATCTGGCATGGGGGAGAAAAGAATAATGAAGCAGTTTCAATGTGCATGCAGCCCAAGACTCTATTAAAGTCATTAAACAGTCCGCAGTTTCCCTTTCCAAAAGACACATGGCAATTCTTAAGTTAAATGGAGGTCCATCATGCTGACCTTTGTATTTCCCCCAAGAGCATAAAATAATGATAATGATAATAATCGGCTCCCCTCCCCAAAAAATTGTATTGTAAGAACCGTGGTGGGGGAATGGGAGACAGTCAACTCTGAAGGGTGGAAAGCAAATCCTTAATGCATGCAAGAAACATTAGGTTGGCAGGTATATTTATAGGTGGGAATCCTGGAAATGGTAGACCATAAAACCTGTATTGCTTTTGTTACAGTGTAATCATGTAACTAGCCAATATGCTTGGATGTGTGGCCCGGGTAATGAGGCAATTTTAACTTTGAGTCATCTTCATTATGATATGTGGATTTTTAACCAAGATGATTAAAAAAAAATAACAATTCCTTTAACTCGCATTTTCTTTCCTTTTTTGTTTCTAGTAGTGTTAATGATGATTCTGTTTCAACGATGATGACTTGAACAAAGTTTTTTCTCTTTTTTAATTGTTTTCTTTTTGCCAACTGGATTCTTCTTTTCTGGTGGAGTATGAAGCACAACTTGGTGGTTGACATTGCCTTTTGTATTATTATAATTATATTATTATTAATAATATTATTATTATTAGAAATAGAAGAACCGGTGATGGAATGTGTAGAGACATGGAAACTGACACATGTGAGAATTTAGAGGCAAATGTGTAGGTGTAGCTTTGGATTACAAGGTATCTGATATACCGTCGTAACCGCTAACTCTCAATAAACTTATTTAACCTTGGAATTTGAAGTACGGCTCATAATGTTCAACTTTTCTGTTGTTTAACTTTAAAATATCCTCTCATCCCAACCCTGTTCTCTGATATTGCGCTTAAATTTGGCAGCTGGGCTGTCAAATTATTTTATATTGACATGTCAGTTGGAGTCTTGGAAGACAAGAAGGAAATTGCTCCCTCTCTTTCTCCTCACGCTCTTGCCTAACCCTTGGCTCTCCCATTTGAGTGTGAAAATCTGTGCCAATACAGTGAACAAGATCTCAGTTCTCTGCAAATGTGCTTGTGCAATGCCCATGCAGAACTAGGAGTCACAGAAGTTGACATTTGTACTTTTCAAGGCTAAGGGATCAATTTCCAAGATCACTATGTTAAGGGATGGTGGAATCGGGGGTTCCTTAGAAGAAGAGGAAAAGTTTGAATTTGATATCCCGCTTTATCACTACCCAAAGGAGTCTCAAAGCAGCTAACATTCTCCTTTCCCTTCCTCCCCCACAACAAACACTCTGTGAGGTAAGTGGGACTAAGAGACTTCACAAAAGTGTGACTAGCTCAAGATCACCCAGCAGCTGCATGTGGAGGAGCGGAGACGCGAACCCGGTTCACCAGATTACGAGTCCTACCGCTCTTAACCACTACACCACACTGGCTTACTATGTAGGTTGAAGAAACACAACACAGTTCTACAGCTGAATCTAAGTGAGTCTGACTACCAAGATGGGAGATGATGTAGGAACCCTACATAAGGTGTTCTGGGCTTGTTGGTGGACATGTGGGGTATCAATGCATCATTGCAAATCAGTATGCTTTTGATGGAGGCAGTGTGCCTCTGAGGACCAATTACACTCAGGTCTTCCCTATGAGCAGCCCATAGATAACCACTTAACCACTGTGAGAATAGGATGCTGGACTAGATGGGCCTTTGATCCTATTCAGTTCTTAAATGTAGATCGCTCTAAAATGTCTCCGTCTATATTGCACCTACAATGCAAATAACAAAAAAGTAAGGATCAAATGCTATTGATGCTCAGCCAGCTCTGACAGTGCCCCAAGAACATCTTTCACTACTTATGACAAAGTCCGTCTCCTTGACGGCTGACATGCCTAATATTCCATTTCAGTGTGTGCTTTAAATTATTGCTGAGTTTCTGTAGGAAAGAAATAGACACCCATCACAAATACATGTCCCAGTGACAAAATTCATTATCAGATGTGATAACTTCAGCAGGTCCACAATAGGATTTTGGGTCTGCCTCTATTACAAACTACAGTTGGTACATAGATACCCAAACAGTGCCTTGTGCTGGCTAAGCACATTTGGATTGGGTTTTCCTTCTCTGCTGATATTTTTGGATGTTTCCTTGGATATGTTTTAATGTTGTGGCAATTGTTTTCCAAATTGCTTTCATGATTGTGATTCATTTTGTTGTTTCTTATGCTGTTCATCACTTTGAGTGCCACTGTGGCAGAGAGTGGGGGACAGAAATTTAAAAATAAATGGGGGAAAAACTTCAGACGAAGACTAAAGCTGAACTACTTCCACCTTAGAGAGAGACACAGTCCAAATAGTTAGATTTGATGCACTGGGTGGCTTCTGCACCTACTGAAGTTGATGGCAAAAGTAGACCCCAAAACTAATGGTGGAGCCAACATTGTGCTCCATACATATTACTTGTAAGGTGACACAGTGGGTAGGATCTAGACTAAAGTTTAGGTCCCATTGAAATGAATGAGGCAAATTAATCATGACTTATGTCCGACTGAGGGACACGGGTGGCGCTGTGGGTTAAAGCCTCAGCGCCTAGGGCTTGCCGATCGAAAGGGCGGCGGTTCGAATCCCCGCGGCGGGGTGCGCTCCCGTTGTTCGGTCCCAGCGCCTGCCAACCTAGGAGTTCGAAAGCACTCTCGGGTGCAAGTAGATAAATAGGGACCGCTTACTAGCGGGAAGGTAAACGGCGTTTCCGTGTGCGGCTCTGGCTCTCCAGAGCAGCGATGTCACGCTGGCCACGTGACCCGGAAGTGTCTTCGGACAGTGCTGGCCCCCAGCCTCTTTGAGTGAGATGGGCGCACAACCCTAGAGTCTGTCAAGACTGGCTCGTACGGGCAGGGGTACCTTTACCTTTACCTTTATGTCCAACTGATTTCAGTGGGAACTACAGTCAGCTAATTTAGTCTGGACCCACTCCTAACATTTACAAGCATTTTGTCAGTCACAAAGGTAAGGGGCATATTAACATTCATGCAACCCAGTACGTACCCCCTAATACCCCCAAAATATTTCCCAAATATGAAGAACCTTCCTCCAAAAGGCACACAATTAGCATGGCTTCATTGTGGGGCAGCAACCTCCATTTTCATCAAAACGTTTGAAGAACCCTGCAGCCCAGCATCTTGTTTCTGACAGAGGCTTATAAGATGCTTCTGAGAAGCACCCAAGCAGGGGCATGAATGCAAAAGCAGTTCCCCTTTTTGTATGCCACTTTGGAGCAAAATTACTTTTGTGTGTGGAAGCTCACATCAAATTGCCAGTTAGGCAGACTTTATTCAGTAATGCACTACCAGCCAGAGTCCAAAAGGGATTCTATATATAGCACATACAGGGATTATATATCATCTTAGTTTTTCCATCCTCTAGTCAACCACCTTCTGCGTCTCACCATCTCTTCTTCTAACCACAGTCCTTGGAAACACTTATTCAACCAATTTTTCTGCTAAATGTGCAGATCCCTCCTTGTACCTTATCAAGAGTTACTTTTCATTCTAGCATTCATCTTTGAGCTCCTCCTAAATTGGTCCTTACAAGTTTTGTGGTCAGGTCATGCTCTTATGTAGTGAGGCTGGCCTCAGCGATAATTTCTACCTCACCACTTGAGAACTGGAACATAGAGTTATAACGGCCTCTGATATGCATTTGGTATGCTTAATGGCCAGCCCTCTGCAAATTCATTTGACCTTTTAAAGCAGGGTATAGGGCAGTGATCGCCACACTTGGCTCCCCAGCTGTTTTGGGATTACAACTCCCATCATCCCTAGCTAACAGGACCAGTGGTCAGGGATAATGGGAACTGTGGTCCCAAAACAGCTGGAGGGCCAAGTTTGGCCATCACTGGTACAGGCGAAGTGCTGTCTCATGGGTTAAATGTGGTTTCTGGTGTCACAGCCAATAAGGTAAAGGTAAAGGTACCCCTGCCCGTTCGGGCCAGTCTTGCCAGACTCTAGGGTTGTGCGCTCATCTCACTCTATAGGCCGGGAGCCAGCGCTGTCCGCAGACACTTCCGGGTCACGTGGCCAGCGTGACAAGCTGCATCTGGCGAGCCAGCGCAGCACACGGAACGCTGTTTACCTTCCCGCTGGTAAGCGGTTCCTATTTATCTACTTGCACTTAAGGGTGCTTTCGAACTGCTAGGTTGGCAGGCGCTGGGACCGAACGACGGGAGCGCACCCCGCCGCGGGGATTCGAACTGCTGACCATGCGATCAGCAAGTCCTAGGCACTGAGGTTTTACCCACAGTGCCACCCACGTCCCGTCACAGCCAATGGTCCTTAGCAATTCCCATGACAGCTAAACTTATCACAAAACCAGTCCCCATTCACATGAATGAGACCACCACCAACTTTCAGGACAACTGTGGAGGGAAGGATTGACCTCCCCTCCACCCCAAATGCACTGCCACCACCAGAAGGTTGTCCCCATGTGACATGTAGGCTTGGGGGGGGGGGAGGTCATATTAATGTAAGTGGAATCTTTTTGTTTCTGCTTCAGCTGTTATATGCCAGGGGCAAGTAGTGGAGGGGGCAAATGAGTGGCCCACTACCAATGCTAGTTCCACCTACTTTTCGCTCACTGTGGTATGTGGCCCCCAAATGTTTCCCCCAAAGGGCATGTGGACCTCCACCGTCACATATGTCAGTGAATTCAATTCCCTATTACTTTAAGCTGGGGTTGGCAACTTAAGGCCCATGGGCCAGAAGCAGTCCATGGAGGCCATTTAACCAGCCCACGAGCCGCCCCCGAACCAAGCTGCCCGCTCGGTGAGTCCACACACTCTGTGCTAAACCACGGCTCTGGAAATCACTTCTGCACATGCCCAGACACCGGAAATCGCATCTGCGCATGGCCAGATGCCGAAAATTGCTTCTGCGCAGGTGCGATTTTCGGAGTCTGGGCATGCGCAGAAGCGATTTCCGGCGCCGTGGAGATGCACATACGCGATTTCTGGTGTTGTGCTGTGCCAGTCCGGCCCACGAAGGATCTCCATGGGAGTGATCCGGCCCATGCCCGGTAAGCCTTGCCGACCCCTGCTTTAAGCAGTCAGGGATGGGCAGTTATCTGGTATGTCCATCAGGAGATGGGTTCAAGGCAGGATGTTCCCAGAAAGGGCTGCTGTGCTGAAACAGCAACTGACCAGATCTCTTCTTCAAAGATTCCTTTGTCTCTCCTGTCTGTTGCATCATGGAGCGGATCAGTGCCTCAAGGCCATAACCTGAGCACTCTGGCAGCCAATCACACTGGCAAAAGATGCAGCATTGTTTCTCAGCTCTCATAACTGCTAAGGCCACCCTGAACGCACTGCTGGGATTCAGGAAAAGCTGCGCTTCCTCCAGTCTTTGCAGACTTTCTCCCTGGTAAGTGGCTGAGATGATGTCGCTCTTATGCCAAAACCATGCAGCTTGGTTGGGAAATATTTAAAGGTCAGTCTACTCTCAGTCATCCCTGCTCTGTGCAATCCTCCCATACTGCTATAGATCTTGTCTCCCCTGAGAATTTATTTTTTAAAGAAAACTTGGCTAGGGGGTAAACAAAATCGGCACGTCTGAATAAATGATTGCTGCAAAAGTGACAGTAAGTCGGCAATCCGGCAAGTTTGCAAACTGAAGGCAATGAAGAACTACACACAGTAAATTATTCAGTTCATCAAGAAAATTGTCTTTTCCGAGTGAGTTCTGCTTTAATGGGAAAATCTCTGTTCAGGAGTGGGGGGCGGGGGATCTTTGCAATATATAACAGGCCATCCAATTAATGTAATGAAGGAATATGCACTGTAGAATTATACAAAAATAAGTCTCTGTAATCAAATACAGAGATATACAAAAAAACATGCTATAATCCACTTTTTTTTAGTCCTCAGAAGATGCAAATGAGCCAGACTCCAGATCTGCTTTCAGTGCTTCATATTTCCCTACAGTTCATTAATTCTCAAAACCATATCAGGCCATTAATAAGCTGCATATCAACTCTGCTTCTTGCAATCCTACTTCCTTTGCAAGTACGTCAATGGGATGCTACTGGTTTCGGCATAGCCATGTATCTCTTTATCACAAAGTCTTTGTAAGGTTCCTAAATTGCCCCCAGATGTGATTTGCCTAAGAACTTCTGTCCTTTTCCCTTGGAGATTCAGCCGCTGAAAGACAATCTTGTCATGTCATGAATGCAGACAACAGGCAAAAGGGTAAACTGTTTCCTTGGCCCCCAGCTCCAAAGATGCTGTTTGTGCCACTTCCCTTTTGGCAGGTTATTACAAATTACAGAGTTTTGGATGGAAGAAGAGTGTTTCTTTTTGGCTGCCTTCCCTACACGAAATCCTGCTTCCAACAGGCTTTAAAAGTCCTGGCATGCATTCTCCATGATGTGGCTGTTTCTTTCAGTTGGCTGGACATGTGGCAGAACGCATTGGACAAGTCTTATTGACAGCCTGTCAGATGTGGCCATCCCTTCTGATCTCGGTGAGCTGATCATCTCTCAAAAGATCATCCCTGATCTTTTGCCTTTATAAATTGAAAATGATCTCTTTTATTGCAACAGTCATACGTTGGCACAGGCAAGTTTTTATATGTATGAATTTGCAATATACACCACCAACATTTAGAAGAAAGCATTGTGGCATAAAATCAACAATAACATTAGGTCAATCAAACAGATGCAAAAGGGGGGAAAAACCATCACAAATCCATAGATCAGGTTAATGCATCAATATATTTGACCACAAACTTGACATGAGCCAACAGTGTGACGCGGCAGCTAAAAAAGCCAATGCAATTCTGGGCTGCATCAATAGGAGTATAGCATCTAGATCAAGGGAAGTAATAGTGCCACTGTATTCTGCTCTGGTCAGACCTCACCTGGAGTACTGTGTCCAGTTCTGGGCACCACAGTTCAAGAAGGACACTGACAAACTGGAACGTGTCCAGAGGGCGGCAACCAAAATGGTCAAAGGCCTGGAAATGATGCCTTATGAGGAACGGCTAAGGGAGCTGGGCATGTTTAGCCTGGACAAGAGGAGGTTAAGGGGTGATATGATAGCCATGTTCAAATATATAAAAGGATGTCACATAGAGGAGGGAGAAAGGTTGTTTTCTGCTGCTCCAGAGAAGCGGACACGGAGCAATGGATCCAAACTACAAGAAAGAAGATTCCACCTAAACATTAGGAAGAACTTCCTGACAGTAAGAGCTGTTCGACAGTGGAATTTGCTGCCAAGGAGTGTGGTGGAGTCTCCTTCTTTGGAGGTCTTTAAGCAGAGGCTTGACAACCATATGTCAGGAGTGCTCTGATGGTGTTTCCTGCTTGGCAGGGGGTTGGACTCGATGGCCCTTGTGGTCTCTTCCAACTCTATGATTCTATGATTCTATAGCAGAATCCTCTCTGAAGAAAAAACTTGGTGTACCGGTAGTTTTTCAAGTCTGCAGTTCTCTGGTTTGACATTATCTCTGATAAGTGGCGAAAAACAGACATTGGTTTTGAAACTCCTTTGATGCAGATTTTTTCAGGGCTGCCCCCCACTTTCTGCAAATTTCACTCTAATATAAACAGTAAATATGTAGGGTGAATGAATGCATTGGGACAGAGGGGTAAGAACCCCTTTTCCCAAGTCTCCACAATTAAAAATACTATCACCATCATTTTATGTGTGTGCCGTTTCCCCATGGTTAAAACCATACTCAAAGAGGCTTACAACATGAAAAGAGTTACACAATTACAAACATAACAAAAAATGAAACTCATCAGAAAGTACACAGCCAAACTGGACAATTTCCACATAAATCGTGAGATCTAAAAATAAAGATACCCAAGATTAATAACAACAACAAACACCCCAAAATCCCCCTTAAAACAGTACCCCAGCCCTATCTAGGTATTCTATGATTCTCCTTCATCTAATCATTCACTGCAATTCAGTTTGTTCGTGTTTGTCTTAGCCTGCTGAGTGCCACCTTGATGCGACTGGCGAAAAGAATTGCAGATGTTTAAGGCTAAAGATTGTGCTTGAGTGCTTGGCTTAATTAGCGGCAATTTAAAACCAAAGGAAAGAGCAATGCTGTAGTGGATCAGAGGTGAGCATTTTAGCAGTAGCGTGGGAAGTGTGCTGGGTAATTCACTGCAAAACACACCAACGCACAGGTTCCTTACTGTGCCCTTACTGACAAGCTGGTCTGGGCCAGAAATGGAGAAATCCCCACCAACCCAACCTGCTCACAAGATGGTCCGTTAACCTCTTCAGACCTAGAAGTTATCTTATTTGCGAGGATATCCTAATTGCTAAGCTATCCTTTAGTACTGACTTTGCCCTGAGAAGTTAATTCACTGCAATGAACCTCAGTTTAAAGACAACAATGCTTTTGCTTTTTTTAGGAAATTGTTGTTATGTTAAAGCCAGGAGTGGGGGACCCTTTTCAGCTTCAGGGCCACATTCCTTCCTAGGCAGGCTTCGGGGGGGGGGGGGACACATGCCAGGGATGGGTGGGGCAAGAAGCAAGAGTGAGCAGAGGAGCAAATGTCAAGTCTACTCCACAAGTGTACAAATATTTGCACATGCAATCAAATATACCTTCCTTCCTGCCATCCAAGCAAGCAAAGAGTGTTCTAACTAGGCGAAAGCGCTCAAGGAGGGTGCAAAGCAGGGCAAATGAGATGGTGACCTGGGAGAAAGGGGTGTGCCTGGGGAAACTGAGGCAACTGTGTGAGCCTTTAACACAGCCATTAGAAGGTCTGGCCAACCCAGAGACTGAAAAGTGCCTGAAAAATAACATGGCCAGATCACCGGTCGCTAAGCAAGACTGGGGCAGCCAACCTGGGGTCCTCTGAAGTACAGCTCATTTGTTCCTTCTGTTGGACTTGCTTCGCCAACCGAGTTTGTGCAGCGACTGGGACGATGGAATAAAAACTTGTCCACAATATCTTTGCTTCCTTTTTATTTTTAAATGATAATCAACCAGCTGCAAATCAGCACCCCTCACCACTCTACACCAGCCAGTACAATACAAAGCATTTGGTCAACTTGAATACAGTTTTCAAAATAATCAATTATCCTATCACATCACTGCATTCGGTGCAGCAGGTAAACGCCCGCAGCTCCCAAGCCCCCCCCCCCCACAGCTGTCATAATGATAGAGGAAGGGGCGAATGGCATCGGCAAAGCGGCACAGCTCCCCTCCTACCCCGACGGCTTGGGGTAGGCTTGGGAGTCGCGGGCAGGTGGCATGCCGAATGTCACTCCCTTCTGGGAGGGCACCCAGGGCAGCCCACCAACACTGTCCCCCTTCCTATGCCCCTGGTTGGGGGGACTACTGGTTTGTTTTAATTTTAGTTTTATTATGCATTTTATGTCTTCATTTTGCATTTTTTTGGGGGGGGGCGCGGGTGGCACTGTGCGCTAAAGCCTCAGCACCTAGGGCTTGCCGATCGAAAGGTCGGCGGTTCGAATCCCCGCGGCGGGGTGCACTCCCGTCGTTCGGTCCCAGCGCCTGCCAACCTAGCAGTTCGAAAGCACTCTCGGGTGCAAGTAGATAAATAGGGACCGCTTACTAGCGGGAAGGTAAACGGCGTTTCCGTGTGCGGCTCTGGCTCGCCAGAGCAGCAATATCACGCTGGCCACGTGACCCGGAAGTGTCTCCGGACAGCGCTGTCCCCCGGCCTTTTGAGTGAGATGGGCACACAACCCTAGAGTCTGTCAAGACTGGCCCGTACGGGCAGGGGTACCTTTACCTTTACTTTTGCATTTTTAAGTTGTGAACCATCTTGTGATATTCGGACGGAGGGTGGCATACCAATTTTAAGAATGATCATCTTCATCTTCATCATCATCGCAGGCTGAGGCATATGTGCTTCTATCATTTCCCGTTGCCACCAATTCACCCAGAATGCTTCCAAACTGTGTTGTGTAGTAAGCTTAGATTTGAGACAGACACCAACGCTACAGACAGATGAATTTGAAACTAAGATGGTTGATTTATTAAACAGATATCGTGTATGTCAGGGAATACTGATACTTATGTTGGGGCCATCCCCCTCACAAATATTTTATTGATTTCAATCAACAGTCAACAATCCCACCTGCCCACTGCAGAAGCACCAAATGTCTATTTAATTACATTTAACTTTTGAGTCGCTTCAGTTTTTAAACAAAAGTATCAAAAGCTGCTATGTGTCCCCAGAGGCCTATAACTATGTCCTATTAATATTACATATATAATAAAACAATGGCAGGTTAGAATCGCAGAATTGTGGAGTTGGAAGGGCCCACAAGAATCCTCTAGTCTAACTCCCTGCAATGCAGAAATCTTTTGCCCCGAGATTAAGAGTCTCATTCTCTCCTAATAACCCCAAAACACTTCCAAAAGATTTTGCCTGGGTTTGGAGAAGCACCCGAATCTATCCAAAGTGGCAACTTCAGGATTTTCCCAAATCTGATTAACACCTTTGGGATTGCCTTTGTAAGAATCCTAAGCAAAAGACACCACCCCAGTGCTGCAAAGATTGAGGGACTCTTCCCAGAACTGGCTTCAGTTCCCTTAAGCCTTTTTGACATGTTGCGTGTAATTGCTGCTGTCTTGGTGTGTCTTGTTTCGAAAAAGGAAAAGAAAAAGGAACTGATCATTAAAAGAAAATTCAAGCAACCACTCTTCTCCCCGCAACCTCCCCGATGACAGGACAAATAATTAAACTGAAGAAATAACAATCTGTATCCTAGCAGTGCTGGCCTTGGAAGCCTCCAATAAAGGAAACAATTATTAGAAGATCACACATCATAGTTATTTTACTGAGATGACAAAACTAATGGTGTAAGCAGAGACCCTTTGCTCACGGCCACATCTTTCATTATCTTCTTTTTTTAGTTTTCCTTTATCTCCTTAGATACATCCATCTCGGTCTTCCCCAAACCTCTTCCCCCCCCCCTCTTTCTTTTTCAGATGCCTCCTAACCCTTTATTGGGTTTGAAATGACAGCCCTGCAAATGTAATCACCAAGAGGAAAGGATTTCTGGAGAAGCAGGGAGACAGGCTCCAGCTCAAGTCAGGTGGCCAGACCTCCACATTTGCCAGGTGAATGGCTTGACTCCCCAAGTGTGTGAGAGTGCATTCAACTAGATAGATAGATGATAGATAGATAGATGTTAAGACTAGGTATGCAGCTGCAAACTTCAGGCTGGCGCGAGCTGACTGCAAATGATAGCATCTAGGAATCTGCCTTCCTTCACTCCCCACTCCCAATTAACCTCCACTCCCAATTAACCTTCACTCCCCTCTCCCAATTAACCTTCACTTCCTCTTGCCTTCACCTCCCCTTGGCGTCCAGTTTCACAGCAGATCCCCAGCGTGATCCATATGCTCCTCCACTGTTCAAGGGATGCTCTCCTTGCTCCCCTCCATCGTTATTGCCTCTGCCAGTCTCCAGTGTCCCCTGCCATGTGACTCTCACCTTAAGCATCATGGAAAGTTGTGGTGGCCCTGAGTGCCTGCAGCCTCTCCTCTTATAAAGTCCTTAGCTGCTGAGCAGAGACTCACTGCCTAGGTCTTGGCTTCAGTGGTTCTAGGTGCTGGTCTGGCTCTTCATTGACTGTTGTGGTAAGTCATAGAATCATAGAGTTGGAAGGGAGGACAAGGGTCATCTAGTCCAACCCCCTGCAATGCAGGAATCTGTTTTCCCAATGTGGGGCTCAATGACCCTTAGAGTGAGAGCCAGCGTGTTGTAGTGGTTAAGAGCGGTAGACTCGTAATCTGGTGAACCGGGTTCGCGTCTCCGCTCCTCCACATGCAGCTGCTGGGTGACCTTGGGCTAATCACACTTCTCTGAAGTCTCTCAGCTTCACTCACCTCACAGAGTGTTTGTTGTGGGAGAGGAAGGGAAAGGAGATTGTTAGCCGCTTTGAGACTCCTTAGGGTAGTGATAAAGCGGGATATCAAATCCAAACTCCTCCTCTTCTTTTTCTTCATGTTCTACTGACTGATGAATCCCAGCAGATCATGTGCTTTCAATCATGCACTTTTTCTTCCTGGCCACCCCAGCTCCTCTGCCCCCTAATTCTCCTCCTGTCCCTTGGAAACCATGGAGGCTGGGAGTCATGTTCTTCCAGGGTCTTAGCCCCCTTTGTGCTGCAGGGCTGTGTGATCTCTTTTTCCCTGTGTTCCTTGTGTTCCCTGCTGTCTTCCTGCTCTCCCATTGGCTCCTTGTCTACCAGGTCCTCTGATGCCTCCCTGTGCTGCTGGGGTGCTGAGGTCTCCTGACCCAAGTCCTGAGGATGCCAAACAGCTGCTGACATCCTCCTCTGGGTTCTCCTCACCCTGCCAGTCTTGCCCCATCACCACTACCACTCCATGACACATGGCAGGGTCTAGTACCAAGACTATAGCAATGAAAATCTTGCTATTTTCCCTTTCCACACACCTAATACTCCAAGTACCAGCTGTACTTCTGAGAACATTTTGCAAATTCGCCTCGCCTGCACATAGAATCTGCTTTTTAAGTTTGTCTTTGGGGATATTAACTAAAATGGTGATGCTCTGAGCAGGCTCGTTCCATCTTGCTCCTTTGTGAACTTTTGAGGCTTTGTTAGAAGATAATTAGAAAACGGAGGGCATGGAAGCAACATTCTCGAGAAAGCAGTTGAACCAACGTGGAAATGCTGTCGAGCCTGTCTGGTCCCTCTTCGGTGGACTAAGAAGGGATCCTTCCTCTTTCTCACTCTATCTGCCTTCCTTTGTGGGGAAAAAGAAAGGAAGAAATGTCTTTGTTTAAGAGACGAGCCTCATTAAATTTAATTGCTTCCCTTGTGGATTAGATGGCGAAGGTGTGATTTCTAGATGAAAGGTGGTTGTGTCTTGAAGATGCCGCAGCAAAAAGGGCAGGTGCTGGAAAGGGGCCTTTGTTACCTCCCCCCCCCCCCAAGGGCGGAGGGAGGAATCAAATGTTTGCAAAATGGCGTATGGGAGGCCACAAAATTATGCAACACAAGCTACCCCTTTAAATGCACGAAGGTTGCATATGGCGGTTAACCTTTGGTCGATGGAGAGGGTGACATAGACAGAGTCTAAGAAGCCACAAAAGATCAGGGTTGCTGGTCACACATCAACAGTGGCTTCTGAATCCAGAAGCATTTGTAGCTGGGTGAGGTCAGAAGGAGCCAATGGGCAACTGGTGGCAGAACCTTGCTTGGAAAAGGTTGCTGCCTCCTTTTCCTCCACTCTTCAGCCTTGAGGAGCACCAAGGGGGCACCAATGCACAGACTTGCAGGCAGCTGTTATGAATGTCAACTGGTATAATGATGTAGCTTCTAGATATTTTTTAATGGTTTCTCTTTCTCTCTCTCTCCTTCAAATTAAGGGCTGTTCCCTGCCCATTCATATCAACTGGATACCAGGTTTCCTGTCTTTGATTGCCACTAGGATTCTCTGTTGCTAATTACATTTGATTGGCCTTTTGTTAGAAAAACCATTCATGCATCGTTTGGCATTCCTGCAGCAGCCTTTACAAATCGCAGGCCCTCGTTGGACGAGCTGGCACAGAAACGTATCTTAAGTCCCACTTTTTCTATACAAGTGGAATGGGTGAGCATTTAAAAGTGCTCTCTCTTGGGCCTAAATGGCGTATAATTATATTGTCACATTGGCCTTGGAGCTATAAATTAAATTAGATGATAATGTGCTGACATCATGTTTGTGCACATTTATTCTGCGACTGGGTGAGAACCTGACCCAGCTTGGGAACATGTTGCTGTGAATAAATCCATGTTATTCCATGTGCTGTCAAATAGTTTCTTTTCACTGAGACAAAGAAACTCATCATCTTGTTTAACATTCCACTGTTGTCCAACGACATTTTGCTTTCCATTCTTAAGTTGAGAATAGAGTATTTGCTTTGGAAGATGATAATGAGGCATCTGAACAACAGGACCAATCCAACGAAGTTGATGTTGAAGAATCATTGCTTCAACACTGGTGATCTTTGCTTCTTCCAGTATGCTGGCATTACTTCACCCATCTTCCCAAGTGATGTGTAAAAATTTTCAGAGACCCTGTTGATGGAATCTTTCAAGGAGTTGGAGATGGCTTTTATAAGTGGTCTACGTTTCACAAGCATACAGTAAGGTTGGTAGTACAAAAGCTTTGTAAACAAGCATTTTGGTTTCCATGCGAATGTCCCTTGTAAACTGTAGTAAAGAGTGAGTCTGGTTGGCATTACCATGGAGAGCATCCGTTCGTGCCAAATACTGAACCATTTTTAATGCTGTGATAAGAATTTTAAAATCTTAGATAAATAATAAATGTTCATAAATGTATCAACCAAGCACGTACATAGATCAGCACAGGAAGACTGACCTGAAACCATTTTTGATTCCCAAACTGACCAAATGTTTTCTCTGCAAGGTCAAAGGAAAATGGAAAAAGCCTCTCCATTGTCTTTTCCTTCACAAATCCTGCCTCAAGGGTATGTATTTCTGTGTTTGAATAGGGTGAGCCTGTGACCTGGCTCAGAAACTAAGTATGTATCATTACAAAAGACTGGCCAGGCTCCCCAGGGTATCCAATCAAGTGAGCATTAACAGGTAATCTGTCAGACGAGATAAGCAAGATAAACAACACGCTCAGATTTCTGCTGTAGACTGCCTTTTCTGTGATGTAGGTATGATGTATCTGGGGGGGGGGTCTTGCATTACACCCCTTCTGTGATGTATGTATGATGTATGGACGGGTGGTCTGGAGCTCCAGGGCAGGGAATTTAAAATATCTATATAAGGGCAGGCACACCTTTGTTCTGGGTTCCTTTTGCTATCCTGCGTGTGAGGGGAGCAGCCTGTTGCAACAGATCAATAAAGATCAGGCTTACTAGCTGCTTTGCTTCTCAATATTCTCTGGTTGGCCTCTGTTATTTTCTCCTACCAATAGGGAGCCTACATAAGGACTCTATATGGGCTCTTGGATATCCCATAAGGGGAAAAGGACAGATTTCTGTTTACAACAATGCAAACAAGGAAAGGGAGGAAAGATGGATGCATGCCAGAAAGGAGAAGGCGTGCAGGCTCCCAGAAATGTACCCATTTGGAAATGGTGGTTTGCAAGAGGGTGGAGGATTACCGTATTTTTTGCTCTGTAAAACTCACTTTTTCCCTCCTAAAAAGTAAGGGGAAATGTGTGTGCGTCTTATGGAGCGAATGCAGGCTGTGCAGCTATCCCAGAAGCCAGAACAGCAAGAGGGATTGCTGCTTTCACTGCACAGCGATCCCTCTTGCTGTTCTGGCTTCTGAGATTCAGAATATTTTTTTCTTGTTTTCCTCCTCCAAAAACTAGGTGCGTCTTGTGGTCTGGTGCATCTTATAGAGCGAAAAATACGGTACATCTGTGCCAGAATATAAAGGCTAAGCCACAGCAGCCATTCTATGCAGTCAAGTTATAGTCTTTTCAGGCAAGAAACAATGCAATGCAGCTCCCTATGGCTGTTAACCCTGATGACTATGCTCTGCATTCACTGTCAGAAGCAGCAATGCTTCTGAATACCAGTCGCTGGAAGCCACAGGAGGGGAAAAGGCTCTTGTGCTCCAATCCTGTTTGCAGGCTTCCCACAGGCATCTAGTTAGCCACTGTGAGAACAGGATGCTGGACAAGATGGGCCCTGGCCTAACCCAGCAGGAATGTTCTTACGGTTCTCCGGGTTACATGTAAGAACTGGTTAAAAAAAATAAGCCTGAGTTTCACACATGTCTTGCAAGCAAAGACTGGGAAATCGTGCCTGAAGGCCAATTTCAAATCAAAGGGGTTTGGGAGAGGGGGGCGGAATACTGCTGGCAAACCATTCAGTCTTTCCAAGGGCTTGAAACCCCCAGGAACAGTGTTTACTTGACGGGGCCTACCCATGACTCCTAAATAATAGGGTCTTTTGGAGCAAAGCTCCTGGAAGCCTGAGTGTAGGTGTTGTTGTGCTGTGTCAATAATTGAGAGCTCAGAGAGTTGTGTTTGCGAGGGGAGAGAGCAGCAGGATGAGGGTCCGTTCTTTCAGTCATTGCTGTGGCAGGGGAGGCTGCTATTCTTCAGCCGCTCCAAGCATTTTATGCTATTTCTTTCCCCCCTTTCAAAGAGACCACCTCTATCGCTGGAAGCCTGGATGTGTTTTTGCAGCTCTTGATTGCACAGGCAAAAAGCAAGTAACTGGCTGGCTGGAGACAAGTATCCTCTCTCCAAAGCTCCACATGGCAATAGCCTGGTTGCCTGCTTCCAGGAGTCATTTTGTTTGCAGCTCTCTAGGGTGGGCACAGTGGTCTCATCTTTGAGTTAAGTTTGCCTTAGGATGGGAGTCACCAACCTGGTGCTCGTGGTGAAATGGGTCAAGGTAACTGTCACGAAATTAAAAGACGACTGCTTCTTGAATGAAAAGCAATGACAAACCTAGACAGCAGCTTAAAAAGCAGAGACATCACCTTGCCAACAAAGGCGCGTATAGTTAATGCTATGGTTTTCCCAGTAGTGATGTATGGAAGTGAGAGCTGGACCATAAAGAAGGCTGAACGCCGAAGAATTGATGCTTTTGAATTATGGTGCTGGAGGAGACTCTTGAGAGTCCCATGGACTGCAATAAGATCAAACCTATCCATACTTAAGGAAATCAGCCCTGAGTGCTTACTGGAAGGACAGATCCTGAAGCTGAGGCTCCAATACTTTGGCCACCTCATAAAAAAAGAAGACTCCCTGGAAAAGACCCTGATGTTGGGAAAGATGGAGGGCACAAGGAGAAGGGGACGACAGAGGACAAGATGGTTGGACAGTGTTCTCGAAGCTACCAACATGAGTTTGACCAAACTGCGGGAGGCAGTGGAAGACAGGAGTACCTGGCGTACTCTGGTCCATGGGGTCATGAAGAGTCGGACATGACAAAACAACTAAACAACAACAACTGTTTTCAGCCAAACATACTTGCCATTGTTGTCCCTCTCTCTCAATTGTTGCTGTTGTTGGCATCCGTCTGTCTTGGGCAGCAATGGAGCGTGCCTTTGGGCAGGGGAAGTCAAATTATTGGAAGGTTGCAGTGTCTGTTGTAGCTGTAGAGACCAATATGGGAACAACATGTTTTTTACAGCGGGGGCAGATGAAGGTGTCTGGTTGTGCTGCTGTAGATTCTGCTCTTTGCACTTCTCCCAGCGGACATTCCTCCTCTGGTCAGTGTTATGCATACACAACTTGACTGCCTATTTCCAGGCACTGCATTTGTCTGCAAGGGATTCCCACACAGTGGGGTTGATGCTGCCAGCCTTTATGCCCTGTTTGCAGACATCTTTACAACACAGAGTCGGTCTGCCAATGGGCCTGGTGCCTTAAGCTAGCTCTCTGCAGAGCAGGTCCTAGGGGATCCTTTCAATCACTTTCTGTAAAAACAGGGTACAGTGGTACCTCGGGTTAATAACTTAATTCTTTCTGGAGGTCTGTTCTTAACCTGAAACTGTTCTTAACCCAAGGTACCACTTTAGCTAATGGGGCCTTCTGCTGCCGCTGTGCGATTTCTGTTCTCATACTGAAGCAAAGTTCTCAATCCGAGGTACTATTTCTGGGTTAGCGGAGTCTATAACCTGAAGCGTCTGTAATCTGAAGCATCTGTAACCCAAGGTACCACTATATTTGTGTCAGGGAACTGCCATCGGAGCCAGAAGGAGAGGGAGGGCTCCAGAGGGATTCCGGAGAGCGTCCTGGGAGGGAGAGAAGCAGCACATCTTCTGGGGAAGGAAATCAGCATAGCACCAGTGGAGAAGGGTGGCAGGTGGGGGAATCGGCGAGGTGGCTCCAAGACTCCTCGCCGGGGACCAGCGGGGAGAGCACGGGTCCTCTGATGCCCAAACCCTCCCTGCGCAGAAGGCTTCCGCGAAGGGAAAGTAGGCGAAGACTAGGCGTCAAAGAACTTTTATGCTGGAAGAAGTTCAAGAAACGCCACGGGTGAGTGACTGTCCGGACAGGAAAGGTTCACTCAGGCAACCCAGCCAGGTGTTGGCACCGATTTACGCACGAGCAACCCCTAGAACCATTTCAATTTGCAACCAGGGCGTAGTTACCGCAAATCAATGAAGTCTAGGGTGGGCCTTTTCAGGAGTGGTCAGATCACTGCCTCTTTGAGGATGGCTGGGGCCATTCCGTCCTGCAAGAGTGCATTGGCCATGCATGGTTGGGGTGACAAAATAAAATGCAGAAAGGTGGTTATAATAGGCAACCATTCCTACAATGTCCTGTGAAGAAAGGATGCAGCATTTGGGACTTTTTAGTTTAGTGGAAAGATGAGTAAAAGGTGATGTGATAGAGGCTTCTAAAACAATACATGACTTGGGGAAAGTGCATAGAGAAATGGTCCCCCCCCCTCCTCGTGTATTTGAACTTGTGGACATCCAAAGAAGCTGAAGGAAGGAACAAATAAAAGGAAGTCCTTCGTACAGCACATAGTTAACATATGGAACTCACTCCCACAGGAGGCAATGACGCCCATCAATCTAGATGGCTGTAAAAGCAAATTAAACAAATTCAGAGAGGAGAGGCTACTAGCCACGATGGCTGTGCTTTGCCTCCCCAGTTGGAGGCAGCGATGTTCCTGAATACCAGTTGTTACAAACCACACGGAAGGTGAGAGTGGTTGTGTTCAAGTCCTGCTTGCAGGTTTCCCACAGGCATCTGTGAGAACAGGATACTGGACTAGATGGGTCATTTGCCAGATCCAGCAGGCTTTTGGCAAGAGGAGGACTCCCCTGTTCAGTGCCTGAGAGCCCCAATCCTGCCATTCACCACCTGGCCCAGGGTAGGGCCTGATGGGCTCTGTAAAGGACTGCTGCCGCTGCTGCTGGGCAGAGAGGGCTCCATTTTGTTTTGTTTTGTTTTGTTTTTGTTTGTTTAAATTGCTGTTATTTTCTACCTATGTCATTTTAAACTGTGATATTAATGCTGTAGTCTTAGTTTTAGATGTTGATTTCTGTGGAAATTGTTTCCCATTTGGTTGTGTATTTTTTTTGATGTGGTTTATTTATTGTTTATGACTTTTGTAATTATGTAATAATTACAAAATAATAATTTATTTATTGTTTATGACTTTTGTAATTATGTAGATCTTGTCATGCTGTAAGCCGCATTGTTTTTTAGCTGTGGAAAGGTGGCATACAAATAAAAAAGGATGATGACGAAGTTCTTACTATTCACGCACAAAAAATATCTAGTAACATGGATGATAGCCATGCTGTTTCTGAGAGTCTCTACAAATGTAACGTTTGATCCAGCAACGCCTACCTGCCTCCTTCTTTTTACTACCCTTAGAAAACAAATTGAACACCAGCCCACTTGTTTTTCATTTTATTGATGTTCTTGAAATAACTGTAATATGAAGGAGGTTAGCCACAGGGGTATTTTTCTTTTTTGGTGTGTGTGTGTTTAAGCTAGTGAGTTGATGTCGCTGAACTGCAGTTTAAGATGAATGACTTATAATCCCCAACAGCCTCTCTTTCTCTCTGCCCCCCCCCTTAAATAGACGCTAGGGTGTTGCTTACCTCATCAATAAATCAACTGGAGATAAGCTGATAAGAATCAAGAGTCCATATTACAGACATGGATGGAAACAGTCGAAAAGTATTATTCTGGTTGTAACAAACCAAGCCGTGTGTGGAATGGACAAAGGAGTTGGGTCTGTTTAGCCTGAAGGGGAGAAGAACGATAGCTGTCTCCACACAGTAAGGCTGCATATACACCATACATTTTAAGCACATTTTAAGCACATGGACCTCCCCCCCCTCAAAAAAAAAGATTTCTGGAAATTGGACTTCATCCCTCAAAGAGCTACAATTCCCAGCGCACTTAAAAAT
Source organism: Podarcis tiliguerta (assembly GCF_965153285.1). Lineage (NCBI taxonomy): Eukaryota > Metazoa > Chordata > Lepidosauria > Squamata > Lacertidae > Podarcis > Podarcis tiliguerta. The sequence goes on from NC_139542.1 coordinate 7,462,735, forward strand.
ACTTTAGTTCCCAGGAAGTGCATATAGGCTAGGAATATGTAGAAAGCACAATAAGGTGAATCGGAAGTCAAAGTGTGTGTGAAGTCAGAAGATGTGTTGTTAGTGTGTGTGTAGTTGTTAGAGACATACTGTTCTTTCTTTCTCTTTTTGTCTGTGCTGTTTTAAGTAAACTGTTTTGCAATAATTATTTTTTAAAAAAATAAAATAAAAATAAAAATACTTTAGTTCCTTGGGTTCTTTGTCAGAAGTAAGGTAAAGGTAAATGGACCCCTGACCATTAGGTCCAGTTGTGGCTGACTCTAGGGTTGCAGCGCTCATCTCGCTTTCTTGGCCGAGGCAGCCGGCGTACAGCTTCTGGGTCATGTGGCCAGCATGACTAAGCTGCTTCTGGCAAACCAGAGCAGCACGGTTCCTTGGGTTCTTAAATATGCCTTAAATGTATGTGTGTGAAAGCAATGGATCACAGCCACATCCAAGGATCACAAGATGGTCCCCCCCTCTCTCTGACAGATTTTATTAACAAACAAAAATACTACCCACCCACCCAGCTCAAAAGGCCATAGATTGTTTAATTAGCCAAAGGCCTGGAAGAAGAGGAATGTTTTCGCCTTGAGCTTAAAGATATGTAATGAAGGCACCAGGTGGGCCTCCCTGGGGAGAGCATTCCACAAGTGGGGAGCCACCACAGAAAAGGTCCTGTTCTTGTGTTGCTGGCCCCCCGACCTCTCGTGAAAGAGGCACATGAAGAAGGGCCTCAGATGATGTTTGCAGGATCCAGGTCAGTTCATATGCGGAGAGGTGGCCCTTGAGGTATTGCAGTCCTGAGACATTTAAGGCTTTATAGGTCCAAGCCAGCACTTTGAATTGGGCCTAGAAATTACCGTATTTACTCAAGTCTAATGTGCCATCGAATCTAATGTGCACCTCAATTTCCAGAACCTTGAAACCAATTTATTTATTTTTTTGCTGGCGAACGTAAATGTGCCGTTGAATCTAAAGCACACCTTGATTTTCGCAACATAATTTGGCCAAAAAACGGTGAGCATTAGATCTGAGTAAATATGGTAATTGGCATCCTTTGCAGTTAGGCCAGGATTGACTTTATATGCTCAAACCATCTTGCCCTGTGGAGAACCTGGCCACTGTATTCTGCACTAGCTGAAGTTTCCAAAACGTCCTGAGAGGCAGCCCCACTTACAATGCTCTGCGGTCATCTAACCTAGTAGTAAGTACATCCAGTGGGCATTTAAAGCACATTGATTCCCCCAAGGAAACCTGGGTCCTGTAACTGGGAATTCTGTTTGGAATTGTAACTGTGTGAGACAGAACCTACAGTTCCCAGGATAATTGTTTGCGGGGGGACGGGGACCACATGCTTTTATATGTGCTCTGGGGGTGCTTTAAATACATGGTGCGGATTGCTAGGATTTGGTTGGCCAAGAAGTGGAAATCACAAGAAGTGCCAACAGTGGAGGAATGGCAGATGAAGATGGACTTTCCGGAGCTAGCCAACCTGACCAGAAGAGTCCGTGACCAGAAGGAGGAGGAGTACCAGGAGGAATGGATGAAATTCAAAGACTATTTAGCTAAATATACTAAGATAACTTAAATAGAAATACTTGCAATCACCAGATTGGCTTAGGATTTAAATATGTGATGTTCTAGAATAATATGTGTAAAGTTAATATGAAAAGAAAGAAAGATGTTACTTGACTAAGTAAACTTTATGAGAAATTAGTTTTGGAAAACTGATACAATGATATACATTGAAATTCAGCCAGGGGGATTTGAGGAAGTCACTTAATAATGTTAACAAAAGTGGAATTATTACAGTTAGGATTTATGTTTGTTTGTTTGTTTGTTTATAAATTTGGAAAATCAATTAAAAAATTGGGAAAAAAATTAAATACATGGTGCGGATGTGAGCATGAAGAGAAGAGGAATTAGTGTATGTTTCTCTGATCACCTGCAAACACTCAATGGATTTGGCTTGGCTCTGGAGGTGCTGCCCTCCCGCTGCGAAGTGCACTGTAAGAGCTACTAAGGTGTAATTAATGAACAGTCACCGCTGGTTTTGTAGGTGGCTGAGCCGCCTTGTCTGCCGTGTCGAATGAGGAGCAGAAATATGAAGGAGAAGGTGAGCGCCCCCAGGTCATGTGCAGAGCTCTGAACTTTTGATCAGTTCCCCGTTTGGATGATGAAAGATGACACAAGCATGCTTCGAGAGCAGATGCATTTTGCACCGGACTAGTAAGCATATGTTCCTCACACTGCACAATTGGGTTGCATTAAATTGGGAACAATCACCTTCCATGACAGTTGTCAAAACAAGAGGTGGCAAGGGGGGGGGGGGAAACCCCTCCTGTTGGGTTATCCAGTGTTTCTCCAAACCGTCACCAGTCAAAAGAGATTAAGGAGGAAATTAGAGAGAACTGTGATTTTAAACAGGTCTTAGGAGAAAGCACATCTGGTTTGGATGAATCATTTGCAATGGTGCCTAGCTTCTTGGGGAGCAGCTTCTAACTTGCTCAGAGTGCGCAGTCAAAATTGTTGGGCGCCCAACTAAGTTTGGCTGCATGATGGCATCACCCATGGAAAGCGAAGGCAAGAGAGAGTTACTGGGGAGAAAGGAAGCAAATAGGTGACAGTTTTCATTATAACTGCGAAACTCACAAAAACCCAACAACCCTCAAGTGAAGTATGGAGACATTTTTCGAAAGTGCTCTCTCCTGGTCCCCCCCCCCCATCCACTGGTTAATGAAGGCTTAAATAAACATGGTAGGCACTGAACTTGTCTGAGTTGCTTTTAGTAAGAAACTGTGTTTCCTCTCCTTTTCTAGCCCATGTCGAGTTTGCTAGTTCTGTTGTTCTATTTGTATTTTGTGATTGTTATAGTGTGACTTTATGGTTCATTGTTATATTGTGATTTTAAATGATTTAAGCCATGTTGACCGGTATGAGTATATTAGAACATAAGAGGTATAGGGGTTCCCCTCCTCTCCGCCCCATAAAATCAAAATAAATTGAGAGCTGCCTTTGCATATCATTGAAAACTCGCACAACTGACATTCATCTACTTGTGATTTATTATTCCATTTAGATGAGCAGTATTGAACTGTGCACGGGGCAGGCTTTAAAATATAATCACAAGGGAGGAGAAGGTGGATATATGCCTGGGAGTTGGGGGTAGAGCCGGGCTATTATATTGGATTACTTCTGGATCAGTGAAGCAAAGAAAAATAAGACGGCTAAGCGATGAGAGGGGGGGATGTAAGCTATTTGACACTACCAGATGGAATTAATTGGACAAAATATTCATGGAAAACATAGAGAGAAAATCCTTCCACCAGTGACTGACATCCCGTAATAGTCATTAGTTTCATACACGGGCTTAGGAACCAGCCAAAAATGAAGAAGTAGATTAAATAAAATGTAAAATGGGCCCCAGTGTTGGAGAAAATTGCTCAAGACACTCCAAGAATGAGTGTGCTAAATAATGGAAGTAGTAATATATTGAAGTCTACAGGCTAAATTAGAAGCCAATAGATGATATCTCCCAATATTTATGCACAGCCTTTTATCGTAATAGATCCCTGAGTACTGGGCAAAGTGTGCAAAGATATGTTTCGTATACCTGCTGTTGAAATGGATCCGTGGCGTTGGGACGTTTTATCTCTCCGTGGCATTTTATAAGTCTTCCATTACATAGATAGCGAGAAGCCTTGGGATGCTGGTTGAATTTATTGCATGGTACGGGAAGATATTTCTCCCAGTGTCACACATGTGAAAAACAGAAGGGGGAAGAAAACCATTAGATCCACGGCCCAGTTAATGTAAAAGCTCTTAGATGTATAGCCCAAGAGTAACCATGTTTAACTAAAAGTAAGCCACACTGACTTCAATGGGGCTGGCTTCCACTGTTGTTGCTCTTCCACAAGAGGCTCGCTCATGTGATATACCTGTGGATATGGATGCTTGCCCCTTATGGCCCCACCCAGGACACACACACATGCATTGGAATTCATGGATAGGGCCTATGAACATTGCATAGGCTTGGTTCACAGCTTGAGATGACCCTAAGATGGTCTTGGGTGGATGTGGGTGTGTTCATGCTCTTCCCTTCCACAGATGGAAGATATGCCTTGTGGACGGTATTACAGCTCTACAACATCCTCACTCAGCCATGAAACTCAGTGGGTGACCATGGGCCTGTCACCATCTCTTAGACTAGCCCAGACTTCCTCAACCTCGGCCCTCCAAATGTTTTGAACTACAGTTCCCATCATCCCTGACCACTGGTCCTGCTAGCGAGGGATCATGGGAGTTGTAGGCCAAAAACATCTGGAGGGCTGAGGTTGAGGAAGCCTGGCTTAGCCCTACCTCATAGGGTTGTTGTGAAGATGAAATGGAGGAAGAGAACCATGTACACCACCTTTATCTCTTTGGAGGAAAAGGTGGCATATAAATGTAATTGTAAATAAATAGTTCAACAGCATTTGGGGGAGACCACATTGGCTATCCTTGGTACTGAGTTACGTAGACCAATGTTCTGATTTGGTTTAAGGCAGGTTCTTCTTATGACTAAATTCATCTGACAGAGAGAAGTATGAAAGAAAAATATCATAAGGGTGTGTGTGGGGGGGGGGAATCCATTCTTTTAATTATGGGACCCAAAAGCAAGACTTTAATTCTTATCTGCAGCAGGTTTGTCAGCCCCAAAAAGAACAGATATTTCAGAGTGGGCTTCATTAGGGACATAATGGCAGTTATTAGCTCAACCAGATAATTAGTAAAAGGACACAAAGGTCAGTGAAGAACACTCTTCAGCATGTTCTTGAAGCTGCCATAAAAATAAGAAATGAAGTTGTCATCAAGGGCCATCAAAGCATGTGATACCACTTCAACCAGTCATGGCTTCGCCAAAGGATTCTGGGACTTGAGGTTTGTTAAGGATGCTGAGAGTTGTTAGGAGATTCTTATTCCTGTTTGACAATTCCCAGAGTTCCCTGGGAAGAGAGATTCACTATTAAACCACTCTGGGAATTGTAGCTCTGGGAAAGGCAACAGAATGGAACTTGGGACCTTCTGAATGCAAAGCACCTGCTCTACTATCAAGCAATATCGTTTCCCCATAGTTCCCCACCCCATAATGCCTGCAGCATGCACACAATGCAGCTATCTCTGCAACACCTGCAACACACTCAAAGTACCAGCTCCTTTCCCTCTCTCTCTCCGGTTCTCTGCACGAGGTTAGTATAGGGAGAACCACATACAATCATAGACCTGGAAGCAATCTCAGATATAATCTAGACCACATTCCCCAACATGGTACCCTGCAGCTCCCATCAGCTCCCATCAGCATAGCCAATGGTCAGAAAGGAGATGGAGTCCAAAACATATGAAGGAAACTGAGGAGAAACTAATATCTCTCTCTCTCTCTCTCTCTCTCTCTCTCTCTCTCTCTCTCTCTCTCACACACACACACACACACACACACACTGCCAATGCGGGAAACCCTCTACATAGAATAGTAGAAATTTGGTTTGTTCCGTTGTTGCGTTTGTTCAGTAATTAATGTTCAGCTTTAGGGGAAATAATTCCTTGTACAGAAAAGGATGGGAAGAAATTACCCCACACAAGTATTAGTTTAACATTTCTTCAGACAATTGGCAAAGAATAAATTGATCGCCTTCTGCAGGGGATTTCTGCTCTCCCAGGGGAGGCGTTAGATGTCATCTCTCTAATTTGCTAGTTAAAATTTGTGCATGCAGCTTGTGAGGGAGAATTGATTGGAACTCATTTAACTGTTACATGAGCTACACATCGGTAAATATAGAGACTGTGCTGGTATTAGCTGAACCTCTGAGCCACAAAATACATTCTCCCCACTTCTCGTTTGAGGGAAGAACGGCAGCATTTATTTTGTGAATAATTAACTCCCAAATTTAGTCGGCATTCTGCATCCTGTTATAATAATTAGAATCACACCCTATTATTTAGATGATTTCTTTTTAAGGAGAAGAATAATGCTCCTTCCTAGCAGAGATTGGATTTAATTAGACAAACTTCTTCTGCCAAATATTGAAAAGAAGATGACAATCGATGCGCATAAGAACATAAGCAGGGCCCGCTGGATCAGACCAATGGTCCATTTAACCCAGCCTCCTGTTCTCACAGTGGCCAGACAGATGCTGTGGGAAACCAGGATGCAGGATATGAGCACAAGAGCCTTTTCGCCTCCTGTGGCTTCCAGCAACTGGTATTCATAAGCATTGCTGCCTCCAACTGTGGCCACCAATAGCCCTCTCAATGAATTTTTCTAATTCTCTTTTAAGTCCAGCTTGGTTGGTGGTAATTTCTGCCTCTTGTGGAAGTGAGTTCCATAGTCTAATGATGTGCTGCATAAAGAAGTTCCTTCAGGTGCTGGTTTTAAAGCTCCAGAAGGTCTGCAGGATCTCTCTTTTCTGGCCATGGCTGGGTCAAAGCTTGTAGAACACGGTAAAGCCATCAGGAACTGAGGGGAGCCATATAGGGGCTGCAGAATAAGGTTTCTTGGGAGTAGAGGTTCGTATTAGAGTTGGTGGAGGTTGACAGAGAGCTAGTGACTGCAAGAGTCTGGATCGAATCAGCCAGGTACAAGAGCTGCAGCACTATGGACAGCTCCTGGGGGGGGGGACCTTTTCCCTCCATTAATGTCTCTTCTTCTTCTTTGGCGATCCCTCATAGCTGAATAAGATTGTCTTCCATAAAGACGGTCTTAACAGTGAGTCCGTAAGTGATTGTGGAGGCCAATTCTGGGTCCACACATCTTTCCATAGTGGAGTCATAGGTTGCAGGGTGGGAGTTGATCACAGTGAGGGTTTGCCAGGCGTGCCTTACTCTTAGCATGTTTCTCCCTTGTGTCCTGAGTTCAAGTGTCTTCAAAGCCCATGACACCTTTGGTAAAGGCTGTTCTCCACCTGGAGCGCTCGCAGGCCAGTGTTTTCCACTTGTCAGTGTTTATACTACATTTTGTTTAGATTTGCCTTGAGAGAGTCTTTAAACCTCTTTTGTTGACCACCAGCATTACACTTTACATTTTTAAGTTGGGAATAGAGTAGTTGCTTTGGAAGACCATAATCAGGCATCCGAACAACATGACTGGTCCAATGAAGTTGATGTTGAAGAATCATTGCTTTGACACTAGCAACATTTGCTTCTTCCAGTGCACTGGCATTAGTTTGCCTGTCTTCCCAATGTCTGGACCCCAACTGACTCACAGAGGGCAAGTGAGCCTATGGGAAGCCTGCCAGCAGGACCTGAGTGTACTAACACTCTCCCTACTTCTGATACCCAACAACCAGTATTCAAATCCATACTGCCTCCACCAGCAGAGGTGGAACATGTCTACCGTGGCTTGTAGCCACTGAGAGTCTTTACCTCCATGAATTAGTCTAATCCTTTCTGCAGAGGAGGCCCTTCTCTCAATCTCCCATTTAAGGGAGATGCCTATTTGTGGGGCTTAGGAAGAGAGGTGCTATAATTCTTTCCCTGCCTTAGGGAATTGCATTCTTATTCAGTAGCAATGACAGGTATGTAAACATGCAATATTTTAGGAGAACAGTTAATACCTTCCTACTTTGTTAGGTAAAGGTAAAGGTAAAGGTACCCCTGCCCATACGGGCCAGTCTTGCCAGACTCTAGGGTTGTGCGCTCATCTCACTCTATAGGCCAGGAGCCAGCGCTGTCCGCAGACACTTCCGGGTCACGTGGCCAGCGTGACATCGCTGCATCTGGCAAGCCAGCGCAGCACACGGAACGCCGTTTACCTTCCCGCTAGTAAGCGGTCCCTATTTATCTACTTGCACCCGAGGGTGCTTTTGAACTGCTAGGTTGGCAGGCGCTGGGACCGAACGACAGGAGCGCACCCCGCCACGGGGATTCGAACCGCCGACCTTTCGATCGGCAAGTCCTAGGTGCTGAGGCTTTAACCCACAGCGCCACCCGCGTCCCACTTTGTTATCCTCATGCAAAAGTCTAAAACAACTGCATGAAAGCAAGTGAACAGGGCTTTCTACTAATTCAATTCAGCTCAACCCCCCCCCATATTTTTTATTAAATTTTCTGTTTTACATTTTAGAATATTCATTTAAACAACCTTAACATATCAATGACTTCCCTTATTCTCTTTCCATGGTTCATTTTGCATAACATAAATCCCTGCATATTTTACATAAGCTAAACCATTCAGTATTCCATTATTACATCCATCAAAACTTATCTACACTGTTGAATTTATCTTAATGCTGCCAAAGTTTTCAAATGTACACAATCCCCCCCCCATATATTCAATAAACATTTTCCTATCTTCTTTAAATCTATGTTCTTCTTGTTCTCTTATTCTATATGTTAGGTTCGCAAGCGGCACATATTCCATCAGTTTAAGTTGCCATTCTTCTTTAGTTGAGACCTCAGACATTTTCCACCTTTGAGCTAACAAAACACGGGCCGCAGTAGTGGCATACACATAAACAACCTTTTTTTGACACCTGGGAACTTCCATCTGAATTATCCCCAACGAAAAGGACTCTGGTTTTTTTGGGGGGGAAAGTTCTTTTAAACATTTTCTCTCTCTTTCAAACCCATATCCTTATGCAGAATTCAAGTTAATGGTTCTTGTAAGAATTTGTGGCTGACCCCATTCAGTAAATCTGTTCCTTTATCAGAAAGCATGCATTATCTGCACACCTCCATCTTGCTGCCACTTCCTCGTGGCACGCTAGGCTCCCTGTACACTTCTGCATGAGAGCAGAGATTGCTTAATGAGGTCCATCAGCAGAACACTTTGATCTCTTCCTCAGGCTTGCTGCAGCACAGGAGAGGCTAAAGCCGATTGCTTGAGCAGAACTACACAGATCAAGCACTGTATAAATAAATTTGCTATCAAACTCAATATCTCAGAGTTGCACAATGTTAGACATCCTGTGCTGCTCTCTGGGCTATATTCCAATATGGATTTGTAACCCTTTTTTTGTTGTTGTTGAGTGCCTCTGCATACTTAGCAGGCAAATGGATGCATTCTTTCCCTGGAAAAGTGGTTTGCTATGCAAGGAGGGTGTGCATTACTCAGCTGAATCAATAAACACTCAATTCATTAAGTCTTGCATGAAGAATATGAATCTCGGAGAACGTTTCCAACTCCACACAGACTTAGCTTTTTTTGTGTCATAACAGCATAGGGAGCCCATGGATCATAATTCCTATCCCAGGAGTCAGCAAACTTTTTCATCAGGGGGCCGGTCCAGTGTCCCTCAGATCTTGTGGGGGGCCAGACTACATTTGGGGGGGGGGAATTAATTCCTATGCCCCACAAATAACCCAGAGATGCTTTTTAAATAAAAGCACACATTCTACTCATGTAAAAACATGTTGATTCTTGGACCATCCGTGGGACGGATTTCGAAGGTGATTGGGCTGGATCCAGCCCCCAGGCCTTAGTTTGCCTACCCATGTCCTATCCAGTAATGTAGTGGCAAATTCAGAAGTGCCATGTGCCTTCGTGATAGTCACAGCCCCCTTCTAAGATCATGATGATGATGATAATAATCATCATAGATGCATAGATCATAGATGCATTGCAATGATCAATGGAAATCTCCCTTTGATGCCTTTCAGCTAGATGTACTATTTTACTATTTTCTGTGCGTTTACTATTTTACCTTTGGAATCCCTTCCAACTTTACAATTCTATGACTCTGTGTACATGGACAAACCATTTTGAGTGCTCCAGTATCTTCTTTCGGAGAGATTTCCTTTAAGTTCCATTGTACATAATAGAACTTGCACACCATTCTCTAGAAACTGATGCATGTGTTGCGTTTTCAGTGTTCCAAAATGCTTAGCTTAGGTAGTTAGCCTGACGGTTCATAACCGGCCTGAAGTCATCCAAAGAGTTTTCATGTCTGAGTGGGGATTTGAACCTGGGTTTTCCTGGTCTTAGTACAGCACTTTAGCCACTACACCACACTGGTTCTCTTACTAGGTGAAAGGGCTCTTGTTAGAACAAGTCTCTCAGTTTGAAAAGTACTTTGTGCCTAATCTGTGTTCTTATACTGGGGCCCTTTCCATGGAGAGAACCATTCATCTACACAAGCAGGTTCTGTCCTTTCTTAAAGCCAGCATTAGTTGTTTTTTTGTTATACCACAAAGCAGCGTGTTTCTCCCTGCGCTTTTATAATTATCCCTGACTACAGGAGAATGCATGGTCTATTTAACCTTGCACTGCACATTTAGCAAACTCTGTTGGTCTTGTCAGCAGGGCTGGCTCAAGCTTGTGCACAATATTGGACAAAGTGAATCAGACGTGGCTGTCTTCCCCTTCTGTATCTGCAACCAACTTTCTTCCATTCTCTACTTTTTCAGCAGTCAGTGCTACCTTATGCCTGTGGAATGCAAAAAGTTGCCTTATACCAAGTCTGAGCAGTGGTCCAACTAGTGCTGCTTTGTTTGCACTGCTTGGCAGTGGTTCTGCAAAATTTCAGGCAGGGTCCTCTTCCAGCCCTACGTGGAGATGCTCTTCCACTGGGCTATGACCCTTTCCCAAGAAGCTGAATCACATGCAAGGGGATTAAGTCAATCAGAGTAAACTATACTGGTTCTGAATTTCATAATAATTGCTGCCAGTGAAGGATGCTTGAAACTGGCTCTTTTGTGGGGACTGCCCTACGCACCTTATAAAGTTGATAACTTGCTCCAGTTGCATGCACATTCGGTCAAATCTGTCAACAACAACAACAACAACAACAACAACAATAACACTGGTCAACAACAAATTTGTTGTCTGCGTTTTTTCAGCTGATTTAGGATGAATCTGATGTGCTGAATCCAAAAATCACATTGGTTTTGCTCAATCAGGTCAAGTTTTTGAGCTATGGCCACATGTCATTTTTACTTTTTTGTTCACATGTACGCTTGTGTGGAGCATTTTAGAAGAAGTTGGTGGGGGTAAAATGCCTTGTCAAATAATTTTTTTGATTGGAAATGATTATTTTAATGACAAGAAGTATTCAGGTCCGATAGTTCTGGGTGATTATGTCGAAAAGGGATCAATTTGAAGTCATAAAACCTCGAAATCTTCCATAAATTGGTGCAGCAAAGCATAAAGTTGGGGGATCAAAACTAAGTTAATGGGGCAGCCACCGCACGAAGTATCGTGATCTTCAATCAGCATGTCGTCCTGTAGCTCATTATGATGAAATTCCAGTGCCTATCTTCGGAGAACTTCCTGACATTAGTGACGAAGATGTCTCCAGTGTTGAAGGACATGAAGAAGAAGAAGTGGTTCTTGAAGATGATGCTCCATATCCATTTTCCCAAAAGGAGTTGAATGATCTAGTTCGCGACCTCAGCTTGTCAAAGGACTCTGCTGAACTGTTGGCATCCAGATTGAAGGAAAAAAACCTCCTCTCTGACAGTGCTCGCATCAGCTTCTTCCGCAACAGGCATCAAGAGTACCGCCGTTTTTTCTCGGAAGAGAAGGACTTGGTGTACTGTGCAGATATTGCGCAGCTTCTGCTCAAGCTTGGAGTGCCACAGTACGAACCCAAAGATTGGAGACTGTTCATTGACAGCAGCAAGCGATCACTGAAATGTGTTCTGCTACACAACGGCAACCAGTTTGCCTCTATACCCCTGGCTCACTCAAGTACACTGAAGGAGAACTATGAAGCGGTGAAGTATGTGCTGGAGAAAATTGGTTATGATCAGCATAAGTGGTTTATTTGTGTTGACCTGAAGATGGTGAACTTTTCGTTGGGACAACAGTCTGGCTTCACCAAGTACCCATGTTTTCTGTGCATGTGGGATAGTAGGGACCGTGCTCAGCATTACACGAAGAAGGACTGGCCTGTGCGGGAGGAATTGGTGCCTTGCAAAGAAAGGAACATCATCAACAACCCTCTGGTGGACATAGACAGAATACTCTTCCCACCGCTGCACATCAAACTCGGCTTAATCAAGCAGTTCACCAAGGCTCTGGACAAGGATGGTGACTGCTTCATTTACTTGTGCCAGGCTTTTCTAGGATTGACCCTGGAGAAGTTGAAAGCTGGCATCTTTGATGGTCCTCAGATCCGTCAGCTCATCAGAGATCCAGAGTTTGGAAACTCAATGAACAAAGTGGAACTGGAAGCATGGAAGGCATTTGTTCTGGTAGTGAAGAACTTTCTTGGCAACAATAAGGCCAGAAACTAAGCAGAACTTGCCAACAACATGCTGACTGCTTTCAGAAACCTAGGCTGCAACATGAGCATCAAGATGCACTACCTATTTTCACATATGGACTGGTTTCCTGAGAACCTGGGTTCAATGAGTGACGAGCAGGGGGAGAGATTCCATCAGGACATGAAAGAGATGGAGACCAGGTATCAGGGTCGCTGGGACGCAGTCATGATGGCTGACTACTGTTGGACTCTGAAGAGAGACCTCCGTGCTGCTGAGCATTCCAGGAATTCCAAGAAACAGAAGTTCAAGCCCTGAAGTTTGAAAAATGGTTAAGCAACATGCAATATACGTGTACTTACCTTTATCAATGCCCACCATTCAGTTTACAGAAAACCTGACCTGATGGAGAGAAACGGATGCCATTTCCTGATTCAGCAGTGCAAAAATACCCTAAATCAGTTGTAGAAATCTAAACAACATTCAAAATGTAAAAAAATTGTTGCCCAGTGTAATTTATGTATACCCCACCCATCTGGCTGGGTTTCCCCAGCCACTCTGGGTGGCTTCCAACAGAATATTAAAATACAATAGTCTATTAAACATTAAAAGCTTCCCTAAAGAGGGCTGCCTTCAGATGTCTTCTTAAAGTCTAGTAGTTGTTGTTCTATTTGACATCAGGTGGGAGGGCGTTCCACAGGGCGGGTGCCACTACCGAAAAGGCCCTCTATCTGGTTCCCTTAACTTGGCTTCTCACAGTGAGGGAACCACCAGAAGGCCCTCGGCACTGGACCTCAGTGTCCGGGCAGAACAATGGGGGTGGAGAAGCTTCTTCAGGTATACTGGACCAAGGCCGTTTAGATTCCTCTCAGCTCTCTGTTTTTCTAGTTTTAAATTTCGTTATGCACATATACACATTTCCACATCAGTTTGCAAGTTGTTGTTAAATCCCCCAGAAAATCCATTTTAGTGTGACTTCCTCTTCATATACACATCTTTCTATGCAGTTTTATCTAATACACATTTTTTGCAAAGTAAAATCCTGTCGTATAACCTATTGGTGTATGTTATTTTCACCAATATAGAGACAATTTGCACTGGTATTTCCATTTTTGTACATGTTACTAGTCTGGAGAACTGCACTGCCAAAATTGGAAAACTGCAACATTTGAAGGATGGCCATGTTGCAGTTCACATTTTCCGCCTGCATACAGAAAGTGAGAATTGGGTAGGCACACAAGACACATGCAGCTGCCACCATTTATTCATTTCCTGGGACTCCTGTGGTCCCTGATCCCAGATGGTGTGCATGGTGTAGGTTTTCCTCTCCTGCAACTTCACTTTCTCAGCCGCGGAACCTTTACTTTCTCCATTAGAAGTCAATTCAGCCCCAAAATGTCAATTCTGCCCATTGCATTGATGAGCCCTCTGCTCACAGCTATAATATTCAGCAGCGTCTAGAGCAGACGAAAGCTCGAAAACATGGTGGTGCATAATTTGTCCTATTAATTTGGTAAGCCGTGCCGCTTTGCTCTCGTTTTTATTTTGTAAAGTGGTATTTAGCAGTTCTACATCATTCTAATCTCTTCTTGATTATTTCCCATTATTTGGACACCTTCATAAATTACTCGCCAATTTATGATGATGGTTTTACAACTTTTTCAGAGATTAGGCAGTCAGATCGCTATCTTTCTTGGAGGAGATGGAGACGGTAATTATGCTTGTACCTTGGGTATCTTTCGTAGGCCGGTGATTAAATTGTGCGTTTAACAAGCTGCAGCAGCTGGACTTTATTTAAGCCAGCTCTGGAAGAACTAATTGCTGACTGCCAGTGCTCATCCTCTGAACTTGTGGGGAGCAGTAATGATGATTAGAGTATCTCTTGGTAAGCGCAGAGTGCCCAAATATTCTCGCATGTATTGCGGCAAAAGTTGTTTGTGGCAAAGTATAGCTCCTTTGTACATATATTTAATAAGTATTTTATTGCTTTACACTTACATAATAAACATAACTTAATATACCATCAACAGCAACAATAGCAGCTAGTCTGTCATTTATTGGAGAAAGGTGTTAACACCAGCTTAAAGTCAGAACCACTACTTAGAACCTGGGTAATATGGTGCCTTGTGTGAGCCCAAAATTTGGTGCCACCACCTCCACTACTTGTGCTGCCTTCCCAAATGCAGGTAAGAAGGTGTCCTGCTTTGGGAAGGAAGTGTGAGTGTCCTGCTTTGGGAAGGAGCGTCTCCACCCCCATCATTCAGCCCGAACACTGAGGGCCAGCTCCAAGGGCCTTCTGGTGGTTCCCTCACTGTGAGAAGTCAGGTTACAGGGAATCAGGCAGAGGGCCTTCCTGGTAGTGGCGCCCGCCCTGTGGAACGCCCTCCCACCAGATGTCAAAGAAATAAACAACTGACTTTTAGAAGACATCTGAAGGCAGCCCTGTTTAGGGAAGTTTTTAATGTTTGATGTTTTATTGAATTTTTAATATTTTGTTGGGAGCTGCCCAGAGTGGCTGGGGATACCCAGCCAGATGGGCAGGGTATAAATATATTATTATTATTATTATTATTATTATTATTATTATTATTATTATTATTATTACAGAATCCTGGAGCCCTCTCAGCTCTTTCCCAAAGGTGCTAAAGTGCTAGGCTTTGAGAAAGAAGTAGGAAGACTCTAGGACCCCGTCAGAGCCTCACACCTCCTCCCCGAAGCCCAGAACCTTGCTTACTTGGTTTTGAGATGGATTCCCTGTTTCTGTGGGTTTGGGGAGTTTTCCAAAACTCATTGATTTTCCTGCCATGGGAGAATGAAAAGAGGTGGGGGTGGGTGGGTTGTATAATGCGGGCAACTGATTTGAGCATTGTGACTGGGTATTTAATAGCCCTATGCAAAAAAAAACCTTTACCCCTTTTCACCATTCACCATCAATTAATGGAGGGATGGGGAATCTGTAGTTCTCCAATTGTCGTTACTCCAATTCCCATCATCCTCCAGTTGCCATGAACAAAGATAAATGATTATGGGAGCTGTGACCCAACAACAACATCTTGAAGGAGATAGGTTCCCCATCCCTGAATTAATGGAGGGGGGGGGGAGTTCCAAGAATTATCAAAGGGAAGAGAACATTTTGGTGAAACGTTTATGGTTTGGGTGCAAGGGTTTTTGTTGTGCTTAGCTTATTTTTGAGGTGGCTGAGAGGTGTTCAGGAGTGTCCTTCCTCTTCACCAGTGGTCTGCACTCTGCAGCATTCCTAGGTGCCCACGCTTCAGTCAAAGAACAGGGAAGAAGATCACAAGGTGACCTTTAAAGCCTTAAATGGCCTTGGCCCAGTATACCTGAAGGAGCGTCTCCACCTGCATAGTTCAGCGCAGACACTGAGGTCCAGTACTGAGGGCCTTCTGGCGGTTCCCCCATTGTGAGAAGTGAGGTTGCAAGGAACCAGGCAGAGGGCCTTCTCGGTAGTGGCACCCGCCCTGTGAAACGCCCTCCCATCAGATGTCAAGGAAATAAGCAGCTATCCTATCTTTAAAAGACATCTGAAGGTAACCCTGTTTAGGGAAGTTTTTAATATTTAATGCTGTATTGTTTTTAACACTCGATTGGGAGCCGCCCAGAGTAGCTGGGGAAACTCAGCCAGATGGGCGGGGTATCAATAATAAATTATTATTATTATTATTATTATTATTATTATTATTATTATTATTATTATTATTGCCATGGGAATTTATTTTCCCAGATTAGGAAGTGCAGACAGTTGGGGAGGCTGCATAGTTCTGAAAAAAACATTTAGTAGGAACCCCCCCCCCAAAAAAAAACACATACCCACCACCTTCTGCCACCTCACAACAATTAGGAAATCTCAAAACCCTTCACTCACTGAAATTCTTAAGTGCCCTGAGAATGAGGGCAGGAAAGTGGAAGGAAACTTTTAAGAAATTGGAGGATAGATTTCAGTGCTGTGCTAGTACTTCATGCTGCAGTGGGTAAAATGAGTGCAGCAAAGTCAGTGTCACTGAGGTTAGCAATTACCTATCCTTGTGAATGAGTTAGATTATCCTGTTACCCAGGAAGCAGGAACAAAAATAGATGTCAATAATAGAAGCACAGTAGCCCCGTCCCCTGCATATAATGCAACCATGATTGCTCTTCATGGCTAGAAGCGACAAGAAAGCTTGTTTTCTCCAACTAAACATCAGGAAGAACTTTCTGAGAGTAAGAGCTGTTTGACAGTGGCACGGTCTCCCTCGGGAGGTGGTGGACTCGCCTTCCTTGGAGGTTTTTAAGCAGAGGTTGGGTGGCCATCTGTCAAGATTGCTTTAGCTGAGATTCTTGCATTGCAGTGGCTTCAACCAGAGAATCCTGGGGACCCCTGCTAACTCTACAGTTCTATGGTGCTATAATTCTAATTGAAATCCAATTATGGAAAGCAGTTTAAAACAACTTACAATTGCAGAAATGAGATGGAGCCTAAAAAAGCAGATCCCCTCCAGTGTCAAAAGTCAAGCGCCAAAAGGAAATGGCTTATTTGGTTGAGATCCCAGAAGACAAGTAGTCTAAGATCCAAAGACCCCAAATAGGGGTCTTTGAAGAAAATGTCAAGAGCAGGCAGTGGAGAGAAATGCAGGAACCCATGGGAAGGGAAGGTTGAAGAAGCAGACTTGAGGACAGAGACCTCCAAGAACTCTGGTCATGGAAGCAAAGCAGACATAGAACTGCTAGCAGCTCTGGGACCTTGAAAAGGCACCAGCATCTTTAAAGAGCTGCATAGAAGGGGAGGTTTTCACTGCTATGGCATGTACGATGATTTTATCCTTGTTATCCAGCAATTCTAAGGCAGTGACTTAACCAGCCCCTGCCATTTTGAATGAATGAATCTTTATTTGTGTCAGCCATTGGCTATAGCAATAAAACAACAGTACAATATACAAAGAATAGAAATTAAAAGTCAATTATATAAAGTACATTTTAGGTGTTTGAATCAATAGTCAAATAGTGGATCCTATTCTGATTGCCCCAGCTAGAAACCTTGCAAACTTTGCTGTCACCTGCTCATCTTGATCTGCCAAGAGAAAGGACACTGTGGCAGTGGTTGGGCGACACAGAATGGACAATAAAAGAGGGGTGATAATCTCATTCCTCAAGTCTTTATAAGTACTGATTCGGTATTGCCATCTCCACAGGGACATAAGTGTTTTTCGTGTGGAATCTGCTGGAATCGTCACTCTAGTACTGCCGAGGGCAATGCATTCAATCTTGCCATTTTCTTTATTGACTATGTTTGTAGAATTACTACAAACATAGAATGACTGCAAACGGCACACTGATGTCACAGAGGAAATGAAGTCAATTGAGAGTGAGGGCAATGCTTTCCAAATATGCAAATGATTTTGGAGCAATCAAACCCGCCCCCTTGATTGCCAAACCTTTTCGACACTGCGGCAAATGTTCCCTAAAATCCATAACTTTCCACTCAGGCTTAACTGCTTACTTTCTAAACCCGAGAAAATAAGTCGAGGAAGAACATGCAAAGCTGGCAAAATTGTTCTCTGAAGGCTCATATCAATTTGCTGAATTAAGTATTGGAAGTGAAAGACAGGAGCTATTGACATTGATATAGGAAACCAAAGCACTGGGGTAAATTTCTGAAGACCTGTGGATAGGAAGAAAGTTGAGCCCAGGGAGATGGAGGGAAGGGAAATAACTGAAGATTAATATGCCTTGGTGTAAAGTTTAATTACAGGAGCAAAGTTGGGTTGATAGCCTGGTGGCAACAAGGGCAAGGCTGTAAAAGGAAATGCAATGAAGCAATATTACATTCTTGATATAAAAAATCCCCTTATTCAAACCTAATAGTGGTAAGAGTTCCTAAGGGAAAGTGGGGAGTGGTGATAATACAGGAATTTCTCCCAAACCCTTCAAAAACCAAGCCCCAGCAGCAACACAAACTAGCACATCTGCATGTTATTTCCTGTGTTCTTATTTCAAGAAGGTACAAAAATAATTTTTTATCAAGACACTGTAAGTGGTGAGCTTGCCACATGCCAGAATTTTCAGAAGACAAGGGGTGAAACTGCACCCATGTTGAAAAAGTTCTTTGGAATTCTTTGTGAATGTGTGGAATGGCCCAATGTAGAAGGTTCCAGGTTCAATCCCTCACATCTTCTGGTAGGACAGAGTGAGCTCCCTGTCTGAAATCCTGGTCAGTTGCTGCCAGACAGTATAGACCACTCTTTCTCAAACTTAGGTCTGCAGATGTTCTTGAACTACAACTCCCATCATCCATGACCACTGGCCATGCTGCCTAGGAATGATGGGAGTTGTAGTCTGGCAACATCTAGAGACCCAAGTTTGGAGAAGGCTGTCGTAGACAATACTGGTGTAGACAATGCTAAGATCAAGGTCTTAACAGGCTTGCGTGTTGGGCACTCTGCTTTACAGAAGTGAGTGCTGGGCAACTTACAACCTCCAGGAGCAATGTCTCAATGTTTTCCACGTGTGTTGTGTCAGGAAGATTTGGGGCATCACACTGCAGGACAGAGTCTCAAACAAAGATGTGCTTTCCCAAGTCCACAGTCCCAGCATGGCCATACTCTTGTCTCAGCAACGTCTACATTGGCTTGGTCATGTACACAGAATGGAAGATGGCAAGATCTTCAAGGATGTGCTCTACCGGGACCAACTCTGTATTACAAAGATGTCTGCAATCAGTGCAGTCTTTAGCATATGCGCCGCTGGGGTACAAAGATCCACCCAGCGCCCCCAAATTTAGTTTAGCCCCCAAATTAACTTTTATTATGCTTATGTCAGACACCACACTTACGCTTTATCTCTTGTTTACGAAAGAAGGGAGGTAAAAGAAACAAACTTTTTTATTTGCTCATTTATTTACAATACACTTATACTTAAGTATACAACACCACCACACTTAAACTTATAAGCATTGTGTAGGCAACTCCTTAGGAGAAACATCAGTCATGTCAAAGGTGCCACTGACCCCACTGCCGCATAGCAGTGCAGCTCAATATAATACACAACATAATATTTTGATGTAAGAGTTAATTGCGGGTACATGGCGCCATTGAGAATGACAAGCACTGTCGTTGAGTCAAGTGCTGCCTTTGTGAATGACAAGCACCACCGTTGGCGTGGCACATCTTTGGTAAATGAGCACACAAAGTCGAAAGTCCTTTAGTGAAACAGTAGGTATACATTTCGGTAATGCCTAGGTATATATGTATTTTGTTGTTCTAGCTTGATCACAATTATTTACTATTTCATAACAGTTAAGAGCTTGGTGGCTTCAGCAGCATGCGCCTGGCGCCCACCAGAATTCGGAGCCCAGATGCCCCGCATCCCTTGCACCCCTGGGTAAAAACGGCCCTGTCTGCAAATGTGACATGAAGGCTGGGAACATCACGCTGCCATGTGGGTGTTAGGATTGTCCTACTCTTGTGTAGGACCCTGGTAGAGACACATGCCCGACCGGCATGTTCTCTTCCTCCTAGTCACCGTTTGGGAGCTTCAAAAACTTTCTCCAGCCTGAACATCACAGCGACTGATACCAAGAGGCATCAGCACACTTACGATCCTGCAGAGTATTTGCAGTTTGCGTAACAGAACTCAGTAGCACAGCATTTTGGCTAATCTACTTTATTTACATATAATACACTCTGAGCATTCTGCTTTAGCTCCTTCCTCTTTCTCATCAGACAGCAAAGAGAAAAAACAAAGGACAATAGTCCCACATCATGGAACACAGTAACACCAAAACATCCTGTCTCTGTCACGTCCCACACTGTGGAATGAAAACGTACACTGTCACGTGATAGAAAACAATCTCATTGACTGCAAACATGGAGCAAGAATCCTAACAGTGGGGTCATGCATCCATAGCAGTGACCAGAAGAGGAATGACCGCTGGAAAGAGCACAAGGGAAGAAGGGACACCATGGTGCATCTGCAGAAGCACAACCTGATGCCTACATCGGCTTCAGCTGCAACAAAACAGGTCTTTCCCATATCAGTTTCTACAGCCGCAGAAGACTCTGTAACCTTCCATCAGTTTGACTTCACCTGCAAAGGCGCACTCCTCCATTGTCACCCAAGACAGATAGATGCCAACCATGGATGAGAGAAGAGTGCTTTCTATATTTCTATAGCTGCATTCACATGGCAGTTTATTCAGTTTTGATGTTTCTCTAACTGTTAATTCCCACATTTTATTTGAGCTTTCATATGATGTAAAAGCCCCTTTGAAAAGTATAGTGGAGTACAGCAGAACTCTAGTGGAACATTGCATAAGTGTAGCACTCGTTTCCTTTATATTTGCAAACAGATTTTTTTTCTGGAAGCAAATAACACGGATACGAGCATTAAACTTGCACTACATTCCACTATGCTTCCAGAAGTGGCTTTTGTTGTGTGAAAGCTCAGATATAATGTGAAAATTAACAAATAGGGAGAAGTCATGGAAACAGAATAAACAGCCATGTTAATGCAGGCTGGCTTGGTGCAGCAAGTTAAGCTCTTATGAACCCAATACAGGATTGTAGAATAGATATTGCCAAGTTTCTAGCGTTTGAAGCATGTTGGCAATAACAAATACATTCTAAATTCTTCCCTTCCACTGCAGGGGATCAAGGCAACTGCATTTTGGGAGGTCCCTGCATGCTTCAAAATGCACATAAGGCTCTGGAGTAAAGGGTTTTCCTTGGAGAGACTACACTGCTCCGTAGATAAATTTTGCCTGTTAGATACATTTTTTTCCAGCCCTTCCTGGCACAACCCCCCCCCCCCCCTGTTTCCAAGGCTTTAAGGAAAGCATTGCATCTCCAGCAGACTCTTGGTTTTATTCTGCATCTCCCATGCATGACCTCCAGAATTGCTGACTCATGTTCTCCTGGACCATTGCTTTCTCCCGAGTCACCCTGTTTCCTCATTGGCCATCTAAAAGTTGGCAAATGGTTCAGATTTTTATTTTTTTAAAAGAAATCCATACTTTTAGTTCAGACATGGACATATTAGAAGCTGAAGTTAATAGAATTGCAGTCTATGCTTGCTGACCTCTGTCATGAAGGGTGAAATATTTTGGCTTGGGAGCAGGGACTGAGGGTGGCGAATAAAAGGAAATGGAGCCTGATCTAGTGGATAAATGAACTCTCCTTCCTCTCTAGGGATTTCTGTTTGGAATGAACTTATAAAGTTCTTGCACAATTGCACATCTGGGTGCTTCTGTGTTTAAAAGGCAATATCTAAAGCAAATTATGGTAACTCGGTTTAAGTCTTTCTGTACGTTGTTTCTGACGGAAAGGATTGTTAGGAATGAAACTGGAAGAATGGAGGGGATTTATTCTGATATAATGTATACCCCTCAACTGTCTTTGAGCAGGGCATCCCAGAATTACAAAAGCCACCCTGGCTTCTGATTGGATCCCGGGATGTCCTGTTTTGGCTCAGGTAGGAGCACAACCCATATGGGAGGCTATGTCAAACAAGTTTCTTTGTAAGACAATGACCTTAACGTCCTGATCACCATCTCAAAAGAATGAACTAGGTTGCAATAGTTACAGCTAAGGAATGGTGCCCTGCAGGCTTTCAGCCTGCTAGGTAGGAGAACAATAGCTAGACAGAGTGAGTGGAGCTGGAAGCAGGATGGAAGCTGGAGACACAGTGACACGTTTTCTCTGTGCTAGATTCAAAGCTGTGACTAATAAGAGAAGCAAGATCTGTTGGGGTGCTAATGGCACAAGCTCCCCATCTTATTCACAGGATGTATAGACCCCTACTTTTTTGATCACAAAATAAATTGGGCCAGAGCCAGAGCCCAAACTCAAACCCAAGCCCAGGCCACCCACATCAGAGCCTGAGCCTGAGCCCCAGCTGTCCACACCAAAACCCAAAGCCCTGTGCATTCACTATCCGTGTAAAAGATGACCCCAGATTTTTGAGTATTTTTTTAAAGCAAAAAACAATGTCTTATACATGGGAAAATACGGCATATGTAAAGAAAACCATGTATCTTAAAGCTACCACAGTCTCTGCTGACCTTCTTTCCATGGAAACCAAACCCATGGGAACCACCTGGAACCCTGAAGTCTCTCACCGCTTGGAGGTTGGGGTGACAGGTAATAATCCAATCAGCCAATTCTTTGTTGTGGGCTAATTTTATTATACGATTACCTGAATGCAGAGCAGCTTGCCCCAAGGTAGCTCATTGTGCTGGAATAATTTGTGGCTGCTAGCATTCCACTTCAATTGTCCAGGTGATTATTGTAATTTTCTTTCTAATGTGCAGTTGGAAGTCACCTCTCTTCATTTTTTATAATTTATTTTTATTTTATTTTTTTGCTTTTCAGCATGCACGAAGAAAGATAAATTCAGCCTATGGAACCGCAGGAGATTGCGACCTTGCAGAAAGCAAAGATCTGAAACTAACTCCACTGCCTCTTGAGAATGGAGAGGCTGAAAGCTGTTCATGAAGCCAGCAGTGCGGCAGAGGAATAATCAGATATCCCTGTAGACTGCAAGAGAAGGCAACAATAGCACAGGGAGGAATTTGGGAAATGAGGTCAATGGCACCGTCCCCATGAAGCCAGTGGGGCATCGGAAATTTGTTTCCAAAACTACATCCCTCCGCCTTCATGCTCGCAAACATTTCCGAGATTCAAGAGTTTTGGAAGCAGTTTGCAATGCAATATGGCCCTCTGCCAGTCAGAGTGGAAATGCCTGTTGGACACTGAATTGGTGTGCAGCAAATGAGTTCACTGCTGGATAGGATCAATGGCCCTTGTAATTCAACTACCTGTTATCTGCAGTGCCTAAACTGTCATGGATGCTCCATGTAGAGAGTGTAAGGGGTTAGACTAGATAAGTCCTTGGGGAGCTTCCAACTCTACAATTCTATGATGCTAATCGAAATCCTATATGAAAAACAGTTTCAGATATATATAAAAGTAGCAATCACAGAAATAAGCTGGATCCAAAAAACAGACACCTCAAGTGTCAAAAGCCAGGATAAGCAGCATTCCCAAAAGGAAATGGCTTATTTGGTAGTGTCAGGCGGATGCCAGCAACTCCCACAGCCAGTTCCAGGAAAGTACCAAGACAAGGAATGCTTCTTACCATCTGCTTTTTATTTTGTATTTACAGAGAGAGGTTGTGGAACCCAGCCTCTTGGCTAATGGCGTTGTCCCAAGTGAATCTCCACCCTCTCCGTCTCTCCCACTTCCTCATGCGCCATCCCTATGGATGCTGACAAGTGCCCTCTGCCTTTGAGCTCTTTGCTCTCCTACTTTCAAGGCTCACTGGGTTCTGGGAGAGCTGGGGTCTGGAATGCTTTCTAAAGACACTGTGTCCGTCAGCTGTCGTCCCCTTCCCCCCCCCCGGTGCTTCCTCCTCCTCCTCCTCTCTCATTATTTCCCAACTTTCCCCCTCATCTGCCTATGAGCTGTGACCTCCCTCAAACTCCTGTTGTAATTCTGAACTGTCTCCTTCTTCGCTGGAAGGGTCAGGCTGGGGAGGCGGTCTCCATCATTCCTCCTCTGTTCAGTCCCTGACAGGTAGAGATCCCAGATGGCTCCAGGAAGCTCAGAAACAGGGCAGGAAGGTAACTGTCCTCCCCGTTGACTTGACCATATTGTTTAGTAATTAGCACTGCAGGAGGCAATGGAAGACAGGCGTGCCTGCCGTGCTCTGGTCCATGGAGTCATGAAGAGTCGGACACGACTAAATGACGAAACAACAACGTTTATCCTAGCATCCCCAATGTGGTTGACATGGGCATTACAGTGCCCCCAGGTGTCCTCCTTGGTGCCCGCTAAGACCTCCAACCCCTCCCAATTTTTAATTTTAGAGAACTTATTTTAGGGAAGTTTTTCTCATTGTTTGGTTGGGGTGCATGTGTGCTTCTTTTTTGGTGGGAACCCCTGATTTTCTGTGTTTTAATGTGTGTGTGTGTGTGTAGAGGTTTTGTATGTTCTGGAAAGCATGTGTGTCCTCAGCATTGCTAGTTTTCCTTCTGTGGAACGGAGATAGCATGGTGGCCACAACACTTTCTTGGAGCTCCAAACGTGCCTCCAGGCTCAAAAAGACTGAGCAGCGCAACTTGGCTCTCCCAGCCAGTAGCCATTGATATGCAGACAGTGCAAACTTACACATGAGTACTGGGAAATTAGCCCCCTGGAATTAAGTGGGGCTTCTTGCTTGGTATAGCCTTATGCTCCCTGTATTAATCTAATCCCTTTAAAACCCATTTAAGGCAGTAGCCATCATTGTATTTATTTAAAAAGATGTATCTGTTTTATAAAATAATCCAAGGTGACACACAATTCCCCCCCCCTCCCAAAAAAGGATACAAACCCCATGAGACAATAAGCATAGTAAAAATACGGAGCAGCTGTAAAACCATCCTAGACAACAGGGGATCTCAACCTAAAAGGCCTTTGAGAATAGAAGAATCTTTATGCCCCGTGGCAATGGGTGAAGAGAACTGTGGTGTGATAAGCTTCCCTGGGGAGAGAGGATGTATGAGGTCTCAGGTTCAGCTGGTGATATTTTCCACTGAAAGCCCTCGGTAGTGATGGGGCAAAGTCCTTAGCTTCTGCTTGGGACCTGGAGGAATACCCTACACGGTAACGAGTTTTCCTTAAAATGACATTAAAAATGTAAAACGCACAGAGCACAAAACCAGTTTGGCTTGTTTGAGAGATTCCTACCATGCCCTTTCAGCAACTCCCCAGAGGCATCTTGCCAAACACACGCAGGCAAACATATGAAAACTGAATAAAAGAAGTTAAGATGTAGAAATGATATATATTAAAGGACAGGAATTCTAAAACAGTATCATAAAACCATGGATGGCGAAAGTAATTTAATGAAACAATCACAAAGCCTGGGGGGAAATAATGGCCGCATCCTGCCTCCATGGTCAGAGGCAGTAGTGTTTATGAATGCTTCCAGTTGCTGGAAACCTCCCTTGTGCTTGGATTCTGTTGTGGGTTTCTCACAGACATTTGGTTGGCTGCTACGAGAGCAGGAGACTGGAGTAGATGGATCACTAGCCTGATCCCCTAGGATCTTCTGATTAAAGGCATTTGTCCTCCACCACTATGACATCAGAGTAGACACCTGCAAGACTCCCTGGTGAGAATATTTCATCATCTGGTGGTGCCACTGGTGAGGTCCTTTCCTCAGTAGCCACCTGCTGCTCTTCTGATGGTGTAAGGACACCTTGGAGAAGTTCTTTTGCTGAAGATGTTAGGATACATCAGGGACCAGCAATGTGGTACATGTAGGCACCATTGCACTCACCAGTACCTCCTGTGGTGCCAGCGAAAGGTCTCCACAAACATCCTCTGGAAAATATGCAGTACGTGAGACCAGGCCAGTGCAGAGCTAGTCTGAGGTTTGGGGTGGAAGTCTTGTTCTTGGCATGGCAGTGTAAGTCCATCAGGCATCCAACAGGGGCCAAGACAAATGTACCCAGTTGACCCCCTCTGCATGGTGGGCATGAGTGTCACACAGTGTGCTGGTCAGTAGATCACACAGTTCAAAGTTCGAATTACTTCTTTATTAGCAAAAACATGGTCTCCACAGACTTGGCTGAGTGTCAGGCCTAATGAGCACATCAAGTCTTACTCCATGAAATCAGTTGCCAAGACTGAAGGTCCCTGCCTCCCCACAGCTGTCCATGTCTCCTCCTCTCCAGGGCTTTCCCCAAGCAATCAGAGACTATGCCTGTGTGCAGCTAATCTCTCTTCCATCCTTTTCATGCCTCTCCTGGTTCTGCGAGACAGTGGGGAGGCCAGCTTGTCACAGCAGCATGGGGAGACACCCAAGACTCTTCACCCGACTGATTCATCTCTGCCTCTTGACCTCCCACTAGCCAGCTTCAGCTTCTGATTCTTGACTTCTCTCTGCCATTGACTCTCCCAGCTTACTAAGCCCTGTTACCCCTTCCACCTCTGACACCTCTTCCCAGTCTTCTCCCTCTGACCACTCATCATTGTCCCACCACCAATCCCTGGGTTCTGAGCCTTCTTCCCTTGGTGGTTCCCCAGCCAGTTTCTCTGTATCCAGCCAGTTCTTCCTGCTCTGTTCTAGTTTACACTTGCTCAGACTCTTCTACACTGAAGCCATTATGCCATACCCCTACAGCAGCTATTTTGTGTTATGCCTTGCTCCTATAATAGCCATTTTGTGACTGGTGCCCATGGCAATTTCTTAAAATTCCAAGTATTCCCACTAGCCATAACCCCTTGTTTACAGGCAGGCACATGTTGGAAACATAGATCCTTCGGGTACTCCAGTAGTGTTGTGTGTGTTGACACTGACTCATGCAGGGCAAGAGAACAAAGAATCCACCTTTTTACCTTTGTTGTCATGATGTAAAAAACAAGGCATTATTTACATACTTGGTTTCATGGAATATTTCCCCAAGATCAAATACTGCCAAACATGAAGGCTGAACCTCTGAAGCAGGGGCTCTAAGTTAAGGCTTCAGGGATGCGGTAAAAAAATTCATGAAACCCCCATAGTTCCTTCCCCCCGCTTTTTTCCCTGCTACAGCCTGTTTCATTGTTATAATGGCAGGGGGCAATGACAGTCCTGGAGAGCTCCAGTGGCTGGCTGACATAATTTTTGCTTATTCACTAGGCTCCAGAGTGAGG
Source organism: Podarcis tiliguerta (assembly GCF_965153285.1). Lineage (NCBI taxonomy): Eukaryota > Metazoa > Chordata > Lepidosauria > Squamata > Lacertidae > Podarcis > Podarcis tiliguerta. Next base: position 7,489,605 of record NC_139542.1, read on the forward strand.
GCAGTAAGCACTACCTTCACTCTGATTAGGCTTCATTCTGTAGCATTGTCATGAAGCCTAATCAGAGTGAGGCCATGTTGCCTTTTTGTGGCTCCTAGTTGGTAAACAGGCCAACCCAACAGGAAATTTACCCTAAAACCTTGTACTGTTTGTGCTTCAGGTCCTGAAGTCATCAATATGTCAAATCTGTAGCACGGAGCAGACTCCTTTTGGACTCAGCTCTAATCAAATCAACATGCACATTGGAATCTTGATGCAATCACATCAAGATTCCTCTTTGCTTGTTGTTTAAGCAGTGCACATAGGTCCTGAATGCACATCAGAAACGTTAATGCAAAAAAGAAGAAGAGGCAGACTTGAAAACTGCTGCAAATTATAAATGAAGCAATTCTGAAATCAGTTTTAGCAACTCTCCAGGTTAAAGCAGAAGACAGGTAGAGCAAAATACAAAGTATAACAATCCTCTGGGAATATAACAGATTAGAATAGCTGAGTTTGCTTTGCATCCAGCTCAACCAAAATACCAGCCTAAAAAGCTCTCTGCTCTCAGTCATTTTGCAAGGCTTCTTGAAGTCTTGGTGGCTGGCCTTCTATTTGTTTCCCATCGTATATATATATATATTTCTGTCAGAAAGTGTAAATTGTTTCCTGCCACTCTGCGAGAGCTCTCTCCCTTAATGATACGGAAAAAGATAAAGTGCTTATAATGCCATCGGAGGTAAAGGTGCTAGAATAAGTAGTACTTCAGGCACTAGAGTGATATACTGCTACTGGGAGTAAATTCAACAGAGATTCATATACTGTGTTGCTGCATAGTCTATCAGCCACCCTTGGTCATTATCTCCTGGGCCACAAATCTCAAAGGAAGCTTCAAGGTCAGTTTGTCGTCTGTGGATCAGATAACGGTGTAATTGATTGGCAACCTTCTTCGTTCTTCCAGCATGTATTAAAGTTTGAACTAGAGATGGGGAGAGAATTTAGATTTAGTTTGCATTTATAGGCCAACCTATGTAATTTGCACTTTCTGGAGCAATATGTAAACCGAAACACAGGTGTCCCTTGAAATTCACATTTCTCTGAGTTTTGCAATGCAGTTCCTCAGCCTAGTGATATGTAATGAAATGCATATACTAAAGCAAAGTGTGCTTAGATTTGCATTATATTAGGGGAAATCACTTGGCAAAGATTAGTGAAAATTGCATGCAAAAATATGAACATTAGGAGAAATTCACACAGAAATGTTGATGAGTTTTCATAAGGACTTATCAAAAGTGCAAACAGGAGTGGAAATGTAGAGAGCTGAATCTGAAAATGGAAAAAAAAACAAGATGCCAAGAGGCATAATTATTGTCAGAATTGCCCATCCCTAGCTGGGACATCTTCCATTTAGGATTTTGTATGGTGCAAGGTAGCTAAATACAGAGAAGTTGGTGTCAGAACTGATGTAAGCCCTGTTCAGACACTTTCTAACCATGCAGATGGTAGTTGGCCTCTGCTAGTTTGAATTTCTGTGGGAAATTTCTGAATCTCCAGCCTGCAGACCTAATTAGGGCCCATCTGCAGCACACATGTAAAGCATTACCATACCATTTTAAACAGCTATGGCTTCCCCCAAAGATTCTTGGGGTCTGTAATTTAAGGGTACTGAGAGCTGCTAAGAGACCCTGTTTCCCTACACAGAGATACAGGTCTCAGAGTGGTTTGACAAGACAATTGCTGTACCAGCCTGCAGCTGGTGTGGTAATCAGGGGCGAATGAAGGCTAACCGACGCCTGGGGCAGGGCAAACCGCCGGCTGTGCACCCATTGCGCCACTACATACGACGCATGTGCGGCGTTGCTACATAGGGCACACGTGCGACATCGCCATGTACAGCGCATGCATGCAACACCGCACATGCGTTGTACATAGCGGTTTGCCACCGGCGCTGCTTGAACGCCGTATGGGCATGGCCAGATCCTCTGCTCACGGCTGCAGCCGTGAATGGATCCTCCATATGCAGCTGCATCAGCGCAATGGCTGCTTGCACCACCGCGCCTGGGGGTGACGGGACGAGCACCCCTTGTGTGCATTCTTGTCACCCACCCCCAACCTAGCACCCGGGACGATCCGCCCCCCGCCCCCCTTGCGATGCCACGGGTGGTAATTGGGCCCAGATGAGTCCTGATGTTGTCGCAGGATGGCAATGGGACTGGCTCAGAATCCAATGGATACTGGGTCAATACAGTATACCCTCCAACATCCCAGTTAGGCAAATTGGGACATGACCTTGACAGAAGTTGTTCCCTCTCTCACTCAGGCCCCACCCCTCTCACTGAGGCCACCCCCCCTTGGGTCTCGACTCTCAATTCCCTCCCTTGGGATTCATCACCCCCCCCCCCAAACCCACTGATGTGCCCTTCACCCATATCTGCTGCCAGCGCTGCCTCCTCCAGCTATAATCCACAGTGGAAGAATAGCAATTCTGTCTTTTGGTCCCACGTTCTGGTGTGAGCCAACTGACTTGGGCCACAGCACAGAACCAAAAAACACGATCAAAATGGGGTATCTGGGATTGGGATCAGAACCAGGGTGGCTTCTGTAACATCCAGGAGGTCCCACTTAAAACGGGACAGCTGTGTGGTATGACACAGCCCTTCTTCTCCCTAACCTCTGGAACTCCCAGTTTGGGGACCTTCAGTGGGTTGCTGCCAGCAGGGATCCCACCCATGCCTCTTCCCACCTGCCTGTTCAGCAGGTAGAAGGGGAAGCTTTGTACTGCATCAATGTACAGTGATGGGAAGGAGTCCAGTTTCTGAAGCAGAGTTGGGCTGACACACATCTCTGGCCACCAACCCTCCAGCAGCATGGTATAAGTGGGGTTGGATATTTGGAAACTTATTGATTGATTGATTGTTCTGTTTTGCAGACAATCATTGCCTTTCCCTTACTGCTGTACTTGAAAGGAACGGGTCCTCTTAACTCCACTTCAGGCCTGTTTTTCAGAAGCCAAGTAAATGGTGTGGAAGGAGAGAAAAAATATTCATGGGGCTGAACTTTCCATCTTGTTCTAAACCTTGATCAATGTCACTACGGGGACATCAAATTCAGCAGCACAATGTTAATCAAGGGCAGTGACTTTTTATTTGAAGCGAATAAGGGTCATGTCAGGGAAGATGTATCTCTTGGATTGTTTATGGCCGCCTTTGCCTGACAGTGATTAAAATCACTGCTCATCTGTTAAAGGTGCCTCGAGAAGAAGAGACAGAGGAGGAGCCCTGCCTGTAATGGTTAATCTATTAGTCAACTTTCTGAGGTGTGACACTGAGAAGTGGTACTGACCACAGAGGATGTGAAGACAAGCCGAGGGATCTACTGACAAAAAGAATCAAGGACTGTTCATTAAGATAATATCAGGCAAAGGGTCATGACTCATTGATAGAGCAAATGCTTTGTAAGGTTCAGTCTCGGTCATTTCTAGGAAAGGCTCCAGAAACCTGGAGAGGCATTGCCAAACAGTGAAGACTAGCCTTCCCCAACCTGATGACCTCTTGACATCACTTGACTACAACTCTGACCAGCGCTAGCCAGGCATGGCCAATGGTGAGGAATGATGGGAGTTATAGTCCAAAATATCTGGAAAGGCTGGTGTTCACAGTAGAAGGTGTGACTCAGTAGAAGGAACCTTCCTACCTGAGTGAAGGAAGTGGAGGAGGGCACAGAAAGTATAATTCTGATGGGAATTAGGATTCAAAGTGACCTTAACAGATTGGCGAACTGGGCCCAAACTAACAAAACGATTAAAATGAATTTCAGTAGGGACATGTGTGGCATTCCAGGATGTTAGACAGAGAGTGATTCACAACCCTACATGTAGACACCAGGTATTGAACTTGTTGCCTTCTGCATGTGAGATAAAAGCTCTACTACTGAGATACAGCCCTTTACCCAATGATGATGATACTGCCTGTTTCCTTTTCAATCTTTTCCCTAGCAATCCCTGTTATGAAATTTGCTTTCTACATCATTGCTGCACTGAGATGACTTCAGTCTTGAAATTGGTTGAGAAGTCCCTCCTCCGCCAAGCTTCAGAGGCAGGGAGCAAAATTGTTCAAGCAATTTTGGGGGTTGTTCTTTCAGGGGTGCTTGAGTATTCTGAAACAAAATACACATAGAAATGGGTAATTTTGTGAGGAAGTGCAATATACATTTAAAGGCAGATTTTTAATGTGGATTAGGAAGTAGCTGATTAATTCAGAAATGGGATGGAACATGTGTCAATGTGGTGGGAATGGTAAACTGATGGATGCATCCTTCCTTACGTGCTTAACACCAACTGCTCCATGTGAATTATGGTTCAAGTGGAAGCTTATGGGAAAGGCGGGATAAGATAATGTTTATAGTTTTCAAAAGTTGCCAGGTGAGTTATAAGTGCTTTCTGATCTTCAGTGCAAATTCCAAGTCATCCATTGGTGGCTGTTTTTGGAGACAGGGGAAGAGTTCAAATTGGACCATTTTGTCTTATGGACGCATACAGTTTTCTTAGTATTCCAGGGGCCTCCATTTGTCCACAGAAGAAAACTTGTAATGCATGTTGTCCTGGTTGAGGAAATCTTTTCTTTTTCGCACTATGAATATCAAAGACCGCAATTCAAAAGTAGTTTACGCAGACACTCACAATTCTTTCTTTTGTATTGCCAAGGTCAGTAAGCTGCAGAGTTATTTTGATGCATACGTCCCAGTTATGGAAAATTGTATCCATGCCTCAGAAAATTGCCAATTTTCTCCTGCAAGCAAAGGCAGTTTCCTCCCCCCCCCCCATGTGACGATTTGACTCCATATCTCTTTTCCAATCTCATCTCACAGTCACTTGTCTCTTCAACTCATAACTCACTCTCTAGTAATGCAGTCATATCTCGCCTCGTTGCATTCTTATTTATGTATTTTTAATGTTCCTATCATTACATTTTTGGAGTACAAACAATTTCAAGGAAGCCTCCATGTCCAGCCGCTCACTAGTAAGATTTTGCAATATGTGTGGGATGTACGTGGTCGATCTTCTAAACTGACCGAGGAGCAAAGCTTTTTCGGAGGCGACGCAAACTTTAAGTAGGCTCGGAATGCAGCTATGAAGATAATAGGTAGAACACATTTACAATTATATAGCTTCTAATATAGATATAACCAGAGATTATTTTATGCTGAGATGAGCCCTTTGCAGTCATTTATGATCAGTGGTGCTTGGGGGACTTAGATTTTGCAAATTCTGATGTGATCCATGTCTTCTGGACTAAAGTTTGTCTCTTACCCAATTGGTTTTTTTAAAAAAAAGAAGGAAAGATTGAAAAGGTTTCTTCTCCATTAATAAGAATAGGGGTAAATTTTAAAATACAGAAATAAATGAAATTAGGTGCAAGACAGGTTGCAGGATGCCTCTGGGGCTATGTGAACAAGGAAGCATGACTAGCTGTCTCTCTCTCTATTCTTCTTCTTTTTTAAAAAAATATGAAATATGGTAGTTACTTAGGTTGTGTCTCCAACTCTATTAAAAACATAGCCAGTCATTTGTGGTCAGTGTGGTACAGGAGAGCTGTGGAGCCAACTTCTTAACACCAGCTTCACTATGGTTTACCTGAATGGCACTGGGGTGAGGCCAGTTGGGGCTGCACATGTCATGAGCCCCACAATGCTGTCAAGTTGAGTTTTGGATTGGTGGGCTCCGATGCAGGAGGAGAAAGAGAAAGAAGAACTGGGAGAGAGATGAATGGTGGGAACCAGGGTTGAAGCTTCACCCACTTCAGAAGACAGGAGCAGAGACACTAGGTCTCCCCCATCCTTCCTGCTCAGTGGAGAGCCTCAGTGGGGCTGGAGAGGGCTTTGGGGCAGCTGAGTGGGGAGGCAAAACCAGAGGCACCAGTAACTAAACAGGAGGTTTCAGTCTTGCCACCTAGAACCAGGAGCCACCTTTACAGATGGGAACAGAGCAATCCACTCTGGGCAGACTTTTGCAATCTTGACATTCCCACAAGGCGAATGAGTCTCGCAAGTGAGTGTGCCGGGCCTTGTCATTAAAAGCTTGGTGGACAGGGTGTGTAAACTTGTTGGGGCATCTTCCATTCTTCCATTCAGTTCTGAATTTCTTGCCTTGCCATTGAACTCCTGAACTGTGACCCCTGAGCCTTTACCCTGCTACTGAGCCTGCATAGCTATTTACCTAAAGGAAGATCCCTCTGCTGGCATTTTTTATGGTGGGAGCCTGGACAGCACAGACACGCCAGTGGAGCCAATGCAGCACTCCTACTGAAGCACCTGTGCAATCTTGACCTCGCCATTGCCCTACTTTTCCCCTACGGTAGACCATCCAGCGGCAGCAGGTGTCAGGAGGACACTTCTGGAGCACTACCCAAATATTTACTACTAGTAATAATAATAATAAATTTTATTTATATCCAGCCCTCCCCAGCCGAAGCCGGGCTCAGGGCGGCTAACAACAATTAGATATTCAAACAATCAAATAATCAAACATTCTAAAAACATTCCATTATAAAAATTAATTAAAGTCAAATTAATGGCAACCGTTGAGCAAAATTCTGTGCAGGTTGCCAGAGGAGGGAGTCAGGCTGGGACCTGACCAAAGGCCTGGTGGAACAACTCTGTCTTGCAGGCTCTGCGGAAAGATGTCAGGTCCCGCAGGGCCCTAGTCTCTTGTGACAGAGCGTTCCACCAGATTGGAGCCGCAGCCGAGAAAGCCCTGGCTCTAGTTGAGGCCAGCCTAACCTCTCTGAGGCCTGGGACCTTCAGGATGTTTTTATTTGACGAGCGTAGGTTTCTCTGTGGGGCATACCAGGAGAGGCGGTCCCGTAGGTACGAGGGTCCTAGGCCGTATAGGGCTTTAAAGGTTAAAACCAGCACCTTAAACCTGATCCTGTACTCCACCGGGAGCCAGTGCAGCTGGTATAGCACCGGATGAATGTGATCTCGCAGTGAAGACCCTGTAAGGAGTCTCGCTGCGGCATTCTGCACCCTCTGGAGTTTCTGGGTCAGTCTCAAGGGCAGCCCCACGTAGAGCGAGTCACAATAATCCAGTCTGGAGGTGACCGTCGCATGGATCACAGTGGCTAGGTCAGGGCGAGAGAGGTAAGGAGCCAACTGCTTAGCTTGGCGGAGATGAAAAAATGCCGCCTTTGTTATAGCTGCAATCTGCGCCTCCATGGAGAGGGAGGTGTCGAAGATTACACCCAAACTCTTAACGGACGGTGCTGGCTACTACTACTCTTTAGCAGCAAAACTAGAGATTTATTTACTGAGTACACTCAGAGACATTTCAGATGGCTTTAAAAGAGAATTAGACAAATTCATGGCAGATAACTTTATCAGTGGCTACTTCTGATTTGCAGTTGCTGGAAACCACAGGAGGAAAGAATGCTGCTGCAGTGAGATTCTGCTTGGTGGCATCTTGGTGGCTTTTGGTTGGTCCCTGTGAGAACTGGATGTTGAGCTAGATGGCCCATTGGCCTGATCCAGCAGGGTCTTCTTGTGTTCTTATGTGCTGAATTGCCTAATCTTTGAAAGGCATGTAAGACCTCCTCTCCGGTTAAGTCCCATCTTCAGTTAGTAACTATAATTTCCCTCTAGTTCATAGATCCCCGTACTGGACAGATAAATGAAGCATTCTCCGAATCACACAAGAATTTCAGGGAGCTGTGCTGTGTTCGTCCATCAGAATATATATATATATATAGAGAGAGAGAGTTTTTTAAATGCATTTTCTTTGTTAGGGTCAACCAAAGTATCACAAAGTTGTGAGCAAGCCTTCCTGTCTCCCGAAAAACTTTGGCAGGCTGTGTGCGAAAAACAGGCGAAGGACTTATCTTGATGTTCTGGAAATACAGAACTATATGATGAAATGAGTCATGAAGACATGACTCAGTAGCGCTGAAGCAGAAGACCGTCTCACTGCAAGATATTCAGTTATAGAAACATGTTGGGCATGTTTTCATACTCATCAAACCACAACAGCAAACGAGCTGGTATTAATGACATGCACAGCAACTGAAGTCATAATTACATTTGAAGACCTTTTCAAAGGATGCCAGATATCACTAAATAATACCCATATTTGTAAATGTTCTGGTTATCTCAATGTGAATCACCACTGTGCTTGTTCATTAGGCTGTCACCATGCAGCCCCAGCAGACGCTACCTGCAGCTTCAAGGCGGAGGGTGTGTTTGCTGCCCCCATGCATGATAAGGTATGCAGCAGAAGGAACGGTGGTGAAGCAGGGCTGCTTGGCCAGCTGGGAGGGAGCAGGAAGCCCACCTTTAAGTGGTCATATTGGAAGCGTTTGGGCATGCTGGAAGGCTCCTTCTTACCCACCAGGTATGTTGCAGCACGTGCAAGTGGAAGTCCGTTTGTGGGTGGTCACAGTTGGATATCAACCTAAATAAATAGAAAATCCCCATTCAGCCTATTGAAACCACCAGCAGCGAAATATGTTACTCTAAAGCACTAAATAAATAAACCAAATAAATGTACTTTTTAATTAAGTCAAGTGGACCTAACTCAATATATCAATTTAAACTTGTATAGGATCTTGTCTCTCTTCACCCTACCTTGGACACCATAATAAGTTTAACACATACTTAAAATACATTTAACACACTTAAAATACATTGTAAACCTGTTGAAATCCTCTGCTCTTGGTGAAAGGCCAGCAGAATGCAACATAGAAATGAAACGATTGCTTAAAATGGTTTTGTAGAATACGCTCATCCCTAGTATACACTGGGTTGACAAGCTGCCACAGACATTTTGCTTGTTTCCTTGTTCTGCTATAGTGACTCTGGGGATGCCAGAGGAAATTCGGTTTCCTTCACATTTTCATGCCCGCTTGGCAAATTCAGACTTCCCAAAATAATCACAGAATCACAAGAGTTGGAAGGGACCCTGAGGATCATCAGGTCCAACTCCCTGCAATACAGGAATATGCAACCATCCCTTATGGGGATCGAACCTGCAACCTTGGCAATAGTAGCATCATGCTCTAACCAACTGAGCTGTCCAGCTGCACTAAATAGGATGCAGTTATCCTGTGAGATTTTGTGATCCAGTTCTCCAACAAAAAACTATACAAAGCTTAATATACATGGGGAAAGTGTACACCAAGATCCTTATATTAATTAAAAGAACATACACACTTTTTCTTAACGCAATGAATTCTTGCATGCAACTTTCACTAATGTAAAGATCTTTTGGTACACTTTCCCCTAGTATACACATTTCTTGCACAGATGTTGAATGTATTTTCTTCAAAATAAAGTCCTCACCTGGTGTCCAGGTGCATTAAGTTTAGCTGAAGAATGTTGGGATTACACTGCCCATCAGCATAGGCTATGGGTGTATAACATGGGGACTTCTAAATGTTGTTGTTGGGCTCCAACACACACCAACACCACCCATCTTGGCCAGTGTCTGAATGATGGGACTTAGAGCTCAATGACATCTGAAGGGCTGCAGATTCCCCAACTCCAGTGCAGACAATATTGAGCTAGGTGGACTCATGGTCCGATTTCATATAAAGCAGATTCCTACATTCCTCCCTACAGAGCTCTGTCTTTAGCTAGTAGGTGAGTTACAGTAACTAGTTTGGAAGAAAAGGTGATGGGAATCATTTTCTGTAGGCTACGTCTGTTTTCAGAGATGCTACTGAGATCTTCCTTTCGTCTCCCCCTTCCCCCAAAAAAACCTTAAACTGAGGAGAAATTAATGAGGAAGAAGCAAGAAAGGCTTGAGTGGTTATGCCACAGAGTGTTCCTAAGATCTTTAATTTCTTGCATTACCATTGACAAGGAGAAGGGGGGAGCCCCCCATGTAAATGCCGCCAAGCTCTCAGAGTTTTCAAACCAGACATCTCTGCTTTCCTTATTTAACCAATATGTTTAATCAGCAGTGACTAAAATTTCTGTCCAAAGTGCATACAGATTAAAGAAAGTGTAGCCTAATTGAATCACTCCAATTCAAACACGGTTTATTAAATGCCTCCACTCCTTTGGCGTTATTAGACAAGCACGAAAGGAGAGAGGGATGTGGATTAAAAACTGAAACTGCCCAGCAGCTCTGTGCAGAGGCTTAGGTCCGGAAAAGCTTGACAAAGCTCATTTAGCCCAGGTCTTAAAATCCATATGCTTGTTAACGAGAAACGGGCTACTTCCCAACATGAAAAATGGAGTTTACATTCCATGCCCTGTATTTGTAAACTGGTAATTTACATTGATCCACATCTAATTTGCTGGCTCCATTAAGTTCCATAAGGTAAGCATATGTTACGTTGAGCCAGAACTGGAAGGAAGGACTTTACGGGCATCTGTAAGGGGCATACAAGTCTTTTCAGGGGACTGCACTGAATGACAGAAACAGAAGCTTCAGATCGTCATGAATGCAATTGCAATGCTTGTCAATGCTGCATGTACTAGGTGCGTCCATCGGTTGTGTGCCAGATTGCAAGGCAAATGGGGGTGATTTAGGTGAGGTTTTCGTATTCCTGAGTTGGACCTTGCCATTTACAAAGGGTCTCAAGTCAGGCCAGGTGCTCCCTAAAGTTCTGAATCATTTTGTGAACTCAGGTGGCCCAAAATGCTGCATTTTAAAAATGTATTTTGTTTTTTGTTTTGTTTTTGTAAAGAAATTGACTAGAGGAGTGCCCTGAGCTTGAGTGGAGAGGAGGGGAAATATTTTGTCTTTACTTACATGTGTGGGTTTTAATCCCAGGGAACATAAGCACAAAATAATAGCCTGCGGGATCATAGCAATGGCTCATTTTGTCCAGCATCTTCTTCTCACACTGGCCAACCATAGATGCCCATGGCAAACCCACAAGCAGGATTTTCGCACAAGACCATTTCCGCCTTCTGTGCTCTCTAGCAACTGGTATTCAGAAGCATTTCTGCCTCCAGGCAGAGCACAGCCACCATGGCTAACAGCCATTGATAGCCTTTTCCTGAGTTTGTTTGGTGGCCATAACTGCCTCATGTGGCAGTTAGTTCCATAGCTTAACTGTGCACTGAGTGAAATTACTTCCCCCAAGTATGTAACTCACACTGATTTGGGGGTGGATTAAAACACTGTGTTTGTTCTTCACATAGATTAATGCTGCTTTTGCCACCACCAGCCCTTACTCTATGCAAATCAATTGCTCACTTTTCATAGTAGACCAGCCTGATCCAGTGAGCTTGGGCACGATTGCAAACTGGAACAAAGCTCCCAGGTGAATTATGTGCATCTCTGGATTTTGCAGTGTAGCTTCAGTGCAGAAAGAGTACACACAAATATGTATTTACCATGAAAGATGCATACAAATTTTGCATGTTATGGATGGGTGAATGCATGCAAAAGCATCCCAGGGTGTGTATTTCCAGTTTAAGAAGTGTGTGTTTTACATTAAAAGTGTCTATAAAATGTGCAGAATTTAAATGCAGACTTTTCATGCAATCTTTCAAAACCTCTGCATGAAAGGCAACAGACAGATGATCGAGTTTCAGTGAGATTCAAATGGGATGGAAGGCTAAAGCCTTTCCTGTTACAGAGAGCCATTGACCCTCTTTGGTGAGTAGAATCTTTTCATATTGAGGCACAGAAGCAGCTCATGGGTTGGGGAGCCAGCATTTGGAATATGCTGGTCTCCCTTCCACCTCACCCCTTCCCCGTTCCCTCCCAGTAAGCAAGTGCAAGTCACCTGCTAGGAAGATTGTATAATGGCTTTGCCCCACCTGGCAATACACTTCTGTTGAGGAAGATGTTCCAAACCACAGCTGTGCTGACTGGAGTCATTGTAGAGATCACCGCAAGTCCTCCAGTTTTAACCCTGTAGGCTTCTGACCCAGTCATTATGTGGTGAGCATAGATGAGAGCCAGTCTTCTGTGTTTTGTTACAAATATTGCAGCAGCTCTTGCCTTTGATGTGTCTGCATTTCCAGTCAGTATATCTTAATAGCATGGTAAAATCATAGGTTGCCAACATGGTACCCTCAGAGGCTTTCTCTTATGCCTATAGGTCCTCCCTCCATTGCAGTTAGACTTGACAGTGAAATAAGTTGCTGTGTGTACTTGATTGTGGCTTGTGTGTGGTGGTGGTGGTGGTGTGTGTGACACACACACACAAATTATGTTTTGGAAATGCTGCCATAGGCCCCAAAAGTTTGGCAACTGCTGGGTTCAGCTATCTGGTTTTCTATACATGCCTCCTTCTTCAGCAAGTCAAAGTTCCAGGCTCTATTGAAGTTCCTGTTGCCTTCCATTCTCTTCCACTTGACACACCACAACTCTGGTGTGCATTTGCTGAAGCGTGATGCTAAGCTGGTGATTCATTTGTATGGCCCGAAGAAACAGAGAGTTAATCAGCCATAAACTCACAGGTAACTTCACTTCGCTTTTGTACATCCCAGCTTTCACACCTGCATGGGTAATCCTTCCGTCTGGGTAATCACCATTTTGAATTTGGGTGCTTTAATTTATTTTATAGCACTTTAAAATAATGGGGCGGGGGGGGGGGGGCAGGCTTACCTACACTAATGGAAATATGGCAGACCTCTGTATTTTGAGGAGTTAATGGTGCACAGCAGTGGCTTCTCTCATGGCCAGACCCTTCTCTTTAACAAACCAACCCTCTTCTACCTGCCCATTCCTGTTGCTAGCAATGATTCTTCACTGCCCAGTCGGTGCCTGGGCCATTTATCCCCTTTGTAAAACATGACTACTTGATTTGATATTTGGAACTATGTGAACTAGGGCACTGCTGGAGTTTAGGGTATCATGAAGACTGGGGATAAAAGAGATACATTGGGGGCATTTGAAAAACAACAACTAGATGAAGCCTTAAGATAAAGGTAAAAGAAGCCTTCTCTGGGTCCCATTTCAGAATGCTGACCTGATCCTCACACCTTCCAACATTTATTGGAAGTGATTGCTCTGAGAACTTCAAGAGCAGGAGATTCAGTGGAATGCAAGGCACTAACAGGCCCACCAGCCATTCAAAGGAGATTGTCAATGTGCTCTCCCATTCTGACAAATTTGCCAGATTGCATTGTTGAAGGGCCGTTTGTAGTTTAGAGAAGAGATTGTGTGTTGGCTTCAGTGACGAAAGGATAATAACATGAGTACTAAATAGTAGTTTCTCAAATGTCTTAGAACTTGAGTATATTTGGATCAAGCATTTCAATCATCAAATGTAGAGGGGGCCCCCCAAAAAAGAAGAGGACAGAGACCTCTTAGCAATCAATAACAATTTTTTCCCAAGAAATTGAAGGACCACAGAGTAAATGCCCATCAAAGGCAGCTGAAATTATCAACAATTTCCATCAGTGAGAAGATTGTAGGGTTGAATTGGGCCATGGAACTCATTGGCCTCAGCTTCCTGATGTGAGGCTGCATCTTCCATCTGTCAGACCTCCCACAGGGTCCACATAATTCCTCAGTAATTCTTGCAACCAGAGAGCAACAATGAAAGAGATTTCACATTACTAAAATCTTGATGAGAAGATACATCGCAAGTGAATGGATCAAGTCACATGCTACTCACGAAGAGGGGAAACCAAGCCTTTTTAGAGATTGCCAGCTAATCTAGGCAATTGCATATATAATCTAGATTAATATTTATCAGTACTTTTGTAAATAAATAAACAGGTGGCATCCAATGCAGTGCTAAGTTAAAGTTACTTAATGGTTTACTTGTTGCACTGACAGAACTTTGTTGCACAAAGGAACACATTACCAAAGATTTTTGTGTGTGCAACAGATTGCACAAGCATGCAAGGGATAACACAAATACAAAGCTTGTTGTGCATCAGATTGCACAAAATCCAGCTGTTTGACAAAAAGCAGCAGCTACTGTGCAAAAGATGACACAGTTACAATAATGAAGATTGTTGTGCAAGCAGATTGCACAACAAGAACCAGCAGTTTTACAAGCAGCTTCGGCCAGTGCAACAGTTGCACTGGAATCCTTCGTTGTACATCTGTCTGCTGCAGCAGGACTCCTTCGCAGGTGAACAGAGGTGGACACCAGTGCTGCTCCTATGTATGGCCTGAAGACAGATGTTGCCGCAAATATTATTTATTTGCAAGACTTGTTATCCGCTCTTTACTATAAGGCCCCAGGGCACATTGCAACAATGGAATATAGAGTTATAAAATATATCAAAGTTAAAGTTTGCTGAAGCTAAGTAGGTCTGGCTTTGGTTAATTCCTGGATTAGAGACTACCTGGGAGCTCTCTGCATGCCATCCTGAACTCTACAAAAAAAGAGGCAGAATAGAAATGAAATAAACACCGAAACTGATAGGTTGGGTACTTCTAGTGGGCTTTAAGCTGCCTCCCCCAGCATCGATGACTCAGTCCTATTAAACAGTTTCCAGAGCCTGCATCCAGTCAAAGCAATTTATTGTTACCTCTTGGCTATTACGAACCAATTCCAGACATCATAAAATATGTTCATTGCGCAATGTTAAAATATACGCATAGAGAAACCCAACAATAAAACCATAAGATTTAAAATATGCTACATAATACTTTCAAGAGAGATCTGATCTTATTTGCCAAGATAGCCAGTACAAAAATTATTTTGTTATTTTTTTATGACCTCATAAAAATGCCAGCTTACTAGTGGAGACATATAGGAAAAATACAAATTTGGAAGTGCCAATGCTCAGGCGGGCTCTTTGAAGGGGGAAAATAATAATAATGCAACAGACAGTTTAAGAGAGGACTTGGCAGAAATTCTGCAATTTGAGAATTGTGCAGTTATTAAAATCGGATGCCTCGGTGCATCACCAAGGAAAGGAAGCTTTTATTTTGAAATAAAGAGAGGAAGAAACAACCTGATGAGCAGCTCGTACTGTATATGCCTTGATTCCACAAAGCTTTTGGTGTGGCAGATCCTGCCCTGTGGAACTCCCCGACTCTAGAAGTTCAACAAGAACTGGCCTTGCCTCCTTTGAGACATCTTCTGAAAAGTGTAAGCAGGTCTTCACAATACAGTTTATTTTTGTTTTTAACCAACTAGTATTTACTGGCATTTCACTGATGTTTTAATTACATTTTATACGTATTTATAAACTGACTCCTCTCTCTCTCTCTCTCTCTCTCTCTCTCTCTCTCTCCATATAAAACAGCCTTGAAAAATTTTATGGGAGTGTGGATTGTTGTTGTTGTTGTTTAGTCATTCAGTCGTGTCCGACTCTTCGTGACCCCATGGACCAGAGCACGCCAGGCACCCCTGTCTTCCACTGCCTCCCGCAGTTTGGTCAAACTCATGCTGGTAGCTTCAAGAACACTGTCCAACCATCTTGTCCTCTGTCGTCCCCTTCTCCTTGTGCTCCCCATCTTTCCCAACATCAGGGTCTTTTCCAAGGAGTCTTTTCTTCTCATGAAGTGGCCAAAGTATTGGAGCCTCAGCTTCACGATCTGTCCTTCCAGTGAGCACTCAGGGCTGATTTTCTTAAGAATGGATGCGTTTGATCTTCTTGCAGTCCATGGGACTCTCAAGAGTCTCTTCCAGCACCATAATTCAAAAGCGTCAATTCTTCGGCGATCAACCTTCTTTATGGTCCAGCTCTCACTTCCATACATCACTACTGGGAAAACCATAGCTTTTACTATACGGACCTTTGTTGGCAAGGTGATGTCTCTACTTTTAAAAATGCTATCTAGGTTTGTCAGAGTGTGGATTATACCTAGTTAAACAAACAAACAAACAAACAAACAAATGAAAAGCCGAGCGCCATCCAACCAAGGATAGAGAATACCTTTTTCAGCCCAAAGGCCACTTTCCATCTGCGGTCCTCATATGAGTGCTGGGTGGAGTCAGAAGCAAAAGTGGGTGGAGCAATGGAAGTGACCTCTCTCTTTGTACAGTAATATGCAGAATATGTAGAAACCAATGCTCCCATATATCTTTTCACCAGGCAAACACTGTCACTTATTAAGGACACATCTGAGGCAGGGTACAGAGCACGTCTGGTGGGCAGTGGTGTAGCATGAGTTGCCAGCTCCCGGGGCTGCAGGGAAGGAGGGCAACAGCTGTACACATGTGCATTCAACTGCCTGGGAGATTGCAGCCTGGAGAGGTTAACTCCTGGTTCACATGGACAAGCTGTTTTCAACGGGGCCCAGTGACAGGAGCGTGCAGCTGTATTGAGGCAGCATCGGGTGTTGAAATTTTGTGCCCCTAACAATTTCGCACCAGGAGCAACTGCCCCTGTGGCCCTTCCCCAGCGCTATGGCACTGCTGGTGAGGTGCATGAATCATGGAGACAAGGTACAGTGTCTGCATTCCCCACCAGCACTGCTTGGTGGTGTATTCTTTCCTTTACAACACTATGTGATCATTCAAATGTAGCTATGTGTCGATGTCCCTGAGTGCAAAACAAGCCCATTAGAATGAGGGCAAGATTTCCTGCACTGTGTGTTATCAGGGGGCCTGCCTATTCAGGGACCATCTAAGAGTCAAACAAGTGCGTCCCCCACTTCACAGTGATCTCTGAAAAAGAAAACCTGCCATGATGGGGGCAACCCTTTTAATTCTCATGAAGCTTTTCATGAAACTGCCCCCATCCATTTTGGCTGAGCACTAGTGTGGCCATCATCACGTTAGAAGGCATTGTGGGTCATACCTGTAGCATTCTTCAGCTGCAGTACAGTGGTACCTTGGGTTAAGAACTTAATTCGTTCTGGAGGTCTGTTCTTAACCTGAAACTGTTCATAACCTGAGGTACCACTTCAGCTAATGGGGCCTCCCGCTGCCGCCCCGCCACCGCCATGCGATTTCTGTTCTCATCCAGAAGCAAAGTTCTTAACCCGAGGTACTATTTCTGGGTTAGCGGAGTCTGTAACCTGAAGCGTCTGTAACCCAAGGTACCACTGTAGAGGAAAAGCTAGCTTATGCAACTGTGCGATCTACTTGTTCCACTGCTGAACCTTAAGCCAATCAATACATCAGGGAGTTACACCTGAGCAGCAGACCATAACAATGAATGGGAACTTACTAAGCATGAGCACAACTCATTAGGCGTATTCACTGCTTGATGACTGCAACATCAAGAAATGGCTTTCCTGTGCGAATGGGTCATCAACAATTTAATAGCACAGATATAACTTCAATACTACCTAAGATGCAATTATTTTCAGTGGAGTCAGTTCATGCCCTCAATAGCCAGGCATCATGAAAACAAAATCAAGTTGGCCTATGTATGTGTGAACAGGCCTCAGAGATTATATTTTTGGTGCCCCCCTCAAAAAGAAAAGAGAAGAGAAATCCTTTAAATCCCCTTTGTTATTTGCTTCTCACTGCCAAATCAACAGCTTCTTCAATGCTATTTTTCCTGATTGTTTAAACCCAAGACTCCTTCCTGGGGAGTGATCCGAGTCAATGGGACATTACATAGAGAATGTGGTGAAATCACAATGCCATATAGCCAATGTAATCTGGCTTTGTGGCAATTATACGAAGCCAATTCCGACTGAGGGCAATGTTTCCTGGGTAGAATTGCCATCACTCTTAACTGGCAAACAATGCCCCCTCCCCCTTTCGCAACAACCACTTCCCCTAATTACCAAAAGAAAATGAGCTTTTTGCAGCTTCTAAAACAACTCATGAAAAATGCTTCCATTTGGCTCATCTCTGCTATAAACATGAATTTGACAGCATAACTGTGTAATATGGGAAGGTGTGGATTCACTATAGATCAGTATAATGGTAACACCTGCAGCTTGAATTTTTCCCTGTCTTCAATGAAATTTGCTTCCACATTATAATTTGTCTTCTAGACTAACTATGCAATGGCAGCAAATTCTTAATGTGAAATAAACATCCCATTGCCATTCAGGTTTCTGCCGACCTTTCCATAAACGCTGCCAACAAATCCCACTTGGTCCCTGAAGCCTGTTAATTTGGAGTTGCTTCAGCTTGCTTAATAACTCAGCGCTATTGATCCTATAGTCTTCTGGGACAGCCAAGTCACCGACGGCATCAACAGATGACGTCTTTTGGGTTAGCTTTATATACTGTTCAGTACAAGAATTTCTCTGAAAAGAGGCTTACTAGTAATCTCATATTGTGATTATACATTTACCAGCCAAGCTTCTTCTGTCCTGTATCAGAAACTGAGATGTCCATCTTGATCTCTGTCTGCATGCTGTATTATTGATTGATTAGTTATAAATATCTCCAGTTGTTCAAACTGGTAATGTCGTATACATATATTTACATTCAACACCTTGGAAGCTTTCTACTGGCTGAAAAGTATGTGATTGCTTTCTGCTCTGCTCCCATTGATTTGCATACTGCTCTTGATGAAGTTGATAAATTGCTTCTTGCGTTTCTTTCTGTTCCATGTTTGCAAGGTTGCATTTGTCTGGGTTCCTCTCCTGTCTTCCTGATCGCTCTTTCTGAGGCTGTGTACACATAACCGTTTACCCTGGCTCCAGTGTATTCCCACCGTTGGTGTGTGAAGCTGCATGTACATATGATGTTAGCCACAATCCATATCTATCCTGTAGTTTCTTGAGAAATTCAGCCCTCCTGCAAACCAGCTTCCATCCTTTATGAAAGCATAGGCTGCATTCATGCCACAGTTAATCTGAGCTTTGTACACTTCCAGGCTGTACAAGTGAGCAAATGGCTGTTTCATGAATAAGAATTTGCAGTTGGGGAGGGCGGCTGCAGTGGGGGACCCCAACAAGTAATGCACAACTGGGATGCTGCTAGCCCAGAGATAGAAGGAAGATCAGGTCCCAACCAAAGAAGAATGGTAGATAAAATTAACGGACTATGCTGAAATGGCAAAATTAATGGGAAGACTTAAAAGGTAAAGGTACCCCTGACCGTTAGGTCCAGTTGTGGACGACTCTGGGGTTGCACGCTCATCTTGCTCTATAGGCTGAGGGAGCCGGTGTTTGTCCACAGACAGCTTCCGGGTCATGTGGCCAGCATGACTAAGCCGCTTCTGGCGAACCAGAGCAGTGCACGGAAACGCCGTTTACCTTCCCACCAGAGCGGTACCTATTTATCTACTTGTACTTTGGCGTGCTTTCAAACTGCTAGGTGGGCAGGAGCTGGGAGCGAACAACGGGAGCTCACCCCGTCGCAGGGATTTGAACCGCTGACCTTCTGATCAGCAAGCCCTAGGCTCTGTGGTTTAGACCACAGTGCCACCCGCGTCCCTAATGGGAAGACTTAGAAACCAGGAAGAATCAACTTTTAATAAAGAACGGGGAAAGTGTCTAACTTATTGGAAAAATTATTGCAAACAATTAAGTTCATTAGCAAGATTGATTTAAAACTTGTAATTAAAAATTAGAACTAAGGAATATTTAAGGATTTATTAAAAATTTGAATCATAAAGGAGATGCGAGGGGCAGCGGAGGAGCAAGCTGATCTGGCACATGGGGTGGTGCACATGCCTGCCTCCTCCCCGTCAGCTGCCCTACAGCTGAGGGAGATGCAGTGGACGGACCGTATGGGGCAGTGCAGACCCTGTGGGCTCCCAAGCCACTGTGCCACTCCCAGGAGAGATGCGTGGCTTGGGCGCACTGCAGGCCCCGCGGTGAATGCCATCCGGCATTTTGTCACCCCCCTCAGTGATGACACCTGGGGCCCCCTTCCTCCACCCCTGGTAGGGGGATATAACATAAGGATCCACAAAAAGGGGGAAAGAAGTCAAAGTGGATATATGTATTGTTTTCTGTTTTTATTTGATGCTTGTAAAATTGAAAGATAAATTAATTTTTTAAAAAAGGTAGCACCCTCTCTCTAGTATGTACAGTGATGTCCAAAGGCAAGATGAAATGTAGTGGGCAAGAGGAACTGAGCTTAATGTGTTTTAAACCACCTATGTGTACATTGCCATGGTTTCTTGATAGGAGTTTATAAATAAATGCATGGCATAGAGAAAGTGAATAGGTCTTTAAAAGCATTTCATAATCAAAAGATGGGTGCTCATGCCAGTGAACACAGATTCCCACAAGTATGAGGACTACGTAACCCATACTTCTCTGCCCCAATGGATGTTGCTGCACAGACCTGCTTGCCCTACAGTTTTTTACATTATTATTTTTTGCGTTTAGATTTCCACACATTTAAAAGCAGCCTCAATTAATCACTCCTGAAAGTAATTTCATTCTTATTATGCAATTATTTTATTTGATGCTTGCAGTTAAAAACATGTAATGCACTTCAATTATGGTTTGTAGGAAAAATGAAGTCAATGACTGCTTGACTTAAATATTCATTTATGAATTAATCTGTCACTTGACATTTAGAGACCAAGCTATTTGTACATCGCTCGTAGCATTGTTATTTTGAACCGAATGAACACATTTGTCTTTGCCCGAGATTTCTCTGTACTATAAATCTGGTCTAATTTATTGTCTCTGACTTGCCATTATCATGTTAGATTGATATGATGAGTGGATTATAATAAACTTAGCTTTTCAAATGTAATGACCCTATATAAATGGGACACTGACCGCCAGCAGCTCTACAGGGTTTCAGATAAGGGGTGTTTCCTACTCCTACCTGAAGATGCTGGGAATTGAATCTAGAACCTTCTGCATGCAAAGCTGAAGTTTTAGAACTGAGCTAAGGTCCTTCCCTAGTATGTATGCAGAAACAAACTACACCAAACTGAGTCAATGACAGAATGTGTTGCAGGTTATAGTTCAAGTTTAGCACTCATTTTTGTATTATTTGCTTCTAGAAAAAAATCTGATTGTAAAGGGCAGTGGCACAAAAAAAACCTTTTTGTTTTCTGATTTAACTGATAGCTTCTGATAATATAGGAGGGATTTCCAGTGCTGTGTTCTGTGGACTAAATCTCCCCTCTAAATTGTACGTTTCCCTTCAAAGTTTAACTAAGTTTTGGTAAAATGTAGATCTATAACAGGATTTGCCAACCTTTTTGGGCCACACTTGGAATTTTGAGGAAGTGCTGTGACTTCCTCAAAATAGTCTCCTTTCCCCCCAACATGGGAAAAGACCACATGTTTAGTAAGTTAAAAATTGTTTACTTATGAAATCTCCAAAGATCAGGTTCATATGCTTCCCCATACATCGGTCAGAAAACTCTGACTTAGTTATGTTGGTGAAAGTTCACTGTTACAGCAAGAATGGCTTGTAATAGCCATGTGGTCTGAGCTGGCAGCAACCAGCTCAGACCTCTTTACATGCTGAACTTCTCAGGTAGACTGAAAGGGAACAATAGGCTTGATTTCCTTTCTCCCAAGGTGAGGGGGAGTGACCTAGCTAAGCCTGCGAGGACATCTTCTTCTATGGCATTAACCCATTCATGCATTAATTAGACTTAAGCATGTTGGTTGTACAAGGCTAGGTATCCCACACTTTGCAGCTCTCTGTTGTTCAGAATGGAAAGGGAGCTGGGTATCAAATCCTCACATCCAGTGAAATGTGGGTATGTCTGAGGGGTCATGGTCAATGTAGGCAGCGTAAACAGGAACTGAGCAGCGAGAGAAAACAGTATGTCACGAGTTGTAGCTTTTTGATGGTGGGCACACTGACTTCTGAGGGTGCCACACTGGTGACCCTATGGCTATTCAATTAAATTGTTTTCACTTTTAAGGGAAACAATATTATGTGAGTCATGTTCAGGTCCATTGTAATCAATGTCCATCATTGGATATAACCCAAAACACATCGGAGAGAGAGAGAGAGGGAGGGAGGGAGATATAACAAAAATGTTCTACCTCTCTAAGCTTTGCACAGGAACATTAGAAGAGTTCTGCTGGATCAGACCAAAGGTCCATCTAATCCAGCCATGGCCAGGCAGATGTAATGACTTTATTATTAGGTGGCACATACTTTATTATAGAACCTAACCACCCATGAGATCATTGGATTGTGCAGCATAATACAATCCCAGCCTGTATGCACAGAGAGAGAGAGAGAGAGAGAGAGAGAGAGAGAGAGAGAGAGAGAACCCAGCTTCCTACCTACTGGAAATGAGGGAAATGAGGGTCTATGAGGGTCTATTTGTGGCCTGGGGACCTGCCTATTTCAGGCTCTGTCAACTGGTATTCAGAGTCATCCTGTCTCTGCTACTGGAGGCAGAATATACCCATTGTGCTCCCCTTCCACATACACATCCAAGCACTCTCTTGCTTGACTTTTTACAATAACAAACATACTTGGTGTTGACTGGCAGGCTTCCAGAGACCAGCATTTCTGACTCAGATTAGCAATCAATAGAGCATTTAGCTCCGCAACAACAGTATTAACATACATTTAATAAACAACAACTTTTGTCTGATGTTTATGGCTCTTTACGACTCCTTGCTGCCAAGGAGTGTGGTGGAGTCTCCTTCTTCGGAGGTCTTTAAGCAGAGGCTTGACAACCATATGTCAGGAGTGCTCTGATGGTGTTTCCTGCTTGGCAGGGGGTTGGACTCGATGGCCCTTGTGGTCTCTTCCAACTCTATGATTCTATGATTCTATTCTATGATTAAAGGACAGTTCTTCCTCCTCCCAGGCTGTACTATTTACATGGATGGAACCATTGGTAATATTGCATTATGATGGGTCATGTTTGCTTCCCTTTCTTATTTGAAAATGATTAGCAGAAAGGCATTAAAAGTGGATACGCTACAGCAGAGGTTTTGAAAAGTTGAGATGTGCACTCATGTCCTGCTGGTTGGCTTCCTATAGGCACCTGCTTGTTCACTGTGAGAATAGGATGCCAGACTAGATGGCCCTTTGGGTCTGATCCAGCAGCCAGACGTACTTCTGTCATCAATTTCAGGGAACTCTGATGGCTGCCACTGAATGTGGGACATTACTGCAGTCGGACCAGCAATTCATGCTTTGTCAAATGGGCACATGAAGGGGCAGAGGCTCACAGAGCTTTCCTTTAAAATTTGCTAGAGATAACTCTGTGACATCACTTCTTTTGTCTTCCTTGGCAGGAAGCTGTAATGCTACATACTTCATTCCTGCCTGGGCAGCTTCTTCTTTCTTCAACATGCTTCTAAGCTGACTACATGTGCATGTCTGAGCTATACAGCTCAGACACCATTTTTGAACCTAGGTTTTGTACTTTTGTAACCTAGACAGCATCTTAAAAAGCAGAGACATCACCTTGCCAACAAAGGTCCGTATAGTTAAAGCTATGGTTTTCCCAGTAGTGATGTATGGAAGTGAGAGCTGGGCCATAAAGAAGGCTGATGGCCGAAGAATTGATGCTTTTGAATTATGGTGCTGGAGGAGACTCTTGAGAGTTCTATGGACTGCAAGAAGATCAAACCTCTCCATTCTTAAGGAAATCAGCCCTGAGTGCTCACTGGAAGGACAGATCGTGAAGCTGAGGCTCCAATACTTTGGCTACCTCATGAGAAGAGAAGACTCCCTGGAAAAGACCCTGATGTTGGGAAAGATTGAGGGCACAAGGAGAAGGGGCTGGCAGAGGACGAGATGGTTGGGCAGTGTTGTCGAAGCTACCAACATGAGTTTGACCAAACTCATGAGTTTGACTAATCTCAGTGTCCAGGCTGAAGGATGGAGGTGGAGATGCTCCTTCAGGTATACAGGACTGAGGCCATTTAGGGCTTTAAAGGTCAGCACCAACACTTTGAATTGTGGTCAGAAACGTACTGGGAGCCAATGCAGATCTCTCAGGACTGGTGTTATATGGTCCCGGTGGCCACTCCCAGTCACCAGTCTAGCTGCTGCATTCTGGATTAATTGCAGTTTCCGGGTCACCTTCAAAGGTAGCCCCACGTAGAGCGCTTATTCCAGAAACTTATTCCAGAGATTTTTCTTACCTGAGAGCATTAACACACCAGGTTTGAAGAGCGTTAATGTGGTTTCATGAGGCTCACAGCCCTGTCTGATGTTCACACACACGTCATAAAAAATTGGGGGATCCGGTTTTCAGGATATAATTAAGATCAGTGGCAGGAAGGGAAGACAAATCGGAAAGCAATGAAGTGAGATCCAATTAATGTGTCAGGCAGATTTATGCTCTGTTGCAAAGTAGACACTGGTACGCATTGCAAAATTAACAAGGTACCCATTTATTAATCAAAGCTTGATTGCTTTGATTTAACCAAATTCATCCTCTGTACTATTATGATTATGTATCTTTTGGGGGACAATAATAGTTGAAGGATCACGACTCTGGGGAAGTGAAGAATGAGTTAGGTTCCCATTCATAGATTACCCTTTCGCTTAAGTAATTTCATCAGCTTTGGTTTGCTGAGACAGGTTGTCCATCTGCTGCCAGGGTGAATCATCATGATCTGATGAAGTAGACTGTAGTTTTGAAACTTATGCCATAGTAAATTTGTTAGTCTTTAAGAAAGCAGAATCTGTTTTAAGTTATTCTTGTTTTTTTCAGGTATAAAAATAGATTTGCTGTGTTCTGTGCAGATTTCCAGATTCAGCATCTGGGTAAACAGATGCATTGAAGAACTGTAGGGGAAGGTTCCTAATTTGGTGACAGCATCTGTTTTACCTGCAGAAAGTGCCAGGTTCAAAACTCCAGCATCTCTAGTTGAAACTGTTACTCATGTCCTATTTTATTTTCATTACTAAAGGGACATACGTTCGATATTTGTCACTCCAATCATGCAACGAACCCCAAGCAGATCTGATGACCACCTCTTAAAATATCTAACAGAGAACCAGAGATTACCTTAAAAGTGGCCAAATTTGGTGCTGCGGCTATAAAACTAATGAGACTCTGAACAAATCTAATACTCAATGTCTTAACATGCATATTTTAAATGAGTGGTTAAGGACTTAACCTACATATTTTGTTTTATATCTGTATTATTTACTGTGCTCTAGCTTACAGAGTTTTATTTTTTCCCTATGTATATTTACATGTTCTCTATCGCTGTATATGTCTGTATTTTTGGTCTGCGGCCATAATAAATCAATTCATTCATTCATTCAGCATCTCCAGGTGGGGCTTGGAGAGACGCCATTCTGAAACTCTGGAGAACAGCTGCCAGCCAGTGCTGGCAAAGCTGAGCTAGCCAGACTAGAGGTCTGACTCAGTGTAATACAGCTTCTTGCCTTCCTAGATGTAAGTGTGCACAAATATCCTGCGAATTACAGTCCTGAATTATTTAAAGTATTGGTTTCATACTGAAATATACCTTATATGCATTCAGAGTGCTTGAGGATGAAGATGCATACATATTTTATGAAGCCCTGGGTTCCTCCCACTCCCAATGTATTCCTCATTGCTGGCTGGGTCCAGATGTTGTTGTTATCCAAATGGAGCATTTCAAAACTCCCCTGTTTCACCAGAGCCGCATTTAGCTCAAGCGTTCGGATTAAAACCAGGGAAGATTAATGACCAATTGAATGGATAGGGAGTATGGAACCTGGTTGAGAACACAAATATTTGGAAGCTCTTTGAATACTGGTTCTGTCAAAACTGCATAAAACTTAATGGATGCAATAACGAGACGATAACGAGAATGCCTTAAGCAGCAGCCCAGTTGAGGCATCCTTTCCCCCACATGATTAATGAGACATGGAGGAAAAGTGGGGGGATGCTTGCTCAACCGCTGGCATCTTCTACCCCTTGTCTCCAGCTCCACAAGGTCCACACTTTGGGGAAGGTCTTCAGGGGGAAGCCTGCTT
The DNA here is from genome assembly GCF_965153285.1 of Podarcis tiliguerta. Taxonomy (NCBI): domain Eukaryota; kingdom Metazoa; phylum Chordata; class Lepidosauria; order Squamata; family Lacertidae; genus Podarcis; species Podarcis tiliguerta. The sequence goes on from NC_139542.1 coordinate 7,515,239, forward strand.
AATCGTAGTATCAGAGAAGTGTAGAGTTGGAAGGGACCCTGAGATTATCTAGTGCAACCCCCTGCAATGCAGGAATCATAGCTAAAGTACGGTTACCAGATTTTTTTCAAAGAATCCAGGGACACTTTTTTTTTTTTGAAAAGAGGAAAAAAAGTTATTAAAAAATGTTTTGGTGTTGTTTTTTTTAAAAAGTAGTATCTTCTCTTCTGTAGTCTCCTCTGTTGCACAGCCTTCCTCTGGACCCTGGCCTGCTCTCTTGGAGCGCTAGCCACCGTGGAGTAGGCTCAGGTCGGGCCTGGGCTTGGCCACGTGTCCTTGCCCTCCCAATGCTCTCTTACCTCTCCTCAGCGGCGGTGGAAGCAGCGGTGTGGCAAGGTTGGGGCTCCCCTCTTTTTTCTCCTTCCTCTTTCTCTCTTTCTTTTCCTTCTCCTCTCCTCCTTATCCCTGCATTGGCTCCGGGGTTTTTACTGGCCCCAGAGCGCCACTGGGAAGTCGGTCGGGTGGCCGGGCGCTCTCACTCCTGGCTCGATTTGGGTCATGGAGGGTGTGTGTCAGCGGTTCCCTAGTTGACGCGCCAGGCGTCCCCGGTTCCCCCTTAGCAGTGGTGGCAGCAGTGGCAGTCTCAGCAGCCCAGAGCCAGCCTGGTAGCGCAGTTGGCTCTGGCTGGCTTCAGGAGATGTGTATTGTGCCGTTGAACCAATCACGCAACATTCATTCCCTACTAATAAATCTACAACACTTAAAATATAAGTCCAGGGACATTAAATGAAATCCGGGGACATTCTGGGAATGGATTTTGTCCGGGGACAGATTTGTAAATCTGGGGACTGTCCCCAGGAAACGGGGACGTCTGGTATCCATAAGCTAAAAGATCCTTCAACCTCTCTTTTAAAATTCCAGTGAAGGAGAGTCCACAACCTTTCTGAGGGAGTCTCTTCCACTGTCAAACACACAACCCTGATGCTGCCCCTCCACTCTGAGATATTATCCCTCCCCACAACATCACAGGAGGAGGTTAAAAACTTGAAACTTCAGGTCAAACCCTGAGAGCTGGTATTTTGACAACCCTAGGTGAGTAATTATATTTAATCCCTTTATGGTCCTTGGTCATGCTGAAATACTTGGAGGGGTTATGCAGATCTATTAAAAAGGGTAGACCTCATTTCAAAGGTGTTTACTTGTCAATGATTGTTTGCATCCTCCTATTTCCAGAGATGAGCTCCTGGGTAAAAGCCACGGCACAGCAATGTAATTTACAGCTGCCCTTGGCCTCTTGAGTTATGTGGTGCTCTTGCTGTGCTAACACACCCACATCATCACAAGGTAACTCAATCTGTTAAAGCAGGATAATTCATTGATTTTCTGTGGTGACACATGGGCATTTGCAACCCAGAAGTCATCCTGGCCATATTGAGCTGGCTGAGAGTATCTTTTGATCAGCATCTCCATCCATACCATGTGACTGTAGCATGTGACTAGAGCCGGATTGGGTTGATATGTTTTCATAGGATCATAGAAGTGCAGAGGAGGGGACCCAGTGGGTCATCTCATCCAACCTCCTGCAATGCAGGAATCACAGATTCAAAAATAAAATAAAAATCTCTGACAGCTGACCATCTAGGATTCTTTATCTGTGATCCCTGCAGTACAGGGGGTTGTTTTTGTGATTCCCTGTTTTAAATTGCATTCAAAGCCAAGGAAGAGGAAGAGCCATAGATTAGTGGAAGAGCACTAAGCTTTGCATGTGGAAGCTCCCGGATTCAATTCGTGGCATCTCCGTGTCGGACTGAGAATGTTCCAGAGATGGAAAGAAGATAAAGTCCCTACCAGAGAAGAATGGCAGATCAAATTGATGAATTATGCCAAAATGGCTAAAATGACCGGAAGAATCAGAAATTAGGAAGAATGAAATTTTAATAAGGAATGGGAAAATTTATCTTAAAGACCATTGTAAACAGTTAAAATCATTAGTAGGATTGGAATATCGCTTGTAGTTTAATGTTGAATTTTGGACACAATGGAGAGGTAAAAGATTTGGATTATTATAAAAGATGTGGGAGGAAATGATTAACAATAGGACCCACAAAGGGGAGAGAGGGAAGTCCAAGAGATTCCTTGGAATCTTGTTTTTATGTTGTATGTTGGATATGTGACTGTAAAATTTTAATCAGAAGAAACATATTTTATACACACACACACGAATGTTTTTGGGAGATGGATTGAGGATTAAATATGTAGATTTAGGTCTAAACCTTCTATTCCACATGTGAGAAAGAAATACAAAAGTAATCTGTCTGTGAAACCTTTTAGCATAGTAATGTTATATGTTTTGAAGCTTATTAAAGCTTGGGAATTAGGCAGTTATACCTTTGTGGTCTGCTGACCGCCCCTTCTTCATTCCTATCGCGGATAATGAACCACATGTTTTTAGTAAGATAAACAAAGAAAGGTTTACTTACATTTCAATGCAGGCAGCAAATACAGCAAAAGTAGTATGCATAAAAATACTACTAAGTTACAGTAGGTAGTCTTAGCTAACATGGCTAATATCAGGAGCTTTAGCCATGCACGTCTGGTCAGCTTGCAGGCATGCTAGAAATATGCCTTGGAGGCACTGCTGTCCTCAGAGATAGCAGGAAATATAAAAGATTGTCTCCTTGGTTATAGAGTTCCCAGCCAGAGGAGGCAAAGGAAGTGACCACACAAAAAGGGTCTTCTCTAGGAAGTTCAAGAACTCTCTGTGCACTAGCCCCATGCTTGTCTAGCAGAACGTGAATTTGTGATTTTGGCTGCAAACCCCACAATGCCTCCTGTCTGAAACCCTATAGAGCAGCTGTCGGTCAGTGTGGACAGTACTGGACTAGATGGTCCAATGGTCTGACTTGGTACAAGGCAGCTCCCTATGTTCCTAAGCGTAAAGATGTTAAGCAAAAGCAGATTGATGACCCCGACTACCGTTTCAAGCAAAACTTTGAATAGCAAATCCTTTTTCAATTGCAATATGCCCAAGTCAAGCTTTATTTCCTCAAGTAAGCCAAAGTTATCAAAACACAGCTTTGCCATGAAATCCATAATTCTTATCCTTTATCTGTACACATAATATCCAATGTCTACAGATTTGCTGGCAAGCAGGCATAATGTATAAACTATATATACTACTTAAATATAAACAAAGGTATATAAACGATAAAGCAGTTCTTCAAACTACTGAAGAGGGAGAAAGAGATGGAGAGGTGATGAAATGGCCCTTCAGAAATTTACAGTGGAGCAAAGCCACTTTTACAGCATCGTTTTGCACTCATAAATGTTTTGACTTTGAACCTGTTTGGTAGATGCCAGAACCTTAACTATCCAAGAATTGCAAGTCCTTCAAAGCTACCAAGAGCAAGTCCAGCAAACGTTCATCCCTTGATCAATGGGATTCCCTGTCCAATACTATAAATGCTTACTTGGAATCCCCTTATTCATCACTTAATTTACATATTGTATTTATTGTGCTTATACCAAACCTTTCCTCAAATAAGCTCAGTATGTGGTTTGTCCTCCATCATTTTATCCATACAACAGCCCTCTGAGGTAAGGTCAGGCTGAGAGGCTGCGACTTGTGCAAAGCCACCAACTGAGCTTCATGGCTATGCAGGGATCTGAGCGGGGGTCTCTATGTTCCTGGTCCAACAATCTAATCACTATACCATAAATATAGCCTTACACTGTATATTCCCACTCAACCACTTCATTCTATGAAATGGGCACTGTTATAGGTGTCATATAATACTCATTCCGCACTTGTATGAAATCAATATTTTAGTTCCAAACTTTGGAACTTCCTGCCTATTGATATCAGATATGCCCTTTCACTGTTCTTTTTTTGGCATTTTTGTTTACACAAGCCCATCCAAACAGAGGGCTGACGGGTTTATTTTAATTAATTTTTGTAACCCATGTACCTATGGGACCGTGTGTCCTGGTATGCCCCACGGAGGACCTTAAGGTCCACAACACTTTGGAGGTCCCAAGTCGTAAGGTGGTTATATTGGTCTCAACTAGGGCCAGGGCTTTTTCAGTACTGGCCCCGACTTGGTGGAATGCTCTGTCACAAGAGACTAGGGCCCTGCAGGACTTGACATCTTTCCGCAGGGCCTGCAAGACAGAGCTGTTCCGCCTGGCCTTTGGTTTGGACTCAGTCTGACCCTTATGTTTCCCTCCCCTTATGGTTTTGATCTATAGGCTACTATTAAAATGAGGCTGCATTTTAAATTGTATTTTTAACCTGTATTTCAACTTGGTTCCCCCCACCCCATTATGTTTTTATTGTAATTTTACTGGTGTTAGCCGCCCTGAGCCTGGGTATAAATAAATTATCATCATCATCATCATCATCATCATCATCATCATCCTTAGTTTCTACCTGTAAGTTTTATTCTTTTTGCAAACCACTTGGAGGTTTTATTACAATTAAGCGGTATATAAACATTGTAAGAGATAAATATTATGGGATATACCAAATAGTGCAGACGATCTCAGGTTTGACCAAACTTCTGGAGAGCTGAGTCTGATTGGTCTGTTTCTCCACAAGAGCTAGAATATCACCGCATGTCTTGCGGCTGACATGAATCAGGCACCTTCAAAGCTCTGTGTGATCTCCTTTGTCGAAACCAGCAAAGAGCATGAACATGCACAATGTGATGTTGCTCAGTCATGTGATACACATCCCTAAATATTATGGGGGAGAATTCAGTACTGGGATACAGCTTAGAGCAGCTGGTCGTTGTTCCATTGGGAGCAGAGATTATCTTTTGCTTTCTCCATTCATGATTTTCTGAAGGTCCACCTTTTGCCTTCCCACATTTATCTCATTGACATTTTGAACTTTTGTAGGGGGGGTGAGACTTTAGAAGTTCTGCCAAAGTTCCTGCAAGATGCAAATGGTGTGATATTTCAAGCACTTTGATCGACAAGCCTGAGGACGGGTGCTGGAAGCGGATCTGTCAGTGAAAATGAAACCACAAGCAAGAAGATACTCTTCACACATAAAGGTGAGCTATATGCCCAGTGACATTTGAGCCTGAAGTGTGACTGTGGAATGATAATTAGAATGTCTGTTTTGTTTCAGATAAGGGTCATCCAAATGACATTTCAAATCAAAGTCATTCTCCTGGTGACAATGGAAAATTCCCAGCATGGAAGAGGCTTAGGATTCAAAAGAGCTCGAATTGTACATTGCAATGCAAACAACCTAATCTTTCTTTATATCTGTCCCACCACAGAATAAGTAGGTATATCAATTGCTATCCAAAATCCAAAACTCTTCCTCTGGGTTGTGAATTCAGCTGTTTCTTAAGGGAATGACTAGCTCAGTTGTAGAGCAGCTGTTTTGCCTGCAGAAGATCCCAGGTTCCACCCCCAGCATCTTCAGGTAGAGAACCCTTGTCTGAAATCTTGGACAGCTGCTGCCCATCAGTGAAGTGATGGACATGAGGCAGGAGTTGATAATGCAGGTGAGCTGCGCACAGGTGAGCTGCATGCAAGCTGCTGGCCAGCCCTGTGGAGCCTCCTTTTATTGAGACAAATATGCAAACCAGGAGGATACATTTGGGGCTGTGACCTTTATACATCTTCCGGTCCCGAGATCGTGGGGTGGTACAAAGTTATTGTGGCACCTGTTTCCACCGCGTCATTTCCCCCTTGCCTAGTGTATGACAAAGGAGACAAAAGGTCTCAGAGACAAAGGTTACAGACAGGACACCGCAGACTACTGAGACCGCAAAAGGTTAGACAGAGGCAACGATGTTCAGACACACATCTGTGAGGGGTGTGTGTGCTCCGCACCCAAGGTCATGCGTGCAGGCAGGCTGAGGCTGCCTGCGGGTGGGGAGTGTGCTCCCTCTGGACCCCACTCCCCACTCCGTGATCATTCTTACACATCAGTGTAGACAGTATCAAGGTAGATGGACCAATGGTCTCACACAATATAAGACAGCTTCCTGGCTTTCTATGCAGACTCTTCAGAGCAAGAGTGGAAGACAGAAAAGCAAGTGCAGCTGAAGCTTCTTAGTATATAATAGTTTCAAGTTCTCTATCCCACCCACATCCCCAAATTCTCTGGCTTCTATGAAAAGCAGTGTTATGAATTTGTGGGTGCCAGACCCCTGTAATCCTATGAAGTGTTAAAAGCCAATCAAGCTGGTCTAGCTGCCGGATGAAGTAATTGCATGGGTGATGAGTCATTAAGAGAACAGAGGAGAAGTGATGGGCCAGTAAGATAGCAAAGGAAAGGGGAGATTGTGCCAGATGACGAAACTCCTTCAGTTCTCAGATAGTGAGAAAGACAAAGCTAGAGTTTGAAGGCCAGTTTTGCTGTTATATGACCTAGAGGGAAAAAGCTGCAGGATGGAATGGGAGAGAGAGAGAGAGAGAGAGAGAGAGAGAGAGAGAGAGGCTGATTTCTGCTTGAATCTAAGGCTGTGGCTATGGGGTGTTGATAATGTGAACCCCTCCATCATAGGCTGAGGTTGTATATATCTGTAAAGAAACCATATATCATAAGGACACCACAGTCTCTACTGTGCCTCATTTCTGAAAGGAAACATAAACCCTGGGTAAATGTCTCAAACCCCTGGAATCTCACACTGCTCAGAGACTGGAGTGGCATGCAACATGTGGTTAAATACATGGGGTGTGGAAATGTGAAGAACTTGAACCTAAGGTTGGAAAAATGGGAAACAGAGAGAAACTAAAATAAATTGCCTGAGAATGGGCAAATCTGTCGATTTCAGTATTTCTCCATTTCTCATTTTTCCAGTCCTAAGCTCAATTCTCCACATTTCCACATCAGTTTGCATTAAAAAAGAGAAAAAATGCTCATGAAAATTCATCAGCATTACAGAGCATTTGTCTTCTAATACACCCATTTTTGGTATACAATTTTGCCTAATACACACATTTTTGCAAAGCAATTCATCCTAATATGCACTTTTGTGCTATTTATTATATATGCACACTTTATCCTAATAGACGCGGTTTGTACACAGTGCTTGATGGGAGAATTGCATTGTAAAATTTGGAGGTGTGTGGAATCCAGATGATGGCTGCCTTTAGTTCACCATTAAATGTGAACTGAACTGAATTCTTCCCCATCCCTAACCACACCCCAGATTTTTTTTACCAGATGTGGTTGAGGGTAATATACATCCTACACTGAGGTTGAGTTGCCACTTGTTGAATTATTTTCTAATAATTTCACAGCAGACAGCTAAACTTACACGTAATGCAGTAAGCAACTTTTTACTTTTAAACTCTTTCCTGCTCAAAGTTCCCCCTTCCATCAAAACTCTAGGATACTAGCAGCAATCTCTAAGTTGGAGATATATTTGGAATGCAATTTAACCTTTAAACACTCTGTTTTCTACAGTTCAAACCAGGAGAAGTTGTGTTTAATACTCTATGGGAAAAGGATTCATAATCTTCAATAAAGATGTACGTGGGTCTTTTTTTTTTTTTTTAGCAGCTCTGCTGAACAGCCATCTGCACTGGTGGCGTTCAGCATCTGTACTTAAAAGCAGCCACCTGTTAACTTCCTGGTGATCCTCACAGCGAGTGTCTCCAGGGATTTTAAACATTTGCGCTTCTTATCATTGGCTTGGATCCAGACGAAGTTGGGTGAAGTCAACGGGATTCAAGGCAAGTCATGACTACTTTATTCTATTGTCTGGGTCCAACTCACTGGGGTTTTGCTTCCATCATTCTAAAAGTTGAGTGATGCATCAAACAATACCTTGATGCAATTCATAGCTGGGCTTCAGAAACGTTTTCTGTGGTGGGACCTCAGCTCAACGCTAGGGAATGTGATTTCATAGAACTGTAGAGTTGGAAGAGACCGCAAGGGCAATCTAGTTCAACTCCCTGCAATGCAAGTGTCAGGGATTGGATTCAAGGGGATGAGATGGAGGAGGAATGGTGGAGATGCCCCCCTTCTCCTGATGCTGTAGGAGAAGAGGAATGCAGCCTTGATTTACAGCAGAGGTTTGAGAAAAGTCACAGCTCAGAGTTAGACAAACGGAAACGGGGGAAAAAGCAGGAATAGCTGGTAAGCAGCAAAGAGGGAGATCCCCGGCTGTGTCCTGCTTTAAATAAGGCAGGCCACATCCCCAGAGCCAGCCGATTGGCTGGCCGGGAGGTGAGGCGGCAGGGAATCCCCCCAGCTGCGCAGGAGCTGGGTTCCAGTTGCTGCATGCGTGGTGGGGCCATGAAGCCTGCAACTCCACCTCCTCCAAAGGGCGGAAGTGGCTTTGGACAACCAAAAGAGTTGGGAAGTGTTTGAAGAAGGGAACGGGGAGACAGAGGCAGAACAGCCAGGTGACACATTGTCACTGGAAATTATTCCTGACCCCCCTTCTCCAAGAATTCGGCGTTCGTTAAGAGTGCAGGAACAAAGGTCTCAGAGACACTTGGCCGCGAGCGACCACCATAAAGGGAAATGCTCCTGTTAGGAAGAAGGGGCTGAGTTGGAGCAACGCCAGTGTCAGGGCTTGCTGCAACCTTTTGTCTATCACTATTATGAATGAATAAACTCATTAAAAAAGGACTCTACTTTGTTTTCTCTGCTTCTTGCTGCCATGAGGGAGGAATAGAATTCCTGAAGCCTTGACAGAAGCCTTGGCAGCAGGAATCTTCTGCCCAACGTGGGGCTCGAACCCTCAACCCTGAAATCAAGAGTCTCATATTCTACCAAGTTATTTACATGGATGATATCCCAGATTCAATTCTGAGCCTCTCCAGTTAAAGCAAGAATGGGAGAATCTCAGATTTGGATGGCCCTCTGTCATACCCTCAAGACTTTCCTCAGGTCACCTCTCTCATGAGCCCTGCTCCTCTCCCTCCTCAGGTATTTTGTCCCTGAGCTGTGATGATGCCTCATAATTCTTTCCATCCTACACAGAGGATGGAAAGAGGTGTGTTTGTGCCTATTGAAACCTCTGGCTTTTGGGTGGGATGCAGGTTATTGTCACAGCCATTGCTCTTCTGGCTCCACTTCCCACTGGTATATGGCTTCTGGAAGGTTGCTTAAGCAGGAATGTGGCCCGCTATCTATAAGTGATCCCCTATGCCAATGTTGAAGCGATAAAATGGCTTGGAAAGTAAGACTGCCTTCCCTGACTTTGTGCCTTCCAAATATAGTTGGGACCACGATGCCCATCAGGTCTGCTGTGCACGGTCAGGGATGATGGGACTTGTAGTCACAGAACTGTAGAGTTGGAAGGGACCACAACCCAATAGTTTAGCCCAACCCCCTCCAATGTGGGAATCATTTTGCCCAAATGACAACCCTGACATTAGGAGTTTCATGCTCTACCAACTGTGTTATCCCAGGTGTCCAACAACTTTTTGGAGGGCACCAGGTTGGGGGGAAGCTGGCCTGATAAATATGTTAGTCTTTTAGGTGCCACAAGGCTTTTTGCTGTTTTTGGCTGAAGAGGACAGGGCATTTAAGTTTTATAATGCAGCAAAAGATATAAAGTTCAAAAGCAGACTCCCCAAATGATCTTTAAAATCTCCATTTACTGGAAAAATTAAGATCAGCCATGTACCACAAAATGGATCTTTGGGGCTTATTTATAAAAGAGGAAAAATGTACAGATCAAAATGAGTGAATCATTATTTTCAGACTCTGTCTCATTTCTTCGCACAAGTGGCATCTTGTGGGTCTCAATTCAAGCTTTTAATTAACTTCAAAGCAAAAGGTTTCCTAAGATGGCGTACATCAGCTATAAAACACAGGAGTTGAGATTTGGACAGAGTCAGCTATCCAATTACTTCTTACCTTTCACTGACGGATCAGAAACTCCACATGTCTGTTTTTATACTACCTGGCAAATTCAGGGCTGGCAAAATCCAGTTCTGCCATCCCTTCAGACATGTGCAAAGAACTAATTTGACTGCAGCAATTACTACAGGCACCCAATGTTTCAAATAACATTCACTGGGGGAACTGACTTTTTGAACTGGTTACAATCCAGCCTCTCCTCTTTTACCAAAAACCCATATTTGTCTTGTGCCTTTCTTCATTAGAGGCAATGTTAAAAGTTTGAAGTGAGGTCCTTTCTTTCCACAAACTGCAGCAAAACCCACCCCATCATAATTGCATCTGTGGCCATTAAGTGAAGACAAGTTTAGACATTTTTGAAGAAATGCCAATGGAGTTGAAAGCAGGGCTTTTTATCTGCTGTAACACGTCAGAATGCAGTTCTGGTGCCCTTCAGGTCGGCACTATTGCTGCTTGTTAAGTGCAGAGTGTTTGAGGACCAGGACATTCACAGGGAAACCCCAATGCTTGTTTACAAAGCTATAGTACTACCAACCTTACTGTATGTAAAAGCCATCTCCAAATCCTCAAAAGATTCTATCAACTGTGTATTCGAAAATTTTTACACATCACTTGGGAAGACAGGTGAACTAATGCCAGTGTACTGGAAGAAGCAAAGATCACCAGTGCCAAAGCAATGATTCTTTAACATCAACTTTGTTGGACTGGTCCTGTTGTTTGGATGCCTGATTATCTTCTTCCAAAGCAACTACTCTATTCCGAACTTAAAAATGCAAAGCATAACGCTGGTGGTCAACAAAAGAAGTTTAAAGACTCTCTCAAGGCAAATCTAAAAAAATGTTGTATAAACACTGACAATTGGGAAACACTGTGGAGGGCTGTGAGGGCTCCAATTGGAGAACAGCCTTTACCAAAGGTGTCATGGGCTTTGAAGACACTCAAACTTTCAAATGGAGAAACATGCTAAGAGGAAGGCAAGCTTAACAAACCCTTACCATGATCAACTCCCGCCCCACTGTGGAAGGACGTGTGGATCCAGAATTGGCCTCCACAGTGACTTACAGACACACTGTTAAAACCATGTTTATGGAAGACAATCTTACTCAGCTATGAGTGATCACCAAAGAAGAAAAAGAAGCTTGTTTACAAAAAATGCAGCCTCCAAGTGGTCAATGAGAGCAAAGGAGCGGCAAATGCACAGCAGCAGTGGGGCAGGAAGGGGCACTCCAGCTGCTTCACGATGCAGAGAAGCAATGGTCTCCTCTGAGGGTGCCTGCGCAGCACAGTCCAGAGGTAAGAGGTCAGAAGATGGAGTTGGTTGTGATCTGCTGCTGCCATGGCCAGGCACATTGCAAGGGATCTGCGCTGCATGGTGGTGCTTCTCAAGTACTGCTGCTTGGGAGGCTTTACACGGTGAGTCGTCCACAAAGCAATGAGGGTATAAAAAAGCAGGCTTTCAAACTGCAGCCTGGAAAGGAATGTGAGTGCCTTGCTCCCTGTCAGTGAGCCAAGGCACAGGCGTGGGGGCCAGTTCACATCTCTCTTTAAGATGATGCCTGTGATTCAGTGGCAACAAATTGCAGTGTAACCTGACACAAAAACTTAAGACGACTATCCCAATGTTAATAAATAAAGACCCTGCAGCTTAATGGTGCTCCCTGCCCCCATCAAGTTAGAATAAACTACTTGTTGTTTCTGTGTTTGTTTACTTGCAAGTGAGATGCATCCTGTTCAATGAGACTTACTCCCAGGTAAGTGTGCAACGGACTGTGATCTAAACTACTTTGCACTTATCTGTCCTTTCCTTACGTCAACATCATTCTGCTGATACATTAGGAAAGAAGGAAGCTTGCTATAAAGGAAAGCATTTGTCATATAAATCCCCACTTTCACCCCAGTCTTCCAAGAGAGATACTTAATACCTCCTGGATGTGGCAAGCAATTATTGAAGTATATGAATTTTAAGCCAGAAATAGACACTTGGTATATAGAACTGACCCAATGCCATTGTTAAGCACCTCCATTTCTCCAAGTTATTTCTGAAGCTCCACAAGGACTGCAGAGTATGCAGCAGCTGTGTGAGGTCACCGCCAAAGCAAATACTATGCCACATTGTCAATATATTTAGCCAACGAGAAATGCAAGCTTAGAAAAAGAAGTAGACGGAGGGATAGAAAAAGATAGTGGATATTCTTGAGGAAGCATTTAATTTTGAGAGCCAGAACAGATGAGTGTGCAGCTAGGCAGAGAAGAGGGAGACATTTTGGATTCAGTAATGCCAGTAGAATGACAACTAGGCGACGAGACTGCTGAAAAGTATCCAGCAGGGATGGCCCTACCATGAGGCTGAATGAGGCAGCTGCCTCAGGAGGCAAATTCTGAGGGGTGGGAAGTGGCTAGAAAGGTGTGTCATGTGGTCTGCCCTGCAGTCCCTAAGCTAGCTGGCTGCCCTAGCATGGCTGGCACACCAGTGAGGCAACCTGAGCTGGCCAGCCGTTGGCAGCATGCCCCTCAGCAGGCAGGAGAGCCACTGAGGTGGGGACAGGCCCCATTTCAACCAATATCAAGGGGGCTGAAGACGCTTTGGCCCCATAGAGTTGGTGTGCCTGGTCTTTGCAAAGAATATAGAATAGCAAGGCTACTGGCACTTTCTGCAGCATGAATATTGAAACCCACCAAAGAGGTGACCCCAAATGATCCTGTATGAGCTCCTGATGCTTTCTTTCTGTTCAAGAAGCCACCTGCTTGTCAGCTGGGGTTTTGTTTTTTTGAAACTGTGTGGCAAAGCCTTCCCATAATATTAGCATATATCATGTGGGTTTGGATTTTGCTATTAACATATGTCGGGGAGAGATGTAATTAATTAGTTTAGAGTGAGATCAGAGTGGCTGGTTTGCACAGCTGCTACCAACATATGCTACGATCCTTTGACATGGATCATGAATCGACTGGAAATGTGATGCGTCTCTCAGGTAGGCCTCATGCGTCACGTGGGAAATGGCTCACGTCCCACAGTGCACTTGCCACGGCACGGAGCAGTTCTTAGTTTAAATAGTGGTAACTTTATAAACTTGTGTTTGAATGTGGTCAGCTTCGATGTAAGAAGCAATTATGTTTGCTATAAAAGGGAAGTAAGTAAATAGACAAGCAAGCAAGCAAATAGAAGTAAAAGATAAAGATAAGGAGACACAAATCTGCTCCTTCTCCTTCTCCTTTTCCTCCTTCTCCGTGATGGGTCATGGGATAAAATGGTAGAGAACCCTGATCTGTGTTTTTCTAAAGCATAAACCAGTGATGGAGATGCTCTAGCTCACAGCCCTAATTAGACCTGAGAAAATTGCTGATTAGTCTGGTGTGCTCATTCCCCTCAAGTCATGCCCACCTGCCCTACCCCGATGTCACAAACATATGAATTCAGTTGTGAGGCTGCTACCACTTTGAAATCAGCTGCAAGTGGATTGTACTAAAACTGATTGCAAACGGGCTTCAGAGGTGCAGCGGAATGCAGTGAATTTTTTCAAAGGGGAACAGTTAGCTCCAGAGGTGGCAGCTCGTGAGGGCAATTGTGGTGGGTGGCGGGTGAAACGTGTGTGACATTGTGACGTTCTGATGTTGTGCTATTGAGCACTGTACCTCCCTTCCTAAGCCAAGCCGAAGCTTCTTGGGCTTTGGGAACAACGTGTCAGGTCTCCGACAGGATGCTGCAAACTTCCTGCCTCCTTCCCAAAGCTGGGCAGGGTTTGGGAAGGTGGTTGGAGAGCTCTTGGACCTGTCAGAGCATCGTGCCTCCCTCCCTAAGCCAGGCAGAAGCTTCTTAGGCTTTGGGAAGGAGGTACCAGAGGAACATTTGGGGAAACTAGCCTAGTCTCCTATGTCCACTGACCGCACACCACTGCAGAGGTGGTGTCCCATCACCGGATGGGCATGAGAGACATCGCTGCTGAAATCCATTTGCAAGTAGTTGCTTGCCAAAGGACTTCAAAGGCAAGCCCTTTTCAAGTTGTCACCTGGCATAATGACACCAAGGCAGAGCTATCCTGCAGGAGGTGGTTCAAAGAAGGATCTGGGCTGCTGGCTATATGCAGTTCCTGACTCCTGGTGTAAACCTCTGTAGGAGGAAAAGAACAGGCATATAAATTTCCTTAGCACCTAGAATGGTGCAGTATCCCAGGACCTTAGGAAGCACACACAGGCGTTCCCTCTGCAGGCATCCATGTCAATGCCAAGACATCAAGAGGCATTATTAGAGTTCAAGGGCATATTCTTTGCCTGGTAAAAGCACCCCAGGAGGCTGTGAAGCAGGGCTAGTACAGGCTATGTCTGGAGAGTGGCTGCAGTTTGGGGGCAGTGCCAGGGGGGTCAGGCAGAAAGGCTTGGGGGCCTGCATTCAGCCCCTAGGCTTAACGTATCCCATTCCTGCTAGATAAATAGAGAATCAGTGGTTCAGTAGGGGAAGTTGCATTCTAGCTTCTTTTCTTTCTTTTTTACCTTCCAAAAATCTTTCCTTTTGGAAATTAAATTCTCCAGAGATAAGTAGATTATAATAGATCGAGGTTCTTTGCCCTGTACAACAGCCTGCCAGCGGGACTGCATAAAAAAAACACCTCCCACCTTCAGAGCTTAAGAATAACATGCCGTTTCTCTCTTTTAGTTAATGAGATTAAGAAACTCATCAGCGCTTATCTTCAGCATGCAGTTTCGAAAACATTTGGTACACCATAATTTAGGTATATTCAGTAGCCCAGCCCTGATTCAGGTGTCCTTAATTTCGCTCTCTGAAGGGGGTGCAGGCTACGAGCACCAGTCCCGCCTACTCTCTTCCCACGTTGACTCAGAAGAGGGATTGTATTCAGGACAGATAAAATATGTCATCAAAAGAGGATTAGGCAAATTTATGGAGGAGAGGTTCACTAGCCATGATGGCTATGCTCTGACTCCACAACTGGAGACAGAAGTTTCTCAATACCAGTTGCTGGAAACTGCAGGAGGGGATTGTACTCAATAGCACAAAACTCTTACTCTTAGGGTCATGAGTTTGAGCCCCACATTGGGCAAAAGATCCCTGCATTGCAAAGGGTTGGACTAGATTATCCTGGTGGTCCTTTCCAACTCTTTGATTCTATGAATACTGCTTATGAGTTTCCAGCAGGCATCTGGTTGGCCACCATGAGAACAGGAAGCTGGACTAGAAGGACCATTGGCCTGATCTAGAAGACTCTTCCTGTGTTGTTATGTAAGAAGGTTTGGGTGAATACATTTAAAGTCCTTTCTGTATTCAGGAATTCATCAGATTGGGTCCTCCCTTAAAGATGGCATGTATTCCAGTGTGACCTGGACAACCCACACCCTGTGTTGTGGGTGGGTACATTTGGGCAGCCACACACCCGATTGGTAGGTCCCTTGAAGCTGGGTGCAATCTAGCCAATGGGATGCAGTCTAAACGGTTCGAGGGACCTATTTATGCCCATGCACGTGACCCAGAGCTTCCTCTTTCGGCGTGTGCATTCAGAACAACTGCCCACCTCTCCCTACTTTTAGGGCTTGTTGCGCTTGACCTTGCTATGCCGTCGTGTGTTGTCTGTTGTTGGGACAGGGGCACGGCAGGAATTTCCCCCACTTGGCTGATTGGCTGTTGCCATTTGGGTTTCACCTGCCATGTAGCAAATTGTCACAACTTGTAAGGTTGCAGATAGGCTCTGGTTCAGGTGATAGGGATGGGAGAACGCTCTTGTCATCCCTCTGTGAAGGGTATTCCGTTAAAGGAATCCAGGGACTTGATGGTTTGGTCAACCCCTGTGAGGGGGTTGTGCCCGTGCCTGAGTCCAGGGGGAGATTTGGGTGGCAGAAATAACCTGTGCCCGGCTTTCCGCTTATCCAGGTGTTCACCCTTGGCTGACCTATGCTGGTGCCCTGGGTCAGCACTACCTGCATGGCAGGGAGCTAGTCAAACCAGAACCTATGCAACCAGTCACTTTCTGTAATCAATGAAGTTGTGGCCTAAATTCTGCCAAAAACCAAACCAAGTGTGAATTTATCTACGGGGGAGGTTTCTGGGTCTGAACAAGCAAATACGCCCAACTACAACCCCCCTTCAGATCTTACTGCTCATCATGGGAAGGTTCTCAAACAGAATTTAATAACACCTCAGCTGGGCTACTCTATTTCTAATGGGTGGTGGCGGCGGGGCAATTCTTACTTGATGTTTGACGTTCCTCCTGCTTACTCAGGAGTAATCCCCATAGTGGTTAATGGAGTCTGTTTCTAGGTAAGTATTCCTGGGAATGCTGCCTAAATTGGCAATTCAGAAGTGTTGTGGTCCTGCTGAAGGAAATGGGATTACCCCTCATAGTTGGATGGCAAGGGTTTCCCCACTGTATCGACTATACCACACTGGCTCCCAGAGCAGATGCCGTGCCACTGAGCTATGGCTCTTCCCCGTGGCTACTGGCAGGTTGGGGGCGCGGGCAGCAAATGTTAACATTCCCTTGCCCTTAGAGAAGCGATGCCCACCATTTTCCAAGTTGGATGGAGGTGATGCCCTCCAGAAGGAAGCCAACATTATTTCTGTATGGTTGGAAAGAAAAGAGTGATTGGGGACCAGGAGGGCATACCATTTAAAGCACGATTGTTCATTACACCCATCGGATAATTTGGTCTAAATAGCTTCATTTCTGTGGACTATTCAACTCTGAAACGGCTGATTCTCACATAACATGCCACATTAACTGCAATCAAAAGTTTCCCCCCCTCCTTTTAAATAAAAGGGGGGGGGGAGCATTCTAGAGTGATGGAAAACAAGACTGTGTCGGTGTCCTTTAAGTAAGAACTCCAAGATTTGAACCTTAGATTTGAACTGGCCTAGCTGATACGTTTTTGGACCTTATGCGGGAAGTCTTAGGAGTGAATAGTAGTTCCCAACCCCCAACCCAACCCAACATACACCCCTGTTTTGGGACTCAAGATGCTGGAGCGTATGCTCTATTGTTTTGCCTGTCCTTTTCTTGCCCTTCTTTTCCAAACTAAAAAGGCTCATGTCTTGCAATCTT
The DNA here is from genome assembly GCF_965153285.1 of Podarcis tiliguerta. NCBI lineage: Eukaryota > Metazoa > Chordata > Lepidosauria > Squamata > Lacertidae > Podarcis > Podarcis tiliguerta. The sequence continues at coordinate 7,532,108 of NC_139542.1, forward strand.
TCCTCCCAAGGGGGGTTGCTCCACCCCTTCATTCAAATATACACTCCTTTTTACTCATAGGAGAGTGCAAAGCCACTGACAGTGTTTGTGACCAACAGACAGAACTTCAAGTGTCTTAGCTTGACAATTTATATACTTCTTAATTCTCTGGAAGGCATTGGAGGTAGAGGGCATTTGCGCTTAGATCCTGATTGCAGCCTTCCCATAGGCATCTGTTTAGGCAATGTGAGGACAGGATGCTGGACTAGAATCATAGAATTGGAAGGGACTGCGAGGATCATTCTCCTGCAATGCAGGAATCTTTTGCCCAATGTGGGTCTTGAACTCATATCCCTGAGATTAGGAATCTCATGCTCTGCTGACTGAGCTGTCACTTCGCCTTACTCGGTGGGCCTCTGGCCTTATGCAGCAGAGCTCTATTTACTTATGCTAAATACTACCACCTGCTAAACTACATTGCAATCAAACTAGTAATCAAAGCATTGGCCCACACAGAGGGCTGTGTGTGTTTGTGTGGGGAATCAACCATAGTGCTGATACAAGCATAATATGCAACAATGGTGGCATTTTTTTTGTTCAGTATATGCTGTTATGGAACTGACTTGTAATTAAATTAGATCTTTGCAGTCTTCAAGCATCATTTTTAATCTTCCAACTTCATTAAATCGACACGAAGCAGCAGAATTGAGGTTCATTTGATTTATAAGCAAATTTGTTGCTTCCTTCAAATTAGAACACCTGTGGCTATTTGCTTGTTTACCATTAACAGAACATCAAGATATATACATATATTTCCCCTTTAAAAAAGGGAAACAATTGACACAAATGCTGGTGTGAAGAAAGCAGAATCTGCGAATAAGCAGTTTGAAGAGCATGTCTGCAGTAGCACATGCCGGTGTCCATGTATGGTTGCAGGTGGGGATGTGGTTCCTGCATTGCAGGGGGTTGGACTAGATGACCCTTGAGTTCCCTTCCAGTTTTACAATTCCATGATGGAAAAAGGCTTCATTTTCTCTTTCGCCTTCAGCACTGTTTCCATTCTGCTGCAGTTGGTCTTCCACCAGAAACTATTTTTCGTCCTGCTCTGCACCATGGTGAAATTACACAATTTACCTAATCAATTACATAAATTGATTAAGTTATGTTTTCATTATGTTATAATGAAAAGGAAATACAATGCAGATGTGGGAGTGGGGGTGCATAGCTGTCAACGTTTCCCCTTTTTTAAGGGAAATTCCCTTATTCCGATTAGGATTCCTCACAAGATAAGGGAAAAGTTGACAGCTATGGTGGGGTGTAGCTAATTACGTAACATTTGCAGACTGAAAGGAATAAGAGCAGCAAATGCTGATTGCATTCACTGGATTGATTTGCATTCCAGAAGAATGGGAAGAATAAGCAAACGCCTGCAATGTTCACTTCTGTTTTCAGAATGCTCTGACACCCATAGCTCTACAAGTAGGTGCCTGGATTTAAGATGGATCGATGTTATTGTTCTGTGCTATTTCATAAACAAATGCATCATCGGAGGTGAGGAAAAAATATGAGGGGACAAAACCTGAACTCCTTTGAGGGATGCCAGTATCAACCATCTCAGGTCCTATAATTAGCGGAAGAGGTTGATGATGCCACCACTATGGGTTGTCCATTTTGCAGTGACCAGTGACAGGGCCTTCTCAGTGATGGGTCCCCATTTGTGGAATCCACCCCACTCCCTGTGTATCAGTTTCCCTTACTATTAACTATTAGAGATTTCAAATATATATATATTCACGTTAAACCAGACATTTCATGGTTGAAAGTTCTATCCCTGGCCGCCCTGAAAATATTGGTTTGAGAGTGGGTGATTGCTTTCAGGAGTTTTTGATTATTTTAAAGGCTGTTTTTAGAAGTTTTAGTATTGACATGTTTGCTGCTCTGGGCCCATTTGGAGTAAGGTATATTAATCTAAATAACAAGAACGAGCCAACAAAAAAAGCAAATAATTTATTACATTCCCTTCCTGTTTAGGAACCTTGTAATTACCCTCAAAAATGTCACCTGAATTCACTGGAAACTAAAGTTAATTCCAAATGGCTGACTAGGGCCTCAGTGATATATGGCTTAATGCAGCAATGGGCACAACTATTTAGCTGCTCAAATGCAACAGGATTTTTCTGAAGTTAGGCATTTTTGTGTGTGTTTGGAACTGAGATCTGTCATATATTTTGAAAGCTCCCATTGGAAAGTGCTCCTGAAAGCCTTGAATTATTGCTTTTAAGCAAGAGTTCTTATTTATCTTTGCTTTTGCTTCTGTTGGTTTCCATAATGGTAACATTTCTTCATTTTTTCCTGACAGTTCTAGTCCCATCCTGTAAGATTTAATATTTACCTAACCAAGATAAGAATTTATATCTCTCATTAGGAGCATGCATCCCACCAGTAATTTGGGCATAAATACTGGCACAGAAATACAGATGCAGAATAATATCATTTTCTTGTTTAAACCCAGATATATAGGATCAGCAGATCCACAAAGATGAAGCCCATTATTTAAAAATCACCTTACTGATTTACATAGCTTGGCCTTTAGTTTCTTTCTCCTCCCTCCCAGCTTTCCTCCCCTTCTTTATTGTCTTGACTGTATTTTTCTGTGTATTTATTGACTGCCTGTACTGTGACTTTTGCTCAAGTTGCAATACCCCATCCTTTACTAATAAACAGAGCAATCCTAAAAACAAGAATCTCCCCAGTGTAACCTAGGCCAGCATAATTTAGTCCAGTCTAATTTACTCCAATTCCAAACTCCATTCAGGAGTTTCTGGGAGGTGCTAAAGATGGACAAATCAACAGGTGAGTGTGGGCCCAGGTTTTAAGGATGGGGCCCTAGGTCACATGACAGAGCTTAGCAGGGCTTGGAACAGGTGTAAGTCTCTCTTTTTTTTTTTATAAACATTTATTAAGTTTTACATAGACAATAAAAAACAGCATAAACAACACATAACACAGAAAAAATACACAAACATAAAACACAAAAACAACAGTGATAAACAATAAAAATAAAGAAATTTAAAAGAAAAATCTTCATAATAACCTTGCGTTTACTTGTTTCTGCGACTTCCCCCAACCTCCCTACTCTGTATTCCAAATCAAATGTTCTGTCTGCAAATTCTTTCCCCTTATCATAATTTAATTTTCTCATCATCTTAAATCCATGTCCCATAATTATATTTCCTTCAATCTAAATTTTGGATCTTTTTCTGTTCACCTTTCTTGCTAAAAACCAGTCACCTTCAGTCCGATATCTTCAAATGTTCGTTATCTTGCAGTATTTCTGTAAATAATCTTTAAATTTCCTCCAATCTTCCCTCACCGTCTCTTCTCCCTGGTCTCTAATCCTGCCGGTCATCTCTGCTGATTCCATGTAGTCGATGACTTTCATCTGCCATTCTTCCAGAGTGGGTAGCTCTTCTGTCTTCCAATACTGTGCAATAAGTATTCTTGCTGCTGCTGTAGCATACATAAAAAAAATCCTATCTTTCTTGTGCACCTGTTGGCCAACCATGCCCAAGAGAAAGGCTTCTGGCTTCTTCGAAAATGTGTATTTGAACACTTTTTTCAGCTCATTATAAATCATCTCCCAGAATGCCTTAATCTTAGGGCACGTCCACCAAAGGTGAAAGAATGTGCCTTCAACTTCTTTACATTTCCAACACTTATTATCGGGCAAATGGTAAATTTTCGCAAGCTTGACTGGTGTCATGTACCACCTATATATCATTTTCATTACATTCTCTCTTAGGGCATTAGATGCCGTAAATTTTATACCAGTGGTCCATAACCGTTCCCAGTCAGCAAACATTATGTTATGACCCAAGTCTTGTGCCCATTTAATCATCACTGATTTCACTTCCTCATCCTGTGTATTCCATTTTAGTAGCAAGTTATACATTCTTGACAAAATCTTAGTTTTGGGTTCTAACAATTCTGTCTCCAATTTTGATTTTTCCACCTGGAAGCCAATTTTTCTATCCATTTTAAACGCTTCCATTATTTGATGATAATGGAGCCAATCTCGAACTTTGCTTTTTAATTTATCGAAACTCTGTAGTTTCAATTTGTCTCCATCTTGTTCTAAAATCTCCCAATATTTTGGCCAGTTTGCCTCCATATTGAGCTTTTTTAGTGCTTTTGCTTCCATTGGGGACAACCACCTTGGGGTCTTAGTTTCAAGCAAATCTTTATACCTCATCCAAACTTTGAACAATGCATTCCTAACAATGTGGATTTTAAACATTCTATGCACTTTAACCTTGTCATACCATAAATATGCATGCCAACCAAAAACATTATTAAATCCTTCTAGATCCAACATGTCAGTGTTTTCAAGAAGTAGCCATTCTTTTAACCAACAAAAGGCTGCCGCCTCATAATAAAGTTTCAGGTCTGGCAGGGCAAAGCCCCCTCTTTCTTTTGCATCGGTCAATATTTTAAATTTTATCCTTGGCTTTTTGCCCTGCCAGACAAATCTAGATATATCTCTTTGCCACCTCTTGAAACAATCCATCTTGTCTATGATTTGCAGTGTCTGAAACAAAAACAACATTCTTGGCAATACATTCATCTTTATCACAGCAATACGACCCATTAAGGAGAGTTTCAAATTAGACCATATATCTAGATCTTACTTTATCTCCAACCAACTTTTCTCATAATTGTCTTTATATAGATTTCCATTTTTCGCGGTCATAATAATACCCAAATATTTCACTTTTTTCACTACTGCCAGTCCTGTCTCATTCTGAAATCTTTCTTTCTCGATTTCTGTTAGATTCTTTGTCAAAACTTTAGTTTTTGTTTTGTTCAATTTAAACCCTGCCAATCGACCAAACTCTTGGATCAGTTCTAAGGCTCTTTTCACACTGGATTCTGGCTCCTGTAATGTCAAAACTAGGTCATCTGCAAATGCTCTTAATTTATATTGTTTAGCTCCGACCTGAATCCCTCTGACCAATTGGTCCTTTCTAATCATATTCAGCAACACCTCCAGGACTGATATAAACAGCAAAGGAGAAATTGGGCAACCTTGTCGCGTACCTTTCTCTATTCTGAACTCCTCGGTGATTACACTGTTTACAATTAACTTAGCTTTTTGTTCAGAATAGATTGCACCTATACCATTTTCAAATTCCTGGCCTACCCCCATACTTTGGAGATTTTTCTTCATAAAACTCCAAGAGATATTATCGAAGGCCTTCTCCGCATCCACAAATATTAGAACCGCCTTAGTATTTATTTTTTCTTGTAGAAATTCCAAAATGTCTATTATATTCCTTACATTATCTGATAAATGTCTTCCTGGGAGAAAGCCTGCTTGGTCCTTATGAATCTCCTCTATTAAAACCTTCTTGAATCTTCTAGCCAAAATATCTGCAAAAATTTTGTAATCCACATTAAGTAATGATATTGGGCGGTAGTCTTTGAGTTGGTGTTTCTGGGTCTCTACCTTTGGTATAAGTGTAACAAAAGCTTCTTTCCACGTATCTGGTGCCTTCTCCCCCTGAAGTATTTTGTTACAAACTTCTTTCAATGGCTGAATTAGCCAGTCTTTCAGTGCTTTATAATATCTAGCAGTCAGTCCATCAGGTCCTGGAGACTTGCCCAGTTGCATATTCTGAATGGCACTCTCGACCTCTTGGTCTGTTATGCTATAATTCAATTTCAATCTGTTCTCTTGAGATATTTTCGGTAGCCCATTCACTTTCAAGAATTTCTCTATGTCTATTTCCTTCTGGGGTTGTTGAGAGTAAAGCTGTTTAAAATATTTTTGAAAAGCGGTCCTTATTTCTGTAGGGTTCTGAATAGTTTTCCCTTCCACTTCTAGATTTGTTATTGTGTTCAGCTTTTGTCTCTTCTTAATTTGCCAAGCCAATAATTTCCCACACTTGTTTGCCGATTCAAAGGTTCTCTGTCTCATTTGTCTGATCTTCCACTCAATCTCTTGATTTACCATTTGCATATATTCCACTTGATATAATTTAATCTCTCTTAGAGTTTCCTTTGAATTTGGCTTTAATCTCAATCTCTTTTCTCCTTCATTGATCTTTTCCAAGATCTTTTCCCTTCTTTCCTTTTGTATTCTCTTTTTAAGCGTATTTTGTTGTATCAAGAACCCTCTCATAACAGCTTTACTTGCATCCCATACGATTCTTTTCTCCACCGTCGTATTCAAATTTATCTCGAAATAGTCCTTCAAAGTTTTCTGGGCCTTTTTGTTCACTTCTTCATCCCTGAAGAGAGAGTCGTTCATTCTCCATCTGAAAGAACCAGTTGGTAGTAAGTTCATTCCCATCTTTACTGCATTATGGTCGGAGCAAGTTTTTGGGCAGATTTCCACCTTTTTTTATATTTGGTGCCAGTCCTCGGGTGATCCATATTTGGTCGATTCGTGTCCAGGTCATTTTAGCTTCAGAATAGAAGGTTCCCTCTCTTCCTAACGGGTTTTTGGTTCTCCAAATGTCAATCAAGTCCAGGTTATCAGTCAAATCAAAAAAGGTTTTCGGTAGTCTACCATCCTTGGTGACCACCTGCCTTGTCCATATTTGTTGAAACAACTCCATTCATATCTCCCATCAAAATCACACTGTATTCCAAATATTCATTCAGTGTCTCATGCAGCTTCTTAAAAAACTCGGACTTCCCCTCGTTTGGTGCATACACTCCTACTATCAGATACTTCTGTCCATGGTACTGTATTTCAATTGCCAAATATCTTCCCTGTTCATCCTTAAACATAAATTTTGGTGTAAGGCTCTCTTTGGCATATATTACTACTCCTCTTTTTTTGACTTTGTCAGATGAGATAAATTCTTGACCCAATCTTTTGTTGATTAAAATTTTCCTATGGAGCCTGGTCACATGTGTTTCTTGTAAGCAAATCAAGTCCAATTGTTCTTTCTTTAAAATATGGAATATCGATTTCCTCTTTCGAACTGAGTTAAGGCCATTACAATTCCAGCTTAGAAGTTGCAGAGACATGATGAATTTATTCTGTTATATTCCTCCAGATGCTCCCTCTGTCTTGTCTTTATCTGTCAAGTCCGGCGTTGTCCTCTTCTTTCTGTTTCGTTTCGGCCTTGCTCCTGTCGTGTCTTCCTCTCCCTCCTCTGATGACTCCAAGGAATCTGCTACTTTTAATGTTCCTTTCTGTAGGTCCTCTCCGTAAACTTCTAAAAAAGCGTTCTTGACTTCCACTGATCTAACTTTTATCTTTCTTCCCTTGATACCGAAAGAGAGTCCTTCCGGAAATTCCCACCTGAAAATAATGTTGTTTTTTCTTAGTTGAATAACTAGATCTTTATAATTCGATCTAAGGTCCAGAAGATGCTTTGGAATATCCTTGAAGATCTCGACTTTGGATTGATTAACAGGTGTAAGTCTCTTCTTCCTCATCCTGCTCCACCCTTAGAACACCCTTTCGGGGGACTTACAGTAGGGTAAATTAATCTAGACTAAAATATGTTATCAGGGTCTCAGGTGAGTTGGGGTGAGGGTAAGGTAAGGATGCAGCTGGTGCTGTGGCTTAACCACTGAGCCTCTTGGGCTTGCTGATCAGAAGATTGGTGTTTCAAATCCCCACGATGGGGTGAGCTCCCGTTGATCTGTCCCAGCTCCTGCCAACCTAGCAGTTCAAAAGCATACCAAGGCAAGTAAATAAATAGGTACCGCTGTGGTGGGAAGGCAAATGGCATTTCCATGCGCTCTGGTTTCTGTCACGGTGTCCCATTGTTCCAGAAGCGGTTTAGTCATGCTGGCCACATGACCCAGAAAGCTGTCTGTGTACAAATGGCCTGAAAGTGAGATGAGCGCCGCAACCCCATAGTCGCCTTTGACTGGACTTAACCGTCCTTGACCTTTTTTGGGGTGAGGGACTTACACCAGTGTATCTTGGGCTGAGCCCTGAGTCAGATGGGAAAGCCCCCAATCCAGTGAATCCAAACTCTCTTGAATCTTTGGTTTGGATTGTGCTGGAAGTCTAAATGTGTGTAACTATAGTAGCTCCATATATTCTGTCTACTCTTGCCTCCGCTTCCCTTGCCTTCCCCTCCTATCTCACTCACATTTCTCTCTAGCTCTCTCTCCTGATCTCTCTCTAATCAAGACCAGAATATCTAGAGCTGAAGCTCAGGGGCCAACCAGAAGCTGGAGGATGTGTGGAGAAGTGGCTGCGGCTGCTGTACTGCCACATGCATCAGCTGCTAGGTGGGGAGACTGAGCAGCCTAAACAAAGTCCCACTGGGCCCCTGGTCTCTCTGGGGCTTCCTTAACCCTCACTGGCGTCCTCTTCAGGCTCTGGAGAGGATCTCCTCACGAGTTACGTGGACTATCCAGCTGTCTCCCGCCATTTCCTGGCATGATTCTATTTATTTACTTCCCGGCGCTGCACGTAAACGTGGTCACACACGATTCGATTATGCATAAGCAGGCAGAAACCTGTATACATAATTGCCTGGTTCACATGACACAAGACTGCCTCGGCTCCTGGAGGAAGGTCACAGCAGCTTTGCTTCACCCTAAGCTTAGGATGCCGGTTGCACTGTGAGTTAAACCACAGAGCCTAGGGCTTGCCTATCAGAAGGTCGGCGGTTCGAATCCCCGCGACGGGGTGAGCTCCTGTTGCTTGGTCCCTGCTCCTGCCTACCTAGCAGTTCGAAAGCACGTCAAAGTGCAAGTAGATAAAAAGGTACCGCTCTGGCGGGAAGGTAAACGGTGTTTCCGTGCACTGCTGTGGTTCGCCAGAAGAGGCTTAGTCATGCTGGCCACACGACCCAGAAGCTGTATGCCGGCTCCCTTGGCCAATAAAACGAGATGAGCGTGAAACCCCATGTTTAAGTTTTCACCTTGCTAGCAACAAACTGTAGCTGAGTCTGGTTAGCGAGGACACAACCATGAGTCTAGGTTTGGCTGAGATCATAGAATCATAGAATTGTTGAGCTGGAAGGGACCCTGAGGATCATCTAGTCTAACCGCCTGCAATGCAGGATTATGCAGCTGTCCCATATGGGGATTGAACCTGCAACCTTGGCATAATCAACACCACGCTCTAGACAACTGACCTATCCAGAAGATATGGGAAGAAAGGATATGTCCTTACTCCTGAACAAAAGACCTCTATATTTCAGTACAGTGGTACCTCTAGTTATGAACTTAATTTGTTCTGGAGGTCTGTTCTTAACCTGAAACTGTTCTTAACGAGAGGCGTGCTTTTGCTAATGGAGCCTCTTGCTGCTGCTGCGCCACCGGCACACAATTTCCATTCTTACCCTGGGACAAAGTTCTCAACTTGAGGTAGCTCTTCCAGGTTAGCAAAGTTTGTAACCTGAAGCGTTTGTAACCTGAGGCGTTTGTAACTTGAAGTACTACTATAATGGTTCGAGGCAGTGGCTATGAAAAAGAGCAGCAATGTTATCCCTTTCAGAGTGAGCATTGCCCTCCCTCCTATTTGGCTTTGTGATGAGATCACATAACTCAATCTGCTCAAATGTCATCACACAGCCTGCGCTGTCCTCAGATAAGGTATTTTCAGGAAGAAGACATTGTTTTCATTCTTAAAAGTAGGGTTAAAGCAGCAGGCTAGAGAAAGAACTAACTGTGTCCAGGAAGTGAACAGTATTTGAAACTTTTACAGGCACAGCCTTAAAGGATTCTCCTCCCCATCTTTGAAGAAATGGATGGAGCTCATTTTGTTGTATGCATTAGTATTGAGAATGACATCCATTTTCAAGGGAACTCTCTCAGTTTCCCCCTTGCTTTACCTTTCAGAATGCCTCATGGGACCCTCAACTAATGGTGTGGAGGCTTTGTATTTCAAAAAGTGCAGTGTCTTCAAAATATTCAACACATTTCAGCTTCAGTTGCATGGGGACCTTACTTGTGACGAGGGAAATTCTGCTGAACTGCAGATGGAGTCCCCAAAGGGAAATGGAAGGATATTGTACGGCAATAATGCAAATCCTAAATGGCAAAGCAAGTGTCCACACTGTTGGGTGAATAAAGTGGTTTTCCGTGTCACATTTGATGGGTGTGATGTTCAAAATGATGCATGAAGCACAAGCTACAACATGGACTAAGACCTGGGCATGTATTAAACCGAGACAACGTCTCTTTCTAGGCTGAAAGCATTCCAGAATAGGTTTCCAGCTCAGAAATTGCTCAATGACAACATTTTAAAGCCAATTCAGATTACAATACCTGCTTTTAAAGCCAATTCAGAGTACGATACCATGTGCCCTTTCTCAATTAAGTATTCACACAGGCTCAGAAAACTCCCCTCTGCTTCAAAACTCGGAAAACAACTCATTTTGTTTTGCATGCAGTCTTGACCTGAGGGCAGGGGTGCCAACTTGAATAAAGTATTGGGGATTACCTGCCTCCCCCATAACTGATCACAAGATCATTTGAATGGCAATGCCTATCCATTTTGAGCGGGGGGCGATCCCCTCAAATATTTTATGGTGGGGGAGTAGAAGGTTCCTAGACCTCCTATGCCTGAGTGGAACCCTGCTGTGTCCCACCGATGATGCCATCAGAAGGGTAATGAGGCTGGATCCCTTTAAGAAAAAAAGGGGGGGCTGCAGCAGTCCTGGAGCAAACACCTTAAGTGGTGAAGTTCATAAGGTACTCAAGAAAATAGTTCAATGTGTTTACAAAAGCATTCCAATTCTGTATGATTGCACCTAATGCATTTAGAATGTGACAACTCTTCATCAGAAACAACTTTTTAAAAATCTAGAAGGTATAATTCAAATGAAAAAAAACCCATGACATCAAGATTATATTGCTCAAACACAAAATGTCATTTAAAAGCATTTTTTAAGATTTCTTTTTTGGAACAGTACTGTTCTCTCTAGCACAGGCATAGGCAACCTTCGGCCCTCCAGATTTTTGGCCTACAACTCCCATGATCCCTAGCTAACAGGACCAGTGGTCAGGGATGATGGGAATTGTAGTCCAAAACATCTAGAGGGCCAAAGGTTGCCTATGCTTGCCGTAGCATCTCTTAAGTTTCACACCTGTGACTTTTTGACCAATTAAATCCTTTCCCCTCACAAGCTCCTCCCACTTGTTCATCCTACAAGCCTTCTTGCCTCTCTCATGCACCTGAATGCATGCAAAATACCTCTTCAGTTGCTCTGACGTAACAATCCCCTGCTCAGTCATCTTACAACTGGCTCTGGCAGTGATAATGACAGTGGGAGGCCATCTCTGATACCTGGCATGATGCCAGACACAACTTTACCTGGAAAGCTAGTTTGCCAAAGTCTTCTAGGGATTTCAGCAGTGTTTTTCTTCTAGAAGAAAAGGTGCTGGTATTGTATACACTTGTGTACCCCAGGGGGAAAAAGCACTGGATGTCAGTATTCCTTGATAGAATTAAATAACTAAGTATAATAATTACATTTCTGTGGTCTATTTGCACCTGACATGCTATGTCACTGAACACCAGGCACCAAAGTGGGAGAGAGGAGATTTACTGCTTCATTTGGGACTTTTTGGTGAAAAGCCAGGTGAGATGTTGTTGTTGTTTAGACATTTAGTTGTGTCCGACTCTTCGTGGCCCCATGGACCAGAGCACGCCAGGCACTCCTGTCTTCCACTGCCTCCAGCAGTTTGGTCAAACTCATGCTGGTAGCTTCGAGAACACTGTCCAACCATCTCGTCCTCTGTCGTCCCCTTCTCCTTGTGCCCTCCATCTTTCCCAACATCAGGGTCTTTTCCAGGGAGTCTTCTCTTCTCATGAGGTGGCCAAAGTCTTGGAGCCTCAGCTTCAGGATCTGTCCTTCCAGTGAGCACTTAGGGCTGATTTCCTTCAGAATGGATAGGTTTGATCTTCTTGCAGTCCATGGGACTTTCAAGAGTCTCCTCCAGCAGCATAATTCAAAAGCATCATTTCTTCGGCAATCAGCCTTCTTTATGGTCCAGCTCTCACTTCCATACATCACTACTGGGAAAACCATGGCTTTAACTATACGGACCTTTGTTGGCAAGGTGATGTCTCTGCTTTTTAAGATGCTGTCTAGGTTTGTCATTGCTTTTCTCCTAAGAAGCAGGCGTCCTTTAATTTTGTGACTGCTGTCACCATCTGCAGTGACCATGGAGCCCAAGAAAGTAAAATTTCTCACTGCGAGATGTAGTGCAGATATGCAGTACAGGTGATGATGTAGTATCACCTACGAGATGTAGTACAGATGTAGTACTATGAGATGTAGTACAGGTGAGATGTAGTGCAGATATTAATATTGCACAGTTTGTAGTGACTGGAAGCATAATAACTGATTCCTTTTGAAAGCAAACATTACCCAGACGCATAAAAATTATTATTCAAAGTTTACTTGCAGAACTTTCTTCATAACAGAATTAAAACATCAATTGACACATCCAAACAGTTTCATAAGATGTATGGCAGTCCAAAGCATAGGCTCATCATCTTACACGATATGAAATAATCCGAACAGACCTATAAGCAAAAGTCTCTCTTACTCAGCATCCATTTTGCCTAGAGCTGTTTTCCTGGAGAGCTTCATTTACATTCTTACTCCACACAGCCTGGGAACAAAAGAAACCAGCCACCACCCTTCCAAGATGGCAAATTTGCAATCCAATACCTTCAATTCAGTACCTTCACCACCTGACCAAAGGTTACATTCAGTTTAGAACAAGTTAGTTAATTATCAACCCAGCAAGAGCTCAGACCACTTAGGAAACTACTGTGGGGAACCCCCAATGTTAGCAATATACATTGAGCCATTCTCCATTTTAAACCTTTCTTAATACACAGACATTTTCATTTCAGTTTGGATTAAACCAATTATGCTTAAGAGGTGGCGTGATGGTTTATAAAATTATACATGGCATGGAGAAAGCAGATAAGTTTTCTTTTTCTCTCATAACACTAGAAGCAAAGTCAGATGTTAGAGAAGATTCAGGACAAATAAAATAAAGTGGTTCTTGATGCAGCACATAATTAAACATGGCCGTGTGTAAGGAAAATTGAGTGTGTAAGTGCCTGTTTCTGTGTAGGGCCTCCATGCTGGGACTATTTTTAGGGGAAGGCCCCAGATGCAATCCACTGAACCTCCAGGGAGGTCTGTGAGAGAACCTTCTCTGAAATCCTGGTGGTCCTCTGCCCGTCACTGTAGACAAACCTGAATTTGGCGGACCAGTGGTCTGACTCGATACAGTCATACCTTGGTTCTCGAATGCCTTGTGACTCAAATGTTTTGGCTCCCGAATGCTGCAAACCCGGAAGTAAGTGTTAGGGTTTGCGAAAGTTTTTTGGAAGCCAAACATCCAACATGGCTTCCACAGCTTCCATTGAGTGCATGAAGCTCCTGCATCCAATTGGATTGGTGCCTTGGTTTTCGAACGTTTTCAGAAATCGAACGGACTTCCAGAATGGATTCTGTTTGAGAACCAAAATACGACTGTATAACATACTCTCCAACATTCTGCTGATCAAAATCAGGGTGCTCGGTTTTTTGGTCCCAAGCTCTCTCAAGAACCAGCTGATTCGTGTAAGAGTATGAGACCCAAAAAGAGCATTTTTGTGTGTCCTGAGGTCTGGTGTCAGCCTGCTGACTCATGCCAGAGCATCAGATCAAAACATGGGACATTCTGGGATCCAATCAAAAGTCGGAATGGCTCCTGTAATTCCAGGATGTCCCATTTAAATTGGGATGGTTGAGGGGTATGATATATATAAGCCAGCTCCCCACATTACTTTGTTCCTAGCAGACAGGCAGTTATTCTGGGAAGCAGACTTCACGTGGAGTGCGCCTCGAAACATGGCCTTGCTTCCCTGTCGGCACACAATTCCCCAACACACGGGAAATGGATGAATAGGGCTGCAATTAAGCTGTGCACCCTTGAGAAGAATCTGCAATTTCTTTTTACCTAAGCGTGGGGAAGCTAAGCTGACGAATTTGAATAATTTCCATGCCAAAATAGCCTCATCCAGGGGGCTCCAAGTCAATAAAGAGGCTAACTCTTTTATAGCAGTACATTTAGGACGAAGGTTGAGTACATTAATTTGGAGCTCTCGGAAGCTAGGGAGATGTAGGCCTCTTAAATTTTCGAGGTGCAAATGTGAGATAGCTCCCATTGCGCTAAGCCCTGAAATGGGATGGACACAGAATAACCCTGTTATGCTGAGAACTTCATTCATATATATATATATATATATGCAGGTTTTGGTGTCGTCGGGTGTCTTCCCGTGTAAAAGTTGGGGTGTCTAGGCGACGTTTCGACGAGGTCTCACTCGTCATCTTCAGGCTGGTGCTTTCGGCTTCTTGTTACTGGAACAGAGCAGGATCTCAGTGTTTGAGTTCCTATAAATACTGTTGAGGAGGTGTGGTGTATAGCCTCCAATGTTCTGGGCAGAGAGGAGGTTCCCAGGCTAGTGTGCCTTTTCTTCTTTTGTTCCTTAATTACTTGAGGGATATCTTGAGTGATTTCTTGAAATCACTCAAGATATCCCTCAAGTAATTAAGGAACAAAAGAAGAAAAGGCACACTAGCCTGGGAACCTCCTCTCTGCCCAGAACATTGGAGGCTATACACCACACCTCCTCAACAGTATTTATAGGAACTCAAACACTGAGATCCTGCTCTGTTCCAGTAACAAGAAGCCGAAAGCACCAGCCTGAAGATGACGAGTGAGACCTCGTCGAAACGTCGCCTAGACACCCCAACTTTTACACGGGAAGACACCCGACGACACCAAAACCTGCATTCCTGTACCCGTGAAAATCTACGAAAGCAAATATATATATATATATATATATGCTGGAAGCATACTGTTCTCGCTATATAAATAATGTCCTCTATACTCTGTATTTCATGAGCCTTCGTTTTGGATGTGAGCAATTTAGGAGAGGAAAACGTGAGATAACACTGGGGCTGTGTGGGAAGGGAGATAAATTTAGGTTCATAATGAGGGACAGCACAGTTACGTGCCAATGAATACCGGTTGTTAAAACACTTTTCCCGCTACTGAAAAATGACATATCTTGCAAAATGCTTAGCTACCCACATCGTTCATTGCCCTCATTTTTTAAAAAAGAAACCCTTTAGTACATTAAAGAAAAAATGAGAAAGAAACCCTGTGAAAGTAACTTTTTTTTTTTAAGCAAAAGATATAATATGCTAATGGATACAGGAGGCTTTCGGTAGTTTCTGAAACTGTGTTTCTGTGGATTATAATTCAGGATAATGAAAGTCAGCTCCGCTGCTCTCAATTCAGGGCTCTTTCCCTACAAATAAACTTTTTAGTCAAGAACAAAATGGGTATGATAGGGGTTTACTAAGGTTTGATTGGCTTAATTACAAATAGCCCAATCTTACGCCTCAGTGTTGTAGCGTGGGTTGCCAGTGCCCGGGGCTGCACAGACGGTGGGTGGGAGGGAAACAGACAGAGTACGCATGTACATTAATCTGCCTAACAGTGACGGCCTCACCCAGGAGATTGGAGCCACAGAGATAAGAAAAGAAGAGTTGTTCCATTGTCAGAAGAGGTCACCTCCTGGTTTGCATGGAGACGCCGTTTTCAATGGAGCCCAGCGATGGAATTGTGCAGCTGTATTGAGGCACCACCAAGTGTTGAAATTTTGCACCCCTAACAATTTTGCCCCTGTGGCCCTTGCATGCTACGCCACGGCTACACATGTTTACCTAGTGGTAAGCCTTACTCAGTTATCATTATTCCCCCCAGTGGTGGCTGTTGCCCTTTAGGATGGGTACAGCCAGAAGTTGTGACATGCAGCACAACCCTCTATCTGGTTGCACGTAAGAAGAGAACCAGTGCAGTGTAGTGGTTAGAGCGTTGGATTAAACTGCATTTAAGCTCTGAAAAATGAGAAATGGAGAGAAATTGAAATTGACAGACTAATCCATCTCTAATAGGATTTAATGGTTGATGGTTAGTCTTAGAGTGGATTTCCTGGCTATTGATAACAAATCCATAGAACATTAATTTTTAGTCTGCTTAGACTTACCATGTGACTTTTCACATTTCTTCCTTAAATAGCCCCTCTTGTCCTTTAAGATAGGTGATTATAATATACGATGTGCTTTTACCCTTTCAATTAAACAATGACGGATTTCTGGTATTCTAAATCCTTCCCTCAATCTCTTCAAGCTACTATGTTTTCATTTGAAAGTTTTATTCCGGTTCATTGGCAAAGTTGCTCCTTACATTATCTTTGGGTCGAAGCGTTGCCATATGGCCTGTTCACATTTTCTCTCCACCCTCTAATGTGATTTTATCTCAATTCAGATTTCAGTGGGATTTTTTTTTAGGAAACTGAGCTAAGATATATCTTATTAGGAGAGCTGGATGAGCTTGACCTTGCTATCATTCATAAATTTCAGGTGCAGCCAATAAGGAACTATCAAATCCTTCCACCTCCTTGTCGAGTTAAGACCAGACTCAGATCCAGAAATGGACAAGATCAAACTACCAGCATGTGTGGGAACCAAGGTGAGTTGTTGACAAAAGCTGCTTTCTGATGGCACTTTATTCCATTTCCTCCATGTCTCCTTACCAGATAACTTCCACATTTTATGTGATATTTCACCTCACGGAAAAGCCACTTCAGGAAATCTAGAGGAACTTTAGTACTCATTTGCATGCTAATTGCTTCCAGAAATAATCCATTTGCAACCCCTTTAACCTGGAAGATCATGGGACTTCTGCTTTGTAATTTCCCACCATTTTCCTGGACAATGCCATGTGATGATATTTGGGGCGGAATTCCAGCATAAAATTCTTTCCTGCCATTTTCATGAGGGAACAGAAGCATGTGTGCTCATAATGGTTTTGGCAACATGTCCAGCCATGTCCACTGTTGTGCCACACCATGCCCACTGGTGTAAATGAAACTTATTGTGTCATGGCGGTATCTCAGTTAAAAAGCCATGGTTACATAATGCAACAGGTAAAAGGTAAAGGGACCCCTGACCATTAGGTCCAGTCACGGACGACTCTGGGGTTGCGGCGCTCATCTCGCTTTATTGGCCGAGGGAGCCAGTGTACAGCTTCCAGGTCATGTGGCCAGCATGACTAAGCTGCGAACCAGAGCAGTGCATGGAAACGCCGTTTACCTTCCCGTCGCAGCGGTACCTATTTATCTACTTGCACTTTGACGTGCTTTCAAACTGCTAGGTTGGCAGGAGCAGGGGCCGAGCAATGGGAGCTCACCCCATCATGGGGATTCAAACCACCAACCTTCTGATAGGCAAGCCCTAGGCTCTGTGGTTTAACCCACAGCGCTACTTGCGTCCAAATGCAAGAGGTAACACAGTGTAACAGGAACATTAGAAACCAGGACAGAAGTGCTGGCATTTTAAGCAGGAAAACTAATGCAAAAGTCCTCACATCTGACTGCACCTACCTGGAAGCGTCTCCATCTAGGAAGTCCACAGAATTAGGGTACATGATATTCCCTGGCTGGCCACGCACCTCTGCTTCAGGACCTCAATGATGACCCCTGGGCCCCAGGAACAGCGACAGAGCAGAAGGTCAGATCAGAGCAAGCAGTGCACATTTAAGGAAAAAAGCATTCTCCAAAGGCTCTTCCATCCTTCCAGACCCCTGTATCAAGAAATGCCAATAACATATGGACATATGAAGTTGTATTTTACTGAGTCAGACCATACAGCCATGTAGCCCATACAGTCTCCTTTTACTGGTAGTCAGTTGATCTTCTTGTTCATGGGCAAAGGTCCTTCTCATAACCTGCTACCTTTAACCAGAAGCAGCAGATACTGAACCTGGGACCTTCTAGAAACAAAGCATATGTTTTTCTACTGAGCAGTGGCAAACCTTCATTTTGGGGTCCCCAAAGCTTGAACTGATATGGGGACCCCTTCACAACCAGCAAGGAGGTCTAGGTAACCACTGTTACCTTTTTCAATGCACTTGTTCCACGACAGATCACCACACCTTTGCAACATCTGTGCTACTGACTCTCAAACAATGGGATTGTTGAAAGATACATAAAAAATAATAATAAATCAATTTGAGTTGTGCCGCTCAAATTGCATCTACTAGACCCATTTTTATTTTAAAGTAATGAGCTCTAAAGTTTCTTCTGGGGCCCCTCTGTAATTAGGGACCCTGATGCTTAAGCTTCATTAGTTTTATTAGTATCCCCTGCTACTGAATAATGTCTCTCCTTGACAAATCATCCCCAGTCCATTTGGCTTGTTTTCTAAAAGTCACAAAGGGGGAAAAAAGGCATCCTGTATACTTTCTGATTTTTCTTTATGAATACTTCTACCTTTCTAGCCTCTCCCCTGTCTCCTTCTTCTTTCTAAGAGGTGCTGGTACTCATAACATGGCAAAAGTGCTGTGGGTGCCAGCACAAAACGGCAGCAAAAAAAATCAAAGATGGTGAGCACCACCACACACAAAAAGCACTCTATCCATTGTTTTTGCAGACTTATTAAAGCCATTGAATGATGATTATGCACATCTGAAGCAGCTCTGCATTATATGATATGTAATTTTGGATTACCTCTTAGATTACCCCATAGTATTCCCCAACGTGGTGCCCTCCAGATGTTTTGGACTACTACTTTCATCAGCAGCCCAGAAAGGATGTGAGAAGCAGGATAGAAAAATGTAAGGGGCATTTTCAAATTACTGCTCAGTCCTGAAAGATTGCGTTGGCAGATAAATTGCCTCCATTTTCTATGTGAAGTGGCACAGGAAAGAGGGGGGAAATAAATAAATGTGATGCTCCCTACCCTGTTTAAAAGCCTTCATTGTATGAAAATTCAAAAAGGGCTGGGGAAAACCCCCCACCTTGGCTCACTTTGAAAAGAGAAATTAAACTGATGGTCACAAATGAAACTGGAGAAGCTCGGTGAGCTTTCAATATTTATAGATTTGGGTAAAAGCCTTTTGAATGGCAGGTGATCTTGACACACATTCCTTGCTAATGGATATTGGTGCTTCATACTCGGCTTTCCCCTTGAGGCGACCAGCTGTTGTCTGTTATTGATTTCAACCAACCTGCTATTTCATGAGAATTAGGAAAATAATTTCACAACAACCTGCCTCGGTTGCCAGGTATTCATTACCCAATGGAACAATGCGCGAAAGCAGGGATGCGGAACCTGTGGTCTTCTAGATGTCATCAGCCTCCAACTCTCATCAAGCCCAGAGAGCATGATCAATGGTCAGGGATGGGGGGGATTGTAATCAAGCAACACACCTCTGTTCGAGGTCCTCTGTCCAGTCATAGACACAGGATTTTGCTGTTCTGGCTGATAGGGAAGGTAGAAAAATAGAATTATAGGGATTGCTCAAGAATGTCCAACCCCCCCAGTGAGAGCCACTGTGGTGTAGTGGTTAAGAGTGGTAGAGTCGTAATCTGGTGAACCAGGTTCGCGTCTCCGCTCCTCCACATGCAGCTGCTGGGTGACTTTGGGCTAGTCAAACTTCTTTGAAGTCTCTCAGCCCCACTCACATCACATCACAGAGTGTTTGTTGTGGGGGAGGAAGAGAAAGGAGAATGATAGCTGCTTTGAGACTCCTTCGGGTAGTGATAAGGCGGGATATCAAATCCAAACTCCTCCTCCTCCTCCTCCTCCTCCTCCTCTTCTCCTCCTCCTCCTCCCCCTCCTCCCCAATGCAGGAATAAAGATGTGCACAGCACTGATACAGCTCCTAAAGACATTACAACTTCTAGACAGAGAGATACACAAGATTTTGGGTTGGAGGTTATTGACATCACAGTTGGTTCAAGGGAGGGGGGACTCCTAAATCACTTCAAATTGCCTCATTCAGCCCTCACACAGAGCTGACGCACACTCCTTCTAGCAGCTGTATGCATGCACTTCTGGACTGATATATTAATGCAGTATAGGAGTACTCTGACAGTATAGTCGCTGGAAGAAATGAATTTTTCCACTTTGTGCTGTTTTGTGCTTTGTGACTAATTTATAGTCGTCTCACTTATGAAATATATTCATGATTAGAAGCGAGGAAATTATTGCTTTGTGAAGATTTATGGTTCTGATTTATGACTTGCAAATTCTTTATTGGAATTTTATGAAGACTTTATAAGGATTGCGTTAGAGGGGATTTAGCAGAGGGTGCATGTGCGAAATGGTCAATTGTGGGGATACTTGGGCATCATATGAAGTTTTGTATCTATAAAAGAATTTAATGAAATAAAAAAAGCAAATCATAAATTTAACTCCAATCCAAGTCAAGCACACAGGTACCATCTGTTTCAGCAGAAGCAGCAAATATTGGGTTAGCTGTTCTGGAAAGAGCATTGCTGGAGATCCATGTAAAGTCAAGGAATTTTAAAAGGTAAAGGTACCCCTGCCCATACGGGCCAGTCTTGACAGACTCTAGGGTTGTGCGCCCATCTCACTCAAAGAGGCCGGGGGCCAGCGCTGTCCGGAGACACTTCCTGGTCACGTGGCCAGCGTGACATCGCTGCTCTGGCGAGCCAGAGCCGCACACGGAAACGCCGTTTACCTTCCCGCTAGTAAGCGGTCCCTATTTATCTACTTGCACCCGGGAGTGCTTTCGAACTGCTAGGTTGGCAGGTGCTGGGACTGAACAACGGGAGCGCACCCCGCCGCGGGGATTCGAACCGCCGACCTTTCGATCGGCAAGCCCTAGGTGCTGAGGCTTTTACCCACAGCGCCACCTGCGTCCCCAAGGAATTTTACATCCTATTTATTTCGCTGGAAGAAAGCTCAGGGTATTCTTGAAGTTAATGGGACAATCTCACATACACACTGAAATTAAGTTAATTAATAAATCCAATATTCTAGGTAAAAGCCAATTAAATCATACTCAGAATAGACCCACTGAAATTCATAAATTTGCAATGTTTTCTGTACCATAACAACATTAGAAGAGCCTGCAGGATCAGCCAACATCCCATCTAGCCCAACACCCTGTTCTCACATTGGCCAACCAGATATCTGTGGGAAACAAACAGTCAGGACTTGAGCTTCTTCTTCTTTGGCGATCACTCGCAGCTGAGTAAGATTGTCTTCCACAGATACGGTTTTAACAGTGAGTCTGTAAGTGACTGTGGAGGCCAATTCTGGATCCACATGTTCTTCCACAGTGGAATATTGCTCACGGTGAGGGTTTGCCAAATGTGCCTTCCTCTTAGCAAGTATCTCCAGTTTGTCCTGAGTTTGAGTGTCTTCAAAGCCCATGACACCTTTGGAAAAGGCTGTTCTCCATTTGGAGCGCTCGCAGGCCAGTGTTTCCCAGTTGTCAGTGTTTATACTACATTTTTTTTTTTTAGATTTGCCTTGAGAGAGTCTTTAAACCTCTTTTGCTGACCATCAGCATTACACTTTCTATTTTTAAGTTCAGAATAGAGTAGTTGCTTTGGAAGATGATAATCAGGCATCCACACAACATGACCAGTCCAGCCAAGTTGATGTTGAAGAATCATCGCTTTGACACTGGTGATCTTTGCTTCTTCCAGTACACTGGCATTAGTTCACCTGTCTTCCCAAGTGAAGTGAAATTTTTCAGGAGACACCATTGATGGAATCTTTCGAGGAGTTGGAGATGAACACAGAACTTGAGTACAGCAGTGCTCTCCACTTCCCATTGCTGTGTGGGCACAGAGCAGCTTCCAATAACAATCAACAAAACAAAATATATTGTCAAAGTAATATAAGATATTTAAAATTGTGCAACACAATATATTGTTGTTGTTGTTGTTTAGTCGTTTAGTCGTGTCTGACTCTTTATGACCCCATGGACCAGGGCACGCCAGGCACTCCTGTCTTCCACTGCCTCCCGCAGTTTGGTTAAACTCATAACACAAGATATATATAAAATCAAAACATAAAAAGGCAAAGATGCAAAAATGAGATATTAAACAATGCTAAAGGCTCAATGCCATTTATACTATACTGGATCTATGCATTCTACAATAACCAAGTAAGTTTTGATGTACATCTCAATTGGCTGGGTATGGGCCTGAGGCCTGTGTGTGTGTGTGTGTAACTTATTAAATTTGTCAGTCGCTTTATCTTGCGCAGGGCAATCCAAAGCAACTTAGAACCAAACAAATAAAATAATCTCTCTCTCTCTCTCACACACACACACACATGGACTACCTTTGCAAATCTGAAAAATGATACATTCCACGCAACTAGCAAAACATTAGCCGCTAGGATTGACCAGCTAGTAGTGCAGACCTATCCACAAGGCGCTTATTCACTTAATAAACAAAAACCAAATATGGATAATGTCCTGTCTAGTTTGACCCTTTGACCACAAAAACTTAGTGGTGAAATCACTTAGCTGGGTGAGGACACTGTCCCATCTAGTCCAGCAGAAGTCTAAGCAGAAGTCAAATGGTTATACCCAATGCCTATGCCAAACATCTTACATCTGCAGTCAATAAAGTTGTGGCCTGATTTGACCCACAAAGTATGTGTCTGGATGGGGTGACGGGAGGTGCAACATCTTGGCGTGCTAGTACCTCCCTTTCCAAGCTGCTGAGGAACTGAAGCAGGCTATTGAAGTTATATAATAGGGGGTATGGCTGGCTCTCCCACAGGCACCTAACACCCAGGTTCAAGAATTTCAGGTGAGAGACTAATAGCTGGCTTCATGTTCTGACAGTCCCAGCCTCTGACTGGCAGCTGATTTCCAGGGCTTCCATTTTGAACCCTGGTCTTCTACGTTTACATTTCCTGGGCCCATTCCTGCATTGACTGACCTGGAGCAGGGTCTGATCCTGTAGGGCTTTGTACTCACATCTTTCGTTTCTGATGGCTTTATGTGTAAACCTAATTTCTCCCTCACTTGCGTCGAATGTCTGGCTGGCTGCTGCCTCAGCTTTGGTTATCTTAAGTCTGCTTCCTGACATTCGGTTTCTGCCTTTGATGCTTTGCCCGCTATTTCTATTTTTGCAGCTTTCCTCTCATGCTCTGTGTACAACCCTCTTCGGTTACACTGTCAGCCTCGGATAATGCTAATGCAAGACAACGGTGCAAACTGCTTTTACTTTGAGTACATGTCCCTCTCCTAACGCCACAATTTAATTAGTTTGTCTGTCTCTTCCCCAACATCTCTTTTTTTCTTCTTTTAAGGCATCCAGAAACCAGAGACAGGAAAGTCCCAAGCAAGACTGAGCTTGTCTGAACAGTGTGTGGTGCTTTCTGATATAATGATTTGCTACAACCTCCTGGGAGTAGGTTTGCCTGGTTCCAGAGGTTTAGCCTTCTCCTCAGGGAAGGCATTAAATCTCAGCATGAGAAGCCAGAAGCAACAGATGCAAGCTATTTCCCGCGGAAGTCATGCTCACCCTTCTTTCCCTATCGGAAAATTCAATCTATTCCTTTTTCTTAGCCTGTTCTTCCAGTCTTATTAGCCTTGTGGGGGAGAGCACCTTGGAGGTGGGCGCCATAATCAATCTGTTGAAGGATGCTAATAATTCAGCACCCTAGGTCAACTAGGAGAGGTGCAGTCTTATTGGAAACACACACAAGTGTCACCAGACAACTCTGCCATGGGCTCAGAAAGCTTCCATGGAAAGAGTAACAAGTTGTCTTACACATATTTTGCAGCCTGACCACCTCCCAAGAGTTCCCGATGTCTGAATGAGTGGAGTAATCAGCTATTAGTAAGCAGTAGTGCCTTCTGGGCTCTAAGGTCACATCTGTATTATACATATAAAGCAGAATCACACCACTATAAATAGTCATGTCCTCCCATAAAGAATCCTGGAAACTGTAGTTCGTTAAGGGTGCTGACAGTTGCTAGGAGACTCCTAAAGATTGCAGTGATCATGATTCCATGTATTTATGAGACTCCAGATAACTGTATCAGTTAATGGTTCCAACAGCTGCTACAGTTGTCTGTGGAGAACTCTCTTCCAACCCTCTCTCAATGCAGTCTGCCTGCCATTTTGCTCATCTTCCATCTGGCAGTGCCTGGGGCTGAGACCTCCACTCACAGAGCTATACAGTGGGTCACACTGCAAAACATCTCATTAAGAAGACAAGAATCTCCAGCTGATGCTTGGTCAATCTTTTATTGGGAAGCTCCAAGTAAAAGATTTGCACAACTTCTTGGCAGAACCATACACTGGTGAATTCTGTGTCACAGTAGGGCCAGGGTGAGGAACGTATGGTCCTCCAGATATTGTTGGACTTCAACTCCCATCAGCCCCAGCCAGCAAGGTCAATGATCAGGGATGATTGGCGCTGGAGTTCAACAACATTTGTAGAGCCACACGTTCTTCACTCCTATAGTAGGGAGACGAATGTGGGAATCTGATATACCTTACATGTATATTCTCTCTTTCTTTCTCTTGGAGATCACTTGTGGCTGAGTAAGATTGTCTTCCATGAATGCAGTCTTACCAGCGTATCCATAGAAGACTGTGGAGGCCAATTCTGGATCTGCACATCCTTCCATAGCGGTGACATAGGTTTTCAGGCAGGAGTTGATCACGATGAGGATTTGTCAAACGTGCCTTCCCCTTAGTATATTATAGATGAGGAATGATGACTGAGAGGCACAGGCATGCCCAAGGCCAACTGGTGGGTCCATGCCTAAGCTGGAAGTCCAGGTCTCTAGGCATGTACAGTACTTCATCTCCTTGATAAAACCCCCAAGAAGGTCCTAGCTCATTCAGGATTCCAATCAATTATGAGCTTAACTGAGAAACTGTGATGATCAGAACCAAACATTACTTTTTATTGGCACACATACAGCTTTCCAAAATTATTATTAGGGGCAGCAGTAATTTGTTATTAATCAATCCATAAAACGTAATGGTGTGTTGTACCCATAAGTTTAATAATGGTCCTAAGTCTGCCTGTGCTGCCTCTTTTATGTCTTGGAAGCCACGTTGTCTGGAAATGCATTCCTTAGCAAGAGGCTGAGCTCTGCATGAGATATTACTACATTAAACTCTGATTTATTTGAATAAATACAAGGAGCAATTGCTGAGAATTAACTGCTGCTTGTTGCTGCTACAACAAGAATTAAATTACTGGGCTGAGCTAGTCGTTACGAAGAATACTAGTTCACTTTTTATGTGATTTTATGTATTTATTTGGAAGCATTAGTCCCAAACGCTCAAAGCTTACACAACTACTAGATAAGTGCTGTGGCACCTTAAAAATGAATTTTGCAGTCTTACATACTTACCTGGAAATCATTTCTTTTGAATTCAGTGGGATTAACAAGGAGCTTGGCCTACAGTATACTTATGTGGCCACTTCAGCATGGGTTAATGTATATTTCACTCATGTCACACTGGATCATGGCTTTTGTAGTTTTAAGTTTATCATGCAGGTGTGTTCCACTTGCTGCCGGTGTCAAATTTCACCATTGTGTGTAGGGAGCTTGTTTTGTTGGGTTCACACCCAAAACTGTATTTCATGCTGTGTTTATAATGGTCTGTACTGAGTCTGTATTCACATGGCAGCTTGTTCCATTTCCTCAACTGTTATTTTCCAGATTATAATTGAGCATTCTCATGAAATATAAGCCACTTCTGGAAAACTAATGGAACATAGCACATGCTTAGTGCTCATTTCCATGTTATTTGATTCCAGGAAGGGGGAAAAAAAACTAGTTCAAAGCCAGAAAATAATAGGAATAAAGGAACACAATTCAAGGTAGTATGGGGGCATACAGTTATTTGCATGGACAAATCATGGGGGAACAGAAGCACACATGTGAGGAAAGGGTGGGGATGGCATCCAATGATATTCATTGTTGTGTCGCATTTACACCAACTGGTATGAATGAAATTTAAGGTGGCATGTGAAGAAGCACTGAGCCCAAGCTCCCTTATGTTCTTTCCAGATGGAGTCAGGTAAGTGGACCCCTCTCTTTCATTCATCGAGGGAGCAGGGGACCGGCACCTTCTGCATTCTCAAAGTATTGTCAAGTTGCTGAAGGCACGAACTCACACGCGACGTGACTCATTTGCAATTTATGATCAACGATAAAAGTGGTGTTATTTTGCTTAATCACTTCTATCAGTGCTGTGGGAGTAATTGGGCAAGTGTTTGATCAGTGTGGGAGGCAGCACATCTTCCATATGATATTTGACAAGCGTTTGCTCCTGGTAATATACCCGTCCGTATTTTGGAAGATCAATGTAAAGCAGATGAGGGTTTGAGCATGAAATCTAGGCTTTCTTCATGTTGGGTTGAGATATATATATATATATATATATATATATATATATATATATATGTTTCATTCCGCCATCTGATATTTGCTATATATAGGTAAAGAAGGATCACTCTAAATATGGTTCATGACGCTTTTGAAATTTTTCAAGTTTCAACTGGTTCACTCCTATTTCTGCAGTAATATGCCTTAAAAACAATCCTCACATGGATCCTGCCACATGCAGTGAAACTGAGGGTGACAAATGCCACATTTTTATGTCTTATCACTCCTAAGAGCCTTTGGAGCTGATTCTTACTGTGGCAGCCATGCCTTTTTTAGTCATTCTAAGTGGCTATGATCTCTTTGGGAAATATTAATTGTTTTAAAGGCAGCTCTTGGACCACCTTGAGGAACTGATTGGAATCAGAATTCCAAAGGAGGACTACATTCCATTCTGCACATTTGTCCTGGAAACATAGGTCAGGCAAGTCTACTTTCTTTCATTTTTCTCCTACTTTTCCTCCAAAGAGCTCAAGCTGGAAGACAGAATTCTCCCTCTCTCTATTTGATTCTCAAATCAACCCCGGGAGGTACCTCCAGCTGAGAGACAGTGACTGGCCCAAGGCCACCCATTCCTGAGCAGGTATTTGAACCTTGGTCCCCTAGACCAGGCATAGGCAAACTCTGGCCCTCCAGATGTTTGGGACTACAATCCCCATCATCCCTGACCACTGGTCCTGTTAGCTAGGGATGATGGGAATTGTAGTCCCAAACATCTGGAGGGCCAGAGTTTGCCTATGCCTGCGGCCTAGATGCTAGTCCAACTCTTTAACCATTATACCACACTGGAAATTGGATTCACCAACCTCGAGCAGAGTAAACTGAACAATGTGATTTCTGTTTCCTGGGTCTTTGGATTTCTTGCCTGTGTGTACATTAGGAACGCACACATTGGAAGAGTTGTCCTGCTTGGGCTGCCAAAAAATGTGCAGTCACTTCCAGTTGTAAGAAATACTTGCATTCATCTGTGTAAATCTACTACCACTTTAAGTGGATGACAATGAATTATGAGGCAGATAGGACATTTCCCCCCATGTACTACTACTACTACTAATTTATATGCCACCCATCTGATTGAGTTGCCGCAGCTACTCTGGGTGGCTTCCAACAAAATGTAAAGGGACACAACAAAACACCAAACATTAAAAGCTCACCGAAACAGGGCTGCCTTCAGAAGTCTTCTAAAAGCCATATAGTTGTTTATGTGTTTGACATCTGATGGGAGGGTATTACACAAGGCGGGTGCCACTACCGAGAAGGCCCTCTGCCTGGTTCCGTGTAACCTTACTTCCCGCAGTGAGGGAACTGCCAGAAGGCCCTCGGTGCTGAATCTCAGTGTCTGGGCTGAATGATGGGGGTGGAGATGCTCCTTCAGGTATGCAACACCAGGCATAGTTGTGTAAACTTTGTTCCCGTCAGCATCCCCCAGCTTTTCATCTTTTTATTTTAAAGGCAAATGCCAAGAAAGGCTTCACCCAAAAAAAGCTTTGAATTTCTTTCACACTTCGTCTTTCTGCAAACAAAGTTGGAGTCCGCAGCTTCCTTTTTCAACCCTGACAATGGAACTCCCGCCTCCTTTTTAGATAAGGTGATTGTCGGCTGCATAATCTTTCAGTTAAGAAAAAGGGAGAGAGAGCTGCGACTTCATAGAAACAACCTTCTTAAAAACGTGTGCTTGAGAGTCCTCTTATACATTTCCCATCAATAATTACAGCCATTGCTGAAAATTGTTCAGCATTGTTCGTCTGGCTCTCAAAGCGTCTAAAGCCCACATTCCACCCGACAGGCCCCTACAGAGAAAATTAAGCGCAGAAGGAGGGAGGGAATGGTAATTGCTTGAGATTCTGCTGATATCAAAATTGTCCTACTTTAAGAGCAAAGGTACAAGAATGGAGATGGGACTGTAGCATTTTAAGAGGATGTGAGAGATGGCACGACTGGATGCTTCCGTTATGTCAAGACCTCTCACAGGAGGAGTGCAACATTTAGGAGGTGTAATGTGGTACATTTGCAGGAATGCCCCAACCATGGATTTCTGCGTTCTCAAATCATTTCCCATCTATTGATCTGATTCTAGCATTGTTAAGGTTTGCGGGGAGGAAGGTGTCTAACCATAACAAAAAGCCCGGGTGATATTTAACTGAATAAATGCATGAGTGGAACTTGCTCAATGGTACTCCTCCTCTGTGCCATCCCCAAATCAGCCCAGAGGCTTGGGAAAACACACAGAACATATTTCGGGACACTGAGGGGCTTTAAACAGCACAAGCAGAAGTCATTCCACTTATGTGAAGCACTATCTACACCTACATTCAATACAACAAATCAGGACAGGACAGGACAAATCAGTTAATTTTGGTTTCCCCCGGTCTCTCATCCCCCCCCCCCCACATTTCCACATCACTTTCCTTAAAAAAAATGCCCTGATAAAACTTAGACAGCATTTTAGGAGGCATTTCTCTCAAGGTACATATTTTTGAATGGAATTTCCTCTAACAGAATGCAGTTTTGTACATTATATTCAATAATAAATGCATGTTTATGTACCCTAATACAGATTTTTAGTGTGAATTTCTCTTAATATACAATTTTTGCAAGTACCGGTAATTCCCCCCCTAATTCACTTGTTTTAAATAATAAAAAATGAAAAAGATTACTAGACACAACACACAACTAAATACACAGGTTGCCCTGTAAAATTGTAACTTACACGTGCTATATTAGTTTTTAGCTAGCTTTAAGCTGAACTGAGTGCTGAAACTTTCAGCAGTCTTTTCCCCCACTGACAAATGCCTAACTCCTTTAATCTAGGAAAACTGAGCTTGTTTTCTAAAGCGGACACAAAGCTGCCTCTTCTACTGGCTAGATCTGCATTGTGTGAAACTATCTCTATCAAGAGTTTTCTTTTTACCCTTTCTCCAAAATTGGTGCTCAGCCCAGTTTCCTATGGCCACTCAAGCTTCAGCTAGGAGGGGACAGAAAACTAGGCTTCTACAGGGTTCCTACCTGTAGGACTTAGCTCCTAATAAGCTATTGCAGGGGGCTGCATTAGATGTCCCTCAAGGTCCCGTCCAACTCTGCAATTCTATAATTCACAATTTCTCAGGTATTCTTTTTATACATTTCCACTGCAGGATTTGACTCCCAGGCCAGAGCGGCCTTACACTGTGCCCTTATTAGTCTGAGCTCTTGCTTGAATCAAATAATTAAATAAACCTGTATTACGTACCCTCTCATTGCCTGGCTGCTTAACTCGTCTTGATGCTACGTCATCTGGGGCTCCCTCTAGCTTATGGAGCATCCATTATGAGCATGCGTTTATATTAACTGTACAATTGTAAGAAATGGTTTCTTTTTAACTGTATGCATCTTCCATATCTTATCTCACTTTATCTGATTGCACACTGCTTTGATAGCATTTGACTGTGAAGCAGTTTTAAAATCTGTAAAGCGAATAAATGTGCATTTTTGCGGAGACGCATTGTTCAGTTAGCGATTAATGCGGAACCCCTAGGGACCTAGAGGTGAACAAATGCAGAAGTGGCATGGACCAGAAACGAGCTGGTTCTCCCATCACTATCCTGAGGTCCCTTTGTTTGAAAACTCTCAGCACGTCCTTCCTTAATCGCCTTTCTCCTACAGTGAGCGTATCCGGATCTTTGTAAGATTTGTCTTGTAGATGCTTCATCATCTTGGCAGCTTCTCCCCGAAGTCATTCCAACCTGTCAACTTCCTTCTTGAACCGGGGCTCCCCAGAGCTGATCTCAGAACTACAGATAAGGGCTGTGTCCTTTGTCTCTCGCATCATATACAGCCGCTAACCCCAGCAATCCTGCCGTTTGCTGTCAGTCAAACACTGCATCCAGACTCTAGTGCCGAGGAGGCTCTGAAATGGATGCACTTAGCAGGAAAGTGCTCATGTTATTTTAAGCCGGGTTTTCAGTTCTTCTGGATAAATCATTGTATCACTCCAGTCTCTCACAATGTCTAGTGCAGTATGGTTTTTTGGGGGTTTAAAACTCCCTGGCCATTGGCTATGCTGACTGGAGCTGATGTAATCCAGGCATAGGCAAACTTGGTCCTCCAGATGTTTTGGGACTACAACTCCCATCACCCCTGACCACAGGTCCTGTTAGCTAGGGATGATGGGAGTTGTAGTCCCAAAACATCTGGAGGGATGAGTTTGTCTATGACTGATGTAATCTAAAAACATCTGGAAGGCGCATCATTGGGGAAAGTCTGCTGTGTTATCTATGCTGCTTCATCCACCCACCCTGTTTTTAGCAGGCTTTCATTTCCAGATTTGATAATCTCATCTTCACCTGATATCAATGACTTGGTTATATTCACTTTCCCTTATCTTGCCTGGGTCATTTCTGAAGATGAAATGCAGGGATATGTAATTAGCAGCACCTGAGCATTTAACACACAGTTTCAAAGCAAACCCGCTGTTAGATCAATCATTTCTGCTTCTACATTACTATATGATTATAAAGGCAGCCAATTAATATTTCTAGGGTGGGTGTGTTACACCTGCAGTGTGAAAATTATCCTCTAAATATATAATACAGCCTTTCCAGAAGGGCTGATAAAAACTTAATCATTAACCACTCAAATAGATTTTTTAGAAGATGTTAGGAACACTCTTGTCTATCTATCTTGCTAAAGATATTCATTTGCTACTAACTGATCCTTAAATGCTAGGTACTTATTTAGAAAACATGAACAATTAAACTTTATTTTGGGCACACACTGTTATTTAGGATCTGGTGAGTCTTAAGTGGCAGGAGGTTCCACAGTTCCACAACAGTTACAGTAAGTGTACCCTGAGGTCCCCCAGCCCTTGTGCTATATACCACGGAGCTATGGTTACTCTCTTTGGCAGGGCCAGATTTAGGTGTGATGGGGCCCTAAGCTACTGAAGGTAATGGGGCCCTTTATATGTCCAGCTGTCCTTTGTCAACAACAAATTGTCCCTGTTTTTTTGTGTTGAATATACGCTATATGGTAATTTATGGACCTAATAGATATTTAAAGCCATTTGCATATGTTGCCATTCAACCAGTCCATACAGAATGTAGGCACCCTGTATATAGAAATGAGCAAACCAGTGATATTTTAGGGAGCAGGCTAGCAGGCGGGGCCCATTACTTACATCATAGGAGCCTGCACAACACAAAATACTGTTGCTGTACGTAGGTTTAATTTTATTTGTTTTTATCTTATATTTTGGAAATGTGCACCCAGTTTTTTTTCCCTTTAATTTTTTTGGGGCCCCCAAGAGAGTGGAGCCCTAAGCTATAAATTGTTTAGCTTATACATAAATCTGGCAGTGGGAAGTGGCAGTGGTAAGTCTTTGGGAAGTTTTGGGTGGGTCTTTTAGTTCCTTGTTTCCTTGGAACAACATCCTTATTTCACAAAGTGCTGTGTAACCTCACCAAAGCCAAGCATAAGGCTTCCCATGAAAAATTTGTCCGTATTGTAAGGCTGAACTGTGAGAAAGAATGAAAAAAGCAGGAAACCAACAGAGCTTATAGTTACAACACTGACTGTTTTCCCAACACACATACACACCTGTGCAAAATCTATTGGCAACTTATTGATTAAGTCATGCCTTGTGCTGCTTTCCCATCCAGAGCACATCATTTTTCACTTTAGTTATGCTTAAAACAAACCTTGGCCAGAGATCTATTCTTTTCTTTCGAAGTAAGGTCTTCAGAAGAAAATCCAGATATCACATTGTACATAAGAAATAGTATTTTTTTGTTAACACTTCAGTTGTTGCAACTGCCTCATTAGGACAAGATCTACTGGGAAGAGTTGTTGTGACTACTAGACCTGAGCTGCTTTGTTTCCTTGAATAAAGAGGAGGAGGAGTTTGGATTTGATATCCCGCTTCATCACTACCCGAAGGAGTCTCAAAGTGGCTAACATTCTCCTTTCCCTTCCTCCCGCACAACAAACACTCTGTGAGGTGAGTGGGGCTGAGAGACTTCAAAGAAGTGTGACTGGCCCAAGGTCACCCAGCAGCTGCATGTGGAAGAGCGGGGACGCGAACCCAGTTCACCAGATTACGAGACTACCACTCTTAACCACTACACCACACTGAATAAAGAGTTAACTTCACCGACACCTTGTGAGCTGTTGCGGACTTGCTCCCGACTCTCGCCTTGGCAGAGGGTAGGGAGCTTTAGACATTCTAGATCTTTAGATAGTTCTAGATGTTCTCCAAGACCTTCTACAAGTCTGCACCAATGATATAACCACAGGGAGGTGACTTATACAGAGTCAGACCACTAGTCCATCCAGATTGCTATTGTCTATGTCATTGAAATTCTACTCAATATTGATCTAGAGTAGATTCCAATGTATAGTTAGCAGAGTAAAAACTTAAACACGCTGCAGCATTCCCCAAAACATAGACCAGAGGCAATTGTATTTTATCCAGCAGACCTTTACTGCTACTGAAGGCAAATGAACATAATGGTCATAAATCCAATGCATTCAGGATTGGCACTGTCCATAAGAAATCCAGTTGCAGCAGACTTAACTTAAACTTACAATAACTTATAATAAATCTAAACCTCAACACTAAGCATACTGTGTACAGAACACCACAACAGAAGGAAAAGAGATAGAAAGAGAAAGTGAAATCCAGAAGAGATAAGAGAACCAGTTTAAGCCAGCTGCACTCAGGAATAACCCAAGCACCATGGAGTTTCTAACATTTTAGACAGGAGACATTTCCAGTCCTAGTTGGAGATGCCAGTAGGATTTGAATCTGGGATTTCCTATGTGCAAAGCAGATGCTCAGCCAATGAGCTGCACTCCTTCTTTCCCACAGCTTAGTCCAAGGTATGGCATTGACGAGCTGAAAACCAGAAAACACATTCCCTCCCGTGATAATTTCAGATGTCCTACCACGACCCAGATTGCTTGCCAAGGGCTAGCATCCCGATGGGCTGTCTGCAGTACCAGCATGAGGATAAGGGTGGTGGGGTCTTCGTTCCTCGTCAGTGCAGTCTGTGGGGAGCCCAGCTTTTGAATGGCTGACTGCTGTTTTAAAAATGCAATGCAAGTTTATTGAGAGAAGAAAAGAAACTCTCTTCCCTTTGTCACAAGTCAATACAGGTGTCTGATGAATAGGAGAAAGCACATTCCAGGGACACATACTACCTTCTCATGGGGTGATTGAGTACCCTATTGGAATGATGGATAGATGGATCCCTCCTCATTAGCATTCATACACTTTCTCTCCTGGCACTTGCAATCAGATTGAGTAATAACTTTGACAAAGTGCCCCACCGGTCTTTGAATATCCAAATGTAGCCCCAGCCTGTTCTTCCTAGTAGGTCCACTTTGGGCATCTCTCTCTCTCTCTCTCTCTCTCTCTCTCTCTCTCTCTCTCTCTCTCCCTCTCTCTCTCCTCTCTCTGTGCCATTTACAGTTAATGAACAAATGGCTCTGAGAATAACAACATTACAAGGAAATGCACATTTCATATTTTACTGCCTCATCCCTCCGGCTGGTGGAGCAATAAATAAAATAGCTTAGGAACTGGGAAGGAACATTGAGCAAGCAGATATGGCTGTTTCATGGACTGTTCCTATCCAGAAGCTTTAGCTGAGGACATCTGCTGCTTTAACCCACCATCCCTCTGGGGTGGGAGGAGAAGAAGGAGCCAGCCACTGAAGCCACACAGCACTTGACTCTGTACTTGGCCTCCTCTGCCCCCTGATTTTTTTGGACATGGGGAGGGGGAAATCTTGGGGGAGCCAAAAAGGCTCATACCTCAGGAGTCGGCGCTCCTATGGTGAAGGCAGGGTAAGAATGAATAACTAAACCAGAATCCTGTACATGTACAGATAGGTAGCAAAGGAATGGAGATTTGTTTTGTGTGATTTTGGTATTCTTTAGTAGAATTGTGATTGCAGGACTATAGCCTGCAAAAACAGCAGATTATAACATTGTCATTTGCTGTGGTTTTCCTGCCACTCGGGGACTAAAGCAGTTCACAGTGAAGTAACTCTGAAGTATCTGGCACCATGGGGTATTCAAGAAAAAGTTTGGACTGGCTACAAAGTTTGCAAGCATAGAATTTTCTAATTGTCTCTTTGGACACAGGGAGACGATTGCATTGTTCATGTGTTAAATCAATTACTGATGTGCTTAGTTCTATTTGGGCAATTGCTCTTATCGTTTAGTATAATTGTGGTTCCAATTAAAGAACGTTTGTTCACTTTAACTATTTGCATGATTTGTTCCATTTGACCCTGATAGGACATACAGAAGTTGAGGTTACGTGTGTGAGAGAGAGAGAGAGAGAGAGAGAGAAAGAGAGAGAGGCCTGGATTTCAACTTATGACATTTTAAGAAACAAAAACTACTAAACTTACAAAGAAAGTTGTGTTATACTGTTTCAGACCACTGGTCCATCTTTCCCCCATTGACTAGCAGTGTCTCTCAATAAACTTAGAAAATGACAATACTGATATAGCTGTATTTATTTTCAAAAGGAGATTTCTGAAGGGCCTGAATACATAAAAGATAGTTAATTAGGGCCATGGGCCATGAATGGATCAAATGAGGTGTTTATTAGATTAGTCTAGGGTGCACACATAAGAATCTGAAAGGCTTGATAATAGTTGAATGTTTTCAGCTAGCATAAATTAATTTGTAGATGATATGAAGGAAGGAGTGGGGTGGAATCCCTGCTGGACTTGCTGGCAAAATAACTGAAGTACTTTAAAGTTTGGATTTGTCTTTTCTGCAGAACTTTGAGGGGTAGACCAAAAAAGACTTTGGTCACATTCGCAGCAATATGGTACTACTTGTGACAAAGAATTCTGGGAGCTGTAGTTTGTTAAGGGTGCTGGGAATTGTTAGCAAACACCTTTTCCTCTTCCCAGAGCTACAGTAACCAGCATGCCAACTCCCTCTCCCTCAATCTAGATCATTTAGGAGCAAGTTAAAACACCATTGCTTCCAATTCAGATTCTTAAAGGACTCTGCTGCAAACCTCGGTCGAATCAGAGAGTTGGCTAGTAGTAACCCTTTTCCAGCACAGAGACTCAGGCTTGAGAAAAAGAATCACTGGTTGAAATTCTGCCAGCTGCATAGCTGCTGAAGACCAGGAAAAAAAATGCACCATTTGCAATTTCAGTTCCCAGCGATGTGGTTACCATACTGTAGTGGAGGCAAGCTATCACAGCTTACTGCAGGTTGCAAAATGCAGAATGGAGCCTGTAGCTCAGTGGCAAAAGATCCCAGGTTCAATGTTTGATGTTTATGGTTTGGCCAAGGTGTGTCCCCTGTTTGAAACCCAGAGAGCTGCAACCAGTGTCTTGATTGACAATACTGAGCTAGATGAGCCAGTGGCCTGACAGCTCCCTATGTTCCTAAATAATGGCCACCATATGCATTCATTATTTATCCATTTAGCTCTTTTGCTACACAGACACACTGAGTGTGTTTTCATTAATGGGCAGAACTTAGAATTTGGGAAAGAAAGAAATGAGCTGAGGTTTCCTGGGAAGCCATCTAGGAAGAAGAAGAAGAAGAAGAAGAGTTTGAATTTGATATCCCACTTTATCACTACCCGAAGGAGTCTCAAAGCGGCCAACATTCTCCTTTCCCTTCCTCCCCCACAACAAACACTCTGTGAGGTGAGTGAGGCTGAGAGACTTCAGGGAAGTGTGACTAGCCCAAGGTCACCCAGCAGCTGCATGTGGAGGAGCAGAGACGCGAACCCGGTTCACCAGATTACGAGTCTACCGCTCTTAACCACTACACCACAGTGGAACATTAATTAACTAGGAGGGCTCAGTTATAAGAATGAATCTGCAGAAGCCAATGCACATTGTGATAAAAAATATAGAACACGATGCGAAATAGGAAGTTTCAGTGGAAAAACCTATTGACGTGATCAGTAGAAAACATTGAACTGCAAATTACGGTGATGGCTTCTCTGCAGAAAAATCTGCCTCCATATCCTTGAATCCCTACACACTGTTCATCTGCATTTTTTCTCTTTACGTATGTATTGGGAACTCCGGGTGAGGTGGAAGCAGCTGGAAGCAGCTTGCAGGTAGGAAATGGGTGTGGGATCCATGCACCAAGCCAGCATTTTATCCCTGCAAATAGCAGATGTCCTACCATCTGACCCAGCTAGAAAGTTCTGCTCTTGCAACACTTGTCAAAAACTGTTGACTAAAAGGCCTCTAGAAGCAGGAGTATGTTACAGAATCATAGAATTGGAAGGTACCCAAGGGTCATCTAGACTAGCGGTTCTCAACCTGTGGGTCCCCAGATGTCGCTGGACTACAACTCCCATCATCCCTGAGCTCTGGCTAGGGGTGATGGGAGTTGTAGTTCAACAACATCTGGGGACCCACAGGTTGAGAAAGGCTGATTTAGACCAACCCCCTGCAATGCAGAAATCTCAACTAAAGCATTCTTTTCTGAAAAATCACCTGTGTAGCCAGTGGTTTACTTCAAGTATATTCCTCTCACTTCAAAGCCATGACCTTCAACAGGAAGGAATGATGAAAAGACCACCTGTGTCCCAAGGTGCTTCAACTTCCTACACAGTCTTATAGACCCTTGCCATACATCAGAAGGCTGTGCCTGGCAGTATCGTTTGTACACACATGAATCAGAAGGGAGGGGTTGGGGGGTCAATAGGCATTATAAGACTCGACAACTTCTCTGTCACATTGCGAATCTTTGCATCTGGATGACAACACACTATCAGGGACATCCTGTTACCTCAACACACTGCTGCCTCGGTCCTTCTTAGTAGGGAGTCACTTACCACCGCTAAACATCTCTTCCTCCTCTGGGGAATGGCAGGAATTGTTCTGCACATTGTATCTTCCACAGTCACCTCAGTGTGTTCTGAAGTCTACAACTGCTGTTCTTGCTCCTCTGGCCCAGAATCAGTGTCTGAGGGAAAGGCATGGAATAGATTTTGCAGCTCCAGTTACATTATGACATGCAACCCCTTGCTAATTGTATGGAGGAAAGAATGAGTAGGTACAGCCATCTCTCCACCCCCCTCCCAATACATCTGAAGCAAATGACTCCCCCCCCCCCCGATTCCTGGGAATTGTAGTTTACTCTTCACAGAGCTGCAATTCTGAGCAGCTGTAACTAATCACAGTTCCCAAGATTCCTTGGAGGATGTAATGTGCTTTAAATTTACAGTGTGCGCGCAGCTAATATCTTGGTAGCTTAAGGCTACAGCCTTAACCTTCATGCCCTTTGATCACTAATTCCATTTTGCAATGTTACAAACTGCTTCCTTACAAATTATGTCCCATGCAGGTACATTGTTCTTTGGTCTTTCAGTTGTCTGCCACCAGTGTGCTATCCTTCAGCTCCTCAAGTCTGTTATCCAGACCTCAGCAATGGTGTTGACACATTGACTTCCCATCCAAGTTCCTACTTACCTCAAGAGTTCTGCGAGGGGCGCAGTGACGTGTGGGTCAAGGACAAGCTGTTTTTACCTCAAAGCATGGGTCAATATTACCCATCTCTTTCTTCCCCTCTTAAACCCCCAACCCATTTTTAGCAAACTGCTTGCAGGGAGGTGATTAAAGTACCACTGTGAGAGGAACAGCAGGTTTATTCAATTCCACCTTTCCATGGCTTTTCACGCTGATCCTCAACAATGTGAAAACCGTCATCAACAGATTCTGTTTGGTGGAGAGAAATGATTAGCATAAAACTACATGAAAAGCTCCCAATTCATCAACGAGGTCAATTTAGATGAATTTCTATTGCGCTGTGGGGATCCTTCATCTCTAAAATTGACAAATGAGATGATAAAGAAATGGGCTATTGTTGGAGATTATATATCTCTGCCTTTACTTGGTGATAACAGGTTTCATAGACTAACTGTGTAAGCTGAAGAGAGCTAGAAGTTGTATTTAATTTTCTAAAGGAAGCACTGCTTTCAATAACGATTTAATTTGCACTGATGCACCCCCTTTTTTCTTACAGACCTTGATCATTGCAGGCCCAAATCTCAACAAGCACAGCTCCTGTTTCTCAACCCACAGCTTACCAGCTATCTTTAGAGTAGACATTACATAAGATGTTTTCCCCACCCCTGCTGGGCGAAAGTTTAACTTTCTTGGTACTTGAGCCCACCGTATCTTTGGGAACCATACAGCATTATTTATCATGTACGATTTAACTATGCCAAGCATGTGTTTCTATGATTATAATCTGGGGGCCTGAGTTCAAGGTACGTATCCACTTTTGATGCTTTCAGCTACATACAATTCACAAAATCAAGAGCTATTTCATATGCCACCCTCCTTTTTTCTGTTTTGCAATATTTAAAGTTGCAATTACCTGGGAAACCATCAGCATAGGAAAAAAGGAAAGTGCCTTCTACCATGTCAGACTCTTCGTCCATCTAGGTGGGGAGGTTGAGCAGCGACACTGTGCCTCTGATCTCTTTGGGGCTTCATCCGCCCTCACAGACATCGTCTTCAAACTCTGGGGATGGTCTCCTTGCAAGTCATGAGGACTTTCCAGCTCCCTCCCACCTTTTTCAGGTTTGAATCAAATTATTTATTTACTTCCCAGCACCGTATGTGAGGTGACCACACATAAGTGGTTGGGACGCCTGTACTTTTCATTTTCAATCATGGCCATGTTTCCTGCTCTTTATGTCATTTGCTCCAGAGCTTTCAAAACTTATTCTTTCTTTGAGCACCGAAACCACCATTCTTCCCCATTTCATGGAGAACTCATAAAGGTAAGAGAAAGTGTGAAAGAAATCTCAGTTTGAACAGTCTGTTTCTTCGAAATCGAGAGGGACCACTGCTTAACCTCTCTCCCATCCTAAAGTCAGCTCTGCCAACAGTGGTGACAATATCTGTCAAAGCTGAGATTGGCCATGATGCCCACCTTATGGGCACAGCATGCCTTGAGTACAAGCTGCTGGGGAACAACAGGAAGAGAAGGTTTTTGTCCTCAAGTATTGCTTGTGGGCTTCCCGGGGGCTTCTAATTGGCTTCTAACTGGCCACTGTGGAAAACGGGATGCTTGTACGAAGAGGTTCTAATTCAGCAGGGCTCTTCCAGAGTACCAAATACATATTTGTCCCTAAGGCAAATTTTCTTGCTCCTTGCACGTGCTTGCTGAATCAGTATGTGCCAATGTGCCGCATTTCACTTGCATATTTCTATGACAAGATAGCATGCAATTTGCTTGTCAAATGGCATGCTATCTATCAATCCTTTGATTGGATGTAAGAATCCCTTCATTTCTGGAGCATCCTTCCAGTTTGTATTACCTTCCCGTCCTCTAAAAACAAATCTGAAATTTCTTGATTTCTCATCTACAGGAGGTACTGATTGAGCACTTATGCACTTGTTTGCACGCACAGCATTTAATTCCTGTTGCCTTGTGTTCTTTCCAGCTTTACACCTTACTTGCACAGCTATTGCAACATCTGGCTGACTTTGACAAAGCTCTTTCACATATTTCTGTTGTGATTATTCCACCCCACCCCCTAAAACAAACGCTTCCTTTTGCCGTTTCATTTAGAAACCCTTTACAGTGGTACCTCAGGTTACATACGCTACAGGTTATAGACTCCGCTAACCCAGAAATAGTGCTTCAGGTTAAGAACTTTGTTTCAGGATAAGAACAGAAATCGGGCTCCGGCGGCGCAGGGGCAGCAGGAGGCCCCATTAGCTAAAGTGGTGCTTCAGGTTAAGAACAGTTTCAGGTTAAGAACGGACCTCCAGAATGAATTAAGTACCTAACCCGAGGTACCACTGTATTTCACTTGCAAATCTATGTTTGCACATAGGGCTAAGTCAGTGGAAGCCTCTGGGATCATATACCAAAACCAGGGACTTGTTGGGTGGCATTTTAATAGAAGTCAGATTTGTTTAGAGGGATTTATTGGCTAAAGAAAGCCTAATTCATCTTATGTACAGTGGTAGCTTCCGAAAGCACAGTATGCTGCAATGCCAGCTTTGCATATGTTTGGTGAATTTGGGGGAATATGGACATATCTATATTTGGGGTGGCACATTAAAATTCAAAGTGAACCATTTTCCTCCCCAATCCCTAATCACAGTCCACGAGAGGCACAAGGGGCTTAATGTTAGAAGAAACATGGGGACACATTTGTAAGAAATTGATCTCTTAGTGTGGCATCACCTGCACTTTGGAACTCCCTGTCTATTGATATCAGGAAAGCACCTTCACTGTACTCTTCTTGGCACATGTTAAAAACATTTTTTTGTCTAGACAGGCCTACCCAGGTATCTAGAATGCCAATATGTTTTTAACTTACTGTCAACATTAATTTTTCTGAATGTTTTAATTGGGGGGGGGGAGGTTTGTAAACTGCTTTGAGGTTGTTGGTTTTCTTAACAACAATATACCGTATTTTTTGCTCTATAAGACTCACTTTTTCTCTCCTAAAAAGTAAGGGGAAATGTGTGTGCGTCTTATGGAGCGAAGGCAGGCTGCACAGCTATCCCAGAAGCCAGAACAGCGAGAGGGATTGCTGCTTTCACTGCGCAGCGATCCCTCTCGCTGTTCTGGCTTCTGAGATTAGATTTTTCCCCCCCTTGTTTTCCTCCTCCAAAAACTAGGTGCGTCTTGTGGTCTGGTGCGTCTTATAGAGCGAAAAATGCAGTAAATTTTATGAAATAAAATAGAAAAAAAAGAAGGAAAGGAGGAAAGATGTCATCTGAGTCTGTACCAGTGTCTGGTCCTGTGTCTATGCCTGCATTCACATGTGGGGTTTATTTTGTGGTGGTGGTGATAACAACAACAACAACTTATTTATACCCCACCCATCTGGCTGAGTTTCCCCAGCCACTCTGGGCAGCACCCAACAGAATATTAAAACCATGATAAAACATCAAATATTAAAAATTTCCCTAAACAGGCCTGGCTTCAGATGTCTTCTGAAAGCCATATAGTTGTTTAATTCCTTGACATCTGATGGGAGGGCGTTACACAGGGCAGGCGCCACTACCGAGAAGGCCCTCTGCCTGGTTTCCTGTAGTTTCACTTCTCACAGGGAGAGAACTGGTTATAAGGTTTTCTAATGTTCCCTTCATGATGCACACACCCATTCCATCAAATCTCAACCATCATCATCATTTTTTATTTGTATACCGTCTTTCTATCTTACAATACCCAAGGCAGTTTACAAGCTGAAGAAACAAAAAATGTACATCTTATAACAATCTAACGCAATACAAAAATGTGATAATAAAACCAAACTTTAAAATAAGCAACCTACATCAAATAAAGTAACATTCAACAGTTATTAGTATAGTACAAAATAATAATCTCAACTTATAAAAGTTAAAGAGAAATCCACTCAACAGTTACAATAAATAATTTCTAAACTATAATCAATAAAACAACGACAAGCCACAGTACATAAAATAATACAATACAAATAGAGAAGCAGAGACTAGAGGGTGGGGCAAGGCAGGTGGAAAGAGGCCTTGCCTGACGAAGGCTCTCCCCTCACAGTTCTTCCTCCAGGACCAGCTTCCTTATGAGTAGTCCCAGGGCCAGGGGGTGGGGCAAGGGGGTGGGAAAGAGGTCTTGCCTGATGGAGTCTCTCCCCTCTCCCCTCACAGTTCTTCCCGCAGGACCACGATACCACCAGGTTGCAGCAAATGTTATCCACACATGTCATTCCTCCATGTCATCCCTCCTGTCTTTTTACATTCTGCCGTTGTTCTAGGCTTTACCTTTTTGGCATGACTTTCTATGCTGAAATACCACCATGACTTCTCATCAGGAAGAAGAAGAAGAAGAAGAAGAAGAAGAAGAAGAAGAAGAAGAAGAAGTGCGAGCCTTGAAATGGAAAGGGAGCACAATGCACACTGTTAGGGCTTGTCATGTGAGCTGCTGTGGCACAAAGCTCTGAAAAAGTCAGGAAAATTGCCACACAAAACTCCCATGCTTTTCCAGGCTGAGAGGGTGCCAAATGGATTTGTTTTTCCAGAATCAAATAACATAGAAATGAGTGTTAAACATGCACTATATTCAGTTGGTTTTCCAGAAGTGGCTTTTACATTGTGTAAAAGCTCAAATATAATGTGCAAAATAACAGCTAAGGAAAATCAGGAAAACAGAATAAGCTGCCGCATGAGTGCAGCCCATATCTCTG
Source organism: Podarcis tiliguerta (assembly GCF_965153285.1). NCBI lineage: Eukaryota > Metazoa > Chordata > Lepidosauria > Squamata > Lacertidae > Podarcis > Podarcis tiliguerta. The sequence goes on from NC_139542.1 coordinate 7,574,517, forward strand.
TCATGTGACCTGCTGGTACTGGTGAGTAGCTGCCGACCCCTGATTTAGGCAACGGCATTTCTGGTCATTGGTGATAAGCAGCACCTGTTGGTGGTGGGAGGAACTCCTACGAATCTGAGAGACACGATGTAAAATGTCTCAGATCAGTGAGTCAGCAGGAATGGGTGGGCACAATGTAGGATTAAACAGGAAAAGATCGCCAGCATCTATTCATTCATCAGTCTATCTGTGCACCCCACTCATTCAAAAAGTCCATGTGACAGCAAAGCAAGTTAAGACATATAATGCTAAACAAAACTGCAGACATTGAAATTACAGAAACAAACAAACGCAGTAATATACTTAATCAGAGCAGCAGCCACAGCAAAATCAGCCAAATGAGGACTTTAAGAGCCTTTCTGCAGGCTGGCTAAATATGCCTCTTTGGCTTCCTTAATAAGAGAACTGCACAAAAATAGCTATAAGCGTCGCTGTCATAAATGTCATCTTGGAAGGTTGTGGTACAGAGAGCAGTGCTGCACCATAAGAACTAAAAAAAAAAAAAAATCAAGGTTAAGAGACATATAGGGACGTGGGTGGCACTGTGGTCTAAACCACTGAACCTAGGGCTTGCCGATCGGAAGGTCGGTGGTTCGAATCCTAGCCATGGGGTGAGCTCCTGTTGCTCGGTCCCAACTCCTGCCAACCTAGCAGTCCAAAAGCATGCCAGAAAGTGCAAGTAGATAAATAGGTACTGCTCCGGTGGGAAGGTAAACGGCATTTCTGTGGGCTGCTCTGGTTTCACCAGTAGCAACTTAGTCATGCTGGCCACATGACCTGGAAAAACTGTCGGCGGACAAACGTCAGCTCCCTCGGCCAGTAAAGCGAGATGAGCACCGCAACCCCACAGTCGTTTGCGACTGGCCTTAACTGTCAGGGGTCCTTTACCTTTAAGAGACATATGGAATAAGGAGTTCCTTCAGATCCCCACGGCGGGGTGAGCTCCCGTCGTTGGGTCCCAGCTCCTGCCCACCTAGCAGTTCGAAAGCACCCCTAAGTGCAAGTAGATAAATAGGGACCGCTTTCTAGCGGGAAGGTAAATGGCGTTTCCGTGTGCGGTGCTGGTGCTGGCTCGCCAGATGCAGCTTCGTCACGCTGGCCACGCTGGAAGTGTCTTCGGACAGCGCCGGCTCCTGGCCTCTTGAGCGAGATGAGCGCGCAACCCTAGAGTCGGTCACGACTGGCCCTGACGGGCAGGGGTACCTTTACCTTTACCTTTTTCAGATGCCCTGCAGCCAAACATTGCATTTATTTATTTCTAAAAGCCAGGGTGAATAGCAGGGCTTGGCATTGACTCTTTGTGCATCCTCTATTAAAAGGCAAAACAGATTATTTGGAGAATGTTCCCATGTTTCTGAGTTAAATTACACCATTAGGATGATACAGGTGGATTGCAGGCATCTTAAGCTTCTGAATGACTCTGTGGCTTTGTTTGTCCAAGAAGCGCCTTCCCTCCCACCAACCAAGAAATGGAACCAAGGTAACTGGGAACAACACCCAGGGCTCAAGATGCAAGTGGGTGAAGTGGGGACTGTTACTTTTTGACTGGCAGGTCTAGCTTTTAGTTGACAGTAAACTTTTCTTCCAGGGCACTTCAACCACTGTGATTTAGAGGAGGGAGTAAAAACTGTGTTTGTTTTCCATGTAGATCTGTGGTTTCTGCTATGTATGTCAGTAGATGGAGCACCACTATAACCCTCAAAAACAATGGGGAGCCAGAATCTCACCCCCACCAATGACCTTTGGAGTAACAGGGTCTTTTTCTGCACCATCATTTTCCCTCTACAAAACAAAACAAATATTTATCTCTCCCAGTGAGGCTGTAGTCCCCCACCAAAAAAACCCACAAAGGGGCAGCTGCTAACCTCTCCATAAATGATTCTTGTTGGGCACAGGTCCTTGCTAGGGGTGACAATTTCTCCACCCCAGTCTTTCTTGTGGCTCCATGCTCTTCTCCCACCGCCTATAATCTTTATTGCACACATCCCAATGGTAAATTCTTCTATTTTGGGAGTAGCACTGTAGATATTTAAAATAAAAATAAAAATGGGGGGGGGCACCATCTCCTCAGAAGGGGGCACCATGCCTTCAAATTGCACCCAATTCTGGTAGAAAATGAAAAATTTATTGATTTGTGTGTGTGTGTTTTATATCAAATGTTAAAGGAACCCTCCACAAATTTCCTCAATGTATCTGCCTACAGATTCTATCCACTTTGGCCAAAGGGGGGGGGGGTGCATAGCTATTTTTACATTCCCTATTATAGTGAATGGGAAACTTTTAAGAATAAAGTACGTAATATGCACAAACACAAATACTGATAGAAGGCGAATATTTGGGCCTGTGTCTACCTCTATTCGCTGTCAAAAACTGCGAGGATATTTCTCTTCAGTGGTAGAACATTTGCTTTGCATGCAGAAGAATCTAGGTTCAGCCCCTGGTGTCTCCAGGGAGAATTGCAAGACAGCCCTGTCTGAAAACCTGAAGATCAGCTGTCAGTCAGTGCTAGTTGGACTTATTGTTTGACTTAGTATAAGACAGTTTTCTATGTTCCTAATTTCAGCTTGTGCTCCTGAAATTAGCCAAGATGGCCCTTCCATTCCTCCACCTGGTTAGTAAAATGGGAGGATTCATAGTTTGGCTTTCCCTTATCTCAGATCTTTAAATAGCTCTCCCCACATGATGCATGCTTGTTTTGGGGTGACCAGTGCAACCACAAGACCCTGCCTGAGGGCAACTGTGATTTTACAAAGAGGGGAAGAGGTTCATCCCACAGTAGGGTTCAAATTTGTCATCTTTTTTCAGCTGGTGATGCTGGTGATTGTCCCCAACGCATAAACCCTCCTATGTGTACATCCTTTCAAAGGCCGCAGAGCTGAGGTGAAGAAACAAATGGCTGCTGGTAGTCTATTTATAGCAAAATAACAGGGCCCTGGATTTAAATTATAGTGGGAGTAAATGTGATTGATTAAGGCGTGTTGTCCTTTCAAAATGAAAGCCCAGGCAGACGGGAACTTCAACAGCAAAGTGGAACTGGTTGTCATTAGGATTAATGCTAAATGATCATTCACAACGGCCTTATCTTGCGCTATGCTTTTTATTTTTAAGTAGAATTTTAATAATGGAGGCTTTATTGTGTATTACAGTGATAAGATCCTGTCAGCATTTACTTGGGCTGGTTAATTTACAAGAGTTCATTTTCAATGCAGCTCCAGTGTTCGAAAACTTGCCGGAATGGATTGATAATCTTGTTTCTGGGATTCTTCCCCTTCTTTCGTAAATTGATCTACACTTCCTTCCATCCCCGCTCCTGATTTACTGTTTGTAATTAGGCAATTGCAGAGGGAAAGAAGGCTGGGGAAGGTTTTGGCTGAGTTGCATTTGTCAGAGTGGGGTGCATTCTTTGGGTTGGGTTTTTTGTGGCTATTGGGTGATATACTTTTATAGATCTGCTGCTCTATGAAACAAAATGATTCATATTACTTTTGCTTGAGCATGAGCACTTTTGCACACATAATTTGGCCAGAGAATGGCATTGCAAAATTAAGAGAAGTATGAGTTTTCAAAGATGTCTTCATTTCAGTTTGCACATCATTTTGGAAAGTGTGAATTAGAGAGGTTTGCTTTAATGTGAACTCAGTTTAATGCCTTTTCCATCCGTGCTTCCAAGTAGATATTTTTGGATTGTACTATGCATTGTGTTGGGCAGCCCAATTCAATCTGGTACCCTCCAGATGTTGTTGGACTTCCTCTCCCATCACTTCACCCAGCATTGATGGAGGCACATCTTGAGGCTACCTGGTTAGGGAAGGTTGGCTTGTGCTGGCCTATGCTCATATGTGGGGCAGTCATACACAAACCCAAGGACACCTAGTATCTTTGACATACAATTAGCTTCAAAATAAAGCAGGGATATGAACTCTTGACTCCCTAGTCCTTGTCCGTCCCTCTAATCCAGGTGTACGGAACTTATGACCTTCCTGGTCTTGGTGGACTCCAGTTCCCCTTGACTATAGGACATGATAGTCAGTGAGTTGACGAGAGTTGGAGTCCATCAGCATCTTAAAGGTCACAGGTTCCCCATCCTGCTCTAACCACTCCCTGCTATTTTATACTCATTCAAAACTTGCTTACCTTTGCAGTGGGCTCTTTTAATGCTTCAGTTTCAGGGGACGTTAGCTGCCAACAACAGCAGAAGTGTTAAAGCTTTCTTAGTGTTTCTGTGAATGCTCCCAATTTTCCAAGTCTCCCTCTTCCTTTCTCCATGTTGTAGGTCTTTGAATTGACTGTACAAATTAACTTTGGCCCAAAACATGTTGCTAGCAGAGGGCGAGAAGGTGGCTTGTCCCATTCCATGGACGGAAACTGACCATTTGCTGGTGGATGTAATTTCAGCACTTATTTATGGGTTTCCCCACAGGTATCTGGTTGGTCACTGCAAGAGCAGGATGCTGGACAAGATGGGTCATCAGCCTGATCCAGCAGGGCTCTTCTTGTGTTCTTACTGTCAATGGGAAAGCATTCTCTATTACACCTGAGCATGGTAGGCTAGCTTAGGGGTGTAGCGTAGACTCCATGGTCCTGTGGGCCAATGCCTTGCTACTTTCCCCACCCCTTACCTTCTATTGCATGAGGAAGCCACATCACTCAGACCACTCAGAGCCAGTCCTGTCCTTCAGAATGATGCTGAAGGACAACATTTGTAAAAAAGTGTGTATGTGTGTTGTTACTTAACTAAAGAAATATTTTGCCAGATTGCAAGAGACTGTAGTGAGGATGTGTGGTATTTTCCATGTGACAAATAAACATTTTTCATGCACCCAATATAAAAAATATTTATTGTTTTTCATGAGATAGGGCAGATTAAGGGGTTATTCATTATGTCGACTGGGCTACAAAACACTGGCTTGTTCTCTGGCTTCTTTTCTTTGTAAATTTAAAGTGACTTTTTTAAAGGGTTCCCAGGCTGTTATCGATCTCTGTTCAGCCAACTCCTTCCCACTGAGATTCCTCAGAATTTGCAGTGGCATCGATGACAGCAGAAATTGGGCTTACGAGAAACCGATTGTGGCTGAGCACCACATTATAAGCTAGGTACAAGGTACCAACTCGTGACTTAAGCACTGTGTATGTGTGTATCTGGGACATGTTAACCTACTTTTCAGCCCAGAAGGCTCCCAGAGTGGCTAGGACGAAATGAATTTGTTTACAGATTTTGAGGGTGCTCTTCAATCTAGCTCTGTCACTGGAGGCAAAGGTGCCCTTGGTGGCTTGGGCACCTTTTACCAGAATCAGTTGGTAAGACAATGGCAGCCATTTCTAGATTGTGTCCCACTGAGCTAACTCATCATGGAACTCTAGTTCCCAGGAATGCTGGTAACATGGCCAACTGCAATCTTATACATGTTTTCAAGAAACTACAGTCTGACTTGCAACAGTGGATACATTTACCTCTGAGTCTGAAGAGCAAGGTGAATATGATGGAAACAAATATGGTACCCATATTTGATCTCATAGAATCATAGAATCATAGAGTTGGAAGAGACCACAAGGGCCATTGAGTCCAACCCCCTGCCAAGCAGGAAACACCATCAGAGCACTCCTGACATATGGTTGTCAAGCCTCTGCTTAAAGACCTCCAAAGAAGGAGACTCCACCACACTCCTTGGCAGCAAATTCCACTGTCGAACAGCTCTTACTGTCAGGAAGTTCTTCCTAATGTTTAGGTGGAATCTTCTTTCTTGTAGTTTGGATCCATTGCTCCGTGTCCGCTTCTCTGGAGCAGCAGAAAACAACCTTTCTCCCTCCTCTATGTGACATCCTTTTATATATTTGAACATGGCTATCATATCACCCCTTAACCTCCTCTTCTCCAGGCTAAACATGCCCAGCTCCCTTAGCCGTTCTTCATAAGGCATCATTTCCAGGCCTTTGACCATTTTGGTTGCCCTCCTCTGGACACGTTCCAGTTTGTCAGTGTCCTTCTTGAACTGTGGTGCCCAGAACTGGACACAGTACTCCAGGTGAGGTCTGACCAGAGCAGAATACAATGGCACTATAACTTCCCTTGATATAGATGCTATACTCCTATTGATGCAGCCCAGAATTGCATTGGCTTTTTTAGCTGCCGCGTCACACTGTTGGCTCATGTTAAGTTTGTGGTCAACCAAGACTCCTAGATCCTTTTCACATGTACTGCTCTCAAGCCAGGTGTCACCCATCTTGTATTTGTGCCTCTCATTTTTTTTGCCCAAGTGCAATACTTTACATTTCTCCCTGTTAAAATTCATCTTGTTTGTTTTGGCCCAGTTCTCTAATCTGTCAAGGTCGTTTTGAAGTGTGATCCAGTCCTCTGGGGTGTTAGCCACCCCTCCCAGTTTGGTGTCATCTGCAAATTTGATCAGGATGCCCTTGAGTCCATCATCCAAGTCGTTGATAAAGATGTTGAATAAGACCGGGCCCAAGACAGAACCCTGTGGCACCCCACTAGTCACTCTTCTCCAGGATGAAGTCCTGATCTGTGTCCTGAGAGGTGTCCTATTCTGCACCTCCCACTAGTACTTCAAACAAATTATTTTACTGCCAGTGGGGCTCACTGTGAGTTTTGCTCAGCATTGTCCACACTGGATTTTTACTTTATTTTATGAAGAGCGGTACAAAAATGAAATAATAAATAAATAAATAAATAAAACCACTCCACCTTCTGTGAGGAGCCAATCCTAAATTATTAGGTGCTGTAAATTGAATGGAATTAATGTGTAGTCTGACGAAGTCTGAATTTAATCTGCTCCCAACATTCTCACACCAGCCCATTCCAAAATCCAATTAACTCACGGGGCTGATTAGCGTGACTAGTCTCCGATTTTACAGATGGCAAACTTCCTTAACCGCGGCAATCTTTTTAATTTCCCCGACTTTAATCCAAATATTACCAAGAGAGTTGACAAAGTGCTCGAGCGGGATCGGCAGTTTATTCTCTGAGATTACACAGGCAGCCATTGCTAAATGTAGAAGCCAGGCAGGGGTGGGGTGGGGGTGTGTATTGCATGAAAGCAACATCTTTAAACTTAACAAGAATGATTAGAGATAAGATGCCGAGCTGCAATACACCCGGCAGAATCACACTTTCTTTTCTTTTCTTTTCTTTTCTTTTCTTTTGGTATGGGAAATGCTTAACACTTCCATCTGCTAGGCTCCCCCCACCTCTCTTCACCTTGACATCTGCTTTCTCCATCTGGAATTGAATGAGGAGTTTTTCTGACCTTGCAGTCAGTGCTGAAGCATGGAGCATGTCCACTGGAGCAATCCAGTTTTGTGTGCGTTTTTACCGGCTGAACAATGTAACTAGAAGACAAATGGCTTTTCATTTTAACGACTGCACTTTGGGAGAGCCAGTGAGGGCTTGCAATTGCGCATGGTAGCCTAGGCGGAGCTTGAACACCTGCAGTGGGAAAGTAAGATGAGCAATGCCTCCCAAAATATTTTCTTTCTTTCTTTCTTTCTTTCTTTCTTTCTTTCTTTCTTTCTTTCTTTCCCGATGCTATTCAGCTGCAATTTCCATCATCCCTGGTCACTAGCCATGCCAGCTGGGACACATGTCACTAACATGTGAACTGAAACACAGCTATCCTTTGAAATGGCTGTGTTCTACCTCCACTGTTGGAGGCAGCCTCTGAATACCAGCTACTGGAAGCCACATGGGGATTGCAGAGTGGTACAACTCTCTGGCTTTCTTCTGGACTACTGCAATGTACTCCATGTGGGACTACCTTTGAAGGTGACTCAGAAACTACAATTAATCCAGAATGTGGCTGCTATACTGGTGACTGAGAACAACCACCAGGACCATATAACACTGGTCCTAAAAGATCTACATTGGCTCCCAGTACATTTCCAAGCCCAATTCTAAGTGTTGGTGTTGACCTTTAAAACCCTAAATGGCTTCAGCCCTGTATACCTGAAGGAGCACCTCTGCCCCCATCATTTAGGCCAGACACTGAACTTCTGCTCTGAGGGCCTTCTGGTGGTTTCCTCATCACAAGGTTGCAGGAAACAAAGTAGAGGACCTTCTCGGTAGTGGAGGGCCTTATGGAACACCCTCCCATCAGGGAAGGGGCTAGGGACCTCCTAACAACTCTTGGCACCCTTAGCAAGCCTCATCTCCCAGAATTCTTTGGGGGAAGCCATGATTGTTTCAAGTAGTACCATACAACCTTAGATGTTTTGGTGTGAGTGTGGCCTGCATCCTGGACATATTTATGAGCTCTGCCACCCTTCTTATGCCAAATAGCAAACTGGGAGTTGGGGGAACCTTCCAAAACATTTTATGATTTTCAAGAGAAGTGAGTCCAAAATGAAACTGGGCCTTCCCAGAGATCCTTGCATTGGATTGTCAAATCATTACAAACATTGAGACATACAGACAGAGTTCCTCCTCCCTCCCCCCCTCTCTCTCTAAGAAACCAAACAGTGACATTTTATTGGCCCATATGTCACTTCTTCTTCCATGAATCCTCTTCTCATTTTTATATTTTAATGAATCGGCTTATTTTCTAATGGATCATTCAGCTAGAAATCTGGAGCGAGTGCATCATGGACATATGCTCAATTCAATTGACTGATGGAGGTGACAAAGTGAAGCAAAGCATGAGAAGCTTCATCTGTCTGGTCCACTGAGCCTCTCCTGGTTATTTGGGCTCCTGCATTTGGCCATGATTAAGAAAACACATTGCTCTGGGATACACAAATCCATTTCTGGCTATTTTTAAGTCTTGGTTATGTATCCGAATGTAGAATTAATTTACATTGATAAAACTGTTTTCTGAAGCACCAAAGCAGATAGGGGACGTAGTCTTTCTTTCTTTCTTTCTTTCTTTCTTAGAGGAGCAAAGAACAATATTAATGGTGGGAAAAGGGATTATATTTTTACAGGATAAATCTTTAGTAATGTTTTGAACTAGCCTGCTTCAAAGAAGGAAATAATATTCTTTGTGATTCAGTTATTGTGCAATTAGAAGCAGGGTCAGCGATTACTATTTTTCCAACAGCACTAGGAAAGGACATTTGCTCAGGATCTGGGTTTTGCATATGCATAGTTATTTCTTTCTTGCTTTTGTGTTTTTGTAACTGAACAGTCATTACAGTTTGCTGCAAGGTGGTGCCCTTCATTGTAGCAGTGTCAAAACTCAGCATCAGGAGAGGGACGGAGGGAGGGAGGGGGAGAGAGAGACAGTCATGCGCCAGGTGTGATTACAGGTGGAATGGGATGCATTTTTGCACAAGAAAATTCAGAGTTTGCAGATGCACAATCTAGTGATCACAAGGGCCGAAGACAAGTGGTGTATATCAAAATCCAGAGGCTGCCAAGAAGGGTAGCTATCATGACCCTGGGGTTGGTTTCTCTTTGAACTCAGCAAGATCAGTAAAGAAAAAGTGTTTCATATGCATTGTATATGCAATATAACATTGTGGCACCAGATGGCACCGTGGAGTCTCGTCTTTCCTTACTGGATTTCCCTGTATGAGTTTGCAGCACGTTTAACTGAATCGCTTCTTTGTCGTGTCTAGATCCAGCCTTTCTTTAGGGGAGGAGATCAAGGAACATAAGTCAGACGGAACATGAATCAAAAGGAACAGGGCTTGTTATGGTGCCTAAAGTGGGGTTGTGTTTTCCCCCCAGCTAGCATAGTTCAGTCTGCAACCCATTTAAAAGGCTTGGTGATGCAGACAGCAAAGCAATGGAATATGAGAAACATCAGAGGCAGGTCCATATATTAGACGTTGCAGTAATCTAACCTAGAGAATACCAGAGCATAGATGACAGAGGTTAAGCTGTCTCTGTCCAGATAGGGGTACAGCTGAGCCACTTGCCAAACTGATGAGAAGCTCTCTGCACTATTGAGGCCACCTGGGCCTCAGGTGACAGCAATGAATGCAGAAGTACCCCCAAGCTGTGTATCCACCTTCTTCAGGGTGTCTCAGTATTACCTGGCTGGTGCTGACGGGAGTTGGCTTTCAACAACATAAAGTGGGCCAGAAGTGAGGAAAATAAAGTCCCTAACCAAACAAAAATCAGTTCTAGGGCCATCTCGTTCCAGGGGCAGAGGAAGGGTGTGTGTGGTGGAGGCGGCTCGCCCAGGTGTCACCACTAAGGAGGGTGACAAAATGTCAGGTAGGTCTCACCGGGGGGCCTGCAGAGTGATGCGGTGGTTTGGGCGCCCGCAGGCTCTGTGCTGCTCCAAACAGTCTGCCCGCTGCCTCCTCCCCCTCAGCTGTAGGGCAGATGAGTGGGAGGAGGCAGGCAGACTCCTTGAAGGCCCTGTGGAGTGTCCTGCCCTGGCTCACCCCGCCCCATGGGCGGCTTGCCCCACCCCATGGCGCAGGGCACGTGTGCTGCCCCAGGCACCCACCCAATCAGCTTGCTCCGCCGCTGTCCCGGTCCTCAGATTCAGAATCTAAACAGACATGACATAGGAGGGAGAAGGTTTGGGAGGGAGAAGGAAAACCTTGCAGCAATACTAGTTAGCATTACTAGGCTTGTGATAGCTCCCAAAAATATAGGATTGCACTGATTCCCCTCCCGCTTGAGGTTCAGCTCTGCACCTGATAAGGAGGTGTTATGTGAGACGCCTTCAACACAAATGGATATGCTTTTAAATGTGATTACACTCTAGAATAGCAAGAGAATGGCAGTATATTTCTGTTCCAACAATGAAAGTGTGTGCTTTATACATAAAGAGATTTTTTAAAAAAATAAAAAATAAAAAACCAACAACACACACTTACCCAAAATGACAGGGCAGGCTAGGCAGGGGGAAAACTATTAAAGAAGTAATCCTATCATGTGAAGCAAACATCATTGTAGTTTATAACAGATGAAAGCCTCTGTCAACAGTGTGTGGTGTAAAAGAGAAAACCAAGCGATTGCTTGCAGTCTGATCTTTTTCTTCCTACCATGTTTATCTTGCCGTTCAAATATTTGTCCTCCCCCACCCCCACCCCAAAAGAGCTCAGAGAAGCAAATATTATTACAACACCACTGTGAAGTAGGCTACCTATTGGATATAGTGGGCTTAATGGATGAATGGGAATTTGAATCCGGGTCTCAGAATTCCAACTCTTTCTCCATGTGATCAAGAATGGGGAACCTGTAGCTCTCCAGATGTTTCACTCAGCACCAGCCAGGCTGGCCAATGGCCAGGGATGCTAGAGGCTGCAGCCTTGCAACAAGATTCCCTATCTTTCTTTTACCCTGTAGTAGCTAACCTTCATGGGTCTTTAAGGATAGACATCCATGGAGTGTTTGGAACAAGGTACCCGCAATCTGTCATCTTCTGAGGACCCCACAGCTACATCTGCTGTGGCCTATTAAATGAAATAAAGGTGATTTTTAGATTTCAGTGTGGCATGCCTAGCCGATCTTAGGGACATTTTAAGACATGTCAGTAGCCTTCCTATTGAAAAGATGCCTATTTCAAGCATGGTGTTCAGATGGGTAGTAGTCCTACAGATCCACACTCTCTTGAATGATACCAATTACCCGGATCCATTTCAATCTGGAGTCCATGTTTCACAATAAAATAGCTTTAGTCCATATTCACACCATACATTATGAAGACCAGTTGAGGGAGTTGGGTATGATTAGCATGGAAAAGAGAAAACTGAGATATGACAGCCATCTTCAAATATCTCAGGGGCTTTCACATGGAAGATGGAGCAAGCTTGTTTTCTCCTGCTCTGGAGGATGGGACCCAAACCAAGGGCTTCAATTTACAAGAAAGATGATTCCAACTAAACATCAGGAAGAATTTTCTGATGGTAAGAGCTGTTTGATAGTGGAACAGTCTCTCACAAGAGGTGATGGACTCTCATTACCTGGAGATTTTAAAGCAGAGGTTGGATGGCCATCTGTCATGGATGCTTCAGTTGATATTCCTGCCGTGCAGAGGGTTGAACTACTGTAGATGATCCTTGGAGTCCTTTCCATACAGTTGTATGAATCCTATGAGTTTAAAAGACTATGATACCACTTTAAGCAGTCATGGCTTTCTCCAAAGTATTTTAGGAGCTCTAGTGTGTTACGGTTGCCGAGATTTCCTAGGAGACTCCTATTGTGTTCTTAGAACTACAAATCTCAGAGTGGTTTAACAATCAATCCCTTTTCACAGAGAACTCTGGGAATTGTAGCACCCAGAGCAGAATTCCCAGAATTCTTTAGGGGAAGCTATGGCTGTTTAAAGCCACGTATAATGGATATGTATTTCTGATTTAATTGAATATTTAGAAGTGCATTAAGTTATTTTAAATTATTATTAGTGAATACCAATATACTTATCAAGGATTTGAGATTAGACCACTGAAGAAGCCCGGAAAACCACCTTGGGAGTGTGCTACCTGCAGTAGCCCCAGTAAAAGGGCCCCATCGGGGGCGAACTCTTGATTACTTGGACTGCCAGGGTGAAACAAGTGCAAAACGGTGGCACCCTGTCTACAACTTCATTAACATCCATCTACAACTTCACTAGCATCTCTCAGTATTGTGAACAACACCGAACTTACCTTTTGTTGGTATCTTCATGAACTTACCTAAAAAGATAAAGAAAACAAAAGACTGAATCAAGCATTTGAAAAATCCATTGAAATCAGACATTATAAGTTCATCTTAGGCTGGGTAGTTAGCAAGTCTCTTTGGCTTTGCATAAGGTTTTGTATTTTTCTCAGAAGATTGATAAAGAATGTATAATTATTTTGGTAATTAATGTGAATATATTAGTCGCCGATGTGTTGCATGAGTCGTACTACTACTATGGCTGTTTAAAGCAGCATCACAATGCTTTTAATGTATGGGTTGCATGTAGCCTTGGTCTCCTTGATGGAAAGCTTCCGCTGCCTTCCCCTTCAATGACGCCACTTCGTGATCTGTCATTATGATGCTGCCTGCATCCGGTGGCTTATCAGCTGTTCCTTCATGTTTAGACATTGGCAGGGTTTCCTCTACCCAACTTCTAAAGACTCGAGACAAGTTTGCTTTCCTTGCCATCAAGGCAAATTAAAACAACGTCAATGAATGAGGGCAGATGGCACAGATGCAAATTAATCAAATCCATCAGAGTCTTTTAAGCTGCCCCAAGTGTAGTTCTTACTCTGTGTGTAATTTTTTTCTTCATGTATTACAATACTTTGCAGGAGGAATCGGCTTTTGTTCACGCGGACAGGCTGTCTCGCAGATGGGAAGCTAGCCAGGTGCCACATTAGTGCTTTCTTTGAGAGGATTGTGAAGATCTATTTTCATGGCTGCGGCCGCGAGCGCATGAGCCCCCCCCCCCCTTGGCAATTTTCGCTGCACAAATGTTTACCAATATGCCATCGCGTTAGGAGGATCTGAGGCAGGGTTCTCAAAGGATGCAGATCAAAACACCTTGTTGGGTAACTCTGTGTGAAAGGCCTGCAGGCAAAGATGATAGATATGTTCTAAAATGTAAATGCTACCAAACGCTAAGGCAGAAATAGGGCACCTCAGATCCAAGGGGGTGCACATGTGGCCCTCCAGGCCACTCTTTCTGGCCCTTGGGATTCTCACCAAGCCATATTCCTTGGTCCCATCCTTAGCTGTTTTTGCCCTGCTGGAATAGGGCAGTGCACCCTGATAATGCCTCTTGCTTGTCCGGGTGCTTCCCAGCCAAAGGAATGCACATGGCAGAGAGTTAATGCTTTATTGTCAAAGATAACACAGTTGCTTCTACAGCTCTGGATACTTAAACACCCCAATCTGGTGTCTAGGTGGCTATTCCCAGGTCTGCGCTCTATGGTGCAGTTGCAGCAATTGGTGACCCCTCCACCAGTTTATGTACCTTCCCCTAATGGGCTGCACACACATAGCTGGAGACTACGCCTGTGTGGAAACTGCCTCTGCTCTTCCCACTTCAGATCTCTCCTGGTGCTGGGAGACAGTGTTGTGGTAGATGGTGGAGAAGCACCCAACCTTTCACTTGCCTGGCCTGCCTCTTCCTCCTCTTCTTCTCACCCATCCTGTTCTCTACTCTCCAGCTCTGAAGCTTCTCCTGCCTCTGCCTCTTGCCTCCTGCCTGGTACATGTCCCCACAAATCACTGACCCCCTCTCCTGAGTCAGACTCCAGCCCCACTTCCCCTGTTGCATCCTTGTCAGGGTACTGCCAGTCCCTGAAACCTGGCTGGCTGAAGGATAGAAATGAGCATGTATAGAACCTAGTGCCCCTTCTTCTTCTTCTTCTTCTTCTTCTTCTTCTTCTTCTTCTTCTTCTTCTTCTTTGACAATCACTTGTAGCCGAGTAAGATTGTCTTCCATAAACACAGTTTTAACGATGAGTCCGTAAGTGACTATGGAGGCCAATTCTGGATCCACACATCATTCCACAGTGGGGACATTGGTTTCCAGGCAGGAGCTGATCACGGTGTGGATTTACCAAGCATGTAGCAGCCCTTTTTAGGATCCACTCTGCTCACCCTGAAAAGGGGGAGGGGCTAGAAAAGGTGCCCTAAACATAGTCTGCCTCCCTTTCTCTCTGACTGGATTCCCGCACCCAGTAGGGTCACCACCTAGCAGTTGTAAAAGACAAATGAACTTTGGAACATGGAATATATGGACTTTGTCAGATAACACAGACAGTGACCGTCCTGAACACAGAACTGCCATCATTGCAAGAGAGCTTCAATGTTTTAACATCGATATTGCAGCACTTCAAGAGACTCAAAGAGCAGGCGAGGGACAACTGAAGAAAGAAAAAGGAGGCTACACATTCTTCTGGAAAGGTCTATCTGAACAAGAACATCGAATACATGGGGTAGGCTTCACTATAAAAAACGACCTTGTGTAGCTCCTTTCAGAAGTCCCTACTAACATTAATGAACGACTCTCTACCCTTCGAATAAAGCTCACCAAAAACCAGCAGGCTACTATTATAAGTGCTTATGCACCAACACTGGATGCCGATGAAGACATTAAAGAAAATTTTTACTTTCAGCTGGTTACTATCCTATCAGAGACACCCCATATGCACTACACATTTAAACCAGGATCATACAACTTTAAACAGTCATGTCTTTGCCCTACAATAAACTGTAGTTTGGAAACTGTAGTTTGTTATGGGTGCTAAGAGTTGTTATGAGATCCCTGCTCCCCTGGCAGTGCTAAAATTCCCTGCATGGTTGACAGTCCATTGCACTTCCCAGGGAAAGAGCAAAGGGGTATTCACAGGGTTGCATTCAACAAGCGTGCAATCTGTGTACATGTTAGTTGAGCTGTGCAAAGCAACAACTCTTTCACACAAACAACTTGCACCTATGTTCACTGTCATGTGTGAAGAGACCTCAAGATCTGCACCTTGTTTGTGGGCAGAGAAATTGAGCAGAGATGGGGGGGGGGGGAGGACCACAGGACTGAAATCTTTCCTGGGAGGAACAATAACCTGTGAACGAGGCTCTGCTTGTTGGAGCATCCAGGGCTGAGCTCACGTTCCAGGGAGGAGGAGGACTCAAACCGAACTGAAGCCAGCATTGCATTTACAGGCCTCGTTCCTGCTGTTTTCATTTTGTTTAACGAGAACTTAACAGGTGAACTGTGAAGAATGGAACAAAGCTAAATGAGAGAAAATTATCAATACAGCACTAACAGTATTAGCATTAATTGAATTATAAACGACATTAGCAGATAGTCTACTTAGCAGGCGCTGTCTGGGAGCTATTAGCCCATAAGAAAATCCTTGGGATGTGCTTCTCCATCTAAGGGCTTGCCAACACCGACTGCTGGGATACACCGATTGCTCCTGAAAAGGCAGATTTATCTCTTGACACACAGCCGATTCATCAAAGTTTTTCACTCATTTGAGTAGGTAACCATGGTTGGGAGATCCCATCAGTGTCTGAAGTATGAGGCTACTTTAATGTGCACTGATCAGTGAAAAATTCAGTATTTCTTACTTGCTTCCTTCGGACTTTTTAATTTTTTGCTCCCCACTTTTTTGCTATGGTGCATCTCTAGCTCTTTGACCCACCTGAAGCCCTTTGGTGAAAGCACCATTAAAAGTATATTTTGTACAATGCTTTCCAAAAGAGCAAAGCCTGAGAACTGAAAAGTACAAGTCTAGGCTAAACAAATTTATGATTTTCATTCAGGCAATCCCTTGGAGCACAGAATGACATTGGGAATGTACAACATGGGTTCTCGCAATTGTCAGGCAGCATGGGGGCCCGAGATTTGTTAGGACTAGAAAACACCAGGGCTGTGTGCTCAATAGTCTCTAAATCAGGGATGGGCATACTTGAAGTTTATCAGATCTCCTCCTCTAACTCCCAAGATCTGTTGCCTACAGACAGGGGAAAGTGGCTTCTTCTTCTTAGGCACTCTAGGCAGCTTCCAACAAAAGATTAAAAATACATTAAAATGTCACACATTAAAAACTTCCCTAAACAGGGCTGCTTTCAGATGTCTTCTAAACTTTCAGGTGTGCTTCTGAAAAAATGGAGTACTAGAAGTGAACTCACCTCAGATCCCTTTCACGCAAGAGCCCACTCCTAACTGGCTTTCTTATTTTCAATAGCATAACTGAGATGGGAAAAGTCATCTTCTTGTTGCTGTTGTGAAACAACTGGGATTCAAGAACCTTTGCTGATCAACTGCAAATTATGCTGTGAGCTATCAGCAGATCTGTATCACCCCTGGCGGCTGGTTCCCATTGGAACTGGAGAGGTAGAAGGCAGGGGGTCCAACAGTAGGTGGTGCCATAGCCAGCTAATTATACTTTTGTCTCCATTCTCCTCCCTGCTGAGTTCTAGAAGGGCTACCAGTCACTGCAGCCAGGAGAATGGTGCAACAGCAATACCCCTCTTCATGTGTTGCGAATGATGAGGACTCCAGATTTTTGTACCAGCTGCTCGACAGAGGAGAAATTCCTGTTTTCTTGCTGCTCTGGAGGCCCTTGGTCTGGCCTGGTCCAGTGTGTGTGTGTGTGGGGGGGGAACTTCCTGGTCAACTGTGCCCCTGAAGGAGCAGGTATACAGCCTGGGAGTCATTTTGGACTGACAGCTGTCCATGGAGGCACAGGTCAATTATGTGTCCAGGGCAGCTGTCTACCAGCTCCATCTGGTACGCAGACTGAGACCTTACCTGCCTGCAGACTGTCTCACCAGAGTGGTGCATGCTCTGGTTATCTCCCGCTTGGATTACTGCAAAGAGCTCTACATGGGGCTACCTTTGAAGGTGACCCGGAAACTACAACTAATCCAGAATGCGGCAGCTAGACTGGTGACTGGGAGCAGCCGCCGAGACCATATAACACCTGTCTTGAAAGACCTACATTGGCTCCCAGTACGTTTCTGAGCACAATTCAAAGTGTTGGAGTTGACCTTTAAAGCCCTAAATGACCTCGGCCCAGTATAGCTGAAAGAGCATCTCCCATTGTTTTGCCCAGACACTGAGGTCCAGCACCAAGGGCCTTCTGGCAGTTCCTTCCCTGAGAGAAACAAAGTTACAGGGAACCAGGCAGAGGACCTTCTCGGCAGTAGCACCCTCCCTGTGGAACGCCCTCCCACCGGATGTCAAAGAGAACAAAAACTACCAGACTTTTAGAAGACACCTGAAGGCAGCCCTGTTTAGGGAAGTTTTAAATGACTGATGTTTTAATGTATTTTTAATCTTTTGTTGGAAGCCACCCAGATGGAGAGGGTATAAAGAAATTATTATTATTATTATTATTATTATTATTATTATTATTATTATTATTATCCCCAGCCTGTCAGTTATTGCAAAATGAGCCTATGAGCAAAGAGAAAGTGATAGAATGAACAAGTTATTCCGGATGACCCCAATTTTATGGTGTCAGAACGCAAACCCCCACCTGCTCCTTCAGAGGCGACACAGCAATCTGCACACACGCCATGGCAACTAACTCTTCTCCTACTCTGCGATGGAAGAGAAATCTTGTCCAGAGCAGTAAACCACTCTTCGTTCAGGCAAAACGTTTTCCCCACTCACAGAGATTGACTGAAATGGGCAGAGATTGCACGATCTCTGAAACATGCTTGCCACTCACAAATTGACTCCGTTTGCCGTCTATCACCCCAAATGCTTCCGCTGCATTTACTGGATGGCTTTAAGACTTGCTGTATTTCAAAAGCTGAGTTTCTTTTGGCGGGGGGGGGGGGGAGAGAAAGAAGTCCTTGTAATCCCATCATTCCACAGGGTAGCGTTACAGGACTCACCCGGGACACATTGACTCAGTGCTTACTAGTGCCAGAGTCTATTTTCATTCACATCCTCGATGACTGATAAGGGAGCAGGAAACTCGGAGAGATGAGGGGTGCAATCCTGCTCTCTATTTGAAGATGTGGGGGTGCAGAGGCTCAGTTACTTTACTAGCTTAAAAGATGGCCAATCTTGTCAAAATGTCAGTAGTGGTTTTTTCCTCCACAGGCTAGCTGGCTGGTTGTGGATTTGAAAGCAATTTCTAGAGGGTGAGGAAAGCCAAGCAAATGCCCGCCCCAAGCTGGGTATCGTTAACAGGGACACATGCCTTTTATGGCATGAGATTGTGTCTCTCAGCTTTTCCCTGTGACGTTCCTTTTCAAATGAGGCATCCAGATACGCTCACTCTCTGTGATTTCGTGATGCAGCTGTGGAAATGATCCAGTTTGACACACAGTTCCAATTCAGTAGATACCCGCTTCAGGAGGATTTCAGTGGAGTCACTGATCTATAGGAAAGAAAAGAGGTGGGATAAATCTGTGAGGGTGAACACACCTCCAAGTGTGCAAGTGGTGATATTTTGTGATCAGCGTATGCGTGTCTTAGGTAGCGGTCACAATGATAATAGTGTCTGGTGCAGCTTTTCGTTACAGGGATGGGTGACCTCTCCAAAACTCATATATATTAGCTAGAAACCTTATTTTGGCTTGAGGGCCACAGTCCCTTGTAGCAAGCCTTATGGGGGCCACATGTCAGTAGCCAGGGCAAAAGGGGGTATAGTATCAGGTATGATAATTTTCTGTGTAGCCACCTACGTTTCAGCCATGCAAAGCCAGCAATTTCTACACACAGGGGGTTGGACTAGAGCAGTGTTCCCCAAACTTAGGTCTTCAGCTGTTTTTGGAATACAACTCCCATCATCCCTAGCTAGCAGGACCAGTGGTCAGGAATGATGGGAACTGTAGTCCAAAAACAGCTGGAGTCCCACGTTTGGGAAACACGGGACTAAAAGACTCTTGGGGTGGGTCTCTTCCAACTCTGCAACTCTATGATCGGATGATCTCTCACCATCCTCC
Organism: Podarcis tiliguerta; assembly: GCF_965153285.1. Lineage (NCBI taxonomy): Eukaryota > Metazoa > Chordata > Lepidosauria > Squamata > Lacertidae > Podarcis > Podarcis tiliguerta. The sequence continues at coordinate 7,593,850 of NC_139542.1, forward strand.
ATGCGGGGGGGGGGGGGGAGAAGCACTATCACAGTTCAAGTATGTATTTTAGCCAGCTAAATGCACTTGGGGGTGTTGCTGGTGAACTCTGTGGCCCAGGAGTGTGGTTCTTCAACCTTGAGTCCCTAGATGTTACTGGGCTATAACTCCTCCTACCGCCCACGTTAGCCAATGTTCAGCGATGATGCAAGTTGTGATCTAACAACATGTGGGACCCAAGGCTGAAAAAGACTAGTTTAGAGAGTGTCCTGAGGGACAGATTAAGAGGCCTGGGCACCCATGTTTAGCTCCTGGGCTTCAGGTTCCCCATTCCTTGTCTAGGTACTTTTCAGAGGGAAAGACTCAGAAAAACCTGGCAACATTTCCCAAAACAGGCCAAGGTCTCAAAAGAGTAGTGGCTTTACCAATGTCTGTTGTCCTCCCCCAACCCCAAAACTTTCTCTGTGGGGGACAAGGCTACCAATGGCTACTAGTCACAATGTGGGGGAGGAAGGGAAAGGAGAATGTTAGCCACTTTGAGACTCCTGAAGGGGAGTGAAAGGCAGGATATCAAATCCAAACTCTTCTTCTCTTCTTCTTCTTCTTCTTCTGTTGCCCTCCAGTCCTCCTTGAAACGCAAGAATGCAAAAAAATGTCTGTACAGTGGTACCTCGGGTTAAGTACTTAATTCGTTCCAGAGGTCTGTACTTAACCTGAAACTGTTCTTAACCTGAAGCACCACTTTAGCCAATGGGGCCTTCTGCCGCCGCCACGCTGCCGGAGCGTGATTTCTGTTCTCATCCTGAAGCAAAGTTCTTAACCTGAAGCACTATTTCTGGGTTAGCAGTGTGTGTAACCTGAAGCGTATGTAACCTGAAGCGTATGTAACCTGAGGTACCACTGTATTAGATGTAACTTAACATAAATTCACAATCTGAGATGCATCCTTGGAAAATCCTCTTTGGATAACGGTTCGAAGAAATAGCTTAAACATCACCAGATAGGACACATCAGGTCAGATAATAATTTCACCAGAGAACAGAACTAACTGCTAGGATGATATGGATTACCCTTAGCAGGGGGAAAGTATCCAAGATTATTGTTCATCTATATTAATCCTCTGTTGCTTGCAAACACTTTGACTCTTTGATAACAGCGCAAATCTGCAAAGGCTAAATCAGTTTGTCGGGTACATATGTATTTGTTGCAAACCACTGTATGCACAGATTACTCTCACCGTCACTGGCCCATGGAAAGTGTCGTTGCTGAGCATGATTTACACTCAGGACTCCAATCATAAAACATCTTAAAAGGAAGAGATGCAAGGCTGCCAGCAACTGCAGAAAGAGTGTGTTGTAAATCAACAGTTGGAGAAGTACCAGTTCCTAAAATTAGATTTTTCGCCTCAGAGACATTTATATATATATTTTTGGAGAGGAGAGAAAGAAATATTGTTTTCAGACTTCACATATGCATGCAGTTGGATGGGCTGAACTGCAAGATGTGAGACTGGAATTGTGTAATTTTTAAACTGAGCCTGGTTGACCTGGTGCTTGAGGATAAAGGAGCCCGGCCTGTGCATTGCCATCAGGATTGCTTCTGCTTCCTGCTTGTAAGAACCATAGAGGAATCCAGGCCAGAGTGGATGGATTTCAATAAAGTCTTAAACAAGGGTGGAACAATTTAAACCCACAAGAAAAGAGAGAGGCTGATTTAAACCTGAATGAAGACATGGGGTTATATCTGGATGGAAGGCCCATGATCTTATTCACGAGCAAGGATCAGTAGTGAGCACCAAATTCAACTTAACATGCTTAATTAAGGTACAGACACCCTATTCAATTAAAATTCTCCTCTCATCCCTATTTGAGCAACACCACCCTGGTATCAACTCAGCTTCAAATCTTGTTAAATAATTTTTATTAATTTTTCATTAATAACAATCCAATGTATGCCACATTAATGCAATACCAAATCATAATACAATTAAAAAAGCCAATTGTCCAATTCCAAATTAAACATTTTTGGGTGACTTCCCGTGTTCTGGTTTTCAGGGAGTGATGTTATTCTTTCGTCCTGCTCCAATCTTCTTAATTAAGCCAAATACAACAGTTCCGATCTTAATCCTTTATTTTAACAGCCACTGATGTTGTGTAACATATCAATGTGAGATGTTTTGTTCGTATTTAACTATTCCATATCCATTAATTTGCAAGAGGAGTTTGCAGCCAGCTGCAAATCAGTACCTGTTCACCTTAAAGGTGAGCCAGAAAGGACCCTCTCAGCCCCCCCCCATCCCACCTGGTCAGTGCCTGAGGGGTTAAAGTACCCTAGGGAGCAAGAAACACACCCTTACACATTCCTTCAAGAGGGCCAACAATGAGAGGAAGGTTGGGACAGAGTCCTTTCACCCACCATTTGTGCATGTATCTGCTGTTGCTCGTGATATAGTGGACATTTTCAGCTTAAATTTGAATTCATATTAATCAATTTACTCTTAAAGGGAAACAAAGTATTTGCATTTTTAAAAAATAAGTAAATAAATCAAAACTCTCCAATATAGAAATTAAAAATCAGATTTTATTTTATTTTATTTTTTAAAAAAACTTGTTTCTTTTATATTTATGTGGTTTGGTTTTTTAAAAAATCATTTTCTGTCCCCTCCATACTCTGGGGTTTGATGGAGAGTCGCCTCCCATATTCCCTTGTGAGTTTTCACACATTCAGAAAATAAGTCTGCAATTATTATATGACACCCTTATATGGACTAGAAGATAGCCCAAACTAATATCAGTGTACTGGAAGAAGCAAAGATCACCAATGTTGATGCAATGATTCTTCAACATCAACTTCGTTGGACTGGTCTTGTTGTGCAGATGTCTGATTATCATCTCCCAAAGCAACTACTCTATTCCGAACTTAAAAATGGAAAGCGTAATGCTGGTGGTCAACAAAAGAGGTTTAAAGACTGTCTCAAGGCAAATCTAAAAACATGTACTATAAACACTGATAATTGGAAAACACTGGTCTACAGGTGCTCCAGTTGGAGAACAGCCTTTACCAAAGGTGTCATGGGCTTTGAAGACACTCAAACTCATGACGCAAGGGAGAAACATCCTAAGAGGAAGTCACACTTGGCAAATCCACACCAGATCAACTCCTGCCCAGAAACCAATGTCCCCACTGTGGAAGGACATGTGGATCCAGAATTGGCCTCCACAGTCACTTACGGACTCATTGTTAAAACCATGTTTATGGAAGACAATCTTACTCGGCTATGAGTGATCGCCAAAGAAGAAGAAGAAGAAGACAGACTGGAAGCATGTAGGCAAGGTTGTGCATGCAGAAGCTTTTCAGGAGTCACAAAACATTCATGAACGTTAAATTCTATTGCAGCTTAGTTGTCACGTCCAGGGGAAAAGCACAATTTGTGTGTGTGTGTGTGTGTGTGTGTGTGTGTTGTGTGTGTGTGTGTATTTCTCTCTCATTATACACTTTGTTTAGTGGCACCCTACCTCTCTTAGAATGAATACTGGTTGCAAATTCCAACTCCTAATCCTCTCCTCTTCTATCCCTCCCTTCTGCAGAAACCGTCTGCACTCTTTAATCAACTAATGCTCTTTTCCCGAAAGCATCCAAAAGATAAAGTCTCTCTTAATCTTCCATCCTAGATCTAATCAAGTCAATTCAAATCAATTCATTCCTGTGACCTACTTTTAAAATGCAACCAACTTCTCCGTTCCTGCCAGCACTTCAAATAACCAAGAGGGCTTGGTTTTTGTTTTGCTTTTAGTTAGACAACTTGTTGCCTTCCTCTTCAATTCAGATCGAAAATATATCACATATGTAAATACTTAGGGCTGGAGGCTGTGGAAAAGAAAACTAGATATTTGATGGGAGGGACTCTGGGGTTTTTTTTTTTGGGGGGGGGTTGCTTTTGCTTTAGCAAATAAATACCTGTATAATAGACAATGGCTTTGCTCTGCCTCCATGGTCAGAGGCAGTAATATCTGTTGCTGGCAAGGAGAGTGCACTTGTGCCCAAATCTTGTTAGCAGATGTTAAACCACAATTGAATGTTAGGATTGGACATGGAGGAAGGGGTTAATTTCTTCATGGGTGCCAATCACCCTGTGTATGAGATAAGGCAGCAGGTGCATGGTCAGTCAAGCTAGTTGCCATGGCGATGGCTCAGTGACATCTATATAAGTGATTAAGGCATGTTAGCTCCTTAGTCAGCCAGTGAGTCTTGTGCAGTGAGCCGGAGTCTGTGTTACATCTTGAATTTCTGGGCGGAAATCGCTGAAATGTCCGGGAAAATCCAGCCGTATGGCAGCCCATGTCGGCAGTGTAGATTTTTGTGAATTTCATTAAAAATAGCTCCATGTTTTTTGTTTAGATTTTGCAAAAAAATAAAATAAAATGTGTCCGGGTGTTCACTTTTTGAAATATGGCAACCCTACGCTATGCTATCTCAGATTCCCAACATGAAGGGCTCAGGTTGGACCTTGATTGGTCCAGGACAACTCAGGATTGTCAAACTGGGTTCTGAATCAATTCTCAGGTGATTTGCACAACTCTTGCATTGAGATGGTGGCAGCAGTGAAGTTCGCAAGGGGGTGGGGCTGGTACCCTTGCCTCCTCCCCACCCCCCAAGAGAAGCCAAGAGAGTTTCAGTGAGGAATGGCATTCCTGAGGGTGGAGGAAGAATTTGGAGGAGAACCCCAAAAGAGTTTAAGATTTCTCAGAGGGGATTTTACAGTATCCTAGGAGAAACTGTAGCTCAGTGGTTAAACACATGAATTGCAATTCCTGGCATCTCTAGTCAGAAGCAGTGGGCGGTCCGAGAATGCACCCCAAAAATCCACCCCGAATCGCTGTGGATGAGTTGTGGATTTGCCACAACCCTAGTCAGATTTCATCAAATGCCCATTGTAGTGAACTGTCATGTCTGTCTTCATCCATGCTGGATCAGATGTGATTTCAACCTGCACCTTTTGCATTCCAACCCAGTACTCTCTGCACTGCTATAGACCCTCACATATTTTATGTTTATTGACACTTCATCCCCCCAACTCCGCCCTATATGGTTCTTGTTGGTCTGAATATCTTTATGCATCAGGAAATTCATGCAGTTGTGAACTTATTTACTTTCGGGACATCTGTGTACCTGATAGCAAATGGATTCCAGAGATGGATATTGATCTCACCAAACGATTGCACGATATCCATCTCTCCTTTCTCCTCTGCTAATCTACGCCCATTTTCATTTAGATTTCCCCTTTGCTGGCACATGGATTTTATATCGGTGACAGTCTCTTTTAATCTTTCGTCTCTCCCGCCACATGGTAATGCACTGATTTTTAATGGTTAGTTGTCAAGGATGACATGTTGAATTGATGCGTAACCTTGGCAACGTAGTCGGTTTCAACTCCGTTTTGGCTTCTGTGACATGTAGGCGTATGGCTATTGGACTGTCTCATTAGAACTGTCGATTGCTTGCCGTGCTGCGGACTACAGGGGTCTGAATTCTTCAGATGAAGTCAGAAAGAGCTGCAACAGCTGACACTTAGGGGCAGTCAGCTAGAGTAACACTCAAATGGGGGGAAATAGCTTCCATTGACTTAACAGCCATACATTATTAACTAGAGAACCACCATAAGTTCTTCTAGGATGCTAAAAATCTGCAAACTCTAATATCAACTAAGAAATGTTGCTATGCTTTCCTTCCCTCCTTCCTTCCTTTTTAAAAAACCCTGTTTACTTCCCTCAAGCATTCTGAGCGAGGACATTTTTGGCTTTTTGCAAATGTCACAGAAGTTTCAATCCTGCAATGTGCATCCAGATCTCATTTAGCAGTGCATATGTTTTGCAGGACATACAACTGCATGTGCAGAAATTATTCTGCATGGACTGATCTCCCTTTCTAGATCAGATCAGACGTCTGGAGAGTGGGACAGAGAACATAACAGATGAAGAACCCTGCTGGATTATTATTATTATTATTATTATTATTATTATTATTATTATTGTTATTATAAAAAATGGAATTGAAAAACATGCCTGCTTTTAAAGATAATCAGATACCAATGGTATCTTTAAAAGCAGACATGTTTTTCAATTCCATTTTTTAAAAATAATAATAATAATAATAATAATAATAATAATAATGTTTTCTTTGGTTATGTCCAAAGCAAGAGGAAGAACAAGCAAGTGGTAGGTCCTCTGCATGGGGAACACGGAGAAATGCTATTGGGTGACAGAGAGAAGGTGGAACTACTCAACACCTACTTTGCCTCTGTCTTCACCCAAAAGGAACCAAAAGGAACCAACCTGGTGATAACAGAATAAATGATGTAAGGAGATTGCTGTAGCCCAAGATAGGAAAAGAGGTGGTAAGGGAATACCTAGCTACTTTGAATGAATTCAAATCTCCAGGGCCTGATGAGCTGCATTCAAGGGTGCTAAAGGAGCTTTTGGATATAATTTCAGAGCTTTTGTCTCTTATCTTTGAGACTTCTTAGAGAACAGGTGAGGTCCCTACAGACTGGAGGCAGGCAAATGTTGTCCCCATCTTCAAAAAGGGGAAGACCCAGGTAACTATCAACCAGTGAGCTTGACATCCATAACAAGGAAGGTCCTAGAACAGATAATTCAACAGTCAGTCTGTGAGCATTTAGAAAAGGATGCTGTGATTACGAAGACCCAGCATGGGTTTCTCAAAAGTAAGTCATGCCAGACCAATCTGATTTCTTTTTTTTTAATGGAATTACAAACTTGGTGGATCATAGAACTGCTGTGGGCATAGTGTATCTTGATTTCAGTAATGCTTTTGACAAAGTCCCCCATGATATTTTCACAAGGAAGCTGGTAAAAAGTGGGTTGAACAAGGTAAGTGTTAGGTGGATTTGTAGCTGGTTGACTGACTGAACCCAAAGAGTACTCATTAATGGTTCCTTGTCATCCTGGGAAAAAGTGCCAAGTGGGTTGCCGCAGGGTTCTGTCCTGGGTTTGTTTTTGTTCAACGTCTTTGTAAATGACTTGGATGAAGGAATTGAGGGGATGCTCATCAAATTTGCAGATGTCATGAAACTGGGAGGGGTAGCTAATGCTGCAGAAGACAGAATCAAAATTCAAAATGACCTTTAACAGATTGGAGAACAGGGCCCAGGCTAACAAAATGAATTTCAGTAGGGACAAATGTAAGGTTCTGCACTTAGGCAGGAAGAACCAGATGCACAAATATAGGCTGGGGGACACCTGGCTTACTAGCAGTACGTGTGAAAAGGATCTAGGGGTCTTGGTGGACCACAAGCTTAACATGAGTCAACAGGGTGATGCAGCAGTAAAAAAGCTAATGCTATTCTAGTCTGCATCAACAGAAGTATAGTGTCCAGATCAAGGGAAGTAATAGTACCACTCTATTCTACCATGCAGGTGGCACTGTGGTCTAAAACCACAGAGCCTAGGGCTTGCTGATTAGATGGTCGGTGGTTCGAATCTCCGCGATGGGGTGAGCTCCCGTTGCTCAGGCCCTGCTCCTGCCAACCTAGCAGTTCGAAAGCACCTGAAAGTGCAAGTAGATGAATAGGTACCGCTCCTGTGAGAAAGTAAACAGCATTTCTGTGTGCTGCTCTGGTTTGCCAGAAGTGGCTTAGTCATGCTGGCCACGTGACCCAGAAGCTGTACACCGGCTCCCTCGGCCAGTAAAGCGAGATGAGCGCCGCAACCCCAGAGGCATCCATGACTGGACCTAACGGTCAGGGGTCCCTTTACCTTTACCTATTCTACCTTAGTCAGATCACACTTAGAATACTGTGTCCAATTCTGGGCCCCACCATTTAAGAAGGATGGTGACAAGCTTGAATATGTGCAGAGGAAGCCAACCAAGATAATCAAGGGTCTGGAAACTAAGCCTTATGAGGAACGCTTGAAGGAGCTGGGTATGTTTAGCCTGGGAAAGAGGAGATGGAGAGGAGATATCATAGCCATCTTCAAATACCTTAAGGCTGTCACATGGAGGAGGGAATATACTTGTTTTGTCCTGCTCTGGAGGGTAGGACTCAAACCAATGGCTTCAAGTTGCAAGAAAGGAGATTCTGAGAAAACTTTTTGACAGTAAGAGCTGTTCAGCAGTGGAACAGACTCCCACAAGAGGTGATGGACTCTCCTTCCTTGGAGGTTTTTAAACAGAGGCTAGATGGCTGTCTGTCATGGATGCCTTAGCTGAGATTCCTGCATTGCAGGGGGTTAGACTAGATGACTCTTGGGGTCCCTTTCAACTCCAAGATTCTACCTCATAAAGCTACAGTTGCCATAATTTGAGCTTTTCTTCTTCTTTTTTTAGGATGAAAAGCTATTTTGTGGCAAAAACACAAAATAGTGATTTTAATCTTTTTGAGCTGTTTCCACTGCTTTTTTTTCATTGTGTTGCCATACATCCATGTTTTCCCAGACATTTTGCTGATTTGGCAAAATTCTCCCGTGACGTCATTTTTACACACAAAAAGCAGGACTTGTCATGAATTTTCTGGGCGTATGGCAGGCCTACATAAAGCTCTCAAGATCAGTTCACATCATCTAATACAATAAGGAACATACATATCAAAAGGGCAAGCAATTGAAGATACAGTTTGAGAAGTATATATAATGCAAATTAAGGCAGAAGTAAAATGAAACATTAAATAGCTGTTGAAAATAATGTTTTGTGGTTTGGGGTATAACAACAACAGCAATACCCCCCCCCCCATACCAGTAGATCTCAGGGTGGTTTACAAAAAAAGAGATCAAAAAAGGAATCTGATGTATCTCTACTGAAGGGACAGGAAATCATAGCCCTCTAGATGTTTCTAGATTCCAACCCTGCCATCTGCAAAGAGCATGGTCAATAGGAATGATTGGAATTTTAATCCAGTAGCATCAGAAGCGCTAAATGTTCCTTACTAAGCTCTACTGAAAGGATATTCCAGAGCACTTGTGCCATCCCCAAGAAGACCCTGTTTCTTATGTTTATTAGCTGCATAGCCCAAGACGATGGAATTCATTCTGGAACATTTTTTTACTGTGCACATTTCATAATACACTAGTCCATAATGTCTGACACCTACGGTCTGAGGTGGAGAAGCAGATGACCAGAGGTGGAGCTTCATGCTCTCGGACCAGGGGCAGAGAGCAGGCTTGGGCGTGGCTGGTACACGTCCCGTGGGGCTGTGTGCCATGGTGCACATCCCGGGGGCATGGGGCGCTGCCTGCAGGGGTGTGACGCACATCCTAGGGGCGTGGCATGCCGCCTGTGGGGCATGGCACCCAGCAGGGGGGAGGACCAGCCACAATGGCACCCCACCAGGATCGTGGTGCTGGGGGCAGTGCACTCTCCCCCGCCCCCCTCTTCCTCTGCCAGTGGGTGGAATCCTCTTGAACTACAGGTGTTAGATTTACATTCTAGACTCAGCAGGCCTCTTTTTCTCTCTGAACGCCCATGATCATTCAGAGTCTTGCAAAATGTATTGGAGAATGAAAGCAAGCACCACAAAGGAACTTTCAGGGGGCGAGAAGTTGGACATGAAGGAGCTTAGGCTATGTGCATCCGATCCCAGCCAGGGAACACACACATGCAATCAAACCGAGCAGGATTAAACCCTCTGAGTTAGGGAAGGATACAATCCTGCTGCAGGTTCTGTTTTGCCAAGGTGTCCCCTGCATTAAATGCATTGTAGAAGCAGACCCCAGCAGAACTGCATCCTCTGCTCACCAGATTTGAGTCTGGAGCTGTGTTGAGTGTCCCCCAGGTCATCTTGGGTGGGGTAATGCAAATAACCCTGACCCATAGCAACGTTGATAGAATGGAAGATGTTCAAATCTGGTGAGCGGAGGATGCAACAGAGATATAGGAAAATGTAGTACTATAACGTACAGAAAACAAAGAAACCAGAAGGTTCATGGTCCCCAACTCAATTGGCTGGCTATTGGCTTTCTGCTTCAACTCAGAGAGAAAGGAAAGCACCACTTTGCCTTATTATCTAGCTGACACACCGAGCCCTTCTTACCATTTGTTTATCCTGGTCTATTGTTGGTGAGCTAGAACAACAATCTTATGCAAATGCACATGTTAACAGGCCATAGGTTAAATCTTGATCCTTTAACTACACCACTGAATTATCCAGATGAATAATGACATGTTATTTGTTCAACTTCAATTGCCAACAACAAAAATTGGCCTGGGTTGGCACTGGAGATGAGTGAGTATTTCCTCCATGTCTGAACAATTGTACTGAAGAACATCGGAATGGACAAATTAACTGATAAGGTGGACAAAATGAGCCGGAGGGGAAAAGTGACTCAATTTTTAAAGTACTGGAGTACATAATGTTTGCTTATCAGATTGCAGAGACACATCTTCTTGGAACCGGCTTTCTCTGAAATGTTTAAAGAATCTTTTAAAAGGGAAGGAAGTGACTTGCTCACTATAATGTCAAAAGAAGCTAAACAGGTGTGAAGTGCTACCTTCAGCTCCATAGGAAAGAAAAAAGTCTTGCATTCCATACTGTCAGGGAACTGCCATCGGAGCAGGAGGAGGTGAGAGGGCTCTTGGAAGATGGTGGAGAGGGTCCCAGTAGGAGGAGGGATAGCCCATACGCTGGGGAAGGAAATCAGCGTAACACCAGTGGAGAAGGGGAAGAGATAGAGGAAGCGGAGAGTTGGCTCCAAGACTCTTCGCAGGAGACAAGCGAAGAGGGGACAAGTGCTCCGATGCCCACACCCACAGCGCGCAAAAAGCTTTCGCGCAGGCAACAGGGGAGGAGACTGGGAGTCAAGCAGCTTTTATGTTGGAAACGGTTTAAGAAACGCCCACTGATGGATTCTGCCAGCGACTGAGGCAGCCACGAGATAGAGGCTGCTCTGTCAGAAAGGGTTCAACTATGCAAGACAGCCACGAGTAAAGGCAATTTACGCACAAGCAATCCCTAGAACCATAACACATACCCTCCAATATTTCTGATGAAAATAGGGACATCCCATTCCATAACGATAATTTTACTATTTATACCCCACACATCTTATTGGGTTGCCCCAGCCTCTCTGGGCAGCTTCCAACATAGATAAAAATGTATTAAACATTAAAAAAAACTTGCCCTGTACAGGATTATCTTTAGACAGCTCGGGGGTCAGTTAACTCCATACCCACCAACAGTTCTCCAATGAAAATAGGGACTTCTTAACAAAAGGTGGGACATTCCAGGATCAAATCAGAAGCTTCTCTAAATCAGGGACATCCCTGGAAAATAGGGACACTTGGAGGGTTTGGTATTCCACAATCAGCAAGAGTAGGGGTGGGGGAGAAAATTGATTCAGTCCACATTTTAAGGTGAACCTCACTAATTCACACTTCCCCAAACAATACATGAACACAGGCATCCTTCCAAATCCAGAAAGAAAGAAAGAAAGAAAGAAAGGCAGGCAAGAGAAGTTTTCAGCATAGCAAATTTCCCCATTTGATTGGGGTTGGAGGATAGTGATACTGCACAGCTTGAATCCTTCCCTTAAACTCCTCAGATCACCAGTTCAAGGCCTCCTGTTGTCTCAAATCTTCATAGCAAATTAGCTGGAACAGGGACAGCCAACATGGTTCCATCAAAAAAAGTTGGAGGACAACTCTCAGCATTCCTACTCATTGGCCATACTGGCTGGCTACCATGTGGGTTAGTCCTATGCCAGAGGATGATTCATTACCTTGACTAACTTCTGTGGAGAAAGTCATCAAAGTTAAGCATACATTCTTTTAAGGCAAGAGTGGGGGACATCAGGTCAGGGAGATGAATGAAGCCTTCTAGATCTCACTATTTGCCCACAAGGCCTCTTCTCATGCCACCCCTCAACACAGGCCACACACTTCACTAGCCCTGTGTGGCACCTGTTTTTGCCTGGCTGGACGGTGCTCTTGGTGTCTGATAATGCTCCTTGCTTAGAGGAGATGGAGGGTCAGAGAGGTGTGCGTGAATCTGCAAAAGTGAGCCTACTATCCCAAGGTGAAACATAGATTCATGGGTCCACTTACTTCTGTCTCCAGCCACACCCACCACTGGCATATGGCACCCAGAAAATTGCTCAAGAAGGGAATGTGGCCATTGGGGTGAAAAAACGATCCCCACCTCGGCCTTAAGGCTTTGCTGGCAGCTGAATCTTAACCCAGTGTTGTGAAATGTGCAATATATTTTGTTTTGTAGAAGTGCTTCTAACTGGGGCAGAGTGGGCTATGCTCTGTAATCTTTCTGTCACATCACAAATAATTCATCTGAAGGGGCCATCCAGGCATCCCCATGATCTCATGACTATATCAATTATGAAAGCAACAATTAAAGTGCTGAGAAGAAACAAACCGACATCAATGTGCGCTTACAGGGACTAACACTTCCAAAAGTAGCAAAAGGGACCGGTTATATGATGCCAAGGTGAAATTTAGACAGCAAAGGCATGCAGGGACCTTTCACAAATGTCCTTAATCCTCAGAAATGCCTGGGCACATCATTTTTCAATGCAAATTTAATGCTGCTGTTTCCTTTATGAACCATTTAGCTGAAGAATTTGCCAGTCACTTTATTCATAGGTCTGTACCCAATGTTAGTCTTACTTGGAGAAGACCTACCAAAATTAAGACATTAGGAAATGTAAGAAGGCACACAACTCCATCCCATCCTGTCTTTGTCACAATCAACACTGTTTCCATTCTGCCACTGTTTGGTTTCCACCCAATACTTTGTTATTTGTTTCACTATGCGCTAGTTGGTACAATTATTTACCTAAGATTCTAATACAGTTTTACTTCGGTTTAAGAACAGCCCACAAAACTGGAAGTAGTGTCCCGGTTTGCAAACTTTACCTCGGTCTAAGAATGGAATCCGAATGGTGGAAGGGCACCGGTGGTAGGAGGCCTCATTAGGGAAAGTGCGCCTCAGTTTAAGAACGGTTTCGGTTTAAGAACGGACTTCCAGAATGGATTAAGTTCATAAAACAAGGTACCACTGTATATTAACGATGTACCGTAATTATTTCTCTCCCACACATTTCTATGTAAAGGAAACACCATTGAAATGGAGCTGCTCCATCAATTGTGGATCATCTGCAAACTGAAAACAACAGCAAATACTGATAAGAATTGATTGGCTTGATTTTTGTTCTGGGCATGAGATAGCTAAACCCAAATTAGCAATTTCCACTTTCATCAGAATTTTTTGACATTACTGTTTTCTGACTTCTGTGCATTAACTTCAGTGGGTTTTCTCTTCTTAAGGTGACTTTCTAGGATATCATCCTGTCCTGTCCCCCGCACTTGATCTGTGAATTAATGTTATGATTGGACATTTTAAAAGAATCATCTAGGGTAGTCTCACAAGACAAATGAGCCAGCCTCAGAATTTGTGGGCCATCTCCCTGCATCTAGCCTGGTAGCTCATGGAAGACCTGTGCAAGTCTTTCAATTAAGCTCTTCTCCCCCCGAAAAAAATGTTATATGCCAGCTACACGAATCATTCAGGCAAGCAGGAGGCACTATCAGAGATCAAAGATATTTTCCAGGCAGGAAAAAGCACAGTGTGTGCGTGGATCAGGACCAGAAAGGGGCATGACTGGGGAAGACCCCCAAGGATAAAATGGAAGGCTGCAACTGGGCTTTGGGGCTGTGGTTCCCCATCCCTCCACTAGATGATCCCTCCAGGTCTATGAAGCATATGAAAAATTTGCTTACCTCTCCATCTCCTTCAGTTCATAGTGCCTGCCCCCTTTGCACTCATATTTAAATGGAATATTTCATTTTGATTTGAAAGTGTCATTATGATTCTCTCTGTTTTCTTTTTCTGGATGCTACTTCTCAACAGTTCTCTCCTATTGCTCGCAACATGGTGATGGATATATTATTGAGTTGGAAGCTGAGGGCTGAGGTCAAAATAATGGCTTTGACATTGTGGATAAAGAGATGTCCCAGTTCACCATGAATCGGCAGACATTGTTCCCTGAAATGCTCTCATATTGCCAGCAGCGCCTTCCTTTATTTGCATTGAAAGTGGTGCAGAGGAGAGAGAGAAAGAGCTTGATGAAAATGAAATTGGGTTAATTTGTGCAGATCAAGTTGCCTTGGATGGGAGGACGTATTTTGAAGAATTCAAGTGAAAGGCTTTTGTGCTGGTCATTTCACATTTCCTTTAAAAATGAGTGCCATTTTCTTGAAGAAAAAGAGAGAGAGAGAGAGAGAGAGCGCAGAATCTCTCCCTCATTTAACGATGCTGAATCATTGTGATGGCTGGCGAGAGAGCATCTAATTGCTTCTGCATGTGAATAAAATCAAAATGAATGAGATTTTGTTCACTAGAACTAGGAGGAAAAGGGGTAGAAAGAAGACTCCATCAATCCTGACTTCTTACAGGCTTCCCAGAGCCATCTGGTTGGCCATTGTGAGAACAGGATGCTGGACTATATAAGCCTTTGGTCAGATCCAGCAGGGATCAAAGGATGCTGCCTTATTCCAAGTCAGACCATGGGTCCATCTAGCTCCATATGCCCTACACTGACCGACAGCAGCTCTCCAGGATTTCAGACAGGGTCCCAACACTAACTGGAGATGTCAAGGGTTGAATCTGGGACTTCCTGCATGCAAAGCAGGTGTAGAACATCAGGGGCTGGTGCCTAATGGAAAGCAACCCCAGAGACATCTACCTCCACCCCAGATATAGTGGGCAACACTAAAGATTAACTGAATTTAAGGAAAGAACATGCCCCCCCCCCTTTTTAGGACACAGTTTTCATGAGGGGCCTGATTAGAAGTGGAATCACATGCAGAGGGGTGAGATTAATACTTCCTGCTTGACAAGATCCCAAGGAAAATTGCCCACTACCAAGAAGCTTTGATTAGTACTGGAAGCAAAGTGTCTCTTGGCACCAATGGGAATTTCTCTCTGGGAGCTAATGGCAGCTTGGGAGCAGTGAGGCAATTTCCATCAGGGCTGTGGCAGGAAAATATATAATCAGTGCACTGTGGTTCCACTCTTGCTTTCCCTCTCTGCTGGTTATACATATCAGTCTTTCGTGAAGTTTCCACCATGCCTTGACTCAGTTTTATGTCATTCTCTCATACTATAATTTGCTGCTAGAGATGGAGAACAATACAGGTACGTTTGACTAAATCTCCTAAGGCCAAAGATGCAACCTCATGTCCAGTGTCCAGGGCAGTTCTTCCCTACAGAATTGTAGAGTTGGAAGGGAACATGGGGAACATCTAGTGTGATCCGCTGCATGGCAGAATCTTTTTGTCCAACAAGGGGCTCAAACTGACAACCCAGAGATTAAGGGTCTCATCCTCTACCAACTGAGCTACCAAAAGGAAGAAGCAGCTGCACAAATATAAGATGGGGGACACCTGGATTGCTAATAGTGCACGTGAAAAGGATCTAGGGGTCTTGGTGGACCACGAGCTCAAATGAGCCAGCAGTGTGATGCAGCAGCACAAAAAGCTAATGCTATTCTTGTCGTTGTTGTTTAGTCATTTACTCGTGTCCGACACTTCGTGACCCCATGGACCAGAGCACGCCAGGCACTACTGTCTTCCACTGCCTCTCGCAGTTTGGTCAGACTCATGTTTGTAGCTTCGAGAACACTGTCCAACCATCTTGTCCTCTGTTGTCCCCTTCTCCTTGTGCCCTCCATCTTTCCCAACATCAGGGGCTTTTCCAGGGAGTCTTCTCTTCTCATGAGGTGGCCAAAGTACTGGAGCTTCAGCTTCACGATCTGTCCTTCCAGTGAGCACGCAGGGCTAATTTCCTTAAGAAAGGATGTGTTTGATCTTCTTGCAGTCCATGGGACTCTCAAGAGTCTCCTCCAGCACCATAATTCAAAAGCATCAATTCTTCGGCGATCAGCCTTCTTTATGGTCCAGCTCTCACTTCCATACATCACTACTGGGAAAACCATGGCTTTAACTATACGGACCTTTGTTGGCAAGGTGATGTCTCTGCTTTTTAAGATGCTGTCTAGGTTTGCCATCGCCTTTCTCCCAAGGAGCAGGCGTCTTTTAATTTTGTGACTGCTGTCACCATCTGCAGTGATCATGGAGCCCAAGAAAGTAAAATCTCTCACTGCCTCCATTTCTTCCCCTTCTATTTGCCAGGAGGTGATGGACCCAGTGGCCATGATCTTCGATATTTTTTTTTTATGTTGAGCTTCAGACCATATTTTGTGCTCTCCTCTTTCACCCTCATTAAAAGGTTCTTTAATTCCTCCTCACTTTCTGCCATCAAGGTTGTGTTATCTGCATATCTGAGGTTGTTGATTTTTCTTCCGGCCATCTTAATTCCGGCTTGGGATTCATCCAGCCCAGCCTTTCACATGATGAATTCTGCATATAAGTTAAATAAGCAGGGAGACAATATACAGCCTTGCCGTACTCCTTTCCCAATTTTGAACCAATCAGTTGTTCCATATCCAGTTCTAACTGTAGCTTCTTGTCTCACATAGAGATTTCTCAGGAGACAGATGAGGTGATCAGGCACTCCCATTTCTTGTATGCTATTCCTTAATGCTATTCTAGGCTGTATTAATGGAAACATAGTGTCCAGATCAAGGGAAGTAATAGTCCCACTCTATTCTGCCTTGGTCAGAGCATACCTGGAGTACTGTGTCCAGTTTTGGCCACCACAATATAAGGATATTGAAAAGCTGGAATGTGTGCAGAGGAGGGCAACCAAGATAATTAAGGGTCTAGAAATCAACTCTTATGATGAATGGTTGAGGGAGTTGGATATGTTTAGCCCGGAGAGCAGAAGACTGAGTGGTGATACTGAATTTCTGCTCCTTTGCTTACATTCTGTGCCTGAGGAGAACTTTCCAAACTCACCTCTAAAATATGTACAGAAGATGATTTTCCATAGTTTGGGGAAACTTTTGCAAAGAACCACTCTTTTATATACAGCAAACTCTTGGTGTCAAAACACCTTCTTTAAAGGAAAACGGTTCGTTGTCAAAAACACCACAGCAGTGTGAAAAACAGTGTCAAAACAGCTTTATCTTCAGAATAATTCAACATCCACCATTACAGATTGTTAATTAGTTTGGAAACTTGCAAGATGCTCTAAAATTAAATGCACAGCTGCAGAGGTAACCCATGTGCGTTCTTTCAATGGGCCAATAGTATCTACCGTGTTTAATGCAATTATAAAGTGTTCCCAGCAGCGGCTAATTAGGGATGGGTAGATCTGTCAATTTTGGTTTCTCTTAGTTGCTGCTTTTTCCATCTTGAGTTCAGTTCTTCATATCAGGTTGCAATTTATTTATTTTTTCTAAAAAAACACCCCACCCCACCTAATATATATATATATATATATTGGCAAAGCTATTCTTCCTGATTTAAAACAATTTTTTACTAATACAGACATTTATATGCATGCACAATTTATGCTAGTATATTCATTTTTGTACATGTAGAACTGTAGAACAGCATTGGAAAATTCAGAAAAGGGTGACTTTTGAAGGACAGCTGTGTTTTACTCTGCATATTGTTTGGGAAAGTGTGAATTAGGTAGTTTCACCTTCAAATGTGAACAGCATCAAATTTCTCTTGTAGCCTTAGCACTAATGAAGTAAGATGATATTCCTACTGTCCTTTGGGTTTGGATGGAAATAATGAGGACAGAATCCTTGCAGGATTCAAGGCCCATTAGCATTTTTTGTTCTTCTTTATAGGCTACATACAGTCCTTGATGTGAAAAGGACTTGGGAAACCCATATGGGCAAAGCCATATTTAGAATACCTTGTAACTTTGGGCTGCCTTCCATTCATGAATCTTAAAATGGCATAACTATAAATTTAAACAACAAAGGTGAGAATATTTGAGTATGGTTGCAATTCCTGAATAACTGAAAGTTTCAAGTCTCCCTTACTGTAGACCAGTAACTATTTTGATGTACAGTGGTACCTCGGGTTACATACGCTTCAGGTTACAGACTCCACTAACCCAGAAATAGTACCTCGAGTTAAGAACTTTGCTTCCGGATGAGAACAGAAATCGTGCTCTGGGGGTGCGGCAGCAGCAGGAGGACCCATTAGCTAAAGTGGTGCTTCAGGTTAAGAACAGTTTCAGGTTAAGAACGGACCTCCAGAACGAATTAAGTACTTAACCCGAGGTACCACTGTACACTTAAAGGCTCTTGAGTAACTGAGTTCAGTTTGAACCAATCATTTTTACTGAAGTTGATTAGTGCATAGTGTAAATTTTAACAGATAAAATAGAGTATTATAATATATAAGGATTATAGCTCCAGTTCATGAAGACTATAATGGAACTAGAAATTAAAATGATCAAGAAGTTAGCTACTGTACTTTAAGACTAGCAAAGCAACAGGGACTTTTTAACCCCAGGGGGTGGGAGGGAAATGACAACCCAGGGAGTGTATGATTTTCAAATCTCGGTCACAAAGTTATGAATGAAGTGGGGAGTGAGGGAGGAATACAATAACTGATTGAATTTGCATAAATTTGCACTAATCCAGAAACCAAAAAATACGCTCTCATTTCTTTCAAGTAATTCCTTATGTTTGTGAGAACAAGTGGAAACTCCTCTTACAATGGTGCTTGCCGTGTGGAATATTTGTCTTTCATTCAAAATTATGCATCATATTTTATCTTCTCCCCAACAAATGAGTCAATGAAATGTTTTTTTAAAAAAATCAATGAACTCGTTTGATCAATAGATTTTGACATTGCAGCACATGTATGTATCAGGCATGGGTACCTGTCTCTACCTGCTCCGCTTAATCGTCTTCTTACAAGCAGGTAAAAAGTTGTCATTATAGAGATTCAGAGGTTGCTTTTTTTTTTTTGGTATAAAAAATAAAATAAACAAGGTATGGGTAGAAGCCATGATGAAGCCATGATGACTGCTGCTTTATTTTCACATCTGCTTACTTAATGTGCAAATAACAAAGCAATACATTACTTGATCACATTCAAAATGGCTGAAGCGGGTTTATGGCAACCATACATACACCTGAATGGAAGAGAGAGAGAATAGAATCCAATAACTAGTAATAATTATCTCTGGGAGTCTCAGCCCACCTGACCATTTGGGGGAGGCAGAAGGCTCTTGCACTCTCTACCCGGTGCTCCTGGGGTCCTTGCATCATTTGCCCATATAAGGCTTTGGGGAATCGGCTTCCTCTCCTGTGGCAGTAAATAAGAAGAGATCAAACAAAAGAAACATATTATTAGTTGGCTTCTTTTGTCTCTCACCGTGATTATTAAAGAATCTATCTACCTAGAATGTTGGTGCTCCCAAATAAGGCTCACACCCCTTCCATCCCTATTAATCTATGTCACTACTACGTCTTGTAATCTGAGTTTGTACCTTCTGTGTTTTCTGTTCTGAGACTTTCTGAGCTCTTCTTGACCTTGGGGAAGGTGCTGGAGGAATGTTGTCCAAAGACTGTGAAAGTGTTAACCCTCTCTTTTCCAATGTTTCTTCTCCTAGCTGTTTCCCATCCAGTATTTCCCAGCTTCTGCCTTCTGAACTATGGCCCTCTGCAAGCCGCTGTTCCAAATCTATACTGTCCGCCTGCTCCTGGGAAGAATGAGGATCAGAATCAGGATGAGTGGGTGGCTCCCATTATTCTTCCTCAGTGCAGCCCTCCTGTGCACGGTGCCTGATATCCCATATGGAAGGGGGGGGGAACCCTTCATTTGTAATAAGGGCAAAACCTGCATCTTATCTCATCTCTATAAAAAGAAATTTCCCAGCTCCAATGTATTGCAACGAATGGCATACACATAGCCTACAATCCCATTAAGGTCTCCCCCCACCCGTTCTGCAACATAGAAACACAAATAGACACATACCTTTCATCACAGAATTGGCTATACTGGAAGGAGGGGACATTGCTCTGCATTAACCAAGAACTGCATTAGAGACAAAGGTGCAGGGAATCATTCCTTGGTTGCATTAGATACACACAGGAAAGCAGGGGAAGATCTCAAGGGTATGCTTCTTAAATTTATTGTAAATCAAACCATTCCCATCCTGAATTTACAACAAAGATTCAGGGCCAGCTGTAGACCAATTAAACTCAAAAGTTCACAGGTGTTTAGACGACTGATTATAACATCAAAGAATGTACCTGTTTACTACTGTTCATACCCTCCTTCCCTACCAGCCTGCTTTAAATTCAGCACATTAAAAACTTTCACCAAACCAACCAGTTTGCAGGTTGAGACTGATAATTTTGAAGTACAATTTAATTGAGATTTTTTTTAAAAAAAGGTAAAGAGCAGACCATAAAGTGATATGCATGCACACCAACAGAGGTTGCTATCCTGATTGCACTGAGAATCACGAGAAAGGTGCTTGCTCAGCTTTGTATGTTGAGGGTCCCAGATTCAATTCTTAATATTGCCTCTTAGAATCATAGAATTGTAGAGCTGGGAGTCCAAGGGTCATCTAGTCCAACTCCATGAAATTTTGGAATCCCAGCTAAAGAATCGCTGAAAGATGGCCATCCAACCTTAATATGAAAACTTCCAAGCAAGGACAGTCCAACACCTTCCGAGGCAGTCCATTCCACTATGAAATGACTCTTGCCATCAGAAAGTTCCTTCCAATATTTAGTTGGAATTTCCTTTCTTAAACAATAGGAAGTAAGTGCACAGAAACTCACCCCCCCAAAAAAAATGTGGACAGTTGCTTCTATGTGTGGCAGACACCAGGACTGTGCACCAGAGACTGACACCCAAATCACAATGTGAATTGGTGCCATTTGGGGTGATTTCTACTGGCAATGGGGCAGGGTATCTGTCAGGAGTCCAGGTTCCCAGCTTGATAACACAGTAAGCGTAGGTTATTGCAAAAACAAACAGATAGCTTTGGACGACTTGAACAATGCCCCCGGCATCATTACTCAAGATGACCCTTCTGAAGAGTCTTTCTGGCATCTACAGAAGATATTAAACTTACAACCTTTACGTCTCTTGTTTTGCTTCCTATCTAGCAGCCCTCCCATTCATCAACTCTTAGGACTTAGTGGATCAGCTCCAACCTCTTCCTGTTCTGAGAGGCTGTCTCTGAGTCCATTTGCTCCTGTTTGTGCTTCCGGCGAGCTTTGGCTGTGTTCTCACCTGCTCTCAGCTACTGCATCATCATCCTGCATGTCAAGGTCAGGAAGAGCTAAAGTCCGCAGCTGCCGGCTCTCCTCTGCCTAACTAACATCTAAGCTTCTCTGTTCCTGGCTGCTTTCTGCAGTTGGCTGCAAACCTTCACTTGGAGCTGGCTCATTCCTGACGCCATCTCTGGATCATTCGGGGGGGCGGGGCACCTTGTCTTCAGTCACCTGGGAGCAACAGGGTGACAACAAGGTGAATTCAGGGAGCACCACTAGGAGGGTTTCATCTGATGAGCATTATAGGGGGAAAGGGAATCTTCTAGAAATCCTAGTATTGTTGGATGCTTACAAACATGTATTAGGTTATGCTGCATCAACTTCACCTTCTTAGGAATTGCTGTAAATCTGATCAGATCTTTTCCTAGTTTCCCATGAAATCCCTCAAATGTCTTCTACCCAGCACAAATCTCCAACTTCCTTGTGTTAGAAACTGAGATATGAAATCTAGGAGCTAAATGGCACCTTAAACATAGGTTATGGGTGCAACAACAGAAGTCTAGGCACACTTTTTTATAACAACAATACAAAGCTGCAAATGAATGATCTGCAACTAAAACACAGTGGTACCTCGTGTTAAGAACTTAACTTGTTTTGCAGGTCCATTCTTAACCTGAAACTGTTCTTAACCTGAGGTACCACTTTAGCTAATGGGGCCTCCCGCTGCTGCCGCCATGCCGCCGCCACGCAATTTCTGTTCTCATCCTGAAGTAAAGTTCTTAACCCAAGGTACTATTTCTGGGTTAGCGGAGTCTGTAACCTGAAGCGTATGTAACCCAAGGTACCACTGTATTATGTTCATTTTTCACATGGTCTAGTCCTTCACCTGCCCACCCCCCTAATATTCTTAAGAGGGTCTCTTCAACAGTCTTCAGAGAGTAGCTGGAAGTGGGGAGGCAGAAACAGGTCCCCCTTTCCTTCCATTCTGCAGTTTTAATCTGAAATTTTAGGTGCGGTACTGCCTCCAGAGCTCAGAAACTGCTCATGCTAATGTAATTCCCTGTCGCAAAATGCGCCTAAGAGCAATGGGAGTTTTGAACACTGGTTGCGAATCTTACCTGGGGAGAAGTGGTCCAGAAATTCTGGGTATGTTGAGCTAAATGAGAACAGTGCAGGCAGACTTGGCTTGCCTCCACCTTTTCATTAACATGTCTACAATGCTCTGGTTATTTCCCAACTGTTTCACTCATTAAATCTTCTCTTCCCTACTCCTAACCAGATGTTTTTAATGTGCCCCCGTCTCTTCCTCAAAGCTTCCCTAAGTCACAAGTTGGTTCCATGTTTTGCTTAGTAGCCACAGGCAAGACTGGAAGGCATCCCTGAGTTGAACTTGACAACAGCTAAGTATTTGTCATTCCCTTTTGTTTTGTTTTCTGTACGTTTAGAGCATGTTGGACTCTGGCTTCCAGAACTCTAAGCCCAAAGTGGTCCATTTATCATTGTACATTCTCAGTGGTCACCGAGGGCAGAAGTTAAAAGAATTCATACCTGTTTTAAAGGCTGGTGTGGGCCTTCTAAGTGACTCGAAGGTTCTGTTTATGCCAAAGAGAATGTTCTCCATGGTGGTTAATTTGTTTGTCAGCATCCAAGGAGCCTTATTTTGACCACTGCTACAGACAGAATGCTACACTTAGAGATGGTTCCTTGATCTGGATGACCCCAGACTGTTCTTGTGTACTTCTTGACTTTGTGGCTTTCACTCTATGACTGTAAATACTGTATTCACAAAAAAAGATTGCGGAGGACCATAGCTCAGTGGTAAATTCTTGCATGAAGAATGTCCTGGGTTCAGTCCTAAGCATCTCCAAATAGGATTGGGAGAGATCCCTTCCTGGAGCTCTGGAGAGATGCTGCCAATCAGTGTACACAATACCAAATTAAATAGGCCAATGATCTGATTTGGTTTGAGGCAGCTTCCCATGAAGCTGCCAAGGCCACGATCCCATCAGTAGATAGCATCTAATTCAGCCCTCCAAAGGAAGTAAAAATAAAATAAGACTTGTACAGTCGACATTTCGAAATAGCAAAAATAGCCTCAGAGGGGAAGTGTGCTCTCATTGCTCCACATCATATGGTTCCAGATTAATGCCTGAACTTTAAAGTTGCACTTGAAAGGATAACACACATGCCTATCCTCTAGTTATAATTTTTCTCCTTTTTGTATATGCGTTTTCGCTTCAAGTTTTCAGCCTTCAAGCTTCTTCTAGCATATCGAAACACAGTGAAAAAGATACCCCTCCCACTGTTAACGTTCAGTATGATCCCAGGGAACAGCAATTTTTGCCCTTACCTGCCCACGTGAATGAAGTCACACATATCAAGTGGGTTTTTTCTCTCTCCCTCTTTTCCTTATCTAAAGGTTCTCCAACAGATTCCGGCTATAAAAAGCAAAGAGAAGCTGCCTCATTAACAGCTTTCCTCTCCCTCGCTCTCTCTTTTTTGTTAACAATAGCTTGACGGGAAAGAGTAGTTTTAACACTCAACCCGTTCTTCTGCAAGTAATAACCGCAGACTCCTAATCCCTTGATTGGAGTTCTTACTAGTCTAAAATGAGAAACATTAAATTATTATTTAATTTCAAGGAGGAGCAGCCTGAGAAATAAGGGGGATAATCTTAAGAGAAGGGAGAAAAGACACGATGAAAGATACTTTAATAAGAGAAGGACTTTGTAATAGCTTTCTGAATTGTTTCCCCTGAAAAGTTGTAAAGTCTCTACAGCATTTCGGCCTTCTCTTCCGACAAAAGCGCCCTCAGAATACATGGCCTTTTAAGGCCCTTTGACATCAGCAGGTCTCATTCAAGCACCAAGTGAGCCGCTCTAGGCTGCAGCTGCTATGGTCTGGCTGTTCTGATGTCACAGAGAGCCTTGCAAGCCTCAGGCCAGCCAGCTAACCGTTGCTTCAGAACATAAAAACATAGACTCATTGAATCATAGAATTGTAGAGTTGGAAAGGACCCCATGGGTCATCTATTCCAACTGCCTGCAATGCAGGAATCTCAGCTAAAGCAGCCATGACATGTGGCCATCTAACCTCTGCTTAAAAACCTCCAAGGAAGGAGAGTCCACAACATTCCGAGAGAGACCATTCCACAGTTGAACAGCTCTTACTGTCAGAAAGTTCTTCCTGATGTTTAGTCAGAATTGTGCTGGGCCTGGGGGTTAACCTGAGCAATGCGGTCCAGATCCGGTCTTGAATCCATGGATTCTGTGAGGAGACAATCCGACAGGGCCAAGGCAGGAAACCAGGCAAGGTCTGGCACAGGGTCTGAGGCAGCTTCTAGCAAACAGCAGAGTTGCTCCCGCAACCTGGGGTGGGGTCCAACAGCCTTTTATCTTTGTCAGGGTAACGGCCAGTCCTGATCCCCCGGTGACTTACCTCCCTGTCTCGCCTGAAGGCGAGCACTTCTCCTGCGAATACTCAGGTCTCTTCTTCTCTCAGACCTTAGTCTCTGCAGCTCAGGGGAGGTCCGTGGGTTACTAGACCCAGGAGCCACCTCAGCCTCCCCTGACCTACGGTAACTGGTAGTGGAGCAGCTGTAAGTGATTGCCCAGCAGAGGGCAAGGAGGTAATCCCAGCATCTAGAGCCAGGGCAGGCTCAGGCCCCTGACTCAGCCCAGCTGGTACTTGTTGCAGGGGGACCTGTGCAGACTGGGGCTATTCAGATTCAGGCCCCAGACTTGGTTCAGATGCCCCCTGAGGCAAAGGATCCGATGTGGACTGAGACTCCTCTGGTTCCAAGTCTGAGCCCGAGTCCCAGGCCATCACAAGAATCTCCTTTCTTGTAACTTGAAGCCATTGGTTCTGTTTCTACCCTCTGGAGCAGAAGAACACAAGCTTGTTCCCTCTTCCATGTGACAGCATAAGAAGAGCCTGCTGGATCAGGTCAGTGTCTCATCTAGTCCAGCATCCTGTTCTCACAGTGGCCAACCAGATGTTTATGTGAAACCCCCAAGTAAGATCTGAGTACAAGAGGACTCTCCCTCTCCTGTTATTTTCAGCAACTGGTATTCAGACACATACATTAATAGTGTGCATCTGTAGGCTAATAACATTGTACCTGTTGGAGATCTTCCCAACACAAGTGTTTTCAAAAGAACAAGAAGCTTCTCAGATAAAAGTAGGCCACTCTAGCCAAAGTTATAAGTTATGTCACACCTCTTCATTCCTCTTTCCTTGGCAATGAGTTCCACCTTGGACTGCCTCCAGAGGAAGGAAGCTTCTTCAAGCTGCCAAATGAATAGACTGGCTGCTCTTCTGCCTGTTAACAGCAGCTTGGTCATCAGGAAAAAGCACAGCTTGGATTTCAACATTGTCACCAGCTAATGCCTGCACACCAAGCGACTAATAAAGTCGGGAGAGCTAGAGCCAGCAAAAAAAAAGGTTGGCAACCCAGAAAGTGAATTGCTTGAATGGATCTCAGATTATATACTCTGAGGGAATGCTTTTTTAAACTCCCAAATGAAACACAGGCTTTCAAGGAGAAATGGTTGGAGTTGATAAAAAAAAGAGAGAAGAGGCAACCAAACCCATACAGTGAAAATAAAATCTATGTTGTTGGCAATAGGAACAACACAAACAGAACTGAAATACATTTTCTTCCCTTGAGATCTGTTTCTCTCTCTCTTACCTTGCATTGCATTGCCTGAGTGCTGGAAAAAAATGTAAACAACTATAGCATTAAACTATTGGGCAACTAACATTTCCTTTGTAACAGTTTGGAAAAATAAATAGCTATAAAGCTAAATTAATGTCTGAGACAAAATAAAGCTGTTAAGGGAATAAGTTACATATTTACAACTTTGCCACTTTTGATGCAATAGTTAATGAGGAGAGACCAAACTCGTAGGAGGGTGTCTATGTGTCTCTTTCTAAGCCCCCCAGCCTCAGATATGCATTATGTGATTTAAAGTTGTGGTTAAAGAAAGAGGTAATAATTGAGAACTGTACTGACGTTAAATAAAGGATGTTCGATGGGAACCACTCAGGCAATACACATAAAAAATGCAAGTGGAATGCTGTGAGTATTTTAATATATACAGTCATACCTTGGGTTACAGACGCTTCAGGTTGCGTGTTTTCAGGATATGGACACGCCGAAACCTGGAAGTACAGGAACGGGTTACTTCCGGGTTTCGGCTCTCGAGCATGTGCAGAAACACCAAATTGCAACACATGCGTGCACAGATGCGGCGCTGCAGGTTGTGGACGCTGCGGGTTGCGAACGTGCCTCCCGCACAGATCACGTTTGCAAGCCAAGCATCCACTGTATTGTTTTAACAAGGAAGCAGAAAACTACTCAATACCCCCACAACATTCTTTTCCCATCAAGATATGAGCCAATCATTGTCCAAGAAAGGTCTGAAGGAAAAGAAGCCTAGAACTGCAAAGCTGGAAGGAATTTCAAGGGTCATCCAGTCCAACCCCTTGCAAAGCATCAATGACAGATGGTCATCCAAAGTTTGTTTTAAAACCTCCAAGAAAGGAGAGTCCACAACCTCCTGAGACCAATATGGTGATGGAACACAATGTATTTATGAATGAACACATGCAAAATGGATGCAGACCGGAAATCATCTAATTTGTCCATCAGTACATTTTGTTTCAGTGATGACAGATCGCTGTGTACATAAGGTGAGCATCATTGTTAGGCTACAAAGGGGGGGGGGGGGGGGAGCTTATGTAACCAGTCTGACTAAGCGGGTCCTGTAATTTCCTTTGACTAGTTGTTGTGTCTCGTAGCTGGAATCCATTAAGGACTCTCTCCTTTGTCATACAGGACAGTTCAATCTCAAAAAATGTCTGCTTTCCTAATGCAACATCGAAGCCAAATTGAAAACACCAGAAAAGAACATTTGTTAAAGACATAACATTCAGTTCTTCCCTTGGTTGCATTGAACTGACTTCAGATCAATAATGGGAGGGAGGTATATTTGGGGAGGCAATCATGGTCTTCAAAAGCAGGAGCAGATCCTTTGTTAGGCTAAACACATCCCAGAATAGTGACAGCCACTGGAGGTAGGCCATAGTCTCTAGATATAGCTAGCTGAACTTGGCTTCCCTGGTTACAATGCACAGAAAAGGGATTATTTCAGAGGTGATAATCTTTTAGGCTCAATGGTAGAACATGTTCAGATATCCCCAGACACTCCAGTTCAAAGGGATGTATGTATGCTTGACACACTAGCAGCATGGCTTGTGAGAGAGCATCTGTGTGAAATCTAGGAAAGGAACTGCTAGTTAGACTATTTAGATCACTCAGTGGTCTGATCCAATATATTGTCGCTTGCACCCCAGCCTGCGTTAAGTATAATTGTTTTAATTGCACAGTGAAATGGAAAGTGCTTATATGAATGTTGCTAAGGGTTTAACATTGGAAAGTCCCATTGGGGTATACTAAGCTAGAAAGAACTCTCTCCAAGCTTCTAGCAGAGTTGATAATTAACTGTTGATGTTCTCTGCTAGCCTTCTCGTGTGTGTTTAACCTTATGTGAGTAAGGCATCCACTTGCAAATTCACCATTTTGAAGGGAGTTGACTTTGCCTTTTATTCCCAAGCACAGTGTGATCTCCAGGGGCTGAGTAGCCTTAGGCTAGATGCAGGTTAATGCAGGCTATGGGAGAGATAGAAACTTAATGGGGAAGCAAGATCTGACCATTAAGTTTCGAGGGAGGTTTCCTAAAACCATACCTTTGGAGTCAGCACAGAGCCTCTGTCTGTCTGACTGCCTGTCTCCCTCTGTCTCTCTCGTCCATGCATGCACAGACACTCTCACACAAGGTGCAAAGTGAAGTTATTCCCAGAGAGGCAGTCTGGAAATATAAAGTGGGCTTGCAGCATCTACAAAGCTTCACTGAGGGACATGTGAAATTGGGTCCTCTGTTAGCTGGTTATCACAAGCAAGCTCTTCATGGGAAAGTGTTGAGATTCTCTATAATATAGATTTGGGTTGTTGTTTTTTTTATTTTTTGGTGTTTTTTTTTTAAGAGAGAGACATGTTCCTGAGCTCTCTAAGAAATGTGGCAGCTGGAAATCAGGCTTTAATAAAACCCCACACTGCAGTAAACAACCATCAGTGAAAGGAAGATAGGAAGGAAAGTTCATCCAGCTCTTGAGGAAGATTATTCTGTAAAGAATACCTGCAGAGAGACAGCCTCATAAATCAGGAGGGCTCAGACAGGGGTTTGCTGCAGCGCACATAACTCAGCTAGATACTCATTAGACACTTCGGGTTTCATTAAGAAAAATACATCAACCCATGCATAAGCTCTCCCACCCCAAATACATTTCTAGCCTGCTTCCAAAATAAGAAATGTGGTTGGAAAGTCATCATTTCAAACCTGCATTTTCTTGTTTACCAAAGCATCAAGCTATATCATAGAACATGACAAGCTTACAGATGGAGGTACCATGGAGAGTAAGGATTAAGGTGAAAAATCAGGAGTCACTTGAGACCTTCACAGGTTTGACAGATGGAAGGATCTGTCAATTTTTGTTCTCTCAGTTCCTCATTTCCCCCCTATCTTAAATTCAGTTCTGCATATTTTGCAGCCATTTGCATTAAAAAAAAGCTTCTTGAAGATATATCAGCATTTTAGTGTGAATTTCTCCTCATAAACTTTTCTGTTTGCTATCTTGACCAAGCAACTTTCACAATGCAATTTGGTATGCTATTTTCATGAATACCATCATTTTTATTCATTCTTTCCCTTAACATGTGCATTTTTGTAAACATTGTTTGATGGGAGAAGTGCATTGCAAAATTTGGAAATGAGCAAATTTCAAAAGATAGCATTGTTTTGGTTCAAACATTTTTTGCAGAACGTGCAAGTTTCAATCCCTCCATGCCTTTGATAATATGCAGTGTTTTATCCATATACCCAGTGATTTTTTTCTAAAAAAACAAAAAACAAAAAAAAACCTGTTAAGAGGTACTCTCATTTTCCTACTCATATTGAAATACTGCCCCTCGATGAGGCCAAACTTAGATTCACAAAATGTTTAGGGGTATGCGTACCCCTGTGTCCCCCCAGAAAAAAAGTACTGCATACAACCATACAACATACATAATTCTGTTTGTATGTTGCCTGTCCACAGTTCAAACTATGCTCAAGGTGATTTACAACATGAAAAAAAATACATAACTACAACATAGAAAGTGGTCATAAACAATAAACTGAACATTAAATAATACAAAACCAAACGGAACATTTCCCACATAAATCACAACAAAAAACCAATGGCAACCCCAGCCTAATCAGGGCTTTTTTTCAGCCGGAACTCAGTTCTGGCACCTTTCAGATGGGCACCATTGCCATTGTAAGAGAACAAGGGAGCAGGGGTGGAGGAAGGGGGGTACGATGGGGGTGGTCCACCCTGGGTGTCACCACTGGGGAGGTGACAAAATGCCAGGTGGCACTCACTGCGGCACTTGCAGCACGCTCAAGCCACACATTTCTCCTGGGGGACACGCGGTGTGCACACGCAGACTCCACGCTGCCCAAACGGTCCGCTTGCTGCCTCCCCCCAGCTGTAGGAAAGCTGAGTTGGAGGAGGCAGGCAGACTCCGGAGGCCCCACAGTGCACCCTGTCCCTATGGGAGGCTCACCCCGCCCCTGGGCGCCCCGCCCCAGGCGCTTGAGCGGCTTCCTCCTCCACTGAGCATAATACTAGGAGTATCTACTCAGAAATAAACCTCACTGAGTTCAATCCATTTCCCCCGCTGCAAGGGAGGCCTTCATGATGAGTTGTGGCACCTGTTTTTCCTAGAAAAAGTGCCCAACAAACAAACTCCCCCAAACAAAACTGTGGCCCATAGTCTGGTCAGCAGCCTTGGTTTCTGTAACTGGAGTCAGTCAGGGCCCTGTCCTCCCAGAATAGCAGTTTGCACACCCCAATAAGAAAGATAATAATACAATGACATTCAAAAGGGTAACAATTGATAGCACATTTGTTCAAAATCCCATTTAAAGCTGTTTAAAGCCCGGTTTCGAATCTTCCATTCCTGGGTAAGGTGATTGAGAGAGCGGTTGCTGAACAGCTTGGTAGGTTTCTGGATGAAACATTGGCTCTGGATCCATTCCAGTCCAGCTTCCACACTGGTCATGGGACCGAGACGGCTCTGGTCGCCCTAACAGATGATCTCCGCAGGCAGCTGGATCAAGGCGGGTCGGGGCTGCTGATTCTTCTAGACCTGTCAGCAGCCTTCGACATGGTCGATCACGAACTCCTGGACCACCGCCTTGCCGACGTAGGGATCCAGGGCACAGTCCTTCAATGGCTGCGCTCGTTTCTCTCTGGTCGGGGACAGAGGGTGGCGCTTGGGGGGGAATTGTCATCCCGCCACTCCTTGGTGTGTGGAGTGCCCCAGGGTGCGATACTCTCCCCGATGCTTTTTAACATCTTTATGCACCCCCTCGCCCAGCTTGTCCGGAGTTTTGGGCTGGGCTGCCATCAGTATGCTGATGACACCCAACTCTATCTGTTGATGGATGGCCATCCTGACTCGGCCCCAGACACACTGATCAGATGCTTGGAAGCTGTGGCTGGATGGTTACGTGGGAGCCGGTTGAAGTTAAATCCTTCGAAGACAGAGGTCCTCTGGCTGGGACGGGACGATATGGGATTGAGGGGGCAACTCCCATCTCTTGCGGGGGTGCAATTAGTGCCAGCACCGTCCGTTAAGAGTTTGGGTGTAATCTTCGACACCTCCCTCTCCATGGAGGCGCAGATTGCAGCTATAACAAAGGCGGCATTTTTTCATCTCCGCCAAGCTAAGCAGTTGGCTCCTTACCTCTCTCGCCCTGACCTAGCCACTGTGATCCATGCGACGGTCACCTCCAGACTGGATTATTGTAACTCGCTCTACATGGGGCTGCCCTTGAGACTGACCCAGAAACTCCAGAGGGTGCAGAATGCCGCAGCGAGACTCCTTACAGGGTCTTCACTGCGAGATCACATTCATCCGGTGCTATACCAGCTGCACTGGCTCCCGGTGGAGTACAGGATCAAGTTTAAGGTGCTGGTTTTAACCTTTAAAGCCCTATACGGCCTAGGACCCTCGTACCTATGGGACCGCCTCTCCTGGTATGCCCCACAGAGAAACCTATGCTCGTCAAATAAAAACATCCTGAAGGTCCCAGGCCTCAGAGAGGTTAGGCTGGCCTCAACTAGAGCCAGGGCTTTCTCGGCTGCGGCTCCAATCTGGTGGAACGCTCTGTCACAAGAGACTAGGGCCCTGCGGGACCTGACATCTTTCCGCAGAGCCTGCAAGACAGAGTTGTTCCACCAGGGCTTTGGTCAGGGCCCAGCCTGACTCCCTCCTCTGGCAACCTGCACAGAATTTTGCTTAACGATTGCCATTAATTTGACTTTAATTAATTTTTATAATGGAATGTTTTTAGAATGTTTGATTATTTGATTGTTTGATTATTTAATTGTTGTTAGCCGCCCTGAGCCCGGCTTCGGCTGGGGAGGGCGGGATATAAATAAAATTTATTATTATTATTATTATTTCAACTACAGCAGATTAACCTGATACAGTGATACCAGTTTTTTCAAATTCTGAGTGTCATTTAGACTTCCAGTACTTCCCATTTCCACCCCCTTACCTCTTAGTGCCCCCTCCCCCCTGTAATCCCCTGGCAGGTGGTACTGTCCAATTGGCTCTAAAGGATTGTGGAAATGTGAAGGATTGCCAAGTGGCCAAACATCTCTCTCTCAGTACTAATATGCATTCATTAGAGTCCCAATCTCTGGCTATCTTTCCACTCATAATACCTATATAAGGAGCTTCCCTGGGGTTAAGCTAATATGCTTCCTGATTCCTTAATTGCTTTGACACTGAGAATCAAGGATCATGGAGATGGTTATAATAAAAATAATAATAAACCAATCTCCAACCTATTACGAAAGGTGTGAGCACCGAATCTTAAGTGTTTTGTTGCTTTGCTGTTCTTCTCTCTCTCTTTCTTTTCTTTCGTTGAGGTAGCAGCACCAGGAATTATCTCTCGAATCAGATGAGCTGAAACTTTGAGTCATAAACTGCATCCGTGTTATCTTTTCAGCTGCCGTTCAAATTGAATAATTTCACACTTCCCTCGTAAACACAAGTCAGGGGTGAATCTCTGCGCGGAGCTAATCTAAACCAAATGAGGTAATTACTCCAAAATACAATTCAGTGTTGCAGGGCTGTTTTTAATCTTAAAGAGCTAATATGGAAGTTTATGAAGCTGCAGGTGGAAACAAAGGATTTTTTTAAAAGCGACTGAGAAGAACAACAGGACTGGATCAGCCATGATGCTAAATATGCAATAATGCAAACTGTGTAGCAATGCACTTATCACAGAATGCAGGAATCAAAGCTTTGTGTGCTTCCCTTGGGTCATCTGGTTGGCCACTGAAAGAAGAGGACACTCAACCAGATCAGCTACTGGCCTGATCTACCAGGCTCTTCTTATGTTCTTCTGAGAAATGCTGCATGTCCCTGATCACAGCAGATTATATTTGTGTGTGTCTCAGCTTTCCTTTAGTAATTGCACTGACCATATTAGTATTTGGTAGGTAGGTTCACAGAGATGTGGACCATTGTTATAAAACAGGGGTGGAGTTTCTGTGGTCCTCCAGGTGTTAGACAATTCACCATGTTGGCTGGGACTGATGGAACTTCGAGTAAAACAAGATCAGGAGGGCTACAAGTTTCACATCCCAGTTGTAAAAGATGAATCCATGCAATTTCCCAGTTTGATGTTATAGCATTTATTGAGTGGCAGGGAGAGAGGGAATGAGATTTTCTAAATCTTGCAAAAATAAGATTTAGAAAGAGAAGAACCCAGAATGGAATGCAGATGGTAATAGTAGTTTGGGTTTTCTGCAAACCCATGTATTGTTCTTTTTTTAACAGTCTGCACAAACTATTGAGTTTGAGGTTGAGACTCTTTGAATTAAATCTGGATATTTAGTCTTTCTTTTGTCCCTAATGTACATCTAAAAACTGCAGTGAGCATGAAGTGCAAATCTCAGTGGCTTCCAGCAAGACTCAGTTTTATAGGTTTCTCACATGCAGGCCAGGCACTCAGAAACACAAGATCTGACTGGCTAAGTTATGATGAGCAAAGGAAAGCCAACTGACTCCCTGAAGAGGGAGGTCAGGATCACACTACTTTCCATCCATTGCTCTGCTCTCTGCAGGTCTGTCTCCATAGGTGACTGCTTAAACTCTCTGATTAAGAACTTGGGTTTAGCAGATTCTCTGTTGTTCCTTGCTAGACACAGCAAGAGTATGGGTTGTTTTCAGCTACAGCTACAACAATAGCAACAGCAGGGAGGACAGGCGATAGAGAGATCAGAGAAGTCAAAAAGGTGTGTGTGTGTGCAGGGATGTGAGGAGAGAGAACAGCAGAAAGACATAGAGAAATGGGTTGAACTCAGTGAGGCTTATTTCTCAGTAGCTATTCCTAGTACAGTGGTACCTCGGTTTAAGAACAGTCCGGTTTAAGAACAATTTGGTTTACAAACTCCGCAAAACCGGAAATAGTGTCCCGGTTTGAGAACTTTACCTCGGTCTAAGAACAGAATCCGAGTGGTGGAAGGGCACTGGCGGTGGGACGCCTCATTCGGCATGGCACGCCTCTGTTTAAGAACGGTTTTGGTTTAAGAACAGACTTCCAGAACGGATTAAGTTCATAAACCGAGGTACCACTGTATTGTGCTGCAACTGACAAGGCAAGGTAAACATTCCAGGCCAAGTTCATTTCACAGAAAATGCAAGATAGATTTACTGTTGCTGTTCTAAAACTACTTATTTTAGAATAGTGCTGGTGCTAACAAGGTGCAAATTTGCGTGCTGAGGTCCCCCAAAACACCCTAACCCAATAACTCACACTTCACACATCATTTTTGTTTAAGGTTTTTGGCATAATTTTGGCCACAACTTTATTATCATACAAATTGTGAGTGGTTGCTTAGGCATTGGTTATGACTAGCTGTCCCCCCCGCCTTGGGGGACAGCACTGACTCCCGGACTCCGGCGGGAGCCAGTGTGGAGGAACAGGACCCAGGGATTACTGGAGCTGCGCCGTTCAGACCCTCAGTACCATCCCTGCCTGCTCCCAGGAGCTTACGCGGCCCGCACCCTGCACCAAGGGTTTGGACGAGGGGGATGGTAAGCCCCTGAATTCCTTTAACGGAATTCCCGTGCAGCAGCAGCATTGGAGGGGTAGGCACAGCCAATCCACACCCCTCCACCAACCAATTTTAACCAATGCCTAACCGCCAACCTTACAAGTTGTGACGATTTGCTACGCAGTAGGCAAAACCCAATTGGCACGCACTAATCAGCCAAAAGGTAAATTCCTACCAGGCCCCTGCACCAATGCAGGCGACCCCTAGACAGGCAATAGCAAGGTCAAAGCGCAAGCCCAATCAAGGGAGGGCGGGCGGGTGATCCGGTGCCCACAGCGAAAGAGAAAGGAAAATGCTGTGCACCTTGTTTAAATAAGCTCTGATCCCACCCCTAAATTGGCAACATCAAATTTACCCCAGTAACACCAACCACCAATCCAGTTCCATCCCTTTGAAACTAGCCTGCCTGTTAACCCTGGGGTGCTTTGTCTGGCCCCATCCGCAACACGTGCTCTCCTTTAATGAGAACACGCTTTGCGTGCTGAGGTCCCCCAAAACACCCTAACCCAATAACTCACACTTCACACATCATTTTTGTTTAAGGTTTTTGGCATAATTTTGGCCACAACTTTATTATCATACAAATTGTGAGTGGTTGCTTAGGCATTGGTTATGACTAGCTGTCCCCCCCGCCTTGGGGGACAGCACTGACTCCCGGACTCCGGCGGGAGCCAGTGTGGAGGAACAGGACCCAGGGATTACTGGAGCTGCGCCGTTCAGACCCTCAGTACCATCCCTGCCTGCTCCCAGGAGCTTACGCGGCCCGCACCCTGCACCAAGGGTTTGGACGAGGGGGATGGTAAGCCCCTGAATTCCTTTAACGGAATTCCCGTGCAGCAGCAGCATTGGAGGGGTAGGTACAGCCAATCCACACCCCTCCACCAACCAATTTTAACCAATGCCTAACCGCCACAGAGCCTTAGCTCACCGCCAAACCACTCACAAATGCAACCCTTCCTTCAATCCCAAAGCAACCGTAGCCAACCAGGTGTCGTTCCCTATAAGGGAAAGATGCACCCTAAAAGGGGCAGCAGCCTTGAAGGTAATCACAGGGTGCAAAATCACGGAACCACCTGAAGCAAGGACCTATTTTATTTTACTTTATTTTATTTTATTTTCCACTGTCTTATTAACATGCTTTCCGGCCTTCTCGGTGGTAGTTTTTCCAGGCATTGGTTCCCAACCAGCTGCACCTGACCTCAGCAGGGCAGCACTGACGACTGGGCCCCACCATATCGTCAGTACAAGCAAACATTGTGGGGGAGCGATGAATCCCAAAGCAACCGCATCCAGCCAGGTGTCGTTCCCCATAGGGAAAAGATGCACCCCATCTGCCCTAAAGAGGGCAACATCCTTGAATAAAATAGCAGGGTGCAATATCACAGAACCACCTAGAGCAAGGACCTATTTTATTTATTATTTTATTTTATTTATTTACTTTATTTATTTTATTTTATTTTCCACTGCCATATTAACATGCTTTCTGGCCTGCTCGGTGGTAGTTTGTCTAGGCATTGGTTCCCGACTAGCTGCACCTGACCTCAGCAGGGCAGCACTGACAACTGGGCTCCACCATATCGTCAGTACAAGTAAACAGCGTGGGGGAGCAATGAACCAGGATCAGACTCAAGCTCACCCCAAATGCTCCCAGGGACTCTTGCGTGGCCCTACCCCTCGAAAGGGGTCAACAAAAGCCTGGCAAATCCTTGGATTCCTTTAATGGAATATCTTTGCACATTGGAGGGGACAGGTGCTCCAACCCCCCCTCCAGACCACCTTGAACCAATGCCTTAAATTATTTTGAGTCCAGGGAGAGCTGCCATCAACTCAATCCAAGCCCTCTTGCATGCAGGAATGCAAACTTATGCTGGAGGAAGACGGCAAATCATTCTCGCCCAGCTGTACCACCAGCACTGCGGGAGGACCTGCACAGGTCACACTCGACTGCACCAAAGGAAGGATCTCCTCCCAAAGCATTCCCCATCTGGACAACCAGTATGTTCACATGAGCAGGAAGACTGAGATGGCGCCCCAGTCCAAACTCGTCAGTGCGCTTGCCAGCCCAGTGTACAATGCTGTGGCCCAAATGTGCACAGCTGCTCCTATGAAAAAAGGAAATAACAGACAAGCATCAGCACAGACATCATTGGTGACACTTCCTGATGTAACCCTTGTCAGCATCAGACTTCCAATGACCCGTATTCACAATCCTGTCTACTGACAGGCCCCCAATGTGCAGCCTTTGCAGCAGCCCTATTCGGAAGGAATGAGGCGTGTTCAGCGGTAGGCAAGCTGCAGGCCATAATAACTGGTGCACTACGTAAGCACATTGATGCCTGGCTAACGGGAACCCATTTTCATGCACTAGGAGTGGGCCAGCCCCCAGGGGAATGAAAAGCCAAATATTTCTGGTATCCATAACCGGGCAAGGGCCCTCCTCACCTGTAACGGGAAGCCTGATTGTGGCACTCCTGCCCACTAAGTCTGTTTTAGAGTTCCCAACTCTAATGACAAGCTCCAAAGCAGATAAGGAAAAGTCCTGAAGCAATAAGCCTCCAGACTCTCAGCCCCGTGCTGGTTCCAACAACCATTTCCCCAACCCTCAATGCACCAAAATGCAATGGAATACTGAAAGGAGTCTCGCCTTGATCTTTAACCAGCAGACAAGTTTTAACTTGTTGCAGATACTGCATAGGTAAAATTAACCGACTTCCTGCCCGCTGTCCTATGAAGTTGGAGCCTATTCCAACCTTCCAAGGCCCTGCGCACTACAAACTTTATACAAGGTCTCTGAAAAATAAAGCTTCAGTATAACAGACATTGCAGCGGACTGAATTCTGATAGTTATAACAGCACGCCCAATCTGCAGCAGGTGGACCAAATACTGCAGGATCTGCTCAGAGAATGGGGCCCAGTTCATCTGAATGGCCGAAGACTGCCAGTTTAAGGCTAAGAAATCCATCCAGGACTTCCCATAAGAGCTAAAAGCAGAAGGGGAAATGGAAGCTGCTACTCTCTGCAATTACTAATTGTTGTCAAAATGCCACAGGTGGTCTTGAGAAGTCTGGCAGTAGCTGAGTGTCTGGAGCCCAGGATCTGAAGCGCTCTATCTGAAAATGGGATAGAGTGTCAGCGACATCATTAGAGGATCCCGTAATCAGGAGAGCAGAAAGCACAATATTAAACCTGAAGCGGTGCAGCTCGAAAGCGTGAGCGGAGGGGCGGAGACTCTGCTGGAGCGTGAGGACTGTTTTGCCAAGACGCTCACCACTACCTGGTTATCAGACCAAAAGCAAATCCAATGTTCACTTAACTCCTCGGGCCACATGTGAACTGCTACTACAATGGGGAAAACTCAAGAAAGGTCACATTTAGGAATTGCAACCATTGCATGAGATCTGCCTTCACCTCACTTGGTAAGCGTATACAAAGGTAAGGGGACCTCAGGCCGCAGGCAGCCTGGCCTAGTGGGAAGGGAAGGGGCGGCCTGGGGCAACCACTCTGCATGCAAGATTAATTAAGTGACCCAGCAAGATCGGATCTGATGAAGCATCACTTGCTACAGAGGAAGTATTACAAATTAACTTCCTTCAAGGCAGACAGCTTCTCCATAGGCAAGTGGTATGTTTTAGCAACGATATCCATCTGGATCCCTAAATAAAATGGGAATATGGGCAAAAGGTATTGAGCTATTGCTTGCCAGCTTCCAGCCCCCGCTTGGGCAGGGGGCATCTTGTGCTGCCATCATGATACGTAACTTTACGGGCTGACGCTGGCCAGAATCCCTAAAGAAGTCCCAACAAAACTGCCGCCGAGCCAGTTTCCTTTTCAGACACACACTCCGTGCAATGCAAAACACACTCCGTGCAGTGCACACACACTCCATGCAATGCAACTAGACACTCCGTGCAACACAACTACACACTCCGTTCAATGCAACTACACACTCCGTGCAATGCACACACAAATACTCTGTGCAATGCAACTACACACTCCGTGCAATGCAAAAACACACTCCATGCAATGCACACACACTCCATGCAATGCAACTACCCTCCATGCAATGCAGCTACCCTCCATGCAATGCAACTACACACTCCGTGCACTGCACACACCCTCTGTTCGATGCAACTACACACTACATGCAATGCACACACACTCTGTGCAATGCAAAAAACACACTCTGTGCAATGCAACAACACCCTCCGTGCAAGGCACACACACACAAACATCTCCATGCAATGCAACAACATACTCCGTGCAATGCTACTACACACTCCGTGCAATGCACACACACTCTGTGCAATGCAAAAAACACACTCTGTGCAATGCAACAACACCCTCCGTGCAATGCACACACACACAAACATCTCCGTGCAATGCAACAACATACTCCGTGCAATGCTACTACACACTCCGTGCAATGCACACACACTCTGTGCAATGCAAAAAACACACTCTGTGCAATGCAACGACACCCTCCGTGCAATGCACACACACCCTCCATGCAATGCACACAACCTCCGTGCAATGCAAATGCAAATCTCTCACGCAATGCAATGCAAATGCAACCCGTGCAGCGCTGTGCCCTGCAATGCACAGAGCAAACTGCAATGCGGGCACGCAAAGGTGCTTTCTCCCACTTGCATATTGCAAACGTGGCGCCCATTACATCCCTTGCAGTGAGGGAACCACCAAAAGGCCCTCAACACTGGACCCAAGTGTCCAGGTAGAGCAGTAGAGGAGCATGCAGCTGTCCCATACAGGGACTAATCCTGCAACCTAGGCACTACCAGCACTATGCGCTGACCAGCTGAGCTATCCAGGATGATCCCTAAGGACCCAGGACAGCCTCCCCCTGACCCCTGTAGAGGTCCAAGGTGATGTCTGAATCATCATCCCTGCTCCTCTTTGCCCTCCTCCTGGATCACAGCCTCCAAAGGTGCTTCCTTCTGGAAGAAGGCACCTGGGGCGTCCACAAGACATCCTCTGCAGGAGAGGCAAGCTCTTGCGGCATCTGCAAAAGCCCTGTCATATTCTGCAAAAAACTAAACAATGTAAGGAACCGGTGAAACCAATGCTTCATGGACCACATGGGGACACTATTCAGGCTGGAAATGCTTCCAGGCCATCGAATTCTAGGGCAAAGCCCTAGGATCACCTGCTAGTCCAGGCATAAATGTTTCCAGTGAAATATCAGAGTTGAGGTAGCCCACAGCTTGTCCAGGTACCCCTGCTTGCCCTTTTAGAGGGAAGCACCCCTTCAAGAAACCCAAAGTTCTTTTATCACAAATGGGCCGAACTACCCAGCAACAGAATAGCCCAAAAGGAGCAGTTTGTTTTGTTTTGTTTTAACAATGGCTAAGGGGAATATGAACCCTGTCTCCCAGGTCCTAGTCCTACACTTAAGCCAGTAAGCCACAATGGCTCATCTCCAA
The DNA here is from genome assembly GCF_965153285.1 of Podarcis tiliguerta. Taxonomy (NCBI): domain Eukaryota; kingdom Metazoa; phylum Chordata; class Lepidosauria; order Squamata; family Lacertidae; genus Podarcis; species Podarcis tiliguerta. The sequence continues at coordinate 7,633,634 of NC_139542.1, forward strand.
AATGGCAGTTGCCACTATCAGGGCAAAACAAACTTAAAGAAAATAAACTTGTTTAGAAACAGCATAGTTCCAGAGCATATACAGAGTGCTCATAGTCATTGGAGGCACAGAGAGCCTCTGCCACCCTCAGTCTGCCTCAGATATACATGAGCAGCAACTGAGCCTGCAAGCAGGGACATCCTTATAGAGAGAATGAGTCACGTGTCAGAGACTTAACAATTAACTGCTACCTGTAGCAGACTTAGGATTGGAAGTTATGTGCAGGCCGAATAGGCCTCCCTGCCTCTGGTCTTGAGAATCTTAGTCTCATAGCAATATTAAAGGAACTCAAAATAGTGCTCCCGCCCAAGGCTAGATTAAAATTTGGCCAACAGCGCTGCACACACTCAAAATAAGGCCAACCTTCGGGGATACTATAAACGAAGTGATTCCAGCTAAGCTGGGAACAGCCCTGACTAGCCCCACAATTTCAACAAGAGAAATGGGGGAAACCTTTTTGTGAAAGAAAGCCACTAACGGGGGCTCTCTCCCTACTGGGAAAGGCAAGCCACAGATACAGGGAGAATCTTCCCACAGGGCAGGGTAAGGGGTGGGGTGGGAAATCGAACAGAAAAAAAAAAAAAGGGGGGGGGGTTAAATTATTTAAGGGACTAGAGAGGATTAAAAGAAGGAGGAAATAAAGAAATATAACCAGACAATGAAGTGCTCCATGTGATCCGGTGCCCACAGCGAAAGAGAAAGGAAAATGCTGTGCACCTTGTTTAAATAAGCTCTGATCCCACCCCTAAATTGGCAACATCAAATTTACCCCAGTAACACCAACCACCAATCCAGTTCCATCCCTTTGAAACTAGCCTGCCTGTTAACCCTGGGGTGCTTTGTCTGGCCCCATCCGCAACACGTGCTCTCCTTTAATGAGAACACGCTTTGTCAATGTAAGTTTTCCCCCAGTCTTAAATTCAGTTCTACACATTTGCACCAGTGTTTTAGTGGGATTCCCCCCCCCCAATATACACATTTTTATATGCTTAAGATACAGATTTTCCACAGATAGTGCATATGTATATATAAACATATGTGCTATATTTTAGGCTTTTCTGTTCTTGTTTTTGCACCTGTTTGTAAATGCTTTTTGTAACTCACTTTGAGCGTCCCCCCCCCCCAAAAAAAGTGAATTATTAACAACAACGAAGAAGTGGTCTGCTGGATCAGGTCAATAGCCCGCCCATCTAGTCCAGCATCCTGTTCTCACAGTGGCCAACCAGAAACCTGTGGGTAGCCCACAATGAGGACCTGAACACAACAGCACTCTCCCCTCCTATGGCTTGCAGGAACTGGTACTCAGAAGCTTTACTGCAGAGTATATCCACCTCTCCATAGTGAACACAGTTTCACACAGCCACTACCCCCAGAAGGCAAGAATTCACTTGCAAGAATAACAGAGACAAGATGAATATGTGAATTATTTGAAAAGCAATTGTAATCAACAGATTACGCTAGTAGGATTGCAAGAAGTTTTGTAAGGAGGACTATGCGAAATATTGCAGAGAAGATTATGAAGAGAGTTATTAGTTAAGGACAATTAAAAGTAATAGAGAAATTAAGAAATGTAGATTACGTGATAAAGATTGAAAAATCTTCAGATGCAGTTGATGGAAGTCCAAAAGATTGTATAAGATAAGAAAATATGTTATATGATTGTTGGGAATGATATGTGTGTGTGTGTATGGGGCAGGGAGAATATTGACCTTTTGATGATGCATTCTACCGCAGAATGGCATTCTTCTAGCCCCTGGTTCTTCCCTCCCTGGTACCCTTGCCCTAAAAGAATCTACATTAACATTTGCCTCCTTGCATCCCCTTCTGTTCTGTTTCCCTATGAGATTTTTTTTTTTGGAGGGGGTCACTTTGCCATTCCTCTGTGCATTGGCTACCTCCCTCAAGTTTAATGAGCTCAGTTGGTAGAGCATGAGACTCTTAATCTCTGGGTCGTGGGTTCGAACCCCACATTGAGCAAAAGGTTCCTGCATTGCTGGGGGTTGGAGTAGATAACCCCCACAGTCCCTCCCAGTTCTACAATTTTGTGTTTTAGCAAACAAGTGCTTGAGTTGTTGGCACGCTAGAAAAATGCCCTGGGAAAGAAAAATATATGGGAGTAGCGCAGAGGATACAACCTCCTACTTGGTTGCTTGCATTTCCAGTGCTGATATATAAGCTATGGCAAACGTGGAGATATTTCTCCAGCCTTTCCAGTAAGGAGGCAGTATTTCTGCTTCTACCATTCGAAGGATCCCAAGGGTCAGGAGGAGACTAACATAAATTGGGGAGGGCAGTTCTCAAGCAAATTCTCCTTGCTCAGTGCTCAAATATTAGATTCTCCTAATGCAATGTTTTTGAACATTACTAATGATGAGGGATGGCATGAATATATATAATTTCCCTCAGGCAGAATGAACTTTCTGCAAAGATCGTGGGGGAGTGGGAGGGGAGAGTCAGAAGTTTCTCAGAAATTTCCAGGGGAGGGTTGCCAATTACTTCACATCACAAGTTGGCCAAGGGTCTTCTAAGTTTCCTGTCTTGTTTTCATAATCACTTTTTTTTTAAAGGATGCTGCTGCTAAAGGATCTTCTCCATAGTCTCCCTCTGATGGCACTTCCTTAGGAGAAAGGCCATGTCACATCATATTGTGACACTTCCAAGGCTCTCCAGGAGGTGCAGTCAGTGTAGCAGCAGGAGGCTCTCTGCACTGTTTCTCACCAGACCATGCTTCCAGGTGAGATCCAGTAGGGAAAGTGGCAGCTCCTTAAAGAAAACATTGAGATATATCTCCTCTCACCAAGCAAGCAGCAGGAAATTAATCCCTGGAATATATGCATGGCAGTTTGGCCCTCAAATATTATTGATGGATCTGCAAAACAAAGGATGCTTTTGGATGTGCAAGTTGATTAAGAAATAATCCAATCAAGCGTGTGATGTGCAAACATGATCTACATCTGTATTATACTGCTTAAAGAGAAGCTATGCTTTTCAGTAGGGAATACGATACACAATTATGTAGGTAGCAAGATAATTAAGCCAACTGTGGGTAATAACATGCATGCAATGCACACAAAGGATGCTCATCTGCATTGCAAAAATTGCCCACCTGCTCCTGTATGCCCTGATCATGCAACCCCAATAAACAAGAAAGGGCAAGTTTCACATGAAGTATGCATACTGATGAATTTAGGATTATTATTATTATTGCAAAAACAAAACATCACCATGGTTGTTGTTTTTTTAATGTGGACAATAATATTCAACGTGATTGTCTTAAGACTTAAACTATACCTTTCAAGGTCCAACATCAAAAGCAAAAGGTGTTGTTGTTGTTGTTGTTGTTGTTGTTGTTATTGTTGTTGTTGTTGTTGTTGTTAATACTTCACCCATCTGGTTGGGTTGCCCCAGCCACTCTGGGTGGCTTTAAACAAATTAAAACACCAAACACTGGTATGCATTTGCATTGTTTTCCTTCAAATTTGGTCAAAATTGCATTCCAGCTCTAATCCTGTTTGTCTGAATGTGGCTAACAGTGGGTGACTTCCCCTCTGCCTGGGACAATCTGAACGTGGTTTTCAGGAGCTGGGAACGTAGGTGAGGAGAGAGTAAATAAGTGAGCAATGAGAAAATAGATTCATTCATTTGTGCTTTGGATTAGAGATAGGCACTTCTTTAAGATGCAGCCAGGGCTGGCATAAAGGCTTGGCATGTTTGGGCATCTGCTGAAGGCTCACAGTCTAGCAGGCGACCCACTAACAAGAGACCGCTGGACCTGCTTCTCCTCTTCATCATGGTAACCTGCTTGATGTTCACTCACCTCTTGCTCTCCTCATCAGGCCACAGTGAAGATGAGGAAGAGAAGCCATTACCTGCTTGACCTTAGCCTCTCTCCTAGGGTAGAGAGGGTGTATGTCCTGAGGATAGTCCCAAGGACTGAACAGAGAGATCTGGAGGGCCAAATTTTCCCCATTCCTGATTTATATCCAGGCCAGGTGAAGAGAGGCCAATTCACTTCCTTAGGGTGGAAACAGAAGGGACATTCTGAAGATGCCCTCTATGCATTTATCCAGTGTTTGGAGGGAGAAGTGGAACAGCTGTTCCACATCTGTGTGGCTAACTGTATGAAAGGGGAAGCTTGTGCTTGTAAGCCAGGAGTGCAGAGTCTCCCCTTTTCAGACACTCTGCTTTAGAGATGCCAGGAATGGAGATGAGAGACAGAGTCCCAGTCCACTGTTTGCACATTGATAGGTACATGGGAGTTCTCTAATGAACAACCCTATACTGGGACCTGGGAGGACAGCACCACCCACTTCACCCTCAATTCTGTAGTCTCAAAAAACTTGCCACCAGTCCCTGATTTGAGTTCCACCTGGATCCTGAAATGCAGTGGTGTGTGTGAACCCAGTCTTTTGAGTAGGACTAGAAGAAGGGATGGGACGCGGGTGGCACTATGGTCTAAACCACAGAGCCTAGGGCTTTCTGATCAGAAGGTCCGCGGTTTGAATCCCCGGGATGGGGTGTGCTCCCGCTGCTTGGTCCCTGCTCCTGCCAACCTAGCAGTTTGAAAGCACGTCAAGGTGCAAGTAGATAAATAGGTACCGCTCTGGCGGGAAGGTAAACGGCATTTCCATGTGCTGCTCTGGTTCGCCAGAAGTGGCTTAGTCATACTGGTCACATGACCCAGAAGCTGTACGCCGGCTCCCTTGGCTAGTAAAGCGAGATGAGCGCCACAACCCCAGAGTCGTCCGTGACTGGACCTAACGGTCAGGGGTCCCTTTACCTTTACAAGAAGGGATGCATTCTTCAGAAAATAACAATCTGTGAACCATGGAGGGCCTATGATATCCATCATCAGTTCTTTAAACCTATGCAGAATGGCAAACAAAAATGTGAAAATGCAGCCCAGGTCTTTCCTGTTGTCCTGGTGGGTTTTTAAAGCGTAGCCTTCTCTTGCTCTGCATTTATAGCTGTAGTACCTGCACACACACACACAGCCCACTCTATGAGTATCCATCTTTTTATAGCAATAGGCTCTCCAGGTTGTAAATATTGCACTAGTATATGTTTTATTTTACATACCTGGATTCCTCTTTCCTGCCTACTTTATGCTTCTTCCTTCTGCTAGTAAATCCACAGAAGCCAATCGCCTGATGCAGGCTGTAAAATACATTTGTCTTCCATACAGTTCAGGAAAGCTACCTCAGGAACACCACGTGAAAACATGTATTATATAATATTGTGCTTTATCAACAAATAGTGCATTACTGGTTGTATTCGTTGAGAGATAGATTGCAACTTTGCAACGATGGGCCCTTGAGAAGATTTAAGGGGCCTAAGGGAGGCACCTATCCTGAAGAGCTCTGTTTCCTCTTCTCCCGAGGAGAAGGGTAGGATCAGAGTAGGAACCTCTCAAAGGAGGCCCAAGGCATTTTGGTACCTAAAGCAGACAATCACAATAATGCCCCCTCCACCAGAGGCACTGACTTGGGCCCCAAACTATGGGTGCCCAGCAGGGTGCTCCCAATGAGATGTCATGATGCCATGCCACATTGCGCATGTGCATCACTGCCCTCCGGCGTGGTGGCAGCGACTGGACTGGGGGATCCACCTCCATTGCAGGGCCTCTGTTGTGAACCACCAGAGCCACAAATGCACCCCAGAAGCATTTATGTGGCCACAGTGGGTCCCAACAGGGGCCCTACAGAGCAGGAGGCCCTGGCCCAGTCACTACTGCAGTGCCAGAGAGTTGGAGGTAAGGTGGGAGCAGTGGGGGGTGGAGGCTGGGCACCCACAGTGAAAATTTTGTGAGTGCCCAGGCACCCAGGGCATCCTGCAGATGACACCAGTGCCGTCCCCTAGTTGGTTGACAATGGAAGAGGGTGCCTTCTGGGGTGAAGTCAAACTGTTGGAGAGTAGGAGCACCTGCTGTGACTGTAGAGACCAATACAGGAGACACACGTTTTGCTGCAGCTGAGGCATATGAAGGCATCTGGTTGTGCTGATGCAAATGCACCATGATACTTCTCCTTTCACCCCTTGGTGGTGGCAATAATAACAGGGGAAAAAATGGAAATAATTGGCATTTCCCTGTCCTCTAAAGTTCTCCAGAATCTGCTGGTTGAGATGTGCCTGCCTAGTGCTAGGGCTGGCCTGTTATCAAATTCACCAGAAATGAACAAAGCACACCTGAAATGATCAAAGTTCTTATTGCCCAGAAGGTTGGGGAACCAATGACCTCCAATGAAGATCCATAAAGTTGACTTTGCATGGCACAAATGGCTTGGGCTCAACACTTTTGGTGGACAAAGGAAATAGGCTCCAGAATGGAGGTTTGTACGTGTGTCTGTGTCCATGTATTCCTTGAGGTTGATTCACATTCACTTTGCATCCTTGGCATTTCCATGAGGGAAGCAAACTCTACCGAAGAGCATGAATTTTGGATGATGCCGTGTCCATCAAAGCTTTGCAGAACCGCCATAACATGAAATTTTAAATTGGCCAGGGACTTTGAAAATGTGTTTAACAAACCTTGCTGAATGTTTTGGCATGCCTGGCCTGATTCTTGAAATTGTAACAGTCCATAGAATCAGGCAGGTCTCATTATTTCTGGGCAACTCATCTAATGCAAAGCATGAACCAGAAGGTGTATCTGCACCGCTTAAGTCACAGAACAAGACTTCCCCATGCTTAGCAACGGAAACACACGGAACTGAATGATGCCCTCCACCCCAAAGCCTGCAGCCGACGTGTTGGAAGATGGCAGTGCAGAAAGCAATAATGGAACAGTATAACCCCAAGGGAAAGCTTCACATGGATGTAAAGCCATAGCCAACTTTGGAATAGTTATTCTTTGCTGTTACTTTCTGAGCAGACTTATAGCCATGTGAGACTTTTGTGTGTCCTGAATCTGAGGGTGGCTTCAGAAGCTAACAGGAAATGTTAGATGACGTACAAGTTATGGGAACTTTGGATTGTATCCCTTGTTAGTCTCGTTGAAGTTAATGGGCACGACTAACTTCTTCTTTTTGTTGTTTAGTCATTTAGTCATGTCCAACTCTTCGTGACCGCATGGACCAGAGCACGCCAGGCACTCCTGTTTTCATGACTAACTTAGGTCTGTTAATTTCTATGTGTCTCCTTGAGTATAACGTAGCTGGATATGACCCATAGCCTGTCCTCTAAGGCCATTTGTGGGGATTCGTGGCCAATTAACCATTTGTGGTTGTTTTCCATCTGCCTCTTCACCAATTATCCAAATGACACATTTATTTCTGTGCTATGTTTTATGGTCAGTGTTTGTAATCTTTGATGTTTTATTGAGGTTGGGGACAGGTCCATCCCAGAATGCAGGCCAAACTAATGAGTTGAGATAGTAGCATTCACTGCTTAGAGATCTTTGAAACATTAAGCAGTATATGCATGCTTTTTAAAACATAACTAAATGCATAAATCCTGCCAACCTAGCAGTTCGAAAGCAGTGAAAGTAGATAAATAGGTACCACTCCGGCGGGAAGGTAAACGGTGTTTCCGTGCACTGCTGTGGTTCACCAGAAGCGGCTTAGTCATGCTGGCCACATGACCTGGAAGCTGTACGCCGGCTCCTTCGGCCAATAAAGCGAGATGAGCGCCGCAACCCCAGAGTCGGTCAGGGGTCCCTTTACCTTAAATGCATTTAAGAGATGGGTACAGGACCTGCCATTTTCTGGAGATTTCTAGGCCTGCTTTGGGAGTAACAAGTGAGATAGCAAGGCATATCCTAGGCCAAATTTGCCAAACTGGTGCCATCTGGATGTTGTTGGAAGCAACATCTGGAAGACACCAAGTTGGCAAATACTGGCCTAGGATTTTTCTGAGTAATACTATGGTTAGATCCCCTACCCAGAAGCTTTTGGGTATGCTGAAAGGTGATTCATTTCAAACCCACACATCACAACAATGTAAGCAGGCAATTGACTCAGCAAATTCTAACCAGCAGTGTATTTCAGGATTCTACTTTATGCAAGGTGACAATTTTATTTTTTCTGCCTTCCAAGCTTATAAAGTCCTTGACCCAAGTTAGTTAGAGCATTTCCATTTGGAACTTACATAGAATCACAGCTATTTACCTGGAAGTAGGTCAGTTGACTCTAAAGCTTGGACTGATGCACTCAAGTGGTGCCTATGCTTACATTTCTTAGCCGATCCTGATACCCATCTCTTCTTATTGCTCTCAGACTCTTTTCTTAGTCATTGGGTGAGAGAGATGGAGAGAAGACATTATTTTGGTTAGGCTTTTCTCCTGATGTTTTAGGCAATTATAATTAAAAAAACAATGCCCAACTTCTTATTGTTTAAAGACTAATAGACCTAGATCTACAGGATCTGAAAAATACTGCCAATAAATATTGACCTCTGTTGCTCTATACTATAATAACCCTGCAAATTATGGAATCACCACAGCTCTGTGTCTGTATACATTTACAAGTATAGGAGAGCATTTACTCTTGCTTGCTTCAATGTGCTGCCATCAGCATTGCTAGATGGATGAGTTAATAAGACTCTGGTTAATGAATAGATGTGGAGCAGTAGAATTTGTTGAACGTGTTCCCCTACATTGTACCCTGTGCAGTGAATGTAGAAGGAGGTTGATTCTCCCTCTACTGACAGCTTTTCCAGGAAGATCTCCTGCAAGATTGGTACTGGTTTGCTTAAGGGACGCATCCTCTTGTGTCATGAATAGGGTTGCTGGGAGGTTTTCTGACCTTGATGCAGGTTTTAAAAAATCTTGGAGGCTTATTGAGAGAAGAAAAAATGTATAATTACCGGTATTTGTGTTTGCTTTTAAGTGTAGTGTCTCTTACCTCTGTATGGAATTTTATTGGTCTGTAATAAATCATTTGCCTTGTTAAGGATACCCAGGTGCCCACCAAATACTTGAAAAAGAGGTGGGTGGAAATTTGGGCTCAGATCTGAAACACACATGGACATTTCTTTTCTGTGTTTTTTCTCTCCATAGTGACACCCTGTTAATTAACCCAATCTAATCCCTTGATTTGGTTTACCTATCATTCTTGAGTCCATGCCCTAATTTAAAATGGAGGTTAAATTATTCCCTTTGACAATTCACCCTTTGCCCATCACCCTTTTTGATGGTCAAGGCTGCATTGCGCTACCTTTGCCTGCATTACTTTTTAATTGGCCCCTTTTTTTTACTTATTCATCACCACTATTAATTTTACAATACTTTCTGGCTCTTAAATAATTTCTGGGTTTTATCCTTCTGTCCAGAGTATAAAAAACCATTTTAGCCTGAGGCAATGAAACTTAAAAAAATAAAATCCAAAACATTCAATCCATTTGTAAAGCCTTCACTGTCTAACCTAAAGTTTAAAAAGAACACCCAACCTCATTTGATTGGAAAAGAGTGGATAATGAAGGGTCCCCTGCCCCGTATTTCTTTTGCCCCCTCATGTAGGGCTAAAACTTGAAGTCAACCAATGAAATTGACTGGAAATAGGTTCAGAGCTGGCAGAAATAAGTAATCCTTCACACAACGAATAGCTACTTTAACACAGAGGTGGAGAAGCTCAGGTGTGGGGCTGCATGTGGCCCTCTGACCCTCTTTATATGGCCCTTTACTCTGTGCCCAGACCACAAGCCCCATTCCAGACCACACGCCCTCAGTGCAACTGATCACAATGGGGCTCACTGCCAGTGTTGATCAGCTGATTGATGCTGTCAATGAGCCCTGCTTGCAAAGGAACATTGGGGAGTTTACTTAAACTTCTTATAGTTCCACCACAAACAGTAGCGGCGGCGAGACTATAATATAATGGTGGCTGAGGGAAAAGAGGTGGCAGTAGAACGTAACGTTGTGCAAACCTCAACAAAAGCACTGTTGGCTGTCGGAACCTGCATTCGACCGAGGTCCTCTGGAACATAGCTGTCAAGTATCCCTTATTTGAAGGGCCAGTCCCTTATTCCAGTGCCATGTCCCGCTGCTGTCCCTTATTGATGGATGTCCCTTAAATGTCCCTTAAACGATGTCCCTTAAATTTCAAAGGAAGCAGCTCCTCTCCCTCCCTCCCTCCCTCCCTGCCGGCCAGGGAGGAGGGAGGCTCCAACTGTGTTGCTTGGCTGTGTTGCTCACCCAATAAGAAGTCTAAGAACAACTGGGGGTGGAGCTTGCATGCCTTGTGTGTGGCTAGTTAATGCAAGCTGAGGGGGGTTTTGAATGCTGGATGCCATTTTGTTGCACGTGCTGCTGCAAACTTTGCAGTGCAAAGCCAGGCCGGGGAGCCATCTTACATTGAGGCTGCATAGGCCTTGTGGTGCATGTGATTCAGATTCTATTCAGTTGAACCTCTGGTTACAAAGTTGGTTGGACAGTGTTCTTGAAGCTACCAGCATGAGTTTGACCAGACTGCAGGAGGACAGGAAGACTGGAGTGCCTGGAACAGGTGAGGCTGCAGGTCCCCTATTTTGGCTGCTGGTCCCTTATTTTCAAGGCTGCTGGTCCCTTATTTTCAAATCTGTAAGTTGACAGCTATGCTCTGGAATTGCCCTCTGACGATAATTAATGACCTGAGCCTTTGATGAGGCCTCCAGGCATGTTCCCATTACGCAGAGAATCAAAGCAGCAGAAGTGATGAGATTTATGGCTACATCGCTATGCTTTATTTTCTAGCTACGCAGACAGAAAAGAAGTACAGCCTCTCTCTGTGAGAGCAGAGAGCAACTGAACAAACAAAGGAACAGGAAACCAGTTACGTCACATCTGTCTCCTGTCTTCTGTGAGACTTCCAACAGCCTGGAATGTCTGGAATGCAAAACAGAGTCTTGTGACTCCAAAGCACTGCATAGTGGCAAACAGAAACTAACATCCTCCCTCTTTCTGTGAACACCACTGGGCAGTGTGTCAGTACAATCTCAGTACAGACCCAGTTTCTGTACATAGGTACAGTGTTGATCCTTCAGAACAACCTTGGACAATAAATCAGCAGGAATTCCCAAGAATTCCCAAGAAAGAAGAGGAGAGTGTTGAAGACTTATGTCTAATTCGCAGGTCTGAAAGAGCCAGAAAAGGTAGACCTCCAAAGAGATTTGCTGATGAATTTGCTAAAGCAGCCAAAGCTGTAACTGCTGTTAATAGCTCCAAGAAGGTATTTGAACCTTCAAACTTCCAAGAGATCCAGGCTTTGGACTCGAAGGATGCTGAGCCATGGTTAACTGTGACTGAAGTGCATCAGGCCCCTTCCATGGGCCCAATCAGCAGGTCATAGAGGGAGTGCAGGGGGACTTGCTGAGCCGGCGGGGCAAGGAGGAAGAGGAGGAGGTGGCTTCTTTGGCTGGGGACGCTGGGCCTCCTCCGCTAATTGACTATGTTTATTGATTCATTCCAGAATTTATAAGCTGTTCTACACTCATGGACTATTGAAGTAGTATACAGATTTTTCTTTTTTAAGATGGCTATTGTATCATCTCTTCATTGTCCCTTCTACAAGCTGACCAGCTTCACACTCATTTACAAGTGCTGGAAGATCTGCACTGTCTGCCTATTTTCTACCAAGCCAAGTTTGTTGTGGGGGAGGAAGGGAAAGGAGAATGTTAGCCGCTTTGAGACTCCTTAAAGGGAGTGAAAGGCGGGATATCAAATCCAAACTCCTCTTCCTCTTCTTCTTCTTCTTCTTCTTCTTCTTCTTCTTCTTCTTCTTCTTCTTCAAGGTTTTGGTGTTAACATGTGAAGCCCCTAAGTAACTTGGGACCGGGGTGCCATGTATACTCCCTGCCACCCAGTAGAGACCAATCTGATCTTTTAAGATCTTCCAGGGAGACCCTGATGGTCACTCCACAGGAGGTGAATGGTAATTTGAAGAAAGGGATGGGGGAGTAATTTGATTCAGTTCACATTTAAAGGAAAACCTACCTAATTCACAATTTCTAAAACAATGTGAGAATCGAGACCCATCTGTCCTTCAGACTTTGCACTTCTCTGAATTCTGTGGTGCAGTTCTTTGACCAATAAGGCATATATTAGGGGAACATACATACAGTAGGGAAAACGAAATGTATTAATGAAAATAGCATACTGGATATTTTGTATGAGAGTCAGTGTGATATAGTAGTTGAAAGGTAGTGTTGTATAGTGGTTAGAGTGCAAGGCTAGGACCTGGGAGGGAGGCCTGGGTTCAAATCCCCATTTGGCCATGAAACTCACCTTCAGCCAGTCACCACCTCTTAGCCTAATCTACCTCACAGGGTTGATGTGGGGATGAAATGAGGAAGGGGAGAACCATGTATGTACCTTCAGATCCTTGGAGAAAAAGGCGAGATGGAAATGCAATAGATAAACAGTAAATGCACACCCTGCCCAATTTTTATTTGTGAGATGATTTATTTATGAGATATGGGTTGCATATGGTCCATTGCATTTTAAGACAATTGTATTGAAAGTTGGTGGGTTTTTTTGTCATGTTTGTATAAACCATTTCACTATTTTTATATTATATTATTATATTAAGTAGTATGTTGCTGTTGTTTAGTCGTTGTCAGGGAACTGCCATCGGAGCGGGAGGCGGAGAGGAGGCTCCCGGACGATGGTGGAGAGGGTCCTAGTAGAAGGAGGGATAGCCCAGCCGCTGGGGAAGGCAATCAGCATAACACCAGTGGGAAAGGGGAGGAGATAGAGGAATCAGAGAGGTGGCTCCAGGACTCTTTGCAGGAGACCAGCGGAGAGGGTACGAGTGCTCCATTGCCCACACCCACCTTGCGCAGGAAACTTTCACGCAGGCAACGGGGGAGGAGACTGGGCGTCAAACAGCTTCTATGTTGGAAGCGGTTTAAGAAACGCCCACTGACGGATTCTGCCAGCGACTGAGGCAGCCACGGATCTGGAGGCTGTCCTGACAGAAAGAGTTCAACCATGCATCCTAGCCAGGAGTAAAGGCAACTTACGCACAAGCAATCCCTAGAACCACTACAGTCGTTTAGTCATGTCCGACTCTTCGTGACCCCATGAACCAGAGCACGCCAGACACTCCTGTCTTCCACTGTATAGAATTATTAAATAAATAAGGTTATTTTTTTATGAAGTCTCCCTGAACTCAGAGACATTCTCAGCTCTGCTTCTCCTTGTCCATCTCTTCTCAGAAGGACACCTGGGAGTATGACAGATTCTCCTCTGAGGAAGCTGACTAGGCGCCACTGCAATACAATGCCAGCACTCCACAAACATTCCTTGCAGAGAGCAAGACGATGAGCTGCTGCAGTTAATGGGATGCAGCTAAGAGAAATGATGGCAGTAATCACATCCCAGCTGTGAGGCTGCTGTTAAGATCTCCCAAGGAACTAGGAGCCCTGTTGCTTGAAATATTTACACCGTAGTACTGAGTATACTCCAGGGATCACTGCAAGGGGCTGAGGATATATGCTGCTACCTAGCTGCCATTTCTTTTCCGCCACTAATTGATATGATTTGAGGTGAAGTACCTTTGTGCCTAGGGAATCGTAGAAATGGAAGGGAAAAGAGACCAAGAACTGGTATAAGCAAGGATTTCAGCATCTTTCTATAAAACAAGAAGAAGAAGAAGAAGAAGAAGAAGAAGAAGAAGAAGAAGAAGAAGAAGGTATTATTTATACCCCTCCCATCTGGCTGGGTTTCCCCAGATACTCCCATTAAAATATTAAAATACAGTAGTCCATCAAACATTAAAATCTAAACAGGGCTGCCTTCAGATGTCTTCTAAAAGTCTTGTTGTTCTCTTTGACATCTGGTAGGAGGGCGTTCCACTGGGGGGGGGGGTGCCACTACCGAGAAGGCCCTCTGCCTAGTTCCTTGTAACTTGGCTTCCCACAGTGAGGGAACCACCAGAAGGCCCTTGGCGCTGGACCTCAGTGTCTGGGTAGAACGATGATGGTGGAGACGCTCCTTCAGGTATACTGGACTGAGGCCATTTAGGGCTTTAAAGGTCAGCACCAGCACTTTGAATTGTGCTCAAAAACATACTGGGAACCAATGTAGGTCTTTCAGGACCAGTGTTATGTGGTCTCGGTGGCCACTCCCAGTCACCAGTCTAGCTGCCGCATTCTGGATTAATTGCAGTTCCCAGGTCACCTTCAAAGGTAGCCCCCCATAGAGCGCATTGCAGTAGTCCAAGCAAGAGATAACCAGAGCATGCACCACTCTGGTGAGACAGTCCGCAGACAGGTAGGGTCTCAGCCTGCGTACCAGATGGAGCTGGTAAATAGCTGCCCTGGACACAGAATTGACCTGCACCTCCATGGACAGCTGCGAGTCCAATTTGACTCCCAGGCTGCACATCTGGTCCTTCAGGGGCACATTTACCCCATTTAGGACCAGGGAGTCCTCCACACCTGCCCGCATCCTGTCCCCCCAAAACAGTACTTCTGTTAGCTGCCATCCATCCTCCAACCGCCTCCAGACACAATGCCCATGACATATGCACCCTACAGAGGCACTACCTGGTGCCTGTGGGTCCTGCTTTTTCTGCTCCCCCCCCCCATTACTGAAATGTGGTTTGAAAGAAGTCTTCTATTGTAGCCATTCAAAGGCTTTTTTTCAGACATAATTTTGGCAATTCCCAGGGCTGGGCAATAGCTGGGGAAGGAATAAAACTCATCCTTGCTTGTTGTCGTCACCAAAAGACCGGTTAGGATGCATTTTTCATATTTCTCAGAAAGTGTTATCTATTTCCCTCCTCCAATGCCCTACAGGCCTGAAATTTTCCACCTTTGGTTTAGCTTTAGCTTATGGTTACCAGATGTCCCTGTTTCCCAGGGACAGTCCCCGGGTTTACAAATCTGTCTCCAGACAAAATCCGTCCCCGGAATGTCCCCGGATTTCATTTAATGTCCTTGGATTTTTATTTTAAGTGTTGTAGATTTATAAGTAGGGAATGAATGTTGTGTGATTGGTTCAACGGCACAAGACACATCATATGGAGACTTCCGGCAAGACAAAATGGTGGACCCCATGGCAGCAAGCAGCTCCTGAAGCCAGCCAGAGCCAACTGTGCTACCAGGCTGGCTCTGGGCTGCTGAGACTGCTGCTGCTGCCGCCACTGCTGAGGGGGAACCGGGGATGCCTGGTGCGTCAACTGGGGGAACCAGTAACACACACACCCCGTGACCCAAATCAAGCCAGGAGTGAGAGCGCCCGGCCACCTGGCCGACTGCCCAGTGGTGCCCCGAGGCCAGTAAAAACCCTGGAGCCGATGCAGGGAGAAGGAGGAGAGGAAAATGAGCAGGAAGAGAGAGGAAGAGGAAGGAGAAAAAAGAAGGGAGCCCCAACCTTGCTGCACTGCCACCACTGAGGAGAGGTAGGAGAGCACCGGGAGGGCAAGGACACATGGCCGAACCCAGCCCTGACCCGAGCCTACTCCATGGTGGCTAGCACTCCAAGAGAGCAGGATGGGGCCCAGAGGAAGGCCATGTGACAGAGGAGACCACAGAAGAGAAGATATTACTTTTTTAAAAAATAGTAAATTTTTTTAATAACGTTTTTTCCTCTTAAAAAAAAGTGTCCCTGGATTCTTTGGAAAAAATCTGGTAACCTTACTTTAGCTACGATGGGAAATGAATGTTGACAAACCTATCTGTGTTGTTGTTTCCAAGGTAGGGAAAAAAATCGACCTTGATCTAACTCTCTCTGATGCGCTGCATATGTACTGAAACATCCGCTTGACTCATAGCCTTCAGAGGCCTCAAGAGCATCATTGCGATGGTGGGTTTTCACCAAACAAGAAGACAGCATCCCAGAGTTTCTCCCCCCAGTGAACTCTGCTGCCAGAGCTGGAGTGCTAAGAACTGTCATGGTAACCAAATGATGTGATCAGTGGGCCGTGCCAAAGAAAGCAAGTGGAAGAAAGGTGCTGGTGTCTTTGGGGCTGGTAGCAGGGGGAGAGGAGAAGATGCTATCTTGCAAAAGCCCAGACCTGCACGCTTCATTCGTGGCTGAAAAAGCATCTCTACAGTAATCGAAAATGTCATAGAATCCCCTGATGGAGCTAGGAAATATAGAACAGTGCAGCCCTGGGTTGTCTCTTGAAGAAACTCAGAGGAAAAGGGGACAAAAAAACCCCTCAAAATGACTCATATTGTATGAGCAATAAGCTTGCATACAGTTCAAACAAACAGAATGGCTGGATCCCTTTTGCTCTTTTTTGCATTCAGGACATCAAGGGCAACGACTCCAACTTCAATCGCTTTTCAGTCTCAGCAGCAAGCTGAGAGCAGACTTGGGTCACATTCACAAGCTACACTTAAATCACTGTGATACCACTTTGTCATGACTCCCCCCACAAAGGATTCTGGGAGGCAGTTTGCTAAGGGTGTTGAGAGTTCTTAGGAGACCCCTATTCCCCACACAGAGCTACAATTCCCAGAATTCCCTGGGAAGAGGAATTGATTTTTAAACCACTCTGAGAATCGTAGCTCTGGGAAGAAAATCTTAACATTGTTCCCATTGGTGGGAGAATCACCTGGGCATACAAACACTTAGGTCACACTTTTACTGGTGTGGGGTGAGTTTTCACAATTCCCCAGTGCTTTTTTTCTAGAAGAATATATTCACCACGAAGTTGTTACAGTAAGTGTCACACTTTTTAACCAAAAAAGGAGAGAGGCGTCGGTACTGCATGTGGGATATAAAGCTGTCAGTCAAGTCCAACATTCTGAGAGAGGACTAACTGCCTCTATGTGGCAGGCAGTTTTGTCAGTTGGTCGGTTGCTTCAGGGAGTGTTAACTGGTAACTACTCAGATGCAGTCTTCTCATAACTCACTACTATCTAGTATATAGTTTACTTCTTATGTAACCTAAGCCTGCCTTCAGGAACAACTCTGTAAACCTGAATGAATCTGATAGTAAAGTAAATGTAAAGGGACCCCTGACCATTAGGTCCAGTCATGACCGACTCTGGGGTTGCGGCACTCATCTCACTTTATTGGCCAAGGGAGCCGGCGTACAGCTTCCGGGTCATGTGGCCAGCATGACTAAGCCGCTTCTGGCGAACCAGAGCAGTGCACGGAAACGCTGTTTATCTTCCTGCCGGAGTGGTACCTATTTATCTACTTGCACTTCGATGCGCTTTCAAACTGCTAGGTTGGCAGGAGCAGGGACCAAGCAACGGGAGCTCACCCCATCGCGGGTATTCGAACCGCTGACCTTCTTATCAGCAAGTCCTAGGCTCTGTGGTTTAACCCACAGCACCACCCAGTTTATGATAATATGATGCAGATTCATGTGTGTTTTCTTTAAGAGGGACAGAAAGGAATTATCAACCAGGAAGGTATAATTATTGATAGGACTAAAACGAGTTAGCAACCTGCTTGTCGCTGCATAAACTCAAACAGGGGGTCGTTTAAACTCTGCTAAATTATATAAACGTTCCCACACTGCGTACCCTTGAATACCCTCTGAAAAAAATCACTGCCCCTTTCCCTGGCAGCCCCTAGACGACTTCAGCACTTTTGTGGGGGAATTCAGGAGAGGAGAACCTGGAAAATGTCACCCCCTCCTCCACACTTCAAAAACTGGTTCTTTCCTTTTGAAATCCTGTTTAGAGGTGCAGCAAGCACGCACTCACTCATGGTTTTGCCATTTGCAGAAACTAAGCTCACTAGCAAGCATAAATTAGAAAATAATTAAAATGCATGGATGTGAAAGGAAGGAGAATTCCCATACAGGTGCCACACTTATAAAAGGAGCTGATTGACATTCAGGAGGTAGTAGGGGTTGTTCTAAGGCATGCTGGCATAAGACACTCAGAGCTGTGATGAAAGAAATGTGGCCAGGATGCTCATGTTTTCCGAAGGGACAGAGATAGGGCAATGGAAAAGAGGAAGTGAGGAAGGAAAGCTTGCGGTAATAATCCGGCAACATGGACGCTCCAAGTCTGGAGATTAATAATGTTCCACTCACTCAGCTTAACCTGCACAGACCTCCTTTGATTGCCAATGAAAGAGCCATGGGGGAGAAGGACTACAACACTGATGAAATAGATTTATGGATGAGCAATACATTATTTTCTTTGATTTGCCGTTGCTAAATTTGTGGGTTTTTCAGATCCTCGGTGCTAACCGTTTAATATCTTATGCATCAAGTTTCACAAGACTCCTGATGGGCTTTACAATTACTAATCCATCATAACAGCACCCGGAGGATTTGCATTCTGCAGTTATTTCTCAGAAAGGAGTTTGCTCACTGAGAAACCCATACCTTGCCATCATGGCTGCTTATCCCTTCCTATACTCAGAAGTGCTGTATATGTTTTCAGTGTTGGTGTGGTACAACACTGCTGAGATTATACCATTTCAGACTCCATGTTGCGGACTGGATGATTGAATGCTGTCCCACATAAAGAATAATAAACTCCCTGCATATGGAAAGTTAACCTGGGAGAGGCTAGCTTTTGATGTGCATGATGTTGTTTACATGAGAGCACACTTTCAGCCCAAAGGCACCTGAAAGGATGTACAAATATTTAGAAAGCTGATACAAATTTTAATCTGTTTTTAGTTTATGGGTTTTTTTTTAAAAAAAAAATCTTCCAAAACTCTTAAAATATTGTTGTTAATTCCTCTTATTGATAATTTTATTGCTTTATCTTTTTAAAAACACACAAAAACACATATATCTCACACCAAATGGTTTTTTACATTTTATTTCAAAAAAATAAATAACTATGCACTTTGCCAGACACTCCCATGGGTGTGAAGCCCCAGAAGCCAACATTGTCTTCAACTACTCAGCCTGAGAAGGTAGCCCCTCTCCTCTCCTTTAGTTCCAAGGATTTCCCTTCTGAACCAACAACTGAGCAGGAAGCCACCAGGAGTGACCCCTCTAATTTCCAACCCTTTTGTTCCTCAGAGGGGTTGGATTTTGAGGCCTCACTCTGGCTTTAGAGCTACTGAAGCTCCCAGGCGCCACCAGACTTATGCTAGAGCAACACTCCCAACTTGCTGTGCTATGTTGCATCATAGTCTGCCCAATCTCATAACTGCAGTCTCGGTGAGCTGTCCATGGTCCTGATATCCCATGTCAATACCCTTGCAACCCCCCCCCCCCAAAAAAAATCCTGAGTCAGGGAGACTCAGGCTTGTCACTTGAGCCTCAAGTCCACGAGTTATTCTGTAGCATATGACCAAGCAGCAGGGAACCAAATTCAGAGCCAAAAGCTTACAGTAACAAGCCATGCAAGGGAATAAATGCATATGTTTTATTATGGAGGTTACAAAACAAAATAAAAACACATTTACCATACAAAGACAGTTAAGAAGAGACTAACAGTATAAACACATCTCTGGGGATTCAGCTGCAGATCAAAACAATCAAAGCTAGCTTGTTTCACTCTAACCCCGAGCCATGAACTCTTTTGCAAGCTGCGTCCAGGCACAAATGGTTAAAGCATCATTTGATCTTTCATTTGAATGGGGGGCATTAGAGCTAGATTTTATTTTATTTTTAATGCTTATATGAAAAGGCCTGGATACAGATGCACAGATTTCCATTCAGCCAATCAGGGGTAGGAACACATTTCCCTAGCACTAGAGGGTGTGCATGCTGGGAGAACATGTGGCTTCTGGGTGGACTTCTGCACGGTCCCTGTCACCTTGACAGAATCTTGCATGAGATACTTCACACAAGGATCACAGGAATACCAGGAACATAAAAAGCTGTCTAATACACTGATCAACCTGGTTCAGTGTTTTCACTGACCGGCAGCAGCTCTTCAGGGTTTCAGATTGGCGTGTGTGTGTGCGCACGCGCATGCACACACCTTCCAGCCCTGCCTGGGGATGCTGACGATTGAACCTGAGGAAGTTGATGCTCTACCACTGAGCTCTGGACTTTCCCACAGTGGTACCTTTGTTCTCGAACTTAATCCATTCTGGGAGTCCACTGGACTCCTGAAATGGTTCAAAAGCAGCGTGCAGCTTCCGATTGGCTGCAGGAGCTTCCTGCACTCAGGGGGAAGCTGCTGAAGCCACTGTCGGATGTTCAGCTTCTGAAAAACGTCTACAAACCAGAGCACTCACTTCCGGGTTTGAGGCATTCAGGAGCTGATTTGTTTGGGAGCCAAGCCTTTTGAGTACCAAGGTACCACTGTATATTGTTATTCCTACCATGGTAGGCACTCTTTTAAACTTCAAGTCAGTGCAATTGTTATTGCAAATGTGAAACTGCCTTATGCTGTGAGTCAGTGTGGTGAAGGGGTAAGAGTGTCAGACTAGGACCTGGGAGACCAGGTTCAATATCAACTTGGCCATGGAGCTCACCTCTCAGCTTAACCTACTTCACAGGGTTGTTGTGGGAAAATCTCTCTCCCTCTCCCTCCCTCCCCCCCTCTCTTTCTCTGAACACAATATATGGCACCTTGAACTCACTGAAGGGAAAGGTGGGGTATAAACTCAGTAACTAAATAAATAAGCCATGGTTCTTTGTGGACTTAATCTGGGCTCTTCCTCTGCCTTAGATCCTTCCAACTGAAGACAACAGAGACCACCTGTGTGTTCAGAGAACACCTGGGTGTTAAAGCTCATCCTCTACTATGCATATCTGGTCCCCGCCCCGTACTGGCTAGCAACTCAATCTTGCCAGTCTATTTGGATGGCAGTTGAGGCTCAGTGATGATGGGACCATTCTTCCTGGGAATGAAGGACTGAGTCAAGGATTTGTGCCAGGGACTAATTGCACCTGATAAAGTGGGTTTTTTTTACACTGAACTTGATGACAGGGATGGAGGGTATTCACCTTGCCTCCTGGCTTAATCAGTTAAGTAGAGAGCCACTTGGAACACCTTCTCCCAGGCTCCCCAGCAGCAATCAAAGAGTACTTAGAAGAAACCTGCACTGATTAAGCCTTAAAGATGAAACCTCAACACTGTTACAAGGGCTGGTCTTCCTTATGCTTGCTCATTCTGAACTCTCTTCAACAGCTCCATGAAGACTTAGAAATAATGAATGAGTTACAAGGCGAGTGGAGATTTACCTCTAGAACAGATGGAGGATAAGGATATAAATAACTACTAGCCACAATGGTTATGCTCTGCCTCCATGTTCAGAGGCAGCAACGCTTCTGAATATGGGTTTCTGAAAGCCACAGAAGCGGAAAGTGCTCTTGTGCTCAGCTTCTGCATCTAGATGACCCCCATGAGAACAGGATGCTGGACTACATGGGGCATTGACCTCATGCAGCAGGCTCTCTATGTTCTCAAATGGGGGTCCAAACCTTCTGGATGATACTATGGTAAATTTCTTCAATAAGCACACCATTGTGATGTTTGAGATAGCTTTGCCCTGCTCAAAACTCCAGTGACCACCAAGGCACCTCGGGCCTATAAATTACAGTGGTACCTCGGGTTACAGACGCTTCAGGTTACAGACCCCGCTAACCCAGAAATAGTACCTCGGGTTAAGAACTTTGCTTCAGGATGAGAACCGACACTGTGCTCCAGTGGTGCAGCGGCAGCAGAAGGCACCATTAGCTAAAGTGGTGCTTCAGGTTAAGAACAGTTTCAGGTTAAGAACGGACCTCCAGAACGAATTAAGTTCTTAACCCGAGGTACCACTGCACACAGGCATTCTCTCACCTTAACACATGCATAGAAATTAAGTCATGTTGAGAGAGAAAAAGCATGCCTGCATGGTGAGAGCTAAACAGCAGGGTGCCTATTCTCTATCAAACTAGTTTGATGCCTACTCTCTATCAAACTTCTGAGTAACCAGATCATCCTAACAATATCCTTTCTCTTTCTCTCTCTCTAAAGCTAGACTATCTATCTCAACATATACTAGAATCCCAACTACAATACCATTGTCCATATCCTGGCAGACTGAGAGAGGACCATTGCTTCATGCAGCCTCCTGCTTAGGGTGGTGGGTGCATACAAGACTGTGGTTTCATTTGTTGAGGCATAATCCACTTCTTCTTGTATTATATGATCTGGGAAACTTAACTTTCTTATACAGCCTAAGTGCAATGTCCATAAAACTACCACAACTCAATGGCTAACCCTTCTGGGTTTCTTCTAAAAGAGTATAGCTGTTGTTGGCTGGCATCCCACACTGCAAATGTTCAACCAGCTAAAATAGGGGTCAGCAAACTTTTTCAGCAGGGGGCCAGTCCACTGTCCCTCAGACCTTGTGGGGGGCTGGACTATATATATTTTTTTGGGGGGTGAACAAATTTCTATGCCCCACAAATAACCCAGAGATGCATTTTAAATAAAAGCACACATTCTACTCATGTAAAAACATACTGATTTCTGGACTGTCCACGGGCCGGATTTAGAAGGCAATTGGGCCAGATCTGGCCCCTGGGCCTTAGTTTGCCTACCCATGAGTTAAAAGGACACACAGTGATCCCTGACTAGTATTTAGCAAAGCTAGACATGCCGGAAGTAGCTGCAAAGCCAGCCCATCCTCCTGTGCCCAGGATTACTCATCCAGCCAGTGTGATCTCAAGATCATAATAATCAGAATGGAAAACCTGCCAGCTGCATTGATGCATCAAAGTCCTCAGCAGTGTGTTCAGTGGGTTTCTAATTAAAACATAAAGCAGGTGACACATGTTTTGCTTCCTTTATTGGAATACCTGCATTGACAAGGCAGAAATCTATTTCCATTTTACTCATTGCAATGCCTCACCTTTAAAAATGCTGTGGATTTGGCACTGGATGGCAGACTGGATGGAAAGATCTAGTATACAACTATCACCCACATTGCATGGTCCCTCCTGCAATGCCTATGCTCTAGTCTCTTCCCAGATAGGCATGGAGGTTACTCTTAATTGATTGCAGCTATTCATGGAGCAGTATATTTTATCCAAAGCCATGGCATTCAAAATGTATACCAAGAAATGCTGTATTTTTCATCCCATAGGACGCTCCGTCCCATAGGACGCACCTAGTTTTTTTTTTGGGGGGGGGGAAATAAAGGAATTTTTTTTTCTTTATTTCCCCCCCAAAACCAGGTCGGGGAAACCAAACCAGGTCGAGGAACAGCGGGATGGCGGCGCTGCGCCTCCGTGCTTTCCCCCGAGCTTGTGGGGCTGGCTGATGTCTGCCCGGCGCAAGGGGCGCTCTGCTTCAGGGCGCCCCTCGCGCTGGGCGGCAGGCTGCTAACCGTGTTCCCGAAGCGCCCGGCGCTCTGCTTTCAGCGCGCCCGGCGCTCCGGGAAGCAGGCTGCGGATGTCTTCCTGAAGCCTGGATAGTGAGAGGGGTCGGTTCGCACCGACCCCTCTCGCTCTCCAAGCTTCAGCGAAAGCCTGCATTTCCCCATAGGACGCACCCAGATTTCCCCTTCATTTTTGGAGGGGGGAAAGTGCGTCCTATAGGGCGAAAAATACGGTACCCCAGGTTCCTTGGAAGTAGGCCTGGTTAAAGAAAATTGCACAATGTGTGATTGATTAGTCTATTGATTACATTTGTATGTGGTAAAACAATAGTTCTGAAACAAGGAACATACATCCTGTAGTTGTTAGATTATGTATCCATAAACAGTGGTACCTCGGGTTAAGAACTTAATTCATTCTGGAGGTCCGTTCTTAACCTGAAACTGTTCTTAACCTGAGGTACCACTTTAGCTAATGAGGCCTCCCACTGCTGCCAATGCGCCGCCACCGCACGATTTCTGTTCTCATCCTGAAGCAAAGTTCTTAACCTGAGGTACTATTTCTGGGTTAGCGGAGTCTGTAACCTGAAGCGTGTGTAACCTGAAGCATCTGTAACCCGAGGTACCATTGTACATGGAAGACATAACCACAGACGTGGCATTTCCTTCCATGAGAGAAGAGGGAAACCACTTTATGTTCTTATGTTAATTTCCACATTATATTTGAACTTTCACATGATGTAAAAGCCACTTCTGGAAAGTTACTTCCATGTTGTTGGATTCCAGAAAAGAAATGTTTACAGCTCCAGGAAAATTATGTGATGTGATGAAATTCGGGGCAGTATTCTGGCACACAGTTCATTCCTGCTCTTTTTCATGGAGGAATTGGGGGGCGGATGTGGAACAGAAGCACACATGTGCAGAAAGGGTAGGGGAATACTGAATTGTTAAATGATGTTCATTGTTGTGTCACCACACCCAATAGTGTGAATGAAAATTAGTGTGACATGGTCATATATCGGTTAAAAAGCCAGAGTTCCATAACACAACTGCAGTGTTAAAAGGAGCACTGGAAAACAGGGCTGAAGCTCTAACAATATTATCAGGAAAACCAGCACAATATCCCCCATATGTGACAACACCCCTAGTCTTACATCACTGATCTGACTCTAAAATTCGCAACCATGGGGAAACCTTGGATGTACTGCAGGATGGGATGGAGAAGGGCTCTGCAGAGCAGAAGTCAGATTTCAAAACAGACTCGCCTGACTCATTCTGTGGAGCTCATGAACCAGATCAGATCAAGAGTCCCCTTCAGCATCCGTAGCCCTGAGGATCACTTTATGAAGTGTCTGAGGGCTGTGGTGCTGGCTCTGTCATAACATTTTACTTCCCTTTTCAAAAGCTCCAAAACGGGTCACCCAGCTGTGCACAGCCTGAAATGGCTGATGAATGGGACTCCTTGCTGTTCCTCACTCTGAGAACTGAGGAGCAAGTCTCCCTGGGAGCAATAGGGACCTGAGGACCTCCCATCACTCTCAGAGGGGACTGCACAGATAAGAGCATGGGTGCCTCCACCAGGGATGGACTTTGGTCTTTTAAATCTCATTGGCACCCTGTGTGAGTCCAAAATTCAGTGCCCCCTGCCTCTTGCCTTCTGTTCTGCTCAATTCACTACTGCACAGCCAGGGACGGAGGTGTGGTGGGTGTCACTACTGAAGGGGGTAACAAAATGGTGGGCAGCACTCACCGTGAGGCCTGCAGCATGCCCAAGCCACGCATCTCTCCTGGGAGTGACACAGTGGCTTGGGCACCCACAGGCTCCGCGCTGCCCCAAACGGTCCGCCCGCCGCCTCCCCCTCAGCTGTAGGGCGGCTGAGTGGGAGGAGGCAGGCAGACTCCTCAGAAGCCCCGCAGAACACCGCACCCTGCCCCGCCTGCCCCCCCCCCCCGCAGGTGGCTGGCCCTGCCCTTGGTTGCAGGGCACGTGCACTGCCCCGAGTGCCCAATCGGCTTGCTCCATCGCTGAGCACAGCTATGACACCCTGTGACATACACACACACCCCAGGCTCAGTGGCTAATGCACCCTGGAATATGCTCTAGAATCCTCTCTTCGGGATGAAAATCTTCCCTGTCCTTGTTATTTTCAAATCCTTCCTGGTCCCTACACCATATCCTTTATTTTTCAAACAGCAGGTGCCAATACCCCTGTTGCTGTGTTGAACACTCCAGTTTAGCCGCTCTCATTTCCCCCACATAAAATTGTCCCTTTAAATCCATCACAGGCCTGGGATCTGAGTCAGGAAAGAGAAATGAAGAATCAGCCTCTTCCACCTCAGAGAGCTTCAAGCATCTGGAACTAATCAATTACACATGAATTTATGAGCTCAATATTCCTTTGTCGTCCTCCTGCATAGATCATTATCTGTATTTACATTTCTGTTAAAATGCATTAAGGGGGAAAGTCGCCATCCCATTATTGGCAATTATTTACTGAATAGGTATTTCGGAGCTGTTCAGAACTGTCAGAACTGGGATAACACCCAGTGCTCTAATATCTGAGAAATAGGTTGCAGAAGATTATGTGGCTTAAATCAAATGCTCAGGAGCACATACAATGGCCCAGCATCCCACCCTCTTTTATGGGAAAAAGCTGTAGCTCAGTGGAAGTGAAGATGCTTTGCATGCAGAAGATCCTGGGTTCAGTCACCAGCATCTCCAGGCAGGGCTGGGTTAAGACTTGGAGCTGCCACCAGTTCTGAGCTAGATATCCACACTTGCTAGAGAACGGTGTCCTAAGTTCCTCTCTAGTAACATCTAGTAAAATTAAAAGGTACCACTACCAGCACACCATGGAAGAAGACTTGAGAGACAGTATAATGGCAGAAAGGTTATGCAGTTAAATCTAACAATGTTTATTCTTGCTCTGGTTAGCATGTGAAGGGGTTAAGACAATAGAGCTGTATTGCTAATAGGCAGGCTCAGACCATCAACACATAATTGGTAGAGATGGCTCTGCGTGATGTCAGGTCCCCATCTCGCCTGGGAGGGGGAAAGCAAAGAAGTGTTTCCCATTCCTTGCTTCTCTCTCTCTCTCTCTCTCTCTCTCTCTCTCTCTCTCTCTCTCTCTCTCTCTGACCGGCCATGATAGCGGATCTCTATCTGCTTCCTCCAGCTGTTTTTGCTGTAAATACAAGTATTTTATCTGCATTTATTTTTACTGCTGTTGCTGCTTAGAATGAATGCTCAACTGTGAGTAAACTACATGTTTTAAACTGTCTTTTCAGTCTTTCATAGACACAGAGAGAGAGAAAGAGAAGGGAGGGAGAGAGAATCCTTAGGTCCATTCAGGGGCTCCTCCCACCAAGATGCTGCTCAGCCCCTGAAAAGGGCAGCTAAAAAACACCCCACATTGTCGAAGGAAGGCACTGCAAAGGAGGAGAAGGATGAGGAGAAGAGTTTGGATTTGATATCCCGCTTTGTCACTACCCGAAGGAGTCTCAAAGTAGCTAACATTCTCCTTTCCCTTCCTCCCCCACAACAAACACGCTGTGAGGTGAGTGGGGCTGAGAGACTTCAAAGAAGTGTGACTAGCCCAAGGTCACCCAGCAGCGGAGGAGGAAAGGGCAGAACACACTTTAACTGCAGCCTGATTGCTTCTCTCCTATTAGGCACCCCTGCCTATGTTGTTGTTTAGATGTTTAGTCGTGTCCGACTCTTCGTGACCCCATGAACCAGAGCACGCCAGGCTCTCCTGTCTTCCACTGCCTCCCGCAGTTTGGTCAGACTCATGTTTGTAGCTTCGAGAACACTGCCCAACCATCTCGTCCTCTGTCGTCCCCTTCTCCTTGTGCCCTCCATCTTTCCCAACATCAGGGTCTTTTCCAGGGAGTCTTCTCTTCTCATGAGGTGGCCAAAGTATTGGAGCCTCAGCTTCAGGATCTATCCTTCCAGTGAGCACTCAGGGCTGATTTCCTTAAGAGAGGAGAGGTTTGATCTTCTTGCAGTCCATGGGACTCTCAAGAGTCTCCTCCAGCCTGATTGCTTCTTTCCTATTAGGCACCCCTGCCTATATGATCCCCAATACCGCCTTGTAGTAGAAGAGACCGACCTGTGCCTTCTCCCATGAAAATTCACCCCTGGTTCAGAGTTTCCACCGCTCCTTTGTTACAAAACATCAGGGAAGTATTGAAGTTTCAATATTCAAATGATAAACCATCTACCCCACTCAGCAGCCATAAGAAACTACAGCTCCCAGGATTCTTGGAGGGAAGCCATGACTGTTCTAAGTGGAATACTAGTGCTTTAAACGGATATTGAGGATGTGGCCTATTCCTTTCTTGGCCTAACTGTGCACTAGCTCTCTCAGCAAAACCCTTCACACTGCATTGAGAACCAAATAAAGCATTCATATGTTCATCTTTGTGAAATGTTCTTCTAACTATTACCTCAGGCATTCATTTACCTGATTCTCCTAGTGAGAACACATTGACATTGTTAAGGTTAATGGCCCAGTGATTAACAATAAGCATTTGCAGAGGAATGATTTCTTAAAGCCTCATTGTTTTACCATAGTCTTCATTCTTTCCAGTGGAGTAATATGTACAAAAATGCATATAGTAAATTAAAATGTACATAAAGATGCATATATTAGTGAAATATATTATTATGGGGAATTGCACACCTAAATGTATGCATAAAGAGAAATTTGCATGAAAATACTGGTGAATTTTAATGAGGACTTTAAAAAAATATATAAACGGATGTGGATAACTGAACATAATTTGGGAAAAATTAGAAACTGAAATTGATAGATTTGCCTATCCTCAATCACATCATACTTGAGCTGCCATATTTATGAAAGACAAAGACGAGGATGGATGTAAGCCTATCAAAGGTTTGTAAAAAAGTTGATTTTTCTTACAAGGCTGTATAAATTTATTTGGTGGTGTTAGCCTTTACAAAACACCTCTTACACCCCAGTTCAGGGAACTTATTCTGGGAAATGCCTATCCTAGATGTTGGATGTTGAATCATATACAGTGGACTCTCGGGTTGTGGGTGTGATCCGTGCGGGATACCCATTCGCAGCCCACATCTGTGCATGAGCAGGTTTTGATTTGGCTCTTCTGCGCATGCGCAAAGCGTGATTTAGCGCTTCTGCACATGCGCGGCCACCGAAACCCAGAAGTAACCAGTTCCAGTACTTCCGGGTTTCGGCGGTCCGCAACATGAAAAAATGCAACCTGAAGCGACTGTAACCCGAGGTATGACTGTATGCATAAGATAATAGCTGTGGCTACAGGCCTGTAACAGGGATCCTGTCTTTTCAATAAGACACAACATAACTTTAAAAAATAAAAAATAAATTAGGGGAGGCGCCCAGATTTTAATTTGGTAGGATTAGCTCCCTCTGTAAAGGCTACCATTTCTCCAAATTTCATGCACCTATGCGGAGCGGGGCAGGGCAGAGGAAGCAATGGCCATTTAGTGTTCTCAGTGCAAGTCAACTGGATTTCAAAAGATCTGTTTCCCTTTCCCAATTCCAATTCGGGGGTCTGGTCCAATTCTGGTTGGGTCTGATGCGGACTGCCGAACCAGGCCCCTAAATTGAATTGGAAGGGGAGCATCTGCAGTCCTAGTTATTAGCAGGTAAACACTTCAACCATTTCCACAAAGGGAAAGCAAGTCATCAAAAGGCACTTAGTTCATGCTGCTTTGTAGCTCCTGTTCTTTGTAGTCAGAGGTTACTTTGCTTCCTTTATCTCAACTGCACCTGCTATTGCTGGTGGGCTCAGATGAGACCTTCTCCTTTGATGTTCCTTCCCCTCCTAGGCAGGCTTTATTCTCTATTTTTGGTTCATCTCCTCGGAGGCATCCCAGCCTCCTTTCAGTCTTCTGCTGCGATGTAAGGGGACCACAACAGTTCCCTCTGTGCCATTTCTTTCTCTCCCTTTCTCTCGCAAACATGTGCCTTGATGTGTGACGGCTGTACTTTTCTGCTCAAACAATTATAATTCTGCTGTGATGTTGCAGGGTTTTTCTGTGGCGTTGCTTCTGATCTCTGTGCTGTATTTGTTGGAGCTGGAGGCAGTGATGCCTCTGAGTGCCAGTTGCTGGAAATGACAGGAGAGGAGAGGGCTCTTGTGCTCAGGTCCTGCTTGTGGACTTCCCGTTGGGGGCCTCTGGTTGGCCGCTGCAAGAACAGGATACTGACCAATCTCTGGTATCTTCAGGAAGAAACCCCTGCCTATAATTGCAGAGAGCTGCTGCCAATACTGAGCTGGTTGCATTGCTAGCTGATCCTGAGAAAGGTAAATGTAAATGACCCCTAGAGGGATGTGGGTGGCGCTGTGGGTTAAACCACAGAGCCTAGGGCCTGCTGATCAGAAGGTCAGCAGTTCAAATCCCCACAACGGGGTGAGCTCCCGTTGCTTGGTCCCCGCTCCTGCCAACCTAGCAGTTCAAAAGCACAAAGTGCAAGTAGATAAATAGGTACCGCTCTGGCAGGAAGGTAAGCGGTGTTTCCGTGTGCTGCTCTGGTTCGCCAGAAGCGGCTTAGTCATGCTGGCCACATGACCTGGAAGCTGTACACTGGCTCCCTCAGCCAATAAAATGAGATGAGCGCCGCAACTCCAGAGTCGTCCACGACTGGACCTAATGCTCAGGGGTCCCTTTACCTTTTTAAAGGACCCCTGACAGTTAAGTCCAGTCGCAAATGACTCTGGGATTGCGGGTCTCATCTCGCTTTACCGGCCGAGGGATCTGATGTTTGTCCGCAGACAGTTTTTCTGGGTCATGTGGCCAGCATGACTAAGCCGCTTCTGGCGAAACCACAGCAGTGCATGGAAACGCCGTTTACTTTCCCGCCGGAGCGCTACCTATTTATCCACTTGCACTTTTTGGCGTGCTTTCGAACTGCTAGGTTGGCAGGAGCTGGGACCGAGCAATGGGAGCTCACCCCGTCACGGGGATTCGAACCGCTGACCTTCTGATCGGCAAGCCCTAGGCTCAGTGGTCTAGATCACAGCGCCACCCGTGTCCCTGATCCTGAAAAGGCAGCATCCTAAGCTGCTAATGGTTTCTTCTCTCATGATTTCATGTGCGTGGGGAGCATTCCATCTCCCACCTGAATGCACCTAAAACAGCTGCCATTCCAATCTTGGATCGGTACTCCTGCAGCCCAGCCTGCTGTCATAGGCTGTCTGTCTGGCAGCCATGTTTGATATGACCCATTCAATCTTTGCAGATGTGATTTCCTTTGAGCAATTATTGGAACAGGCACTTTCGCAAGGGTACAAGGTAATGAAACCAAAGAGTCATTTCCATTTCAATGAACTGTCAAAATCCTATTTACCACTGAGACTTGAACAGCTCTGAAGCAGCTGTTATGTTCTTTTGGGTAAATAACCTGTGTTAAAAAATGTATAAACGTTTATACATGTTTTCCTCAGAGACTCGAGCTGCTGTGATGCTGGCATTTCTCTTCCCCCACCCCACCCCATGCCAAGCATACATAATACATGGTTTATTTGAAAAGCTGCCTGCATTTATCATGTGAGAAATAGGGGGTATTGGGGGGGCATTGCTTAGGAGGAGGGGGGTGCTTGACATTCCCAAATAATGAAATCATGCTGTTCTGTGTTGTCTCTTAAGGCAAGTATAGGGATAATGGCTTCTGGTTTCCATGTTGTCATAGAACTAGTCTTTACAACCCCCCCTCCCCCAAGCCTGACATTAATGATTACACCAGATACCCTTGCATCTGAGGAAATGACCATTTAAGCATATTTAAATAATAATTGGCTGAATGGAAAGGAAGGGAAGGGGGGAAATTCCAAATTGATGTTCTGGTCTTCACTAATTTTCAGTTGTCTGCTCTGTAAGAAATCATGTTTAGTCGGGTAGGAGAGCTGAAAATAATGTCAATATATTTCACATTTGGCAACCAATGTACCCCTTTGGTTTCAGATAATACGTGGGTAGACAAGTCTAAAAAGCCTGGGACACAAATTTCCATGGCCCTCTAGAGGTTATGGTGGCTCATTTACCAGAAGTAATGTATTTACCAAAAATTCTGGGAGGGCAATACTGGAGTCTGTTTGGTCTGAAGGATTTGTTCCAGAAGAAAGCAGAAACAATGCATTTGGCACCAGCTTGGCTGCAGGAGTTGCCAGAAGGAGGTGTACAAGGCACCAAGAGACTCCACTCCAGATTCCTGTAGGGCTTTTCTTCTCCAGAAGATATCCCACAAGGCAGCAGAGGTTTAGGATCAGAGTTTTCCATTTCTTAGACAGGCTACCTTCCCAGGTTGATGTTTCCACTTGCCCCTCACTTCCCTCTACAGCAAGTGCAAAAACTGCCTTATTGACTGATGGACCACTGTTGGTCTCGTCCTCTCAATCTGCCAGAGCCTTTCTTTGCATACAAGGGAAGTGCCTAGTTCACCAAGGCCTTGAGACCTATTGGCTACCCTCACCTGGTTTAGCCAGCCAGTCGAGCCACAGGTAAGAGCTTAGTGCAGGGACAAGGTGGACAAACTACTTCAGAAGGATCATGGCACAGGTACTACCCCTCCCATAACACTCCATACACCCCATGTATGCACAAATAGTTCTTTAATAATAATTTTAAAAAATGGAAGACAGAAGAAGGAAGTGGAAGACAAACACCTAAGCTAGTAATGGATTAAATTCATTGGGACTGGGAGGACAGAAGGAGCCAGAGCCAATTGTAAACAAGAAAGCAGAAGGGATCTGGTGGAGGACAGGCTCAGTTTGGTGGGTCAGTACCTCATCTGCCCTAAGCACCCCTCCACCCCAGCCCTGACTTTTCCCTCTTGAGGAGGTATCACCTATACACTGGGTCCTTCTTCTTCTTTTATTGTCAATAGCTCATTGCACTAGAGCTAAGGAGACAATCCCCTGATTATCTTCCATCTGTTTTGCTCATTCCATTAATCCTGTTTCACAGGGTTAGCAATCTGATGCTGCTTTTTTTTATTTAAAAGAAATCCCTTCCCAGGGATTCGGCTCATGACTACAACATTATCATCACACCCAATGGGAGGTGTCTAATTAAACTGCTGGTTAATGGCCTCTTAAATATTAATTGTTTCATTATTGATAGACTTATTGGAAGAGAGTGCGGACACCCAGCAACATAAACAGAGCAAATCCACCTACCCTGGTGTGTGCTAATGTTGCTGCTGTATGGCTTAGGCTTGCGGGCTTGTTGCGAGAAGCTGAACGTGATCTTTGGATTACAGGTAGGGAGCCATGTTGGTCTGCTGTAGTTGAAACAAAATAAAAAAAATCCTTCCAGTAGCACCTTAGAGACCAACTAAGTTTGTTATTGGTATGAGCTTTCGTGTGCATGCACACTTCTTCAGATACACTGAAACAGAAGTCACCAGACCCTTATATATAGTGGACAAACAGGGAGCTGGGACAGAGCAACGAGAACTTACCCCATCACACGGATTCGAACCGCCAACCTTCCAATCAGCAAGCTCAAGCTGGTTTAGACTACAGCGTTAACATGCACAGATTAGTGGAGGTAACATATAAAAATGAATTGTATTGGTGAGAAATCACTTTGCAAAAACCTTGCCTATTGTCCTGAGCCTCATGGAGCTGTCATGGAGGAAATGGAAGGATCCTCAAGGTGTGGGGGGTGGAGAGCAGGGAATAGCATCTCGATGACCCAGAAGAGAGCCTGAGTAGGCAGGCTCAAGATGGATTGGAGCTGGCAGAAGGGGCCAGTGATCAGGAGGGTGAGGAAGTGGATCCTGCGGAAGGTTCAAGCTGGTTGTCAGAGAGGTACCCCACACCTATGGTATCAGACACCTCTAGTCAGGCACCTCCACAATTGCTGCCATGGTCAGGGAAAAAACAATGCTGTCCAGGGTTGTAAAGACTGCCGAGAGAATAATTGGGTGCACTCTTCCCCCTTGGATTAAATCTATGCTTCCAGGTGCCAAAAGAAAGCTGCAGAGATAGCGCAGGATAGTGTGCACCCCGGAAATGATCTCTTTCAGCTTCTGCCTTCTGGAAGAAGGTACAGGGTTATAAAGACTAGGACCAGCCACCTGAAAAACAGTTTCTATCCAAATGCGATTTTGGTTTTAAACACAGTGTAAGGAGTCTCTATGGGAGTATATTGTATTTAAAAATGGGGTATCAGAGTTTTTAGGGGGCTAACCAGGCTGGGATAGCTGGGATAGCAGGCTTGTTGGTTTTTGAATGTCTTAGGTAGATTTTTCAATTTCGTTGTTCTGTATGGTACAATGAGAATAAAGATTATCGTCAATGACAATAAAGATTATCGTATTGTATCGTATCATATCGTATCGTATCGTATCGTATCATCGTATCGTATCGTATTGTATCATATCGTATCACATCGTATCACTACTTCTTCTAGGGGAAGTGTCTGAGGATCAGTTGAATACAGAGCAGGAACATCCATCACCAAGGACACAGATGGCACCACCAACATGAACAAACTTCACAGGCCCTGCCCATTGCAGAACAGCTCATCTACTTGCCCAGAGCAGAAATGCCTGGTGTTTGCTACGCTAAGGCATGTGCCAACCTCACTGTTCAAAAGAAAGAGGCAGAGGTCATGGAGCTTGCTGGGCCAATGTCTCAGCTCAAGTTTAGCCATGCAATTCACTTCCTGTGCCTTTAACCCTTGCCTAGCTCAGATCTGTGCGTCAAAGCATTTGGCAGAACCCGAAGCCCAAAACTGAGTTCATCGTTAGGCAGCAAGGGCCAGAATGTATATTAGGTCAAATTGCATCCCAAATTTATTAGGAGAACTTCAACATGCTGATGGGATGTTCATGAGGACTTTAAAAAAATAAATGAACATATGAACAAAGCAGTTGCAAGCTAATGTGAAAATGAGGGCAACTGCAGATTGGAAAAAAAAAAAGAGAGAGAAATTATAAGGAATTGAAACTGGTAGATGCACCGATCACTTGTTGCAATATCAAATAAAGTGTAGAACTCTGCTACATTCATTAATGTGTGGATTTGAGCATATATAGGATCTATTCAGGTGCTGGAGTGACCCCATCTCTTGGAGAGCAAAAACGCAGGGGTACAAATATTTGAAAGTTAGCAACACTTTACTTTTTCCAGTGCTGAATAGGAAATTTGATCTCAAAGTTAGTTTGATTAGCATCTCCTGCTGATTTTAAGGTAAAGGTAAAGGTACCCCTGCCCATACGGGCCAGTCTTGACAGACTCTAGGGTTGTGCGCCCATCTCACTCAAAGAGGCCGGGGGCCAGCGCTGTCCACAGACACTTCCGGGTCACGTGGCCAGCGTGACATCGCTGCTCTGGCGAGCCAGAGCCGCACACGGAAACGCCGTTTATCTTCCCGCTAGTAAGCGGTCCCTATTTATCTACTTGCACCCGACAGTGCTTTCGAACTGCTAGGTTGGCAGGCGCTGGGACCAAACAGCGGGAGCGCACCCCACCACGGGGATTCGAACCGCCGACCTTGTGATCGGCAAGCCCTAGGCACTGAGGCTTTAACCCACAGCGCCACCCGCGTCCCCACCTGCTGATTTTGGCAGGTGTCAAATACGGGATCTCACAACTGCAGGCTGTCAAACTGCATGTCATCTATCAAATACTGTGTGATGTTGCATGCCAACCCTTAAATACTGCAAAATAGTAAATACCATTGCATGCCAACTGCCATATACTGCCAAAAATCTAAAATCTAAACTTTAGCATATAACAATATCTATCTATGGAGGCGCAGGTTGCAGCTACAACAAAGGCGTCATTTTTCCATCTCCACCATATTAAGCAGTGATCCATGCGATGGTCACCTCCAGGCTTGATTACTGTAATTCGCTCTATGCGGGGCTGCCCTTAAAGCTGATTCAGAAACTCCGGCGGGTGCAGAATGTCGTGGTGAGGCTCCTTATAGGGCCCTAGCCACGGGATCACATTCATCTAGTGCTTTAGCAGCTGCACTGGCTCCCAGTGGAGTACAGAGTCAGGTTTAAGGTGCTGGTTTTGACCTTTAAAGCCCTATGTGGCCTAGGACCCACGTACCTATCGGACCGCCTCTCCTGGTATGCCCTGCGGAGCATCTTAAGGTCCATAAATAACAATACTTTGGAAGTCCCAAACCCCAAGGAGGTTAGATTGGCCTCAACTAGGGCCAGGGCCTTTTCAGCTCTGGCCCCGGCCTAATGGAACGCTCTGTCACAAGAGACTAGGGCCTGCAGGATTTAACATCTTTCCGCAGGGCCTGCAAGACGGAGCTGTTCCGCCCGGCCTTTGGGCTGAACTCAGTCTAACCCCCCACTCCATTTATTGATTGATTGATGGAACCCCTTATATGGGATTTTGTATATAAATTCCCCCCTGGCTCTTTTTGTTGGCCCATGTAGGACCACCATGGATAGTTGGCCCCGGTAAATATTTGACGTTTTCTCCCCTTACGGCTTTGATCTATAGGGTACCACTAAAACGAGGCTGCTTTTTAAGCTGCATTTTAAACTGTATTCTAACTTATATTTTAATCAACTGTTTGTTTGGGGGTTTTGTTTGTTTTGTTTTGTTTTTACTGTATTTATGATCAGTGTTAGCCGCCCTGAGCCCTGTCTTGGCCGGGGAGGGTGGGGTATAAATAATAATAATATTATTATTATTATTATTATTATTATTAATCTAGTTATATATTGTTATATACTAGTTTCAATTTTAGATTTTTGGCAGTATACGGCAGTTGGCATGCAATGGGGTGTGTGGGTGTGGGTGTGTACATATATATATATATATATATATATATATATATATCCAGAGAATATTTGACATCAATATTCAGAGAAGAGCTGGGGGAGGGGGTCATTTTGCTTCTACATTTCTGTTCTTGCACCACCCCACCCCATTCTAGCCTCAGATTGTAACTCTATTGGACATAAATACTATCTTTAAAAAAATGGGATTATAGTGTCTATATCTCTCCCCACGCCTTATAGGCACCATAGCAATGAAAAAAGGCCTAATAGAGGAACTGACACTATCTGGGTAAGCTGTAAAGGAGTGTATTATTTGCCTAGAAAATTGTACGTTAAGGAAATTATATGGCACATACTGGATGGAGGTGAGAAAGAACAATATTTGTACATAAGGAGGCTGTGGGGTGTAAAAACAGGAAAAATACAGGCTGGAGGAACTATTTTGAGATATAGCAGAGAAATGTCAGGCAGGTGGAAAATGCATATTTATTTGTGTGTCGGTTGATATTGTTCAGTATTCATCACATAGAGATCCCAACATGCTTTACAATATGGTATATGAAATTGAATTTGCAATTCCATGTAGCACCCTGCTTGTGGTTAACGCTTAGCTGGAATGAAATATTCAACACAGCAATAGAGCAATTAAAATAATAATTTATTTGTCAGACAAATAAA
This sequence comes from Podarcis tiliguerta, assembly GCF_965153285.1. NCBI lineage: Eukaryota > Metazoa > Chordata > Lepidosauria > Squamata > Lacertidae > Podarcis > Podarcis tiliguerta. Next base: position 7,670,231 of record NC_139542.1, read on the forward strand.
TGATAGGCACAGTGGTATATGGTTACCAAAGCTCTGCCCACTCCAGCCCTGATGGCCAGCACTTATATTTCCTCAGCCCAGCCCCCTTGCTCCTCCTTTGGCTGCCTCTATCCAATCAGCCTGGTTGAAATTCCTATTGGCTGTTTGCTAGAACCAATCATAAAAGATACACCCATTTCCTATTACCTTTTATGGGAGACAAAGAGCTATATTTCCTTCTATTCATAAATGGCAGACAAGTAGTCATATATCTTACATTTGCCTTGACAAGGCACCTTAATTACCAGATCACCTTTTGCCCTATTGCCCTATTGGCAACAGGGGCAAATGGCTAAAACAGATGGCTCATGGTTTTTAAATTCTATCTTAAACAGAGATCATGAGTTCACCTTCTCACACACCATCAATGAAATAAGAATCTAACATTTCTTACTTTTTAAATCCTTTGCATCATTAAAGCCAATATATTTCATACGTAACATAGATAGATTTTTTGGAAGAAAGGCCTTTGCCTGAGAAACTCAGTAAAGAGAAAAACCTCTTCATTTTACACCCCCCTTTCCCAGCCAGCTGCTTTTCCCATTAGCTCTTTGCCTTTTAATCTTCTCAGGATACCTTAAACCTTGGGAAAATATTACTAGAATCTGATGGGAGGCACATGGTATTATTTTCTGTTAAACTATTTACCAACTCTTAATTAGTATTTTTGCAGCTTGATTGTATTCTGTAATATGTAGGGGTCAATATAACCTTTTCTCCCTAGCCTGTAATTTCCTTTTACAACTTTGAGGTACTATTATAAATCAGGGGGGCCCTGTTCAAGAGGATAAACAATTGCCAAAGTACTTAGCCAGCTGGTTTCTGCCTGGCATGAAACATACAAACATTTTGCAAATATATTTTTAAGCTCATTTTAAAATACAGGCCTTGATCAGATGCCTCATCCACACACACACACACACACACACACACAAATCACTTATAAAAAGCTAACTACAAAATAACTGCAACATTTTAAGAATTGATGCAAGTTATTTACATATTTATTCATAAATACATTTATATCCCACTTTCCCCCCCAAGTTGCTCATGGTGGTGTACGTACAGCGCTTCTCCCACTTCCCTTTTAACTTCATAACAACCCTGCAAATTTGGTTATGCTGAGACTGAGCAAGTGGCCCAAGGTCACCCTGTGAGCTATATGCTTGAGTGCAGGATTTGAACCCTGATCGACTGGGTCCCGGCCTTACATGCTAATGACTACGCCACACTGGCTCTTCAGTTATGCCTGCGTTCAGACAGCATTTTATTTCATTTTCTTGATGTTTCCTTACCTGATCTTTTCCATTATCTACGGGATCTTTCACGTGTCATAAAAGCCACTTTTTCTCCCCGCAGTTTCACAAGACATGCGAATGCAGCTTTAGAGCACAACAGCTCGTAATAACACAAAGTCCTTGAACAATCTAATCCCCTTCTTCTGAAACATTAGGTGAGCAAATGGATCTTATTCTGGTGCTGAAGCCCAATTATGTAGGCACTATCTGTGCATCAATTTGGGGAGGTTGAGGAAGAACTACAGTGGTAACTCGGGTTAAGAACTTAATTTGTTCTGGAAGTCCATTCTTAACCTGAAACTGTTCTTAACCTGAAGCACCACTTTAGCTAATGGGGCCTCCTGCTGCTGCTGCACTGCCGCCACACAATTTCTGTTCTTATCCTGAGGCAAAGTTTTTAACCCAAGGTACTATTTCCTGGGTTAGGGGAGTCTGTAACCTGAAACATCTGTAACCTGAAGCGTCTGTAACCTGAGGTACCACTGTACAGAGAAACCTCATCTATGTCCCCACAAAGGAGGCTACAGTTTGAGCTGCAGACCCACAATTAGGGATAGAGGAGAAATTAAGTTCTGTTCACATTTTTATTCCCGGACCAATACACAAACCAATACATAGCTATCCTTTAAATTCACACTTCTCTGAATGTTGCAGTGCTGCTTGCCAGCTGAAAAAATGGAGCATTTCATTAGGGGAGAACATTCACAGAAACCTGTATATTAGTAAAATTAAAAAAGAAAGTAAAAAGCAAAAAAAGCATTTTATTAGGATGGAAAGGGCTTGCAAAGGTGGGTGAAAGTGTGTGTGTGTGTGTGTGTGTGTGTGTGTAAAGCAATACAATATTATTTTGTTTTCAGACTTCTTTTAAAAAGTCAGAAACTGATGCAGTATTGGGACAAATGAAAGTTGAGAGCTGAGAACTGAGAAATCAAAACTTAGAGCCAGCTGAAATTTTACTCATTGAAATAAATAAAAGAAAAACACTCCACACCCAACTGGGAAAATATAAGGATTCCCCAGCAAACTACGTAGGGAAAGAGTAACATTTCAGCTGGCTCTAAGTTTTGATTTCTCAGTGATATTCTTGCTGGCCAGCATTACATGGCCCTGGCAGAACTGCCTTTCATGCTGCTATTATTGCAGACGTGGTCCGTGTGAGTTTTTAACTCTTTACATCCTACCATGCAGCATCTGCAGAAGTCTGGGCATTCTCATTAACCTGCAGGTGGGAAGAGCCACATTTAAATGGGCTCTTAAGAGCTAGACGGAAAGGAGGTAAAGGTAAAGGGACCCCTGACCATTAGGTCTAGTCGTGACCGACTCTGGGGTTGCGGCACTCATCTCGCTTTATTGGCCGAGGGAGCCGGCGTACAGCTTCTGGGTCATGTGGCCAGCATGACTAAGCCGCTACTGGCAAACCAGAGCAGCGCACGGAAACGCCGTTTACCTTCCCGCTAGAGCGGGACCTATTTATCTACTTGCATTTTGATGTGCTTTCAAACTGCTAGGTTGGCAGGAGCAGGGACCGAGCAACAGGAGCTCACCCTGTTGCAGGGATTCAAACTGCCGACCTTCTGATCAGCAAGTCCTAGGCTCTGTGGTTTAACCCACAGCGCCACCCGCATCCCTAGAATGAAAGGAAGGAAGAAAGAAAAAGATTAGCCAAAGGGCACGTATGGGTCAGTTCCAACCCCGTACCCACCCAATGATCAGTCCAATGCATGTTTTAGAAAGGAAAGGCTAATCTGGTTTGAAATACACAAATGACTTTCCAGCACTGGGTGGGACACACTGTGATAGAAAAGTTTGTTTCGCTGGGCAGGTTGGGTCCCCAAGTGTTTTCTTTTTCTTTTTCCCTGCCAGCAAACGGTTAACTAACAGCAGCTTATAATTGACTGGGGTTCCAGGAGAGGGAGTTGAAAAGGAGAGGATTTGGAGAGACAGTTGGGGTAGCTTGGGATGGAGGTTGGAAGATAGGTAAGGAGAGGAGAAAGAGTTGGTTCTGGGTAGAAACATCCACTCTGAGGAATATATCACAAGGAGTCTCTGAAAGGAGTCTCTGAGCTTAGTGTGAAAGACAGTGTGTGGTGTCCTGTAAGAGTAATTAGGCCAGGAATTAACTGGGAGGCTGAGGCTGAGCCAGGAGAAGCAGAAGCTGTGAGGATACAGTCTACTTAGGTCTCATTCCAGTCAGGAGGGGAGAGATTCTTCTACAAAAAGAGAAGACTTACAAACCAGTTAAGAGAGGTGTGTAGAACATCCCTTGGGTCTGTTACTTGGAGTACCTCAGGAGTCTAAGGGGTGTGTAACTGACAGGAAGTACCACCTGGTATGGGACACGGGTGGCGCTGTGGGTAAAACCTCAGTGCCTAGGACCTGCTGATCGTAAGGTCGGCGGTTCGAATCCCTGCGGCGGGGTGAGCTCCCGTCGTTCGGTCCCAGCTCCTGCCAACCTAGCAGTTTGAAAGCACCCCTAAGTGCAAGTAGATAAATAGGTACAGCTTTATAGCAGGAAGGTAAACGGCGTTTCCGTGTGCGGCGCTGGTCTGGCTCGCCAGCTGCAGCTTCGTCACGCTGGCCACGTGACCCGGAAGTGTCTTTGGACGGCGCCGGCTCCCGGCCTCTTGAGCGAGATGAGCGTGCAACCCTAGAGTCGGACACTACTGGCCCGTACGGGCAGGGGTGCCTTTACCTTTACCTTTACCACCTGGTTTAAGAACCAAAGTATTACGTCACAACAGCTGTGCAACAACTGAGAAAGAACTGAAGTGAAATAACATTGAAGTATCCTATGTTTTACCCACTTTGTGTTGTAAACTTCCTTTGTTAGATAAAATCTCTCTAGTTTATTTGATAAAATCCTGCCTGAGACTCCAAATTATTAAGTTTCCCCTCAACCAATTCGCCCACAAGATAATCTGGGGTAGTTTGTAGGAATTTGTGGAACTGGTGTTCTGTGAGGTGGGTGCATTATATTTAAGTGAGGGCAGGCCCATCGGCTCCAGGGGGGAAAGTGCCCTTGCCCCATTGCAAACACACCCAGCAACCTGCCCTTTTGAAGAAGGCTGTTGAGACTTTGCTTTCTAAGCAAACATATATTATATGGTGAGTGTTCTTCTGTTGCTTTGGAAAGTGTGAATGAATGCAAACTGAAATAAATCCCTCTGCTGTCTAAGGCAGTGGCAGCAAAATAGCTTCCTTGACCCCCTTCCCTACCATGAAAAAAGGATTTCTGCCATAGCAGCCTGCACAAAATGCTTTAAAGGGAGGAAATCACTGCTGTGATAAGATACCTGGGTCTAAACCTTAGTGTCACCCTTCTGAACATTGACCATTGAGGATGGGATGGTGCAGTAGAGCACAGGTGCCTCTTTGATGTGCCATTAAGGTGATCTGGTGATGATGGCTGGTCCAACAACTGGTCCAGCAATTGGCTTTATAATAGTGCTGCCCTCACAAGAAGAAAGCGGGAGATTATCCAAGCTTTCACCTCATAAGAACATAAAAAGACCCCTGATGAATCAGGCCAAGGGCCCATCTAGTCCAGCACTCCTTCTCACTTTGGCCAGCTGGATGCCCAAGCAGAACCTGAAAACAACAGTATTGTCTTCACCTGTGATTCCCAGCGACTAGTATTCAGAGGATTTTATTGCCTCCAACAATGGCTTGACAGTCTTATCCTCCATGAATTTCTCTTCTCTTGAAGCACCCATGTTGATGGTCAATGCATCTTAAAAATGCCGGTTGTGACTAGAGACAAGTTCAGAATAATGCTTTCTAGAGATCATTGATGTTTATGAGTTCATAAAATTTGGGAACCTCCAGTTTATGTCTTGTGCCTTCATTCCAAGCTGTGGAATGCCAAAGCCCAGTGATCCATCGTAAATCAGTGTTGTCCAGAACATAAATGTGAACTTTCTGATGATATCTCCATGGCTGGTGGACAATCAGAACAACTGCTGGCTGTGCAAGAATGAAGGAGGAACGTTGCAATGAAGAAAACTTCACCACCTAAAAAAGAGAATGTCGCCTAAGCTGATAGGTTAATTTTGGTCAAAAAAATTATTTTATCTTGGCGGATGGGGAATGAAGGTGTCATGTGTCTCCTCTTCTGTTAATATTACCCTACATTAAAAATGTATACACCACATCTTCTGAAACTCTGTTTTCTTGTGCTGATCGAGAATAGTAAAAAATGAGAGCAGGGTGACTTCAGGGTCTGGAATAAATCATATTTCTAGTTCCTAGAGTTTATTTCTCTCTCCCTTTTGCCTATCAGTGAATCTACCTTCAGTTCTGTAGTTGATTTTCTGGTCTAGAGCAGTTAACTCCATATTTTGTCAACGTCCTTTCTTCTCTCTTTCCGAATGACAAAGAACACTCACAAAAAACCTTCTTCCTCCAATTACTTGTATGCTAATCTCCTCCTCAGCCTCTCTTGCTGACCTCTTGTTTTCCAATTAGCTGCATTCTTCAACAACAGTTTTCAGGGCATAAATCTATTTCCACCCTTTCAACGTTTTATGTCCCTCTATAAAATATCCCGAGAGGGTTCCTGTTCAGCAGGAACTCCACAAGTGCAGCTTAAGGTCAAGTTTTCATGTAAGATACAAGCGGGGGGAAACTTCTCCATGGGGACATGACTCACCTAGCAATACGACACGGAGACAGCATGCTGAGTGGATTAGGAGATGAACAGAGACTGACTCCCCTGACATTTAGCCGAGGAATGGAAGGAAGGGGTCAGTTCTACATGGCAGATATCTGTGTCGCATATTTGGTGCCATTTTGGTTCATGTTGTTTTCTGCATGGTTTCTTTATAGTACAGTGGTACCTCGGGTTAAGAACTTAATTCATTCCAGAGGTTCGTTCTTAACCTGAAACTGTTCTTAACCTGAGGTACCACTTTAGCTAATGGGGCCTCCTGCCGCACGATTTCTGTTCTCATCCTGAAGCAAAGTTCTTAACCCGAGGTACTATTTCTGGGTTAGCGGAGTCTGTAACCTGAAGCGCCTGTAACCTGAAGTGCCTGTAACAAGAGGTACCACTGTACCAATTATTTTTATTTTTTCTATGTACTCTACCTTGAGTAGACATACCCTTCATGGGAACTGGCATCCTTGTGGACAGTTACTCACTCCAAGAGGTATGAACTTTCCCACTAAACCCCCAAACTCTGCTTCCCTCTCCTGCATGAGGCAGCTATAAAATGACCCTCTGTCGTGCATGCTTTGGCTGAGATTCGTGCATTACAGGGGGGTTGGACTAGATGACCTTTGGGGTCTCTACCAACTCTACAGTTCTGTGGTTGTATGAAAACATGCCTCAACCATGTAGGCTTGAGAGTCATTCTTATTTACAGTGGTGCCCCGCAAGACGAATGCCTCGCAAGACGGAAAACCCGCTAGACGAAAGGGTTTTCTGTTTTGGAGGTGCTTCGCAAAACGAATTTGCTATGGGCTTGCTTCACAAGACGAAAATGTCTTGCGATTCCTGGGGTTCCCCCCCCCCCCGCTTTCCCCAAGCCCCTAAGCCGCTTAACAGCTGTACGCTAAGCCGCTTAACAGCTGATCTAAGCTGCTTATCAGTTGATCTAAGCTGCTAATAGCCTTTTAGCAGCTAATCCGCTAATCCCTTAAGCCTTTATTAGCCGCTAATAGCCGCTAAACCGCTAATAGCGCTAATAGCGCTAATTCACTAATGGGCTTGCTTCGCAAGAAGAAAAAAACCGCAAGACGAAGAGACTCGCGGAACGGATTCTTTTCGTCTTGTGAGGCACCACTGTACTCTTTTAAAGAAATGCTAGTGATGTGTAAATGAGACAAAATAGGTGCTGGAGGGCAGGGCTTTCTTAAGCATATGCGGCACCGGGGTGCAAAGATCCACCTGGCGCCTCTCCCCCTCCCCCAAGTTGCCCAGTCCCAGGTGCACAGGAGGGCGGAGCCAGCCAGCCGCCTCAGTGTCTTGCTGGCTTGGTCACCCCTGAACTTGCGGCGCAGAGCCACCCACAGCAGAAGAACCCACCGTGGCACTTCCACTGACAGATGGGCTCTTTACCAGGCTCAACTCTCGGGCCCCAGACTCTCGGCCTGGTGCCCCTGAGAGCCTGGCGCCCGGGTGCCCCACACCCCTAGCGCCTATGGGTAAGACGGCCCTGCTGAAGGTGACTGAGCAGATCCAGCTGCCAAGCTATCAACTCTACTATAAACCAACCAATTTTATTTTTAAAAACCCAAGAGTTTAAGCTGCACATTGGTGGCAGTGGTTTTATTTTTAATTAAATATATACCAGTACCGACAACTACAACTCTAAGTCCCAAACGCTAAGTCCCAGTCATTTCTCTTAGGGGGATTGCTGCATCCTATCAATCATTTCAGTTTCCTTTTTCTGAATCTTACAATATCCTTTTTGAGGTGAGGCAGCCAGAACTGTGTACAAGTGTGTTCACACCACAGATTTGTACAGGGTGAGTCTTTTAAAAGAGGCCCTGTGGAACATGTGTACAGTGGTACCTCGGGTTAAGAACTTAATTCGTTCTGGAGGTCTGTTCTTAACCTGAAACTGTTCTTAATCTAAAGCACCACTTTAGCTAATGGGGCCTCCAGCTGCCGCTGCGCCGCTGCTGCACGATTCTGTTCTCATCCTGATGCAAAGTTCTTAACCTGGGGTAATATTTCTGGGTTAGTGGAGTCTGTAACCTGAAGTGCATGTAACCTGAAGTGTATGTAACCTGAGGTACCACTGTATTCTGTATCCACGGGGCCTCTTTTAAAGAACTCACCCTGTATAACTTGTGATAGCCATCTCTAACTGGCTGCCCCTGACCAGCCTGCTGGTACTAATTGACTGGCCCAGTTGAGAGTGGGGAACCTACTATCATGAAGTTATCAGTCACCATCAGCTGTCAGCCATCAGATGAGAGAGGGAGGGAGGGAGAGATGGGATAGAGTGAAGATTCTCAGGTGTTTCTCCTTAGGCATTCCTTACCTCACCTCCTCTCAAGGAAGCAGAAAGCGATTTGTTGCTCCAAACCCTCTTAAAATTGATTGCCACTATGCATTTAAGAAACAGATCTCCCAAAACGAAGTTCAGCATTGGGCAAGATCATGCAGATATTATATTGCTGTGGGCGACAATATAGGAAAACAACAACAGAAGGAAAAAAGTAAGCACTAAGTTATACCAGAGCTGAAGAAATAAGATACAATTTCAAAGACATGAATAAATTCCAGTTGTGAATGATTCCATTTTAGATGCCTCGTGAGAGGAATGGTTATTAGACTTCTCCTTCATCAGATTGGTTTTGGTTCCCCTCCCACAAAAAAACAAAAACAAAAAAAGGGGGGTGGGGTGGCACACCTCACTGACACTTGCATTTTCATCCAAACAATACCTGCAATCGTTTAGGCTCCATGTTTTTAATTGAACAATACTCCAATTAAGCTGTGATTGAATTGCCTCAGGTTTGCCAATGAAGGGTTGAGAGATGTAATTAATGGAGGAAGGCACAATGGCAGAAACCCCCCTCCACCCCCCACCCCCACAAAATGTGTGGGGAATTGCTAATTAGATCACCTGTTTTAACTAGTTTGATTCTTGGACCATTGCAAACATCAGAAAATCTTGTTTTGCCTTCCCACCCCGCAAGAAAACCTTTTGCTATTCAAGATTAATATTCCTTCTGTGATGCTTCAGGTGTCAGCAGAAACATATGCATGCAAATTGATGGTGGGGGGGGGGGGTTGGACAGATGCATTTGAACTGTTCCATGGCAGTAGGATAGAATTAGTGATGGGGGAGGAAATTCTAAGTTCTGTTCCCCCCTCCCAGTGGACCAACCAGATATGATGCTTTTGATTATTCTCTACTCCGGATTTTGCAATGCAGTTTGGGCATGTTTGAAAGCTGCTTCCGAAAAGACATTTTTTACATAAAGGATGCAGACATATGTATCTTATGGAGGAATGCAGGGCATGTTTTACACATACAAAATGCACATATAAAATGCATATAATTTTAATGTGGCTTTTTGTGTTTTCTTTATTTGTCCCAAATAGAGCTATAAGTGGTCGCAGTCATAATATACACTTAAAGCACTATCAAACCACTGTTAACAGTCATGGAGACTATTGTGAACTGTAGTTTGTTTTTTATTTCTTATTTATTTATTTGTACCCTGCCTTTCCCCCAACAGGGACTCAAGGCAGCTTACAGATAAAAATAAAAATAAAAATAATAGATAAGTCATAGTTAGATGGATAGATGATAGTGAGAGAGAGAGAGATACAATATATTTTTAAATATCCAACAATATATATCTAAATATCCAACAAAAACACAGAGTATATGAATATCATATATAAATATGCTTATTTAGTTAGTGCAATCTCTTATTATCTAATTTAATAAGTTACCACTTAGTATCTCTTATTGAGGGCACAAGGAGAAGGGGACAACAGAGGGTGAGATGGTTGGACAGTGTTCTCAGCGCTACTAACATGAATTTGACCAAACTGCGGAAGGCAGTGGAAGACAGGAGTGCCTGGTGTGCTCTGGCCCATGGGGTCCTGAAGAGTAGAACACGACTAAACGACAACATCTCTTATAACACTTATCTAATTCCATTAGAAGAGAAAGAAAAAATCTCTCTCTTCTCCTATCTCTTGTCACACTTTTCATAGTTGTATTAATTCTGTCTCCCCCCTTCTTTCTTGCCGCATAGGCTGCAATATTATATACTCTTACTTTGGAGTAAGCCTCATTGAACTCAATGGGACTTACTTTTCACTACACAAATATAGGATTAAACTTAACACACACACACACACACAAATGCTTTCTCCTTCATCCTCGTAAGTTGCTTGAACGTTTCTCCGTTAAACATTTAAGTCCACAAGAATGTTTGGAACCAAATCTCAGTCCTTATTTAGTTGAAAGCAATTTAGAAGGAAGCTGGTAGGATCTCATTTCCAGTGCCTAATTAGAAAGGAGGTAAAATAAACTAATGTACTCCAGGGCTAATCGAGAGAGAGAGAGAGAGAGAGAGAGAGAGAGAGAGAGAGTTATGCTGATGCAGCCTCAGTAATTCAGATGCTCCTTTGATGCTTATAAAAGCCTACCTTGCAACGCTTGTTAATTTTTTTTATTTTGCAAATGCACTATAAAATTATGCCTTCCTCAATATTTTATGCCTTTTATTTATGTTTTATGATAACAAATAAATGCTTGTAAAATGTCACAGGAAACCGGGTTTTATGTATCTGGGAAAGGAGCCCCCTGCTGTACCAACACCTGTTAAGCAACGAGCCCTAAAGGACTGGCATATAAAGATTCGGTGATTAGAGAGTCAGACAGGACCACAACTTCAGGAAATCAACAAGTCTATATCTGAGCCAGGTTTTTATACGCAGCTGCTCTTCACTGCTCCACCCACCAGGGATGGTTCTCAAAACCCTTCATCAGATTTTGAGGTTTTGAATGACTCTGGTGCCATTTCAGTTATCTACCATGGTTCCAGTTGTGTGTCTAGATGTGTTTGTGTGTCTTTCTGCATTTTGTGCAAAGGCTGCTTTCAGATCCCACAAATCCTTTGTGTTCTTTCACTCTTCTGCATTAGCTATATCCAAATATGTGCTGAAAGGAATGTGTCTCTGCCTGAGACCTTGAGCAGCAGCCTATTGTGCCTTACCTCCTAAGTATCCTGATCATTGACTACTAACTACAATGGCTCCGTTCTATCTCATATTGCTGGGAATCACAAGTGTTGCCAGATCAGTCCAGTGATGCATTATATACATTGCTTTCAATAACATATACATGTGATGCACACTTTCCCTTAAGATACCCATTTTGCTGCACATTACTTGGTTGGAGAACTGCATTGCAAAATTCAATGTGCAAATTTGAAGTGATAGCTATGTCTTGGTTCGCGTATTGTGTCATGTAGTGGGAACCAGGTAGATTTGTTTTAAAATGTAATTTGAGACATCCTCCCCTATCCCCAGTATACATGAATGCCTATATACTTGACTATCATTTTATTTATTACACTATTCATTTATTATAATACATTATATAAATTATACATTATTTATTTTATTTATTACATGGCTTTTCCTCCAAAGTGGTGCACATAAATACAGGGCTCATGGAGATGTTCAGCAACCAGTTTGCCCCATTTTACAGGTGAGGAACTGAGCCTAAGAAGGTAACAAGTCCAAGGCCAGGGAGCCTGCAGATGTCCTGGAACTGGAGCTACATCCATTCTTTGGGGATGGTTGAGACTGTAAAAGACTTTAAATAAATACACTTTTTTAAAGAGCAACCACTCCTTCCTCTGATATTTTTGAAGGAACATTAGTCATACCCTGCTAAACATGCCTGTGATTGACAGGCTGGCAAGGGGCAGCACTTTTAAGTGTAAATGTGATCACAAGAGCACTTCAGGACAAATACATTATGGATAGAGAGAATGCAGGTCCTTTCTCTTCACCCGCTTACTGTGTTGTATGCATTAAGTTCGTGCATATTCAATGCCTCTTTCTCCATATATGTCATCCACACAGGTGGTAGGATGCAGGAGAAAGTACAGTGCTTGTACCTGGTGACAAAAAAATAATAATGCACAATGCATTTTCCTGCCTGCTTCCTAGCTGTCAGTCAACAAAGTGCTTTTGATTGAAACATTAATGTTAGTTGCACTAGAAGTCTAAACAAAAGCTGCCCCCACTAAAATGCTTCCAGGCTGGGGGCAGATCCATACTTCTGTGTCTACTTCATAAAAAGCATGACTTGATTGATTGATTCATTGATTGAATCATTTATTGCATTTCTTTCCAATTTATTTCTCCAAGGACCTCAAGGTGGCATATATGGTTCTCATCCTCGTCGTTTAATCCCTGCAACAACCATATGAGAGACAGCGACTGGCCCAAGGTCACCCAATGAGCTTCATGGCTGAGTGTGGATTTGAACCCTGAACTACACAGGTCTGATTCTGACACTTCACCACACTTGTTCTCAACCTCAGTGTACTTAATAACATGTCATTTCCACACATAGGTACATTTTACAGCCCAAGGACCACATTTGCTTCTAGTCAACTTGGGCCTGAGTTGCAGAGGTGGGCAGGGCCAGAGGGAAAAGAGGGTGGAGCAAGATAGGTTAATTTTATGTTGCACAGTAGGCTAGTATCAGCACACACTCTCACCTCCCTGTCAAGCCAGGCATACAAGAGACATCAACAGAATTCAAGGGCATATTGTGGCCAAGCAAAAATATTCAATGATGGTGGAAAGAAGGGCAGATGAGAGGTGTGGCCTGGGGACAGGCCTTGGGGAGTGACCCTGGGGAAAGTGCCATGAGCCAGAGGTTCCCTACCCTTGCTTATGTCCACCCCAACATGCCATGGACTTGAGGTGTTTGTTTCCTTGACAGCGAAAGGATACGGAAATGATCGTGAATACCTGGATTCCAGGTGAGACCTTGCTTCTGGCCAGAAATTTGTAAGCAATGAGGAAAGATTCTTGCCTGTTGTTTCCCTGCTGAGAAGATCTCTCCTAGCAGAATTTAGAAGGTTTTCTGGGCTGATTCCCATTGTGCTTCTTCTGCCAGGTTTCTTCACACTTAAAAGAAAAGGAAGGAGTGGGAAATAGATTGTGCAATTGCCCTGCTGGAACAACCAGCTTAAAAGCGTCTCCCAGTGTCATTGTCCAGGAGTGTTTCTTTAATAATGGAAGAGCTGGCATAAAAGTCTGTCAAAAGTGCCATGCCATGAAATGTACCCTCTCTGCGATCCCTGTGAATTGTGTGCACTTAATTATTGACACCAAATCAGTTTCAATCCACAGGAAGCTAGGGGTGGGATGGAGGGGGATACCTCCAAATATGCCTACTGTATTTATCTTTGCCTAATAAATGAAGAAGATTCAAGGATTTAGTTTAGGGTTGGTGCAAAGTAGAATGTCAAACAAAGAACGATCAAGACACTACGACAATGTAGCTCCAATTCTACAGCGAGAAAAGCAGGATTCTGCAAGCCCTATGCAGTATGCCATATGATACCATCTTAATACCTTCTAGACTTTATTACTGCAATGCAGTCTATGTGTACTTGGTCTGGAAACTGCATTTAGTATAAGAGTGAGAGAAATATTGGGCAAGAAGATGGCTGCCGAGCTTGAGCTCCGCGTTAGTACTGTGTTATTTGTGCTATTTTATTAGTCTTTTATTATTGTTTTAAGTGATAAGGGAGATTAATAGCTGAAGGAAACCCGCTGTGAACTTTTACTGCAGCTGAGTGAGTATAACTCCCCAAAGGAAAAGAACGTGACTAGAGAGAAATTCTTGGGAGGAAAGAAAAACCGCTTACCTGATAAGGGCCTGGAGAGGCCTTGGAACCCCTCCTTATTACTCAAAACTGCCTTGCGGAGAGCCCTGCGACGGAGCTAATGATCCTAGTTTAGCTTATTAAGTTTTTAACTCAAAGTTTTAAGTTAATGCATTGTAGCGTGTTTATTACAACAAGAAAGAAAGAATCCACAACTTTAATGAAACAATGGTGACGACCAGGAGTGGCCGCAAAACCTCAGGCTTTTCTCTGAAGGCTGTAAGACCCACCTTTAAAAGAGCCACTCTAAAGAAAGCACAAACAAAAATCACTTGCTTCTACAGGAACAGAGCAAAATGTGGAATAAATGAGGAAACGACTGAAATGAATGAGAACAAGAACAAGAAGGGAAGAGAAACTCTACTCTCTCCTACCAATCTTTCTTACAGCCATAGTGAAGGACAGGTTATGCAAAGAAAGGAGTGCACTAAAAGCAGCGATAAAAGCCTGAAGTACATCGATACAGCTGATGAAGTATCCCCGAAACTGAAAGCCAAATCCCAAGTTCCCCCCGAACCATCGTTAGATCAAAAAATGGAGGAACTAATGTTAAAACAAATTTCGGAATTGGCCTCGGGAAATATTAAACCCTCGAAAGACTCTTATTCTCATTCCCACGAGACAAATGAAGAGGGTTTATCTATCATCAAATGGCTAGTGCTCCTTACTGAGGACATCGAATCCATAAAGTCCTACATGGACATTTGCACAAAAATTTTCACCATCATGGCTGACTTATGTAAATCTCTCTGGAGAAAACCCATCGGAATGCCTGCAGAATCAGAGAGTAAACATGGCCTCGCATCCACCCTCTGTACGAGTGGCCCATTAAGGAAGGGTAAGAAAGCCTGCAGAGCTAATGCTTGTAAAAGGAGATCCACAGTTGTAAAAAATGTTAAAAAAAGTAAAAACATAAAAAATTTTAAGCCAGTGTATTATAAAAAAATGGTTTTTAAAAAGCTTTTTAACCTACTAGAGAGCACATCAGCCTCTGGGACTAGAGGGAATATGGCGAAGCCTTTAGCCAAGAAGTCAGTCAAACAGGATTTGCACCCAAACGTCTGTGCTGATAAAGCTCTGGATTGTCTAGAATCTTCAGCGCTTGCTCCACCATCAAGCTCTAAGCAAGATTTATTACTCCAAGATCCATGGTCCTATGTTTTAACCATAGACAACTCCAAATCCTATAAGGAGAGCATTCCAACAAATAAGAACTGGAAGCTGGTGTTGCTTCAAAACAAGCTTGTTTTTTCAAGCTATCCTAAGCCTCCAGGATTCTTATCTCAAGAAGATCGCAAAGTCCATTTACTGAACTTCCTTAAGGCATATATGCCAGGTACTCTGAGTAATCCCACGGAGTTGGACCAAGTGGAATATCTATATTTTGATGGCCTGCATGCCAGGGCGGTGGCTACATTCCATGATCGGAGATTGGCAAAACTGGTATATAAACACAGAGAACGCCTAAAGACAAGTGGTGTAAAAATATCAAGATACTTTAAAAATGAGGCCTCTCCTATCCCACTATTCCCCAGCTCTGCAACTTCGACTGCAGCACTTCATCAAAAGGCCGAATACCACACTTTAATTGATATAAAAGCCACCGAGGACTCGCCTAATCACCACCCAGAGTTACTTACTAATGATCTTCAAAGACCAGACTCTCCCGGGACTTTATATGAGGTGAGCCAAGGTAACGGGTTCGAAAGTTTTGAAAATAACTTAGTTTACTCCTACTGCGCTCTCCCCCAAGAAACTCAGAACAAAATACTTTATAGACTGAATAACCTCCGTTCCTGTCTGACAAATCTGACGAAGGACCAACCAGGACCACACAACCAAAACATATCTGATTTTGCCCCAGATCAGGCTTCATACCTCTATCGTCACGAGCTGGATTTGTGGGTCAGGAAACCCTCCGTTACCCCAGGCCAACTGGTTGCTGTGGAGATGAATCCATCCTCTCAGATCTTGGAGCCGAAACGCCCCTCCTATAAACCAGCCCACATGCAATCCATCCCAGAGGCAAACCTGGTCACTACATTAGCATGGGATAAAATGAGAGAACTTAATGAGACTGAATTGGGCTCTCCAAATAAAGTGCCCAGCATGGGTGCGCCAGGTTGCAACCCTAGCATTCCACCTTCCTCAAATGTGAGCATACTGAATACATCTTTAAACATCATTGAATTAGCATCTGAACTAGCTGAACCCGCTGAAAGGGCTAATAGCAAGAACCAGAGGAACTTGGGGTGACATCCGGAATGCACCACGCATACCTCACTAGCACCCTTAAATCAAAGATCTCTCCAAACTCTATCTATTATGTCCTGGAATGTAGCTGGACTCTCATGTAAATTAGCTGATTCTGATTTTATAAATTTTCTTGAGTCTTATGATATAATACTTCTGCAGGAAACCTGGTCTCTTAAACTTTTAAATATTCCTAATTTTATTACTTATAATTTACCCGCTACTAAAATGTCAACAAAAGGCCGACCTAAAGCCGGTTTGATCTGCGGTATTAAACAGTCTGCTAACCTTAAAATTAACTATACCAGAAATATTGGACAGTATGCACAATTGTTATCATTTTCCATTGCTTACAGGGAAATTCTTCTTTTAAATATATATTTTCCTCCCATAGAGTTGGAAATTAGACCAGATGATGGTTGGAATATAGTCTCTGAAGAGCTGTATTTAATACGTAGTAAATCTCCAAATATCCCCCTGATTGTAATGGGAGACACCAATGCTCGAATTGGATCAGATAATACAGCTCTCTATAAACGTTATGTCTCAAATCTAGCTGAAGATGCCCCACTTCCATTGAGAATAGGGAGGAATTCAAAGGACATCATTATTAATAAAGCGGGAGGAAAACTTTTACAATTGGTTTTAGAATTTAATCTCTCATTTTTGAATGGCTCAATGTGGCCGGATATTCCAGGAAATTTTACCTTTAGCTCCAAAAGGGGTAGGAGTGTAATCGACTATTCTCTAGTTTCAGTTGAAATGTTAAATGAAGTTGCCTCTTTTACAGTTGTACCTCGCTCAGAGAGTGACCACTTCCCAATAGTTTTAGAGATGTACAGGAATCCTAGAAATAATGATATCTGTCCTCTTATTAGTATTGATAAGACTATTTATGCCAAAAGAATTTATATAAGTGATAAAAATAGGGAGGATCTATTAGCAGTATTTGAAAATAACCCAGTTACTCTCGAACCTGTGGCTAACCAAAATTTGATGCCGCTGGAGGACAATGATTGTTATTATAAGACTATCCAGGAATTATTCTCTTCTTTTTTAGACCCTCAGTTCAGCAACAAACCTTCAAATAAGTATAACTGGTTTGATAAAGATTGTATTAACTATAAGAAAAAACTTAGAACTTGTCTAAAAGAGGCCTATATTACCAACTCTCAAGATCTCTGGCAGACTTATTTTGAAATGAAAAATGCTTTTAAGAACATGCTCCTGGAAAAAAAATCTGAGTTTGCACTAGCCAAATGGTCTAAAATTGTTACTGCATTAGAAATTAAAGATACCAAAACTTTTTGGTCACTTCTCTCAATAAAAGATATCACTGATTTCCCTAATATAAGCGATGAGGCTTGGATCTCACATTTTACTGCTGTTTTTTATGATCACCAAGTCTGTAAAAAGGAAAATTTTATATTTTCTCTGGTAAAAACTACACAATTTCAAATTACTGTTGAGGAGATGAAAAGGATAATTTTCTCGTTTAAGCAAGGGAAATCACCTGGTATGGATGGCATTCCAATAGACCTGTTGAGATTAGATGTAGAATGGTGGGCCTCTAAACTTGTGCCGCTTTTTAATTCTATCTATCACTCAGCCCTTGTACCTAAGTCGTGGAACAACTCAATAGTGGTACCGATCTTTAAAAAAGGTGATAGGAATTGCCAAGAGAATTACAGGCCTATAAGTTTGTTACCATGCATAAGTAAAATCTATGCCAAATCTCTGCTTATTAAATTGGAAGAATGGATGCTGACAAAAGGTCTACCTGGTAAAGAGCAGGCTGGTTTTAAGGCAGGCTCGTCAACTCTTGACCACTGTCTAGTGTTAAGCCATCTTGTGGATAAATATGTCATGAGAAATAAACAAAAACTCTTTGTGGCATTTGTGGATTTAAAAAGCGCCTTTGATTCGGTCGACCGCAACAAACTATGGACTAAACTAGAACATCTTGGTATCGACCCATATCTACTTACATTGATTCAAAGTTTACATTCTAATAACCAAATATATGTTAAAGTATCAAAAGACGGTAGACTTGCAGGTCCCATTGTGAATAATCGAGGAGTTAGGCAAGGCTGTATCTTGGCCCCTACCCTATTTAATCTATTTTTATCTGACCTACCATTATTTCTTCAAAACGCAACGACTCATACTCCTTATTTAAACAATAGCCCACTCTTTTTATTACTTTATGCAGATGATGCTGTAATTATTTCACTCTCTGTTTTGGGTTTAAAAAAATTATTTAAGAGCTTCTCAAACTACTGCTCTCTCAATAATCTCAAAATTAATTACGAAAAGACAAAGATTATGCAGTTCAGAAAGAGAGGGAACCCAAAAGGCTGTATAATTAATGGACATCTAATACAGGAAGTTAAGCACTTCAATTATCTGGGAATCACATTCAAAAATAATATGAATTGGAATACACATATATGTGCTGCAATAGCTAAGGCCAAAGTGACAGCCCAATATATTAAATCCTACTTTTTTTCTCCAGTAGGAAACAGATTTATTCCAGCTGTATTGCAAGTGATTGACATGAAACTCTGTGCCCAACTTCTATACGGCACACCAGTGTGGATTTCAGGTGACCTCAAAAGGTTGGATAAATTTCACGCATCCCTTCTGAGGTCATTATTAGGACTTGCAAACTCTGTAAAATATGAAACATTATGTTGTGAGCTGGGAATATTGCCTTTATCAGTAAGAGCATGGCTGAGGACCTTGAAATATTGGATCTTCCTCCATTATAGAGCCCTATCCCCAAATTCTCTACTTTACGATCTTTTAAGTGATAGCGTAATCTACAATCTATCATCGATTTGTAGGAGAAAACTGGATTCGATAGGGCTCACTCTAACTGACTTTGAAATCTCTGATCCAAAAGATATATGGGAAACTATCAGGAAGACCCTTACAGAAAAAACTGTTCTCACCATGCTTGAGGTTGCAAAGCACAGTATCTGCTCTCCTATCCACTTAAATCTCCCTTTGTGTAGAGATTTCCAAAAGGGATACATGACAAATCTGAAGAAACATGAATCGTGCAGGCTGTTTATGTTGGCCAGATTTAACATGTTTCCCTCGGTGGTAGTGAGAGGAAGATACTTAGCTATCCCAGAATCAGAGCGTCGCTGCAGATGCGGAAAGCAAGAACCCGATACTCTGGAGCATATATTTTTTTCCTGTGATTTTGGCAGGTATGCCAGAGGACAATTATTTGAGGCCCTAGAATTGAATGGGCAGATTTTTGTACAGCCAACTGTTCAGGGCCTGCTGGCGGACGGCGATGATCGAGTCACTTTGATAGTGGCTAAATTTTTGGGTGCTGTCCATGAGGAAAGAGTGGCCCATGATAAAGAGTCTTAGTGGTTTTTAATGGTAGGTGCTGTTGTGTTGTATTGTACTGTCAATGTGCATTGATTTATTTTTTGGGGTTGGGATTTGGACTGGGATGGGCTGTGTTCGCTGAGCCCGTATTTTGTGCAGTCTGTGTGTGGTGTTTGTATGTTGCTTTGCGATGTTTTATGCCTAATAAAGGATTTTGAATTGATAAGAGTGAGAACCCCTGCTCAGCATATTACTCTCCTGCTCAGAGATCTGCACTGGCTGATGATTCGTTATCAGGCCAAATTCAATGTGCTACTATTAGTATACAACGTCTTAAACAGCTTGGGACCAGCTTACACCTTACACCCCATAGGTGCCAACTCAACTGCTTCAATCTGCAGAACTGGCACTTTTACAAGTGCCACATAAAGTTCACTCAGCACTTCTAAGGAATTGATGCATTAGTGTTTTAGCACCTGCTCTCTGGAAGTCCCTTCTTGTTTCCCTGCTGTCTTCAATAACTCCTAAAAATGTTGTTATTATTACTTAGGCAAGTCTACCCAGCCATGCAATTTTATTATGCATAGTAGCTTACAAACTCTTGGTTCTCCCTATATACATAAAATGTAAGGTTGTTGTCACACTATGGTTCACATGGCCTCTGATACATCTTGGTTCAAATCTCTGTTCAGCGATGAGGTTCACGGAACGAACTTGGACCAGTCACCAACTTTCAGCCTAACCTAACTCACAGGATCATTGTGAGGATAAAATGTGTGTGTGTGCATCACTATGTACTCTGCTTTGAGCTCCTTGGAGAAAATATGAGCAAGACGTGGAATGAAGAAATACCTCTTTCACTGAGTGTATGATGGCTGGCTGAACCCCCCCCCCCCAATAAAATCCATTTGCTTGTTGGTGGTAGCACCTCGACTGTGGACCATCCTCCATAGGTACCACTGATAGTCACCTAGGCATCACCTAGTCCTTCCCATATCCTAGTGACTTCTGCAACTGTAGGTATGTGCAAGTATTCCCCTGGCTTCAAGGCATAACTGCATAATTGCAACAGAGCCTTCTCTGTCATGGCCCCCAAACTGGAAAGTCCCTTATTATGAATGCACATTAGGTGTTACCTCTTTTCAGTATTAGGTGGTCACTAAAGTCACACCTCTTCTCATTGACACTAACGAATATTGTTGCTGGTGTCCCCAATCTGGTTTTGTTCACACACATTGGATGGTAAACAGGGGAAAGGTTGTAGCTCAGTGTTGGAGCATCTCCTCTGCATGAAGAAGGTCTCAGGGTCAATCCCTGGCATCTCCAACTAGGGCTGGCAAAGAACCTTATCCAAAACCCCAAAGAGCTGCTGCCAGTCAGTGTAAACAGTACTCAGCTAGAGGAACCAATAGTTCAGACTCAGTAGAAGGCAGCTTCCTTTATTCCTATTTTGGGGAATGGATGGCTTTATTTGTCAAATTATCTTTCTTAGATGTAACCCTTAGATGTGAGGGGCAGATAACAGGGATGATGATAGTGGCGATGACACTGATGATGATTTCAATGGCTCACATTGAATTCAACTGTATTTAATACTACGCACGATAAGGGGCTGATATTCTAAAGGATGCTTTCAAAAACAGTGAAGTTTGCCACCCTATCTAGCCTCTATAGTCATTTCCAAAATCTGTTTTCGTTTAGCTTGTTGTCACTGGCACTTTTATTTATTTGCTGCTTTCCTTTTTCTTCTTTCATTGTTGCCCAGGTAGGTAAACCAGAATAGAGAGGAGCCTCTGCACATCTTAGGGATACCTTTAACAGAAATACACAAACACTTGACGGTTGCTAAGAGCTCTCCAGTAATCATAATAAAAGAAAAGTGTCACATTATCTTTAAAAAGGAAGCCATACGGGATGTAGCATTTCTCCTGATGGAATTCCTTGCTTCTTTCAGGGACCATTTTCAACAAAGTCTGATAAAGGTGTGTGTGTGTCATGCATTTATCTTATCTCCAAGGAGGAAAAGAAAAATAAAGAAAGAGGAAGAGAAATATTATCTCTGTCTTGGGTGTAATGACACAGCTGAAGCTTAACAGAGTGTGGGTAGCAAGTGGGGAGAGACTGAAATAGTTGCTGCAGTGATTTTCAACAACGTTCAATGAATCCCAGGGGGAGGGTCTTACTGCAAACTTAACTGGGGTCTCTCAATGAGATTGATCGTGACGAATGGATTTCCATGAAAGATGGCTTGTTCTCCATAGCTGGTTATCCCTGGCAATGCTTAGCTGCGCACAGTTCCAAGGCAATGCAAACTCTGGGTTTGTGGAAGATGCTCAGTCAAGGTGACTTGCATTTCGTTTTAATTTCACTTTTAATTGCATACTGCCTTTCTATCTTACTACACACAAGCTGAAGAAACAACACAACATACAACAAAGGTCACACAACTTGTAACAATCCGATCCGATAAAAAACTTGCAATAAAAACCATCACTTTAAAATAAATAACTCATATCAAATAAGGCAATATTCAATAACCCATTAGAATATAATAGTACACAATAAAATTAACTCTCAAAATATTGGCAAATAATAATTGAACGGAAATTCACTCTTAACAATTGCAATAGATAATTACTAAACGTTAATCAATAAAAATGACAGAAAGTCACAATGCATGAAATAGCAAAACCATGTAAAAGGATCAAACTGAGGAACAAAGATACACAACTTATAAAATTGCTCTTTTTTTAAAAAAAACCCTCTCCATTCCCAGCTGTTTCTGCCATTTTAAAAGTAATGGTCTAGGGAAGGCTGCTGTCCAGCTGGACTTGATTTAGGATGGGGAGGCAAGGCTCTCTTGCCCTTCTTTGCTCTTCCTCACTGAGGAAGCTGGCAGTATGCTGAGTCAGTGGTGGCTGTTAATGGGGTCTTTCCCTTGAGTAGCCCTTTCTGCTCATCATCCCTGTTTCTGATGCCCTTTCCCTCATCATGTCAGTTTGGTTGAAGCCTCACTTTTACCCAGAAAGCTCCATATTGTCTCTGAATTGGAAGATTCCATGTAGCCTTTGTGGGTAGCAGTGGCCTTAGTCTAATTGTGCCATTCCTTACACTTCTAGGGAAATTAAAATTGGTCTAAACTTAATGTCTTCTACTTCTTTGGTGACACTTGTAGCCGAGTAAGATTGTCTTCCATAAACACGGTTTTAACATTGAGTCCATAAGCGACTGTGGAGGCCAATTCTGGATCCACACGTACTTCCACGTCTTCCTCTTAGCACGTTTCTCCCTTTCATCCTGAGTTCGAGTGTCTTCAAAGCCCATGACACCTTTGGTAAAGGCTGTTCTCCAACTGGAGCGCTTGCAGGCCAGTGTTTCCCAGTTGTCAGTGTTTATACTACATTTTTTTAGATTTGTCTTGAGACCGTCTTTACACCTCTTTTGTGGACCACCAGCATTACGCTTTCCATTTTTAAGTTCGGAATAGAGTAGTTGCTTTAGAAGACGATCATCAGGCATCCGCACAACATGACCAGTCCAACGAAGTTGATGTTTTTTTACCTAAACATAATGTATCTAGTCCTTGACAGATTGTGTTGCCTGCATAGATCTTAAGCACTAACCACATTTTTCAGTGAGTAAAGGACAGTTGTTTGGGACATAAATTCTTTATTCTGCTGTTTATAATGAAGTGTGTTTTGATAGAATACTTGTACAGAGTGTACATCCCTGAGACATTTCGGCTCATCCGTATTCAACTTCCTGTGCTCTGACAGCCCTCCATTGAGGAAGGATCATGTAAAACTGAAGTGAATCCAAACAGTGCACAGTATAATCGCTCCACTGCAACACTCTAGAGGATTAATATGGTTCTTGTTTCAGTTCATAAAAATCCAACCCTTCTGACATCTAGAATTCAGTGTATAATAGCTTGGCCAAAAAAGGGGGTATATTCTCAAGTATGCATATGATTTACTTCCCATAAAACTGACTAAGGAACATGCTGACCTCTAAGAGCAGGAAGGAGCGTCAATCATTCCTGTGGAAGAATTCTAGCCTTTCATAATCCCAATGCAAAATATGTTATGTGGCAGAAAGACCAATACAAATCACCCTTCGTTTCAGATCATGCATACATGATGCATTCATGAGCAGGATGCTTTAATGATGGTATCAGATATGTGGTATGGAGGTGTTGGGGTTTTTTTAGTCAAAGAGCAGTTAACTGAAACAAAATTACTGTATGTCGAAGTCTTTGGCCAACCCTACTGTTAGAAAAGAAAAGAAAAATTATAGAGGTGGAAGGAAACTAAGGAATCACCTGCTCTGACATGCTGATCTGTAGTAGAATTCCCTATAACTAAGAAACAAACCCATCAACAACTTTTGGCATTTTGTGCTAGTAGACATAAGTGCTGCTGAATTCTGCTTTAAAATTTGAATTTGGGGTAAAATTCTGTATTGAGTGAGGCAGTTGGTTATCACCCTGAAGTTCTTCCACTGCAATGCTATCATCCAATAGTTCAGGGGCAAAATTCTTTCCTGAGTGCACTTTTCATTCTAGAATTCACACAGAAGTAGATCTACAATGTAGTCCTTCTAGGAGGAATACATTGGACTGAGAGCCAGTCTGGTGTAGTGATTAGAGCAGGGGCAGGCAACCTAAGGCCCGTGGGCTGGATGCGGCCCAATTGCCTTCTCAATCCGGCCCATGGACGATTCAGGAATCAGCGTGTTTTTAAATGAGTAGAGTGTGTCCTTTTATTTTAAATGCATCTCTGGGTTATTTGTGGGGTCTGCCTGTTGTTTTTACATGAGTAGAATGTGTGATTTTATTTAAAATGCATCTCTGGGTTATTTGTGGGGCATAGGAATTCGTTCATTATTATTTTTTCCAAAATATAGTCCGGCCCACCACATGGTCTTAGAGACGGTGGACCAGCCAACGACTGAAAAAGGTTGCTAACCCCTGGATTAGAGAAAAGTTTTCAACCAGTGTGCCTTGGCACCCTGGGGTGCCTTGAATGATAGTCAGGGGTGCCACAGGCAGCACTGGCCTCTGTCCCTTTCTTCCTTTCCCTCCCTCCTCTGATGCCCTCTCGTGTCTCCACCACCCAAAGGCTCATGCAGCTGTTTATTGCAGTGGCCCTGACTACAAGCTCCCCAGTTGAATGATGCCTCTGGGAAGAGGGTGGCCTTGGAGTAAGCAAGCAAGTGGGTGAGGGAGCCCAGCCTTCCAGTCCATCAGCCCTTGCTTTGGGGAATGGACCAACAAATGGGAGGACAGGCAGGTATGGAGGTGCCACGCTGGCCTTAATTGCGCTTGCTGTGGGCTATGCCTGCCTGGGAGCTGAGTGTCCAGCGCCAAAGGGGAGACTTTTCTCCATGCAGGCCTGGCAATGCCCACTGCTGCCTCCCAAGGTGAGTAAGATTGTGGGGTGACATAACTGGGTTTCCAAGACATGTTTTCCCACAGGGGAGCTGCAGAAAGAACGTAGTTGGTCAAGGGAGCCATGGACTCAAAAAGGTTGAAAACCTCTGGATTAGAGTGTCAAACTAGGACCCAGGGGACTAGGGTTCAAATCCCAACTCAGACCAAAGCTCACTGGGTGACCTTGGCATACCCTCCAACATTTTTCTGATGAAAATAGTGATGCCCCATCCCATAATAATTTTACTATGTATACCCCCAACATCCTATTGGGTTTCCCCAGCCACTCGCGGCAGCGCTCAACATTTATAAAATAATAATAAAACATTATTATTTTTTTAAAAAACTTCCCTGTACAGGGCTGCCATAAAATGGCTATGGGGTTGGATAACTCCATACCCTCCAACTTTTCTCCTATGAAAATAGGGATGTCCTGAGGAAAAGTGGGACAAATAAGAAAATGGGATGACTTTTTAAAATCAGGGATGACCCTGGAAAATAGGGACACTTAGAGGGTCTTGCCTTGGGCCCCAGTCACTGCCTCTCAGCCTCACCTACCTCAGAGTTGTTGTGGGGATTAAATGAGGAGGGGGGCAATTTATATCTTGAGAGCCAGTGTGGTGTAGTGGTTAAGAGCGGTGGACTCCTAATCTGGGGAACCAGGTTCGCGTCTCCACTCCTCCACATGCAGCTGCTGGGTGACCTTGGGCCAGTCACACTTCTTTGAAGTCTCTCAGCCCCACTCACCCCACAGAATGTTTGTTGTGGGGGAGGAAGGGAAAGGAGAATGTTAGCTGCTTTGAGACTCCTTAAAGGGAGTGAAAGGCAGGATATCAAATCCAAACTCTTCTTCTTCATCATCTCACATTTTTTCCCTGGAGAAAAAAGGTGGAATATAAATACATGTATCAATAGGACATTGTCACCTGTGCAGTAAGTAGTCAGTCACACACACACACACACACACACACACACACTACTGTTTACTTTCTGCTAACAAAATGTGGCAGGGACATAAAACATTCCAAGAAATCCATATTTGAAGCAGCTGTGGCTCAGCCCCTGGACATCTGATGGGCCAGGGGTGGCATTTGCAGGTTTAAAACATATATAGAAATGTATCTAATTGAAATACATTTTGATCTTGTTCTCACAAAGATATTTCATCTTTCCTTTTTTGGTCCCTGAGTTCATCTTCTTCCTGGTGGGTTTTTCCGTTATCAGGCATAGCCTTGAGGAGTTTAGCTAGTTAAGGGCTTAATCAGTTCATGACATGGCATTTGACCATAGCAATACATGTCTAAGCCTGGGGGATTTGATTTTTTTTTTTTTTTTGCATTAAGCCTTTTTGCTCCAAATCACGTAGAAAGTGAAGTTGGCATCATAGAGGGAGAAATCAGAAACCTTTTAAGAGAATGATAGGCTTTCTTTTTGGGGTGGGGGGTGATGATACATTTTAAATTATAGCTGTGTTGAGGAGGAAGAGCGAGAGAGGAGAAGAAAGACCTAGATAATGACCAGCCTGTGAGCATTTCTTAGAGGACTTTGGTAGAAATGGCGCTCTGAAAAATAGTTATGGAATACCTCTGAAAAGGAGAAAAGGGGCTTTATAGTGGGATGTCTCACTTTTGTCCGATTGCCAAGAAATTTCACTCCTGCAGTCCACATCTTGAGCTGCAGTAGCTCTGCCACCATTCATGGATCTCTGCTCAAGTTAATTCATGCTAAGGGAGGTTTGCAGACACAGTGTAGCTCTAGATATTTCACTTCTTGAGCTGTAGTAGCCTACTGGTGAGGCACTGCTTCCATGCACAGACTTTTGTCCATGCTGTTCCATGCTCAGTGGTAGAGTACCTTGGTTGATGAACACCTTGTGAGTCAAACGTTTTGGCTCCTGAACGCTGCAAACCCAGAAGTGAGTGTTCCGGTTTGTGAGCATTCCTTGGAACCTGAAAGTCCAGCGTGGCTTCTGTGGCTTCTGAACGTTTTGGAAGTCGAATGGACTTCCGGAACAGATTCTGTTCAACTTCCGAGGTACAACTGTAGCTGCTTTGCATTCAGAAGTCCTAAGTTCAATCCCCTGCATCTCCAGTTAGAGCTGGGATAAACGTTGACCACATCCACAATACACATTTAAAGCACCATGACACCACTTCAAACAGTTATGGCTTTCCCCAAAGAATTCTGGGATTGCAGTTTGTTAGGAGTGCTGAGAGTTGTTAAAGGTAAAGGGACCCCTGACAATTAAGTCCAGTTGCGAACGACTCTGGGGTTCTGGCACTCATCTCACTTTACAGGCCGAGGGAGCTGGCGTTTGTCTGCTTCCGGAGTCAGTTTTTCCAGGTCATATGGCCAGCATGACTGAGCTGCTTCTGGTGAAGCCAGAGCACTACACGGAAATGCTGCTTACCTTCCCGCCGGAGTGGTACCTATTTATCTACTTGCACTTTGACATGCTTTCAAACTGCTAGGTTGGCAGGAGCTGGGACTGAACAAGGGAGCTCACCCCGCCGCAGGGCCTCGAACTGCCGACCTTCTGATCAGCAAGTCCAAGCGGCACAGTGGTTTAAACCACAGCGACCCCCGTGTCCCAGCTGAGAGTTGTTAGGTGGCCCCTATTCTTCCTCCCTCAGAGCTACCATTCCCAGAGTGGTTTGACAATCAACTCTTCTTCCCAGGGAACTCTGGGAATTGTAGCTCTGTGAGGGGAATGAGTGGTTTCCTGAAAACTCTCCACACCCTTCACAGACTACAGCTCCCAGAATTCATTGGGGGAAGCCATGGCTGCTTAACACGGTATCATGGTGCTTTAAATGTACAGTGTGGAAGTGGCCTTCTTGTCAGAAACCCCTGAGAGCCACTACCAATCAGTGTAGACCATACTGAACTAGATGAACCATTGGTCTGACTTGTTATAAGGCAGCTTCCTATGTTCTTTCCTAAGGGAAGCTTTCAGGCACTACAAAACACCAGCTAATGAACTGGCAAGCCAAACATCTTCCTCTTGCCTTGCTAGTGTAGCGTGGAGCCCTTCAAACACTTAAAAATGCTATATAAATGCTAATAAGACCACCAGCACAAGAATATCTGAGAGAAGGAACTCCACATTCTTAACAACCGCAGGAAATGTGTGTACCCAGTGTCTGTCTCCCCACACATCCATTTCATTTAATGTATTTATTTAACATTTATATTCTGACTTTAAATTTTATTTCTCCTGTGAGGCTTCTTCCAAGAAAAACCTTTTGAAGAGACAGTGAAATAAATAGCTAATTGCAAACTCAATTATATCACAAATGATTTATTTAACAAAAAACAACACATTTAATTATATTTTATTTATTAAGTACATTTATACCCCACCGTTCAAAAAACTTCCCCAAGCTCACTGGAAAAAATAACCGAAGAGCATTAACAACCCACACTTGCTTAAAATCTTGGACAAATAAAATGGGCTTGGCATGAAATTTAAAACGATAAAGAGTAGGCACCAAGTGAAGATCTTGGTGGTGTTGGTGATATGGTTCATGGTTGTGGGGTCACCACTGAAAAGGCCCTCTCTTTAGTCATCAACTGCCTAGAGAGGTGATGGGTCCTATACATTGTTTGAGGGTACATAGGCACCTTGCTGAAGCAAACAGATTGGGTTTGGTCAGTACCTATGGGACCTGGTATGCCCCGCAGAGGACCTTAAGGTCCACAAATGGCAACATTTTGGAGGTCCCAAGTCATGACGTGGTTAGGTTGGTCTCAACTAGGGCCAGGGCCTTTTCAGCACTGGCCCCAGCTTGGTGGAATGCTTTGTTACAAGAGACTAGGACCCTGAGGGCTTGACATCTTTCCGCAGGGACTGCAAGACGGAGCTGTTCTGCCTGGTCTTTGGTTTGGACTCAGTCTGACCCTTATGTTTCCCTCCCCTTATGGTTTTGACTTGTAGAATGAGGCTGCATTTTAAATTGCATTTTAATCTGTATTTTAAATTGTTTTTTTTTCTCTCCCCCCATTATGTTTTTACTGAAATTTTATCAGTATTAGCTGCCCTGAGCCCGGCTCTGGCTGGGGAGGGTGGGGTAAAAATAGAATTATTTTTTTAAATTATTATTATTATTATTATTATTATTTCCTAAGTGAGAGACAACTCCATGCATTCCACCCTGAGCATAGGAGCATAGCTAGCTTCCTTATATTGAGAGAGAGAATTGGTTCATCTTACTCAGTATTGTCTACATTAACTGGCAGTGGCAGTCCAGGGCTTCATGCAAGAGTCTCTCCCAGTGATAGAATCATAGAACTGTAGAGTTGGAAGGGACGCCAGGGTTGTCTATTCCAACCCCCTGAAATGCACAAATCCCAGCTAAAGCATCGAGGACAGATGGCCACCCAACCTCTGCTTAAAAACATCCAAGGAAGGAAAGTTGCGTGTTGAGTCCCACAAGGCCACCCCCAAAAAATTCACACATCACACATCAATTTTTGTTAAGGTTTTTGGCATAATTTTGGCCACAACTTTATTCAAAATACAAAAAATGTGAGTGGTTGCTTAGGCATTGGTTATGACTATCTGTCCATGCCCTCAGGGACAGAGCTGGCCTTCCGGACACCAACGGAAGCCAGCGTGGGAAACAAGTATTGGGTGAGAAAATGAAGCTGGGCATCAGTCCCTCACTTCTCACCCTCATGTTCCTTTGGGGCTTGCACGGCCCAAGTCCGATGCCAGGGACAAGGACGAAAGAATGGCAAGCCCCTGGATTCCTTTAACGGAATTCCCTTTCCGCATCATTTGGAGGGGTAGGCACTTACCCCTCCAAGCACCAATTTAACCAATGCCTAACCGCCATGGAGCCCACAGCTCCCCGCCAAACCACTCACTGACCCAACCAAGCCCTCAGCTTGGCCACCACTGCACTCAACCAAGCCTCATTCCCTGAGGCAGACAGGTGCACACCATCCGCTCTGAAAAAGGATGCGGCCTGAAAAAGAATCTCAGGGTGAGAAATCACATCTCACCAGCTCGAAAAATCTTTCTGGCGACAGCAGAATCGATGCGTTTCCTGGCCCTTTCCATGGCCGCTGGGCAACGACTGCCCATCCACACGCGTCGTTGCAAAAGCTTTGACCAAAAATTTTTTGCTGCGGCACCATTGCCTGCAGTGTCTCCAGGTCACCCAAAATTGCAGAACGTAGTGAAAAAACAGTCCAAGGAAACCAGGTCATTCTCACCCAGCTGCACCACAATAGCCACGGGTGGCCCTTCCAGCAGCAACTGCCTCCGGATCCATGGCAGCAACTCTCACCAGCGCATGCCCCGTCTGGACAGCCAAGGCAAGGCAACTGCACATGTGGCGGAAGGCCGAGACCTGGACCCAATCCGGACTGCCGCGCAGCGATACAAGCCCAATGGATGATGCTGTGCCCCACCATCCAAATGCGGACCGCTGCTAATCCTAAGACAAACAAATCAGAAAAGTGTAAGCCATCAATTGTTAACGAACATAACCTTTAAACACATTCGATTTCCATCGACCCTTATCCTTTATTCTGGAGGCTGACAAACCCCAGTGGGCCACCATCGTGGCAGCCCCAATCCTGAAGGAATGGGGGGCAAAACCATCGGCCGTGCCACCACAGGCCAGAATCGCCTTACGCATCACTGTGGCAAACTGGTGTCTTGCTAGGGGCGACCCGTTTTCGTGCCTGAGCAGAGGACCATCCCCAGGGGAGCGAACAGCTAGGAACTTGCTGACATCCTTCACTGGGCAGAGACCAGCCTCCCTTGTGGCAGGGAGACAGATGAGGGCACCCATACCACTCTGATCCGTCTTTGAGTTCTGAATTGTGATTCTCATTTCCATGGGAGATAGCTGCACATCCTGGAACAATAGGCCTCTAGAACGGCCATCCCCCAGGTGTCGTTCCCCATAGGGGAAAGATGCACCCCATCTGCCCTAAAGAGGGCAAAAGCCTTGAAGAAAAATAGCAGGGTGCAATATTACAGAACCACCTAAAGCAAGGACCTATTTTATTTTATTCGTTATTTTATTTTATTTTATTTATTTACTTTATTTATTTTATTCTATTGTCCACTGCCTTATTAACATGCTTTCTGGCCTGCTCGGTGGTAGTTTGTCTAAGCATTGGTTCCCAACTAGCTGCACCTGACCTCAGCAGGGCAGCACTGACGACAGGGCCCTATCATATCGTCAGTACAATAACAGCGTGGGGGAGCAATGAACCAGGATCAGACTCAAGCTCACCCCCAAATGCTCCCAGGGACTCTTGCGTGACCCTACCCCTCAAAAGGGGTTGACAAAAGCATGGTGAATCCTTGGATTCCCTTAATGGAATATCTTTGCGCATTGGAGGGGACAGGTGCTCCAACCCCCCCTCCAGACCACCTTGAACCAATGCCTTAAATTATTTTGAGTCCAGGGAGAGCTGCCATCAACTCAATCCAAGCCCTCTTGCATGCAGGAATGCAAACTTATGCTGGAGGAGGACAGCAAATCATTCTCGCCCAGCTGTACCACCAGCACTGCGGGAGGACCTGCACAGGTCACACTCGACCGCACCAAAGGAAGGATCTCCTCCCAAAGCATTCCCCATCCGGACATCCAGTATATGTTCACATGAGCAGAAAGACTGAGATGGCGCCCCAGTCCAAACTCGTCAGTGCGCTTGCCAGCCCAGTGTACAATGCTGTGGCCCAAATGTGCACAGCTGCTCCTATGAAAAAAGGAAATAACAGACAAGCATCAGCACAGACATCATTGTGACACTTCCTGATATAACCCTTGTCAGCGTCAGACTTCCAATGCCCCGTATACGCAATCCTGTCTACTGACAGGCCCCCAGTGTGCAGCCTTTGCAGCAGCACCTAATCGTAAGGAATGAGGCGTGTTCAGCGGTAAGCAAGCCGCAGGCCGTAATAACTGGTGCACAACGTAAGCACATTGATGCCTGGCTAACGGGAACCCATTTTCATGCACTAGGAGCGGGCCAGCCCCCAGTGAATGAAAAGCCAAATGTTCTGTTATCCATAACCGGGCAAGGGCCCTCCTCACCTGTGGCGGGAAGCCTGATAATGGCACTCCTACCCACTAAGTCTGTTTTAGAGTTCCCAACTCCAATGACAAGCTCCAAAGGATAAGGAAAAGTCCTGAAGCAATAAGCCTCCAGACTCTCAGCCTCGTGCTGGCTCCAACAACCATTTTCCCAACCCTCAGTGCAAAAATGCAATGGACTACAGAAAGGAGTCTCGCCTTGATCTTTAGCCAGCAGACAAGTTAACTTGTTGCAGATACTGCATAGGTAAAATTGACCGACTTCCTGCCCATTGTCCTATGAGGTTGGAGCCTATTCCAACCTTCCAAGACCCTGTGCACTACAAACTTTATACAAGGGTCTCTGAAAAATAAAGCTTCAGTGTAACATAGATTGCAGCGGACTGAGTTCTGATAGTTATAACCGCATGCCCAATCTGCAGCAGAACAAATACTGCAGGATCTGCTCAGAGGATGGGGGCCAATTCATCTGAATGGCCGAGGACTGCCAGCTTAAGGCTAAGAAATCCATCCAGGCCTTCCCATAAGAGCTAAAAGCATAAGGGGAAATGGAAGCTGCTGCTCTCTGTAATTACTAATTGTTGTCAAAATGCCACAGGTGGTCTGGAAAGTCTGGCAATAGCTGAGTCTGGAGCCCAGGATCTGAAGTGCTTATCTGAAAATGGGATAGAGTGTCAGCGACATCATTAGAGGATCCCGTAATTTGGAGAGTAGAAAGCACAATATTAAACCTTAAGCAATGCAGCTCGAAAGCATGAGCGGAGGGGCGGAGACTGTGCTAGAGCGTGAGGACTGTTTTCCCAAGACGCTCACTACTGCCTGTTATCAGACCAAAAGCAGATCCGACAGTCACTGAACTCCTCGGGCCACATGCGAACTGCTACTACAATGGGGAAAACTCAAGAAAAGTTATGTCACATGATTGCCTCACCACACCGGGCTTGAGGCCATAGCATTGCACCCAGCAGCCCTTGAAATAAAAACCAAAAGGCAAAGATCCAGCAGCACCAGCATGAACCTGAAAATCCCTGTGTGGGTTCAAGGTATCCTGCCATGGCGCACTACTATTGCATACATTCAGGAATTGCTACCATCGCCTGATATCTGCCTTCACCACACTTGGTAGGCGTACGCAAAGGTAAGGGGACCTCAGGCAGCCTGGCCTAGTGGGAAGATTAACCCAGCCAGATCGGATCAGATGAAGCATCACTTGCTACAGAGGAAGTATTACAAAAGAAGTTCCTTCAAGGCAGACAGCTTCTCCATAGGCAAGTGGTATGTTTTAGCAATGGTATCCAACTGGATCCCTAAATAAAATGGGAATATGGGCAAAAGGTATTGAGCTATTGCTTGCCCGCTTCCAGCCCCCGCTTGGGCAGGGGGCATCTTGTGCTGCCATCATGATATATAAATTTACAGGGCTGACGCTGGCCAGAACCCCTAAAGAAGTTCCGACAAAGCTGCTGCCGAGCCAGCTTCCTTTTCAGACACACACTCTGTGCAATGCAAAACACACTCCGAGCAGTGCACCCACACTCCATGCAATGCAACTACACGCTCCGTGCAATGCAACTACACACTCTGTGCAATGCACACACAAACCCTCCGTGCAATGCAACTATACACTCCGTTCAATGCAAAACACACTCCCTGCAATGCACCCACACTCCATGCAATGCAACTGCACTCCATGCAATGCACCCACACTCCATGCAATGCACCCACACTCCATGCAATGCAACTACACGCTCCGTGCAATGCAACTACACACTCCGTGCAATGCAACTACACACTGTGCACTGGACACACCCTCCGTTCAATGCAACTACACACTCTGTGCAATGCACACACAAACCCTCTGCGCAATGCAACTACACACTCCGTGCAATGCAAAACACACTCCCTGCGATGCACACACACTCCATGCAATGCAACTACGCTTCATGCAATGCAACTACACACTCCGTGCAATGCAACTACACACTCTGTGCACTGCACACACCCTCCGTTCAATGCAACTACACACACCGTGCAATGCACACACACTCCGTGCAATGCAAAAAACACACTCTGTGCAATGCAACTACACCCTCCATGCAATCCACACACACTTTGTGCAATGCAACAACACACTCCGTGCAATGCACACACACACTCCATGCAATGCAACTGCAAATCTCTCACGCAATGCAATGCAATTGCAGCCCGTGCAGCGCTGTGCCCTGCAAAACACAGAGCAAACTGCAATGCGGGCATGCAAAGGTGCTTTCTCTCACTTGCATAATGCAAACGTGGCACCCATTACATCCCTCACAGTGAGGTAACCACCAAAAGGACCTAAGTGTCCAGGTAGAGCAATGGGGGAGCATACAGGGACCAATCCTGCAACCTAGGCATTAACGGCACTATGCACTGACCCAGTGAAACCAATGCTTCATGGACCACATGGGGACACTATTCAGGCCGGAAACGCTTCCAGGCCATCGAATTCTAGGGCAAAGCCCAAGGATCACCTGCTAGACCAGGCATAAATGTTTCCAGTGAAATAGCAGAGTTGAGGTAGCCTACGGCTTGTCCAGGTACCCCTGCTTGCCCTTTTAGAGGGAAGCACCCCTTCAAGAAACCCCAAAGTTCTTATCACAAATGGGCCAAACTACCCAGCAACAGAACAGCCCAAAAGGAGCATTTTGTTTTGTTATGTGGCTAAGAGGGGGATATGAACCCTGTCTCCCAGTTCCTATATCCTACACTTTAGCCACTAAGCCACAATGGCTCATCTCTAAAATGGCAGTCGCCACTATCAAGGCAAAACAAACTTAAAGAAATTAAACTTGTTCCGAAACAGCATAGTTCAAGAGCATATACAGAGTGCTCATAGTCCTTGGAGGCACAGAGAGCCTCTGGGGCCCTGCGTCCGCCTAAGATATACATTAGCAGCAACTGGGCCTGCGAGCAGATACATTCCTATAGCAAGAGTGAGTCACGTGTCAGAGGCCTAACAATTAACTGCTACCTGTAGCAGACTTAGGCTTGGAAGTTATGTGCAGGCCGAATAGGCCTAGCTTCTGCTCTTGAGAATCTTAGTCTCATAGCAATATTAAAGGAACTCAAATTAGTGTTTTAACCAAAGGCTAGCTTAAAATTTGGCCAACAGCGCTGCACACACTCAAAATAAAGCCAACCTTCGGGGATACTATAAACGAAAGTGATTCAAGCTAAGCTGGGAACAGCCCTGACTAGCCCCACAATTTCAACAAGAGAAATGAGGGAAACCTTTTTGCAAAAGAAAGCCCCTAACGGGGGCTCTCTCCCTATTGGGAAAGGCAAGCCACAGATACAGGGAGAATCTTCCCACAGGGCTGGGTAAGGGGTGGGGTGGGAAATCGAACAGGAAAAGGGGGAAATTAAATTATTTACGGGACTAGAGAGGATTAAAAAGGAAAGGGGAAAATAAGGAAATAAAGAAATGTAACCAGACAATGAGAAGATTGTCCAAGTGCTCCATGTGATCCAATGCAAAATGGCCAAGAGGACGTCCAACGTCTGGCCCCTGTATTTAAAGACTCTGACCCCTCCTCCAAATTGGCTACAATCAAAAATCCTCAGCAACCCAATATTAACCATTTACAGGCTTGGGTTTCTCCAAATCCGCTGAGTCACGACAGGGTGGCCTGTTTCCCCAACCGCAACACGTGCTCTCTGTTAGGGAGAACACGCTTTCACAACAAAGTCCTACCCAGAGATGGTAGGGTTTGCACCTAGGACCTGCATGTAAAGCAGATGGAAGAAAGGTGAAAAGACCTTTGGATTGATTCGGCAGAAACACCAGTGTGTGAGGAGAGGCTGCAAACTTATAGAGGGGAATAATAGATGTTATGTACTGAGTTGAATAGGATCCAAAATGCAGCAGTCTGATTGGTCCTAGAACAATAGGATTCAGAATGCAGCGGTATGATTGGTCCTAGAACAATGTAGTAGTATGATTGGTCCACAGGAGCCACCCAATCCAGCTCCACGTGGAAGTGAATCCACAACCTGATTGGCCTACAGGAGAATCCCGGAATTAACCAATCTCACATGCAGCCCATTGTGTAAGTAATGTATATAAAACAGATACTTTGGGGGAACATTCATTCCTCCTCACCACTATGAGCTGAATAAAGAGCATGAAATCCACTCTCGACTCCGAGTATATTTCAATAGACATAAAATCCACACAGAAGCACATCATTGCTTGTTTCAACTCGCTTGTGGGAACAACTCAGAGGCCGTGAAAGAAGGAAGGTTAACAACAGGAAGAATTAGAGGAACCATCGGAAATGACTATGAAAAGCAGTAATGATATGAGATGATCAGAACCCTCCGAACTTGAAGCATGGGAAGTCCTATTAAAAAATTATAATTTGGCAGAATATTTGGTTTATTTTATATGCATATGTATAATCTGGAATATGTAATGTGATTTGATCGGATTGTTAAAGTGGAAAATTTAATAAAAATGAATTTTTAAAAATAAGAAGAAGAAAGGTGAAATTCAAATGCACATTCTAGACTCTTGCCCCAGAATATCTTAAGTTTTGCTAGCGTTGTAAGGCTAGACCAGCCCTTGGAATGTGGTGCATTCCAAACATTGTGGGACTCTTAACTCCCAGCAGCCCCCAGTCAGCACAACCAATGCTTAGTGATAAAAATATAAGGACATCTCTGCTGGATCAGGTCAAATGGCCATCTAGACCAGCATTCTGTTCTTACAGAAGCCAACCAGATGCCAGTGGGAAGCTGGCAATGAAGACATGAGCTCAACCACAACCTCCCCATTTCTGATTCCTACCAATTGGTATTTGGAGACAGTGGAGGTGGAACACAGCCATCAGGGCTGTTGGGCTTTGTAGTCCAAAGCCTATGGCAGGCACCACATTGGTAAATGTTGCAGAGACTGAACCCTTAAATAATGTTAAGTATTAGGAATTTCCAGCTGAATATAGGAGAAATGAGAGTGTCAGTTCAGTGGGCTCATGCTTGGTTAGGCAGGAGGATTTTCCATGGAAACTGCTAGATGGAAAAGGGGAAATGAAATTTCATCTGCAAGGTTTGCACATCTCTTTTTTCCTACATTATAAGATGGCTCTTTATATCAACTTACTCCCCGCCTCCACAGTATCCCACACAGGACTTTATGGTTACCATAAAGCCATTTCTTTTTCAATCAAAACTGTAAAAAAGTATATTAAAATATATCATCATTGGACCTCATTTCTGAATATTCAGTGCTATGCTTCTAGAAATAAAAAAGTATATATACTTCATTTGAATATGCTCTTATTTCTTCAACAGACTACTTACAAGAATAAAAGTACACATTTCCATGAAAATTCCAAGGGCATTCTTTGGCAGTTTTGATTAAGTCTGAGACCTGGGGAACTTTGAGAGTCTTTATTTTTATAAAGCATTTGCTGTCTGAAGACTTTTTTCTATATAAAAAAACCCTCTATCAGATTAAATAGCTTATATCATTACCTTAGGGTGTCTCTCAATATCTCATCATAACTATCATATTACGCACCTATTCTTTCTTTTCTTTAACCATCATCATCATCATAACACTTACCAAAACTTTGATTCCTAGAGCAGTTCCTTTTGTGTTTTACCTAGTTCATTCCATCATTCCATATTATACCTAATAATAATAATAATAATACCCCTACCCATCTGGCCGGCTTGCCTCAGCCACTCTGGGCAGCTTCCAACACATATAAAAACATAATAAGACGTCAAACATAAAAACCTCCTGACACAGGGCTGCCTTCAGATGTCTTCTAAAAGTTGTGTAGTTCTTTATCTCCCTGATATCTCACTTCTCACAATGAGGGAACTACCAGAAGGCTCTCTGAGCTGGATCTCAATGTCTGGGCTGAACAATGGGGGTGGAGATGCTCCTTCAGGTATACAGGACTGGGGCTGTTTAGGGCTTTAAAGGTCAGTACCAACCCTTTGAATTGCACTGGGAGCACCTAGACTAGCTAGCATTTCAACACTGGCCACCACAAGCTCTGTAAATGATGTACAATGGAGTTTGGAATGTGAAATAAGTCCATAGTCACCTTGTGCCTTTGTGTGGTAGCAGAACAGCCAAAGAGTCTACATAATGAATACCTGAAGACCAGATAAAGAACTGCTCAACCCTCCATGGGCCATTGTTGACCACTGGACGGGACTGCACACCTGAGAATCAACCTGCGTCTTAATGGCAATGGGGGAGAACCTCAAAGAGGGTTGCTGACAATACCAATCAGCTGATTGGGGCTGACAGCAAGCTCCTTTTGAAGTTGTCCACTGGTAGACATGATTTAGATTCAGGCCACATCTCTTATAAAAAGCCCTTAGCCACTTGGGATGAGTTCACGTATGAGATTGCTTAACCCACATGTGCCCACTCAACCACATGCCACGTAATCCCAGTTCCACATTTGCAAGAACTCAATCACTTAGTGTGGCAGCACCTGCACTTTGGAACTCCTAGCCTATTAAGATCAAGCAGGTGCCTTCATTGTACTCTTTTCGGTGGCTGCTAAAAACATTCTTGTTTAGACAAGCCCACCCAGATGCTTAGAAAGTTAAGGCAATTTTAATCTGTTTTAATATCTTTATGTTTGTGTATTTTAAAGTATGGTTGTGATTTTATATTTTGCAAATCATCTTTAGAATCATAGAATCATACAGTTGGAAGAGACCACAAGGGCCATCGAGTCCAACCCCCTGCCAAGCAGGAAACACCATCAGAGCACTCCTGACATATGGTTGTCAAGCCTCTGCTTAAAGACCTCCAAAGAAGGAGACTCCACCACACTCCTTGGCAGCAAATTCCACTGTCGAACAGCTCTTACTATCAGGAAGTTCTTCCTAATGTTTAGGTGGAATCTTCTTTCTTGTAGTTTGGATCCATTGCTCCGTGTCCGCTTCTCTGGAGAAGCAGAAAACAACCTTTCTCCCTCCTCTATGTGACATCCTTTTATATATTTGAACATGGCTATCATATCACCCCTTAACCTCCTCTTCTCCAGGCTAAACATGCCCAGCTCCCTTAGCCGTTCCTCATAAGGCATTGTTTCCAGGCCTTTGACCATTTTGGTTGCCCTCCTCTGGACACGTTCCAGTTTATTGGTTTCTTTTAATTTACATTCATAGAATCACATTATAACATCTCAGGTCTCCTATGGCTAAACATGTATTTCTAAATAATAATAAAGAAAACAAAAACTTGTGCTTAATTGCTTGATTCAGTTGTATTCCTTTTAAACTTGACTTCCCTCCCCTTCTTACTTGGGTCCTCAGTTTTACTTATTTGAATGCCTCTCTTAACATGTCTGTGAGTGTGTTTTCCTGTTTTTCCACTATATTTTACAGAAGTTATTCTAATCTAAACTAGTCAAAATTTCATTTCCCCCATAATAGTCTTTCAAATATTGTTTGAATATGTTCCAATCTTTTTTAAATTTTTGTTTTGTTTGATCTTGTCCATCTCTGCTTACTCTATTAATTTGGTCAACCAATCTTTTTTAGTCTGTAAACATTCCCTTTTCCAGTTCTGTGCAACCACAACTATTGCTGCGATGGTGGCGTACATGAACACTTTCTTTAAAGTTTTTGGAGTCTCATTTCCCACAGTCCTCAATAGGAATGCTTCTGGTTTGGGGGGGAATGAGATTTTAAACATCCCTCTTAATTCATTATAAATTAGATCTCAAAACTCCCTCATCTTTCTGCATACCCACCAAATGTGATATGTTGTACCCACCGCTTCATTGCCTTTTCAACATTTATCTGAGTTTTCTTTACATATATTAAGACAAGTCTGCTTGGTGTTAAGATACCATCCATAGAAAACCTCCATATAGTTTTCCTTAATTGTATAACTGGCTGTGAACTTAAGGTCTTCCTTGCATAAATTCACCCAGTCTGACAGCTGTATATTGTGTCCTAGGTCCACTGCCCACCTCCTCATCCTTTACTGACCACTCTAATAAGATTTTATACATTTTAGATAGGGTTTTCAAATCCTGTTAGTGATTGAACCCTTCTGAGCTCACGCCATGTTCCTTCCTGTGGCAAAATGGAAGTCAAATCTCCTCTCCTATGGTTGTGATTTAGATATGGTTGTGATTTTAATTAGTTTTATTGTTTTGTATTTTTGTTAAATGTTTTGGATTTGTTTTTTTTACTTTTTTACAATCAAGCAAAATATAAATAAATGAGATGGATATTTTATCTCTGCAGACCAAGCTCCAAGATGGCACACTGAGTGAGCCTAGATTGGGCCTGATGCCATCACCCTTTGGCTGTGAGGCCAGGCCAGGATTCATCCCAGGCCAGTTCTGTCCTTCCCCTTCCTTGCTCTTTGAACACCCCATTTCAGATCTTTCTGCTGGGCCCCACTGGAAGGACACTGCTGGTGGGCAGAAGGGCAGGTTGGCAGCAATGGCGAGAAGCCACCTGAGGCAGGAGAGTTTTGCATGCGGAAGGCCCCAGATTCAACCCCTCAGCATCTCTAGGTAGGACTAGGAGAGAGCCCTGCCTGAATCCCTAGAGAGCCACTGCCAGTCATTATAGACGATATACTGAGCTAGACAGACCAGTGGTGTGACTCTGTATAAGGAGCTTTCTATGTTCCTGTGTGAAGCATTGGGAGTATTGTGCTAAGTATGCTGCAACTCTGGAGCTTAGGCACTCATTCAGTAGTGGTGTTTGTTGTAGCTGGAGTCTAGAGGCACTTGGGTAGCATTGAAAAGAAATCCCCTGCAAACTCCTTGAGATGAGACTCAGTGCATGATTATTTTCCATGAGACTCTTTCTTTCTTTCTTTCTTTCTTTCTTTCTTTCTTTCTTTCTTTCTTCACTATGTGGAGACATTTTAATTATGAGTTCCATTTGCTTTGCATATTCCTGAATATTTGGGGAGGCCAGAAGGGCTCGGGCCCCAGGAGCTGGCGCCCTGATGTTTTCATTATATTAAATGGGAGTTGTTAACTGAGAGATGGGATTATTAGGTCTAACACTTGAGGAGGTAAAGGTAAATGTAAAGGACCCCTGGATGGTTAAGTCCAGTCAAAGGCAACTATGGGGTTGCAGCACTCGTCTCGCTTTCAGGCCGAGGGAGCTGGTGTTTGTCCAAAACAGCTTTTCAGGCCATGTGGCCAGCATGACTAAACTGCTTCTGGTGCAATGGAACACCATGACAGAAACCAGAGCACACGGAAACACTGTTTACCTTCCTGCCACAGCAGTACCTATTTATCTACTTGCACTGGTGTGCTTTCGAACTGCTAGATTGGCATGAGCTGGGACAGAGCAACAGTAGCTCACTCCGTTGTGGAGATTCGAATCAGCAAGCCCAAGAGGCTCAGTTGTTTTAAGTCTTAGACTTGAGGAGCATAGTACGATCGATGGCTACTAAACAATGCCTATATGGTTCTTCCAGGATCAGAGGCTCAAGGACTGGAGGCACCTAAACACAAGTCTCTGGAGAACAGCCGCAGAAGAGGGCTATTCCCCATGAGTTGTCTATGGGTTTCCCACATGCATCTGGTTGTCCGATGTAGACTAGGTGATCTAGCAGGAATCTCTGTGTGTTCTTTGGTATATTAAGTAGATGGGGGTATGAATGAACAGAAAAGTCTGACCAGAACAGGAAAGGTTGCAAATGGTTGGGCTTTTCTTTTGCAATAACAATCATCAAGTCCTGTCACATAGGCCTCATTGAAATTTGGATCTTAGCGTGTTTAGGTGAGATGGTTTCAAACCCGGGGAAATGTGCACAGCTTCTTATATCAGGAAATGTTAGTTTTAGAACTAACTTCTGTCAGCACTACAGGCATCTGTGGAATGAAAACCATTGCTGGGTTGCACAGAGGTTGTTTCCATTAAGGATGCCGTGAAAAAGGTAAAGAGGGGGAGAGGCAGACAGAGGCGATGCAAGCTGTACAAAGCAGCAGCACCTCGGCTTTTTCCACTGAGGTGGGCCGCGGTGCAGACGAGCCCTACGTGAAGCTATTACAAAACATTTTGGATTCATCTGTTTTGCACAATAATATAATAACCATGGCAGATGCAAGAGAGAAGTCGAACCAGGCTCTTTTATCAGATCGCTTGCAGCGGCACGCAACGCGCCAGGCATTCCAGCCACGCAGCTTTCGACGGCTGTATTCAGGCCATTCTACTAAAAGATATATATTCATTAACCTAAGGGGGAAATGCTGATTTGGAGTTATTAGGTGTCTAATGCTTATGTATAACTCAGACAATGAACGACTTTTCTATGGGTTTATCTATCTGCTGGCAAAATTACCCTGGAAGGCTGGTGTTTCATATTAAACATCTTGTGTAGTGAAAGAAGACGCAAAAAAAGAGAGAACCCTACAAGCCTGCAATATTAAATGAGGCTCATTGAAGGAGTAACTTGAAACCATCTATTGATAAGCAAAAGCTGGCTATATACACCAATCACCACCAACCACCATCAACTGTGATGTCCTAGAACATGGGTAGGCAAATTAAGGCCCGGGAGCCAGGGCCGACCCAGTTGCCTTCTGGATCCGGCCTGCAGACAGTCCAGGAATCGCCATGTGGATCGGCATGGATCTGATCGTCCAGGCTGTGCCAGCGTGCACATTTGGCGGCGCCTCCTCCCTCCCTCCTCCTGGCTTCTCCATGCCCTGCCTAGAGCCGAGAGGAAGGGGGCTGGGCTTTGTTGGTGCCAGCAGCAGCAGTGTCATCGCTCAAGTGGCCGCCATTGTAAGCAGGCTCAGTTCGGGCTTTGTTGCTGCCAGCCCAGCTCTGGAGTCCTTTCGCGCGCTGCTCATCGTCTCGCTGCTGCCAGCCCCTGCCACTCGCAAGACACAGGTAAGCAGCTGCCGGGGCTCGTCAGGTGCTGTGGAGAAGGGAGGGGAGAGCTGGGGGGATGGCTTACCTGAGTAGAATGTGTCCTTTTATTTAAAATGCATCTCTGGGTTATTTGTGGGAAGTCAGAAAACCGGGCTCAGGGCAGCTAACAACAAATTTAAAACACTTAATTGATGCAACCAAAAAACAGCATAAAATACAATAGCATCCTGTAGTGGGGGCACAGGTTCAAATAACTCTGAATAACATGCTCTCAGTCTAACTAACTAATGAATAGGATCATTGCACATCCGCCAATTGTCCCGATTTAGTTGGGACATCATTGATTGACAGAACCTGCCCTGGCTTCTTATGTCAATCCATGGTGTTCCGTTTCTGCCAGCACTGCCTCTTCAAGGCCTCCGCTCGGGCCCTGAAGCTTGCTGTGGCCACTGAAGTGCTTCAGAAAGCCGGGCTGCACTTCTGGAAGTGCGCTTCTGGTGCACCACTGGCTTCTGGAAGTACGTGAGCGGCATCAGAGAGCCTCGGCAGACGCCTTGTGGAGATTGCGGTAGCAGCCTCATCATGGAGGCGGCAGTAGCGGCCTCGTGGTGGCAGTGGTGGAAAAGAAGGTGGAGAGAAAGCCCAGCCAGTGAAATTAAGGCAGCAGGGGCTGGTGTGGCAATGGTGGGCTTGAGCAGGGTGGTAGTGGCATGGTGGGTGCCCAAGATTTAGGTGTGAAGAAGTTGGAGGGTATGTCATTAGAGGCATAGGACAAAGGAATGCAGAAAGCTGCCTTATCCCACATCAGACCATTGGACTATCTTGCTCAGTATTGTCTACACTGACTGGCAGTGGCTCTCTGGGCTTTCACACAAGCATCTTTCTCAGCCTTTCTTGGAATTGCTGGGGATTGAACCAGCAAAGCAGGTGCTCTAACTCTGAGCCACAGCCTTTCTCCATTGTGGCGATAAGAGGGGAAGTTTGTATAGGGCCATGAGCTCTACACCAAAAACCTTTGAGGAAAGGCGTCTTAGTGG
Source organism: Podarcis tiliguerta (assembly GCF_965153285.1). NCBI lineage: Eukaryota > Metazoa > Chordata > Lepidosauria > Squamata > Lacertidae > Podarcis > Podarcis tiliguerta. Next base: position 7,713,966 of record NC_139542.1, read on the forward strand.
ATTGCAAGCTGAACACGAGCCTTCAGTGTGATGCAGCTGCAAAAATGTTGCCTTTAGTGAAGCATAGTGTCCAGATCATGTGAATTATTCTTCCACTCTGTTCTTCTGTGTTCATCGGGCCACATCTGGAGTCCACTGTGTCGATGTATTTTCTGGGTGCTATTTTCTGGGTGCCATGTTTTAAGAAGGATGTTAGTAAACTGGCATGTGTGCAGGAAAGGGCAATCAGGATGGTGAAACCAAGTCCTACGAGGGATGACTGAAAGAGCTGTCTCCTTTTAGCCTTGAGAAGGGAAGATTAAGGGGAGGCATGGTAGTGGTCCTCATATATCTGAAGGGCTGCTCTTGTTGAACCTTGTTGTAAGGAGGCACTGACCACTCCCTTCACCCATCCAGCAAATCCCATTTCTGCAGAGGTCTAAAAATGAAAGTGGAAATTGCAGTTTAGCAGATTTCAGCTAACATTTAGGAGAAATTTCCTAATGATAAGAACAATTGGCCAAAGGGACAGATTGCCTAAGGAAGCAGTGTGCTCTCTTCCACCAGGCGATTTAAGTTTGAAGTCACAGATAGGGTACCTGTGGCCCTTCAGATGTTGATTGCAACTCCAACCACTCCAACAGTTAGCTATGCCGACATAGGCTGATGGGAGTTGGAGTCACCAACATCTGGAGTACCACAGATTTTATTCATACTTAGTATTCAAATTGAGACATGCTTGTGAAAAAGATTGACCACCACTGATCACATAGGTCCATCAACTAAGAGGGCCATTCCAATGACTAGGATGGCTGCCATTTATAAGTTCCTAAGATTTGTGTGTGGTATTCCTTATTTCTCATACAATGTCAATCAAGGGTACTGAGTTACTCTTGAACACAGTTCTGCAATAGCATGCTGGCAAATTAATCAGGATAATGTTCCATATTTATAGCACCATCAAGGAATGTTCTTAATCAACAGCAGGGGTTCCCGACCCTTGTGAAGCTAAGGGCTGTGCCGATTTGCATATTATGTCTTTCATCACATGCAAGTCTAGCGTTTACACTCTTTTCATAGATTGTTAAGAATTACCTTCCTGGATGTAACCAAGGTCTATCTTATTCAACGTAAGGTTTGGACTACAATTCCTGTCCCTCTTGATCATTGGTTGTCTTGGTTGGGGCTGATGAGAGTTGTAGTCTGAAGCACCTGAGGGACACCAGGTTTAGGAAGGCTGGTTTATGACCTGCCAAATTGTTGTGGAGTTTGGTAGGACTCGATATATGATTTATTTTATTTTACAGAGAGGTGTAGTATGAAAACATTATTGTGAGCTGTAATTCATTACATCCATTCCTTGCCCAAACATGTATGTCCATTATGATCGCTACCTCAGATCCACCATGGGGATATAAAGTGCTGGATCCAAGATTTTTACAGTGCAGATCATGGCTGTGAAAACTCAGGGTGAGTCCAACTGGACACAGGATAGAGCCTCTTTGAAGACATACTCTGTGGGAGTGCAGGCAACCAGAATTTGTCTCTCTCTTTGCCTCCATTGTATCAGAGAGGAGCCATTTAGTGCAGAAGTCTAGAGTGGTCAGGGGTCTTTTGCACTCTGGCCCACTTGAGGAGAATTTAGACCACTCAGCAACCCACTGTGAACAATTTGCTCAGCACTTCACTGACAAAATCACTCTGCTGCATTAGGACTTGGACAATACAGTTGATACAGGTCTGGTAGATGTGAATTTGGCCTCTGCTTGTCCGGTTTTAATGGATACTTTTCAATTTGTACCCAAAGATGTGGACAAGATCCTTGGAGATGTGAGAGCTACATGGAGTGTCTCCACCCCCATCGTTCTGCCCGGACATTGAGGTCCAGCGCTTAGGGCCTTCTGGCGGTTCCCTCACTCCAAGAAGCCAAAGTTACAGGGAATCAGGCAGAGGGCCTTCTCAGTAGTGGCACCCGCCCTGTGGAACACCCTCCCACCAGATGTCAAAGAGAAAAACAACTACCAGACCTTTAGAAGACACCTGAAGGCAGCACTGTTTGGGAAGCTTTTAATGTTTAACAGCTTATTGTATTTTAATCTTTTGTTGGAAGCCGCCCAGAGTGGTTGGGGAAACCCAGCCAGATGGGCGGGGTATAAATAATAAATTATTATTATTATTATTATTATTATTATTATTATTATTATTATTATTATTATTATATCCTTGCCCTTCCTGGCTCATCAAACAGAGCAGTGCTCATCAAACTTGCTGGGTGGATGAAGGGAGTGATCAATACCTCCTTAAAACAAGGCAGGGTTCCTGCATACTTAAAGGCGACATGCTTAAAGACCTCAATTGAAAAAGCCTCCCTGAATCCTACTGCATTGGATAATTATTTATCAGTATCCAATATCCCATTTTGGGGTAACAACAGGTAGTGGCACCGCAGGTTTGGGATGTTATTGAAGAGATTAACTGCCTACCTGGGCTCCACAACCAGCAACATTTTCATTGACCCGACAAGCATATTGGCAAGGCAGCTATAGCAATGACTCTCAAGCTCTGCTGACTGAGCTACCCCGAGCATGAAGAGCACTAAAAGGTAGAGGTAAAGGTACCCCCTGGCCATTAGGTCCAGTCGCGGATGACTCTGGGGTTGCGAGCTCATCTTGCTCTATAGGCCGAGAGAGCCAGCGTTTGTCCGCAGACAGCTTCTGGGTCATGTGGCCAACATGACTAAGCTGCTTCTGGCGAACCAGAGAAGCACATGAAAACGCCGTTTACTTTCCTGCCAGAGCGGTACCTATTTATCTACTTGCACTTGACGTGTTATTGAACTGCTAGGTTGGCAGGAGCTGGGACCGAAGAACGGGAGCTCGCCCCGTCACGGGGATTCAAACTGCCGGCCTTCCGATTGGCAAGCCCTAGGCTCTGTGGTTTAGACCACAGCGCCACCCGCATCCCTATGAAGAGCACTAAAAGCTATCAAAGTTGGGGACCATCACTACTTCTTGTGGGAGCAACTTCAATCATTTAGGCAGTTTATGAAGAAAGGCTTTCTATTGTCTGCCCTGATTTTTTCAGCATCCAATATCATTGGATGTCTCCAAGTTCTAGTGTTATGAGAGAGGGATAAAAAGTTTTCTCCCGTAATAATTCAACCACCTAGAATTAGGTGGCTCTGCATGTCATTAACTCTGGCTCCACCTACTTTTGACCTCCCTGCCTTCTGCCCTGTCAGTCCCAATGGGCAGCACCCACAATTGCATTTCCACCTTGCAAGGTCTTGGGTCAGGACATTCATTACAATTGTACGGTTAGCACTGTGCTCTCCTAATTTGCACTTTTGCTAATTTGAGCTGAACTTTGCCAGCTCCTTGCAGCTGCCACTGCACACGAAATGCCTTTCTTTTAAAAAGAAGTATTTGGAGCACAATCGTCCTGCTGTTTCTTTCATTTGTGGAAATATTATAGCTCACAAATTATAGTCGTAGACAAAGATGAGACAAGTTTTCTAACTATTAATATTTCCCCAGCAGCCGCAAAGCAGGACAGCAGCATCCATACTCATCATAATAACTCTGTGGCCATAAATATCTCAATGTATGCTACTGCGAGTTCTGTATTAGGGAGTTTCTACATCACAAAGCATGATTACTCTTATTTCAGGGTTTTTTCTGTGAAAAAGGCAATATATATTCAGTTCTTTTGGCATCCTGCCATGTTCCTGATTCACTCCTGAGGGAAATGAACTATAATGGGTTTGAGTACTTTTTTTTTTATTTCTGTAAAAAAGGGAAGAAAAAAAGCAATATCCCCCTATTATGATTTATTATGAGCATTGCTAGTTTGCATATCCATAGCATTGGAACCGGTGGCAAACAATGAATACAGCAGCAACGTGAGGCTGAAATGAGGGCGGGGGAGAGAGATAATTTATAGTTGGGATCTTATTGAGATTTTTGATTTGTTTGAGCCTTGAGGTCCCTTGTCAGACAGTCCATGAGAACTTCAGTATCCAGGAAGCAAGGCCTGCCTAAGATCAGACCCCTTGGAAACTAGCAAGGCTCAACATTTTGTTTCGGAATGAATGGAAAATTGACTTATCATAGAATTGTAGAGTAGGAAGGGACCCTAAGGGTCATCCAGTCCAACCCCCTGCAATGCAGGAATGTCAACTAAAGCATCCATGACAGGTGACCATCCAACCTCTACTTAAAAACCTCCAATAAAGGAAAGTCTACAACCTCCCAAAGGTTATCTGTTCCACTGTTTGACAGTCCTTCCTGTTGTGGAAAAGAGGAAGCTAGACTGTATAGGTTTTTGTTCTGATCCAGTAGAGATCTTATGATGTTCTTATTACAGGGATGAATGACAGGACGTAGATGGGATGTCCATTTGCATGGTGCTAAGCAGCCTTCACTTAAGACTAGGGAATGGAAGTATATGTTAATTTCAGTTCTCTGAGTTTCTCATTTTTCCAGTCTTAAATTCAGTTTGTCGCATTACCGCATCAGTTCACAAATTCTTCTTTTAAACCCTCATGAAAATTCTCCAGCACTTTCTCCTAATAAAGACATTTTTGTTTGCAGTTTTGAGTAACGAACACATTCTTGCAAGCAATTTCTCCTAACAAAATGCTTTTTTCCTTACGTTTTTGCAAAATAATAATAATCATTTTCATGCACAGTGTCCTCTAATATATGCATTTTTGCAAAACACTGGTTGGAGATCTGCATTGCAAAATTCAGAGACGTTTGAACGTCAAATGGTGGCTGTGTTGCAGTTCTCATTCTGTTTTGAAAAGTGCAAATTTGATAGTCACCTTTACATGACAACTGAATTGAATTATTCCCCGCTCCATACCTGAGACAAATGCTATTGTCTGAAGATGAAGCAAGATTCTCTGTGCTTCTCTTGTTCCATGTTCTCATTTGTGTTACGTAGCCAAGCTCACGGTGAGATGTTTAGATACTTAGCATTACCGATGCTGAAAAATGGATATGGCCACAGTTTGCTTGTTTTGATCATTTTGTCATAGCTGTGGTGCAGTTCAAGCACTTCCCTTTCCCTTCCTGCCTTTCCTTTGCAGCTCTTTAAAGTTCTGAAACTGCAACAGTTCAAGAAGATGACAACCTCCTATCAGCCTTCAATTCTGATTTAGTTCTTTTGTTACCAGCTGGAATCCAATTCTACTTGTGAATATCCTCCTTTTGGGCTCTTGTAGGGCTGGAAAGAGTTTCAAGGAAGTTTTATCAAATTTAAACTTTCCAAGAAGCTGGCCAACAAGGATCTATCAAACGGTGTCATCTATTCAGCCATCTATCAAATGCTACACTCTCCCATTTATATTAAGGCAATAGCAAATTGTTGTGGAACCTGGGGAAATATACCATAAACATTCCACTTTTACAAAACTCTTGCTGTATAGAATTTTATTTTCAGATGCATGAAATTCAACTGGATAAAAATACCCCACTGGGAAGATTAAAAAAAGAAAGGAAATTCCAATTGGTATATGTCTCTGTCAATCAAAACAACATGATGGGACATTTATATTCTCTTTGACTTTTACCAACCGAAAGCTAGTGGTTCAATATTTCATCTTCTGCCCCAATCAATGCACAGAATACATTCTCATGGGAGGGGCTAAAATGGAGGCAATGCCTTGATTGGTAACTGACCCTCCTTATGAAGTTTTAAACCACCATTGAAAACACATATAAGACATGTTCACCCATTACATTTAACAACATATACAGTATGTGTATCTTTGTACACAATAGTTGAGTTATACACATGTACAGTAATACACATCCAATGTTTAGTGAGCATATAGACTGTGTACTTGTGTGCACAATGTAAATGAACAAGTGCACACTTTTTCACGTGAGCTCTTGTACATGTGTAGAGACAGCTTGTACCTGAGTTCACTGTAATGTGTGAACACTGAACTCTGGTGCAGATTTGGGGAAGGCACTGAGTACATGTGGGGGATAGATATGGAAGAAAGTTCTACTACAAAAGCATAAAAAGGTAAAGGTAAAGGGACCCCTGACCATTAGGTCCAGTAGCAGATGACTCTGGGGTTGTGGCGCTCATCTCGCTTTATTGGCTGAGGCAGCCGGCGTACCCCTTCCGGGTTATGTGATCAGCATTACTAAGCCACTTCTGGTGAACCAGAGCAGCGCACGGAAATGCTGTTTACCTTCCCGCCGGAGTGGTACCTATTTATCTACTTGCACTTTGACATGCTGTAGAACTGCTAGGTTGGCAGGAGCAGGGACCGAGCAACGGGACCTCATCCCGTCGCAGGGATTCAAGCATACTGTATGTTAAATTACTGCGTACTTTTAACATGGAGTTTTTCCTTTGGCAGCAGCTCCCACGTGATTGGCTGACTGTGAGTCATATACGAAGCATTCCATTCTGTTGTGACTGTTATTCCAGTAATTGTTGTTTTTTTAACTGCTTTCTGGTTCTTTCTCTGCATGTGAGGGAGAATGGCTGCTGAGAGATGTTTCTTGGGATATCCCTGAGGACAGTGTTATGTCAGTGTGATCAGTTTGAAGTGAAACAGACAGAGGAAGATCCCTAAACATTAAAGGGGAGAAACCTGTGCAGGAGCTCTCTATATGGAACAGAGAGAATACTGCTGAGGTCAAAGTAAAAAAGACATTTCATAATAAACTGTAAGGCCTGAGTGAGGTAAAACTACGATGCAAGTCTCAACACAGTTTTGTTTCTAAGTCTATGTAAGAAGACTTCAATGTACAATTCAAGTGAGAATGTACCCTAGTTTGAATAAGCATGAGATTGTAAATGTATTCTTCTCAGTTATATGTTTATGAAACTAAAGTTCTTTTGAATATAAAGAGTCTGGAAATGGTATAGTCTTTACAAAGAAACTATCAATCACCTAGAAGAGTTATTTAGCTTCCTAGCTGTAAGTTACTCCGTTATTTTGCATATCATCAAAATTATATATATACACACACACCAGAGCCGGATTTATGAATAAGCTAAATAAGGTATAGCTTAGGGCCCCATTCTCTTGCCCCCCCCCCCAAAAAAAAAACCAAAAGGGAAAAAAACTGGATGTAGCTTTCCAAAATATAAGATAAAAAAACCCAAATAAAATAAAACCTACATACAGCAACAGTGTTTTGTGTTGTGTAGGCTCCTATGATGTAACTAATGGGCCCCGCCTGCTATATAAAGGGCCTCATTACCTTCAGTAGCTTAGGGCCTCATCAAACCTAAATATGGCCCACACACACACACACACACACACACCATGGCCCTGTTCCTCAGTAGTGATGCCCCATTCGAATTTGTAAGAAATCAAGGGGGCTACAGAGCTCATGGCTTCTGGTGATTTTAGAATTACCGTATTTTTTGCTCTATAAGACTCACTTTTTCCCTCCTAAAAAGTAGGGGGCAATGTGTATGCATCTTATGGAGCGAAAGCAGGCTGCGCAGCTATCCCAGAAGCCAGAACAGCAAGAGGGATTGCTGCTTTCACTGCGCAGTGATCCCTCTAGCTGTTCTGGCTTTTGAGATTCAGAATATTTTTTTTCTTGTTTTCCTCCTCCGAAAACTAGGTGCGTCTTATGGTCTGGTGCGTCTTATAGAGCGAAAAATACGGTACTTCCTCTCCTCTCTATAGGCTGAACTGTCATCAACATTCTGTGAGTCCTGGGGCCTCAGAATGACTTACTAGGCTATTGTTTTGGAGCTGGAAGTGGAGGTGGGGAGTGTTTAAATCTTATTCTATTTGCTTTTAATTACTAACATAGATGCTCCTGAATACCTTTGGTGTCCCCTAAGTAAGCAGAAATCTGCCATTTCACTTCCAAAATGATAGGCACTTGATCGCCGAAGTTCAATATTATATATAATTTTGAGGAAGGATTGGTACGGCTTTGGCAAAGGAAAGGCTTTTCTCACCAATTCTTTGAGACAGTATAGACTTGGGCTTCCATGACGTTTCTGTCAAAGTGTGCCAGAAATGGATCCAGAGATAATTTAGCAGCTATGGGACTAAGGGAAGAGTCCTCTTATGGATTGGAAACCAGTTAATTAAGGAAGAGGAAGCAGGGGGTAAGAATAAACTGACAGTTCTCAGAATGAATGAAATCTAGACAAGGGTTCATCCTGGGACTCATGCAATTCAGTTTATTATAAATGAACTGGATTCTGCATTAATTTGATGCATTATAAGAAAGTGCAGTGAAATAGGCAAGTTTGCATGTGTCAGATGGCATCAAATTATGCAAGATGGTGAAATTCCAAGCAGACTGTGAAGAATTACACAAAGATCTCTTCAAAATGGATGAATGGGGAACAAAAGCAAGAAAAACAAATGGAATTCAGTGTGAAATGAAAAGTCACTGAAAAGTATTTTGTAGCCTGTGACTTCAAGCAGGGCTGGGGAGACAGAATTAATGCACGGAGCTTATCTTTTGGGTCAGAAGATGGTAGGATGAGGGAGGGGGAGAAATTTGATTAAAATTTGCTTATAACAGCAAACATACCTAATTCTTCTTTTCTGAAACAATGTAAGGACTGAGACACACCTATCCTTTGAAATTTGTAATTTGTACTTCTCCGAATTTTGCAGTTCCATTCTCAAGCCAAGTAATGTATACAAAAGTGTGCACACTCAGGTAAATGTATATCAATATGGATATATTAGTGAAAATTGCATACAAAAATGCATTGTATTAGGGGAAATGGTTTTGCAGACATGTGAATCTTAGGGAAAATTGTGTTTAAAAATGTGTACATTAGGAGAAATTTGCACAAATGTGCAGGTAAATTCCCATGATGATTTTTTATTTTAAAAAATTGGAAATGGATGTGGAAATGTGGAGAACAGAATTTAAGAGTAGAAAAACAAGCTGAGAGAAAAGCAAAGTGGCAGATTTGCATATACAGTGGTGCCTCGCAAGTCGAAAAGAATCCGTTCCGCGAGTCTTTTCATCTTGCGGTTTTTTCGTCTTGCGAAGCAAGCCCATTAGCGGATTAGCGCTATTAGCGCTATTGACAGTTTAAGGGCTATTAACGCCTATTAAAGGCTTAAGGGGTTAGCGGTTTTGCTGCTAAAATGCTTTTAGCAGCTTAGCGCTTCAGAAAAAATGGTTTTGGAGTGGAAAAAAAAACACTCAAAAATTTTCGTCAATTTTCGTCTTGCCAAGCAAGCCCATAGGGAAATTCGTCTTGCGAAGCGCCTCTGCAAACGGAAAACCCTTTCGTCTTGCGGGTTTTCCGTCTTGCGAGACATTCGTCTTGCGGGGCACCACTGTACCTAAGCAAGATATTGTCCTCTGGCTGGGAGGGCCTAATGTCCTAGTGTTCTTCATCAGAAGTGCCTTGGAATGGACCAGCCATGGGGACTCTTCAAAGTACAATTCTATTATTCTATTATTCTGAACCTTGTCCTCATCCAAGTCCTCAGCTGCATACTACCCAGATCATGTGCCACCATGAAGCTATGTTTCCCTATGTTTGTTCAGATATTTTTACCATTTTAGCTAATTGTTGTCAGTTTAACTAGCTCTCAGGTTTTAGCATCTCCTCTTGATTGCTATGGACTTTTTTTAATGGTTTGGCCATTGTGAATTATATGATTTTGTTTCACTTCTTTGTTGTACTCTACTGTACTGTTGTACTGTTTACAATGCATTTTGGTACATTTCCTTTGGGGATGAGAAGCATTTCACAGCATTTAGAGTAGTAGAAAATTAAATGGAAATTAACATTCTGATCTGCAGGTCAGTTGATGAGATGTTCATCAGGTCAAGTTTGCACTGGGATTCATAGAAACTGAAACCGTCAAGCATTCCCAGCAAGAGCATTCTAGCATCACTTGTCCCTGACCTTCTGTTATTCTATTAAGAATGTCTGGGGAAACTGACACAGTTGTCCCCATGAGGTGGGGTTAAATGGCTTTCAGATCCTTCTCAACCTCCCTGTTCAACACTTTGCTGTTATCCTGCAAGCAAGTCATTGCGGATGGTTGAAAGGATTATAAACCCGTGAATCAAGTAGTACAACAATTGTGTCTTTAAAAATAGTAACAGCAACAATCCTTCATGAAGTGATTTGCCATGTGGTTATTTTGATCCTAGAGCATTGTGTCAAGAGCTACCTTGTAGCCATTATTTCCTAGTGAAGAAATGGTATTTGAGAATGAGGGTGAACCTGGGATGACAGGCGTTATAGTGTTATACATGCTTTGGAGTTTATAGTTTGGATATCATTATTCATACAGTGGTACCTTGGTTTGCATACGTTTTGGATTACAAACACATCAAACCCAGAAGTGCGTGTCCCAGTTTGCAACCTTTTTTGGGATTAGAAACCTGTTGTTTTTTTTGTTTTTGGATTACAAACATTGCGGGGGGGGAGCATTGACGAAAGCACACCTTGGGTTACAACCTGTTTTGGTTTACAAACGGACCTCCGGAACAGATTATGGTTGTAAACCAAGGTACCACTGTATAACTCAAGCACATGCCTTCAGAACACAAGTGCATCATAGCCCCCAGAAGTCACACAATACACGCACAATATTTGGCTCCCCTCCTCTGTTCCCAGGATTTCAACCTTGGAACTGGCTAGCCTTGGCTGCGACCTTCTCCTAGCCCTCACTTTCCCCCCTCCAATTCTCCTAAATTCTTTTCCTCTTTCCATCCTGCATGTGTAGAATTCTGGCTGATGTTGTTACACAGCCATGAAACCCCCTCTCCAAAACATTCGTCGGTTTTATCTTTACATAAGAGGAACTTCCTCTTAATTTCCTCTTAATTTCAATAAAGAAACCTTTCCCAAAGTCCCTTCACTTCTGCTCACGTCTATCTACTGTTGTTTTGCATGTCATTGCCAGTAGACACAACATTTCTTTGTCCATTACTGAGCCAGGTTTTCACACACAGCTTTCTGCCATCGGCAGAGCTGGCCAGGTTCACACACCAAAGGTTCTCCTAGGAAGGAGAAATACACTTTCAATCCTTTGCTGTGGGGTCACAGGTGGTGCCAATAAAAGTGGGGAGGGACCTAATACCTACTGCCTCAGGAAACTTTGCTTCCCAGACTATACAGTGGTACCTCAGGTTACAGATGCTTCAGGTTACATACGCTTCAGGTTACAGACTCTGCTAACCCAGAAATAGTACCTCAGGTTAAGAACTTTGCTTCAGGATGAGAACAGAAATCGTGCTCTGGCGGCGCGGCAGCAGCAGGAGGCCCCTTTAGCTAAAGTGGTGCTTCAGGTTAAGAACAGTTTCAGGTTAAGTACGGACCTCCAGAATGAATTAATTACTTAACCTGAGGTACCATTGTATTTTGCTTTGACTAATTATGCTTATTTGTTGATATACAGCTCTTCTATTTTGTTCTATTTGAATAAACATATTTGAACAAATCTAACCTTACTTTCTACCGAAGTATGGTCTCCCGAGTCCTCCTCTGGGTGTGGTGTTGATGGTAAGGCGCAAGAGGCAAAGGAAACACATTCCCCCTCACTAAGGAGCACATCAATTTTTCTGAATTGTTTGTTGCTAATTGTCTACACTGTGTTTGATCTGACTTCTGTTCTTTATCAGCAGGAAGTAGCTCGGTGTAATTGTATTTATTTTGCTAATCCCCCTGTGGTTCAATCTATACAACAAAAGGCCTTCCGTGAGGGAACAAAAGAAGGTTGTCACCGGCAATGTGGAGACAAATTAATTAGTGCTCCACCATGTCATGTACGCTGATCCACCCAATATTGGGATTTTCTCTCTTCTAAGGCTGTTTTGTTGTCAGGAAGCGGTTTGTTCACACAGTCAAATGTGGCTTGTGGCATGACTCCTGGGGAGGCTTCTAAATAATAGGGGGATAAATGAAAGAGTCTTTGGAGCCCCAGGAAAAGTCAGACAAAGGGTTCAAGACAAGGCACAGCTAAATTAAAAATAAATTTAGTAAATACAGCTGTACAGAAGGAGGACTACCGGAATCCTTCATGGGTGCCTCAACAGGTCTAGACTTTAGTGTGGAAAAAAATAATATTAATATTAATAATATTTTATTATTTATATGCCACCCATCTGACTGGGGTGCCCCAGGCACCCTGGGGCTATGTGCTCCTTTTGGCGATAAACAGAGAGATTGAATCCTAAGCAAAACTGATCTGCTCCAGTTTCCGATATGTTTGGGTCCTGGCTTCTGTTCAGTGGTAGAGTATCTGCTTTTCTGAAGGAAGATCAGGTTCAAATCCCTGATGTCTCCAAATCCTCCTAGCTCGGCGGTGCAGCAGTTATAGAGCCAGAAATTGTTGTAGCAGTTATAGCACCAGAAAAAGTTACAGCACCTGGGAAATTGGTGAGTGTGAGAGAGAAACCCACTTCTTTGTTGACGAGGTGTGTTGGTCCAGCCTGTCCCCATGAGGGGCGTAATTTTTCTCCACTGCATGAGCCTGAAGAAAAACAAATGTGATTGGTCACAGTGGAGGATAGGGCAGTAATAAACTTTACATTCCCCTTTAATATTCAGGGGAGGATATTGTTCCCAATGGAGGAAATTTTAAAGCAAATAACTTTTAAATAGTTTACTTTTAAATAGTTTTTATTATTTGCATTTTAAAAGATTTGTTTTTAGATTCTTTGAATTCTATTACAGTTCAATTGTTTTTCAGTGCTTATATTTTTATCTGTCTTGCCTTAATTTGTGTAAGCCACACCGAGTCCTGGTCCAGAAAACAGCATAATATAAAAATATAGTAACAATAAGAAAATGTATATTGTTATCATTAGAGTTACATACATTTTACTTGCCAAAATGGCTTCTAAGTGGCCTACAAGTATACCAATCTTAAAAGTACATTCACACATGTTTAAAATACACAGTGAAACCATTTGATCTAAGCATTTTTTTAAAAAATCCATAATTAAGATGCACAAAACACATGACATTGAAATAGGTTAACAATTAAATAGCAATTAAAACAATTAAATATAGCTCATGACCTCAGAGTTCCCACAAATGGTTTGTTTTTGTTTTAAATATTTATTTTCAATATTCATACACTGCTTTTCACCATAGGTAGAGGTAAAGGGACCCCTGACCGTTAGGTCCAGTCAGGGACAACTCTGGGGTTGCAGCGCTCGTCTCGCTTTACTGGCTGAGGGAGCTGACGTATAGCTTCCGGGTCATGTGGCCAGCATGACTAAGCCACTTCTGGCAAACCAGAGCAGTGCACGGAAGTGCCGTTTAACTTCCCACCAGAGTGGTACCTATTTATCTACTTGCACTTTGTGCTTTCGAACTGCTAGGTTGGCAGGAGCAGGGACTGAGCAATGGGAGCTCACCTCATCATGGCGATTCGAACCACTGACCTTCTACATTCAATAAATAAGCGTAGTGCAACTTACTTAAAATTCCTGTGAAATCATCAACAGTAGTTATAGCAAGCTCTTTTGACAGGTGGGTGGGACCTGGCATTCTTATGACAACATGTGATGGATAGGAGGGTGACTCCACCCACCTGTCAAAATCAGTGTGTGGTCGCAGTGGGGAATTAAGGATCCAGACCCCTGCCTGGCTCCAGTCCCCCTCCCCTTCTGTAAAAATTGAATTCACATTTTTGATTGGGGAGAACACATTATTTCATAGAATTTAAATGCCTGGAGAATACCAAGAAGCCCATATTTATAAAATGCATTTCAATTTATTCCGCAAGTGCAGCTTTCCTCAGCGTCTGTCCCCATCAAACGCTTCTTTAAAATGTGCAGAGAGATAATAGACTTTCTCTGGTAAGCTCCAGTGGAGTTGTTGACAAAGATTTCTGCTGCTGCTTTCCTCCATTATACGAGATGGCAAGCAGAGGAATAGAAATTCCACTTCTGTCCTCCCCAATCCCACAAAGGAAGAAAGAAAAAGAGAGAGAGAGAAACTCCTGACAATAGTTAAGTTAATGAGGATGTGATTAATGGATGCGCAGATGAAATGCATTCTCTACTTCAATGGAAAAAGCCTTAATTGAGACAGATTTAAGTGCTAGACATTAGTTAGCAGCAATTGGAAACAGGAACAACAAAGCACTCAGAAGGGGAAATGCAGCTTACATGCTGCTCAGCGAAGAATGGTTTGATTTACTCCCTGACAATCACAGGTGTGAGCTAAAGGATGCGCCAATTCAAAACAGGAAGCCCCACAGCGTGCGCTCATCAGCATCCATTAGGAAACACTAAGTGCCCTTGTTCTCTTCGCTCTCTGCGCAGGCCGAGTGAGACATGGGGGCAGCCATGTTTGTTTAACCAATCCTACTTCAGCCTGGTTCACCTGCAAAGCAGAGGTGGAAAAAATTTCCTTTTTCCATCAAAAGGAGTGATGGGAATTGAACCCTCCTCCACAAAGGGATGAGGAAATCGTCCAGTATCTCAGTACTTTCTAAGCTTAAGTTCTCAATGTTTCTGCATCAGTTTGCATTTTTAAAGAAAAGGGAAAAAAATCTCTCCCCAAATTTCAAAGCACATTTTTCATAATATATATACAGTGGTACCTTGGGTTAAGAACTTAATTCGTTCTGGAGGTCCATTCTTAACCTGAAACTGTTCTTAACCTGAGGTACCACTTTAGCTAATGGGACATTCTACTGCCGCCGTGCGATTTCTGTTCTCATCCCGAAGCAAAGTTCTTAACCTGAGGTACTATTTCTGGGTTAGCAGAGTCTGTAACCTGAAGCGCCTGTAACCTGAAGCATCTGTAACCTGAGGTACCACTGTAGTTGAGAAGGTAGCCCATCTAGGAGAAGGAAAATGACAAGGTTGCAGGTTCGATTCCCGTATGTGACAGTTGCATAATCCTGCATTGCAGGGGGCTGGACTAAATGATCTTCAGGATCCCTTCTAACTGTACAATTCTATTAAATACCTGAGTGCAACAGCCCTCTCCTCCCGGCATGATCCCCAGCAACTTGCATTCAGAGGCACATTAATGCTCACCTCCTAAAACATGCTTTCTCTGAAGTACCTTTGATTTTGAAGAGGTTAGCTTTCAAATTAAGCTTCTTAAAATAAGAAGCACTTAATATAGTTTGGAATAAACTAAATCTTATAAAAATGCAGTCCCTCCCCTTTTCAATATAGATAATATGTATTTATACAAAATCCTAATCTCAAACTACGTGGTCGGCAACAACCTCAGCTTGGTGAACATCATGTGGTCATCATTTCAGGGTTTTGCATCTTTGAATTGGTTTTGTGAACTTTTGCTTTGTTTATTTTGTACGAAGATAGTTTATACAGCTGCCACAGAATTTTAATGTCTGTGTGGTTTTTTTCTAGTGTTTGTAAAGGGTTTTCTTCTGAAGCAATTATTATTATAAGTTTAAATTGTATGATTAAAGCTATTTATACGAATTCTATATTAATTGCAATTACTTAAGCAATTTAGTTTAGTTTTTCATTGTTGGGGGAGAAAAACATGCTTACAATGACAGTCTTTTTTAAATTTCCAGATTATGATTCAGTTTTAATTTCCAGGTGCTGACAGAAGGGTTCCCCCCTCCCTGACTATCTTATTTCACAAAGCGTGTTCTCCTTCATGGAGAGCACGTGTTGCGGTGGGGTCTGCTGAGCCACCCCTCTGTTACCAGGCAGGGTCTCTAAAGATGGCCTGGGGCAGTGATTGGTTCACTGGGTTGCTGGGGTAAAAGTTATGTTACAATTTTGGTGGGAGGGGTAAAAGGTTTAAATACTCTGCACGCAGCCTTGTAATTCTCTTTTGCTGCGTGCAACGGATCACCCGCCCACCCGCCCTAGAGTAAGGGGTTGTTGCGTTGACCTTGCTATGCCTGTCATGGGGTCGTCTGCCTTTGAGCAGGGGCCTGGTAGAAAATTTTCCACCTGGCAAATTGGCTTTCTGGGTGGTTTTTGCCTACTGCGTAGCAAATCGTCACAACTTGTAAGGTTGTGGTTAGGCATTGGTTATAAATTTGGTGGAGGAGGGGTTAGGATAGGCTGTGCCTGCCCCTCCATGGTTGCTGCGGAAAGGGAATTCCATTAAAAGAATCCTGGGGCTTGCCATCTTTTCGTCCAATCCCTGGAATAGGACTAGGGCCGGCAAGCCTTCGGGGAGCAGGTGGGTGAGAATTGAGGGTCTGTGACTCAGCTCCAATGCCTCCCCGACTTGCTTTCCCCCGCACTGTCTTTCGGTGGTGCCCGGAAGTCAGTTCTGTCCCCAGGCGGGGGGACAGATAGTCTTAACCAATGCCTAAACAACCACTCATGGTTTGTATTTGAATAAAGTTGTGGCCAAAATCATGCCAAAAATCTTAAACAAAAATTATGTGTCTGTTGTGAGTTATTTGGGGGGTTGATTGGGGACCACGACACGCAAAGGGATCCATAAATGGGTAGGGGATGAGATACTTGTCTTGCTCCCCCTTGCCCACCCTACAGCACTTCGAGTATACCTCAGTATGAACTAAGAAAAGAAAGATTGTGGGCTGGAAGCTTTCATTAGCTGCAGGACAGGTTTTGGGCATCAGAAGCTGATGAAGTGTGGCAGAGAGCACATTGTGAGTCTGTACAGAAGTCGGGTTGCCAACTGTTTTTGTACCAGCTCTGCCCCTGTGCCTTTTGTAACAGCTCACTCTGAAGACAGCGGCGTTTACCATATTTTTTGCTCTATAAGACTCACCTTTTCCCTCCTAAAAAGTAAGGGGAAATGTGTATGCATCTTACGGAGCGAATGCAGGCTGCGCAGCTATCCCAGAAGCCAGAACAGCAAGAGGGATTGCTGCTTTCGCTGCACAGCAATTCCTCTTGCTGTTCTGGCTTCTGAGATTCAGAATATTTTTTTTCTTGTTTTCCTCCTCCAAAAACTAGGTGTGTCTTGTGGTCTGGTGCATTTTATAGAGCGAAAAGTACGGTATCTCCGTCGAAAGGCTTCACAATCGGCTAATTTCTCCATGTCAAGTTGCTACCAAAAGCACCAGTAGGGTAGAAACCAGGGAGCCAGGGCCGTCTTAAGCATATCTGGTGCCATGATGCAAAGCTCCCTCTATTGCCACCCCCCTCCTGTTTCCCAGAGTTTTTTAGGGAGGACAGCACTGCCAGTGGGGCTGGAGGAGGCAGGCAGCAGCTGGAGGGCGGCTCCTCTGGCGGGGAAGAGGCAGAGGTTGGACGGGGCACTTCCCAGCTCAGCTGGCCACTTCGTGCCATGGTGGCCATGGCAGATGGAGGCTCCAGGCATGGCACTGCTTCGGCGCGGCATGGCAGAGGTGGGCGAGGGTAGCGAGCTGATGCCGGGAGGTGCCACGTCTAGCCTCCGCCTTTTCCCTGGCGCCCTCCAGAACTTGGTGCCCTGGCGCCCTGAGCTATTAGCATCTATGGGTAAGACGCCTCTGCAGGGAGCCCAACAGTAGGGGGAGCCATAGCCAGTTAATTCTAGATCCCTCCCTATCCTCCTCCTTGCTGCACTCTGTGAATGATGGGGAAGCTGGTATGAAGTTCCAGAAACCAGGACCAACTTTAAGTAAGAAAGCAGGCAGGTGAGCACTGTCTGAGGCTGTCTGAGATTAGAGGGTCTGTGCCCCATTTGCCTTAATGTGCCAGGGATGGTGAATTGGTAGTGGTGGTAAACTTTAATACATTCCTCCTATTCATAGAATCATAGAATCATAGAGTTGGAAGAGACCACAAGGGGCATCGAGTCCAACCCCCTGCCAAGCAGGAAACACCATCAGAGCACTCCTGACATATGGTTGTCAAGCCTCTGCTTAAAGACCTCCAAAGAAGGAGACTCCACCACACTCCTTGGCAGCAAATTCCACTGTCGAACAGCTCTTACTGTCAGGAAGTTCTTCCTAATGTTTAGGTGGAATCTTCTTTCTTGTAGTTTGGATCCATTGCTCCATGTCCGCTTCTCTGGAGCAGCAGAAAACAACCTTTCTCCCTCCTCTATGTGACATCCTTTTATATATTTGAACATGGCTATCATATCACCCCTTAACCTCCTCTTCTCCAGGCTAAACATGCCCAGCTCCCTTAGCCATTCCTCATAAGGCATCGTTTCCAGGCCTTTGACCATTCTGGTTGCCCTCCTCTGGACACGTTCCAGTTTGTCAGTGTCCTTCTTGAACTGTGGTGGCCAGAACTGGACACAGTATTCCAGGTATTCTTCTTGCTGACATGCAGGCTTTACTTGCAGAGCTGATAATATGCAGGGCACTTTTCTGTTCTTTTTTAGGCAAGCAGCCTATTTTTCCACAGGAAGTATCCCCTTTGCCCTTCCTTCCACTTCCTGTTCCTCTTGGGAAGTAGAACTTGGCTTATTCCACACAAATCGGGTGCTGAGCTGAAGGCAGCAATCTGCAGAGACCGCGGTGCAATGAACAATAATTCTCCAGCTACACTAATATAGCGCAAAATGAGGGATATTACACCAGAGGAAAGGAAGGGCAGTAATGCCACCATGTCAGCTCTGCAGTGCTTTGCTCTTGCTTGGCACAGATATATAGATGTATATATAGGACATAGATATAAATGGCAGCATGAGCTGCAAGTCAATTGCAGCTTGAGGATTTCGGGGACTTAATGGCTAAAAAATTTAAAATAATAAGCATCATCGCGCACTCTGCAAAAAATTCAGGAGCAGTCTTGCCTGGTTGCTGCATCCCCAAGGAAATGTTTTGTCAAAACAAAAAGCCAGACGAGTATAGCTAGAGGTCTATATTCTATTAACAATAAATATATTCCTTCTCCAGAGTTTGCATATTAAATGCAGATGCACTTTCCCGGTTCGGCATGATGGGTGTTGGTGAGGAGTTCAAATATTCATTTGGCTTCAGCTCTCTTGCAGTTGTGACTCGAATAGTCAATAACAAAATCAGCAATGCACTCTCTCTCTCTCTCTCTCTCTCTCTCCATCCCCAAGCCGCTCACCTATCTAGCAAGTGTTCCAGATGTCTCACACCAGAGTGCGAGGAAAAAAATATTGTATGTCTTTTGGTCCTGTGTTCTGATGTGAGCCAACTGATTTTCTACCAGAGCACTGGAGCAAAAAAACACACAACCCAGATGCTTTTTGGTCCGACACTCTGACACAAGCCAGCTGACTTGAGCCAGAGTGCTGGACCAAGGAACCAGATATTCTGAGACCCAATCAGAAGCTAGGAATGGCTTCACTATTTCCAGAATGTCCCGCTTACATAGAAACAGTTGAGCGGTATGCAGCAATGTTTCTGAACACCACTTGCTGGAAAACACAGGAAGAGGGAATGGTCTTGTGCCCAGGTCCTGCTTGTGGGTTGCCCACATGCATCTGGTTAGCCCCTGTAAAGGATGCTGAGCTAGATGGGCCATTGGCCTGATGCAGCTGGATCTTCTTATGAGGTCTCTGCTACTTCACCCCTTTCCCTCATAAGCCAGAACAACACCGCTGGCAGGAGGCCAGGTAAGTGCTGCCACCTCGCTGACCACTCATGCACACACACAGGCAAACAATCATACAGTGGTACCTTGGTTCTCAAACTTAATCCGTTCCAGAAGTCCATTCCAGAACCAAAGCGTTCCAAAACCAAGGCATACTTTCCCATAGAAAGTAATGCAAAATGGATTAATCCGTTCCAGACTTCTAAAAACAACCCCTAAAACAGCAATTTAACATGAATTTTACTAATGAGACCATTGATCCATACAATGAAAGCAATAAACAATGTGCTGCAGTCACACAATCAATCAATCAGTAACTGAACTGGGTTCCACACAGTCACAAAAACAAAACAAAAAAGAGCCACACACACACAAAATGAAATAAATAGCAAAAACAGACCTCAGTGTGGCACTCAAAACGGAGTGTGTGTGACTTCCGAAAATAGTTTGCAAACCGGAACACTTACTTCCGGGTTTGCAGTGTTTGGGTTTCAAGTTGTTTGTGTTCCAAGGCGCTTGAGAACCAAGGTACCACTGTATGTTCCTCTCTTTGAAAAGGAGCCAGAATGGCTCACAGCACAAGCTAAGCCAAGATTAAAGGAGAGAGATCAAACTAAGAATATTAACAGCATGTAATCGTGACAGAGAATTACCATGCATAAGAATAATTCAACAGCACATCGTAAGAGGAAAGAATCCCCAGCATAATGCAGGTCAGGCCAGAGATTCCCGGCTTTCTCATCTGTTTCCCTCCATGTATTGAAAGAACAGGAAGGGGGGTAGCAGGGCTGCTTGGGCTGGCTCTGCCCGCCATGGGCCTGGTGGCCACCCCCAGCCGCCACTGATGCATCCACCAGCAACACTCTCTCTGCAGCTGGAGCCAATAGCCAGCTAAGGTTTTGAGGAATTTCAGGACTTTGAATCTGCAGACACTGGTTGCTTGCCCACCCCTTTGAAAGCAGGCTGAGAAGTATATAATTGAAAGTCTAATTTACATAGATAAATAAAAGCCATTGGGAAGAGGCCAGCAGGTCAAATGCATTTGGTGAGTGTTATTGTACAGCACCGGGGATAATAATCTGTGATTAGTAAACCAAATCTGGGCTATATGAGTATGCTAAAAGCAAATCAAGCCGGGGACATTTTTATGATGGATAAATCATCTTACGTATTAGTGGCAACACATTTGTGACTCGTATTAATTTGGGGAACATGGTGACGGGGACAGTTTTCTACCATTGGCTCTGGCCACCTGTTTGCTATATTAGGCTTGCTATTGCATCAAAGTAACTCAGGCGTGAGGATCCCGAGACCTGCCAAACTGAAGATAATCCATTAAATGGTGTATCACAATCCCAGGGACAGCAGGAATGCTGGAAAATCGCCCTGGATTTTGCAAACCCAGACAAAACCAGGAATCTTTCTCCTAATGGGATATCTTCCATGGTTGGTGAGCTGTGGTCAACCCGGGAGTGAGCCACATTAAGGGGGGGGGGAATGTTTTGAATGTGTTATAATTATGCAACACCAGATTGTTCCAAAGAGCAAATAAATAAATAAATTCTATGTATTTATACATAGCGTTTTTTCCCCTTTGGTTATGACGGTTTAATTTCTGACTTATTTATAGCGTTCCCCACCCCACCCCGTGTGTGGATCTACTCCTGGTGGGTCATCAGATTTACAGACTTAATTTAACTGTATGCATGTTTGCTTTTGCTTTTTTGTTTGTTTGAAGATTTATATACCGCTTCACGAGCAACCATTATCAAAGCAGTGCACAATAAAATAGGATTAAAATATAAAATGCTACAGTTTATGAACTCAGGGTCGTCTCCAATTTTAGCCAAACACCACATCCACACCCTGCTTTGAATGCACTAGGATACTGCATTAAACAGTTCTGGCTTCTCCCAAAGAATTATGGGAGCTATAGTTTGTTAAGCATGCTGATATTTGCTAGGAAACACTTATACCTCTCACAGAGCTACCATTCACAGAGTGGTTTAACAATAAACCCCTCCTTCTCAGGGAACTCTGAACACTGTAGGAAGAGAAATAAGGGTCTCTTAACAACTCTCAGAAGGAGTACGACAAGGCTGTATATTTTCTCCCTGCTTAGTTAACTTATATGCAGAATTCATCATGCGAAAGGCTGGGCTGGATGAATCCCTCCCATGGACTGCAAGAAGATCAAACCTATCCATTCTTAAGGAGATCAGCCCTGAGTGCTCACTGGAAGGACAGATCCAGAAGCTGAGGCTCCAGTACTTTGGCCACCTCATTAGAAGAGAAGACTCCCTGGAAAAGTCCCTGATGTTGGGAAAGATGGAGGGCACAAAGAGAAGGGGATGACAGAGGACGAGATGGTTGGATAGTGTTCTCAAAGTTACCAACATGAGTTTGACCAAACTGCGGGAGGCAGTGGAAAACAGGAGTGCCTGGCGTGCTCTGGTCCATGGGGTCACGAAGAGTCGGACACAACTAAACGACTAAATAACAACAACAACAACTCTCAGCACCCTTAAAGGCTGTGGAAGCAGGATGTTAGATTCACTGAATGTTATAACCTCGGAGAAAATGTAATGACATGCAATACAGATGGTACCTAACCCCGGTCAAGCTGGCCAGAATGTACAAGAATAGTAGTGACGTATGCTGGAGATGCAACAATGGGGTTGGCACTTTTTTACACATGTGATGGGAGTGTAAAAGGCTAAGAGAATTGTGGGACATTATATATAATGAACTTTTAAAAAAAATCAGATTCTCTTTTGTAAAAACAAACAAACCCAGAAGCCTTCCTACTTGGTATCATGTCCGAAGAAATTAAGAAAACGGTCAGACCATTATTAATGTACGCAACCACAGTGGCGAGGTTCTTAATTGCTGAGAACTGGAAAAGTAATAATGTCCCCACAAAAACAGACCGGTTAGCAAAAATGATTGCTAAATCAACAGGGAGAGTAAGAGGAAACACCTTACAAAAAGTTAATAAGGAATGGACTATCTTTAAAGAATACCTTAAAAACTATGTGGAGAAGGTAGATCTACTGACAGACAGTGAAAGAATCTAGAAAATAAAGAGAATATAACAAACTCAGCTTGGAAAATATTTGGAAGAATAGAACATCGAAAATGAAATGTGTACAGATTAAATAAATGTAAACTAGCACAATGAGAATGGTTGGAAGTCAATCCACTCTGGGTGTGTTCATGTTGGATATCTATATAGGTAATGTATGTTTTGTAGATATGCATGTATGTATGTATTGCATTGTTCGATATATGTATTGTATTGCATGTTTATAGATTCTGATGTACAATAAAGGTATTTAAAGCGAAAAAACAACTCTCAGCACCCTTAATAAATGGCACTTCCCACAATTCTTTGGGGGAAGAAGAAGAAGACGAAGAAGAAGAAGAAGAAGAAGAAGAAGAAGAAGAAGAAGAAGGGGAGTTTGGATTTGATATCCCGCTTTATCACTGCCCTAAGGAGTCTCAAAGCGGCTAACATTCTCCTTTCCCTTCCTCCCCCACGGCAAACACACTGTGAGATGAGTGAGGCTGAGAGACTTTAGAGAAGTGTGACTAGCCCAAGGTCACCCAGCAGCTGCATGTGGAGGAGTGGAGATGCGAACCCAGTTCACCAGATTACGAGTCTACTGCTCTTAACCACTACACCACACTGGCTCTCGCCAATACTGTTTAAATTGGTACCATAGTGCTTTAAAGGTAGGGTGTGAGTCTGGCCATACTCAGAGTAAACCCACTGAAATTAAAGGACAGGTCTTCCTTAATTTCACTGGGTCTACTATGAATAGAATTAGCTTGGATTCAACCCTTAACAAAAGAAAGGCAATAAAACCATTTCCACAATTGTACAATTATTATTCCATTAAATGACCTGGGTGACTCTTGACGGAAGCCTTCTAAAACAATGTCTTCGATAGCTGTCCCTGCCTGTCTCATACTTTCCAACATAAAACTTCCCTATATAGGGCTGCCTTCAGATGCCTCCTAAAGGTTGTGTGGTTACTTATCTCCTTGGCTTAAGGGTCGCATAACTCCACACCCTCCAACATTTCACTGATGAAAATAGGGACATCCTAAGGAAAAGTGGGACATTCTGGGATCAAATCAGAAACAGGGATAGCTTATGTAAATCTGGGACTGTCCCTGAAAAATAGGGACACTGGAAGGGTCTGCTCTCTCTCTAACTACCTCAGAGGGTCATCGTGAGGAGAAAATGGGTGAGACGTGGCCACTATGTACAGTGCCTTGAGCTTTGGGGAGGAATATTAAAATGTACAAAATAAATAATAATGACTGGTAATAAAACCTGGAGTGGGGCTTTCAGCAAATCACTCTGTGGCTATTTTCTTTCAGTTAGGGAAAAATGAAAATGTCTAGTTGCTATGTTTTTATGTTGTTTTTGTAAAAACAATGACAGACAGTATCATTTCATGACCTAATGAATGGGTGAATAAATAAAATGGCCCTCCAGAAGCGTGTCTTCAATAGACTTTATGACAGTAGCAGCAGCAGATTTGCCAAGTAAATAAACACACACTTTAGTATGAGGGACGTTTAGCAGGAAAAAGAAGATTCAATAATAAGTCCTCCCCCAGCCCCTGCCTGCCACCAAGCCTGCTCCATATCACTTTATTGCTACTCTGGAATATATTAATAAACTGGAGCATGTTCCATTGATCAGTTTCAGGATATTATGGGCTATGCAAATGAAAATAAAAATCCAGTAGTGGTAGGCAGGATGACCTTGGAGAAAGGTGAGAAATAAAAACATTATTCCCCTTCCTGCTGTTGTTCAGTCCAATGAAGCAGCTGTAAAAAATTTAACGGCAGTCATTTTCAGAAATGCAAGAAGAAAAGACTTCTGAATAGATTGCTGTAAAAAACTGTAAAAAAAAAAAAGGCCTTCAGAGCTATAGAAAGATCGGGTGAGAAAACATATAAATAAAAAGAGCCCATTTATGCCATGAAGGATATCCTGGAAAATGCATATATATTTTGCATTTTCATGCAGATTTTTCTTAATAGCCTCAATTTTGTCTTAATATACACAATTCTGAAAACATTTTCCTCAATAGAATTAATTTCTGAACGTTATTTCTCCCAATATTTGCATAACTGTGTGCACTTTCCCCTAAGATATATAATCGTTGTATGCATTATTATAGAGGCAGTGTGATGCAATGCTTAGAGTGTCAGACTCAGACCTGGGAGAACAGGGTTGAAATCCCCTCTTGGCCACTAGTCATTTTCAGTCCAACCTTTCTCACAGGATTGTTGTGGGGATTAAATGAGGAGGGGAAGAACTGTACATGCCACTTTGAGCTCTTTGGAGAACTAACTAAATCAAATTAACCTGGAGAACTGCATTGCAAAATATGGAGAAGTGCCACTTTTGAAGAATAGCTGCATTTTTCATGTATTGGTTTGAGGAATGCGAATTAGGTAGATTCACATTAAAAGCTGAACCAAATGAACTTCTCCCTCTAGTAGTGGACATTACGAAAACTGCAAGTCAACTTCATAGCCCTAAATCTCCTTCCTTGTCTCTCTGGTAGCAGCCACCAATTCCAAATCAAACAATAGCTTGCCACGCTATTTCATTTGCTATCACTTGCCTAGATGTGGAAACCTACAAGGTTTGTTAACACATTTCTCAGAACAAGCAATCTTTGCACAAGTTTGTGGGGAAGAGGGCACAGTTGTTGATCTGTACAGCTGAATTCTTGTGCCCACCAACTCCTGCAGCCAATCAGAAGCCGTAGAAGCCCAGTCGGACATTTGGGTTCCAGAAGAATGTTCTCAAACCTGAACAATCACTTCTGGGTTTGTGGCCTTCGGGAGCCGAAATGTCTGAATTCCAGGGCATTCAGGATCCAAGCTATGACTGTACTCATTTCACATTGCATGTGAATAACTATTTGAGTGCAGAGGCACACAGATTTTACACTTGTTAAATGTAATGTGTGAATATCAGTGATGTCACCTCATGGATTTTGTATTACTAGACAAGCTTGGAGAAGAAGCAAATGAGTTCCTGATTTAAGTGACAGTTGTGAGTCTCCCCTCATATGTAGCTTCACCCATCTTGATAAATGCAACACATATCTATGAAACTTCAGACCAAGATTCATTCTTTTGCTCTCTCTTTTTCCCTGAAAGAGAGAGAATTGAATTGACCTGCTTTGGTAAATTCCTAATGTAGTGTGGAAATAGGTTTACTACCCAGAGATGGTGTCATCTGGTTACCTGCCAAGGAATGTTAAGACTCTCTGGAAATCCTATTCAGTGTCAATTTGGAAATCCCAGTGAAGCTAAATGGCTGTTAAATTAAAGGGTCAAAGAAGTGAGGATCATCGGCTGAAATTTCAGCTATTTTCATTGCTATCTCTGTGTGCCATTCATCCAGCTTTTGTCCACTAATCCCAACCAATTCTATTGAAACTATTTCTTATTAATGAAACGGACTGTTACTCGAATGCAAAGGATTTCATCATTGCGATGCATAGCCACACCAGATCACAAGATGGGCTGCTGGGATTCCAGCCACATGTGTATGAGGGCACTGGGTTTCTCCTGTTTGGGGGTTGGGAGGCAACCAACACCAACAACATAGAGCCAATATGGTGGGGATGGGGGACCTCAGTCCCAGAGGCCAAATTCAACCCTCTAAGTATCTGGGACCCCCCAGATCCTCATCAGGCCACAGTCCTTCCTAGCGCCCCCCACTTGCTCTGCTCTGCACTCGCCTCGATGTTTTTGCCTGGCTGGAATGTGTCCTTGAACTCTGCAAAGCTTCTCACTTTATTTGAAGGAGAGGAATTTGTGTTCCAGTGTGTGACTACCTGTCAGGAACTAGACATTGGAGGAGGAATGGTGGAGACCGCCTCCCCCTTCTCCTGGACCTTTCCGAGGAGAGGACAGTATAGATTTACAACAGAACGTTGCTAGGCAATCTGCAGATAAGTAGAGGTCTGAGTCTCTGTCAAGTCAGAGTGGGGAGGAGATGGGATGTCAGCTTCTCAGTCCCTGATTGAGACATTGGGATAAAATCAAATGGCAACGGAAGGTCAAAAGGGATAGGCGGGAGTTTGGCATCCTTCCTGCTCTGGGAGGGGCCAAACTTCAAACTCACCAACATACATACAGTGGTACCTCAGGTTACAGACGCTTCAGGTTACAGACGCTTTAGGTTACAAACCCGGAAGTAGTACCTCGGGTTAAGAACTTTGATTCAGGATGAGAACAGAAATTGCGCCGCAGCGGCGCAGTGGCAGAGGGAGGCCCCATTAGCTAAAGTGGTGCTTCAGGTTAAGAACAGTTTCAGGTTAAGAGCAGACCTCCGGAACGAATAAAGTACTTAACCCGAGGTACCACTGTACAGAGAAACAGTACACAAATAAAGTGACTATGACCCATGAGGCAAGGTGAGGCAACCATCTCAGGTGGCAGGATCCACAGAGGACCTCCGGAACAAATTAAGTTCTTCACCCGAGGTACCACTGTAAATGTGAGCTCTGGATGTGCCTTTTTGTAAATAAACATACATAAATTTGCCGGCAGACATTACTTCTTGAGGCACTGAGCTATCGCTCCCAGTAGGAGTAATTCACCCATGTCTCACTACCATAAAGCAGCATGCAAGCCTGGTAGACCTTCATCTTGCTATTGGTTGCTAGCATTGGTTGTTTATTCTCCCATACCTTCTGGAGAGGCAAGCCAATATGCTTGTCTAGCTCAGCATTGATAGAGAAGTTTGCCAGTTGTGGTGGAACCCAGGTAGACAAAGTTGCCTACCACCTCAAGCATGTGATCAAGAGAATAAAAAGCTAAGGAGTTAATGCTACCCAAATCTGGATTGGAGTCCCTATGGCAGTTGGATGGCATCTGGTATGCCTCCTTCCGGCAACTCCTTCAGCCAATCTGGTGCCAAATGTATTGCTTTCCTTTCCTTTGACCACATCAGCGAGGTTAAGAAGGGAATTGTGTTGCCATTTCCGATGAGACATTTCAGTTAATTGCCCTAGTTGCTAGGATCTGTGCACCTATGCACCAGTTCACATATGGCTGCTTGAAAATAATAAAGCTTATTTAAAGCAAGCAAGTCAGCAAACAAAAAACAGCCTGGCAGTCTATCAAATGCCTTATTAAAAGATTACAGTGTAATAAGTAATTATCACATTTACATCAATAGCATTAGTGGAATTAATTACGTCTATCAACTAGGAAGTGACTGAAATAATGCTGCTTTCCCGGTGGAGGAAAAGTTAAGTGTAAGATTGTGTGAAGAAGCCTGCCAAGTGTGAGGAATCCTTTGCTCAGAGGTGCCCCATCTGCAATAGCATTTGGTCTTTTGATAGCATTCACTACCTCTGGACATAGAATCAGAGTTGGAAGAGACACCAAGGGCCATCGAGTCCAACCCCCTGCCAAGCAGGAAACACCATCAGAGCACTCCTGATATATGGTTGTCAAGCCTCTGCTTAAAGACCTCCAAAGAAGGAGACTCCACCACACTCCTTGGCAGCAAATTCCACTGTCGAACAGCTCTTACTGTCAGGAAGTTCTTCCTAATGTTTAGGTGGAATCTTCTTTCTTGTAGTTTGGATCCATTGCTCCGTGTCCGCTTCTCTGGAGCAGCAGAAAACAACCTTTCTCCCTCCTCTATGTGACATCCTTTTATATATTTGAACATGGCTATCATATCACTCCTTAACCTCCTCTTCTCCAGGCTAAACATGCCCAGCTCCCTTAGCCGTTCCTCATAAGGCATCGTTTCCAGGCCTTTGACCATTTTGGTTGCCCTCCTCTGGACACGTTCCAGTTTGTCAGCGTCCTTCTTGAACTGTGGTGCCCAGAACTGGACACAGTACTCCAGGTGAGGTCTGACCAGAGCAGAATACAGTGGAGAGCAGAATACCTGAAGGATACCAGAATACCACAGTTCCTTTCACAAGGCTCATTTAAACCACCTCCTGAATTCCCTGCATGCTGAATTACCGGCACGTCACCTTGCATCATGCATGATCAGATATTAGCTGTAAATGTTCCTACTCCTGCTCTATATAAATAGCTGCCCTATTTATTGGGAGGGCGAGGAAACCTAAATCATAATGACATCACAGCACATGGCCAGTTTCTCCAGTTTTAATTGCAGAGATGTGCAACTAAAAAGTTAATTTCCTTATTGTTCTTGTTGTCTAGCTAAGGGGGGAACAGATGAAGGCACTGCTTAGCAACAAAGCAGAGCAGCAGGATGTTCACGGTGGTAACACGTGCTCTGATTGGCTGTGTAGATCTGAGTGTGTTTTCCTCTGTATGTTTGGTTGTATGTCACTCTGCTATAATCAAGGCCTGAAGTAAGAAAGACAAAACACCATTTTTAAATTATTGCCACCTCCCTTCCAAGGAAGAATACATGGCTCTCCCTCTCTCTGTGTCATCCTCACAAAACTCTGTGGGGTAGGTTGGGATGAGAGCTTGTGACAAGTCCAAAGTCACTCAGTAAACTTCAGAGCAGAGTGAGGATTTGATCCCTCATTTCCTGGGTCATCATCCTGACCCTAGATCCACTGCACTACATTGGTAGCAATCCCATTTCACACTTAATATGTCTTATGCCCTGACACGTGTAGTTATCTGATCATGCTCCCATATGGACTTACCAACCACTTGAGAACAGAGATGACAGAAATTGAGTTTGGTTAGCATTTTAGTGCAAACCTATGTAATTCACACATCTCTGAATTTTGCAATGCAAATCTTTGACCACATACCATGTCTCTCCCATGTTGGTTTCTATAGCCACATGCATCACTGCTAACAACTCTCAGCACTCTGAACAAAATACAACTCCCAGAATTCTTTGGGGGGAAATCATGGTTGTTTAAAATTGTATCATAGTGCTTTAAAGGCATGTGTCTGGCACTGGGCAGAGGAGGAATAGCGGAGACTGCTTCCCTCAAATCCTGACCCTCCAGGGAGGAAGAAGAGGAAGACAGTATAGATTTACAACAGTGGTTTGCGGGAGGCCACAGCTCAGAAGCAGATGAGGGGGAAAGTTGGGAAATAATGGGAGAGGAGGAGCTAGTTGGCACGTTGTCACTAGAAAGCATTCCAGACCCACCATCTCCCAGAATCTGGCAAGCCGTAAAAGTAGGAGAGCAAAGAGCTCAAAGGCAGAGGGCACTTAGTGGTGATGACGATGACAAATGAGGAAGTGGGAGAGATAAGGGGGTGGAGATTCACTCGGGACACCACCATTATCCAAGAGGCTGGGTTCTATAGCCTCTTTCTGTAAAGTTTGAAATAAAAAAAGGACTGTAAGAAACTTTTCTTTGTCTTTATACTTTCCTGGGCAACCAGCTGGGAGCCACTGACAGCATCCTGACAGTATGGTGCAAATGCAGCCCTGGATTCTTTTAATGACTTGAGCATTTTCAGTGGAGTATACATTTTCTAAAAATAAATAAACAGCTTCATTCCTTGTGTATGTGTGTGTTTTGTATGATATCTTGATAGGTTCAGCAAATGCACATTTTAAACATCCATCTCGCAAAAGCTTTGTGACATTTCCCCAGAATCTCTCCATCTCAAAGTCCCTTTCCTTCTGATGTAGCTGATTCCCCCCACCCCCTTGCATGTAAACGCATACCATTCAAACATCTCCTAAACTCTAATTTTATGACTAACGTTTCTTCTGCTGGGTGACTCGAAGAAAATGTCATTTTCATGAGACTTCAGAATCTAACCAGAGCTATAATTCGACTGTCAAGGGACTAGGCGAGTTCGTGCTACATCAGGAATAAAATATAAGGTTAAAGATGGTTTATCCTGAGGCTGTTAAAAAAACATAGAAAATGAATTAGGTACCTCTGCCAGTCCCAGGAGCCAGGGGAAACCTCATGACCAATTCATCATCTTCTTGCTTTACTGCTACTGCCGAAACAGCTATCCTCTCACTCCATATTATGGACTCGCTATCCCCCCCCCCCCCCCGGTTTGGGAATGCCTCCAATTCTGCTCTAGTGTGTCCCTCCCCCCATTTTTACCCTAATTTCACAACATAATGTGAATGCAAAAGTCAATCCTCTTAAATAGCTCAAGGGTTCAATAATCTTTTTGCAGGAAAAATGCCAAAATGTAGTTTTGGACTGCAACTCCCACAAAGTCCAGCCAGCTATGGTGGAAAGAATGTCCACTCTCCCACTAGGGTGTGTTGAATTTTAATTTTTTTTAAAAAATGAGGGGTGCTAAGAAGTAACATGACTTGGGAATTAAAAGATATTTTGATTAAAATAATATAATTTAGTTTTGCTTGATAAACAACTACCTAAAAATATTGACTTTTATGTTTTTGTGGAATCACCAATAATTTTAAACTTGCCTTATTAGAAAAGAAATGTGAAAAATTGAGTGTAAAATTGCATAAAATCATTCATAATGATTTCCAAGTACATGCAGTTATATTATATATGCCTAAACATATAAGACAAAGCAAGTAAAAAAACCAAAACAAAAACAAAACAGGTGGCAAGAAAACAAAAGAAAAAAGCTTGGTGAATATAAGCAGAAAAGTAAGCAGGATGCTTCAGTATCATCAAATGAAATAATTATCTCTGCTGATGAAAATGAAGAATGAAAAGCTGATGCTCAAGATGGAAATTACTGAAGTTGTGCATTGACATTAGAAAAACCAAGTACGCCTTCTACTACTAATAAAAAACAGAGTACAACACATTAGAAATACAAAATATTGCTATGCAGAGCATCAGATATGTGTTGACCTGTGTGCCACCTTTATGAATGCTGCTCTTGATCACCAAAGAATACAAGAATACAATAGACTTGTAGTTGAGCGCAATAAAGTCAAGAAGGAACAAGGACAAGTTATGAAATCCTTGGATCAGGAATTTGATCTTTGTCAGAAGGATGAAATGACCTGCATCTTCTTTCATGGTTGTGAAGATACAGCTAAAGTTGTGCTGAAAGCAGACAATTCAGATCAGCAGTTCCCCAGCATCATTAAAGAACAGCATTATTCTGTGTGCAGTGAACCAGGTGGAAGCTATCTCTACCACCTCACTCCAGAGAAATGCTCAAGGAGAGAAAAACCAGCTGAAGTTATGACTAAATAATCTTGTGGATTTCACGAAGAAGCACATTGAGAAGAGTCAGCAGGCTATTGGAGGTGATTCTACAATGTTTACACTGGCTGGGAGGGTGGTGCCAAGCTTGGTCATAAGCTGATCTGGTCAGTTTGTGCCTTCCATGCAGAGTTAGCCCTTCAACACTTGATCACAGCACTCGTTGGGAAGACCTTGTCTAATAGCAAGTGGGCAGGTAGCATTGGCAAGCTGCTTGACACTGTTACCAAACTTTAAATTGATCCTTCATTGACCAAACTCTCAACTGGAAAGCCTCGTACTTTACTGAGTGACAATGTCATAAAGGATTTGTCTACTAATCAAGTATACAGGGATTGAATTACACCAGGCATGTCCAAAGTCTGTTTTGGGGGCCTAATCTGGCCCGCCAGTTGGTTTAATCCGGCCCCTGTGGCAGTTTATTTCTTGGGGTAAAATCCAAAAAAAACCTCAACAACTTCAACCCTTAAAAAAGCTCAACAGGAGTCAGGAGTGCTCTGATGGTGTTTCCTGCTTGGCAGGGGGTTGGACTCGATGGCCCTTGTGGTCTATTCCAACTCTTCTATGATTCTATGATTCTATGATTTTATGATTCTATCTTCAATCCTAAGAAAAGGTTAATAACTTTGATTGACCCTTTCGTCGGCCCTCACGGCCCTTCACTTCATCAAATCTGGCCCTCTTTGAAAACAGTTTGGACACCACTGATATTACACAGACTGTAAGGACAGAAAAACTTCCCACAGATCTGGTCCTTCTTGAAATTGGTCCAATGAGCCATTCAAGGTGGTTAACAACAGCAAACAGGCTTTGTCGCATATGGGTTTCAAAACATGGCCTTAAAGTCAAAATCCTCAAGAACTAAAGGCTGAGGGTGAAATACATCATTTGCATGTGCTACCCCTGCTGTTTCAGCATCAAAGTAAAACACTGCTGGATGGAAGCCTCATGCCACATCTTGTTTCAGCTGCAGGGAGTTGGGCTGCAAAAGAAGGCTGTAGGGGATGCTGTTTTGCTAAACATCCAGCGCTCAGCATGGTACAAATTCAGTAAAATGATAATTCAGACACGTTTGTGCTCAAATGGCAGGTAGGAGAGGAGAGCTGGTGTGCAAAAGCTCATTGACTTGACAGGTGGAGATGTTGACTTTCTGTAAGTCTGAAGACAACACCTTCCATCATCCCCAGTGCTTTGTCCCTGTTGGAGCTGATAGGCTGGTCTGATGGCGTATACAAACCTCCTTTGACATAGAAAATTTACTACAGTGGAAGAAGTTCATTAATGAGCCCATGCAAGTTCCACAGTGGCCCTGCTATGCTCAGTTTATAGAGAAGTGTGTGAAGCAACTTGCAGAGGCTGCAGGCAGGGTATATACACTTGAGAAATATGAGCTCAGCACTCCAGAAGCAAGTTGGCAGCTGATGTCCAATAATGAATCAAAGCAAGACTTGATGAAACTTGTTGTTTAAATTTCTTATTAACTGAAGTCATTACTTTCTAATGTTGTTTGATGATTACAAAGTAATGTTGTATGCTTTGTAGGATATGCTTTATGCAGAGAAACTAAAATAGCATCATGTGACATTTCCAGAAGATGAAATGAAAATTCTTTGTTTTTTTCGGGGGAGCAGCTTATGTGCTTTTAAATCAAACGTAGATTCACCAAGCTAAATGTTGTCCAATCACAAAAATAATAGCAGATTTGAATTCCTCACACCCCAAAATAAATTTGTAAATCCCTCACTGAAAAAGCTTGCTAAAATCAAGTTTCACCCCCTAAAATGAATCGCCCTACTGTCTCAACCACTTTCCAGAAGGGACTGCAATGAAGTCAACAGTTGTGAGGGCAGAAGGTGCTCTTTGTTTCATTCCAAGTGGTGGGGGAGCAAATTGGAGCTTAGACACCCAAACAGCAGTATCTAAGCAAGCATTGCACCCCCAAAAGCATTGCCAGTATGCTTTTTAGCTATGGTTTTTCCAGTAGTGATATATGGAAGTGAGAGCTGGACCATAAAGAAGGCTGATCACCGAAGAATTGATGCTTTTGAATTATGGTACTGGAGGAGACTCTTGAGAGTCCCATGGACTGCAAGAAGATCAAACCTCTCCATTCTTAAGGAAATCAACCCTGAGTGCTCACTGGAAGGACAGATCCTGAAGCTGAGACTCCAATACTTTGGCCACATCAAGAGAAGAGAAGACTCCCTGGAAAAGACCCTGATGTTGGGAAAGATTGAGGGCACAAGGAGAAGGGGACGACTGAGGACGAGATGGTTGGACAGTTTTCTCGAAGCTCCCAACGTGAGTTTGACCAAGCTGCGGGAGGCAGTGGTAGACAGGAGTGCCTGGTGTGCTCTGGTCCATGGGGTCACGGAGAGTTGGACATGACTAAATGACTAAACAACAACAAATACATTTTACTATGTTTTCATTTTTTTTATCATTGATGTTCTATATTTTTTTTTTAATGTTGTACACTTTCCTGGGATCTTTTGATAAAGGGTGGTATATAAACGGAGTTACTACTACTACTACTAGGACCTCCGCACAACAAAAATCACAAAGAAATGTTCAAAGACTCTGATGCCAACATTATCTGATGAGAAGTTCTGGAGAATACAAAAGCTCACAGACATTTTGGACACTCCCAACAACAGTGGCTACTAACTCTGATGGCTATGCTCTATCCGCTCTGCCAGAAGCAAATTTGTCCCCAATAAAACAGCATTATTAATACTGCCCAAATCACATTTTCCTCTTTCTCCTTCATATACTTCAGTTTTGTTGCCTACCAAACAAGGTGATGAAGAATTACTATCCTCTTCCCTCAATTAGAATTAACTTTAAAACCTCCCTGTTTAAACCTGTCATTATGCTACAAATTACCTCTGTAACTTAGATTAACAAGGACGTAAAATGCATTTGAATTAAGATGAGGAGTTTTAGAATGCATTTGATTTTAAATATGGGACGCGGTGTTTATATTACGGGTGTGTTTACCGAGAATGTCAGTCTGGAATCCCTGCCTGTAATTGAATGCTTGTCTCTGATTGTAACTATTGAAATCTGGTGACTGAAGTAATTAGGAGGCCATTAATAATGGTAGTGAGTGCAACGTCAAAGTGGAAAGTGATTGGAAGTGGATTATGTGTTTCTAGAACTTATGTAATGTTATACTTGTTGGTGCTTGGCATGTATAGGTTTGTGGCAGTGCAGTTTTGTGGTTGAAGAAATTCAGTCAGACTCCATTTTGTTCAGTCCTTTACTGACAGGTCCAAAGCATTAAGGCAGTTTCACTATATACACAATATACAGGCTTCCCCTAGATCCTTAGTAGAAGGTGCAGGCTTCAAATGCAAAGCAAGTACAACTCACAGCATACATACAGCACAGAGTGCAGTATCAATCTGGCAGAGCTTTACTGTAACGAAGCAAAGAGGCAATGGACAGTCCCCACTTTTCCCCCTTCTACTACATTTTTTTAAATAAAAAACATATTTATTGAAAGTTCAAAAAGTACATAATTATATGTGCACTAAACATGGTGAGACATAAATAAAAGAGAAAAAAAGAGAAACAGAAACAGAACCCACGTAGAAGGAAAACTAAAGGGGGAAACCCGAAAACTGTATATTTTACAAGGTTGTTATTGTACTTCACCAGATCTTAAACTATTATAGTATTTGTAAGGTTCCATGTTCTGGGTATATAATTCAAGAGGGTATTTTGCTCTTAATTTGCCCAAGAATGACCACACCCTTGGCTGGTTGCAAGATCACAGTGACCTACTTGGTCTGTTGTCAGGTCAGGTGACCTTCAAATACTAACCACAAGACCTGCAGGTGCACGATAAGGGAAGCATGTGCACCAAATTTTCCTTAACAGCACTTAAAGAAACCTCAACTACACTGGCACTCCAAATATTGGCTTAGAATATTCTAGTTGAAATGTAAAGTTCTACACTTAAGCAGGAATTATCACATGCACAAATATAGGACAGGGAGCACCTGGCTTGACAGCAGTATATGTGAAAAGGATCTAGGGATCTTAGTAGACCAAAAACTAGCAACTCTAGGCTGTATCAACAGAAGTATAATGTCCAGATCAAAAGAAGTAATAGTACTGCTCTGTATTCTACCTTGGTCAGACCCCAGCTGGAGTCCTGTGATCAGTTCTGGAACCACAGCATAAGAAGGAATTGAGAATTTGGAACGTGGGCAGAGGAAGGAGACCGAGATGAGGGTCTGGAAAATATATCTTATGAGGAACAGTTGAGGGAGTTGGGTATGTTCAGCCCAAGGAAGAGAAGACTGCGAGGTAATATCATATGATAGCTATTTTCAAATATCTGAAGGGCTGCCACATGGAAGATGGAGCAAGCTTGTTTTCTGCTGCTCCAGTGGACTACCTCAGAAGGTGGTGGACTCTTCTTCATTGGATCCAACAGAGGTTGGATGGTCATCTGTCAGGGATTCTTTAGTTGTGATTGCTGCAGGGAGTTGGACTAGACAAACCTAGGGGTCACATCCAACCCTACAGTTCTATGATTCTATAATCCCACATTGATGCAGAGAATCCACTTTACAACATACCTGGATAGGAGGCCATCCAACCACTGCCTAAAAGCTGGCTGAGCCAACACTGCTGTAAGTGGGGGGGGGAGCCATTCTGCAGATGTGGCATGGCTGGATCAGAGGAAGAAGGTGACTTAGGCTTGATCCTAAGCATGGGATGTTAGGATATTTCCGTTCCACCTTAAAAGGGAGCAGGCTTTGTGAGTCACAGAGTCTGCGTATTTCCTGTTCACAGGAAGTTTATGTTTTCTATTGCTTTCGTTTCTCTCTGTGTCTGAGACACTGAAGCAGGCAGTCATGTTTTTTCTTTGTTCTGACCAACGCTGAATAAAGTTGTAAATAATGCTCTCCTGAGCGCATCTTTTGCTGTGCATTATCTGCTAATAGAGCGTGCATCAGCTCTGGAATGTGACAAGCTATTTCTGGAGCTCGTGTCGCTAATTACTGATACTGAGTGTCTACGGGAGATCGATGGACGTCCGGAGAAGACGTGGAGTCATGATGGACTTTGTCTCCCTGGCAGTATCCCAACAAAGGTTATGGGCCCACTATTTCAAGGACTTGCTTTCCTTCTGCCAGGCTTAGGCAAGACAATAGGAGCTGCCCCACTGCTGAAAGGGGTTGGATCTGATGTAAGTATGCCAGGTTAATTCACACTAGCATACCTTACCCCAGCTTCATGCCCATAGGATTGTCCTCTTCATCGCTAAATATCAAAAAGAACAAGCACATCCTCTGTCCTTCTCCCTCCTTTTAATACAAATATATTGTCAGTTTGGCATTCATTTTTGTTTTTTAAAACTAATTCCTGAGAAGTGTTGTTACTTTCATATAAACAGAACAAAAGTGTTTTCTGGAACCTGTTGGATTTGGGGAGATTTGAAATGACTACCTTTCACCCCATTGTCCATTCCTCAGAGCAATTCCTAGAGGAGACTGTTCAAATACCATCATTACAGTTAGCCATGTGGACAATATCCAGAAGGTTTTGTACATATGTAAAAGGAAGATTTCCCATCTGGAATGATCAAAGTAGCTGCCTGGCTCTAGTTAGCTAATGTTGTTGGTAAATGCTGTAATGGATGAAGTTTTGCATGCACAAAAATACCATCCATGGAGAGAGAATTGATGCTTAAGAGTTGTCTTTCACCTGAAGCATCAGTGATAAAGGAAAATTATGCACTGAACAGTTCAATGAGCCAACAGGATGGATATCTGCAGGCAGTGCTATTTTTCTAGAAAAAGAGGTGCCAGAACTCACCACGAACACCTCCCTTGCTCCCTTAGAATGGCAATGGCTGAGAGGTGCCTGAACTGAGTTTTAAAGAATCAAACAACACTCCAGACAAGTTTATTCTGGATCCCAGATGCAGTTAATTACCAGAACTGTCTAATTCTTACAGAAGCTATGATAACAGAAAAAAGAAAGTCTAATAGAAAAGTGTTTTGACTTCCATCTTATTCAGCTTTTTCACAGTAAGAGTAGGTGTAAGAAGGCAGAAGTCAAAATAATTTGTTTAAGACTTCAATATATTCATGGCAGTAACAGAGATACGGGGATTAATAAAGACCAAGACACTTGCCTGTATTTGCATACCCCCCAACATTTCTCCAATGAAAACAGGGACATCCTAAGGAAAAGCAGGACAAATCAGAAACCAGGATGGCTGCTGTAAATTGGGGACAGTCCCTGGAAAACAGGGACACTTGAAGGGTCTGTCATAGGTGACTGCAGATTGGACCCAGTCAGAGTGGGGAAGCAAGAGGGTAGCCATGGTCAGGAAAAGGGGAAAGGGAGCTTTTTTGATTGACACAATTCAATCAGCACTGGAGAAATCCAGCTTTTGCTGCAAGCTGAAACACCGTATGTCCCATGAGCTCAATTCAGGCTGTACCTTTGTCCAAAATGCAGTGAGTGTGTTTCCTCAGTGGCCTCACCACTAACTTTCTCTCTACAAGAACCAATAATGTATTAGGGGCAGATTGTTCTGGGCAATAATACATAAGTTAACTTGCATGAGCACGTCTGCCACATCTAGACTGGGTGCGCATTGCAGAGTCTTGTTGTGAACCGCAATATATGATTTGTCATTCTGCATGTCATAAATATATGAGCCACATTTATTTGTCTCTATGCATTTTGCTTATGATCCATTCTCATAACAGAGGGAATCAATCTGTCAAACAAAGAATGGACTTTCTCACTTCCTTAGAGTGGTGAATTGACTAAGCACAGTATAAGGGGAGGGAAACGCTACCATTTTTTGTCGTCTTACAAGATAGTTTATTAGATTCATGAAATGCTGCGGAGCAGAAGCATTTATTCCATGAATTATTGCTTCTTAAATAACCAGCTAATCATGCTACCTAACCCCTTCCTTCATCTGTATAGTTCCAACACTCACATCCATTTAGACTCTTACTTTCATGAAAGCTTCATAAATTCATAGGTATTTATTGGAATTTGGTCATAAGATACATTGCTATGACTTTCCCAGAAAGTCCACCAAGGCCACTGATTTGAGTTTAAAACTGTGCTACATTTCTTGGTGAAAGATATCCAGACTAGATTTAGGAGCTCCACATGGCGGAAAATTTAGTGTATCTATTGGTAATCTGTTGCAATGACTTACTGCTACAGCCTTCCTCAATGTGGTGCCCTCCAGATATGTTAAAACCTTAACTCCCATCAGCCCCAGCCAGTGTGGCCATGCTAGCTGGGGCTGATGAGAGATGTAGCCTTAAAATATCTACATGACCTTGTTGAGGAAGGCTGCCCTACAGTCATGCTTCAGAACTTCTCTCTTAATTCTGGCCTTCAGGCCCTTAACGAGGGCAGCCTGTGATAAAGTGCTGTTCCTCCATTGTCTCCTGAGACAGACAAATGCCTCAAGGATTGCTCCTATTGAGGATCTCAGCTGACAAGCTATGACTTCTGCTTGGATTCTCTATCAATGGCTATTAAATAAGACCTGTGGGGCCTGCAACAAAATGTTACAAAGTTGTGTCTTTTTGTTCAGTTTTCTAACCAGGCAGGCAGCCAGGCAGCCAGCCAATCCTTTTTGAATTATTCCATTTCATTCTCCCCTAACTCTTTTTGCCTCTCATTTTCTCCTCACAACATTCAAAAGCCAATGAGCATGCTCAGTGCTCATTGGACTGTTCTTGTCATAGGAGTCAACTCCTACATGCCAAGGGGTCTTCCCCCCCCCAAAAAAAAAAATATTTGAGGGGTCTTCCCCCCAAAGTTGATGGGGATTGCCATTCAAATGGTGTGTGTCTGTCTGTGTGTGTGTGTGTGTGTGTGTGCTGCTTCGTGTGATCAATTATGCAGGGCAAGTCTTACTTTGCCCTCCCCAATATTTTTTTTCCCCAAGTTGGCACCCCTGGTTCTTGTATCTTCTGTCTTTTACTGTACCCACCTACATGTGTTGGGGGTTCTTGCTTTTTGATAATTTGATGACTCAGAATTCTTCTGGGGCCAGTCTGACTCACCTAGTCAAAGACTAATAGGCCTGGTAGGGGTCAGTAGGGATGGTCTCAACAGTTAATTCCACCCTTTTGCATATCAGGGACACTCTGAAAATGAGTCCACTGTTAATATAGGAAAGCTAAGAAGAACATCCAAGTCCAAAGAAAGAATACCAGATGAAGGTTAATGATCACTGAGGATGGCTATCACAGCTGTGTTCTGCATGGGAGAACTCGGTAGCGACTATTGGGAAAGGAAAGCTAAGTTGGATGGGTCCTTGCTCTAGTCTTGACAGTGCTGTTCTTCCAGCAAATCTGTGTCCTTAAATAAAAACACAGATTCTTTCATAAGAACATACAGAGAGACATTATGGATCAGGCAGAAGACCTATCTAGTCTACATCCTGTTCTCACATTGGTCGACCAGGTGCAGATGGGAACCCACAAGCAGGATCTGTGCGCAACAGTGCTCTCCTCATTTGTATTCAGGGGCATTCGGCCTCCAGCAGTGGAGGTGGAACACATCCACTGTAACCAGTAGCCACTCATAGGCTTATCCACCATGAATTTGTCTAATCCTCTTCTCAAGTCATCCAAGCCAGAGGCTATCACTTCCTCTAGAGGGAACAAGCTCCATAGCTTCATCGTTCATTTTGTGAATGAATTCTTTTTGTCTTCATCGTATGGTCCTGAGTTCTGGATTTATGAGAGGCTTCATATACTATGGGGACCTAATATACCTTAAGGCCAGCCTCATGAAGCAAAACGAGTTGTAGCAAGCAGTTACTGCCATTCCACTGACTCTCAAATTACTGAATGAACCCTCTTTTATGCATTTATTTCATGTGCAAGATGAGCAATAAAATGCTTATTTTCAAATGCGCAAACATTATTTTTTAATCTTCCAGGGATATTAACATTCAAAGCAAAGAGCAATTTCAAACACATAGAACCAAGAACCTCCAGAAGAAAAGTGTCTGGCCGACAGTCATCTAAAACAAGCTGCTCTAATGCACAAGACTGTATATTTGTGTGTACTTAATTGTCGATTCTGCTGCCATCCTTCCCTTTTGCATTTGCTGGCTTACTACTACTGGCTGGCCCAATTGGAATTTAAATACAGGCAGAAATGATTTTTTGGGGGGGAAAGGGGGAGAAAATACTTAACTGTATAACTTTTTAAATATTTAATACACATTTGCATTTCTGCTCCAGTCTTGCTTCCCGATTCATGTGCCAACATCTTAAGGCCTACGCTATTTAAGTATAAAGCAGAAGGAATGTGAACTAAAGAGTCGGATAAGCATGCAAGAAGACTAATAATGAACGCTAGGGGAAAGTTTCTCAACAGATCAGGCTGAAGACCTATCTAGTCTATATCCTGTTCTCACATTGGTCGACCATTGGACAACCATATGTCAGGAGTGCTCTGATGGTGTTTCCTGCTTGGCAGGGGGTTGGATTCGATGGCCCTTGTGGTCTCTTCCAACTCTATGATTCTATGATTCTATGATTCAATGAACAGATGCCATTGCTCATATCAGTGGTTTTGGTGGACAAATCTTGGGGAAAGAAGTTTAGAACATAAGAAAAAGCCCTGCTGGGTGGGGCCAAAGGCCCAGATAGTCCAAGACATTGTCCTTAAATTGGCCAACCAGATGTGTATAGGCAGTTCACAATCAGGACCTGACCACAACAGCACTCTCACCACCAGTGACTCAAAGCAACTGCTATTCAGAGGCATACTATTGGTAGTAAATATTGCACATATTAATATTGTGCAGTTTGAAGCAGCCGGATGGATGAAAACTGATTCCTTTTTGGAAATAAAACATTGCCAAGGCCCATAAGTTATTATTCAAAACTTTACTTCCAGAACTTTCTTGAAAACAAAACCAAAACATCAATGATACGTCCCAATAGTTCCATAAGACATATACCAGTCCAAGGCATAGGCTCGATATCTTACAAAATGCATTCTGCCTAAGTTTGTTTACCTTGAGAGGTTCATTTATATCTCCACTCTCACAGAGTCTGGGAACAAAGACTCAAGGCAACTCACTTCAAAATGGGGATCTGCAAATCATTAATACTCATTTGATCTAAGGTTAAACACTCATATGTTAGCTACCAGACGACAACCACAGTTAATTATCAATCAGTTAAAGCTCAGAGTCCCTTAGAATACTGCAGTGGAATTTTCCAGTGTTAAACCTTTTCATCAATTCACACAGGCAGTTTCCATTCCAGTGTCAATTAAACAATTATACTTAATAGTACATAGTCATTGTGGCTGATAGACATTTGTAGCCCTATCCTCCATGAATTTGTCTAATCCACTTTAAAGCCATCCACATTGATGGCCATCACTACATCCTGTGAGAGCAAATCCCACATTTTAACTGTGTGCTGTCTGAAGAAATTCTTTCCTTTGTTTGCCCTAATTTTTTGAACATTCAGCTTCATTGACTGGACTCATAGTATGATGAGAGAGGAAGAAAAATATCTTGCTTTTCCCACACCATGGATAATCTTATATGGCACTGTCATGCCTCCCCTTAAGCTATTCAGGTCCTCAGTTTTATTGATTGTTGAAAGATTAACAAGCTTAACTCACCCACATTTCAACATATCTACCAGCACTCTCCTGAAATCTCCTTTTGGGTGATGACCCCACCCTCAAGTAGAGCAGAACAATCTTCAGCAAAAAGCAATTAGATAGAACAGGATGAAATTGATATCTAAATGAATGCCACTGAGATGCAAAAGGGTGGAATTAGCTTTTGAGATCATCCCTACTCACCACCACCTGGGTTTATTAGTTTTTGAGTGGATGAGTCAGAATAGCCCAAGCAGAATTCTGAATTATGTATCAAATTATCAAAAATGAAGAACTCCTGCCCACCCAAAGGTTTAGCCTGCCCACCCAAAGGTTGAGAGCCAGTGTGGTGTAGTGGTTAAGAGCGGTAGTCTTGTAATCTGGGGAACCGGGTTCACGTCCCGCTCCTCCACATGCAGCTGCTGGGTGACCCTGGGCTAATCACACTTCTTTGAAGTCTCTCAGCCCCACTCACCTCACAGAGTGTTTGTTGTGGGGGAGGAAGGGAAAGGAGAATGTTAGCCACTTTGAGACTCCTTCGGGTAGTGATAAAGTGGGATATCAAATCCAAACTACTCTTCTTCTTCTTCTTCTTCGCAATGCTCAAATGTAAAACTTCACTCAGTTGTTTCATCACTTGCCGCATATCCCTTCCCAGGACCCATGAACCTTAAACCGGGAGAAACAATAGCTTTAAAGAGTGCTGGAGGTGGCATACCTGTCCAGGCTCTACTAATTTATTTCTCTTAACCCACGATCACCTCTGATTTTGCAGAATGAGGAAGCTGACACAAAGTAACAATCACTTCTCTTTGCAGTACATATGTGGTACCTTGCATGACGCAGAAAAGGATGCTATCACTGGCTAGTTAAAAAGAAATAATGAGCTAAATAAAAATGTTTAACGTTTGTCACATTACTCAGTCCCTTAGCCTGCAAAACGAGGCCCCAGCTGACACGATAATAAGTAAATATCAATGTAATACTTTCCAGGTCACATAATTCAAACTCGAAAGATCAGTGAACATCTAAGTGAAGGCTCGTTTTTATATCAATCATTTCCTGATTAAATGAAAGCACAATTATTCAGCAAGAAAGGAGACAGATCTAAACTCTTCATTGATGGAATGGTTAGAGAATGCAGGGGATGACCATTTTCTTCAAAGTTTTTAGCATGCGAGAATTGGAGTATGCTGCCCTCTGCAATAAACACTACCTAAATAACACATTTTTTATATGTAGGAAAGCATCATTATACACCATTATGGGCTAGTATATACAATTAGCAGAATCAAGTCATAAAGCAAATATTTGCTTGCACCACTTCAGAATGTGAGAGCTTTTACAGCTGGGCCAGGTTTCCCATTGTCCAGCAGATGATGTTAGACTCCAACTCCAATAATCCCCAGCCAATGGTCAGGGGTGATGGGAGTTGGAGTCCATAAGTTCCCCACCCCTCTTCTACAAGCTATAATGCTCCCCCATGAAGAAGAAAAACCTGTTAAAAAGAAAAAAGACTA
Source organism: Podarcis tiliguerta (assembly GCF_965153285.1). Taxonomy (NCBI): domain Eukaryota; kingdom Metazoa; phylum Chordata; class Lepidosauria; order Squamata; family Lacertidae; genus Podarcis; species Podarcis tiliguerta. The sequence goes on from NC_139542.1 coordinate 7,757,709, forward strand.
GCACCGAAAGCTATATGTAGATCCAGAAATTCCTGCCTCAAGTAAGTACCAGTTGAGGCTGGCATGACTCTCTCAACTGATGGAGTGTGTCTCAGAGGGCAGAGATGACAAAATGCAAAGTCCAGGGTGTCAGGACTCCACTGTGTGGATTTAGTGGCTCAGAAAAAGAGCCATTGTCATCACAGTGGTAATGCATGAAGAGCACTTAGAAATTAATGAGCAGGTGAAGAATAGAATCAAACTTTTGCTTTTTGCTAAACACGGTGTTTCCTCCAGTATGAGCCAAACGTTCTGTCTAATCAGCTGGCCCTCTTCCTATTTGCTTTAATTAAGAGAATGTCAACGTGCTTCTCCGTGATTAATGCACTTGATTCCCTCTCGTGAACCGACATGGTGTTGTGTTGCTGACAAGTACCTGACATTTTGAACAAACAGGAACAACTGCAGCTGAAGTGACGGAAAGTGATGGATTCTGCTGCTGGAGCAGGGTGTAACATGGCAGAAGCTCTATCTTTCCAGTTTCTTCCCTCTGGGTCATGATCTAGTTCCTTAGTAATACCATGTATACATAGAACACCAATGCATTGATTGGTTATTGTATTAGTTTAAATGTAAGAATATGTTTCTCAGTGTTGTCTGCACAACAACCTCATGAGATAGCTTATGCTGAGGGAGAGAGCAACTGGTCCAAGGTCTTCCTGTAGGCTTCACAGATGTGTGAAGTTTTGAAACAGTGTCTCCAACACTCTGTCCACTTCTATTACACCACACTGGCTTTATGGTTCTGTATCAGCTATATCCCAATCTTGACATCAAGGCTGGTCCTATCATGAAACTGAGTGAGGCACTGAGTGAGGAGGCAACAAAGTTTTGTGGGCCTCGTGACCTGCTTTGTCAGTCTGCTGTCCTCAGATGATGTTGAGGGTGTTTTCCAGTATCAAAGTCAAATTTAGTTGTCTGCTATGTTACAGAGGCTCAGCTGGTCTCTACTAGAAGTCTGTCATTTAAGGTCACCTGTCCTGTGCAATGAAACAGTCTTCCAGTAGAAATTCAGCAGGCATCCTCACTTTTGACTTTCAGGCGCCTTTCAGGAGACCTTTCTCTGAAAACAGAACTTGGGGGATATTATTATTTAGGATGTTCAATGTCTGCACATCATTGCCATCTGTTGCCCATAATTTCACACAGTGCAAAAACTTCTGGTAGCAGTTGCAATGCTCTCGCCACCACACTCAATGCAAACTGAAAGAATTGTGTTCCTGCATTATCTTTTAGTGGATGACACATGGACAAGTAAGACAATGCAGACAGTTAATGCTAAGTGTAGCTCTGGATGTGATTGGTATAGCCCAGGGGTGGCCAACTCCCAAGAGACCATGATCTACTTGCAGAATTTAAAACTGGCAGTGATCTACCCCTTTTGGGGGGTTCAGGTCAACGTTGTTGAGCTTTCCTTAGGAAGTAAAGCCCCATTTCTTTGGGGTTCAGGTCAAACTTGTTGAGCTTTAGGGAAAAGGGGGTACAACCACTCACCAACAGATCGCTGGGGAAACAAACAGCCTCACTGAGTAAACTCCGTCTTCCGTTCTGCAGATTGTGCAACAATGGAGGGCAGGGCGAGGGGGCAGAGCCAGATTCTATTTTACCAATGCTAAGGAATGGGACCCAGTGATCGACTGTGATCTACCAAAAACTCCTGGGGATCTACCAGTAAATGGCGATTGACCTGTTGGACATCCCAGGTACAGCCTGTTATGATCCTTGACTGTTGTTATTCACTTTCTTTCAGCCAAAAACAGGAGAAGATGTCAGATAGTTCCAGAGATTTATGACGAGTTGAATTTTGTAAAAACAAATTCTGCTCCATCCCTTCCTCCTTGTGGTTTTCCTGGAGACATCTGTTTGGAAAACAGGATGCAGATGAGGTGGACCTGTTGTCTAATCCAGCAGGACTTTTCTGGCATATCTTGCAAAGATCCCATCCCACTGGTTCAACATTTCCCACCATGTCCCAAAGTTCTCGTTCCTGGTCTGTTGCCAGCTTTTGAGATGCTTTGAGCATATATCTGAAGTTAGATTTTGTTTTGTTTTGCTCCAGTGTGCATCACATTACACTTGCCTATGTTGATTTTCATTTGCCCTTTTCATCCCCATTCACCCAGTCTGGATAGACCTTTTTGGATCTCCCCATAGCTCCTTGCTGTTCTTACCACCCTGAAGTGGAAGAAGAGTGGTCCCTATTGAAACCTCGGGAACAAAAGGGAAATCTAGATATACATATGGCACAGGGAAAACACTGAGCTCAATAACTCTTTGAAGGCAATGATAATGGGCCTAATGGGTCCAATTAACAATGATATCCCTGTAGTTTTAGTGCTATATATTTCAGTTTGCATCACTTATATGGGCATTTTACAGATCCGCAGGGAAACAACTGGATGCGTGTTTAATGGAAGTGATTAGATATATGGGATGATTGGAATCATCAGAGGTAAAGTTCCATTTTGGGTGGTACTCTCATTTCTGTACAGTAGAAGCTGAGTGAATGAGGCTCTGCCCCCAGACATCCCCCACCTGCCTGCCTTCTTACTTACAACCAGTCAACTTCTTTCCCCTTAAATCTCAGTGTTGCCCTTGTACAACTCAGCAGATAGGAGGATGGGGACCATATTAGATCTGGCTGGCTCTGGCTCCAGCTGCTGTTGGCTTCCCTGCCTTATGACCTACCAGTCCTAATGGGCCCCAGCCGCCACCGTCTCTGCATATGTTGAGCACAGGGAGAAACATCTTTGCCTAGCGAGTCACACTTCTGTGGAAAGGAAAGCATTTGATCGCAAGGCATCGCCTCACTTTCCTCTGTCAAAAGGGTCCACGTTTAGGGACCAATAGAACATGAAAAGGAATCACGATATCCATCACCAGCAGAAGCGTATTAACAACTCCAAATAGTTTGGTGCCAACATAAAATCAATTTCATCTTGCTGAGAGGGATCCATAAAGGAGCAGGGAGGGAGAGATGAGCTTTTTGTGCTGCTTTAAACTGATGTTTGTTAGGATAGCAGAAAGATGAAGCCATTGGTATTATTATTATTATTATTATTATTATTATTATTATTATTAATCAATATGACCCTAATCTCTCTTACATGAAGCCATGATTTTCTTGGCAAGTGTACCCTGAACCTAGACAGCAGCAAGTAGTTGTAAGTGTTGCTATGGCAACAGGAGAGCTTGGGGGATTTTGCATCCCCCCTCCCTGTCCCTTCTTGGGTAAAGTTTAATGAGTCTGAAATTATAAAGAAAACACAGGCAAAAGGCTGCCAAATGAAGGGACACGACCTGGGGAAGCAGGTAGAAAGAGAAGGTGCACAAAGTAATTGGCATATTCAATGGCACACAGAGGGAGAAAGATGAGAGGCAGATAATGAAATATTATACACCTGGCTGCTCATTTTCATTCCACAGCTATTGTTATTTGCTTAATGGATGGGGGAACATGTCACCTATAAACAAGGAGATCTGACATATGCAGAGATATAAATAGCGAAAGACCATTTGCTCATTAACTATGCCTCAGCCAACTAAAGGCACTCGGAGACTGCGGTGGGAATCTTCCTTGTCCTTCTTTAGAGATATGCCTGGGAGTGGGCAGGGTGGAGAGCTGGGTTCTCCCCTTTTTTTCTTTCTGAAAAATCTTATGCTTTTAAGTTCCTTTGGTCTTTTTTCTCCAAAGTTGTCAGCTATCACAAAAATGCAATGGAATTTCCTAAATTTGCAAAAAAATAAAATTAAAAATTAAACAGCTATCGTTGGTCCATTAGAGAGAGAGACATATGCCCAAAGTTCCAGTACAGTAGGAGGGACTAACTCAGCAGTACTACACATGGTTCTCAATTTTTTTAGAAAATGCATTCAATCCCTGACACCTGCAGTTTCAAAAAGGGGCAGGTGTTGCCAAGTATACCTCCCCCAAAGAGATGAAACGTGTCACCCCCCCAAAAAACAGGGCACAAATATGCATAAATATTTGTGTATCCTAATTTATATGTGCAGATGCAAATTTATTAATAATTGCTATAATTTACCCCTTCATGGATCACTGCCTTGCTGTGGCGAAGGGGCTTGAATAACTCAGAGAAGCTATGAACTATGCCGAGCAGGGCACCCAAGATGGACACGTCATAGTGGAGAGTTTTGACCAAACGTGATCCACCTGGAGAAGGAACCGGCAAGCCACTCCAGTATCCCTGCCAAGAAAACTCCATGGGCAAAGACAACAGGCATATAAAAGTTATGACGCTGGAAGATGAGACCCTCAGGTCGGAAGGCGTCCAACATGCTACTGGGGAAGAGCGGAGGACAAGTACAAGTAGATTCAGAGCTATAATTTAAGCAGAATGCATGATACCTCAACACAGCAGGGAAGGCTGTGACCATGTGTGCCTCTGCAGTCTGTTGTTCAGGGGCTGCTAACTGTTAATGGACTACTTCAAGGTCATTCTTCTTAGGGTTATTTATCTTTAAAGCAGCCTTGGACAAACAGAGGACCCCTTTAAAGAGGGAACCATCCTCTGATAGCCCTTCAAACAGTCATCTGTAAAATAGGACATCTGGCCAACCTAGTAGGAGCCACTAATGGAGTAAGCAATGTGCCTTAACGACAGAGCACCTGCTTTGCTTGCAGAAGGTCTCGGGTTCAATCCCAAGAGCCACTGCTATTCAGTATAGACAATACTGAAGGAGAGGACCAATGGTCTGAATCAGTATAAAACAGATTCCTACAAACAGCACACACACAAATGTGTACATGAGGGGAATTCCAGGCAAAAATGCTGAAGAACTTTCATGGGGACTTTTTTTTCAAAACAGATTAGCAAATAGCTGCAGAATGAGAGAGAGAGAGAGAGAGAGAGAGAGAGAGAGAGAACCAAACTGGACAAATCCTTCCACCCCTAGCACTGATTACGAACATGTTTTGTTGGGATGCCTGTTCATTGGCCATATGCATACATGTATACATGTCCGGGATTGGCTGGACACTGTGGACTAGTGTCTGGATATTGATGAGTAAGCAGCAGGAGAAGCGGGGTTGGAAATTGACTTGGAAGAAGGGATTGCTGATGGAGCCATACACAGATGGAGTCTTAGACTGCTTGTGTGGGAAAGATACATAAGCTGAGGTGGGGGACGTGGGCTATCTGTTGCTGCGAGGGTGCACACCTTGAGGTAGCTGAGAGATGTCGGACTGGTGAACATGCCTTTTCCTAATTTGTAAGTGTACTTTTGACAATAATTACTTAATTTTTAACTCTGGACATTCCCCGGCTAACAATACCGTGACAATACAGGATCTCAGAACTATGAAGGCCAGATATACTGAGCGGATGGGATCTGACACATACACACTTGCCCTTTTATAATATTTGCACAGAGCTTTGATGAAGCTGTGTAAATTGAATCCACTGAAATATCATTGTTCCTCACTTGTGATACAAATAACCTCTCTGTAGTGTTCAATCTGTGAACCTCATCCAAGGCTGTCAATATACCAATCCTCCATGACTTTCCCTCAAGAAAATTGTCCCAGAAGAACCTCTGGGATAGAAATAAGGAGTTTTGAATTGAAAAGGCTATCAAAATAATTTTCATTCTTACTCAAGGGAAAAGATTATTGAAAATGCCTGGAAGTGATCTGAAAGAGACCACCTGAATTAATTTAGCTAAATCCTTGTCTAATCTGATGCCAAAGACCTCCAGTGCTAAAGGTGCCACCATACTTTATGCTAAAGATGCTCTCTAGATGTTGTCGGACTCTGATGCCCATCAGCCCCAGCCAGCATGGTCAATGGTCAGAGATGATGGCACCAGTGATTTGACAGCATATGGAATGTCACAAGGGAAAGGTCACCTACTACAGTGGATGAACATTAGGTAAAGGTAAAGGAACCCCTGACCATTAGGTCCAGTCGTGGCTGACTCTGGGGTTGTGGCGCTCATCTTGCTTTACTGGCCGAGGGAACCGGCGTACAGCTTCCGGGTCATGTGGCCAGCATGACTAAGCTGCTTTAGGTCCAACCTAAATCTTCCTTAGGGTGAATTCTGTCTTGTCCGTTGTAAAGAAGAAACTCGTGGCTTGTTTTTTTGTTTTTGTTTGGACATTTGAAGATTCTTATCAAGTCACCACTCTGTTTTCATAACTAAACAACATAGCAACAGATACCAAGCTCCATCACGATGCCTCTGGAACTTCACAAGCAGAATATGAAGGTAATGGTCACCTCCTATTATTTCTTGCTTTTATCAGGTATGCAGAAGTATACTGATTCTTAACATGGAAATTCCATTTAGCTATCAAAGCTAATAGTGGTCCTCCATGAATATGTATCATCTCTAAGCTCTCACACTTTTCTGCATCCACATCTCTTCAGGGACCATTGCAAGGCAATGAGCCTGGATGTCTTGTTTTTTTAAGGAGCATCCTAATGTAACAAAGGATTTGTGATGTTTTAACGGGCAGAAAAACAGCATATTTTGCTTTTGAATTATTTGGACAATGTTGCTTTTCCTTGATAGGAATCAAGCTAGTGATCTGGTACATGCAAAACATTTTCTGAGACAAGCTAACATGGTCTCCTGGTGCCATTCATTAATTAAATCAGAGGATTTGTTTACTCACTAATAATGCATTAAGACAAAGAGTTCTTCTGAGCTGTTCTTATTGAGAATGACGGGTAGTGTCTTGTTTGAGCCTATTCATAAGTGCCTGCCTTCCAATTTGCAGAGTATACCTCCATGGGTTGAAATCCTTCCTGAACAAATCAAATGGAAACATGATTTGAAGCTAAATTTAGCCAGCATACAAACATGTATTTTGGATTCCTAGCAGCATGACAATGAGTTTGGATTCATTATTTAAGTTCCTTTTTCAAGCCGGCTTTCAGGGATACCTATAGGGAGAGTAATTCCAACTTCAGAGTCATTTTTTGGGACAGTACATAATTTCCCAGTTTCTAAGGGGGCTGTATCATTAAAATGGGGGGCGGGTGGATTAAGAAGAAGAATAAAATCATAGAATTGGAAGGGACCCCAAGGGTCATTCAGTATAACCCTCTGCAATGCAGAAATCTCAACTAAAGCAGCCATGACAGATGACCATCCAACCACTGCTTAAAAACCTCCAGTGAAGGAGAGTACACCACCTCTCATGGGAGTCCATTCCACTGCCAAACAGCTCTTACTGTCAGAAAGTTTTTCCATATGTTTAGTCAGAATCTCCTTGGAGCTTGAAGGCATTGTTTCAAGGATTAGTATTGGCTACAATGTTCTGCAGTACAAATAGAATCTTGTGTAGGTAAATCTGCAGGTAAATCAGCTTCATGTAGAAAGCAGGTGGGACATAACAGGGAAGATTCTGATTCTGCTTTATACCTGTGGCCCTCCAGATGTTGCTGAACTTCAGCTTCCATCAACCATTGACCATGATTATTTGGGCTGATGGGAGTTGGAGTCCAGCAAGGTCAGTCCACAGGATATCCATTCCTAATTTATAACTATGTCTAGGGAAGTGTTCTGAGCTAAATTATGCATAGGGATGGGACAGATATTTAGTTCACGTCACATTGTTATTACAAGCTCTAGCTACCCACACTTCCTGAAACAACATGTGACTCAAAATGCCATGGTCATTTGAAATGTGAAATTCTGCAATGTAGTCCTCCAACTCAAAAATGTGTGTATTTGGGGAACGTGTTCATAACAATTCATATATTCATGAAAATAGCATGCAAAAACGCATTATATTATGGAAAATTGCCTGCAAAATATATGTGGGAATTGCACACAAAAATGTGCATTTTTGGAGAAATTCACATGAAAAAGTTGAAAATATTTCTGAGGATTTTTTCTTAGAAATGCAAAGTGGAAATGTGAAAACTGAACTTAATATCAGAAAAAAGAAGAAACAGAAACAGAAAGGGACAGATCCGTCCATCCCTAACTGTTCCATGGGGTGACGAAGAGTCGGACACAACTAAACAACTAAACAACAACAACAACAGAATCTCTGGGGCATTCCTTCTGAGAAGAAATGTTTATTTTGATTTGAAGAGCATTCAAGCTGGAATGGTTTCCATCTGCTTTGGCAGGTAGGAGTATAAAATTATAATTTCTGCATTAGCATATGTTTTATTGCTTCAGCGTTTTGTTTATGGAAAATAAATTATGGAGGGGAAATTAATGTAGCATGCACCTTCCACTTTTTTTTTAACACCATTATTGACTGGCTTGTATAAAATGTATTTCTCCACTAAAATGCAGGTGCTGATTTTATTAATAGTGTTAAGAAAATACGTCCTCTGGTGCTAAGCATTTCTAAGCTTTGGATCGATTCCATACATGTCAGGATTATGAGGAAAATGATATGCTAGTATAGTCGCCACTACAATTTTGTTTAAAGGGGGGAAAGATCACAAGGAAATGAGCACTCCTTCTCAGGTGAAACAGCTAAGGAATTTTGAGAAAAGCTCTGCTCTCCAAACGTGGGGAGATAGATATAGATATAGATATAGAGATAGATATAGATATAGATATAGATATAGATATAGAGATAGATATAGATATAGATATAGATATAGATAGATATAGATGATATAGATATAGATATTTGTTGTTGTTGTTTAGCCGTTTCGTCGTGTCCGACTCTTCATGACCCCATGGACCAGGGCACGCCAGGCACTCCTGTCTTCCACTGCCTCCCACAGTTTGGTCAAACTCATGCTGGTAGCTTCGAGAACACTGTCCAACCATCTCGTCCTCTGTCGTCCCCTTCTCCTTGTGCCCTTTAAGCCATTGCCTGATGGACAACAGAAAGCCTCTTTCCTCGTCAAAGACCCACATTACTTGAGATTCTTTAACTCAGGGGCAGCCAACATGGTGTCTCTCAGACATTGTACGCCTACATCTCCCATCACCCTGACCATTGACCATGCTGGCTGGGGCTGATGGAAGTTGGAGTCTAAGGGAATGTCTAGGATCTTCTATGGTGGTAACTAATGCCAGTGTACTGCAAGAAGCAAAGATCACCAGTGTCGAAGTAATGATTCTTCAACATCAACTTTGTTGGACAGGTCATCAACATCATCATAATTTAATAATAATTTATTATTTATACCCCGCCCATCTGGCTGGGTTTCCCCAGCCACTCTGGTCATGTTGTGCAGGTGCCTGATTATCATCTTCCAAAGCAACTACTCTATTCCGAACTTAAAAATGGAAAGCGTAAAGCTGGTGGTTGACAAAAGAGGTTTAAAGACTCTCTCAAGGCAAATCTAAAAAGAAAGTAGTATAAACACCAACAACTGGGAAGAACTGGCCTGTGAGCACTCCAGTTGGAGAACAGTCTTTACCAAAGGTGTCATGGACTTTGAAGACACTCAAACTCAGGATGAAAGGGAGAAACGTGCTAAGAGGAAGGCACATTTGGCAAACCATCACCGTGATCAGCTCCCACCTTGGAACCTTTGTCCCCACTGTGGAAGGATGCGTGGATCCAGAACTAGCTTCCACAGTTACTTATAGACTCACTGTTAAGACCGTGTTCATGGAAGACAATCTCACTCGGCTACAAGTGATCGCCAAAGAAGAAAGACATCTCCCATCACCCTGACTATTGGCCATGCTGGCTGGGGCTGATGCGAGTTGGAGTCTAGGGGAATGTCCAGGATCTTCTATGATGACAGATGACATATGCCCAACAGATCATTGTGCTCTGCAGGTGAGTACTTCCTGCAGATGCCACCTTACTGGGAGGTCTGGTCCACACCATGCACAGTAGCGTTTTGGCTCCCATGATTTGGCATTGACTCCTCTTGAATGTTAGACAGTGGCCACCTCTGTGGTCTTTTCAGTGCCTCTTCCAAATGAGCCTTTTAAGTTTAGATCTTTTCTGAATCTGCATCTGCATTTGACTTCACTTTAAGATGTTTCATTGCTTTGTCACTTGTTGTTTGTCAGCCTGGGCTCCTACAGGAGGAAGGGCTTAGGATATAAATTTAATAAATAAACAGCGTACAACTCCCCTTGTTTCAGTTCACTGGCAACAGCAGCCTATTCCAGTTAAATATAGCTTGTGCTTTAGATCTGTGCTGGAGTTGCTAATTGGTTAATCTCAATTGCTTCTCTCTTTTTATCGCTGTCTTTATCCCCCCTCCCACAAATGCTGTCCTTTCTCTAATGCTTAATGTCACACCTGCTGTTGGCACCTCATAAAAATTCAAACACCTGGGGAAAATATGTCCGTGCAGTGTTTTATCTTTTGGCCTTAAGGTTCCCAGGTGGAGCTGTTCAACAAACATTTAAGGCGTCTGTTAAATAACTCCACAGACTGCTGAGCTTTACTGATCATGAGGATAAAGCCTGTGGGGACCTTGGACAAAGTTATATGTCCATTAAAGTTGGTTTAGGACATTAAGTTGTGGCCTGCGCAGAGAATTTACAGCCAGTGTCTGGAACAGGGTTGCAAGGCTCTAATATGCATTGCGTGTCTAGTATTTGTGTACTTATATTCAATTAGAGCAAAATGCTATTGGAGCTGCCTGTGCATTGACACAGCTCTTGGGGAACGCAAACAAAATTTGCAAGAGTAGCTGCTAAGCCCCAAGATTTGCCATGTATCTACCTATGCTTTTAAAAAGTAAGGCTTTCTGATTCTAAATTGCTCTGCACATGCTCCACTTTGATCTGTAATTCAGCTCCTGTATAAAATGAAGCTCAGGTTCATCTATTCAGTATAAAGGGGAATCTAAATATGGCTGTAACTATTGCCTCTCTTACAGGGACGCGGGTGGCGCTGTGGGTTAAAGCCTCAGCACCTAGGGCTTGCCGATTGAAAGGTCGGCGGTTCGAATCCCCGCGGCGGGGTGCGCGCCCGTTGTTCGGTCCCAGCGCCTGTCAACCTAGCAGTTCGAAAGCACTCTCGGGTGCAAGTAGATAAATAGGGACCGCTTACTAGCGGGAAGGTAAACGGCGTTTCCGTGTGCGGCTCTGGCTCGCCAGAGCAGCGATGTCACGCTGGCCACGTGACCCGGAAGTGTCTTCGGACAGCGCTGGCCCCCGGCCTCTTTGAGTGAGATGGGCGCACAACCCTAGAGTCTGTCAAGACTGGCCCGTACGGGCAGGGGTAAATTTACCTTTACCTTTACCTATTGCCCCTCTTAGCCAAAGTGGATGAAATTTAGCTATAGGGGCTTTACCAGAGCAAATTAAGTTTTTTAAACTGCAGAAAATTATTTGGCAGGTGGGTGGGATTTTTGTAGAAGCAACATAGATTCGCTTTCTTCCATAATCTCTTATGATGAGGGTTCACATTATCTTACATTAACATTATAAAAGGTGGCTGAGTGGTGTATCTTTCTGCTTGCACTTTTTTTGAAACCATGCAGCTCTACACTATCCTTTATATCTGACAATTGCTTGTGCCCTTGCTCCCATAAGAGGTAGTGATGGTCACCATCCTAAAGGGGTTTAAAAGAGGAGTAGGCAAATTACTGGAGGAGAGGGCTAGCAACGTCTGCTAGCCACAATAGCTGTGATCTGCTTCCATGGTTGAAGGCAGCAATGCTTCTGAATATCAGTTGCCAGAAACCACAGGAGGAAAGAGCTTGTGCTTGAATCCTGCTTGCAGGTTTCCCATAGGCATCTGGTTGGCTATTGTGAGAGCAGGATGTTGGTCTAGATGGGTCATTTACACATCTTCAATAGGCCTTACAATTTGAGACTGTCTAGAAAGTTGCCTGTAGAGTTCTGAAGAGCTTTGGTGTTCTGTTGCTGTTGTTAAACCAGAGCCACATGGAATTTTTTAAAAGCTTAAATGAAGCTTTTAACTGCTGTGCTTCAACGAAAAACAATTCAGAGCTCTTCAGTGCTCCGCAGACAAAATTTGGGACATTGCCACTTCTTGCAAAGCTCTTGGACATAGAGATACAGAGAAGTGATATATATGAAAACAGCTGTACTCGCACAGAAAGAGAAACAGAGCGTTCTCTAGCTTTGTTCTGTAGCTGAACTGATTTAGGATGTATTGAGATTGTGTTTTGACATGGGAGAGAGAGGAGATTCCTGAATCATCCTGATTAATTTCATTATTCAGCCCACACACAGAGCCAATGCACACCTCTATTAAATGTTCACTTTTAGATGTTCAGGTCAAATACACTCGTTTTCTTCTTTTAATATGTGGAGCCAATTCCAAAGAACACGAGGTGGGCAACAATACATTAATCCAAAATATTTTATGATTTAATCATAGCCCAACTAAACAGCCGAAACCTAACACATAAAGCAGAACATTACCAATTTATAATCTTAGGCTGCAATCCACAATTGGGAGCAGGAGAACAGAAGATATCACCCATAGTCCTGGGAAAGCAGTGTATGGCTTTTGATGGCATCAGAGATGAGAGAGCAGAGGAGCAGCCTGCTCCAGGGCCGGCATAGTTTTCTCCCCAGTTTGAGGGTCTTCTGGCGGTGCAGAAGTCCTTGGATCATTAAAATCCATGTCTTGTTCTGCACCACCCCAAGCATGCCCCAAACTACCCTGGCATGTCCCATTCTGGGAAGGGGTGACGTTCACCATTAGAGCATTTGCTTTCCATGTTAAAGGCTGAAGTTTCAATCCCCAGCATCTCCAGATAGGGCTGGGAGATACCTCTGACTGAAACCCTGGAGAGGAGCTGCCAGGCATTGTAGACAATCCAGAGCTGGATATAACAATGGTCTGATTGTGTAGAAGATGGATTCTTGTGCTCTTTCTCAGCCTACAGTCCACAGAGCTCCAACGTTGGCACAGCCAATGCTGAACAAGGGGGGCTGAGCATTCTACATCAGTTGTCCCACTTCAATGTCCATGCACTCATTCTGCATCCCTACCTCCTGAGGTGGGAGACTCAGTGCATCACCCACTTCCTGGCATCATAGGGTTGCAGGGTTGAAGCATTATATAGGAAGACAATAATAGCTAATATGTATATTTCAAAGCTTGGTTCATTTTGAATATCTCTTTATTTCATTCCCTAAAACTCTCCTCCTTTAAAGAAGAACTTCCAATTAAGAGATATTTGTGGCCTCCAGACTAGTATGAATTTCCTCAAAGGGAGTGAATGTTTTCTTGATTGAAAACTGTTCAGTGTTTTGATTTCAACTTTTATTCATTTTATTACTGATGTTTCATTGTGAGATGAATGTGCCTTTTTACTTTTAACAGTAACAAATTATGACATTTCCCCCACATTTTATAAACTATGAAATGATTTAATGTAACTTCAGGCTTGTTTATCTGTTAATTATAGATTCCCCTGATGAAGGGACATCTGGGACCTGAAAGACACTGGGCTTTTTGAATGTGTCTGCTTTGAATAAATCTGTTTCTGTACACAGTTACGGATTGTGCTGCTGTTTGTTTCCCTCTTTCCTAGACACATTTTTCACTTTCCATGAAACTGTGAATGGACAGATCAGTTTATAGCTGTTCCTTCTTTTTTTGCATGTATTTTCACTTATAGGTCTGTTCTCTCCCATTTGCACATTACTCTGTGCATTAAAATACTTATGCAAAAAGAATAAAATTTAAAATGTGTTTAAATAACATTTAAAAGCATATTGTCACTCGAAGCTGCAGTCCCATGCCCCATGAGAGGGCATCTCAAAGATACAGCTCACTGCCTGATGTTAGAAAGGTAGACCTGTTGTTGGATTCCACACACAACATAAAATAAGCACTGGTGGATTAAAGGCCATTCTAGTCCAGCATTCCCATAGTCATCAACTAGGTACCTCTGGGAAGCTCACAAGCAAGACTTGAGTGCACCAGCAGTTGCACCATAGATTTGTACAATGGCATAATGATATTGGCTATTTTATTTTAAACCCCCTTCTTAATAGTTCCTAGTATGTACTCTGCCTTTTCCACAGCACACTGGGTTGACATCTTCATCAAGCTACTCACTATGACCCCCAAGGTCTCATTCCTGATCAGTCCCTCTCAGTTCTGACTCCATTAGTGTACATCACACTTACAAATGCATGCCCATTCACCGAACTTTGAGAGATCCTCTTGGAGCTCCTCGCAGTCTTTTTCTTTCTTTCAACCACTTGGTATCATCAGCAAATTTGGCCATGTCACTGTTCATGCCCTGAGTCCAGATCATTTATGAACAAATTAAAAAACAGAGATCTCAGTACAGATCCTTCAGGAAACTCTATCTCTCCATTGGGAGAATGGTCCATTTAGTCTTACTCTCTGCTCCCTGTTACTTAACCAGTCGCTGATAAACACAGAGCCAGGAATCACAGGAAACAACATCTTAACACTCTAGCAATGGAAATCCTATAAGCATCTCAGTGCCTGAATAATTATGTGCTGTGTTTGCACTGAAACTGTATAGGGCCCTAGAGGGTAAGTACATCACTTGATTTCCATTTAAGAGGCTGTGCTTGGAAGACAGCTGGCCCACTTGGAGGAATCAATCCTTTTATGTTCTGTCAAAGGAATTGGCCGATAAAATAGGAGATGTCTGATTGTTTGTGATTGGGTATCAAAAAAGACACTCTGCAGGAGAACACCAGGCCTCCCAAATTACATCTCATTTCCCAGGGTTTCTTCAGGTCTCTTGGGAAGTGGCTGTTGCTCTCTGAATCCTTGCGGAAGCAAACGTAGCATCACATGTGTGGGTAGAAGTGGTGAACAGCAGCAGAGCCTGCAGTGGTTTTTTTGCAGTGGTCCCAAAGTAGGGGGTGGAATTGGAAGTAGCCAAGAAGGGAGAAAGGTCCAGTCATTTGGTGCAGGCCTGGGACTTGTGCACAGGCTAGGGTAGGATTTGATGTTTGCAATGAAATATTTCAGTCCACAAAGTGAGGGTAGTCTGAGTAGGTCTGGTGTATTGGTTATTCTATTAAAAAGTGTTGAAACACAGCCATTTTTAGCTTTCCTGTTACAGTGAAACCTCGGTTTCCGAGCGTCTCGGAAGCCAAACCATTTGGAACCTGAATGCCAAAAACCTGGAAGTAATTGCTTTCATTTTCGAACGTGCCTCGGACATTGAATGACTTCTGAGGTGTGTTTTTCATTTTTTCCCCATTGACTTTGCAGCCCGCCCATTGATCCTCAGTTTTCAAATGTTTTGGAAGTCAAAAGGTCTTCCTAAATGGATTACGTTCGAAAACCGAGGTTCCACTGTATAGCAAATGGGGGAAAATCAGAACTTGGTTATTTATGGATTGATTTCTATATTGCTAATTACATTCTGTCTCAAGATGGAGTGCATGTTTAAAAAAGTATAGTGCACAAGTTTAAATGATCAAATAATAAAACTGTAAAACCATAATACAATAAATAACATGCAAATAACCTCAATGACACCAGTAATTAATTTGTAACATTAAACATTGTATGAACGTAAAATTCACATTTGTTGTTTTATTCACTTATGAGTCATACTGGTTCCAGTGGAACACAAAACACAAAACAATACATGCCAGGATGGGTGGGAGCTGAATCTTTATTCTGAACTGGTAAACTATGATTGATTGATTGCAGGTTCAGGTTCAATAGACACTTTCAGATAATGATTCACGTTCTGTTCAAGATCAAAAGGGGGGGGGGAATAGAGGTTTGCTCAGTTGTTGTTTGGTTCAGGTTCTGTTTGACTCCCCGCTTATAAATACAAATTACTTTGGTGTGGCTGAAGCAGTTTCTTTGTATTTAAATCTATAAAGTGCCTCTATTTCACACCATGCTGAATATCAGAAAATATTGCCACCAATTTGTTCAATTTACAACACCTAGATAGCTCTCCTGTTTTCCTTGCCTGGCCCATAAAAAGAGTAATCTGCAAGTAATAGCACCTATGAAAACACCAGAGTTTAGTACCCGTACCCCATATACAGAGGTGCTAGAGTTTAATAACACAGAACAGACTGAAATTACGTGAAGCTTAAATGTTGTCTCTCCTGGCATTAAATGGAGTTTCTCTAATGCACAGAATGAGCTGCCAAGAGGATTAACACAGCAGCCCCAACAGAGTGAGGAACATCAGCTTCCAGGAGATACCTCAATTTAGGTCAAACTCAAGATGCCTGAGAAGACAGCAATACATCCCTAATTTGCACTCACCATGTTGTTGTATGCACCCCAATCTCTTAGGGAAGGGAGACTCTAGGGCAGACATGGCCAAACTTGGCCCTCCAGCTGTTTTGGGACTACAACTCCCATCATCCCTAGCTAACAGGACCAGTGGTCAGGAATGATGGGAATTGTAGTCCCAAAACAGCAGGAGGGCCAGGTTAGGCCATGCCTGTTCTAGGGGTTCCTTCTCTTACACAGCATTTGGTTTCCTTGGAGTGAAAGTCACTGGAAACTGTGGTGTCTTTAGGATGCACATATATAGAACCTGAACGCAGCATGGATGATGGACTCAAGGATCAACACTCCAGCAGATCCAACCTCTCAGTTAGATTCCCAGGGAGAGACCCAAGTCAGAGCTATGAGTCTGAGGCAGAGCAGTAGAAGCCTATGTATTGCTGGCTTTCAGCAACAGCCTAAAAAGACCCTCTCACACACAGTGTTATCTCTCCTAGGGTGATGTAGCATCTGTGGGATAACCAATCTCATATAACAAATATGCTTAAGTCTAATTAATGCATGAAGGGGTTAATACCACAGAGTAAGCTGTCCTGCCAGGTTTAGTTGTGTCACTTTGGAAGGAAATATGTAATCAAGCTTTCCTCCATTCTACCTGAGAAACTCAGTTTGTGAAGAGGTTTGAGCTGGTTGCTCTAGCTCAGCCACATGGCTTTCACTCCTG
This sequence comes from Podarcis tiliguerta, assembly GCF_965153285.1. Classification (NCBI taxonomy): domain Eukaryota; kingdom Metazoa; phylum Chordata; class Lepidosauria; order Squamata; family Lacertidae; genus Podarcis; species Podarcis tiliguerta. Next base: position 7,774,565 of record NC_139542.1, read on the forward strand.
TGTTCCTATACCAATAATTTAGGAACCTTCACCACTTTGTAACTAAACAAAGTTTTTATTGCCTGTGCAACTTTTCTGACAGATGTCTAGAAAAGCATATGACTCTGACCTTTGAAGAGTTTGTAAGTAAACCTATTTTTAACTCGCCAAATGTGTGGTATTTTCCTATGCTGGGGAAGAGAGAAATTTTGGAACTCACTTGGAATGGCATATTTTAAAGGTCTAACAGCAAATATTATCATGCTTCACTTGCTGCATATTTTGTGACTTTAACATTCTGCTGGAGTTCTCTCACCACCCAAGGCCCGGTCATCTGTTTGCAGGGCAACAGGGCAGCTTCTTTGGACATGTAAATGATTCTACTTAACTGGCCAGCTTAAGCCATTATCTTACAAAGAATCTGGTCAGACTGGTTCCATGACTTCTTCCTCTAAATTTCACAAATGCAGGATCACAGACCTGGAAGGGACCCACATATATCATCCAGAGCAATCCACAGACCTGTAACAGGCAGAAAAAAACAGAAGCCTCTTCTGTAGGGGAAGACAACTTCCAAAACATTGGAGGATGGTTTCAGTATAGCACCAGAATCTGGCGAAAATATGAATAGGGCTATTACTGCAGACCTATTGGTGGTTATTATCTATGATCAAATGCAATAACTGTTTACAAGGACAAGATATTTCAGAATTCCATATGCTGGGAACAAGGGGAAAGAGCTGGATGGCTATTTTAATTCTACTTATTTATTCAGGGGAGGAAATTACACCCCATTTGATCAAGAAGTTCCTAAGCAGGGTACATCAGTGCATTTTCAAAATTGTTTTATATGCAATTTCTTTAACTGGTTCTTTAAATAAATACAATTGTTTTATACACTCTTTTATTGCATTGTGAAATTGCTTTGAGATGCTTCAGAAGAAGCAATTTGTAAATGAAATAAGTCAAAACAAAACAAGACAAAACAATTGGGTGGTATCCGACTAACTTGTTCCATCCACTAAATCCCTCCATGCTCTGCAGCAGATGTGGGGAAGATATGGAACATGCACAGAAAGAGGAGAAGGAAGCTCTGTTTTGCAAGTGTAAATCCTTGCACTGATGGGATGACTTAATTGGATACTGCCCAGAGTGGCTAGAACAGGCTTCCTCAACCTCAGCCCTCCAGATGTTTTGAGACTACAATTCCCATCATCCCTGGCCACTGGTCCTGCTAGCTAGGGATCATGGGAGTTGTAGGCCAAAAACATCTGGAGGGCTGAGGTTGAGGAAGCCTGGGCTGGAGCAGCCCAGTCTGATATTAGTATTATTTTTTATTGAATTTATATACTGCCCTATACCCGGAGGTCTCAGGGTATGATGATGATGTCATATTCAACTAAATTTCCCCCAGCTTCTGCTTCTCAGGTTCCAAATGCAGCATGATGAACCAACCTGGAAACAGGATGTTGGGCTACATTGGCCTTGATCGACTGATCCAATAAAGAGATCTTGGAGTTCTTATGCTCCTTGCCATGTTTAGTGCATCAGAATATAGGGAAGGGTGATAAGTGTTTTGTTAAAACATATTTCAAACTTTTGACATCAAAGGATTGCATTTGGCAGATTCAAATCCCCGGGCAGAAGCGAAATTCCTTTGGCATTTCATTAGCCTGTTCAGCCATTTTCCTTTTCACTCTGTTCCTTGCTGGGTAACGTCAGATCATTAACAAACACATATTTTTGACAGGTTTCAATGATTTCACTGCCTTTGTGCTTATGAACTCTGACAAGCTAGCAGACCACACTCCACATTGTTAGGAAAATGAAGATAAGCGCAGACGCAGTGCAGTAGGGGGTCCACGCCAATAAGGAAAGAGAGAAAAAGTCTCCAACGAAACCCAGAAATTAGTTTGTTGTTGCGTAGATACCAGCTCTCCTAAGATTCTCAAGACATATTCACTCCTGTTCATAAAAACATAGGAGTAGCTTAACTAGAAACTAAAGAGCAACTGGCCATTTCAACAGCTATAAAAAAAGACTACGAAACAGTGGCATTAAAAATAAATATACACCCTAAGGAAAAGGGAAAGAATGGAACCATGACATATGACACAATAAAACTTCTACAGAATATAACGTCTGAAGCTTTGTAATGCAGAATAAAGGAGAATGGGCAATGGGGACATGATACAGCTGTAGAATCATAGAATCATAGAATCATAGAGTTGGAAGAGACCACAGGGGCCATCAGGTCCAACCCCCTGCCAAGCAGGAAACACCATCAGAGCACTCCTGACATATGGTTGTCAAGCCTCTGCTTAAAGACCTCCAAAGAAGGAGACTCCACCACACTCCTTGGCAGCAAATTCCACTGTCGAACAGCTCTTACTGTCAGGAAGTTCTTCCTAATGTTTAGGTGGAATCTTCTTTCTTGTAGTTTGGATCCATTGCTCCGTGTCCGCTTCACTGGAGCAGCAGTGATAAGATGTAACTTTTCTCCCTTGCCTAGAGCTTAGAACCTCACTTAGAACCCAGGACCTTCCAATGAAGCTGAACAGTGGGATACCTCACCTGCACTGCTGGTCCAACACAGTCCACTCTGTTCTGTTGAGAAATTTCTCATCTTGCCCAGTGTGGATAGTACAGATTGACTTGCTGTACATTCTCTTCCAGTAAGCAACCAGCTTGCAACTCAAAATAGTTTCTAAATAACAGCAGCATTCTGTGACCCATAAGAATGGATCCTGTTTTATGCGCATTTCTGAATTTCTATTTTATCTACTTTTATGTGTTTTTGTACAGCTGCTTTACTTGATTTGAGTTTGCTTTTTTCTTTTTGAAATAATGTTGTTTTAATGAATATATTGCCGACCTTTTGAGACTGTGCACTGCTTACAGATTTTCTGAAATATTAAGCTGTTTAGTTCTGCTTTTAAATAAAAAAAATAAACAGTAACAATATAATCAAACCTGTTTAAAGACACTAAAAGCATCAAATTGCATGCAGCTATCAAAGATCAATAACCCAGAAAGAGGGAGGCATGCAAACGTCTGGTTAGCATTATCAGTAAAATGCCTGCCTTCTATCATTTCACAGATGAAAATAGAGACAAGCTTCTAACACACAATTTCTGTTGCAAAGGATCAATGCCTGAGCACCCCTACATCTCATTTCTGAAGGCTCTATTCAGCCATATGCTTGATTTGTTTACAATAGTTTCTCCCCCTGCCAACCTGCCACCCCTGATTTAAAAAGCCAAGGGAACATTTGTTCTTTTTGACTAATGGTATACTTGAAAATTGTAATCAGATGCAAGAAGTTATTGCAGGTTCAGAATTTCTTTCCCTGGCCGTGCTGTTGGCAAATGTCTGCCTCTGCACTGCATGATGTTTTAATCACCATGTGCATGAATTGACATGTGTGCCCATTCCCTACCCAGAGATTAAATTTCTAGGGACTTCAGAGTGAGATCTGGAGACTGACAAATGACAACTGGCAACTGGCAACTCACACTAACACAACAATAGCAAAGGCATTCCCCAACAGAAGTATAGTGTCCAGATAAAGGAAAATAACAGTACCAATCTCTTCTGCCTTGGTCAGACCTGGAATACTGTTCCTGATTCTGGGTAATTTAAGGAGGATATTGGCAAGCTGGAACGGGTACGGATGAGGACCACCAAGATGATAAGGGGTCTGAAAACAAAGTCTTACGAAGAACAATTGAGGAAGTTGGGTATGTTTAGCTGGGAGAAGAGAAAACTGAAAGGAGATATGATAGACATCTTCAAATATCTCAACAGCTGTCACATGGAAGATGGAGTAAGCTTGTTTTCTGGTGCTCCAGAGGGCAAATTGCAAGAAAGGATATTAGGAATCACTTTCTGACAGTAAGAGATGTTTGGCAGTGTAACAAACTACTTCGGAACATGGTACACATGACTTCACTGGAGGTTTTTAAGCAGAGGTTGGATGGCCATCTGCCAGGGACCCTTTGGCTGTGATTCCTGCATTGCAGGGGGTTGAACTAGATGACTCTTGGCACCCCTTGAAACTCTACAGTTCTAGGAGTCTATGATAGGGATGTTGAATGACCAGTGAACAGGGACCGCAAAATATTGGGAGGAAATGCAGCTGGATCCCCAGTCACATTTCCCTCCCCTGATTGGATTTGAAACTTCAGCATAATCTTGTGATATGTTTCACACTGCAGGCCATCGCTTCCCTCGCCTTCTCTCAACATGGTTTAGCTGTCACAGAATCATCTATTTTAAAGAAACACATATTTCTATTAATGCTACTAGCAGTAAATTGAGACTTTGGGCCAAGGTACTCTTAAGGGAACACGCTGTATTAACGCTAATCCTTTGAAACACATTGCTTCCCATAATCCATTTTCAGCAGATGCCCTATTCTCAAAGGGAAACCTCCATTGCACAAATCATTATGCCCAGGAACTCAGCGTACACTATTTTTAAAAGGGTTGCCTGTCCCTGGGGCTTGAATAAAAGAACACAAAGTCCCCTTCTCTGCTGCAATCGATGCTTGCCGATTTGCCTCGTTCTCTAATAGCCATGCTGGGATATGGACAAACAGATGGCACTTACCAGGAGGTCAATATAGAATCAGGACTACTCTACAAGCCATTCAAAATTGGCTCAATGGTTTGCTGTGCCAAGTTGTAAACTTATGTAAGACAGTGCGTCTCCCATGGAAATGAAAGCACAAGGCTTTTTGCAATACTTGGCCTCTGACTTGTCATCACAACTGACTCAGAGATAATAGTAGGATAGTTCTATGCACACTGTGAGCCACGTTCTTTCTGTCATGCTACTTCCAAGCCTTTGAAAAGCCTTTTATTTGTCTCCAGCTTGATAGTAAAACTCTTTTTGCTGGTGAGTTTCTGTCTCCTACAGAAAAGGAAAAAGAAAAGAAGTGAGTCCTTTAGGTTGTACAAAAAACAAACCCCCAAATTGGCTGTGTTTTGCTATACCTGTAATTGTAGCCATCCCTGTTCTATTGCTTTTCAAATTTTCTGCATCAATATCCAAAGGTTGGCTGCAAGACATAGATTTTCTTCCCTGCCTCCATTAGTCAGCTTGTCTTCTGGCTCTACAAGTTGTTTATAGGAAGTAGGGACAAACTATGCTCCCCGCATCCCGCTTCCTCCTTCGTTGTCTGGGTACACCATTGATTATGTGAGAATGTTAAGAGAAGAAACAGATCTGCTCCAGTAGCAGAGCTGAGATCACTCGAGCATTTTGGTGTGTGTGTGTGTGTGTGTGTACCCACCCACAATAAAACAGTGTGATCATTAATGATGTCCCCACCAAGCAAGACTGCATGCTAGGCCAGGAAGCAGAATGTCAGCTATAAATAGGCATACAGAACAATCCAAGAAGGAGGGGATGGAGAAGTAACCGTGGACAAGTTGCTAACTACACAGGCGGCATTTATTTCCCCCCAATTAAGAGACAAGTTGCAGGATTGCATTGAAGGCCCATAGCATCCACTTTGCATGCAGGCAATCTCAGGTTCATCCCCCAGCATCTCCAGGTAGGGATGGGAGAGGAAATCCTCGAGAGACAACTGCACCAGTCATTGTAGACAATATTGAGTTAGATGCACCAGTGGTCTGTCTTTAAGGTGGCTTCCTATGTCCCTAATGAGAAGGCTTTGGATACATGCCTTCCCCTGATGTGTCTTGGCATGCCCAGTTCATCCATTTCCCCCCCTCTGCTGACACTGGAGCTCTTTGCAAGATCAAACTTCCCTCTCTGAGGTCATCCCTCTCTCTGTACCCTCAGATGGGAGACCTGAAAAATATTATAAGGCTCCCAGTGGCTACAGGGCTGAGGTCTCAGGACAAAGAGACACACTCAACCTATTTATTGACTCTGTTAATTTATCTTACTTTCTCCTTGACCCAAAAGGACATCAGAAGGGTCTGCAGTACCCTGGGGCTGATGGTTATGCACCACCAGCAGCCTACCACCACACACACACACACACATCTTCCACCCCACTCACAGATATGTGCAGTGAGAAGAAGGTGTGTGTGGGGAATGGCAGGTCAGCCTTTGGCTTAGGGTTGCCATTGGGGGAAAGTAGGGTCCTTATGCTTTTAACAACTGGGTGGCAGGACGAAATTCATCGTGGTAACCTTTGCTAATATGGAAATACAATTATGGGGAAAACTTCACATCTTCACACTACTTGTGTGGCCCCCGATTGATTTATGGGCCCCCTGCCCTACCCGCAAAAGGAGACACAAGTTTTCATAGGACACAAAGCAAATATGCAAAAGTTATGCAAATTGAAGATCATAGGGCCCAATCTTCACACACTGCATAGCTATACTATGGAACTGACTTCCACAAGATCAAGAGATGGCCACCAACTTGGTGTCAAAAGTCTCTGCACTTTCAACATTGCAAAAAGTAGAACCATCACAGAGGATTCATCACCTGCATTGAAACTGCAGCTTCCTAACTGCTCCATACGTTATGTGGCAGTCATACGTACATTCTATCCAGTCGAATGCTGCTGGGTCAGCCACTAGCCCTGACTCCCTTGTCACATTTTAGGTAGGCTGACTGCCTTTATTTAATTTTTTCAGTGTGCCACATGTACATTTGTTCTTCATTCCCACAGATTTAGTCAAACTAGTATTTAAACTTCAGGTTGATTTTGTACGTTGGCTTCCCACCCTCTGCTCGACCCAACCTGACAATTAAGCATGGTTTAGAATAGGCATTCAGTGTGTTCCGTCCTAAATGGGAGAGTTTTGGTTCATTACAGTAATTTGCTGCAGTAGTTGTAAATTAGATAATTACTCTCTATGCTTTTCAAACAGGGAAAAAGTGTGTATGTGTATGAAAAGGTGTTTTGTGTTTTGTTTTGTTTTTGCTCAGTAATGTGTGCATTTTTGAGTAATTTAACAGAATCACAAAATAATCTTTTTGAGTGCAGCACCAATGTAATGGTTGCTAAAAGCAGCAAACTGAAATAGGAAAATGGTGGCTGAGATACAGAGAAGCAGAGATAAGGTTTTCTACACCTAAGCAGCTCGAAATGCAGCAAGGATACCCCCTCCTTCTGCTTGTGAAATCCCTTTTTTAAATGTTGCTGTTGTCATGTCCCCTCAATGCCAAACTCCAATTCATAGATTCTATCATCTGTGCACGTGCTTTCATCTGCTCATGTGCAGCGGCTGCCTGAAATGTACACACCTCAACTTAACTGCAGCTTCTATTGTCTCATCTGATGGAAGCTGATTTGAGGGAATGTGCATGAAGCAAGAATATGTCTCGAAGCTACAGGATGCCTATGGTTTGTGGTTAATATCATGTGCACTCAGCCTCAAACACCAGAGAATCCAAGTAAGCAGTAATGTGTGCACAGCCTAGGTTTCCCCTGAAATTACCACACAGGGAGAGCAAAATGTTTCTTGGGTGAAACAATGATGGAACCCTTCCTTCTGTGGGTTCCATATTCATGGAGTATTGTTCCTCACAAAAGCAAACCATCCCTGGACCTATTTGTCTGCAATTTGGCAGGTGTGATGCACTCTGAAGAGGTTCCTGCACCCATAATTTTAATTTCCTCAAAGGGGAAAAAAGTTGTAGCCTTTTCTAGGTTCCCTGTTATGGTAAATGGGGAGCACAGAGCAATCTGAAAGCCTAAACACATGTCAAAGCAGATAGAGCTCAGAATAACTCAGAGACAGATCGGAATTTTTTAAAAAAACACTGATACAGATACATGGTGAATCTTTGGTGTCATGCACACCCTTAATAAATAGTAACATAGCATAACAAGGGTGGGAGATAAAAGAAATTAATTGCATTTAAAGAACATAAGGCAGTTCCAACCATGCTTGGTCTTCTGCAAAAACACCAAAGAGTTTAGTGGCACATTCATTGTGACAGAAGCTTAAATGGGTCAGAGGAAGGTTGCAGTTGGACAAAGCACAATATTGCATTTTCCCAACATTTCCTTTCCTGATATTTTCCACATTTTATGTGCTGTTTCACATGACATAAAACCCACTTCTAGAAATCTAGCAGAATCTAGTGGAAGTTTAGCAATCATTTCCATGTCAACTGCTTCCAGAAAAATATTTTTCAACCCTGTTAACCCAGAAAATTGCTGGGTTTACCCTGTCATTTTCTCACTGCTATCTTGGCTCACACCATTTGATAGAATTTAGGTCAGTGTTCTTTCCTGATGTTTTCATGGGTGAATCATGGGGCAAGAGAAGCACACATGCACATGAAGGTGGTGCTACGTCCAACGACATCCACAGTTGTGTCCCCCATGCCCACCAATGTGAAATTTAGCATGACGTGGGAGTATGTTGCTCAAAAAGTTCCACAATGCAACTGGCAATGCAGTGTAAAAGAAACATTAGAAACCAGGACAGGAGCACTTGCATTATAATCAGGTAAACTGCTGCAATAAACCCCACACTGGGATGCATGAGAAAGGAGGAAAAAATAGAAGGAAAAAACCAAAAACCATCTATACACTGGCTACTGCAAAGAAGTAGCTTTATACAGACACAAGAAGTTTGTGGAGGAAAGGGGGCACTATTGTTTCAGTGGGACAGGTCCTGACTCTGTGCAGCCAGCAAGGTCAATTTGTTTCTGCAAATAGATTTCGCTCTCCTACAACAGGCCAATCATTCCATGAAGTCCCAGAGGTTCTATCCTTCACGGTCTCCCTCCATTCCGACACGATTCCAATTGGGGATGTTATTAAGCATTATCCACAGTTAACCTTCCTGCCAGCCCAGTAAACCACTGCTAGGCTTGATCTCTCTTTTCCAGTCACTTGAAGCTGTTGCTTTCCTTTGAGCCAATCTGATTTCATCTCCCAGGTGAGTCGCACTCTGTGTTACCCCCTTCTTCCAAACAAACTTGCCATTACAGTAAGATCATCATCCTGGGTCCTGCTCTGGGTACTCAAACCTTTGGATGTTAGGTGTGTGGTTGACTGGCGACTGGGTCTTTTTGAAGTGGCATCCCATTTATGGAGGGGGAAATTTGTTTGGTCAACTTCTCACAGCAGACCAACCTTAATTGAAGCTCAAGAAGTTGATTAGGGATCTGAACTCTGGATTTTCCCATGCATTTTGGGTGCATAAAAAGCATACACAAAAACATTATTTTGAGGAACAACAGAACGTACATTTTACTACTGGAGGCATTGAAAGCATTTTCCTTGGTTGTTGTTTTTTTACATAGAAAGTACAAAATGTGTATAATAGGACAGAATGGCAGACAACAAGTTGGAATGGGATGTAATAGCACACAATAGGGTGAACTGAGAGCCACCAAGACCAAAATGGGACAGAATTAGCTGCTCAGCCTATCTCTAGTGGCAACATTACTAACTTTTTTTAATGAAAAACCATGACTGAGTGGTAGAGCACATGTTTTGCATGCAAAACTAAATAAATCTGAGTTCTAACCTCAGCATTTCTTGAGTAGCTGTATGTGCTTCATCTGTTGAATTACCTCTTTTTCCATTGAAACATAAAAAGAATAGGCTTGCCAACTGACATGCAAACTCTCAGCTGGGCCTGCTCCTGTGTCTTTCTGTGCAGAATAGTAACCCACACTGGCTTAACCACGTGCTCTACCACTGAGCTTCTGTCTGTATATTGTATATTCTGTCTGTATATTGGTGCTCCAGAAGAATAAATGCACATGGTTTGAATGGCTGGTGAAATGTATGCTTCCCTACCTCACCACACCCCAAAAAGATGGTGCCTCTATTGTCTTTGGGTCCAAAGAACTTGCTTCTGCCTTTTCAAGTTTGCTCTTGCCATTTCTGAAACCTTTCACAGCGTGAAAGAGCAAGTACCAAAATAAGCACACAAATGCAGCTGCGTTTCTGGCTACAGCATTGATGATTAAAGCCACGTTGGGCGGGGGCGGGGGAAAGAAAAATCAATGCTGCTTTTCAGTTTACCGTGTACCCAGGTAATAAATGCACAGCCACTGTAGGAAATCCAATCAATGCTGTTTTGGTTCAAAAATGTTATTAGCTCAACATCAGTGAATTAGTTTAAGATGGGGTATGGCATACAAGGCTCTAAGGGAAAATGATGTGTGCACTTTGTACTAAGGGGGGTGGGATTTGTACGGAGAATTTGTTTGTGTGTGTAATTCATAGCATGGAAATGGGGAAAGGGTCAAGCAGTCCCACATGCCTCCCCAAACTGATTTTTCAAAGTAGAAAAGGACTGCTTGATATAGTCCAATGGGTGGAGAACCTTTTTCAGCCACATTCCTGTGTGGGAAACCATATCAGTGGTGAGTGGGTCCAGATGCAAAAGTGGGTAGATGTAACTGTTTGTAAATTTGTAGCTTGCACAGGTTACATTCCACCCATGGAAAAGTCAAAGGTTTCTATGCACACACACACACACACACGGAGGTGAAGGTGTGATATGATAGCCATGTTCAAATATATAAAGGGATGTCACATAGAGGAGGGAGAAAGGTTGTTTTCTGCTGCTCCAGACAAGCGGACATGGAGCAATGGATCCAAACTACAAGAAAGAAGATTCCACCTAAACATTAGGAAGAACTTCCTGACAGTAAGAGCTGTTCGACAGTGGAATTTGCTGCCAAGGAGTGTGGTGGAGTCTCCTTCTTTGGAGGTCTTTAAGCAGAGGCTTGACAACCATATGTCAGGAGTGCTCTGATGGTGTTTCCTGCTTGGCAGGGGGTTGGACTCAATGGCCCTTGTGGTCTCTTCCAACTCTATGATTCTATGATTCTATGAATCTATGATTCTATGATTCTATGAAAGTAACACAGCAGGGTCTCCCTGGCTTGACTCCTTCTGCTTGAGATGTTGCTGGAAGGGCCCTTTTCTTCTGAACCCCACCCCAATCACTCTAGCCTCCTGCTTTCAGCACCTCCCAGTTCATCCCTTTCCAATGCCTCCTCCCGGTTGTTTCACCACCAGGACCCAGGGTCTAAGTCCTCATCTTCCCTGTCTTCCCTGGGTGGCTCCTGGGCAGGAGGCTCCCACCACTTCTCTTCATCCAGTCAGTCCCCCCCCCACACACACACATTCGCCCTCCTTCCACGCAAGCAAGATGTAGTTCATCACTTCAAGGTCACATTCCAGCGAGACACGTGTATTCCAGGAGGATGTGGGCTGAGAGAGTCCCAGAGATGCCAAACAGAGATGCCAGGACAGAGATGCATTTGGCTCCTAGGCCTAATGTTTCCCACTCCTGCTCAAGTCACACGTGATTGTGTATAATGTATAGATTGGTCCTTCTGAAACTAGAGGTTCCATTTAGCTGCTGTGGCTACTAGCTCAAGCTCAGGGATGGGGAGTCATCATGGTCTTCCAGAGGTTGGTGGTTTGCATGCAGAGGGTCCCAAGTTCAACCCCCAGTTCCTCCAGGTTGAACTGGGAAGAGATTCCTGTCCCAAACCCTAGAGAACTGCTGCCAGTCTATGTAGACAATACCAGGTGGACCAATGGTCTGACCAACAGAAAGCAGGTTCCTGTGTTCCTAAGGGTTAGGGATGCTGCTGTGGTGAACTCAAGAAGAGCTCTGCTGGATCACGCCAAAGGCCCATCTAGTCCAGCAGTCTGTTCTCACAGAGGCCAACCAGATGCCTCTAGGAAGCCCCAAAGCAGTGCCTAAGAGAAGCTTATGATTCCCAGCAGCATGCATTTAGAGCCATAATGTCTCTGGCAATGTCTATTTTTCTTCTTCTTCACAAAGCCATTTAAGTTTTACAACATCTTGCAATAGTAAGTAAATGGCTTCATTTAATTACAGGTTGTGTGAAAACCTTGACAATCACAAGCAACATTTGAAAGTGTTCTGTTTCTTTCTGTTCCTACCTTGACGCCCCTGCTCCCGTGGTAGAAAATGCCTTTTGTGAAAAACGACATTGTGTCGTTTACATCTATTATTTCCAAGTTCTCTCTATCATATTCCGTTCTAGTTCCAAATGAGACATTTGGATTGTGCTGACAGTCCTCCCTCCACATTCAGTGAACACACGTGGAGGGAGCAGAACTGTGTTCATGAGCTATATCCCCTTACACACCTGCAGACCTCATCCACATGCAACATTAGTGTGAATGGGGTCTGGGTGCATAAAGAAATATGCTGGAAGAGTTGCATGTGCTGAAAAATATGCATGTGGCAATTGCAATGGACCAGGCTTCCCATTCCGAAGGTTTATAATGTCAGAATGGATGGATCCATTTATTTCCAGTCTGGATTCATTCATGGATTTCTTTCATCTTGTTTTCTCATTAATCTAAAGGTGTACATTAAAACTTGCATTTAAATACATAATTTATCACAAAATATGGATTTAAATAGTATTTTATCTCACATGAATTTCTTAATGTACTTTATCCCAAAACACATTTTTTTAACATATTTGTTTCATGGCTTTTCCTGTTGGCCTCCATCTTGCGTCCAAGAATGGGACTCAAGATGAGTTATAGATGGGCATTGGAAATGACGCTCCTGGCTTGACCTTGTGTACCATCTTGCAGTGGATTTCTCTATGCTTGATCTTTTTGCTGGTGAGGTCATGAGGATCCAGAAAGTTCATTCTTCCTTTGGAAGCCAGGTTGCAATAATGACAATGAGATAATTGATCAGTAAACAAAAGGCATCAGCTTCAGGTTCCAACCCTGAATCTTCTGCTTTAGACTCTAAACGCAGGCTCCCTTAACCAAATGGGAATCATATGGAATGGAAAATAAAAGCAACATAGAACAATTACGCTTCTAGGCTGAGTCAGACAATCTCAAACCATAGTTGTCATTATCAAAAGACAAATCCACTTAGGAAGACCATCTCTTCAGACCAACCTTCCAGATTATAAATTTCTTCCTTTGCTATTTCCCCAGGGGCACATATTTGCAGTTTGGGAGAGTTCAGATACAAACTAAGCAGGAATATGCTTGGTTTGACTCCAGCTAAAAATCCCATTTTTTTGGAGGGGGGGGGATTGTTTCCAGAACAAGATGGGTGGCAGTTTCACACGGTGCCCCCCCTCCCCAGTTCACACATTCATCAGCCTCCATGTCAACACATTTTGGTACATTTCTTGAGACAATAGCTGTATCACAAATGTCAGAGAAGTGTGAAATCTGAAGGATGACTAGTAAGGATGTGCATCAGATTTGGATGAATCCCAAATTCCAATGCAAAGTGGGGAAGCTTGGAGGGATTGGGGGTTTACCAGAGGAAAACATGGGATCTCTATGAAATAGCAGAGGTCAAAGAGGGGGCTCAGAAGTGCATCCAGACATAAAAAGGCATCTGTTGAAAGCAAAGCTAATGTCTCTAAGCTTACCATGGTATCTTAACACTTGTCTGGGATGTTGGAGAGTAGGAGAGAGCAAACACCAAGGTGGGGAGAGGACAGGTGGAATGACTGCTGCGATCAAGTTTGTAATCAGAGGAGACGATTTCAGCCAGAAAGCAAACCTTTTTTAGTTCTTCCTATCCCAAGATCTAGAGGGACGTGGGTGGCGCTGTGGGTAAAACCTCAGTGCCTAGGACTTGCCGATCGCATGGTCGGCGGTTCGAATCCCTGCGGCGGGGTGAGCTCCCGTCTTTCGGTCCCAGCTCCTGCCCACCTAGCAGTTCGAAAGCACCCTTAAGTGCAAGTAGATAAATAGGTACCGCTTTATAGCGGGAAGGTAAACAGCGTTTCCGTGTGCTGCGCTGGTGCTGGCTCACCAGAGCAGCTTCGTCACACTGGCCACATGACCCGGAAGTGTCTCTCGACAGCGCTGGCCCCCGGCCTCTTAAATGAGATGGGCGCACAACCCTAGAGTCGGACACGACTGGCCCGTACAGGCCGGGGTACCTTTACCTTATCCCAAGATCTATATTATACGTGTAGATCTATGCATGTTGAAACTATTAAATGTGGTAGAATTGTAAAATAATTAGAAATTATTGGGAAATGATTTATAATGAAATGAAAAAAAAAATGTTTAAGATAAAAGAGTTAAAATGTTTAAGTTAAAAGACCAGAAGCATTTATATGAGGATTTTAGGACAGGATTTACCAAAAGATAAGAAAAATTTATTTATGTATGCGACGACAGTGGCCAGAATTTTATTAGCCCAAAGATGGAACAGCGACAAAATACCAGCGAAAGAACATTGAAAAGAAAAGTTGATAGAATACGCTGAAATGGCGAAGCTAACTGAGAGACTTAAAGACAAGGACAAAAATGACTTTTAAAAAGATTGGGAACCTTTTATGATGTATATACAGAAATAATGCACTGAAACTCACTTGCAGGATTCGAGAAATAAACTTAAAATGGACAAATACAAATAGAAAGCATAAATATGAAGTAAAAATGAGAAGAATAAATAAATGACACAACCTTAATTTTAGTATATAAGATATATAAAATTATAAGCAGAAGAAATAGATACGTTATAAACCAGGAAGAGAAGTTGTGGGAAGTCGTGGGATTAAAATTGTAAAATGTAACTTGAATGTTTGATTATGCTAAAATTTCTTCAATAAAATGAAAAAATAAAATAAGAAAGAAAGAAATTGTGTATTACTGGAGGAGAGATGAAAAGACATACATCTGATATTTGGGGGGACAGCTGCATGTCTCCAGAAACACCTCTAATTACTGCCTTAGTCATGGTGTAGATGAGACCATCAATGCAGTTCCTTGAAAGTCAACTATGCTATTCAGTTAATTAGACCCTCTTCTTCTTGCTCATTTTAGGATGCAAATGGCAGAATCATAGTATCACAGAATTGTAGAGCTGGAAGGGACCTCAAGGGCCATCCACTCCAGCTCCCTGCAATGCAGGAAACAGAACACAACTTTGGCATCGTCAGGAACGAACAGTTTATTGCATCTGAAGCATTTAGATGCTGCCTTTCCATCCAAATCATCACTACGCTGCTCCTGTAAAATAAGAGCCCAATAAAGCCGCCACAAGCACAAAGCAGGAGTGCTCAGACACCACTGTCATATGGGAACATGGTGAAGAAGAGCTCCCGTTTGGCCTTCCCCAAGTGCTCAACAGAAGAGTGACACCTGAAGAATCTCATCTTCCTTGTTATGTACACTTTATAGTCCAGAGAAGACTCATAATAAAACTCAGGGAGCCTTTGGACAGTCATCCTCTATTCCATTTCAGATACTGTGTCCAGCAGCTTTCCCAGAGTCCAAGAAAGAACTAGAGATTTTTAATCCTTATTTTAGAAATTGCCTGGGGGGGGGGGAATGGAACAGGTGGAAGCTTCCAAATGCAGCAGCTTGTTGTTCCTTCTTGAGGGCCTCGTGATGTCTGCCAGATTTAATAGCACAGGCTGGCATCCAAACTCTGGTGAGACACATCACATCACGTTGAGTTAAGATACTTGTTGGCTCTGTGCAATCATTTCTCTCTAACCTGAAAAAAAAGAGAGAGAAAAGAAAAGCTCTCCGTGTTGTGGATCACTGGACAGAGAAAACAAAACCTTAACACATTAATTGCCTGCCTTTTGTATAGATTGCCTCCAAGTACTTGTGATGAGGCTAGACCAATGGATGATCTATTTTCATTTCCATGGAACTTGATGCTTTACAGAATCAGGGAGCCTTGTCTTATAAGATTAAGGGAGGGCTGCAGCCACTGGAGAGCGTGTGCTCTGAATCCAAAAAGTCACACGTTCATGGTAAAGTTGGAAAATGGCTCTTGTTGGAAACCTTGAAGACCAAACCTGATGTTGTTGGGCTCCAACCCCCATAATCCCCAGCTAGCATGGCAAATCATGGATGGTGGGAGTTGTAGTCCAACAATATCTACTGACCCATGGCTGGAAGAGGAAACTATACTCATTCCTGTCCAGAAAACTGCAATGGTCAACCATGAAGGCTGCAACCTGCAGTTCAGTGGTTCATCACATGGGGCAGCTACACAAAGATTCCTCCAGCTCCTGACACCATAGCTACATGGTAATGAGTGATACTTGAGTGGCAAATGTATTTGTTAAAACAACAGGCCACCACAAGAGTGGCTTCCACATTGCCCATGTAGTATTTCCTGCTTATTCTTAGAAGGGAGGATCAAAAACATCTATGAGCCATAATGGAGTCCATATCCATTTCCCCAGGTACATCACCATTTTAAGTTCTGTGTCACAAAACCTCTTACCAAATTTGATCAAATTGTGGCCCATGGTCTAGCTAGGAAGGAAACAATAAAACTTTGCTTGTTTCATGTATATGTACATTTAGGAATATAGAGTGCTGTCTTATGCTGAGTCAGATCATTGGTCCATGTGCATTTGTGCTTATTGGCAGCGACTCTCTAGAACATCTCTTGCCAACTCAGTGTCTGATGGGGATTGTTGTCCAAAGCATCTAGAAGACACCAGGTGGATGGAGGGTGCTTTAGGATTCATTGCAGCCTTTCCTAGCCCCACCTGGAGGTGCCCAAGATTGAACCTGAGACCTGTGTGCAGAGACTGAGCTGTAGCATTGAAGAACAGCTCCACACCCCACCCACTCAACAGTGTAGGCAAACATTGCTTAACATTTGGTAGGGTCTTTAACATTCATAATGTGACATTTTTTCAGGGGGCTCAATGCTAAGTTTGCAGGCTCTAATGCTGAATAAATCATAGTATCTGAATATCCTACAGTAGTGGTTGAGGTGACTCTTAAATTCAGGACTCCTCATACAAACCTAGCTCCTCTATGTGGGCCAATGATTATTTCTGGTCCCCTTAAATTAAATCATATATATACTCTCACAGATCTCAATGACTCCTAGCCACGAGGACTCCACAACTTTGCCTCCACAGCCAGATGCAGCAATTCTTCTAAGTATGAGGTGTTGGAAGCTACAGGAGGGAAGAGTTCCCTTGTGGTTGGGTCCTACTTGAGGGTTTCTGACAGGCATCCTGGTGGCCACTGTGAGAACAAGATGCTGGACTAGATAGGCCAGGCATCGCCAAACTAGGCCCTCCAGATGTTTTGGGACTACAATTCCCATCATTCCTGACCACTGGGTCCTGTTAGCTAGGGTTGATGGGAGTTGTAGTACCAAAACATCTGGAGGGCCTAGTTTGGGGATGCCTGAGATAGGCCATTGGCCTGATTCAGCAAGGTCTTATTGCGTTTCTATGCTTCTATGTTCCTTGACCTGGAATCAAACTCATTCATCACCCCAAACCTATAAATAAATAAAAAATTGGGGGGGGGGAGGAGTATGACAAAGTAGATTAATCCATAGTTCCATACAATGTGCACATGCTAATTTGTAAAGATGGGAATTTACAAATAATGAATATAAGAAGATTCTGGCCAGCTGAGCTATGTGCCAGCTCAGTCTGCTGTCCAGGGTCCTGACTGTGGATGGCACCCTCCCCCAATCAGCTTTCCTTTCTCTGTGTTGAGATGCTTTATGTTTAAACTTGGGCACTGACTGGGCTTGGAGCATTTCAAACAGAGCACCTTTTGTGTAAAGGACTGTCCTCTGACAGTCCTTCAAATAGGGGAAACACATCTGTAAAGCTGCACACAGGGCCAACTTAAATCCAATGTGGGAACTGTGCTTTAGTCTGTTCCAGTTTTTAGCATATGACCTCGCCCAACACCCTGATTGTCTCATGGATCATTGGCAGTTTGATGCACTGGAGGAGTCTTATGATAATCTCCATGCAGGCTAAGGGGAAATTAAAAATGTGTTCCTTTCTGATGGGCTGAAATTTGTATCAGTGCCCTATTCCTCCTCCCCCCACCTTGCACTTATCAGTCAAAACCCTCTGGTACAACATGCCGCAGTTACTGTTTATGCATCTGTAAAAATAATAGGATTCTGTTGCAATACCTCTGCGGGGAATCTGTTCAAATTTTTGCCTCTTCTCCTTACCCTGAATAGCATTTTTAAAACATCTGTTCCCATTGTATCTTATCACCCCCTCCCTTTTATGTGTTGCTGCATTCTTGGGAGTTAGTTTCTTTCTTGCTGCTGCAGCTCAATCAAGCACCACACAGGACACCATGAAATTTTCCCACTCAGTGGGCGATCCCAGAGAATACCAGATGTGTCGAGTTCTTCCCAGACAGATGCCATGAGACTGCTCTTGTGGCTCACACCACCCTATTAAGCAAAATGGCCATTTTGGATTTAGTGCGGCTTAGTTGTTGATGGGACACAATGGGCACCAACAGGCTGTTTGCTGATCCAAGCATTTGGAATGAGAAGATTCACATTCCCTGCTAGGGCAGCAGTCGAGACCAGGTGTGCCTGAAAGTGGGTATGCATGCAAGGAAAAGGGAACCACACTGGTATGAATTTGGGCTGGCTGAGAGTTTTCGGAGATATGTAAACTGGTCCGCCCATTCTTACAGCTGACCTGCATTGCAGGCAAGATCGCATACGGTTTTTGTTGGATTGCACCACTTGAAGCTGCGCTAGCTGCCTTTCATATAACCAAAGAATCACAGAATTGTAAAGTTGGAAGGGACACCCAAGGATCACCTAGCAATGCAGGAATGAAACATATTTCCCCCACAAAAAATGTTTGCATATTGGTGGGGCAGTTAGGCTAGAAGAGGAGGACCCTCATGTCCTCCTCTTCTACATGCAGTGATATATCAAGCACAAAGGAAACATTGCATACAACCCCATTGTTCCCTTCCTTGCTGTGGGGTTTAGAGAAAAAATCCTCCTCTGAAGTATGTGTGGGGAGCAGGTTGATTTAGTTTGCATACAGAGGTGCTTCTACCTCATGCGAACCTTCTGAAACACAGCCGCCCATTGAAATTCGCACTTTCCAAATTTTGCAATGCAGTTCTCCATCAAAGTTATGTGTTAAAGGCTCTGCTAGGCTAAAAAGTGCATGAAAATGTGTACATTAGGGAAAATAACACAAAAAAGCATTATATTGGGGAAGGTTGGTATGCAAAAAACTTTGTGCATATCAAGCAAACTTGCATACAAGTATGTGTATATTAGAGGACGAGATGGTTGGACAGTGTTCTTGAAGCTACCAGCATGAGTTTGACCAAAGTGTGGGAGGCAGTGGAAGACAGGAGTGCCTAGCGTGCTCTGGTCCATGGGGTCACGAAGAGTCAGACACAACAAAACGACCAAACAACAACAACATGTGTATATTGGGACATAGGGGCACCAAGATGGTGATGAAAGTTCACGAGGACTTTCTTTTCAATGGGGACTGATGTGGACATGTGCAGGAATGGAGATTGGAACAATGATAAACTTAGATAAACCAAAAATGATAGATTCACCCATCTCAACTTGGAAACCAATATGTGCATGGGGTGGGTGGATCCCCTACTGGCAGTAATTGGAGTTTTGCACCCCCCCCCAAAAAAAAACCCCCTCAATATACCAACTCTGGAAGTTTGTCTCTTAGAGATGAAGGAATGGGAACCAACAAAGAATCAGAAGAGATTATCTATATCAACAACTGAAATCTTGACATGTCAGAAGCTTCAGCAACCCATTCGCGGTTTATGCATTTCAGGGGATCATTTATTTCTATTTACAGCATTTTCTCTGCTCCAAATACACTGTCTAGCTTTCTAAACCCATCTGATGCATGGCAAAGTCCCTCACACTTTCATTGCCCTGAAATCCAGATGAGATGTGCCCCATGTTTTCACCTTTAGCATACCCAATAGACTCAATCCCAGACAGAAATGCACTTCTGCACAGCAATGTCTGTGTTTCAATGAAACGAGCTGACTGCACAGAGCCTGTGGCATGTGCTGCAATAACCCTCCCCATTTATAATAATTCTATTTATTAGGATTCAGACAAAGCACCGACATGTCATAAGAATATGGAAGCTCAGATCCTTCTTAGACAGTGCTGCATATAAAAAGGAACAGGCTTTATTAAACCGAATGAGAAATCAGTGCCCCATGTCTAGATCACATGGTTTTCTGGGAACTGCTTTCCTGAAACTCCTGATTGAAATCAAAATACTAAGAATATTACTAATGCATTACTAAATACTAAGAACACTAAGCTTGGAGATCTTAGAGGAGGGGTAGCCAACATGGTAGTATCTACCCCAACTCCAATCAGTCCCCAACTCCCATCAGACCCAGACATAATCAGACATGATGACAGTGGTAGCCCAACTGTTAGAATTCCTGCTCCATGATTGCAGTCATGGGATTTTTGTCTATCACATGATGGTATATGTTTTGACTCCACAGTGGGAAGGGACGGACACAGGATGTTTGTGTTACTGTGTTCTGTGAAGTGGGACTATTGTCCTTTGTTCTTTTTCTCTTTGCTGTCTGGTGCTAGAGAGAGAGGGAGCCATGTTGCAGTGCTCTGTGTGTGTTTATATGTAAATAAAGTAGATGAGCCAAAATGCTGAGTTGTTGAGGTCTGTCATGCAAGTTGCGAAGACTCTGCGGATCCCTAAGTGTGCCGATGTCGGTTGACATCGGTTGCTGTGATGTTTGGGCTAAAGAAAGTTTTTGAAGCTCCCGAATGATTGACCAGGAGGGATAGAACATGCCAGTTGAGCATGTGTCTCTGCCAGGGTCCTACCCAAGTGTAGGGCTGAACTCCTGAACAACCTT
Source organism: Podarcis tiliguerta (assembly GCF_965153285.1). Lineage (NCBI taxonomy): Eukaryota > Metazoa > Chordata > Lepidosauria > Squamata > Lacertidae > Podarcis > Podarcis tiliguerta. The sequence continues at coordinate 7,795,158 of NC_139542.1, forward strand.
GATGTAGATGAACTCTGTGCTATAAAGATGCCTGCATGAAGGTACGTGACATGAAGGCTGAAAACATCAACCCCACTGTGTGGGTATCCAATGCGGACTACTACAGTGCCTGGAGACAAGCAGTCGGGTCATGCATCCATAGCAGTGACCAGAGGAGGAATGACAGCTGGGAGGAGCATAGAGAGAAGGGATGTCATGGTGCATCTGCAGCGGCACAACCAGAAACCTTCATCTGCCCCAGATTGGTCTCTACAGCCCCAGCAAGCACTGTAATCTCCCAACAGTTTGACTTTATCCCCAAAGGAACACTCCTCCACTGTCTCCCAAGGCAGACAAATGCCAACTGATTTAGATACAACCTTTTCCCCAATGTCCCACTGTGTCTTCTGTTAGCGAAAGATGCTAGATACATACGCCATTCAATCCATTAGCACTTGATAACTCAACCAGTAACCAGGCTGGTTTGCATCATGTTTGTATCATATTACTTCTGAACACTTGATTAGTCTGTATTTGAACCCTATGCAAATGTTTGAAATGGATACAGTAGTAGAGCCTTGCTGCCTTATTACACCTGATCTCCATACATGGGAAGGGCTAAATAAATTATTTCTCAGCTGTCAGTGATCCAGTAACCCTACTTGGGAGCAAAGAAACAGCCGGAAATACTGACTCTTTATCCTGTGATCAATTAAACAGTAGAAGTTAGGATTTCAGAAGCTTTATCAGCAGAGCTTCTGGTCTTTACTCAGTAATCTTATTTGATCCTGGGTTTTTATTCACCATTTTGCATGGACTTAAATGACATCCTTGGTTTTTAAAGGGTAAGCTGAAGAGAACTTGCTTTTGATATACATTTTCAATCAATTCATCCTTCTATCCTACTTAAACTTTCCATGGACAAGGAGGTTTTTTTTTTTTTGTCTTACTTAAGACCCTGTGAACCGACTTGAAATTCACCAAGCTTGTCTTTCCTTGTGAGGATTGTTTCCACCAGTATAAAATAAATGAGGGCCTCTAATTAAGTAGCTTCAAATGATACAGTCTTCAGAGAGTCCCTTCTGTGTTGACTTTAGGGGTATCAGCTCCTTATGTTCAACAAGTGGACAATCTATGTACATAAGCAGCTGAGTTGCATTTTTATTTTTTTTTACTTAATCAAAATTATATAGGGCTTGATTGTAAGAAAATCTCTAAGCCGTTTTTAAAAGATAAAACATTAACATTATCAATTAATGTTGATTAATTAATGTAGGCATCCTCAAGAGAGGCTTTTGAATTATGGTGCTGGAGGAGACTCTTGAGAGTCCCATGGACTGCAAGAAGATCAAACCTCTCCATTCTGAAGGAAATCAGCCCTGAGTGCCCACTGGAAGGACAGATCCTGAAGCTGAGGCTCCAATACTTTGGCTACCCAATGAGAAGAGAAGACTCCCTGGAAAAGACCCTGGTGTTGGGAAAGATTGAGGGCACAAGGAGAAGGGGACAACAGAGGACGAGATGGTTGGACAGTGTTCTCGAAGCTACCAGCATGAGTCTGACCAAACTGCGGGAGGCAGTGGAAGACAGGAGTGCCTGACGTGCTCTGGTCCATTGGGTCACGAAGAGTCGGACATGACTAAACGACTAAACAACAAACAACAACAACAGTTTGCTGAGAGCTGACAGGAGACATCTATTCCCCTCGTGACTTCTAGAGTTTCCTGGTGGTTGAACTGTAGCTCTGTGAGAAGCATAGGGTTTTTCGAACAACTCTCAGCACCCTTACTAAACAGCAGCGCCTGCATTTCAGGTCAAGAGTTGCCAAAAGAGAAGAAGAAATTTTTTATGTATGCTGCAACTGTGGCTAGGATACTCCTAACCCAAAGATGGAAAAGTGATGAAATACCAAGAAAGAAGAATGGCAAGAAAAAAATGACGGAATATGCTGAAATGGCAAAGCTAACAGAAAGACTTAGAGACAAAGACAATAGAGATTTAAAAAAAGATTGGGAACCATTTATGTTGTATCTACAGAAACAGTGTAAAGAAATGGACTCACCAGCAGGGTTTGAGTAAACATTTACAATTAACAAAACAATATAGAAAACTATAAAGGTGATGTTAAAATGATAAGAGCATGACAATATTTAATACAAAGAACTCAATTTTAAGATACAATAAAGCAAGCAGGAGAAGTTAATATGTAAAAAACCAAAATAGGAAGTTGAGGGAAGACGGGAGGGGGAGGGGGGAATTTGGGAATTTTTATTATTGATATGTTGTTATGATAAAAATGTAAAACTCAATAAAAAATATTTAAAAAAATAAAAAATAAACAACAGCTTCCAAAATTCTTTGGGGGAAGCAATGACTGTTTATAGTGCTGTCATAGTGTCTTAAATATATGGTATGAATATCACTCTGGTCTGCATCATTCTGGGCTAAATAATCCAATGGTTTGACTTGAAAAAAATGAACCTTCCTGTATTTCAGAAAACCCTGCCTCCCACCAATAAGAGTTTCACTTAAGAAAAGAAAGAGCCCCTTTAATATTTTTTGGATGCAATTTCTTTTCTCATTGATTGATGACGAATGGTAAAAAAGAAAAGAAAAAGTGGGATAAATTTTTGGTGCAGAACAGACTGACATCCTGATTGAGAGGTCATATAATTGAAATATACGTATTGATTTGAAGAAACAGCTGACCGATAAGGAGTCTATGCTTAGGGAGAGAACACCCTGCAAGAAGCCTCACAAAAAATCTGGGTGGATGAATAATATTGCTTTGAAATTAAATGCACATGGGGAAGAATTGTTCTTAAAAATATAGGGAGAGAAATTCTGCAGCATTATTAGAGTTTTATGAGAGGAAGCAGAGGGACGATAAAAATGGTATTGAAAGTGCAAATGGGAATAATGAAGCGGCACTATCTAGGAATATTAAGGCTGCAATCCTATGCTCAGTGCTCATTTGCATCTTACCCTCCCCCCACCCACGTTATTTATTCATGCATCTGCATAACACACAGCAATTAAGCAATCTTTATCTGATTGTGCATATGATTGATTCTGCCCTCCACTACCTCTGGAATGAAGGCAAAGCACAAATAACTTGGTTTAAGGGATTCTAGCACTGAAGAAAGCCATGCAATGACTATGGGTCAGTGCGAGTCCCATTGCAAGAGGAGATCAATGTGTTTTCTACCTGCCTCAGCTTCCTCCTGGGAGGCCTCCCTCTGGCTCAAGGGACCCATCCAGACTGCCATGAAAGCAGCCCAAGCAGACAGAGCCTTTGCGGGTTGTGAAACATAAGTAGCAGTCAAGTACAACATTCCTTGTTTCCCTAGAGTGGACATGCAGGAGAAAGTTTGGTCCAGCCAGTCGAAAACTTCCTGTTTGCTCCTGGCTGGGACATACTTCCTTTGCATGTAATTAGAGTGGGCATGACCTTACCTGTCCAGGTAACAAAAGGACAAGGCATGCTGCCACACTCTCTCTCTTTGACTTCCTCCATCGCTGGAGCAGCTTTTTACCTAGAAATGCTCTGTTGGCTTTCAGCTTTCAGTCAACAGAGGACACTGGAATTATCCCCATATGGGATAGTTTCGCATGTATATACTTTGTAACTAAGTCTGCCTTGAGGGATCCAACTGTGAACTGATGATGTGAGTAAACTTCCTTTATTGACTTTAAATAAGATTGTCTTGTATTTATTCTTTTAAGAGGGATATAAGTGAACTTACCAGGAATCTAATAGTGAGAGGCTTACACAAACCTGCAACCAGCTACCCGCTGCGCATTTAAAAGGGGAATGTAAAACTCTGCTAAGTAAAGGAACTTGCTAATGCAAGTTAGGAAGGATATTAATAAACAATATATCCTCTCCTGCCTCCCTGAACATTCCCACAGCCTTCACTCCTCTCAAGTACAGTTTGCATTCAACAAGAACAGGCCAAGGTCTGCCTCCTCCTAGGACCTCTTAAGCTGTCTGGCAACAAGCTATTGAATTGATACTGATTGATTTGATCTGTTTGACTTGCATATAACTTTATATTCTAAGGTCTGAGAGTTATTTACATTGTATATAACATTAAATGCTGAGCTAAGTTAAAGTCCCTTAGCAGTGTATTAGATATGCTAATGGGATGGCTTTCCTTCCAACTCTATGATTCTGTGATTCTAAGAGAAGGGCAGGAAGCCAGCATGGTTCTTGTGGCCAGTTGTGCAACGTAGAATCATAGACTTGTGGAGTTGGAAGGGACCCCGAGGGTCATCTAGTCCAACCCTCTGCAATACAGGAATCTCAGCTAAAGCAGCCCGGACAGATGGCCATCCAACATCTGTTTATAAACCTCCAGTGAAGGAGAGTCCACCACCCTGTGAGATACCCCATTCCACTGTTGAACAGCTCTTACTGTCGGAAAGTTCTTATTGTTTGGAATCTCCTCTCTTGCAATTTGAAGCCATGGGTTCCAGTCCTGCCAACTGGAGCAACATAAAACAAGCTTGCTCCATCTTAAATGTGATAGACCTTCTCAGATTTCCCTTGGAAGAGGGATTGATTGTTAAACCACTCTGGGAATTGTACCTCCGTGAGGGAAACGGGGTCTACTAGCTTCCAGAATTCTTTGATGGTCTGCCATGATATCATAGTGCTTTATATACATGGTTTGAGTGTTGCCTGGGTAATTTACAGCTCTGAACTTAGGGAAGAAATTGAGAGAATGTCTGGGGGCACTTGCCCGTAATCCTGCTTGGATACTAGTCCCAGAAGCAGCAGTTGGCGATGTTGGGAATCACACAGCACAGTACGTGTTTTTTCACTCAGTGCTATCTCTCTGCTGCTTAAAATATATTAACGACATGCAACATTTTCAGTTCCACATTATTGAGCCCTTTCCACTCTTCATAATCACAAACATTTTTTTTTAAAAAAATCGAAGCATAGTGTTTCTTCTTACTGGATGTAATGCCCGTGTATTATGTGATAATCAGTGCATCTTCCGTTCCATTAGAATATATGCAGCCAAGGGAGGCAGGAGTTGCCACCTTCCATTATAATGAATTTATAGCTTGGCGGAATCCTCAGAGTATAGCAAAGCTTGGGCCACCAGTGCACTTTATGGAAATATATTGCGCAGTGAAACGTTAGATGTGCTGACTCCTGAGAAAGCGACTGAAGTGGATTTTAAAGAAGCAAATGCCATCCTATAAAACAGCACTAAAATAACTCTCAGGCCTTTGCTAAGGAGGCGCAGAAGCCAAGAGACTAAAAATAATCTATTTAATGCAGGCAGCATCTTTTACATTCAGCTCAGGAGCAGCTCAAGGAGAGGTGAGAAGGTAGATTGGAAATTACCGCCAATGTTTCCTGGGCACATTTCACAGGTACAGAATCAGCATACCTTTGCTCGGCAACACTTAAAACAGCCCTGTGAGGTAGATCAGTAGCCTTACAAGTGGGACTTGCAGCCAAATGGTCCATTAGATCCCTGAAATCTAAGAGGAGCATTCTTATTTAGGTCTGCAGCCGTTCTGGAACAGGAGCCTAATAAAGTTCCCCAGGCTTTTTTTGGGAGGGGGTGAGGGGACTGTTTAGGAAGAAAGAGGGGCCTCAAAACATCCCCATTAGACCTTTATACCCAGGTTTTCTCTTTTCTGCCCCATGGCCATGCATATCTAGAGAACCCTTTGCCTGAACACAAGCTGTGTAGGGTAGAGGTATACACACAATCCCTGACCCCCAAGTCCTCACACACATTATATCCCATGGGGATTCACTGATCCTGATACATCTCTGTGCAGACATTCCCCACACAACATGGGCAAGGTTGGGGGCTGAGTGGGCTGAAGAAAGCATGTGCATTAGGGAACGAGATTGTGTGTGCTCCCTTCTCACCCCACTGGGCAGTTTGGCACTCACGTGCTCAGGTGAATGTCTGAACACATCTAAAGTCTGTTCTGGCTTGGGGAACCATATGGGCAGAACAGACATACTCAGTAGGCTGTGCACCCTACTCTGAAAGTTGTGAATTTATTGCCCCATTGCTTTGGCTGGGTCCTATTTCTGGGTGCTCCTTCCAATTCACAGCTGAATGCACCATCCATAGTGATTATGGATACTTCGCACAATATTTTCTGGGCCCAAATACCATGCCTTTCCACATAGATTCCTCATGAATTTCCATACCTAGCTGTGAATATTCTCCCCCACCCCCTAAAAATGTAAGAACTCAATGAACTGTGATGCTAAACTTACAGATGACTCTTAAATACTTGGGGGTGAGGTTCTCAGTATTTGTGGGAAAGTGGGAAGGAAACGCAAGCAGACCCCACCACATTTCACCCTTCACCTGGCTATTTGTTTTCTTAGGTTAAAAAAAAATTCCAATTAAATATTATAATGCCCAGAAATTTAATTAGAAATGAATCCAGAGCGGGGGGGGGGGGCTCCCATGTTGACCTAAGGTGTGTCATCCTGATGCCCCTCCTATTGGAGCCATGGGAAAAATAAGGGGTACCATGCATAGTCCTAGTCAATGCCAATTGTGTTTGCTGAATTGATTTCCATTGAGGACATGAGACAAATAACTGAACAGTGGCAATTTCTGTTTGCATTTCTGTTGGAAGCCTCCCACATCCCTAGAGACCCAGCATGGTGTAGTGGTTAGCATGTTTAAATAGGATGTTGAAAACCAGAGCTCAAATCCCTGGAGCTCACTGGGTGACCTTGGGCCAGTCACTCACTCCCAGACTAACCTACATTGCAGGGTTTATGTCAGGAATAAATGAGAACCTTTGTGCCCTTTGAGCTCATTGGAGAAAAGGTAGGATAGCATGCCTTTGGGGTTGAAGTCAAACTGTTGGAGAGTTATAGCAGGTACTATGACTGTAGAGACCAATACAAGAGAGACATGCTTCATTGTATTGTACGCTAGTGGCCAAAATTGTGGAAACCTTTTGGGAAAAGTGTATTTGCGAAGTTTGATGGCTCATAACATCTGATTGGCTCTCTAAACACTCAGGCTCATTGGCTACATTCAAATGAAGGAAAGCTACTGCATACCAACCTAAGCAAGTTGTGCTTCCTTTTTCTGGTTATTTTGCTATAACTTTTGATAGAATACAGATAATTGAACAAACTTTGTTGCATTACATTCCTCATTAAATTATATTTCCATTGATATATACTTTTATGGTATTACTCTCTCTCTCCCTCTCTCTCTCTCTCTATATATATGGTGTTATGAGCCATCAAACCTCAGAAATACACTTTTCCCAAAAGGTTTCCACACTTTTGCCCACTAGTGTAGCTGGGGCAGATGAAGGTATGTGGTTTGGTGGCAAACACAGGCATGCACTTAGATAGGTTATTTGGAGAGCCTCTACACAACATCTGGAGGGGCGTGTGAAATTGGATTGGGAGCCACATACCACTTCTGGGCTGCTGGCTCCCCATCGTTGGGTCACAAAGTGCTGTCCCAGGAAGATACCTGTTGCAGCTTAGTGAAGGAGCTATTCCTACCTACTGTATGAACATGGAACAGAGAAGAAAATGCTGGCTATCCTCACTGCTGCCTCACTGCCTCGCCAGACACATTTGACAGCTTGTTTGGTGCCTTTGCCTCATTCCACGGCTGGCGTTGCCTAATAAAAGCTCGGGCAGTTTCAGTCTGTAATGCCACAAATGTTCCTCTCATCTCCTTCACTTTCTGGAACGGCTACCTTTGTTTACAGGGAAAACAGACACAATGATCCCCCCCACGCACTTTCAGCCATTATATTAGCAAATCTGATAGGGAGAGATGGGGGGAATGGATGCAATGCCATTTAATAAATTGGAAAGAGGGATGGGTGAAGATGGTAAGATAATACGCTGTGCACTGCTCCCCATCTTCCTTAAAAAATAAGAGAAAAACAACAGCACAATGGCCTGAGCATTTCTGCTTTGTTGCTTATCAAATGAACAACTACACTTAGTTAAAATATTTCTTAATTTTTATTAAGATCTCACTTGTATGCAATGCTGAGTAGTGCTCCAGTTGTTTCTCCTTCTCAGGGACAACAATTCTTTCCTAGTACCTGCTGCTTAAGTTGCTGCCACTATCTTTATCCCTATTTTGCTGGGTGGGGGGAGGAAAAAGGGAGGGAGGGAGGGGAGGAAGGGAAAGAGGAAACTCAGAGGATGTCTTTAAAAACTATTGTTAACATAACTCAGCAGAGGTGAAATCCTATAACTTTTTATAAGCATGATTGTTCGGGGGTTTTATTGTGTATATGTGTCCTGCCTTATTTGCTTTATAGTGCAAGATGGCAACAATGAGTTAATATTGGAGAGGCACTGCAGAAAAACTAACAAACTGGAATGATGTCTGGGTGGTCCAGTATAAATCCACCACAAATGCATTATTATTGCATCAGTGACATGTTGCAGAATAAACTCAGCAGAAAAACACCCACCACCAGTCTGTAGTGGCCCCATGAAAGACTGTACAATACCGTTATTATTTTCATGGTGTGGAAGCTAAAGCAGATACCCTAAATTATACGTTCCTTGTGGTTTGGAAGCATGTGTGGATGTGTAGATAATGCCCGAGCTTTTCTTTGTTTTTTCTTCATTTTAAATCGAATACAGCAAGTCAGACCTGAAACAAAAAAATGCAGTTCTGAGTTTTTCTCTCCAGAGTTCCTGTCAGCCAGATTCTTCCAGAATACACAGCTCCTCCCCCCCAGTTCCATGCTCAGTCATCACACACCCTCCAAGTGTCCCTATTTTCCAGGGATAGTCTCAGATTTACAAAAGCCATCCCACTTTCTGATTTGATCCCAGAATGTCTCGCTTTTCCTTAGGATGTCCCTATTTCCATCAGATAAATGTTGGAGAGTATGGAGTTACGCCAATCCCAAGCCAAGGAGACAAGTATTCAGCCTTTAGAAGACATCTGAAGGCAGCCTTCTATAGGGAAGTTTTATGTTTTATTATGCTGGAAGCCACCCAGAGCAGCTGGGGTGACTCAGTCAGATGAGCAGGGTATTACTGTTATGGAATAGGATACCCCTATTTTCATCAGCTATAAACAAGGCTGATCGCTGAAGAATTGACGCTTTTGAATTATGGTGCTGGAGGAGACTCTTGAGAGTCCCATGGACTGCAAGAAGAGCAAATGCATCCATTCTTAAGGAAATCAGCCCTGAGTGCTCACTGGAAGGACAGATCGTGAAGCTAAGGCTCCAATACTTTGGCCACCTCATGAGAAGAGAAGACTCACTGGAAAAGACCCTGATGTTGGGAAAGATGGAGGGCACAAGGAGAAGGGGACGACAGAGGACGAGATGGTTAGACAGTGTTCTCAAAGCTACAAACATGAATCTGACCAAACTGCGGGAGGCAGTGGAAGACAGGAGTGCCTGGCGTGCTCTGGTCCATGGGGTCACGAAGAGTCGGACATGACTGAACGACTAAACAACAACATTTTCATCAAAGAAATGTTGGAGGGTATATCATCACCATTCTGTTTGAGGGTTCTCTTCTCCACTTCATATTTTGTGCTTCTACAAACTTGGAAGGTACCCTCAAACCCACTGATAACTTCCTTCTGTCTGTACAAGGTGCCATTTTGACAACGTAAGGCTCCACATTCAAATCATGAGCATGTTATTACTACATAAGAATGTACTGCAGAAGGGAAAGAGCTTGCAGTAACATGTGACAGTGGAAGGGTTTGCATATGTGTGCACATGAACACATCATCATCCTAAGTGCCAGAGTAGGGTCTTACCAATCAGGAATGCATGAATCTGTCAGTATCTTACCATTTCTCTCTCTTTTTACCATCCCTAAACTCAATTCTCCACATTTCCACAACAGTTTGCAATTTTTAAAGAAAAAATTAAAAGTTCTCATGAAAATCCACTAGCATTTTTATGACAATTTCTCCCAGTGCAACTTTAATCTACTCTTTATTCCCCTAATATAATTCCTTTGTGTATGCTGTTTCCACTAACATGTGCATTTTTGTAAGCATTACTTTCCAGAAGAACTGCACAGAAACATTTGCAAATAGTGTCTCAAAGCAGGTAGGTTCACTTTAAAATGCAAACTGAATCAAATTTCTTTCCAGTTCCTAATACCAGCACATGAGAAGGTGCCCACTTCCATCTGTGATATATATTCATGCGATAAAATTCATGTCAGACTTCCAGGTAATCATGCAGTCATTAACATCCTTTGAGGATGTCGCTATTTTCATATGCCTGTGGCCTATCAGACTTGCAGAAATGATCAAAGTATTTCAGAAGGCCTTTAAAAAATGCTGGGTTTGAATCACTATGGTAGCCATGTCTTCTTGCTCAAGAGAATATATCACCCGATCTCTGCTTCCACCCTTTAATTGAAAGGCAATTAAATCCCCTGCAGTCTGCAGTTTCTCTGTCCAAAATGAGTCATCTCGCTCTATCACCTTTCTTCCCACCTTGGCTGTGGGCTTCACAAATTATAGTTTAAAATATATATTATTTGTCGGTTTCAGAAGCTGTTATTTTTTCTAAGCTTTCTCACTTAGTTTGGCTTTTTTTTTTTTTTTGTCTTCTACTTGTGATGAAAAATTCATCTCCGTCTGACTCAAGCCCATCCAGCTTTTCCGACGCATCTTGCAAAGTTCTCAAGAATGCCCAAAAAGGATACTTCATATCTCTATTTTTGAGCTCCAGTTAAAAAGATATCATAGCAAAGCAATAGCTGTGTCTCATGAACAATGGGTGGCAGAGGAACATTAACTCCCCACTGCTGTGGATCTGAAGAGTGGTGGATTCATCGCTGCATCTGTGGCAGGAAGTAGAAAGGGCTGCCTCAACCCTGAATCCTCCCTGCACCCAGAAAAGCTTGTTTCACGGATTTCCACCAGACTTTGTTGAGCAGACACCATCACATTTGCTGGGCAGAGGGGGAGCAATGGGCAATGGGAAGCTGGCTGAGGGGGCACAAGCAAGCAGAAGATTGCCCCTACCTTTTCCAATCCAACCCGCACATGCACAGCCCAGCTTGGCTGAAACCCTATACCCAGGGAATTCAAAAGATGGAAGAAAGAGATAAATAAAAATTGACAGATTCATCTATCGCTACCTGGGAATAAGTTGAACTCAGGTGGAATTACAAATGCAGGGTCATGGTGTGAATTCCTGGCAGTACAGCAGATGTTCAAAGCAGTCCTATTACATGTCAATATGGAAATTGATCTGCGATTGCAGGCTGATGGGCATACGCGTCATCTTAGAGCAATGCCATGGAAAGCAACTCAATAACTCCAGATGATTCACCCCCAAGCCCAGGTTGCCAAGGAGATAAATCCAATTCTCAGTGGCTGGCTTCAATGACCTCCTCATCCAAAAAAAAATTGATTGTCGTGTCATGACAGTTCAGTGGTCTACCTAATAATCTGTATGGGCTGACTTTTTGGCTCAGAGTTGAGGTGGAATGATGATGGTAATATAGAGCCACTCAGCCATTGGAAATGCCCTGTACAAGAGGGAAAGAGAGACGTCTACAAATGATCCCTGGAGTTGCTGAGAAAGGATCGGCATTGCTTCTGCAAAGGGAAATCCGTTCTCAGTATCAACAAGCATGTACATAGTGGTCATAGACATAATGGGTTGCTAGGATAACCCTCTTGGGAATATTGGGGGCAAGCTGGGGTAGAAGGAGTTGAGATTCCATTGCCCAAGCTGTATCCATTGACATTGTTGGATGATTCGCTTTATACTTAAACTCCAAAAATGAGTTGCATGAAGCACTTTGTCAAAGGTTCCTGGGTGAACCTAGTGGCCATGGAACAAGAATGTATCTTAGATTGTAGGGGATGGACTAGATGGCACTTGGAGTACTTTCCAGCTCTACGGTTCTCTGATTCTGTGTGTTCAGGTGGTAAACTAGATACGTGAGTGTCAAACTGTGAAAGGGTGGTGCACATGCAAGACCCACCACAGCATAATTATGTACCCTCCCTGCTCCTGTTAACTCCCTGATCTTCCCCACGTTGCTCAGAGAAAGCATGCATAAGGAAACAACAGCAACAATAGAATAGCAATGGAGGTATTGCATGAAGTATTGCAAATGGAAGCAGAAGAATCCCATCTTCAGACAAACCCAGACGAGATCTGAACTGGCAGTGACTCACCCACACTTCCACTTGCATAGAAATCAAGGGTCTGAGCATTTTACCACTTGCCCCATTCTTTCTAGACATGGGTCTGAGTGGTTTTGCCTTTACCTCACTACTTTCCCCCGGAAAACCTGCTCTTTAGTGCTAAATTGGAACAAACAGCAATCTGAAGAAAACCGGGTTGCTGTTTGTTCCGATTCAATGCTAAACCATGGCCTTTCCCATTAGAAAGAGTCAGGGCTAAAGGAGGTGTGTATAAGCCCTTAATGAAGAGAGAGAACTTTAGGTCATGGTGAACTGCTCAATGTGAACTTCAACTGTGTACAGCTGGGCTGGGGAAACTGTGGTCCTCCTGGCTGCTATAGGACTACAACTCCCCACATCTCTAACCATTGTTCATGTTGACTGGGGCTGATGGGAGCTGTATTCCAATAACCTCTGGATGAGCACAAGTTCTCCATCCTTGGTGTACAGTTTTGGCTATGCCATCTGTCAGGGAACTGCCATCGGAGCTGAAGGCGGAGAGGAGGCTCCAGAAGGATGGCGGAGAGGGTCCCAGCTGGGAGAGAGGTAGCTCATCTGCTGGGGAAGGAAATCAGCGTAACACCAGTGGAGAAGGGGGGCAGATGGGGGAATCGGAGAGGTGGCTCCAGGACTCTTCGCCGGAGACCAGCAGAGAGGGCACGAGTACTCTGCTGCCCACACCCACTTTGCGCAGAAGACTTCCGTGCAGGCAAAGTAGGAGGAGACTGGGCGTCAAACAGCTTCTATGCTGGAAGAGGTTCAAGAAACGCCCACTGACGGATTCTGCCAGTGACTGAGGCAGCCATGGAACTTAAGGCTGTCCAGACAGAAAGGGTTCAACCAGGCAACCTAGCCAGGAGTAACGGCAACTTACGCACGAGCAACCCCTAGAACCTTTACACCATCCCTAAATGGGTATAATAGAGCTGGGGAAAGTACAGAGAAGGGCAGCCAAAAGGATCAAGGCGTTCAAACCCAACACTTTGCAAGGAAAAGCTATAGCGTTTGGAAAGCTGGCTTCTTGGGAAGGATTAGCCTCTGCCTCCATACAAAAAGTGTCTTTGGTTACAGAAAGAGAAAGGAGATTATTTTACCTTCTCAAAGATAAATGGAGAAAAGCAGTGCATAAAGAAAGTGACTCAAGTTAAGTGCCACCCTGGATAATCTGAAAGCAACTCGGAGTGCCTGATATTGTTATTATATGACAGGGATGAGATATATATCCTTTCCTCCCTTTTGAGCATGTTATGAAGAAGGAGCTGAAAAGCCATCCAGAGTTATAAAGGGTATCTACTTTCCTGAAATATGAAAAGATGAAGGGCAGCATAAAAAGGGTATAAATAAAATAAAACAAACCTGCTAGGAAAATCTGAAAACTAAGTGGTTGAACAACTTCATGGATGACAGTGAAGATGGGAATGATAATCCAAAACGTATTTTTGCTACTGAATATGAACTCCATAAAAGGGACGTGGGTGGCTCTGTGGTCTAAACCACAGAGCCTAGGGCTTGCCGATCAGAAGGTCGGCGGTTCGAATACCCATGACGGGGTGAGCTCCTGTTGCTCGGTCCCAGCTCCTACCAACCTAGCAGTTCAAAAGCATGTCCAAGTGCAAGTAGACAAATAGGTACCGCTCTGGTGGGAAGGTAAATGGTGTTTCTATGTGCTGCTCTGGTTTACCAGAAGTGGCTTAGTCATGCTGACAACATGACCCGGAAGCTGTCTGTGGACAAATGCCGGCTCCCTTGGCCATTAAAGCGAGATGAGCGCCACAACCCCAGAGTCGTCCGCGACTGGACTTAATGGTCAGGGGTCCCTCTACCTTCCCCTTTATGAACTCCATAAAGGGACTTCACCAAATCTCATCAGATCAATTGCCCATTTAGTTTAGCATCCTATTCTTCATGGTGACCAACCAAATGTTTATGGGAAGTCCAGAATCCCATCTTCCACCTACATCTCTACTTTTCCCCACCACACATAGGAGAAGGAGGAGGAGGAGATTAAAAAGAATGAGAGGAGGAGGCAGCAGTGACAGTGGTGGTGGGCTATCACTGCTTGTTGTTGTTGTTGTTGTTGTTGTTGTTGTTGTTGTTGTTGTTACTGCACAGCTTAAATAACTTAGGCAGCCAGATTCCCGCTGTCCCATTAACCCATTCCTCTCCGGTGTGGTGTAGTGGTTAAGAGCAATGGACTTGTAATCTGGTGAACCGGGTTCGATTCCCTATCCTCCACATGCAGCTGCTGGGTGACCTTGGGCTAGTCACACTTCTCTGAAGTCTCTCAGCCCCACTCACCTCATAGAGTGTTTGTTGTGGGGAAGGAAGGGAAAAGAGAATGTTAGCCATTTTGAGACTCCTTCGGATAGTGATAAAGCGGGATATCAAATCCAAACTCTTCTTCTCCATCTCCCCTCCACTCTTGCCATCTTCCTGATGGTCCCAAACCACACCCATAAATAGTAATCCTCATTTTAGGAGAACTGGAGAGGGGAGGAGAGGAAGCTGCATCAGACTGGGTCAGACCATTGGTCCATTTATCTCAGTATTACATACACTGACTGGCAGCTCCTCTCCAAGGTGTCAACCAGGCACCTGTCCCTGTCCTACTTGGAGCTGCCAGGGACTGAACCTGGGGTTTTCTGGAGTCAAAGCAGCTGCTCTACCACTGAAAAACAGTTCCTTGTAACATGCCTTACACCGAGCCAGACCGTCGGTCCATCTAGCTGGTATTGTTTACACTGACTGGCAGCTCTGCTCTAAGAACTCACACAGGCATCTTTTCCAAACCTACATGGAAATGCCAGGGATTGAAACTGGGGCTTTCTTCAGATGTTTTATGTTTGCACTACAGCTCAAGGAATGCAGGGACAATTGCTGGTGCAGTTTTACATGCAGATACACAAGTCCCTCTTGCAAGCTGTGCACACGATTAGCTGTGTGCAAATCAGGCTTCCTTGCACACGTCCAGCAGCTCATTTCTGGATGTAGCCTCTTTTTGCTGGTCCGTGCTTTTGACGTGAGCTGTGTGCATAAGGAGAGATACGGCTTTGCATATGCATCCATGACCCTGCATGCAGAAGAGGGCCAAGGCTGATGACGGTGGTGCTGAGAATGGTAGTTGCCTGTTCCTTGAATGATAATACCAACCCTTGCTTTGCTCTCTAGAAAATTGCTGCAATCCTGGATTACACCGTGTCTCTTTCTCAGCTCCACGCACAACAGGTTTCCTGAACTCCCTTGCCCCGCGATGGACGATCAATTCCCCTTTTTAATTCTCAGCATGGTTCTGCTGCATTTATGGAATAATAGGGGCTCCCCCTGGTGACTAATTGAATACCTGCAAATTCCCATAGCTCATCGCCAAGTCTGCTAGATAAAGCTTCTGCCTTCTGCTCAGACAGGCACTGTGCGTTTCTCGATTCTGCCTTTGTCTTCTATGATGGCTACACTAAGAAGCATTCCCAGTAGGAAACACTCCCCCCTCCAACTTGCTCAGTATTTGTTTCCAGTATCTCCACAAAGTTCTGATAAATTATGCTGCATCCTTTGAAGGGCACCTTGCTTATATGGCCAATTGATTGGCAGTCTCTTTTGGGGGAGTAGCTATGGGGAGATGACTGGTGAATTGCTTGACCCCTCCTCATATGAAAAGAGAAGGTTTCTGCTCTCATGGCCTTCTTGAAACTCAAGCTTCAGATGATGAGGATATTTCAGGAACATGAAATGGGGGAGCCTCCCTCTTGTACAGAAAGCAAGTGTGACGATACAATCTGTGGCTCAGTCCCCAAGCCACAGCCCAGTACCCAAAGCATCCTTTATAATTAATTAATTTATCACACACATATTTATAGCACCGTTATGTTATATTCCCAGGGAGGCCTATGCAAAGTGGAAGACAAAATGAAAAAAAAAGCTCAAAGCTACAACATCATAAAAGCAGCATAAAGCAGCCAGTAAAATTTCCTCTAAAAAAATCAGGAAGGAGGAAAGGTCTTTTACTGGTTTCAAAAAGGCAATGGTAGGCCTCGTGCAAACTTCTCTGGCTAGAGTGTTGAACAACCGGGGAGCCACCACTGAGAAGGCCTCCTGTCTGATATCCTTATCTCATCTTACCCTGGAAAGGGAGTTTCTGGGACCAAGGTGGAACTGCCAGGCTCCCTTGTTGTTGTTGTTTTGCTGATTGATGGTATGGATGTATTATTATTATTATTTTGTATTTTTCTTTAGATTTTCCATCATACAATTTAATAAAAAAGAGAAATAATACAAAACAGAAAAGAAACATTAAATCAGTATGCAATATCCAAAGAAGAAAAAGAAAAAATATGAACAAAATAAAATAAACTCACCACCCTGTTTAACTTCCCTCCACTGCTACTCGTCTTCTCTAGAAACAATTTTACCCTTATCATTGCATTCTGATTGTTTTTATTTTCTCTATAGACATACATATGCCATTGATAATTTATTGTTTTGATGCATTTACATTCTTAATCTAAGCATATTAACATGTCTTTTTAGAGCAATGTTTTGTCATATATGGATGTATTTGTGTGTCTGTGTGTAACTGAAATGTTTTGTATGTTGATTTATTTGCTTTCACATTGTTTTATTGCACTATTTCAAAAATTGTTCTTGTGATGATTGATCTTGAGTTGTATTCCTCTTTTCTTTGTTGTAAGCCATTTTGGGAATGATCCCTTTTGTGGAAAAAGCAGCACAGGAATACGATTATGAATGAATATAGAGAGGAGGTTAATATCCCACCCTTAATGTACTTGGACATGGCAGTATAAGCTGTTCAGCAGTGGAACGGACTCCCTGATAAGGTGGTGGATTCTCTCTCTCTCCACCCCCATCATTCTGCCTGGACACTGAGGTCCAGCGCCAAGGGCCTTCTGGCTGTTCCCTCACTGCAAGAAGTCAAGTTACAGGGAACCAGGCAGAGGGCCTTCTCAGTAATGGCACCCACCCAGTGGAACACCCTCCCACCAGATGTCAAAGAGAAAAACAACTACCAGACTTTTAGAAGGCATCTGAAGGCAGCCCTGTTTAGGGAAGCTTTTAATGTTTAACAGACTATTGTATTTTAATATTTTGTTGGAAGCTGCCCAAAGTGGCTGGGGAAACCCAGCCAGATGGGCGAGGTATAACTATATCATCATCATCATCATCACCATCATCATCATCATCATTATCTCTCTTCACTGGCAGTTTTTAAGCAGAGCTTGGATGGACATCTGCCATGGGTGCTTTAGTTGATATTCCTTCATTGCAGGCGGTCCGACTTGGTTACCTACAGGGACTCTTTCAACTCAGAGTCCCTTCCAACGTAGAATGATTCTATGACAACCATAGCTGGGTACCCTCTTATTGTTTCTATATCAGCCAGGTAGATGAGGCAGGCTGGGAGCTGATGAGTACAGGACAAAATGGGAAGTGAGAAAACTCACCTCTCTCAAGGCATCCAGATTTCTTTCCTGGTCTAGCCAGCTCTGGTAGGATACATTATGATTCTGCCCTTCATAAAAGAGCTCACACTAAGTCTATATTGAGCAGCCCTGAATCCACCTGCTTTTAAATGAGGAGCTGGAGAAGCAATACACCAGACATCCAACCCTAGCTTCATGCCCACAAGAAGTTGCCAATAAATTGGTCATATAAGCAACGGATGTGCATGGCACTGTGGTCTAAACCACTGAGCCTCTTGGGCTTGCCAATTGGAAAGTCGGTTGATTCTGTGCAATGGGGTGGACTCCCATTTCTCTGTCCCAGCTTCTGCCAACCTAGCAGCTTGAAAGGACACCAGTCCAAGTAGATAAATAGGTACTGCTGTGGCAGGAAGGTAAACGGCATTTCCGTGCACTCTCATTTCATCATGGTGTTCCATTGTGCCAGAAGAAGTTTAGCCATGCTGGCCACATGACCTGGAAGGCTGTCTGTGGACAAACGCCTGCTCCCTTGGCCTGCAACGAGATGAGCGCCACACCCCATAGTCACCTTTGACTGGACTTAATAGTCCAGGAGTCCTTTACCTTATCAGCAAGATGCTCTTAATATGATGTGGCATAATTGAATGGAACTTCATGGGAATACATGAAATAAATACTGAGGTGAGTTATTTCATTCCAGGGATACTCTTTAGTGCAGCTATCATAGAAAAGAAAGATATGAGATCATTTGCACTCTTATTAAATAGACAGTTGGAAGAGCAGAGACAATGCATCTGCTTCTCCCCTCCTGACAGGAGATAGTGGTTGGTGGGGCAGTGACCCTTTCACCCTAGCAGACCAGCCTCCACTAGCATAAGGTCATAAGAACATGAGATCAGACTGGACCAGGCTAATGGCCCATCTAGTCCAAAATCCTGCTCTCACAATAGCCAGCCAGATGCCTGTGGGAAACCAACAAGCAGGATCGAAGCACAAGACCACTCTCCACTCCTGTGGTTTCCAGTAACTGGTATTTGGAAGTAATACTGCCTCCAGTCATGGAGACAGAGCGTAGCCACCATGACTAATAGCCATCAACAGTCCTCTTCTCCATGATTTCATCCAATCTTCTTTTAAAGCCATCTAAGTTGGTTGCCAGGGACGCGGGTGGTGCTGTGGGTTGAACCACAGAGCCTAGGACTTGCCGATCAGAAGGTCGGTGGTTTGAATCCCCGCGACGGAGTGAGCTCCTGTTGCTTGGTCCCTGCTCCTGCCAACCTAGCAGTTTGAAAGCACGTCAAAGTGGAAGTAGATAAATAGGTACCGCTTCAGTGGGAAGGTAAACGGCATTTCCGTGCACTGCTCTGGTTTGCCAGAAGCGGCTTAGTCATGCTGGCCGATGACCCGGAAGCTGTACGCCGGCTCCTCGGCCATTAAAGCGAGATGAGTGCTGCAACCCCAGAGTCAGCCACGACTGGACCTAATGATCAGGGGTCCCTTTACATTTACTAAGTTGGCGACCAATGCTGCCTTCCAGTGGAGCAAGCTCCATAGTTTGATGATGCATTGCATCACAGGTGCTGGGTTCTACCCAACTTTGCAGGTGCCTGGCATGTGTGGGATGTCATGCCCATGACAGACGTGTGATGTCATGTGCATGATGTACACATGTGGCAGGAGGAGGTCATAAGGCCTGCCACAGTTGTGGGTAGGCCTGGTGAGGCCCGTTGCAGCTGTGGTAAGGCCTGACAAGACCCACTACAGTTGTAGGTAGAACCACCACAGCTGCGGGGAGGCCCACAAAGACCCACCACTGGCTGAAGAATATTGAGGGGACCCAGCCCCCTCCTTGAATTTTGTGGGGGCCCTCAGCCCCTCAGCCCTCCTAGATGATGCCCCTGAATTGCATGAAGAAGTACTTCCTTTTATCTGTCCCCAGTCTTCCAATATTCAACTTTATTGGATGCCCCTCAAGTCTAGTGTTATTGGGGGGCAGAGGGAGGGAGGACCTTTCTTTATCCACTTTCTTCATGCCATGTATAATCTTATAAACTTCTATCATGCTGCTATTTCTTTGATGGTTCACAGCAGAAGAATTATATTTTAAACACACACACACACATTGTTGTTCCAGAAGCGGTCAACAGATCATAACTTGGAATGATATTAATTAAGTCTCTTATCAAGTGCACAATATTCAAGAAGCACATCAATGGTGACTACACACTCGCAAACAAGGTCTTTCAAAAATCTGAGCCGCACAATGCACTTTAAACAAACAAGCGTCAGCAGGCTCGGCTGTCTAAAGAGGCTTTTGTATTAAGAAAAGGCTTTGATGTGGAAATTATTTTTTATTTCAAATTGGTTGGCTCAGCATCCTTGCCTTGCCTGTTGTAAATTATATTTTGGTGTGTGTGTGTGTGTGTGTGTGTTCTCCCCTGATTGAAATGCTGGCATTTACTGAAATGGTGTACTGAAGTTTTCAAAGCATATCTGGAGGAGGTAGTACAATGTTCACATGTTTGTCTGAAAGGGAAAGGGAAATCCAATCATTTATGCTTGTTGGTGTACAAAGGGGCTTTGCAGTTTTAATCTTAATTCTAATATAGTATCGTGTCTCAGAACAGAAGCTGGAAAGTTCCTAGTTTGACAATCTGACTTCTCTGCCATGAACTCACAAACATTGCAATCCTGCATTTGTGAATGATCAGAATGAAATCCCATTGAGTTCAATGAGATTTAAACCAAGGCAAGTGAGCACAAGATTGCACCCTCACTCTGCAATCCTATCCCATTTTACCTGGGAGCCAGTGGGGAACAGGGGAAAATAGTTTGGGGGCCCTGATCAGGCCCTGTTTGGGGTTGGTGGGAGTTATAATCTGAGCCTGGATATCTCTGCTGGTTAGAACATGGTACTGATCAGACTCGTCTCTAACCAGTGGTGCAGCTGGCGCGCTGAATCAGGGCGCTCCCTACTGCCGAGGGCGCCGCGGAGAGTCCGGAGTTGAGCGGAGTCATCCGGAAAGAGCCGAGAGAGCCTAGCAGCAGGCAGACACCTCTTTTGCGGACAGCTCCCTCTCTGCTTATTCAGCGGTGCAGGCGCAGATGCGGCTGCCCGGCTGCGCGCCATTGGTGTAGGGCCAGTCCAGCAGCGCGCTACTCACGAGGCTCCGTTGGCCGGCTTCAACAGTCGCCTCGGCTTGCGCAGGGATGCTTGGTTTTTTGCGCGCCCAGCCTTGCAGCCTCCGCCGCCGCCTCGGGACTCGGGCTCCGGCTGCTGCTTAGGAGCACCAAGCAGGAGGCGTTGAGGCGCGGCCAGCCTGCGCGAAACTCAGCCTGCCCAGAGGCTGAGCGCGCACGGACTTGCAGCCTCCATCGCCTGCGGCCCCGCCACCTCCGGAGTCGCGCTCCTGCTGCTCGACAGTTGAGCGGGAGGCGTTGAGGCGCGGCCGGCCTGCGCGCCTCAACCTGCCTAGAGGATGCGCGCTTCCCACTAGGCGCACAGCCCGGCCTTGCGTCCGCTGCCCTCCGCCGCCTTGGGCTCCTGCCCAGAGTCCGAGGCTGAGCAAGTGAGGCGTTGAGGTGGCCAGCCTACACACGCCTCAACCTGCCTAGAGCCCTCAGGCGTTCAGTCAGGTAGTCAAGCTCACCTGGGCAGCCCCGTTGCCACTGCAGAGCGCTCCTTTGGCTCACCGGGTCTCGCCTGTGAATGGGACTTGTGCTATAGGGCACATACCAAACTTTCTGTGGGATGGCCTCCCGTGGAGCCCTTTCCACAGAGAAGCCCGTTTATTTATTTCTTGGAGTATTTTAATCATAGTATCACAGAACTGTACAGTTGGAAGGGTCCGGGAGTTGTAGGCCAAAAACATCTGGAGGCCCAAGGTTGAGGACCACTCTAGACCAACCCCCTCCAGTGCAGGAATCACAGCACAAGCATCTCTCACAAAACAAGTTAGTTCCATCTTCCCTGTAAATAGCCTTTCAGATACAACAGAATAACAGAACCATTCACGGAGTTGGAAGGGAACCACCAGGGTCATCTAGTCCAACCTGATGTAATGCAGGGATCTTTTGCCCAACATGGGGCTTGAAACCACAACCCTGAGATTAAGAGTCTTGTGCTTTATTGACTGAGGTATATCTAAGTTCAGCATTTCTTGTCCTCATTTTGGTGACAGGTTAAGCTATGCCATTTTGCTTGGACAGTTTAAGACCAGGAGTAACTTGTCAGATTTTGGCTAGGCCACATGCATCTGAGACTATATAAGTGTGTATATAGGTGCATGGTTTATAAATGAGCAACTAAAAAAAGGTTTGTTTATGCTTCCTGTTTTCTTTTTCTTTTCCCAAGCAGAGATAATGTGTAACTGGGTCTCAGCTCCCTAAAAAATGGTCAACAACTCTGGGGGAACCTTTCCTAAAACAGGTCAACAACTTTTTTGGGACCCCCCCCTTAAAAAAGGTCAACAACTCTGGAAAACGGGAGGGGGGCGCCAGATATCCTTAAGACGGCCCTGGTACTGATAACACCAAGGTTGCAAGTTTGATCCCTGTATGGGACAGCTGCCTATTCCTTGCATTGCTGGGGGTTAGAAGAAGAGTTTGGATTTGATATCCCACTTTATCACTACCCAAAGGAGTCTCAAAGCAGCTAACATTCTCCTTTCCCTTCCTCCCCCACAACAAACACTCTGTGAGGTGAGTGGGGCTGAGAGACTTCAGAGAAGTGTGACTGGCCCAAGGTCACCCACCAGATTATGAATCTACCGCTCCTAACCACTACACCACACTGGTGTAGATGATTCTCAGGGTCTCTTCCAACTCTACGATTCTATGATTCTATAACATCTGGAGGGACGCGGGTGGCGCTGTGGGTTAACGCCTCAGCGCCTAGGGCTTGCTGATTAAGAGGTCGGCAGTTCGAATCCCCTCGGCGGGGTGCACTCCCGTTGTTCGGTCCCAGTGCCTGCCAACCTAGCAGTTCGAAAGCACTCTCGGGTGCAAGTAGATAAATAGGGACCGCTTACTAGCGGGAAGTTAAACGGTGTTTCTGTGTGCGGCTCTGGCTCGCCAGAGCAGCGATGTCATGCTGGCCACGTGACCTGGAAGTGTGTTTGGACAGCGCTGGCCCTTGGCCTCTTTGAGTGAGATGGGCGCACAACCCTAGAGTCTGTCAAGACTGGCCCGTACACGCAGGGGTACCTTTACCTTTACCTATAACATCTGGAAGGTACTTTGTTGGCTAACCCTTTGCCTCTGAAAGCTCATTTCACTATAAAGCATCCAAGGTTGCAATCCTGGACCACTTACTTGGGAGTAAGCCTCACTGAATTCAATGGGGCTAATTTCTAAGGAGACATGTTTAGGATGGCACCATAATTTTCTCCCTTGGGCGGGGGGGGGGGGGGCTGTGCTGGTATCTAACAATGCTCTTTTTGAGTAGCATCAGACTACTGCTGGCTCCCACAACAGAAGCCACAATTTGTGACTCTTGGCACAACAAACTGTCATCTCTGGCTATAAACATACTTAGCATCTGACATTCTCATAAAAGGGGGAAAGTCACACGAAAGGAGGGGGAGGGGGGAGAGAAAGCCATTCCCTTTATGCATAGTACCTGGATATTGTCGCTAATAGAATAATTAGTTCCTTATGCATTGCTGATTAGGCTAAGAAGTTATAAATATTTATGTCTTTCCTTTGAATAATATTCTGAGCTAAGAAAAAAAGGGGAAATTAATAGTGAACTCCCTTTTTATAAGTTCATCTGATTTACATGCTCCAAGTAGTAATGGTTTCTATAGTAACGAGGCAACCTAACTGATCAAACGCAGCAACTGTATTATTGTAATGGAGCAATTATCATAGCCTTTTGGGGTTTTTAAATTTTATTTATTTATTTATTTATTTACATCTGACTTGTGTGCCTGAAAGCTTTAAGGTGACTCCTCTGATCTCATTGTTCTGACCACAGATATCTCTTATGAGTACACTTACCATTGGTGGTAACATCCTTCTTCAAAGTTCACCCTTTGGGGAGAAAAAGCATCTTCTGCCTTTGATGTTCTGTAGCTCTAGCAGCCACATACATCTTTTTCTTATACCCTTTCCTGCTATTAGAATATCTCTTGTCCATTCTAGGAAGTTTCCTCATTTCCCCTCATTTCATCCCCTTTCCTCTTCATCCCCCTCCTAACTATGTTTCCTCTTTATCTTCTTGTTTTATTCCCTGGCCTGCCCCATGAGCACGATGTTCCAAATGTGTTGCATTTTCCAATATCCAGGTAGACGAATCCAGTTCGCCCTGCTTTCAAACTATCCACCTGAAAAGTCATACAGGTTCCAAACTGATTCACATAAACATACAGCTAGGAGGGGGGTGGGGAAGGTAGATGGAGGGGAAGGTAGATGGAGATGTTGTGTCTCCTCCCTACCCATGACAGCAATGGGGTCAATTCTTGTGTCTCCTCCCTACCCATGACAGCAATGGGGTCAATTCTGCAGGGTGCACCTTCGCAAATGGGTTCCATGCAAGATAACTGTGAAGGAGCACCCTGCATCCCACAGGATCGATGCTTCTGTGAAACAACTTCTCAGCAGAGGCATCCATCCTGTTGGGTATTGCTCCATAAGTGGCTTTCCTTCATGGAAGTCTCTGGCAAAAGAGCAGCTTGCCCCCTGCAGGATCGATGGCTTCACTCAACAGCTGTTGCATGTAGGTATTGGTCCTGTGGGGTGCTCCTTCAGAGAAGAGACAAGGCATCAGGCAGGAAAGAGAGTCAGGCAGCATCTGGGAAGACACCTGAGAAGATACAGGTGGGGGTCAGGTAGGCAGTGGTGTAGCGTGGGTTGCCAGTGCAGGGGGCAAGGCAAGTATCCTTGGCACCAACTGTCAATAGGCTGGAAGAAGGAGCAATCGCTCAACAACTTACCCAAGTAGTAGTCGTGGCTCCCTGTGAATGTCAAGCACAACAAAGAGCAGGACAGGGGATTGGTTGGGAGCAGGTATCTTTCTAAGGCCCATACAGAGGGTGCCCTAGCAACTGGCCATTGCCCAAATCTGCTCTTTAGTCTGCTCCAGTCGGGAGGTGACTGTCGCGTGGATCACAGTGGCTAGATCAGGGTGAGAGAGATAAGAGGCCAACTGCTTAGCTTGGCGGAGATGAAAAAATGCCGCCTTTGTTATAGCTGTAATCTGCGCCTCCATAGAGAGGGAGGTATCGAAGATTACACCCAAACTCTTAACGGACGGTGCTGGCACTAATTGTACCCCCGCAAGAGATGGGAGTTGCCCCCTCAATCCCATATCGTCCCGTCCCAGCCAGAGGACCTCTGTCTTCGAAGGATTTAACTTCAACCGGCTCCCACATAACCATCCAGCCACAGCTTCCAAACATCTGGTCAGTGTGTCTGGGGCCGAGTCAGGATGGCCATCCATCAACAGATAGAGTTGGGTGTCATCGGCATACTGATGGCAACCCAGCCCAAAACTCCGGACAAGCTGGGCGAGGGGCGCATAAAGATGTTAAAAAGCATTGGGGAGTGCCCTGAGGCACTCCACACACCAAGGAGTGGCGCGATGACAATTCCCCCCCAAGCGCCACCCTCTGTCCCCGACCAGAGAGAAACGAGCGCAGCCATTGAAGGACTGTGCCCCGAATCCCCACGTCGGCAAGGCGGTGGTCTAGGAGTTCGTGATCGACCATGTCGAAGGCTGCTGACAGGTCTAGAAGAATCTAGAAGAATCAGCAGCCCGACCCGCCTTGATCCAGCTGCCTGCGGAGATCATCTGTTAGGGCGACCAGAGCCGTCTCGGTCCCATGACCAGCGTGGAAGCCAGACTGGAATGGATCCAGAGCTGATGTTTCATCCAGAAATTTTGCACCCGCAGACTGCCTCTCCAGAGAGGTGCATGCCTTAGTCATCTCCCACTTGGACTACTGCAATGCTCTCTACGTGGGGCTACCTTTGAAGGTAATCCAGAAACTACAACTAATCCAGAACACAGCAGCCAGACTGGTGACTGGGAGTGGCCGCCGAGACCATATAACACCGGTCTTGAAAGACCTACATTGGCTCCCAGTACATTTCCGAGCACAATTCAAAGTGTTGGTGCTGACCTTTAAAGCCTTAAACAGCCTCGGTCCAGTATATCTGAAGGAGCTTCTCCACCCCCATTGTTCAGCCTGGACACTGAGGTCCAC
Source organism: Podarcis tiliguerta (assembly GCF_965153285.1). Lineage (NCBI taxonomy): Eukaryota > Metazoa > Chordata > Lepidosauria > Squamata > Lacertidae > Podarcis > Podarcis tiliguerta. Next base: position 7,820,964 of record NC_139542.1, read on the forward strand.
CTCTGAGGGCCTTCTGGCGGTTCCTTCACTACAAGAAGTGAGGTTACAGGGAAGCAGGCAAAGGGCCTTCTTGGTGGTGGCACCCACCCTGTGGAACATCCTCCCACCAGATGTCAAGGAAATAAACAACTATCTGACTTTTAGAAGACATCTGAAGGCAGCCCTGTTTAGGGAAGTTTTTAATGTTTGATAGTTTATTCTGTTTTGCATCTGTTGGGAGCCACGTAGAGTGGCTGGGGAAACCCACCTGGCTGGGTGGGGCATAAATAAATAAATAAATTTTGTTGTTGTTGTTGTTTGCCCAGGACAACTGCCCCTGTGAAAAACTGACCCTAAGAATTTTGCACCCAGGGCAACTGCCCATGCAATGCACTTGTCTGAGATAGGTTTTGGTCTTTACACGTATTATCCTCTCCAATGCCTGCCTCTCCTTCCTACATAAAGCCATGCCCTTTCACAGGACTGGATCACCATACCCACAGAAATCCACAGCTGTCTCCTCCTGATTTGATTGATGCCCCAGTCCCTCTGAATAGGCCCAATTTTGCTCAGAAACTTAGCTGAATCTGGTGCACAGATTCTGCCAAACAAAAAAACCTCTCCCCCGCCCCTTGCTTTAGCCATCTCCTCTGAGGTGACCCCAAAGGCAGCGCACACGACGGGAGGAAACCTTCCTCAGCTTCAAGGCAAAGCTGTGTGCCCTGTTAGCACCGCCAAGAGCAATTTCAATTTGCTTTAGACTGTCTAACATAAAAGTTCCATCCCTGAGGGACAGAAGAAGAATGGATGAATGTTGAAAAGGAATCCAAACGCTTTAATACTTGACAACAGCGTTAAAACTCCTACGGGGGAGGGAGATGTATTATTTTGCTGTGCTTATTATGTACAACAAAGCATCTAGAGGAACTTGTGTGTGATCACTGTCACCAATCACCAATCTGTAAGCCATTTATTCTTTGCTACGGGACATTTTCTGGCAGGGTACATGGATCTTTTCTTAATAAAAGCAAAGGAATGTCCATGAGGGATGGCTAGAACTTTATTCTTTTCTTTTTAAAAAAAAAACTTCACAGATTTTTCCAGGAACAGAAAACTTCAGTGATACAACAACAAGCTGCCTCGGATAATATGAGGTGGCATAATTGCATGCGTTGTGCGCTAGGGATGCTGCAAATATTCAAGTTTTTCTGCTTCTGTTTGGGGAAGCCACACAGCACTGTGGATAAGCGTACTAAAAGGGGAACAGGTTTGATATTATTAGCACTGAATAAGCTGCAGACAAAAGATGGCAACAACTGTTGGAGGCAGTATGCCAGTTTCTGGGCAAGACTGCTGCTGTGCTCAGGTCCTGCTTTGGTGATTCCCACAAGCATCTGCTCAGCTGCTGCAAGAACAAGATGCTGGACTAAATGGGCTGGTGCCCTGATCCAGGAACTAGGCTCTTCTGGTGTTCTTATGTAGCAGTTGGATGTGCAAGCTGATCTCAGTACGTTTCCAAGCACAATTCAAAGTGTCGGTGCTGACCTTTAAAGCCCTAAAAGGCCTCGGTCCAGTATATCTGAAGGAGCGTCTCCACCTTCATTGTTCTGCCCAGACACTGAGGTCCAGCGCCGAGGGCCTTCTGGCAGTTCCCTCTCTGTGAGAAGCCAAGTTACGGGGAACCAGGCAGAGGGCCTTCTTGGTAGTGGCACCCACCCTGTGGAACGCCCTCCCACCAGATGTCAAAGAGAAAAATAACTACCAAACTTTTAGAAGACATCTGAAGGCAACCCTGTTTAGGGAAGCTTTTAATGTTTCATAGGTTATTGTATTTTAGTGTTCTGTTGGAAGCCGCCCAGAGTGGCTGGGGAAAGCCAGCCAGATGGGCAGGGTAGAAATAATTTATTATTATTATTATTATTATTATTATTATTATTATTAAAAAAAAACACTGCAGTCTTATGCATACTTATGGGAAGTAGCTGCCCAGGCTTCTACCCCAATGCTTCAACAGAGGCTCTTATGGGTGCATGAGAAATAAAGTAAGCTTTATTCAAGGCTTGCAGTGGTACAGGCGAACACTGTCTAGGGCACAGCTATAGAGTTCTGGAACAACATTAGGGATCTGAGACTGGGCAAAACCTAAGATGATGTCTCAATGACTGGTTATGGTCCTCCAGCTAGCTTTTAAAGGTTACATTCACTCATGAAACAGTCTCTCCCTACAAGACTGGTCTCCTTGGAGGCACACACTTCTCCAAGGGGTGTGGTTCTGCTGCTCACCTCAAGAAGGATTTTTAAGATTGGAAAAGTTTTATAAAAGGGCAACAAAAATGATCAAAGGAATGGAGCAACTTCTCCGTGAGGAAAGGTTGAAGCACTTGGGACTTTTTAGTTTAGCAACCAGGCAGAGGGCCTTCTCGATAGTGGCGCCCACCCTGTGGAATGCCCTCCCATCAGATGTTAAGGAAATAAACAACCATCTGACTTTTAGAAGACATCTGAAACTCCCTGTTTAGGGAGGTTTTTAATGTTTGATGTTTTATTGTGTTTTTAATATTCTGTTGGGAGTCACCCAGAATGGACGGGGTATAAGTAAATTACTACTACTACTACTACAGGAAGGTTGAGTAAGAGGTGATATGTCAGAAGTTTATAAAATTATGCATGGCACACGGAAAGTGAATAGAGAAAAGGTTTTCTCCCTCTATCCTCACACTCAACTCACGGGCATTCAATGATGTTGAATGTTGGAAGATCCAGGACAGATAAAACAAAGGACTTCTCTTTCTGCAGCCCATAGTTAAAATGATGGAACTCACTTCCATAGTGATGGACAACGGCATGGATAGCTTTCAAAGAGAATTAGACAAATTCTGGGCTGCATCAATAGGAGTATAGCATCTAGGTCAAGGGAAGTAATAGTGCCACTGTATTCTGCTCTGGTCAGACCTCACCTAGAGTACTGTGTCCAGTTCTGGGCACCACAGTTCAAGAAGGACACTGACAAACTGGAACGTGTCCAGAGGAGGGCAACCAAAATGGTCAAAGGCCTGGAAACGATGCCTTATGAGGAACGGCTAAGGGAGCTGGGCATGTTTAGCCTGGAGAAGAGGAGGTTAAGGGGTGATATGATAGCCATGTTCAAATATATAAAAGGATGTCACATAGAGGAGGGAGAAAGGTTGTTTTCTGCTGCTCCAGAGAAGCGGACACGGAGCAATGGATCCAAACTACAAGAAAGAAGATTCCACCTAAACATTAGGAAGAACTTCCTGACAGTAAGAGCTGTTTGACAGTGGAATTTGCTGCCAAGGAGTGTGGTGGAGTCTCCTTCTTTGGAGGTCTTTAAGCAGAGGCTTGACAACCATATGTCAGGAGTGCTCTGATGGTGTTTCCTGCTTGGCAGGGGGTTGGACTCGACAGCCCTTGTGGTCTCTTCCAATGATTCTATGAGATTCATGGAGGAGAAAGCTCTCAGCTGTTGCTAAGCATGGTGATTATGTATGTATGTCTTTATGTTCGGTGGTGGAAGTTGCATCAAGTTCCCAGTGATGGGTGGCGGAGGGCACGTCATCTGGTGCCTTCTCCAGTTGTCCAGCCTCACCTCCTGGGTGGGTGATGCTCATCCCTGTTGCTAGGGAATCTCTCAGTTCTATGGATGGTGCAGAACAGGGAGACAGCAAAATTGTTGCCCTGTTTCTGACCTCTAAAGGTGGGGTCCCTGTCCTCGCTCTCAGCTTCTCCCCATCCTCCTCTTCTTCCTCAGACAGAAACTGCGACTCCAGCTCCAAGACAGTGCGGTGCGGTGCACAGAGCTCACAAGAACCTCCTTTATGCATCACTCATAACTGGGAGCATAGTTTCACCAAGCCTATAGGTGAGCAATGCAAGTGAAGATTGGCCATGGGATATATGAAAGGCAAGAGGAACATGCATGGCATGGGCAGAGGACTATTATGGAGAGGCAGTGTGGTGTAATGGCTGGAGTGATCAGAGCTCAAATCATCATTCAGACATGACACTCACTGGGTTCCTTTGGACCAGTCACTGTATCTCAGCCTAACCTACCTCACAGGGTTGTTGTGAGGATGACAGGAGGAGGAGGAGAACCATGTACACCACCTCAAGCTCCTCAGAGGAAGGCTGGAATATAAATGAACAAAATGAAATATTAGCTGACAGGTACTTACATTTCCCCTCCCGCCCCCAGTGCGGCAGTTAAAAGAAAGGTTTTGCAGAGAGGGGATTTTGAACAGGAAAATAGCTGTGGGAAACAGCTACCTTCTGACCACACACAAAACCTAGCGCCATTTGGGCTGCACACAGCTGCTTTTAAATCTTAAAAAATAAATCCCAGAGAAACCACTGGCATATTTGGTTACTAATCTTGGACCTCAAAAACTTGTTGTTGCAGAAATTGAGATTCATGGAAATAAGGGGCACGGGCAAGAGCTCCCTCCCATCTGCTCATCAGATGATGAGAAAACAAGGCTAGCTAACTGGCATTTTTACACCAGATAATCTTCGCCATCCACTCTTCTCAGCAAGCTGTAAGCTTCCCTAAATCCTGATTGTGCTATAATTAGCTCATTAGACCAAATTGTTCCACCATATGATCATCCTTAATTCTTTCAAATACCTCAGGTAAGTTTTCCTACCTTAGACACCGGCTCGTTAACCTGCTGCTTATGCGCAAACTCAAAACGCCTGGACAGATTTTTGTCTGGGCCCACTCAGAATGCCTCTTTTCCGAAGGCACTCAAGCTAGGCCACTATAGACATCGCAGAGGGAACAGTTCCAGTAATTGCATTTCGCTCTTATAGTTTTACCCTTCAGATGTACTTACATCCTTCTCAGGCCTAGAGGTTCGCCTCTTTTGTTGCTGTGTAACTTTTTGTTTCCTACAGAGACTCGTCGCCGAGTAGATCTCAAGCCTACAGGGGACCCTTTGCAAAAGAAGCACACGGTCAAAGCAGGAGGCAAACAACAATGTACCTCATTTCAGCAAGACACCTTTGCAAACGTATAACTAACAGCCCTGATTTGCCAGGATCTGTAATAGAAGAAAAGCGTGGGGTAGGGTGGAGTTTCCACACAGCGTGTCATTATTTACACATTGCCATCAATGCACATGAACAACAAAGAGTCATCTGGCACCCTGAAGACTAAGAAAACTCAAGTGCACTCCCTGTTTTGCTGCCTCAGAGCTTCCCCCACAAAAACTCGCTCTTTAAAACTCAGTAAGAGCAAAAGACCATGAGAAGAGAAGACTCCCTGGAAAAGACCCTGATGTTGGGATTGAGAGCACAAGGAGAAGGGGACGACAGAGGACGAGATGGTTGGACAGTGTTCTCAAAGCTACCAGCATGAGTTTGACCAAACTGCGGGAGGCAGTGGATGACAGGAGTGCCTGGCATGCTCTGGTCCATGGGATCATGAAGAGTCGGACATGACTAAACAACAACAACAAGAGCAAAAGACAACCCACAGGGAAATCAAATTGTCATTCTCAGACCCTCCAAGTGTCCCTATGTTCCAGGGACAGCCCCAGTTTTACAGAAGCCATCCTGGTTTCTGATTTGATCCCAGAATGTCCCACTTTTCCTTAGGACATCCCTATTTTCATTGGAGAAATTTTGGAGGGTATGGAGTTATACCACCCCTGAGCCAAGGACATAAGTAACTACACAACATTTAGAAGACATCTGAAGGCAGCCCTGTATAGGGAAATTTTTAGATGTTTAATGTTTTATGATGTTTTTATATGCGTTGGAAGCCACCCATAATAAAACTATGGAAGGTATGCATTTGGTCTGACAGAGTGCAAAAGATCTGGTGTTTGTGGGGCATACACACACACACACACACACACACACACACACACACACACATATACCCACACACACATACACACACACACACACACACATATATATATATATATATATATATCAGGCTGAGGCTGATGGGGAAATGCCCCATTTGTCATAACAATCCAGCCTCCCCTGGTGCATTTTCTTTAATGGCTCGCAAGAGGAGAAGAAATTAAAACAACAACAACAGTGTGTTCTGTTCTAGAAGCGGTCCTCGTCGGATCATGACTTGGAATGATATTAATTAAGTCTCTTATCAAGTACACAATTTTCAAGTAGCATATCAGCGATGAATACACGCTCGCAAACAAGCCGCAGGATGCACTTTAAACAAACAAGCCCCAACAAGTTCAGCTGACTAAATGAATAAAGAAAAAGAGTTGTTGTGTTTAAGAAAAGGACAATGCTGGAACTTAAGAAGGGGGAAGCTGATAGGCTGTGCCACCTCCTGGCTTGGTGCTAAGCAAGGTGGCAGACAAGTGGGGACTGAGGTTTGTAAGTAGGGGATTTCCAGGAAATTTCTCTGCACCCTCTCAAGAAGGCAGCAGAAAGCTTAGGTAAAGGTAAAGGTACCCCTGCCCGTATGGGCCAGTCTTGCCAGACTCTAGGGTTGTGCACCCATCTCACTTAAGAGGCCGAGGGCCAGCGCTGTCCGGAGACACTTCCGGGTCACATGGCCAGCATGACAGAGCTGCATCTGGTGAGCCAGCGCAGCACACGGAAACGCCGTTTACCTTCCCGCCAGTAAGCGGTCCCTATTTACCTACTTGCACCCGGGGGTGCTTTCGAACTGCTAGGTTGGCAGGCGCTGGGACCGAACGACGGGAGCGCACCCCGCCGCGGGGATTCAGACCACCGACCTTTTGATCGGCAAGCCCTAGGCGCGGAGGCTTTTACCCACAGCGCCACCCGCGTCTCATAGCAGAAAGCTTACCCGTGTTCTTAATAGCAAAAGAACTGCCTAAGCATCCTACCCTCGCAGTGGTCAGTCAGTGGTCAACCTCCAAGCAAGACCCAAGCACAAACTCAGCCCCCTTGCCACACTTTCCAGCCACTGGTATTCAGAAGCATTAGTGGAGGAAAGTTTTTTCAGGAAATTGGAGGGAAGATCTCCACCCACAGCCTTAATGCGCACAGCTCGCCATTTATGTTGCAGGTGACGGGTGATTCATCCAGCAACTTAGCAGCCATTGTCTAAACTGCACCCAAGAGGAGGTGGGGAAAGAAGGAAAAATGTTGGGGCAGTGGTGGAGGGGAGGAGGGGAGAACACCGGCAAGATTAAGAGGGAAGGAAAAGACCTCAGGCTGCCTCCGTTCATGCCATCAATACATAAAGGTTGCCTGAGATTTCCCAAACCTCGTCCAGGAACATGAAAACGAGAAGTAAAAAATTAGTTCCTTTGGTCCTGCTCCAGAAAGGCATTCAATTAAAATGCAATTACAGGGAAGTACAAGGCGAATGTGTCTGGCTGAAATTCGAAAGGGCTAGTGGGGGAAAGGGGAGAGAGAGAGAAGAAACGCCTGAAGGTGATCCTAGCTTGGATAGTGGGTGGCAGGCAGTAGAGTATCAGGCTAAGCAGCTACGATAGGGACTTTTGGCTGGAAAGCATATTCATTGCAGGCTCACTTGCAGATTCCAAAGATGTCCTATGAATGGTGGGATTACTGGAAACTGACGGGTCTGTTTGTAAAACAAAAAAGGAAAAAACAAAAACAAAGCATGATTTCCGAGCAGGAACCCATGCTTTTACCAGAAGAAGAGGGGATGTATTCCATTCCAATGAGTGCATATGCCTAAGTGATTCTACTTCAGGATTCATATTGGAGAAGGAAATTAATTAACATTATCTTGCTGGCACAGACCAAGGCCAGTCTAGCCTAGCATTCAGTTTTATACAATGGGCCGTCACATTCTCCTGGGCCACTAGAATCTGTTACTCAGAAGCGCTCTGCTCCTAAGCATGGATGCTCCATTTAATGAGCATATTTGATAGATCTAGTCTCCATTAACTCTTTTAAAAAGAAGTGCTGGCCATCGACACAACCTATGCTACCTGAACATGCAACTGCATTTGAAAAACTCTGCACACTTATGGTTGCCTCATCTCAAAAAGGATATTGGAAAATGCCCAGAAAAGGGCATCCAAAATGATTGTGGTGATGGATTGACTCCCCTTTGTCATTGAGAAGGTGGATAGAGAGAAAATTTTCTCCCTGTCTCAGAACGCTAGATCTCATGGTCATCCAATGAAGCCGAATGTTGAAGAACAGGATGCTGGACTAGACGAGCAGTTTGGCCTGATCCTGCAGGCTCAGTTTATGTTTTTATGTCTTCTTGTTTATGTTCTTATGTCCTCTTATCCTCCTTTAGTTGACTATAGGACTGTGCATACCCCCCAATACAATTTGGCACTTGATCCAGTGCTTCTGAGAAGTCTCAACCCAATTTGGGATGATCCAGGGCTGACCCAAACTGGATCAGAGCCTGAAACCAAATTGTGGATCTTTGGCAATTTTGGATTTAAATCCCCAATTAAAGCATGAGTTTGGGAGTGGGGAGATAGAGACAAACACAGAAAGTCCCTTCCTTGACACCCAAATGCTCTCCCTTTTGACAGTCCTGAATCACTCTGGGTGGACTTGATCCTGAATCCCTGATCAACCTGAATAGTCTCCATTCAGTTTGAGTTTAGGCCAGAGCTAGTGCACAGCACTACTTCATTGCACTGAAACACTTTTTGACAGGGCTTTTGCCAAAATAGGATTTTCCAAATATACTCTGAATTTTGCTTTAGGCACTGGCAGTTTTAGTAACTGTGAATCCCATGTGAGAAAGCACATTTGTAGTGTGTGTGTGAGAGAGAGAGCATATAATTTTTTTGCTCCCATCATTCCGTCTTCTGATGGGTCACTTTGGTAATGCTCCAGGTTCACCTTCCATTTTGCTCCAGACTGAATTCAGAGGCTACTTTGCAAACATCAGATGAGCAGAGCTGCGTGTAACATGTTAAAAATGCAATGCTGCGATGCAGAGCTCTGATATCTGCTTAGCATTCTTGTCTGATGGGTTGTGATGTGGAATTTCTGTTAGGCCCATTATCAGTGAAAGCAGTGCCACATACACAAGAATATGATCTGACCACAAAACTAGTTAAGAACCAGTTAAGGATGAACCTAATGGCTGACTATTAAAGTGAAAAATAACTCCATACAAGGTACAAGGAGGGTTCTAACACATAAAGTGTAAAAAAAAAAAAAAGGAAAAGAAAGGTTGAGTAATTGCTTGCAGGGACTTTGGTTGGATGAGAGATGGTGAAGTGATGTAGTGGCAGAAAGTGGTTAGGTAAAGGGTGAATCATAGAATCATAAAATTTTCGAGTTGGAAGGACCCTAAATGTCATTAAGGTCAACCCCTGTGATTTGGGAATTATAACTATCTCATTATGTCTTTCCCTGAGCTTTAAGTGAAGTGTGGACTCCCAGGAAGGCTGGCTGGTGCAACTCACTACGGAGATGATTTATAGAAGGAAAAAATGGAAACTGACACCCTTCAACCACGTTGGGATGGACTGTAGCCCAGTGGCAGAGCATCTGCTGTTCATGCAGAATGTCCTGGGCTCAATCCTCACCTGGGCTCAATCCCTAGCATCTCCAGGGAGGGCTGGGAGAGACTCTTGAAATCCTGGAGAGCCACTTCCAGTCAGTGTAGACTAATGCTGAACTAGATGGATGGATCTCACTCTTCATAAGGGATGTTCCTAAAAGAAAGTAAAGGAGGGGGACCTGAACTTCACCCAGGAAAATTTTTATGTTGGAGAAGAGTTGGGTGGAAGGAGATATATTTGGCTCAGCACTACTTTGACGACTCAAAAATACTGTGCAAATGGGAAGTATTATTTTCTCTGGAATGAGAAGGTAAGCTGCAAATTGGCCCTTCGTTTATTTAGCTATATTCAGTGGTACAAAGGCGCGTACATGCCAGGATGTAAAAGGGAACAGAAAGGATCCACATCTCCCTTGTAATATGAGATTTTGTCTAGTGATGCACTTCCAATTGCTCTCATGCTGTGAGCTGGGTGGATCACGCTGCAATTTGAAATCCATCTTTTCTTCTTTCTCCTTTCCCTTCCACTCCTGTCACTAACCTTCCTAAGGGAAGAGGAGAGGGCTCCTCCTTTGGTGTGTTTTGCACCGCCACCCTCACCCAGAGGTATGTTTATTCTCCCACTTTTGCATGATTGCTACCTGCTGAACTTGTTGACATATTGTCCAATGTCAGGAGGACACAGACCCCTTAGGAATAAGAGAGCAGGAACAAGGGCAGAGCAGGGAAGAAGAAGAGGAGTTTGGATTTGATATCCCAAAGGAGTCTCAAAGCGGCTAACATTCTCCTTTCCCTTCCTTCCCCACAACAAACACTCTGTGAGGTGAGTGGGGCTGAGAGACTTCAGAGAAGTGTGACTAGCCCAAGGTCACCCAGCAGCTGCATGTGGAGGAGCAGAGATGCAAACCCAGTTCACCAGATTACAAGTCTGCCACTCTTAACCACTACACCACACTGGCTCTCCATGCTGCTTCTCTGGCACTGTGCCCCACAGAGAGGATGATGCATGATGTTTCCTTGGCATTCCTGCCGCACAAAAATCTGCCCTATTCGTTTATTGCTATGGGCCCCACCTGCAACATTTCTGAATGTAGGAGATGCTTTTCTGTGCCCAGCTTGACTCACATGGTAAAAGAAAGGTGACAAAGTCCTCCTGAAGTCACACAAGGAATTTTTTTGTTGGTTCTGAACTGAAACAAGCACAGCCGGATTTTTATGATTGACAGCAGTACCAAAAATACGCTCCCCTTTAAAATTTGTGGGGGTTTTTCTTTTGCACCTTTCCTGAAAAGATTCCCCTTTGATTAGTGTCCTCTCTTTCCTTCACTTTTCTGCTGTCACTTAGCCTTAGTGATGTTGTCCTAGTACTATCAATGATACAACATTGTGATATCCTCTTTCATTTCATGATTCATGATTGGGTGGGCTGATCTGTTGACTGATGCATGAAGAAGCATTGGCAAGGAAGGTAGAGGTGTCAAGCAGGAAGTGGGGAAGAAGCAAATATCCACGCAGTAGGTGACCATGAAGTGGACCACACTGTGGTCCAACTAAGCCATTATTATATAGATCTCCAAGATCCACAGGCACCAACTAAAGGGGACAAGGATCCAAAAGGCAAGGAGTCTAGCAGGCAGGCTTCCAAACCCTACCAGTTTGTTCACGCAGACCTGGTTGGTCCTCTTGCGCCCTCTTTGGGTGGAGCAAGGTACTTCATGGTTCTAATTGATTCCTTTTCTCTTGATTCTTGAAAAAGAATCAATTAGAACCATGAAGTACCTTGCTCCACCCAAAGAGGGCGCAAGAGGACCAACCAGGTCTGCATGAACAAGCTGGTAGGGTTTGGAAGCCTGCCTGCTAGACTCCTTGCCTTTTGGAGCAACCGTCACCTTGTTCTCTGCACAAGATACACATTTCATGTGAAACTTACAGGTCCTGGGGGTTGGGTCCTGTTGTGGGTCCTGGGGGCCCACAACATTTTTTGTGCGTGCTCAGCACCCACAGTGCGGGCTCCGATGCAACTTCTGGTTTCTACTGTAAGTTGTGTTGGAGGCCCAGCGCGACCTCTGAGGCAATATTGGAGGCCCTGCTAGACCTATGACGTGACTTCTGTTGCAAGCCGGAAATTGTGTCAGAGGTCTCATGAGGCCTTAGACATGATCTCTAAGGCCCCACGAAGCCTCAGCGATCACATCCGAGGCCCTGCCAGGCCTTCTGATGCGTCTTTTGGTTACAAACCGGAAGTTATGTCAGAGGTCTTGTAAGGCCTTAGGCATGATCTCCGAGGCCCTACGAGGCCTCAGAGATCATGTCTAAGGCCCTGCCAGGCCTCCGAAGCACCGCTGCAGCACATTGATGTAACGTGACATCACGGCTGCCACTGGACACCCATAACCTCGGGTCCAAGTCCGTGTCCCTACTCAGGCAGAATTCTTTCCCAACTCAGCATTATTTGAAATCTGTTGCTCTGGAGATGCTAGGCATTGAAATTGGGAGCTTATTGAAACAAAACATGTGCTTTATCACTAGGATGGGGATACATTTAATTAAGTTCACATTTAAAGGCGACTCTATCAATTTTTTTGCCTTCTGTAACAACTGAGGCATCCTTTAAAATTTGTACTCAGCCAAATTTTGTGATGAAGTTCTCCAACCAATGTTTACTAAAATGCCCAAATTTGGGAAATGTGTGCATAAAATTCATTTATGAGTGAAAATAACAAATATTAGAGGAAATCGTTTGCAAAAAAATGTGCACATTCGTCAAAATTGCATGCAAGCCAAGAAACACTCACTCAGTGCTACTCTCTGAACCTAAAAATATAATAAGGGCCTGCTGGATCAGGCCAATGGCCCGTCTAGTCCAGTATCCTGTTCTCACAAGGCTCACCAGATGCTTGTGGGAAACTCACAAGCTAGATTCAAGCACAAAAGGACTCTCATCTCCTGTGGTTTCCAGAAACTGGTATTCAGAAGCATTACTGCCTCCAGCTATGGGTGCAGACCACAGTCATCCTGACTAGTAGCCATCAATAGTCCTCATCTCCATGAATTTGTGTATTCTTATTTTAATCTTAAATTGGTGACCATCAATGCTTCCTGTGGGAGCAACGTTCATTGTTATAGTGTTTTCTGCTTGAAGAATGTTGTTCTTGTTTAGTCGTTTAGTCGTGTCCGACTCTTCGTGACCCCATGGACCAGAGCACGCCAGGCACCCCTGTCTTCCACTGCCTCCCACAGTTTGGTCAAATTCATGCTGGTAGCTTCGAAGACACTATCCACCCATCTCATCCTCTGTCGTCCCTTTCTCCTTGTGCCCTCCATCTTTCCCAACATCAGGGTCTTTTCCAGGGAGTCTTCTCTTCTCATAAGGTGGCCAAAGTATTGGAGCCTCAGCTTCACGATCTGTCCTTCCAGTAGCACTCAGGGCTGATTTCCTTAAGAATGGAGAGGTTTGATCTTCTTGCAGTCCATGGGACTCTCAAGAGTCTCCTCCAGCACCATAATTCAAAAGCATCAATTCTTCAGCGATCAGCCTTCTTTATGGTCCAGCTCTCACTTCCATACAGCACTACTGGGAAAACCATAGCTTTTACTATACGGACCTTTGTTGGCAAGGTGATGTCTCTACTTATTAAGATGCTGTCTAGGTTTGTCATTGCTTTCCTCCCAAGAAGCAGGCGTCTCTTAATTTCGTGGCTGCTGTCACCATCTGCAGTGATCATGGAGCCCAAGAAAGTAAAATCTCTCACTGCCTCCATTTCTTCCCCTTCTATTTGCCAGGAGGTGATGGGACCAGTGGCCATGATCTTCGTTTTTTTGATGTTGAGCTTCAGACCATATTTTGCGCTCTCCTCTTTCACCCTCAATAAAAGGTTCTTTAATTCCTCCTCACTTTCTGCCATCAAGGTTGTGTCTTCTGCATATCTGAGGTTGTTGATATTTCTTCCAGCGATCTTAATTCCAGCTAGGGATTCATCCAGCCCAGCCTTTCGCATGATGAATTCTGCATATAAGTTAAATAAGCAGGGAGACAGAATACAGCCTTGTCATACTCCTAAGAACGTTACCCTAAATAAATGACTGGAATTACCATAATACCTTAGATGGGTCTGTGGGATGACTAGGGAGCTGAACAGCAACAGCCTAGCATGATGCACAAGGCCATTGCTCAATGGAGAAGCACTGAGCAATTGTTTTCAGTGGGGGAGAAATGAGTAATACCTTCGCACCATATGAAATACCTATGTTGCTTTCTGCTTTTCATGGAGAACTGATTGGAATAAGCAAGTCCAATGTATCATAGCTGACTGGTGCTTAGATGGAGAACAATGAACACTATTACTTATTGGCAGACATTGTTGCAAATGTGCAATGCCAACATTCACAAATATGAAAATATCCATAGGAAAAGGAACAGGAAGGTTTTCTACATTCCACTCTGAAAGAACTGCCTAGCTCCTTTCGACGTTCTCTTAATAAATGTACCATTCTCATAGCACTGTTGCAGTAATTACAATGTAATTTATACTACATGATAATAACCCGTCTACTATCTGATGCTATTAAGCTGAATAGTCTATTACATCTCCTGCTGAGCCACTGTTTACTAACATTCTCACATTAAACACCATTTGTACAGTCAAGCTGACATACAGTTACATTTACAGTAACCCAAGATTACAGCTTTGACCATACCTAGGAGAGTAAAATGAAGATCTCTGAATTGGGCTTCAGAATCACCTCTGCTGTGCTTGAGAAGTAAATCATCCTGTTACCCAGTCATATTTATTTTATTGTTTACAGTATCTGTTTGATTTGATTCCATTTAGGATAAATATAATATCTTGATGCCATTTCACAACAACAATTAAAAACAATTCAACATTTAGAAACTATTTTTTTTTTCTTTTTTAAAATATAATTTCAAATCCAATGCAGAGACAGACTGGGATAAAGATCTCCACTTAAAGGAGATCTACTTTGAGAACTTTGGTTGGTTGGCGAATTGCATAGTGAAAATTGGATACCTGTGAATTCCGAAGAAAAGCTGTGTTTCAGTTCACATATTGTTTTAAAAACTGGAATTTGATAGATTCACCTTTAGATGTGGACTGAATTGAATTTCTTCTAGTCCCTATGAGTTTGCAGCAAAATGTGTGTGTGTTATTGTCAAATATATATATAGGTTTACATGATACTTTGTACATTCATTACTTTCTGTGTACAGTTTTGACAGTACATTTGTAGCTTTTATGTGGCATCAGAGCAAGGTGTGCATAGAACCTTTACCATCTGAGTGAGTATTGGAACTGCTATCCTTTACCTACTTACCTGGGAGAAATCCCCATCGAATTTGATGGGACTTGTTTCTGAGCAGACATTATAAGAGTGTGGCATAGGTTTGTTTGAGTAGTAGTCCACACCCGACTTGCAATGATAACATGATCCTAAATATATGTTTTTGTAGTCCATTTAGCTTTCCCTACTGCTACGAATGAGCTGACCTTCCATTTTAGTCAAATGTAGGCTGTTTGCAACATTGGCCATGTTTCATTGCCAATGGGTGCCAACAGAGAAATGCATGTGCCATCTTCTCAGGCCAAAGCCATCCCAAGACAGTATACAAGCATAATTAAAATCAGGGGTCCTCAAACATTTTCAGCAGGGCGCTGGTCCACTGTCCCTCAGACCCTGTGGGGGACCAGACTATATTATATTTTTTGGGGAAAATAATGAACGAGGGATGATGAGGGGCGCACGAAAGGGCTCCGGAGAGGGGCTGCTTTAAATGGTGGCCACTCGAGAGGGGTGCTCAGCTAACCGCGGCTCCTGTGTCTTGTGAGCAGCAGGGGCTGGTGGTGGCGAAGGGATTATGAGAGGTGCATGAAAGGGCTCCAGAGAGGGGCTGGCACCAACAAAGCCCAGCCCCCTTCCTCCTCTAGGCAGGGCAGGGAGAAGTCAGGAGGAGGGAGGGAGGAGGTCTGCTGGCGCCGTGTGAGGGAGAGGGAAAGAATGCGTTCACTGGCGATCCATGTGTTGGAGATCCATGTGGCGATTCCTGGACCGGGTGGGATTTAGAAGGCAATTGGGCCTGATCTGGCCTGTGGATCTTAATATGCCGACCCATGATTAAAATGATACATGACAACTGAAATATATGTATGAAAAGTAATCCAATAACCAACTGAAAACAGCAGTGGTTTACAGGTCCAGCACAACACGTTTCATAAAATGCAGATTGAAACAACATTAATAAAAGGATAGTTTAAAAGATGGGATATTTCCAACTGGCGAGAGTTCCAGGAAGGTTGGGCCACGACTTTACAGCCCTCTCCTATGTTGCCAGTTCAGCATCTTTCAGAGTAAATTAAACAAAATTAAGCAGCATCAGTCACAGAAGAGATCAGCCACACAGGGTGGAAAAGTTGTGCCTGCATGGGCTGAAGCACAATAATTTGAGCTTCTCTGAGGCAGCAATTACCCAGTGACCAGAACTGTAGTGTGCTTCCTTTATTTCATGTGAACATAAAGCGATGCATGATGGGTTGTAACTGGCATTGGCTTAAGGCAAGCATTTGAACTTGAAATGTGTGTGTGTGCTTTGCACTAGTCAAAAATGCAACCGTCCCTATTAAATTGGTTGGTGTCATTAAAAAATGAAGGTTCTTTGCAGAGGGTTTCGCCCCCTTATTAAGAATTGATGCTAATAATAAGGCCTGCAGCTTGGTTGTGTGGTGTCATGACCTCTGAGTCCAGAAGCAATCAGCACTTAAAATCAGGGGCAGTGGACTCTCCAGGTAAGGATCAGATGCAGGGTGGAGATCAGGAGATCGCTAAGCCTGAGGCTGATGGACATGAATCCCAGAAAAAGCTCCTGTACTTATAGGGCCAGAGCCCAATCCCTCGTGGGCACCTTCCCCTGAGCCAGAAGAACCAAATGCCTCCCCCAGGACCTCAACAGCCATGTCCATAGGCAGCACAGCAGGGAACAAGCCGTAGAATGGAGGAGGACTGCCCATCTTAAGGCCAAAGCATTTGCAGACCCTCCATGTGTCCCTATTTTGCAGCGACATTCCTGAATTTTCAGAAGCCATCCCAGTTTCTGATTTGATCCCTGAATGTCCCACTTTTCCTTAGGATGTCCCTATTTTCATCGGAGAAATGGGAGGGTGTGGAGTTATGTGACCCCTGAGCCACAGATAACTATACAACCTTTAGAAGACATCTGATGGCAGCCCTGTATAGGGAAGGTTTTTTTAATGATTAATGTTTTATTATGTTTTATATATATTGGAAGCTGCCCAGAGTGGCTGGGACAACCATGTCAGATGGGTAGGCAGGGTATAAGTAAGTAAGTAAGTAAATTTCTATGGAATAGGATTTTCCTATTTTCATCAGAGAAATGTTGGAGGGTTATGTGTCTGCCCTATAAGAATATAAAGTTAGCAGATCCTGGGAGAGGTTGTCTGGAGGGAGAGACTTAGAGTTTCAGTGTGCTCCACATCTCAGTTGTAGCAAGCTGCTGCTTTGCTACTTGGATAACTCCTGACCATGGCATTGGGATGGGCAAATAACCTTTTCCACCTTGGGCAGTTGGTTTTGGGACTCCAGCTCCATCAGATTACCCCTGTTTCCCACCTGGAAATGTCTGTGCTGTTTTGGTGCAGGCCTAACTTCAGTCAGCTTGTGGGGACCCCAAATATAGATTCATTTCAGTAAATCTGAACTTCATTTGGATGGCTTTACATTTCCCGCTTTAAGCGGAGAGCATACAGCACTTGTAAGCAAATGCCCTAACGATGCTGAGCACCAAAATCAATGCTGTAGTCAAAATTAAATTGTGAGTCTTCTGGGGGCAGAGATTGTGGCTCTCTTTATGACTCTACAGCTCCTGACCGATAGCCCCTACTTTGTAAATTAATAAAGGAAATAATGGTAACCGTAAATCCCTCTCTGAATGTGCCACAGCTGAATTTGAGGGAAGAAATCCAAAACATGACTGTAAGACAAACCATAGGAGGTTAGACAACAGCTCTCTGCCATTGTCTAAATGCTATCTGATAGCAAATAGTAAAGAGAAAGAAATAACAATAATGTATTGCAGAGAACCTAGGGGCATTCTTCAAAAGAATGCTTGCATTTTGCAAACCTTTCATGCTATAACTTCTTTAATTCCCTAAAGGTGTAACCCAGAGCAGGTCTGGAGACAGAAACAGGGTAATTGTTTCATGGCGGCAGCATTGCTATCACTATCTGGAAGGGTCAAGACGGTGGTAGAGGTGGGCCGGTGTTGTGCGCTGGTGGGAGTGCAAGCCTGGCTTTGCCACTGCATTGTACATCCCTGAGCTCACCACTGCCTCACGCCTCTTGGTTAGTAGTAGTGACAGTGCTGCCAGAAGGCTGCTTCCCACCAGTTGCTGTCTATGCATATTTTCAAAATTCAACGAAGCTAGTATGCCAGTATGATGTCCTAGTGGTTAGGTTGTCAGACTAGGACTTGGAGATCCAGGTTCAGATCCCCACACAGCCCATCACGTTCATTGGGTGATATCATACCAGTCATGACATCACAGTCTAATCTACATTAAACGGTAGTTGTGAGAAGACCTGTTGGGTTGCACCTAGGCCTGGGTAATCTATCAATTGCCGAAGATTTGATGCTTTTGAATTATGGTGCTGGAGGAGACTCTTAAGAGTCCCATGGACTGCAAGAAGATCAAACCTATCCATTCTCAAGGAAATAAGCCCTGAGTGCTCACTGGAAGGACAGATCCTGAAGCTGAGGCTCCAAGACTTTGGCCACCTCATGAGAAGAGAAGACTCCCTGGAAAAGACCCTGATGTTGGGAAAGATGGAGGGCACAAGGAGAAGGGGATGACGGAGGACGAGATGGTTGGACAGTGTTCTCGAAGCTACCAGCATGAGTTTGACCAAACTGCGGGAGGCAATGGAAGACAGGAGTGCCTGGCGTGCTCTGGTCCATGGGGTCACGAAGAGTTGGACACGACTAAACAACTAAACAACAACAACAATCTATCAATGCATTGCCTGAAACCAGTTTTAAGCGACAAGAGAGGTTTCACAATTTCCAATCAGGCCATGTGTCATAAATCCCTGTTCGCCCCGTTCGCAGCCAGCATCACAAACTTCAATCAGTCTTCCTGAAGCTCGCTGACTTCCTCTGCAGCCCAGCCACTGACCTCAGAAGTGGGGCTCGCTGCGAGCCACCCAGCACCTTCGTTTCATTCTCTGGCTGTGTGAGTGTTGATAGGCTGCCTCCTCTCTTTATTCCTCCTCATGCTGAGTGGAATGATGGCTTGTGTGGCAAGAGACTATTGTCAGGGCAAGCCGTGGTTGGTGATTCTGGGGAGGTCAGCTGCTCCACAGTGCCATGCCATATGACACCCCAGCTGATGTGCTCTACCTGGGACAGCGCTGGCTGCCAAACCTCACCAGGTAGAGGCAGAAGTTGTGTACGGTGTTGCTAACCATATTTGTGGTCAGCAACTGCCAACATCACAACGTACCACCATATTGCACAATTTATCTAGCGATATATATTACGATGTTGGAAAGCAGATGCCGCCTTGCCCTAGTCACACCAAAGTCCTATCTAGTCCATCTCTCTGTTCCCTACAATGATGAACCAGATGCCTATGGGACAACCACATGCAGGGCCTATGTACAACATCATTCTCCCATTCACGATTTCCCCCGCAGCTGGTATTCAGAAGCAAGCTGCAGGTGATGTGCAGTCATAAGGATTTGTACCCATTGATAGCCTTCACATCCAGAATAAAAATGGGGGGGGGGGTTGTTTTGAGTTCCTTGGAGGAAATAAATTTGGCACATAAATATTAGTCGCTATCACATATCCTGATAGTGTATTTTATGAATTAGCAAATTTGATAAGAGAACCCTTTTTCCTTAAGGGGGGAAAAATCAATGCTAGAAGAATATCTAATCCTCCAAGAACATAAGAATAACTTAACCTCCTGAAGTTTTAATTAAAAGCCATTTCTGTGTCATTTGTCTCCTAATTTTGCCCCCATCACCTCGGCACAGCTACTGAAATTCCATCTAACCTTGCTCACCAGTACACCCATCCATCACCCTGAGACTCAGCGACGGGTGACCTGAGTGATGTGCACTGTCAACTCACCAATCATGTTCATTGACAGTGACTCACAGCAGAAGGTAGGTTTCAGCAATGAACGCTCCCACCAGATTGGTTTCCCCCCTCCCTAAACCCTGCATATACCCCCCCCCCACACACACACCTTACTGCTCCCACTTTTATAAATGATATTTTGTAGATTATTCCCCACTGCCGCCGCCCCACCCCAGAATGAGGAAGATCTATTTTGGATTCAGGTAATGCTGCTTCAAAGCTAAGTCTGCCATTGCTCATTCAGCAGCATGCTCATTCATCCTCAACTCTGAGGCATTTAACATACACAAGTAGGAAGGAGGTATTTGGACCTCTGTGGATTCTGATATCTGATCTGAACCTCCCAGGCTAATGTTCAGATCAGAACATATAATGCAATCTGACTCAATCCTATGCATGTCTACTCTGTGGTCAGTCTGCAATTTTGGCTCAGGTCCTTGCTCAGCCTTGAAGCTCATGTTAAGGTGTGATTTTGGGCCAGGCACCGTCTCTCAGTCTAGCCTACCCTACCTCACAGGATTAAAGTGAGGATAAAATGGGTAAAACCCACAATACTGTGCATATATATCATGTGTTTCCTTCTCCTCTGTTTTCTTAGAAATGAAACCAAGCTGGCTAGGGAAATGGCATGAGCTCTAGAGAGGAGGTGATGGAGAGGAGGTCAAAAGCCTGCATGTGTGAGGGCAAAGTGTTCATTCCAACAGAGAGGTCAAGCTTTGATCCCAGGGATTTGTATCCCATGAAGTTCAATCACAGAATAAACAGAGTTGTTCTCCATGAAGGTCCTCATTCTCCTATGGGTTTTGGCTGTGATTTCTGGGTGTAAGCAGTGGAGTTGGACTATTGGGGTGGCCTGCTTCCTTCCCAATGTTCTTTTCCCCTAACAAACAATTACAAAGCATAGCTTTCAACCTTTTCTTCTTCTTCTTCATGGAGGGTAGGAAACTTCTAAAAAGTCTGGGGGCAGCAATAAAAACTGTGAACAAAGGTAAGATCACCTCACTTGATAACCACTGGATCTGTGACTCTGTACTTTGGCAGGATTCATACTCAAGGGCACGCCCATCATGTCTACATATCAGTGTGTGCTAGAATTGGATGCCCACCCTGTTTTTCATTTGGAACAGGCACAAAAAGTTCCTCTTGGTCAGCAAGTGTGTTCATGGCTGACATAGGCGTCTTTTTCTCCCATTGATAGAGGAGCTGTTGGGGAGAATGCCTGCGGTTTCTGTTATCCCCTCTCTCTTTTGGTGTTTCAGAAGTGTTATAAAAATTAGAAGGTCTAAGATACAAAATAAATGTTCATAAATGTACCAGGCAAACACATACATAAATATATAAACCACATGTCTGAAACAGTAGAGGAAAACAGTCCTAAAGCCATTTTGACTCTTTCAGTGACCTCAAATATTCCTCTGGAATCATAGAATCATAGAACTGTAGAGTTGGAAGGGACCCTGAGGATCATCTAGTCCAACCCCCTGCAATGCAGGAATATGCAGCTGGTCCATACAGGGATTGAACCTGCAACCTTGGTGTTATCAGCACCATGGTCTAACCAACTGAGCTATCCAGGCTCAACCTGGATAGTTTGGATGGATCTGGAGTTTGGATGGAAATGGGAAAAGCCTCCCCATTGTCTCTGTGCTCACAAATCCTGCCCTAAGGGCACATTTGTGTGTAAATGAGGTGAGCCTGTGACCTGGACTCAGGAATTAAGTATTTATCATCACAAATGAATGGCCAAGCTGTCCAGGTAAACCCATTAACAGGTTTCCTGCGAGACAGGATTCTGCTGTAAACTGCCCCTTCTGTGATGTATGTATGATTTATTGGGGGTGGGATCTTGAGCTACAGGGTGGCAATTTCAAAAGTCTATATAAGGGCTTGCACACCATTGCTCTGGGTTCCTCCTCCCTCCTTTGTGTGGGTGGGGGCCAAGCAGCCTGTTGCAATAGTTTAATAAAGATCATGCTTACTAGCTTCTTTGTTTCTGAATATTTTCTGGTTGGTCTCTGTTATTTTCTCCTACCGATAGAGAAACTACATAAGGACTCTATATGGGCTCTTGGGTACCCCATAAGGGAAAAGGAGCATTTTTTTCTTATAACAGAAGTGACAGCCATTTCATGTTACCCCACACCCCCATGAGTAGCCAATCTGCAACACAGCAACTCAAAAAGTTGCACACTCCCAGCTGACCCACCTTGAAACACCTTAATGCTATGGATTTAATTTAGGAGTAAGTTCCATCCTATTTTGCCTTACCATTTGAGGTACACACAAAGCTAATTTACACTCCTGCTATTCAAGCATGTAAAAAGTGTCTCGATAAGGAACATGCAACAGTCTGAAGCAGTTCAGAGGCAAAGGTAAGGTCAAGGATCCCTGGAGGATTAAGTCCAGTCAAAAGTGACTATGGGGTTGCGGTGCTCATCTCACTTTCAGGCCGAGGGAACCGGCATTTGTCCACAGACAGCTATCCAGATTATGTGGCCAGCATTACTAAACCACGTCTGGTGCAATGGAACACCATGACGGAAACCAGAGCACATGGAAATGCCATTTGCCTTCCTGCCATAGCATTACCTATTTATCTACTTGCAGTGGTGTGCTTTCGAACTACTAGGTTGGCAGGAGCTGGGACAGAGCAACGGGAGCTCACCCTGTTGCGGGGATTCGAACCACCAACCTTCTGAGCAGCAAGCACAAGAGACTTGGTGGTTTAGACCACCGCACCACCTGCATCCCTGCAATTTAGAGAACCAGTTTGTTGATATGCAAGGCTCACACTATTTTCATATCAGAAGCCTGCTGAAATAGTCCCGCAGATTTAGCCCCCACCCTGCCTGATGTTGAGTTTAAGATTTTAGTTTTATTTTGAGCTTGGGTTTCAAAGTGAGAAATCTGCACGCACAGTTTGTGTGGGATATTTGTGAATCTCCATTTTAGCTTTACTTTCTGATGCTGGCTCAAATCAAACCACGCTTCATAGATTTCCCCTTTTTTTATATATAAAAAAACATTTAATCTCTTCATCCTTCCTGTCGTAGTCAAACAAATTAATGTTTCATCTGACACAGGGTGATGCCTTGCCTTCCCATTCTCCTAATTGGAGCAGGCCGGCGTTGCTTTGATTGTGTTATTGTCATGCTGTTTGCTGAGTTTGAGGAGTTGAGGAGCAGGGGAGATCACGCAGGGATAGACTGAAATGCCTTTGTTATCCGGAAAGAGTTGTTGCCATTGCATACCAAAGCAGCATGCAGCAGTCAAGTCATCACACTAAGCTGGACACAACATTTACCTCAGGGAAGTGATGAAGCCCTAGATAGTTAATCTGGTGCTTGGCAAGAAGGTTATGTTGCATACTGTGTGTGACTGGGTGGGGGGGACAACAACAGAAAACCACTGGTAGGAAGACAGGCTTCACTGGCCAATGCTATAGGCCTCTTTTATCGCTAATGACCATGAGATTTCTCACGGCAGTGTGGAAATGGCTCTCTGTTCAAGCTTCTGTGATGTGATTCTCCTTCTGCTCCTCTGATTAGTGCTGGTGTGGCTGCCCACAGCCAAAGAAAGGATTTGGGCATTTTTGCCTGTAATCATTTTCAGCAGGCTTCGGCAAGGGCAATAGGCCTATTTCCACAGCACAATGGGTCATTCCCCCAGATATTCTCCATTCCACGTTAATATCTTGATTCAGAGTTAGCTCAAAATAGAAATGAATGGACCATTTCAGAGTCTCCTTTCCTCCAATTCAGTGCTCTACATTTCCACATTTGACTGTACTTTCGGGGGGGGGGGGGAGGGAGCCCTCATGGAAATTTACCAGCATTTTAGTGCAAATGTCACCTCTTGATATTTGTATGCATCTTTCTTGCCTGGCATGCACATTTTTTGCAAAGCGATTTCCCCTAATAATGCATTTTTCTATGCAGTTTTCATAAAACATTCATTTCTATGCACGTTTTACTTCAGTATATGTGTTTCTGCGCATGTTACTTGGATGGATATCTGCATCACAAAAATTCAGAGGAGTGCAGATTTCGATGGATGCTCCAGTTTCCATTCATACATTGCTTTGAAAAGTGCAAGTAGGTAGAATTGCCTTTAAATGAAAACTGTATTTGATTTCAGGTCAGCCAACTGTGGAACCACTTGAAAGTCAATCAAAGGCACCCAATATTTATTAGGAGCAAACTAACATATTATGTAATGCATGCAGATGGGAAGTGGTGGAATTCCTGCTTCAGGATGTGAGTCTGACTGAATGACTAATGAATCCTGAATGAATAATAGAATTGTAGAGTTGGAAGTGACCTCTGAGGGTTTTCTAGTCCAAGCCTTGCAATGCAGGGATCTCAACTAAAGCTTCCATGACAGATGGCCACCTAACCTCTACTTTTATTCCCCGCCCCATCTGCCTACCACCACCAAAATTGCTGAGATCATGGAGGGGGAGATGATGTTCCTTAGGAAGCCAGGTGAGATCCCTAGGATGAGGGCTTGAATATCCCTGCTGTACAGACAAAGCTATTCATATGGGTATTTGCTTTCCTGGTGTATATTTTACTCTAGCAGACTTAGTTGGTCAGAATCGAGTATACACTTCCAGAGTTAATGCTAAATACATTTGTTCTTGTTTAGTCATGTCCGATTCTTCATGACCCCATGGACCAGAACATGCCAGGCACTCCTGTCTTCCACTGCCTCCTGCAGTTTGGTCAAACTCATGTTGGTAGCTTCCAGAACACTGTCCAACCATCTCATCCTCTGTCGTCCCCTTCTCCTTGTGCCCTCAATTTTTCCCAACATCAGGGTCTTTCCAGGGAGTCTTCTCTTCTCATGAGGTGGCCAAAGTATTGGAGCCTCAGCTTCAGGATCTGTCCTTCCAGTGAGCACTCAGGGCTGATTTCCTTAAGAATGGAGAGGTTTGATCTTCTTGCAGTCCATGGGACTCTCAAGAGTCTCCTCCAGCACCATCAATTCTTCGGCAATCAGCCTTCTTTATGGTCCAGCTTTCACTTCCATACATCACTACTGAGAAAACCATAGCTTTAACTATATGGACCTTTGTCGGCAAGGTGATGTCTCTGCTTTTTAAGATGCTGTCTAGGTTTGTCATTGCTTTTCTCCCAAGAAGCAGGTGTCTTTTAATTTCATGACTGCTGTCACCATCTGCAGTGATCATGGAAACTAAATACATTACTTCTGGTAAATGAGTTACCATAGCTGCTAGAGAGCCATGGAAATTTGTGTCCCAGGCTTTTTAGGCTCATCTGCGCTTGTACTATCTGAAACCAAAGAGAAGCATTGATTGCCAGATGTGAAATTTATTGGCATTATTTTCAGCTCTCCCACCCCACTATAGGAAGCTACCTGAGTTCAAAAATGAGATTTTCTTCTTCTTCATATTTTAGATAATCTCTCAAGGACAAAATTGAGAACCCCTGCGTCGGTTGTGTAATTTTGCATCTCAAAAGAAAAGTGAAGTTATTCATTCTTTGAGGCAGAAATAAGGTGAGTAGGAGATGGCAACACCACTTGAGAAAATGCATTTTCCAAAGAATAATCTCAGAGTTTAAACTTCACTTTCCATGGTTTAACTTAATGGTGGAAAGAATAGGCACAGAACACAAATACCCAAAAAACAAGGAAGCCTGCTGAGCTGAGATATTGTAAAATATAATGTTGTGCATTGTTCTGGGTGAACATAATAGTCTTTTCTTCAAGAGTGTTGTGAAGTTAAAGAACCAAAATTTTAAAGCTAAATTTAAATGGAAATAAGCAAGGGTGAGGAAAATCAGGACACAAAGGGCGAAGGATAAAAGATGCATTTCTCAGATGAAATCTGAAAACAGATGGGAATTCAGTGAAACCAAAAGATAGATGTGTGGCTACTACAGAAGAAAGCTGTGCTAAGTATTGGATTCAATCCTGATATTACTCTGTGTATTTGTTGTTGTTGCAAATTTGCAAACCATTCACCTCCCAAAGGTATCAAAGAGCTGTACAATGAAATTAATTTAAATGCAAAAGTCTCCAGACTCAGTTAATTAATTGCAATGAAACCATTTCTACAACTGTGCAATTATTATTCCATAAAGTGACTGGGTCACACTTCAATTTTAAACAAAAAAAAAAAGACTCTTCAGTAGGTACCTAAACATTCTGATGTCTAATTTTGCACAGTAGATGATTTCAGAGGATTGGAGCTACAAAACCCCAGCTTCTAGTTCAAACTAAGCAGCTTATGGAGCATTAGTACCCTTAGCAGTGATCCATCAGAGGAATGCACAGGATTGCTCCTTAACCAGGATGTTACTCCCACACAAGTTTGAGTTCAACTAAACTTGCCCAGGTGGCACTGTGGGTTAAACCACAGAGCCTAGGGCTTGCTGATCAGAAGGTCAGTGGTTTGAATCACCATGACAGGGTGAGCTCCCATTGTTCAGTCCCTGCTCCTGCCAACCTAGCAGTTCAAAAGCATATCAAAGTGCAAGTAGATAAATAGGTACCACTCCGGCGGGAAGGTAAACGACATTTCCGTGCACTGCTCTGGTTCGCCAGAAGTGGCTTAGTCATGTTGGCCACATGACCCGGAAGCTGTACGCCAGCTCCCTCGGCCAGTAAAGCAAGATGAGCGCTGCAACCCCAGAGTCGTCCATGACTGGACCTAATGGTCAGGGGTCCCTTTACCTTTAAACGTGCTCCTGGAAAATGTGTATAGCATTGCAACACAGGTGCTGGTGGGAAGAAATTTGGTTCAGTTCAAATTTTTATGCAAATTTACCTAATTTGCACTTCCTGAAACCATGTGCAAATTTAAAGAGAGCAATCCTTCAATTCTTTAAATCTGCAATGTGATTCTCCCCTCCCCCCACCATAAAATGTCTGGAAAAATTCATATATTAAGTTAAAGGGTGCATAGTAAAAATGACATGCAGAGATGCATTGGGAGAAAATGCATGCAAGAATGTATGGTTTAAGATACATTGCATTGAAATATATCTCTAAAGGATAACTGCACCATAAAATACTCATGAATTATCAGGGGGGCTTAGAAAAAAAAAATTCAAGCTGCTACCGAAATGTGACCAACTTAAGATTGGAAAAATGAGAAACTAATATGGACAGATTTTTCAATTTCTAAACCCAAGGACCATAATGGTTTGGAGAAGAGGTCTTTGCAGATTTTCTTGGCAAGGCTAGTGCAAAGGGTGTGGGGAAGGATGTCCCAGTGTGTTTATGTACTGACAAGAGACAGATTCTCTGCAGGGTTGCAGAGGTTGGCTGTCACGTATGTGGAAACAAATGGCAACTATTTGAACTTATCAGTGCAAGTATCTCCAAGCGTTAATGGAGAGTATATAAAGTTGATGCATAACCTCTGTGCAGCCTTGTCACATCCAGAATTCACTTCCTGCAGTAGTGATGATTGCTGTCTAGACCCCTTATCACTCATGGAAGGAACACAGTCCCTTCTACTGCACACATTTGGTTTGAGGTGACAAAGACGGTGAGAGCTCCAGTACGTTACAGCTAAGAAAAGTTAGCATTCCTGAAAACAGCAGCAGCAACAAAATAATGAAATGACAAGGCTTCAGGATTTGGGATGAATAATAGGGTTATGAGTTTGGGGGAAGCAGGCTGTATGCCAAGACCTTTCTAGCTCCTGGATCCAGCAAGAGTTATCTTCCTGATGAGGTGATTGTTTGGGTGATGGGCCATTAAGGGGAACAAAGAAAGCGGATCTCTGTGAGATGGCAAATGGGTGTTTCCGCCGTTGCTCAACTTGCTGCTAGTTAGGAAAATACAAAGGAGAGAGTTGAGAGTCAGTGATGTGAGCTAAAAGTAAAGCAGCAAACTGGAGAGAGTCGGAGCAATTTCTGAGAGCAATGTTTGATATCTCTTTGAATCTAAGTCAGCAGCTATGGGAGAAACAAGGCCCATTTGAGGTGCTGATAGTGGGAACACCTCCATCATAGACTCATGTGTAAATAAACCATATATCATAAAGACACCACAGTCTCCACTGTGCCCCATTTCCAATGCAAATATGAACCATGGATAGGCACCTGGAATCCCTGAAAACTTGCTCTACTTGGAGATTGGGGTGATGTGTAACAACATAATCATAAAGGTAAAGGTAAAGGTAAAGGTACCCCTGCCCATATGGGCCAGTCTTGACAGACTCTAGGGTTGTGCGCCCATCTCACTCAAGAGGCCAGGGGCCAGCGCTGTCCAGAGACACTTCCGGGTCATGTGGCCAGCGTGACATCGCTGCTCTGGCGAGCCAGAGCTGCACACGGAACGCTGTTTACCTTCCCGCTAGTAAGCGGTCCCTATTTATCTACTTGCACCCGGGAGTGCTTTCGAACTGCTAGGTTGGCAGGCGCTGGGACCGAACAACGGGAGCGCACCCCGCCGCGGAGATTCGAACCGCCGACCTTTCGATCGGCAAGCCCTAGGCACTGAGGCTTTAACCCACAGCGCCACCCGCATCCCACATAATCATAGTATAGTACAATTGGAAGGGACATTGAGGGCCATCTACCCCAACCCCCTGAAATGCAAGAATCTCAACTAAAGCATCCATGACAGATGGCCATCTAGCCTCTGCTTTAAAAGCTCTGATGACATAGAGTCCAACGCCTTCAGAGGGAGACTGTTGCACTGTCAAACAGCTCTTACCCCCAGAAAGATGTTAAATCTTAATCTCCTTTCTTGTGATTTAAATCCAATAGTTAGGATCCTACCCTCTGGAGCAGTGGAAAACAAGCTTGCTCTATCTTCCATGTGACAGCCCTTCAGATTTTTGAAGATAGCTATCATATGAACTCTCAGTCTTCACTTCTTCAGGTTAAACGTGCCCGATTTCTCCAACCATTCTTCATAGCTCATCCAGAGAACTGACCCTGGTCTGATACTCCATTCAGTTTAGTATCATCTGGAAATCTGAATAACAACCCCTCTATTACTTCATCCAAGTCTGAAACCACTCTGGGTCCAGGACAGAACCGTGCAGCACCCCACATATCACTTCATCCTGGTCAACCACAGATGAACACTCTTCTGTTATAGCTCATCAGTCACCTGCAGCACTATCACTGTCTTGCCTATATTTTACCACTTTCCCAACAAGAATATCATGGGAGACGATGCACTAAAAACCTTCCTCAAGTCAAGATATACCACGTCCACATGCCACTACATTCAGTGTCTTTGCCCAGAGATGAACTCCTAATTTCATTTCAATTTTTTTAGAGAGTTTCCATTCTATTTAACGTACTTTGATTCATCTCATCAAAGAGCGATGGCAGCCTTTTTTAAAGAAAAAACTCAGTGTGGAAATGTCATAAAATATAGAATTCCTCTTTTGTGCCATAATTTTGTATGCATTCTTGGTGTCCATTTACACAACAACATCTTTTTTCATGATAGTTTATCCTATGGTTGTGAGAAAGCCCCTGGAGATATTTCTGTCTTCTCTTCTGAGGATCACTTTGTGGATAGGTGTC
Source organism: Podarcis tiliguerta (assembly GCF_965153285.1). NCBI lineage: Eukaryota > Metazoa > Chordata > Lepidosauria > Squamata > Lacertidae > Podarcis > Podarcis tiliguerta. Next base: position 7,850,119 of record NC_139542.1, read on the forward strand.
AGTTCATTTCATTGTCAAATGTCCCTTTGGGGAATGAGGTTGTAGCACTCTTCTTATTAACTCCATCCTTCCCCCAATTTAAGCAAACTTCCTTTCAACCTTCACTGCCTCCAGTACCAAAGTCAACAAGGACATGATTGCATTGCCTTAAGGCCAATAGCAAACAAACCCAGAGCGGTGATTCTGTTGATGGACAATCTGAGAGGTGGGAGGCATAGATGGATCAGGAGGAAGCTAGCATGAGGATTCAGGGGGTATCAGAGCAGAACAAGGCAAAGGCAGCCAGAGTCAGCTCTATCATTAGACAGAGTAAGGTAAACACCTCAGGCACCTGATATTCCGATGGTGATGGGCAAAATTGGACCCCCGGTTTCTCATTCTGAAACCCCAAGCTGTTTTTCTCTGTTGGAATACAGAGCTGTGTATGTCATGAAGCCCCATCCTTGTGCCTCCAGAACTAGCCTGCTGCCCAGAACTAGCATGTAGTAGAAGACACAATCCTTTTGCCGTGTGTTGAAGTGTAATTCTGCTCCCGGCCCATGAGGCTTCTGTTTGTGGAATCTTATCCTTTTGTCTCTCATGCATGTGAGCATGTACACACATAAAAACATCGGACTTTTGCATGCCTACTGTACTGTGACTCTACGAGAAGAGACAGATATATTACCCCACCCACTTTCCCCCTCTGATCACAGCTTCTCTGTGTTGCTGCTGGTCCTACCCTCCACTGGCACACAACCTCACAAGGTTGCTCATGAGCAAATGAGCTGACCTTGGGCTGCAATCATTCCAGAGGGGGAGAGAGAGGATATAATGCAGGTGAACATCAGGAAACAGAACACATAAAAGGTCCATCAGTTCCACCATCTACCTTCCCACAGTTACCAGATGCCCCTGGGAAACTCATAAGTGACCTTCTCTAATCAAATGGTATCCAGAACTACCTCTGAACCTGGATATCATAGAAACAGCCAGCAGCCCCCCCCCCCATGAATTTGTTTAAGCCCTACACGGTGCCATAAAGTATAACTATATTAGATTGCCTGTCTAATCCCCATTTTAAGACAACTAAGCCTTTCAACATCACAACATTTTGCTGCAGTGGTTTCTTACAAAGGCTGAATTGGCAGGACCCAGGCCAGGCTTACGCCAGACCCACATTGAACTAAAAGCATATCCCCCCCCCCCAACACACAAAAATGTATTATGGCTGCTATGTGTTTCCAGACTCCCTGTTTTGGGGTTGGTTTTTTGCTGCACCAGGTAGCAAAATACAAAAAAAGGGGCTTCACTGAGCACCTGGTTGGTGGCCATAAATGGATAGTGGGTTGAGTTTGGCTTGGTGGATCATATGTCATGCAGTCCTGAGCTAGACTGAAGCTGCTTCCTTAAGGGTGTAAAGCAGTACCCATAACAAATGAGTATCTGAACAGCAGGTATATTCAGCCTGTGTCGGCAGTGTCTGAAAATCATTACCGACAGATGGCTGTTCAGTGGCCTGTGTGGAAAGTGCTCTTTTGGTCTCGGTCCAGGGGCTGGTGAACAGGTATCTGCATTGCACTTGGCACTTCCTAGCACTTCTATTGACAGCCTCTGTGGAGAGGCCAAAGAATAAATGGCTTGCCAAGTAGAAACTGTCCTCTTAATGCACTAGGAAAGGGTTGAGGCATCTTGGCAGGTTGGAATGAGAATGTCTGTTCAGCTGCTTGCCTGAACTGTGTATTAATGAAACCTCAACAGCTTGGTCCTAATACCCACCAAACTATCAAGCGCAAAGACGTATTTCATTCTTGCTGGAGTGGTAAACCTGCACAAGTAGCACACTGCTCCATAGGACAGATATGGGTTCATATGATGGAATTGCCCTCTGTGCACACAAACTAATGGGTAGAGAAAATACTGGAGACTGCTGCATTAGGGTGAATGGCACACTTCCCCCAGACCCTTCCAGTGTCCCTATTTTTTAGGGACAGTCCCAGATTTACAAAAGCTATCCTGGTTTCTGATTTGATCCTGGAATGCCCTGCTTTTCCTTAGGATGTCCCTATTTCCACTGGAGAAATGTTGGAAAGTATGGAGTTATGCAACCCCCCAAGCCAAGGAGACAAGTAACTATGCAATCTTTAGAATACATCTGAAGGCAGCCCTGTATAGGGAAGTTTTTTTAATGTTTAATGTTTTTAATGTTTTACTGTGTTTTTATATATGTTGGAAGCCACCCAGAGTGGCTGGGGCAACCATCACCTTAAATACTAAGATGATGATGATGATGAGACGGAGGAGGGGGAGGAGATGGATGGAATAGGACATCTCTATTTTCATCGGAGAAATGTGGGAGGGTATGTTCCCCACATCCTCAGCTTGCCTTCAGCCAGGCCCTACCTGCTTTTCTTACTTACATGCAGAGAATGCCACTGGCTGCCAACTTCTTCCTTAATCTCAGTGTTGTCCTTGTAGAACTCAGCAGGGAGGAGACTGGGGACAAAACTAGAATTAGTGGGCTCCCACTATCATTGGCTCTGGTGCCATCTACTGTTGGTCCCACCAGTCCCAATGGGCACCAGCCACCACCGAAAGAGAAGGCTCTTTCTGCAGGCATATGGTGTGACATCCAATTGCTCCAGCCCCTAGTGCAAGAGCCACTGTGACAAGCTCTCTTCTTAATGTAAGGCAACAGCTGAACAGGGTAGCTGGCTTCCATGAGCAGAAGCATTGCTCACTGTTAACCTATCATCCACCGTTTTCCATTGTTAAGCTACATGTTATGTATACTGTATGTGGACGGTGATTAATGAATAACAGCAATGATAATGTGATAAATCATGAAGCTCATATGTAATCATTCTAACCAAAAATCTTTTAAAATAAATTAACATGGTGTCAGAATGGAAGGGAAGGTTGGAGACTTGGTGGGTCTACTGTCTCTCATGGAAGTTGCCCAATATTTGTGATCTGCCTATTGAGAAAGAATGCCCCCCCCCCCCCAAGTCTGAAGAAAATGTGTTGAAAACCACTTGCATGGAATAACACAGATCTGCTAGAATTTAAGAAAGCTAGCAATGCCACACACTACATGCAAAGATTACTGTCGGTTGAACTGTGAATGAGAGACAAGTTGTAAATGTTTCTTCCATGAAGCTAAATCACATTCCGGACCCTGTTGCCCTAAATACTGCTTTCCACATAGAGCATTGTGCTAAAACCTGCCTTCGGGAAATGCAGTGTTTCTTTCTTAAATGAGCCATCCTCTCACCAACAGCGGGGTCGCAGGTCAGAGGAGTATCAACGCAGAAGTGCTATCCATAACGCTTCTCTCTCCCGTCCTCTCCTTCTGACATGAAGGGCACAAAATCAATGCGTCTGAGAATTGCACTAAGCCCACATTGCATTCACGGCGCAAGCCTGCACCTTCTAGATTAAGAAAATAATGTCTGGAGGTGGGGGTGGGGTTGAGAGAAAATTGGGAGGCTTTATTACTATTTCCCCCCCTCCTCCTAAGCACTTTGATGACTTGGGAAGGACCGGCTCTCCCTCTGCACAAAAGTATCTTTTGTTGGAGAAAGAGAAAGGAGATTGATTTTCTTTCTCAAAGCGAAATGGAGAAAAACACAAAGAAAGTGACTCTAATAAGTGCCTTCCTGGGTAATCTGAAGGCAATCAGGAGTGCCTGTTATTGTAACTATATGTTCAGGGTGAGATGCATTCTCCCGTTCCTTTGAGCATGTTTAAAATTAGGAGTGTAAAAGTCACCTGAAGTTGCATAGTGCACCTACTAACCACTCCACAAGAATAAGCATTTGATCTTCATCTGGGGTTCAGGGAATTATACATCACACAATTAAAAATATGAGGTCCCCCCCCCTCTACTCTGCCCCCCCAATGATGACTAGCAAAGCGTAAGCTGTTTTTTGTATTGTTCCATACAAAGTTGTATGGATTGGGTTTTTTTAATTATTCACTGGTAGATATTATGATTATTTCTAACTGATTTTCCATTGACCACCATTGTTGTTTTGTCAGGGGAATGGCATACAAATAAACAGACGGTGATGCTGATTTTTATTTAAATTTAAAAAGGTAAAAGATAAAGGACTCCTGGATGGTTAAGTCCAGTCAAAGGCGACTATTGGATTGCGGCGCTCATCTCATTTTCAGGCTGAGGGAGCCAGCGTTTCTCCACAGACAGCTTTCCGGGTCATGTGGCCAGCATGATTTAACCGCTTCTGGCATAACAGGACACTATGATAAAAACCAGAGCACACGGAAATGCTGTTTACCTTCCTGCCGCAGCATTACCTATTTATCTATTTGCATTGGCGTACTTTTGAACTGCTAGGTTCGCAGGAGCTGGGGCAGAGTGATGGGAGCTCACCCCATCATGGAGATTCGAACCATCGACCTTCTGATCAGCAGGCCCAAGTGCCTTAGTGGTATGGGCCACAGCACCACCTGCGTCCCCTTTACTTTTTATTTAAATATAAGCTACCAACACATAAAATAAATCATGGCAGTGTACAAGAAAATCATTAAATATCATAAAATGTGGACCAAATGACCAAATGATGATGAACTTTACAAGGACTGGGTGCCTAAGTCCCATACACAGTTGCTAGGGGCCAAATCCCACTAACCTCAGTGTCTTGCAAGAAAATGCTTCCTGTCGGTCTGTTGTATTTAATTCCTATAACTATGGGTGGCCTAATGAGAAATACTGTTGCTACCAGCTCAACAGCAATCAGGTGACTCAAGTGACCAGTAGCGGTCCACCTCACCTGGCACCATAAAGGCATAGACTTTGGCTCAGTTCCTTAGTGTGATCATTGTGGAGGCTCATACTGACAGCTTCTTCCTGTTACCTACCTCCATGCTTCCCAGTCGTTTCCAGGCAGATACCCCCGACACCCACTGGGAATGTCTCAGCGCATTAATGCCACCAGATTAAATGAGCCCAGATTTTCCACAGCAACACATTCCATCAGGAGCCCCTGCTATGATGAAAATAGCTTTTCATGCACTGCTGAATGAACAGCAAGGCATCAGCCAGTGTTTGAAACCAAGCTGGAGTGATTCCCCACCCCCACCACCTTGGCTGCAGCTAAGATGCCTGTCTGGATGTTTGCTATCAATGTACTTTTTTGTTTCCTGAATCTATAGCTTTTGGAATGAAGGGGATGGGGAGGTTCTCAACCCCATTCCAAGAAGAGAACCCTACCCATTGAAGAATATCTCCATTTCAGCACCCTGAAGGTCAAAAGAAGGGGGGCGCACCTGATTTTTTGATTAAAACTCTCCAAATCTCATTGGTTGCCAACTTGTGCTTGAAGCACGCACAGAATCCAATTCCTCCAAATTGCCTCCAAAATGCAACAGTACAGTGGAACCTTGGTTGTCAAACATAATCCATTCCAGCAGACCATTCGACTTCTGAAACGTTCGACAACCGAGGCGCAATGGGTGCTCAGCAATTTCAATTGAGAAAATGGAGAAACACGCCTTGGAAGCCGTTTGACTTCCGAGGTGCGTTCAAAAATGGAAGCATTTTCAGCGTTCAGGTTCAGAATAGTTCAGCCTCCGAGACGCTCAAAAACCGAGGTTCCACTGTATTTTGCATTAGGCCATCTGTAGTTATAGGAATGAAACACATTTGCATGGTTTTTGAACATTTTGAATTCATCTTCTGGCAGCTGCACTGATACATGGTTTATTTCTGTGGATCGTGGTAAGAAGTCCAGACTGGCACCCATCATTACACAAGTACCATCACCTGTCACTTCTAGATAAGTGTGAACAGCCCTCCCTTAGACATGCTTAATTCCTAATTGCTGGCTGGAGCCTTCAAACCTTTATGATGGGGTGAGGTGGGGATCCTAGGATCACTTAAACAGGATATGACACTTCTGCTTTTTAATTAAAGTTTCCACTTAAACCTTAGGGTATATACACATGGGTTGGTCATTCCTTAGGCAACTGAGAAACCTCCAGTCCAATTATTACATTCTGCTAATAAGGTGGATTTGAGAAATAAAAATCTTTATGCTGTCTTGTCACTTCTTATTACTGCTAACAAACATTTACATTCAAGTGCCAAATTCATGACCTGCATTAAAAGTGCCTTGTCAGATGTTTTCAAATGAGGAGACAAAGATGAAGGAAATGAGTGGCTTGTTTGGCACGCATGGACCAGTGCAAATTGGATTGTGCTTTTGTGTACATCACTGCTGTGCTCACAAGCATATATTGGTCTTTCTACAGTTGGTGGTGATGTGATATACTTGCCAGACCGCTTTGATTGGGAAAGGACCAACCACAAACTCACATATCAGAAACAAAAAAAAAGTACTACAAATATCTGCTATGATCTTCCATCCACCATGGGGCACACGGGTGGCACTGTGGGTTAAACTGTGGGTTAAACCACAGAGCCTAGGACTTGCCGATCAGAAGGTTGGCGATTCGAATCCCCGTGACAGGGTGAGCTCCCGTTGCTCGGTCCCTGCTCCTGCCAACCTAGCAGTTCGAAAGCACGTCAAAGTGCAAGTAGATAAATAGGTACCGCTCTGGCGGGAAGGTAAACGGTGTTTCCGTGCACTGCTCTGGTTCACCAGAAGTGGCTTAGTCATGCTGAACACATGACCCGGAAGCTGTATGCCGGCTCCCTCGGCCAGTAAAGTGAGATGAGCACCGCAACCCCAGAGTCGGCCATGACTGGACCTAATGGTCAGGGGTCCCTTTCCTTTTACCTTTACAAGTCATTATGGCTATGCTCTACCTATTGTATCAAAGGTGGCATGCCTCTGAATACCAACTGCCAGGGGGTAAAAGTTGGGAAAGTCCCAATGTTTCACTCAGGTCTGGCTGGTGGGCTTCCATATGCATCTTGCTGGGCATTGTGAGAGCAGGATGGTGGACTAAATGGGCCTTTGGCCTTTTCCAGCGGATATCTTCTTATGTTCTTATTCACAAAGCATCCTCAAGATGATGACAAAAATAATCAGATAGAGTGATTAGCAGCAAATCACTCATTTGACTTCAGTGTTTTAGATGGAGCTGCAAGGCACTTTCTGTCCCATAGATCACACAAACAGCTCCAAATTGACTTGAGATCTCTTTTCCTCCAGAGAGATTGATTTAATAGTACTGTTGTCATGGAAGATAACACTAGAAGTATTAAATTACATTTCTATCCAATCACTTTTATTTGGTTTAGAAGTACACACAGATTTGTTACTTCATTTCGTCTTTCCAAACGGGAACATCATGTGTTCATCTTCACCTCTGTTCCCCCTTGCTCCCACCTGACACAATAAATCAATCAATCAATCAATCAATCAATAAATAATAAAATAAGTGTGCATTTGTACAAACCACTGAGCTTGGGCTTGCAGATCTGTGTGCTTTGGCTTTTGTCATGGTGTCCCGTTGTGTCAGAAGCCACATGACCTGCAAGGCTGTCTGTGGGGGGCCACAGGGTTCTGTCTTGGGTCCATTTTTGTTCAACGTCTTTATATATGACTTGGATGAGGGAATTGAGGAGATGCTCATTCAATTTGCAGATGACACCAAACTGGGAGGGTTAGTTAATGCTGCAGAGGACAGAATCAGAATTCAAACTGATTGGAGAACTGGGCCCCCAAACACGTGTAAGAGGGGATACGTGAGAATGGTAGCCAGAGGGATTACAGTTGGTAAAAAAAGTTGATAAAATCCCATGACCTTAGATGGAGCACTCTGAATGCCAACCATTATACAGTGTTACCTCTGGTTACAGATTTAATTCATTTCAGGGTGTCGTGCTCACCCCCAAAAATCTGCAACTAGAGGTGCTGCTTCTGCACACACACGCAGCGTGATACAGAGCTTCTGCACGCACACGCAGTGTGCAGAGTGCTTCTGCTCATGTGTGAGTGGCAAAACCCAGAAGTATACACTTCCTGGTTTGCCGTGGCCGTAGCTCAAAGATTCTATAACCCAGAGGTTACGCAACACGAGATACCACTGTATGTAGAACAGGAAATATAGGAAGATGCCTTGATCCTAAATCAGACCATTAGCACATCTAGTTTAATATTGTCTACTCTGTCTGACAGTGGCTCTTCAGGGTTTCAGATGGGGGTGTTAGGATATTTCCGTCCCACCTTAAAAGGGAGCAGGATGTCTGTGTCACAGCCTGCGCATTTCCTGTCTCACAGGATGTTTCTGTTGTGTCTTTGCTTTTCGTCTCTCTCACTGCCGGAAACTCTCAAGCAGGCAGTCATGGTTTTTCTTTGTTCTGATCAACGCTGAATAAACTTCTAAATAATGCTCTCCTGTGTGCATCTTTCATTGTGCATATCTGCTGATAGAGTGTGCAAGAGCTCTGGATCTTTGGCAAGCTATTTCTGGAGCTCATGTCGCTAATTGCTGATACTGCGCGTCTACGGGAGAACAATGGACGTCCGGAGATGACGTGGAGTCGAAATGGATTTTGTCTCCCTGGCAGTATCCCAACAGGGGGATGCTCCCAAGTCTACAAGGAGATGTCAGGGATGAAACCTGGGACCTTCTACATGCAAAGAAAGCACTCTGTCCCTGACCTCCGTCCTTTCCTCAAAGAATACACAATACGAGGGACAGATACAGATACATTACAGATTGTATACTTGGTTATTAATTTTGTGCACAGCCTTTTCTTCTGTGAGTTTCATCAGAGCACATGCCTGAAGGTGTTTATGCATCTGGTGCCCCCCCTTCCACTCATCGTTTGTTTATTAATCCGTGTGAAGTCTGAATATCAGATGACTCCTTGCTGTGAGCACTTTGCATAAATCAGAGTATCAAAACACAAGGAGCCAGGGAAGGGGGAGAGACGTGCAAGCAGAAAGAATCAGAAGTGGGAGAAGGAACAGACAGTCTGGTCCCTGATGCCTGCAAGTCTGTATCAAGAGACGCCCCCAGTTCTGAGTATGGAATGTGCTATACACATTGATAGATGGTATCTGTATCTCTAGGCTGCTTTTCCACTCAGAAGCCTTCCAAGTGACTTATAGATTAAGAACAAACCATTCTTCCAACCATTTTGGAAAAATGATGTTGATGAAAGAAGCTTGATCAAGAAACAAAATGCAATTTGCACACAAATGTTAGTAATGTTAACAATCTTTAAAAATGCAAACACCAATTTGAGATACAAATAACTGGTTACTTTTCTTTTAGTAGCAGTTTGACAACCTGTTGCCCCAAACTGGAAATCTTTAAAACATTTGCAAATGTCACAACACAAATAAGAATTTGGACCATAGCACTTTCGGGGGGGGGGGGGGACTGACCAAGGAATGGATAAGACAAGGGAAAATATTTGATAAGGGGAGTCACTTTCTTATGTTCCATTTGAAAAACAAATGAAAACAATTTACTGTATATAAAAAGAACAAATAATGCAAAATACAACAAAATATATCTCCAAAATTGACAGTAGATTTTTTTGAAAATGTATGCCCTAACCTGACCAGGATCCACAAGATTTGGAGGGTCCTACCTTGCCTATCATGTTTCAGAAGGACTTGCTCTTCTTCATCATATAACTAACAGTTTTCTGGCTTCTACAAGTGCAGCATCATCCATGCACAAGAGGCATTGATTAGCAGACTTGAGGTAACCAGATTTCTTTTTGAAAATGTGAATGTAGGGAACTCTCCATCCAACAAAAGCTCATGAGATGATTACTATCTGTTCAGAGGAGGGGGGATAATCAACTGAGGCCCTCCATAGTGCCATGCCTCTTCGGGAGGTCCAAGGGGTGGCAAAACAAGTATGGGCCTTAGGTGTAGTGGTGGCTCCCTGTCTGTGGAGCCTTTCTCTGGGGCGACTTGCCTGGCACGATCATTACTTAGCTTCAGGCGCCACTCAAAAAAAATTTTTCTTTGGCCAACCCATCTTTTCTTCATAAACTGAGACCTCAAGTGGGTGGAATGTTTTAATCCTGCCTTTCAAAAATAGGGTTGCCTTTTAGATTGTGCTTTTTTTAATGCCAGTTTCAAAGTATGTGCATGTTGTAAATCACTATGAGTTACCTTGGCAAAAAAAAGTGAGTAATAAATTAATAAGTATTGTAGGAAATTGTGGGCAGGTGATCTGTGGGATTGTTTTGCTCTTCAGGATTGAACATCTGATGGACAACTTTAAGGCTGTTTTGATCTCCCTTCTTAAGGTTCTTTATTTTTAATAATAATAATAATTTATTATTTATACCCCGCCCATCTGGCTGAGTTTCCCCAGCCACTCTGGGCGGCTTCCAATTGAGTGTTAAAAACAATACAGCATTAAATATTAAAAACTTCCCTAAACAGGGCTGCTTCAGATGTCTTTTAAAGATAAGATAGCTACTTATTTCCTTCACATCTGAAGGGAGGGTGTTCCACAGGGCGGGTGCCGCTACTGAGAAGGCCCTCTGTCTGGTTCCCTGTAACCTCACTTCTTGCAATGAGGGAGGTCAGACCTGGAGTAAATACCCTTCTAAGTAGACGCTCTCCTCTGCAAAGTAGGACACATGGGAACCCTACTGCTCAGTTACCCTACAGGTATTGGGTGGGTAGAAAGGAGATGAAAGAAAAGCCATTATACATACAAACAAATTGAATAAAACACAGGCTGAGCTGCTAGAATATCTTCCAACACCCCCCCCCAAAAAAAACCCCAACACACATAACCAAGTTAAAAGAGCAATAATTAAAAGACATCCACTTAGCCAGCTGGAGGTATTATTAGAATAGGTTCCCATTTGGAACTGAAAACATCAATTAAAGAATCAGAAGATTCCCAGGGTACTTCCAGACTGTTCCTATTTTGGGTGGGATTCAATCACAAATTAAGGTCGCACAGCTAAAGTGGATCTGGTGCTCTTGCACAATACCCTCCCCCCCAATTGACTATTTTGATGAAAGTAATAGGAAACTGCATTGGAAAGTGTGGGATAACAATTGCAACACTGTATAACCTTCCTAGAAGCAAATCAAAAGGAATGTTCATTAAATAGTCTACATCCCTCAACCTCCTTGCAACTTGGAGCAAATAAACTACGATGCTCAAAAAACAGGTCATTTGGAACTGACCCCGGATGAGGTTGTGTTCCAGAGAGCAAGTTCCACCAAAGACACCTCATTCTTGACTTCGTTGCACTGCCCACTGGTTGCTTCCAAGCCAAATAAAGCTACCGCCTCTTCCAGCTCCACAAACAGCTCTAGCCTGGGCAAGGGTAGAAGATGAAAACAAGCCCTGAAAATCTTCATGATATAAAACAAGGGTCAGGAATGGGGCATTGTCATGCCAACTGCACAACTTCTCCTGCAATTCACAAATGCACACAACAAGAATATCTGGGAATGTTGTTTGAAATGTATGTCAGAACTAATATTAGGCCACATTCATTAATGGGTTTGGCTTCATTTGTCATCACTCTATTCTTCTCATGGCAGCGATTTATAATGGACTGTCATGGTTCCAAATTGTGGATGTATTAATTCAAGCTTGTTACAATGTATTGTATGCAGTTATAAGGACAGTGGACAGTGGATGAGTATGAAGGCTAAATGGAATCAAGCCAATTTAAAACAAAACCATCCCACTTACTTTCCTCCCTGCCTCTGACCCTCCCCACTATAGTGGGACTGAAACTATCCTCTAGAGTTTTTAACTAAGGATCCTTTCCTCTAGATCAGCGGTTCTCAACCTGTGGGTCCCCAGATGTTGTTGGACTACAACTCCCATCACCTGGCCTTGCTAGCTAGGGGTGATGGGAGTTGTAGTTCAACAACATCTGGGGACCCACAGGTTGAGAAAGGCTGATCTAGAGAGAGGTAGTCTATGGGCAAAGTCTTAAAAGCCACAGCTCAGTGGTAGAGCATCTGCCTTTCATTCAGAGCACCCCAAGTTCAAATCTCCAGTCAGCCTAGACAATACTGAGAAAGATGGACCAATGGTCTGACTCTGGTCACATTCACATCATGCACTTAAATCACTATGGTACCACTTTAAATAGTCTTGGCTCCCAACCAAAGAATTCTGGGAGCTGTACTCTGGTAAGGGCTCTGAGGTTTGTTAGGAGGCCCCTATTCCCCCCAAGAGCTGTAATTCCCAAAGCTCGCTGTGAAAAGGGAATGGTTGTTAAACCACTGTTGGAACTGCCACTCTGCGAAAGGAATAGGAACTTCCTAACAACTCTCAGCATCATCAACAAACCACAGCACCAAGAATCCTTTGGGGGGCAGCACGACTGTTCAGAGTGTTAACATAGTGCTTTAAATGCAAGGTGTGAATGTGGCTTCAGTCTAAGGCCGCTAAGGTCTCAATGATCTGCTCTCAATCCTTGTTGGAGCAAGTTGTGTACTTAGAGCTATCCGTGGTGCTGAAACGTCTGACCTGCCTTGCCCTGTGGGTTCCAGCATCAGACCTGAATGTGACATTATTAGTTTGTGTTGCAGTGCAGAGTTATGGCTTAATGTGCTGATCTCCAGCTGTAGGAATTGCTCGGTCTCTTGACTTTTCCTCTGGGGGATTTTAAACTTCCCATTACTCATTGACTTTCACTGCATTTAATGGTGTTTTCCCCATTGAATAAATAACAATACAGCTCACCTGTGGAATGTCATAAGGACTTCCTTGCTGCTTTCGCCAGAGAAAAGAAAATAATGGCTGATGAGAACCTCTGAATGTCAATTACTTTTGCTTAGTAGGTAGGAGGCATGTTAAAAAAAAATGCAACCCATGAGATTTCCTATTCTTCTTTAACCGAAACCTTGCTTATTGCATTCTAACAATGTTGCCTCAAGTCCCCTAATCAGACCTGTGCTAGGATGGCAACCTGTCTCTAGGCAAGATAAGCAATTTAATTTTGGTGGAAGTGGAAAAAATTGACAATTCATAATGAAAAAAAAGCTGCCTCAGCTTGATTTTCTTCCACTACACTTAATGTAATACTCTTTTGGAATCATCTGTGCAATTGGTTTATTTTCTCTTCCACCTGAGAAATGAATAATATTGGTAATATTTTCCCCCTTATTACCATGATTTTCCCTAAAGTAACTATACTATTCTGTGGCATAGGCAGGGACTGCTTGCAGCCATTCATTTACATGTTTGGGGGGTAAGGAAGAACATCTACAAGCAATAGGAGTTTGAGTTTCCCTGGATTTGTCTTTATTTTACTTTATTTATTCTCTTCCATTTCCACCCTGCTGCTTCCAAAGAGCTAAAGGCAGGAGGGTGACTTAGCAGGACATGAGAATTAGGCAAAGCAAACAAGGTAGGAGACTTCTCCTTCTTCTTTGGCAATCACTCATAGCCGAGTAACATTGTCTTCCATAAACACGTTTTAACAATGAGTCCGTAAATAACTGTGGAGGCCAGTTCTGGATCCACACATCCTTCCACAGTGGGGACATTGGTTTCTGGGTGGGAGTTCATCACGGTCTGGATTTGGCAAGCGTGCCTTCCTCTTAGCACATTTCTGTGTCCTGAGTTCGAGTGTCTTCAACGCCCATGATACCTTTGGTAAAGGCTGTTCTCCAACTGGAGCACTCGCAGGCCAGTGTGAGACAATATGCCTCTGAATACTGCTTGATGGAAACCACAGGAGGGAATGCTCTTGCCCTCTGGTCCTGCTTGTGGGGATCTGTTTAGTCACTGTGAGAACAGGATGCTGGACTAGACGGGTCTTTGACCTGATCCAGCAACTAGGCTCTTCTGGTGCTCTTCTGTAGCAACTGGATGTGCAAGCTGGTGGACAGTAAAGCCAGTTAGGGTTGCAATCCTTAGCATAATTAAGGAACAGTATCTGTCAAGGATCCTATTCCAATGCTTCAGTGGAGGTTCTAAATGGACCATTGCCTTGATCAAGAGGCTCCTCTTACATTATTATGTTCACAAATGAGTGTCTGTGTCATTTCTCTCTCTCTCTCTCTCTCTCTGTGTGTGTGTGTGTGTGTGTGTGAGAGAGAGAGAGAGAGAGAGAGAGCTTAATTACATTGCTCAGGAACCTGGCTTGATATATCTTTTCTATTTTTTATGATGCTTTCTTTCTACTATAGCCCTCTGCACCTCCTGCAAAAAAAGCTGCAAAACTCCATGAGAATTTGGATTGCTCCACCCAGGCCCCAACAGTGCTTGCACCTGCAGGTTTTGCTCACAGCAATAGTGCACCATGGTTTCTGTGTTTTTAAAAGCCGGGTAAATAAGTCATTCTTGCTCCTCTGTGTCTTTCACCAGTGGTCACACTACACACCTTAATATCCTGAACCCCAGTGTGCTCTGTGGTAAGTCCCAATAGTACATGCAGTGAGCAGCATAGTCTAAACAGAAAGTTCTATTGACCAAAGTCCCAAGGACAAGGCTAGAGAGGAGTCAGACAGTCCAATGATCAAATACAAGTTCTGACCCAATGCAATGAGAAAGGTTCAAAGTCAAACTATGAGGCCAGTTTCTCATCTCTGAAGAATAGCCAGGGTTGGAATCCTTGGGTCAGTCCCAAAATCATAGTCTAGTGGAGTCCCCAAAACAGTTCCATCAAAAGCAGACACTCTTTCTCCCAATCTTATTTGATGCACCTGAGTTTGCGCCAGATGATTAACTGAGTCTCTCCACTTAACGAAGCATGTGATAGTCACCTGCCCTGAGCTCAATCAAGCTGAATGACCACAAACCTCCTCCCAGACCTAACAAGTCCCATGATCTTCACCTGATCAACTAATAAGTTGGGCTATGTTATCTCAACTGCCTCAGTCTCCTAAAGTGTACTTCCCACTGTTCCCAATGCGTCCGAGCCCATCCTGGAGAAGGGGGCACCTCTGGTTTTGATGATGTGTCCCTTTCCCCTTGCTCCTGTGAACTGCTGGCTGCCCCTTCAATGTCCTCTGATGTCCATTGAGCACCTCCTAAGGCCCCAACCTCCCCTTCTCCTTCTTCAGCTTGTCATAGTGTATACCAGTTGTGGGTACACCCCTTGCCAGGTTCTTCTTTCTCAGTGTCCTGCCAGTTCATGAAACAAATGCTGAAACTATCACAAGACAATGATCTTATGTGAAAGGGTTGAAATATGGCACAAATGCAGGTGAATGTTGATGGTCTGATATGAACACATTGTAAGATGACCAGTATCCCGAAATCACAGTATACCTGAAGGAGCGTCTTCACTCCCATTGTTCAGCCCAGACACTGAAGTCCAGCTCCGAGGGCCTTCTGGCGGTTCCCTCACTGAGAGAAGTGAGGTTACAGGGAACCAGGCAGAGGGCCTTCTCGGTAGTGGCTCCCGCCCTGTGGAATGCCTTCCCATCAGATGTCAAGGAAATAAACAACTACCTGACTTTTAGAAGACATCTAAAGGCAGTCTTGTTTAGGGTAGTTTTTAATGTTTGAAGTTTTATTCTGTTTTTAGTGTTCTGTTGTGAGCCGCCCAGAGCGGCTGGGGAAACCCAGTCAGATGGGTGGGGTATAAATTAATTATTATTATTATTATTATTATTATTGAAATTACATTATACGTGTCCATAGAATCAAAGCACACCAGAAGCAGATTCCATAAGAAAACCATAGCACTTCCAAATGGCCACCACAACATTAAATTAAGATTCAGAAGTGTTGAAGCCATAATACCCCTCCCCCATAAAATCAATTTTCCCCGGCCAAATTTTGTAAACACTAAACAAAACCACCCTACACAGATAGCCTAATAGTGATGAAACCAAATACTATAGAAACCTTTCTCTTTCTCTGTTTCTTTTGCCAGTGCGAAAGGTTAGCCATTATTTATGTATGTATTCCTCTGAAACTTGTGGGCTTATTTTTTATTTACTTGCCCAAGGATCTCTAACCCAAGTCAAGCTTTAATCAGCACATGTCATGGCACCAGCACGAAAGGCGAGATTAAGGTGTGTTGCTTGTTAGTATCACTCTTCACAGTGTTGCTGTGCTCTGTAGCCCCCAGGCATGATACCTTGAGCTGTGATTTCACAAGATAAGTCTGATGGGCCTTGCAGCAGACTTTGAAGGGGGAAACTCAGAAGTGTAAGCCCAGGTTGCAGAGGGGATGGTGGGAGAAACCATCCTGGGAAATTTTGATGTGGTCGTCTGAGGCAGAGTCACCGTTGAGTACAGTTTCTTGAATCACAGAATAGTGAATTAAAGGATGGGTGGGGTGGAATACAAAGCAGTATAAAAGTAGTGGATGCCTTGAGTTGATACAGAGTGTGAGCTATTCCCTCTTCCACCCCCACATTTTGGTGTCTCCCTTTCCCCCTCCCTTGCTAGCAGTAAGCTATGTCTACATTTATTTTGGGCACAGGATGCAATGCCCAGTTAATATTATTGATTACATTTCTGTGCCCCTTCCTGTTCAAATGAATCCCAAAGCGATTTACATACAATGAAGGACAACACTGGCAGAATGATAGAACATCATAACTACTGTGCAGGTTCAATAAATTAGCAAATCATCAATTTAAAAAGAACAACAGTTAAGAAAACTTGCTGAACATTGTTACATTCCCCTACACACTCATAATAGCTCAGTAATCATTCACTCTACCCCAGGGTTTCCCCAACTTGGGTCTCAGGCTGTTTTGGGACTACAGCTCCCATCATCCCTGACCACTCGTTCTGCTAGCAAGGGATGCTGGGAGTTGCAGTCCGCAAACAGCTGGAGACCCAAGTTGGAGAAATCCTGTTCAACTCCATTCAACTCAAATCCCATCTTTTATCTGGATATGTCTTTTTATGGGTAGTATCTAATGGTTTTAAAGTCATCTTTGGTGACTTTTGTGAAGAAAGTAACTAGTAATGAGAATAAGAATAATTCATAAAAACTAACACCCAGCACAAAAGAGGACCCTGATCCATTAATACTATCAATGAGACGTCCATTTGTACATCCCATTTGGGGTGGTAGCATCCACCTATGTTTTTCTGTTCCACATTATTTTTGCACATGTTCATTCATGAGCCTGTTCCATCTAGTTTCTGTATTAAACTCTCTGTACTTGATGCTTTTCAAAAAAAGATACACTCAAATCCACATGCATCTATTTAAACACACATTTTTCAAAATAGTTTTCTCTCAAAATTACATATTTCTAAACATATTAGGCAGAATTCCACACTGTGCTCTTCTAATTGTTCCATCTGCACAACTATTGTTATGTGTTTGCCAGATGGAATCATCCACCCTCTCCTCCCTCTGTTTTCTGCTCTGGCAGTTCTCCTGGTCCCCCAAAATCATTTTGGGGGCAGCATGGAAGGAGGAGAGAAGGGGGGGAAAGCCCCACTGCAGAAGCAGAAGTCTTAGCGTAAGGCTTCCCCTGATGGGATTGGTTCAGTGAGTCCCACTCATACAAATGTGTTCAACTATAGTTTACTTAGAGTAGACCTTTTGAAATTAATGAACTGAGTCATGTTTATTAATTTCAGTGGGTCTCCTATGAGTAAAGCCTAGTTGAATACCTCTCAAAATACACATTTTAAATGCATTTTTGATATGTAATTTTGAGCCCTGAATTACAACCTCAGTTCTGATCCTCACAGTCAACTAAGTGGTGCAGTTCAGGTCAGTTCATGCTAGAAATTGCAGTGATCAAATTTGTCAAGCAGCCCTTCCTAATGGAGTCACATCGCTGGAGTGGCAAGTCAGAACTTCCTTGACGCCATATTGTCTGTTGCATTCTTCTGCCTCCATTTGCCTTTGATTGCCCCTGCTGGTTTCTCTCCTACTGCATTAGTCTTGGACTCCTTGTCAAAGTTTGCTCCTTGGCAGGGAGTTGGAATTTGCAAATAAGGAAGCCCTCTCTTGGCTGCCTTGGCAATGGAATGAAGAGCAGCAAAGTTGTGAGAGACATGTGGTCACTAAGCAATTAGGCAGAGAACATGGCCCAGTTGCCTTGGCAATGGCAACATGCTTCTATAGCACCACATGGTGCAAGAAAAGCTTGTGCGTGTCCTGGAGATATAATAAATCCTTGTGTAAAAAAAAAAAAAAAATTCCCAAGGTCCCTATGAGTGTCCCAGGGTGTCTCTTTACTTCAGATACCATCTGGTGGGTCCTTGGGTCTGAGATATTGAGTACTCCTTTAGTCACAGAATCCTCTATTTTCTATAGTACAGTTGCCCCCACTGAATCCAGCTACCTTTTCTCCTACCTCTCCTGGCTCACCAATGGGGTTAAGAGTCCCAGATCCTTCTCTAGCCTTTTCCCATATCTGCAGTCTTCACCTCCTTTGAGGTATGAACATTTTTCTCATCTTCTCCATTTCCTCCTCTTAGCCTGCTTCCTGTGCCTTTTCTCTGCTTCCCTTGGCACATCCTAGTTCCCACTCACTCCACCTAGGACCCGCCTCTGATGCACCCACAACTCCACAGCTGTCGTTGTTCATTACCTGACCTTCAGGTCCCGGGGTGGGTTAAAACATTGAAACCCAATATCAAAAACAGTGTAAAACAACTTGCAACCACAAAAATAAGGTAAGTCCTAAAAATATATACCTCAAGAGTCAGAAGTCAGGGCAAAGAGTTGCGTCTTCAGCATCCTCCAGAAATTGTATAATGAGATTGCCAATGCACTTCTTTGAGGAGGGAGCTCCACAACATATGGGCAACCCAGAGAATGCTCTTCTTTCTCGAGCTTCTGAAGGTGAAGGAACTACCAAGAGGCCCCCTTTGCCAATATCAGCACCCAAGAGGGTCAGTGGAGAAGAAGACGGTCTTTCAGATATTTGGGGGCTGAGTTGTTTAGGGCTTTAAACCCTAACACAAGTACTTTTGATTGGTCCCAGAAACTTTCAACCAGTGCAGCTTTTTTAAAGCAGGGTTTTACAGTGGTTGTTGTTGTTTAGTCGTTTAGTTGTGTCCAAATCTTTGTGACCCCATGGACCAGAGCATGCCAGGCACTCATGTCTTCCACTGCCTCCCGCAGTTCGGTCAGACTCATGTTTGTAGCTTCGAAAACACTGTCCAACCATTTCGTCCTCTGTCCTCCCCTTCTCGTGCCCTCAATCTTTCCCAACATCAGGATATTTTCCAGGGAGTCTTCTCTTCTCATGAGGTGGCCAAAGTATTGGAGCCTCAGCTTCACGATCTGTCCTTCCAGTGAGCAGTCAGGGCTGATTTCCTTAAGAATGGATAGGTTTGATCTTCTTGCAGTCCATGGGGCTCTCAAGAGTCTCCTCCAGCACCATAATTCAAAAGCATCAATTCTAAAGCCATCAGCCTTCTTTATGGTCCAGCTCTCACTTCCATACATCACTACTGGGAAAACCGTGGCTTTAACTATACGGACCTTTGTTGGTAAGGTTTTACAGTGGTACCTCAGGTTAAGTACTTAACTCGTTCCGTAGGTCTGTTCTTAACCTGAAACTGTTCTTAACCTAAAGCACCACTTTAGCTAATGGGGCCTCCTGCTGCCACTGAGCCACTGCTGCATGATTTCTGTTCTCATTCTGAAGCAAAATTCTTAATCCGAGGTAATATTTCTGGGTTAGCAGAGTCTGTAACCTGAAGCGTATGTAACCTGAAGGGTATGTAACCCGTGGTACCACTGCATATGAGTTTGAAATGGAATCCCAGACAGCAATCTGGTTGCTGCATTTTGGACCAACTGAAGTTTCTGAGTCGTCTTCAAGGGCAGCTCCACATAGAGTGCATTGCAATAATCCAGTCTGGATAGAGTGCAGTGGCTAAGACATCTCTGTCCAAAAGGAGTTGCAGCTGGTGAACCAGCTGGATCTCAAAGAAGACACTCCTAGCCACAAAGACTCCTAGGAGCTTCTGGGAACACACTGAGGGATCTGTCTTTGCACCACTGCTCCACTTCCAGGCTGCCCACCCCACCTTCTGCACCCACAAAACCTTCTGCACCCTCATGATAATCCTCTTGGGCAGGAATCCTGATGACAATTTAAGAATAAATCAAATCCCTTTTTGGCAAGTCACTGTGAATTCAAAGCCCTTGCAGGATCCCAGGCCCTCCACAAGGTACCGGTGAGACAGTTTCCCATTATCTCTTACTAAGAACCCACTTATCACGAAACTGGCAGTCCCGTGTGACTCATCGGTGAATTTGGCCCACGGTTTTCCTTTACCGATGCCTTCCTCCTCTTCATCAAATCCCACTTTATTTGATCCCTGCCAGGAAATTGCCTTTGTGCGTTGCAACGGAGCACAATGCACTTTACATCATTAGCTTTTCTATTTGTTCATGTTCAATTGCTTTAGCCGTGGCTTCGGTAGGATTAATGTAAAGATGATGAAAAAAGGAGGGGAAAAATACATACCAACCTGAGGAATGCAGAGTTAGTCTGTTAGCTCTGCCTCGTTGGAACTTCCTGGGCTGGAACTTACTGATCCGGAGGCAGGCAGGCAGCAAAAACATTTCCTTTTAATGACATGACTAGGCTGCTAACAGCTATGTAAACCTCCCTCCCTCATTTTTTTGCCTCTGCCCCCTCCAACTGCATTGCCTGCTTTAACTTCCACAACACATATGGACATAGGAAGCTGCCTTATACTGAGACAGACCATAAAGCCATCTCATTCGATATTGCCTACTCTGACTGGCAGTGCCTCTCCAGAGTTTCAGATAGGGGGAATTCTCAGTCCTGCCTAAGGATTAAACCTGGGGCCTCCTGTGTGCAAGGTGGATCCTCCACCTATCCATGTCCCTTCTCTCCCTCTGCTTCCTGCAATTTCATGTGCTCTCCTCACTATTTCTCTTTTCTTCCTGCTCTTTCAAATTCATATTGAGGTTGAATCCTGACAAGACAGAAGTACTGTTTTTGGGGGACAGGGGGCGGGCAGGTGGGGGATTCCCTGGTCCTGAATGGGGTAACTGTGCCCCTGAAGGACCAGGTGCACAGCCTGGGAGTCATTTTGGACTGACAGCTGTCCATGGAGCTGTCCAGGGCAGCTATTTACCAGCTCCATCTGGTACGCAGGCTGAGACCCTACCTGCCCGCAGACTGTCTCGCCAGAGTGGTGCATGCTCTAGTTATCTCCCACTTGGACTACTGCAATGTGCTCTATGTGGGGCTACCTTTGAAGATGACCCAGAAACTGCAATTAATCCAGAATGCGGCAGCTAGACTGGTGACTGGGAGTGGCCACCGGGACTACATAACACCGGTCCTGAGAGATCTGTATTGGCTCCCAGTACGTTTCCGAGCACAATTCAAAGTGCTGGTGCTGTATACCTGAAGGAGCGTCTCCACCCCCATCGTTCTGCTTGGACACTGAGATCCAGCGCTGAGGGCCTTCTGGCAGTTCCCTCATTGCGAGAAATGAGGTTACAGGTAACCAGACAAAGGGCCTTCTTGGTAATGGCGCCCACCCTGTGGAACACCCTCCCTTCAGACGTGAAGGAAATAAGCAGCTATCCTATCTTTACAAGACATCTGAAGGCAGCCCTGTTTAGGGAAGTTTTTAATATTTAATGCTGTGTTGTTTTTAACACTCGATTGGGAGCCGCCCAGAGTTGCTGGGGAAACTCAGCCAGATCGGCGGGGTATAATAAATTATTATTATTATTATTATTATTATTATTATTATTATTATTATTATCATCTGGCACTAAGCCAAAAGACCCCTGGTAAGTGCACCTGTACCCCTTTGTGGCAATTCATCTGAGGCTGCAGAACGGGCAGCGCTCCTACCACATGAATTGTTTGCAAAAACTTTCAATGACATCACAGAAATTCAGCCAATGGCCAGGGAGTGTACTCACACACAAAAGCAGAAATACGGCTGATGTCATTTTGCTCCTCTTTTAATGCAGATGAATTTTTTCAAGCATTAAAAAGATCTTCTGAGAGTAAGAACGATCTGTCCTTCTCTCTTTTCTCTGAAGATGCGGTGGCTGCATTTGTTTACTCCCCCACCCCCAGCCTGCTACATGGCAATTTAGTGCGTTCTTTCTTCAGCGCTGGTTGGAGGAAGCTCGTTTGGATTCTGGAAACGTAGATACAATCTCCTTGGAGACCCCATGATGTTCTTCTTCATTCCTTACTGAAGGACTTTCATTTCTAATGAAGTCACCAGGGGTAGGAGCACAGCCACTGCATGGGGAACTGCGGAGGGGAACAAATTCAGAGAAAAATAAAGTCATCCCAATTGCAAGTATGACATCAGCACATGGTGACATTATTTTAAAGAGAAATCATAGTGATCACTTTATATATTTCCTTCCTCCTATTTATAAACCTGCCCTCCAGTTTACTGATCCCAGGATGAGGCACCAGAAAATGTGGGTCTGCATTAATAAGGCCAGCACCACATAAAATACGTTTAAAACACTGAAAACCACACAACATGACTCAGAATAATTCATTGCACAGTAAGGGATACTGATAGACTGAGAGAGTCTGGCTCTGAGAGCTTTCTTTCTCCCAAAGCCTGAATGCAGCAGAACATTTTAAACTAGTGTCAAAAACTCAGTAGGGCCAGTGCCAGATGCACTTCCCGGGAGGGTCTGGGACCTTGCCACGCAAAGATATGTGCCATGCAGAAAGTCCTAGGTCCCTTCATTTGCTTGCTGCACCCAAGTGTGTTGGAAGACATTGTTCCATCACCTGTGTCAAAGCAAGATTGAACATCCAACCCAGTCAGCTTTTTGTAATGGAAGACATGGTCTTCTCCTTCACCACAGGCAGCAAAATGTCCTAAGCCAAACCCACCTTTCATCATCAGGACAATATTAAAAAGTAAGGTGTATCAAAGAGCAAAGATTCTAAAATGCGAAACTTTGGAGGTGAGCTGGCGTTCATTAAATCCAATTCTGAAGATTCTGCAGCAATTGGGGTACGGAAGCTGTTCTAAAGTGAAATGTAAGTGTTTTACAAAAGGTATTAGTGGATTATATGACTTGGCGGAGGTAAGAGACTTCAGTCATTAGGGTTAATTTCTGATCCTGGTGTTATCATTGTGTCTTCTTTTTATTAAGGACAGCACTTGACAATGCGTGAAGAAAAGCTGACTGCATCAATTTAAGGCCTTAAAGAATGATTCATAAGAAAGGAATTTAAATGTTCATTTGCATGGGGGTCATTTTCAAGAAAGAAAGAAAGAACTTAAGTTAGTAAGAGATTCAGTTAAGGTGCAGGAAATGTGATTTCCGTGCTTCAAGAATTAGTTCAGTGGTTGGGAACTAATAACCCACAAGCCCAGTTGAGCCCATCAGGCCAAAGGGGTCAATTTGGCTCACACCCACCTGCTCTGCAGACCTAGTGCTTATAGTTCTGCATAAAGGCCTGGATTAAATAGGAACCTAGGAAAGTGCCTTAGACTGAATCAGTACATTGGTACATTTGCTAGTACTGTCTACACTGACTGACAGCAGTTCTCCAAGGCTTCAGGCAGGAGACCATGTTGCGGCACTACCTGGAGATGCTGGGGATTGAACCTGGGACCTTCTGCATGCAAAACAGATGTTCTACCACTGAACCACATCCCTTCCAATTTGGGGGGAAAGTTCCACATAGCACAGCTGTGAGCTATGAGATGATGAATTTCCAGCCTTTCTCTGTTAGAAATTAAGGCCAGCAGCATTTATGCTTCTTCAAGATTGAGGGAAGCAAAACTTGGCAATCAGAAAACTCAGCAAAACTTTACAAACACTGCTGCCTTTCCTGCCTTGTCAATACTGCTTTGGGAAGTCAAGGTGATGTAATCAGGTGCCTGTATCGGGCTTGCTAATACAATTGCAAAAAAAGTCATTGGATTGGAAGATGTATTGGAAACCGCATTTGTCCCTGGTAAGTGCTTGAATTTGTTTTCCTGCAATTTGATCCCCCCCACACACCTGTATTTATTACAGTCTAGTTTTTAACACTGCTTGGGAGAGAGCAGGGAAAGGAAACATAATAACTTCAATCAAAAATACAAGCAGAGTCGGCCCAGATCTGAAATGATCAGGGTACAATCTCCAAATACTAGGTTTCTGTTTGATACGGCCAAGGTTGATAAATCTTCTATGCTATTGACATATAACCATCTTGGCTGTGACTTCAGGAAGAGCTCCACTCCCCTGCACTCATGCCACACCTGCAGGAGTCACAATGTCCCTTCTAGACCATCAAAACAGCCACAGGGGAAAAACTCAATTAAAAGAAGATAATGTGAAGCCTCTGAAAGATAGAGAGCCTTTTCCCACCCACGAGGTGCACTCCATTCTGGGCAACCTTCTGAGGGCGACATGCCACATGGTGGGTGAGGCCAGAGACAAGACTGGGAGGAGGAACAAATGCAACTGTCACCTTTGTACAGTTGGTTACTTCCCACAGGACTCTCTCACACACACACCTCTCCACCCAGACAAGAGAGTAGAAGGACGCATTCCAGCCTGGTAAAAACACCTGGGGTCCAAACAAGGGCCGGAGAAGGGATATGGCCTGAGCAGAGTTCCAAGGGACAGATAAAGAAAGGCCTGGGGGCTGCATTGAGCCACTGGGCCTATAGGTCTTTACCAGTGGTCTAAAGCACTCTTTACTTTTTCTTGAACGCCCACTAGCTCATCCTTCTATGTCTTCTCATAATGCTCAGTGTTGTTCTTCTCCCTTGACACATTTCTCCTATTAGGAGGGGACTTATTCATGATATGTACAGTTCCTGCCTCTTTCATAGTGTTGTCTCATACACCTCTCAGGAACCAGAGCAAGCCAGAGTCATAGGCAACTGCCTGGGGTCAGGTTGATAATGTAGATCTGAAAGCTCCACAGGCAGAGCTGTTCCAAATGCCCCAGTAGTGGACCTTTGGTGGTTCCATGGGGCAAGGAACCCCTTCCAAAGGTTATGGGGGGTAGGCAATGCCCAGGGAAGTTTATGCAGACTTTCAGGGTTCAACAGTGGCTTCCTCTTCCACTTCAGAGGGACTATTGCCTTTGTGGTGTAGTGGTTAAGAGTGGTAGACTCGTAATCTGGTGAACTGGGTTCACATCTCCGTTCCTCCACACGCAGCTGCTGGGTGACCTTGGGCTAGTCACACATCTTTGAAGTCTCTCAGCCCACTCACCTCACAGAGTGTTTGTTGTGGGGAAGGAAGGGAAAGGAGATTGTTAGCCGCTTTGAGACTCCTTCGGGTGTTGATAAAGCGGGATATCAAATCCAAACTTCTTCTTCTTCTTCTTCTTCTTCTTCTTCTTCTTCTTCTTCTTCTTCTTCTTCTTCTTCTTCTTCTTCTTCTTCCAGATGTGGACCCTGCCAGTGTTACTGAACTGCAACACCCATCAACCCTGGTTATTATTCTTTTCAGTAGTTCAGCAACATCTGAAGGGCCAAAGATTCCTTCCTTTTAAGGAAGACTTTCCCCCCCCCTTTCCAAAAGAAGAAAATGGTTAAAAAGCTCATGGACCACTTTACAACATTGTAAGTTTATTAAGAAGCCCTCTGAATGTTAAATGACTCACCACCACCACCACCACCAACAACAACAACTATTTCAATTATTTTCCCTTCCCACCTTTGTTGGAAAGGAGGAGATATTAGCCCAGTCCTAATAAGGCAGTTTATTCTCAGGGCTGTTTGGCTGGAGAGGATTGTTTCCATCATTCTCCTGGCTGAAAAGCAATTATTTGAAGGTGACTGGAGCAGAGAGGTTTCTCGTTCTTTGTTTGGCTTCCAGGATGCCACAGGTAATATTCCCTGCTTCAAACCTGTAGAATGTTGTCACTGGAGACGCAAACATGGAACAAATAAACTTTACTTAATACTGTGCCACTCTTATGACAGCCAAACTCAAGATAACTGTTGTACTAGGTTTCCGCAGGAGCAGCCAGCAGGAGGTGGTGCAGCATACCGGTGAGTGGGAAGGGAAGTTGGGGGCAGCTCTGGCACCATGGTAGAGGCAACTATCCCAGCCTCATTGCTGCTCTGCTCTGACTGCTCACCATCCCAGTACATGGCAGCAACTTTGCTATTGGGAAGCTTAGCTCCATGTTGCCATGCCTCCTTACCAGCCTCTCATGGGTTTCAGTTCTCTGTAGTTGCTACCCAGAACTTCCTTTCATTCAAACACTGAGAGAACAAATTGGTTCCTGCTATTATTGTACCATGGGGACGCGGATGGCGCTGTGGGTAAAAGCCTCAGCGCCTAGGGCTTGCCGATCGAAAGGTCGGCGGTTCGAATCCCTGTGGCGGGGTGCGCTCCTGTTGTTCGGTCCCAGCGCCTGCCAACCTAGCAGTTCGAAAGCACTCCCGGGTGCAAGTAGATAAATAGGGACCGCTTACTAGCGGGAAGGTAAATGGTGTTTCCGTGTGCAGCTCTGGCTCGCCAGAGCAGCGATGTCACGCTGGCCACGTGACCCGGAAGTGTCTCCGGACAGCGCTGGCCCCCGGCCTCTTAAGTGAGATGGGCGCACAACCCTAGAGTCTGTCAAGACTGGCCTGTACAGGCAGGGGTACCTTTACCTTTATTATTGTACCATACACACTAGCCCCAACTGTTGGTGCCTGGCAGTTTCAACTAAGCAGGCTTCGGAAAATGCAATACTTTCCTTTCAATTTCTCTCTAGGGTGGGGCAGCTGTTAAGGATAACAACAACAACAACTTATTATTTATAACCCACCTGTCTGGAAGGACTTCCCCAGCCACTCTGGGCAGCTCCCAACCAAATATTAAAAACACAATACAGCATTAAACATTAAAAACTTCCCTAAACAGGGCTGCCTTCAGATGTCTTCTAGAAGTAAGATACTTGCTTACTTCCTTGACATCTGGTGGGAGGGTGTTCCACAAGGTGGGTGCCACTACCAAGAAGGCCCTCTGCCTGGTTCCCTGTAACATCACTTCTCGCAGTGAAGGAACCGCCAGGAGGCCCTCGTAGCTGGATCCCAGTGTCCGGGCTGAACCATATGAGTGGAGACTCTCCTTCAGGTATACAGGACTGAGGCCATTTAGAGCTTTCAAGGTCAGCACCAACACTTTGAATTGTGCCCAGAAACGTACTGGGAGCCAATGTAGGTCTCTCAGGACCAATTTTATATGGTCATGGTGGCCACTCCCAGTCACCAGTCTAGCTGCTGCATTCTGGATTAATTTCGAGTCACCTTCAAAGGTAGCCCCACATAAGCACATTGCAAGTAGTCCCAAAGGATGCTCATTTCCTCTAGGCCAGCTGTTCTCAACTTGTGGGTCCCCATATGTTGTTGGACTACAACTCCCATCATCCCTAGTTAGCAATGCCAGAGCTCAACGATGATGGGAGTTATAGTCCAACAATATCTGGGGACCCACAGGTTGAGAACCACTGCTCTAGACAGCACTATTCCAAGGGTACATTCAGAAAGTTTGAGTAATGCAAATTCCTCTACTATCTCTCCCCTTAGATTGGGAACATAAGAGCTTGCTGGTTCAGTGCAGTGGCACATTTAACCCAGCATCCTGTTTTATAGGAAGTCTTCAGTCAGGACCTGAGCACAAGTGCACTCTCCCCTCCTGCAGCTCCCAGCAACTCCTATCCAGAAGCATACTTTCTCTGAGTGTGGATAAAGTTCACAGCCATCATGAGCAGTAACTGTTGGTAGCCTTCTGCTCTATGAATTTGTCCAATCTTCTTTTAAAGCTCTCCTAGTTGGTGGCCATCTGGGTGTCCTGTGGGAAGGAGTTCTGGAGTTTAATTATGAACTGTGAAAGTTTAAAAATAAAATAAAATAAAATGCCAAGTCAGGCAGCAAGTGTATTCGTGAACACTAAAAATAGTAGCATTCTCGTTCATCTCCTTTGCAGTATGCTTTCTTTGCAATGATAGTCTGCTTTCCCTTGAAATTTGCATATGCAGAGATCCGTGAAAGGCTGGATGAAAGGCCGGCAAAGAGCTCTGTCAAGTGGGCCTGCACCGCCTGGAGGGAAGAAAAGCAAGGTTGCCTTTTTGATGAGACAGGTGTGCCGATTAGGATCAGGGGGTGACAAGCTGGGCTCCCTTGGCATTTGCTTTGGCTTCAAGGAGAATGCTGTAGGACACATCACACTCACTCCATTAGGAAAGCTACTCACTGAACCTATATAGGAGTCTGTATTGTACCAAGAAAGACCATTGGTCCATTGGTTGCATGCCACTGGAAGGAGCAGATTCACCATTTGGGGGTGCTCCTGGATTCAACACTGTCACTGGAGGCTCAGGGGGCCCCAGTGGCTAGGAGAGCCTTCTTCAAGTCTGTCTGGTTTGCCAGCTATGCAGGCATGTGTCTCCTGAAGCTGCAGGTAGTTTAGCCATCTGTTAGATTCCTCCATGCTGGAAGGCCCACCACTTGCCTCCTTGACCTGTGTCTGTCTTGGCTGATTAGAGCATGTCCGGACGAGGTGCGGGCCCGCCTGGGTGAGATCATCAATTTGTCCCTCAATACGGGCACATTCCCAGGGGAGTTGAAGGAGACAGTGGTGCATCCACTCTTATTAGGATCTCATTAGATCCTTTAGATGCAATTACTGCCCGGTTTCAGATCTTCTGTACCTGGGCAAGGTAATTGAGAGAGTGGTTGCGGAACAGCTCGGTAGGTTTCTGGATGAA
Source organism: Podarcis tiliguerta (assembly GCF_965153285.1). Classification (NCBI taxonomy): domain Eukaryota; kingdom Metazoa; phylum Chordata; class Lepidosauria; order Squamata; family Lacertidae; genus Podarcis; species Podarcis tiliguerta. Next base: position 7,878,624 of record NC_139542.1, read on the forward strand.
ACATTGGCCTTGGATCCATTTCAGTCCAGCTTTCGCCCTGGTTATGGGACCGAGACGGCTCTGCTCACCCTTACAGACGATCTCCATAGACAGCTGTATCAAGGCGGGTTGGGACTGCTGATTCTTTTAGATTTGTCAGCACGAACTTTTGCACCACTGTCTTGCTGACGTGGGGATTCAGGGTACAGTCCGACAATGGCTGACCTCCTTTATCTCAGGTCAGGGACAGAGGGTGGTGCTAGGGAGTTGTAATCGTGGCACTCCTTGGTGTGTGGAGTGCCGCAGGGTGCAATCCTTTCTCCGATGCTTTTCAATATCTCTATGCACCCCCTTGCCCAAATTGTCCAGAACTTTGGGCTGCGTTGTCACCAATATGCTGATGACACCCAGATTTATCTGTTGATGGACGGCCATCCTGACTTGGCCCCGGACACACTGATCAGATGCTTGGAAGCTGTGGCTGGATGGCTGCGTGGGAGCTGGTTGAAGTTAAATCCTTCGAAGACCGAGTTTCTCTGGCTGGGTTGGGATAACATGGGGTTGGGGGGGCCAATTCCCATCTCTTGCGGGGGCTCAACTGGTGCCAGTGCCTTCTGTCAAGAGTTTGGGTGTAACCTTCGACGCTTCCCTCTCTAGGGAGGTGCAGGTTGCAGCTACAGCAAAGGCGGCATTTTTTCATCTCCGCCGTATTAAGCAGTTGGTCCCTTACCTTTCTTGCCCTGATCTGGCCACAGTGATCCATGCGATGGTCACCTCCAGGCTTGATTATTGTAACTCGCTCTACGCGGGACTGCCCTTGAAGCTGACCCAGAAACTCCAGCAAGTGCAGAATGACGCGGTGAGGCTCCTTATGGTGTCCTTGCAATGGAATCACATTCTTCCAGTGCTTTACCAGCTGCACTGACTCCCAGTCAAGGTCAGGTTTAAGGTGCTGGTTTTAACCTTTAAAGCCCTATACAGCCTAGGACCCTCATACCTACGGGACTGCCTTTCCTGGTATGTCCTGCAGAGGACCTTACGATCCATAAATAAATCCTGGGCCTCAAAGAGTTTAGATTGGCCTTAACCAGGGCCCAGGACTTTTCAGCACTGGCCCAGACCTGGTGGAATGCTCTGTCACAGGAGACAAGGGCCCTGCGGGATTTGAAATCTTTCCGCAGGGCCTGCAAGACGGAGCTGTTCCACCAGGCCTTTGGTCTGGACTCAGTCTGACCCCCCCCCCTTTCTTCTGTTTTTGATGGAACCCCTTATATGGGATCCTGCATATAAATTTTCCCTCGGCCCTTTTGCTGGCCCATGTAGGACCAGCATGGATAGCTGGCCCTGGTGAATATTTGATGTTTCCTCCCCTTATGGTCTTGATTTATGGGCCGCCAGTAAAATGAGGCTGCATTTTAAGCTGTATTTTATTCAATTAGGTTTTTTAAAAAAACAATAACAACTGTATTTTATATTTAGTGTTAGCCGCCCTGAGTCTTGGCTGGGGAGGGCGGAGTATAAATAAAAATCTATCTATCATCTATCTATCTATCTTGACTTATTCTCCATCTTAATGTGCTGCTCTGCTGCAAGGCAGCCATGTTCAGGGCTCGGGTCAAATACTGACAGTTAAGAGAGCCCTGATGTTGCAACAGCAACAGTCAAACATAGGCTGAGCCCTATATAGGAAGAACAGCTGTATCCCAATTGCCTTTTTGGTTAAAGGAGCCTGCTCCAGTCTTATTGGGGCTTCTGCATGGTGCTTCTGCTTTCTGCAGAAGAAGGCAAAGCAATATGCTCAGCACAGAGGGGCACCAGCAACTCTCTTTCTGATCCAGAGTCCTTGGCCTCATCCCTGGAAGAAGAGGCACCACATTCCAGGGCAGTGAGAGTTAACAATGGAATTCAGAAAGTGGAATTGCCCCAGGCACTGCAGAAATTACATGGGTTGAATCAAACTGTTGATGGATGGGCTTTTGATCCAATGAACTGAAAAGGAGGATAATGTGCAATTATAAGAAAGGGAACAATTTGATAAAGGGGATTCCAGCTAAACACCAGGAAGAACTTTCTGACAGTAAGAGCTGTTCGACAGTGGAGCAGACTCCCACAGCAGGTGGTGGACCCTCCTTCCTTGGAGGTAGAGTAGAGGTTGGGTGGCCATTTGCCATGGAAGATTTAGTTGAGATTTCTGCATTGCAGGGGGTTGGACTAGATGGCCTCTGGGTCCCCTCCAACACTATGCACATATCCCCTGCAATACTTTGTGGGAAATGCAACTTAGATGTGGCTGAAAGGAAATGCTGTTCAAATAAATGTGAAGTGCAAGGATGTCACACTTCCAAAGTAAATTTCCTTTTTTAATTGAATAGGTCACTGACCAGTGACAGCTTTCCTTCTGATAATGTGAAGAATTACAGCTTTCTGCTCTTGAGAACTCTTAAGGCCATGGAGGTTAAAATCTCCTTTTACACATCTACCTAATTGCTCAAATGTTTAAATGCTACAACATACCCTGCACACTTGAGTTAGCATATTAGGGTTTTGCTTTAGTTTTTTGTGGGGTTTCTTTTCTTTTCTTTTTTTTTTTTTTTTTTGGGTAGGCTGAATAGCTGATAATCTTTTGGGCCTTTTTCTTTTTCTTTTTGTTCTGAGAAATGTCGTTTGAGACGTGTCAAATCTGCCGCTGTTAAAACCTCTGTAATTCAGTTCCTTTGGCCAGCTACAACATATCGATCCCCACCTCCATTGATTCTGGCACCATGCTGGAAATGGAACGGTTGTGAATGTGTCCAAATGAAAGAACAACAACAAGGCATATAAATAGGGAAGAAAATAAGCTGACTTTTTTCTTTCTTTCTTTCTTCTTAGGAGTGAATAATAGCACCTAGGCACACGGCTGCCAACATGATTTCCTGGGCATGGGACAAGGTTTCTATTCAGCCACCCACTCCCTTGTACAGTAATTGCATGACCCAGATTCCAGATCCCTTGGTTTCTAGCCCTTAAACCTGAGCCAAGACCAACTAATGCACAAGAAGCTGCCTTATGCTGGCAATGGCTTTTCCTTATGTGGCAGGCAATTGACCTGCCTAGCTCACGGTGTACTCTGGGAAAGCACACTGCCAAAAGAGAGAGGGGACGAAAAGGACACCGGTTAACATAAAATATGTATATACTGATTCATATGCATAAGTGCTCATTTAGAAATAAATGCTATAATTTAAAGAGAAAGTTTGATTGATTGTTCGATCGATTGATTGATTGCCCTTCATCCAAAGATCTTAGGGTGGGTCAGAGCATAAAAATAAAAAATAAAAACCCAGAATACATAGAAAAAATAAGAACAAGAACAAAACAAATCAATAGCCCCACCACCACATTTAAAAGGACATTGAATGTTAATCAGGCAAAGGCCTGGCTGAAAATGAACATTTTCACATCACACTTAAAGGTATATAATGAAGGTGCCTGGCGAACCACCCTGGGGAGAGCATACCACAAATGGGGAGCCACCACATAAAAGGCCCATTCTCATGTTGCCACTCTCTGAACCTCTCATGGAGAAGGCACAAAAAGAAGGGCTTCCGATGGTGATCACAGTCTGGGTCAATTCCTATGGGGAGAGGTGGCCCTTGAGGTATTGCAGTCCTGAGCCATTTAAGGCTTTCTAGGTCAAAGCCAGCACTTTGAGTGTAATATGCTCAAAACTTGCCTCAATGAGCAACCTGGTCACTGAATTCTGTAGAGTCTGTGACCAGGTGACCTCTTTGCCTTCTCAGTCTGCTTTCCAGGTGTTCAGTGTTGATGGATGATGCCCATTTTCCTTCCAATACTTATTTATTTTTAAACTCAACTATCCTCATATCCACAGCACACATTCAAACCACACTTACATCACTTTAAACAGTCATGCCCCACAATAATCATGGGAACTGCAGTTTGCTAAGTGTGTTGAGGGTTGTTAAGAGAGGCCTCATAGACCTATAGCTCCCTCAACATGATGATTTATGGGTTCATCCACATTTTTGCTTGTCCCACATCTAGAAAGCATGGGTCCAAGCAGTTTTCCCCTTGCCCCACTCCTTTCCCAGGGAAAACCCTCAGTTTAGTGCTAAATCCAACTAAACATCAATCCAGAGAACACCCAAATTACCATTAGCTCAGATTGAGTGCTAAAGAGAGGTTTTCCCCATAGTGGGAGGCCAGAAAGCAGATGAGCAAGAGGAAGAGACAGCGAGTCTGCAGGATTTCAGTCAGAAGCCTTTCCCCAGCCCTACCTGGAGACGCCAGGGATTCAATATGCACCTTTTGCATGCAAAGCACACACTCTTCCATTGAACCCATAACTCTGCTAGTGAAGGAGAAATCTGTTCATTTCAGTTTTTTTTCCCCAATCAAGTTCCAGGTTGGTTGGCATCCGTCTGTCTCGGGAGACAATGGAGGCATGCACCTTTGGAAGTGAGGTCAATAAATGTTTATGTGAGTCAAAACTGTGTAGAAAAATGGGTTCGCTGGGAGAAATTTGCACTAAAATGCTAATGAATTTTCATGAGGATTTTTTTTAAAAAAAACGTTACAATAAATCACAAATTGCCGTGTAAATATGTTGAACTGAAATTAATATTTGATAAGTGAAGAACCGAGAGATATGAGAACTGATAAATTCATCCTTCCCTACATGCAACCATGATTCCAGTATTCTAGAAAGCAGAATGAACACAAATGAAGACTAATCTAAGAAGCGCTATATTGATTTGGGGTTATTATGCCTAGTATTATTAGTAGATTAAGAAAATAATTCCTTTTATACATCCTCCCTGAAGTGCAAGTTAACATAATGATTTTAGACCAGAAATAATTTGAATGCTGGCTAGATCTTACTCATTTCCACTGGGAGTTGAGTTAACATCCTCTCAATCCTCTTAGTGCTTTTTTCTCAGGTTAGCTGTAACAAGAAACCACATATAACTGATTTTACTGTTCACAGCTTGATGAAGAAATAGCATACTGGTAGGTATGCAATGACAGAGAAATGTGAAGGCAGCACAATAAAAAATTTCTTGACAATGCTGAGCTTAGTTATGGAATCATAGAATTGTATAACTGGAAGGGACCCAAAGGGTAGTCTCATCCAATTCCCTCCAAGGCAGAAATCACAACTAAAGTTATGAGTTCCCAGTTCCTTATTGGCTTAAAAGTTTGGAAGACTAAAGGAAGAAGGAAAGATCACATATTCTTGAACTCCAAATAACCTTTAAGATTTCTCATATCATATATCTCTATGCCTGGTGGACTCCCTGGTTCGAGGTAAGCAATTCAGTCAGAATTATCCTGCTTGTGAAATGCTCATAAATGCATGATGGCATTGTAAGACTTTAAAAAAGAAGAAATGCAAGTGCTCTCCTTGAAATATGCTTTGGGCCACCACAATTCATACATCCACAGATATAAGAGAATGTCTTCTACCTTGGATTTTGCCCAGCCTAGAGACACAAGGTACTGCCAAGTGCATCTATGTATTCCAACAATATCTAAGATATGTAGAGAAAATAAGGACTTGGGGGCATCTACCCCCAAATGCTATTTGTACAACAGTATTCCAGTATTTTCTAAAACTGGTGCCACTTGTGGCCACATATGGGAACTTATCCAAAAATCCCAATTCAGCCCTTCACAAACTATAGATTTATTCCACACAGCTAGCCAATGGAGATTGTGTATCTGCAGCACCACTAGGCCAGCGAGTATGTTAGAAGGGAGGGATAGCACCTGCTCTTGAGAGAGGCTACTCTTCTTCATGATCAGCTCATTCAGTAGCTGCATGAATAAAGGGGATGGAGCATATCCAATGTTCTCTGCCCACTAGCACAAGATCCCTTGTGCTAGCAGATGGCAGAGTTTAAAGGTTGCTTGACAAACAATCCCAATGCATGAGTTGTGCGAGTGCAAGCTTGTCATGCAACAGCTGGTTCTTGTCCTGCAACAACAGGTTACACCACAATATTCAGTAACGTACTTAGGTTTCCCCTTATGCAACCATGTTCCACCAGCACAACAAATATGCTGCTAAGTAACTTTAATGTCTTTCTTCTTCTTTGGCGATCACTTGTAGCTGAGTAAGATTGTCTTCCATGAATACGGTCTTAACAGTGAGTCCGTAAGGGACTGTGGAGGCCAATTCTGGATCCATATGTCCTTCCACAGTAGGGACATAGGTTTCTGGGTGGGAGTTGATCACGGTGAGGGTTTGCCAAATATGTCTTCCTCTTAGAACATTTCTCCCTTCGTCCTGAGTTCGAGAGTCTTCAGTGTCCATGACACCTTTGGAAAAGGCTGTTCTCCAATTGGAGCACTTGCAGGCCAGTGTTTCCCAGTTGTCAGTGTTTAGACTACATTTTGTTTGATTTGCCTTGAGAGAGTCTTTAAACCTCTTTTGTTGACCACCAGCATTACGCTTTTCATTTTTAAGTTCGGAATAGAGTAGTTGCTTTGGAAGACTATAATCAGGCATCCAAACAACATGACCAGTCCAATGAAGTTGATGTTGAAGAATCATTGCTTCAACACTAGTGATCTTTGCTTCTTCCAGTACACTGGCATTAGTTTGCCTGTCTTCCCAAGTGATGTGTAAAAATTTTCAGGGACTGTTGATGGAATCTTTTAAGGAGCTGGAGATGGCGTTTATAAGTCCAACTGAATGGTTTAATGTTGGAAAGTGTCGATCATTTCTCCTACCTGGACTTTAATGTAGCACTACACTGGATATAGCACAAACATCTGGCATAGGTTGTCCACACATCCTCTTTCTGCCCTGGTCTGGCAACTTTTTTGTCCTTCTAATAACCTTTGAAACTTTACCTAAGTGTTAGAAATGTGTCCATTCTACCTTCCATCTTTTAGAACTGAAACAGTCCTGACAAACTTTCATTGGAAAAATGGGGGGAGGGTGATGTCTTGGACAACTGGCGCTTCCTCCTTAACACTCTTAAAAAAAAAAAAAGTAGCCCTGCAATTTCAGATGCTTTGTGAATAAAACCAAATGGAGGTGAAATTAATAATCATGCAATTTGCTCAATAATGGACAGATGTACCGGGTGCATCATGACATCAATTCCCAACTTGAACTGATTAAAAAAGACCTTGCCAATTTCAGACGATTCGCTCCTTGACAAAATGGAGGTGACAGCAATGCATCTGAAATGCAATTAGAAGAAACAGCGGCTTCTGTAATAATATTATTTTCCATTAAAAAATTACATTCCAATTACGAAAAGCCAAGAACTTTTGTTCTAACAGACTTATTTAAAATAAGTGAAATCCAGTCAAGTTTGAAGTGTTCGACACATCAATCTGAAATGGAGTTGGAGTGTTGCAGAAGGCACAGCTGGTGGCAAGCAAATCACAAATGTGTCCCTCATGCTTCTGAGACTATTGCCTAAAAATGTTACATTAATCAGATATTAGTGATGAGTGAAGATGGCACCCCCAGATTCTCCAGCTCTGTTAGCTTATGGTACAAGGGGGGTATTTTGTTGAATATCTTCTGGAGAGGGGACAGAGATATATAGGAGACTAAAATATTTATGAGTCAGAACTTTTTTATTCCAGAATTTTCTCTTCTGATAAATTTCATGTTCACTTGATGGTGAATGAAAGAGTATGGTTAGTTCATAATGGCAGATGAAATATGGAATGGACTAAGGCGTTGATGAGGGAACCTTCTCACTTAAAGGGTCAGATGAAGAACTGAGAGTAATTTTTGATTGGTGGGAGGAACTGTGCACTGGCCAATCACCTAGTGTCATTGTGACATCAGGTGAACACTTCAAAGGCACTTGGTGTAAATGCCAGTCAGGTGACTGGCATAGTCAATGAACTCTGCTTGCTAAGGAACAGTCAATAGTATGCTTTGATATTTCCATTGTCCCTCTGAATCTTTACCTGTCCTACTCCTGATGTCTCATGATGTCAGCTGTGGGGCAGGTGGGTGTGGTTTGAAATAGCCATGCAGTCAAAATTAGGACCCTTGCTGGAACTAACCAGGCCTACATGACAGGGGTTGCACACTGGAAGGAGACAAGTCAGTTGCTTTCTTCAATAATATTCGAATACGTAGAGCTGGATCCACAGATTATCAACCCCATTCATGGGCTTGGAACAGTGGTGGTGATGAAATTATCCAACAGTTTTCGAGGAGTCCAAAGAACAAAATTATTATTTGAGAAATAGCAGTGCAGCTGTAGACTTAACTGGAGACTCACTTCTACTCCTGGCTTGCTTAATCCAACAGCAGAAGACTAGGGCACTGATCCAAAGGGCATACCACAGTATATTATGCTTTCATGGAAGGAAGCTCACTGTAATTGTGAAGATCTCCTCTTGCTAGCACAGTGGTGTAGCGTGGGTTGTCAGCACCCGGGGCAAGGCAAGTAATTTACGCCCCCTAACCCGTGGATTTTAGCACTCGAGTCTCTTCCGCGCGCCCCCCCCCGATGTTGCACCCAGTGCGGCCGGCCCCCCCTGCACCCCCCATGCTATGCCACTGTGCTAGCATCTTCTCCCTTCTGTGCTGTGGTCCCAGCCAACTAGGGACCAAGCAGTATAACCATCTCAAACCAACTGTCCTCTAGATGATGTCAGATATCACCCCCAGGCAGCATACAAATGGTTGGGGATGAAGGCAGTTACAGTCCAACAGTATTGGAAGGTACCATCTCAGGAAGACTGGTGTGATTAATGGAGTGATATTATTATAACACCATAGGACTGTTTTTAGGGGAGGGACCCACAAGGTCAGGAGAGAGTATGAACAGTAACAGGACAAAAGCATGCCTTTTGACAGCCAGTATGTGGTACAGTGGAACCTCGGTTTTCAAGTGTCTCAGAATCTGAATGATTTGTAACCTGAACGCTGAAAACACAGAAGTCAATGCTTCAGTTTTCATACATGCCCCAGAAGTTGAGCAGCTTCCAAGGCATATTTCTCCATTTTCTCAATGGAATCTGCTGACCGACCATTGCGCCTTGGTTGTTGAATGTTTCAGAAGTCAAATGGTTTTCTGGGATGGATTATGTTCGACAACCGAGGTACCACTGTAGTGGTTTGAGTGTTGGGCTAGAGCCTGGAAAACCAGAGTTCAAATCCCTGCTCAGCCATGATTTAAATTGTTGAAAGAAAATGTAAGTTCCATAGCAAATGGGAAGTCAAAATTTGTCCATATTGAGGGCTATGAGAGAGAGAAAACTGAAGTTCGTTGGTCCTTTTCATTCCAGAACAGAGAGCAAAAACCAGCTCATTTTGTCAAGTATCAAATGGAGATCATCCATGCTCTGCTTTGCTAATAAATTTAATAAACACATACCAAACTGATTCAAAAGTGTTCTTCTTTTATGCCTCCCTCTTTGTGCAGTCATCCCACAAAAAGCTCTGTTTGGTTTATGTTCCTTGGGCTATGTTTGACTTAGAAGGTCACAGGATGGGCTGACTTGATGGAAGACAGTGCAACAAATTAAAATGAATGATGGGTGCTTTCATTTCATTCATTAAATTAAGGAAATAAAATGGACCCCCTTGCTCTTAATGGAGTGAGACCTGCCTTATAGCTCCATGACAAAGTTTTGATTTCAAGCAAGAGGAGGTTTTGTAGCAGTTGCAGCTTTTAACACCCCACAAATCTGTCTTTCATAAGGACTGCACACCTCTCAAAAGTGTCAGAAATGCTGGCAACTTTTTCTTTGTGGCTTTAATTACATCCCTGTTGTCCAGAAGAAAAAGTGTTTCCGCTGCATGTAATGAAAGAAGAGAATTGTTTTGATGTGTGATTTGTATCTGTGTCCTCTGCAGCTTAGATTTATATGTGAATATGACACATGGGAAACTTAGCGGGTCACACCTGTCTCTCTGGGGAATGTGACTAATTCTATGTGTTGTTTGCAAGATTGCAGATACTAGGGAAGAAATAAAGGTGCTATTTACACTGTGCCAAGCCCAGACTGGAGCCATGGCTAACAGAACCTAGGTAGGCAGGATAAAAGATGCTTTTTGGGAAGTTTAGGATCCCTGAAACCAATTGAATGAGCTGAGGGTTTAGGCAAAAATTTGGAGGTGGAAAGGTGATGATGGTGGTGATTATTTTATTTATACCCTGCCCATCTGGCTGGGTTTCGTCAGCCACTCTGGGTGCCTTACAGCATATATAAAACATAGTAAAATATCAATCATTTAAAACTTCCTGATACAGCACTGCCTTCAGATGTCTTCTAAAAGTTATGTAGTTCTTTATCTCTTTGACATCTGAAGGGAGGGTGTTCCACAGGACAGGCGCCATTACCAAGAAAGTCCTCTGCCTGGTTCCCTGTAACTTGGCTTCTCACAGTGAGGGAACCAGCAGAAGACCCTCGGAGAAGGACCTCAGTGTCTGGGCTGAAAGATGGGGTTGGGAGATGCTCCTTCAGGTATACCAGGCCAAAACTGTTGAGGGCTTTAAAGGTCAGCACCAACACTTTGAATTGTGCTCGGAAATGTACTGGGAGCCAGGGAAGATCCTTTTGTTATATAGTTCCAGTGGCCACTCCTAGTCACCAGTCTAGCCGCCACATTCTGGATTAGTTGTAGCTTCCAAGTCACCTTCAAAGGTAGCCCCATGTAGAGTGCATTGCTGTAGTCCAAGAGGGAGATAACCAGAGCATGCACCACTCTGAGGGCAGGTAGGGTCTCAGCCTGAGTACCAGATGGAGCTGGTAGACAGCTGCCCTGGACACAGGGTAGCTGTGAGTTCAAGATGAGCTGAGCTGAGCTGATGGACCTTGATCCTTCCCAAATTTCCAATTTCATCTCCAGAAATTGACCTCAGGGACCCTGATCTGGTGAACAAACTCATGACACTGGGAGCTGTCCAGCATTCTGATATGCCTTCCCATGCATATTGCCATTACTTCCACCAAACCTCAGAAAAAAGGATAGTCAGGAAATTCCAGGTGCCCAGCCAATCCACATTGCCCTTCAGTTTCTGGAGTAGGGTTTGAGGTCTGAGGGCAGGGCGCCCTAAGTAGCCCACTCACTCCCCAAGCACAAGATAGCTATGTGCCCTAAAGTGCTCAGAGACAGTGAAACTTCCTGTGAGTCACTGGTGAATCATAGACTCGTAGAATTGAAAGAAACCCCAAGGTTCATATGACGTGAGCTTATAATGTCCATTTCTGAAAGGCTTTGCAATCCAAAGGCTTCCTTTGTTCAGGGTAATAAAAGCCCAAACTACCTTAAAATTGATAATCTGGAATGAAAATAATCCTCTTGTGTGCAACTTGTTCTCCATTTGCATTCTTATATTTTTCCTTTTCATCTCATATTCATCCACTTTAATGAGCTTAATTAACTACGATGTCTAATCCTACAGCATACATTACACAAATCAAAGTGGCAGAGGAAGTCTTTTCATGCCATTCCAAGATAATACTTTGGTCTCTTTTCCCCCAAGTGGTTTGGAGTTCAGGGGCAACTTTGGTATCCGTTCGAAGATCGGAGCAATGCAGAGACTTAAAGGCACCTTTCTGACAAATCTATTTCTTTCTACATTTTGGGGAGTTGGCAGCGAATACTGAAAGAACCCACTCCTTCTCTTCTTGCTGCTCACTTTCTTATTTAGGAGGCTGGACTACTTTTGACCTCTGTCAAATGAGCAGCCACAAACTTCCCCTTTAGGCAATGTTTTGTACCCACCTCTCTCTCTGCCCTGACTGAGAATCTCAACCCTATTCCAATGATGAACCCCCAGGGATATGCACTGAGAATTATGAAAGGATAGAGTGAGGGGACAAAAATCAGGGTAAATGGCATAGCCTGGGCATGGGGTGCAGTGAGAAGTAAAGAGAAGGTGAAACTATCATGCAAAGGGGCCATTGTGGAGACAGCACTGTTGAACCCAGGAACTTCTTGTGGGCTTCCCATAGGTATCTGCCTGGTCACAGTGAGAACAGATTGCTGGCGTAGATGGGCCTTTGGTCTGATCCAGTGGGTCTCTTAAGTTCTTACTAAAGTGACCTTATTTTTGAGCATGTGCATAAGAATCACCACATCTTGGAAACACTTCTACCATCTGATGCACCTACTGTGGGCTGTACCATTTCAGACAGCAGGGAGGGTATCTCTTTGCTCATATGATGACCTTAAATTCTGACACATGTTACAAGGAGATCTGGATATCTAGCAACACTGGCCTTACCTGAATCATGTGTTGCTGGGTTCTGCCATTTCGCTTTGCAGGTAGGGAATTTAGAGTTTTAGTGCTCTTCTCACCATCAGATGAACTATTGTTCCTTGTCCACACCAAAGTAGCATTTTAATGGCACATAATTAAGTCTTTTTCCTGAGCGGAATCATTAGAAATAGGGAGAGTTTTATGTGAGGAGAGCATGTGTACTTTTGAGCCCTCCTCTTCAGCCTGAAATGGTTCAGTTTACTTTCTGATGGAAGCAAGTAGGCTCATTCTAAACTTAAGTTCGTGAGAAAGAGAGGATTCTTGTAAAGACAGTAACATAATCAGGACTGGATGGGGAGTTAGTGGGAAGGTGATTGCATGACAGGCACCACTTCCAACAAACCCTTCTCCCCCCATTGGAAGTGGTGGAGCAAGATAAAATCTGTTAGGAGCCAATTCAGTGCTAGGTAAGAGTCTCCTGCTGCTTTGAAGAGAGGAGCAAATTTCTAAGAAATCAAGAGAGGGAATCCATGCCTCTTTACTGGCTTTCTGTCCAGCACTTTCTTTCCCTGCCTAGCTGAACAAGGCCTTATTTAATTTATTATTTCCATTTATGAGTTTTCTAATATCAACTTTTCTCCTGGCAACATACAAGAAGAGTCTATTATCAAAATTCCACACAGCATAGATACAACATCTCAACAGTAAATTCAACCTAGCAGCAATTCAGGGCGTGGGGGGGGGGGGGGCTCAGCAGAAAACACACCCAAATATTAAATTTGGCATGAAACAAACACAAGCTAGCCTCTGGCAACCAATTCAATTACCAGAAGTAATAGGCTCAAACCCCTACCCTGCCAAAACCAAAGCCCAGCAATTGCCATCAACATTCAGAGACTAAAATGAATGATATTAAATAATGATTAAAGGAGGACTACTGTGCTGTCCCCCAATTCCTTTTTTTAAAAAAAAAATCTTCCCCTGCAAAAGAGGCTTCCATTCTTCTGCCTTGTTCTCAGGTTGCATTGGAATGTCTTCAGAATTTTAGTGGGTGCAGGTTTTGAGCTTACCTCAATGTTGAGAAGTGGCCAAAGGATTCTGTGGGGATTGAGAAGGGCAGTGGTGAAGGCTGGGTTTGTGTGAGTGCACTGGTGGAATGCCTGATTGTCTCTGCAGGTGCACCCATGAAGCCCTGAACTCACCACAACCCTGCCTCACCCCTGCCCCATTGCAGTAAGTGACAGTGATACCACTGTTGGGAGTGTAGGCGAATGTGTGTGTGTGAGGGGGGGGAGGTTCTCTTTGATCTTCTGGTTCCTGTAATGACCTCTTGTGGTGCTTGCTAGCATACCAATAGAAGGAGATGGTGACATCAAACCTTATGGAGATACTTTCAAGTATGAGCAGTGTGCCCCTAGGGTTATCGTCTAATAATGAGATAAGTAACTTCAAAACTTGAGATTAGAGATGTTTCTTTTCATCCCACATGTGCCATCTATTGCATATTTGAAAACTGTCAAATTGCCCATGGCCTAATAATCTCCTCTTCAGGCTAAATATATACCTGACTCTTTCAGCTTTCTCTCCTGTAACTCTCTTTGCAGACCTTTTATCCCCTCTCAGCTCTCCTCTGAATCCCTTTTCTCATTCCCCTTAATCTGAAATAAAAATTAATGAATGGAATATTGCCCTGGTGAGCTGTGAGGGGAATATCTGACTGTGACTTCAGCTAGCCAGGGAATGTATTAAAAATAAAAAGAGTGGTGAGCACTTTATACATTTGTCAATTGAGTTACCGTCTTGATCTCCTCTCCCTGTGACCTTCAAGCTTTCAAGCAGAAAGCAGAGTGAGAGTGAAGAAATATTCCAGGTCACCTCCCCATTTGTCCACAGGCCTTGTTTGAACACTGCCAGGCAGTCCTCTTTGGTCCCACTGGGTCTCTGCTGTGTCTCTGATACTTAACCATTCCTATAAATAAATTACCCTCAACCTTATTTTTACTTCTCAAACATGTACTAGGTATTGGAGAGACTGAACTGTGTTGCTTGTGTGATGCTGCGTCCCCCAAAGTGACATACATTCCATGATGATGTGTGCAATTCTCCAGGAAATAATATTTAGGGGAAAGTTTTCAGGAGTGCAACCACCCTTTCTCCTGTATAATGTCCTGAGGACTGTTCTGCCCAGGGGCATTTGCAACAAGGTTTTGGATACATATTTGGTAGTCACAGTCGACACATAGAATGGCTAATCTCAAGAAGATGGTTTTTTTTAAAGGCATCCCTCAGACAATGTCATAACTGTTAAGTTTTCAAAGGAACCTCTGCTCCATATAGCTCAATCTGCCTCCATCCCTCTACCTCCTCCCCCCACCTCCTGATCTTTGGCACCAACTAGATGATGATGAGCTGCACTTATGGGTACTAAAGGTGCTGTGGATGTAATCTCAGAGTTTCTGTCTATAATCTTTGAGAATTCTTGGAGAACAGGCATGGTCCCTGTAGACTGGATGCAGGCGAATGATGTCCCCATCTGCAAAAAGGAAGAGGAAGAAGACCCAGGGAACTTCTGACCTGTCAACATGATGTGGACACCAGGAAAGGTCCTAGAACAGATAATTGAGGAGTCTGTCTGTGAGTTTCTGAAAAACAAGTCATGCCAGACAAATCTCATTTCTTTTGGGGGGGATAGCAGTACAAGTCTGGTGAATCAGGGGAATGTTGTAGATATAGTGTATCTTGATTTCAGTAAGGCTTTTGACAAAGTTCCACATGATAATCTTCCAGAGAAGCTGCTACTGTAAATGTGGGCTGGACGAGGTAACTGTTAGATAGATTTGCAGCTGGTTGATTAGCCAAACACAAAGAGTGCTCACAGATGGTTAATCCTGGATAAAGGACAAGTATGGTGCTGCAGGGTTTTGACCTGGGCAAAATGTTGTTCAATGTCTTTAGAAATTATAATGGATGAAGGAATTGAGGAGCTGCTCATCACATTTGCAGGTGTCACCAAAGTGGGAGGGGTGGCTATTGCTGCAGAAGACAGAATTGGGATTCAAGATGACCTTAACAGATTGGAGAACTGGGTGCAAGTTAACAAAATGAATTTTCAATAGAGACAAATGCCATGTTCTACACTTAGGCAGGAAAAAGCAACTGCACCAATATAAGATGGGGGACATCTGGTTTTCCAGTAATACATGTGAAAAGAGTCTTAGGATCTTTGTAGTCCACAAGCTGAACATGAGTCAACAGGGTGATGCAGCAGCAAAAAAATGAATGCTATCCATTAAAACAGGCATGGGGTTCCTTTCAGCACCATGGGCTAGATCCTGATAAGGACTGGCCTCAGAAGTCAGATTTGATCCTCATCTATTAATCACCATAACATCATGTGGTGTGGCACTTTGAAGTCCCCAGATCAAGCCTTCAAAGTATCTTACTTTTGCCTGCTGAAAGAAAAGGAGGGGAGGAAGGAAATAAGATGTGTGACAATGGACAGAACTCCTTGAAGTTCATGGGATACCTCTTCTCCCTTTTGCCATTCTACTCTCAAAATCATCCCGTCATGTCCCAAATTTCACAGCATGCAGAAGATGGAGGCATTCAATCTCAGCCCTACTTGTAACATCAAATATTCACCTTACGCATAAGAAGTAGGGAATCATGGACATTTGCAGCATCTCAACTTGAATCCTCTTAACGCGGCTCATCCACTTCTAATCTAATTACCTTACTTCTTCTGAAGAGCAGATAATGTATCCTCTGCCTTGTCGTATCAATTCCAAAAACTCTGTTTCTCAAACCATGTTGCTGCATTGAAACGTTGCTGCTTCAAGAGTTCTAATTATGAGCTATGTGGTACTTTGGATATGTCAGCCAGGTTTTACCTATTGCTGTTATATCCAGTTTCTGTTCAGTCAAGGCTGCAGGTAATTTGTACCCAGTAAGAGAGTGATGGTGAACTTGTGGCCTGCGAGTGCTCCAGTTGGAGAACAGCCTTTACCAAAGGTGTCATGGGCTTTGAAGACACTCAAACTCAGGATGCAAGGGAGAAACGTGCTAGGAGGAAGGCACGCTTGGCAAATCCACACCCTGATCAGCTCCCATCCAGAAACCAATGTCCCCACTGTGGAAGGACGTGCAGTTCCAAAATTGGCCTCCACAGTCACTTACTGACTCATTGTTAAAACCATGTTTATGGAAGACAATCTTACTCGACTATGAGTGATCGCCAAAGAAGAAGAAGAATACGACAATTCCCATCAACCCAAAACAGTGGCCATTCTGGCTGGGTTAGATGGGAGTTGGGAGTCCAATACCATTGTGGTGGGCACAGATTACTCAGTAGGAGCAGATCTCCTAGTTGTTCACACTGGTGAGAGAGCTTGTCTTGGAAGCATAATCTGATTCAGTCTGGTCAATTGGTAGCAAGGTGGCTTACTGGACTGTTATGGTCAGCCTTTCTACTCTCCATCCTGAACATCTTCTGTGGACTATTTAAAGACTTATGGCAGAGACTTGCTTGCTATCTTACACTGTGGCTCAGACTTAGGTTGCGCTTACTATTCCTTATGCTGCCTCGACACTAGATGTCTCCAACTTCTTCAAGCCAGTGGGTGCATTTGGAATTTTGATAAAGTGCTCTGGACAAAAGTGATGCTGTAAGGCAGGGGTCGGCAATGTGCGGCCCATGGGTGCAGCCCACAAAGACCGTTTTATTGGCCCACGAGCTGCCCCCAAACCGAGCCGCCCACTCGGCGAGTCCCCTGCACGCTGTGCTAAACCAGTACAGCACAGCACAGCATGGGGACTCGCTGAGCAGCACCACAAATTGCATCTGCACATGCACAGATACCGGAAATTGCTTCTGTGCATGCCCAAATGCCGAAAATCGTTCCTGCGCAGGTGTGATTTTGGGCGTCTGGGCATGCGCAGAAGTGATTTCCGGCACCACGGACATGCATAGACATGATTTCCGGTGCTGCGCTGTGCCGGTCTGGCCCACGGACAATCTCTGCGGGATTGATCCAGCCCATGGCCGGTAAGCCTTGCCAACCCCTGCTGTGAGGGCATGGCTATAAAACCCCCCGGCTGCCATGGTCTGTGACATAACACTGTTACGCACCATGGAAGCAACTACTAAAAGTGTAGAAAAATAGACAGATATGCACCTCCTCCAAGCACCTACATTTGCCACTGCTGCACTCACTCACAGAGAGAAGCTCTTGGCACCACTCCCCTGTTCTGAGCAGATGGGTGGTGGGTATCCCATGGCAACAGAAACTGATCAGGAAGTGCAGATTGTCTCTCAGGTATTGTGGATGTTTTAGGGTATATTTTCTGAGAGCTTTCACAGGCACCATAGATGGTGCTGGTGGGCATAGCCAACTTCACACGATCTGGATCTATCATGGGGCAATATGGACGCTTGAATTGATTCCCAGTCTTTGAGTCTAAGAAGGATCAAGCTGACCAAAGTAAAAAAAAATAATTCATCGCTATGCCTAATCTCAGTTCTGCATTGACTTTGCTTGTGAGAGAAAAGATGCATGGAGGGTGATGGATGGAGCTGGGAAGGGACCACTCTGAATATAAATGAGGGGTTGAAATCAATCAGGTGGTGCAGGATAAGTTGGTGGTCTCAGAACATCACTGTTGGTCCTCTACTGCATACAGTGATTTGTGGTAGTTATCTTCATCCAGGCAGAGGGTGTTACTTTGTTAAGCTTGGTTAGCTCAGTAATTGACAAATTCCCAGGCTAAAAACAAACTCTTCTCATTTGTCTTCCCGTGCATTTTATTGATATTTCCTTTCATTCCATTCATTTACTCTCCCTTGGCATAGCAAGGTGCCTGTCTGGTTCATAATAAAACGTTTGTTTATTATAATACCTTAATTTTACCTCATTTGCTGGCGCCTCTGAAAAGCACCAGCCTCTTAATAGCTTATTTACAGAAAGTGGGCTCACAATCTCACCTTACTTTTTCTAATTATAATTATTATTCCTCTAAAGGCCAAGCTATAAGTTGCTTCTTGATAAAAATGGCTTCCTCCTGATTTTTAAATGATTGATTCCGTGCTTACAGAACATGCTAGAAATAAATAAATAAATAAATAAATAAATAAACAAACGGACAAGATGATCATTGGGTCTGGAAATCAATCCCTATGAGGAACAGTAGAAAAAAATTGGATATGATTAGCCTGGAGAAGACTGCTTGCCATCTACAGGCATAGAAGATGTAGAAAGCTTGATTTCTGCTGCTCCAGAGGGTAGGACCTGAGCCAATGGATTCAAACTACAAGAAAGGAGATTCCAACTAAATATTTGGAAGAACTTTCTGACCGTAAATGCTATTCAACAGCGGAATGAGCTACTCAGAAGATGGTGGACTCTTCTTCACTGGAGGCTTTTAAACCAAGGTTAGATAAATGGTCATCTGTCAGGAATTACTTAGCTGTGATTCCTGCTCTGTGGTGGGGTTGGACTACATGAGCCTTGGAGTTTCTTTGCAACTCTAGAATTCTAAGATTCTGTAATTGTATGAAATGTGGCAACCCTAGGCAGAAGATTCTGATGAAGAAATGGCTAACTCTGTTTTCTCCATGATCGGTCTGAGAGCTCCATAGGGGGAGTTATCATAAAGATACAAAATAAAAGACTTTTGCATCATTGAACTAAGCAGATAAGCCTATGGAAGTCTTCTCAGAAGCAAGCTCCTTCTGTTCAATGTGACATAAACCTCATCTGCATTATATTTTAAAGCAGCACTGTACCACTTTCAACAGTCATGGCTCCCTCAAAAGGCTTATGGGAACTGTATTTTGTTAATTAGCAGTGCTAAGGGGGGCTGAAGACAGGAGTGCCTGGCGTGCTCTGGTCCATGGGGTCACGAAGAGTCGGACACGACTAAACGACTAAACAACAACAACAAGGGTGGTTAGGAGATCTATACCCACCGACCTACAATTCCCAGAATTCTCTGGAAAGAGGGATTGCTTCTGAGAATTGAAGCTCTTTGAGGGGAATAGGGGTCTCCTAATAATTCTAAACCCCTTCCTTGTTCCTAGGTATTACTGGTTTGGGTGGTGGTGGAATATTTCAATTTTTTTAGGTGGGTGTCAAGAGAAAATGGTTCCTATGGCACCATCAGCATACAAGTAACATTACACATCAGAGGAGAACTCACACAAAAAGGATACTTGTTTTCTGAGAGTTCTCTGGGGATTGGAAACCTGTTAATATTAATGATAATTGAAGAATGGACTTGTTGCCAATTCCTATATTAAATGTTCTGACATGCACCTCTCCATCTAATTTGTGGATGGGTACTTGGAGATCCCAATTGTTAAAGTCTCTAGACAGGACCTTTTCCAGTGGTGGTTCCACATTTGTGGAATGGGCTCCCTGGTGAGATATGCCTCCCTCCCTCCTTCCCTCCCTCCTTCATCATTAGCATTTAGGAAGAACTGAAAAACATTCCTGTTCATCCAGGCATTTGAGGCCTGAAAGATGCTGTTCATGGTGACCTTAAAATTACTAGCTATGTTGCAAAGAATCTTATACTGCAAGGATGGAAGGATAAACACCCACCATCTACTGCGTTCTGCACATCTTGGTGTCCTTTCTACCTTTGAACATACAGCTTACAATCATCAATTTTCTTTGGATATCTGGTTGGACATATGGATTGCCTACATTAATTTAAATGTTTAAGTCAAGACTGATGAAATATTTTTATTTTTAATACCATCTTCTGGTGTCCCAATTTTTCCTTAAAAAAACACAACCCACCAAATTAATTCCTTAAAACAACAACTACGCTGTGAGGTCATGTGATTGTTTTTAGATGTTCATAATGTATTTAAACATATTTACATATTTTGTTTACAACTGTGCTGTTTTACTGCTTTGTTGTTTGTCAATCAGGGCTCCTTTGGGAGAGATCAAAATGTTAACAACAGCAACAACAGCCAACAGATTTCAGACTACTTCAGATATTGCGATGTAGTTCTCAGCAGTTTGAATATATCAAAAATAGATATTTAAACATGGAAAGGAAATGAACATATAAATATGTATTTTAGAGGATTTTTTTAAAAAAAAATGCAAGTAAATTGAAGAATAGATCAGTAATGAGTAAATAAATGAGTAAATAAAACTGGATTTCCCTATCCACAATACTGAGTTGCTTCATAATTGTACTAAGGAAAGTTGCCCACCACATATATTTTTTAAAGATTACTATTATATGGTTTCCAAGTTGAAATACTTTTGTTTGGAATAATGTTTCAGTATCTGTGATCACTGACAACTGCTAAGGTGACAGGGGGAAATTGCCAGATGCTAACAATGTTGCATCTTTACCTACAGTTATATCTGCATTATAAACTGATAGGTCCATTTGTTAAAATGCCACTCTTAGAAACATATTTCTGCAACCACAGCTTCAATGCAAATCCCTGTAGTGAAATCAGAGTGAATTCTGTAGGGAGAGTGATCTCCTCTGGGGAGACAAAAGTTATGCTGCCAGAACAGAATCACCTCCCACACTGTGGGAGAAGACAAGCAATTTGAAATACAGCGCCCATTAGCAAGGCAGGTTTAAAGCTTTCTTAGCTCTAAATGAATCTCCCAATTGATGCTTTGAAAGCCTGGACTGCTTTTTGAAGGACCTGGCTTGGTTGTAAAACACGTGGGCTCCTCACTTATTCCTGTGTGAAATCTGGAAATTGTGGGTTTTGGAAATCAACAGGGAATAAATGATGCTGTCTTTCTGACTCATAGAAATGCAGATTGGGAGGGCAAAATAAACTCTGCTGTAGCAACATCCCTGAACAATGGACATCCACAAAGTATCAGAGAATTAGGATAAGATTCAGGGAGTGCAAAGACCTTAAGGGAAGTTCAGGGAAGTTTTAAATGTGTGACATTTTGATGTGTTTTTAATCTTTGTTGGTTACCCAACCAAATGGGCGGGCTACAAATAATAAATTATTATTATTATTATTATTATTATTATTATTATTATTATTAACCCATAATGAACAGATTGTTCATTTGGATCAGTGATCCTGGAGCCCAGTTGTATTTCAGACCTGTGTTCTGGCTGGCTTCCTTGCTGTAGATTATGTCATTTCATACTCATTTTATTTAAGACATTTCTATGCTGCTTAATTATTTGCATTTCTAAACAAATAAGAAATCCACAGAAAATGGGGCCATAGAATCGTACAGTTGGAAGGAACTCCAAAGGTCATCTAGTCCCCGTGAAAGCATCCATGGCAGATGGCTTCCCAACATCTGCTTAAAAACCTCCAAGGAAGGAGAGTCCCCAACCTCCTGAGGGAAACAGTTCTACTGTTGAACAGCTCTTACCGTCAGAATTCCCCCCCCCCATAGAATCATAGAGTTGGAAGAGACCACAAGGGCCATCGAGTCCAACCCCCTGCCAAGCAGGAAACACCATCAGAGCACTCCTGACATATGGTTGTCAAGCCTCTGCTTAAAGACCTCCAAAGAAGGAGACTCCACCACACTCCTTAGCAGCAAATTCCACTGTCAAACAGCTCTTACTGTCAGGAAGTTCTTCCTAATGTTTAGGTGGAATCTTCTTTCTTGTAGTTTGGATCCATTGCTCCGTGTCCGCTTCTCTGGAGCAGCAGAAAACAACCTTTCTCCCTCCTCTATGTGACATCCTTTTATATATTTGAACATGGCTATCACATCCCCCCTTAACCTCCTCTTCTCCAGGCTAAACATGCCCAGCTCCCTTAGCCGTTCCTCATAAGGCATCGTTTCCAGGCCTTTGACCATTTTGGTTGCCCTCCTCTGGACACGTTCCAGTCTGTCAGTGTCCTTCTTGAACTGTGGTGCCCAGAACTGGACACAGTACTCCAGGTGAGGTCTGACCAGAGCAGAATACAGTGGCACTATAACTTCCCTTGATCTAGATGCTATACTCCTATTGATGCAGCCCAGAATTGCATTGGCTTTTTTAGCTGCCGCGTCACACTGTTGGCTCATGTCAAGTTTGTGGTCAACCAAGACTCCTAGATCCTTTTCACATGTACTGCTCTCAAGCCAGGTGTCACCCATCTTGTATTTGTGCCTCTCATTTTTTTTGCCCAAGTGCAATACTTTACATTTCTCCCTGTTAAAATTCACCTTGTTTGTTTTGGCCCAGTTCTCTAATCTGTCAAGGTCGTTTTGAAGTGTGATCCTGTCCTCTGGGGTGTTAGCCACCCCTCCCAGTTTGGTGTCATCTGCAAATTTGATCAGGATGCCCTTGAGTCCATCATCCAAGTCGTTGATAAAGATGTTGAATAAGACCGGGCCCAAGACAGAACCCTGTGGCACCCCACTAGTCACTCTTCTCCAGGATGAAGAGGAACCATTGATGAGCACCCTTTGGGTCCGGTCAGTCAGCCAGTTACAAATCCACTGAGTGGTAGCATAGTCAAGACCGCATTTTACCAGCTTCTTTACAAGAATATCATGGGGCACCTTGTCAAATGCCTTGCTGAAATCAAGGTGTTTGCAGGGCAGCGGCTGAAGAAGGAGCCAAAAGGGGTTTCTTGTGTGTGTGATTCTTGTGGCTGATTAGCTGCTTTCCCTGGTCAAAGGTCAGAGGGGGCAGGGTTTCTGTTGAGGCAGGTGATTAGCTGTGGGAGGAGCTTATCAGTTTGAACCCTCTTTTAGATTTAGGGGAGCTAGTCTCAAGCCCAACGACACATCTCAAGATGGAGGGGGAGGGAACAGCTGCAGTCGCCTGCGGTTCCTGCGCAATGTTTGCCATCTTGCCAAAGGTTGCAGGCAGCTTTACGTGCAGCAATTGCATGTTGATTGCCCTCCTAAAAGACAAAGTCCAGCAACTGGAGGAACGTGTAGCTATGCTCCAAAGAATTAGAGAGCTGGAGCTCTTCTTGGAAGCAACAGAGCACACCGTCTCCACCAAGGAGGAGACAGGGGACTCCCCTGAGGAGGCGGCTAGTTCACCAACACAGGAGCCCGATATGTGGAGAAACGTGACTCAAAGAAGTAGGAGGCCCAGGGTTCGCTCTGATAGTCTAGAAATACACAATCGCTTTGAGGTCCTCTCCCCTAGCATGGAAGACAAAGAGCAGACTCCATTTGAGGATCTCTCCCTCATTACAGTCGATCACGTATATGAAGATGAGCAGCAAAGTCAGTCCTCAGGGAATGTGCAGGCGACCTTGGAACGGACCGCTCACGGAAGAACCCTGACCAAACCTAAGAGAAGGCGTGTAGTGGTGATAGGGGATTCCTTACTGAGGGGAACAGAAGCAGTGATCTGTGGGCCTGACAAGATGTCTCGGGAAGTGTGCTGTCTCCCCGGGGCTAAGATCCAAGATGTAACTGAACGACTGCAAGGAATCATAAAACCCACTGACAAATACCCCTTCCTCTTGGTTCATGTGGGAACCAATGACACTGCAAGCAATAGCCTCCAGAAGATCAAAAGAGACTACGAGGCTCTGGGCAGGAAATTGAAGCAATTAAATGCACAAATCGTCATCTCATCTGTCCTCCCAGTTGAACGACGTGGCCCAGGGAGAGAGAGGAAAATAGTGGAAGTAAACAGCTGGCTTCGCAAATGGTGTAAACAGGAACGGTTTGGATTCTTAGATCACGGACTGCAGTTTCTTGAGGATGGACTTCTGGCAAGCGATGGGCTGCACCTCACAATGGTTGGGAGGAATGTTTTTGCCAAAAAACTAAGAAACCTCATCAGGAGGGCTTTAAACTGACTAATGCGGGGGAGGGAGACAATGCTCCTGAAGGTAGGAGTCTATTAATTGATGAAGATGATCATCCAAATGTCATAGACCAAATGGAGCAAACAGCAAGCAGACCTAGTGGTGGGAGGAAAAAATCCTTAAATAAGAGACACGGGGGAATGACTAATGGACTTCAATGTCTGTACACTAATGCACAAAGCATGGGAAATAAACAAGATGAGCTTGAGCTCTTGGTACAGCAAACTAAATATGACATAATAGGCATCACTGAAACCTGGTGGGATAAGTCCCACGATTGGAATGTAGAAATGGAGGGATACAATCTATTTCAGAGAAACAGACCAGACAAGAAAGGAGGAGGGGTGGCGTTATATGTCAGGGATGTGTATACCTGTGAAGAGATCCAAGATTTAGAACCTCAAAGCCAAAGTGAGAGCATTTGGGTCAAAATTAAGGGAGAGAAGAATAATAGTGACCTCATTGTGGGAGTTTACTATAGATCCCCAAGCCAAACGGAGGACATAGATGATGCCTTCCTGGAACAGATGGCCAAGCATGCAAAAGGAAGGGAGATAGTAGTAATGGGGGACTTCAATTACCCAGATATTTGTTGGATGTCAAACTCAGCCAAGAGCATAAGGTCAAACAGATTCCTCACTGGCCTTGCAGACAACTTCATTGTCCAGAAAGTGGGAGAAGCAACAAGAGGAACAGCCATTTTAGATCTGGTCCTAACCAATGTCGATGACCTGGTCAATGGGGTAGAAGTGGAAGGATCATTAGGCGCAAGTGATCATGCTCTTCTGAAGTTTACTATACAACGGAAAGGAGCAGCCAAGCATACTAGGACTCAATTTCTTGACTTTAAGAAAGCCGACTTCATAAAACTTAGGGAAGTGCTGGGTGAGATCCCATGGACAGTAATACTAAAAGGAAAGGGAGTTCATGATGGCTGGGAGTTTGTTAAGAGGGAGATAGTAAAAGCACAACTTCAGGCAATACCAATGAGACGGAAACATGGAAGGTGCCTAAAGAAGCCAGGGTGGCTATCTAAAGAACTTTTAACTGAGTTAAGATTAAAAAAGGATGTGTACAAAAAATGGAAAAGGGGGGAAACCACCAAAGAGGAATTCAAACAAATAGCCAGCACGTGTAGACACAAAGTCAGAAAAGCTAAAGCACAGAATGAACTCAGGCTTGCTAGAGAGGTTAAAAGCAACAAAAAAGGCTTCTATGGGTATGTTCGTAGCAAAAGGAAGAACAAAGAAACAGTGGGGTCACTCAGAGGAGAAGATGGTGAAATGCAAACAGGGGACACAGAAAGGGCTGAACTCCTCAATGCCTTCTTTGCCTCAGTCTTCTCCGATAAAGAAAACAATGCCCGACCTGAAGAATTTGGAGGAAATGATTCAGCAGAGGAAACACAGCCCAGAATAACTAAGGAGATAGTACAAGAATACTTGGCTAGTTTAGATGTATTCAAGTCTCCAGGGCCAGATGAACTGCATCCAAGAGTATTAAAAGAACTGGCAGATGTGATCTCAGAACCACTGGCAGTCATCTTTGAAAATTCCTGGAGAACAGGCGAAGTCCCGGCAGACTGGAGGAGGGCAAATGTTGTCCCTATTTTCAAAAAGGGGAAAAGAGAGGACCCAAATAATTACCGCCCAGTCAGTCTAACATCAATACCAGGGAAGATTCTGGAGCAGATCATTAAGCAAACAATCTGTGAGCACCTAGAAAGGAATGCTGTGATCACCAATAGTCAGCATGGATTTCTGAAAAATAAGTCATGTCAGACTAACCTGATCTCATTTTTTGACAGAATTACAAGCCTGGTAGATGAAGGGAACGCAGTGGATGTAGTCTACCTTGATTTCAGCAAGGCATTTGACAAGGTGCCCCATGATATTCTTGTAAAGAAGCTGGTAAAATGCGGTCTTGACTATGCTACCACTCAGTGGATTTGTAACTGGCTGACTGACCGGACCCAAAGGGTGCTCATCAATGGTTCCTCTTCATCCTGGAGAAGAGTGACTAGTGGGGTGCCACAGGGTTCTGTCTTGGGCCCGGTCTTATTCAACATCTTTATCAACGACTTGGATGATGGACTCAAGGGCATCCTGATCAAATTTGCAGATGACACCAAACTGGGAGGGGTGGCTAACACCCCAGAAGACAGGATCACACTTCAAAACGACCTTGACAGATTAGAGAACTGGGCCAAAACAAACAAGATGAATTTTAACAGGGAGAAATGTAAAGTATTGCACTTGGGCAAAAAAAATGAGAGGCACAAATACAAGATGGGTGACACCTGGCTTGAGAGCAGTACATGTGAAAAGGATCTAGGAGTCTTGGTTGACCACAAACTTAACATGAGCCAACAGTGTGACGCGGCAGCTAAAAAAGCCAATGCAATTCTGGGCTGCATCAATAGGAGTATAGCATCTAGATCAAGGGAAGTTATAGTGCCACTGTATTCTGCTCTGGTCAGACCTCACCTGGAGTACTGTGTCCAGTTCTGGGCACCACAGTTCAAGAAGGACACTGACAAACTAGAACGTGTACAGAGGAAGGCAACCAAAATGGTCAAAGGCCTGGAAACAATGCCTTATGAGGATCGGCTAAGGGAGCTGGGCATGTTTAGCCTGGAGAAGAGGAGGTTAAGGGGTGATATGATAGCCATGTTCAAATATATAAAAGGATGTCACATAGAGGAGGGAGAAAGGTTGTTTTCTGCTGCTCCAGAGAAGCGGACACGGAGCAATGGATACAAACTACAAGAAAGAAGATTCCACCTAAACATTAGGAAGAACTTCCTGACAGTAAGAGCTGTTCGACAGTGGAATTTGCTGCCAAGGAGTGTGGTGGAGTCTCCTTCTTTGGAGGTCTTTAAGCAGAGGCTTGACAACCATATGTCAGGAGTGCTCTGATGGTGTTTCCTGCTTGGCAGGGGGTTGGACTCGATGACCCTTGTGGTCTCTTCCAACTCTATGATTCTATGATTCTATGATTCTACATCCACTGCGTTCCCTTCATCTACCAGGCTTGTAATTCTGTCAAAAAATGAGATCAGGTTCGTCTGACATGACTTATTTTTCAGAAATCCATGCTGACTATTGGTGATCACAGGGAAACAGTTCTACTGTTGAACAGCTCTTACCGTCAGAATTCATCCCCCCCATTTGTTTAGTCAGAATTTCCTTTCTTGTAATTTAAAGCCATTGGTTCGAGTCCTACCTTCCAGAGTAAGGAAAAAGAAGCTTGTTCTCTCTTTCATGTGACAGTCCTTAAGATATTTGAAGATGGTTATCATATCTCCTCTCAGTCTCCTCTTTTCCAGGCCATACCCAGTAAAAGGTAAAGGTACCCCTGACCGTTAGGTCCAGTCGCGGCACTCATTTCACTCTATAGGCCGAGTGAGTCGGCATTTCTCAGCAGACAGCTTCCGGGTCATGTGGCCAGCATGACTAAGCCACTTCTGGTGAAACCAGAGCAGCACACGGAAATGCCGTTTACCTTCCCACCGGAGCGGTACCTATTTATCTACTTGCACTTTGACATGCTTTTGAACTGCTAGGTGGGCAGGAGCTGGGACCAAACAACAGGAGCTCACCCCGTCACGGGGATTCGAACCACTGACCTTCTGATCAGCAAGCCCTAGGCTCTGCGGCTTAGACCACACCGCCACCTGCGTCCCCAAACATACCCAGTAAACATACCCAATAAAACAATTAAAAGTAATCATAAAATGGAATGGCACCTTAAAATCATTGCTGGAATCAGAAAATCTTTTTCATGCACTTGAAGTTTGGTCTAAAATCATCTGGGAGGGAACTCCATAGACTTCTGCCCATTCTACTGAATGCCTGGTGTCTATCAGTTATGAACTGTGCATCTAAGCCATAGGGGACCATCAGTAGAGACTCCCCCAAATTGCTCAGTAACTGGGCCAAGATATAAGGACTCAGGCGGTCCTTAAAAGATCCTGATGCTATGACTGCCATGAAGGAGGCTACTTCAAAGGCCTATAAATGAAAACCCATTTTTTTCTGCACTCTACCACAGCTGGAAACTGAACATTGAGGTTCAGGGGAATAGTTTGCCTAGAACAGAGGTGGAGAGTGCTGCTGAGTGATAAATTTGACTTATTTCAAGGAAACAGGCAGAGTTGCAGGGCTTAAGCAGGTCCTTTACTTACGACCAGCTGTGACATGTTACAAACTGAAGCCAGCAAAAAGGGGGGTGGGGTGTGTGAAACTGAATTCACAACTCAGGAAACCACCTGGTCCCTGCTCCCAGGTCCATCAACCCCATAGTGGCTTTCTTCTTCTTAAACTGTGGGAAATGTTTAAAGGCTGTTGCCTATTCCAAGAGAGAGCTTGCAGCCTTCCAGAATGGACTCCAGCTCCCATCAGCTCCACTCAGCATGGGCAATGGGAGTTTGGATGTGAATTGTAGTCCAACGGGTACAATGTACATGTGGTCAAACCTGGAGCGCCACAGGTTTCTCACCCCTGCATGACAACAAAGCAGGCAGATTATCTAGGGTCTTGAATAATACCCATTACAGCATCAACGTTCCAACAAAGCTGAAGAGTGCAAAGCAATATGGTGTGCAAATAGGCTACTGTGTGCAAATTTAAGTTGAATGTTTCTTATATTTGTCATGTCAATGAGCTTTAAAATGACTCCTGGAGAGTGCAGTTCCTCAGGTGTGGAGCTTCCTCTGCCAGGACTTTTATTAGGTCAAATCAGGATGTGTCTGGGATGACTTGACTAGGTTACTGATCATGTAGAGACAGGAATTTGCATGTCTCAGAGGTCTCACACTGGTATGCAACACCTAGCTAGTGAGAGTCACTCATTAATCAATCTACATCGAGGTCAGCAGCTTCAAAGTACAGCTTTTGTCCTTGGCTTCTCAAGTCTCTACTTGAAATGCTACTTATTATAAGGAATATGGAGATTTCTGGAGTCAGTGTGCTTAAGGGCATTCTTAAAATGACAGTGAGGCTGAGCTCCTTAGGAACATCATGCTCAAGGTTTGATGAGCTCTAAGTATGAGCTTATGGCAATAACAATATCTTGGCTCATGTCCTTAGAAATTGTATCTGAGTGGTAAGAACATCCAAATTTGCATTAGGCAGGGGGATTACTCTAGTACCTATGGATTTGCAACTTACAAAGTTCTTTGACTTCCTCCTTGCCTTAGGGAACAGCTTCTCCAGACTCTCTGGTAAAATGTCTTGGGTATGTATTGCAGTATTGTGGAAGATCATAGTTATTTCCAGAAGGTTTATGTAGTATGCAACAGTCTAGAAATCATGTGATACTGGGTCTTTAAATGGTTGATTTTGTTCTCTTTAACAAAGTATTAGTTTCTCAGAAATAGTTACATGCTGAGATGGTCCCATGTGGGAATTGTGGTTGTTAAGATGGGCTTTTGCTGAACAGGCACTTTGGCTGAAGTGTTGTTTGGGGTTTTGGGGGGCTTGTGTTTGTTGGTGGTTTTTCTGTATCTTTATTTAAAATCTTGTAATACATTTGGAAATTGTTCAGTTTGGTTGCATCGTTTTAAATGTTTCATTTATTATAATCTTGTAGTTATGCATTTTTTAAAATGCCATAAGCCACCTTGAGAATGGCTTAAACTGGTGAAATTCGGAAGTTTCTTTGCAGGCATTTAAAATTTGGCTAGCTGATCCCTATTCCCTTGCACAGCTTTAATTCTCAGAGTCTCCTGGGAAGAAGAAATTATTATTAAACCACTCTGAGAATTGTGGTTCTGCATTCACCTCAAACGGAACTGTTTCCATTCTGTTGCAGTTCATCTTCCACAAAAGGTTAGGTTCTTCATCTCACTGTCCTCTATGCTGAAGTTATGCAAGATACGTATTTGAGATAATTAAGTATGTATATTATTATTATTATTATTATTATTATTATTATTATTATTATTATTATTATTTTGTTAAATTTGTATTTGCCCTTCATCAAAAAATCAGAGGGCAGTTCACAGCATAAAAATTCAAACACTCCATCAATTACAATCTCATTATGTTATTCTACT
Source organism: Podarcis tiliguerta (assembly GCF_965153285.1). Classification (NCBI taxonomy): domain Eukaryota; kingdom Metazoa; phylum Chordata; class Lepidosauria; order Squamata; family Lacertidae; genus Podarcis; species Podarcis tiliguerta. Next base: position 7,908,646 of record NC_139542.1, read on the forward strand.
GCATTCCTTTGAAACACAATGCAAATGGGGAAAAATTGTAATCAATTTCATATCTTTCACAGATGGAAAACAAGCACAGCAAATACCATTCATATTTGCTGGATTGACTTCCATTCTGGACAGGGAATGGATAAGTAAACACCAGCAATTGCTGCCCCTGTTTCTCTTTTTGCTGGAGTTTTCTGACATTCCTATCAAAGATACACATCTGCAGGGCTGGATTTATGTTTGATGAGGCCCTAAGCTACTAAAGGTAATGGGGCCCTTTATATGTCCAGCTGTCCTTTGTTAACAACAAATTGCCGCTGTTTTTTGTGTTGAATATCTTCTATATGGTAACTTATGGACCTAAAAGCCCCCTATCCAAACAATGACTATCATCAGTGCAGGTAAGAAAAAAATTCATTTTAATTTTTATCATCTACAGTACTGTTTTATTTATTTTATACTACAGTACATTGATTATTGCTTTCATTTATGGATCAATGGTCTCATTAGATAGTAAAATTCATGTTAAATTGCTGTTTTAGGGGTTGTTTTTTAAAGTCTGGAACAGATTAATCTGTTTTGCATTACTTTCTATGGGAAAGCACACCTTGGTTTTGGAACACTTTGGTTCTGGAACAGACCTCTGGAACGGATTAAGTTTGAGAACCAAGGTACCACTGTATATAGAAATGAGCAAACCAGTGATATGTTAGGGAGCAGACTAGCAGGCCGGGCCCATTACTTACATCATAGGAGCCTACACAACACAAAACACTGTTGCTGTATGTAGGTTTTATTTTATTTGTTTTTTATCATCCAGTTTTCCCCCCTTTAATTTTTTTGGGGGGCGGGGGCAAGAGATTGGGGCCCTAAACTGTAGCTTGTTTAGCTTATACATAAATCCAGGACAGTACACCTGCCTTCTCTAAAGAGTTAACTTGATTCTAAGTGTGTGTGTGTGTGCGCGCACGCACACGCCCCGCTTGAAATGCAGGCACTAGGGCAGAGCTACACTTTCCCTTTTTTTAAAAAAAGTGTTCCATATTAAGGATGACTGTAGAACCTAGTGACCTTTAAATGGGATGTGAAAATTGAGTGTAATTGAGTGGCGTGTCTGTTAATTATGTAAAGGGATTAAGAAGTGAAGAGGAAAAAGCCAATGTTGACCCGGTCTCCGATTCAGAGGGCAGCCTGCCAATTTCCAAAACCATTGTTTGCTTTGTGACCTCTGCTGGAGGGTTTCAAAGTTCGCCTTCAGATATATGGACAAATCAAAGGGATGAGAGACAGAGGTGAAGGTCAAGAAAAAATAATTGCTCCAATAAGGCACAGAAGTGGCCAATGGTTTTATGCAAAAAAAGAGGGGGGGTTAGCAATGGTGGGGCAGAGACTGAAACAGATAAGAGAAAGATGAAATGCTGGACTGCATTGGCGAAGAAGCATATCCTTTTTCCTGTCCTGAATCTCCCAACTTTCAATTCTACTGGATGGCCCTGAGTTTTAGTATTTTGAGAGAGGGAGGAAGGGGGGGGGAGCCTATTCCATTGTCTCCAAACCATGTATAATTTTATGCACCAAAAAGCACCCCCTCCTTGCATGGCAGTGGGGAGGAAGGTGGAGCTGTCTTTGCCTGCAGTATAAAATCTTATCCCCATACACATCTCAGCAGTGAACGCAGAAGGCATTTCACGAACATAGATTTAAAACAGTCATGGTAGGGGTGTCTTGCATTTCATGCCGGCGTGTTATGTGCAAACCCCTCCTTTCCAAATCAATGTGTGTACAAAAGGCACGAGAGCATTTCATTGAAAGGATTGCAAGCCTCTCCCTACAGGATAGTTAAGAAGTACAGCGCCACAAAGCTCTAATGAACAATATAGAGAGTGGATCTGTCTTTTCTTATCATCTGCAATCACCAAAGGATGGTGAGTGGGTTTACCCCCCTCTCTTTCCCCTGTCTCTGAGGCCCAGAAGTCATATTTCAAGACACGAGTTTCTTTTATCTCTAAGCTTCCAAGTAGATACATTTGATTTATAAATTCATTCAGAAAATATTTTCCATCAGCCCATGCTTCAGTGCCTCTACATGTTATTTGTTCAGTAGGAACAAATAGCTCTCCTAGACTGAGATTCAATAATTCTCCATGTGGAACATATAAATATAAGCAAGGACCCACGTAAATTCCTGGATGTTTTTTTTTTGCTTTTGCTTTTTGCTGCGACTGCTGCTGTAAAAATATCCAGTAGATTGCACCAATTGTGCAGCTTGCCTAGCACCCTGATTCCAACAGGTATCAGCCAAATGCCTCTCAGAGGCTCACGACAAGACATGTGTCCAGCATCTAGTATTTAGAGGTACACTGCCACTCATTATGGGGGCTCCATTTAGCTGTTACGGGTCAGAGTTATAGCTATTTCCCCAATACAACAATTCTCCAAGGACTTGCATAAATCTTTTTCTACAAGACGCCTAGGATGGGGTGAACACCTTGTGATTACAAATCCAATACCTTAATTATGTGCAATTATGTAAATATGCATAATTATGTGCAACTATATAATAATGCATAAGTAGTGTATTCATGATGGCTGCATTCCCATGTTTGCTTGTTTATGAGTAAATCCCATTGAATGCAGTGAGTAGATGTGCACAAACAGTGCTTTTTTCTGGCAGTATGCAGCAGTACAAAGTACTGCCATCTTTGGGGGGGGGGAGAGGCAGGAAGGATCTCGGACTCCGTCAGAGCATCGCGACTCCTTCCCCAAGCCCAGGAAGCATTTGTTCAGAATTTGGCCCGGCACTATTAAATTATCCTAATGCTCCATCTCCATCCTACTGTATATACATGTTGCGCTTTGAAATTTCAATGGCAGCTCCGCAGGTTCACTTCCATGGAAAGAGCAGCTTTATGTGTGCACAGAGCTCCTTCTGCATGGAACTGAGCAGGCCAGTCTGCGTGGGATGGAGATGTGTGTGTTAGAATTCCTGCTCCATGATTGCAGTCATGGGATTTTTGTCTATCACATGATGGTATATGTTTTGACTCCACAGAGTGGGGAGTGACAGAGACAGGATGTTTGTGTTACTGTGTTCCGTGAAGTGGGACTATTGTCCTTTGTTCTTTTTCTCTTTGATGTCTGATGCTAGAGAGAGAGGGAGCCACGTTGCAGTGCTCCATGTGTTTTTATATGTAAATAAAAGTAGATTAGCCAAAATGCTGAGTTGCTGAGGTCTGATACTCAAACTGCGAAGACTCTGCGGATCCCTATGTGTGCCGGTGTCTGTTGGCATCGGTCGCTGGAATGTTCGGGCTGAATAAAGCTTTTGAAGCTCCCAAACGATCGAGCAGGAGGGAGAGAACATGCCAGTCAGGCATGTGTCTCTGCCAGGGTCCTACTTGAGTTTAGGATGAACTCCTGACAGTGTGTGCATCAGAGGAGTTCTGGACATGGGAAGCTGCCTGATACTGAGTCAGACAATTGATCCATCTCGCTCAGCATAATCTACACTCACAGGTGGTAACTCTAGGGTTGCCATATTTCAAAAAGTAAAAATCAGGACACCCAAAAAGTTGTTGAGGAAACCTGCCCTAGGTAGCTCTCCAGTACTTCAGAAAGGAGAGATTCTCAGCCTTTCAGCCTTACCAGAAGTGCTGGAGTTTCAATCTGGGATGTTCTGCATGCAAAGCAGATATGCTACCACTGAGCTATAACCCTTCGCTAAACATAGAAAACTGCCTTAAACTGAATCGGACCATCTAACTCAATACAGTGGTACCTCCGGTTACAGATGCTTCAGGTTACAGACGCTTCAGGTTACAGACTCTGCTAACCCAGAAATAGTAATAATAATAATAATAATATTTTTTTATTTATACCCCACCCTCCCCAGCCAAGGCCGGGCTCAGAGCAACTAACAACCAATAATAGAAACAAGTTGAATAAATACAACTTAAAAACAAGATTAAAATACAACATTAAAACATTAAAATGCAATACCTCGGGTTAAGAACTTTGCTTCAGGATGAGAACAGAAATCGTGTGGTGGCAGCAGGAGGCTCCATTAGCTAAAGTGGTACCTCAGGTTAAGAACAGTTTCAGGTTAAGAACGGACATCCAGAATGTATTAAGTTCTTAACCCAAGGTACCACTGTTGTATCTACAATGACTGCCCATAGTTCTCCAGGCTTCCTTGCAGGAATCTCTCCCAGCTTTACATGGAGATGTTGGGGGATTGCACCTCAGACATAGTGGTGCAGCAATAAAACTGCTAACATATTTGCAAAGCTAAGCAGAGTCTGGTATGGTTTCAAACTGGATGGGGAACCACATGTTGAGATTCCTGCATTGCAAGGGAATGGACTAAATGTCTCTTGGGGTCCCTTCCAACTCTACAGTTCTCTGATTCTATGAATCTCTGCTGGAAGACTTCTTCATAGCATGGGACTGGTGTCACTAAATGCATGCAAAGCAGAAAAGTCTCTTCTCTTCATCTGAACTCCTCCCCTAATCTGTTTTTTAATCTTCACTGAATGATCATATATTCTCTGTCCTGTTTATGATTGAATGGAGGTCCATTAAATTCTTCTGGGGTGTGGGGAGACCAGACAAATGTCTCACTTTGCTTTCCTTGACAATACAGGTCACCTGGCTCCAAAATTTCTTCCCTACCTATTAGACATATCAAAATAGAAGTTCCATTCAAGATGCATCTATAATTGTACGGAATGAGTAGGCAAACAGCATGTCAGGCGGATATAACAACACGTTTCAGTGCATTTCTATAGAAAGCACACCTGACCTTGTAAATTGTTCACATAAACATGGTAAGATGCTACCCAGTGTTAATAGGATGTGTGTGGGATTTTATGCAATAGAGTTATTAGTAAGTTTGTTCTGCGGCCTGGAATCCACACATGCTTTCTTGATTTGTATTTTTGGCAAAGCTAAAAGCACCAACAAAAGACAGAAATTAAATTGGAAGACCTTCTCAGCACTGAACTAATAATAGCTGTAAATAACTGTGGGTGTGCAAATTCACACTGAAGCTGGTGAATATCTATCATCTATCTATCTATCTATCATCTATCTATCATCTATCTATCTATCTATCTATCTATCTATCTATCTATCTATCATCTATCTGTATCCAGTTATCTGTTTCCACCGGGGGGGATCTGTCTTTGCCCATCAAAACACAGGTGGTATATAGACATTGTTTCTTTTAAATTGGGCTCAGAGGTCACAATCTGTCCATCAGTGGACGCAGCTGCAGGCATGAGAGAGGTTTTGCAATGAGCAAGGATGGGGAACCTGTGGCCCTCCATCTGCACTTGCTCCCCATCTTGCACCAGGGATGATGTGAGCTGTAGTCCAGCAACATATGGAGGGCCACAAATTTACTCTCCCTGGCATAGGGATGGATGCAGCTGTCAATTTCAGTTTTTGTATTTCTCAGTTGTCCAATCCTGAATTTGCTTCTCCCTATTTTTGCATATGTTTACCTTTTTTGAAAAAAGACTGCATGAAGATTTGTGCATATTTTTGCATTTCTCCCAAAACTGTGGTACATGGACCACCAGTGGTCTGTGAGTCTCATTCAACTAGTCTGCAGGATATCTGTAAAAAAAAAAACCCCATTAAAAATCATACCACATCTAGCATCTTCTACAAGAGGCAGAAAAATCATTAAGTAGTCTGCTAAGACCCTTGGCAATTTTGAAGTGGACCATGGGGGAACTCTTCTAAGAGATACATTTTTGTACACAATAGTATATGCAGTTTCCTTCAGTAGAATGTATTATTGCCTGTTTTTTCCTCCAGTGTATGCTTCCGCGCTGGTCATGGGACCGAGACGGCTCTGGTCGCCCTAACAGATGATCTCCGCAGGCAGCTGGATCAAGGCGGGTCGGGGCTGCTGATTCTTCTAGACCTGTCAGCAGCCTTCGACATGGTCGATCACGAACTCCTGGACCACCGCCTTGCCGACGTGGGGATCCAGGGCACAGTCCTCCAATGGCTGCGCTCGTTTCTCTCCGGTCGGGGACAAAGGGTGGCGCTTGGGGGGGAATTGTCATCCCGCCACTCCTTGGTGTGTGGAGTGCCCCAGGGTGCGATACTCTCCCCGATGCTTTTTAACATCTTTATGCGCCCCCTCGCCCAGCTTGTCCGGAGTTTTGGGCTGGGCTGCCATCAGTATGCTGATGACACCCAACTCTATCTGTTGATGGATGGCCATCCTGACTCGGCCCCAGACACACTGATCAGATGCTTGGAAGCTGTGGCTGGATGGTTACGTGGGAGCCGGTTGAAGTTAAATCCTTCGAAGACAGAGGTCCTCTGGCTGGGACGGGATGATATGGGATTGAGGGGGCAACTCCCATCTCTAGCGGGGGTGCAATTAGTGCCAGCACCGTCCGTTAAGAGTTTGGGTGTAATCTTCGACACCTCCCTCTCCATGGAGGCGCAGATTGCAGCTATAACAAAGGCGGCATTTTTTCATCTCCGCCAAGCTAAGCAGTTGGCTCCTTACCTCTCTCGCCCTGACCTAGCCACTGTGATCCATGCGACGGTCACCTCCAGACTGGATTATTGTAACTCGCTCTACGTGGGGCTGCCCTTGAGACTGACCTAGAAACTCCAGAGGGTGCAGAATGCCGCAGCGAGACTCCTTACAGGGTCTTCACTGCGAGATCACATTCATATACCAGCTGCACTGGCTCCCGGTGGAGTACAGGATCAGGTTTAAGGTGCTGGTTTTAACTTTTAAAGCCCTATACGGCCTAGGACCCTCGTACCTACGGGACCGCCTCTCCTGGTATGCCCCACAGAGAAACCTACGCTCGTCAAATAAAAACATCCTGAAGGTCCCAGGCCTCAGAGAGGTTAGGCTGGCCTCAACTAGAGCCAGGGCTTTCTCGGCTGCGGCTCCAATCTGGTGGAACGCTCTGTCACAAGAGACTAGGGCCCTGCGGGACCTGACATCTTTCCGCAGAGCCTGCAAGACAGAGTTGTTCCACCAGGCCTTTGGTCAGGGCCCAGCCTGACTCCCTCCTCTGGCAACCTGCACAGAATTTTGCTTAACGGTTGCCATTAATTTGACTTTAATTAATTTTTATAATGGACTGTTTTTAGAATGTTTGATTATTTGATTGTTTGATTATTTAATTGTTGTTAGCCGCCCTGAGCCCGGCTTCGGCTGGGGAGGGCGGGATATAAATAAAATTTATTATTATTATTATTATTAATACACACATTTGTGTATGCATTCTTGGATAGTGAACTGCATTGCAAAATTCAGAAAAGTGCACATTTAGAAGAAGAGCTGAATTTCATTTTGCATATTGGTTCCAGAAGTGTAAATTTGGAAGTCTGTATTAAAATGGAGACTAAACAAATTTCTCTCACATCCCTACGATGGTGGACATAATCTCTACAACGGAGCCTGCCATTCAGCCAAGTGCATGCATATTACAACACACAACCCAATACTTACAATGCAAACTTCCTTTCTTAGAGATACTGTATTTCTGAATAGCAGCTTCTGGAGGGCAAACAATTGGGGCAGGATCTGGTCATCACAGCTGACTTCCCAGTGCCGTCTGGCATCTTGTATCTGGAATGGTCTGCTCAGGTAGATGGGACCATGGTGTGATCCAGCCCTCCTCTTGTTGTATCCCTATTATATCTTGTTCTGATCTAGCTGTGCTCTTGTTATGTGCACACAAACCATCTATCCAGAAATGAATAGAGATAAGTTTTACCCTCTTTCTCATTATACTAGAATCCGGGGGTCATCCAAGTCATCTGAAAGTTGGAAGATTCAGGTCAACCCATAGTTAAACTATTGAATTTCCTGCCATGGGATGTAGTGATGGCCATCAATTTGTGATACCTTTAAAGGTGGATTAGACAAATTCAAAGAGGATAAGGGTCTCAATAGCTACCTGTCATGATGGCTACATCAGCACCAGAGGTGGTTATATCTGATCACCAATTGATCATGAGTGGGATAATTCAGTCATTTTTTTAAATTTTTTGGCCTCTATTAGGCATTTGCTTGGCCACTGTGAAATGCTGAACTAGTGATCTGGTCTGATTCAGTACAGATCTTTTGTGAATATGTCCATCCCCAAAGCCTCAATAAGTTATTTATGTTTCAGAGTTGAGGGTCAACCAGAGAGGTTGAGGAAGGTTGAAGATGCAGCTGAATCCTATGACAACTTCATGCAATACAGGTCGATTCACCCAGGGATGGGGGGGGGGGCTCCCATGATTATTTTTTTTAGTGTGTCCTTGTTAAGAAGACAGAAATATCAAGTGAGGTTGCAATATTTATCTGGAAAAATATGATGTTGAATTCGCTCTACGTTTAATTCACAGTTGCTCAAGGAACTGAAGTGTTGGGCTAATGTTGTGTAAGAGATGCTTGGAATGTGTGGGGTCACTAATTGCAGCATTCCTCACTAATTAAAGTTCCCGTAGTTAGAGTGTGAAAATCTTGCACATTATCTTGTTAAATGCAGTATGACGGTGCAGTAGCAAACTAACACACACATAGATGCTGAAATAGAGGCTTGGGCATTTTTGATGAAATAGGAATTGAGGATGAACATTCCAACATGCAAGCTTTGAAACTTGATGCATCAATCTTAATTGGAACATTCAATTGTTCCTTTTCAACATCTGAAATTTTGAGTTAAGTGCTTAGGGAATTCCTTTTGTTGTTCTTGCATATATTTCATGTACATGAAATGCTTTGAACATTCTAAAGGGAAATATAAAAATTGTGCCTTAGTATTATTTAGGATTTTTTTTTAATTTAAAAAAGGCTAGCAGCATTTTCCAATGAGGTTTTTGCACATGAACATTTTACAATATTCATATTCATGTTTTATAACTAAGAACAGTGGTCGCTGTTTTGTTTTTGGTTTGTTTTTGCCCAAAGCAAAATTCAAAGCAAATAAAAGTTTGCATGTTTTTCTGATTATGGAGTAGCATTGCTTTCTTTTAATGGACAAACACCAGGCTGAAAAGGGGCTGCTAATGTCAAATGATCAATATTATTTCCTTGTTATGCAACACAATAATTTCAAATTTCAGAATGCTGTAGCAGACAGAATAACTTAGCACTATGAATCATATTTCTGCAAAGCTATTTATCCTTATTCATTGTCTTGTATAAATAATATATACACTGCAGCTGCCCGGAGAAGCCCTTTTAAAAACAAAAATACACATTTATGAACATGGAATATAGGAACATTAGAAGCAAGCTTATAGTGGTCCATCTAGTTCTGTATTATCTACACTTACTGGCAGTGGGTCTCCAGGGTGTGGGGCAGGGGACACTCCTAGCCCTGCCTGGATATGCCAGGGATTGAACCTGAGATGTTCTGTGTGTGGGATAACCAGCCTCATATAACCAACATGCTTAAGTCCAATTAATGCACAAAGGGGTTAAAACCATAGAGTAAACTGTCCTGCCACGTTTAGCTCACCTTGGAGTGGACTAGAAAATCGAAACTTTGCTCCCCTCCTGTCCACTGGAGAAGCTCAACATGTGAAGAAGTTTTGAGTTAGTTGCTGCAGCTCAAAACACATGGCTCTTACAAGCCATTCTTGTGTTCCTATACCATAATTTAGGAACTTTCACCACTGTAACCAAACCAAGTTTTACTGCGTGTTCAGGAAACTTTTTTCTGAATGCTGTATCAAAAAGCACATGAATCTGACCTTTGGAAAGTTTATAAGTAAACTATTTTTAATTTACCAAATGTGTGGTCTTTTTCTATGCTATGGGAAGTTTTGGAACTCACAGGGACATATTTTAAAGGTCTAGCAGCTTATATTTCCATGCTTTACTTTGCTGCATATTTTGTGACATTAAATGTCCGTTAGGGTACTGACTTCTGACTTGATCCAGCTTCCTGGGTTGTGCCTTTGCCTTCAACCTAATTCCATTTCTGGTTACTAGCTTTGTCCATTACCTCTCTTTCTGCTGACATAACTCCTGGCTCTTGTTTCCAGCCTTAGGACTGACCACTGACTGTGGTTCAGGACGGACATACATTGCAAACTAATACTTTTCAACTACTGAGAATTATTTTATCACAATATGTGCTTGACCCTATACATGATGATCTCCAGATTACACCCAACATCACATGCTTTGTCTAATTTCATATCTCCAACCTAATCTTGGCTTTGCTCCCCAGAACTGCCCAAATAATCTTACAAGTTTAGAATGACTTTTGCACAGCTTTTATTTTTATTTTTTTTAAACCGATGGGTAAATTCAAGTAGTTTTCATGGGAAACAAAACAAAACATATATGAGAGAGAGAAAGAAATAGAAACTAAAATCATGGAACAGATGTCTTATTAATCTCTGGAACATTATTTAGCCTAGAACAGCCCCGTGTGACATTCAGTTCTCCATGTATTAGGGAAAAGGGAGGCCAAATTTAATCTGCTGAAATGAGAGAAACACAAAAGTAATCCACATTGGGATAAAGTGAAGGGTGATTTCTAACAGAAATATTGTTGCCACCTTTTTGGTTAACCCACTGATGGTAGGTTCTCATGGAAAGCCTTGGACCTAGACAGACACAGAAATATAGGGAAAATATGTATGGATATAAGTTCAGAAAACCACAGAAAGAAAGAATGACAGAGCAACATGAGACTTTTGAAGCTCTTGATCCGGTTTGGGATGCTTATAAATACCTCTTACCAGGAAATACTTCTTCATGAAGTGCATTGTTAAACTATGGAACTTGTTCTAGCGCAAGGAAGTGATGGCTACCAACTTTGATGGCTTTAAAAGAGAATTTGACAAATTTGTGGCGGAGAGGGCTATTGATGGCTGCACTTTTTTTAAAAAAAAAGCATACATTGAATGGTGACACTCAATGAACAATTTCATTATTTATTGAGCACATAAGCAACACAACAATTCAATAGAATAATGGCATAACAACTCAGGAACTGGTCCGGCTCATACATTATTTACCGAGTCAGACTGGCCTGTGGGTTAAGAATTCGTGAGCAAAAAAAAACTCTCTCCTCTTCTGTTTTGTCAGAGACAAACTGCATGATTAGGAAGGCTATGCTGTGAGAGCTCATTTCAAAATGGGCATTGATTTTTCAGTCTTTTTCACTCCATTTCCAGACATATTTGGCCGTTTCTCAGGGGTTGGGTTTCTACTCCCCTTTTCGTTTTAAACCCAGTAGCCCTGAGATATTGCAGTAAAAAAACATGCAAGGGGGGGGAATGATCATGCTCAAAAGGATTGAGGGTCAGTACAGTGAAACCAACCATCTAAAGGCAGGGCAGAGAAAGCACAGCGAGCCTTCCTTAAGAATATTTGCTGATAAGGGAGTGGGGTTTGCAGCTGAACTGTAGAATCATAGAATGCTAGTTTTGGCTCTATCATGCCTCTGAGTTCCCTCCATTTCTTTGGTAAGTATCAAATAAAATTCTAGTGTCGCGTACTTTATATATCATATTATCAACTACACGCTGTAAGAGTTATTCCAACCCTACCAGTGTCTTCAAAGATTTACAATTGTTTCTTATATACATCAAATATTTACTCCAATTTTCTTGAAATATGTAACCTATATATGTGTAATTTATGAATGTATGTATGTTTACTGAAAATCAATAAAAAATTAATTTGCGAAAAAAAAAAGAAAGAAAAAAAAAAGAATTCTAGTCTTGGAAGGGACCCAAAGGTCATCTAATCCAACCTTCTGCAATGCCCATGAAATTTTCCCCATACCAGACTCGAGATATATGACTTAAGGTTTATAGTGATTTTTGTATTAAATGCAAGTTGAGGATCTGCAGCAAAGTATACACCAAATTCTTCTAATGCAACCAGGTGGAAGCTGTGTAGGCTATGAAGGAAATAAGTCCTACTTATGATCTGGAGCAAAAACACCCCAGCAAAGCTCCATAGCCATAAGTGTGTGCGAATTGGAAGAATTCCAATTCAGTTCGCATTTAGAGGCAAACCCAACAAACTCACCTTTCCCAAAAAAACATTTCTAATTCCCACAATGCCAAATTTTGAAATGCAATTCTGCAGCCAGGTAATGTGTTCAAAAATGAGCATAACTGGCATAGTCTGCCATATTGTTGAAAATAACATGCAAAAAATTATTATATTGGGGAAATGAATTGGGGAAAAATATGTATATTAGACAACATTGTACTCAAAAATGTGTATATGTTAGGAGAAATTTGCACTAAAATGCTGATGAATTTTCACAAGGACCTCTTGGTTAAAAATTATCAGACTGATGTGGAAATGTAGAGAATGCAAATTGAGACTGGGAAAATGAGAAGCAGATTCTTGAGTAAGAGGCTAATCTTTCTACCTCTCCATAGAGGGGACCAACAGGTATGAGGGCTTTGGTCTATGCCCCCTGCCCTTGCTTCCCAGCATTCAGCAGGGAGAACACACCATGCCTCCCCAAACCCAAACTGAGGGATTCCCCAAACTGGTCAGCAGTGGAATGTGGTTGAGTTTCCCTTCACCCCAGCCATTGCCATTCATCTTAAACCCAGGGCTGGCTCTGCCATTAGGCAAACTAAGGTGGCAGCTTCAGGCAGCAGAAACTGCCAAGGAGGCAGCTCCATGGGTGCCCTGCCTTCCCCACATCTGTGCTGCTGGTGCAGTAGTGGCAGCTGTATCAGTGCCAATTTTGGCAAAAAAACACACACATCCCAAATCGTGTGAGATCTTGCGAGCACACAAGATGCCAGAACCACTTCTCTGTTGGTGGCAGGGTGGGTGGAGGAGGGGCGCAGGTGGCGGCAGTGGTGGCAGCAGCAGGGCAAGGCAGCACTTACTGTTTTGCCTCAAGCAATGACATGGGACACACCACCCTTGCTTAATCCATTTACCTGTCTGCACTACACACCCAGAGGAATGAGAAAGAACAGCCAGCTATACACAACCTTATTCAGTCCCTAGAAGACAGCTGGCAAAGCCTAAGGGTGAGCAGGTTTCTGTCTGATGCTCAACAGTTTAACAAGAACAACTACTAACATGCTCCCTCTCTCCCCCCATTCCAGTTAGGTTGCTGAAAAATAATGTTTGGGAGTGGACTTGGGGTGGATTTTTGTATGGAAGTACTTGTGACTTTGGTTCTGGTACTGATCACAGCCCCATAGCAGGTGCTCATAGGCATTGTGTTCCTTATCCCTTAAGCATATACACACCCCACTGAGACCTCTTTTTGCACCAGTTAGAATTCCCAACAGTGTGAAACAGGTGGAAAAAGAGGGCCCGTCGAGGATTCCCTTCCAAAAGAAATAATAATAAATAATAATAATAATAATAATAATAATAATAATAATAAATTATTTATATCCCGCCCTCCCTGGCCAAAGCCGGGTTCAGAGTGGCTAACATCAAACAATAAGACAATGCATAAAAACAAGCAATCAATAAATTAAGATACATCCCAGAATTAATTCAAGCAAATTAAAATTAAAACTGCACAAGTGGCAATCTTCAGGTTAAAATTGAAGGCGGTTACCAACTGTTTCCACTGATATTATAAGCACCTGTGAGTGGGCTGGGAACCTCCTTCGTGCTTGTTCTTATACAAGGAGAAAATGAGTCAGACTGAACTCTGACCAAATCCCACTCAGACCCACTTAATCAATCCCACTTAAAATGGCGATTAGCACAGCCCAGTCTGCACAGCCCACACTCCCTCCTCACAGAGATGCACCTCACACCTTCCTTGTACAGCTTCCTGCGAATGCTGAAGATGCACCTCTTTACCCTGGCTTTCAACACGTGAGGTGCATATATTTGCTTTTCATAGAATCATAGTGTTTAGAGTTGGAAGGGACCATGTGGGTCATCTAGTCTAACCCCCTGAAATGGAGGAAACCTTTGCCCAGTGTGGGCCTCAAACACACAACCTTGAGATTAAGAGTCTCATGCTATACTGACTGTGTGATTGCCAGTTGTTTCAAATTGTTTTTGATATTGTGTTTTAATGTTGTAGCCCACCCTGGAGTGAAGGGGTGGGTGATAAATAGATAGGAGAGGAAGGGCACTGCAAGAGAGAAGAAGGTTGAGTGGGGGGAAACTTCCATTGGGAAAACCCTCTCCCATTGGGCCCATATGATTCTTGCTCTCCATCCCTCCCTTTAGGAGTACATTGTGGTGAAGGGTAGGTAAGAAATCAAAATAATAGTTGTTATTATTATTATTATTATTATAGTTAAGTTGTGGGTGAACATATCAGACAACACAGCGATTCTTCAAGCAGCTCTTGTTTATTCACAGGCCGGAACAGAACTGAACTGAAGGGTTCAGCCAACTTGCTTATATAGAGCTCCACTACAAAGCAACACTAACAACTTTCTGTAACTATCCTATCACTGAACATCACTTTCAATTCCTTATTTGCATATGTGGACCTGAGTGAAAACTATTTACAGTATCCCCTGCTGGCCCAGGATGAGAACTTCAGTACATAACAATTATTATTTTATAAATTTTCAATTAACAATTTCAACACAAACAAATTATCAAAACAATTCATCTTCATTATTTCCCCCCTTCCCCCTCACCCTCCCCAAAGAACCCCCTTGCTCCCCCAAGACTTCCCTCAGCTCCTCTCTCTGATTTCTCAACTCATGTTGTTCTCTGCATACTGTAAAATTGTATACATCCTTTTATTAACCCTCAATAAATTTGTGTATGTTTATTCAAAACCTGCCAAGAAGTCCATTCTTTTTGTTGTCTTTTTAGAAAATTTGTAAAAATTTCCCATTCTTCTTTGAAGTCACAGTTGTCATTATTATTAATATTATTATTATTATTATTATTATTACTATACTCTCCTGTTCAAACCCAGCATATTTTGTTCACTGAATTGCAGAGCCTTTCAGAGAATAAACACACCTGCTTTCTTCCTTTCTCTTTGTAAATAATACAGCATTGAACAATGAGCTGGATGGTTTTCCTCCCCCCAACTCCCCACCCTGTGTTCATTTTTCACCAACTTTCCTTAGGCTGCAAAATGTGTGTTTGGAGATATTTATTCCATCCTCACTGGATTAACTTGACTCAGAAATCAGAACAGAACTGGCTTGTCTTTAGCAGAAGGAATTAAAGCTAAACTTTAGAAAAGATTAGAAAGCTGGAAGGTTGAATATCTTCCTCAAAGGCTCGTCTGAAATTAAGAACTATCGCCTCGGAAGAATTAAGTCGTAGCTTGTGATCCTAAATCCACATAAAATGGAGAAATAAAACTAGCAATCACGTTTAAAGTGTTAGCCCATCTTTGGGGAATCGGCTATAAAGCAAATGCAGCCAATGAAGAATAGGATTTGCTTTTTATGTGTTTATTCCTCTCAGCTTTTTCAAATGTGCCCTCCATCACAATCAGGTTTGCCAGCTTCTGCTTTTAAAGATACTTTCAAGTCCTGGTTGAGGTTTCATTATGCACAGAACCTGGCAGGTCAGGGGCAGACCCAACCCCCCCACACGCACACACAAACACACATGGTATGCAATGATCCTGCCCAAAATGTAACTAGGATACCTAAAATGCCATCTTGCCCCTTATATACCCAAGTAATCACTGCATTCTGCAGGAGATGGCCTCCTGGAGATACTATTTCAAGATGAGGCCATAAGAACTGCCTATTGAGCCAAGCTCTTGGGCTAAGTTCAAGGAGTACAGACCCTTATATAGTTTGGGACTAGTATGCTTAAAAGATAACCTCACCTCTTGTATACCCAACTGATCACTGTGTTCTTCAAGAGAGAGGGTCTTGGAAATGCATTCCCATCAAGATGTATGATCTGTGTGATGTAGAAATTGGGTCATTAGCGTGGCAGTGCCTATCTTTTGAAACTCCTTCTCTTAAATCAAGTGCCATCTCTATTCTCTTTTTGGTACCTATTGAAGGCTTCCCTTTTTCAGGATGTCTTTTAAGAGGAGGTTTTTAAAAAATAAAAATAAAAATCCCAGTCTGTATCTGTATTAGACTGCAATTGTTTTGTACATATGTTTTTATTGTTGACATTTATATTGCAAAATTGCTCTGGGGGAGTGAGGCACAAAATAAATACATGCATGCATAATTTCATTGACAGCCTTGTATGCTGCCTTTCCATAAAATGACACTCCAATTTTATAACATAAGACCAACCAGGCCAATGGCCCATGTAGTCCAGCATCCTGTTCTCACAGTGGCCAAGGAGATTGTCACAGTCCAGTCTACGGGCGATTGAAGTCCCAGCTGAGAACATCGGGACCAGGGGCAAGATGGCAGGGTGGGAGCAGGAATGAGAGTCCAGAAGCCAGGGGTCCGAGGGTCAAGAAGCAGGGAGTCATGAAGTCAAGGGTCTGAGGGTTGAGAAGCAAGAAGCCAAACACAGCAAGGCAGGAAACATGTTGCTGTGGCAAAGAGCCGAAGGGAAATGCTGACCTTATATCCCTTCCCAGCTCTTGCCACCAGGTGCAGTGAGTTACCAAGCGGCCTCACCTGTGCAGCTGCACCTTGCCGCTCCAGAACAAACTTAGGAAGGCCCCAGTCCTGCAAAGCCCTACTGGTCACAGGGCCTGGTTCATGCATGCACTCCTGACACAGATGCTTGCAAGAAACCAGCAGGCTGGATATGAGTGCTCCTGTAGCTTTCAACAACTGGCATTCATAAGCATTGTTGCCTCTGGCTGGAGAGGCAGGGCATAGGCATCATGGATAGTAGCCATTGATCAGATCAGACCAAAGATCCATCCACTATGGCATTCTTTTTCTTAACCATGGTAAGTCAGAGGGTTACCTTTCCTCTACTCTTTCTAGGCATGGTCAGTGCTTTAAAGCTCCATGTCTGAGCACATCCTTTTACTTTTTTTCTCCCTGCCCCCACAAGCTTTCCCCATGAAAACCTCCTCTTTAATGCTCAATCAGAGCAAATGGCAATCCATGGGAAGCCTGAATTGACATTTGTTCCAACTGAGTGCTAAAGAGCAGGTTTTCACAGGGAAAGCTCTGGGGCAGAGGCACATAGAGCGTGGAAAGAATAGAGCAAAAAGTGGGTTTGGATAAGCCCAGGTTCACCAAAAAGGTGCAAAAGTTGTCAATTGGTATTCAGAGGCACACAATGAATAAATGCCCAATCCCTTTTTAAAGTAATCTCAGCCAATCTCCATCACCACGTTGCTTGGCAGAGAATTTCAGAATCCCTTTTGTTTGACCTGAGTGCGGTCCCCATTAATTTCATTGGGTGTTTTGCCTGAATAGGGAATGTAGACATGAATAGGGGGCACAGGGGAGAGGCACCCCACATGCCCCCGCGTACCTTGAATAATTTTATACACTTCTATCATGTCCACCCCCGGTACTGAATGAAAGCCAGAAGGCAGGGCAGTTGAGGTTGGGAGGGCAGTATTCCACAAGCCCCCCACCCACGCAAAATCAGTTCTAACTCATCAGCACTGATGGCCTTTTGAGCAACTCTCCACTGCATTTGATGTGTAGATTTTAATATTTGTAACCATGTGCCACATATGCAGCTGGCAGTTGTAATTTTTATGTTTCACCTTTGCCTCTGATAATTTGGCCATTGTATTACAGGTTATTATCCTTCACATTTATCTTTCCAATTGCCCTGTGCCGATTCAGTGTGAATGCTCCCGTTTTATTACAGTTATTGGTATTGCCTTTTCTTCCTGGCATATAATTGTTTGTGGCAGGTTTGGACTTTCTAAACACCCAGCTTTGTTTTTCACTAAGCCACCATACAGGGCTGATGGACTGCATTCAATTTGATGGGTCACAAGTTGCATGGGCCAATTTTCATCCCACTTTTCCCTCTGAACTCTCAGCCACAAAGGGACAAAGAGGTTTTTAAGTACTTAACTTTGATTGTCCCCATTAACATAGGAATTTTGTGACACCCTGAAGCTCCACCATAATTTGCATGATTGCAAAAATATAAATATAAATGGTTCTCAGTACAACTATAGACATTTCTCAAGTGCCTTGGGGGTGCCTGAGAGGAATGCTGGAGGGAACACTATAAATGAAACACAAGGATTATGTCATTTGGTTATATTGTCCTTTTTAAAAAAAGTTAGCATCCAATGTATTGGGTTTATTGATGTCCAGTCCTGAAATTTCCTTAAAAAAAAAATATAAACACACATCAAAATGCCATGACAAAAATGCTTACTATGTTAAGAATTATTTTAAAAAATTAAAGACATAAAATATTATTAGTCCTCCCCACCCCCCAAAAAGAAGGAAGCTCACCTAAGGTTGGAGAGGGGTTTGAATTCAGTTTGCACTTTCCAGAACAAAATGCAGATTGAGAAATTGGCGGTCTTCAAAATTCACACTTCTCTGAATTTTGCAACACAGTTCTCCATTCAATTAATGTGTTTACTAAAGTGAATACACAGAGATAAAGTGCACATAAAAATGCATATATTGGTGAAAAATAACATACAAAATTACATTACATTAGAGGGAATATAAATATTAGAGAGAACATACTTTGCAAAATGTGTATATTATTCAAAAATGCAGACAAAAACGTTTCTATAAGGAGACATTTGCACTAAAATGTGTTGTGTTTCCAAGAGGAATCCTGTCTAAATTCATGAAAAGTTACACAATGAGAACACCACACACCCACCAAATCCTACAAATAAAATAAAAATATTTGTGTGGAACGTGGCATGACATCTTAAATACTTATCTATATTAATATGGGACTCCTAAAGTAAAACATTTTTTTTCCAGGTTTATAATTGCAAGATGCATGTTAATTAGAGGTGACTGTTTTCTGAATTACGGCAACCAGTGTTCCATGTCAATTAGTGCAATTAGGTTGAATTAAGCGGTCTGTAATTGCTCCTCCGAATTTTGCTTGCACATTATTTTAATGGAAAAGTTAGATGTGCTGCTAACCACTAATTGTCAAGCTTGGGATCAAAAGAGAGGGGGGGGTGCTAAAAGAACTTAGGGTAACTAAAACAGCAGCAGCAGCAATGCCAAGAGGTCTGTTCCACTGTCCTCAACATGCAGCTCTAAAAAGCGATCTGAACATGAGGGAATGCATCCAGCTTCTGAAGTTTCCTTTGGAGAAGAGAGGACTGAAGGTTTTGGATGGTATTTGTAATATTTTAGAGGTGTTTTGTTCTTTGCGAATGAAAACTATCGCGAAGAGGATGCAGCACAGACCATGCATAGATAGCATAAACCCACTGGTGGAGGAAGGGGGTGTGGTGGGTGCGGTCCGCCCTGGGTGTTATCCCTGGGGGGGGTGACATTGCTGCCCCACCCTCTAGGATGTTCGTCATGGGTGATGCCCCCCTGGGACACTTGCCCTGCCCCCGAGGGTGGCTAGCCCTGCCCACGGGTGCACAGCAGCTAGCTCCGCCTCTGGATAAACCTTCATAGGCATGGGAAAGCCATACAGCAGATTTCTGCTTGTAATGTAGAATTGAGCCTTTGCAACCAGATGGCTGAATAAAGAGACAGGCTGGGCTGAACCAGGGCCACTTTATTTAAGGATGAAACCCATTAACACCTGCAGAGGTGAAACACTATTGGTAAAGGAGCAAACCTGATCCTAAACAAGCTACAACCTCTAGGGTAGGGGTCAGCAACCTTTTTCAGCCATGGGCCAGTCGCCCATCCTTCAGACCATGTGGGGGGCTAGACTATATTTTGAAAAAAAGCAACTAACAAATTCCCACACCCCCAAAATAACCCAGAGATTCATTTTAAATAAAAGCACACATTCTACTCATATAAAAATACCAGGCAGGCCCCACAAATAACCCAGAGGTGCATTTTAAATAAAAGGACACATTCTACTCATGTAAAAACATGCTGATTCCTGGACCGTCCGTGGGCTGGATTGAGAAGGTGATTGGGCCGCATCTGGCCCCTGGGCCTTAGGTTGCCTACCCCTGCTCTAGGGTGATCAAAACCCCTACCTGCAGAAACTGGAGACACAGCTGCATTACCTTTAACTGGAGGTGTGTGTGTGTAAAGAAACTTTTAACTTTGATGGTATTCAAAGAGTTGAAAATAATCTGGACTAGCAAAGAGATGGCACATAGGCTGTGAACCTGATACACACACATACTAAAGTAACTTCTTTTTAATAATATTAAGTTGGGGAAAAATATTTATACACTAGCCATTTCTCCAAATACCACTCCATTTTAAGGAGCTAGCTGGCCTTATAATTGGCTTGCCATGTAATTAGCAATACCTCAGTCCACGCTTTCTATTCTATGGATCAAACATGGAATGCTTGTAAATAAGGCACTGAATGTGTCTCCATCGTGCAGCCTTCAAAGGTGACTAATAGGGAGGCTCCCAACTTCACAACAATAGATGCAATAGATGCTCTATTGAGGTTCTCAAGTACATTTGCTTGACATTCATGCTTTATGCCTTTAAATTTCTTTTTTTTATTGCATCGTTAGAACTTGCATAGATCACCTTACTTTTAAAGAGCGCTAGTTCTGGTGTCTTGAAAAAAAGACATTGGTTCCTCTTTTTTCAACTATTGTTTATATGAAAGCATCAAATCTCTCCTGCCCCTCCTCCTTGCATATTATGTTAAGGAGGGAAGGAGAATATGACATTCTATCACGAACACACGGACTCACAAAAATAGCCTCGCACTCCCTGATCAGAGACAATTAATATCATATTTGTGTGAAGAGCAAATTTTAATATACATCGTTGTCTGGGGGAATATATTGATAACCTTTAAGTGTGCCTTTGTAGAAGTCTGTATTTTGTAAAATTTACATATGCAAATAGCTATCCCGCTTGAACTTTATTTTAATAATTTGAAGTTGCCTGTATCCCACTGAGCCCAGGATAGAGTTTTTCTTATCCCTTTCCCCTTTTAATATGGCTGGAATATTATTTACAAGTTCCAGATAATATTTAAGGTATTATCAGCAGGAGGGGGTTTGTTATCAAGAGTTAATTAAGAGTTGCCACCAAATTCCATTCCAAGTTCATGCAGGGGTGCTTGTTTGTGTGGAACTTTGGAAGTGAAATCCAAAAAGAATATTGGTTTGTGTGTGCTAGGCCCTAAATTCTTAGATGCCTAAGGACTTCTGCTGCCCATTCACTGGGTCTGTAAAACTCTGTCCACCTAAATTGCTACTCATCCATATTCTTTCCATTGATAGTTTTGATGTCTCCCTTAAGAAATATTACATAAAGGAGAGGTATGGTACCTATTAGATTTTATGAGCGTAAAAATTACTTTTCTGTGATGGTACTTAGATTACCTTCCCCAAGTAAGTTGGCTAGCTGCATGCGAAATAGCAGTGGTCTCCTATTTGGCCAAAGAAGTGTCATTTATGTCCAAATAAATTACACTGGTATTGTTTCATTAAAAAAGCAAGCATACACATTTATATTATTGATTTGTTTCTTGGACAGCTGGTGGAAGCAGTGATACTCCAGCATGAATTCAGATCTCTTGCTATGTAAACTTGCTTCCTTCCATTCTTTTTTCACCTCCCTAATCACTCCAAAGTGATGGGTTACTGTGCAACTAGTTCACACATAGAGTAGATGTGAGTTTAAAACATGTTCCTGCATTGTACCCCTTCATACTGAGGGTGTGTGTGTAATATAATTCAATGTGTTCATATATGTAAATAAACTAAGTTCCTATATATAGAAAATGGGCAAGGTAGAAAGAAGGTTAGGCCTAACCTCTCTTGCAGGGAGGGATTTTATTAAATAGAGGGCAATTCAATCATGAATCCCCATTAGTAGCTCACTTATTTCATGTTGCCCTTGTGTGATATGCGCCACCATGAGATTCCCCTGCCCATATGACCACTGGAGAGATCCATTAGGATGGAGGGCACCATGAGTTGGGCCTTCTTTGAGGTACACCCACTTTTCTGGAGCTCTATTCTAATTCAGTGTTTTGTACTAAGCTTGGATCCTAGAACAATAGGCAAGTAGGATCCTAAAGGTAAAGGTAAAGGTACCCCTGCCCGTACGGGCCAGTCTTGACAGACTCTGGGGTTGTGCGCCCATCTCACTCAAAGAGGCCAAGGGCCAGCGCTGTCCGGAGACACTTCCGGGTCACATGGCCAGAGTGACATCACTGCTCTGGCGAGCCAGAGCCGCACACGGAAATGCCGTTTACCTTCCCGCTAGTAAGCGGTCCCTATTTATCTACTTGCACCCGGGAGTGCTTTCGAACTGCTAGGTTGGCAGGTGCTGGGACCGAACAACGGGAGCGCACCCCGCCGCGGGGATTCGAACCGCCGACCTTTCGATCGGCAAGCCCTAGGCGCTGAGGCTTTAACCCACAGCGCCACCCGCGTCCCTTCAAGTAGGATCCTAGAATGTGACAAATGATTGGCTTGCAGGAAAAGACTAATCAGGCCCCAAGAGGCAGTTAATCAGCCTCTTGGGCTGGTAGGATCGTAGAATGCAACAACTGATTGGCCTGCAGGAAAAGACCAATCAGGCTCCAGGAGGGAAGCAGAATCAGCCAATCAGATGGGACTCATTGTGTAAATAATGTGATAAAATTGCTCCCCAAGCCTGAGGTTTGGGGGCAATTCTGTCACTGTTTTACAAGATGCAATAAAGAGCATGAAATCACTACAGGACTCCGAGTATATTTCATTCACATATAGAATCATAGAATTGTAGAGTTGGAGGGGACTCCAAGGATTGTCTAGTTCAACCCCCTGCAATGCAGGAATCTCAACTAAAGCATTCATGACAGATGGTCATCCAGTCTCTGCTTAAGAACCTCCAAGGAAGGAGAGTGTACCACCTCCTGAGGGAGTCCATTGCACTGCTCTCCAGAGCAACAGAAAACAAGCAGGTTCCATCTTTCATGGGACAGCCATTGAGATATTTGAAGATGCCTATGCTATCTCCTCTCAATCTTCTCTTTTCCAGCTAAACATGCCCAACTCCCTCAACTGTTCCTTATCAGGCTTGATTTCTGGGCCAATGATCATCTTGGTTGCCTTCCTCTGAACATGTTAAATTGTGCCCCCCAGAATTGGACACAGTATTTCAGGTGTGGTCTGACCATAGCAGAATATGGTGGTACTATTACTTTTTTCTTTTTCTTTTTCTTTGGCTGCTGCATCACACTGTTGACTCACTTTAAGCCTGTGCTATACCAAGACCCCTAGAGCCTTTTCACACATATAGCCCTGCCATTGCCAGCTTATGCGGTTTCTACAGACCCATTTTGTTTCATACCACCTTTTCTCAAAAAAGATATACAGTATGGGCTGTTGGTTGGACTTGGGGCTGAAATAGTTTAAACTATTATAACTGATTTTTACCATTAAAATGCTAGTTCAGTGTTTTTATCCTTGTTTTGTTGGTGTTGTTTTGCTTTCTCTACTGCTGTTCTAATGTTATTCTGGCCAATGGTGCCAGGAATATTCAAAGGGCAGGATGGAAGAGAGGCGCAGTGAGAAAGTCACCCACCCCCCACAAAGGTGCAGCTATCTGATAGGTCCCTCCTTTCTGTGATTACTCCTCCTTCTTGGTCATGCCTGCATCTCCTTCCTTCCTGATGCCCCACTCTCTGAGAGTCCCTGGTAGCTCTGGGCCACTCAACTGGACCTGTAGCAATCTGGAGCTGTCACAAAGTGACTCAAGTAAGGCTTGGATCCCTCTGAATAGACCTGATTTTGCTCATGATTCAGGCCATGACTAAATCCTGTGCACAGTCCTAACAAAGAATCCTAAAAAGTAGAGCAAAGAAGTTGCCCATCCCCAATCAGCACGTGGCTTGAGCAGGCACACAGCTCACCTGATCACAGACTTACTGTATTTCTACTTAAAATGTATTATTTATTTCTAAATTTTCACCTACCTGCATCAATTGGCACATGAAAATTTTATGCAAATCTGAATTAGTTTTGTCCTCCTGTTTCTTTTTCTTCCTCTTTCTTTTGTCTTCCTCTTTCTTTTTCTTTTGGCAATGTTTTAACCAACCTCTGGAAGATTACCGAAACATTGCAAATGGCCATTATGCAGTCAGAATGGAAATCATTTCACATACAGTGGTACCTCGGGTTACAGACGCTTCAGGTTGCAGACGCTTCAGGTTACAGACTCTGCTAACCCAGAAATAGTACCTCGGGTTAAGAACTTTGCTTCAGGATGAGAACAGAAATCGTGTGGTGGCAGCAGCAGCAGGAGGCCCCATTAGCTAAAGTGGTACCTCAGGTTAAGAATGGTTTCAGGTTAAGAACGGACCTCCAGAACGAATTAAGTTCTTAACCCGAGGTACCACTGTACATGGTGCTCTGCTCTTTTTTATGGTGGGAAATGCCTTATGTATGCATCAGGATTCTTCTTCCCACATGCAAGGGCACCTTTACGTATGGTGAATTTCTCAAGTGCATCAGAAACACTGTGAGTCCTGTACGAGTCACTTTGAACCTAAGAGAGTGGATGGTATATACAGTTAACTAAAGAAATGGATATATTAAGCTTAGTCCCATCCATGCTCACTATCAGCAATCTCTTTCATACTCTCACAAGCAGCACCTCCAGTTCCTCTTTCCAAAAGCCTGTTGTATATTATGCAGAAAATTACCCTAGGAGTCTGTCCATGAATTACCATCCCTCTGCTCATTGCCTGAGAGAGTACTAAAACAGGATTCATCCAATTCCTCCAGGTTCCATCTCAATATCCTCTCTAGTTTATGTCCCTACATAACTTATCCCCAAAGAAGCCCTTAAGTATGAACTGTTATAGATTTCCATGCTCAAAGGCAGCACGTCTCTGAATACCAGAGGCCAAGGACAAACAGCAGGGGAAAGTTGTTGCTTTCATGTCCAGCTTATGGAGTTCCCCAGGGCAGGTCTCTGACAACCGCAGAAACAGGATGCTGGAATAGATATGGGGAGTGAAACCAGCAGTCCTGGGGCATCTCCATATAGGCTGCAGCATCCCCTCCTCACCCCTCACACCACACCACACCTCTCCACTCAACCCATTGCAATTAGGGTTTTTTTGGGGGGGTCCTTCTATGTGGGTGGTGCTGTGGGTTAAACCACTGAGCCTAGGGCTTGCCAATCAGAAGGTCGGCGGTTCAAATCCCTGCGATGGGGTGAGTGCCCGTTGCTCGGTCCCTGCTCCTGCCAACCTAGCAGTTCAAAAGCATGTCAAAGTGCAAGTAGATAAATAGGCGGGAAGGTAAACAGCGTTTCCGTGCACTGCTCTGGTTCGCTAGAAGTGGCTTAGTCATGCTGGCCACATGACCCAGAAGCTGTACGCCGGCTCCCTCGGCCAATAAAGCGAGATGTGCGCTGCAACCCCAGAGTCAGTCACGACTGGACCTAATGGTCAGGGGTCCCTTTACCCTTTACCTTCTAATGTTGCCAATGGAAGTCTGTTTCCAGTCTAATTGTGGTGAGTGTGGGGCTTTGGGTTAGGGTCATAGGTTGGGAAGGAAGCAGCGATCCTCCCACACTTGTGTTTTCTCAGGATGTTTGCTTCCTTCTCTGGCAATTAGGCTGGACACAAGCAACATTTTTTTCAAGTCTAATTGTTGGGTACATTTATGAGAGTGTGAATTTACACCACTGTGTATGCAATGGAGGATGTTCCATTGGAGCTACTGGGGCACTGTCCCACCAACTTCAGTGTGATCTGTCAGCCCCAGAGGTGCCACCTTGGGGGTCATTGAGAGGAGGCCTTGCCTAGTGCTACCAGCTTCAGTGGGCAAGGCTCCTCTCCTCTCCCACTCAGGAAGAGTCTGCCTCTCATGCTGTGCTTGGTTCGGCAGTTCAGCCTCCTCTGCCCCTTCAGTATTGGGGGGCCTGAGCCCCCTGCTAAAGAATATTGAGGGGGCTGACAACACCTCTGTCCCCTAGAGTTGGTGTGTCTGGTCTTGCTATCCTCCTTCCCTAAAACCTGTCTAGCGGATGGCACTGCCTGTCAGTTTCCCCCTCCTTAATCTTAGTGTTTCCCCTGTAGAACTCAGAAGGGAAGTTAGAATTTGTTGACTCTGCCACTCATTGGCTCTGCCTTCATTTACTCATGGCTCTGCCTTCATTTACTCATGGACTCTTTGCTTTGTGCCCCACCAGCCCAAATGGGCGCCAGGCACCACAGCATGCATGCATTTAAGAAGAAGAGAGAGTTTTGGATTTGATATCCCGCTTTATCAGTACCCAAAGGAGTCTCGAAGCAGCTAACATTCTCCTTTCTCTTCCTCCCCAACAACAAACACTCTGTGCGGTGAGTGGGGCTGAGAGACTTCAAAGAAGTGTGACTAGCCCAAGGTCACCCAGCAGCTGCATGTGGAGGAGTGGAGACGTGAACCCAGTTCACCAGATTATGAGTCTGGCTCTTAACCACTACACCACAATGTTTTGCATGTGTTTCTGTGGTGGGCATATCCATTTTGCTCTTGACCATGCCCACCATTGGCATGAAGCCCAGAGGTCTGCTCATGTGGGAATGCTGTGGTAAAAAAAAAGGTTCCCCAGCTCTGGACTAGATGAACATTGAACAACTACATACTTACTTGCTTATGTTCTCAATGCTACCATCACAGTTGCATATTTTTTCCACCTTCTTTCCCTCTCTCGATCTTTTCTGATTACATTTCCCCCCTTTGTTCTTTAATTTGATCTTCAGCAAATAAATGCAAATCAACAATGGCAATTTTGACTTCACACATTGGCCAAAGGGTGAACTTCAATTATCCAGAATGTAATTTCACCAAGCTGGTATTAACTCAGCTTTATTTTCTTAATGCTATTAATCCATTGTAATAAAAAATGTTGATATGGGGAGATGTTCAGGGTTGGAGTCTTTCCCCACCACCCCTGTTTCTGGTAGCTTTATTATTTTGGAGGACTAATTGCTTAATTACTTCAATGGGCTATAAAGAGCTGAGCGGATGTGCTTCTCCATCTGTTTTGTTGTTCTTGTTGTTGATTTATTAAAACAGCGCCATCCAAAGAGGAGGTAAAGCTAAAGAACAAATTGCATCTAGTTTAGTAAGCTACTGTTATGTTCTAGGTTTGGACAAGAGCCACTGGAGGCAAGGCAGCAAAGCAGGTCTGTTGTTTCAGGACCACAGAGAGCTCCTAGTGAGCAACTTGCTCCAACAAGTTGCTACCCCTCTCTCATAACAATAGATCCCCTGGGTAGCCAATGAAACTTAATGTTGGAATATTCAAGACAGACAAAGGAAAGAACTTCTTCACACCCTGCAATGTTAAATGGATAAATCAGAGTGACCCAACATTTCATACCAACTGGGCTGCAAAAGTACTTTGGCACAGAACCCACAGGCCGCACACTGCCTTGTTGCTGTGGGCAGGGGAGCAAAGCCAAAATTTAACCTCCCTCAACCAAGCGCTTGTGGTGCCCTCACACAGCTGGATAAGTGAGACACTGGGCTTTGGGAAGGAGGTACAAGGCTCTGGCAAGGTCCTAGAGTCCTCCCATCTCCTTCCCAAAGTTGGGAAAGCACTAACTAGATTTTGGGATGGAGGCATGACCCTAGGACCCAGCCAAAGCCCACACATCTCCTTTCCAAAGTCCAGTACCTCATATACCCAACTTTTGAAAGGCAACATGAGGTCTGGGTAGGGGGTGTCAAATGCTGCTGAGGGCATGCTCTGCCAGAACTGACCCAAAGGATACCATGTCACTGGCACCAGTTACCAGCTCCATTGGGGGCCACCCTGAGTTCACTGGCATTCACTCCTTTGAATCTGTTCCCAGGTGATTATTGAAAGTGGTGGTGGGGTCTTGAAAACAAAACACCATTCATGATGGGCAAAGCCACCAACCATAGTGTTAGGGTGGAGACGTTTTTTAAACAACAACAAAGTTCAAGCCAAATGACTTATTCAATCTTCCCCCAAACACATTTAATGTGCAGGCAGCACGTTACTGTATATTAATTATTCATCCCCTTGTACTTCATTATTTTTACTGCTCTAAGCCAGGTTTATTTAGGCATTACTAATAAAGGATTGCTGATACTGAATATGGTAAATTCAGGGCTATTTCAATTAATCTAGAGTCAACAAACTTAATTAGTTCATGTGTTATCTAAAGCTGGGGAATGCATTCATATTTATGGAGGATTCGCTCCCCATGTTCTATCATGCTCCCATAATCTATGGTTTGTAACAACCTGCATGCATCTATGCTGGGATGTGGAGTGGGTGGGGGAGAACAATGGCCAAGGTCAGTTATTTATTACTAATAAAGGAATATACTTAACTGCAGCAATGGCAAGTCCAACATGTACAATAATTGTAGGAACCTTGGATAGTGGGGAGGGAAGCTGACAAACCACAATTCGTGGTTTAGGGCAACAATGGCAAACCTGCAGCCATAATTTGACCACAGTTGTCCCCTCTTCCCATGGAAGATTGGTCAGCTGAAATCTGTGAATTTTGTCTAAACAGGACCACCTTTCAGTGGGGAAATGTTCACATTCTCCTGATTTGAATCCTCCCACCCCACCCCCCACCACTCTGAATTTAAAGTCCTTCACATGAGTGAATTGGGGGTATCTCAAGAATGGAGCTATTATCCTATGCACACATTGTGCTATTTTTATCTGGCCTGTGAGATATTCTTTCTAAATGTGTATTCTGAAACAATATTAAGGGAGTGGATTCAGTAACAGAAATGGGCTTCCTATTTAAATTTTGCTGTGTCCCAATTACCCAAACTGGCATTAAAGTGTGTCTCACTGAACAATGGATATAAGTGAAAGAATCCTCTTGGCTTCCTCATTGTGACATTTCTTGAGGGGATAGCCTTGTAAATGAGGAGAATTAACACCAGGGCAGGAGAAAAGGAAAATCTCTTAGACTGTTAAATCTTATTCAGACACCCATGTGCATTTATACATATCCTTTGGCTATTTTAAAGGAAGACATGGTTTACTTAAAAGGAGCTCTGTTTGAAACTTTAAAATGTTGCTAAAGATTGAAAGAAGAGAATTTGAAATTTGGGGGGCAGGGCAGGGCTTCAGAAGTCGTGTTAATGTTTTATTTCACATGTTTATATTTTAATGTTTGAGTGGCTTAGGATTATTGGGTAGCATTCAACTAAGCCACCCTCAGAGCAGACCCATTGAAATCAATGGAGTTATGTTAGTCATGGCTATTTTAGGTGTGTTGAGTTCAATAGGCCTATCTGTGCATACTCAATTAAATGCCAACCATGTGTATCTTAATTATAGTTGTTTACATTTTACTTTTTCATAGCTGCAAAACCTGTCCTGACATTAAACACTCTTCTTTTCTTTTACCTCTCCCTTCCTCTTCCTCCTCTTCTTCTTTGCTGATCCAAGAATATATTTCCAGGTGGTTCCTCCTCTGCTTGAATAACCTCACTTGATGATGACTCTTAAACGCTTGTCAGGCTCTCTGCCTCTTCTGATCCTGTGCCTCCTGGGGAAATAAAGTGGGAGGAGTCTGAGATGAACCCAGGCAGCTGGTGTGTGGATGACCAGTCTCTATATCAGCTGCATGGACCATGGCTCGTGTATGGAGAAAGTCCCAGATTCAATCCTGGCATCTCCAGGTAGGGCTTGGAGAGAACCGTTTCTGAAACCCTAGAGATGTCAGTCAGTTTGGACAACACTGAGCTAGATTGTCCAATGGCCTGACTCAGTATAAGGCAGCTTCCTGTGTTCCAAGTTATCTGGTTTCTCAGAGTTGCTGGCAGTGTGAACATCTCCTGTGTCCTGCTCCCTGAGCTTCTCATCTGAGGAGACCTCAGTCTCAAGGGCTTGGTGGAATACTGCCACTCTCATTCCACAGAAGTATTTAAGCAGTGACTGCATGTATATTTCTTTTTGCTGCCTTTTAACCTCTTATTATTTCCTCTCCTCCCATCCTTTTATTTTTGTATGTACCTCACTCTCCTTGTCTTTTCTTTTGATTGCAAGCCTGCAGACAGGATTTGTTCATTTAAACCTTAATTACTGCACCGCAGTGCTTAGCAGCTGAGCTGCTTTTAAAACAATAAAGGTGAATATTATCTTGGTGGTGCCTGAGTGGGTGTGTTCTGCCCAGTGGGGTTGAGGCTGAGGATCATTTCCATACCTTGTACAGTGCAAGAGCTACTAGTGTGCCACAATAAAGAGCCCTTGGTTGGTGAAACCTCCTCTGAGCTTGACACAAGCGTCCTCACAAAAGGTTACCTGCCACATCTCTGAGTGATTCTTGGGAAGATGCATGACATGGCACCATTGGCAGGAGAGACATACCTGCTCTCAGAAGTGGCTAGCAAAGGCCACTGCTTCTTCATGAGCCACTGCTGTGAGTTTGCCTTCCCCAAGAATAATACCAAGGAAAGTGACTTAGGCAGAAAGCCATTGTGGAGAAGGACAGTAGATCATTGGTAGAGCACGCACTCACAAAATTCTGGGATTTCAAACATTGCTTTCAGGGACATGGAACCCACCAATGGGCCTCACCATCTGGAATTGGCTGCAGTAGGGAGTTTCCTGTTGGGCACTCCCTGCTCCAGGTATTATGACCCCTGGATTACCCCAAACCGAAGTCCATATCGTGATATTGGTTTCATAATTTGACCTGGCAATATATCCCAAATCATGATGCGTGTTAGGGCTAGGTGATATATCATCCAAAATCGGTTTCAAGTCCATATCATGATACTGATCTCAAAAATTTTGACACGGCAATTTATTGAGAATCATAATGTGTGTGAGCACATGTGTGTGTGCATGCTATGCAAAAATCACAATGTGGGGAAAACCGTGAAGCCAACCAATGCCTCTACAGTGGTACCTCGGGTTACAGACGCTTCAAGTTACAGACTCCGCTAACCCAGAAATAGTACCTTGGGTTAAGAACTTTGCTTCAGGATGAGAACAGAAATGGCAGCAGCAGCAGGAGGCCCCATTAGCTAAAGTGGTCTTCAGGTTAAGAACAGTTTCAGGTTAAGAATGGACCTCCAGAACAAATTAAGTTCTTAACCCGAGGTACCACTGTATATAGCTCCACCCTTATTTCAGACATTGTGATATATCTGTATATCGTGATGTTTAGCTGGTGATATATCACAATGTTGAAAACCAGATATCATCCTGCCTACCCTGGATCTAGTAGTCACCAGGCCACGAAGTCAGATACTATGGGGCACCAGCTTAGGAGCTGGGTCAGGCTCAGGGTTGACTGCTGGAGACAGAGATGCCATTGCACTTAAGACTTTTGGACAGAAGCCCCCAGAGAAAACTTAAAGACCACTGGGGCCTATAGAGTTAGAGTGTGGACCTCAACAGGCACCTTCCTCTGAGCCTGAAAAACCAGCAGCACCTCACTGGGCACCACTAGTCTGGAAGTGCAGGGAGAGCAGTAGGAGGGAGGCTATGGGATGAAGGAGGAGTACCAACCTTAAGTTCAGAGGGTTGTCCCTTTAAGACTCTGAAGTGGTGGGTGGAGCCTGGAAATGGTTTCCTGGAGACAGAGGCATAAAAGGATTCAGCAAGGCAAGCCTGACACATTTTGCCACCTGAGGCAAAGGCCAAATAGCACACACTTTTATTTAAGGGGGCATTTTGTAAGCAGCCCTCAAAAGTTCATATCTGCCATTCATTATATGCCACAGAAACTTCCTAACAGTGGCATAAAAGACACCTTTGGTGCTAAAAGTTGCAGAATATATTTTATATCAGACTCTGGGTTTATCAATAATGCGGAGCTATATATCATCTCAATCGTTTGCATTCACATTTAGATGAAAGAATATTTGGCAGGCAAAAATCTGTTTCCTAGTTCATATTTATATCTTCAGCATTTGGGAAAATCATTAAAATAATGATCTCCCAATGCCTTTGTGCAGTGATTTGATATATATAGATAGAGATGAATCTGGATATACATACAGCTCATTCCCCTTAATTTTCCAATCTGTATTCATGGCATGTTCCCCCCATCAAACAGTTTGTTTTCCAATGAGTAAACTTTTCAAATCTTTCAATAATCCTCAGGGATGTTTTCCTTTCAGTATTTTCACGAGCCATTTGATTAAGTTCTTGCCTGCTATTTTATTTTTCATCTTCTCCAACAGCATCAGAAAAGAAAAACTGTGTGTATGCGTGCACACACACACACATGCCCAGACATATATGATGGAATTATATTAGGAAATAATAAAAGCGATTATCTTAATCTTCCCAAATATTATGATTTTGTATTCATTTCCTGCATTATTGCACTCTGAAATGCTATAAATGTGCAAATAGTGATTTTATAGCATTTCTAGAGGTCTGCTGCTGCAAAGAGAATATATATATATATACACACACACATACTAATATTGAAAATGGAAATAATAATACTAATACTATTAAGGCATTCAAATTGTGTTTCTCATTTACAGATCTTAATACAGGAAAGTAAACATTAGCTTTCCTAGTTCGAGAGATTGCCCTTTATAAAACAGGGCAGAAAAACCTTTATTGGCTGGAATAAAAGCTAAATGGTCTTACACAGCAAGATTTTGACAGGGGCATTGGGTGGGGGGAGTTTCATCGTTTTTAAAAAGAGTAATCATTGGCCCATTTAACTATGGAGATATAGCTCACATCCACAACATGCATTTAAAGTATACAATTCCCCCAATAATCCTGAGAACTGTAGTTTACCCCTGACAGAACTACAATTCTAAACACCCTTGAGAAACTGCAGATCCCAGGAACTGGGGGGAGCTATGTGCTTTAAATGTGTGGTGTAGATGTGACCATAAGCAGTACTTTTTTTCTTTTTTAAAAAAAGTGTTTAGGGGTACTCTCATTTTCCCACTCATATTGAAATACTGCCCCTCATTAAGGCCGAACATAGATCCACAAAATGTTTAGGGGTGTGCGTACCCCTGTGTACCCCCCAGAAAAAAAGCACTGACTTAAGATAAAACATGAATATGAATGGTGTTCCTTCCAAGTACTCATTAAGAAGAGGTGTGGAGAATGAATGAAAAGTCACTGTGATAACGGAGAAGAAGAAGAGGAGGAGGAGGAGGAGGAGGAGTTTGGACTTGATATCCCACCTTTCACTCCCCTTAAGTAGTCTCAAAGCAGCTAACAATCTCCTTTCCCTTCCTCCCCCACAACAAACACTCTGTGAGGTGAATGGGGCTGAGAGACTTCAGAGAAGTGTGACTAGCCCAAGGTTACCCAGCAGCTGCATGTGGAGGAACGGAGATGCGAACCCAGTTCACCAGATTATGAGTCCACCGTTCTTAACCACTACACCACGCTGGCTTCCATTATGTGAAAAGAACCACACATAAATTTATTGGGACTTTGCAGCAATTGTCCAGCAGTACCCTCTGGAATTGTCCCCTCAATTTGGAGTTGAGCCATTAAATCATCATGCCTCCAGTTCTCAACTTGGAGACTTGTTCCAGAAAGACACCATGGTTGATGCCATTGAAAGTCACCTTGAGGTTTAGAAGAATGAGCAGGGTTCCTCTGCTTCTTTATTTCAATCATTTATAAACCACCTACCATTCAAAAAATGTTAAAGTGGTTCCAACCAACCAAAATACAAGATCATTCAAATCAAGACAATGAACAACAGTCAATAGATACAGGAGCACCCAGGGCCAAGAAAATGTTGCAAAACAAACTAATGGGCCCTAAAAGTTTGAGTAATTATTGTCAGTATGTTTCCAAAAATCAACCAAAGCACATCACTCTTTATGTTTATTTAAATATCTGAGGAGAGGTGGTTCCATGGGGTGGGAGCCTCAACAGAAAAGGCCCTCCCCCTGAACTCATCAAGACAAGGGTCTCTAGACCAGTGTTTCCAAAACTTGGGTCTCCAGCTGTTTCGGACTACAATTCCCATCATCCCTGTCCACTGGTCTTTCTAGTCAGGGCTGATGGGAGTTATAGTCCAAGAGCAGCTGGAGACCCAAATTTGGGAAACACTACTCTACACTGTGGTATAACCAGGAAAGTCTCACTTGCTTATCTCGGTGATCAGGTGCTCATTTAAGTAGTCTGCTCCTAAGTTTAGTGTTTTATGCTTAATCAGCAAAACCTTAAACCTGACCTTGCAGTAAATTGGCACCCTGTGCAGTTGTTTTAGAAATGGTGCTATACTAGGGGTGAGGAACACTTTTTTTCAACCTGAAAGCACCATTCCCTTCCAGCCAACCTTCCAGGAGCCACATGTCATTGGTGGACAGGGCCAGAGGCAAAAGCTGAAATTGGAAAGGATGTGAATTTGACTTTTTGCACAGTAGACTAGTTTCTCCACATTCACACAATTCTACCTTTCATCTTGGCAAATGAAAACATCATCAGAGCTTCAAAGGCACTTTGCAACCAAACAGAACAGGGCTGATGACGTAGCTTGTGATGGTGCGTGGTTTGGATAGAGTCCTAAGGGACAGTTAGAGGAGTTAGGAGGTCCAAATTTAGACACACAGCCTGAGGTTCCCCCATTCCATGAGGTTGGTCCACAGTCTAGCCACAGCACTGTTCACCAGCTGCAGCTTCCAGAGCATCTTGAAGGACAACCCCACGCAGAACACATTGAAATAAACCAGTCTTGGGGTTACCAATGCATTGGCCACTGTAGTAAGGCCAAGACTGCACTCTTCCTGACACAGGCCATTCATCAGAGCAACCAGGGTGGTGTTCATGCTAAAGCAAAGTCTGAAATGGGACTGAAATAGGTAACCTTTGTTTATTAGATAGATGTAGATCTTTGCCCTAATATAGGTGGGAGTGAATAAAATGCAATTCAAACAATAAATGCATAAAGACTGGGGAACAGCAATAAAAACAAATGCAGCAGACTAAAAGCTGACATCAAGATTACACTTCAGTTGGTCCCTCATAAAAAAGAACAAATTAAGTGGTACATTATCATCTGCTGCTGAAAGAAGGTCAGATGTCAGTGCCAGCATGTGTCAGGGAGGAGAACGTACTACAACTGAAGGGCCACAACATAGAAGGCCCTGTCCCAGGTCACCAGTTTCATCTAGGGATAACCCAACTTGACCAAGAATACCTAGGTTGCCTGGTCACCAAAGTGCCTTGGTTCTTGAGAACTCAAGAAGTAAAATATAAGAGCCATTGTTCAGCTTCTATTCACTGCTCCAAGTGTCTTTTACTGGCTACAGATTGCTTTTACCTCATCCTACTTCAATCAAGATTAATCTGGCGGCTGCATCTTTCCCTTTGAACCTGACCCCTTGAAATCAGGAGGCTCTCTAAACTTCAACTCTGCATTTAGATGAACAACGGTTGCCGTGTAATAGAACAAAGAACCCATGTCCACCTTTGCAATTGAAATGACTAACGGGAAATGACTAACACAATGCTAAGAAACAGGCACCATCCTTATGGAGCTTGCTTTGTGCAGTTCCACCTCACATTTCCAATGCCCAGGTAAATATTTTCTAAGAATCTCATTTTAAAATTGTTATAGTTCTGCAGAAAATGGACTGTAAGCAAAAGGCCCTGATTATCCAAGCCATTGAGACAGTTCAATGAGGTGAGATGAACTAATGCATTTAAAGGAACTTTTAAACAGTGATGCATAGCCCAAATGACCCACTGCCCTGCATTAGTGTCCTCGCTGCTGCAAGTTTTAATTGGTTTCATCAGTAGAATTATCAGTGATAAGTTTAATCACCAATTAAAATTGCCCCTGACACTAGTTAATTGGTGGAGTTGAGACTGGAAACGCACTAGTGCATTGGCACTCTCTTCTGAATGCCAAATTGGGGGCGGGGCGGGGCGGGGAGATTCTCCCCCCCCCCCATATCCATTCATAGCAGATTTTTTGCTGGCACTGCACCACTTAGCCATAGAGCTATAATAGGGCATTGGATAAAATCATGGATGATTCCCTTTCAAGGGCTATTGGCCTTCTACCCCACACTGTAGAAAGCCATAGGTTTCTGAATACCAGTTGCTGGAATCATAAGCACAGAGATAGCTGTTGCACTCAGGCCCTGCCTCTGGGCTTCACACAGGCATCTGACTGGCCACGGTGGGAGCAGGTTGCTGGGCAGGATGGGTGTTTGGCCTCATCCAGTTGGCCTTTCTTACGTTCTTATTTAGTCCCGGTTTCACTCTTTAGTTCAGGAATGAATGATCTCATTTCTTAAAATCTTAAATTCTACTCTCCACATGTCCATATTTTAGCATGCAATTTTGCTTAATCCACACATTCTCTTTAACCAATTTTGCCTAAAATGATGCACTTTAGTACATTGTTTTCTTGAGCATACCGTATTTCTCGCTATATAAGACGAACCTTTTCACTCTACAAGACGCACTCGGCCATAAGACGCACCTAGTTTTAGAGGAGGAGAACAAGAAAAAAAATATTCTCTCCCTCTCTGCTCAGCTCCTCTCCAGCAAAGCGGGAGGAAAAATGGAACGGGCTCCGTTTCTCCTCCTGTTTCGCTGAAGGGGCGCTGTGCAGCTCTCCCTCTCTGAGCAGCACACCTTCAGTGAAGCGGCAGGAGAAATGGAGCCCCACTCCCACTGTGCTCAGGAGGCTTTGGGCAGCTATCCCTGAAGCCAGGAGAGCAAGAGGGATCGGTACGCACCGATCCCTTTTGCTCTCCTGGCTTCAGAGAAAGCTGTGCAGCCTGCATTCGCTCTATAAGACGCACACACATTTCCCCTTACTTTTTAGGAGGGGAAAAGTGCGTCTTATAGAGCAAAAAATACGGTATGAGTTTTTATGCACAGTTTGCCCTAGTATATACATTTGGGGGCACATTGCTTGGCTGAAGAAATGCACCAGAAAATTCCGAAGCGTTACTGCGATTCAGTTCACATATCATTTAGGAAAGTGCTGATTGGGTAGATTTTCCTTTAAATGTGAACTGAATGGAATTTCTCCCCCAACCTTATCTTCTCCCCTCCCACAACACACATCCATCTTCACTGTTACTCATTCTCTGGGGTTTCCTGTCTACAGAGCAGTTCTGACATTGTGTCAGTATTGAAATGAGGTTTTGCTGAGATTTGAGTTGGAGCTCCCAAAGAGAGAAACTAATTTTGGGAGAGTCAGATGTCAAAAGCCCTAATGCTGCATACGCAGCTTTTATGGGGCATGGCTCTTGCATGAGTTGGGTGTTTTCCCAAACAATAGCCCGCATACACTATACCAGAAGCACTCTGCATAACAATAAACCAAGCAGTGCTTGGTCCCTAAGCATCTAACGGCACGAGGAACCGGCACCGTGTCGGATGGAAAATACAATTTCAGCTTCGACATTTGAATTCATTTATATGGTTTGCATTGCCAGGAACATACTGTGGATATAAAGATCGATATTTTATAGCAGCGCTTCTATTCCCCAAATGCATACGAATGTGCAGAGTGTGTTTTTCCTCTTCAAACAAACAAACAAAGAAGAAGAATAAAGCAAAACTTTTGTTTAAAAGAGGGGAAGCTTCTCAGCTAAATGTAAACCGCCAGAGCTCCAGGGAAGCCTAAGCCGTCTCAATCAAAATACAATGACACTTATATATTAAAACATTGAGATTTCTGTTCTTTCACATCCCAATCCTCTGAGCTAGCTGATAGAGTTGCCCCCTTTCGCGGGAATCTTGAGTATGTGTGTGTGTTTATGTGGGGAGGTCTCATCACATGATTATCCTAGGATAAGACTGGTAGTCTATGCATTAAATATAAATCTGTAGCATAAGGAGAGCCTTGCTGATGAATCTGGCCAGTGACCTATCTAGCCCATCATCCTGTTCCTCCAGTGGCCAAACAGATGCCTCTGGGAAGCCGAGAACATCTCAGCATTCTTCCCACTGGTTCCCCCAGCAACCAGTATTCAGAGCGTACTGCCTCTGATAGTGAGTTAGAACATAGTCTACATGGCTAGTAGCCACTGATGCACAAAGCAACTTTAAAATGATAACTTTGTAAAAGCAATATCATAGCTCCGTGGCCAATAGATTCATCCTGATACGTAATTACAGTGACATGTTGAATACCTGTGCATATGCAAATCAATTAAAATGATATAACATGCCCATGAAACAGATATTCTCCAAAGGCAATATCAGCAGCCAGACACATTTCGACTAGTAAGTCTTCTTTAGTGGCAGATAAAGTGTACAGAACAATAACTTGAATGTGAATCCAAAAGCATAATACTTTTTTCTTGAAGAAACAAAAACATTATCATAAACTTTGCATACAAAAATAAGCATATGCAATTTGAGTGTGTATATGAACATACAATGACAATATTCTTACCTTCAGCCTTCTATGAGGACGCACTGAGAGGATCAGCTAGTTTTGAAATGATGGTACTTACTTTCTGATGGAAGAAGCATTTGTAGGGTTTGGCCAAGGCTGGCTGATAGACAATGAAACAGACATTGCTTGGAGAAATATTGAGCAATATATAAATGCTTATACTGTAAATTGTTGGTATCCATCTGTCTCGGGGGACAATGGAGGAGTGTGCCTTTGGGGGTGAAGTTAAACTGTTTAAGAGTTACAGCACATGCTGTGGCTGTAGATACCGATACGGGAGAGACATGTTTTGTTGCAGCTGGGGCAGATGAAGGCATCCAGTTGTGCTGCTGCAGATGCACCATAACATTTAATTTCTCTGCGCACCTCCCACAGGAGGGGGCATGGGGTGAGCACAGGGGCAGTTGCCCCAGGCACAAAATTGTTAAGGGCACAAAATTTCAACACCCAGTGCTGCCTCAGTACAGTTGTGTGCATCCGTTGTTGATCGCCATTGAAAACAACTTCTCCATGTGAACCAGAAAGTGATCTCCCCAGACCTTGGAATGACTCTTCTTTTCTTATCTCTGAAGCTGCAATCTCCTGGGTGCCATGGGTGTCATTTTGCAGTTGAATGAGCATGCAAACATCATCCATTTCCTGGGTGCTGGCAACTCATGCTACGCCACTGCTTGACTGAGGATAG
Source organism: Podarcis tiliguerta (assembly GCF_965153285.1). NCBI lineage: Eukaryota > Metazoa > Chordata > Lepidosauria > Squamata > Lacertidae > Podarcis > Podarcis tiliguerta. The sequence goes on from NC_139542.1 coordinate 7,947,620, forward strand.
AAACAGATGTTTGAATGTGAATAAAACAGCTTACTGTACAAAGGTAAGGTTTACACCAGTGGTTCTTCTGAATTTTGCCTCTGGCCTTGCCCACCAATGGTTCATGGCCCATGGAAGGTTGCCCAGGAAAGAATGTGGTTTTTATACTGAAAAAGTTTTTCCATCACTGCAACAGGGCATAAACAGAAACAGAAATGTTTAGTTGATCTGGATGCCACTAATGTGATTGACAAGCACCAACCCAGTCCTAAGCATTGTTGTTCTAAGTGAAGCCCCAGTGAACTCAAGCTGCATTTCATAGGAGGAGGAGTCTAGCCTAAGAGGGGTCAACTGGATTCATGATAAAAATGCAAAGGGGAAAAAATTATAATTACAATGCTAGGAAAGAGAAGTGCTTTTCCATTAATAAGAAAACATGCAGCTTAGCATTTCCAATGGGAAGGTCTTTAAAAAGGATTAGATGCTTATACTCACAGGTGGATTAGCTGGCAGTGAATAGAAAATGTCATCTGTGTTTCTCATCTCTAATACCGAGTGTGCTATGCAATTCACCCTTTCCCTTAATACAGAGAGAAACATGAAAGCATCAGTTTTAACAGCAGCTTTGTTAAAAAGAGGAAGGTGACGACAAACAAACATAGATTGGAAAGTAATGAGTTTTTAGGTGGCGTTGCAAAGGGAATGGTCGGAGTTCTCTGTGTATGGAAGGGGGACAGAATCCAATCATTTCTGCAAAGGAGATGAAAGAATGAATCAACCATGTGGCATTCAAGGTAAATATAGTGGCAATACCAACACTCCTATTTCCAATCTTAGGCACATAGGAAGTCACCTTATACTAAGCCAGACCATTGGTCCCTCTATTGTCTACGCACTGACTGGCAGCAGCTCCCCTGATGGGGGATATTGTGAGTTTAACACAAATGAAAAGAAAGTACATAAGTGAACAACAACAACAATAACAACAACAACAAAAATAGCCAAAGGCATGGCATAAAACAATCAAGAATATTTTGCAAAGGACTCAGGAGATGCTACTGTGGTTTAAAGCATTATGTTTATTAAATATAATATCTTGGAGGATCTGCAAACTGAAAAGCATAACTGACTGCAAAAAAAAAAAATCTAGCCTGGCCAGGGAAGTTCCAAAATATAGGAAGAATCACTATTCTCAGAACTTCTGTCTAATCTTCAATAATTTTCAGAGGGGGAGTGGGTCCCTGCAGACTAGAAGCAAGGCAATGTTGTTCCCAGCTTCAAAAACAAGTGAAAAAAGAAGACCCAGGTGATGACCTACTTGTCAGCTTGATGTCAATACCAGGAAAAGTCCTAGAACAGTTAATTAAACTTTCTGTGAGCCCTTAGAAAAGGATGCCGTAATTACTAGGACCCAGCATGGGTTTCTGAAAAAGTCATGCCAGACAATTCTGATTTCTTTTGTGGATAGAGTTGCAAGCTTGGTGTATCAGGGGAAGGCTGTGGACATAGTGTATCTTGATTTCAGTAAGGCTTTTAACAAAGTCTCCCATGATATCTTTGTGGATTGTTAGGTGGTTTTGAAGCTGGGTGACTGACCAAACCCAAAGAGTGGTCAATAATGGTTCTCATCATCCTGGAAAAAGTGACAAATGGTGTGCGGCAGGGTTCTGCCATTGACCCATTGTTGTTCAACATATGTATAAGACATTTATAAGAGCAGGGGCTACCTAGTGGGTCTGGGCAAGAGGAGGTTTATTGTGGGGTGTGGGGTAAGCTGTAAGTTTAGTGTTCTGATCAAGGGTAGTGAATGTCCTACTCTATGCTGCCTAGATCAGAACCCACCTGGAGTCCCCTGTCCAGTTCTGGGCCCCTCAGTTTAAGAGGGAAAATGACAAGCTGGAACATGTTTAGAGGAGGGCAACCAATATGATAAAGGGTTCGGAAACCAAGCCTTGTAAGAAATGGCTGAGGGAGTTGGGTATGTTTAGCCTGGGAAAGAGGAGACTGAGAGGAGATATCATAGCCATCTGCAAATATTTTAAGGCTTTCAGAAGATGAAATAAGCTTGTTTCCTCCTGCTCCGGAGGATAGGACCTGAACCAATGGATTCAAGTTACAAGATAGGAGATTCCAACTAAACATCAGCAAGAACTTTTTGACAGTAAGAGCTGATTGACTGTGGAACAGCCTCCCTTGGGAGGTTGTGGAATCTCCTCCATTGCAGGTTTTTAAGCAGAAGTTGGATGGCTATCTGTCATGGATGATGAGTTTGAGATTCCTGCATTGCAGGCAGTTGGAATAGATGACCCCATGGGTCCCTTCAAACTGTACAATTCTATGGTTCAAGTCTGTCCCCACTCCTGAGCACTCCTTCTTGCTCCAAGAACCTTAGGTTTGTGAACTTGACAAGTGCACTGAGCCCTTGCCAGTTCAGCGAACCACCTCAGTGTGCATGTCAAGACTAAAGGGCACCCCCAATGACCCCAGGCACCCTAATGATCTCAGTTATTTGCCCTTCACCAAATACCACCTCAGTTATTTACCCCACCTTGTTTTACTTTGTCTGTCCTGGCCTGGGCATTGGTGTGTGGTCTAGACAGAATCCCAAAGAATGGGGAAAGGAACTGAGGAGAGAGGGGGGAAGCATATTTGGGCTGTTGGGTTCTCTGCCCCTGATTTACCACATTTACTATGCTGTTTAGACTTTGTCTGTATCAATTGTGTAGCTGTGTACACATTTAATAAATAACAATAACAATAGTAGAACAGATAATGTCCCCCAGGCCTCAGAACTTTGGGAAATTGGTGAAAGAAACCAGCCATAAATGAAATAATATGTTCTATATGCGGGGGTGGGAAATGAACTCTGCAAAAGTTTATTAGAGCTCCACTTAAAAGCAGAAGAGATTCCTAATGTGTTTTATTTTAATGTGGAAATGGAGGGAGGGCTTGCTTTGACTCCGCATAATAAGAGACACTTTAAAGACTTGTGAAAGCAATTTGTAAATGGAGAATGATGCATGAAACTAAAATTCCCAGTGTACAAGAAGTAGACAATGCTAGATTATGATAATTGGCGCTGTGTAGGGCCGAACCCTGGAATATTCTGTTCACCCAGACAGCCTCACTGAAATGTAAGACATTTTGGATAACGGTGCAAAGGGTGCGTTGTGCATACCACTTAAAATGCTTTAGCAATCACAACCCTTGTAGGCTAATGTTTACCTCTGCTCGGAGACAATTCAAAGGGGTTTTGTTTTGTCACAGAGTGCAAGGATGTGTTCTGCATTTTTCAAAAGACTAATTCATTCTCTCTGGTAGAGGCTTGGAAGTAGCTTCATCTGGCTTGCATCATGTGTGAATCCAGCAATGGAAGAATCAGAAAATCCATATGGAAGGGGCAGGGAATCTCAGGCTGGGGAGATGAAAGTGGCCCATTAGGCCTCTCCAATTGACCCTCAAGACTCTCTGCAGGTCACACCTCTTCTTCCCAGATCACACCATTCTCAAGTGCTTTTGCTTGTTTGGAAGGTGTCCTTTTAATGTGATAAAGAAATGAGAATGGAGTGTGTTTGTAGAAACTAGGACTGTGCATGCACACAAAAACTGAACTAGCCACTGGAGGGACTGATCCGATGAGCTGATGGGCAGAGGATTTCCTGTGGGGAACACACTGGCAAATCAGACCCCTGCAGCCTTCCCAACTGATGCCCCATCCACTAACAGCCCCAGTGACTCAACCTAACCTGGGGTGGTTGGTGGTATCTTGACATGAGTCAGCCCAAGCTAAGTTTCCCCTCACCCAAATAACTGCCCCAGTTCTGTTTGCATTGTTGGTGGGGAGCGAATCCCAGGAAAATGGCTTCTGCCATGGACCCATCATAAACTACCCAATTGCAAGTTCCAATTTTTGTGAGGGGAATGTTGTGTATACTAAGAAATCCACAACAGCAGAGACGGATACTTGAAGCTTCTTCTTTATTGCAGAAATTCAAAACTGAAACAAAAGCTCAACTTTGCCCTACTACAAAGACACCAACCGCATCCTTTCTATCCTATTACTCCCAGATCCTTTATATGTCTTTAACTACAAATGCCAATGTGGGGCACCTACCACAATGCCACAGCTCGTTAATGTTCTTGCTATGTGTCTTTTTATATATGGAGAAATATACTCTGTGCAGGCCATTTTAGCAGGCCATAAGAAGACTCCTCCTAGATCAGGCCAAGCACACACTATAGTCCAGCATCTTGTTCTCACAGTGGCAACCAGATACCCCGAAGGGAAATCTGCAAGCAGGACGTGAGTTCAATGGTGTTCTCCCCACTTGAGATTCCCAGCAAATGAAATTCAGAGAAACACTGAACTTTGACATTAGAGGTGGAACATAACCAATCATGGGTGGTAGTCATGGTTAGCTCCAACATGGAGGGGAAACTTGCATGATTAACCTCTAAATGCTTTACTACAGCCAATTTGATGGATAAGACATATAATTATTATGGTTTACCACTAACAAAATCTTAAAATCCATTAAATGCATTGTGTCTGTTTGATTAAAAAAAGCAAAGTACAAAATCAATCAAAACTGAATGCAAGGATAATAACAAAGTCTTTTAATAATAATGAACACAGCTGTATATTATATTCGATCTGAATATTCTGATAATTAATAAATCCAATTTTCAAGAACAAACATGTTCAAATAACTAAAGTTCCAGATGGCTGAGCTGTAAATACAAACTTTTAAATAGAGCTTGCAGAAGTCCAACAACCACCCCCATAAATATGTTGGGAGGAACACCTGAGAATATCAACCCCCGCCCCAGTTTTGCTACTGAATACCTTTAGCACAGAGAAAAAACATTGTGGCATACTGCCTTATTTCATGAAAGAAATATTCTATTTATCCTGTGACACCCAGCAGGCTGGAGGGGTAATGACAAGATCTGTCAGGAGAAGAGGAAGATCCTGAGATGCAGGGCCAGCCCAAGACATTTTGGCGCCTGAGGCAAACCACAAAATGATGCTCCCTCTGTACCAGTGAAGAAGGAGTGAGTGAAGATCTACATCAGGAACAAGAGGGGAATAAAGATCTACATCAGGAACAAGGGTGGCAGCAACAGCAGCAGCAGCAGCAGGAGGAGGAGCAGGCAATGTATTTCTTGGAGGTCGGATCTGCTAGCCCTGTGATTGTCAGAGGCAGTCTCCTCACCTTGCCTTATGGTTGGACTGGTCCTGCTGAGACAGGTAGGTACAGACCTGGCCAGCTGGCACTCCATGGGTGGGCTGAATTGGTGATGTGGCAGTTGCTGGGGAATGCACGCAGCCAGAGAGTGAAGTAGAGACTGGCTGCACATCTCTAGCAAGTCCCAAACTGGAGAGGATGGAACATTTAGAGGGAACAGTGAAGGAAGCAAGAGGAGCAGAAGAGACAGAGCAGGGACAAGAGGTACAGATGGGAAAGGAGGGGAAGAGGGTGCCGGGGAAAGAAGCTGGGAAAGCTTACCCCAAGGGCTAAGAGGCATGGAGCCAGCAGGAATATAGGGGAAGGTGGTAATATAGGGGAATGCAGGGCGGGGTGTAAGTGGAGCATCCATAGCTGAGAAAATAAACAACCAACAGGTGGTTGTCTTATGATGACAAAAGCACCTAACCTTGTGAAAGTAAAGGTCCTAGCAAGTGGTCTCTGAATGAAGAGGTGTCCTGAGGCTCTGAAGATCCCTGAGATCAGCAGGGGAGAAAAGATCCTTTGCATCCGCCTTCAGCAGAGTGATTAGGTATAACTGGTTGACACGTCTTGCTATTTATTAGCTGAATCCAACTGGGTTATCTTATGTGTGGGGTTATAAGACTCTCATTCATTCAGATCAAGGACACTAGTTACATTTGATTAAGAAAAGGGTTGCCCAGGGTAGAAAGAGAAATGGCGAGACACAACATTGTGCAAAAGTCATTGACCTTCCGTAGAGGTGGGCGGCCTTTCTTCAATGCACAGTTGTATTTTTGTTATTCCATTTTAGCTATGAGTTTATTGAGAACTCCCCTAGAGATCTCTTTTCTCTATTTCCACCAGAGCCTTTTCTAATTCTGAGCAAATGTTATTTTTGTTAATGCCACTTGTAAATAATACAATCAAGAGCTTTTGATTGGGGATGGGGGAAGATCTTTAAGATAAGCCTCTTATTCTAGATGAAAATGAACTGTACCAAAGAACTCACTTGGCTTGGCTTTTGATCATACAGAAGCTCTAATCGCAAACAAGAAAAATAAAATAAAATGATTCCCCCTAGTGAGATCAAGAGAGACATGAATATTAAAATACGACCGGAAAGTTTTGAATGTGTCCCAGAACAGGATTGTTTATGTTGCCTCTGACTATGCCAGTCAAATAAATCAAGCTACAAAATGCGCCATAATTACTCTTTAACTGGCAACGGCAGTGTTGACAACTCCAATGATAAATGACCGTGTGGACAGGAAATACTTTATGGGTTCTAAGTGTGTGTGTGTGTGTGTGTGTGTGTGTGTGTGACTACAGTCAGCTTCCTATGGGGAAAATTAAAACAGCATCCAGACATCCAACTCTATAAATATCCTATTCTGATAGATCACTCGCTGGGTTTCTTTATTTGATTTCAAAGCTCTTAGCTTGGATTTGCAGATGGCAACCCTGCCCATCAAATGAATAGAAGAACCTGGGTTCCACTGAATTAGACCAGTAGCCGTAACCAGCAGCAATAGATCTCCAGCTTTTCATTCATTAGTCTTTCTCTTTCATGCTCCATTAATCTCCATTATTTATTTATTCATTTCCATTTATGAAACACTTCCTGTTCGGTATGGGGGAAGAAACCTACCTATTTTAAACTTTCCCCAAAAGGGGCACAGACCTAATCACAGCCGCTCTCTAGCCAAACAGTGTGTACCAAAATGTATATGCTAGTTGGAAGTGTGAATACAAATGCATACACAAGTGCATGGGGGGGGAAAATCTATTTAGCATGCATTTGTATATTAGGCAAAATTGCATACAAGGATGTTAGGCAAGAAATCTGCACTAAAATACTGGTGAATACTCACGAGGACTTCAATAATAAGAATCATAAACTGATATGGAAATATGGAAAGCTGAATTTGAGATTGGGGGAAAAAGAGATTATGGAAGAAAACAAAACTGGCAGATTCACTCATCCTATAAAACGTCCTATAAAACTTATTGAAGTGATTTTAAAAGATCAACAATGAACATGATTTCATATATAAAAACAATTTGTGATCCAGCACAGATGCAAACTGGGATATTTGGAAACATATTTATTTAAATATACAGATTTACGTTCCATTCTTAAGGAAATCAGCCCAGAGTGCTCACTGGAAGGACAGATCCTGAAGCTGAGGCTCCAGTACTTTGGCCACCTCATGAGAAGAGAAGACTCCCTGGAAAAGACCCTGATGTTGGGAAAGATGGAGGGCACAAGGAGAAGGGGATGACAGAGGACGAGATGGTTGGACAGTGTTCTCGAAGCAACCAGCATGAGTTTGACCAAACTGCGGGAGGCAGTGGAAGACAGGAGTGCCTGGCGTGCTCTGGTCCATGGGGTCACGAAGAGTCGGGCATGACCAAACAACAACAACAACAACAGATTTATGTCACTTGCCTTTGCCAATATAACACACAGCTTTTTACAAAAAATAGAAATAAAAAACCCCCATCAAAACCATTTTTTAAAGTGTTACAAATATAAAGGTAAAAGCTAAAGGTACCCCTGCCCATACGGGCCAGTCTTGACAGACTCTAGGGTTGTGCGCCCATCTCACTCAAAGAGGCCGGGGGCCAGCGCTGTCCGAAGACACTTCCGGGTCACGTGGCCAGCGTGACATCGCTGCTCTGGCGAGCCAGAGCCGCACACGGAAACGCCGTTTACCTTCCCGCTAGTAAGCGGTCCCTATTTATCTACTTGCACCCAGGGGTGCTTTCAAACTGCTAGGTTGGCAGGCGCTGGGACCGAACAGCGGGAGCGCACCCCGCCGCGGGGATTCGAACCGCCGACCTTTCGATCGGCAAGCCCTAGGCACTGAGGCTTTAACCCACAGCGCCACCCGCGTCTCTACAAATATAGGGACATATATATTCTTCCTATATGCCTTATACTGAGTCTGAGCACTTGATCCAACCAATGGTGCAGAAAGCGGCACAGAGATCAAGAAGCAGGAGTAAGGTTGCACTTCCCTTTCCCTGTTCTCTGTAAAGGATTCATAAACCACAGTGGGCTCTTGTTATTTGATGCACATACTGCACAGAGATGGCTGAATCTATATTTCCCCAGGATGCAGATCTATCTAGGCAACCCATTGACTTTCCCATGCCTGAGATGACTATATATTATTTTAGGTCAGGCCTGAGCCTTGGCCTGGGTGACAACAAGATTCTCTGGCCTTGTCTGTTTGCATGTCAGATAATTCTCTCTGTCTACCTGCCAACCCCTCCCTGTCTGGTCTTTGTGGAAGTTCTGCCCCTGCAGTAGTTTCTGAACTTTGCTCCATTTTTTTTTTCAGACAAAAAAATCACAGAGAAAGAGGCTTGCAAGGTTTTTTTATACGAAGAATCTCTGCAGTACATTTGGAAAGACTTCTTGCAAATTAGGTAATATGGAAGTGTAGAGTTTCTTAGTTAATTGACTGATTCATAGCTGAAAACTCAGATGGTTAATTCAGAACTCTTTAATAGGTTAACTTGACAGCCTTAATAATCAAAGTGCATTCTGGCTCAGCTTTCCCACTTAAATCCATTTCCGTTTCCTTAAGTGAGCTCATCCACATTTTCATTTCACAACTGGTAGATTTCCAGCAGCAATCGGAACAGTACAAGGGTTTACTTCTCTGATCGTGGTCACCCGTCTGTTGCCTTTTATAGCAGCGCATTGCTGGAGGATATTAATTTCTCCTGAAAAGTATAGTACAAGCTGTAATAACAAGGAAGATAAGATTTGATTTAGCGCTCTCCTTTCCATGGACAGTACGTGCTGTTCAGAAGAAACGTCCTTGCGTCCTGATAGATGCCTTGCCATTTGGAGTCCTGTCTCAGAACATAAGATGGTCCCAGCTTCAATGAAGCTGATGGTCCCTAATAGATCAGAAACTAAAGGACCATCTCCTCCTATGTACATCTTGTTCTCACAGTAGCCAGCCAAATGGCAACAGGAAGCCTGCAAGAAAGATATCAGTGCAAGAATGCTCTTCCCACTTGGGATTCCCAACCATTGATATCCAGAGGACTACCACATCCAATAGTGGATGCAGAACATAGTAATCATGACCAATAGCCATTGTTAGCCTTCTCTTCCATGAATTTGTCTAATCCTCTTTTAAATCCATCCAAGTTGGTGGTCGTCACTGCATGGAGTGTGAGCAAATCCCATACTTTAACAAGGTATTGTGTGAATAAGTACTTTGTTTTGTCATACCTATGATTGAGTGCCAGCAGAACTGAAATGGTATGGAATTAGACTGTTGGGGAACTAAATTTTATGAATTTGAATTTCCCTGCTGAAATGTGAATGTTTTGTGAAACAGAATGGCACAAAAATGCTTCTTTTTTTGTGCTGCGCTGAAACTCGATCCCCAGTTCTGCGGGGCTCTTCACCCCCTTCCAATTTGAGGAGCTATTGTCTGCAGCATTCAAAAGGGATCTGACAATTTCTGGGACAGTTTTCGAGGGTATGATTGGGGGAGGAGCCACGCTTACATCTCGGGTGCAGTGGCTGAGGGATTTTTATTATTCATACAGTGGAAAAGTGCGAAACAGGCACTGCAAATCCAGCTCAGCAGCAAAATGGCCTTTAAAGCTTTTACGGTTCTGCAAAAGCCTTGCAATAAATGGGGAATGTTTTGTCCTGAATTACTTTCCCACTATATAGCTATACATCTTAAATTAATTGCGCAAAGACGGAACGCAGAGGCTAGCACCCCAGCCCAGACCTTAATGCAGAGTTACACTCCAAAACCACCTGAACATTTTTCATGGGAATTTGCTGCAATGTACAATAATATCCAACATTTTATAAAGCTAAATGCGAACATCGCAGTTACACAGCAAGTATAGGGAAAGTGCAAGGAAATATTTTCATCTAAGGAAAGGATGGGGAGTCTATGGCCCTGCAGATGTTCCTGGACTCCAATTCCCATCAGCCCCAGCCAACATGGTCAAGAGTCAGAGATGATGGGAGCTGCAGTACCATAGAATCTGGAAGGCCATGGCTACCACATCCCTATCCTAAGATCTCACAAAATCCATCTTTCTTTCTTTCTTTCTTTCTTTCTTTCTTTCTTTCTTTCTTTCTTTCTTTCTTTCTTTTTCTTTCTTTCTTTCTTAACTGGAAAAAGTAGACTAGTAGTTAAATTAAATTTTAATATGTATTTATTTTTAAATGTTAAAATACGCAAATGTTGGAAGTGTGGGGAACCAGAAGCAGACTGTTATTGGGAGAATTACATGAAAATGGGGAAGATACAATATTCTGAGCTTTCCGCGCCACTTTTCTTCATCTGTTCCAGGTTGCCCATGCCAACACAAGCCTAGCCGCTTGCAGCAAGTGTGGTATACACATTGTTGAGAAGGCTCTCAATCTGTAGCAGATCTTCACTGAGGACTCTGATTCTCTAGGCTCTGTCCACCATCAGGTTGGTCAGCTGCATCGTGTGGTTGAACTGCTTCTTCATGTTGGCATCACTGAGGGGAGTGGGACTGTGGCAGGTTCTGCTTCTTCTTCTCCTACTGGTGGCAGTGACACCTTTTGACTGACCATCCCAGCTTCACATCTCACACTTCTGAGCTTGCAGATTGTATGGAGACATAAACACCTATGTGGTATCAGTATATCCAGATTGACAGTATTCATAAAGGTGAATAACCAAGGAAACATTTTTAAACAGCAACAACAATGTAATGTGATTAATTATACTTAATTGTTCAATGTGTGGGAAGAATGATATTAAAAATATAGACAATATGATTGCCTGCTCCATAACACTAATTCCATTGTGTGCTCTTTTAGATTATTTGAAAACTGAAGGAGGACCAGAATGTATTTTTGCTGGAAACTTAATAGTAGCAGCAGAAATGTTAATTACTGCCAAATAAAATATACCATGAATACCTATTGAAAAAGAACGGTGTTATTAAAATGTGGTATTTCAGTATGATTACCAGACTTACAGAATTTGTATGGTTAGGAGATGGTGAAGCAGAGAAGAGAATGATCTGAAACTTTTTTGACTCCCTGTACTGGTTATACACTGCAGAGGTTTAGTTTAATTGTTTCAAATTTTCATGCTGCTGAAATGATATAAGAACCTAAGGAGAATCTAAATTATTCTCTGAACTTCTGAGAATAACAGCCTCATAGACTGTTGTGCAAAATTGAGGGATTCTTGAAGTACACAAGTTTTCTTTTGTCTCATCGCTCATCATCAAGTCATCATATATTGATATCATGTTTTTCATTTATTTCTCATGCAGATGAAGAAACAAAATATACATTATTTTCCATGTAGAACATAAAAAGAGCCTGCTGAAGTTGCCCAAAGGCCCATCTAGTCCAGCATCCTATTCTCACTGCAACCAGATGCTTGTTGGAAGTCTAAAAGCAGGACATGAACACAACAGCACCCTGCCCACCTGTGATTCCCAGCAACTGATATTTTGAGTCTTACTGTCACTGACAGTGGAAGTGGAACATAGTGTGATGGCCTGGGACTCGGGCTTGGACTCAGAACCAGAGGAGTCTCAGTCCGCACCAGAACCCTTGCCCCAGGTGGCATCTGAACCAAGTCTGGGGCCTGATTCTGAAGAACCCCAGTCTGCACAGGTTTCCCTGCAACAATCACCAGCTGGGCCAGGTTAGGGGCCTGAGCGTGCCCTGGCTCCAGATGCGGGGATTACCTCGTTGCCTCCAGTTGGGCAATCACTTACAGCTGCTCCACTACCAGTTGGTTCAGGAGAGGCTGAGGTAGCCTCTGGGTCTAGTAACCTGACATCTCCCGAGCTGCAGAGACTAAGGTCAGAGAGAAGGAAGGAGAGACCTGAGTACTCGCAGGAGGAGTGTTCACCTTCAGGTGAGACAGGGAGGTGAGTCACTTGGGGATTAGGACCGGCCATTACCCCAACAAAGATAAAAGGCTGTCAGACCCCACCCCAGGTTGTGGGAACAACGTTGCTTTCTGCTAGAACCTGCCTGAGACCCTGTGCCTGACCTTGCCTGTGGTTTCCTGCCTTGGCCCTGTTGGACTGACTCCTCGTGGAATTCTTGGATCTGGGACCAGACCTGGACCGTGTTGCTCGGGTTAACTCCCGGGCCCAGCACACATAGTCATCATGGCTTGTAGCCATGGATACCCTTGTCCTCCATGTTTTTGTCCAATCCTCTTTTGATGCCATCCAAGTTGGTGGTCATCACTGCCTCCTGTGGAAGCAAGTACCATAGTTTAACTATGTATTGTGGGAAGAGTTACTGTCCGTATCCTGTCCTGAATCTTCCAAACTTCATTGGATGTCCATGAGTTATGCTGATATGAGAGAGGTAAAGACTTGTCTATTCACTCTCTCCATGCTATGCATAATGTTTTTAAGCTTCTAGCATCTACTTCTTACTCGCCTTTCCTCTAAACAAAAATTTCCCAATTCCACAGCCTTTCCTAATAGGGAAGATGCTCTATGTCCTCAAACATTTTGGTTGACCTATTCTGGATATTTCCAGCTCTACAGACTGCTGTATTCTTTCCAAAGGTGAAGCGAACACATCCGTACACAGAATTCCAAATGTGGTTGCACCGTACAGTTGTTTAATGGCCTTATGATATTGGCATTTTTATTTTCCCTTCATTTCCTAATGATCCTTAGCATTGGAATTTGCCTTCTTCACAGCTGCTGCACGCTGAGTTTACAGACAGAGGCCATTACAATCCAACCCCCACCCACCCGGTGCGTGGTATTCTGTAATGCAAAAAAATTTATGCATTCATCTGAGTGCTTCAAATGAGAATCTTACTGAAATAATTATTGCTAATGTTGCTTATTTATATTAATTAATATTTTTTTTTTTACTGAATACATTTTTTTTAAAAAAAGTAGTATTTTTACAAACTTGGCAAGGAGAAGCAGAAGAGAAGGGAGGCTGAGCAAGAGGATTGGAATTGTTTTTGGGTTAAATGGTTTTGTCCCACAGGGGGATGCCTTCCTGATGATCTGTGTCATTCACACAGAGGCAGTGATTTTCGTTTTGTTCCCTGCCCCCTGGAGGCAGAGAGCTACTTGGTGATGGGCAATCAATAACAGCAGCAGTGCTGTAAATAGTGGAAGTATAGGAATATAATGGCATGCGTTATGTAAGATGTGATCACACCACCATCAGCAGAATCGAAAACAATAAGATTTTTTCTTCTTCAAATTGCCATATCAGGCAGAGATCATTCAAACGTAACAAAATGTGAACCACTGTAGATTGGGTTTGAGTAACGATAACGCAATCGAAAGACGAACAGGTATGGAACAGTGAACCCCATCCCTAGTGCTGAGTAAGACATTGGTTTAGTTTGCCAATTTTGTTAAGGAGGAGTGTGCTTTCTCCTCCTCTTTTCTCCTCCTCTTTCTGGTTGTAAGTTGTTTTAAACTCTCTTAAATATGGTGTTGTAATACTATAAGATGACTTGGGAGCTTAGGTGGGGAAGAGTGGGATAATGACAGCAACACTAATTATTAAAATGTTAAATGTTGTGGAATTATCATTATGTAATGTTTAAAATGTTAAATAGATACTTTTAAAAGAGAGCCAGTGTGGTGTAGTGGTTAAGAGCGGTAGACATAATCTGGTGAACCGGGTTCACTTCCCCGTTCCTCCACATGCAGCTGCTGGATGACTTTGGGCTAGTCACACTTTTCTGAAGTCTCTCAGCCCCACTCACCTCACAGAGTGTTTGCTGTGGGGGAGGAAGGGAAAGGAGAATGTTAGCTGCCTTGAGACTCCTTCAGGTAGTCATAAAGCGGGATATCAAATCCAAACTACTCCTACTCCTCCTCCTCCTCCTCCTCCTTCTCCTTCTTCTTCTAAATGACATTCCTATTTAATGCATTTTTTTATATACTAATGCCATTCTTGATTCCTTCAAGCCCACCTGTCTGCCTTCTTTCTTACAAGTCCTAGGGGTGGTTCTGGCTGTTAGCTTCCTCCTCCTTAGTTTCACAGATGCTCTTGTGGAATTCAGCAAGGGTAAGTTCTTGGTGAGAAGATTTAGCTAGCTCCACCTGTCACTGGCTTCACCAACTGTTGGCCTTCTGCTCTTCTGGTTCGAATGGGCACCAGCCACCATTGCCTCAGACCCAGGTTTGCCACCTCAGTGCCACTAGGCTAAGGAACACCAGCTGACTTGACAGATTATATAGCATCCCCCCAGCCCACATAGAACCTCTTAATCATGGTTAGCCAACTCAGTGTCCTCCAGATGTGAATGGACCCCAACAACTACCACCAGGCCTACCCAGCATTGACCAATGTTCTTTTTTCAATAAATATTTTTATTAATTTTCCATTTTGAACATTATTATAACCTCATATTTGTTTTTACAAATGTTTAGCTCTATTGAGCCACTCAACGTCCTTGACCATACATGACCAATATTCAAGGATGATGGGCATTGTACACTAGTGGCCAAAACTGTGGAAAATGTTTGGGGAAAGTGTATTTCCGAGGTTTGATGGCTCATAGCACCACTTTCCTTTGGGGAAATACCATAAAATTATACATCAATTTAAAGATAATTTAAAGATGAATGTAATGCAACAAAGTTTGTTCAATTATCTGTATTCTATCAAAAATTATAGCCAAATAACCAGAAAAGGAGTGTTTAGAGAGCCAATCAGGTGTCATTTTGTTTTGGCAACAATGGCTCATAAGGCCACTTTTCCATTAAAGTCCAAGAGTATTTCATAGAATCATAGAATCATAGAATCATAGAGTTGGAAGAGACCACAAGGGTCATCGAGTCCAACCCCCTGCCAAGCAGGAAACACCATCAGAGCACTCCTGACATATGGCTGTCAAGCCTCTGCTTAAAGACCTCCAAAGAAGGAGACTCCACCACACTCCTTGGCAGCAAATTCCACTGTCGAACAGCTCTTACTGTCAAGAAGTTCTTCCTAATGTTTAGGTGGAATCTTCTTTCTTGTAGTTTGGATCCATTGCTCCGTGTCCGCTTCTCTGGAGCAGCAGAAAACAACCTTTCTCCCTCCTCTATGTGACATCCTTTTATATATTTGAACATGGCTATCATATCCCCCCTTAACCTCCTCTTCTCCAGGCTAAACATGCCCAGCTCCCTTAGCTGTTCCTCATAAGGCATCGTTTCCAGGCCTTTGACCATTTTGGTTGCCCTCCTCTGGACACGTTCCAGTTTGTCAGTGTCCTTCTTGAACTGTGGTGCCCAGAACTGGACACAATACTCCAGGTGAGGTCTGACCAGAGCAGAATACAGTGGCACTATAACTTCCCTTGATCTAGATGCTATACTCCTATTGATGCAGCCCAGAATTGCATTGGCTTTTTTAGCTGCCGCATCACACTGTTGGCTCATGTCAAGTTTGTGGTCAACCAAGACTCCTAGATCCTTTTCACATGTACTGCTCTCAAGCCAGGTGTCACCCATCTTGTATTTGTGCCTCTCATTTTTTTTGCCCAAGTGCAATACTTTCCATTTCTCCCTGTTAAAATTCATCTTGTTTGTTTTGGCCCAGTTCTCTAATCTGTCAAGGTCGTTTTGAAGTGTGATCCTGTCCTCTGGGGTGTTAGCCACCCCTCCCAGTTTGGTGTCATCTGCAAATTTGATCAGGATGCCCTTGAGTCCATCATCCAAGTCGTTGATAAAGATGTTGAATAAGACCGGGCCCAAGACAGAACCCTGTGGCACCCCACTAGTCACTCTTCTCCAGGATGAAGAGGAACCATTGATGAGCACCCTTTGGGTCCGGTCAGTCAGCCAGTTACAAATCCACTGAGTGGTAGCATAGTCAAGACCGCATTTTACCAGCTTCTTTACAAGAATATCATGGGGCACCTTGTACATTCATTTAGAATGTACCACATTGACTGCCCCTGATTTTGATGATTTCTGTGCCACCTATTTGCTGGAATGATTCAGTACAGTCAGCCTAAAGTTAAAATGCCAAATCTTGGTGAATCAATTTAGAATGCTGAGATTTTGTTGACAGCAGCACATCAGACTGCTCAAAATGTTACAGACAGGATAAGGAGAGCAAATGTATCAGGTAATTAGCCATTAAGGCAACAGAAGGGAGGCTGAGCTCTAAAACTCCTACTCTGAAGGTTAATGAATTTTTTAAAGTTTACAGCTAAAGAAAACCCCAGATGGTGGAGAACGAGCTCAGGTGTAAGGAAAAAAATGCCCACTTTGCAGTGTATAACAAGCCATCTCAGTTAAAATGATACATAAATGGCTTCCCAATGCCTGCACGCTCATAATTCTGCATAATTAAAGGGCTGATAAGGTACAAAAGCTATTAATTGGAATGCCAAAATCCTTGAGGAGTCATCAGTTTTGCTAAGATATTTGAAAATATCTATAGTGTGTGTTTTGCATGGGTTGTGGGTCCCCCCCCCTTGCAAATTATAGACTTTTTTGTTATAGCTGCTTTCATTAGCAATTTTCCCCTTCTAATGGCTGTATAATTAAACCGTAATGGACTATTTAGGCTTATGTATATTCATGGAAAAGTAGTTAATAACAAAGCAAACTATAATTAACTACACAGTCACACCCATCCACCTCAGAATGTTTTTTATGGGTTGTTGTTTTTAATCCACATTTGATTGGTGCAAAGAAATCATACTTGTTATGTTATGAGGCAAGGAGCTGTCAACTTTGCAAAACAGAGGCCAGGAAGAAAGATTCGACTGAGCAGAATTCCACACCCAGTTGTAGTGGAACCATCGAAAGACATTTTGTATCTCAAGGAGGTATAGTGGCCTGGAACAATTGGTCCTTTATGTCATCATTATATGTAGCCTGTCAGAAAATCAGGGCCTCACCACTCTCCTAAGTCTGACAGTAATTTAACGCTGAATCACTCTAACTTGACTGTCTTCAAAGCTTGAATTCCTAATTTACTGGAGTGTTCCCTGTTCAGAGAGAACACAACTGTATCATGTTTACCTGCCAGCCTGGATTCTGAGACCCCTGGTGCCAGGTGTGAGTAATTAATTTAGCAATTGCACCTCATGGATATAAGCCCTAGTATTTGACCCAGAGAGACTGAGTTTTGGAGCAGACCTAGAGGGTTGGCATAGGTGCTGTGTTGGCCCATTGGCCAGTTTGGGGTCTCTCTCTGCTGTTGTATCTCTGGAGCTCCCCACAGCTGAACAGAGGGATTGTCATCTGCTTGCTTAGTGTGTTGTCCTACTCTTGTGTGTAATATGCCTGCTGTTTAATGAATCTTAGACTTCTTCACCACTTACATTTTGTTTTTGGTTCCAAAATCCCTGAAAACGAGCCTTCTTGCCTTGACAAGACACCAATTGAGAAAACCTTCTTTCTTTTGGATGTCTGGCTTGAAGCTCTCAACATTGAGCATCAATGGACAACTCTGAGTCCCAGTATTATGCAAGAGGGATAAAATAATAATAATTCTGTGCATAGTTTCTACACATTTTATATGACTTTGCACAGCTCAATATGCATCAGGTTATACTCAACTAGCAATGTGCCAAAACCTGTTTTTGAGATTCTCAACCGTTTCCATCCCCCTGCAAATGAGGCTTTTATTCATTCATTCATTGCCTTATTCTCAGGACATTTCAGAATTTCTCTGTAATTTTGGTGGGTGAAGGGTTGTGCTCACCTTGTCATTGTGAGCTGCCTGTGAGTACCTCGGAAGCATGTGAATTCTCCTTCCCTCGGAGGTTTTTAAGCAGATGTTGGATGGCCATCTGTCAGGGATTCTTGAGCTGAGATTCCAGCATTGCATGAGGTTGACTAGATGACACTTCCAGCTCTAAAATTCTATGATTCCAAGAGTTTATGGTTAGCTCCAGCCACTAACTGACTTGGGGCTTGTTACAGGTCAGGTGTCCTTTAAATCAGGGAGGGGTTGATTTAGGGCCTGGGACTGGGCCCCAAAATCAGGTAAAGGGAGAGTTGTGGAGAATCCTGATCATAATGCCACAGCCCAACCAAACATACGCACATAATCAAACCAGCAATTTCTACCAAAGACCTGTGTCTGCTCACTCAAACAGAAAGCTACTTATAAATTACTATACAAGAGCAAATGCACAATATCTGCATCCGTAAACATAACTACAGCTCTAGATCGCTGTATTTTTAAACATATAACCTGAAAAATTACATACTTTCATGTATTTTCATGCAAATTCATTTTTATGATTATTTAACACCACACAATGAAATACAACTCAAAAGGGAGAAACACATAGTTTTCTTTTAATTGACAGCTGGACTCTACACATCTCCTGCCTACCTTTTAAAAATATACCATCAAAAAGGAAAGTAACTTATTGTTTTAATAACTAAGTATCCCACAGTGGCATTTTAGTCAAACACCACCGATGGTGAAGAACACACACACAGAGAAAGATGCATGTATTAAAATGACTTGTTGGGGAAGTCATTGGGAAAGTCATTGTTGGGAAAGTTGGGAAAGAATACTGGAGTATTATCAGGATCTGAATAAGTGGTTGGCCCTCCATGCTTCTCTAGCTGGCCCTTGGGACTCTCTCCAGGCCACACACACACTGTAAATGCTTTACAGTGGATATTTTTTGTCTCTTGGTTGCCAAGAAGGAAGACAGAGAAGTGTGCGAGTGCATGTAGAAACTAGTCTACTGTACAATGAATTACATTAATTTTTCTGCTGGATTTTGCCTCTGACCATGCCCACTTTTGCCTTGAGCTGAAAAAGGCAGTGGTTTCCAGTGTGAACTATATTTACTACAATCCGTGCTGTTTCAGTCCCACTGCAATTCAGTTGCGTGATCAGACCCAGAGACCTCCCCCCTAAATAAAGACACATTTGACTCAAATTTTAGTTTTGGTTTTTGGCAGAATTTACGTCACAACTTTATTGATTACAGAAAGTGAATGGTTGCATAGGCTTTGGTTCGATTAGCTCCCTGAACCCTTGCAGGTAGCGCTGACCCAGAGCTCTAACATATAGGTCAGTCAAGGGTGAACGCCTGAGATAGGCAGAAAGCCCAGGAATGGACCCCCTATCGGGGGTTGACCAAACCAAGTTGAGTCCCTGGATTCCTTTAACGGAATACCCTTCACATAGGGATGGTGAGGCCGTTCCCCCATCCCTATCACCTAAACCAGTGACTATCTGCAACATTACAAGTTGTGATGAATTGCTACGCGGCAGGCAAAACCCAAATGGCAACAGCCAATCAGCCAAGTGGGGAAAAATCCTGCCGTGCCCCTGTCCCAACAACAGATGGCAGATGACGGCATACCAAGGTCAATCACAAAATACCCTAAATATAGGAAGAGGTGGGTGGGTGTTCCGATGCACGAGCTGAAAGAGGAAGCTCTCGATCATGTGCATAGGCATATATAGGTCCCTCAATCCGTTTAGACACCACCCCATTGGCCAGATTTATTTATTTTTAAAGTTTTTTTATTCAAAATTAAAACAAGACATATTATCCAAAAACATATCATCCTCATTTTTCCCACAATTAAATAAATAACCCTGCTAAAAACAGCCCTGGAAAAAAACTTAAAAGCACTTAAAAGCACCAAAGAAGAAAAGACAACACCCACTCTCAGAAAACCCTGGCACAACAGCCATTTTTTAAGTGGTCCATAGCCTGTTGGAACATAAGAGTCTTTGCATGTGGATGAAAGGGAAGCAGAGAGGAAACCAGCCTAGACTCCTTTGTAAGGGTGTCCCACAGCCTGTGAGCAGCCACTGAGAAGACCTTTCGTTGTTTCCTCACCAAACATGCCTGGGAAGGTGGCAAGGTGTAAAGGAAAATCCCAAAATAATGTAAAGAAAAGTAACTGCTTATGCATCATTTGAAGGCTTGAAAAACCAATAACAATGTTTTGAATGAATATCCATTTTATCTGTGTGACTGATTTCTGCTCCTGATCTCAGAAGAACACGTGAACTGCATAAATTTCTGCTTCCTTCACCATTTTTGTCAGAATCCTCCTACATACCAAGGAATCAAGTCTGCTGATGTTTATTCCTGCAACTTGAAAAGAACCGTTTGACCTGAAGGTCAGGATCAGAAGCAATTGCAGGCTGAATACAAGAAGAGAAATGTCATCATTTTCCCTTCCAAAGCAAAATGTGCTATAGCTGGTCTTCAGCGAGCGTTGATCGCCCTGAGCAAATGCAGATGATCCATAATGTTTGAGAGCTCTTTGCAGTCTCTTCACGAACAATTCACAGGCAAATGGGAAGGTTGCAGGATTCGGTGAATAAATGCTTGGCTCAGCCCTCTTGGGAGCTCGCTGTCCCCAGTTTGGAATTTGCACTTTGCTGTGAGTCCTCCTGAGTGACTTAGAGCCACTGTATCAGCTTGACATTTTAGTCAGTGGAAGTAAATAAGATAAATGGTGACACTGAGGTGCTTGTGGGTTGCAAGAACATGCTAATATTAATGTCCCAGCCTCTCAGGAGAGCTGTTGGGAGGTAGATTGGCTCAAACTTCCAAACATTCATCAACAATGTCCTTTAGAGGATTTTTGTATTGAGATGAGTGAGTAAGACAAAAGAAAATGTTTCAAAGATCAACTGTGTTTGCTAGCCATGAAGAATGCACATACACAGGTCTACTGCTATGAAGGTGTGGAATGAAAATGCTGCTAATTCCTTTGATAGATTTTAGTAAAAATGACAAGGAAGAATCGGGTTCAAGTTTATTCATCCTAGATAAGAAGCATAACCAATATCTCATTTCTTCTTAGAAGGGATCATGGATGATCTCCTTGTGCAGGGGTGGCCAAGTGATGGTCTGCAGACCAGTTCCAGCCCTCGACATAAGTTCACTCAGTCCAAATCTAATCATCAGTAGACAGTATGCCTTGTCTGTGGAAAAACTCTTGCTCTCTTCAAATAAAAGGGTTTAGATAGCCAGTGATGTGCAAGATCTACTCCTGCTCTGTTTTCTCCTGCTCTGGATGGTAGGACTAGTACCAATGGCTTCAAATTAAAAGAAAGGAGATTCTAACTAAACATCAGGAAGACCCTTCTGACGCTAAGAGCTGTTCAACAGTGCAATGGACTTCCTCAGGAGGTTGTGGACTCTCCTTCCATGGAAGTTTATAAGCAGAGGTTGGATGGGCATCTGTCATGGATGCTTTAGCTGTGATTTCTGCATTGCAGGGGGGTGAAGAAGATGTCTTTTGGGTCCCTTCCAACTGTACAGTTCTATGATTCTGTCTCTGCCTGAGACTCTGGAGAGCTTCCACTCACCAGAACTGACTAGTTTTTGCCCAAACACTACCCATGGCTTGTAGTCATGATAACTATGTTCTACCTCCACTGTCACAGGTATTGTGCCTCTAAATACCAGTTGCTTGGAATCACAGCTTGGCAGAGTGCTGCTGTGCTCAGGTCCAGCTTACAGGATTCTCATGGGCATCTGGTTGGCCACTGTGAGCTCAGGATCCTGGACAAGAAGGGCACTGGCCTGATCCAGCAACCTTACCCTATGTTCTTAAAACATGTCCTGCTATTTCTTAGAAGTTTTATTCTCAACCAGAAAGAGGCTTCCATTGCTCTGCCTCATTTCAGGAGGAAATGAGCTTCTTAGGGAGAAAGGGCAGGATCTAAATGGAATAAATAATAGCAAATACAGTGGTACCTTGGGTTACAGACGCTTCAGGTTACAGACTCCACTAACCCAGAAATAGTACCTCAGGTTACAGACGCTTCAGGTTACAGACTCCACTAACCCAGAAATAGTACCTCAGGTTAAGAACTTTGCTTCAGGGTGAGAACAGAAATCATATGGCAGCGGCGTGGTGGCAGTGGGAGGCCCCATTAGCTAAAGTGGTATCTCTGGTTAAGAACAGTTTCTGGTTAAGAATGGACCTCCAGAATGAATTAAGTCCAAGGTACCACTGTAATAACAATTTGCAGGATGCCTTAGAATTTGAATGGGTGTGGGGTTAGGAACAGCACAGAAACATAAGTGGCTGACTTATACCAAATGAGGGGTGGCTAACACCCCAGAGGACAGGATCACACTTCAAAACGACCTTGACAGATTAGAGAACTGGGCCAAAACAAACAAGATGAACTTTAACAGGGAGAAATGTAAAGTATTGCACTTGGGCAAAAAAAATGAGAGGCACAAATACAAGATGGGTGACACCTGGCTTGAGAGCAGTACATGTGAAAAGGATCTAGGAGTCTTGGTTGACCACAAACTTGACATGAGCCAACAGTGTGACGCGGCAGCTAAAAAAGCCAATTCAATTCTGGGCTGCATCAATAGGAGTATAGCATCTAGATCAAGGGAAGTAATAGTGCCACTGTATTCTGCTCTGGTCAGACCTCACCTGGAGTATTGTGTCCAGTTCTGGGCACCACAGTTCAAGAAGGACACTGACAAACTGGAACGTGTCCAGAGGAGGGCAACCAAAATGGTCAAAGGCCTGGAAACGATGCCTTATGAGGAACGGCTAAGGGAGCTGGGCATGTTTAGCCTGGAGAAGAGGAGGTTAAGGGGTGATATGATAGCCATGTTCAAATATATGAAGGGATGTCACATGGAGGAGGGAGAAAGGTTGTTTTCTGCTGCTCCAGAGAAGCGGACACGGAGCAATGGATCCAAACTACAAGAAAGAAGATTCCACCTAAACATTAGGAAGAACTTCCTGACAGTAAGAGCTGTTCGACAGTGGAATTTGCTGCCAAGGAGTGTGGTGGAGTCTCCTTCTTTGGAGGTCTTTAAGCAGAGGCTTGACAACCATATGTCAGGAGTGCTCTGATGGTGTTTCCTGCTTGGCAGGGGGTTGGACTCGATGGCCCTTGTGGTCTCTTCCAACTCTATGATTCTATGATTCTTGTCCATCTAGCTTAGTGTTGTCTACATTGATCAGGTTTTTGGAAGAGATACACTGAGCTAGGCTCCCGCCACATTTTAATTCTTAGGAATATGTGGCTATTCCAGCAGGGGCTTGGTGGTAGAGGGGAGAGGGGGCTGCTCTGAACTAAGATGAAAACAGCTACTTTCCCAGTAAAATAACTCACATAGCTATAGGAGGAAGGGGGGTGGGTTTCCAGAGGGTTTTGCAATCAGAGAAGCAATCTTTACAGATGTTTTCCCCATCAAAAAGCATTTTGCATCTAAGAAAGCTATCCAAGTTGTTTGCCGCTGATGTAAATTGCCAGACGAGTGTTCTGGCTGTTCAAAACAACTTGGCAGTTATAATATCCATAACTGGAATGAGAGAAACTGGGCTAAAATGAGGGATAACACACTCACCTACCTTCCTTAGCCTAATGATTTCACTAGCTTTTAAGACCTTTTAACAGTCAATTCTAAAACACATAATTGCATGAGCTTCTGTACCTTAAATTTCTCTTGCATCCTCCTTTGGCTCATATATGCCAAGCAAAAGCACCCTTCAAAACGTTACTTCCATCATGTTAATTCTTCCAATGACCTCAGGGTGACATGTACCCCCAATATGATCAAATTAGAGGCCTGTCTAGCCAAGCATTCTGTTCTCAGAGTGGCTTCTCAGATGCCACTGGGAAGCTGACAAGCAGGGCATGAAGGTAATAGCTCCCTCCCAAACACAGGAAGGACTGTATCCCAGTGGTAGAGCACCCCATTTTCATGCCCAGGTGCTTGTTTAATTTTAACTAGTCACAGATGCTAGAGGGCTGAAGCTGCAACACTAAAAGCCCAGTTTCTTGTACAAGCTAAGCACATCTTTGGGGCATGTAGAATTCTCATCAGTGCCCCTGCTGATGAGTACAGTTGCCAGGCAGGGATATATGGGGCAAGGTTTTCCCTTAGGCAACCACCAAAAGTTTCCTCTTTGACTCAAGACTTGTAGCTCTGGCATAGCTCAGTTGGTAGGGCATGCTAGAGCTCAGGTTTGTGGGTGAATGATTCCTGCATTGCAGGGGGTGGGACTAGATGACCCTTGTGGTCCCTTCCAACTCTACAATTCTATGACTTATTTAACACACCCAAATTCACTTTGGTCTGTATTATGTCTTTTAGGTGGTGATTATGGAATGCATCCTGCTTGTTTTATGGAGTTATGAATATACTTAATCATGTTGATTTCTTAGATTTTGCATTTTAATATTCCATACTGTGAACTACTCTGAAATAACAACAACAACAACAACAACAACAACAACAACAACAACAGCAACAACAACAACAACTGGTGGCAGTAATAATGTTGTGCTCTCATCCTTACTCTTCCAACTTGCATCATGAGTTAAGGTGCAAGTAGAGTGCTTACTAGGGGTTGAAGAAGTCTTTCTTCATTGGAGGTACAAAAGCATCTGATGGTGATGAAGGAAGTAAGGGGGTTATCCAACCTCCAATCCTTCCATTTCCTCAAGAGCTGGTGAAATGACAAATTGGTCAGTGGGATATACCCCTTTCATGCTGTAGAACAGCACATCAAATAGAGCATGGAGTTACAAAAATAGCACACTAATGGAAGCAAAGGCTGGTGACTGGTGTGACCAAGGGATGGGCACCATCAATCTGTTTCTGAAAGGGCAGAGATGATGTATCATTAATCTGCCCCAGCACTATAAATAGCATGAAAAAGAAGACCTGGAGGGACAGAATAATGGTTAAACAAGTCTGGCTTGGATCCAGATTAAGGTGGACATTTCAGCAGCACCTAAAAAGAGGACAAAAGGGGACACAGATTTGCAAAAAGGAAACAAACACTACCTACATATGCTAATATAGAAAATCAAATTCAGTTTACTGTAATTTAAACAGTGGGGAGGATTAGGGGTCAGGTGCCTTTTACACCTGTTCAGTCTGCTGTCCAGTTCCTGGTGATGGGCCTCTTCAAGGGATCTCTCTTCTCACTGTAGGGTTCTTTAGCATTAAACTGGAGTTGGACAAAGCAACTCTTCAAGCAGACAGCTCTATCAAACAGAGGACTGTCTTCTAACAGCTTTTCAAACTGTCCTCTGAAAAGGTGGACCCAGTCCACACTGTGGGCTGCTCCTGCCTCAACAAAATTATATTTTCCTGGACACTCCTCTCCATCCCATTGTGTGGTTGCTATCAAGGCCAGTATAAGTGGTATCCCACCAGCTGCAGATGTCTAGATCGTCTATTGTCATCCAAGCCCAACTTAGATTGTGCTGGTGCAGTCATCAGAAAAATGGAGCTTTCCCTGCAGTGAGGCAAGAATTGATGGGTGGATATTTTGGGGGGAGGTCTGGAATTTAAGGATAGAATATTGAGTACAACCACATGATGAATTAAGGCAATGGCTTTGGGGGATGTTTCTAATGAGGACAGTAATTAGAATAATAATTAGAATAATAAAACCATACAACTGTAGAGTTGGTCATCTGGTCCAACCCCCACAATGTAGGAATCTCAATTAAAGCATCCAAGACAGATGGACATCCAACACCTGCTTAACAACCTCCAGTGAAGGGAGGTTCAAAAGGAGTTGGTTCCACTGTCAAGCAACTCTTATCATCAGAGAGTTGTTCCTGCTGTTTAGTTGGAATCTCCTTTCTTGTAATTTGAAGCCATTGGTTTGGGTCTTACCCTCCAGAGCAGCAGAAGTCAAGTTTGCTCCCAGTGTGGTATAGTGGTTAAGAGTGATGGACTCGTAATCTGGTGAACAGGGTTCGATTCCCTGCTCCTCCACATGCAGGGAGACTCCACATGAGACTCCTTAGGGTAGTGATAAAGTGGGATATCAAATCCAAAGTCTCCTTCTCCTTCTCCTCCTCCTCCTCCTCCTCCTCCTCCATGTGACTGCCCCTTAGATATTTGAAGATGGCTTTCATATCATCTCTCTGTGTCCTTTTATTCATGCTAAGCATACCTTATTCATGCTAAGCATACCCAACGGTTCCTTATCAGGCTTGGTTTCCAGACCCTTGATCATCTTGGTTGTCCTCCTCTAAACAGGTTCCAGCTTGCCAATATCCTTCCTAAATTATGACGCCCAGACCTGGACAAAACACTCCAGGGGTTGTTTGACCAAGGCAGAATAGAGTGTAACTATTACTTCCCTTGATCTGGACACTATTAACAGTGGAATTGTCATCTGACTTGTCCAGTTAACAAATGACAATCATTACAATAACTTAAATTGGGTCTAAAATGCCCTCTCCCCCTTTCTTGCCCATCCCACCCTGCAAAAGCACAGTCAAGTTGAAAGAAAACAACTGCAGCAGCAAGGCTGAGCTGAAATGAGAACATTTAAGCATCTTGCATTTTGGTGGGTCTCTAAAGGACCTTGAAAGCTACAGCACGAGCAGGGGCAGTGAGACAAGGAGGATGAGTAGACTGCTAAGCCGAGATCCCACAGTGCAAAGAGCCCAGGAAAGTTATATGATGTTGGAGTTCTCTGAAACATCAAGGGCTTGCTTTAATTACATGGTAACGTTCAGGGAGTATTTTGAGCCGGAAAAAGCATAAAAGCTGAACGTTGGCAGGGGCAGCCTTTTTCGCATTCATGAGAATTCATGGTGGAGACCCTTTAGACCTCATTTTTGGATTATTATTATCATTATTGGGCCTGGGAATACCATGAGATTTAAATTAATTGAATTAATTTATTATACTTTCTCTGGAAAGGGAGAAGAGAATGCTAGGAGGGCCCTAATCAAAGATAAGCTTTTAGAAAAAGAAAAAAGAAAGAGAAGCTTGAACATGCTGGAGTGTTTTGTTTCATTTCTCTTTTTTCAGTAGTTATGCAGCTCCCAGGTCCTGGTGCCTCAGAGCAGGCTTGTTGGATCGTTAGAAAAAAGATTTTTTTAAAAATATATATATATTAAAAATAATAATCACCTTGTTCTCATAGGAATCCCCAAAATGTGATAAATAGGCCTTCCCAATGTGTCTTTATTATAGAGCCAAACAACCCTGCCTACATGTGTGGGGGTCTTTCTAGCCTGGCATTAGTGCTAGATCAGAGATGAAGAACCTCAAGCTCAAGAAGCCCAAAGCTTCCCTCCAAATAGAAAATCACCTAAGGCAGCTGCCAAACTCTGAGTCCCAGATTGCCACCCCAAGTAAGTAAGGCACATGCCCGTGAGTTAACTCTTTATTGACAAGAGAAGCATTTACAGCAGCTCCCACAGTGCACCAGATGTCCACACACACATAGTCTTCTAGCCTCTAGCAGTGGCGTCGCAACAGGGTGTGTGTGTGGAGGGGTGCTCCCCGAGTGCCATGTCTGGGAGAGTGACAAGAAGGCACCCCACAGGGGCTTGTCCCACCGCCGCGGCGCAAGCAGCCATCACACTGCCGCAGTCACATGTGAAGGATCCTCCGTTCGTAGCTGCAGTCACGAGCAGAGGATCCCGGCGCTGGCAGCAAACCGCTATGTACAGGACATGTGCAGTGTCACATGCATGCGCTGTATGTGACAATGCCACACGTGCACTGTACATAGCGGTTTGCCGGCAGCACCGCTTGAGCACCATATGGACGGCAGTGGGTTCCCTCCATCACTGCTACAGTCGCATGTAGAGGATCCTCCGTTCGCAGCTGCAGCCATGAGCAGAGGATCCTGGCTCCGTCTGTACTGCATTGGAGTGGTCCCACCGGCAAACCACCATGTACAGCTCATGTGTGGCGTTGCTATGAACGGTGCATGCATCATATGTAGCGATGCCACACATGCGCCCTACGTAGCAATGCCCCGCCCCGGGTGTCACAATGCCTTCATTCGCCCCTGGCCTCTAGGCAGCTGTTCACAGGTCTGGACCCTTCAGTGGGGGCCCTCCCCTTCTCCGGCTTATATATCCTCCTCTGACAGGTTGCATGCCCACAATATGAGACTGGAAGTCAGCACTGCTCTTCTCTCTTCACACCCCTCCTGGTTCTAGGAGATAGCAGAACAGGGGAAGATGGGCCCTTCCCTTACCCAGATCATTTATTCTTCCTCTTTCACATCCTGTGTACCTTCTTCCATCTTGGACTGCCCTGATTCTTCTTCCTCTCCCTGGCCTGGCTCCTGCTTTATGGGGTGCCACCAAGCCACAAATGGCTGCCCTCCTCTCCTGGGTCGCACTCCTGGTCCCCTGCTGCCACCACACACTCTTCAGAGCTCTGCCAGTCCCTGACACTCGGGGGGGGGGGGATCCAAGCAGTTGTAATCTGCCAAAATCTGAAGGGTCCCATTATAGATCGGGGTGGGGGGAGTCATGGCTCAGTTGTAGAACATCTGATTTGCATGTAGAAGGTCACAGTTTCAATCACTAATGTTTCCAGGTGGGGCTGGGAATGCCTACTGCCTAAAATCCTGGGTAGCTGCTGCCAGCCAGTGAAAACAATACAGAACCAGATGGACCAATCCTCTGATTCAGTGGAAGGCAGATTTCTATGTAGTCCAGTTGCAACAAGCCATCTAACCAGCAGGAAATACTGTTAGCAATTAAAGAGAATGCAATGGACTCAGAAGTATTATTATGCATGAATGTGTTGAATAAATAAGACAGTGAACCATTAATTTCAATTACATCACCAGCCAGCAGTTGGAGATCTGAGTTTAACTTGGCACATTCAACCAGCAGGAAACCACCTCCAGCAACTCTTGTCTTAGTAGCAGTGTGGAAGCCAGAGACTATGAAGTTCAACTTGGACACCAAACTATGGGTGCCACTGAAGTTCCATAAGGATAGACCAAGATCACTTCTGCCCACACTACTGGAAGCTAATTGTCTGCATAGGCACTGAGATGGTAGAAGACAAGTATGCCAGTAGCCAATTGGGCAGTGATGTCTTATGCTAGCCAATATACATATTATCATAGACAGATGAGAGCGAGGGTGATGGAAAAATATAAGGTATTCAGCCAACACTGCTTTACAATTGTTCGAGAGGTAGGGAGGACAGAGAGTACATTTCTCAGCCAGGGCTGTAAGTGGAGACAGGTTGGGGCAAGTGATGAATTGGTGGTAGGAGAGTTTCCATTATGAATTATAAGTGGGCATTTGACAATGCCAAATTATGCAGAGAACATTCCCTTTTAACTGAAAGTTCTCTTTCAGAAATCTAGAGGTCCGCAGCAGTTGTTTAGAAGCTCATTGGATAAATGTGCTGGTCTTGGACCTACATATGTGATATTAGAATGATCCTTCAAAAGAACCATTATATCTACATATTGGAGAGCGTGGAATGGATATCCCCCCCCCCCCCAAAAGCAACACATTCTTACTTAATCAACTTCTGGGGCCTATATACCTGTAGGTCCGAAGGCAAGGAGGTAATGTAGGCTTGTGAGATTGATGATAGCAAGTATTAACTTAGACCAGTTCGAAATGAAACCCTGTAAACTGATTTGCCACCTGGTTGAGTCAACTTACATTTTACCATAAAAGGGTGATAAATAGTGCCTTCCACTGCCTGGGGCATATTATGCAGTAATAATAGGACCTACACACATGTCACACCAAAATTCTTGCCATCAGTGCACAGAGTAGGATGCTAGAAGTAGATGCTTGGATATGGGTGTGTGCAAGTGTGCAAGTGTGTTGCAAGTCCTTCTTTACAGTGCAATAGAATACATGCTTAAATGCAAGTAAGTCACCATGTGACCAGAGTAGCTTGCTCCCTAGTACATGTGCTCAGGATTTCTGTCTCCCATTCCCAATGTTTCCAGTGCAAGAGGTTGAATCATGTGCTTAACATTCCCACTGAAATCAATGGGGTTTAGAAGGGCTTAACGCTGTCTGAGTCGTGTTGCTCGAGCATAGTATTTCATGATATGGGGGTCAAATTCTTCAATAACCCAACCCTGTATTTCTCAAACAACAACCATTTCCCATTGTCTTTCATCTTCCCGACAAGAGATGCCATTTTAAAGTCACTGGACGGTTGTGCTCGTTAAGGCCAGGATGAGAGAGCCGAGGCAACGTTGCTAATTAGTAGCGAATCCTCCATTTATGACTCCCTAAAAAGAGCTGAGTGACCTTTGAGTTAACAATGTTGAAGAATTCACATTTAATTGGCTGCCGTCTTGTTTCTCATTGCGGTTTCTACAAATTGGCAATTCCCACTTTAGATGTCCTATCGCCAGTCTGGCTAATGAGGGTGAGCATTTATGGAGCCAAAGGTCTCGTTCTATAAGCTTTTGTTATTTGGTGGTTTTGATTAATTCAAAGTGGGTTTTTGCATGCTTACAAATGCCCCCCAAGCACAGCACCCACCAAAATGTCTCTCTTTCAGGCCCTGGGAAGAGTAAGGATTTGCAGGGTGGGGGGTGAAAGTTGCATGGAGAGATGTGGGGCATCCCCAGTGGCAGAGGCACTTGCTGGACACATTCGGGGCCAAGAAGTCCATCAAATGTCAGGTGAAAAGTGCAGACAGATAGACAAGGAAGTAGGATAGGAATATGACATATTGAAAAATGAGAAGGTAGGTAGGGAGAGCCATAGAAGCAAGGTTAAAGTCTGGGTGTTGCTCAAAATGGACTTAGAAGTGGCTACACCCAGGTAAGGTCAGAAAACCCACCACCAATGGGTGTGGGTGCCAGGATATAGGAAGCTAACTTACTCTGAATCAAACCACTGATGTGCCTAACTCTTTATTGTCTACTTCCGGGTAGCCAACAAAGTGCCCTCCAGGTGTGGTTGGACCAGGGCCGTCTTAAGCATATCCTGCACTGTGGTGCAAAGCTCCCTCTGGCGGCCTCCCCATTTCCCAGAGTTTTTTAGGGAGGATGGTGCTGCCAGTGGGGCTGGAGGAGGCAGGCAGCAGCTGGAGGGTGACTCCTCCAGTGGGGAAGAGGCGGAGGCTAGATGCGGCAACTCCCAGCTCAGCTAGCCACTTTAATCAGTGGTGGCCGTGGCAGATGGAGGCTCCGGGCGTGGCACTGCTTTGGCGCAGCATGGCGGAGGCGGGCAAGGGCAGAGAGCTGATGCCAGGAGGCACTGCGTCCAGCCTCCTCCTCTTCCTTGGCGTTCTCCAGAACTTGGCGCCCTGGCACCCCATGCCACTAGCTTCTATGGGTAAGTCACCCCTGGGTTGAACAACAACTCCCAAAACCTAACCATTGGCCCTGGTGGCTGGACATGATGGGAGTTATAGTACAATAGTATCTGGAGAACACTGCATTGGATACCCTCGATCTACACACACTCCAAGCAGCTCTCCAAAGTTTCATACGGGAGGCTTTACACAGCCTTTCCTGGAGAGGCCAGGGCATAGTTGTCAACGTTTCCCCTTTTTTAAGGAAAATTCCCTTATTCCGAAGAAGATTCGTTGCAAGAAAAGGGAAAAGTTGACAGCTATGGGCCAGGGATCAAGACAGACAAAACAAATAAGTTACAGTGGTACCTTGGGTTAAGTACTTAATTTGTTCCGGAGGTCCGTACTTAACCTGAAACTGTTCTTAACCTGAAGCACCACTTTAGCTAATGGGGCCTCCTGCTGCTGCCGTGCCGCCGGAACACGATTTCTGTTCTCATCCTGAAGCAAAGTTCTTAACCTGAAGCACTATTTTTGGGTTAGTGGAGTTCTGGGAAGTGTATGTAACCTGAAGCGTATGTAACCCGAGATACCACTGTATTGGCAGAACGCATAGTTAAACTATGGCACTCACTCCCCCAAGAGCCAGGGGTTGCCTGCCAACTTGGATGGCTTTAAAGAAGGTTTAGACAAATTCATGGAGGAGAATGCTATTGATGGCTACCAACTAGGGTATTTATGTTCTACCTCCGGTCCTGGAGGCAATATGCCTGTTGCTGGAAACCACAGGAAGGAGAGTCTGCAGTTGTGCTCAGATCCTCTTTGCATGCTTCCCACAGACATCTGTTTGACCAGGATGCCTGACGGTATGGGCTCTTGGCCAGATCCAGCAATCATTTCTCATGTTTTTCTGAGTAGAAATAGTCAGGGTTATACTCTAATTCTTTTACTTTCATTTTTTTTAAAAAAATATATAGAGAATAATACATTTTTTTGAAAATGACCAGATTTTAAAATGTTCTCCAAAGTTCAGTCAAAACAAGTATTTTCAAATCAAAACATTTTTTCATGATGTTATTTCATGGGTGCAATGTTACTAGGGACAATTTTATTAACCTGCCTACTTCTGATTTTGGAGGAAATATTGAAAACATAAACTAGATTTGATGACATAACTTTCCTGCACATATAGTTAGTCATTCTGTTTTCCAGAAAGGTCCTTTGTAAACTGGCATCAGACGGGGAAGAGTGGGGGAGGAATGAAGAGGCAAATATATCCGTAAGCCCACACTTGAGACTTCTTCCTATTTTCAAATAAATAAACATTTGTTTACTCGGAGTAAATTGGAAAAGAATTATAGCTTTGCAGCCAGATTGTCTCCATGTTTACTTGGAAGTAAGTCCCTATGAGTTCAATGGGATTATTCCCAGGTAAATCTGCAAAGGACTGCATCATTAGTAATGCAAGATCCTTCATTAAATCAGCCCAGCTTCTCTGGGACAGAACCTTTGTGGATGGCAAGGATACCATAAATACATTTCCTTATTTTAATTCACTTAAGACTTCCTATCAATATTTTACATGCATCATAAATATTTGAGGCTGTAAGCTTTTCTTTAGCATTTACTGACCAAACTAAAATGATACATAATTTAGGAGCAAGAATATAAATTGGCATATACAGATGTTTATTAAAATAATATGGTTTGAGTTTGCAGGCAACTCGCTGTGCATTTTCTTCAAAGATGTTCTCTTACTCCAGTGGATGCAATCACTGAAATCCAGCAGGGGTAAAGGATCACAATAAAATGAAAACAGTATTTGTGAATCTGTGGGTTTTTAATTTTTAATTTTATTTTAATAATAGTGGCTATGGTGGAAAAACAACAATGCAGATGAGAAATGGGTGTTGAAAATGACACCAGAGGCTAGCTTTCCCATTGTTGTTGTTAATGTTTCAATAATAATAATAACAACAACATACCCCCCAAGTGTCCCTATTTTCCAGGGACAGTCCCAGAGTTACAAAAGCTGTCCCGGTTTCAGATTTGATCCTGGAATGTCCTTCTTTTCCTTTTTCCTCCCCTCCATGTTTCAGAGAACAATTAAAAGTGGTGTGTGTGCAAAAAGCGGAGTCCTGTTTTTCCTGAAAGTAAAATACCTGCACCAAATGAAGGAAATTGCAACGCTGTCGTACAAACCCCTTCCTATAATTTTGAAGGAAAAAGGTCACCAATCCACTTTAAATTATTGAATTGCAGTGCTTCAGCAGCCAGCCATTTCTTAGGAAATGCAGGAAGCGTGGATTGATTTATTGTCTACTCAGAAGTAAGTCCCACAGTACTCAGTGGAGCTTACTCCCAGGTAACTGGGTAAAGACTGCAGCCTTACGCTGCAA
Organism: Podarcis tiliguerta; assembly: GCF_965153285.1. NCBI lineage: Eukaryota > Metazoa > Chordata > Lepidosauria > Squamata > Lacertidae > Podarcis > Podarcis tiliguerta. Next base: position 7,981,199 of record NC_139542.1, read on the forward strand.
TCCTAAGCATTTTTACTTAGAACTAAGTCCTGAGCATTTTCACAGTTGTTGTTGTTGTTGTTGTCATAGTCATCCTCCTCCTCCTCCACCACCACCTTTTTCCCTGACAGAGACTCAACACAGTTTACAGCTAAATTTTTATTTCATTTCATTTATCTTTGGAAGGTGTTGTGCATGATCCCTTCCTTTGCACATTTTTTCTTTACAACAATCCCATGAGATGGGTTCAATGAAGAGGTTGCAAGGTTACCAGTGTCGATGTGTATATGACGTCTAGCTGTTCAGCGAGATCAAATGCAGGAGAAGTTTTGTGATGTGGAACAGGATGTCTCTATTTTCATCAGAGAAATGTTGGAAGGTATGTAATAATAATGACTTTTACATTCATCTCAAGGTTATGTACAATTATAGCACAAAACAGCTAAAAATAGTCTTTAAAAGTAGGGTGAGGGGAATACAGCTAAACAATACAAAAGAAATATCTAATGCAGGGACCATTTCATTCAACTGGAAAAACTGGTTGAAATAAAAATATCTTCAATTGTTTTTAGAAAGTAATAGTTGTGGAACCCTGTCCTATCTTAGCAGAGATACTGTTTGACAAAAGAGGGCCATCAGTGACTATTTTACACTAGCGGAGACTGATAACAAGCAACAGTTGCAGGAATAATGACAGCACAATCCCATGCTTAGCTTTTCAGGAGTAAGCTCCATTGAGTTCAATAGGGCTAGTCCCCGAGTAAGTGTGCAGAGGATTGCAGCCGTGTCTGTTTTATATACTTGAAATACTAATCTGTAATCTAGTAATGTAATCTGTAATCTAGGACAGATCGTGAAGCTGAGGCTCCAGTACTTTGGCCACCTTGTGAGAAGAGAAGACACTCTGAAAAAGACCCTGATGTTAGGAAAGATGGAGGGCACAAGGAGAAGGGGACGACAGAGGACGAGATGGTTGGACAGTGTTCTCGAAGCTACAAACATGAGTCTAACCAAACTGCGGGAGGCAGTGGAAGACAGGAGTGCCTGGCGTGCTCTAGTCCATGGGGTCACAAAGAGTCGGACATGACTTAACGACTAAACACAATCTAGAGAAATTTAGTTGCAGTTCAAGCCATCTCCAAGCATCATATCCTCTGCACATAGAGCATTATGGAGGAAGATAGCATGGATGAGTGCAGTAACCCATGCATTCCTGTGGGGTCTGTGTGGGAATGTTCAGGGAGGCAGGAGAGGATACATTTTTTTAAAATATCCTTCCTAACTTGTGCTAGCAAGTTTCTTTACTTAGCAGAGTTTACATTCCCCTCCTAACATGCACAGCAGATAGCTGGTTGCAGGCTTGGGTAAGCCTCTCAGTATCATACAATTCAGTTTTGAATTGTATGTTCCTGGTAAGTTCCCTTTTCTCCCTCTTAAAAGAATAAAGACACAAGAATCTTATTTAAAATCAATAGAAGAAGTTTACTCACATCAATTCATAGTTGGATCCCTGAAGGCAGACTTAGTTACAAATATGTACAGATGGATCTACCCCATATGGTGGTATGATCCCGGTGCTTCTGCTAGCTGAGAGCTAGCAGAGCATTTCTAGCTAAGAACCTGGTCCAATGAAGGAGGAAATGCAAAAGAGAGAGAGAGATTGGCAGCATGCCTTGTCCTTTTGTTATCTGGACAGGTAAGTAATAATAATAATAATAATAATAATAATAATAATAATAATAATAATAATTTATTATTTGTACCCCACCCATCTGGCTGGGTTTCCCCAGCCACTCTGGGCAGCTTCCAACAAAGATGAAAAATACACTAAAATGTCACATATTAAAAACTTCCCTGAACAGGGCTGCCTTCAGATGTCTTCTGAATGTCAGGTAGTTGTTTATCGCTTTGACATCTGATGGGAGGGCGTTCCACAGGGCGGGCGCCACTACCAAGAAGGCCCTCTGCCTGGTTCCCTGTAACTTGGCCTCTTGCAGTGAGGGAACCGCCAGAAGGCCCTCGGAGCTGGACCTCAGTGTCCGGGCAGAACGATGGGGGTGGAGACGCTACTTCAGGTACGGTCACACCCACCTCTAGTGCAAAGGAAGGATGCTCCAGCCAGGAGGAAACAGGAAGCTTTTGGCTGACTGGACCAAACATTCCCCCATATGTCTTCTCTAGCATTACAAGGGATGTTGTATTTGACTGCTCCCAGTGGATTACATCCCACAGTCTGAAGAGAAATGGGTGAGAGGCTGCTGCTGCTGCTGCCACCGCCTAATAGTATCTGCTGCCCAAGACACTTGCCTCAGTGTGTCTCACAGTAGGGCCAGTTCTGAAGCTTACATTCATGAACAATCCTTGGCCTGCCTCTGCTTCATTTCTGTCAACCACAATGGCCTTTGTCTTCTGGTAAAGAAGTGACTTAACTTCTAGGTCATAAAGAATACTTTCTTGGCTTTTTTCAAGTTTTTGTTTGAAAGTCCTCCTAGCTACAATGCCTAGTACCACCAGCCAGAACAACAACAAAAAATGGATCTGAAATTTGAGGTAACATTCCTGGAGCACAATAGCCAGACTAGCAAAAGAATGTGTCGCTGCTGCTATTTGTCCCAATCCTGTCCTCCATTGATTTTAAACTCAGTAATAACCCTGTTTCGCTGAAAAATAACCTCAGTGTCATTTATTCTTCCTATTTTACCAAGTGTTGTGTAAAGGATGAATGGAGACGCACAAAGCAATGCAATTCACTTGGCTGTAATTGGTTTACCTTTTTTTTACAGTCAAAATAAAGTAGCCTATGTAAAGATAACACACTTGAGCCATTTCATTGTCAGGCTTGAGTGTATTGCGTGGGCTGCAAAAGCATTTGACAATTACAGCAAAAGAATTTCTGTAGACTAAATTCCTTATTTAGTTTGTAGAAAGTAGAACGCCCATAGGACTGGCATTGGGAACTTTGCTTTTTAAGTTGTTATTAAACGATCTAGCATTGGGGTGAGCCATGAGGTGGTCAGGTTTCTTGATGATAATCGTTCAGGGTTGTTAAAACAACCCCCGTCGTTTAGCCCGGACACTAGGGTCCAACTCCAAGGGCCTTCTGGCGGTTCACTCAATGTGAGAAGCAAAGTTACAGGGAACCAGGTAGAGGGCCTGCTTGGTTGTGGCACCTGCCCTATGGAACCCCATCCCATCAGATGTCAAGGAAATAAACAACTATGACTTTTAGAAGACATCTGAAGGCAGCCCTGTTTAGGGAAGCTTTTAATGTTTGATGTTTTATTGTGCTTTTAATATTTTGCTGGAAGCTGCCCAGAGTGGCTGAGGAAACCCAAATGCAATTCAATGTAAACAGGTAAAAAGTGAAGTATATCTTTATTTTGTGTATATCCATATGGGATCTGAACTGGTGACTGTTTTTTTTTTTTGTTTTTGTTTTTGTTTTTTTTTACTTGCCCCAAAATGGAAAGAAGCAGAAGTCCCAGTAAAGGAAGAATGGATACAAAACCTTTGGAATATGCAGTAATGGTGAAACTTACCGGAAGAATAAGAAATCAAGATAATAAACTTTTTACAAAAAAATTGAAATGGTTTGTTGAATATTTACAGATAAATTGTAAGACCAAAACATTAGCAAGGTTATTGTAATAACCTGCAGTTTTATAAGATGAATTTTATAAATGAATTTGGATAGGCAGAAGATATTAAAAAATAAATTTAAGGAACCGCAGAAAGAGGGGAAAGGAAGCCAAATTTTGAAATGTTAAATTGATTGTAAAACTAATGAAATATATAAATTTGAAAGGTATAAATAAAAAAACTAAAATAAATAAATAAAAATGAACTGAAGGTGACTAACCAGGAACAAGACCTTGGGGTTGTAGAGAATAGCCTGATGAAGACATTTACCCAGTGTGTGACAGCTGTGGAAAAACAAAACAAATTCCAAGCTAAGGGCGCATTAGGAAAATCAATTCAAAATAAAACTGCTGATGTCACAGTGCTTTTACACAACTCTATGGTGTTCTGGTGTGCATATCATTACCACAAGTGGGAATTATGGAGTTTCACTGTGGTTTAAAGGAGAGCTTCTCCTGCACCTTCCAAAGTACTCAGAGGCCCGCTATGCAATCACACAGAGCAGGGCTTTTAGTGCAGTTGTCTCTGTTCTGTGGGTGCCCACTATCTGCACTTTCTGGAAATGAATTGAAGGTATTCTCCGCCCCCTAGACTTTCCCAGCTGAATAAACCAGTGTATGCTATGAATGTCTGCATGTTAGGGTGGTGTTCATGTGTGTTGTTTTTTGTGCTTTTTATCATATTAAAAAACCTGTTTTTAATTATCTTATGTATAAATTGCCTTGAGATGCTAGTTTGGGCTGGGTGTTCATCAGTATGCAGATGACACCCAGCTCTACCTCTCTTCTAAATCAGAACCAGTGAAGGCGGTGAAGGTCCTGTGTGAGTGTCTGGAGGTGATTGGAGGATGGATGGCGGTTCACAGATTGAGGTTGAATCCTGACAAGACAGAAGTACTGTTTTGGGGAAACAGGAGGCAAGCATGTATGGAGGACTCTCTGGTCCTGAATGGGGTAGCTGTGCCCCCTGAAGGACCAGGTGCACAGCCTGGGAGTCATTTTGGACTCACAGTTGTCCGTGGAGGCACAGGTCAATTCTGTGTCCAGGGCGGCTGTCTACCAGCTCCACCTGGTATGCAGGCTAAAACCCTCCCTGCCCACATACTGTCTCACCAGAGTGGTGCATACTCTAGTTATCTCCCGCTTGGACTACTGCAATGTGCTCTACGTGGGGCTACCTTTGAAGGTGACCCAGAAACTGCAATTAATCCAGAATGCGGCAGCTAGATTGGTTACTGGGAGTGGCCACCGGGACCACATAACACTGGTCCTGAGAGATCTGCATTGGCTCCCAGTATGTTTCCGAGCACAATTCAAAGTGTTGGTGCTGACCTTTAAAGCCCTAAACTGCCTCGGTCCTGTATACCTGAAGGAGCGTCTCCACCCCATTGTTCAGCCCGGACACTGAGATCCAGTACCGAGGGCCTTCTGGCAGTTACCTCATTGCAAGAAGTGAGGTTACAGGGAACCAGGCAGAGGGCCTTCTCGGTAGTGGCACCCGCCCTGTGGAATGTCCTCCCTTCAGATGTGAAGGAAATAAGCAGCTATCTTATCTTTAAAAGACATCTGAAGGCAGCCCTGTTTAGGGAAGTTTTTAATATTTAATGCTGTATTGTTTTTAACACTCGATTGGGAGCTGCCCAGAGTGGCTGGGGAAACTCAGCCAGCTGGGCAGGGTATAAATAATAAATTATTATTATTGTTATTATTTTTTAGAAGACAATTAATAAATCGATGATAATGATGATGATACAAACTGAGGTGACTTTCTTCTCCATCCCATTGTTGGTGCTTTTGAGGATCTTGTCCTCATGACAGTCTTCACACCATCTCTAGTTGTCATTATCTCTGCTCCTTTTTAAGTGCAGCCAGCCAGAAAATGCAAGCGGAGAAAATACAGGTCTATTCAAATTACCAACGAACACTCACATAAAAAGAAGAAATTAAGGTGCATGTCAAGCCCCTTATAGGAGGCTCGAAAGATTCCCTACGTGACCTGGTTATCTAAATGCCAAATGCCCATAAATTTCCCAGTGAGAATGAATGCTTCTCATTTTGTCCTGGTAAACAGAAAAACACCATGGACAATAAAATGCTCTGGTATTGTTTATCTGCATTTCATGCAACACCTTGCTACAGAGAGAGGACCCCCGTGCTCCTTTACTTTGCCATCATTTAATTGGTGCACTGCTTGCCTGAAAGGCAAATCATAAACTACAACTTATATAGCCTCAGCTTTGTAAAACACTCTTGCGGAAAGAAGGCAAAGGAGTTTCTGTAAAGGAAGAGTGCCAGAAATGTGAGAAGGAGAAAATGTGGTTTGGATCTGGTGTGTCTCTCATGCTCCTTGCACGGTTCAGACTTTGCATATACCAGAATTAAGGTTGCAGAAATCTGTGTTGTGTCTTTAAACTTACCAATGCACTAGAAATCCAGGCAGCTTATTATCTTCTCCCCAGCCTTCCTGCCCACCTTCCTCCTGTGGTCCTCCAGTTGCTGTTGGACTCCATGGTCCAGCAGTCTCAGCCAACATGTCCGATGGGCAGGGAAGATCCAACTATATCTGGATGGATACAGCTTACTCATTCCTGTCCTAATATGTGGACAAGTAGCAGGTTGAGAGGACAACAGGGGAAGAATAACTAGGACCTGATGACATTATTGCCAGTAGCTGCTTCCTGATGGATGGCTACCAGGCATCTCAGAACCACCCAGATACAATTGTGCTGCTTAGTCCATGTTCCGTGAAGCCTATCAGGGTTGGAAGGGAGTCCTCAAAGGATGCTTGGACATTGGCTTGCTTGTTTATCATTCTTGTATGGATGAATAAAACACTTGAAGAAAATAATATCATATTTTGTGAGAGGTTGTGAGCATGGTGTTCCCTTGCATCTCTGTCCAGCGATGCTTAAGTAGAGTTTGCTGGATCACATCAAAGGTTCATCTAGCTGAGCATGCTGTTCTTCTAGTGGCCAACCAGCCAACAGCACTCTCCCCATTGACAAGTCCTAGCAGCTGGTATTCAGAAGCATCCTACCTTTGACTACTGTGAAGGTAACTCTCAGTTAGCCAAAGGCAATAAGGGCAATCCATTCCACAAGTGACATGGTTGGAGGAGAAACTAGGTGGAATGAAAGGGATAGGCTGCAGCGTGGAAACCACCCTGTTTCTTTCACATGTATTTCTACCCTGCTTCCTGCTGGCCTCATATCCTCAGTACACTTTCATGCAATAGCTGATATGCAGTTTTCAGATTGATGCAGTTCTTCCTTGGATGCAACAGGGAAAGGAAATGACAAAGTGGCATTCCAGATTACCCAGGACTGTTGGCGAGAGAGATATTAACAAGATCGTCAAAGTCCCGAAGCCAATTGAGGCATAAATATTATTTGCTATTAGTTTTGTCTGTTTCAAATTACAGCAAGAGTGTTGGGGGAAACAAAATGGACCCTTCCTATTTCATGATTTAATCACCATAAACTATACTCAGGTTCATATCTGCAAGCATTTATGGCTTTGTACCACAAGGAAATTTCCAGCGACTTCTGAAGGTTGTTTCTGTGAAAAATTATATTGGCGAGGGGAAGATGGCAGGTGCTTTTAATGCAGATATTAATCTGGGAGCCACGGTTATGCTAAAAAAATGCTAGAGGGATAACTTTTCTGGGCATATATAAAAGAAGTGGGACAGCCGAATTCTGCAATTAGATCAGGCCATTAAGAACGTCCCTGCACTCTGCCCACTGTGTTGAGCTATATGTGGGCAGGAAAGGAGTTCTTCCAGGATAATTCAGCGTGAAGGCGATAGGCTCTTAGGTGCAGAAGTCATAAAGTGTCGCTGAGCAAAATGCAATCCAGGGCCATAAAAAAGAAAGAGAGGAGGGAAAGAACAGGGTGGAAGATTTTCAAACCCATCTCTTGCAGTTTTCTCTGTGCTGTAAAAGGCATGGGTTTTTAAAAGCTCAATGGTTCTATTTGCAGGAAGAGTTACCAGGTAGTGTGATGTGTGCCAGGGTGATTTCCAGTCTCTAGAGATAAAAAGAAAGTACACTCCATAGTTGAATGACGGAATTTGCTGTCATAAGAAGTAGTGATGGCCACCAACTTGGATGGCTTTAAAGGAGGATCCACTGTTGTAGGCAGTATGCCTCTGAAAGCTGGCTGCTGGGAGTATTAGGTGGGAAGAACACTGTTGCTTTCAGGAGTCAGTTGTGGGCTTCCCATGGTTGGCATCTGGCAGAACAGGATGTTGGACTAGTTGGGCCTTTGGCCTGATTTGGCAGAGCTTTTCTCATGTACTTATGAGGTTGCCCTGACCCATAAGTACCTAAGAAGAACCTGTATTGATCAAATCAAAGCCCTGTCTAGTCCAGCATTCTGCTTACTGTGGAACTCGCTCCCACAGGAGGAAGTGGTGGCTGCCAACCTGTTGTTTGTTGTTGTTTTTTAGTCATTTAGTCGTGTCTGACTCTTCGTGACCCCATGGATAAGAGCACGCCAGGCACTCCTGTCTTCCACTGCCTCCTGCAGTTTGGTCCAACCCATGCTAGTAGCTTCGAGAACACTGTCCAACCATCTCTTCCTCTGCTGTCCCCTTCTCCTTGTGCCCTCAATCTTTCCCAACATCAGGGTCTTTTCCAGGGAGTCTTCTCTTCTCATGAGGTGGCCAAAGTACTGGAGCCTTAGCTTCAGGATCTGTCCTTCCAGTGAGCACTCAGGGCTAATTTCCTTCAGAATGGATAGGTTTGATCTTCTTGCAGTCCATGGGACTCTCAAGAGTCTCTTCCAGCACCATAATTCAAAAGCATCAATTCTTCGGTGATCAGTCTTCTTTATGGTCCAGCTCTCACTTCTATACATCACTAATGGGAAAACCATAGCTTTAACTATACGGACCTTTGTCGGCAAGGTGATGTCTCTGTTTTTTAAGATGCTGCCAACGTAGATGGCTTGAAAGAGAACTAGACAAATTCATGGAGGAGACAGTTATCAACATCTGCTAGCCGTAATGGCTCAGCTCTGTCTCTAGAGTTGGAGGTAGAGACACTTCTGAATACCAGTTGCTGGAAACCACAGGAACAGAGAATGTTCTTGTGCTTGAATTCTACTTACAGTTTTCCCACAGGCTTCTGGTTGGCCACTGTGAGAACAGGATGCTGGACGAGATGGGCCATTGGCCTGATTCAGCAAGCTCTTCTCATGTTATTATAAGTATTATAAGTATTCCAAAAGTGGTTCTACTATTTGCATAGTGCCATGGCAACATTGGCAGTTTTGTTTTCAGGCCTGGTAGCGTGGCTGTCCCTGTTTGATGGAGTAGCATTCCTGCCGAGAAAGAACTGCACCCCCACCCCACCCCTGCTATCTTCACTTTCTGGAAATAATTGGACAATCTTTGAATATTTGAGTGAGTTAGAGAGAGGATGAGAGGTTACACATGATTCATGAGAAGGAGAGAAATTATCCCTAAACAATTCCATACCGTTCAGGAAATTATGCATAATTTGTGCACATAAAAATGTGCAGCCATTATCTTTGTTTGTGATGAATTGGTTGCTTTTAGCATTCTGGACTATCTACACCTGAAAAGTGTGGTGTGTGGAACCCAGAATCTTCCCAGTAATATTCTGTGCCTCTCAGACCCAACCCAGTAAAACAGCCCAGAAGGGTGCAATGCCTGATGGTATCAAATGCTACTGAGAGATCTAAGAGGACTATCAGAATTGTGCTCCCTCTGTCCATTTCTCACTGCAAGAATCCTCAGTGTAGGTATTAGGTATTGGATCTAGTCCTTCCCTGTGTCACAGCAGAGAATAAGCCTTTGGCCTCTTTGATTGGATAGTTTTTTCAGGGATTTGGAGAGTGCTATCATCCACCTACACTCTGCCATCCAAGTCGTCTTTCTTGAGGCTAAGCATAGACCACATTCACACCATACACTCAGAGCACTATGCTACCAATATAAACAGCCATGGTTTCTCACAAAGGATTCTGGGAGCTGTAGTTTGTTAAGCAAGCTGAGAGTCATTAGGAGACCCCTATTCCACTGGCAGAGCTACAGTTTCCTGTGAAGAGGGGCTGATCGTTAAATGTCTCAGGGAATTGTAGCTCTGAGATAGGAATGGGGTCTCCTAACAACTCGCAGCACTCTTAAGAAGCTGCACAATCCCACAATTCTGCAGCTCCCAGAATCCTTTGAGGGAAGCTGTTTGAAGTGGTACCACAGAACTTTGAAAATATGGTGTGAAGGTGGCCACACACAGCTCTTTCAACCTTTCTTTGTACTCCTTGTTTCATACCTCGTCTCTCTCTATGTCTGAAGCCTGAGCCAAAGTCTTCATATTGCATAGGCAGACAACATAATTAAAACCACTCTATGGGGAAGTGTGATGCCTCCAGTTTCCAGTAATCATGCAGAGCGCCAGCCTCACTCCCATTATCTAAGGAGCCTTTTCAAGGAGGGAGGGAAGGGAAGGAAGGTATCCTGTTGATGACCGAGGAACCTCCCAAATGGCAAAGAAAACAAAGGTAACCATTCATCCCAGTGTTTTGGTTCAGTGCTGATTAATTTTCCCAAGCATCTGCTTAAGCGTTTGATTAAACTACTCTGAGAGCCCATCTGTTTTCCACCTGATAGGGAGCTGTGATCACGGAAGGGGAATTTTTAAAAGGCTGCACACCTCATTTAACAATGATGTTATAAAATTAGTGCCCTGATCAGAAGAAATTTCAGAAGGTGAGCCCACTCTGATAACAACATTAATCAATTAATTAGCTTTGTGTGTCAGCAGCTAAGGTTTCAATGACACTGCTTTAGGGGATACAGTGGTGGATTAGCCTTTGCAGTAAAAGTTCTACTCTTCATGGAGAGAGCGAGAAAGAAAGAGGAGCAAAAAGATTTGTATTGTAGTATGAAGTTCCATAGAAACATAGCTTTGAGAGGACTCCCAAAGGCCATCTTGTCCAAGCTTTTTCACTTCAGTCCACTTCCTTGGTGTATCATGGGTGACATTTACAGAGCAACCCTCAGCATATTTACTCAGAAATGTTCCAATGGGCTCAGTGGTGCTTATATAACATGTCTTTCCACCTATCCAAGGAGCAATACCCACTTCAATTTTATCCTTACAGCAGCCCAATGAAGTAGATTAGATTGAGAGAAAACCACTAGACACGTACTACTCAAAAGTAGAACAGTGCTTTGCAGACTGAGGCTGTGCAAAGCACTCCATCCACTTCATGGAAACATTTCTGGGGCACCCAATCAAGTCAACTCCCCCATCCCCACAGGCCAACTAGCGGAGCACCTGCACTGCCCTTAATTTGGTTCCACATTAGTTTGGGAGTGGCACTAATGTTTAGTTATTTTTAAAGCCCTAATTAAACATACAGTTAGGAGATGCTGTGTCTCTCCCCCTCTGCTGAGAGCAAGGGGTTAATTCTAGAGACTTCTTTGAGGAGCCACTGGCAAAGGAGCATCCTGTACCAGTCAGGTTTGAGCCAACCATCACATTGCCCCAAGAGTTTTGCACAAAACTCATAGAACAGGACAAACGTTATTTTAAAGGACCAAAAAAAGAAAAAAAGAAAAATCAACTTATTGATAGAGCTGTTGCTGCCTTAACACTTCTGGGTTGTGGTTGTTGTGGGTTTTGTCAGAAAACATGATTTCAGCCCAACTGAGCATGGAATAAGGCCATTTTTAGTGTGGCTGTTAGATTTGATTTTATTTTTTTTAAAAAAACGATCATTTCAGATCAACATGCTGGAAGCAAATTCAAGTGTTTCAAAATGTCAGTCTTAGAGAGATGTCACCATTCCAGAGTGTTAAGTCAATTGGAAAGGTCACAATTTCAGAAATTTAATTCTGCATATGTTTCTTTTAACCTTTTGTCTTGCTGCAAAATGAAGACAACATTTCAGGTAGTATCATTCTGAATTGAATTTATGTTCATTATGAATTGGATCTATTTCTTATTGCAGGAGAATCTACCCCGTGACCTTCCATGTGTTCACCCACCATCCCTGATGGTGAAAGGCCATAGCTCAGAGGTAGAGAATCTGTTTTTCATGCAGAAGGACCCAGTTTCATGGAGAGCCGCTGCAATGTTCCAAAGGTGCTCACTGTAACTTCCAATCAGCAAAGCAGAGGTTACAGTGACCTCCTTTGGAACATTGCTTTAAAGATGGATCTTGGGGGAACTAGGTTTTGGGAAACAGCCCACTCCCACAGGGGATCTTTCAATGGGTGGTGGGCTTCCCAGTCTCAGTTTGGAATTGGGTTCTGGCTGGTTTTCTCCAAATGGTTTGATACAGTTCTCAGCCCGAGGTTAGCTTGCACACTTCTCTAAATGCTGTGGCACAGTTCTCAACTCAAAAAGATAGCACCTTCATTAAAAATGTATCTCTTAGAAAAAGTGTCCAGTTTCACAAGGAACTTGATGGATGCAAAGGAAACAGACATTGTGAGGAGAAAGCAAAGTGCAGACAAATAACAGGACCTTGGACAGTTCAGAGGAGAGACCTGCTGGTTGTTGTTCTCACTTCTAAGGCAACCATAGGAAGATGTTGCCTCAGCATGGATCTGGAGCCAACTGAATCCTTACGCAGGTTGATGAGACCTTGAGTATGCTAGGTTCTGCCTTCCTGGAGGAACTGCTGGGTTCTTAATCTCATGTTATTCTGCAGGATTCAACTTTCGTGGGAGTAGAAAGATGGAGCTACTCAGTCAGTGGCTGCTTCCAAATAGGGAAGCAATGGTTTTCTGCCTGATGAAGCAGCCTGAACTTCATCCTCATCTGTGTCCCCCATGCACTGCAAGATCCCTGGATTAGGAAAGGGTTCCCTGTAGGGTTTCCATGTACACATACAACTTTCTCTCTTACTTTTCTAGGACTACTTTGAAGAGCTCCTAGAACTGGTTCATAAATGGAACAAGCTATTTATTAATTTGAGGGAACATAACTGAGTGTATTCTTGAGCTTGTTTCCATTTTTTTCAGTGTACCAGATATTAGGGGTGCAGAATATCATATATTTTCTTCATGGCCTCTGCAAGATTTCTGAGGCTTGAGCCAACAAGGCATTTCAAATGCTCCTGTGTCCATGGCATAGCTCTTAAAGGTAGGAGGTGTTGCAATCATCTCTGGAAACCATAAAAAGTCAATCTCTTTGCACTCTGTTCTTTCATTTAAGGAGTAGTTTACATGTTCTTTCTGCAGTCACTCACACCCACACATCATGACATTTTCCTCCCACTTCATTTTCTTGTCCTCTCTGGCCTTGCACTAGCTTTTGGGATATGTCTCCTGGGTAAGTACCCATTTGCAAAAAATAATTTACCCCCCCCCCCATGCACATGTAGGCAGTGTATTTATTGATACTGAATCTTTATTGCTTCAAGGCATGGACTCTCACAATTCAATACATCTAGAAATACAAAATACAGATAAATTTAACATATTGCAACAAATATATTGCAACAAACATATTGCAACAAACAACACACATAAAAACCTGAGTTCCACTTTGGCACAACAGAGACACTTACCTTCTTTATAAATTAGTCTGCAGGTACTGCAGACATCATGGAGCAAAAACACATCCTACTAAGCTTTCTTTTATGTCTTGGCCTTTCGGCTCAGATCAACTGTAACAACCAAGCAAAGGCTACAGTTTCCAGAGTTCCCTGTAAAGAGGGATTGATTGTTAAACCACTCTGGGAATTGTATTTCTCTGAGAGGAATGGGGTATCCTAACAACTCTCGGCACCCTTAACAAATTGCCTCTCCCAGGATTGTATGGGGTAAGCCACGACTACTTAATGTGGTATAATGCTGCTTTAAGAGAGCCAGTGTGGTGTAGTGGTTAAGAGACTCCTTCGGGTAGTGATAAAGCAGGATATCAAATCCAAACTCCTCCTCTTCTTTTTTAAATGTATTATGTGAATGTGGTCTATGTGTGATTCTGTAAATCTGTGTGTGAGAGAGATTGTGTGTCCCTATTTGTGTTTTAATGCGGTGTCATCACGTTCCAGTGTGGTGAAGTGGTTAAGAGCAGTAGTCTCCTAATCTGGGGAACCGGGTTCGCGTCTCCACTCTTCCACATGCAGCTGCTGAGTGACCTTGGGCCAGTCACACTTCCTTGAAGTCTCTCAGCCCCACTCACCTCACAGAGTGTTTGTTGTGGGGGAGGAAGGGAAAGGAGAATGTTAGCCGCTTTGAGACTCCTTAAAGGGAGTGAAAGGCAGGATATCAAATCCAAACTCTTCTTCTTCTTCTTCCTGTCTGATGCCTGTTTGACGCCACTCAGTTTTAGGGCAGGCCCCACCTCCTTATGGAATGCATCCGTGGCCAACTTTCAACTAGGGTATTGCAGCCCTCTGCCTGCAAAAGGCTCCTCACCCCTGATGTAGACACTGTTGTGTTAGGATTTCCTCTCTTCAGGATGATGATTGGTTTGGTCCATCTGCCCTGTTTTTTGATGTTTGGCTGCCAGTGAAGCAATTTACCCATCCAACCCTGTGGGCCATGATTAAGGTTACATACATTCTTTCATTCCGTCAGAAGGGACCAGATGTTGTTTGATCTTCCAAGGCTGGGTTGGCAATTCTCTCTGAACACTCATTTCCTACAGGGTTGAGCAGGAAGACCAGATGTGTGATTCAATCTAATCAGCAACGAGATTTCTTTGTCATCACAGTATATTTGAGCAGCATTTGGGGCCATAGCTGACAGAATGGGAGAAATAAATTGGATTTATAGTCAGCATTGGACATGTACAGGAGGAAGCACCTACAACGCCTTTAATAGCAAACACACATATGAATTGAGTCACCCTCCCAAAGAGAACTCAGACCACCCTAACCTTGGGCCCATAAGCATTAAGAGATATGAAGCCATCTGAGGAAAATAAAGACATGTACTCCATTCAGCTTTTTCAATGAAAATTTATTAATGGGCTTTGTTGGTACCCTCAAGTATTTGGGTGGCTTTAAAAGAGGATTAGACAAATTCATGCAGGGTAAGGGTATCATTGTGACTGCTAGCCTCAATGGCTATGTTCTGCTTCTACTCTGCCTTTGAATATCAGTTGCTAGGAATTGCGAGTTGTGAGAGTGCTGTTGCACTCAGATCTGGCATGTTGACTTCCCATAGGCATTTGGATGTCTACTGTGAGAACAGGTTGCTAGACCAGACGGACCTTTGGCTAGATCTAGCTGGTCTTTTCTTGTGTTTTTATATGAACATAATAAGACCACAGTTTATGGTTTGGGAACCCATGGTCTACTCCACACTGTAGGGTTTTTGCATTGGTAAGGGAATTTAATAACTTCATTAGTAGGCATCCTGAGGCATTTTTGGGTTTAAGGCACTCTTGAGTCACCTTCCATAGCCTCAAGTGCCTTTTAGTCCTGCATGCATATCATGGTGAACACTGGACAGTGGACCTTGAGTGTTCATGTTGGGTTCATGTACCCATACTCACTTAGAAAGGAGGGAGTATTTTCTCCCAATCCTTGGTGGGGGAGCCACTGGCTGTGTCTTTTTACCTGCCCAGTGAAGGGTGCTACCTCTCCTACTTCCGCTTTTTTGAGATGCACTGAATATGATCCTTGTCACACAATGCAATGGTGCACGAGGGGAGAACTGACCTGCTTGTTATGCTGTGTTATTTATTTCACTGCAGAATCTCCCATTCTTGGGATCCTAGGAGAAAATGCATCTAAGCCATGCACTATTCATTGAGCACCTATTAACTTGATACAGTTATTCAGAGAGTCAGACCTTTGTGGAACATCAAGAAATAAAGACTGCCAGCCTGGTGTGCTAAAAGCATTCTCTTTAAAACACTGTAATGGACAAACACCCCAGCAATTTTCAGGCAAGCTTCTCCTGCCCATAAATCTAAATACTTTATATGAAAAGCCATTCTGTTGTAACTTTTAGTATTTCATCGGAATGAAAAATGTATTAGAGCTTCCCCGAAGTCAACCAATACATTTTTCAGTCTAGAGGCACATCAGTTCCGCTCCAGCCGTGGACAAGAGAAAGCAACGGCGAACGAGGAGCTGGACACTTCATAAAGCTCATTGCAGGCTATTCATTCCACATGATCCGAGTTCAGCTTTGAACTCATTTATGATGGATGACATGAGATCCCTTTCAAGAAGCTTGACTACAGTTTTGGCGAGAGGCAGGTATGATATCAGGCGGGGCCAAGGAAGTTGGACAACAGCAGGAAACCTGCCGCATCATCTTACTCATTAATTAATTAATGTGCCTGCAATGTTTAGTCAATTAATTGGTTAGATCGAGCAATTAAAAACATTTCAATGAAATACAAAAATGCTGATTTAATGAGCATTAGATTTGAAGGGTGTATCTCTCTCTCTGTGTGTGTCTAACCATAATTTTTAAACACAAGTATGTACAAAATTCATGGAGAGAGAATGTCATCATAGATGAGGTGCTCCCACAGTGGTGCAGTAAAGTCAGGGGTCACTAGTGTTTGGGGTCCATTGGACACATTTGGAATTTTTGCTATTGGAGCCAGTGACATTATGGCTGCCATGTGGGAAAGGCCACAGTAAAAAGAGGCACTGGCTGTATGTAGGGGTAAATATTTGAAGATGTTGCTGCTTTCCATCTATAAGGGGGTCTGTGAATGCTCTTATGCTCTTCTGTCCTCCTAAGCCAGCCCCTGCCAGTCATCCTGACACAGGTACAGGCAGACTTAAGCTGATATGAAGCCGTTGAGTTGCTTTCCCCCCCATTTTGAGTCATTGTGCACAGCAGGCTGGCATCCACAAAGTAGCTCTGTCATTTTGCTTGCTTCTGTATAATTAAGCTGATTGGAAGTAAAGTTGTCAGCCTACAACTCATTGTACTGTGAAGCTTCTTGACTTGTAAATTTGCTCTTGCAACACAGTCTGTTTGTAGGTGTGGTGAAGGAGAAATCAGTTAATTGCATTCTACCCCATTGCTGCAGAGCTGAATTTTCATCAACGGTAAGTTTTGGGGATGATCGTTGGTTGTTGTTGCTGCTGCTTTTATTTTATTTCTTGCTGTCTTTATTCAGTTGCTTATTTCTCTGTTTCACAGTTCTGCAGCCATTTCTTCCCACCAAACAGGGGAGACCACCCCCCTCCCAAATTCCCCTCCCACAGCTCCATTTCCCAGAGTGGTTTAACAATTCCTCCTTCCCCACAGGGAATTCTCAGAAATCTAGCCCTTATTAGGTTATAGGGGATCCCCTAACAACTTCCAGCACATTAAACAAATTACAGTTCTCATAATTCTTTGGGAGAGGGACGTATGAAAATTTAAAGTGGCTCCATAGTACTTCACATGTGTGTTGTAAATCTTGGTGTTTGCTTGTTTGAAATGATATTCTTTGTAGGTAACCCATTTCTCATAGACTCACAGACTGCACCTTTCTTTTTATGCATTCTTCGAGACAGGTGCGAAAGGCAAATAAGCAGGGAAAGCACTGAGTAGAAGAGGTGAGAGGGGGGAAAAATAGCAGGTGTCAAGTTAGTCGATTCTCCCAAATGGTTTTTAACACACTTTAGCAACAGTAACACCATGAGCAGTGAATGTGAGGAGTTGAGGGCCATTGAACACTTTTAATTTCCCCAGTGCATTCTAATTACGACAGCATCTGTTCTAAACGACTTTCTACATATCAAGAGTGAAGCACAGGTAATTAGCAGACCTTGTTCCTCGCCATCAGTGCGGTGGCCTCTCATATTTTTTTCTTTGATATGGGTGGACAATCTGGAGAACACCATGAAGCCAGAATCTTTGCAGTCCAAATGAAGAAAAGGGTCCCTTGAGCAGAAGGGGATAATCATTGGGCCTGACTGCCTCTCATGCTGTCAGCTTTCGGCTAATGCATTGCGAATGATCCACCCATTATGTCCGAATGTGGCAGAAAATCATCCAGAGGCATCTTATATTATGAAATGCATGGGCTACAGGTCTATACAAAAGAATCAACAAAGGACCAAGGAGTAAAGGTATTAAATGAACCTCATTGTGTGTGTGTGTGTGTGTGTGTGTGTGTACACACACAACTGGACAACTGGACTTCTCTGCGACCCTTCCCCTCTGCAGGGAGGTGGGACCAATTCGGATGGTCCGCCCCCGCCACTTAATGGATCCAAATGGTTTCCAGAGAGTGGTAGGGGATGCTTTAGCCCATGTTGATGGCCTTTCAGCTGATTCCCTGGTGGCCCGCTGGAATGCGGAGTTAACCAGGGCTATCGACTGTCTGGCTCCGAAGCGCCCTCTCCGATTGCATGGAGCCCGAACAGCCCCGTGGTTTTCTTCGGAGCTGAGGGCGATGAAACAATCGTTGAGACGGTTAGAGCGTCGGTGGCAGAAAACTCACTCCGAATCTGACCGGACACAGGTTAGAGCTCAACGTCGAGCCTACCAAGTGGCGATAGCGACGGCGAAGAAGACTTTCTTCACTGCCTCTATTGCATCTGCAGAAAATAGTAGCAGGAGACTCTTTCAGGTGGTTCGCAATTTAACGGAACCACCTTTACCACCGGGGCCTTGTAAAGACCCCAAGATCTCCTGCAACGACTTTGCAAAGTTTTTTGCAGATAAAATCACTCATATTCGGAAGGAGCTAGACACCACCGTGGGAGCAGGGCCGGGGCGGGAGAGTGCTAGAGCTCTGTCTGGTCAAGTTGCATGGAATCAATTTCAATCCGTTACCCCCGAGGATGTGGACAGGCTGCTTGGACGCGTGAAACCAACCACCTGTATCCTTGATCCTTGCCCATCCTGGCTAATAAAAGCAAGCCGGGAAGGGCTGGGCGATGGGCTCTGCGGGGTGGTGAATGCTTCCCTCTGTGAGGGAACATTCCCAGATCCGCTGAAAGAGGCGGTCATTAAACCGCTTCTTAAAAAACCATCTTTAGACCCGGCCAGTATGGCCAACTATCGCCCAGTCTCAAATCTTCCATTCTTGGGCAAGGTGATTGAGCGCGTGGTTGCTGAACAACTCCAGGCACGCCTGGAGGATGCGGACCATTTGGATCCCTTCCAATCGGGATTCAGGCCTCACCATGGGACTGAAACTGCCTTGGTCGCGCTGGTTGATGATCTCCGGCGAGCTAGGGACAAAGGTGAGAGTTGTTTCCTGGTTCTGCTGGATCTCTCAGCGGCCTTTGATACAATCGACCATAACATCCTTCTGGACCGTCTAGAGGGGCTGGGAGCTGGGGGCACTGTTATACAGTGGTTTCGCTCCTTCCTCCTGGGCCGTGTTCAGAAAGTGGTGGTGGGGGATGAGTGTTCAGACCCCTGGGCCCTCACTTGTGGGGTGCCTCAGGGTTCCGTCCTCTCCCCCATGCTTTTTAACATCTATATGAAGCCGCTGGGAGAGATCATCAGGGGGTTTGGACTGGGTGTCCATCAATATGCAGATGATACCCAGCTCTACCTCTCTTTCAAATCAGAACCAGTGAAGGCGGTGAAGGTCCTGTGTGAGTGCCTGGAGGCGGTTGGAGGATGGATGGCGGCTAATGGATTGAGGTTGAATCCTGACAAGACAGAAGTACTGTTTTTGGGGGACAGGAGGCGGGCTGGTGTGGAGGACTCCCTGGTCCTGAATAGGGTAACTGTGCCCCTGAAGGACCAGGTGCGCAGCCTGGGAGTCATTTTGGACTCACAGCTGTCCATGGAGGCACAGGTCAATTCTGTATCCAGGGCAGCTGTCTACCAACTCCACCTGGTACGCAGGCTGAGACCCTACCTGCCCGCGGACTGTCTCGCCAGAGTGGTGCATGCTCTGGTTATCTCCCGCTTGGACTACTGCAATGCGCTCTACGTGGGGCTACCTTTGAAGGTGACTCGGAAACTACAACTAATCCAGAATGCGGCAGCTAGACTGGTGACTGGGGGCGGCCGCTGAGACCACATAACACCGGTCTTGAAAGACCTACATTGGCTCCCAGTACGTTTCCGAGCACAATTCAAAGTGTTGGTCTTGACCTTTAAAGCCCTAAACGGCCTCGGCCCAGTATACCTGAAGGAGCGTCTCCACCCCCATCGTTCTGCCCGGACACTGAGGTCCAGCTCCGAGGGCCTCCTGGCGGTTCCCTCATTGCGAGAAGTAAAGCTACAGGGAACCAGGCAGAGGGCCTTCTCGGTAGTGGCGCCCGCCCTGTGGAACGCCCTCCCAGCAGATGTCAAAGCGATAAATAACTACCTGACATTCAGAAGACATCTTAAGGCAGCCCTGTTCAGGGAAGTTTTTAATCTGTGATATTTTATTGTATTTTTTGTTTCTATGGAAGCCGCCCAGAGTGGCTGGGGAAACCCAGCCAGATGGGCGGGGTACAAATAATAAATTATTATTATTATTATTATTATTATTATTACACGCACAGTGGTACCTTGGTTCTCGAACTTAATCCATTCCGGGAGTCTGTTTGACTCCGGAACCTAATTGAAAAACAAGGCGCAGCTTCCGATTGGCTGCAGGAGCTTCCTGCACTCAAGTGGAAGCCACGGAAGCCGCATCAGATTTCAGCTTCCGAAAAATGTTCGCAAACCAGAACACTCACTTCCGGGTTTTGTGGCGTTCAGGAGCCAATTTGTTTGGGAGCCAAGCCATTTGAGTACCAAGGTACCACTGTGTGTGTGTGTGTGTGTGTGTGTGTGTGTGAGAGAGAGAGAGAGAGAGAGAGAAACGGGAGGATTTTAAAGCTTTACAAAAAAATACATTTATGAGCTTTGCAATATAGAATGCAACTAAAGAATTTTACTTGACTTCACAACACTTAAAAATAGACACAATGCATAATATCATGTGAATGCATTTTAAGATATTTAGCTGTGCTAATTGGGTGTACATATCTGTCAAGTGCTGATTGTACCACAGAAATGAAATGCATAGGTATGGTTGAGCTAAACCTCAATATGCTGAAGAAGATGAGATGTGCTTCAGGAAACATACCAAGTGCATTTTGACTTATAAAGTCTTCTTTGTAAATGGGCATCTCCTTCTGTGTGGGCTAAAAGGGTAACTATGGCAAGGAACCATGGTAGCTATCTTCTTCCTCCATGGTCAGGGACAATAATGCTTCTGAATATCAGGTGCTGGAAACTGCAGAAGGAAAAGTACTCTTCTGCAAGCCATGCATTATCCTCAGCCGCTACAGAGGTGTGTCCCCTGTATGACTTCCAAAGACTCAGGATGTGAACCATGCAATTAGTCATGCCCACCCCCCTTTTCAAAGGGAGAGCATGGGTATATGTCAATCGTTGGATCAATGTCTCTTACCTACCGTGCTTCACCTGCCTGTAACCTCTAACCCCATGCTGGGAACTGTTCTGAATCTATCAATACAGCTTTTAAAGCTTCAAGTCATGGTGATGGGTCAAGCTTTGAGTCTGAGGAGGAGACCCAGGACAGGTGGGGCTAATGTTTAATTAGGGTTCTTTTTAGCCCCAATTAAATATATAGTTGGGAGGGCAGAGGAAATGGATACAGTGTCCTCTCTACCCCTCTCATGAGGAAGAACAGAAGGGTACATTCCTGCTGGGGTCAGCTTCTCCTGCTCATTTCTTGCATGAAACAGCCTGGTGGAGAAGACTTCTGCAGTCTTCCCACCTGACACTTTACCCCTCAACAGTCCTAGATCATTCAGGATGGCCAATCTGGGGCTGTTTTGACCCAATCTGTCCCAAGGCCAGATTCCCACAAAGTCAATTTGGAATTTGGTCAAATGTAGTACTCAGCCCTAGCAAAGTCTATATATTTGCATATTTGGAAGAAATCATTTGCAGCTGGTCATGGAGAGGGGCAAAAATGTTTGCAGAGCAGAAAAGCTTCACCCTTGGCATCCTGCCCCCTAGCCATCAACAAGGTCATTAAGGACAGGTCTACCCAAAGCTAGTTGCCATGATTACCGTAAAGGACCTATCTGTTCAGATGGTGTACAGGAAACAGTCTTGCCTTCTTGTAGGCTTGTAGACTTCACAGAAGTGAAAGGTTGACTTAGCCACTCTAGGAAACAGGATGTAGAGTCTGATGAGCCTTGGATCTGATCCAACAAACTCTTATTGTGTTTATTAAATAATAACAATAACAATAACATTTATACCCCGCCCATCTGGCTGGGTTACCCCAGCCACACTGGGCGGCTTCCAACAGAATATTAAAATACAATAGTCTGTTAAACATTAAAAGCTTCCCTAAACAGGGCTGCCTTCAGATGTCTTTAGATGGTTAATTTATATACCATTTCATATTTCATATTTTGACCGAAATTTCACATGTCCCAGCAATAAGGCATTGATACAGGAAATGCAATGCATATTTCACATTCAAAACCGAACTGGAATCACACATTGAAGGTAAAGCTACTGAAGCAAGTGGGATATTTATTGGTCCTAAATCAAGACCAATTAGATTGAATCTGCCAACTTGCTGTCATTTGGGATTATGCAAACAAGCATGAACTGAACGTAGTTTGGGCTGCTCCACCCTTAGGTGGCGCTAGGAGGCTCTGTGCAACTTGCAACTTGACCCACCAGATGTTAATAACCTCCGGTGTTGTAGGCATTCAGAGGACATCCCTCCCATGTCTACAGGGCTCGTGGGGGAATTTCTCTGTCTTTGAGACCATGGTGCCCTTTCTCACTGCTAAAATAAGGTGGCGTGTAATTCCGTCCTTTAGTAGTTAACCCAAGAAGCAGCGATTTACTGTCACTTTAGATCCATCAGAAGCTGATCAGCCATGAATGGATTTTGGTGGTTAGCTAGAGGCACTTCTGTATTGCCAACACAGAATATATGGGTAATGCACACAGCACACTAGTAAATTTCATATATATATATATTTATTCAAAGGGATGACCTATTTGATGTTTGTTTAGGAGTTTGTGGAAGAAGCACCCCAGGTTCTGGAGAACCCCAAATCTCTCTGGAAGAGAGATGGTGTTAAGAAGAAATGAAACCTCCTTTAATGCAGATTTGTTTTCCATTACCATTATCCCTACCCCCTCAAATAGTTGAAATCACATTGAGACTCACATATGAGAAATGAGTGCCCTCCTATGGGAAGTGTGAAGAAGATCTGAAGAAGGACAACAATATTCTGAAATGGCATATACCTTTCTACCTCTCAGAAGTTAACAATTTAAATGGGGAAATGTCAGATGTTGTGAACAACCCTGTGATCTTCAGTTGAAGGGTAGTACAGTGGTACCTCGGTTAATGAACTTAATCCGTTCCGGAAGTCCATTCTGAAACCGAAACCATTCTTAAACCGAGGTGCACTTTCCCTAATGAGGCCTCCTGCTGCCAGTGCCCTTCAACCGTTCAGATTCCATTCTTAGACCGAGGTAAAGTTCACAAACCGGGACACTACTTACGGTTTTGGAGAGTTCATAAACCGAATAGTTCGTAAATAGGGCTGTTCTTAAACCAAGGTATCACTGTATATAAATTTAATAAATAGAATAAACATTAATTAGATGCATGTGTGTGCAAGGAAGAGTGATGCTCAGGGGCTGCAAATCACATATAGAGAGGTAGCAAAAATATGGAGCAGAGAGGTTATGAAAGAAGCAGGCAGGCAAGCCACCAAACCCGCAAGCAAGTTGGCTACAAGCCTGCTTAGTGGCAGAGAGCTAACCTGTTGGACTCATACAAGAAGATGTTCTACACAGATTGAGAGAGGGTGCAGTGGCTCACAGAACTTTTTCACAGGCAAAGAAAAAGGGGGGGGGGAGGGTTGGCTTTCTGAGAATCATGTGCTTTCAAGAACCAGGATTCTAGTTGGTGATGTCCATGCTGCAGCTTGAGCTACTTTCAATGGGCAGAGGCTCTTACAGCAAGCAATCCTGGCTGCACACATGGGATTGGGTGGCTGGTCATCATGGACCTTGGCTGGAGATCTGCTATGCATGACAGTGAAAGGAAACTCTACATCTTTGTCAAAAGTGACATCTGTACCAGGAACCTGTATTGTCATTTTTGCAGTTCTTGATGTACATTTTCTGTTTCCAACTGATCACAAAATGGGAGGGGTAGATCGTGTATTTGTGTGTGTAACAGAGACCACGTGTTTTCAATCCAGAAACTTCCAACTTTGGTCCTCAGCATGTAGTGTAGTGACATCCACCATCTAGTCCAACATCCTGTTCCCAATAATGGTCAACAAGATGGCTATGGAAAGCCCACAAGGAGGGCATGAGTGCAATAGCACCCTCCTAGTACCCAGCTAGTGGTACTCTGAGGCATCCTGCATCTGACAGTGCAGGCAGAAGAGAGCTACAGTGGTACCTCGGGTTAAGAACTTAATTCGTTCTGGAGGTCCATTCTTAACCTGAAACTGTTCTTAACCTGAAGCACCACTTTAGCTTATGGGGCCTCCCGCTGCCGCCGTGCCGCTGCTGCGCGATTTCTGTTCTCATTCTGAAGCAAAGTTCTTAACCTCAAGCACTATTTCTGGGTTAACGGAGTCTGTAACCTGAAGCGTCTGTAACCTGAAGAGTCTGTAACCCGAGGTATTGTGGTTTGGACACAATGATAGCCTTACGCTCTGTGAATTTGTCCAAGGGGTGGCCATCACAACATCTGGTGGGAATGAATTCCATATTTTAACTATGTGCTGTGTGAAGTTGTACTTTCTTTGGTGCATCCTGACTTCAATGAAGGACTCTACCCATGGACCTCAGGGACCCATAGCAAAGTCTTAGGTTCAGGAGTGGCCCACCCACTCACCATTTACCACCTGATGTGAAATGGGAATGTGTCGCCTCCTGCCATGCCCACCGTGCCCCACTCCCCACTCCTGCTGTCTCTGGAACATGCCCCCACTTACTGAACTCAGCAAGAGAAGGGGCATTCTGCAAGGCATTCATGCTCACCTTGTTCCCCCCCCCCCGATGGGAAGTCATGTGAGCAGGCATGCCTGAACACCTTTTATCCCCTGAGGCAAGTGCCCAGTGGTGTAGTGGGGGGCACAGGGGTGGTTGCCCTGGGCACAAAATTAAGGGTGCCAAATTTCAAAACCCAGTGCTACCTCATACAGCTGCATGCTTCCTTCACTGGGCTCTGTTGAAAATGGCTTCTCCATGTGAACCAGGAAGTGACCTCTCCAATGGATTGACTCTTCTTTTCTTATCTCTGCAAGCTCCTGGGTGATGCTGATGCCGTTAGGCCATTGAATGCTCATGTGTATTCCGTTTGTTTCCCTCCCTCCCACCGCACCTCCTCTGTGTGGCCCTGGGTGCTGGCAACCCATGCTATACCACTGCAGGTGCTTCTCCCTGCCTCATCTTTGGATTGGCTCTGGTTAAATTCCAGGGCAACACATCTTTGTGTCTGTGTGTGCAAGTGTGTAGGGAGAGTCTAAACCAGCTGCTCATTGGTATGATTTGTGCAACTAAGGCCAAGAATGAATTGTTTTCCTCATTGCTGGAAAAAGCAGGCGCTGCACTTTGGTGGCCACTGAGAATGATGTATGGTAGGAGAGGAAACAAAAGTGTGGATCCCTTAGCCTTAGGTGCTTGCGAAAGACAAACAGCCAGAGACACCAGAAGATGCGGAGAGTTTGTCAGTAGGAGGCAATTCAAAGGTTTGAGGTGGAGCAGTTAAAAGAGATGAGAAAGACGGGAGTTCCTTTGACACAAGCTTGTATCAGGAAATGTCGTGGCGAGGCAGCCTAAGGGGGCAGGACATTGTTTCAAAACAACCAAAGCATAAATATTGTTTAAAATGCTTGAAGTAAAGGACTTAAAAAGATTAAAATCCAGAGAATTCCAACACAAAGAGTCCCCAAAGACTGATGCTGACAATTACCAGACTTGTTAGCTACTTGTTACACAAAAAAGGTATCCAAGTGACATTTTTAAGAGCATAAGCACAATTTAAAAAAAATGTAATAAAAACATGTAATTTGTTTTTTAAAAAAGAATCTACAACATCAACAAAAAAAACTTCAGGTGCACAGTTTAAAAGAAACTACAGAATCGTGGTCCATCGAAAACCTGGAGAAAGATGTATGTTTCAACATGGCATCAAAAGGACGCCGCTGAGAAGGTACCAGATGGACCTCACTGGGAACAGCATTCCGCAGCAGGGGAGCCACAACCGAAAAGGCCCTCTTTGTCATCCTCCTTCAAGCCTCCCTCTTGAGTGGGTGTCAGGTTAGCTTTTTAAATCATGGCTTTTATTTCCCATTGATCCCAAATGGAGGGGAAATAAGTGTGCCAACTACAAGACACCCCCCCCCCCAAAAAAGGCATGCAAGAGGTGTGCCTTTGATAAAAAGGAACCAAAGTCACTTCTGAGAGTCAGTGTGGTGTAGTGGTTAAGAGCGGTAGACTCGTAATCTGGGGAACCGAGTTCGATTCCCCGCTCCTCCACATGCAGCTGCTGGGTGAACTTGGGATAGTCACACTTCTCTGAAGTCTCTCAGCCCCACTCACCTCACAGAGTGTTTGTTGTGGGGGAGGAAGGGAAAGGAGAATGTTAGCCACTTTGAGACTCCTTTGGGTAGTGATAAAGCGGGATATCAAATCCAAACTCCTCCTCCTCCTCCTCCTCCCCTTCTTCTTCTTCTTCTTCTTCTTCTTCCCCTGTACACCAACAAAATGCCTTCTTTTTACCCTTTACAAATCAGAGCAGCAAAAGTCAAAGGAGGACAGAGGGAAAGCTGCAGGGGATTCTGTGACTGCAAGAAACAGGGCTTTGTGGTAGACCTGCAGATCTGTGTCCAGTTGTGGGCACCACAAGGATATTGACAAGGTGGAAGGTTTTCAGAGGGAGGTGACCAAGACTATCAAAGGTCTGGAAATGAAGCCTTATGAAGAACAGTTGAGGGAGTTGGGTATGTTTAGCCTGGAGAAGAGAAGACTGAGAGGTGACATGATAGCCATCTTCACATATTTAAAGGGCCGTCACATGGAAGCCATCTTGTTTTCTGCTGCTTCGGAAGTTAGGACTTCAAGCAAAGGATTCTCTGCCATCATTCTATGTGCCCCTTCTCAGCCTGTGGAGGAGAAGACCCACACCACCCTATGGTCCCTGAGATGCCATTCAAAGGAGCAAGGATTTCACATTCAGTCTATATTTTTGTTTTCATAAGCCTGAGCATATTAAAAATAATAAAAAATGTTTATCAGGACACAAGTGAGTAAAGAAATAAATAAAAGTAAGGTTTTCATCCTTTCACCTTGACAGTGAGAATTTCTTTTAAAAATGCAGTGTAGCATCAAGGTTTCTGCCTTCATGAAACAAACATTGGGGGATTGACCTTTGAATCTTTTAAAGAAAATAACAAAAACAAACAAACCCAAGCTTGCGTTTCCAGCTTACACCAAGTTCTGATTGTTTTTCCTCCCCCTCCTGCTGAAATCAGAGGAACTTTGTGGTTGAAGGGGGTGGGTGAGAGAGATATAATGCTGGAAGGGATTTCAAAAGAAAATGGCAAAGCCTGCAAATTCCCATCGCTGCAATTTCTCCTGAAATTGGCCAATAAAGAGAAAATAGAGATATCATACTGAAAGATTAATGTCATCCTCCACTGGTCTACATGGAGACAGTTGCTTAGGCAAATCTCGCTTTTTCTAAAAATAAAAAATAAAAATAAAAAGATCTGCTCAGGAATTTAAAAGGACCTAAATACCCACTTTATTTGAAATGTTTATGAAGTTATTGTGCATATCAAAAGGCAGGAAGCACACAGAATTTCCCGAGTTGGGGTATCAATGGGGCAAGTTTCCGCCATTCCATGAGAACAGCCATTCCGGCAGACTAAGTGGGAGAGATGGAAAACAGGGCTCATTCCACCAGCTCTGCCAAAAAACCCAGCTCAGTCAGACTGCTCGTTGTAAGAACTACCATATAACTTTAATATTTGTTGACTGACTTTTTTCCTCTTCCCTAGCCATCCCTGTTTCCTTTTGTGTTGTTGCATATTTTTAGAATGCTAGGCTGTGGGCAGGCAGGACTTCTCCATTGCTGAAGATGAAACAGTCCAAATTCCTCCCTGACCTTTCTTCCTTTTTCTTTTTCTTTTTAATGAAGGCCAACTTACGCTAGAATAAAGAGATAAAACATGCTATACTTAGATTTTATGGGTGGGGAGGAGAGAGGATGAGAGGAAATGACATTGACTTGGATCTGAAGATAAATTCATTTCAAGCAGTTTGCAGAAGGAAAGTTTCCCCACCTAGGGGATGCCATTGTGTGTGTGGGGGGGGTGGCTGTCACATGACTTCACAACAGCTGATTCACTGCTGCTTACAAGAAAGGGAAGGAGGAGGGTCAAGGAGGACAGACAGCCCAGGAGCACAAGGTAGCATGGCTCGAACCTCACCATTGCCTCCCCTTCCCTCTCTCTATCTCTTAATAAAGGTAAAGGTAAAGGGACCCCTGACCATTAGGTCCAGTCCTGGCTAACTCTGGGGTTGCGACGCTCATCTCACTTTATTGGCCAAGGGAACAGGTGTACAGCTTCCAGGTCATGTGGCCAGCATGACTAAGCCACTTCTGGTGAACCAGAGCAGCGCACAAAAACGCCATTTAGCTTCCCGCCGGAGCAGTACCTATTTATCTACTTGCACTTTGATGTGCTTTCAAACTGCTAGGTTGGCAGGAGCAGGGACCGAGCAACGGGAGCTCACCCCGTCATGGGGATTCAAACCGCCGACCTTCTGATCGGCAAGTCCTAGGCTCTGTGGTTTAACCCACAACGCCACCGGCGTCCCTCTATCTCTTAATAAGCAGCAGCAATTCAGCTGTCAGGAGGACAGAGGCTTCCTGCAGACCCACCATGCTGTCTGCAACTGAATTTACCTGCCACAGCCCCACCTGCACCCTCTTTAAAAAATTCCTTATATGTAGGTCATGGATAGCTCAGTTGTTTAGAGCATGGTGCGGATAATTCCAAGGTTGCAGGTTCGATCCTTGTACAGTGGTACCTCAGGTTAAGAACTTAATTCATTCTGGAGGTCCGTTCTTAACCTGAAACTGTTCTTAACCTGAGGTACCACCTTAGCTAGTGGGGCCTCCTGCTGACACCGCACCACCAGCGCATGATTTCTGTTCTCATCCTGAAGCAAAGTTCTTAAACCGAGGTACTATTTCTGGGTTAGCGGAGTCTGTAACCTGAAGTGTATGTAACCCGAGGTACCACTGTATGAGACATCTGAACATGCCTGCATTGCAGTGGGTTGAATTAGATGATCCTCAGGGTCCCAATTCTATGATTCAATGAAACGTTAAGTGATTCTTCTGAATAATATGGGATGGGGTGGGAAGGTTACTTTGGCAGTGGGGGATAACCCACAATTATTGATCCTAAGGTATGCAAACTTTAGAAAGCTTTTGGACTGAAAGTTTCCTTCCATTTCTCCCCTGCTACAGCCCCCTCTGCCCTATCCCATATTGTCCAGGATGTTTCTCCCATCCTCTGTAGAGGATTTTTCCGGAGGGGGGCGGCGAGGCACTTGTGGTTGTACAGAGGATGAAGGGATGGGGAGCAAAATAATTCCTGCATTGCATGGGGTTGGCCTAGATGATCTTCATGATTCCCTCCAACTCTATGATTCTATGAAAGGCCATTAAGTTATCTTCTCTATTAACCCAATATGATTATTGGATTCCCTATCCTGTAATATGATGCTGATAGAGTTTTTACAACAACAAAATACCTAGTATAGATTGTGTGTGTGTGTGTGTGTGTGTGTGTGTGTAAAAAATCAAGGTTAGACCAGGTAAATAAGCATCATTGGCAGGTGGGGATAAATGTATGATAGGTTTTTTTTAATAAAAAACCCCAACTTTCCAAGCAGACATTTCCCTCTGCGGGAATCATCGACCTTTCTTATTGCCATCACTAACACTAAAGCATTTGTTTGAGCTTCATGGGATAACGAACAGTAATCCAGCTCGCAATCCAATTGCACACGGGTTGTTGAGGCTAAGCCAGGAATGCCATGGGCAATTGTCTAAGGTTCTTCCCAGGTATATGAAATTTATTTGGCAAATCTCATTAGTAAGGATGTCTTCATAAGCCCTGGAGCTCAGGTGTTGGAAAACAATAGCTCACAAACATTATTTCTCTCCAGGTTTTTTGTGGGGTTGAAGGCAGCAGTAATGAGGGATGTGCTTGGCCAAACAGCCAGTTTTTAATTGCACTTACAATACTTACAATGCAATGCAACATATATAGATGAGAATTAGATGTTTATGCACCACTCTGGTTTCTTTTAATGGAAGATGGTTTGCACATATTTTAAATACACTATAGCAGCTGCCTTATAATGAGTCAGACCACTGGTCCATCTAGCTCAGTAGTGTCTACACTGATTGGCAGCAGCTCTAAGGATTTAATGAACAAGTCTCTTCCCCACCTTACCTGAAGATGCTGGAGATTGAACCTGGAACCTTCTGCCTGCAAGGCAGACACACTGCTACTGAGCCATGGCTCTCCCCTTTAAGTGATAGAGAACCTTTTCCTCCATTTCAACCCCAGCTAGCATGGCTAAGTTTCAGGGATGAACATCTGGAGGTCTGCAGGTTCCCTGCAGGCTATAAGGAGCTGTTTACTGAGGAGCAAACTGTATGTCAGTGTATACATAACAGGCACCACCAGACTGATCCCAATCCAAATTGCACTGATTCAGGTCAACACGGGATTTGAGGCAGCTCCAGATTTCCTTGGGTAGGATTGGGTCCACTCAGAACTATCAAGGCTGTCAAGTGGGGAGAGGGAGAGGAGAAGGTGTTCAGGCAATCTGTAGATGCCTCTTCCTTCCTTCCTCCCAACTGGATGTTTAATCAAGGTTGTAAGCCAGGCAACCGCCTTCTCCCATCTTGACCACATGTGTGAACCCTCCAATTGGTCCAGAACTGAGGTCTGGGTTGGGTGGGCCCCAGATTGTATGCTGGGGGCATGCCCTTCAGCTTGTTAGAAGTTCTGGATGTCAGATTCTCCAAAGTTCTTAAATTTAATAAATGTTTGGAGCCAGACATTGCATTTAACAAAGTGCTGAAACATAGGTGGGAGCAAAGCTAACATTTTGCACCTCCCATCAATCCTCAAGCTGACTTCCCAGAGGTGAGTAAGGAGGCACCTGGCTTTGAGGAGGTGCCCAGATTTGAGGTGGAAGTGTGAGGGCTCTGGCAGTGTCCTAGAGCCCTCTTTCTTCCTTCCCAAAGCTGGGAAAGCACTAATTAGGCTTGGGGAGGAAGGCTGGAGGATTCTAGGACCCTGCCAGAGCCTCACACCTCCCCCCCCCCAAGCCCACTGCCTCACTTATTGGGTTTTGAAACAGCACCACGTTGGCTCAGCACCCAGTGCATATGCACCACTCATACAACCCTAAATCCACCACTGAGACTGGTTTTCTGGAATAAGGAAGCCATGTGGCAGAGGGGCCATCAGGTAGTGATTGACCTAACAAGGGACAGGGAGGGAAGAGACCAGCATAACTAAGATTGTGTGCAACTGGCTGGGAAGTTTGGAAGACAATTGGAAAGTGGCCAAAGTTACAGGAAATGTGTGCCTTTTGTGCCAGGCTAGGAGTGGCTGAATCCTAAGGGAAGGGGATGCATTTGGCAGGGGTTCTGGGAATAAGGAGGAGGTATTGGAAGGAACACCTTGTGGGGGCGGAAGGGCTCCAGCGATAAGAGCTGGCTAGGAAACAGGAATTAAAGGATGGTGCTTAGGATGACTCTGCAATTCTGGGCTTCTATAAAGAACAAGCTGTTCTTGAGAGGATTTTCACCTCCTTCATCTAAATATGTCTAATTAAACCATATTTCTTAAAGACACTACAGCCTCTATGGCATCTTGATTCACAAAGGAAACATGACGCTGGAACCCCCCTGAAATCTCATGCACCGCTTGCCAGAGATTGGGTGTGGTGTGCAACCTTCTTAACAATATTAAACAATATAAATACAAACTCAAGAGGATTTTTTTCATGGCTGTGTGCATACATGCTTAAATCTCTGCCTACTTCCCACTTTTCAACTCAAGCAATCCTTGCCAAGCTCCTTTCTCTCCTCCCCCTTGCTGTTTCTACACTCCAGGTTACCACCTCCTGAGACTATTTTTCACCTAAAACACTGTGTTACAAGGGTAGTTTGCCCCTGAGTCAAAGCAATAAACCAGGAGTGCGCAGACCTCCAATAACTGCAGCAGCTCTCAAAGATTTCAGGCAGCAGTTGGCCTCCTCCTCTGCTTTCCAAGAACATTTAAAACAAGACGTTTAAGAACGAGCAAAAGGTGCTTGAGGGATCTGATCATTACAAACTCTGAGATGAACTGACTCAATCCACACCTCTCCAATGAATGGGTGGATGAGAATGGGCGGAGGAGCAACTTCCCTATGAAGAAAGGTTACTATGATTTGGGCGTTTTGGTTCAGAGAGATGGTGCTTAAGAAATGTAAAACACTGAGCAGAATGTGGAGAAAGTAGACAGAAGAAAGTATTTTTCTCCTTCGCTCCTATGCAACACTAGAACTTGGGGACATCCAATGAAACTGAATGGTGGGAAAGTCAGGAAAGATAAAAGAAAA
Source organism: Podarcis tiliguerta (assembly GCF_965153285.1). Lineage (NCBI taxonomy): Eukaryota > Metazoa > Chordata > Lepidosauria > Squamata > Lacertidae > Podarcis > Podarcis tiliguerta. The sequence continues at coordinate 8,013,383 of NC_139542.1, forward strand.
TCCTTCTCCACACAGCACATAGCTAAACATTGGAACTCTCTTCTACAGGGGGCACCGATGGCTACCAGAAGAAGAAGAAGAAGACTTTGGATTTGATATCCTGCTTTATCACTACCCGAAGGAGTCTCGAAGCGGCTAACATTCTCCTTTCCCTTCCTCCACCACCACAAACACTCTGTGAGGTGAGTGGGGCTGAGAGACTTCAGAGAAGTGTGACCAGCCCAAGGTCACCCAGCAGCTGCATGTGGAGGAGCGGGGAAGCGAACCCGGTTCACCAGATTACAAGTCCACCGCTCTTAACCACTACACCACACTGGCTCTCTAATTCAAATGGCTTTAAAAGAGGACCAGAACAAACTCTGGAGGATAAGTGTACTATCCACTTTGCCCCCACAGTCTCAGGAAGCATGCTGCTGAAAAGTTGCTGAAAACTGTAGGAAGGGAGAATGCTGTTGCACTCAGGTCCTGCTTCCCAAGGGCGCCTAGTTGGCTACTTTGAGGGCAATGGACTAGATGGGCCACTGGCCTGATCCAGCAGGCTATTTGAATATTCTGATGCAGAACTCAGTCATTTAAAATTACCCAAATACATTAAAATGCATTTTTAGGTAGGAAATTTATTTAGAAAAACATATTTCCAGAGAGAGAATACATTTATAGATACTTATTTAAATCTGTATATAAATGCAGTTTTTCACAGGATAATGCAGAAAGACTGGAGATAGTCTGATTCCTTCATTTCTAGGATGAACCAGGGACTTGCACACACAAGTCAGTCTCTCCTACCTCTGAGATGCAACCCCAGAAGCGATGGCAGTCTCTTTGAATGGTGTTGTTCTGCATAGACAGTTTGGACTAATTATTTTCTTTAGCTAAATTTTATTTTTGTGCCTCGTACTCATCCTCCGGGAACACTGCATTCGAAAGCGAGCTCTTGTTGCCATTAATAATGAATGTGTATTGTCCATTTATTTAAAATCCATAACCCCTTTCACAGATACTTCCCCAAGGCAGTGCTGTTTTCTATTTAAAGAAGAGAGATTCATCCATTCGACTCAAATGCCATTTTCTCAATAGAACTCCCCAACTCAGTTGGGGTGTGGGGGTGGCGGTTTGTTGTTACTTATTTCTTAAATTATTAAATTATTAGGAGAAATTGTCCATACAAGTAGCAAAAGTGGAAATAAAAGGCAAAAGGGAATTGGGAAACAATGGGCAGGAGAGGAGTATTATGGAACCAGTTTCATCTTTCAAGCGTGGGTGGTGTAGGGTTTTAATATGCTTGAAGGAGGGGAAGTCACCCTCTGCAGGATTTTACCCTCTGCTGGTTGTGGATGGCATGGTGAGGTGACAGCCAAGTCCATCTGAATGTAGTCGTACCTTGGAAGTTGAACAGAATCCGTTCCGGAAGTCTGTTAGACTTCCAAAACGTTTGGAAACCAAAGCACAGCTTCTGATTGGCTGCAGGAAGCTTCTGCAGCCAATCGGAAGCTGCAGAAGCCCCATCAGACATTTGGGATCCAAAGAACGTTCTCAAATTGGAACAGTCACTTCCGGGTTTGCAGTGTTCGGGAGCCAGAACATTCGACTTGCAAGGAGTTCGGGATCGAAGGTATGACAGTATATCAAATTTGGCTAGGGACTTAGGTCTCAACAGAATCCAGTGCACAGCCTTACTACATACAGATGGGATCAAGGACCCCACCTTTTGCCTTTCTCTGATCCAGCAAAACCATCTTAAAAAGGTAGAAGGTAAAGGTAAAGGACCCCTGACAGTTAAGTCCAGTCGCAGATGACTCTGGGGTTGCGGCTCTCATCTCACTTTACAGGCCAAGGGAGATGGTGTTTGTCCTCAGACAGTTTTTCCAGGTCATGTGGCCAGCATGACTAAGCTGTTTCTGGTGCAATGGAACACCAAAACCAGAGCAGCGCACGGAAACGCTGTTCACCTTCCCACTGGAGGGGTACCTATTTATCTACTTGCACTTTTTGGCATGCTTTCGAACTGCTAGGTTGACATCTTACAGGTACACAAGTTCAGATATTGGAGCGAACATCGATTAGGATGGGGCCTTGGAGGACATCTAGTTCAACTCATTGCTCCATGCAGGTTCTGCAATGCAGGATGCAACTACAGCATCCCTAACAGGTGGATGTCCAGCCTCTCCTTAAAAGCCTGTAATGAAGGAAACATCACACCTCTTGAGACATTCTGCTCCAGCACAGAGCAATGAAGTTCTGAGCATTCTCCACCACCACCACATGTGGAGGTTGGAAGTGGGGACAGGAAGGTAATACTGATTCTCCATCTCCATGCATTCATTGAGCATCTGCTTAGAGCTCATGCTTCCCCTTCCCCCCCTTGACCTTGCAGTAACATTCTCATGTACATGTCTTTCCAGGAGCCTTGGCTCGCATCTCAGTTGCAAATGGCACTTCCCACTGAAATCAATGGGACCAAACAGTCATGGATTAAGTTCTTTTGATTTCAATGGGAAAATGTGCAATTTAGAGAGTAATCCAACTCCCCTTATGTTGGGCTGGGTGATGGTGGATTGAACGGGGGCATTCTGAATGTGGGGAGGGGGCAGTTCTGAATGTTGTGCAATGGCATCAGGTCCAATCCAGGCGCAATCAGGTTCAATAGTCCTGTTCTCCCAATTCCTATCATAGCTGCTGTGAGTGGATCATAATCATAGAGCTGGAGGGGATCCTGAGGATCATCTAGTCCAACCCCACTCCTATGCAGGAATATGCAGCTGTTCCTACAGGAATCAAACATGCAACCTTGGCATTATCAGCACCACACTCTAACTAACTGAACTATTGAGTAGCCATGCTGCAAATGCATCTTTAGCCCCATCACTCTGTAAAGCCCTGCCAGCGAGAGAGGGTGGTTGGATCGTGCCCTAACTCAGTCTGGATTAAACCATTTACATGCAAGAGTGAATGTACACATTTTGCATTGGAGACAGGAACTGTATATATTATTGGCATTCATAGTCACAAGGTTTTCACAAATTTGTGAGCACATCCCATCAATAAATGTTTATGCACAAGGACAATTGAAATGAATGATTATGCATTAGCACAAATGAAATGAATGATGCGCATGCTTGTGCATATTGTATTCATCTCAATGGGAGGTTACTTTCAATGAGAATAATGGACCAAGTGTTGTAAATCAGAAACTATGTATCTACTAGGGGTTGTCACCCCTGTAGGGACGCGGGTGGTGCTGTGGTCTAAACCACTGAGCCTCTTGGGCTTGTTGATCAGAAGGTCGGCGGTTCGAATCCCTGCAACGGGGTGAACTCCCGTTGCTCTGTCTCAGCTCCTGCCATCCTAGCAGTTCGAAAGCACACCAATGCAAGTAGATAAATAGGTACCGTTGCAGCGGGAGGGTAAATAGCATTCTCATGCGCTCTGGTTTCCACCACAGTGTTCCATTGCACCAGAAGCAGTTTAGTTATGCTGGCCACATGACCAGGAAAGCTTTCTGTGGACAAACGCCAGCTCACTCAGCCTCAAAGCGAGACGAGCACTGCAACCCCATAGTCGCCTTTGACTGGACTTAACTGTCCAGGGGTCCTTTACCTTAATTTTTCCCTGTCACCCCTGCTCACTCTGTTCACCAATCCTATCTACCTTTCTCCAACTGCCTTTCTCCTACAATTGTCCGAAACCTCCTCTCTTTGCAGCTCACCCACTTGCCAATTCCTCCACAGCTCATCCCAAATCCTTTGTCCCTACCTAACTCCCTCCCTCCCTCCAAGCCCCACCCCCTTTGAAAGGAGGGAAAGGCACTTCATTTCATGTTGTGTGAAGAATCTCCCCCCCCCCCCATTAAACTTCACTGCACATGAACTGCAGGGCGGACAATACCTTGCATTTTTAGGAAGATATATATTCTTCACCTCTCTTCCCTTCATCTTTCAGTACGTTTTTGTGCTTTTGACAAGCACCAGGAAGACCTGTCTGCGGAAACTTTCTCAATCTCTCCTTGAAACTGCAACAGCAACAAAAAAACGGGCAAGAGCAAAATAAGGCTTGACATTAAGTCCAGCCACAGTGTACATCAACAAGGACCATCTCGAGGGAAGGATTGCAGCTGAAATGAAGAAGGCATTTGCAATTTGCAAATCCAATTGGAATATTGGTTTCCATTAACAGATATTCAAATTGGATTTGCATCCTTTGAGGCCTTCGCTTCCCATTTGTCATTGCTTAATTTGCCTAAATTCGATATGCCTCAGCTGAATTTGTCTACCTTGATCGAAAAGAAAGTGTTGCAAGGCCAATTAAGATTAGTAAATTCTTTATATTAAAAAGTAATGTAGATTCTTGCACCATATGCAGTACATAACACTAACTAATAGGAAGTTGCATGGATACAGTCATGCAGTTTAATAATGCATGCATGCATGTATCCACTAGGGCTGTGTGACAGATTTGGCAGAAGTCCAAAGAGAATTGGGCTGATTTGGGGCAATCCAGGCTTTGCCCAAGTTGGATGAAGATAGCCTGCCATGGATTGGCCTGGGTCAGGTCAAGCCGTCCGGGAAAATCCAGGGCTGTTGGCGGAAGGGTGCTGGGTGAGAAGGAGAGGCAGGCATCCTGCAAACAAAGGGAGACTCAGAAGGGGGAGTAAAGCCCTGACCCCAAAATTGATTTGGGACCAGATCCAGGTTAGATGTCTACCAGGTTAGCCTGGGTTAGGTAAAGGCTGATCGGGAGCCCCACTTTGTGTGTCAGCAGACTGTGCACAACCATATTATCCACCCATCCACCTCCCCATCCATTCATTATTGGGCCTCTGCTTTAAAACGTCCAAAGACGGAGAGTCCACCACCACCCATTTCACTGTCGAACAGCGCTTAGCATTAGAAAGTCCTTCCTAATATTTAAAATGGAATCTCCATTCTTGTAACTTGAGACAAAACTACAAAAATGCCATTTTGAAAGAGGAGAAACACACACTAAAGTGCAAATGAATCTTCATGGGGTTGTGTGTATACTGTGTGTGTGTGTGTGTGTGTCTATCTATACACACACACACACCACCTTAAAATTATGTGGAAACGTGGAGAACTGAAGATTGGAAAAATGAGAAGGAGAGAAAGAGAAAGTGACAGCTTTCCCCATCCCTAGTACATGATAGCTCAGTGCAACTCTCGTGGTCTGAGACAGTTCACCTCTGAAGGCCAGATGGTGAGGCTGAACAATGATGATCGCAGCAGGTCATCACCTTCACCCCCTGCTTGTGAGGTCATCCAGAAGAAGTTGCCCGACATTCAAAGTTTCTATGCTGACAGAGCCATGAACTGGACCGTGTAGCTGTCCTGACTTGGAGGCCTTAGCACTGGGCAGCTCTTTGGGAGATTAGGGGTGCCTTTCTGTGTCATGTTCAGTAGCTCAAATGATTTGAAATTACCAAAATGCCAGAGGGGAATCTCTTCCAAATGCTCAAAGAACTGTAAAGAGCCCTGCAGCTCACAAAGCTTGTTTCACTGCCCATTTTATTAGCAGTCTGTTCAGTGCCTGCTATTTTCTCCTGTATCAGCTCTTTTGTGCTTCCAAATGTTCTCTCTCTCTCTCCCCCCACCAACTCTCATTTCAAAAGTCATCACAGCCTCTTAACCTTCGAGCTGCTTGCTACAGGATATTGCACTCCTAACATATAGGGTCACCCATATATAGTTTGTTTACAAGGTTATAATAGTATTATGGATGGGGTACATCTTGCCAGGGGTGGGGTGTGAGGAGCAAAGTCCTGAGACATTAGGCAGCACTAATGATTCATTTCTTAAACAAAAAGGAAACGAAAGGAAAGGAAGAAAAGGTATCTGCAGGGAGTGGTGATGCAGAAATTGTGTAATGCACACGATTGGTGAGGCCAGTGCCATGTAGGCAAGAATATGGGATAACCCCAAAACTCATAAGAAACAGTTTAGGAAGAACCTAACACTGACTGTTAAGAGTGAAAAACAACCCCAGAGGGTTCTGTACATACAGTAGTGGATAAAAAAAATTGGGATGAGTAAGTGTTTCTGTGTACTGTGGTTGGATGAGAGATGGTGGAGCAGTGATATGGCAGAAGCTAGTTAAGGAGAGGGTGAAATAAGATTATGTATTTTTTCCTATACAGTTTGCATTCTAATGGAACGATCTCACAGACTCTCTGCACTCTGCCCTGGAATGAATTGCTGAATAAAGTCTGAACCAGCTTCCTCAACCTTGGCCCTCCAGATGTTTTCGGCCTACAACTCCCATGATCCCTAGCTAGCAGGACCAGTGGTCAGGGATGATGGTAATTGTAGTCTCAAACATTTGGAGGGCTGAGGTTTAGGAAGCCTGGTCTGGACAATAGGAGCTTAGTGCGAACGTCCCTATTAAACAAAGTGAGTTTGCACGTTTTGGATTGAGGCTGGTTCCTTGTCAGAGCTGTTTGGAGAATTGCTTTAGTTTGTTCGTGTGTTTGTGCATTTTGCTGTGTGCTCTGCTAGACCACATGGTGTGAGGTGGGAGACGCATACTGCTGAGAGGAAGTAAGGCTGAAGGAGAAAGTGAGTTGGGGGTGGAGTTGGAAGCCACCAGTTCTACATAGCTGCTCTCCTGCTAAGTTTCAGCACTCTTAACAAATGACAGCTCCCAAAATATTCTGGAGGAAGCCATGGCTGTTTGAGGTTGCATCATATTGCTTTAAAAGGAGGGTGTGAGTGTGGCCCAGCTTGTGGACCACTGGTGATGTACAGACCAGTTTGGGAATCTCCGACTTAAATAATCTGTGGAAATTGTACTCCTGGTACCACACCCAACAGAATGTTCCAGGGCAGTGATGTGACAATGGATATGTTATGCTATTGGCCCTCAGTACTGTGGAAGCTGGATTTAGAAGAGGCAGAGGAACCAGAGACCAAATTGCAAACATGCGCTGGATTATGGAGAAAGCTAGAGAGTTCCAGAAAGACATCTACTTCTGCTTCATTGACTATGCAAAAGCCTTTGACTGTGTCGACCACAGCAAACTATGGCAAGTTATTAAAAAAATGGGAGTGCCTGATCACTGTCGGTTTGCAAGCCCCCTCCACAGAGGCTGGCCCCTCTCACTGTCCTCGGAGCTTGCATACCGGTAGCCTCCTCTGGCTGACATCCAGACAGACCAGGGAGATTTTGATAGGTGACATTTTCCCAAGCGTGGGTAAAATGCACAACCCCCTCCTCCTGCTTCCGCAGGGGAAAGAAAAGTAGTCAGAAAGCTATTTACATGATGTTTATTTCTGACATTACAGCACTAAAGAAAAACACGTCCTTTCAGTTCAGTTCTTCCAGCACGTCTGACAAACTTCCTGAGCATGCGCAGTCGGAAGGTTTCAAATTACACTCTTCACAAAGACTTATCCAGCCTGTGAACTTCCTGGGAAATTCTTCTTTCCCACAGATAGGCACATCATGTGATGTCAACAATCTGGCTGTCTGCAGCGGTGATGTTTCCATATACTGACAATCACCTCATCTGTCTCCTGAGAAATCTCTATGTGGGACAATTAGCTACAGTTAGAACTGGATATGGAAAAACTGATTGGTTCAAAATTGGGAAAGGAGTACGACAAGGCTGTATATTGTCTCCCTGCTTATTTAACTTATATGCAGAATTCATCATGCGAAAGGCTAGGCTGGATGAATCCCTAGCCGGAATTAAGATTGCTGGAAGAAATATCAACAACCTCAGATATGCAGATGACACAACCTTGATGGCATAAAGTGAGGAGGAATTAAAAAACCTTTTATTGAGGGTGAAAGAGGAGAGCGCAAAATATGGTCTGAAGCTCAACATCAAAAAAACGAAGATCATGGCCACTGGTCCCATCACCTCCTGGCAAATAGAAGGGGAAGAAATGGAGGCAGTGAGAGATTTTACTTTCTTGGGCTCCATGATCACTGTAGATGGTGACAGCAGCCACGAAATTAAAAGACCCCTGCTTCTTGGGAGAAAAGCAATGACAAATCTAGACAGCATTTTAAAAAGTAGAGACATCACCTTGCCAACAAAGGTCCGTATAGTAAAAGCTATGGTTTTCCCAGCAGTGTTTTATGGAAGTGAGAGCTGGACCATAAAGAAGGCTGATCGCCGAAGAATTGATGCTTTTGAATTATGGTGCTGGAGGAGACTCTTGAGAGTCCCACGGACTGCAAGAAGATGCATCCATTCTTAAGGAAATCAGCCCTGAGTGCTCACTGGAAGGACAGATCGTGAAGCTGAGGCTCAAGTACTCTGGCCACCTCATGAGAAGAGAAGACTCCCTGGAAAAGACCCCGATGTTGGGAAAGATGGAGGGCACAAGGAGAAGGGGACGACAGAGGATGAGATGGTTGGACAGTGTTCTTGAAGCTACCAGCATGAGTTTGACCAAACTGCGGGAGGCAGTGGAAGACAGGAGTGCCTGGCTCTGGTCCATGGGGTCACGAAGAGTCGGACACGACTAAACGACTAAACAACAACAACAACTGTGGAATTTGCTCCTCTCTGCCATACAGGAAGCAACAACCATCAGTTTCCCATCATCAAATACATATCTTCTTGCCCAGGCTTTCCCTGGCCCAAAATATTAGTCTTTGTTTTAATTCCCTGTTTTTATTTGTGCTTATATGCTTTTATTCAACTGCTTTGCTGGTTTTATGTTATATTTGTGATTTAGTTATTTTTAGTTCTGTTTTTTATGTTGGGTGTCACACACACACACACATATTAAGCAGCTTATATTTGCTTTTAAGTAAATAAATGATACAGTGGGACTCTTAAGGCTTAAAAGTGGAGGCGAAGGAAATGCAGTGGATGGGACAGCAGCTGTCAGAATTTGGGATGGATGCCTTTTGGAATATCTTTCACCTTTCCTCATTTCTTTCTTGCTCCTCTGAAATGTCATCTGGAGTCGCTCGAAATGGATCACAGTTCATGGTAATTGTTATTATCTGCAGTGCAATTTACATTATTATTTGTCATTGTGTTATCCGTGTAACCTTTCATTGAATCTCCTCATTTATCATTGTGGAACGCAAGTGTGATTTATGACCGTGTATCATTTTCACGATTGTATCATTCTTTATTACATGTATCACAATTCATGAGTTTCTTTAAAGAGTTCTTCCAAGTCAAGGCCAGCATCAGCCATTGTCTGGCTACTGAACTTGAAAACTCAAATGATGTTTATGCCTCTGGTCCTGTCCAAAATGGTTGGAGCATGGCAAAGCAAACTACTGAAGTCATTTATTTACATTAAAGTTCCTTGGGTACATTGTTTTGTTTTGTTTTTTTAACTTATCAAATGTGTGGCATTCTTCGTATGCTGGGGGAAGAGGGAAACTTTGGCACACACAAGGTTGTCTAACAGCCCATATTTCCATGCTTTACTTTGCTGCATATTCTGTGACTTCAAATCTCTGCATGCGTTCTCCCACTAAAGCAGGCATAGGCAAACTTGGCCCTCCAGATGTTTTGGGACTACAGCTCCCATCACCCCTAGCTAACAGGACCAGTGGTCAGGGATGATGGGAGTTGTAGTCCCAAAACATCTGGAGGACCGAATTTGCCTATGCCTGCACTAAAGAGTACTTGCCTCAAACTTAGATTTTGGCATCCAGGAATTCTCCTTCCATACCTATTTTTTTCCCTTGCTACCAACCTGGAGTGTGTCTGGGAACTCTGAGAAAACCTCATGCTTGTCTGCCTGGGGAACAGGGGTGTGCATGTTTGTGTAGAAACTAGCTGCCTGTAAGGATTATTTCAGCTTTTGTTACTGAAGGCTCAGAGCCAGTGTGACTAGTAGGAAGGGGAGAGAAAGCTTGATGGTGCTAAGCAGCAACAGCTGGGGAACATGCCTCCAAAACCTTCTGGGCAAGAGATGCAGATGGTGATGGAGTCAAGTGCTATGTGGATGCCTGGGTCTTGCCTTACTAGGAGTGCCCAGAATGGAGTCAGCCAGGCAGCAACCACATAACTGCACAACACAGGCTGCAGACAACTATTGCTTCCACTGCCGCCCTGTATATTCCACCAGCAAAGATGAGGTGGCTTCCTCTTGCTCTCGGATATTCCTCACTGTTGGTGGAGGAGTCATCGCTTTACCCACAGGGATGAAGTCCAAATTCTTGGATTCCAACTCCTACCAGATCCAGCCAGCATGACCAATGACCAGGGATGCTGGGAGTTGTAGTCCACAGAAATCTGGTGGGCTGCAGATTCCACACCCCTACCCTACCACTTCCTAACCCATCACACAACTGCTGTTGGTATTGCCATAAACACCTGATGCTTTGATTCCTCAAGCTAAGTTCTTTAGCAAGGTTGATACAAAACACTGAGAAATACACCCACAGCGCTTGTGTATGGTGTGCTTGAAAGTGCCTCCATCTCGGAGTCTCTTTGCGGGTGGAATCCATATATCAGGGAGAAAGAACTTTTGTACAGATTGAGTTTCAGTGTGGCTACAAGGAAGGCCCCAGTCTCATTTGCCCAACCCAACTGCAAAATAAGCCCCATAAAGAACATCTATTTTATGTAACCCAACTTCTTAAACCGTCTAGTCCTTGTGAAACATGACTTTAATGCTGATGAAGACAAACAGCTCGCAGGGTGAGGTGGTGGAGAGATGCACTTTCCCCAGTGTTGCCTGATGAGGTCCCTTTTGACTCCTTGAAGGATGGATCTGCAAAGTGCGCTTTCGTTCTTAGAGGTCTCGTGAAAACAAAGCCCAGGGTGTCCTCATTGCTCTTCCTTTTCTGTGGTTTTAAATCCTCCGGATTAAAGTATTTTTCAAGAAATAACATGTGGCGTGTTCAGGTTTTGCTCAGCCTCTAACAACACTGGGAAAATGCAAGAGGTAATGTAGCTTCCTGCATCTGGAATGAGCAGCTGCTAATTATTATTCCAAAATGTCAGACGCCATGCAAGACAGACATTTAATATGGCAGTGGGAGGAAACTGATCAGTCTCTTGTCTGTGTGTCTGAAGGCAGCATCGCCCCTCAGTCTAGCATCTGTACATTATACAGGAGCAACAAAATCCCATTGGGGAGAGAGGGTTCCTTCTATTACATGAATATGATGATTTATTTTTTTTAGGTGCTGAAGTCTCAGCTGGTACAAACCAGTTTAATCTTAGTAGTGCTGTATTGATTAACTCCAGAAAAGGATGCTGGCTTGCTTTGCCAGGACCGTTCATTAACTGATTAAAAATCAGAGTCAGGAGGAAGGAAATAAAAGGATTGGCGGAAGAATACTGCTGAATGAATTGCTGTAATGTTGGTTTTACAAAAATGTCGGAAGGGGCACAAAAATGAAAGTGCTAACTTTTGGCTCTGTTTATCCCCAAACCAGTCCTACCACTGGGCAAAGTAAGGTGACTGCCTCAGGTGGTAGATTTTTTTTTGAGGGTGGTAGCAGCCCATTCCCATTCCTGCTAAGTCTTTCCTGGGCTGCTACCCCTGAGTCCTATGGACATACCTATATTCCTGAATAGGGAAGGGCAAATCTGTGAATTTTGATTTCTCTGAGTTTCACATTTTCCCAATCTAGTTCAGTTTTCCACATTTCCACATCAGTTTGCACCTGTTATTGTTGTTGATGTTCATAGTGCATTTGGCACTTTGGTGTGAATTTCTCCTCGTTTGTCTATTCAACTTTGCAAAGCAATGCTGCTGATTTCATTGTCGATAAGAATTACTATTTGCTATTTCTGTTATTATTTTGCAGCTGTTATTGAAAGGTAAGCAGGGTTAGAAATTGTTGCCTTGTGCATTGCTCACTTGCTTGTAAAGGTCCATAGTAGTAAAGAAGGATGTTAGCTTATGATGCAACACTTGAAAAGATGTCACCACACAATCACTTCAATTAACTCACCAGTAGGACTAAAAAGCACATAGGTAATTGGATCAATGAGGCAAACGCTTTTGCTTTGGAGCTGTTGCAGTGCATCCAGAGATCAGAAGCAAAGTGGGTTGCTGACATTTTGTGGCACAGTTAGTATACAGAATGTGAACAGATCCTGAACATGCGTGAAGATCCCTTGACTGCCATCAATGCTAGTACCTTTGGTTGCACTGTTAAGTGAAGTGTCACAATATTGTAATCTCACACCGGAACAGAATTTGCTGTTGTCATCATCACCACTGTCATTGCAGTGAGCCAGCATGGTGTAGTGGTTAAGAGCAGTGAACCCTTAATCTGGTGAACTGGGTTCGCTTCCCCGCTTCTCCACATGCAGCTGCTGGGTGACCTTGGGCTAGTCACACTTCTCTGAAGTCTCTCAGCCTCACTCACCTCACAGTGTTTGTTGTGGGGGAGGAAGGGAAAGGAGATTGTTAGCCACTTTGAGACTCCTTAAGGGGAGTGAAAGGCGGGGTATCAAGTCCAAACTTCTCCTCCTCCTCCTCCTCTTCTTCTTCTATAGATCATGCCTGGCCAACATGGCATCCTCTAAATTTTGTGGGACTCCAACTCCCATCAGCTCCAGTCAGGATGACCAATAGCCAGGGATGATGGGAGTTGTAGTCCAGCAGCATATGGAGGGCACAACATTGACTAGTACTGCTATAGCTAATATAGCTCAGGAGGTTGTGGACTCTCCTTCCTTGGAGGTTTTTAAGCAGAGGTTGGATGGCCATCTGTCATGGATGCTTTAGCTGAGATTCCTACATTGCTGGGGGTTGCACCAGTTGATCCTTGGGATCCCTTCCATCTCTACAATTCTATATCATTATTTATTATTTCTGTTTTTATTTCATAACATTGATAGAGTGCTTGATTGTAAAAACAAAAAACAACAACCACTTGAAGTATTTTACAAAAGGTAAAATAGTAAAATCAAGAAAAATCCACAACCCTACTTTAAAACATGCAACACTCAAAACAGATTAAAATAACCTTGACTTTCTAAGTATCTGGCTAGGCTTGTCTGAAGAAGAATGTTTTTGGCAGGTGCCAAGAGGAGTACAGTGGAGGCACCTGCTTGATCTCAATAGGCAGGTAGTTGTTAGTTATACTAATAGATATAATTATTCATTCAGTCACTATAATATTAGGATATGTATTTATCTTCAGAATTGCAGGCTGCTTTTGCACTCCAGAGGATGCTCCAAGATTCTTACATCATGGCAGTTAAAATGCAAAGGTAAAGTAATGTAAATGTATTATTAACAATTGATAGTGTAATCCTATGGATCTTCATTAGATGTTGAAATGGAATAAGGACTAAACTTGTGGCTCCATTTAATGCTTTTATAAGAGTTGACTGACTACAGTGGTACCTCGGGTTACAAAAACAAAAACAAAAACAAAAAACAGTTTGTAATTACATGACTGGGTATTATATTCTATTGTCAAACTCTGGGGGGGAAGCTTTTACAAGTCAAATTGTGAAACTGGCTGCTGCTGAGGTTTAGAGCAAAATGCACTTAGCAGCCTTGTCCTCTGACAAACAGGTAAATGTACCTAGGGAAAATAATGAACACCTGTCATATCCAAGTCAATGAATGCATTGGTTCTTTAAGGAAGAAAAAAACTATGCAACACACTTATATTTGCTCAAGCCTTTCCACGTGGTTTTTCCTTTACCTGAAGGAGATTTTAAACAAGCCGACACCCATCCACAGCCTGAAGTTGTAAACAGGGGTTTGGGTAGGATTTTGGCTGTGTACACATCACACATTTGAAGCACATGATTTCCCCCAAAGAATCCTGGGAGCTGTAGTTTGTGAAAGGTGCTGGGCATTGTACCTCAATGAGCAAAAGGGCAGCCTTTGAGAAGGAGAGGAGACGCTGCCGCTGCTGGGGCTTCTTAAGAGACGAAGCATGGAGGAGCACCAGCAAGCAAGGAGGACAGAAGCTGCTGCAGCGGCGGTGAAGGCAGCGAGCTGAGCAGTGAGGTTGGAAAGGCCAGCAGTAGGCATCATGGCTTAGGGAGCAAAATACGCTCCACAAAAAAACTGCTCCTGGTGCCACAGGCCCCCTTGCCCCAGCCACGTGACACCACTGATGGAGCTTTGCTTTGCTTTGTTTGTTTTAATGGGGCAAGCAGATTTCTATAAAATTTCTTAGCCGTCAACATTTCTGCACCAGCTGCTTAAAAAAAAAATTAGTTCTCACAAATGGACACACTGATTTTCATGGCTAATTGCTCCTTTTATTTACCTTGGGCTGGGGACATTAGCAGAACCCTTAAAATAAAAGGACGGGGAGTCTTTCAGCAGGCATGCATATCAAACACACACTTTCTTCACTGAGGTTTCTGCAAATGGGCCCGGAGAGAAATCACTTGTTTTGTCTCGCCTGCACACTCTCTAGTTAGCAAGTTCGATCAATCAAAAGGCAAACAAATGAGAAGCAGGGGAGGGAGACCCTTTCTGCAGAGATGAAAATTTAATCGTCTCATTTCTACCGATGCCGATAAATGCAAAACAGCTACAGAAATCTCCTTCTGCAAAGGGTTTGTTTTAATTTTGTGGCTGGGGAATGGGGGGCATCTACACTTTGCACAAGGGACGCGGGTGGCGCT